>NC_134541.1:95629054-98447804 GCF_050624435.1 Tenrec ecaudatus
GGTGTCCAGGTAGCTGAGTGGTAGGAGTCTGGTGGTGAGTGAAATATCCCCCCAGAACAGCACCCCACCTCCATCCCACGCATTTGTCCTGAGCCAGGGCCTTGGTGATCCAGGACCCTATTCGTGGGACATTTCGGATAATGAGCTGCCGACACTGCAGCCAAGACTAGCTATAGCCCCACTCCACCCCCAGACAGGGACCCGGTCCCCAGAGTCGCTTGCCTGCTCTGCTGAGAAACGCACAACAGAGGCAGGATCCCTATAGCAGCTGCCCACTCGCAGGACCCCTACTAGGAGAGAAACTTCCCTTTCCCATGGTTCCCCTCTCCTCACGTGGCAGCTATCTGCCCTTGGGCCCACGTCCCTCCCTCCATTCATCCAAGGCCCGAGTAACTGACTGCAGGCCACTGGGAACTGCATGGGGTCCCCCACATGGGACCATCCACCCCCATAGCTGCCTGGGACCTCTCCACCGGCACCCGGTTTTCCCGGCCACCAGCCCCCGTCAGCTTAGCTCCCGCTCCACTCCTGGCCCAGGAACCTGCACTGTGCACTTCCCACTGGTGACAGCCTGCAGCCAGAGCCCATCCCACTTCTATCCACAATAATGCGTTTCCCCCGCTGGAGCCGCTTCAGTCTGGCTTGAGTGACTGCGGAGCCCTGTGCCTGTTACCCGGAGCACTAAACCTGCCTGCTGCGGGGCACCCTTTCCAGCGCTGACATCCCCGGGGGAATACAGTGGCGCCCCACCCTACTGGGAGCGTGAGCAACAGGGCTTTGCACTCCTGCCAGAGCGGCTTTGTTCTCCCTGGTGTGCTGTTAAGTTTCCAGTGGCGAGCAGCTCTGAGCCTGTGGTGACAAATTCCTTGCAGGGTGGAGGGCAGGCACCATTTCCTGCTGTTTCCCGCCAGAGCCACAGCTGTTCGATGCGGCTCAGACCACGTCGCTGAGGAGCCTGTGCCACTCACAGGGCCAGCAGCTCAAAGGAAAAGCCTGCTAGGGAGCCTTGGATGTGGCTTTGAAGGCCCCGCCAGAACCGTCTGTACGCTCCAGCAGGTTCTCATCACTGCGGTGCCATGCGGGGTCCCCAGCGCCAGCTTCTAAGCCTGTCCCAGCCCATCCCAGCCAGCATAGGAGGCGGGCGCTGCCTGTGCCTCCCTCAGCAACCCTTGTGGCCCCAGCTTTTTCCAGCGGTGCAGGAGGCCCGTCCCTGTGGGGCTTTTCTAGCCTGTGTAGCCCCTGCCCACAGGCTCAACTCTTCAGGCCTGCAAGGACCTGGGAGGACTTGCTGATCTGAAGAGCATCCCCCTCACACACACACAGCCCGGCTCCAAAGCCCAGATGAGCACCACATGCCTTGGGAGCAAGGCCTCGCCCACCTCCGCTATTAGGCATCGCTAGAACTTGGAGGGAAAAGAAGGGGAAATTTAAAAAATATATATAGATACATATATATGTTTAATCTCATGCAAGTTTTTCTCTTTTCTTTCTTTTACTTTCTGTGTTTTTTCTCTTTTCTTTCTTCCTCCCTTTTCATTATTGCTATTACTTCTCTTCTGCCCCTTTTCTATAGGTTCTCCTCCTATCTCTTTTTTCTCCTTCCACTATTATCACTTCCTTTATTTCCTCTTTTATAGCTTCTCCTCTCTCTCCATTTTTTTCTTTTTCATCCCCCAAATTTTTAAAATTATTTTTTAATTTTTAACTTTTTCTTTTTTTTAATACTAAACAAAAAAAGGGCTGCTAAGGGTACCCTGACAGACCAGGTTAAATCAGCCTGGGGGCACTCACTTAGGCTCCAGCCCCCCTCCAGTCACTGAAATATCTCATCACAGTGGGTCACTAAGCCTTTAGAGAACTTTTCCTACACAGCAGTTTGACCCATCCTTATAGTATGTCATAGGCAGTCACCTGAAATAATCCTTATCAGAAACACAGATAAGATTTCCCTGGCCTCCCAGAAACATGGGGCCTATGAAAGGATCGAGGAAAAATCAACAGACCATATTACTCCCAACAACAACAACAAAACCAGAAAAAGCGTAGTAGCAAAGCTAACATTGCTCAAAGAAGAAACAGATACAGATTTGTCACAGAAGGAAATCTTCAGAAGTCTGCTCGCAGTAATAGAGGAGCTGAGGGAAGCAACTAAGAATAAGGATAAAATGATAGAGGAGATGAAGTTCACAATAGAAGGGATGAAGTCCACCCACCAAAGGGAACTGCAGGAGCTAACACAGGAGGTAGCAGAAGTCATACACAAGGTCACAGAATTTATGATTAGGCTTAAGGAGGCAGAGAACTGTATCAGTGATTTTTTGAGGTCATTCAAACAGATCTAAGCAAGCGAAAAAGACAGATAGGAAAATTAAAGAAACAGAAAATAGCCCAAGATCAATGACAGATGCTATGAAGAGGAATAATATTCGAATAATTGGCCTACCAGAGTACAACACAACACACAAGTCAACAGCCAAGATAGCAAAGGAATTTCTGGAAGAAAACTTCCCACCCTAACAAGGGACTCCTACAGGAAGCAGAAAGGATGCCAGCTAGACTAGACCCCAAGAAGAATACGCCAAGACATATAATAGTAAAAATATCCAACTTAGAGGAAAAAGAGAAAATTTTATGAGCAACAAGAGAAAGGAAGACAGTCACATACAAAGGAGCAAAGATAATATGCTCAGACCTATCAGCAGATATCATGAAGAGGAGGAGAGAATGGAGCAACATCTTCCAAAAGTTGAAAGAAGAAAATGCCTCCCCCAGAATCCTGTACCCTGCCAAGTTATCCATTAAGATAGATGGGTCTCCAAGACAAGGAAAGACTCAAAGATTATGCTGCAAGACACCTGACACCTGACACCACAGAAGATACTGGCTAACTCACTATGGCCAGAGGATCAACCTCCACCAAGAACAAAGAGGAGACCACCATATATCCCATCTCCATCTAGAAGTCAACATGCCAGCAATAATTACCAGGACAACAGGGTCTCAAGTGGAAAATAAGACAAAATAGAAACTCTCCACTCAAACACAGCACACTGATATGAAGTGAGATAGGTGGAGACCCAAAACACAAAACGGGGTATGACTACTATGAATCCACAGATAGTGATAATAACTCTGAAGTCCGATGGACTCAATTCGTACATTAAAAGAAAAAGGCTGGAAGACTGGCTCAGAAAACACAATCCATCGATCTGTTGCCTGCAAGAGACACATCTTAAGCGCACAGACAAGAATATGCTAAGAATAAAGGGTTGGCAGAAAGTTTACCAATCAAATTGTAACTCAAAAAAGGGAGGGGTGGCTATCTTAATCTCTGACAAAATGGACCTCAAGATCCAAATCATAAAAAGAGAAAAAGAGGGACACTACATAATGCTCAAAGGCTCAGTAAACTAAGAAGCACTTAGCATATTGAATATTTACGCTCCTAATAATGGCACGGTGAATTTCATCAAACAAACTATTAGAAAGATGAAAAAAGAAATCACGGACTCAGCAATCATAGTAGATGACTTTAACACTCCGCTATCAGAGAAAGACAGATCACTGGGAAAGAAACTCAGAAAAGATGCCATCGAGCTTAACAATGTAATTAGGCAACAGGGCTAATTTTTATAGAGCTTTCCATAAAACTAAACAATGTAATTAGGCCATAGAGCTAAACAATGTAAATAGGCAACAGGGCTAATTTTTATAAAGCTTTCCATCCAAATACAAAGGATTTCACATTCTTTTCAAGTCCACATGGATCTTTTTCAAGAATAGACCACATTCTGGGACACAAGTCAAGCTTGAGTAAATTCAAACACATACATAGATATTATCCAGCCATCTTTCTCAGATCACCATGCCATAAAGCTGGAGATTAATAAAAGGATGTCCAGAAAAGCAAGGGCAACCAATTGGAGGATGAGCAACGATCTCCTGTGACATGAATTGGTACAGGCCCAGATCAGAGGGGATATTAGGAAGTTTCTAGAAACTAACGAGAATGAGAACACAACGTATCCAAACTTATGGGTCACTGGGAAGGCAGTTATCAGAGGTAGCTTGATATCATTAAATGCATATATGAAAAAAGAAGAGAGGCGTGTGACAGATATGTTAACACAAAACCCCAAACAACTAGAACAGAGTCAACAGAACAACCCCTCCAATAGCAAGAGAAAATAAATAAAAATCAGGGCAGAATTAAACCAGTGGGAAGATAAGAGAAAAATGCAAAAGATAAATGCAGCTAAAAGCTGGTTCTATAAAAGAATTAAGAAAATTGACAGTCCTCTGGCAAAGCTTACCAAGGATAGAAAGGTGCAAACATCAATAGCCAGGATGAGGGATGAATCAGAGGCAATAACAACAGGCCCAAATGAGATTAAAAGGATAATCACAAAATACTATGAAGGTCTGTATTCTAATGAATTCAGAAACATGGAAGACATGGATAAATATTTGATTATCTATATTATCTCAGACTAAGATCAAGGATCCAACAAACCTATAGCGAAAGAAGAAATAGAGAGGGTCACTAAAAACCTACCAACAACAACAACAACAACAAAAAGCCCCAGGGCCAGATGGCTTCACAGCAGAATTCTACCAAGCATTCAGCGAAGAGTTGACACCAATCCTCCACAAAGTATTCCATAACATAGAAGAGGATGGCAAACTCCCAAACTCAATTTACGAAGCCAGCAGTACTTTGATACCCAAACAGGGCAAAGACCCCACTGGTATAGAGAATTACAGACCAATATCTCTAATAAACATAGATGCAACAATCTCTTAACAAAATATTGGCCAATAGAATACAACAGTATATTAAACATATCATCCACCACGACCAGGTAGGATTCATTCCAGGGAGGCAGGGATGGTTTAAAATCTGAAAATCCATCAATATTATATACCACATCGAGAAGAAAAAAGATAAAAACCATATGATAATATCCATAGATGGAGAAAAATAATTTGACAATAATCAAAACACATTCCTAATCAAGACACTCATGAAGATAGGATGGAAGGTAAGTTCCTCAAGCTGAAACAAGCTATCTATGAAAGGCCAACAGCCAACATCATAGTCAATGGAGAAAAGACCAAAAATATCCCACTGAAAAAGGGTACAAGGATGCCCCTTGTCCCCACGTCTATTCAATATCATTTTGGAGGTTCTGGCTAACAACACAAGACAGCAGAGGACATCAAAAGGATCCAAATGGGAGAGGAGGAGGTGAAACTATTGCTATTTGCAGATGACATGATCCTGTACATTGAAAACCCCAAAAGCTCCACAGCTGGAATACTTAGAGCGATAGAGGAATATGGAAGAGTGGCAGGATACAGGATCAATAAACAGAAGTCGGTAGGTTTTCTATACACATCGGACAGGACCATGGAAGAGGGAATTAAGAAAGAAGTATCCTTCACAGTAGCCAAGAACAAACTGAAATAACTAGGAATATATTTAACAAAAAATACTAAAGACCTTTACAAGGAAAACTATAAGACCCAACTACAGGAAACCAAAAGTGACCTCCACAAATGGAAGAACATCCCCTGCTCGTGTATTGGAAGACTTAACATAGTAAAGATGACAATCCTACCTAAAGCACTGTAAAAGTTCAATGCTATACCAATTCAAATACCATCAACCTTCTTTAGAGAATTGGAAAAACTGACCACCAACTTCATATGGAGAGGGAAGAAACCCAGAATTAGCAGAGAACTCCTCAAGAAGAAGGACACAGTTGGAGGACGCGTCTTACCCGATTTTAGTGCCTACTACACAGCTACAGTGGTCACAACAGTGTGGTAGTGGCACAACGACAGACACTCAGACCCGTGGAACAGAATAGAAAGCCCCAAAATAAAACCATCAGCGTACAGACAACTGATCTTTGACAAGGGTCCCAAAACCACCAAGTGGGAAGTGGATGCTTTTTTCTAACAAGTGGTGCTAGAAACCATGGATATCCACATGTAGAAAGATGAAACAAGACGTTTACCTCACCCCATGCACAAGAATACACTCAAGGTGGATCACTGACCTAGAAGTTAAACCCCAAACCATCAGGACCATCAAGGAGGAAACTGGGACTAACCTCAGAGCACTGGCCCAAGGAGCTCATAGGCTCACTGCAACAGGGAAGGGGACACACACAGGTGAGCTGGAAATTGACAAATGGGATTAATAAGAATAAAGCACCTGTGCACCTTGAAAGACTTCACCAAGAGGGTGACAAGACAACCCAGAGTGGGAGAGGATTTTTAGTCATGACACATCGGACAAAGGGATCATTACTAAAATCTACAACAACATGATGATCTACAAAAAGAGGAAAACAGTTAACCCCCTAAGGAAGCAGGCAAAAGAACTGAATAGAACTTTCACTAGGGAGGAGACCCATACGGCCAATAAGCATATGAGAAAGTGTTCCAGGTCCCTAGCCATAGAGAAATGCAAATCAAAACAACCATGAGATACCACCTAATACCTCTGAGACTACCCTAAATCAGCAAATCAGAGAGCAACAAGTGTTGGAGGGGCTGTGGTAAAGTAGGAACCCTCCTCCACTGCTGGTGGTCGTGTAGATTTGTACAACCACTGTGGAAAATAATCTGGAGATACTTAAAGAAAAAGGAAATTGATCTACCTATGACCCAGCTATCCCTCTACTGGGCATATAACTGGTGGAAGCAACAAATAAAACACGACCAGTCATCTGCACGCCAACATTTATTGTGGCACAATTCACAATTGCAAAGACTTAGAAACAACCTAAGTTTTCATCAATAAATAAGTGGATTCTTAAACTCTGGCACATACACACAAGGGAGTACTATGCAGCACTGAAAAGCACGGAAAATCACATGAAACAAATCGTTTCGTGGGAAGACCTGGAAGGAATCATGTTAAGCGAGGTAAGCCAAACTCAAAAGGACAGGTATAACATGAGTCCCCTGAGGTAAGTACAATCAGCATGCCAGGAACAGAAGCATAAACACCTATCTCGCAATAAACGGGTGGAAGCATAGATAGTTGGAGGGAGGGCAGGCCACATCTAGGGAGGTACATGAGAAGGGGAAGTGGGGCAGATGGAGGGAGAAGCAGAGTGGGGCGAAACTGAGTTGATGGCACAGGTATCAGGGCACTAACCTACCCAGGCGGAGAGTATTGGTTGTATCCCCAGAGAATTGGAACGTGCATACAGACCCAACCATGACATACCAAACCAGGAGGGCAACGTAATGCACGGAGGAATCCTCAAAGAGACTGGCCCATATGCTGGCCCTAACCAGAATTAGCCTGACCCCCACCATCGAAAGGAGTACCACAGAAACTGAAAATAGATCTTCTGGAAAGGAACTGACCTACTGCACCACACCCAGAAGGAAGCTGAAGCAAAGGGCATACATAGAAGCCTAAATACAGACATGTACATATGTAAATATATTTGTGATTATGGGGAAATAGACCTATGTGCATATATTTATAGGTTTAGTAGTAGGGTAGTAGGTGGACATTGGGCCTCCTCACGTGCATTCCCTTAATACAAGAGCACCTTGCTCAGTTAAACGGTCATTTCATGATACCCACCTTCCCAACATGATCTCTGAAGATAGATGTGTGCATAAGCAAATGTGGTGCAGAAAGCTGAGGGTGCCTGACTATCAAAAGATATAGTGTCTGGGGTCTTAAAAGCTTGAAGGCAAACAAGTGGCCATCTAGCTCAGAAGCAACAAAGTCCACCAAGAAGAAACACTCAAGGCTGTGTAAATACAAGGTGCTGAAGGGATCAGGTAGCAGACACCAAAGAACAAAACCATCATTGTGTGATCACCTTCCCCACATAAACGCTGAAGAAGAATATGTGCTTAAGTAAGTGTGATGAAGAAGGCTGATGGTGGCCAGCTATTGAGAGATATAGCATCTGGGGTCTTAAAGGCTTGAAAGTAAACAAACGGCCATCTATCCCAGAAGCAACAAAGCCCACATGGAAGAGCACACCAACATGTGTGATCATGAGGGGACCAGGTTTCAAGCACCAAAGGAGGCGGGGGGGGGGCGGGAATCATATCATCGTGAATGAGGACAACACGTGATGGGGACACAATGCCCATCTGTAGACAACTGGACATCTCTTGCAGAGAGGTAGTGGGGAGGAGATGAGTTACACAGGGTTCAGTGTAGCAACAATGTAACTTACAACCATCCTCTAGTTCTTAAACGCTTCCTTCCACCAACTATCATGATCCCAATTCTACCTTGCAAACCTGGTAAGACCAGAGGATGGACAGCGGTACAGATGGGATCTGGAAACACAGGGAATCTAGGACAGATGAACCCCTCAGGACCAGCGGTGAGAGTGGCGATACTGGGAGTGGCGATACTGGGAGTGAAGTGGGGGTAGAAAGGGGGAACTGATCCCAAGGATCTATATATAACCTCCTCTCTGGGGGATGGGCAACAGTAAAGTAGGTGAAGGGAGATGCCGGGCAGTGTAAGATAAGATAAAATAATAATTTATAAATTATTAAGGGTTCATGAGGGAGGGGGAACAGGAAGGGAGGGGGAAAAGGAAAAGGAGGAGCTGATTCCAGGAACCCAAGCGGAAAGTGAATTTTGAGAATGATGAGGCAACGAATGTCTAAGTGAGCTTTACACAAGTGATGTATGTATGGATTGTGATAAGAGTTGTATGAATCCCAATAAAATGATTTTTCTTAAAACTGAGTAGTGTCGTTCCAATTGGTCATCTCAAGAAATAGAACTTTGTTATTGTAAAAATATGTAGGTATGTAGTATTAAAACGATCGTGAAGAAATGTAGAGCACTTGCTCAGAGCTGATCATTCTTTTGAATAACTTGTAAAGTATATATACACTTTCAGGGTATGAATTATAGCAGCAGGCATACTATAAGGAAGGCTGACTAAAAAAATCACAGGGAATTTCAGCCCAAATCATCCACATATAATCTTTGTCTCACGGTGCAACTCAGCCTGGGTTGTATGTTATTGTTTCCTGTGTTGAATATAACCTTTGAAGAACAAAAGCAGCTTTGCTCCTGCTATGCACGTATGTTGTATATGTATATTTACAAGTATTTTCCAGCTCTAGGTTAAGTTTGAGAGGGGGAAAAAAATTAGTCAATTGGGCCAGAAGATAATTGCCAGACAAGACTACCACTCAAATTCCGTTCATGCTACGTCTGAAGTTCAGAAAAGCCAAAGGAGAGTAAGACGAGAAGGAATTCTCCACTGTCAGACTTTTGAAACAAAATAGAACAACCTAACTGAGAGTTGAGAATTCAGAGCAGCTACTTCCTTAAATTCCCTTGAACAGAGTTAATTTTAAGAGAGTGAGGGGAAGTGTTGGAAGAACCCTGGAAGTAAGATCAAAGTCTAAGGATTTAAAATAAAGTCTACAATGAACTCTTCTTTTTCATTACAGATGTAGCACAAAATCTTCCTGGACCTCTAGACAAAAATAAGCCCCCAATACAAATATATCAATGGGAGGACTTGGAAGAAAGAATCTTCTAAATCCACCTTTGATATACAAAAGTATCAAATTTTTCACAAAAGTGAAAAATTATAAAGATATGTCTCTGATAGAAAATGTAAAAACTGAAGTTGAAACGACACTATTTTTACCACAGAAAATATAAAAAACCACCGACACATTTCCATTAGTGATAGAAATGTTATTTAAAAGATTTTTAACCTTTTTCACAACTTGAAGAAAGTAGGGGAGTCTAGAGTATAAAGTATAAAAATACAAACATTGGTACTGGGCAGACCCAGGCTTAAATTCTTGCTCTATGATAGTGGGGCAGGAGGAAAGTCAAGGGAAATAGAGGAAAGAGCTAGGAGGCAAAGGGCATTTATAGAGGTCTAGACAAAGATATGTACATGCGAATACATATATGAGGATGGGGAAATAGATCTATGTGTCTGTATTTATAGGTTTAGTATTAAGGTGGCGGAAGGACCTTGGGCCTCTACTCAAGCACTCCCTCAATACATGAATACTTTCTTTTATTAACTTGGCACTCTATGATGCTCACCCTCCCGACACAACTGCTGAAGCCAAAGCGGGTGAACAAGTAAATGTGGTGAAGAAAGCTGATGGTGCCTGGCTATCAAAAGAGATAGTGTTTGGGGTCTTAAAGGCTTGAAGATAAACAAGTGGCCATCTAGCTCAGAAGCAACAAAGCCCACATGGAAGAACACACCAGCCTGTGTGATCGGGTGGTCCCGAAGGGATCAGTTATCAGGCATCAAAGAACAAAAAAATCATATCATTGGCTGCACACCTCCATGATACGATTGCCGAAGACAAACGGGTGCATAAGCAAATGTGGCAAAGAAAGCTGATGGTGCCTGGCTATCAAAAGAGATAGTGTCTGGGGTCTTAAAGACTTGAAGGTGAAAAAACAGCCATCTAGCTCAGAAGCAACAAAGCCCACATGGAAGAAGTACACCAGCCTGTGCGATCACGAGGTGCCAAAGGGACCAGGTATAAGACATCATCCAAAATTATATATATATATATATATATATATATACCATAGTGAATGAAGGGGGAAGTGCAGAGTGGAGACCCAAAGCCCATTTGTCGGCCACTGGAGATCCCCTCACAGAAGGGTTTAGGGGAGGAGATGGTTCAGTCAGGGTGCGATGTAGTACCGATGAAGAACACAGCTTTCCCCCAGATCCTGGATGCTTCCTCCCCCCAACTACCATGATCCGAATTCTACCTTGCAAGTCTGGATAGAGCAGAGGTTGTACACTGGTGCATATAGGAGCTGGAGGCACAGGGAATCCAGGGTGAATGATACCTTCAGAACCAGGGGTGTGAGGGGCGATACTGGGAGAGTAGAGGGTGAGTGGGTTGGAAAGGGGGAACCAATTACAAGGATCTACATGTGACCTCCTCCCTGGGGGACGGACAACAGAAAAGGGGGTGAAGGGAGACACCGGATAGGGCAAGATATGACAAAATAATAATCTATAAATTATCAAGGGCTCATGAGGGAGGGGGGAGCAGGGAGGGAGGGGAAAAAATAGGACCTGATGCAAAGGGCTTAAGTGGAGAGAAAATGCTTTGAAAATGATTAGGGCAAAGAATGTACAGATGTGCTTTATACAATTGATGTAAGTATATGTATGGATTGTGATAAGAGTTGTATGAGTCCCTAATAAAATGTTTAAAAAAGGAATCAGATGCTAATATGGATGAAATTGGTAAATAAAATGTGTATTATATATATTTTTAAATCCTTGCTCTGCACTTATTAAAAATGTGATCACACACTGCTTTAGTTTTGCTTTTTAACCTTATTACATCTGCTTTGTAAACTTATAAAGACTAAACAATACATGTATAGTGGTTACAATATGCCTGGTATACCATTAAGTAATAAAAATTATTGTCATTATGATGGTTATTACCATAATCACTTTCCAATGCTATATTGTATGCCAAAAATCTGGAATTTGGTAGAATATAAAAATTCATTGGATAAGAGATCAGTAAAACCTAATAATTTTTCCAAGTATCAGCAATATTATATTAGAAAAATAATGATAAACTTTTTTTAACATCAGAAATGTAATTACAAATTATAGAGAAAAACCTTTATAAGAAATCCAACAGAAATATGCATGAAAAACGATTAAAAAAATTGTGTAGCAGATGCAAAAGACACAATGAATAAATATACACATTTAACATGTTCCTAGACAGGGACAATTAAAAACATGTCAATTCTTAATTTGTAGATGTAATACCAATTACAATGCTAATAGGAATTTTTTTTTAAAGTAGATATCTACATCTTAGAAACCATTTTGACAGAGGACACCTGACCTCAGCTGGGCTCAGTTTTTCTAGACGTAGAAAGGAGGAGAGGACCATTCAGTTTCTACCATATAAAATTGTGTTAAGGTCACCCCAAATCAACAGATAGCCCTACCAAAAGGATAAATGAACCTTACTGAAAATTCAAGTCACGACATGGGGAGGGGAGATGTATGTTTCAGAGAAGGTGATTATATTTCTGTTGGTAGGGAAATGGGGAGAAGCAACCTTCCATGGGGGAAAAACATACTTAACAATCCTTATATATAGAACCCAAGGGGAGAATATGCCTGGCATTATATTCCTAATTGGATACTTTTTACCTCATTTCTATCTAGATTTTGGTGACCCAAACTGTGCGCTATAGACTACTGGGACTGGACTCTGTCTTTTGAAGGGGATAGCATCTTCACAGGCCACTCCACAAGGACTCAATATAGAAACCCCAGTAAGTGAACTGGGCTTTACTCTAAACTCAGCTGTATCTCTTTGACTTACGGATGAAGCTCCCGGTGTGAGAAGAAGCAGATGACAGTTATTGTAAACGTACAGAGCTGGCAGTCACTGGCCTTTGGTACAGATCTTTTGCCTTGTGGGTGCCTGGGACTACTATTTAGTTATAACTTAATGCCTTCTTTGCTTTATGGTTCTGCTGTTGTCAATAAATGTTATTGAAAATTTTACCTGATCAACAACTCCCAATGTTTGCATAAATAGTCTCCAGTCTCTTAAGAATTTAATCCATATAAGTCAATAATTCATGTATTGAGGTTCATAGCTGGCCTATATTTACATAATTTCCTTTCTTTAACAAAGTTTTGAATTCTATATCATTGTGTAAATTAATGATACTCTCAATAGAATTGCCTTATGCCCCAGAGGGATGATTGATAATGTTTTCTAACATAAATGACAATGATGTCTCTAAAGTGAACCAGAGAAATATATAAACCATAGATATATGAATGGGTTTGGGGCTCATACTCAAATCTAGCCCCAATCTAAGAACAATTAGGTCTTAGGAAATGGCCACACTTGATGCTCACCCTACAAAAGAGATCACTAAAGTATTGGATGATGTTATAGCAAAAGTGCAATGAAGAAAATTGATGGTGCTTGTCTATCAGAAAGAATAGCATCTGGGGTCTTAAATCTTGATTTCAAACAAACAGCCATCTAAGTGAGGCACCATCCAAGTCCCCATGGCAGAAGCATACCAGTCTGTGAGATCTAAGGATTATAAATAATAAAATCCAGATCTGAAGGATGGAATGGTAGTAGAGCTTAAATTCTGAACATATGGTTTGCAGAAGGCTATCAATGACAGTGGAAGTCCAAAATCTATTTGCAAGGTCCCCCCATGGATTAAGCGTCAGGTGAATCCCATCTGACTATAGCCCAGCAATATTAATAGCCTTGTTATGATACAGAGAAACTTGTAAAGTTGATTATGGCAGATAAAGTTAGGTTAAAATGTAATATTGCATCATTTTATCTTCTTTTGATCCATTTTAAAGTTGTTTGAGTTTAAAAAAAAAGTCACTGGAAATATATGTGGACTCATCGTCTGGTGAACCCTCTTGGACCACAAGTGAGGGTGTGAGTAGCCTTGTTATCCTGCAGAGTGCAGCAGAAAGTTGACTACACCATGTCAACTGATCTCCCTTTTCATCCATTTTAAATTTGTTCTAGTTTTTTAAATATTTTCTGAATTATTTTCAATGTAGGTTCCTTAGTCTCTTTAGGGTGCTTAAATAAACAAAACAAAAAAACCCCATAAAGGTAAAATCAAAACAATGGCTTTCAGGGAGATGTTAGTCCAGTTAAATATAAGGCAGAATTAAGGCTCAGAAGTTAAAGAAAATGTTTTTGGGGATTGCAAACAGATAATCTTGATAGATTTTCTCAAAGATACAAGAAGATCATGGGGGCTTACTATGAAAAAAGTTCTGAGAAAATTGACGAGTACATTGGAAATACAAAGGTAAAAAGCTGTGCTGGGAATTTTTTTCCATTATGACAGTGCACCCACACTTTCGTTAAGGGTGCCAAGGGCTGTCCTGTGAGAACTTCAAAGGAAGATTTCACCTGTTTACCCTTCTGCCCTGATATTGCTCCTTGAGACGTTAGTTCCTTAAAAAAAGAAAAGAAGAAAAGTAAAATAACACTATTTGAGTCCCTTACAGATGTCCAAGTTGCCACTCTTGATTTGGTGTCAGGAGAAAAATAAAGCTGCCTATGACTATAAAGATTTACAGCCTTGGAAACCCTAAGGAGCGGCTGTATCCTGTCCTAAAAAATGGCTCTCGGTCTTAATCGTCCAGAAGGCAGTGGATAGTGAGTAAGCTGAAGAATGCAGAATTCTTCAGGGAAAGACTTGAAGCGATGTAAATAGCATCTTCAGAAGTTCGTATACCTAGAGGTATATTGCTATTTTCATGTAATAAATGGTTGGATGATTCTTTTTGAAATCCTCTTTGGTTTATCTCATCCATTAAAAGACATAAGAACATTAACATAGCCAGGACTGAGGAAAAGGGCCAGATCTTACATGCTCTTCCCACACTTTCTTCTCTCTCTCATATGCTTCCTTTCTCTTCCGCTCCAGTTGTTCTTTCAGTACAGCTGCACGTGCATTTGCTTGGGACTAAAAATAAATGTAAAAATAAACAAAACTAGTCATAAGACAGAAGGTTTAATTTTTTCCCCAGATCTACAAAGATAATACTTTTAAGCCAAAAAAGAAGTGTATGTGAGAGTGGAGGTGGGAGAGGGTGGCAGATGTTTCCAAAATAAGATTTTGGCTCCTTCTCATAGCAGGTAGTCAATATATATTTGCTGAATGAAACTAAATACAGGTACATTCTGATGGAAAGTTTACAATAATGATTATTACTCATGGCTCCAATTTATTATTCTTCAAAGAAGTGGACAAATGGATATTTTTAAACCACTTTTTTTTTCTTTTTAAGATTACTTATGTGACATATATGTGTGGTCTCATTTAATTTCTATTTCTGAATATGTAATAGAAAATGGAACCAAAAGTATGGAATCAGGCTTCAATTTTATCTAAAATCAAAACAAAACATCCTGTTTAATTTTTGTCTCTACCTTAAGTGCTTCTATCTTTTTGCGTCTCATGTCAGCCTCTTCACTCCCTTCTTCATCTTCTTTCTACAAAATGAGTAAACAAAGCAAATTATTTAGGACAGGTAGAGCTTATTTCACTTAATAAGGGTCTATGATTTTATTGCAATACTTTTAAATTTACATTCATATTAGCCAACAAGAGATTTAAGAACATTAATATGGCCACTTTCTACTCACGACATTATTTCGGTGTGTCTTGTGATAGTTAGCCTTTGTGGCAACTTGGCTGGGCCAAGGTTCTCATGATGAGATCTAACACACCATAATTACTTCCTTGATGGTAAGTAACATAACGTAATCAGCTCTGTGAGCAGATAGCAGTTGTGGTGGGAATGCAGCCCCATGATTGGGTTACAACCTCGACACAATTGAAAGAAAGACTCCTCAGGTACGAGCCTGCTCCTTTTAAAGCAGACTATGTGGAAAACCTTGTCAGGTTTGCTGGGTCTGGAGCCTGCATCTGATTCATAGACCTCCTGCCATACTGCCTACTGCTCCCTGGTGTCATTAGCAGACTGCTGACCTCAGATTCCTTTAAATTTCACCCACAACTCTTTGGTCCTCCTGCTTCATCTTTCTGCTTCCTGGTTAATCAGCTCCTCAGCTATATAAAACAGGAAAGGCCTTCAATTCTCCATGTGATCTATGGACTTAAAATGCACTGGATTTACCCACTTCAATAAATGTGTGATCCATTTCTTGATATAAATTTCTCAATATTCATACACATATAAACAACAGTGGGTTCTCTGGAGAACCCAGCCTAACACATGTGATATTGGCACAAACATGTTTAATCTTAACATATTATTATATCATTCAAGTACTTTTTTAAAATTTGAATTTTGACTTGCCTTTTCACCACGAAGTTTGGCTCTAATCTGTTGGCGTTCATTGAAATTCTGTAGTCTTATTTGCCTTAGCCTGGCCAGATAAACCTGCAAGAAAAAAAAATTAAAAGAAAAACTATCAACGTTTTTACTGTTAAAATTTTATTTTTGCTTTAAGGAAAAGTGTTAATCTGAAAATAAGAAATAAAATTTTGAATTTTGGTTAATGAAAAATGTTAGATTAGCTTTCAAGTGTTTAATTTAGTTCAGCTTATTTCTGAAAAGAAGTAAAATATATTTAAATTTTTTGATGGAAAAAAAGAAATTTAACTGAAAAAAACCATAATATCAGTCATGATACAGTATGTCAGTCAAAATATATTAAGAGGTCCCTATAAACTGGCAAAATCCTCAAATAATTGTTAAAAATTTAAACCATGCAAGAAAAGAGGCAAAAACTCAAAAATGGCTGTGTGACGGAGGTAGAGAACATGCAGGACGCATACCTCTTCCTCTTTGTTTCTTGGCTTTCCTCCTCTTGAAGAGCTGGACCTGCCTCCATACATAGCTGCCAGGTTTTGCAGGATTCCCTGTTTATCATTTAATGTACTAAGTTTAAGAATGACTAAAGCTATCATCATCTTATCTAGGAATATCCTGGTGACATTTTATGTCTTTTGGCAGATACTGATCAGCCTTAGCACAAAAACTCTGGTAACGAACCCTAACATTTTTCTATACCAATTTAATAAATACATTCACTGATAACAGAAAGGAGTAATTAAATCCAAAATGAAATTATTTAAAACACAGACCAATTCTGTTTTTTGAGTTATGTAAATTAAAAGTTTAAAAAAAACTGCTTTGGAGGTTAGTTAAGCCTCATATAAAAAAAATTCCCCTTTAAAAACTCATTGCCTTCAGATGTATTTATTCTGACTGCCCCTGACCATGAAGGACAGAGTGCAACTGTCCCTGTAGTTTCTCAGGCTGTAGATTGAGAGGAGCAGGAGGCCACACCTCTCTCCTGGTGGATTTGATCTGATGACCTTGTGGTTCAGTCCAACACATTAGGCCCCCAGGGTTCCTAAAAATTATTTTTTCCTCTAAGTGTCAATTCACATAGAAATGTTTATTTATATACTGAATAACAAATAAAATATTTGAGTTCATTGCTTCTGAATTCAACAAATGCATTATATATTATAAGCTATAATGCAAACTGTTTGCATTCAGTTATCAAACTAAAAATGATCAAAGCCCATTACACAGGGACTCATTTTTTAACAGTTTATCTCAAACATGGAATTACCATTGATCTAATATGAATGCAAAAGCTGGGTAATGAGTAAAATAGACCCAAGAATAAATGATGTATTTGAATACGATGCTGGTAAGGAAAAATGAATATACCACTGACTGTCAGAAGTCTTGCAAGAACTTATTCTGTGGGTCAGGAAACCCAACTCCTTCGTTTCATGGACTCATCCCTGCTCCTCTGCTCTGTCTCAAGTGTTTCTGCTGTTCCTCACCACCTCAGGCAGAGATTCTGCATGTGCTTCAAGTCCTCAACTTCAGCAAGCTAGTCCATGTCATATGTATAAGTTGTTAATAAGTCTTCTTCCAATCCTAGTGCCACATTTTTTCATGTAATGCATCTTCTCTGATTAATTGCTCAGCACGTAGATTGAATAAGTAAAATCAAAAGATACAACCCTGACATATACTGTTCTTCTGTTTACACAATTCTCAAGAGATCCATGTACAAGTTCCACATAAGAACAATGAAGCATTATGGAATTCCCATTCTTTTCAAGGTTATCCATAATTTGTTATGATCCACACAGTCAAATGCCTTAGCATGGAAATACAGGGCTGTATAGGTGGCTACCCCAGTAAACATAGGGGATGATCCACGGGTGCCCCAATTATGCAGTAGGAACTGGGATGGCCCACAAACTTGATGCTCCTGCTTTTGGAGCAAACTGTCTCCTGAACTACCTGCCCGTACCCCAGTAACTGAATAGGAGTGAAATGGCCTGTTCTCAGTGCTACCTACAGTTTGAATCACTCGCTTGGGCTTCGGCTGTGAAACAAGGATTACTATTGCTACTTACAGGTGTTTGTTGGACTTCCCTTTTTCCAGGCTTTTGGCAAGAGAACGCAACCTTTTCTTTTCCTGTTTTTGTTTATGCCTATTTGTGAATTTGAGTTCTAGGCCCCTCTGACACCTAATCCAAGACATATGAAAGATAAAAAGAAAATCTAGGGAACTAAATTGTCATTTCTCAATCCTTTTAGAATTCTATTTTATTGTTTTCTGTTAAATTATTTCCAAGACATTTAGTTGTAATCAGAGGAGAGGCAGAGGGAAGACTGAATCTATATGATCTTATTCTAGAACTCAGCAGAAGTTAATTTTTTTAAATACTGCAATATCTATTCAATGATCAATGCATCAAAGTTCAGTAGGTTTACATAGACTTGTTGGGAAAACTAAAAGACAAAATGCATATAAACTGCTTATCATAAAGCCTGTCACAGTAAGATTTCAACATGTGAATGTTAGTATTACTCAGTTAACGGCTTGTCAACTTTATTGCTTAACTTATTTTATCCTGTTAACACAGCAGCTAACATATTAAATCTGTAACTGTGTTAACATTAAATGAAGGAATTAAATCTTTAACTTAACGACACTTTAAAAAATACACTTGCTATTAACATAAGTAAATACTGTATAACTTAAATGAGTTAATAAAATAATGGTACTTTTCAAGGAAAATAATACTGCTTTGGCATTTATTGTGTAATTTTGACTCATACAATTCAAGAAACAGAGACCTAAGAAAATCGTGCATATGTGTATCAGGAAACAAATAAGAATGTTCTCAACAGGGCTGCTATCAACCTAAATACCACAACAGAGGAAGGAATAATTGTGGTAATATTCACACATGGATTATTATGCAGCTATTCATAATTACAAGGAGCCCTAGTGGTGTAGTAGGTTATGCATTAGGCTACTAATTGCAAGATCAGCAGTTTGAATCCACGAACCACTCCAAAGAAGAAAGATGAGGCTGTCTCCTCTCACAAAAAATTCGTCTTGGAAACCTTCGGGAGGAGTTCAATTCTGCCCTATAGGTAGCTGTGAACCAGAACGGACTTGGACTGTAGTTGGTTTGGTTTTCTTTTATATCTAATTAGAAAGGAACATTTGCAACACTGTTGGGTGCGCATTGAACTGCTAACTATAAGGTCCACTGTTCAAACACACCAGCTGTTCTGAGGGAGAAAGATGAGGCTCTCTATCCCCATAAAGATTGACAGCCTTTGAAATCCTATGATGGGTATGAGTATGAATAGATTCAATAGCAACAGGCTTTTTTTATACCCAGTTACCAGTGGGTAACAAATTAGGCTGCTAACATCAAGGTTGGCAGTTCAAATCTATCAGACATTCCTGAGAACAGTGGTTCTCAACCTTCCTAATGCAGCGACCCTTTAATATTATTCCTTATGTTGTGGTGACCCCCAAACGTAAAATTATTTTTGTTGCTACTTCATAACTGTAATTTTGCTACTGTTAGGAATTAGGCAACCCTTGTGAAAGGGGCATGAAACCTGTAAAGGGGTCACGACCCACAGGTTGAGAACCGCTGCCTTAGGAGCCGTATGAGACTGCCTGTTCCTGTAAAGATGTAGTCTCAGAACCCCATGGGACAGAGCTCTACTCTCTCCCACAGGGTCATCAGCAGTCAGTGCCAATAGTGAATGAGCTTGGCTGCTTTGCAGATTGCTTGGGTTCCTCCCAGAGGCATCCCAGAAGAAAAGTCTGGAGGTCTTGTTCTGAAAAATCAGCCATTGAAACCCATATGAAGTACAATTCTATACGACTGCAACGACCTGAGAAATTGATTGGATGGCAATTTTACTAGCTGTACTTAACTACATGAATGAGTCATAGGAAAATAATATTGAAGGGGAAAAATTCAAAGTCCAAGCTTTATACTGTAAGAAATAACTGTATAACGCTGTTTTAAATGAGCAATATGTTGTATAGCAATATATGCATACATGGGAAAAGGAAGCAGTCTTTAAAAATCCACAGTAATCATAAATCTAAATCTCAGGATATCAGTCCCCTGTGGCAGAGGAAAAGGAAAAAGGGTTGGAGAGGGGTTGGCAAGCTATGATCTATAGGTCAAATCTAGACTACCAGCTTTTATTTTGTACAGCCTGTAAGTTTAAGACAATTTTCACAACAGAGCTTAAATTCTGAGCATCTGGCTTGCAAAACGCTATGGATGATAACGAACCATCTGCAAAGATCTCGCACATTGTAAGCTTCCGGTGAGCTCCCTCAGACCCTTGACTAGAAATGTGATAGCCTTGCCTTCAGAAAAAAGTGCACTGGAAAGTGGATTATTGCAGATAAAATTAGGTTAAATTTTAAATATATTATCATTTATTTTCCTTTTTGATCCATTTTATTTGTTCTAGTTTCTATTGGATTAAGGTTTTTGCTTCTGCTTTCTTTGGATTAAATATTTTCTGTGTTTTACTTTGCTGTTGGTTTCTTTGGTATGATTTTCTTTATATGAAAACAAGGATAGATAATCCATGGAGATAATACTTAGATGATTAGTTCCTTAGGGTTTGTGCTTGGAGCTCTGATGGCATAATGGGTTAGATGGGCTGCTAACCATAAGGTCAGCAGTTCTAAACCAGCCACTCTGAAGGAGAAAGATAAGGATTTCTACTCTTATAAAGAGTTACAGTCTTGGAAACGCACAGGGGCAGCTCTACCTTGTCCTACAGGGTCGCTATGAGTCAGAACTGACTCAATGGCAGTGGGCGTATTTCTTTTGGGACGGTTATGGCAGAGAATATTAGAGAGGAATGGGGAGCAGTGAGTAATGGATACAAGAATAAAGAAAATGTTCTAAAATTGCTTGTGGTAAGGACTGCACAACTCTAATATTTTTAAACCACTGAATTCTATGATATGTAAATTAAATGTTTATAAAGTATTTTAAAAGTTGTCACATTTTAAAATACTAGAAAAATCAAAAGAAAAATATTTAATTAATAGAAAAATCATATAAAATTTAAATTTCAGTGTACACGAAGTTTTATTAAAACATACCCAGATTATTCATTTTCACAGTTTTTATAACTGCATCTTTTCTGTAGTTGCCTTCCTATAAGTTTCTATAATTTTTCAATAATTTTCTGTCAGTTGAGTAGTTGTGACATAGAAGTACCCATGGTGACCAGGCTAATTTCAACTTATAGAGATGCTGCAGGAGAGAGTAGAAATGCTCCTCAGGGTTTCTGCGGATGTAAATCTTTAAGAGAGTACACAGTCTCATTGTTCTCCATGGGAGGGCTGGTGGGTATGAACAGCACCTCTTGCACATGGCCTGCTAAACCTAGAATATTTACTATCTGGTCTATTTTAAAGTATAAGAAAGGAATAATATTTAAAGGGCATCTGTAAAATAATCTCAAAATAAACAACTGAGCACTGAAGAACAAGTCTACTCTTAGCATACTGTATAACAAGGATAAGTAAATGAGTGTACATAGGCCAAATCTAAAACTGTTAATAAAGTTTTACTGAAACATAGATATGATGCACATCCAGTTGTTTAAAACTTTGTGACACCTCCCTGTGCCCTGTGTCCTCCCCACCACCTCCCCCAGGTTGAAACACTGTATGACCTGCTAACTCTAAAGTAGTTATTATCTAGTCCAGTGGTTCTCAACCTTCCTAATGCTGCAACCCTTTCATACAGCTCCTCGTGTAGTTGTGACACCCCTCAACCATAAAATTATTTTCATTGCTACTTCCTAACTATAATTTTGCTACAGTTATGAATCAGGCAACCCCTGTGAAAAGGTCATTTGACCCCAAATGGGTTGCAACCCACAGGTTGAGAACCACTGATCTAGTTGTTTACATAAAGTTTGCTATTTATGCAAAAAAAATCTATTTTTCACGTTTTCAAGTTTTACCTAAATAAAAGAAAATGCTAATATATGGACATTTAAAAAGAACAATCAGTATAGTAAAATAGTTAAAAGTATCACCTTAAGAGTCAGATGCACTAGACTTTCTTGCCTCCTCTAAGTACACTATGGGATCTTGGGCAAAATATTAATGAATGAGCCAGTTTCAAAGCCTGTCCATCTAGAAAAAGAATCCTCACCCAAGAGGGCTATTGTGAGAACTTGTTTTCAGTGTAGTTATTCAGTTTTTGTCAATATTGGTCAGATTTTTAAAAAGCCAACATTGGCCTGAACTCTTCCTTGTTAGAATTACTCCACCTATGTCTTCTCAAAATTTCAATTACTTAAAGAGGAAAATATACATATGAGAACTCATATAAAAGAACAAGAAATAATTTTGAATCAATATTTCTTTAAACCACAATTAAACCTAAGAACTGTTTATGTTCTAAATGTCTTTTGAGAAGTCAGGGAGTAGTTTTGATTTTGCCATAAAAACAATGTTATAATTCACAGTAGTATCTCAAGACAGTTAATAAAAATGTACTGATCAAACCACCAGTGAAATATACATCAATTGTTGAACTAATAGTGTTTTATGGCATATATTTCCACACAAAAATACTGAAAAATATTTAACAGTGTTTTTCTAATTTCTAAAACTTATAACTCAATATTAACTATAATATTGTTGCCTTTATAGGCTATTGTGATTTTGAAAAATATTGGTAGCACACATATTAGAGTTAAGATCTGGATTTATCACAATGTCTTTAAGATTGCACCTTAAGCCTTATGGGTTACAACAGAACGTTTCCACCTTGCACGTTTTTGCCATATCTAAGGCATAATCACTTGCTAGAAGAGGACATCAAGTTTGGTGAGTAGAGGACTACTGAAGACAAAAAGGAATCTTAATTGGATGGATTAGAACAATAACAGTAATGATGGACTGGAAAATGCTGGAAATCCTGAGAATGATAACATCTGGCAACAAAGTGCTCTTCTACATATAACGACCTCACAAATAGAAGGCTTGAGAGCAACTACTTACCTATCTGCATAGCATATTTAAGATTGTTCTAAGTAGATCAGTTGGCAACATTTTTAACTCTACCAGCCATTAGAACAGTTGACTATATGTATATATAAAACTCTTCACATCAAGACAACTCATTAATAACAAGCCCATATTTGCTTAAAAACTTAAATTCACTGCCATCAAATCAATTCCAACTCATAGTGGCCCTAAAGGGTGGAGTAGAACTGTCCCTGTGGATTTCTGAGACCATAACTCCTTTTTTTTTTTTTAGATAATTTTATTGGGGCTCTTACAGCTCTTAAATAAATCCATAATATCAAGAATATTTGTACATAAGTGGCTATCGTCATTTTCTAAACATTTACTTGGTATTTGAGCCCTTGGAACCAGCTCCTCTTTCTTCCCTCCTTCCCCCCACCCTCCCACCCTCATGAACACCTTGATAAATAAATTATTATTATTTTATGTCCTGGATTCCATGTGTTGAGAGCTCTTATCTGTATCAGTGTACATGCTCTGGTCTAGCTGGATTTTTAAAATAGAACTGGGGTAATGATAGTGGGAGAGAAGCATTAGAGGAATGTTGTATGTTTCATAGGTGCTATACTGCACCCTGCCTGGCTCATCCCTTCATTGTGACCTTTCTATGAGGGGATGTCCAATTGTCTTCAGATGAGCTTTGGGTCTCCACTCCGGCACACTTTGTTTTCATTGGTATGCTTATTTGTTTTGGGTCTTCTAATGCCCGATACCTGATCCTGTGCTCGTGATCGCACAGGCTGATGTGCTTCTTACATGGCCACTTGTTTAACTTCAAGCCTTCTGGACCCCAAATACTGTATCTTTTAATAGCTGGGCACCATCAGCTTTCTTCACATTTACTTATGCACCCATTTTGTCTTCAGTGAAGATATGGGAAGGTGAACATCACAGAATGCCAGGTTTTTAGAACAAAGTGTTCTTGTGTTGAGGAAGTACTTGAGTAGAAGCCCAATGTCCATCTGCTACCTTAATACTTAACATATAAATATATGTACATAGACCTATATCCCTATCATTATATATATTTATATATGTACATGCCTGTATTTATACCTCTATAAATGTCCTTTGCCTCCTAGTTGTTTCCTTTATTTCCTTTTACTTTCCTCCTGTCCCACTATCATGTTTGACCTTCATTAGGCTCTCAGTAATTTCTCTCAGCTACACTGCACTTGATCAAGCTTCACTAGTCATTCTACCCACTCCTTGCCATTGATCACTTGTTGGTCCCTTGACCCTGGGTTTGTGGTCTCCCCCTTTCCTTTCCCTCACCTTCCTCTCTCCCATATCCCCCTGGAATCATTAGTCCTGTTGTTTTTTTCCCTCAGGATTGTTTATCCTGACAATCTTTTATAGATAAACAGTAAAAAGAAAAAAATCCTATAAATAGTTCCAGGTCTGTTTATTGACCCTAATGAATGTTTTCAGACGCAGTCTTATGAGGTGCCAAGTCCTGCCCAGAAGTCTATTTTTGGGCTTTTTCAGGGACTTCATTGATTTGCTCTCCTTGAGGCTCTGTTGCATTCTCTTCATGTTTAACCCTAGTGTGGTGGGGGTGGGGTGGGGAGTTAAGGGTATAAGACCGGGCACAATTTCTGCACTGCGTCTCCAGTGTTGTTCCCCATAGCGTTTGAGTCGTGAGGGGACACTATGAGACCATAATTCTTTATGTAAGTAGAAAGCCTCATCTCTTTCTTGTGGAGTGGTTGGTTATGAACTGCTGACATTGTAATTGGCAGCTTAATGAAGGCACTACACCACTGGGGCTTCCTCCATAATCATTTAGCCAAGAAAAAAAAATCAAACTCAATGCCACCAAATCATTCTGCAGTAGTGGGCTATGCACTAAGTTGTTAACTACAAGGTGTGATTTGATCCCACCAACCACTCCAAGGGAAAAAAGCTGTCTATTCCTGCAAAGATTTAAAGTATTGGAAATCCAAAACAGCAGTTCTACCCTGTCCAATAGGGATGCTATGGGTATATATTCATTTAGAGCCTTTATTATAAGCAAAAACCACTGTGATCCAATGAACTGAACCACATTGTTCATACACAGGTACAGTAATATTCTGCAAGAGTCATGCATAAATATAAGCACACAGTAACACTCACTCTGTAATAAGATTTTTCTAGTGTAGCATGTCACAAAACTGCTGGCATGTCATTAAACCCGTAATTGATGTACACCATATATACTCGAGTAGAAGCTCACTCGATGTGTAAATCTGGGTACTTTAGAGAAACAAATCCACAGAAACTAATGCATATGACAGAGTTTTATATAAAGGTTAAGTGCACATCAAGAAAACAGCCCAACCCAGTGCTGCCCAAGCCCACAAATCCAACACCAATCCACGAAGTCCTCCTCCATATCACAAAACACACACAGTGATGCTGACTGCAGGAAGAAAGCCAAATCAGTGAACGTGTAAGCATCTCAGCGCTTGCAGGGGTTTCCACACGGCTGCTCCAGCACCCAGGGCTGCATCAGGGTAGGTCCATATGGCTTCTCCTTGGGGATGTCTTTCAGGAAGTCAGCCTTGCAAGCTGAAGCAGGGAACTGCTAAGGCAGCTGCACCCTGGCCTGACCATCACAAAGCAAGAGACCCAAGAACTAGAAAGGCAATGCTCACTGAGCCATTTACCCCTCCGCCCTTCAATTAACCTCACATGTGTTTATCGGCCAAGTTGGCCCAATAAACTAACTCTCACCCAAATATCAGCTGAGGCACCTAATTTTACCACAAAATCTACATTTAAAGTGTGCTGAAAATTTTGGCTTGTACACAAGTATATACAGTACATATCTTTTTAGTATTCATGTTTAGTTTATAAAATCTACATGGCAACAAATCATTATCAAGGAAAATGGGGGAGCGGACACTAACTTTTTTTGTATTCAAAGCAAAATGCTCAAATTCCCAGACAGATCTGGATAAAGGGAGTTGATATTTTAAAAAAGAGAAAAGTTCCATGTATTCTTCTTACATTGGAGATTTCATTAGTTCTTATAAGAGTTATAAAAGTGAAAAAAATAAAGAGTTACAAAAATTTCAGCCAAACAATAGACCGGTCAACCAAGTAAACAATAACACTAGGAAAGTCATTCACTGCTTAGAATAATTAACCACTTGACATCAAAAGGGCATTTGCCCAAGGACAAAGTCCAGAAAAACGAAAGGTTAAGGAAGGAGGAGGAATGGAAAGGGAAACGCAGAGAAAGAAGTGATGTTACGCTGTGAGGATTGCAATCAATGATACGAAGCAAAATATGTATGAGTTGTTGAATGAGAAACTGATTTGCTCTCTAAACCTCTATCCAATTCACAATGTTTTTTTTAAAAAAGTAAATCATAGTGTAGATGTACGTTTAAATTGCACAAATGTAGGTATTAGGATCTATCAATGAAAAGATATGTGCTACTTAACATCTGGAACTTTACATTTTTTTCCAAGAAAATTGTAGGGTCATAATGAGAAACATCCCTGAAAGGACTATGCGGTGGCACTGTGGGCTACACAGTGGACTGCTGCTCAGAAGAAAGATGAGGCTGTCAGTTCCTATAAAGACACAGTCTTGGGAATCCTAAGGAGTTTCATTCTGACCCATGATCTATGAGTCAGAATGGATGCAACAGCAGTAGATTTGGGTTTGTGGGTACACCTGTTATATGAAAACTTCTGCACCAAGACATTAAATTAAGAAGCAAACACTGTCATAACCCCAAAAGACACATTAATAAACTGACCACTATAAACTTAGTCCCGAAATATGTCTTAATCTTTACTTAACACCAGCATTTCTTCATATTCATCCGATTAAGATACCTGTTGATAAATATTTCCAAGATGGCTGAATGCTGTTAATTCCTAACAGTGTAATTCAAATCTAACACAAATTGATTGTGAAGTGAAATGACAAATTTTGTTAAAGATGATAGACTTGATATTTGAAGATGATGACAGTGGTATTAGAAAATTGTTCCAATCACATGTAAAGTTATCTGCAAATATGACGTGGTTGGATGAGTTAATAACAGAATATAAGAAAACTTCAAAGGATGATAATATTGATGCTTCAGAGTTATTTGAGTATCAAAAACTTAAGAAATAATCTCTGTGCACTTGACAAAGCCTCACTTTGCAAACAGGACTTTTCTTGTAACTATAAAAGTCATGCATCAAGTGGAAGGAGTAGAATCTCTCACCAATTTTACAACACGCATTTTTCACATTTTAACAACTTTGAAATGTATCTTATAATCAATTGCATCTTACAATCACTACAGGCCAGACAGCAGCTGCAATCTAAATGTTATTGCCTGACTAATACATTGATATTTTCCCCTCAGTGTCATTACTGGATAACTTCAATCCCTCAAAATTTCTATAAAGAAACACTTAGTGGCCTTTCACAGAATTACGGCCCCACATTTTGTTAAAAAGACTTCCATTGATGACTTCAAGCAAAAGCAAGAAAGTGCTAGTATCAAAACTTAAACCTGGGTATTGACACCTTAGAAACAAATGCTAACTTTTTAATATCTATATAAGCAATTTTATTAGGGGCTCATACAACTCTTTTCACAATCCATACATACATCTTTGTGTCCAGCACATTTGTACATATGTTGCCATCATCATTCTCAAAACACCTGCTGTCTACTTGAGCCCTTGGTATCAGCTCCTCATTTTCACCCTCCCTCCCCACTCCCCTGCAAACCCTTGATAATTTATAAATTATTATTATTTTATCATATCTTACACCATTCGACGTCTCCCTCACCCACTTCTCTGCTGTCCATCCTCCAAGGAGGAGGTTATATGTAGACTTTGTCATCTGTTCCCCCTTTCTCCCTTACCTTCCCTCCACCCTCCCGATATCGCCATTCTCACCACTGGTCCTGAGGGGTTTATCTGTCCTGGATTCCTTGTATTTTCAGTTCCTATCTGTGCAAGTGTACATCCCCCGGTCCAGCCGGATATGTAAGGTAGAATTGGGATCATGATAGTGAGGGGAGTGGTGGTGGAGGAAGAATTTAAGAACTAGAGGAAAATTGTATATTTTATCATTGCTACACTGCACTCTGACTGGCTCATCACCTCACCACAGCCCTTCTGCAAGGGGATGTCCAATTTTGCCCAGATGGGCCCTGGGCCCCCAGTCTGCACTCCCCCTCATTCACAATGCTTTTTTTTTTTTTGGTTTGATGCCTAATACCTGATCCCTTTTTGATGCAATGCTTGAATTTCAATACAACTGAGGTCACAGAGACCATGAGCGTGCATAAATAATGAAGTTTTAAATGACTCATGCTGTATGTACAATAATGGTACAATTTATTTTACAATTAGTTGTATCTTGGGTTTAATAAAAACAGGGTTGTTGGGTTTTAAGTAAGCATATAATATTTCACAATTAATTCTATATGAAAAATTATCATATTTATAAGTCAATGGTTTTCAGAACTAAGAAGTACTACTAAAATTCTAATAAATACAAGGCAAAATAATGTTTACATTATTCATGATAAAATCCCAATCAGATATCTTTTTCACTCCTTACTGAAATATGAAGGGACTTCAAAAAGCTCATGGAAAAATAAAAATTTTCTACCAACCTTTTAAACTCCCTCATATGGAACTCTCTATTTTAGCTGGGCTTACTTTGAGTGCCCTTTATACTTTATCAATAATGTAGGGCTAAAGAGGATATCCTACACATGACATACGCTTGAATAACAGCACGTCATTGAGTGTCTCTACCCATATGCTTCTGGATAATGTTTGCAAAGCAGATTCTAAGTCACTGTGAATGTTCTTCCTCCTCTCCCGCTTCCCCCCTAAAACTTTCTAATGGGTAAGTTGATGAATGAGGGTTTGCTGATATAAGAGCTAGATAAGATGGCTAGAATACTCAGTCCTCTGATCTTCTGTTTTACCAGACATCATATATATCCTCTTTGTTGTTGAGTGTATAGACTGGCTCTGTAAATAATGAGAGTCAAATTTTTCTTTTATTTCTCAGTGACAAAAAAAACCCCCAAAAACCAAACTACTCCAAAATCATCTAGCAGGGCACTTCCTTCTCCACCACACAATAGAAAACCTTCCCTGCTCCCAGTTTGAAGCATTTGTACAAGATAGATTGTTCAAAATATCTACACTATAATCAATATCACTCTATTGAACATCTCAAGTTTACTTATTGTTGATAAGAAATGAATCCATTCCTTATCTATCTCTCATCTGTATATAACTCAATAAACTATTTGAAGGAGTCATATCTTACTGCTGTATCACTATCAAGCCCAAACCCATTGTTATTCAGTTAATTACAACTCATAGGGATCCTATAGAATTTCCCATAGTGTTTATAAGGCTGTAGTCTTCCTGAAGCAGACTGTCATATCACACACACTGCCTCCTTCTGCTGTATTTCTAAAAGCAAATTATTTTGTCTTCTCACTACCATCATGTCAATTCTGACTTATAGTGACTTATATATTGGTGACTGTTGGTTGTGAACTGCTGACTTTGCAGTCAGCAGTTCTAGCATAATCCAATATGCTACCAGGGTTGCATCTCCCATTTGGATTACAGCTTAATGTAAAGAAAACAAAACTGAAATGAACTGAATCATCACAACTGAACCAATAGGTAACATCATGATATATGGGGAAAAGACTGACATTGAAAACGTTTTCATCTTACTTGAATCCATAATCAATGCTCATGGAAGTAGTAATCAAAAATTCAAATGATGTGCTGCATTGGGTAAATCTGCTTTTAAAGGCATCTTTCAAGTGGTGAAAAGCAAGAATGTTACTGTGAGGATTAAGGTGCACCTGACCCAAGCCAAAGTGGATATCAAGCTAGTGATGAAAAAATTGAAAAATTCTTTTTTAAAATTGAAGAATTCTACCAACATCTTGAGTCAGAAAATTGACCAAATATGAAATCAAGATGCCTTGAAAATTATTGGTGATTTGGAATGCAAAAGCTATAAATGAAGAGGAAAGAACAGCAGTTGTAAAATATGGTCTTAGTGATATAAATGAAGCTGGTGATCACATGATAGAATTTTGCAAGACCAATGACTTTTTCATAGTAAATACATTTTTCAACAATACAAACAATGATTATATATATGAACTCCTCCAGATGGGATACACAGAAATTATCTCTGGGTAGAGATGTTAGAGAAGCTCAGTAATAACAGCTAAAATCGGGCCAGGAGCTGACTGTGGTACAGACCATCAATTGCACATTGGAGGTTAAAGCTAAGTTCATGAGACAAAAACTGACCTTGAGTTGATCCCACTTAAATTTTGAGAATATCTCATGGGCAGATTTGACAAACTGAACACTAATGGCAGAAGACCTGATGATCTATGGGAGGACATCAAGAATATCATTCATGAAGAAAGCAAAAGGTTTTAAAAAGACCAGGAAAGAATGAAACAATCAAAGTGGATATCAGAAGAGACTCTGAAACATTCTCTTAATCATAGAATTACTAAGGCACATGGAAGAAAGGATAAAGTCAAAGACCTGAACAAAAAATTTCAAAAGGTAATTCAAGATAATAAAGTAAAATATTATAATAAAATGTGCAAAGACCTAGAGTTAGAAAAGCAAAAAGGAAGAACACGCTTATCCTATCTAAAACTGAAAGAACTGAAGAAAAAAATTAATCATTAAGTTGCAATATTGAAAGATTCTATGGGCAAAATATTCAATGATACAGGAAGCATCAAAAAAGATGGAAAACGTTACTCAAGGGGAGTGAACAATAAAATTGTATGTGAATGGATATACTGCATGGTGTAATATGGAGCAAAACATTAATAAATATATAACAGTTCCTAAGGGGTAGTTTGCGGGAGGCAGGGGAGCTGATATGAAGGACTTCAAGAAGAAAGAAAATGTTTTAAAACATGTAGCAATGGTACAACACTGCTTAATGTGACTGAACTATGGAATGTTATATATGTAAGTGCTCCCAATAAAATATTTCAAAAAAGAAGATGGAAAAAATACACAAAGTTGCTGTATCAAAAAGAACTAGTTGACATTCTACCGTTTCAGAAGGTAGCATAGAGCAAGAAACTGTGGGACCCTGGTTTACAACTGCCAGCACAAGCACCATGACAGGCTGTATAAAACCAAAGTCTGGGGCAGGGTTAAGCTCTAATTTCAGATTCCTGGACACAGGTAATTCTGTCAGAGAAGGCGTCACCTGTCCCAGACTGACCAGTAGGAAGCAGCGACCACCACCCGCAATTGACCAGGCAAGAGAATACGCGCGGAACTACTCACCAACCACCACTGGACAATGCTGATGCCAGAAGTTTTCTCCAATAAATTTAAAGAACAGCAACACTAGACTGCCCCCCATCCCTGGCCCCATAAAAGCCCAGGGAACAAAGAACTCGGGGCTGATTCCCTTCTGGACGCTGGGTCCCATTGCGCAGGGAAGTGCAAGGAAAAAGCCCTAGCTCGAGCTAGTCCAAAATTAAAACTCCTTTTGTGTTGTTTGCATCTCAACTGGTTGTAATCCTTCCGTGCGCCCAAGGTGAGCTCGCATTCCCGTCCCCAATCTAACAAAACAATGGTAGTAAAGGAAGAAGTCCACGCTGCATTGAAAGCATTAGTCAAAAAGAAGGCTACAGAAATTGATGGAATATCCACTGAAATGTTTCAACAAGATGATGAAGAACTGGAAGCACTCACTTGTCTATGCTAGGAAATTTGGAATAAAAATACTGGGCCAATTGACTGGAAGAGATCTGTATTTGTACCAATGCCAAAGAAAGGTGACTCGGGACTTCTGGAAAGATAGTGAATGAGTAACACATACCAGAGGGACTCTGCAGAAATTAGTGCAGGAGAGTTACTAAGAGGAAATTGCACACTATCAAGTCGCAGGAGTCACATTGTAAATGTAAGTAGGCACAGGTCCACTAGATTTTGAGGAGCTGGGGGCTTTTGGCTTACCATAGTGGAGGCTGGCTAGGGGTTGACTTTAGCCCCACCACTGTCTCTGCCCAAGCCGGGATCATTTGGAGCTGGGCTAGGGGCCTTATCTCAACATACCCACAGCATGCTGCCACCTTGAGGCAGGGTTGGAGACACAGCTATATTGCTACTTTTGTTTCTCTCTCTTTTCTCTCTCCCACCACAGTCTCAGTTGCCTCGGGGCAGGGTTAAACCCCTCCAGGCCAAAGTCAGGGATCAGGGCTCATCTATACTGTTACTTTTGTTTTTCTCTCTTCTCTCTGTTCCCCCATGGTCTCAGCAGGCTTCCCCCTCCCCCTTTTCCTCATCAATTTCTCTCACATGCTACTGCCAATCTCAAGACGACTCCCCTTAGCCTAGGGCACGTAAACCTGACCTTCACCCAGCTAGGAGAGCTCCACCCTCTTCAGTGTAACCTGAGGCTGGGGAAATTCCACCAACCCTCCACCAAGGGATATCCTGCCCAACTTCTTCTAGGGGAAATACCACCCAGGTTCCTCCAGGGAAATTCTGCCCTCCACCCTCTGAAGTGCATAACACTTGGCTGGGAAAATCCCATCCACCTTCTTTGAGGAAAATCCTGCCTGCATGGCTGAGGGAGCACCTACCCATCCTCTGTGGTCCCATGTGACTGAGGGAACTTCCTCTTATCTCACACAGCCTAAGGCAGTTTAGCCAACACTTGCCAAAGTTCCACATTGCTGCAGGAACCTCTACTCAACATCCGCAGCGATCTACCTAACCAGGGAAATTCCGCCCAACATTCTTGTTGCTCCACACCAAAGCGGGCAACCCACCAGACTTCTGTGGCATCACTATTGCAGCAGGAACCCCAAGGTACCCTCTGCGGGCCCCAAGTTGCTGTGGGCCACACTATCATGGCTTCTTGTGAGATCACCCAGAACAACACTTCCTCAAACACCCAACCAGTGTCCCCTGAGAGGACGATCCAACTTGCCCTCCAAATAACAGAATACTGGTTGACCAGGGAAAGAGTGAGACCACAGGAGGATAAAGTGGTATGCCAATTCCATAATGAAATTAGATGCAGGTAGTTCGAAGAAGCAATCCCAAGTCTCCCAGAGAGAGCCAGTGATCTTCGACTCCCTGAAAAATGGAACCTGGCTCCTTTAAAACAGCGCAACACAAGCAATCAGTGCAAAAAAAAAAAAAATCAATAAAAAAACCCCAGAAGAAACAAAAGGCAATTGCAGAAGATATCCTGAACCTATGAAGACGAACATCAGAATAATTGGGTTACAGGAGGAAGACTGAACAAAGACGTCACCTGCAACAACAGTGAGAGAATTCTTGGAGGAAAACGTTCCCAGTTTAATGAATGAAACCCAGGCACCTATTCAGGGGGCTGAAAGAACTCCAGTTAGACTGAATCCCAAGAAGAACTCACCAAGGCACATAATAGTTAAATTATCCAACTTTGAGGAAAAGGAGAAAATCATGAGAGAAGCTAAGGAAAAACAAGCGGCCACATATAAAGGTTCCCAAACAGGAATATGCTCAGACCAATCAGCAGACTCTATGAAGAAGAGAGAGCGGAGCAATATATTCCAAAAATTGAAGAAAAATAACCGAACTCAAGAATATTCAATCGAGCCAAAGTATTTATCAATATAGATGGAAAAGAGTCTTCCCAGAAAAGGAAAGACTCAAAGAATGCATTAGAAGAAACTCATCCCTACAAAAGAACCTTGCAGACCCAGACTGGGCAGAAGAATAGCACACATCAAGCATAAATAGAGACCACCACAAAGAATAACCCCACCCTGAGGGCAACAAAGATAAAACAACTCCCAAGATACAACTGGTTTAAGGGTGGAAAGAAGTTAAAAATGTGGGGGAGTGCCTTCCAGAAGGAGGTCTTCATCCCCCTCTCGTCCTCCCCAACAGACCCTGGCCCCAGGCCTTGACGTGTGCGCGCCCGCATCCACCGGCCCGGTGATCACAGGGAATGGGAACCCAGTGGCTGCCGCCGTTTAGGCTGCATGGATTCTTGTGTGCGTGAGGCACGTCTCATGTAAGAAGTCAAGAATGAACCAGAAACATACACACACATGCACAAGACAGTGATAAGAAAGGGCGGTAGTAAAACACCCAACACAAAAAGTTTAAGATGACATCACAGAGTCCACAGATGGAGAAAATAACCCTGAATATCAGTGGACAGAACTCGGGCATTAAAAGACTGAGGCTATCAGACTGGCTTAAAAAACACAACCCATCAATCTGTTGCCTTCATGAGACATAGCTCAAGACTACAGACAAAAATAGGCTGAGAATCAAAGGCTAGAGAAAAGCATACCAAGCAAACAGCAATTTTTTAAGAAGCAGGGTTGCAATCCTAATCTCAGATAAAATTGACCTCAAAGTGCAAGCCATAAAGAGAGATAAGGAGGAACACTATATAATGCTCAAGGGAATGGTAAACAAAGAACCACTAAGCATTGTAAATATATATTCCCCGAATGAGAGACCCACTAAATACATCAACCAAACGCTCCAAAATATGAAAAAAGACATCAGAGTCTCAACAATGATAGTAGATGACTTCAATACACTACTCTCTGAGAAAGATAGATCACAGGAAAAGAAACTCACACAAGGAGGCCTGCGATCTAAACACTATAATCAGACAATTTGACCTGATAGATATTTACAGAGTTTTTCATCGAAATACAAATTATTTCACATTCTTATCAAGTCCATACGGCACATCTCCGGAGATAGACCACATGCTGGGTCATGAGGAGAATCTGCATAAATTTAAGTCTATTGATATCAAATAGATCTCTCTCTCTGACCACAGTGCCATAAGCTGGAAATCAACAAAAGGAAGATGAAGAAAACAAGAGCAAACAATTGGAGGATGAATAACTCTCTATTGCAAAAGGAGTGTGTACTGGCACAGATCAGATTTTAAATTAGGAAATTTCTAGAAAGCAACGAGAATAAGAACACAACATACCAAAACTTATGGGACAGGGCAAAGGCAGTTATCAGAAGTTTCACAGCAATACATGCGCACATGAAAACGGAAGAGACACTTATGATTGATATGCTAGCACAAAATTTACAGCAACTAAAGCAGAGTCAACAGGACAATCCTACAAATAGCAAGAGAAAAGAAATAATAAAAATCAGGACTGAGATTCAGGAGAGAAAAATAGAAAACTATGGAAAAATGCTGCTAAACGTTGGTTCTTTTAAAGGATAAACAGAATCAACAGACCTCTGGAAAACCTGAAAGAGAAAGGAAGGAACAAATTTCAATGGCAAGGATGAGGGATGAAAGAGGGGACATTACAACAGACCCTAATGAAATCAAAGGAAAATAACACAGTACTATGAAGCACTGTACTCCAATGAATTCAAGAATTTGGAAGACATGGACAAATTCTTGGAAAAGCCTTCCCTCCCTAAACTATGCTGATGGATGTCAAGAACTTCAACAGACCCACAGAAATAGAAGAAATAGAAAAGATTATCAAGGGATTACCAACAAAAAAATCCCCTGGACCAGATGGTTTCACAGGAGAATTCTACCAAGCATTCAGGGTAGAACTGACACCAATCCTTCACAAACTCTCCAGAACATAGAAAAAGACAGCAAACTCCCAAACACCTTATATGAAGCTATTATAAGTCTGATACCGAAACTGGGCAAGGATCCCACAAGAAGTGAGAACTACAGACCAATATCCCTAATGAATGTTGATGCAAAGGTCCTTAACAAAATACTGGCCAATAAAAAGGAAGGGGCAAAAAGAAAAAGAAAAGGGTAGAAGTGGAAGAGGACACTAACCCACCCAAAGGGAGGGTATTGTTTATATCTCCACAGGTAAAAAGGGACCAGACTTCACCCAGGAGCTCTAAGATGTGAATGCAACATACCAACAGGATGCAGGGAACCAGTAGAGAGGTCTGAGGGGCCAGCCCAAGTTCCAAATACATGGACAGCCCCCCCTCCCCACCCCGCCAACCCCAGAAGAATTTACTTTAAAGGACAGCACTTGAGCTACAGCTCAGGGAGAGGGACAGTTCTGAACAAAGACACTGGAGCAAATGAAGGGGGAGGAAGAGAGAGTGGAGCACATCCTGGCCCACCAAGCCTTGAAGACGATATCCCTGCTCAGAGCAGCCAATGCACAGAGACCACCATATAGCTGGCCCCACAATAACACACGACATCCCTCACTGACCCATGGCGCTACAGTTGACAACACTAGAGACACAGTGTGGGAATGGCACACAATCTGACCCCACCACACCAAGGGAAAACACTAAGGGTATGCAACAGAACAGCAAGGAGAGCAGAGCAAGGAAGTCCCGAGGGAATATCAAAAATAGATTTTGGGGCCAGAACACATGGCATCCCATCAGACTTGACCAGAAAACACTCCTAAAGGTCACCAAAGAGACCTTGAACTATTTATAGGCCTTTCTCTTTTTTGTCATTGGCTTTTTGTTGGTGTTGTTTTGCTCTGTCTTGTTTTTGTGCATATTATTATCTCTGTTGCTCTATGTAAATAAGATAGGCGGGATAAACAATCTGGAGGAGAAATCAACAGGTCCAACAGTTCCAAGGGGACATGGGAGATGGGGAGGCAGGGAAAAGGAAGTGGGTGTTACAAAACCCAGGAACAAGGGAACAACAAGTGATCCACCATCGGTGGCAAGGAGGGTATAGGAGGCCTCGTAGGGCTTGATCAAGGGCAATATAACTGAGAGGAATTACTGAGAACCAAATGAAGGTTGAGCATGACCGTGGGACAACAGGAAAGTAAAAGGAAATAGAGGAAATAACTAGGAGGCAAAGGGCATTTATAGAGGCCTAAATATAGGCATGTAGATATGGTAATATATTTATATATGATGGTGGGGAAATAGATCTATGTGCATATATTTATATGTTTTGAATTAAGGTAGCAGATGGACATTGGGCCTCTACTCAAGTACTCCGTCGATGCAAGAACATTTTGTTCTATTAAACTGGCATTCCATCATGTTCGCCTTCCCGACACGATCGCTGAAGACAAAGCAGGTGCATAAGCAAATGTGTGGTGAAGAAAGCTGATGGGGCCCAGCTATCAAAAGGTAACAGTATCTGGAGTCTTAAAGGCTTGAAGATAAACAGGCAGCCATCTAGCTCAGAAGCATCTAGCTTAGAAGCTCAGAAGCCATCTAGCTCAGAAGCAACCACATGGATGAAGCACACCAGCCTATGTGACCACAAGGTGTTGAAGGGATCAGGTACCAGGTTATCAAAGAATAAAAAATCATACCATTGTGAATGAGGGTGAGTGCAGAGTAGAGACACAAAGCCCATCTGTAGGCAACTGGGCATCCCCTTACAGAAGAGTCATGTGAAGGAGATGAGCCAGTCAGGGTGCAGTGTAGCAACGATGAAACATACAACTTTCCTCTAGTTCTTTAATGCTTCTTCTCCCCCACTATCATGACCTTACAAATCTGGCTAGACCAGAGGATGTACACTGGTACAGATAGGAACTGGAAACACAGGGAATCCAGGATAGGTGATCCCTTCAGGACCAGTGGTGAGAGTGGTGATACTAGGAGGGGGGAGGGAAGTTGGGGTAGGAACAGGAAACCTATCACAAGGATCTCCATATAACCCTCGCCCTGGGGGATGAACAACAGAAAAGTGGGTGAAAGGAGACGTCAGACAGTGTAAGACATGACATATTAATAATAATATATAAATTATTAAGTATTCGTGAGGGAGGGGTAAAATGAGGAGCTGATACCAAGGGCTCAGTTGAAAGCAAATGTTTTGAGAATGATGATGGCAACAAATATACAAATGTGCTTGACACAATGGATGGATGGATTATAATAGGAGTTGCACGAGCCCCCAATAAAATTATTTTAAAAAATAAAAGGTGACTCAGCAGAATGCTCAAATTATAAAACAACATCACTGACATCACATACAATAAAATTTTGCTGAAAATCACCTAACAACAGTTAATGGCAATACATTGACATGGAACTGCCAGAGGTTGAGGCTGAATTCAGAAAAGGACATGGAAAAAGTGATATCATTACTGATGTCAGATGGATCTTGGCTCAAAGCAGAGAATACCAGGAAGATGTTTAGTTATGTTTCAATTAGTATACAAGGGCATTGGGCTGTGTGGATCGTAACAATGGATCACCTTGAGAAGAATGGGAATTCCAGAACAGTTTATTGTGCTCATGTAGAACTTGTACATGGATCAAAAGGCAGTTGTGCAAACAGAACAAGGGAGTACTGGACTGTTTAAAATCAGGAATGTTGTGCTACATGTTAGCATCCTCCCCCCATACTTATTCAATCTATATGCTGACCAAATAACCAGAAAATCTGGATTACATTAAAATCTGGATTATATTGTGCACCATCAAGATTGGAGGAAGACTTATTAACAAGCTGCAATAAGCAGATGACACAACCTTGCTTGCGGAAAGTCAGGAGGACTTCAGGCAGCAGCTCAAGAAGATCAAAGATGACAGCCTTATTTATGGATTACAACTCAATGTAATGAAATCAAAATCCTCACATCTGGACCAGTAGGCAATATACTGATAAATGAAGAAAAGATTAACGTTGTCAAGAATTTCAAGAAGCTTAGTTGGATCCACAATGTTCATGGAAGTAGTAGTTAAGAGATCAAAAGACGTATTCTGTTGGGTAAATCTGCTGCGCATGATCTCTTTAGAGTACTGAAAAGTAAATATGTTCCTTTGAAGACTAAGGCGTACCTCACTCAAGCCATAGTATTCTACATTGCATCATATTTACATGAATGTTGGACACTGATTAAGGAAGACAGAATAATTGATAGGTATGAACGGAGGCACTGGCAAAGAATACTGAAAGTACCATGGGCAAATCTGTCTTGGAAGAAGCACACCCAGAGCACTCCTTAGAGGCAAGGATTGGGTGACTTCATCTCATGTACTTTGGACATGTTGTCAGGAGTGACCAGTCCCTGGAGGACATTATGCTTAGTTAGATGGGCAGTGACAAAGAGGAAGGCCCTCAATGAGATGGACTGAAACAGTGGCTGCAACAACAGGTTCAAGCATAGGAACAATTGTGAAGATGGCACAGGGCTGGGCAATGTTTCCTTCTGTGGGGCACAGGGTCTCTATGGTATGGAACCGACTCAATAGCATCAAAGAACAACTTCCGTAGCATTGATCATGGATATAAGTAAACAGAAATCCTTGATTAATGCAATTTCCTCCTTTGATTTACCATGTTTCTTATTAAACCTGTTGAGAATGTAGTAGTTATGCATTAGGATGCTAACCACAAGGTAAGCAGTTCAAAACTACTAGTTGCTTATCGAGAGAAATACAAGGCTTTCTACTCTAGTAAAGAATTAGTCTTGGATAACCACAGAAACAGTTCTACCTAGTCCTATATGTGTTCATTATGAGTGTGGTAGATAGGTTTACTGTGCTAACTAGGCCTCCATAGGAACATACAAGAGGGTTTAATCAGGTTCCTGCTTTGCAGGAGGTTGACTGACATAAATGATTTCTGAGGCCAGCCTCCTCTCTCTCTTTCTCCCTGATGATTAGACCAGCATGCTGCTGCTTGAGCTAGTCCTTTGCCTCATTGTTGTGCTGCACTCCCCAGGGACCGAGTCAACCCAAGGGCCATATCACGAGTGTCCTGGTTTTGTTTCTCTAGATATCCATGTGTAACGCAATGAGTCAGAATACACTGGATGACGGTGACTTCTTTGGTTGTAATCTTTGATTTTGATTAGTAAGTGGTTTAAGTGCTCTTTACTTTCAACCTGGGTAACGTAATGGTTGCCCCTTGGGCTGTTAACCATGATATTAGCAGTTCAAAACTACCAGCTGCTCTGCAGGAGAAAGACCAAGCTCTCTACTCTTGTAAAGACTTACAGTTTAGGGAACTTACAGGGCAGTTCTACCCTGTCCTATATGGTCACTATGATTCAGAATTAGCTCAGTGGCAGAGTTTTTTGTTTTGTTACTTTCAGCAAGTAAGGTGTGTCTTGTACATATTACAAGTTGTTAATAAGCCTTCTATAATCCTTATGTCATGTTCATTTTTCATATAGTTCAGCTTCTTGGATTATTTGCCTAGCATACAGGGAGGATCAGTATAGTGAAAGGATATAACCCTGACACACACCTTACCTTATTTTAAATCATACAGTAGTCCTTTGTTCCTTATGAAGGGCTGTCACTTAGTCTGTGGCCAGCTTCCACTGGAGCACAATGAAGTGTCCTGGAATTGCCATTTTTCACAATGTTATCCACAGTATGTTATGATTCACCCAGTTGAATGACTTTGCATAGTCAGTAAAACACAAGCAAACATCTTTCTGTTATTTTCTGCTTTCAGCCATGATCCATCTGATGTTTGCAGTGATATCACTCAATCTACTTTATCTTCTCAATCAGCTTGAATTTTTGGCAGTTCCCTGTTGATGCACCACAGCAATTGCCTTTGAAAGACCTTGAAATTTACTTGCATATGATGTAATATGATAATTTCTGCATTCTGTTGGGTCTGATAGTAATTCGATAATTTCTGCATTCTATTGAGTCATCTTCTGATGGAATGGAGACAAAGATGGTTTGCATGTGTTATCTAAATTTCTTGGCATGGGGGTTTCCAGAGCTACACCAGCAGAATTTTGTTATAGTACCCATATTTTCAGTGGTCCCTCTATGGAGGTAAATATTAAACAGGACTACATCATAAATTACCATCAGTTCTTAATCATATGCTACCTCTTGAAATGGCTGAATGTCAAATAATTAATTTTAGTACTTTGACTCTATATTTCTTCCAAAATCTTTTGATTCTTTCTGTGTTATTCAATATCTTCCTCCATAGAATCCTCCAATATTGCAATGTGAAGATAGAATTTTTGTTCAGTTTTTTCATCTTGAGATACATTGATCATGTTCTTCCCTCTTGGTTTTCTAACTCTAGGTCGCTTCACATTTCATTATAAGTTATTCTGTCTCCTGAAGCTGCCCTTTGAAATTTTCTATTCGGCTCTTTATTTCATCATTTCTTCCATTTACTTTAGCTACTCTGTATTGAAGAACAAGTTTCAGAGTCTTTGCTGACATCCACTTTGGTCTTCTTTTTCTGTCCTGTCTTCTTACTGACCTTTCACTTTTGTCTTCAGTCCTATTTAGGGTCACTATGAGTCAGAAGTAACTTGATTTAATATTATTTGATTTAGATTCATTTAACCTGGCTTAAGGATTGGGAAAGAGAAGAAGGGAAACTCAGAGAAAATGGAAAATCCCTACTTTTCTTGCTTCCTTTCTTTTTCTCCATTCTTTCATGCTCCCAAACCAAATCAAATTCATTGCCATTGAATGCTGACTCACATGGCTTCCAAGGTTATAAATCTTTAAAGGAGCAGACAAGTTCATCACTCTCCCATTGCTCTAACAAGCTCTAACCCACACCACCAGGGCTCTAATCCCCAGAAAATCTACTGTTGCGGTGTCAGATGAGATGGTAATTAACGACAGGAGCTTACAAAAGCCAAATTTCTGAGAAGGAAAATCTTCACCTTCCCCAAATCAGAAGCTCCAAAAGGGTCAGGCAAATCTATACCACTGCTTTATCTTTCCTTTCTGTTGCTATGTCCTCCCATTGTTTGGTCATAGAGGTGATAAAATCACAGAGGTGAGAGGTTCATGGTTATAAGTTTAAAAACTAGCACCTCAGAAAAAAAGGAAAACATCAAGGAGATGGAAGACAGAGGACCACCAGAATAATAAAACCATAAAGTTGTTTATGACGTCCAAGAATCAACCACAACTCACCCACATGTGCACTAATCCTATTTTTATAGCCAAGATCTTGAGAATCGAACTAACAAGTAAGGTCTCAGCTGGTCCACTGCGCAATGCACACATGGGACAAGGCTGAGGGACCTTGCAAAGGCTTTTAGGAGAGATATCCTATTGGAACCAGGGAGAACTGGAATAGGTAGTCTGAATATGACAGATCAATTGCTTGCTAAAACAAATATAATCAACAATACCTATGAAATTTAAACAAAACAGAGAATATTTTCAATGACCAGGGGAAAAAACCTACTTGGCATATGAGAAACATCAAAAGTCTCAACTATGAATAGACAACACAGATAATATAATTAGTGGACAAAAACTTTAAAGCAAATGTTACAAAGTTGCTCTAACAAGCAATCACAAATACTATTAAAATGTATCAACACGTAGAATATAGCAAACAATGAACACAATAAATAGCAGAGTGAGGCTGAAGGGAGAAAGAGTAAGCAAATTTTTAGATGAAACAAAAGAAGAAAAACCTGGAAAACGAACAATGTTTAAGAATTGTGGGGTAAGAATGAAAGCTAAAATTCACATCAGAGAACCAGAAAATGACAAAGTTCAGTTAATAGAAAAACCAAGGAATACATATTTGTTAAAATTATCATAAGTTTAAGCAAGTGGTTCAAAACCAGCACCAGGAAGGGGCAGGGAGGACTGGTAGGGAGTGACCAAGGGCGAGGGAACTGAGAGGAATTACTGAAACCAGAATGAAGGCTGAACATGGTAGTGGGACGGGAGGAAAGCATAAGGAAATAGAGGAAAGAAGTAGGAAGCAAAGGTCATACATAGAAGCCTAAATACAAACATGTACATATGTAAATATATTTATGATTATGGCGGAAACAGACCTATGTGCATATACTTACAGGTTTAGTAGTAGGGTAGCAGGTGGACATTGGGCCTCCTCACGCACACTTCCTCAATACAATAGCACCTTGCCCGGCTAAACGGTCATTCCATGAATACCCACCTTCCCAACATGATCACTGAAGACAGACGTGTGTATAAGCAAACATGGTGAAGAAAGCTGATAGTGCCCGGCTATGAAAAAGATATAGCATCTGGAGTCTTAAAGGCTTGAAGATAAACAAGCAGCCATCTAGCTCAGAAGCAACAAAGCCCACAGAGAAGAAGCACACAAGCCTAAGTGAACACGAGGTGTTGAAGGGACCAGGTAGCAGACACCGAAGAACAAAAACCATCATTGTGTGATCACCTTCCTCACATAAACGCTGAAGACGAATGTGTGCATAAGCAAGTGTGGTGAAGAAGGCTGATGGTGCCCAGCTATTGAGAGATATAGCGCCCGGGGACTTAAAGGCTTGAAAGTAAACAAGCAGCCATCTAGCCCAGAAGCAACAAAGCCCACATGGAAGCAGCACAGCAACATGTGTGATCATGAAGGGCCGAGGGGACCAGGTTTCAAACAACAAAGGCAGGGGAGAAAAAAAATCACATCACCGTGAATGAGGGGAGTGCATGATGTGGACCCAATGCCCATCTGTAGACAGCTGGACATCCCTTGCAGAGGAGTAGTGGGAAGGAGATGAGTCACTCAGGGTTCAGTGTAGCAACAATGAAACTCAAAACCTTCCTCTAGTTCTTGAATTCTTCCCCCCCCCCCACCGCCCCCCCCAATTATCATGATCCTAATTCTGCCTTGCGGACCTGGTTAGACCAGAGGATGCACAGCGGTACAGTAGGGATCTGGAAACACAGGGAGGCTAGGACGGATCAACCCCTCAGGACCAGTGGTGAGAGTGGTGACATCGGGAGGGAAGGGGGTGTAGAAAGGGAGAACCGATCTTGGGGATCTATGTGTAACCTCCTCTTTGGGGGATGGGCAATGGGAAGGTGGATGAGGGGAGACGCCAGGCAGTGTAAGATAAGATAAAATAATAATTTATAAACTATTAAGGGTTCATGGGGGAGGGAGGGGGAGGGAAAAAAGGAAAACGAGCTGATTCCAGGAACCCAAGTGGAAGGCGAATTTTGAGAATGACAAGGGCAATGAATGTGTAAGGGTGCTTTACTCAATTGATGTATGTATGGATTGTGATAAGAGTTGTATGAGCCCCAATAAAATGATTTATTAAATTACAAAAAATTATCATAAATTTAATAAATGGCTTAAAATTAAAATTTCTAGAAGCTGGTAAAATGATAAAGACAAAATCAAAGAAATTCATATACAGAGACAACTAAACCACTGAAAACTAAAGATAAGGAAAAAAATGTAAAACAGCATAGAAAAACAACATATTACCTATAAAACAAAAAGAATGTGAAGAACTGAGAACTTCTCACCAAAAGCCATTGAAGACAGAAGACCACGGAATAACATTTTTTAAATAATAAAAGAAGAAAACTGTGCACGGAGGACATGCCTGCAGGTACAACAGCTGGAAAGAGGCGACCCTAGCCACAAGATCGACATTGTGAGCCTTTCTTACCTTGAACTCTAACCTGTTAACTTGCCTAGTAAACCCCTCCCCATTCATAAAATACACTAGCAGTAAAACTAAGATTATTCGCAGCTAGATAATATGATCTATAACAATAGCTAAAGGAATTTCTTAAAGAAATTATCTAGGAACAAAATCTGGAACGTTAATAATGAGTAAATAGCATCTGAAATGGTAAGTTCTTTTGTAAATAAAACTATAGCTGGTCCGTAATAGCTGGAACGTAATAGATAGTCAATACTTGAAAAATCAATCAATGTAAGTTATATATTAACAGAATAAATAAGAAATCTTTATGATAATCTCAATAAATATTATACTGACAGCAATATTCATTTATGTTAAAAACTCTGGCAAATTACAAATAGAAAAGTTTCACAATATAATAAAGAATATCTATAACAACCAACAGATAGCAAGTTATAATTATTTGGTAAAACATTGGCTACTTTCTCTCCAGAACAAAGGTGGTCACTCCCGTATTCCTCAATTTCATGACGGAAGTTTAGCTAGTGATCCGAAGCAAGACAAAGAACAATGACGAGCATATAGACTGAAATGAAGCTGATTACATAAAAAATCACAAAGAATGTACACAAGTCCTAATAAGTTTCGTCATGTCACAAGATGAAAACAATCATTTCTACTTACTAGCAATTCAAAATTAGAAAAGGAAATAACTTAGATAATTACTATAATTAACAGCACCGAAAGAAATAAAACCCAAAATATGTGAAGAGTCTTATTCTGAAAACTATCTTATACTAGAGATTAAAATTCAAAAAGTACATCAATTTTCCCTACAGCGATCTATAGATCTAATATTCATCAAATTTTCAGAAGGATATATTTATAAATATTACTCAAAATGGATATGGAAAGATAAAAAATTGAAAGAGACAAATAGTACTAAGAATAAAATGGAAAGAATACTACTATCAGATTTTTTGCTTACTATGAATCTATAGCAATCAAGGTAGTATGGTACTAACAAAGAAAGACACATACAGATCCATGGAACAGATACATAAATATGCCCTTTGTCGGACAAGGAAACAGATACACAGATCAATGCAAAAGACATAAAAACATGGCCTTTGATTTGGGACAAATACATAAAAGTACCAATGGAAAAAGTGTAGTCTTATTCAAAAAGTGACGTTGAGGTAACTGGTCATCTATAAGTAAAAAATGAATTCCTGATAACACTTAATATCTTATATAAAAACAAAGTAAATTATCATACTTGTACATGAATGCTCATAGAAACAGTTTCACAATAGTCAAAAGTTGTAAAAAACAGAATGAATATATAAAATATCGTATATGACTTAAATGGAGTATTATTTAGCCAAAGACAGAAACAACGGACACATTCTGCAACATGAATGAACCTTACAAGTTGTATGTAAAGTAGACAGAAACAAAACGCCACAAATTATGTGATTCCAGTCTTTGAAACCCAGAGGGGCAGCTCTACCCTGTTTTATAGATTTGTTATGAGCTGACATCAACTTGATGGCAGTGGTTATATATTATTATTTATTAAAATATCCATAAAGCAGAACTCATATAGGCAGAAAGTATAAAAGGAAATGGTTGCCAGGTGCTGTAGTTACATGAGCTCACTTCAACTTGAGGGTATTAAGAGTGAGGGGGTGGTTTCTACCCTGTCCATCAGGTCACAGCCTGATGATGCCTCCTTGTGGACATGCCCTTTTCATGAGCATTCTGGAAACTTCCTCACTCTCTCTCTGCCTGTGTCTTTCTGTTGACAAGCCATGTTTCACCTTCCTGTTGAAGAGCCACCCTCAGAGAGCTGGATGAGCCATGTGGAGACCTGCACTAGCACTGAGATGCTTCCACCACCATTGGATCCACAAGACTTTTCACCCACCAGCCTGTGATCTTCCTGCATTCAGCATCAATGCACGTGCTGCATGAGTCTATGGAGGAATTAATGGACTAGTATTGAACATATGGGCTAATATCAGACTTAATGGACTTGATGTGGACTGGACTGGGTTGTTTTCTCAATATACAATTGCTCTTTGATATAAAGTTCTCTCACACACGAGTGTCTCTGGATTTGTTTCTCTAGTCAACCCATTCTAACACACCAGCAATAATTATTAAATGGGTGCAAGGTTTTTACTGGGGTGACAAAAGGATGTGGAGCTAGTGGGGAGGTCACACATTAGGAATGTTCTTAATGGAAATGAATTGTACAAGTTAAAATGGTTACATTTTGCTTTTATAAAAAAATGGTTAAATTCTATTATCATGTTTTTTCCACTATAATTTTTTAATGGTTATACATCTAAAATGTTAAAAGTAAAACAATACACACTTTAGAAAGAAAAAACTTAAGAGAAAATCTCTATTATTTTTTAGTTGAAGAATTCTTAGATACGCTACCAAAAGAATGACCTTTAAGCAAAAAATTGACAAATTAGATATAGCAAAAATTAAAATCATTTGCATTGTGAATGGTACAGTTATGAGAAGAGAAAAGTTAAGTTTTGAAGTAGGAAAAAGGTATTGATAAATCATTTCTCTGAAAAATTAAAAACACATGAAAAAATTAATTCAAAAGTCTAATGGATCAGATAAACATCAATCTCTACAACCCTGAGACCAGAACTAGAGGTGTCCACTACCTGTACCAATTGCGCTCAAAGGGATAACATTAGAAAGTTGTGAATACTGTGGAGAAAAAATATGGCATGAAACGGAAATTATGAAAGAGAACAGGCTTGCTGGTCAGATAGAGAGTGATAAAACCCCAAGATTATGGTCCTTGGTTACCCTCCAGATCTGGGACTGAATTGACCTCTGTGGCTCAATTTTTAGCCTGTCAATAGGCCTATAAGGAGAACAATAATACTATGGAGATATACATACCTTAGAATAATGAACCATTTAAGGGGGGGAAAAGGGCAGCATTTACCCAAGGACAAAGTTCCAAAGTGTTAAAAAAAAAAAAAAAAGGCGGAATGGTAAAAAGATGTGGGAATAAATAGCCCAAGAGAACTTTCAGGAGGAAGAATGGTCCTGACTGTGGCAGTGGTTACTTACACATATATGTGGTCAATGTTTCTGTGTACGACAAGAGTCAAAATTGGAGGGGGAAATCCAGTGGAACAAGGAGCCAAAAACAATGTTCAGAAGGCAGCTAGCGAGACAAGATGGATCAGAAAAGAAATGAGAATTGCGAATACACATGCTGAAGTCATTCGTCTGCAGGTAGAAAAACACAGATCACCCCAGAAGATTATGTACAGTGAAAAGATAACTAAGGGATAAACCACACTTAAACCAAACCCATTGCATTGAGTCAATTCTGATATATAGCAATCCTACCCAACAGAGTACAAGAGGGTTTCTGAGGCAGTAAGTCTTTACAGACATGGATTATCACATCTTTCTCTTGTTGACTAGCTTTAGGTTTAGACCACTGACCTTTTGGTTGCCAGCTGAGTGTTCACTGCAATGCCTCAAGGAATCCTTTACCAAGAATAGAGCTCAGAAAACATCAGCAATTAATGACTGAAAAGAAGACACCAAGAAAGAGTCTTCAGAAAAGTAAACCAATAGAGCATTGTGTAATTCAAGTAGCTATCGGATCAGAGTCACAGAAAGGTCAAACAAGACTTTAAAATATTCTGTAAGATTTGGCAAAATGGATAATGGAGACTTCTGTTTCAATATAGTGGTGTAGAGAGGTTTACAATGAAATGAACATGGAACAGCAATTAAGTAACTAGATATAGTAAGTCCTAAAGGAGACAAGAGTAGTAAAACAAAGAAATGCAGATTAAATGTTAAGATAAACATGAATATATTTATAGGTTATGAGTGTACCAGTAAAGAAAAAAACAGTTCAGATGAGAAAAGAACAATTGATGAAATAAAGTCTTAAGAAAGGATACAGTGTGAGAAAATAGTAAGATAAAAATATGGACTCTACAGAAGGGTCACAAGGAAGAGACCAGCCAGTCAGGGTGCAGTAGAGCACCCATGAAACAAACAACTTTCCTCTAGTTCTTTAATACTTCCTCCCCCCCATTATCACGACCCCAGTTCTACCTTAAAAATTCAGCTAGACTAGAGCATGTACACTGGTACAGATAAGAACTTGAAACACAGGGAATCCAGGATATATAAAGCCCTCAGGATCATTAATGAAAGTATCAATTCCAGGAGGGTAAGGTTAAGGTGGGGGGAGAAAGGGGAAACCGATCACACTGATTTATATATAACCACCTCCCAAGGGACAGACAAAAGAAAAGTGGGTGAAGGGAGACAGCGGTAGGTGTAACACATGGGAAAAATGATAATTTATAAATTCTCAAGGGTTTATGAAAGAGGAAGGGGGAGGGGAAATGAGCTGATAGAAAGGGCTCAAGTAGAAAGAAAATGTTTTGAGAATGATGATGGCATCATGGTGCTTGACACAATGGATGGATGGATGGATGGATTGTGAGAAGAGTGCCCAATAAAATGATTATATATATATTCTATAGTCAGGCCACAGGAATTTAAATACTTGTTCAACCTCTTAGTAGTTATAAATTTGAACAGATTAATCTGAATTTCTTTGTGATTCAATAAGATATAAGATGGAAATAAAAACCTGCATAAGTAAACATTACTGTGAGAACCTTGTTAATCTGAGTAAAAAACAAAAAACATAAAAAACCCAGAAATCTGCCTAATACAAGGAGACTTCAAAAAGGTGGATCTTCTAAAAAGTTCATGGAAAAATGTATCTTTTAATTCCATTTTTCTCAGGAATTTTTTGAAGCTCCCTTGAATGTAGTAGCATCCAACAATCCAACCCATTATCGTCAAAAAAATTCCAACTGCTACTGACTCTTCAGGAAAGAGCAGAACTGCCCAGAGGGCCCCGGAGCCTGTAAATGCTCACAAAAGCAGACCGCCACATCTGCCTCCTTCAGAGCCACTAGTAGGTTCCAATCACTGACATTTTGGTTAGCAGCCCAGTACTTTCACCACTGCACCACCATGGCTCCTAACACATAAGAAGCACTCAACAGATGACAAATCTTAACTATAGCTAACATTGTAATTATTAAAAAGGAAGAGATTAACTTCTGAACAGGTTGAAGTTAATTATCCTTTTCTGAGACTAGAGAACACACAAATATTTTATACAGCAGTGAGTAAGTTTATTGGTATGGAGGTAGATAATTGAGGAAATCTGGGGTCCTAACTCCAATTTTTTATATGAATATTTATTTACAGAAGGTAATATTTATTTACAGGACAAAACCATCAAAGAGAATTTCCATTGTGTGCTATAGTGGAAACTACTGACCATGAAAATAGAAAAAAGTTGTGAAGTAGGACAGTTTGACTGAAACAGAAGACCGTGACATTACTCAACAAAGCTTTACTTTTCTCTAGCAGTATTTATAAGCCTGAGTGCATACACAGTGACTTGTTCAGTCATATTTTATAAAGATACGTCAGCTCAGAAAACAAGGGGGACAGGCTACTCAATTATACAGGTATTACTGAGTGAACTGTGTCCTGAAGAGGATGTTTTGACTTCCTAAATGTTATACCTGTAAATCAGTGGTTCTCAACCTGTGGGTCGTAACCCCTTTGGGGGGGGGGTGAGTGACCCTTTCACAGGGGTCGCCTGATTCATAACAGTAGCAAAATTACAGTGATGAAGAAGCAATGAAAATAATTTTATGGTTGGGGGGTCACCACAACATGAGGAACTCCATGAAAGGGTTGCTGCATTAGGAAGGCTGAGAACCACTGCTGTAAATGCACAATTGTTTGGAAATATGGTTGCTCTTTGAAGAATGTTATCAGTTAAATTAATGTGGCCACACTGCAGTCAAGTGAGTCATTCTGGGTGGTGTCTCATAAAAAGAAGAGAAACGACATAGGTATAGGAGGTAGAAAGATACAGGAGAAAGAGAAATCATATAAGAATAAATCAAATTCAATGCCATTGAGTTGGTTCCAATTCATAGCTACCTTATGAGGGGTAGAACTGCCCCTGTGGGTTCCTAAGACTGACCTCTTAAGGAGAAGAAAGTCCTGTTTTTCTCCTATGGAATGGCTGATGGCTTCAAACGGCTAACCTTGCAATTGGCAGCCCACCTCATAACCACTAGATTCAAGGCCCCTTGAAAAAGCCAAGCTGCCCCAGTATACTGAGAGCCACCTCAGTAAGTAAGAATACCCTACCGAAAGTTGACAGAGAGCAAGCATGGTCCTGCCAACACCCCGAATTTGGACCTTTATCTTCTAGAACTCTGAGGCAATAAACTTTTATTCTTTAAGGCCACCTGTTTTGTAGTATTTTGTTATGACACCCAAGGACACTAAGACAACATGGATGTATACAGATGAACTAATTTAATGAACACGCTATTCAGAGAGCTTTAAAGGCACCTATCCTTTCTGGAAACAAAGCAGATACCAATCAATTAAGGTTTAAAGTTTAAAACTGTGAGAAAGCTACACAATAGACTATCATAACTTTATAAAACATTACTAAAACTTTACAAAGAAAGTTTTATAAATGAACTATTGATGTACACTAGACTGAAAAATGTATATGCTATTATAGGAAGTTCTGGAAAAGATAAAAATAAGTGACAAGAAGCAGCTCAATGGTTGTCTAAGGCCAGTAGTGGGTGGGGAGGAGGCTTACTTCAAAGGAGCACAAGGGAAGCCTATGGATAAGCAGTTCTAGACCATGATCATGGCTATAATTGACATGACAGTATATATTTGTTAACACTCACTGAGATATGCATTTTAAATAGTTAATTTTAATATATTTTAATTTCATTTAAAATATATTATTGCACATAAAAAACATTAACAGGTCTTGTCTTGAGAAACTCTGAAGGTGTTATGTTCTACTATCTAGTAGGGTGCTGAGCACAGATATTTAATAAGAACTCCTCCACTCTTGCCAGATACCTATGGTCTGTATAGCTGTATAGCTGATGCTGAAATAGAGATTGGCCTGTGGGTATGACCGAATTCTATGAGCTCTTTAAAACTAGTGCTTTCTATGCTGGTTGCAGAAAGGGAAGTCTGACAATTGAAAGGAATAAAAATGCAAAGGAGATTATCTGCTTCCAAAATGAAGGAGGCATTTGGCAAGACCTAATGGTGGTCTCAGAATTGATAGTAGTCTTGGAAGGGAGTTAGCAAATCAGTGGAGACCTCACTCCTATCTCAATGAAGAACTCTGCCAACAACCTGGAACAGTTGGGAGGAAAATCGTTCTCTAGTTGAGTCTTTAGATGTGGATGTACTAGCCGATGCGGAATTTACTCTTTGTAGACTGAGCATAGAGCTAGCTAAAATGTGCTAGATTCCTAACCCATAGAAACTGTGTGTAATAAATGCATATTGTTTTAAGCCATTAAACTTTGTTTCTGTTATACAGCAATAGTGAACTAATAGAACCAAAGAGACACTGACAACTGGAACTATAAATATATCATACAAAATCTCAACTATTTGATGAGTACATATACTATAAAAAATAAATAATGTGACTCTTGAAGAAACAGAGGTAAACATAGTGCAGGGATTTAGAAACAAATTCCTGTCATTAGAAAAACATATAAATATATGTCAAAAAGAATCACTAATAAGAAATTTAACCACAATGCTAGCTTTGTACACTACATCAAAGAAAAATTATTCTTAATTGGAATGACTATATTAATAAACTTTCCACAATACCACTTGTGAACTCAGAAGATAACCACAGGAATATTACCAGTCTAATAAAATACATTACCATCCCTATGTCCTATGTGAGTGTAACACCTCATGGAGTGCTGAGTTGAGAGACAGCAATCAGATACTCAAAAGGGATCTGTGTAGGTCGACAAGCCAAACCTATGAAAGAGTTTTAACTCTTAATGGATTTTCTAGAAACTTACTATTTTCTAGACTAAATAACAAAGTGATATAATTAAATGGCATAAGTAGAGGCTTGTGGCAGTTACATGTGGTAGTTACATGACTTTACATCAACTTGAATTTTTATGAAAGTGTAGGGGTAGGGCCAAACCTGTCAATCAAGTCACAGCCTGATGGTGCCTCCTTGAGGGTGTGGCCTTCTTATAAGCAAGAAAACCAAAAACTTGCCCCCTCTCTGCCCGATTGCCAAGGAGCGGGGGGGGGGGGGTACGGGACATGTAGGCTGCCCAACCCTAGGAGCTGTTGGCACCTTGCCATGTTTCCACTGACCTTGGATGCATGCTGCTCTGCACCCACTGGCCTGTGATCTTCCTGCTGGTCTGTTTACTTTTCTGGGTCACTGGTTTGCAGCTACGTGAATCTGATTGTGAGGGATTTATTTATGGTCTAGAATTGGACTAATGCACTTGAGTTGGACTGGGCTAGGATGCTTTCATTTTATATATATATATATATATATATATATATAAATTACTTCTTGATATAAAGCTCTTTCTTATACTTAGATGAATGTTACTAGACAACGAGGCCTAACACAAATACAGTTATGTTTCTAATTTGGTTTTGGCCAAATGTATAGTTACACATAAATATTTTTCCAAATACTTATTTCCAATTTTTCATTAAAATTCTTTGTCAGTTGAAAGTCTTCCAAACCCCAAACAGCAATAACAAAAAAACTGTTAAGCACTTTATAAACACACACACACATCTGGGTTGCTATAACGATTCTAAGGTCCCTGAGTGGTGCAGATGGCTTGCCGTCAACTTAATCTCAAGGGTTGGTGGTTCAAACCCACCCAGCAGCACTACAGAAGCAAAGCCTGCTTCCAAAGATTTTAGCCAAGAAAACCCTGCTGTGCAACACGCGGGGTCACCATATGTCAGAATCCATTGGATGGCAACAAGATCGGATATTTTGTTTTTCATATACGACTTCTACTCTTCTTATAGGAAAATACTGGTATGAACTCATTCTCCATTAATCAAAGCAACAACATTCCGTATATACTCATGTATAAGCTGAGTTTTCCAGCACATTTTTAATGCAGTTTTTGTGGTAAAATTAGGTGCCTCGGCTGAAATTCGGGTCAGCTTATACTGGAGTGAATTACATCCTTAAGAGAAGGGAGGTTAAATAGCCTAAAATATGTTAAAACTTATCCTCCAAAAAGATCAAATTGGAACCTTGGGAACACTCAGTCCAAGTCAAAGGATGAAGAACAAATCAGAAAAAGGGGGAAAGAATGGTTGCACAACACAGAGAATGTAATCACTGTCACTCATTTGCACACGTAGAAACTGTGGAATTGGTGCATGTCTGCTACATATCGTCTCAACAACAAAATACATAATATTTGAAGAAAAAACCTTTATACTCTTATGTTTAGTTCTCATCTTAATGCACAGATTGCTAGATTACTCTGTGGGCTTGTTTTTGTTTTTCATTTATAACTGAGCTTAATCCAATCTTTCACTTTAAATATCACATTCAAAATCTCAACAAAATCATACCATATGTCCCTCAGCTCGTGCTTTATTCTGCATAGCTTCTCGCTTTCGCTGTAGAAACTCTTCTACTTGTTTGGCTCTCTCCACAGACAGCTGTCCTTTTTGCCTGAGTAATTTAAACAAACAACAAAGTCATTATGTACATCAAGTAGTCCCAAAAGTTAAAAAATACATTTATTCTACATCCTTTTTTTGGTTGTAGAACATGAAGTAAAATCTTCTTCTGTAATGAGGAAAAAGCTATATATTTATTGGCATCTGTGAAGTTACAATTTTTACTTTTTAAAAAAATTTTTACTCTTTTAATTAATAGAAACGTTCATAAATTTGACACGAAATTTTCTCTTATATTTGATTTATTGTGCTTAAATACCAAAAATTTTTTGCAGCCTGTACTTAATTTTAGCAGAATTTCCATAATTCCAAAGCTATTGAGCTTATTTCATAACTTGAATCAAATATATCTAAGATGCTTCTTAGTATCACAGTCAAATAAAAGCCGTATAAAATTGGACAAAAAGAGTGAAAAGTTTGTTTGAAGGGCTGGGCTTCTAAAAATATTGCACAAAGTTATGTCTAAATGCTTTAATTATTAAAAACTGCAGTGGATAAGGAAAATTAAAAGCACAGTTATTTGTTCAAATATTCTCCAATTGTGTTTCTCTTAATCTTTAGTTGATAATTATATAAGGTTTTAAACATATTGGTTTACACTGCAAGTAAAAATAGCAATAACAAACATTTATTGAATTATCTCCTACATATGTATGTCAGTTGCAATGTTAAACAGAGAAATGAGTAAAATCCAATACCACTAATCAGAGAACACATAACAAAGTCAACTATTGTTAATTTTGGCAATAAAATGCGAAAGGTTCAAGTTTTTGGGGGGGTGGGTGGGAGCAGATTCTCTGGGAATTTTGGCTAGTAAGGCCCACAAACTCCCTACAGCTTCTCTCTAAAGCAACCCCACCCAGTAATGTTGTGGAAAATGCATAAAAGATACTCATGATTTTTCATCCCTCAATAATCATTTCCTTTATATTTTATGTCAACTACTATTAACTGAAAAAAATATATATTTTCAATATGAAATTAAGTTTTAAGGACTTGGTATCTGTCCTATCACAAAGTTATTAGTGATAGTTGTCTTTGGGCTTATATGGTACTTCTAAGAAATTCTTGTGAAATTTATATCACTAGGATCTCCATGGATTAAATTATCTCTGGCCTGGTTTAAGTGTCTATTAATTTCATTCTCAGAAACCTGGGTGATTAATTCTTAATTAAGTTCCACATCACTCAAGCCAAGTTAACTTGAATAAATTGAAAATAATAAGTGAGAAATGTTTCCATGCCCCTATACTGAAGACGTGCTGTTTTCTAGCTATCGTATCGTGTGTTGTATAACTCTGATGTGAATAAGGCACAGCTGGTCAGGATACAACATATCTCCTGCATATATCCAGGCAAGGTTTCATTCTGATTTTATTACTATGTTGTTGTTGCTGGGGATCAACGAGGCAGTCCTGACTCATAGCATGCCTATGCACAATTGAATGAAACATAGCCTGATGAACACAGCCATAACCGTGCTCACAATTGTTATGTTTTAGCCGATTGTTACAGCCACTATGCCCATCCATCTTCTCGACAATCTTCCTCATTTTCACTGACATTAGCCTCATTTATAGAAGACTGGGTGTGAACAGAAAAGATGAACCTTCAGAGGTAAGATAAGACCGATTGGCCCCCAGAAGTTTATACTTCCATTTGGAATTGGATAAAATCGCTGCTCTCTCTGGCTGTATGGGCTTCCTTTTCTAATCTTATAGAAGCATTTTTTTCTAAACTTTTCATTCCAATATACAGTGCCCTTGGTGATAAGACTGGACCTTCAACTAACATGCTAATACAGCCTTTGTAGAGAATTATTTTTACTAAGAACTTGATCACTCATATAACAGCCATGATCTACAGATCATATATATATAAATGTTTTCATATATGTTTCACATCATGTATCTATAAATAGTTCCATCTGCCCCATTTATATAATTTATAAATAATTTTGCTGCCTTTAACAATTGTCTCCTAAGGCACTTCCAATTAGTATGTTTTCAAAATTGACTGGTCTCACTAGCAGTGCCCTGGTTTTGTTCTTTCCCTTTCATTTAACAAACATATATTAAGTATCAATTTCTTCTCTACCTTTTAAGCTACAAAGATCAATGAAACAGAGTGGCAAAAGAAATCATTAAGTTAAGCATAAGGATATATGGTGAGCACATATATATTCACAGAATGGTATTTAAAAACAAAAAGAAACAAACTGCAAATATATGCAGTGATAGGGGTAGACCACCCCCCACCAAACATAATTTACAGTAAAAGAAGCCAGAGTTAAGATACCACAAATTGTATGATCCCATTTATGTGAAAAGTTAAGAATAGGTAAATACATAAAGACAGGAATTAATGGTAAACATTCAGACAAAATGTTTTAAAACTCATTTAGACTAATAGTTATACAACATATGCCCCAAGAAAATTATTTAATAGGAAAAATATACATGATAAAAACAGTGATAAATACACACAAATAGTAATAAAGAGAGGGAGAGGAGGACTTCCTGGAGGATCTTTCACCGCAGCTTCCACCAGCCTGACACCACAAGAATTAGATGGGGCCTGGCTACCACGACGAACTGCTCCAACTAGAATCACAAAAGAAGGTACCAGACAAAATGAGAGAAAAATAGAATAAAATTCAAATTCATAGAAAAGACCAAACTTACTGTTACGATAGAGACTGGTGGAACTTCTGATACTACGGATTTTAGACATTCTTGTAATTTAGAAGTGAAGCCAATCCAGATCACATTTCAATACAAATAGAAGTATGGACCAAAAGCAAACATGGAGCTAGAGCTGACACATTGTAGGGACTGCAACCAATGCCACAAAATATCTGTGTATAAATCGCTAAATGGGAAGCTAAACTGTTCTGTAAATTTTAACTAAATCATAATTAATAAAAGGTTTTAAAGAAATTATAAAGTATAAATACACTTTAATTAGATGAAAAGAGAAAGAGGATCAAATGCAAGGATAAAAATATGAAACTAAAAACCAGTACAGATTATTTAGGGAGCTATAAGAAGTTCAGTGATTTGGGATTTAAAAAAAACAAGAAACAGGGGCTATCAAGAATAGAAAGTAGAGGTATTTCTAAGATTTATTGTAGGCAGTGGGAAGCCACCGCAGAGTTCTACACAAGAGATACAAATGATTAAATCTTTTCACTACTAATAATTCCCATTAAGGAAAAATACAAACAGATGATTGGATGATGTTTTCACAGTGTCAATAGAAAGAATAAGTCTTTCCAGAGTGAACCATTATACATAAGAAAATTTGTCTTAAATTCAAATATTTACCATTGCCGAAGAAATCAGGTTTCAAGCTTAAATAGTTCTATTACAAAGGAACCATTCATCTTATACAATAAAGAAAACATGTGTTTCTAATGTAAAAGATATGATGTTGATGTGGTAGTTACATAATCTGTTGTCAATTTGAGACTATTAAGAGTAAAGGGGTGGAGTTTAGGCTGTCAATCAGGTCGCAGCTTGCTGACCTCATTTGGGAGGTGCAATGGAGATAAATAGCTTACTGGAGGTCAGATACACGGTCACTCTCCCTGCAAGACATTGCTGGTGACAATCCACATGGAGCTATGCTGATGGCAGTCAGAGCCTTGGAGCTGGAGGTGCCACGTGGAGACCCACCCAGTGCTGAGATGCTTACACCGCCACTGGATCCACAAGACTTTCCAACCACTGGCCTGTGATCTTCCTATATTCAGTATCATTGCATGACTGCGTGAGTCTAAAGAAGAATTTATGGACTAGTTTCCACACATGGGGTAATATTGGACTTAAGAACTTGATCTGGATTGAGCTGGGATGTATTCTTAATGTACAATTGCTCTTTGATATAAAGTTCTCTCTTACACACGAGTGTCTACAAATCTGTTTCTCTAGTCCACCCGACTAATACAATTGGCCAACCCAATTTGTGATTTATATATATAAACCCTTTAATAAATTCTAAACTTGACATACTTTTATCCTGATCATCTTAGATAAGAACTTATTAAAATATGGAGGGAAATAGATACTAAAATTTCTTTTAGGTTTAAAATTCAAAGTCTACGAATTTGGATCCCTTCTAGTAGTTATCCTAAGTGGAGAAAAGTTGCAGTTGTCAAGGATTTTGTCTTGCCTGGATCCAGAGTCAATGTTCATGAAAGCAGTAGTCAAGAGATCAAAGGATGAGTAGCATTAGGTAAATTAGCTGCACAAAACCTCGTCCGAGTACCGAAAAGCAAAAATGTTACTTTGAGGACTAAGGTGCACCTGACCCAAGCCATGGTCTTCTCCATTGCCGCATATGAATGTGAAAATTAAATAAAGAAGACTGAAGAAGAATCTATGCATTTGAATTGTGGTGCTGGAGAATACTGAAAGTGCCACAGGCTGCCCAAAGGACAAACCAATCCATCCTAGAAGTGCAGCCAAAATGCCCCTTAGAGGCAAGGATGGAGAGACTTCATCATACATACTTTGGACATGTCAGGAGAGACCAGTCCCTGGAGAAGGGCGTCGTCTTTGGAAAGAGAAGAGCATCAAAAAAGAGGACGCTCTCGGTGAGCTGGACGGACACGGTGGCTGCGACAAAGAGCTCGAGAATAGGAGCAGTTGTGAGACGCGCGGGATGGGGCAGCGGTTAGTTCCAGTGTGCATAAGTCACTATGGGTCGCAATCTACTAGACTGCACTTAACAGTAACTAGTAACCATTACACATCTAGTACTGAATAAGACACTTTAAATATTTCATGTAACTGCTCATAAATTAAAGTAGCAAAAATGTAAGCCTCATGTAACTACTGAATATCGTGATGTTCAGATTTCACAGTTTCAAAATTTAAGTTGTACTACTAAAGCCTTAGTAAAATTTTTGACTTAAATCTTTTAATTTTTACATAATGAACTAACAGAATATTTTCTGTAAAGAGTAGATAGGAAATATTTTAGGTTCTGCCATGAAAGCAGCCACAGATGGCCTCTACATGAACGAGCACAGCTACATTCACAATAAAGCTTTACACACTACATTTTGAACTTCATAATTCTCACATGTCACAAATATTATTTTTAAAATTTTTCAGTCATTTAAAAATTTTAAATGAAATATACTTAAAGAGGTGGTTGGCTGGATTGGGCCACTGGTCATGATTTGACATACCCTACTCTAGAATACAAAAGCAAAAAAAGCAGAAAAGTATGATAATATGATTGCTATGATTAATATTTTAATAGCTTAAACAAATTTTTAATAATCCCCTTATAGTTACATTATAATTAAAAATTAAATACCAGATAATTTGGGGATAGAGAAATAATAACTAAATTAAGAGTTTATCAATCTACATAGCTTTGGCTCCTGAAATCAACAATTTTTTTTTAATGTGTTGTTGACTTAGATTTAAATTTTGAATTTTCAAGAGCAGCTAAAAATAAATGTGGGCTTTTTTAAGTATTGAAATGCAAATATACATTCATACATCTGGTGCTTACTAGAGAAAAATAGAACTATGTAAATTGAAACTTACTAATGATAATTGCTATTATTAAATTAATTCCATGGAGAATATGGAAGATCTGATGAACAAGATCATAGAGCTAAACATTAAATATAATGGTCAAGTAAAATGTATTAAGACAACAAAGAGAAAAGTAGGTTCTAAATTATAAAAGGAAGACCAAAAACATGTTTGGATTTTGGTACAAAGTAAAACTTCACTTCAATTTATATTGATTTATCTAAAGCAAGCAGATGAAATTATTACAATCATATGTTGGCTGCCAGTTACCATGTTCCTACAAATTATCTGTACAGAAATAAGATGTTCAGCAATATAAAAACAAATCAGACTGAACTGAAGAGCTACATGCATGCCACCATGTAATCAAGTGCCAGAAACTGCTGCATCCAGAAGTCAAAAAATATTCTAAGTAATCAATGGGGAAAACATTTAGAAAGTGTAGGTATTAAGTCACACACAAAATAAAATCACACACAAAGACGAATTTGTGGATGGTCACAGTCCAACCTGTTTGCATTGGCTTGTTTAGACATGGCCTTCAATCTTTTCAAAGTTTTTCTAATAGCCTCAGCATCAGGGAATTGGTGATGACCTGCAGCCCCGTGAGAACATCCTGGACGTACTCCAGGTGAAATTCCTCTGTAGATAAATATGCACAGTGACTTTCATTATTTTCTCTGAAGCAAAGCATCAGCAACTTCTGCAGAACATAAACCATACCTTTCTTGAAGTCTTTGGCCATGTATTTCTCCTTTCCACTTAGATTCATTGTCTTCTGCTCTTTGCTGCTGCATTTGATAAAAAATAGCGTGGTAATGTTCATACTGTCCTCGAGGAGAAAAAGATGGAGCCACTGCCCCTCCCCTGACAAAAAAGGGAGCCTAGGAATTAAACAAAGAGCTCTCATATGTTTATCTTATAAGGTCTAGGAAAGCCTGTACAGGAAAAAAGTAAATTTCAACACTTGATTTTTAAAAAGCAGTTATTTAATTCAAACATAATAATATGCAACACAAAGGAAAAATATTTCTCCCATAACTATCAGCAATCAAAAGGTAGTAATTGCATTGCTAACAAGAGAACATAATTAAATATGGCAAACAAAAACAGTAAAATGTCACTTAAACATGGGAAATTTAGTCTTAGTCAGTTTTGAACAAGCTTCTGAAATGCATTTCATATAGTTCTGCTAAGCTTAAAAAATGTTTGGTTTCTAACTAAAGCAGATCATGCCTTTACAACGCAAAATTGTATTTAACAAAAGCATTTGCATAAGGCATTTAATATACCCCAAACTCTTCAACTCACCCAGCAGACATTATGATTCACACACCAGGCAAACATACCTCAAGTATAAATTAAAGAAGTAAAACTGCTATCTAGCTTACAATCAAGTTGGGAAAGAAAGTACAAAACTAGAAAGACTGGCCTTGAAAACAACATAGCAAAAAGAGATTAAATGTACACTAAGGTAGTAAAATAAAAATAAGCACTGTGTATACAGATTTTGGTGTGGGAGCAGGCTAAAGTTAACAAATATGATTACAAATAAGGCAAATAAGGAAGTGTTATGATTGGCACCTGGAGCTCCAGTAGAATAATTAAGTGTTGGACTGCTAACAGAAAGGTCAGTATTTCAAAGCCACCAGCTGCTCCCTGAGAAAAAGATGAGGCTTTCTACTTCTGTAGCCTTATAGTCTCGGTAACCTATTGGGCAGGTCTACCCTGGTACTATAGGGTCGCTATGAGTCAGAATCAACTCAATGGTAATGACAAAGGTCAGCAATTCATTTAGCCAGGTGCTATCAGGGGAGGATTTTTCCAGTTCATGTAAAGAATACAGAGGATTTATAAATTTTCTCAAAGTAGTGTATCAAAAAACGGTCAAAAGAGTCAATAGTACACATGATAAGCAGGAATAAAAAGGAAACAAAAACAGAAGGACTAATTAGACTACTGTTACACTACCCCAAGCCAGAAAGAATAGAAATAATCATTAAAAACATAAAATTTTGAGGGAGTTGTGGATTCTCTTATGCATCACCAGGATTAAAGCAAAGATATTAGAACCCAACCACCTGGAAAGCCAATATTTTAGACAATAAGGATGTTAGAAAAGAGATTAAAAAGTAACTAAGTATATAAGATGCTTGCTACAGAAGTCATGGTAAAATCTTTGAAAAGAAGAACTACACAACCTCAAATGGCACTGAATAGACAAGCGGGTATGTTTAAGGATGTACAATAGCCTTTTAAAATTAAGCTTTTATTTTTTGAAAACTGTTGAGAGCATATATTGGAATACTGAGATTAAAGAAAATCTGTAAAGATAAATTCAGACAACTGATTAGACGTTCAAAGAATAACAGATTAAAGTCCTAGTAATAGGGATGCTGAACTAGGCAGGAAGCACCACCAAAAGAGTGCTCCTACTTATCCTCAAAATGCGCATTTTAAACACAAGAAGCAGAATTCTGGTACAACATGATCACATTTACCATGACATTGCTTACAACTTGAGTTTAATCTGGTACTGATAACCATTTGAACCTGAATTTCAGTGTTCTAATGTTTCTCATTATCAAAATGAGATGGGTATAGTCCAAGTAATAATAAAAATATTGCATTAGGATATTATAGCTTTATGTTCTCCTTAAAATATATTTTATTAACATATAATTTACATATAGCAAAATTCACCAGTGGTAAACATAAGTTAATGGATTTAAACAAATACATATGCTCATGTAACCATTTCCACAATCAAAAGTATTTCCATCACGCCAAATTTCCTTCAAAGTCTGTCACCCTAGTAACCACTGGTCTGCTTTCTGTGATGAGAGATTTCTTCTCATTTTATAAAATGCAATCAAACGAGATATAGCTTTTTGCATGAAAGATTTCACTGTTTATGAGACTGGCTCATGCTGTATGTACAAATAGGTTATTCTTTTTCATTGCTGAAAAGTATTCCATTTTCTTTTCAAACAACAGATTACACACAGATATGATCTCTGTGTGGTCAAACTATACATGTGGAATGTAACAATTTTTATCAAAATACATATTTAATAGACACAAAAATAAAGCAAAAAGTTAATATCTATTTCATAAAAGTTAATGTCTATTGCATAAAAATCATAAGACTATTGATATTTAAATATTTCTTAGTCTTTGCTCTAGCTACATTTAGGAGAATCTTAATTTGCTTGACTTTATACTGAACCTTCATGTCCAGTATAAACTGTACAGAAATCAAATAGCTTAACAAATTTAATGATTAAAATTCCATAAGAAGTTAAGTACAGAAACAGAGTTTTCTTTAAATCATTAAAAACCAAATTTTTTCATTATTCCTTGCAAAAATATATGTAAATATATTTCTTGGTCTGAAAGAGACCAGGAGAACCCCTGAAATCATGGTCCCGTAACAATTTTCTAACTGACAAGTCTTGAAGGCCACATTTCAGCCAAATAATAGACATGTACAACACCACTACCTGTGAAAAATGTGTTCCTTAGAGTAATCAACTATATGAGAGCAAAAGGGCAACATTTTTCCCAAATTAAAGATGTCCCAAATTAAAGAGTAACAGGGAAACCAAACCAGACAAGACAGGAACAGGGAATTCAGGTAGAGGACTAACACACTGCAGGGTTACAATCAATGTCACAGAACAATTTGTATATAGACTATTGATTGGGAAACCAATTTTTTATGTAAACTTTCACCTAAAGTACAATAAAATATAAAGAAAAAAGGAATTACAGAAATTTATAAAGGGAAACAGAAATATTGAAGGACAAAGTATTTAACAATATTGAAAAATCATTCTCAGTTACCAAACAGAATAAAACTTTCGGAATTAAATACTTTAAACATCATAGAAAAAAAGATATTTTATTACATATGAAATACACAAGAAAGGCAACAAGACAAAGTAATCAAGTTTTCAATCCTTAGCATAAATCTGATATAAAATCCTTGTTTGGAAACGTTCCCCTACCCAATCAGGTACAATAAGGGGTCAGTGCTATCTGAATCCATCTTTATCAGTGCTCTAACACATACAACACTGTCTTCTTTTTCTGAGTTCAGTAATTCATTGCAATGACCATCCAGAACTCACAGATAATATTCATGATTAAGCGCTTATTAAGGAAGTTGACAGGTTAAAATACAGGTGAGAAATGCTCAAAACATAGCACATGTTACAAAGCACATGTTACAAAGTGCTAATAAGTGTGCGACACTATGCTGTAAACCTCCACTCAAAGGTACTCAGTTAAAGCTCCCTGAGTCAGCAAACCCACGTGCATCAATTAAGTGCCAGAGGCACACCACTGCCCCAAAGCGCTCACTCTACTTGCTCTTTGGGCTGTGAAAGCCGCCACTCTATTTCACCTTCTACCTCTTGGTTGTGTTGCTATTGCTGCGGCCCTGCCACTCCTCTGAGGGCAAACCTGTCTTCTGGATCAAGGAAGATTACTGAGCAGTGATCAGAGTCCAGAGGACACATTCCACTCCTAGTTCTTATTACTAATGAGATTCCCTGCTCTGCTTCTCTAAGAGCTCAGTTTATACCCAGGAGGATGATAATCCAATGAAACCTATTAACAGTTACTTACATGTAAATCCTTACACTGTCCTCCCCCATCTTCTTAGCAAGACCAACATAGAAAGGGGTTATTTGGTGGGAGTTATAGAGACTTTGGGGAGAAGAGTCACATTATACAATTCATGGGCTCTACAATCATTAAAGTTGTTGGTAGTTGCTAGCTGTTCCATTTTTCCTCATAGTGACACATGTGTGCGGGGCAGAACTGAAAACAGTTTTCAGGGATGTGACCTTTAGGAAACAGATTGCCAGACCAGTCTTCCAAGGTACTTCTGGGTGAATGTGAATGACCAACGGTTCAACTAGTATTCAAGTGCTTAACTGTTTGTGCCACACTGAGACTCCTCTGTGTAATATTAGGATAAAATAAGATTAATAAAAATTATAAATCTATATTAAAGCAGAATTTTAAAAAGTGACCGCTCCTGAAATGTACTATGAAAAACATTGTATCTCAAGATACTAAAAAAATTAAACAAGAAACCCATGACAGAACAGAGATCAATTTTTAAATAAATAACATGAGCGTTATATATTTTTTGTTGTAAATTATGTAACTTCCTAGTCTGTTAGTGTCCTGTGTATACTATGCACATTATATTAATGCACATGTTACTTATGTGGGCATGTTATATATATGAAAGAAATTCAGGTTGTCTAGACAAAACAAAAACCTCTACAACCCATGTGTTGCAGAGCAGAACTGCCCCATAGGGAATTGGTTTCTCTTCCGAAAGCAGAATGTCAGGTCATTCTTCCTCCATATTACGGTGTAGGTTGGAACCACCAACCTTTAGCTTAGGAGTCAAGGGAAAATCACTTGTGCCACAAGCAAGCTCTTTTTCAAATTACAGCTCTTGGGGAAAATAAGTTAACAAGAATGATAATTCGGTTTCACAACACTTATTTCGTTTCTAAATAAAAGAGGTTCATAAAATTTGTCTTGGAAATTCAGTTTAAAGGCATGCTATTAATAGGTAAGTCTGTGATATCGATTAAAATTATAATACAGAAAATTGGGTGAGGGGCAATGGAGGACGATCTAAGATATGAAAGTAATAAACTATAACTTATCGAGGTTTGTGAGCGAGGGTGCGTGGGGGAGGGGGAAGATGTGGTGAGATGATATCAGGCTCAAGTGGGAAGAGAATGCTTTGAAAATGATGATGGCAGCATATGTGCAAATGTACTTGACACACTGGATGAGTGTATGGATTGGGATAAGAGATATGAGCCCCCCAAAAAAGTGTTTAAAATAATAATAATAATAGAGGAATAGTAGCACATTCCTCTTACTGTACAACAAATGACCACAAACTTGATAGTTTAAAATAATAATTATATACTTCAGGTTTGCTGGTCCAGGAGCCTAGGTATGAGCTACCACACCTGAAGAGGAAGTTGGGATTTGGGCCAGCCCTTCAGGCCTCTCCACTGGGTCCCGACTCCATGCTGGTATGTTGCATTCACATCTTGGAGCACCGGGTTGAAGTCTGGTCCCTCTTTACCTGCTACATGGACACCTGACCCTCCCCCCAGAAGAATTTATTTCAGAGGATGGCACTGAAGCTACAGCTGAGGGAGAGGGACATGTCTGATCGGAGCACATGGGAATAAATGAAGGGGGAGGAAGAGAGAGTGGAGCACATCCTGGCCCACCAACCCTTGAGGACGATATTCTTGTTCGGAGCAGCCAATGCACAGAGAAGATCATATGGCTTATGGCTGTCCAGGATTTTCAACTTTGTGACTCTTTATAGAGCAAATGGCCTCATCTTTCTCCCTCGGAGTGGCAGGTGTTTTTGAACCACTGACCTTTTGGTTAGCAGCTCAACTCAGTTAACAGTGCCACTAGAGCTCCAATGATGTGCGAAAGGCAGGATATTGAGTTATATTGCCTGCTGAATCTGTCTTCATATGTGCCTTTCTCTGCTTGAAATCCACGACATCCCTCACTGACCCATAACCCCACAAGGGACAACAATGGAGACACAGTGTGGGAACTGCACCTGATCTGATCCTACCACACCAAGGCAAAACACTAAGGGCGTGCAACAGAACAGCAAGGAGACCAAAGCAACATAGTCCCCAGGAATACCAAAAATAGGCTTTGGGACAAGGGCTTGACACCCCACCAGACTCGACCGGAAAACACTCCTGAAGGCCAACAAACAGTCCTTGAACTAACTACAGGCTTTTCATTGTTGTTGTTTGTCATTGGCTTTTTGTTGTTGTTTTTTGTTTTGTTGATTTGGTTTGCTCGGTCTTATGTTTGTACATGTTATTATCTATGCAGGTCTGGCTAAATAAAATAGGCTGGATGAGTAATCTGGAGGAGAAAACAATGGGAACAACGGTTCCGGGGGTACATGGGAAAGAGGGAGGTGGGGGGGAAAGAACTGGTGTTAACAAACCCAGGGACAAGGGAATAACAAGTGATCCAAATCGGTGGTGAGGAGGGTGTAGGAGGCCTGGTAGGGTGTGATCAAGGGCAAGGTAACCTAGAGGAATTACTGAAACACAAATGAAGGCTGAGCATGATAGTGGGACAAGAGGAAAGTCAAAGGAAATACAGGAAAGAGCTAGGAGGCAAAGGGCATTTATAGAGGTCTAAATAAAGGCATGTACACATGTAAATATGTTTATATATGAAGATGGGGAAACAGATCTATGTGCATGCATTTATAGGTTTAGTATTAAGGTAGCAGAAGGACAGTGGGCCTCTACTCAAGTACTCCCTTCAATGCAAGAACACTGCATTCTATTAAACTGGCATTCCATTCTGCTCGCCTTCCCAACATGATTACTGAAGACAAAGCGGGTGCATAGGCAAATCTAGGGTCTTAAATACTTGAAGGTAAACAAGTGGTCATCTAGCGCAGGAGGAAGAAGCCACCAGCCTGTGTGATCATGAGGTGTCGAAGGGATGAGGTATCAGACATCAAAGAACAAAAAAAAAAAAATCACACCATTGTGTGTTCACCTTCCCAATACGATCACTGAAGACAAATGGGTGCATAAGCAAATGTGGTAAAAAAGCTAATGGTGCCCAGCTTTCAAAAGATACAGCATCTGGGGTCTTAAAGCCTTGAAGGTAAACATTCTGCCATCTAGCTCAAAAGCAACAAAGCCACATGGAAGAAGTACACCAGCCTGTGTGATCATGAAGTACTGAAGGGATCAGGTATCAGGCATCATCAGAACAAAAAATCAAATCATTTTGAATGATGGGGAGTGCAGATTAAGTGCCCAAGACCCATCTGTAGGCAACTGGACATCCCTTTACAGAAGGGTCACCAGGAAGAGATGAGCCAGTCAGGGTGCAGTGTAACAACGATGAAACATACAACTTTTTTCTATATCTTTAATGGTTCCTGTCCCCTCCCCCCACTATCATGATGCCAATTCTACCCTACAAATCTAGCTAGGTCAGAGGATGTACACTGGTACAGATAGGAATTGGAAACACGGGAATCCAGGACAGGTGATCCCTTCATGGCCACTGCTGAGAGTGGCGATACCGGGAGGGTGGAGGGAGAGTGGGGTGGAAAGGAGGAACTGATTACAAGTATCTACATATAACCTCCTCCCTGGGGGATGGACAACAGAAAAGTGGGTGACAGGAGACGCCAGACAGTGCAAAATATGACAAAATAATAATTTATAAATTATAAAGGGTTCATGAGGGAAAGGGGAGTGTGGAGGGAGGGGAGAAAATGAGGAGCTGATACCAAGGGCTCAAGCAGAAAGCAAATGTTTTGAGAATGATGATGGCAACAAATGTAAAATGTGCTTGACACAATGGATGGATGTGTGGATTGTGGTAAGAGTTCTACGAGCCCCAATAAAATGAAAAAAAAGAAAAAAGGGGAAGTATATAACAGGCAAATTTTTTAAAAAGAAAAAGACATTAATATGATTTCTTACTTTTCATATCATGTTTTTAAGATGAGGAAAGTAAAGCTCAGGAAAATTAAGTAATTTGCCCACGGTTATATAGTCTGGATCTACAAATAGGAGACCTTTGAATGTATATATTTAGGTAAATGATGATCTAGGAGGTTGGAGATAAGGGTGTAGGGATGACGGGGATTTCAAGCAGAGAAAGGCATATATGAAGACAGATTCAGCAGGCAATATGACTAAATATCCTGCCTTTCGCACATCATTGGAGCTCTAGTGTCACTGTTAACTGAGTTGAGCTGCTAACCAAAGGTCAGTGGTTCAGAAACACCTGCCAATCCGAGGGAGAAAGATGAGGCCATTTGCTCTGTAAAGAATCACAAAGTTCTCTTGGAGTTGAAAGAACAGCCCCATCCAAACAGATGAGTTTGAAATATGTATTAAGTAATGAAGAGTACTTTGAAGGTGAAAAGGTGGTTTTGTAAAGTAGTACAAATTTGGGGGGAAGGGGTACCCCTTGCATACTCTGCCTGGGCCTTGAGAGTTGAAAAGTTTGTGTCCGGTTTAATGGAAGAAGGGCTATTAACCTTTGAAAGAGTGAAATGTTTTAACTAACATCTTGTATTTGATTTAAACATTTGTGAAAAGCATTAAACAAAGGCATGTAAGCTGAAAAAAAAAAAGAGTCACAAAGTTGAAAATCCCGGACAGGGTTGCTGCAAGTAGAAACTGATTTCATGGCAACAAGCTTGGTGTAGGTCACCATCACTATGTGGTATGGAATCGAGGGAGATGAATTGGGAGAAACTAGCAGAAGCCCTATTAAGAAAGTTTTCTATACTGCATCTATTGTGGCTAGAGGAGTCTTCAAGCCTCTGGCCTTGACTTGCTCTTCAAACCTTGAACTGAAACTAACTCCTGAAATGACCTTTAAACTAAGCCCAGTGTTTCCCAAAGTGGCTGATACAGCCCCCATGAAGGTGCACTTAGGAATGACACAAGGGGCTACAAAAGCAGGTATTTACACTTTAACCTAGATTACAGTTTAGTATAAAAGATTTTAATTGCCCAGGCTGTGCTGAGTAATTTTTTCCTGGGGAGGGGCTGGAAGGCCAAATAAGTCTGGGAACCTATGCTTTATCTCAAAGAGTAAAGATTGCAACCTTTGAGTATTACATTAAAAAAAAAAAGGTAACAGCTATTTTAAAGCATAGATGAAAAGGCTGAAAGGCTGGAAATTAAGTAAATAGAAGAGAAACAACTCAAAGTGACAAGGAGGTTGACACATTGTGAAGAATATAACCAACATCACTGATCATTATGCATAGAAACTGCATAAGGAGCAGGTTTTGCTATGCATATTTTCAATGAAAATGAAATTAACCAAGATGAGGGTACTTCTAAACCTGTATGAGAGGATTTAAACCTATATGGAAGAATTTTAATCAGAGATGTGACACACTGTATTTGATTTTTAAAACATTCCTCAATCAGGAACGGTTTATCATAGCCGTCATTCACTCAAAGTGTTTAAAGCAATTTCAACAGTGTCATGTATTAGTTATTAATACAAGTTGCATATTAATTATACACAAGAATTTAAAGAAATTTAAATAGATTCTGACAATTCTAAATAAAAATTAATTCTAAATAAAAGTTAAATATATTTTTAAAGAACAATCTGAAATTGGAAAAAAATGGTAGCAGTTGATTGATTACATGGATATCAGATGCCTACCTCTACTTCACCACCTCCACCAGCACTTAGCACATTTCTCCATCCTTGTTCCCTGGCCCTATTTATTTTCTCCAACTTTTAGGAAAGAAACAAACAAAATACCATTGCAAGTATTTAATATAAAAGTTATAAAAGTCATTTAGGAATGAAATATAAATAGTGTATGTGATGGTGTGCAGGGTGAAAAAGTCAATTACAAAAGGAAAAATACTGTATGGCCTCACATAGCTGGACAGAGAAAAAAGGCAAATGTACAGGCAAAGTATTGTGAGTCGCTACCCACTAAAGGAGGGAGGGAGAAGGGCAGCTAGTGGTGATGGAAACAGGGGCTTAAGGTGGGGTGCCCAGCTCTACTTGTAATTGCCATCAATACGTTGTGTATCTTTGAGAAATGAAATTGGCAAAAATTTCAGATTCACTCATTAGGGGGAAAAGGAATAGCTTCAAGCCTCATGGGATTTAGTTTCTCGGCTTGGAATTTTGGAGTCATGGTTTCATGGGCCACACCAGTAATAGGGTTAACATGTTTAGTGCCTCTGTTCTATGTCTGAACTTGAAGTATAGTGCCTGAGGCCTTACAAGGTTGCAAGCGACCATATAGGCCACAAGAATTAGTGTTTATTCACCTGGAACAAGAGAGACAGAAGAGCTGGAACTAGAATGATGTGAAATGTGTGGCTCTGTGAACTACTGCCTCTTTTGTCGTGAGATCAGAGTAACTGGATGGTGTTGAGTACTATTACTGAACATTCTGATCAAAGATACCAAATAAAAATCCTCATCAGGATGGAAGTAAAGCAGAACAGAATTTCAAATTCTTGTGGACTTCTGGGATCCATGACGGTTGGATGAATCCCTGAAACTATTTCCCTGATAACCAAAAACATCTTCTGAAGACTGCTTAAAAGCCAAACAGTAGTTTAGCCTAGCGAGTAACAGATGTCCGTCTTGAGAATTATGCTCTTTTGAGAGCTATCCATGTGGGAACACACTGGCAACAGCAATTTTCAAGCTTAGATAGGAAGTCTAAGGAGGAGTGAATTTACTTCAACGGGTGAACAGCTCAGAAAAGGAGGCGAAAATAATTACACAGTTCAAAGGATTACATCAGTGTCACTAAATGGTACACACTGAATTGGTGTGTGTTTGGCTGTACCCTTGTAATCTCAACAACAAATAATGTGTATACAAAATTGAGTGTGTGTGGATGTGTGCATATGTGTGTGTGTGTGGAGGAAGAATGTACAATGGAATAAAGATTATCCTTACCCTTTCCTTTTCTTGCCTTTTCATCTGTTCAGCCTTCATTAAACTAATCTGTAACAATTTCAGAGACAAATGGTTAGAACTCTTGAAATTATGAAACTCTAAAATTTGGCAAAGGAACAATAAAATTACCTGTTCCTTTTGTTTCTTTTCTTTTTCAATAAATTCTAACCTTCTCTTTCTTGCTGCTTCCTTATAAAAGAAAAAAAAGAAATTTTCATTAATAATAATTCCTACATTATACTATGATCAGGTGAGTTAGTATACCAATGACAAATATGTCTAGGGAACTTAAAAAGGAAAAAAGTTAGTGGTATTTAGTTGGAAGAAATAAGGAGGAAAGATCTGGAGGTTTAATATTGTAATATTTTGTTTCTTTATGTTTTGTCTCATTTATAATTATTTTATAATTGCTTTGAAATAAGCAGACTGATATCCTTATACCTCAAACATTTTCCTCCTTTCTACTCCAGGATTCACTTTCTTCACTGTAGTTTGATGGGCCTGGACAAAAGTAAAACTACAAATTAGAAATTCTGAGGCATCATTTTAAAAGTCTAAATTTATGAAAATTTAAAGAGGAAAAAGGTTAAAGTCTAATATTTCTATAACCCTTCTTCAAAATATTGTCAAAAATGAACAGCACCATAATGTTTGATGTTTCCGCAAAACTGGAAACAAATTCATTCAACTCAATAAACTATGAAAATCCCAATCATCAATTACATAGTTTTGTGTTTAGATAACCATTGATTTTATTATTTTTCTCTATTATAAAAACACAAACATTATCCCAAAGTACAAAAATGAACATTTTCCTTAAAAGGTTTTACACAACGTATGTTTACTATGTAAGATTCACTATGAGTTGAAATCAGCTCAATGGCAGTAAGTTTGGTTTGGTTTTCAGTCAAACCAAAAAAAATGTTTTTTTTCCGTCAAAATTTAGAGCGTAATTACCATATATATTCATGTATAAGCTGAGTTTTTCAGCACAAAAAATGTGCTGAAAAACGTGGGGTTTGGCTTATACACGGGTCAATGGTACCCCAGCGAGGTGTAACACCTCACTGCTCCCCCCCCAGGTAACGGGAGGAGTGCCCGTTATCTCGCGGGTGATTGCCATTTCTCTGCTGTTTATTCAGCCCTGCTGACACAGCAGGGGGGCTTTGTTTACTCACTTCTAACCAATCAGAGCCATCCTATGATGTGTATCTTTGAATAAGCCTTTTAAAGACCATGTGCGAAGGATGTGGCATGAATGGATGTTATCTGGTCAAGCCCGACTAACAAAGGAGGAAATCTCATGAAGTCTGACATAGAGTTAATAGCAAAGTGGGTTCGAGATGCATGGGAAGACATTCCAGAAGACATGGTGCAACGTGCCTTCCAGAAATGTAGTATTAGTAATGCTATGGATGGCAGTGAAGACTGCGCTTTGTATGAAAATGACAGCAGTGATGGTGATGATGGCGATCTCAGTGAGGACAGCATCTATGATGACCTCACACCAGCTGAAGCTCTGCATTGGGATACGGATGATGATGAGAATCCAGTTTTGAAGGATTTTAACTCTTTCCATTTTAGCTTGGTTGCTGACTGAGCTCAGGGAATAGTACCCTTAAGGTATCCTTGTTGCTACCTTACTGATTTTGTTGAACCTATTTTCCACTTACTGTGTTGGTTTACTAATGTTAAATGACTGCTGTCCTTTTATTTATGTTTTTTATTTAAAATAAATGTTTAAATACATGACCCCACTGATGTCTCAATTTTTAGTGATTTTATTGTCATTTGTTTTGATTATTGAAACTCGCCAATAGCTTCTGCATTTTCCACACTAGGCTTATACTCGAGTCAATCAGTTTTTCTGGTTTCCCAGGTAATAATTAGGTACCTCGGCTTATACTCGGGTCGGCTTATATTCGAGTATATACGGTAAGTAATTAATGGTTTATTTCACTTCCTATTTCCCAAGGTAACCATTGATAAAGCAATGCTTTTAAGAATCTACTTCCAGGCATTTGTAAAATGCACGTGAATATATGTGTGAGCATATATATACATATATAGAATTTACTTTTATGCCTTTTATAATAAATTTGACAATGTGATATTTGATAAAATATTTTAAAGTAAACATTGTGTTTTGGCATTTATATAACATAAGCAAGTTAACAACTCTAATTATTATGGATAACTGTATATACAATTCATTTTTTGAATTATTCCTCTAGGAACAAACATGAGGTGGTTCCAATTTTCCCAACTCTACATGCTAAAAAAAGGATTAAAAGACAACAGAATTTCTCTACAAACGTTGTGAAGCCTTTTTGGATATCTTTGCGCCACATGCAACTCGTTCAAAAGGGCAATTTTACACATGAAATTAGAGGGTAAAAATACAATTCAAATGTTAAGAGAATGTTATACTCCCACAAAGGAACCCATTTCCCTGAATTATCACAGATATAGCATCAATCTTTCTTGAATTTGTGGTTTTTTAAGAAAGACTGAAAATGCTTTTGACATTATTAAGATATTTATACTTCTTTATCTTCCATATACTAATGGTTCATCCAAATCTGGAGTTATATTTGATTTCATGAACTCTTAATATATTGTATAAAATATTTTTCTCAGCCTGTTTTCTATTTTTAAATGTTTATTATATTTTTCAATACATAGGAATTTATAATTTATATATAATAAAATACAAGGAGGTACCAAAAGAAAACAAAATGGAAAAGAGTTCTGCTGGGTAGAGATTTCACAGCACACATTTTCCCATCAGACAATCATTTATCAACACATTCTGAGTTAGTGCCCCCAGTGGCTTGGTCGCCTAGAAGGTTCTCTCTGATCACAGTGAATTTTTTCATAAAAGTAGTTTCGCTCAAACCTTGTTTTTTGTGCTGGCCAATTAAAAGAACAGCATGCAGCTCTAAAATCTTGTTCCCTGCTTGGGGAAAAAGCCACAGAAACTTTTGTGATGTTGAACACAGCTTACAAGGACATTGCTATGGGAAAAACTCAAGTATACAAGTGGTTTTCTCATTGGAAAAAAAGTTAAATGTAAATTGATGACAAACCTCATTCTGGACATCCGTCAACTTACTGAACAGACAAAATGGTATTTGGAGTTAGCTCCACCAGGACAGACTGTTAATCAAGCTCTCTACTTAAAGGTTCTGAAGAAATTGTGTAACAGTGTGCGGCAAAAAAGACCTAATTTATGGCAGACTGGGGACTGGTTTTGTCCCCATGACAATGCACCTGCTCACGCAGTCATCTCCATGTGCCAGTTTTTGACAATAAACAGAATGTCTCTCTTGCCCCACACACCTGACCTCACTCCATGCAACTTCTTTTTGTTTCCACAAGTGAAAGGGACATGAAAAGGCAGCAATTTGATGATGTACAAGAGGTAAAGTAAAAAGCAAGGGAAGTACTGTCAGCCATCCAAACAGAGAGTTTGAAAAATGTTTCCAAGAATGGAATCACAGATTTGACAAATGTATTAAGTAAATGGAGAGTGCTTTAATAGTGATAAGGTTGTTTTGTAGAAAATTTAAATACATACCTTTGAAAAAGCATCCACTTGTGGGTGGGGTTATCCCCTAAAAATACAGTATCTATATTGTACTACTCTACATAAGAAGACATTCTAACCTCAATATTGTATTTGTTTCTGGTACACAGTTTCATTTTGTATTTCGATCTTTATCAGGAATTCATTTTTATTTACTTAAGAAATACAATTTAATTCTACTTTTTTATAGAAAATCTATTTCATATATATTCATCAGCCTGGTTTAAAACATTTCATGTAGCATATAATAAATTCTCCTACATGATCAGGTCCCGGATTCTACATTCCGTTTCATTTATAATCCTACTCACCTTCATTTTTTGCGTTTTTTTTTTCTATAATAAACTTGCCAACACAAAAATAAGTAAAACATTCAGGGCCTCAATAATTCCATAATCTTTTAATTTCATTTTCCACAAAGTTGAGCAAATTCAAAGGGAACATCTATGTAATCACCACCCAGGTCAAGAAATGGAAAACTATGAATACCTAGAAGCCATTCCACAATCACCACCTCTTCTCCCAAAAAGCTAAGTAACTGCCATCCTCTCATAACTTGACCATCACTGTGATTTTCTCTATGACTTTATAACTTATATATATTCCTTTCCAAACAATATACTTGTTCCTGTTAATAAGCATTATATTAATGTAATCAAACTATCTACTATTTTATCTTGCTTCTTTTGCTTAGCATCATGATTGGAAGACTCATCCATATTGTAGTTACATTGCCTTCATTGATCTATAGTGTTTTCATTGACTTGTCTGTCTACCAATTATCTGTTAGTTTGTCATACTGTGCTGACTTGTGTGTTGCTGTGACACTGCAAACTATGTCACTGGCATTTCAATAATCAGCTGGGTCACCCGAAGTGAACAGGTTTCAGCAGGGCTTGCAGAATAGAAAAATACTATGAAGACGAAATGGGCTATCCACTTCTGAGAAAATTAACCACTGAAAACCTTACAAATAGGAGTGAAACATTGTCAGATACTGAAAACTTCATGAGTAACAGCAAAATATTGTCAGAGATAAGCCCTTAAAGTCAGACAGCACTCAAAATATGACTGAAGTAGAGATCACAATGATGGGGATGAAGTAAAAAGCTATTGGGCCTTCATTTGTTGATGAGGCATAACTTGAAAGGAGAAAAACACAGCTGTAAACATCTATTAATAATTAGAATTTGGAATGGATGAAGTATGCATCTAAAAAGATTGGAAGTTGTCAAAAATAAAATGGAAAGCATAAAAATTGATATCCTACCAGTTAGCCTCAATGAACTGGTACTGGCCATTTTGAATCAGTCAGTAATATGGTATATTATGCCAGTAATGACAGATTCAAGAGGAATGGAGTCACATTCATTGTCAAATAGGACATTTCAAGATCTATCTGGAGAAAAATAAGGAGCTGATATTAAGGGCTCAAGTAGAAAGCAACTGTTTTGAGAATGATGATGGCAACAAATGTACAAATGTGCTTGTCAAAATGGATGGATGTATGGATTGCGATAAGAATTGCACGAGTCCCCAATAAAATGATTTTTTTAAACATTAATAAAAATAAATAAAAGTCAAAATAAATAAACATTTTTTAAAAGATCTATCTTGAAGTGTAATATTATCTGTGATAGGATATTATCTAGCCACATACAAGGAAATCCAGTCAATAAAATTATTCAAATTTATGCACAAACTGGGTAAACAGAGAGGAACAACCTCTCAAAGGGAAAAATGCTTAACAACACTTTAAGAGAATGTAAGCGGAGAATACGCCTGGTACTATGTTTCTAATTGGACACTTTGAACCTACTTCTATCCAGTCCTTGGAGAAAGAGGCCATGTCCTATAGACTGCTGGAACTTTCAAGTCGCATAACATCCTTCATAGGACATACCAGAAAGATTCACTGGGGATACCCCCTAAGTGACTAGGCTTTACCTCGAACTCACCTGTAGCAGCTTTAAGGAAGTGACATACTCCCTTGAACTTAAGGCTGAAATGTCCTAGGGTTGAGATGAAGCAGATGACTGCTAGCCCAAGGTTATGGAATTGGCAGTCATTGGACTTTGTTTTGCTCTGAATGTGTCCAATGATGGTGGCCCAAAATTACTATATATTTTCTATTTTAATACCCTCATTACTTTCTTACAGCATGTATTAATCTGATGGGGATGATAATCCTTTGTCAGTGAATGTTATTAAAAGTTTGGCCCTATCACCACTCCGACTGGGTAATAGTGTTCAGTCATTTAAAAGTATACAAGTCAACAATTCAGGTATCGAGGTTCATAAATGGCCTACAATCGTATAATTTCCTTTTCTAAAAAGTGTTTGAAATTCTTACCTCTGGTTAAATTAATGACACTGTCTAATATAAGTTCATTATGTCCCAAGGGGATGATGTATAATGTTCTCTATCATGAAAGATTATGATGTTTTTAAAGTGAACCAGAGACACATATAAGGCACAGATATATGAATGTATTTTGGGCTCACACATAATTCTACCCGTAATCTAAGAACAATGAGCTCTTATGACATGACCCTGCTTGATGCCTACCGTCATGAAAAGATAACGGAAGATATGGGTGTTATAGACAAGTGTGGTGAAGAAAACAGATGATGTCAAGCTATTAGAAAGAATAGTGTCTGGGGTCTTAAAGGTTTATCTTCAAATAATTAGGCATCAACTAACTCCACATGGATGACATGGACAAGCACACCTGACAGTGTGATCCAAGGATTCTAAGTAATAAAATCCAAATCGGAAGGAAGGAATAGTATCAGAGCTTAAATTGTGAACATCTGCTTTAGAGAAGGCTATGGATGACAGTGGAAACCCAAAATATTTTTGCAGGGTCCCCACATGGATTAAGCCTTTGGAAAATTCCCTCTGACAATAGTTCAGGAATGTGCATCATATTGCTATCAGAACGAGAGCACTGTAAGTCGATGATGGCAAATGCAATTGAGTTAAAATGTAATGCCTTATCATTTGATCTCCTTTTTGACGCATTTTAAAATTGTTTCAGTTTTTAATATTTTATTGCTTTCGTTTTAGTGGAGATTTTCCTGTTTTGCCTAGTCATTGTTGTTTTTTGTTTGTTTGCTTAGTTGCTGTTTGTGTTGTCTGATTTCCTGCATATAAAATTCAGGATAGGTAGATTTATGGAGACAGTAACTGGATTGATAGTTACTTAGGGGCATTGCAGGGGGGATGGAAGGAAATGGGAGATAACTAGTAAGAGAACAAAATGTTCTGAAATTGGTTGTGGTGATGGTTGCACACACCTTCTTCATATAGTTGAATGATTAAATTGTATGATATATGAAGGAAGTGGCAATAAAACTAATTTTTAAAATGTATGCACCAAATCTTAAAGCTAGTCACGGAAAAATAGATTTTTAGCAATGTCTAAAGTCAGAAGTTGATCAAATATGCAACTAAGATGCATTGAGAATTATTGGGAAATGGAATATAAGTTGGAAATAAGGAAGGAAGAGTAATTGGAAATATGTCTTTGGCGATAGAAATGAAGTTGAAGATTGCATGACAAAACTTTAATGACCTCTTTATCACAAATACCTTTTTCAGCAACACCAATGGTTACTATACACATAGACTTCTTCAGATGGAACACACAGAAGTCACACTGACAACACTTGTGGGAAGATACAACGTGGAAACTCAATTTCAGCAGCAAAGCCAAGCCAGAAATTGGCTTTGAAACAGACCCATATGTCCTACACCAATCCACAACGTCCTCCTCCATCTCACAAAACGCACACTATGATGCCAACTGTAGGAGGAAAGCTGATTCAGTGACTGTGCAAGCATCTCAGTGCTGGCAGGGGTCTCCACACGACTGCTCCAGCACCCAGGGCTGCATCAGGGCAGGTCCATGCGTCTTCTCTCAGGATGTCTCGCAGGAAGTGAGCCTTACCAGTTGAAACAGGGAACTGGTTAAGGCAGCTACACCCTGGTCGGACCGTCACAAAGCAAGAGACCCGAGACCTAGAAAGGCAAGGCTCACCGAGCTGCCCTTCAATTCACCCCACATGTGTTTATTGGCTAGGTTGGCACAATAAACTAACTATATCAAACACTCGTAACAGAAGAGCTGACCAGCTGTTAAATGACATCAAGAACATAATACATGAAGAAAGAAAAAAGTCATTGAAAGGACAAGGGAAGAATGATCAAAGTAGATGCCGGAGGAGACGCTGAGACTGAATTATAGCAAATGCAAGAAATGAAGACATCAAAGAGCTGAACAGAAAACTTCAAAGGGCAGCTTGAGAAGACCAAATACACTATTCCCGTGAAATGGGCAAAGACCTGGAGCTAGAACACCAAAAGGAACACACTCAGCATATCCTAGATGAAAAGAGCCAAAGAAAAAATCAAGTCTCAAATTGCAATTTTGAAAGATTCTATGGGCAAAATATTGACCAATGCAGGCAGTATCAAAGGAAGATGGGAGCTCGATTTTTCAGGCCAGATCAGAAGAGGATGTGGAACAAGAGATATCACTGCTGATGTCAGATGGATCTTGGTTGAAAGAAGAGCATACCAGAAAGATGTTTACTTGTGTTTTATTGACTATGCCATGGCATTTGATTGTGTGAATCAACAAGTTATGGATAGCCTTGAGAAGAATGGGATCCCAGTATATTACATTGTGCTCATTCAGAACTTATACAAGGACCAAAGGCAATTGTGTGTACAGAACAAGGGCATATTGCATGGTTTAAGAACAAAAACGTGTTTGTCAGGGTTGCACTTTCCCACAATACTTATTTAGTCTATATGCTGAGCAAATTATCAGAGAAGCTGGATTATATAAAGAAGAATATGGTCCCAGGATGGGAAGGCAGCTTATTAACAACCTGCAACTTGCAAATGACACAACCTTCCTTGCTCAAAGTAAGGAGGTCCTTGAAACACCTGATGAAAGTCAAGCACTGCAGTCTTCGGCATGGATTACAACTCAATCTAAACAAAACAAAAATCCTCACAGAATCCTCAGTGATATAGTGGAGTACATGTTGGTCTTTTAACCATAAATTCAACAGTTTAAACCCAAAAGCTCCTGCAAAGGGGAAAGATGAGACTTTCTACTCCTGCAAAAATCCTCACAACTAGACCATCAGAGAAAAGGTTGAAGTTGTCAGTGATTTCATCTTGTTTGAATTCAAGAGATCAAGCAATGCTTTGGTTAATAAGCTGCATAAGACCTCTTTAAAGTGTTGAATAGCAAGGATGTTACTTTGAAGACTAAGGGGCCCCTGAACCAAGCCGTTGTATTTTCAATTGCCGCATATGCACGTGAAAGTTGGACATTGAATAAAGACAACGGAAGAAGAATCAATACATTTGAACTACGGTGCTGGTGAAGAATACTTAAAGCACCACAGACTGACTGCCAAAAGAACCCATAACTGTCCTGAAAGAAGTACAGCCAGAGTACTACATAGGAAGGAAGAACGGTGAAACTACAGACATGGTGTTTGGTAAAATAGATTGGGTAGCAAAAAAAAGGAAGGCGCTCAACAAGATGGAATGATGCAGTGGCTGCAACAACGGACTCAAAAAGAGAAACAATGTAGAGGATAGCCCAGGACTCGATCGTGCTTTGTTCTGTGGGACACAGGATGAGAATCAGCTTGACAGCACCTACCAACAACATTTCACTGAAGTTGAACGCTTTCTTTCAAAATTGCCTTTCCCATGTCATCTGTCTTAGAATAGTTGAGGGGTTTGCCTTCATTTTATTTCCTACCTGACTATTCATTTCTGTATGTTGATCACCCATTAAGCTACTTTACTGAATTAACCCATAATTTGCTACTGCTTCAGTAGTGTGATAGCTAGGTTGTAAGTCAACTGGGCTGGGCTATCTGACTGGTTTGATAGTTGAAGCCTAGTAATCCATGATGTGGCCTAACATAATTTTATCATCACCATGATAGGATTTGTTGGAAGCAGCCAAGTTGGAGTATAACCCCTCACTCAAGTCACAGCCCTGATGCAAGTTAAAGGATATTTTTCCAGGAGTGTGGGACATTTCCTATGTAAATATTGACTGTGGAAAGCTTACTTGTTTTTTGCTGAGTCTGGATCTATAGAACTATAGTTCTTTGGCCTTGAGCCAAAGGATGCCACATTGCCTGTCATTTCACCTGACCTGTCAGCCTTGGATTCATTTGCCTCTCCAGTCACACATCAGACTTGCTGACATTGAATTCATCCACTTCCACAGCCTGTGGTGTTTCTATCAGATCCTGGGTTCATCAGCCCCCAAGCACTGCAAATCAGGAGAAACTCCAGCTTAACATATGACTCAAAGACTTGAAACCAAGCTAGATTTACTAGCTTCTACAACTGTGTAAGCTATTTCCTTAATATAAATATCTCTAGCTCTGGAAAAATGTGGTTTTCTACTTCTGTAAAGAGTTACAGTCTAGAGCTGGTTTACATACTGGGCTGCTAACCACACGGTCTGCAATTCAAACCACCATGCACTCCTCCGGAGAAACACCGGGGTCTCCACTCTCATAACGAGGTGCAGTCTAGTCAACTCACAGGGGCAGGTCTATCTTGTCTTAGAGGGTTGCTATGAATCCGCATCAGCTTGATGACAGGAAGTTTAGTTCTGGGGAGGTGGGTGTGGTGGGTGTTGTTTGTTTGTTTGTTTGTTTGCTTGAAGAGTTAGTCTTGGAAACCCACCAGAGCAGTTCCATCATTTCCTATAGGGTCAATATGAATTGGAGGCAACTCAATGGCAGGAAGCTTGGGTATGGGTTTTATCTAGCTATCTCTATACACATCACTGGTTTTATCACCCTGGAGAATATATATATATATATATATATATATATATATATATATATATATATATATATATATATATATATATATATATATAGAGAGAGAGAGAGAGAGAGAGAGAGAGAGAGAGAGAGAGAGAGAGAGAGAGAACCCTGACTAACACAAGTTGGAAGCAGGTAAATAATGTCTGCTTTCTATCTCGTCAAGTATTTGTCTGTTTCTTTCTCCATTTAATTGAATTGTTTAGGACCCTTGCATAATATTAAACAATAGCAATGATAACAAATATTCTTGTCTTGTTCCTACTTTAAGCATAATACATTTAGTTTTTCTTCACTGTGTATAATTACTGACATATATTTCTGATACATATTTCAGCTCCCTTCTATTCTTGAATTAAAGGAGATTTTAAAATAAAAATTAGTGTTAAATTTAGTATTTCAACATTTACTAAAATGACCTACATAATTTTCTCCTCTAATCTGTTAATCTAGTAAAAGTATGGGAATTGGTTTTACTTCTATTGAAATACCCCTCTCTTCCTGGAATGAATTCTATTTGATAATTATTAAGCTTTTTTTTATATGCTTAATTTCATTTGCTGTTTTGCTAAATCTTTTTTAATGTTTCTGCATGCATGATCATAAGCAAAACTGATTCATGGTTTTCTTTTCTTTTTCTTTTTTTTCCCCCATGTGGAAATAATCTGCAACTTTTATTTTATACATTGGATAAGAACAGAGTAAGCAAGCCAACTTCACGGCAGCATTCCAGAATCCATGCCTTCACCAGTGTCAGCTGTACATGTTACCTGCAAAAGGGCTCATCTTACTTAAAATGTAGAAGGACCGCTGCCATTCTGCCAACCACCCCCAGTCCCTACAGAGGTCCTTCCACAATACAGGTGAGGTCCCAAGTTTGATCATCGAAATCAATCTATTTTGGAAGCAATAAAGCACTTAAAAGGACAAATAACTCAATATGCCTCAAGGTGCCATTTATGTATTCATTTGCACCAATTTAAATGACTTGTATTTGTTTCTGTTGATAAGCCTTAATTTTGCTCAAGTTAGTGATAAATCTTCCATACATTATCTTTGTACCCAACCAATTAAAAGGCACAAAACCAAAATGATTAGTAATGAAAAATGTAGGCATTAACACCACCTTTTGCTTTAGGTATTATTAAGATTTAAAAAGTATTTAAAGAAAGTTTGTACTTCCTAAAAGGAAACCGTGATCTGAATGAATACTCTAGTGAAAAACAACTGTAAGATGTGCAGCGGCGCTGGGGTTGCAGGGTGAGGGTGCTCTTCGCAGCACCCCAGCTTTCTTGATGAGAAGGTCGGAGGGACACTGGTTTGCATTATTGCAACATCCAAGAAATGCTCTAGCTTGCTTTTCCTTCAGCAAGGGCTTTATTTGTCAAATAGTATTATGCTTGACTTCCAAATTTGGCTGACAATTTACTGATGATATTCATAATCTTAGGGTTACTCTGGTATTTTGACATATTTGCTGGGTTCTTGGCCACATCCTGGAATGCCACCAGAACTTCTGGATCCTGCAATGGCAGCAAGAACCTCTGGATCACTAAGAACCTCATTGAGTCCAGGCATTCCTGTCATTCCAGCCATACCCGCTCCCATTTCAGGCATTCCTCCAGGAAAATTACCAGGCATCCCCCCAGGAAAGCCACCTGGAAAGGAGCCATGTTGAGCTCCTGATTGTCCTCTAGCTTCTTCCTCCCTCTGGGCTCGTTCATGTTCTTCCCGGGCTTTCTTATCTCTTTCTGTTCTTTCTTTGATCTCTCACTCTTCACGTTTTTTGCTCATACTTTCTCCGATGTTCTGCAATTTTCTGGGCCCTCGGCTGAACTTCTTTCAGCATTCCACTAGCGTCTTCATCATAGTCCAGTTTGCAAGCAAGGGCAAGGTCATATGCAGCTTCTTCCTAATGGCCCAAAAGTCGGCGTGCTTTCCCTCTCCACGTGTAAGGCTGAGCTGAATCGGGATTAATTTCAATGGCTCTGTCTCAGTCTCGCATGGCAGCATTTGGCTTGAAGACACTGGCTCTCTTGGCATAAAGAATGGCCAGGCGAGGATTCAGTTTGATGGCATCAGTAAATAGATCAATAGCTTTCTGTAGTTCACCATCATTTAGGGCATCAATGGCAGCCGCTTTCTTGTCATTTGCCTGATCCATCATCTCTTCAGTTACCTCTACAGGTTCATCTCCCATTTCCTGAGGGGCATCTGTCTCTGGTTCAATCACACCTACATTGTCAATTTCTAGGTCACTTTCCTCACTTGATGGTTCATCTGCCTTTATGTTTTCCTCCGTCTTCGTATTATCTGTTTTTTCTTCCTTGATGTTTTCTTCTGATTTGGCTTTATGAGTAGCAGGTGATATTTTACCACCCATGCTCTCTACCCACTCTCTCAGGAAGTGCATCTCCTCAGTGTGCAGAACGCTTGGGTCCTGCTTACACATTTTCATGAAGGCCCGCAGCTCGCTCACTTTGCAGGGGTCTACGGTCAGCAGGCGGAGGGGAGCAGAGGGCGCGACTCTGGAGTCTGTCGGTTTTCTTTTATTTTTCAACCTAATCAATTTTGTATTCAAATTTGAGCCTAATGATGAAATTTTCAAACAAGCCAACATGGACTTGTACACAAAAAATGACATGATTCTTTATAGAAAAACTGTAGCTTATCCATTATGTAGTTTTAATATCTTCAGATACCTTCAAAAAGATATTTTAAAGGAATACTATTCAAAATCATTTACCTTTGTTGGATTTTAATACAAATAAAAGCATATGCTATATTTAAAAATTGCTTCAAAGATAATTTATATTATCATCGAAATAATTCAGCATTTAATTAAATTATTTAAAAAACCATCTCTAAAAACTATTTCAGTTCATTTGTAGCTATAGTTTTGCAAACACTTATCTTATGAAACCACTGTTATGTATTATATATCACTTTAAATTTCTGTTTATAGAGTGACCATTACAGATAAGTACCAAAGTTCTGACCCTAGAGAGTAAATTCAAAATGTTATCTAAAAATGATCATTGGTTCAAAAAAGACCATTAGTATTATTCAACACATTGACATGAAAACCTGTAAGAACCATATGACATTGATAGATGCAGAAAAAGCATTTGACAACATTCAACACCAATTCCTGTCTAAGACACTAGCGAAGATAGGAATGGAAGGAAAGTTCCTCAAGACAATACAAGCTACATATGAAAAACCAACATGGTAGTCAATGGAGAAAAGACTAACACAATCCCACTGAAAAAAGGGACCAGACAAGGATGCCCCTTGTCCCTACTCTTATTTAATATCGTGCTGGAGGTTTTAGCTAACAGAATAAGGCAAAGAAGAGACATCAAAGGTGTTCGTCTGGGGAAGGAAGAGATGAAACTATTGTTATTTGCAGATGATATGATTTTATATATGGAAAATCCCTAAAGTTCCACAAGGGGAGTACTGGAAGCAATAGAGGAGTTTGGCAGAATGGCAGGATACAAGATCAACAAACAGAAGTCCATTGGACTGTTATACACATCAGATAAGACCACAGAAGAAGAGATCAAAAAGGTGGTACCCTTCACAATAGCCAAACACAAACCGAAATATCTAGGAATATACCTGACAAAAAGAACAAAAGATCTATATGGGGAAAACTACAGAACACTATTACAAGAAACCAAGAGCGACCTCAACAAATGGAAGAATATCGCATGCTCAAGGATTGGAAGACTCAATATAGTAAAGATATCAGTTCTGCCAAAAGCACTATATAAGTTTAATGCAATCCCGAAACAATTACCCTCATCTTTCTTCAAAGAAATGGAAAAACTGATTACCAACTTCATATGGAGAGGGAAGAAGCCCAGAATTAGCACAGTACTCATCAAGAAGAAGGACACCGTGGGAGGGCTTGCTTTACCTGACTTTAGCACATTCTATACAGTCACAGTTGTCAAAAATGTATGGTAATGGTATAATGACAGATACTAAAACCAATGGAAAAGAGCTGAAAACCCAGAAATAAAATCATCAGCATACAGACAATTGATAAGGGCCCTAAAAATATCCAATGGGAAGCAAATGCCTTCTTTAACAAGTGGTACTGGAAAAAATGGATATTTACCTGCAGAAAAATGAAGCAAGATCCTAATCTCACTCCATCCACAAGAATAAACTCAAGGTGGATCACAGACCTTGAAGTTAAACCAAAAACTATTAGGGCCATCAGTGAGGGAACTGGAACCAACTTGAGAACTTTGGCACAGGGAATACACAGGCTATCAAAAATAGGGAAGGACACAAACACAGAGGAGGCACAAATTGACAAATGGGATATACTGAAAATAATACATCGAAAGAATTCACCAAGAGAGTAATAAACGAGTCCGCAGGCTTGGAAAACATCTTTAGCAATGACACTTCAGACAAAGGCCTTATTACTAAAATCTACAATACTCTGCTAGCTTCCAAAAAGAAAAAAATGAATAGCCCACTTGAGAGGTGGGCAAAGGACTTGAACAGAAGTTTCACAGGGGCAGAAATCTGAATGGCCAACAAACATATGAGAAAATGTTCCCGATCTTTACCCTTAAGAGAAAGGCAAATTAAAACAACAATGAGGTACTACCTGACACCCTCAAAGGTAGCCCAATTCAAAAAATAAGAAAGCAACAAGTATTGGAAGGGCTGTGGGGAGACAGGAACTCTCATCCACTGCTCGTGGACTTGTAAGTATGTACGACCACTATGGAAATCGATCTGGTGATATCTAAAACATATGGAAATCGAGTTACCATACCACCCAGCAATCCCCCTACTGGGCATATACCCAGAAGAGGCAAGAAACAAACCACGGCCAGACATCTGTGCTCCAATGTTCATTGCAGCACAGTTCACAATTGCAAGGAATTGGAAGCAACCCAAATTTCTATCAACTGACAACGGGATTAAAAAGCTGTGGTACATACATACAATGGAGTACTATGCATCGCTAAAAAGCAGTTATGAATGTATGAAGAACATTGCTGCATGGGAAGAACTGGAGGAAATCTAAGCAAAATAAGTCAAACACAAAAAGACAAGTATAACTTGAGTCCACTGAGGTAAGCTTTTAAAAAAATGCAAAAGGGAAATAGGGAAAAAGCTACTGTATACAAACATTACTGGGGTGAGGACCAGGTAATATGGCAGGGACCAGACCAAATACAGGGGTATACATGGTAGACAACTAAAAAGGATGTGGGGAAAGGAAAAAGAAATATATTACAAAGAAAAAGGGTAGCGGGGTCACAGGGCACTAACCCACCCAAGGGAGGGTATTGTTTATATCTCCACAGGGAAAGAGGGGCCACAGTGCTCCAACATGTGAACTGAACATGCTGGCGTGGAGTAGGGAGCCAGTGGAGAGGTTTGGGGGACTGGCCCCAATCCCAACTACTAAGTGGACACTTGCCCCTCCCCCCAGAAGAATTTATTTCAAAGGATGGCATTGAATCTGCGGCTCTGGGAAAGGGACATATCTGATCGGAACATTCGAGAGCAGATGAAGGGGGAGGTGGAGAGAGTGGAGCACATCCTGGCCCACCAGACCTTGAGGACAATGTTCCCAATTAGAGCGGCCAGTCCACAGAGAGGACCACATGGCCAGCCTCACTATTATGTGACATGATGCCCCTCGCTGACCCACAGCCCTACAAGGGACAGCACTGGAGACACAGTGAGGGAATTGCACCCAATCTGATACTGTCGAGGCAAAACACTGGGGGGAGGAGGGAAGTGCAATAGCACAGCAAGGGAATGGAGTGGCGAGGTCCCCAGGGAATGCTGAAGGTGGACTTTGGGGCCAGGATGTGGTGCCCCAACAGACTGGACTGGAAAACATTCCTAAAGGCCACTGGGCAAACCTTGAATTAACTACAAGCTTCTCTTTTTTGTTGTGTTTTGTTTTGTTGTCATGGGTTGTTGTATGTTGTTGCTGATGTTGTTTTGTTGTATATTGTTGCCTGGTTTTGCTCTGTCTTGTCTGTGTGCTTGTTATTATCTCCACAGGTCTGTCTAAATAAGATAGGCTGGATGAATAGTCTGGAGGAGAAAACAGCAGGACCAACAGTTCCGGCGGGGTGGGGGCATGGGAGAGGGAGAGGTGGGGGGAAAGGTAGTGGTGTTAACAAACCCAGGGACAAGGGAGCAATAAGTGATCCAAATCAAGGGTGAGGGGTGTGTGAAAGGCCTGGTAGGGCATGATCAAGGGTAAAGGAACAAAGAGGAATTGCTGAAACCTGGTGGGGACTGAACATGATAGTAGAACAGGAGGAAAGTCAAGAGAAATAGAGGAAAGAGCTGGGAGGCAAAGGGCATTTATAGAGGTCTAAATAAAGACATGTATACATGGAAATAAATTTATATATGAAGATAGGGAAATCAATCTATGTGCAAATATGTATAGGTTTAGTATTAAGATAGCAGAAGGACATTGGTCCTCCACTCAAGTACTCTCTCAATGCAAGAATACTTCCTTCAATTAAATTGACATTCTATGATGCTCACCTTCCCAACACAGCCGCTGAAGACAAAGTGGGTGAATAAGGAAATGTGGTGAAGAAAGCTGATGGCGTGCAGCTATCAAAAGATATAGCGTCTGGGGTCTTAAAGGCTTGAAGATAAACAAGGGGCCATCTAGCTCAGAAGCAACAAAGCCCACATGGAAGAAGCACTCCAGCCTGTGCGATCACAAGGTTTCGAAGGGCTCAGGTATCAGGCAACATCAAAACAAAAAATCTTATCATAGCGAATGAGGGTGGGGAGTGCGGAGTGCAGACCCAAAGCCCATTTGTCGGCCACTGGATATCCCCTTACAGAAGGGTCTCGGAAAGGAGACGAGCCAGTCAGGGTGCCATGAAGCAAATACAAATTTCCTCTAGTTCCTAAATGCTTCCTCGCCAACCCCCCACCCCCCCGCCCCATTATCATGATCCCAATTCTACCTTGAAGTCTGGCTATACCAGAGGATGTACACTGGTGCAGATAGGAACTGGAAACACAGGGAATCCGTGACAGACGATCGCTTCAGGACCAGTGCTGAGAGTGGCAATACTGGGAGGGTAGTGAGAGGGTGGGTTGCAAAGGGGGAACCAATTATAAGGATCTACATGTGACCTCCTCCCTGGGGGACGGACAACAGAAAAGTGGGTGAAGGGACACATCGGACAGGTCAAAATATGACAAAATAATAATTTATAAATTATCAATTATTCATGAGGGAGGGGAGTGGGGAAAATGAGGACCTGATGCCAGGGGTTTAAGTGGAAAGCAAATGTTTTGAGAATGATGAGGGCTTTATACAATTAATGTATATATGGATTGTGATAAGAATTGTATGAACCGCTAATAAAATTATAGTAAATAAATAAATGATCATCAAAGAATATAAAATTAATAACATGTATTTCATAAATAAAAGACTTCAAAAAGTTCATGTGAAAATTCCATTCTCTCTAAATTCCATTTTCCCCACAAACTTTTTGAAGCTTCCTTTTACATAGCTGCTCTAATATTAAATTGCTCATCTTATATCAAAAAGAAATCCTAAGGAGGAACATAAGTGTTAGTACTTTCACTGAAAAATACCTCACATTCCTGGGGACTTTCTAAGGTAACAAAATACACCAAGGAGCCTCAAAGTGTTCACAGAAAATGGAACTAAAAGATAATGAAAAATTTCCCATGAATTTTTGGAAACCCCTTCATATATAACTATATATATTTCCTTCTATGAAAGCCATCTCCCTTTAACACATCTTATTTCACATGAGCTCAGGAAAATAATGATTTTTAGACTTTAATAATATGTAGTTGGTACCAAACTTATCAATAAGAAAAGCTATCCTCATACAATGTTGTGGCTACTTTATTGACTATAAGAAAACAATTTTATTGGTACAGTATGTTTTAACGCAAGGCTACATCAACAATGTGATAGCAGTACTTTCTCACACCTTTGAACGCTCTCATGAAGGCTTAACTAAAACGTGGTCCCCTGACACAGGAACTATAAGGTATGTTACTCTCTGGCTCTGAGGGACTATCCCACACTCTCCTGACTGCCTTATTAGTTCCTGAGGCCTAACTCTGACTTTGGCTTTCAATTCAGCTCTCACTTAAGCTAACCATAAACATGACTACCCAGCCTCCTAAAAATACACTAAGATTGATATGAGCCCCTCCCTGATGGATGGACAACAGAGAAGTGGATGATGGGAGACATCAGACCGTGTAAGATATGACAAAATAATAATTTATAAATTATCAAGGGTTCATGAGAGTGGGGTGAGCGGGGAGGGAGGGGGAAAAATGAGGAGCTGATGTCAAGGGCTTAAGTAGAGAGCAAATGTTTTGAGAATGATGAGGGCAACGAATATACAAATGTGCTGTACACAACTGATGTATGTATGAATTGTGATAAGAGTTGTGTGAGTCTCCAATAAAATGATTTTTTTTTAAAGCTGGGAACACAGGGAATCCAGGACAGATAACACCCTCAGGTTCAAAATTAGAGTAGGGATACCAGGAGGGTGAGGGTAAGATGGGGGGGGGAAGGGGAAACCAATCACAATATATAACCAATCTACATATAACTTCCTCCCTGGGGGATGGAAAACAGAAAAGTGGGATAAGGGAGACATCGGTCAGTGCAAGACATGAAGAAATAATAACAATTTATAAATTGTCATGGGTGTGTGAGGGAGGGAGGGTGGAGGAGGAAGGGGAAAAAATGAGGACCTGATACCAAGGGTTCAAGTAGAAAGAAAATGTTTTGAAAATGATGGCAACATATGTACAAATGTGTTTGACACAATGTATGTATGTATGCATTGTGATAAGAGCTATATGAGCCCCCAATAAAATTATTATTTCAAAAAATAGGGAGTACTAAATATATAAAGAGCAATGGCTTTTAAACTCTTTCTAAAAACAATCTACAGTAAAAAAATATATATTCACACCTAAGTCAGTAAAGACAGACTTACACCCCCTACTCCCCCACCCCATCCCACCCCACACACCTCAGTTCAACAGAATACCATTGCTTTGTATAATCAGAGTAATCCCTGATGGTTCCATAGTTAAGTGCTCAGCTGCTCATAGAGGTTGGTGGTTCAAATCAGCCAGCAAGCAGTCTGCGGGAGAAAAGAGCAGGTGCTCTGCTCCTGCAGAGATTTACAGCCTCAGAAGTCTATGGAACAACAGTTCTGCTCTTTTCAGCCTCTAAAACAATTTTGCCACCATCAACCAATGGCAAATCCCAGTTTCAAGCCTCAAATGAAAGTTCTGAGAGTACTGTTGTTCAAACATAGGGAAAATACATAAAATTATACATGATGCTCTCCATAGATTGCCAACATACAGTTAATATTATACGGTATGTTCTACACATACAGAATTCAAACCAGTAAGGAATGATATCCAATCAATGGCACATGTATCAACCTTGAAAACATTATGTTAGGTGAATAAATCAATCACAAAAGTTCATATTATATGTCTCCACTTACATGAAGAGTAGGCAAATATATGGAGAAAGAAAGCTGATTAGTTATTTCCATGTAGAGGTAAGGGTAAACGGTAAGAATGGAAGGTGACAATGAATGAGAATGGAAATTCTTCCTGGGATGCTGAAAATATTCTAAAATTATGGTGATAGGTGGATAAGTCTGGGAATACACTAAGGACAATAAACTTTTATACTTTAAAAGGTGAACTGTTCTTTTTTAAATGGGTAAATTTCACTTTAAAACCCCTGTTTTAAAAAAACACATATTTCCAAGAGTTGTGGAATCATAATCTCTGTATGCATAGAGCTCTGAAGGTAGATTTTTTTCCCCCTGAAAGTAGATGTTGACTGTTACACAGTCAGGCTAGTGTAGCACCACTCCTACACTCCAGGAAGTCCACCTTCTAAAGGTTTATAATAGAGCCTCTCTACAATGCTTTCACAAAACAAGACCAGAATGTTTGGCCAGGACATCTATATACTCTCAGTAAGTTATATGATGGCAAAAATTGTATTTATCTTTTGATGTTCCATATTGTCTTAAAATAATACATTGAATTCTTTATGAAAATATACCAACCTCTCCCTCTGAGATTATGCAAGCATTTTTATAACACAATTTCTATTTAGTAGAAGAGAAAATTACAATAAATAAAATATTACCCATCCTTGGAACTTTTTTGTTTCGTACTTCTTAGGTCAGCAGTTGGAAACCATGAGCCAATTCTGCAGGAAAAAGACAAGGCTTCCTACGCCCATAAAGAGTTACGCTCTTGGAAACTCACAGGGACAGTTCTACCTTGTCCTATAGGCTCGCTATGAGTTGGCATCGACAATCATAGCAAAGAGTTTGGGTTTTATTTCAACTTGGAAGTAGAATTCTGAAATGTATTCAAAGAGCTCCCTCTGGTGGCTTAATACTATTTTTGCCAGTTTTATTAGCACTTTATCCACGTCACAAAATTCAGTCATTAAATCATATCAAGAAGAGTTGTACAACTACTAATACATTCAATTCTAAAACATCTTCTTCTTCCTCGTTATTCATGTAACCTTTTCAATTGTGGCAAAAACATACATAACAGAACATTCTGCAATTCCACAACTTCTACTTGTATAATTCAGTGTAGTTGATTATATGCTTCATGTTGTTCAGCCACTATTGATATCCTTTTCCAAATTATTCCACCACCATTGACATAAAGTCATTGCCTCCTACACAGCAACTCTTTCCCCTTCACCTATGGTAACCACGGGTCAAGTTTGGTTCCTCCCCCTCTGCCCCATGCTTTTCTTGATATAATACCCACATGTCATATAACTCTATGGTTAAATCGCTTTTAAAATGGATTATATAATCACAATCACTTCTAGTCCTCCCTCCTCCCCTCCAACATTCATTGTTTTCTCCCCAAATCCCCTTATCTCCTACGCCCACCCTAATACCACTTCCTTTATTTCAATACAAGCCTTTAAAAATGACTGCGACTATGATTACAGATGCAAAGAGCTTTTCTGACATGCAGATAGCTTTGAAATAGGTGAGAAATAACTTAAAACAAATTAAGTTAAAATCGTGCAGCTTAAAAATAAAACACAAGGCCAATAAGTGGTTATGGTTTACTTATAAGCATCTTAATTTTAAGCTCAAAGAATGTTTAAAATTTTTTAAAGCTATTGTGAATTTGGGGGTAAAGATGAGCTTTTCTATTCCCATAAAGAACTACAGTCTTGGAACTTCACAGGGGCCTTGTTTTATAGAGTTGCTATGAGTCACATCAACTGGATAACAGTGAGTTTGGATTTTATTGTGAGTTTAAATAGAAAAGGAGCTTTAAGATTTCAGGAGCAGGGAGAAGTCTTTAAAAGTATGAGTCATAAAAATTAAGGAATAATTTACTTAAGAAAATCACATTTTAAATAACTTAGAGGTCAAATTTAGGTTGTGTTTTAAATGAAGCTTATATGATATTCCAATTATTGATTATTAGCTATATTTGGATTGTTCTGGCTTAGAAAATCACATTTATCTGCCTACAACAGTTTAATGGCAATACCTTCCCTAAACTTAAAAATATTTTAAGTTTTCTCTGAATAATTCATCATCAGAAGATCTGATAGAAGAATATGTGTTATTTAGGATATTAGTAACCAGAATCTGAAGTTTCCAAACTATGTCCTATGCTGCTCTTGAAAACTGAATAAATACCAATTAGAAATAAAGGGGGGAAATATTAAACCCAATAATTAATGTGAAAGCACAGATATGCTCTTGGTTACATGGCTACCATCCTGCCTGGAAGTTAGTGAACATTGGCTTAATCAATTCAGTCAGTATGAACTTGGCCAAGAAGATATAAAACAAGACTATTTTCATAAATTCACTCAAAATGTGTATTCCTTCATGAATTAATAACAAAGATAACTGCCTTGTTTCTATTCCCTCCCCCATGGCAGTTTTATTCCTTGGTAGATCTGCATATATATGTTAACATTAAAATGAATTGCATTTGCAAATATCATTCTAGAATAAATGATTGTCACAAGTTGTCTACTATGTTAGGTTGGATTCTCTAGAGAAACAAAACCAGGGATGCTTATATGTGTTGTAAATAGAAAGAAATTTATATCAAGAAATGGCTAACACCATTGTAGAAATAAAGTCCAGTCCTGTCCAAGTCAGGTGTTTCCTGACATGTGGAACCTGAAGATCAGGAAGCAAGATGGAAAGCAGAGATAACAAAGGGCACAGGCTGGTAGATGCACGGTCCAAAGTTGTCCAAATAACTCCATTGACACACGTCTCCTGGGACCAGCAGGGGACACAAAAGGAAATTAAGGACCCAGACACAAGATTCAGGTCCAGTAGAAGGTAAAGGGTCTAGGTATCTATCTCTCTTAGACAAAAAGCTTAGGATCCCAAAGAAGTGTTATCAGGCTCTGATGCAATTGATAGGTTGACCTCTACCCCTACCCTTACCTAGGAGTATCTAGTTGGCATAATCCCTAACCATCACATTTAGGAAATATCATTGCATTGAATCCCTATTTCACCAACCTTCATTAAAAAAATTAAATATTTCCCCCCTAAAAAAGATGCAGGGCAAGTTTTTCATAAAGGAATACTATCAAGCATCTATGTCTACAAATTTGATAAATTATATTAAGTGGACTGATTCCTGGCAAGCCACCACTACTAAAATTCATAAGGAAAAATAAATAATCTGAATAGGCTTATACCTACTGAAGAAATTTATTTATAACTAGTAATCTTCTAAAGCAGAAAGCATCATGTCCAGAGAGTTCACAGGTAAATTCTATCAAACATTTAAGAAATAAACAGCTATAATTCTCTACAACCTTCTGTAGAAAACAGAAGTGAAGGGAACACTTTCTAATTTACTTTGTGAGGCAAGTTTTACCAAAAAAACTATAAAAAAGAAAAATACAGACCAATATCTTTGCAAACAGATGTGCAAAATCCTCAACAAAATACTAGCTCACCAAAGCCAACAATGTGTAAAAATAATTATATATAATGTCCAAGAGAAATAATTTATTCCAGATATGCAATTCTGGTTCAGTATTTGAAAATGAATTAATCATCACTGCAACAGACTCTAGAAGAGAGTACATGCAGGGACAAGAGGGATGCTATCCAAGGCCTGCGTACATGACGTGTAAAGGAGGCAGAGAAGCAGCCAATAAAGCAGAACAACAAGAAATGTGGTATTCAGAACTCAAGAGAAAAAGTGGTTTATAGAGGAAAGTATAAGGATGAAGGAGAGAGAAAGTAGAGTTTTTGATAAATGACCATAAATAAATACACAGTACATAAGTGGTGGGATGACTCTGGGCAGAAATAAAGGCTGTTCATTTAGTGAAAGGGAAAATGGTAGAAGGCTTGCAAACAGATGTGACTCACTAGCAGAAATGCTAGTAGTAAAGTAGTCTTCCAATTGTTTCTATTTTGTCAGTGAAATAGGAAGCAAGGTATTACCTAGCCAAAGCCCAAAGAGTGTCCCTGTAGGACAGATTAGAACTACCCCATATTATGTCACAGGTGTAAATCATTAGGAAAGCAGATTCCTTCATCTTTCTCCAGTGTAGCACCCAGTGGGTCAGAACCACTGACATTTCAGTACTGGTTACAAATTTAAAAGTAAAATTAGTCAGAATTGCTGTATGCTTTCTCCACCACATTCCACTAGCTGTGTCCAGAGCCAAGATAAACGCGGATGGAGATCCCCTCATAGAGGGGTTTAGGAGAGGAGATGGGTTAATTAGGGTGTGAGGTAGTATCGATGAAGAACACAGCTTTCCCCCAGATCCTGGATGCTTCCTCCCCCCAACTACCATGATCCGAATTCTACCTTGCAGGGCTGGATAGGACAGAGGCTGTACACTGGTGCATATGAGGGTTGGAGGTATAGGGAATCCAGGGTGGATGATACCTTCAGGACCAAGGGTGTGAGGGACGATGCTGGGAGAGTGGAGGGTGAATGGGTTGGAAAGGGGGAACTGATTACAAGGATCCACATGTGACCTCTTCCCTGGGAGAGGGACAGCAGAGAAGGGGGAAGGGAGACTCCGGATAGGGCAAGATATGACAAAATAACGATGTATAAATTACCAAGGGCATATGGGGGAGTGGGGAATGGGGAGGGAGGGGGGAAAAAAAAGAGGACCTGATGCAAGGGGCTTGAGTGGAGAGCAAATGCCTAGAGAATGATTGGGGCAGGGAATGTATGGATGTGCTTTATACAATTGATGTATGTATATGTATGGATTGTGGTAAGAGTTGTATGAGTCCCTAATAAAATGTAAAAGAAGAAAAGAGAAAAAAAATGATTAGGGCAAGGACTGTGCGGATGTGCTTTATACAATTGATGTATGTATATGTATGAACTGTGAAAAGAATTGTAAGAGCCCCAATAAATTGTTAAAATTAAAAAAAAAAAAAAGATAAACGCAGAGTTGAACTTCACCAACATAGGTTCTCACCAGAGAATATGGAATAATAAAAGAGAGGGGCAAAAAGGTGAGGCTTTGAAAAATATAATGAACGTGGAATTGAAGCCAAGTAAGGAAAATAGAAAGTGGGGGAAAGAGAATGAAAAAGCGGTATGATCAATGGATCTAAGTGGAGCAAAGAAGCTTTGGATCTAGAGGAATGAGCCAGAAGCAAAGGAATAGTGGTCAACAAGTAGGATGCTTATAATTGAGACTATGAAGTTACTCATAATGACAAATTCAATGGCATGACTAAAGGGGGGAGGTCTACAGTAAGATTAAAAGAATGATTGAGAAAATAAAAGCCCAAATATGCAAAGGCTCATCCTTTTGATGTTAAAATCACCAAGAAGTGTGACAGGGTTGGGAAGCAAGACAGTGAGTTAGATGTATCATAAGAAGGATATCAAGAGATAGAGTCAATAACAAATGTTCAAGGCTGAAGGTTTTAAAAAGCAAGGATAGTCTGGTCATGAGAAGCAGAGAATTCTCTTCATCTTGCCTCTAGATTCAGTGATATAAAGGGGTGAACGAGAAAACCCTCACTACATGAGAAACACAGGATAGTCTGCTCAGGGATTAGTTACATTTTAGAATAAAAAGATAATCTTCACAAGTTTGCTATTGTTGTGTGGCCTTCGGTTGTTTCTGACTCAAGACAGCGTAGAAATGCCCATTAAGGGGTTCGAGGCTGTAATCTTTACAGAAGAGGATCTTCAGGCCTTTACTCTCCTGGACCAGCTGGTAAGTTCAAACCACCAACCTTTAGAAGGTTAGCAGTCATGAGTTTAGCCATATGCCACCATGGATGTGCTTTAGAAATTAAGAGCATAAGAATTTTGTTGAAAATATACTAGATGAGGGCCTTGTGGGAGCGTTTAGGGAGCTATGCATATGAATGACATCCAGATTGGGGGATGACCCAAGCATCCTAGAAATGAAAATCAGGGTCATGAAGTAAATCCTAGAATATGGAGTCTTTGGCATTTTTTGGTAACTAAATTGGACTAAAATGAGTGATGAAATTGGTTTCTTTAGGGATAAATGAATATAGCTCACACCTTAAAAGACAGAGAGAGAAACCAGATATTCCAGTTATCAACTCTAAATCCACCTTCACCATCCTGTGTGTGTTTCTGGATCTGATACTATAATTATTTCTCATTTACTTGCTAACACTATGTTATTATTGTTGTTGGCTATATTGAGTCAGGTCCCCAACTAATGGCAACCCCAATTCACAAGGGAATTAAAGGTTGCCCAGGCCTCAAGACTGTTGTGGACCTGAGATTGTGTTCCAGTTTTCATGGGCTAATTTTTTGGAAGTAGATCACCAGGCCTTTATTCCTGAAGTCCATCTTACTCTGGAGTCTCCACGGATCTTTCTGTTCAGCATCATAGCAAGCCTCCAAAGACAGACAGGTGGTAGCTGTGCTTGAGTGAACTGGTCAAGAACTGAATCTAAATCTCCTTCATAGAAGGCAAGAATTTACCACTGCACGGCAATACTCCACACATGATGTTATGCTTTGTGAATGGGCAGTGTTAGAGGAATGCTGTTGAAGGAAAGGGCTTCTCTTCCTCGCTAGGAATGTGCTTTCCTGTCTTCTTGTTGCAGCAATGTGCAGGACACCTGGTAGCACTCACCCCTGCAAGCAGTTTCCACAAGAGTTCTGCCAGTGCTTCTTCCAGCTTCCCAGTGAGTTGTGCTTGTTTTGCAGTTGCTCTGAGAGTTTCAACAGCAAGCACTGCCACGGATAACATCTCACCAAGTTCTGCGGCTGTCCCCAGCAGCTTCCCAGAATGCTCAGCAGTATCGCCACAGTCCACTTCCCAGCCAGTGCCACTGGCACCCCAGCAGGCTTCTCATTAAGTTCAACAGCCCCTCCGCTGTCTTCCTGGTGCAGAGTTTCAGTGGTACTCCAGCAAAGGACACCAGTATAAATGGTAAGTTTCATCAGCAATGTAGTGGGCATTTCTAGTCTGCCTGCGGCATGTCAGTGAACTCTGTCATCCATATCTTCTCCAATTAGTTCTCTAAATTGCAGCCATAAGAATAGGGTGGCAAAATCTCCCAAAATTGTTTTCCTCCTCTGGGTAATTTGTCTCAACACTAGAAATAGTAATTACTTCCTAAATCTGGTTTTCTTGTATTCTTTAGAATTCTGCTTCTCTCTTAAAGATTCACATCCTAAAAGTAGTTAATAATTATATTTAAATTTCCCAATGCAAATTATTATATACCTCTGCCTTCTGACTAGCCAGTAATATTTACCTGAAGACCAACTGATAAGTCTTTCTAAACCAAACTTTTTAAGTTTTTAAACAAAGTGACTAATCATTCCTACTATGGAGTTTATTTAATAGTATTTAAGTATTTGTATATGTAACACAAAACAGACCCATCTACCAAAGCATGCAGCTACTGACATAAACAAAAATCTCAAATTCCTGTAACTAATATTATGTGTATCTATGTATTTTTTTATTTAAGTTTTTTTCATCTGAAATATGACACAATAGACTGCATGTCCCTTCCAGCTCAGGTGTCGATTAACTTCTCTGATTGTGAATTCTCAAATACAAAATTCCCCCAGGTTTTATGATGTGTCTTATAGATACTTATTTCTTTTATATAAAAAATTATTTCACTATAATTCTTTTTACTGAACCAATTACTTGATGTTCCCACTAAATATATCAACCTAGTGCTCCTTTTGTAAGGCTTCTTATTTCTAGAATGCTGGCAAAGTAGTAATTACCATATATGCTCAAGTGTAAGCCGACCCAAGTATCATCCGAGGAACCTAATTTAACCACAAAAACTACATTAAAAATGTGCTGAAAACCTGGCTTATATACAAGTATATACAGTAATATGCTTTTGGTAATATAATAAAAACAACTGTATAAATATATCTGAAATGCGCTTCAATAAATTGATTTTCTTACTAATATAGTTTCTAACAGGATCATACCTGCTTGTGTTTTTGAAGTGGCTTCTTTTCATGTGAATTTTTAGGTACATCTCCATATTTCTTAGCTGTCAACGGTACTCCATATTTAGCTGCAGGCTTTGTAATTTTCTGCGCAGGCACAACAGAAGCCAAGCTTTGTCCTGAAGCTGGTCTTTTCGCTATATGAAAAGATATAAAGATTTTTTTCCAATTTATATTAAATTTTTAACTTGAAAATTCTTTGAGAGCACATTTTTGTTTTCATAATCATTGACAACATTTAATTTGGAACTGTTTGTTAAAAATTACATTCATATATTAGCATGTTAATGCCTTCATTATAACTATTTCACATCGAGGCAACTTTTGACAGAACTAAAAAGCCACATTCCTGAAACAAATTGAAAATTTTCAATTAAGAAAAAAAGGTTATTTCTAAAATCAACTAAGGTGATAATTATGCATACTTGGGAATATTATGTGGCGGTGGGGATCTTTAAAAAGTTAGTAGAAAAAGTCTATTATCTTTTAATTCTACTTTTCCACAAAATGTCTGAAACCCCTACACACTAAAACCATTGATTTATACACTGTAAGTGGTATGGTATATCTAGTGAATTACATATTGCTAAAGATTTAAATAATATTTTTAAATTTATTATCTTAGAAACTTCCAAATTAAGAATATTAAATCAACATCATTACTATCTTAAACATTCATTTTATTATTAATAGTAACTTTAATATATTGTTCCTATATACTCTATAGATAGTCTACTATGGGAATATAAATAAGTCAAACTGTTTGGAGGGTATTCTACATCAATAACAAAATTTAAAGAAATAATTAGACACACAAACATTCATACACAAGGACAAACCCTACAACACTACTTATTAACCTTATTGAAGCCTAGATATGGTTCAATTTTGAAACAATGGTGAGTTTACGGTTAGTTACTTAGAAAGCAAATTGTAGACAGTTTGCTATTCAATCCCACCAGGGACTTCTCGGAAGACCTGGCAATACGCTTCCATAAAGATTACAGCCAAACCAAATGTACAAATGCTCTTGACACAATGGATGCAAGTATGGATTGTGATAAGAGTTGTATGAGTCCCGAGCAAAATGATTTAAAAGATATTACAGCCAAGAAAATCCTATGGAGCAGTTCTATTCTGTTGCACAGACAGTCCCCATGAATCAGGGGTTGAATACATGGCAACTAACAACCATTAGAAAAATTGTACTATTTATTCACGTCTCTCAAAGGGTATTCAAGGAGGTCAAAAAGTCCAGTCCACATCAGCCCCTATCAAAATCCTCTTTCCTTTCTGATTTTCTGTATCTGCTAAAGGACTTCTCTGCTTAAACTCCCCACCTGAATAGGAACTTTCTTCCTCATCTAGCCTAATTTTTATTTTATTTTGTCTTTTTATTTCTTAAATCTGTCTTCCATCAAGCGTTCTTCCATTAGAATGTGAAAGTAGAGGGCATTTTTAATTGGTAGTCCACTATGAAATTCCACCATTCAACTCAATTCTTTAAAGAACATCTACTACTGTAAATTAAGACATCAAATATAAGTTATGTCTTTATAATTTTAAAAATGTTTAGCATCCCGAGTCCTACTTTTCCAATGTCATCACAGAAAAAAAAACACCCCAGAAAACATAGCAGTGCATGTCCAGATTTGGGCTAATTTTTATTTTCATCTTTTTAGTCTTAAAATTGAACATGTTCTATCCCGATAATTTAGTAAACTCTTATAATAGTAGTCACTTGGGTTGCATTTCAGAGATTCCTACGTCATTCGTGATAACATAAAACTAAACAGTGTGATGGGTATGGCTTTAGACACGCGTACTCTAACCCATTCAGACGAGGAACTAGGAAACACGGAATAAAAGATTTCCCCCGGAGAGAGTTCAACTGTAAGATCAAATCAAAATATAGACACACGAAAAAGGGAAAACCTCACTCTGATTCTGACTCAGAGCAATTCTACAGGACAGAGTAGAACTGACCCTTTAAGTTTCCAAGGCTATCAATGTTTGTGTGTTTGTTTAAAGAGTATTATTGACACATAATTCTCATACCATACAATTGATGTCTGGCTGTAAATCTTTACGGAAGCAGAAAGCCTCATTTAACCCACAGGATGGCTAGCAGTACACATAACCCAGTGCACCCCCAGGGCAAGTAATACAAAGTAACAATGTATCTACAGCCTGGCTAAATGTATTCATATAGCTAAAGAAATATTTTGTATGCCAGAAAAGAGGCTAAGGGCACAAAAGAATAGACAATGGTGGGACTGAGAGTCTGTACATAGAATCCTGAGTTTCTCAGTTAAGTGGCTGATTACTATTGATGAGGCTGGCAGTTCAAATGCACCTGGAGAGTCTTGGATGACAGGCCTGATGAACTGCTTCTCAGACCACAACCTTGAAAACTCTACGTAGGAAATTTATTTTCTCTGAACACAAGAGGTCTAAGCAACAGGACAGCAACCAGAAAAGCAACAAAAGGTCTTTGGTGCCGGCCGTTCCTTAGAACACAATGTCACACCACTTCTAGTATACAGGGCTTCACCTTTATAAAATGGTATTTACTTTTATTAATTGAGTCAAACTTAAAATAAAGTCAAGAACATGAGAAGCATATGACCGAGCTTTAAAAAGTTCCATTGAAAAATACACTCCTTACATATTAAATACGTTCCAATGATTTTAGACATTCATTCTGAAATCATTATGTGGAAAAATATAATTTATATTTAATGCACATTATATAGATATATATATATAATATATAACTATGCCCACAATCCTACAAATATTTTAAGGCAATTGGCCACATTTAAAAGAAAATCTGTCCTTAGTAAGATAATCTGACTTCACCTTCACTTACTTTAACATTTTTTTAAATGTAAAGTATTTTTCCAAGAAAGATATCTTCATATAGTCATTTATGGTTTTGAACCTCTGACCTTTTGGTCAGCAGTCAAATGTCTTAAGTACAGCACTACAATTCTCTACACATCCTCTAATTATCCCAAATTATTATATCTATGTGTATCTCCAGTATGATTATTGCAAACAAGTGAAAGACCTCATATCAAATTTCATTTACCTTTACCTGGTATAGACTGTGCTCCAAGCTTTTGAAATGTTTTCTGACAAAATTCTTCTGCAATAAACTTTGATAGAATGAAAGGAAAGGAGGTTACAAAAAAGGTTAAATTTCCCAAATAAAAACCCTCCCTATTAACCAAAATTCTTTTTTTCTCTTTTCTGTCACAATTATGTTGTCAAACCCAACTTGTAACAACTGCCCCTGGAAGACAAAGAATTACCCTACACGGTTTCCCAGGCTGACAATCTTTGTGCAAACAGACTGCGACCTCCCTCTCCTGTGGAGTGGTGGCTGGGTTCAAACAACATAACTCTCAGTTATCAGCCAAATGCTTTACACCACCAGGGCTCCTCTATTTTGTCAAATAAACTGTACTAGTTAAAATCAATTGATTTATTCACCAAGTTCCTTTCACAATATTCCTTTCCAATTTTTTTAATTTTAAAAAGTATATTAGAAAGTATTGGAACAATATTGCATATTAATATCTGGTTACACATGTTCACAGTGAATGCTATTATATCAATAGCATATGTGCCTCTTTTTCTGATGCCTGTACATCTTTTTTAATCATTTTTAGGGGCTCATACAACTCTATTCATAATCCATACATACATCAATTGTGTCAAGCACATTTGTACATATGCTGCCATCGTCATCCTTTCCAATTTTACCAATTTGTTTTTATTACTTTCCAGACAGGGCTTCTTCTCCAGTTAATCTACTATATCACGTAGTCCTCCATACACTGCTTATCTGACCCATCTCTCAGAAACTTAATACAACTACCTCATAGCCAGCGTGATCTTGCTATATATATTGATAGGTCTCATTAATTTCAAAACCGCTAAAGAATCACTTCATTATCAAAGAAAACACTCTCAGATTAATCTCTCGTTTATTTCAACTTTATTCTGAACGTTCTTAGCACTGTCGATGAGTTTGCACACTTTTAAGACATAATTGTGAGCGAATTAGAGGATAAAAATATTCATACATTATTAAACAAGTGTCTCATTATTATGAGCATCTATTTATTGCCCAACATACATAAGCATATTTTGAGAAGCAAATGTGTTTTCTCTTCTGTACATGCATATTTTCTCATTCATTTTCAAGGAAAAAAGGGAGTGTCTTATAATATCCAGTTTCCCCAAGAATTCAGTAATTTCCATTTTATTTTCCCCTATAAGAATACCTACATTAATTGAGAGATGAGGTTCATAAAATCCAAGAAAACTCTGATCCCTGTGCTGGGGTGTGCAATACAGTAGCTAACATGCTCAGCTAAACCACACAGCGAAGTCTCAAGAAAAAGGCTGTGTATTAAACAGCTCAGCTACTAATCTAATAGTTCAGCAGTGGAAATCCATCAGCCTCTTTGGAGGAGAAAGATGTGGCAGTCAGCTTCCATAAGGATGAACATGCTTGGAAATTCATGAGGCAGTTCTAACTCTGTCCTTTAGAATAGGATCACTATGAGTTAGGACCACCTTGATGGTAGTGGGGATTTAGTTTGTTTTCTTTAAGGGTTTATACAGACATTAAACAGACATTGCTCATGGTCACTGAACTGATTCTGACCCACATGACTGTACAGGGCACGGTAGAACTGCCGCTGAAGGTTTCCAAGACTGTAACTCTTCACGAGAGTAGAAAGCCTTGTCTTTCTCCCATAAATAGACATTAAATTGTTTAAATTAACTACATTTCAAGTACTTTCTCTCATAAAGGTTTTCTACTTGGGGAAATTGTCCTTTCTCAGTAAACTATTTACTATCCAATTAAATTTTTTAAAGTGAGATACTGGCATTCCTCTATTCGACACTTTAGTTAAAGCCAAAGTTCAACAAGGTTCTACACAATCTACCTCTGTCTCTATTCCTCACCAATATTTAAGTGTTAGTTAAACTTCATCTTCTCAATAAGATCTACTGGCAATGATGAAACATACAACTTTCCTCTAGTTATTTAATGATTCCTCCACACCACTATCATGATCCCAATTCTACCTTACAAATATGGCTAGACCAGAGATGTACACTGGCACAGATAAGAACTGGAAACACAGGAAATCCAGGACAGTTAAACCCCTCAGGACCAATAATGAGAGTAATAATACCAGGAGAGTAACGGGAAGGTGAGGGAAAAAGGGGGAACTGATCACAAGGATCTACCTATAACCCCTTCCCTGGGGGACAGACAACAGAAAAGTGGGTGAAGGGAGACGTCAGACAATATAAGACATGACAAAATAATAATAATTTATAAATTATCAAGGTTTCATGAGGGAGGTGGGACAGGGAGGGTGGAGAAAAATGAGCTGATACTAGCGGCTCAGGTAGAAAGAAAACATTTTGAGAATGATGATGGCAACAAACATACAAATGTGCTTGACACAATGAATGGATGGATGGATGGATGGATGGATTGTGATTTGAGTTATATGAACCCCCCAAAAAATGATTTTTAAAACTAAAAAAATATCTACTTGGTTATCTACTAGATCTCAATGAGATCTACCATCATAGCACTCTTGAATCCCATTTCCTTTTTTTTTTTCCATAATAATTATCAACTCCCCCACCACATCTGCTCAGCCCACAAACAGAAATTATGCTCTAAGAAGACAGATTTTTATGCATTTTATTCACTGCTATATCCCAGTCTTTAAATAGTACCAGGTCTATGGTAGGTAGGTACACAATAAATAAGTGCTAAACATACTATCCTATACTTAACAAAAAATACTAAAGACCTATATAAGCATAATTATAAAACCCTATTACAGGAAACCAAAAGTGACCTTCACAAATGGATGAAGCTCCCCTGCTCATGGTTAGGTAGGCTGAACATAGTAAAGATGACAGTTCTTCCTAAAGCACTCTACAAGTTCAATGCTATACCAATCCAATTACCATCAACCTTCTTCAAAGAATTGGAAAAACTGACCACCAACTTCATATGGAGAGGGAAGAAACCCAGAATTAGCAGAGAACTCCTCAAGAAGAAGGACACAATTGGAGGACTCGCCCTACCTGATTTTAATGCCTACTACACAGCTACAGTGGTCAAAACAGCATGGTACTGGCACAATGATAGACACTCAGACCAGTGGAAAAGAATAGAAAGCCCAGGAGTAAAATCATCAGCATATAGACAACTGATCTTCGACAAGGGTCCCAAAAACGTCAAGTGGGAAGCAGATGCCCTCTTTAATAAGTGGTGCTGGAAACAATGGATATCCACATGTAGAAAGTTGAAACAAGACGTCTACCTCACCCCATGCACAAGAATACACTCAAGGTGGATCACAGATCTAGAAGTCAAACCCCAAACCATCAGGACCATTAAGGAGGGAATCGGGACTAATCTCAGAGCACTGGCCCAGGGAGCACATAGGCTCACTGCAACAGGGAAGGGGACACACACAGGTGATCTGGAAATCGACAAATGGGATCTAATAAGAATAAAACACCTGTGCACCTCGAAAGACTTTGCCAAGAGGGTGACAAGGCAACCCACAGACTGGGAGAAGATTTTTAGTAATGACACGTCAGACAAAGGGCTCATTACTAAAATCTACAACACCATCATGACCTGCAAAAAGAGGAAAACAGTTAACACCCTAAGGAAGTGGGCAAAAGAAATGAGAAGAACTTTCACTAGAGAGGAGATCAATATGGCCAATAAATATATGAGAAAGTGCTCGAAGTCCCTTGCCATAAGAGAAATGCAAATCAAAACAACCATGAGATACCACCTAACACCCCTCAGGCTAGCTCAGATCAGTAAATCAGAGAGCAACAAGTGTTGGAGGGGCTGTGGTGAAATAGGAACCCTCCTCCACTGCTGGTGGTCGTGCAGATTTGTACAGACACTGTGGAAAGCAATCTGGCGATACCTAAAGAAAATGGAAATTGATCTACCTTACGACCCAGCCATCCCTCTACTGGGCATATACCCGGTTGAAGCAGCAAATAAAACACGACCAGTCATATGCGCTCCAATGTTTATTGCGGCACAATTCACAATAGCAAAGACTTGGAAACAGCCTAAGTTTCCATCGATAGACGAGTGGATTAGCAAACTTTGGCACATACACACAATGGAGTATTATGCAGCACTAAAAAGCACCGATGAGCACATGAAACACGTTATTTCATGGGAAGAGCTGGAAGGAATTATGTTAAGCGAGGTAAGCCAGACCCAAAGGGACAGGTACAACATGAGTCCCCTGAGGTAAGTACAATCAGCATGACAGAAATGGGGCATTAATCCACCCAAGGGGAGGGTATGGTTTATATCTCCACAGGGAAAGTGGGACCAGACTTCAACCCAGTGTCGCAAGGTGTGAATGCAATATCCCGGCGTGGAGGACGGAACCGGTGGAGAGGTCTGGGAGGCTGGCCCCAGCACCATAAATTAAGTGGATTCCTGCCCCTCCCCCGAAAAGAACTTGTTCCAAAGGACGACATTGACCCTGCAGCTATGGGAGATGGACATATTTGATCAGAGCACACGGGAGCAGATGAAGGGGCAGGAGGAGAGAGTGGAGCACAGCCTGGCCCACCAGGCCGTGATGATGATGTTCCTGAGTAGAGCAGCCAGTCCACAGAGAGAACAACATGGCTGGCCCTACTATGAGTCATGATGCCCCTCAGTGACTAAGGGCGATACAGGGGACAGCACCGGAGACACAGTGTGGGAATTGCACCTGACCTGATCCCACCACACCGAGGCAAATCACTGGGGGAGTGCAGTGGAACAGCAAGGGAATGGAGTGGCAAGGTCCCCAGGGAATGCTGAAAGTGGACTTTGGGGCCAGGGCGTGGTGCCCCAACAGACTGGACTGGAAAACGCTCCTAAGGGCCAGCAAAGATCCCTGAACTAACTACAAGCTTTTCTCTTGTGAACTGTTTTGTACTGTTCTTTTTCAGTGGTTTGTTTTGGTTGTTTTGTTGTCTGGTTGTATACTGTTGCTTTGTGTTCCTCTGTCTAGTTTTCGTGCATGTTAGTGACTCCACAGGTCTGTCTGAATAGGACAGGCTGGATGAACTATCTGGATGAAAAACAACGGGACCGACAGTTCCGGGGGGACTTGGGGTGGGGGGTAGGGGGGGTAAGGAAGTGGTGTTAACAAACCCAGGGACAAGGGAAAAACATGGGACCCCAAAGGGTAGAGAAGGGGGAGTGGCAGGCCTGATGGGAAATGATCAAGGGTAAGGTTGCTTAGAGAAGAGGTATACTCTAGCCCAGGTGGCGATGAAGCATGGTAGTAGGGCAGGAGGAAGGTCAAGGGAGATGGAGGAAAGAGCTAGGAGTCAAAGGGCATTCATGGAGGTCTAGACAAAGACATGTACATGCAAATATATATAGGAGGTTGGGGAAATAGATCTTTGTGTCGATATTTATAGGTCAAGTATTAAGGTGGCGGAAGGACCTTGGGCCTCTACTCAAACACTCCCTCTATGCATGAATACCTTCTTTTATTAAATTGGAACTCTATGATGCTCACTCTCCCGACACAACAGCTGGAGCCAAAGTGGGGGAACAAGTAAATGTGGTGAAGAAAGCTGATGGTGCCCGGCTATCAAAAGAGATAGTGACTGGGGTCTTAAAGGCTTGAAGATAAACAAGCGGCCATCTAGCTCAGAAGCAACAAAGTCCACATGGAAGAACACACCAGCCTGTGTGATCGAGTGGTCCCAAAGGGATCAGTTACCAGGCATCAAAGAACAAAAAATCATATCATAGACTACACACCTCCATGATAGGATCGCTGAAGACAAATGGGTGCACAAGCAAATGTGGTGAAGAAAGCTGATGGTGCCCGGCTATCAAAAGAGATAGTGTCTGGGGTCTTAAAGGCTTGAAGGTGAACAAGCGGCCATCTCGCTCAGAAACAAATAAGCCCTGGAAGAAGCACACCGGCCAGTGCGATCACGAGGTGCCCAAGGGACCAGATATAAGGCATCATGCAAAAAAAAAAAAAAAAGATATAAGTGTGTGTATGTATGTGTATATATGTGTATATGTATATATGTATGTGTATATATATATTATATTAAATGAAGGGGGAAGTGCAGAGTGGAGACCCAAGGCCCAAGTGTCGGCCAATGGAGATCCCCTCATAGAGGGGCTTAGGAGAGGAGATGGGTTTATTAGGGTGTGAGGTAGTATCGATGAAGAACACAGCTTTCCCCCAGATCCTGGATGCTTCCTCCCCCCAACTACCATGATCCGAATTCTACCTTGCAGGGCTGGATAGGACAGAGGCTGTACACTGGTACATATGAGGGTTGGAGGTACAGGGAATCCAGGGTGGATGATACCTTCAGGACCAAGGGCGTGAGGGACGATGCTGGGAGAGTGGAGGGTGAGTGGGTTGGAAAGGGGGAACTGATTACAAGGAGCCACATGTGACCTCTTCCCTGGGAGAGGGACAGCAGAGAAGGGGGGAAGGGAGACCCCGAATAGGGCAAGATATGACAAAATAACGAGGTATAAATTACCAAGGGCATATGAGGGAGGGGGGAATGGGGAGGGAGGGGGGGAAAAAAAGAGGACCTGATGCAAGGGGCTTAAGTGGAGAGCAAATGCCTTGAGAATGATTGGGGCAGGGAATGTATGGATGTGCTTTATACAATTGATGTATGTATATGTATGGATTGTGGTAAGAGCTGTTGGAGTCCCTAATAAAATGTTAAAGAAGAAAAGAAAAAAAAATACTATCCAAAACTCACAAATATAAAATATATATAAAAAAAGGTGAAAACAATAGATTAGTACGATTTTAAGCAAATCTTACTTCCATACTTAAATCCTCGCTTTTTAAAAAGAATTTTAAATGAGTAAAAGAAAAATCAAGTAAGCTTAATGGGAAAAATGTCTCAGATGCATGATAGAGGACAGAATAGGCAACTCAACAGCCAATTGTTGGGTGGTGTAGTTCAGTTTCATCTCATAAAGAGCTTATAAATAAGAAAGCCCAGTGTTGCCCGGAATTGTCATCTGTCATATTGCTGCTATGTCACCATGTCAATTCATCTCATTGTGGAACTCCCTCTTTCACCAACCCTGTTCTTTACCAAGCATGGTATCCTTTTTCCAATGACTGCCCCTCCTGATATGTACAAAGTGAGTGAGACAATGTTTTCTATGTAAGGAGTGTTCTGGTTGTTCTTCTGGCTGAACATGATATACAAGAGGACTGCAAAAAATTGTGGAAAATGCAATTAAAAGGCAAAAATTAAAAATAAAAACTTTCTTTCTCAATATACGCTCCAGCTAAATCAATACCAGCTTTTTAGTCCATCTCTAAAGAACAGAGGGTCTTCCCATTTTCTGAAGGCTATGGAAGACAGTCGTGAAAGCGCAAAATCCAGTCAGAGTTGCTACATGGATTAAAACTCCATTGAACTCCCTCACACCATTGATTGCCCACAAAAGAGTATAATTTGAAAATAGATTACTGAAGATATAGTTAGGTTAACATTGAACATATTCTCTTGCTTGTTCTAGTTTCTAATTATCTTCTGCTTTCTTTTGGATTGCGGTTTTACTGTTTTATTTTGTTGTCAATGTTTTTGCTTTTGTTTTGTATATAAAATTCAAGGTAAGTATGTCTATAGATACAATTAACTAGATTAATAGTTCTTTAGGGGTATGTCAGGGGACGTTAGAGAGTAATGGCAAACTAATAATGATGAGTACAAGGATGAAGAAAATGTTCTAAAATGTATTGCATGAACGCACACTCTTTAATAGATTTAAACCATTGAATGAGATGGTACATGAATGATATGCCGGTAAAACTGTTAATTCTTCTTGTTTGATGCGAAGTCTGAGTTGGAACATCGTCATGATGGAAGACTCACCAGTGGCATTCTCAGGCGTTGTTTCTGCTAAAGCTGTGGCTAACTTCTTCAAAACACCTTCCTAATAAGCAGATGGTACCATTCTTCAGCACTCCAGAAAGTCAGCAAGCAAAATAACTCAAGTATCTCAACCTGTTGCCATGGTCCTTGATCTTGGCCGGTCTGCTTTTGCTTTGACTGGACTACTTCCCCGTCTGTGTGGTCACTGCTGTAATTGTGCTTTTTCTTCAGGAGCATACTAGTAAGGCCATGTTTCATTTCCTATACAATTCTTCCAAGAATGCTCCAGGATCTTGATTCCTCTTGTTTGAAATTTCCATTGAGAGCTCTGCTCTTGTCGGGTAGACCGCAGTCATCACAGTGCCCTTTGCTTTTTAACATCTTAAAGAAATTAATAGATTTGTCTGATGTAATGTGTCATCCAATTTCTTTGCTCTTGTTTTCACAAGCACAGATTGTTGATTCCAGTAGAATGAAATTCTCAACAACTTCCATCTCTTTGCCATTATGTTCATGGCCCACATGTAACAATTTGAATTTTCTTCATGTTCAAGTGTAATCTTTATTGTACTCTTTGACCTTTATCAGTAAATTATCAGTACCATCTGATAATCTCGGTTAATGTGTCTTCCTCCCATTTTAACTCTGTGTTTAGTTAAGTGCTTTAGTTTCTCAGTGTATTTGTTAAGCATATAGATTAAGTATGGTGAGAGGATACAATCGTGATGCGCACCTGTACTGATTTGAAACAATGCAGTATGCCCTTGTTCTTTTCAAATGATTGTCTCTTGGCCTCCACACAGGTTCAATATGAGCGCAATTAATTGTTCTGGAATTCTCAATCTTCACCATGTGATCCATGATTTCTTACGATTCAAGAAGTCAAATGTCTTTGCATAGTAAATGAGACACATGTAAATATCTTTCTGATATTCTCTGGTTTCATTCAAGATCTGGTGAATTTGGCTTGGACAATTTTTACATCATCTTCAGCAAAATTTTACTTACATGTAATTAATGATATTACTGAATAATTTCCATGTTATAGTTTATCACCTTACTTTGGAATAGGTATGAATATGTATTTCTTTCAGTCAATTAGCCAAGTAGCTGTCTTCCAAATGCCTCGACATAAACAAGTAAGTGCTTTCAATCTTGCACTTGCTGACGTATCTCCTTGTGTTACATCCATCCTTGGAGGCTTGCTTGGTGATCAATGCCTTCGGTGCAGCCTACACATTCTCTTTCAGTACAAGTGGCTCTTGATCATATTCAAACCTAAATGGCTAAATGTAAGCAAGTTCTTGTTGGTAGAGGGATCTCCCATCTTCTTTTAATGCTTCTTGCGTCATGCCCCGTAGGATCCTTCAATAATGCAATTTGAATCTTAGATTTTTCTCTTTCAGCTTAAGAAATGCTAATCCTGTTCTTTTTTGTTTTGGATGTTGTGCTTTTGTTTCAATTAGAGCACTTTGTCTTGTCTTCTAGGACCACCCTTTAAAATTTCTTTTTTACCTCTTTTACTTTATCATTTCTTACATTATGATTTATCTCCCATCAAGAGCCAGACATACTTTAGTGCTCATATCATGAAATTGGCCACATCTAAACAATCCAGAGATTTAAAAAATAAGTTGAAATTCTCTACCAAAAAAAAACCAAAACTGAACTCCTCCCTTTTGCCCTTCATCATGCTTAGTTCCACAAAGAAAAAAGACTGTTAATTGTTAAATTCTCTGCTCTGAAGATTCCAATCACGATGAGCCTAGCCACCATCATTTGAATCAACAGGATTTAACAGTGAGGAAGCAAGCATCCTTACAGTTACCAGCAGCTCTACAGTGCTTCCTGAGCTTTTGACTTCCAAAGCCCAGGGAGCCTCAAATGTAAGGTGAAGTGGAGTCACTGTCAGTAACTGAGTAAAACTGATCTTGCTAAAGGTCTACGTACAACTCCTGTTATATTTAATTTGGATATAAGAACTCAAAGAGATTCTTTTGACTTTTAAGTTACAATAAAAATTTTAAACATTGCTAATTCTAATTTCACATGGGCCAGGCTATAAAGAAGAAATCTGTGTGGCAGTAGAGTCTTCCAGTTGGAAGAATATGGACACTCGTTAGACAGCTGTAGGTAAGAATCCCCCCAATGTAAGGACAGAATATCCTCTAACCTGTCACGTTCTTGTCTCATCTTGAGAGGAAATAGAGATATAACTGCCTGCACATAACAACTGGTATCTGGATAGCTCTGTCATATCTACAGTGGTTATGAATTATAGGGAATTGTACATGTAGTCATACTTTAGTTTACTGTGAGTTTCTCATTCTTATAAAGCATAAAGCCACTTTGCTTCAGGGTGGCACCTTCAGCTACTGATTTTTGCAGACTGTGAGGGGGGCTTCAAAAATCATGGGGAAAAAAATTTAAAGGTAATAGAACTTTTCCTTCAATGTTGTTGAAGCTCCCTTATATAAGGACAGTTTGTTTTGCATCTCATTTGTGGTTTTGATGAAGACTACATAAAAACTGGCAAAGCACCTATTTCATGTGTGGAATTCCTGCCAGTTGCCAAGTACTGGTTTGGTTTTGCTATATAAGAGTTTATGACCCCACCTGTTATCATCTGTCAACCCTTTCTGGGGACAGGTCATAATAACCATGATAGCTCTGAAACAATAGCGTAGAGATAGAACATTCTCAACATCTGAGATTTTCGTGTTCTTTTGAGATAGGAGACTGAAAATCATGACACACCCACATATCCACACCTACTCACAGGGATAGTGGGCATTAAAACTGGGGCTGGTCAATCCCATGGTTCTAGATATTATTTATATCCATCACAAAAAGAAGGGTGTGTTGTGTGCTACACCCATATTCCTAATGAACAAGGGCTTATCCATAATCTGTCTAGCTACAATCAAGAACAAGTTACCAGATTATTCAAAACTGAGAAAGAAACCATGTGTACCTTGGCTAGTAGCTATGAGAGGATTTAGGGGTTAAAAATTGCACAGAATATTAGAATACTAGTGGATAATAATAGTGTAAGTATTGCAGTGAAATTCATAATTTTTTCAAAATTGTAGTTTTTATAACATAAGAAATGTTATCATAAACTTTCTCACCTACATGCTAAAAATATATGCGCAAAGGATCTCTGTACAACTTTATGGAAGCAGAAAGCTTCATCTTTCTCCCACAGTGCGGTTGGTGGCTTCAAATTGCTGACCTTAACATTAGCAGCCCCAAATGTAGTCCACTATACCATAAAGGTTCCTTCAGTAATACATACTACAAATCTTGAGAACAAAAAATGAAAGTGTTTTTATGAGAATTAAATCTAAGTGATGCTTAATTAGTAACAAGGGGCTATGTACTTATTAAACATACAATATTGAATACAACCTTGTTAATAATCAAAATCTGCCACCTTTTCTATCCACATTGTAAGTTTTAGTATATCAGACTGGAATTGTTTCTGGTTGTGCACTAGCTAGCTGAATTCTACTGCTTCAGCCTTGAGGCTGTACGCCCTAGCAGTTAGAATTAGAGACTGATGGTGTGGGGCTGAGGGGCTCAGCACGATAAACAGAAGCCTTTCTTTCCTCTCTAGTAGTTGCCAAAAACAGTAATATACTGCATCACAAAACTATCCTTGTAAACATTATTTATAACAAAGAAGTCTTACAAGTCACCCACATTTCAGAGACTAGAGGTATACAAGTAACAAAGAAGCCTATGAGACTCCCACATCGTCATGTCTATACAAGTACCCTTTAACCTTCAAATTCTTATTAGCTCTCTTACTAATATACTCTCCTAGTAGTAATAGTTAAATCTATATCCCTGTGTTCTAAAGAGTAAGTATTTAGATGAATGTTCAGTTAAGCCAGGATACTTCCTTCTCCCACAGCATATAAAATAATCAAAACTACAATTTCCCTAGATATTTTATTCATAGTTTAAAAGTGATCATTAAATTAGCAAAGGTGACACTGAACATAACACATAAAATAATTTGACTCTTGATTGATCATATCTACTGTATATACTCAAGTATAAGCCGACCTGAATATCAGCTGAGACACCTAATTTTACCACAAAAACTGCATTAAAAATGTGCTAAAAAAAATCAGCTTAAACGTGAGAATATATGGTATATAAATAATTGATGCCAATATTTTTACATTTCTATCAAATTAAAATCCAAGGTTTTACCTATAAATTACTATATATTAAGCATAAGTTCATATATTCATACAGAATATAGTCAACATTCACTACATGTTAGACATCACTGCACATTTCCCTAACAACCTTAAGATATACTTATAATATCCATTGTTCATAGGTACAGAAAATGAGGCACAGAAAGATTTAATAATTTTATAGTTAGTAACTCAAGAGATAGAGGAATATCTCACAATTTGAAAGCAAATAGAAAGAGAAATAATTATATCAGAATGGAAGATGGCCCCAGAGTCGTCTGAAGAATAGGGCATCCCTCCAAGGGGATCAGGAGAGACCAGTCCCAGGAGAAGGAACTCATTCTTGGCAAAACTAGAAAGGGAGGCCCTCCACACGATGGACTGACACAGTGGTCACATCAATGGACTCAAACATAAAGCAAGGGGAGGATGACTCTGTAGAGCATAGGTCTGCTGGGAGTCAGAACTGACTCCACGGCACTTAACAACACCACAGTAAGGTTCACGTGTGCTCGCCATCAAAAGGGAGCGTAAACAGTGTACCTCACAGTTACATTTTAGTTATAAAGTAAAAAAACATACCTGAGGTGAGAGAAATTTCTCAATACGTTTGGCTATAAAGCCTTTGTCCAATATGGAGCTTACAGATGGCCTCTCCCTAGGATTTCTTTTAAATAACTGAGAGAGCAGATTGCGGAGATCATAGGAATAATGCAAAGACACAGGTGGAAAAGATCCAGATATGATCTTGAGTACCAGGTTTTTCATATTGCCAGCTTCAAACTAAAATCCAGAAAATAAGTTCACATACATGAAACATACATAAATTGAAATTGTTAATAACAAGTAGTTCTTTTCCAATTATGATAAAAGAGAAATTCTTTTTTCAAATATTTTAATCACCCTATGCACTCTACAGCAAGGTTCCCATGGTCATTTCTAAAGATATTTCAAAGAGACTACTAGATGCTTCTCTCGTGACAACTAAATCAACAACAAAAGTTAACTATAGAACTAAAATGTGAAATATAATATGAAAGTAGCAGTTCTCTAAAAACCTTCCTCCTTAACTCTGTTCACTATTATCTAGTATATATTGCACATCTGTGAGGGAGGGGCTGGGCAAGAGGGAGGGAAAGGGGAGACAAAGTAACTAATGAAGGCTGGGGGTGGGGGTGGGGAGCACTGGAGCTGATCCTGATTGAAGAGCTCACTCTGGAGGTGAATCAATCATGGGGCTATGGGAAGGCTCTAAGACTGATGTGGTCATAATTGTACAATTCCCTTTGATATGTTTGAACGATTGAATTAATCAAGTCTATTATATTTAAATTAGGTGCTAATAAAACTGCTGGAAAATTAAATAAAATCATATCAGAAATGCAGCAAATATTGTAAGGGGGAATACAAATTTTATTTACTGGAATAAACATTTTAGAATGAAAATATAAACTAATATTTCAAAAATAAAAGAGGCAATTTAAAATCTAAAGGATTCTTTCTAAGTAAAATTAAATTTTTGACTTCCACTACAAAAAAATATATATAAACAGTTGTGTATTATGTAAAGAAAATAAAACATGGCATAAAGTAAATCATGCATAAAAGAGATCATATAAATTATAATGAGTTAAGTGGTGAGCTCTTCTACCTACATTTTAAATGTAATTCCAACTTTTAAAAATCTGTGTGCAATTCAATCTTCTAGAAATATCTCGGCATTTTAAAAGGAATTCTAAATGTACAGAAGATTTGGTTATCTATGTCTTGACTAGAGGAGTTTCATTTCTCTATCAACTGATATGCTCCTATAAAATAATGGTGGTTTATATCATTAGAAAGCATGACAAGGAAGATATACAACTAGGGTTTGGGGGTTATGAATCCTTTTTATTAAGGGAAATGATGTGTAGACCACAATTATCAAAGGCATGGAGTTAATTTAGACATTAGCTTTCATAATATATTGTCTTTCCCCAGAGCATTCAGTAGCATTGTATTGTTTATAAACACCATAAGGATGAAGGCCTGGGGAAGGTGAGAACTTGAATATTTCTTTTGTTTTTTTAAAAAAGATCATCTTCTTGGGGGCTCTTACAGCTCTTCTAACAATCCATGCATCAATTGTATCAAGCATATTTGTATATATGTTGCCATCATCAATTTCTAAACATCTACTTTCTATTTGAGACCTTAGTATTAGCTCTTCTTTTTTCCCTCCCTTCTACCCTTGTGACCCATTGATAAATTATAAATTATTATTTTCATATCTTACACCAACTGCTGTCTCCCTTCACCCACATTTCTGTTGTTCCTCCCCCTGGGGAGGGGGAGGATGTTAAGTGTCTATCATTGCCATGAGTTCCCCCTTCCAGCCCCCGCCCCCATCCCTCTACCCTCCTGGTATCTCTCTCTACTCCCATTTCTGTTCCTGGAGGGTTTATCTGACCTAGATTCTGGTGTTTTGAGCCCTTATCTGTACCAGTGTACATGCTCTGATCTAGCCAGAACTGAAAGGCAGGAGAGGGGTCTCGATAGTGTGGGGGTGAGGAAGCCTTAAACAACTAGAGGCATACTGTGTGTTTTATCAGTGTTATACTGCACCCTGGTTGACGCATGTCTTCCTTCTGTCAGGGGATGTCATATTTGCTTCAGATGGGTTCGGGGTCAATAAGCAACTGTTTATACAGCATAATAAAACTTTGTGTCACACCCATGTCAGTATAAGACATAGGGGAAAATTTATAAATTATCAAGGAAGGAAGGGTGGGGAGGAAGGGTGGGAAGGGGAGAATGAGGAGCTGAATCAAGGGCTCAAGTCGAAAGAAAATATTTTGAAAATGATGCCAGTAATATATGTACAAATGTGCTTGACACAGGGATGGATTGTGATAAGAGCTGTAAGAGCCCCCAATAAAATGATTTTTTAACAAAACAAAAAAACCCTTGTGGAGGGGAGAATTATTTTATATATCAACCTAAATAAAGCCTAGAAAGAAACAACCTAATATTGTAGGTAAGCAATTTGGTTGGAAGAATTATTTATAGTTTTTTATTCGCCTTTTAATATTTTCATATTTTTGTAAGATTTTCTATATTGAAAATATTACATAAACAATGGGAAAACTTTATTTTCAAAGTGTTAGACTCAACTTAATAAAAACAAAAATTCTCACTTTCTGTTGTGTTAATGTGTTATCTCAAAATAGCTTCAAATGTAAAAATTTTCATTTATCAGAATTAAAGAGTATTTAAAAATAACAAAATCCCTCAATAAATGATGGACAAACATACTTACATAATTTCAGTTTCAAAATCAAATCATATGGGTCTTTTCGTGGGATTTGACCAAATAAAACTATTAAAATGTGATAAACTAAAATATCTCATTCATGGTAAATGAATTTAAGATTAAGAAATCACAAACTCTGAATCTGCCTTTAGGAATAACTATATATAAAAATATTAAATATGTATTACAGTAACATACACAATATAAGCATATATATTATACAAGCACAGATGTTTAAAAAAGCATTTTCAACTTAGGCATTAGAAAAGAGAGGAGAAATTTAAACCTGAATTAGAATTTACAGTACTAGGTCATCTAAAAGACATATAATTTAAAATAATAAAATTTCTGGACACTTTTGACAGGATTATTATCTACCACTTCAGACACTTTTACTTACTGCATGTTTAAGTGTGCACATCTCATACAAGACACACCCAAGAGCCCAAATGTCACTAGAGAAGAGAAAAATGATAAATTTCCTCTAAGTATCAGCTTACTTTAAAATTTTCATTTATTTAAAATAAACAAAAATTGTATGAAAATGCTTGGGGAAACAATGTGTTGCATTAAACATTTCCTTGAAAAACATTTTCAGCCAAAAGCAATGACAAAAGCAGTGGTTCCAGATTAGAAAAACAATGGTTGGTGAGTCAATTATTTCAAAGTTTCATTACAGAAATTTAATTTTTAAATTAATAAAATATGAGGGAGTACACAAAAAATGAAATTTATTATGTTTTCTTCAAAGTTATGAATTTAATTTTTTACATAAAACAATCTTATCACCTTCAATGTACTCTCCATTACACTTAATACATTTGTCAAATCTGCAATTCCATTCTTGGAAACATTTTTCAAACTCATCTGGTTTGGATGGCTGACAAACCTCCCTCCCTTTTTCCTCACCTCTTCCAAGTCATCAAATAGCTGTTCTTTCATGTCCCTCTTCAATTGCAGAAACAAAAAGAAGTCTCATGGAAAGAGGTCAGGTGAGAGTAAGGTGCATGGGACAAGAGAGGCATGCTGTTTTTTGCAAAAAAAAAACTGGCGCACTGACATAACTACATGAGCAGGTACATTATCATGTTGGCAAAACCAGTCCCCAGTCTGTCACAAATCAGGACTTTTTTGTCACATACTGTTACACAATCTTTTCAGAACCTCTAAATAGAAAGCTGAGTTAACAGTCTAACCAGGTGGAATGAACTCCAAATGCACTATCCCCCTCACATCCAAAAAAAAAAAAAAAGAGCATCATCTTGATTTTTTATTTCACTTGACAAGTTTTTTTGTGTGGGGGGGCGTGAAGTGAGGATTACGTCTTCCACTGGCATGATTGATGTTTGGTTTCGGGGTCGTAAGAATAGCACCATGTCTCATCAGCAGTAATGACCTTGGAAATAAAGGCTGGGTCACTTCGGTGGTGTTCTTTCAAAGCACAGCATGTTTCCGCTCGACACTCTCTCCTGGTCAGTCAGAACCCAAGCCACAAATTTCATAGCAACACTTCTCTTTCCCAAATATTTTGTTAAAATTCACTGAACTTAGCTCTACGATAGTCCAGAAACTTCCCCCATCTTTGTGATGGTTCGTCATTGGTCTTCAAGCACAAGCGCATAAATTCTATCAACATTTCCATCCATTCTGGAAGTTGACACATGTACAGAATGAGGCTTCTCATCAATCAATATTTCACTTTTGTTGAAATTAGAAAACCACTCTTACACTTGAATTTTCCCGTAGTGCTGTCCTTGTAAGCTGTGTTCAACATCACAACAGTTTCTGCAACATTTTTCCCAAGCAGGAAACCAAATTTCACAGTTGCACACTGTCCTTTAAATCAGCCGTCACAAAAAACGAGGTTTGGGTGAAACTGCTTTTATGAAAAACTTCACTGTGACCAGACGAAGACACAGGGTGCCCTAACTCATGGCGAGTTGCTTGAATATGCATACTATGAAAACTCCGTCCTGCACAGCTTTTTGCAGAATGTATATATGTATACATATATGTATATTCTGTTTAGCAACTTTCATTTAGTAAAAGTCAAACTGCTTTAATGTTTATAACAATGTACACTTAAAATCCTATTAGAAAAAGATGCTTTAATGAACATGAAAATGTGAATTTTTAAAAACTAATATGAAATAAACCAATGACTCCAAAAACCCAAACTCACTGTCACTGTGTCAGTGTTGACCCACAGCAACCCTAGAGGCCAGGGTAGAACTGCCCCAGTGACTTTCCAAGACAGTAACTCCTTTTATTTTATGAATTCCACTACTGCTGTTTCTTTTTTCATTATTTTTATTTTAATTAATAATTTTGTTGGGGGCACTTACAGCTTTTAGAACAACCCATACAATCAACTGTGTCAAGCACATTTGTACATATGTTGCTATCATCATTTTCTTTCTACTTGGTATCTATCAACTATTTTTTCCCTCCATCCCCCTCCCGACCCCAAGAACTTTTGATAATTTATAAATTATTTTTATTTTCATATTTACACCATCCGCTGTCCCCCTCCACCCCCGTAACTTTTCACAGTAGTAGAAAAACTATCCTTCCTCCTGTGAAGTGGCTGCTGGTTTCAAACTGCTGACCTTACAGGTAACAGCCCAAAGTATAACCACTATGCCCCCAGGATTCAAACTAGTGACAGCAGCTAAAATCTTATGGAAGAGTAAATACATTAATTTATTCTATTCTACTTTAAAGACATTATGTCCTTTACACAGGTCTCTTGTCTCCCTTCTAAATATTCTTACCTAACTGTCTGTTTGGAAAAACACATCCAGGTTCAGAGTTATGGTGCCTTAGAAGTCAAAGCAAAAACTACCGCTCTGCTCTTGATGTTTGAATTTACTGAAAAGACTAAACTTCATTTTTGAAATGCTGAGGTTCCCTTTGCCTAAATGATCCCCAAAACCTAGAAATATAACTCCCATATATGTCAACTAGTAATTTTTAACATAATTAGCTATTCAGTAACATGTACATGTTACATATATAACAAAAACATGAAACTAATGGCCCCCTTAAAACACATTAAAATATGACATTTAAAATATGAACTTTAAACAATGACATCCACTCACCACATTTTAAAAATTACTTGACTTTCAAATTGATTTTATAAAGAATTCCCCAGATTGATTACATAAAATTCTAATATAAAAGTTAATGTTGATATTTTTAAATTCATTTGTCTATAAGAAACAAAAGTATCATTAAATTGTAAGATTACTTTAACTCAAAGGAAATGCTACCTGTTGGATATCCACTAATGGTAAGCTTATGGATCATACTAATCTTTTCACTATCGTTCAAATTGGTTAAAATAGCACATTGCTAGGAGATCCTCAGCCTGTGCTGCTCAGGCTTGGCATACACTTCCTAGACACCCCCTCCCCAAAAAAAAAGAGGCAGTAGAAATATGCATTTTTTAATTAAATGAATTTTTTCTTGTGAATTAGGCAGGGTGATATTCATTGACAACTTCGCTCTTCCTTTTAGCCTACATGTTGGTTGCTGTAAAGTTAGCGATGAGTCGTAGTGACCCTATGGACAGCAGGATGATCACTGCCCAGGCCTGCACCATCCTCCCAAATGTCATGTTCGAGCCCATTGTTGCAGCCCCTGTGTCAATTCATCGCATGAAGGATTTTTCTCTTTTCCACTCACGTGACGTCCTTCTCCAGGGACCAGACTCTCCTAATATCCAAATTACATGAGACAAAGTCTCACCATCCACACAGCTCAGAGTATTCTGGCTGTATTTCTTCCAAGACAGATTAGTTTGTTCTTCTAGCAGTCCATTGTACGTTCAGAAGTCTTTGCAAACAATGTACTTCAAATGCATCAGCTCTTCTCTGGCCTTCCTTGTTCAAGGTCCAATGTTCACACACATAGTAAGTTATGGAAAATACCTCAGTTTGTTGCATCGTAATGTTCAAAGTAAAACCTTTGCTCGTTAATACTTTAAAGAGGTCTTTGCAGCAGCTTTCTTATAGACTGCTGTTGCCATAAGCACTGATTGAGGATCCTAGTAAAATAAAATCCTTGACAACTTCGACCCTTCAGCCATTTACCATGATATTATTTATTGTACAGTTGTAAGGATTTTCTTTTGTAGCTTACATAGGTGCCTTCAAAATTAAGAACAATTTTTCGTTGTTGAAATTTTTCAGTTAAACTATAATAAAGGATAATTGGAACTCAATAACAAGATTCCTCTTACCACTCACATATTACAATCTGTTAGTTATAGCACAGTTATGTAATTAGAAATGTGGGGTTGGTGTCAACTGCTTAGCCTGGATGCTAGGCTAACAGACTTATGAAAGTTAACTCTACTTCTTATCACCTATAGCCTTCTTATAAAGTAAAACACAAAAGCAGGATCTTAATACTTATATCTTACACAGTTATTGAGAGGAATAATAACTGTACAGTAAATATTACCTTTAATAATTCCTAGGAAGTATTATAAAGAGAAAAACTACCAAAACTACTTTACTTTCAAGCTATGATATAAATTATAACATGATTTTTCCTTTGTTTCCTTCAGCAAAATTCTGGTACAGTTTCTTTACATTTCCCTAGCTATAGGCATACCTATGAGAGGGTTTCAAAGTTCATGGAAAAATGAAATGAAAAGAGCTATTTTCCATGAATGTTTTGAAGTGCTCTCATATATATTTACATGAGTATAGATACATTTATATATAAACCTTATATATAGTACATATTACATTTACATGTTAATTTATACATTAAAATGTACATGTATATATTTTTGATGCTAGAATACTATTCAGAAGATCAATAAAAACAGTAAGTAGAAAAAGATTTTAAAATAAATATATCATGTAAGGAGTATCATTTTAAATACCTTTTATTATTATAAGGTTTATTTTCACAGATTTCAGGTGACAGGTAATATGGGGTCCCTATGCAAGTTCGAGCCAGCTCTACAGTACTAGAACAAAAAGAGAATCATTATAAAAACATCAGATACTGAGGAGATACACATCACCATAATCACAATGTAACTGAGGCATTATATATACACAAAGTTAATTATGGATATATTACCTATTAAGGACTCTAGCAATTCCAAAATCACCAAGTTGTATTGTCCCATCTTTGGTTAAAAATATGTTCTGTAAAAGACAGAACAAAACAGAAGTAGTTACAGTAGTTTTGAGTCAAAAACTTCTTTCCTAAAACTGAATCTGGTTCAAAAGATGCAAATAATGAAATTAAAGACCTATCTCATACCATACATAAATGATACTTCAAAATGGATCATACTTAAACACAGGAACTAAAACTATAAAACTTCTAAAAGAAAGAAAGCATAGGGGGGATCAGGCATCAAAGGGAATAAACTCATATCATTGTGAAGGAGAGGTAGTATGGAGTGGAGACCCAAAGCCCATCTGTGGATAACTGGACATCCCCTTACAGAAGGGTCACAGGGAGAAGACAAGCCAGTCAGAGTGCAGTGTAGCAACAATGAAACATACACCTTTCCTCTAGTTCCTAAATGCTTCCTCTCCCCTCTCTCACCCACTATCACGATCCCAATTCTACCTTGCAAATCCGGCTAGACCAGAGCATGTACACTGGTACAGATAGGAACTGGAAACAAAGGGGATCAAGGACAGATGATCCCTTCAGGACCGGTGGTGAAAGCGGTGATACGTGAAGCTGATTATAAAGATCTACATATAACCTCCTCCCTAGGGTATGGACAACAGAAAAGTGGGTGAAGGGAGACATCAGATAGTGTAAGATATGACAAAACAATAATTTATAAATGATCAAGGATACATGAGGAAGGGAGGAGTGGAGATGGAGGAGGGAAAATGAGCTGATACCAAGGGCTCAAGTAGAAAGCAAATGTTCGTCCCAACCCCCAGCCAGTCCTGGGGCTTTGGTGCTTGGCTCAAGGGGAGTCCCTCTGGGACATGGGGGTACAGTGAATGGTATGACTCTTTGCTGGGCATGCCTACACAGTAGGGTATGCTGGGCCCCCCCTAGGGTTTCCCGTATGGGCTCCAATAAATTTCTTCCCTTTTGCTTTAAAAAAAAAAGAAAGAAAATGTTATGAGAATGATGATGGCAACAAATGTACAAATGTGCTTGATACAATGGATGGATGTATGGATTGTGATAAGCGTTGTATGAGTTCCCAATAAAATGATTAAAAATTTTTTTAAAAGGAGGAAATCTTAGTGACCTTAGATTAGGCAATTGTTCTTAACTATGTCCCCAACAGCAAAAATAGTAAAAGAAAATACCTGAACTTCATTAAAATTTTTGCATCAAAGACATTATAAAATGAAAAAAAAAAACACAGAAGGGCATAAAATAATTCTAAATTATGTATCTGACAGGGATTTATATCCTAACACCTACAACTCAATAATAAAAAGTCAAATAACCCAACTTTTTGAAAATGCATGCATTATAGGACCCCATTTATATTAAGTCCAGAATATGCAAATTTATTGAGACAAAAAGTAAAGCGTGCCAGTGGCTGGGGGAGACTGCTATTAGATATAAGGTTTCTCTCTGGAATCCTGAACATGTTCTGAAATTTAAAAGTTGTGGTGTTTCCACACTCTATGAATATACTAAAAATCACCAAACTGGACATTTTAAGAGGAGTCCTGATGCCGTAGTGGTTATGCATTGGTTACGCTGTTGGTTATGTAAGGTCAGCAGTTCAAAACCACCAGCCACTCCTAGGGGGAAAAAAGATGAAGGCTTCTGCTCCCATAAAGAGCTACAGTCCTGGAAACTCACATTCTAGCCTGTCCTGTCCTATGGTTGCTATGAATTTGAGTTTGGGTACATTTTAAATGAGTGAATTTGATGGCATATAAAATATATTTGCATGTAGGGTTTTTTTTCATTGAAATTAGATTTTATTTCAACAAAATCAAACTGTATAAATTAGCCTAAAAGCAACAAATCAACCAAAAATTTTAATAATTTATCCAGCTGTTCTGCATTCATCAATAAAGAACACTAATGTTCTTTGAAACAGTGGAAACCAGAAGTCTGTGGAATACAATATCCTAAATTCTGTATCACTAAGAAGATTTACATCAGACACATGTTCAATGTCAAAAATTAAGCAAAATGGAGTTGACTGAGATGGAGTAAGGATGGTGGGGTGTGTTCGGGCACAGGAAAGGTGAGGATGCTGAGCCCACTCTTCATTCCAGGGGGTGGCTTTATAGGAAGGTGGGGTTGGCAGCCCAATGAGTAACTTATGCCGGCAAGGCTCCATATATGAAACAAAACCCAAACATAAATATGATCTTAAGAAACTGGATAAAATATAAACCTTCAGGGAAAAAAATAGCCATTATAATAAAAATAGATGGGATAAACACTAATGAAACAAAATTGAAAATGGATTTCATGTACACAGAGGCTAAGGAATTCACCTACAATGCAACAGAAAGAGACAAAGATAAAATATGAATGAACAGATAAAATATTTGAAGGGATAGATTAAGAAGTGTGTCTCAAAAGAAATTCAGAAAGACAGAGAAACAATCTTTGAAAGGATATAGCTGAATGTTTTTGAGAAATGAGGAAATACACATTCCCAGATCAAAAGTACACAGTATAATGAAAATATGGGAAGAAAACAGAATGATAAATCAGCATCACCAAGTTACAGCATTGGAAATAATTTAATTTTTGAATTAAAGACCTTTAAATTCCTAAAAGAAAAGGAACACTAGAAGCCACAAGATAAATCAGCAATATTTTTAAGAATCGGTAGGAAAACAATGTCCAACCTGTAAGTTTATAACCAAATTACCATTACAGGGAAAGAAAACTATCTTCAGACAGGCAAAATGTCAAAATAATGGTCTTAGGTGTATATTCCATACCTTACTCTCTTTGTTGTTGTCGTTCCACTATAACAGAGAGACTGGTGGTGCTATTATTGGCTAGGTTAGACTGCTAACCACACAAGGCCCCAGTTCAAACCCTCCAGCTGCTCCACAGGAGAAGGGTGAAGTTATCAACTCTGGAGAGATTTACAGCCTTGAAAACCCTATACAGCATCACTATGAATTGGAATCAACTCAATGGAAGTGAGTAGGATCATAACAGAGTAGTAAATCAAGGAAGAAGATCTGGGAAAAAACAGAAAGTCTAACATACAGTATGCAGATGCAGAAGTAGGAGAAAGTAAAGGAAAAACATAACTGACTCATGATAATGCAAAGCCTATGTCTTTATCCATTTAGAAGTTATCAGTGATTTAAAAAAACATACCTGTGATTTTATGTCTCTATGAAGAATTTTTCTATCATGTACATGTTTCAGGGCCAAACATATCTGTACAAACCAGTCCAAAATCTAGGGGAAGAAAATCAGAATTGCCATTTCTTTTAAGATTTATATTCATAGCAAAGCAGTTATTCCTTAATGATTAAAAGAATTCATAAATACTTTAAAGTTTAGGTTATAATTCATTTTTTATTTGTAGCCACTAACAGTAAATAAAAGGTGTACTGAAAACACAGTGGTTAAGCTTTCGACTACTAACTAAAAGGTCAAAGATTCAAACCCATCTATCTGCTGCTCAGCGAGAGAAAGACGTGACTGGCTGCTTGCATAAAGAAATGCCCTGTGGCACAGACTCTGTCCTACAGACTCAGAGAGTAAAGATCAACTTGATGGCAACAGGTTTTTGTTTGGGTTTGGTATTTTTGATTTTTAACATCACACAGATTCTGAAGCCAAATAGCATTCAACATATAACCCTAAAATGTAAAAGACTGCTATTGAAGCATCTCCTATAAATCAGTATAAACATAGAAATAAACTTCCAGAGTAGAAATAGAAATAATTTATGTTTAATAGTAGTATGATTAAGGGTGACTCTTCCATGTTGTCTTACTTTTTCTATAACTTTTTTTACATCAAAAGAGGGGAAAAAATGATCTAACTCCAGACTTTTGCATATTTCATTATATTTGACTTGATCTTCTCGAGTTGCCCTTTGAAATTTTTTGTTCAGTTCTTTCATTTCATCATTTCTTTCATGTGCCTTAGCTATTCTACAATCAATAGCAAGTTTCAGAGACGCCTCTGACATCCACTTTGATCTCTTCTCTTCTTTCCTATCTTTTTAATGATCCTTGGCTTTCTTCCTGGATAATGTTCTTGATATCATCCCATAGCTCATCAGGACTTCTGTCATTGGTTTTCAATGCGTCGAGTCTGTTCTTGATATGTTCTCGAAATTCAGGTGGAATAGACTCAAGATTGTATTTTGGTTCTCATGGAATGTTCTTTCCTTCAGTTTTATCCTAAACTTACATATGAGCCATTGGCGGTCTGTTCCACAGTCAACCCCGGTCTGGTTTTAGCTGCTCATATTGAGCTTTGCCATTGTGTCTTCCCATAGATGAAGTCCCTTTGGTTTTTGTGTATTTCATTTGGAGAAGTTCCTATGTATTTTATGTTGTTGAAAAAAATTATTTGCTATGAAAAGTCATTTATCCTATAAATTTCTATAACGCAATCTCCAGCTTTGTTTCTATCACCAAGACCATATTTTCCAACTACTCCTTTTTCTGTGTCCAAGTTTTCCATTCTAATCATCAATAATTATCAATGCATCTTGAGTGTATGTTTGATCAATTTTAAACTGAAGAAGTTCATATAATTAATTCTTCAATTTCTACATCACTAGCTTTAGTGGTTGGTGCCTAAGTCTGAAGAATAGTTGTATTTGGTATACTGCTATATTCTCATAAATACAATTATATTTATAATCAAAAATAAATATCTATATATTTACTTAGAATGACTTTCATTTTGAACTACTTCTCAATAACATTATGAAGTAAAAGTCGATCTACATGGTAACTTACTTGATCCTCTTGAAACAAAATGCCTTTCTGAGCATTTATTCGTTTAAACAGATCTCCTCCTTCACAGTAATCCATTACTATGTAGAGCGAGCCATTTTCTATAAAATATAAACATTACATTCCACTTTTAAAAATGTATATACTGTATCAAAGTCATAGCTAAATTGAAAGTACTTAAATTCTTATTAAAAGTCACAACAATCAACAATAACTAAAATATAAAACCATATTTAAAAGAATAAAGTTGTGAAAACAAGATATACTAGTCAGGTTATACAATGGCTTAGCTTAACAAGCAACTCCAAGAATATAAAAATACACCATCTATCAAGAAAACATCATCTAACAAAGAAAAAAATACACCATCCAATTGGATAATGGTATTATCCACACTGATCTAAGCATCCTCGGGATATTGAAATGCAAACATATATACTTGGCTTCATTCAATAAATGTTTCTTTAAAAGTCATATGTAAAATACTGTTTTCCTACCTATATATTTTTTCTTCTTCTTTTTCTTCTTTTTTTAAAATGCTTTTTATTGGGGGCTCTTACATCTCTTATCACAATCCATACATTCCTCCAGTGTGTTAAGCACAATTGCACATAAACCACCATCGTCATTTTCAAAGCATTCTCTTCCCACTTGAGCCCCTGATACCCACTCCCCATTTCTTCCCTCTCCCTCTCAAACCCGTGATAAGTTATAGATTATTTCTTCCATATCTTACATCATCCTCCGTCGCCCCTCACCCACTTTTCCATTATTCCACACCCTTGGAGGGGGTTCTAGGTTGAGCCTTGTTTCTCCTCCCACCTTCCCCTAATCCTCCTGGTATCTCTACTCTCATTGTTGGCAGTGTGTATATTCTGATGTAATCCGATTTGTAAGGTAGAATTGAGGTCATGATAATGGGATGAAGGAAGCATCAAAGAACTAAAGGAAAGTTGTGTTTCACTGGTGCTATACTGTACCCTGACTGGCTAGCTGATCCCTTCCCTGTGACCCCTTTGTGAGGGGATGTTCAATTGCCTACCGATGAGCATTGGGTCTCCACTCCATCCCACCCCCTACCTCCATACACCTTGGGTATGGTTTTATTCTGGGTCTTGGATGCCTGACACCTGACCCCTTCGATACCTCATGATAACACAGGCTGGTGTGCTTCTTTCATGTGGGCTTTGTTGCTTCTGAGCTAGATGGCCGCTTGTTTACCTTCAAGCCTTTAAGACCCCAGATGCTATATCTTTTGATAGCCGGGCACCATCAGCTTTCTTCACCACATTTGCTTATGCACCCATTTTGTCTTCAGCGATCGTGTAGTGAAGGTGAGCATCAAAGAATGTCGGATTGTTAGAACAAATGTTCTTGTTAAGGGAGTGCTTGAATTGAGGCCCAATGTCCATCTGCAACCTTAGAATAGCAAATCTAAATGAGGTTTTATTTAAATGGACTATCCACTAATTAAGATAGCATAAGAAAGGGGAAAATTGGATGATTATTATTATTAGAAATATTTTCTATTATTCTATTATCAAAATTAAAATCTGCCTGCTAAAGATATATTTAGTGCACAGAGGAACAAATTTTGTTTTTTAATTTCATGAGTACTATAATTCAATTAATTTTAGTAGTATTAAAATGGGCTTTACCCTGCAACATTGAGTTATTAACCTCTTGAAAATACTAAATTTAAATAATTCTAGAAACAGTCTTGATAGATGCTGACAAGCATGAAAAATAAATGGTCTGAAAATCATTCTAGATTCATAGATCTAAGTGTATCTGTACCCACCACTGCCACCCAATCCAGCCATCCACTCCATTCCAACTCCTAGCAACAGACGACAAAGGAGAACTTCTCCTTAGGATTTCAGAAATCCTGCCTACATTTTCGAGATGGGCTCTTTTAAGTTTTTTTCATCTGTTAATTACTTAAAACACAATTACAAAAGAGGTACTCTAATGAACTTTGTATTCAACAATGAATAAGACAGTCTCTCTTTGTTAGGGATTTCTTTGCTTTTTCTCTCTTTCTTATAGCTGTAAATAATCTCCCAACAATTATGAATGTGTGATACCGCTTTATTCCCTTATCTTTAGTCCACAGATAAAAACACATCTCTTCCTGTGATGAATATATAGGATTAGAAAACTTCTCCTTTTTCCCTCAAGAAAAATATAGTAATCAATTTCACATCTAACACCTAAATCACCACTTACTACAAGTTAAAGGCAGTTGTACTGGGTGCTGCTATACTCCCATAAGTACAATTAGATTTATAATTAAATATATATATATATATATATATATACATACATATACTTAGAATGAATTTCATTTTGAACTACTTCTTTGTTCTCACTTCATTACCTCAACTCATGGCCTTCAATTCTGTCATCCTTTTCAGCACTACAAATCCTTTTCACCTTGTGATAGTGGTCTTGTCTTGTCACTTGTATTCCCCTTTTGATATACAACCTCTAATGTGGCAGAAATTAGGACTCTAGATGATGGCTAATTAAGAATCTCTCAGTCTGTATGACTGTTATGGAAATAGTATCCAAATATATTACCACCAGGAGAAAAACAACATATAAAAGTACAACTTTTTGTTAAAAATGCACAAGGTGTGATCATTTATGCAGTATAACAAGCAAAAAGAAATTGTGTGCAGTGTACTTTCATTTATGTATGCTTCTTCATGTTTAGAGTATTTCCTGAAGAAAACACAAGTCATTGGGAAAAATAACTAAAGGGAAATGGATGACTTGAAGACAAGAATTAAAAACATTTTTTTTACTATTTACTCTTTTGCCATTTTAGAATATTGTACCATGTGCTATCAAAAAATTGTGTGAGAGAGAAAAACCAGACAAAGAAATGAAAAAGGGTGAAGAAGCAATTCCAAAATAAAGTGAATTTAGGATACAAACCTTATCATGTTTCCTTAGGAAACAGAAAAATATTTATCCTTTGAAATAAAACATTACCTTGAAATATAAAAAACCATTTCTCCATGAAAGATCAATATATTATTACATTCCTTTACATGGTTAAACATTTGAGTTCCAACCACATGCAAGGCACTTTTACAAGATGCTAGGGATTCAGAAATGTAAGATGCCAAACCTATTACCAAAAGGCTCACACACTACTACACAAAGACACCAAAAAACAAAAGAAAAACCTAAAAACTGCTTAAAGTTTAGGGTAAAAGACTACGCCAAGTGGCAAGGCTTCAATGATTTTTATCAAATGCTCAAAGTTTGTTATTGTGAATGGTAGGTGCCATTGAGTCATAGCAACACTATGCACAATGGAACAGAGTACCAACTCCTGCGCTATGCTCACAATTGTTCTTATGTTTGTGCCCATTACTGCAGCCACTGCGCCAACCCATCGTGTTGAAAGCCTCATCTTTTTCGCTACCCCTCAACCTCGCAAGCCTGATATACTTACTGCTCCAGAGAATAGTCCTTCCTTATAATATGTCCAAAGTCCAGGCGGCAAAGTCTCGCTATCCTTGCCTCCAAGGATCATTCTGGCTTTACTTCTTCCAACGCAGGTCTGTTTGTTTTTTTGGTAGGCCATGGTACTTTCAATATTCTTTGCCAACACCGTTCCGTTGTTCAAATGCATAGATTTTTCTTTAGTCTTTCTTACTCAAGGTACAATTTCCACATGCCTATGAGGTCATGGAAAATACCATGGATTGGGTCAGGCACACCTTAGTCCTTAAAGTAGCATCCCTGCTTTTCAAAACTTTAAAGAGGTCTCCAACAGCAGATTTATTCAATGCAATACATTGTTTGATCTCTTAACTGCTGCTTCCATGAACATTGATTGTGGATCCAAGCAAGATGAAATCCTTCATAAAGTCAATCGTCTCTCCATTTGTCATGATATTACCTCTTGGTCCAGTTGTGAGGATTTGGGTCTCTTTACTCTGAATTGTAGTCAATACGGAAGGCTGCAATCTTTGATCTTCATCAGCAAGTGCATCAATCTCTCCTCACTTTCAGCAACAAGGTTGTCATGTGCACATCGCAGGTTGTTAATAAACCTTCCTCCAATCCTGATCCACCACTGAAAACCCTATGGATAGCATCCTCTATGTTTCCAACTTTTGCATTCCAATTGCCAATAAGTATCAAGGTATCTTGGTGCATAGTTGACCAATTTCAGACGGGAGATGTTAGATTTCGATTTCTGCATCACTAGTTTTAATGGCGGTTGCATAATAGCTGCACTGGTTGGAGTTCCTTGTATTCAGAGAGCCATTACCCATTACAGGCAGCATTGCACTTCAAGTGGATCATGGGACGTCCTTTTTGACTAACGCAAAACCATTCCTCGATTGTGTCATGCCCAGCAGAGTGAACCATGGGATTCTCTGTGATTCAAAATGGCCAATATCACTCCATCTCAGCTCTTTAATTCCTAGCATATCAATCTTTATGGGTCCATCTCACTTTTTACAACTTCCTATTTTTCTAGATTTGTACATTCTAAGTTCTGTTTATTAATATTTGTGGCTGTTTCTTCTCATTTTCAGTAGTACAAACTGAGTTATTAGGGAAAAGGTCCCAAAGAGCTTACTCCAGCAGGTGTTCCCCAGCCACATCATTAAGGTCAACTCTTCTTTGAGGCTCTCTACCTCAGTCATAGTTGGAGGGCCTTCCAACCTGAGGGGCTCATCTTCTGGCACCAGCTCTGCCAATGTGCTGCTTCTGTTCACTACCTGACAATGTCTGAGTGCTGTCCATACGGTTTTCAGAGGATACTTCCTCAGAAGTAGAGGCAGCCTATTCCTTCATAGTCTGTCTTTTGTTTGTTTGTTTCGTTTTGGGTTGTTGTTAATTGTTTTATTGGGAGCTCATACAGATAGCAAAATGTTCCACCATTCAATCACATCAAGCAGTATTACACAATCTGGAAGTACCACTGAAACCTGTTCACTTGGGGTGATCCTGCTGGTATTTGAAATACCAATGATATAGCTTTAGGCATTACAGCAACACACAAGCCACTCAGTAAACCAACTGACAGACAAGTGGTGGCAAAGTTTGATAATAGTAAAAGAGCATGTGACACACAACCAAACAGTAGGTAATGCATGCACTGCTGGCTGGCTAACTGAAGAGCCATTTCCAATACTCTCCTCTCTTTTCAACCTCTAATTTTAGAAGCTGGAAAAAAACACAGATTTTCTATTTCCCAGTTTCTCCTACAAGTTGGAAGTGGTCATCTGACCCATTTTGGCCGCTGAAACAGAAGACATCTGAAGACTGGCTCCTGAGAAAGTGTTTGCTTGTTTTGGTGACAAGAACAAGTGTAAGAGTTTCTGGCATTGCCATTTACCACTTCCTTTGTGTAGACTTGTATCTGGAGCTGTGAGAGCTATCTTAGAACAAGGGGAAAAGGATTGGGGTAAAAATCAGACAGTGTGGGGATGGCACAGTAGAGAGAAAGGAAGATTCTGGAGGACTAAACTGTCACTTATGTCCTGAACTGGTATGGGCGGTTTTATCTTTAGACCATATCACTTATATAAATATTAGTAAGATACTCTGTTACCTACAGCCAAAAAAGGAGCCTAGTATTGGATTGGGAACCACAAGGTTGGTAGTTCAAACCCACCAGCCACTGCATATGAGAAAGAGGAGGCTGTCTGCATTCATAATGATTACCTTGGAAACCTCATGGGGGAGTTACACTCTGTCCTATAGGGTCACTATGAGTCAGAATCAACTCAGTGGAAATTTGTTTAGTGAAACAGCCAAAGGCAATCTTAACTTGGACTCACAGAAAGCTTTTCTGAGGTAGGCAGAGAAGTTACGTTTGGGCAACAGCAAATAGAATGCTAATGAGACTGGAAACCTTTCATTAAAGATACAGATTCATTTTAGAAACAGTAACATAAAAGAGTTAAATTTAAGGGGAAAAACCCTAAAAAGCATAAGACAGGAGGTAGGAAAAAATAAGATAAATTATAAGATTAAATTATAGACTATAATATTTAAACCTTATAGATAAAATAATTATCTAATTATAAAAATTAGTATTATAATCCAATTATATACATTTTAAATTGTGTGTGTGTGTGTGTGTATTTAGGAATACTGGTTTCTCCAACCTTCATGTGTTATGAAAACTTTGATCTAAATTCTCCACATGTATCCATAATTATTAATATCAATGTCATTTATTGATTCATCTATTAGTTATTCCATTAAACTGATCCTAATTTTCTATATGTAATCTGAGAGTATTTATCAGTCTGTTTATACTATCACTATGTTTCCTTTGCCACAAAATCCTCTTATGTATAATATTGAGACTTCTAAAACTCATCATATAAATTTATATGTGGTGATTCCAAATTATATGATAGAGAAAAACCTACTCCATAGGGTTTCCATGACTGTAAGTTTTCATGAAAGATAAAAGTAGAGAGTTTAAAAATAGGAGCCCTTGGGGCATAGCTGATTATGAGTTGGGCTGTTAATGGCAAGATTAGCAGTTTGAACCCACTAGCCACTCCAAGAGAGAAAGATGAAGTTATCTACTCTCATAAAGTTAGTTTCAGAAAACTACAGAGGAAATTCTCTCCTGTCCTAGAGAGCAATTATGAGTTGGTATTGACTTGATGACAGTGAGAGAAAGTTCAAGTAGGCACTTTTTTCAAATCTTATTTGGAAAAAAAATTGGAATTGTAGATATGTGGTATGTATTTTTATTTTCTTTCTGTGATTTCATCTTTTAATTTATTTTATATTTTCCTACATCCTGGTGCTTATTTGGGTTTTCTTTTTTTCACTTTCATGTAATGCTTTTATTATAATTTACTGTTTCTAAAATGATTCTGTATCTTTAATGAAAGCTTTTATCTTCCTCCTGCAGAGTGGCTGGTAGATTGGAGCACAAAGCTTGGCGTAACAGCCCACCACTTAATATGCTCTTTAGATGCATGTTTGTTTCACTATAATGATGCTGCCTTTTCAGTGACTTTCAGAAAGCTTAATTATTTAAATGGCATGCAATATCTGCAACCATGCAATCAATATTAAATTTCTTTGTCCGCTACCCTTTTTAAATTCTGCCTAATGACTCTATAAGCATCCAAAAGTAACAACCGTTGAAGCTTTCTTCTCTAAAATATTTTATTATTGAATGTATTTTAAATTTTTTGAGGGTATAACCTATAGTATAAAATACTTTATAAAGATGAATTATAGTATATATGGTAACAACTTTAGCAAATAAGCTTTTAAATCTGCCTCATATTAAGGTCTACATGGATCTAAAAAATATAGTAAAATGAGAACTTTCGGCAACAAAGAAAAACAAGAATTTGCAGATAAAATGAACGCAAACTGTTCAGAGACACCGATTCGGAATCATTAATACTAAGTCATGCTGTTGTTGTTAGGTGCCATCCAGTCTGCTCTAACCCACGGGGACCCTATACACAACCGAAAGAAACACTGCACGGTCTTGTGCCACCCTCACAATTGTTCCTAGGCCCGAGCTGAGTCCATTGACGCAGCCACTGTGTCCGTCCATCTTATCTAGGGCCTCCTTTTCTGCTGCCCCTGCACTTTACCAAACATCATGTCCTTATCCAGGGACTAGTCTCTCCTGACGATATATCCAAAGTCTGTAAGATGAAGTCTTATCATCCTTTCCTCTCAGGAGCACTCTTGCCTAATTTCTTCCAATACTGAGCACTCTGTCCTTTTAGCTGTCCATGGTATTTTCAATATTCTTTTCCAGCACCACAATTCAAATGCTTCAATTCTTCTACAGTCTTCTTTACTAAATGTCCAACTTTCACATGCATATGATGCAATAAAGAATACCAAGGCTTGGGTCAGGTGCATCTTTGTCCTCAAAATAACATCTTGCTCTTTAATGCTCTAAAGAGTTCTTGTGAGCAGATTTTCTTAAAGAAATACATCTTTTCATCTTTTAACTGGCATTTCCATGAGCATGATCCATTTATCATTATGTTAACTATTGGTACAGTTGTGAACATTTTGGCCTTCCTTACATTGAATTGTAATCCAAACTGAAAGCTACAGCCCATGATCTTCATCAGCAAAGGCTTCGATTCCTCTTCACTTTCAGCAAGCAAGGCTGTGTCATCTCTATTCCACAGATTGTTACTAAGCCTTCCTCCAATACTAATGCTGTATTTTTTTCATATAAACCAGCTTCTCTGATGATCTGCTCAGCACATAGATTGGACAAGCATGCTGAAAGGATACAAACTTGATGCACACCTTTCCTGATTTTAAGCCATGCAATATTCCCTTGTTCTGTTCACATAATTGCATCTTGATTCATAACAAGCTCCAAATGAACACGGTGAAGTATTGTGGGATTCCCATTCCTGTCAAGGTTAGAATCAGCTTGTTATGGTCTGCACAGTCTTTGAAGTCTATGAAACAAAAGTAAACCTCTTTCTGGTATTCTCTGCTTTGAGCCAAGATCCATCTGACATCAGCAATGATATTATCCCTTGTTCCATGTCCTCATCTTAATCCAGTCTGAATAGGAAATTCCCTGTCAAGGTACTGCTGCAATTATTGTTGGATGATCTTAAGCAAAATCTAATTTTGGTGCTTTATCAATGATATCATTCTATAGTTTATCATTCTGTTGGTCACCTTGCTTTGGGATGGGCACAAATGTGGATCTCTTCCAGTCAGCTGGCCAGGGAGCTGTCTTCCAAATTTCTTGGCATTGAGGGATGAGTGCTTCCAGTGCTTCTTCAGTTTGCTGAAACATTTCACTGGGTGATTCAATTCCTGGAACCTTGTCTTTGGTTAATGCATTCAATGGAGCCTGAAATTTCTTCCTTCAGCACCATTGGTTCTATTCAGCTACTTGACTTCATCCTTTCTTCAATTTGCTTTAACTATCTCCAATTAAGAGCAAATTTTAGAGGGTCTTCTGACATCCACGCTGATCTTTTCTTTCTAACCTGTCTTTTTAATGTCCTTTTGCTTTCTTCATGAATGAAGGTTTTATGTCCTCTCAAAGCTCATCAGGTCTCTGTCATTAGTGTCCAATGTGTCAAATCTGTTCTTGACATGTTCTCGAAAATAAGGAGGGATAGAGTTAAGGTTTTATTTTGGCTCCTATGGACTTGTTTTAATTTTCTTCAGCTTTATCCTGAACTTGTATATGATCAATTGGGCTGTTCCAGGGGTGGTCCCTGATCTGGTTTTAGCTGCTGATATTGAGCTTCTCCATCGTGTCTTCCCACAGATGTAGTATATTTTATTTCTGTGTATTCCATCTGTGGAAGGCCACCTGTGTAGTCACTTTTTGTGTTACTGAAAAGAAAAAGTATTTGCTGTGAGCAAGTCGTTAGTTTTGCAAAATTCCTTCATGCTGTGGTAGCTACATAATCTCATATCAACTTGAGGATATTACAATGGAAGAGGTGGATTCTAGTCTGCCAGTCAGATCACAGCCTGATGATGCTTCCTTGTGGGTGTGGCCTTCTCATGAGGATTCTGGGAACTTTCCCTCTTTCTCCTGGGAAGCAGCCCACATACTCCCTCTGCTACACCTTCCTGTTAAAGAGCCACTCAGAGAGCCACAGAAGCCGTGCTGAGATGCTTCCATTGGCACAAGATCCGCAAGACTTTACACCCACCGGCTTGTTATCTTCCTGCATTCAGCATCATTGCATGTGCTGTGTGAATCTAAAGAGGAATTTATGGACTAGTGTTGGACATATGGGCTAATGTCAGACTTATGGACTTAATCTAGCCTGGGCTGGAATGTTTTCTCAATATACAATTGCTCTTTGAAATAAAGCTCTTTCTTATACAGATGAATGTCAATGAGTTTGTTTCTCTAATCAACACAGTCTAACACAGAGCTTCAAAATAAAGAGTCCTTTGGCATCATGGAGAGATAAAGCAAATTCCCTTCAAGTGAAAAGCCATCATCCTGGTCTCAAAGTTTCTATAGAAACATTCAGCGTCAAAAGGTAAAACATGCATTTAAGGGGGAAAATAATTATCAAAAACAGTTATTCACAGAAAAGCATCAGTTAAACACTCTCAGAAATGCAAGTATTATTGCATTGAGAGAAAACAGAATCCATAAATTGATGATAAAAGCCAAATGGTAAAATAACCAAGACAAGAATTCAAGTAATTCAGGAATGGGGATGGTAAGGCATAAAATAACTTACTACACAAACTAAATATATTTAAATATATAACCAAGGAGCCTTGGTAACATAATGGTCAAGCCCACAGCTGCTAAACAAAAAGTTAACAGCCTGCCCACCACAACCACGGTTCAGGAGACAAGCCTGGAAATCTGCTCCCATAAATATTACACCTAGGGGGCCAGTCCCAATCCCAACTATATGCCCCTTCCCCCTCAGAAGAGCGCACTTCAGAGGACAGCACTGGGGCTACAGCTTGGGGAGAAGGTGCAACTGATTAGAGCACATGGGAGAAATAAAAAGAGATGGAGGGGGGGGGGAACATCTGGCCCACCAAGCCCCGAGGATCATTTTCCTGCTCGGAGCAGACACGTACAGAGAGGACCCTAAGGTCGGCCCCACCACGAGACACCACATCCCTCATTAAACCACAGTGCTGCAGGAGACAACACTGGAGACTCAGTGCGGGAATTACGCACAATCTGACCCCATCATGCTGGGGGGAAACACTAAGGCATTCAACAGAGCAGCAAGGGGAGCAAAGTGATGAAATCCCCAGGAAATACCAAGTAGACTTCAGAGACAGTGTGGCACCCCATCAGACTTGACTGGAAAACACTCTTAAAGGTCAACAAACAGACCCTGAACTATTTACAGGCATTTTCATTTTTTGTCAATGGCTTTCTTTTTGTTATAGTTGTAGTTATTGTTTTGTTGGTCTTTACTTCCTTTGTTGTTTTATTTGGCTTAGGTGAGTTTTTGCACTTATTAATGTATCTGCACGTCTATCTAGATAAGATAGGTAGGATAAACAATTCGGATATGAAAAGAGCAGGACCAATGGTTCGGCAGGGGAGGTACACGGGAGAACAGGAAGTAGGAGAAAGGAAGGGAACCAACCCAGGGATAAGGGAACAACAAGTGAACTAAAATCAATGTAGAGAAGGGTGTAGGATGCCTAGTGGGGCTTAATCAGGGAAATGTAGTTGAAAGGAATTGCTAAACCCAAATGAATGCCAAATATGATGACGGGACAAGAGGAAAGCAAAAGGAAATAGAGGAAAGAAGGAGGAGGCAAAGGACATTTACAGAGGTCTAAATACAGGCATATATGTATGTGTGTGTGTATATATGTGTGTGTGTGTGTGTGTGTGTGTGTGTGTATCAAGAGGGGAATAGAACTATGTACTCATATTTATATGTTAAGAATTAAGGTTGCAGATGGACCTTGGACCTCGACTCAAGTACTTCATCAACACAAGAACACTTTGTTCTAATAATCAAGCATTCTGTGATGCTCACCTTCCCAGCACAATCACTGAAGACAAAGCAGATACATAAGCAAATGTGGTGAAGAAAGCTGATGGTGCTCGGCTATCAAAAGATATAGCATCTGGGGTCTTAAAGGCTTGAAGATAAACAAGCAGTCATCTAGCTCAGAAGCAACAAAGCCCACATGGAAGAAACACACCAGCCTGTGTTATCATGAGGTGTCAATGGGATCAAGTGTCAGTTATCTTAGACCCAGAACAAAATAATACCCAATGTGAATGGGGGCGGGAGGCAGAGGGGGGGAGACCCAATGTCCATCGATCAACAATTGGACATCCCCTCACAAAGGGGTCACAGGAAAGAGATGAGCCAGTCAGGGTGCACTATAATACTGATGAAACACACAACTTTCCTCTAGTTCTTTGAAGCTTTCTTCACCCCACGATCACAATCTCAATCTACCTTACAAGTCGTATTAGACCAGAGCATGCACGCTGCTACAGATAAGAGCCTGAAACACAGGGACTCCAGAATAGATAAACCCCTCAGGGCCAACAATGAGAGTAGAGATACCAGAAGGATTAGTGGAAGGTGGGGGGAATCGATCACAAGGATCAACCTATACTCCCCTCCCAGGGGAACAAACAATGGTGAGGGGTGACAGAGGACAATGTAAGATATGAAAATAATAATCTATAACTTATCAAGGGTTTGTGAGGAAGGGCAGGCAGGGGAGTAAGGGGAAAGAAATGGGGAGCTGATATCAGGGGCTCAAGTGAGAAGAGAATGCTTTGAAAATGATGATGGCAGCATATGTGCAAATGTACTTGACACACTGGATGATTGTATGGATTGTGATGAGATGTAAGAGCATCCAATAAAAGTATTTTTTTAATTAATACCTATGAAAATTCTATGGGGAAGTCCTACTTTGTCACATGGGACCACTATGAGTCAGAAATCAAAACACAACAAATGTAGAATCAAGGCTAACCAATTATAAAATATATGCTTTCAGAACAACAAATAAATAAATGTTAATTTGATCATATTTAGACTAATAAAATTCAGTAAGGAGAAAATAGACATTCACTAATAGCTTCATCTTTCATAGAAGACATTAAGATAGTATCAATGTTCATATCTTTAAAATTGATCAATTTTAATATTTACATATATGCATTACTTTAAATCAGCCAGTGATTAACTATTTGTTTTAGAGTTCTCAAAAGTTTTATGAGAAATGTAAAGCTACCCAATGGGGTATCTGGTATAAAAATAAGAAACTTTTTCCACTGTGGCAGAAATAGGGACTATAACCAAAGATATAAAATCACCAAATTAAATTACATTAGTCTTAAACCACACGGGGATAGTTTGATATATGATCCTAGAATCAAGCTCAAAACCCACTCAAGCAAAAATTATATTCTTTTCTTCCTGAGAATATAGTCATACCATATGACTGGCTTAAGGATTAAACATCTCTTAATCTCTTTGACACAATGTATCTGACCTTCAAATGATTCTCTATACTGGACAATATTTGGGTGCTTCATGTTTGCCAACACTGCAACTTCTCTCCTTGATTCTTCTTTTTCTTTACTGGACATCTTAAGAGGCAGGAAAAAAGACATTACACTATCAGTAAGCAACTTAAAGATCCATTAGTAAGGAAATGGTTAAGTCAGTAATGACACCAGTAAATACAATCCAAACACCAAACTAAAACAAGAAACTAAAGACTGAGTTGAATCTATTTGTATAAACATTCTAAAGTTTCCTGAGATTACGTTACAGAACTGTATTGCATTATTGAAAATACATACACATGAGTATACATCATAGCAAATATCTGAAATGATATATAGACAAATCTGAAATTAGTGGGTCTCTCTGAGATTGTGGTGATCTTTCACTTTATGTAACACAGTCTGATATTTGTTTTAAACAATTAACCATATTGTAGCTAGACTTAGATGACAAAATAGAAATCCAAATCAATACATCTCAGTGTAATGATGAGGAAAATTAAAAATCACAGAAGAAAGTTTATTTTTTTTTAAGAATAAAAACTTACTCTTGAGATGTTAATTTCCTTGATAACATACTGTCTTCCATCTTCTTTAGATTTAACAAGAATGGCTTTTCCAAAGGAACCTTCTCCAATTTTTTGTTGTTTAACATACTTCTCCATGGTTCTTAATTTAAGGCATCCTTACAGATGTGCTAGACATAAAAATATAACAAAGTATTTCTTCTATAGTGATGTGATAACAAGGTTAATATAACGTTTAACTCCAATTCTAATTGCTTAGTAATCGGCTAACTTTTAAAAATACTAAAAATATTTACGGAAAGTTAAGCTTTATATATCAAGTTCCATCATGTAATCTAATTCTAGCTAAAAATATATAAATTAGTGTCAAGTCAATTTTATAAGGCTTTTTTATATAAGAAGGCCAAATATTGTGTACTCATTGAATACAGAGAAAGACAAACTATTTCTTACATGAGTTAATTAGTAGCTAGTATTACTTTACTGTTTATAAGAATGCTAGTTAAATTGACACTATTTCCAAAACTTGTCTAACTAATCCTCTATTAGGCATGCAACCAGTTTACAATGTGTGTTGTTATAAGCCAACCTTGATAAAAACGCTTCTGTGTGTATATGTTTTTATGTTCTTATTATAATAATTACAAGAACTTACTTAGAATTCCAAGTTAAAAGGATACGCACATTAAAGCTTTTCAAACATGTTGCTTAGCTGTTCTATAGAAATGTCTACTATTAATATTCTTACTGGAAGCGTAAGGAGTCCTGCTTTATGTACCTTATTAACACTTACTTTGCTTCAAGAGGTTATGTTGGGATAGCAATAAACAACTTCAGTAACTCAAACCCACCCACCACTCTGCGGGAGAAAAACGAGGCCATAGGCTTTTGTAAAGATGTACAATTTCAGAGGCTCAAAGGGGCAATCAGCACTAGTCTATCTTACAGCGCCACTATGAATTTGAATTGATTCAATGACAATGGGTTTCTTGTGTTTATACTTAATTAAAATCCTTGAAAGACAATAAATAAAACCAAGCTCACTACTATTGAGTCGAATCTGACTCACAGCAACCCTATAAGGCAAGGTAGAACTACCTCTGTGGGTTTCCAATGCTGTAACTCTTTATGAGAGTAGGAAGTCTTCTCTCGCTCCCATGGAGTGACTGGTGGTTTTGAACTGCTGACCTCGCGGTTAGCAGTCCAATGAGTAGCCACTACGCTACCATGGCTCCCTATGAGACAATAAGTAGTAAAGAGAACTAAAACCTAAGAGTTTAAGAGCCTGGATTAAATCCCAGGTTCAAAAACTTGTTACGTGATCTGAGCACATTACTCATCTTTTTGTGCATTTTGTCAGAATAAACTCTGACCATGGGTTTGAAATGGTGTTTTAACCACGTATAAAATAATAGTAACAAAACACCACACCCACAGAATGGCTGGAGGCTCAGTGAATTTAAGTAACGTATTTAGTGCTAGCACACAGTGGGTCCTGTCGCCAGTACGTTTGTATTCACTATTATTACTGGGGAAGAGGGAGGCAGGGGAAAAGATATTGTCTTATCTTTATCTGAATTTCTTTTGCTTCAGGGTTTTGGGTTTTTTTGTATTTATTATTTTTATGCTTTTCTGAATGATTCACTCATATTCTTGGTCCATTTTCTACTTGAATAGTCTTTTTATTAATTTGCAAAAGCTTCTTAAGTAATAAAGCTATTTTAACTCGTTTATCAAAAATGTAGTATTTTTTCCAACACATGCAATGTGCCTTTCAGTTTTATTTAAATACATAAAAGTTTATTGTGAAGGTCTGTCTAAATAAAGTAAGATGGATGAACAATCTGGGGGAGAAAACAACATGACCAACAGTTCCAGGGGGACATGGGAGATGGGGAGGTGGAGGGAAAGGAAGTGGTTTTAACAAACCCAGGGACAAGAGTGTGGGAAGCCGCAGCTCTCGCCGCCATTACAAGATGGCGCTGGGCAGTCAGGGCGGTGGCCCAGTTAAGTGGTAAACAACCACTTAGAGCATGCGCACTGCTTAGATGACGTAGTCATAACTCCACCCTGGAGTATGCTAATAAGGGTTCTGGCGAACGCACCAATCAATGCACAGCACGTCCCCATAGAGCACATATAAGCAGCAGTAGTTTGGGGCTTCGGGGTCTTTTTCCGCATCTGCAAATCGAACCCGCATTAAACGACTGTGGAAGAATCCTGCTGTGGCGCGTCCTTCTTGCTGGCGAGACTGAGCGCGACACAAGGGGGCAACAAGTGATCCAAATTGGTGGTGAGGAGGGTGTGGGAGGGCTGATCAAGGGCATGATCAAGGGTAATGTAACAAAGAGGAAATGCTGAAATCCTGGTGGGGACTGAGCATGATAGTGGACAGGAGGAAAGTCAAGGGAAAAAGAGGAAAAAGCTGGGAGGCAAAGGGCATCTAGAGGTCTAGAAAGACATGTATACATGCAAATGTATTTATACATGAGGATGGGGAAATAGATCTATGTGCATATATTTATAGGTTTAGTATTAAGGTAGCAGAAGGACATTGGGCCTCCACTCAAGTACTCCCTCAATACAAGAATATTTTCTTCTATTAAATTGGCATTCTGTGATGCTCACCTTCCTGACACAACCACTGAAGACAAAGCGGGTACATAGCAAATGTGGTGAAGAAAGCTGATGGTGCCGGTTATCAAAAGAGATAGCATCTGGGGTCTTAAAGGCTTGAAGGTAAACAAGCGGCTGTCTAGCTCAGAAGTAACAAAGCCCAAATGGAAGAAGCACACCAGCCTGTGTGATCACGAGGTGTCAAAGGGATCAGTTATCAGGCATCAAAGAACAAAAAATCATATCATTGTGTGCTTACCTCTATGAAACGATCGCTGAAGACAAATGGGTGCATAAGCAAATGTGGAAGAAAGCTGATGGTGCCCGGCGATCAAAAGATATAGTGTCTGGGGTCTTAAAGGCTTGAAGTAAAGAAGCAGCCATCTAGCTCAGAAGCAACAAAGCCCACATGGAAGAAGCACACCAGCGTGTGCAATGACGAGGTGTTGAAGGGATCAGGTATCAGGCATCATCAGAACAAAAAAATCTTACCATAGTGAATGAAGGGGGAGTGCAGTGGAGACCCAAAGACCATTTGTAGGCCACTGGAGATCCCCTTGAAGAGGGGTCTCAGGAAGGAGACGAGCCAGACAGGGTACAATGTAGCAACGATGAAAAATGCAACTTTCCTCTAGTTCCTAAATGCTCCTCGCCCCCCACCACTATCATGATCCCAATTCTACCTTGCAAGTCTGGCTAGACCAGAGGATGGACACTGGTACAGACAGGAACCAGAAACACAGGGAATCCAGGGCGTATGATCCCTTCAGGACCAGTGGTGTGAGTGGCGATACTGGGAACGTAGAGTGAGTGTGGGTTGGAAAGGGGGACCTGATTACAAGGATCTACATGTGACCTCCTCCCTGGGAGACAGACAACAGAAAAGGGGGTGAAGGGAGATGTCGGACAGGGCAAGATATGACAAAATAATAATGTATAAATTATCAAGGGTTCATGAGGGAGTGGGGAGCAGAGAGGGAGAGGGAAAAATGAAGACCTGATCCCAGGGGCTTAAGTAGACAGCAAATGTTTTGAGAATGATGAGGGCAATAAATGTACAAACGTGCTTTATACAAGTGATGTATGCATGGATTGTGATAAGAGTTGTATGAGCCCCTAATAAAACCATTTTTTAAAAAGTTTATTGTGCTGTGAGCAAATTTATCCATCTTTTCCTTAAAGTTCTGCCTTTGGTATCATATTTAGACTTTTTCCATAACAAAATAATTGATTCAAGTAATCAGTAGCTTTAGTAATAATTATTTCTGGAGAGAAGCAAGAGTACAGCAGGCTAGGTATTAATAGCTAAAACACAAAGTTGGGAGGGAAATTAATGAGGGAGGAGTCACAAGGCAATCATTAATCACAAAGGCATACCATGACTCTTGGCAAGATTGTCCTTATAGTGGAGATACATAAATGCACTAAATTAATTTTAAACTAATACACATTTAATTCACCTTTGTTTTCTGTTTATATTCTTAGCAAGCTAGTCTCTAATGTATGATTCTCCTCTAAAAGAAAGGGGGCTTGTCATGAAGAGTACATTAAAATTCCTGTAAGTTTACCTTATTTCTCATTGTTAATCCATTAAAAGATGTTCATATTTCACGCATCAATACTTCATTTATGGACTGAAAATAATCTAATCTTCTTAAATTACAAATTCAAATTATGGGTTACAAAGAAGGAAGAACAAAACTCAGTGGAATATTGATATAATATTTTCAAGCTCAAGTTTTGTCAAATAACATAAATATAACCCCTAACTGAGTACCAGACAGAATTTAATGATTTCTCCAAGATATGAGACCACATCATATTACTGTTACATAGAAAATGTCAAAATAAAAAAATCTTAGAAAATTAAATTTGAGAAATTTAATTATATAGTAACCCATAATGACATTACCTCATGGGCATCATTATTTTATGACTGAGAAGAGAGAAAAACAAAATTAGTCAATTGGGGCTGTCTGAAAACTCAGTAGCCAGTTCCTTTCTAGAATCTATACTAACAAGAATCCCATGGTTATGAATAACTCAGTAAAGTAGGTGAAACCTACACATAGTCGCTAAGAAAGATGACTCTAAATGTCATCCAGCTATGTCAATGACAGGCCCCTTTCTTTTTCTTTATTTAATCATTTTACTGGGGGCTCATACAACTCTTAGCACAATCCATCCTTAAAAGATGTGGTAGATCTAGCCCAGGTGGCGATGAAGCATGGTAGTAGGGCAGGAGGAAGGTCAAGGGAGATGGAGGAAAGAGCTAGAATTCAAAGGGCGTTCATGGAGGTCTAGACAAAGACATGTACATGCAAATATATATAGGAGGATGGGGAAATAGATCTATGTGTCTATATTTATAGGTCAAGTATTAAGGTGGCGGAAGGACCTTGGGCCTCTACTCAAACACTCCCTCAATGCATGAATACCTTCTTTTATTAAATTGGAACTCTATGATGCTCACTCTCCCGACACAACGGCTGGAGCCAAAGTGGGTGAACAAGTAAATGTGGTGAAGAAAGCTGATGGTGCCCGGCTATCAAAAGAGATAGTGACTGGGGTCTTAAAGGCTTGAAGATAAACAAGCGGCCATCTAGCTCAGATGCAACAAAGTCCACATGGAAGAACACACCAGCCTGTGTGATCGAGTGGTCCCAAAGGGATCAGTTACCAGGCATCAAAGAACAAAAAATCATATCATTGACTGCACACCTCCATGATAGGATCGCTGAAGACAAATGGGTGCATAAGCAAATGTGGTGAAGAAAGCTGATGGTGCCCGGCTATCAAAAGAGATAGTGTCTGGGGTCTTAAAGGCTTGAAGGTGAACAAGCGGCCATCTAGCTCAGAAGCAAATAAGCCCACATGGAAGAAGCACACAGGCCAGTGCGATCACGAGGTGCCCAAGGGACCAGGTATAAGGCATCATGCAAAAAAAAAGATATAAGTGTGTGTATGTATGTGTATATATGTGTATATGTATATATGTATGTGTATATATGTATATATATATCATATTAAATGAAGGGGGAAGTGCAGAGTGGAGACCCAAGGCCCAAGTGTCGGCCAATGGAGATCCCCTCATAGAGGGGTTTAGGAGAGGAGATGGGTTAATTAGGGTGTGAGGTAGTATCGATGAAGAACACAGCTTTCCCCTAGATCCTGGATGCTTCCTCCCCCCAACTACCATGATCCGAATTCTACCTTGCAGGGCTGGATAGGACAGAGGCTGTACACTGGTACATATGAGGGTTGGAGGTACAGGGAATCCAGGGTGGATGATACCTTCAGGACCAAGGGTGTGAGGGACGATGCTGGGAGAGTGGAGGGTGAATGGGTTGGAAAGGGGGAACTGATTACAAGGATCCACATGTGACCTCTTCCCTGGGAGAGGGACAGCAGAGAAGGGGGGAAGGGAGACTCCGGATAGGGCAAGATATGACACAATAACGATGTATAAATTACCAAGGGCATATGAGGGAGGGGGGAATGGGGAGGGAGGGGGGAAAAAAAAGAGGACTTGATGCAAGGGGCTTAAGTGGAGAGCAAATGCCCTGAGAATGATTGGGGCAGGGAATGTATGGATGTGCTTTATACAATTGATGTATGTATATGTATGGATTGTGGTAAGAGTTGTTTGAGTCCCTAATAAAATGTAAAAGAAGAAAAGAGAAAAAAATGATTAGGGCAAAGACTGTACAGATGTGCTTTATACAATTGATGTATGTATATGTATGAACTGTGAAAAGAATTGTATCAGCCCCAATAAATTGTTAAAATAAAAAAAAAATGTTTTAGTCAAAAAAAAAAAAAAGATGTGGTAGATGGGTTTCGCAGAAACTGACATCCTTACGTTTTCTGTGCTATATGCTAGAGGAAATAAAAGGAACATGAAAAGGAAGATTCTTTTCCGCGTCTCACATACTTAGAAGCCCTGATGGCATAGTGGTTACGTGTTGGGTTGCAATCCTCAGCAGTTCGAAACCACCAGCCTTTCCATGGGAGAAAGATGAGGTTTTCTACTTCTTTAAAGAGTTAGCCAAGGAAACTCACAGGGGAAGTCCTACCCTGTCCTACAGGGTCTCTGTGAGTTGACATTGACTCAATACCAGAGAGTGACATAAGTACATATTTAACAGAGACGTCAATCTCCTACTCATTAGACCTTGCAATGGAATTATTCTGTTTTTTAAAGCCAAATAAAATAAAAGATTACAGCAAAATGTACTGATACATGTTTACATATCTAAAATCATTCTAATATGTAACTGAAGGAATACAAGAATCCACTTTAATGTCATTATAACTGAAAAGAAAGTACAAGTTGTAAATGTTTGCCTTTTCTATGCTTCAGTTTGCAACACCAAAAAAATTACAATGGCAGCTTGACTCACTCCATCAACCCAAAACAAAACCGATAGCTATTGAGCCAATTCCAACTCCTAGTGACTCTAAACCAAACCAACTCACTCCCACGGAGTCAATTCTGACTCCCTTATGATCCTATAAGACAGTAGAGCTCGCTGTGGCAGCCCCACTGTGTCAATCCATCCTGCTGAGGACTTTACTCTGTTTCACTGAACCTTTATCTAGTTATGATGCCCTGCTCCAGGGAATTGTCCCTCCTGACAATGTGCCCAAAGTATTCGAGATGAAATGTCACCATCCTCGCTTTTTTAAAAATAATTTTATTGGGGGCTCATACAACTATTATCACAATTAATAAATATATCAATTGTATAAAGCACACTTGTATAATTGTTGCCACCATCAGTCTCAAAATATTTACTTTCTACTTTTTTTCTCTGTTCTTTATTCTATTTTATTGAGTGATGTTAACGTCAGACATTTAGTTACTTTTTTAAAACATTTTATTAGGGGCTCATACAACTCTTATCACAATCCATACATACAATAATTGTGTGATGCACCCTTGTACATTCTTTGCCCTCATCATTTTCAAAGCATTTGCTCTCCACTTAAACCTTTGGCATCAGGTCCTCTTTTTTTCCCCTCCTTCCCCACTCCCCCCTCTCATGAGCCCTTGATAATTTATAAATTGTTATTTTGTCACATCCTGCCCTGTCCAACGTCTCCCTTCACCCCTTTTCTGTTGTCCGTTTCCCAGGGAGGAAGTCACATGCACATCCCTGTAATCCGTTCCCTCGTTCCAACCCACTCTCCCTCTACCCTCCCAGTATCGCCACTCACACCCCTGGTCCTGAAGGTATCATCCGTCCTGCTGGATTCCCTGTGCTTCCAACTCCCATCTGCACCAGTGTACATCCTCTGGTCTAGCCAGATTTGTAAGGTAAAATTCGGATCATGATAGTAGGGGCTGGGGAGGTGGGGGAGGAAGCATTTAGGAACTAGAGGAAAGCTGTATTCTTCATCAGTGTGTCATCGCACCCTGACTGACTCATCTCCTCCCCTAGACCCCTCTGCAAGGGGATCTCTAGTGGCCGACAGCTCATTTTTCCCCTCCCTCCCCGCTCTCCACCCCCCACATGAACCCTTGATAATTTATAAATTATTATTATGTTGTTGTCACATCTTCCACTGTCCAACATCCCCCTTCACCCACTTTTCTGTTGTCTGTCCCCTAGGGAGGAGGTTATATGTAGATCCTTGTAATTGGGGCCCCCTTTCTACTCCACCCTTCCAGTATCACCACTCTCAGCACTGGTCCTGAAGGGATCACCTGTCCTGGATTCCCTGTTTTTCCAGTTCCTATCTGTACCAGTGTACATCTCTGGTCTAGCCAGATTTGTAAGGTAGAATTGGGATCATGATTGTGGGGTGAAGAGGAAGCATTTAGGAACTAGAAGAAAGTTGTATGCTTCATCATTGTTACACTGCACCCTGACTGGCTCGTCTCCTCCTCGCGACCCTTCTGTAAGGGAATTTCCAGTTGCCTACAGATGGGTCTTGGGTCCCCAATCTGCACTCCCCCTCATTCACAATAATTTGATTTTTTATACTTTTATGCCTAATACCTGATCTCTTCGACACCTCTTGATCACGCAGGCTGCTGTGCTTCTTCCATATGGGTTTTGTTGCTTCTGAGCTAGATGGCCGCTTGTTTATCTTCAAGCCTTAAGACCCCAGATACTATATCTTTTGATAGCCAGGCACCATCAGCTTTCTTCAGCACATTTTTTTTTCAGGGGAGAGCGCGGACGCAGTCCCCCACTACCACAAATTATGCAGTCGAGTTTCCCACATTTGGGGAAATCACAGGGGTCAGCACATCCGGAGTGCAATGGATAAGCCTAGCCCTGGGAAAACCACCTTTGTGATCATGGTATCTCCCCTGCCAGGTAAGTATAAGCAGCACATTTTTTATGCACCCATTTGTATTCAGCGATCGTATCATAGAGGTAAGCACACAATATGATTTTTTGTTCTTTGATGCCTGATAACTGATCCCTTCAGCACAATGTGATCACACAGGCTGGTGTGCTTCTTCCATGTGGGCTTTGTTGCTTCTGAGCTACATGGCCACTTGTCGACTTTTAAGTCTTTAAGACCCTAGATGCTATATCTTTTGATAGCCAGACTCTTTTGTTGTTGTTTTGTTTTCTCATTGGGTTTTTGTTGTTTTGTTTTATTTTGTTGCTTGGTTTTGCTCTGTCTTCTTTTTGTGCATGTTATTATCTCTTCAGGTCTGTCTAAATAAGATAGGCTGGATGAACAACCTCAAGGAGAAAACAACAGGACCAATGGTTCCAGGGGGACATGGGAGAGGGGGAGGAAGGGCGAAAGGAAGTGGTGTTAACAAACCCAGAGACAAGGGAACAACAAGTGATTCAAATCGGTGGTGAGGAGGGTGTAGGAAGCCTGGTAGGGTGTGATCAAGGGTAATGTAACTGAGAGGAATTACTGAAATGCAAATGAAGGCTGAGCATGATAGTGGGACAAGAGGAAAATAAAAGGAAATAGAGGAAAAAGCTAGGAAACAATGGGCATTTATAAGAGGTCTAAATAAAGGTATGTACACATGTAAATATATATATGAGGATGGGGAAAAAGATCTATGTGCATATATTTATAGGTTTAGTATTAAGGTAGCAGAAGGATATTGGACCTCCACTCAAGTACTCCCTCAATGCAAAATTACTCTGTTCTATTAAAGTGACATTCCATGGTGCTCACCTTCCCAACACGATTGCTGAAGACAAAGTGGGTGTATAAGTAAATGTGGTGAAGAATGCGAATGGAGCTCAGCTACAGCATTCTTTTAAAAAAATCATTTTGTTGGGGCCTCTTACAGCTCTTATAATAATCCATACATACATCCATTGTGTCAAGCACATTTGTACATATGTTGCCATCATAATTTTCTACTACAGCCCTTGGTATCAGCTCATTTTTTTCCTCCTTCCCTCACCTCCCTCCCTCATGAACCCTTGATAATTTATAATTTTTTTCATGTCTTACACCAACCACTGTCCCCCTTCACCCACTTTTCTGTTGTTCATGCCCATGGGGGAGGTATATGTCAATCATTGTGATCAGTTCTCCCTTTCTCCACCAAACTCTCACCCTCCCCTCCTGGTATCACTACTCCCATTACTGTTCCTGGGGAGTTTATATGTCCTGGATTCCATTTGTTGAGAGCTCTTATTTGTACCAGTGTACATGCTCTGGTCTAGCCAGATTTATAAGGTAGAGAATTGGGGTTATGATAGTGGGAGAAAGGAAACATTAAAGAACTAGAGGAATGTTGTGTGTTTTACTGGTGCTATACTGCACCCAGACTGGCTCCTCTCTGCCTTGTGACCCTTCTGTGAGGAGATGTTCAATTGTCTACAGATGGTCTTTGGTTCTCCACTCCACCCTCCCCCACTACAGTATTCTTAGTCTCTATCCCTAACCCTAAATACTCCCTGCAATTGACTCAATTCTGACTCACAGTGACCCTATAGGGCAGAGAACTTCCTCTATGGGTTTCCTATACTATAAATCTTTACAACACATAGATTGGTGGTTTTGAACTGCTGATCTTGAAACTAAACAGCCCACTATGTAACCACTATGGCACCAAGGCTGCCTTCTCCCTATATCACAGCTCAAAAACAAAAAACTCACTGCTGTTTTGTCAATAGAAACTGGGGTGAGTGACCATCTAAGTTTCAACTATGAGTCTATCCATATCAGGAGCAAAGAATAGTTTAAACAGTTGAAATTGGGGCAGGGGATAGAGAGAGAGAATGGAGGGGACAACCAAAAATATAGGGTTTAACACCAAAATAAATAATTTTAAATAAATAAAAATTGCTTCATGGAAATTAAAAAAAAAAAAAAGCCTCCAGATTCCTGACCCCTCAGATATAAACACTGGTCTGAGTGGCTAAAAAAGGAAGAAAAGGAAAACTGAAGTGGACTCGGCAGTCTAATGACATGCAAGTTCATTTGAAACATTTTTTAAAAAGATGAAGATATATGCTACAATTATTCCAATGGGCTAGTAGACCATATGAACCTCAGCCTCTTGGTAGTTACATAGTCTTGTGTCAACATGAGGACATTAGGAGAGAAGGGGTAGAGTCTAGCCTTTCAATCAGGTCACAGCCTGATGCCTTCTTGTGTGTGTGGCCTTCTCACGAAGATTCTGGGAATTTCCTCTCTTCCTCCCTAGAGGTGGATGCACTCTCTTTCTGCTTCATATTCCTGTTGACAAGCCACACGAGGCCCTGCTGATGGCAGCCAGAGCCCTGGAGATGCATCCACTGCCACTAGATCCACAAGACTTTCATTCCATCATCCTGCATTTAACCTCATTGCAAGTGACTATGTGAGTCTGAAGAGGAATTTATGGACTAGTGTTGGACTTATGGGGCTACTATCAGACTTGTAGACTTGATCTGAAATGGGCAGGGATGTTTTCTTAATACAGTTACTCTTTTGATATAAAACTCTTTCCTACATATATATGAGCGTCAGTCGTGATAGCCTTAAAACGAAAAGAAATAATAGATGGTGCCCCAGCTATCATTACCGACCACTTTAAAAAGGATCACATTAGAAGGTCCTGGACAGAGCAGTAGAAAAACGTGTAACAAAACTCAAAATAATATAAAAAATAAGGCTTCCTGGTCAGATAGAGACTGGTGATATTCCCCAAAACTATAACTCTGAATCATCCTTCAGGTCTGGAAATGAATTCACTCCCATAGTTCAATTCTCACTCAAACAGTAGACATGTCCTTAAGTTCTGTAATATATACATTATATGTAACTATACACAACCTTTGTAAAAACAAAATGGCACCACCTTAAACAACTGAAAATAGACATTCTGTGAAATCCAGAAATCCCTCTGCTGTGTTATTTATCCAAATAGGAGTCATAACTCAGACATAAGCACATCCATGTTCAGTGCAGCACTGTTCCCAATAGCAGAAGAATGGGTAAAGAAACCTTGGCACATACACACAATGTAACACTATACATCACTAAAAGTAAATGGAAGAAATGACAGAGCAAAAGAACTGAACAGAGCCAATCGATAACATGATAAATGGAGAAATAATTGAACTTATTGAGAATTTCATCTTGCTTGACTCATAGTCTATGCTCAGGGAAGCAGTCAAGAAGTCAAACAGAGTATACATTGGGCAAATCTACTGCAAAAGACCTCTTTAAACTGCTGAAGAGCAAGCATGTCACTTTGAGGACTCAGGTGGACCTAATTCGGGCCATGGCATTTTCAATCACCTCATATGCAGGTTGGACAATAATTATGCTAATCAACAGAAGAGTTTTTGCATTTGAATTATGGTGTTGACTAAGGATAGTGAATGGGCCATGATTCCAAAAGAACAAACAAATCTGCCTGAAAAGAAATACAGCAGAATAGCCCTTAAAAGCTCTCAATGGCAATCCCTCATGACTTTGCACATGTTATCGGGAGAGAATAGTCCCTGGAAAAGGACATTCTAAGTGGAAAAATAGACAGTCGGTGAAAAAGAGGAAGCCCCTAGACAAGATGGATTGACAGAGTGGCTCCAACAATGGGCTCTTTTAAACATAAGAACAACTGTACGGATGGTGGAGGACTGGGTGGTGTTTCATTCTGTTATACATAAGGTCGCTAGGAGTCAGAACAGACTAAATTGTACCTAACAAGAACAAAGATAGCTTTAAAATTCCATCAACTTCAATATTCTATGCCTCAAGGAGGAGAAAATAAGAAAGAAAGCAATTCAGAAAATAAAAAACTTCAACATCACTTAGAATTGTACTATCAGCCACAGAAAGTAAGAATGACAAAGATATGGCCAACCTCTTTCCATCAGAAGTCAAAAGAATCAATGACTTTCTTTATCTTAATTCTTTAATACTTCAAAAGATAAACTACAACTTAGTTGTAAATAGCAGATCAAACACCTATATTTTTCACTTCCTCTCCTAATCTAACATCACTTTAAAAGATCAGCAATAAAATTTAGTAGCTGGCAAATACAAGAACCAGCAGCAACTGATTTATAAGATTAGAAAAAATTGTAGGCAAAGTCAGCAGTGGGGTTAGAAAGTCAGTATCAGTCACAAAACTCAGTAATTGGAAGCACCAGGAATCGCTAAAAATGGGAATCACATTCATGGGGAAAACAAGATAACTGAGTTCAAAGCTTATGTAAAAAGCAGACATACAACTTTGAGAAACAGAAGTTTCACATTTTGATATTTTTGTTTAAAAGGGTACAATGATTTTGTAGCATTATCTTTGATTCGCCCTCATAAAAGCCTGTTTTGATACACATACAGATATATGTAATTCCTTAGATATGTATATAAAATCTCTGGAGGGATACACAATATAGAATAATAATAGACTGTTTTCAGAGGAAGGCCCTGAGTAGATATCAGAAACATATTTTCTACCTTTTATGCCCTCTGAATCATAAGAATGGTTCTGAAAACAAATTAAATTTTTAAAATATTAACAAATACTGATAGAAAGAAGTAGAGAGAATCCTAGCTAACTCAATTTTTCTGGTTAAAATTCTCGAAGAGTTTCCCATTTCCAAGTCTCTAAACTTCACTTTCATGGCTCTTCTATACGTTATCACTCTACTTTTCAATTATGTCAACCATGCTCTTAAAAAAATAAAAATAGTAGTCAAACAAACAACTGATTCGAAGACTACAAAAAGCTGTATCCTAAATCAAGCAAAATAACTATATAACCAGAATTACCCGGTGCCGATGAATGTTAGAAAACTATTCAGGCTAAAACAGAAGAATTGGTTGAGAGCTTTCACTAAGAATTTATTTAAGAGAGAAGGGTGGCGGGGAACAGAAGGGAGTCAACAAACCCACAGCCAAGGGAACAACAAGAGATCTAAAATCAATGACAAGGAAGCCATAGAATGCCTGGGGTTCAATTAAGCGCAATGTAGCCAAGAGGAAGTACAGAGAGCCAAATGATGGTCAAATATGATAGTGGGGCAGGAGAAAAGTAAAAGAAAAGAAAGAACTAAGAGGCAAAAGACATTTATAGAGGTCTAAACATGGACGTGTAGGGATATAGGTCTATACACATATACTTACAGGTTAAGTATGAAGGTAGCAGATGGACACTGGGCCTCTACATAAGTCCTTCCTCAACACAGGAACACTTTGTTGTAATAAGCTGGCATTCTGTGATGCTCACCTTTCCAACACAGATCACTGAAGACAAAATGGGTGCATAAGCTAATGTGGTGAAAAGATGATGGTGCCAGATTATTACAAGATATAAAGTCTGGGGTCTAAAGGCTTAAAGTTAAACAAGAAGCCATCGAGCAGGGAAGCAACAAAGCCCACATGGAAGAAGTACAACAACCCATGTGATCACGAGGTGTCAATACTATCAGCTATCGGAAGACCCAAAAACAACCATTTAAATGTGAATGAGGGGGGTCGGAATGGAGACCCAAAGCCCATCTGTAGACAATTGGACATCCCCTCAAAGAAGGGTCACAAGGAATGGGTGAACAAGCCAAGGTACAGTATAGCACTGACAAAACATACAGCATTCCTCTAGCTCTTTAATGCCCCCCCGGCCCCTTATCATGACCCCAGTTCTATCTTACAAATCTGGCTAGACCACAGGATGTACACTGGTATGGATAAGAACTCTCAACACCTGGAACCCAGGACAGATAAACCCCTCAGGGCCAATAATGAAAGTACCAATATCATGATGATAAGAGGAAGTGGGGGTGAGGGGGATGAGGGAGAAAGGGGGAATGGATCACAATGATCAACATATAATACCCCCCAGGGAGACAAACAACAGAAATGTGGGTGAAGGGAGACAGCAAACAGTGTAAAATATGAAAACAAAAATAATTTACAAATTATCAATGGTTTACAAGGGTGGGAGGGTGGGGGAGGGAGGGCAAAAAAGAGCTGATACCAAGAGCTCAAGTAGAGAGAAAATGTTTTGGAAATGATGATGACAACATATGTATAAATGTGCTTGATACAACTGATGTATGGATTGTTCTAAGAGCTGTAAGAGTCCTCAATAAAATGATTTATTTAAAAAAAAAACTATTTCTTTAACACCAAGCAAAGTTTTAAGCAAGCAACGTCTGACATAATGAAAAAGTTTGGCGTATTCAAAAGCTGTATCCCCACAAATCTGAAACAGTTGTTGAAAGGATAAAGTCCTAATCAGCTGTTTCAGATATTTGACGGGAGATTAGCCTAAAAAAGAAGATAAGAAAAGATCAAAAGATTCAAGAAGTCCTTATGAGGCTGTTAAAACCAATTAATACAGTTGTGAACTATAAATAGCATTACAAATTGTGGTAGACATAAATTTATCTTTTCAGTGAGGAAAGTTGCTGGATTCTTTCTCATGACTTGGAAATGAAGAAAGTGAGATTACTAGAATTTTTTTTCAAACTGCTCATTTTGTTTCTCTTTTCTGTATATTCATTCAGACAAGGAACAGCTTCTACGGAAGGAAACCAAGGACCCATTGAACTGCTAAATGCAAAGTCAGCACTTCAAAAACCACCAGCAAGCTCTGTGGGAGAAAGACAAGGCTTCCTACTCCGGTAAAGAGTGACAGTCAGTCTCTCACGGAGGCAGCTCCACTTTGTCTTCTGGGGTTGCTATGTGTCGGCATCGACTTAGTGGCAGTGAGTGTGGTTTGGTTTTTGGTGGAAACTACCAACATGTAAATTAAAAGTATATTCATAAAAGGGTGCCATGTTCCCTATTTGAGTTTAAAAAACCAGATGAGATGGAGTAAAATTTACCTGGAGTACAATGTCATTGTATTATTACTCTGACCTCAAAAGAACTCCTTAGCCATGGTCTGTATCTTTATTAAACTCCAAATGCTAACTCTGTCTGTACAGAAACCTGTCTTCCTACAACACTGGTTCCGTACTTTTCACCTAAGAAACTGGGCAATTTTAAGTGAAATCTCTTGACCACCATATAAATCAACACTAGAAACAAAAGGCTATTTCTCTATGTATTTGGCGTCCCTCCATAAACTTGACAACACTGCTGCCTGATAAGAAAAGGTTGCCATTAGTTAATACTGAATTTTGCTTTTAATCCTTCACAAACATTTATAATGTTACAAGTCTGCTTCTTGGGGCAGACATTAAATTAAAAAAGAAACCTAAACCTACTGCAGTGATTCAGTTCTCATAGTGACCTGACCTATATATTAAAAGAGGTAAGAAAATTAGTCATGAAGAATTCTGAAAGAATAACTTAAATGCCTTATGTTCAGAAATTGTGTCAAATAATGGAAATTGTCATCTAGTATTTCAGAGTTATCAGTTGCTGCCGCAGTTCCCCGCCCCTTCCCCCCAATTAAGATCAGAAATAACTAACTTAAGAGCAGAAACAACTGTTTAAGCAATTGAAATAAAGCATTATACAAAATTATGATGATCATTTTAATTCCATTATCAGCACAACTTTTTAAATAACGTCGAACGATTACTTGGGCTACAGACTGCTCTGTTCCTCAGAGAATTGGGATTGGAATGAGATGAAGGTATTTCCCACGCAAATAGGTAAGGGTGCCACCTCTGCCAAAGCAAGGTCTTCTCGTTTTCAGGAAGATTTTTTACTCTTTTGCATGCTATTGCTTTCCTCAAGTGCAACTCACCTCAGTGACACGGGACTTTCGTAGGAATAGTAGTGATGCTCGATAAACATTAGTCTAGGTGTGGCAGTCTTCCTATAGGGCTTAATCAGGCAGAGGCACCATTCCGCATTTTGAAAATGACGTCCTGAAAGAGAAATCAAGTCTGTCTATCCAGCAGCAGCTCCCAGCTCAATCTGAAAGGGGCGACCGGGAGACTCCCACACCTGCCACCAGCCTCTGACGGGCCCCTCAGACTTGACTTTGCGCTGCGTTGGGCAACGCCCTTTGGGGCAAATCCACACTAGCCCCGAGGAAACAAACACACCGGCTTCTGCGCCCCTTGGAAACGGAGGGCGGCGGCGGGGCTTGCCACTCGGCTAACTTGACGTGGCTAGCGGCGGCGGTGGGCGAGACGGAGGGCAGCGTTTGAGGCCAGGCGGCTACCTGGTTGCGGCGTCCTCCGGCCTCGCGATGCCGGCACTACAGTCCTTGCTGTGAGGACACACGGAGAAACAGCCTGGGGCTCCCGGCTGCAGACTCCACCACCCGGCGCCCCACAACCGCGAGTGGAGAGGAAGGCGGAGCGGTCACTGGGAAGTCACGGGCGCCGACGTGTGACGTCTACGCACGGAGGCGGCGTGTCCCCGGAGTGGCCGGCAAAGATCCGTGGGGCGGGGCGGAGCCGCCGGGGGCGGGGAGAGGGCGTGGAAGGGGGCGTGGAAGGGCGGGGCGGAGCCGCCGGGGCGGGGAGAGGGCGTGGAAGGGCGGGGGAAGGGGCGGGGAAAGGGCGGGGCGGGTGCCACGCGCCGGGCGAGGAGGAGCCCAAGCGAGCCGTTGCCAAGGAGCTGCTGCCCTGAGAAGCCAACAGGGAAGGAGAGATGAGGGAGAAGATGGCAAAGGATTATAAAAAATGTAAGAAGTAGCGCACGCATGAGTACAAAAGCGCACTAAAAGAAGCTGACAGAGAATACAGCCTATCAAAATGTTCCAACACAGGCTACCCAGAAAAAAGGACTATAGCAAGTTTTTAAAAAAGGTAGTAGACATAGTAGGATACTATATTTTTAAGAGTAATTTTGCTTTTAAAACTAGCTTTTTTCATACTATATTTGGATGATTAAAGAAAGTAGGTGTTGTTAAACTGTGTGTTTTTCTTTTAAAACTAAAAGGCATTCTGTAGCTTTCTAGGTCTAAACATCTAATGCGTGTAAAAATGACTTTCCTATATATTGAGGTTTTGTCAGCGTGCACTATTCCAAGTTCCTTTCTATGCTGCAGGATTTCCAGACAGGGATAGATTCCCCTGAAACTATAATAAGAAATCAAACCCGATAGTGTCCTGAGTAACCTTGTAATAGGTTGCCTTACACAGAGTAACTTGGAATAACTAGGGAATCCAAATATCAGACAGGATAATGGCTTTGTGTGCTACTATAGTTGCACGCTATTCTATCCGTGTTTTACCGGTATTACAGGCAGCCATGATAAACAGACCACAGATTTTGCCAGAGTCCTCAGAGGTCAAACAATTCAGAATTTTTTTCTTCAAAGAAATCCACCCCAGCGGCCCACCACACTACACAACCCAAGCAATCATCTCTATATTATCATGCCTGAGTTTTTGTTTAGGGAGCCCTTTTGGTTTAGCAAGTTATGCATTGGACTGATAACCTCAAGATCAGCAGTTCAAAACCACTTGTCCCTCCTTGGAGAAAGTGGAACTGCTGAGTTCTCCTCTGTCTTATAGAGTCACTTTGAGATTTAATAGACTAAATGGCAATAACTTCTTACAGATCCTTGTTTTAGCCTGGTAGCTGAAAGACACAGCTTTTCCGCTTTTTCTTTTTGCCAAAAGATGGCACTGCAAGTTATCCAGTTTATGGCTTTGTCATTCTCATTCCAGCCTACTACAAAAGACCAGTGTTCAACATTCTTCCGATTCCAAGCTAACCTCATGTGACCTCTCCAACCCCCTAGTTATTCAGTAGGACTTATCGCTTCTGAATGCACAAAACTCTAGCTCTATTCTCTTTTGTACAGTAAAGCATCATGCGAATCTAAGCAAATTCCTTTCTGTTAGTGGTCTGAACATGCTTCAGTGGTCTGAAGCAGCTAGTCAGAAGTAATTCTTAGGCTCCTATCATAATTTAATGAATATGTAAACTGCTTTTGTTTCTCTAGAAGGTATAATAGTGATATATGCATATCCTTTAACTCAATAATTTTACTTCTAGAAAAGGTTAAAGATGTATATATGTGTATTTGTATATAGCCAGAAAAATGTCTAACAATTTTTTTAAATTATAGCATATTTAAATGATAGAATCTCTGGAGCCATTTAAAACAATGATCAAACTATTAATAGGTTATTTATAATATTCCCCAATAATATGTTAATGTTGACTCTAAGGTGGATCAGCGGTATTTCAAAACTAAAAATGTATAGATGGATTTTTGAGCCCACAGTTAATCATTTGCCCTAATCTAACAACAATTAGTGCTTATAGTGTTACCTTACTCAATATAGCCCTCGTGAAGAGATCACTGAAGATACAGGTGCTATAGAAAAGAAGAGTGGTGAAGAAATCATATGGTTCAGCGAAGGGCAAAAAATAGTGTCTGGAATCTTAAAGGTTTGTCTTCAAACAAACAGCCATCTAACTGAGGTGTCATTGAAGAAGCATCCCTGCTTATGTGATCCAAGGATTGTAAAGAATGAAATCAAAGATTGGAGGAGGAATTGTATGAGAGCTTAAATTCTGAGTACCCTTTTTGCAGACAGTCAAGCCCCAAATCCACTTACAGAGTCCCTGTGTGGATTAAACCTCCAGAGAATCCCCTCTAAACATTTACAGGGATGTAAATAGCCTTGTTGTTCAACAGAGTGCATTGGAAAGTGAATTCATGTAGACATAGTTAGGCTAAAACTTAATATCTTATCATTTGTTTTCCTTTTTTACTCATTTTAAATTTGTTCTAGTTATTTTCTGCTTTCTTTTGGATTGAGGGGTTTGAGGGTTTTGTTGCTTATTTTGTTTGTTCTGTTTTTAATGATTTTCTTTATACAAAGTCCAGGATAGGAATATTAACTCTCATATGCATATGAGGTAATTGAAAATACCATGACTTGGGTCAGGCACACCTGAGTCCTCAAAGTGACATCCTTGCTCTTCAATACCTTGAAGATTGTAGCAGATTTTCCCAATGCAATATATTGTTTGATTTCTTGATTGCTGCTCTATGAGCATTGACTGTGGACCCAAACAAGATGAAATATTTTATAAATTCAGGATTTTCTCCATTTATCATGATGTTATCTGTGATAGTTAGGTTTTCTGTGCCAACTAGGCTACCATAGGAACATATGGATGGAGATTAATAGGTCGCTGAGATAAATGGCCCTTTGAGGCTGGCTTCATTCTCTCTCCCAGCTGATCAGACGAGTGCTGTCTGAGTTAGCTGCTCTGCCTCAACCGCGTACTGTGCTCCCTGTGGGCCATGCGGTGCTCCGTCTACCTGGCCGGGCAACCCGTGAACCGCAGTGGACTGCGCTGCTGTGCTGTGCTGCTCCACTCCAAGACACCACCCCACCCTGCCATGTCTGCTGCCTTTGGACTGACACTGCATTCCAGCCCACCATTTTGCATTGCTACATCTTGAGGTTCTGCCAAGGCCTGCTTTGCCATGCTGAGCTACTGGCCTCTGCTACACCTTACTACTTCAGCCTCCTGCTGTCTGCTTCCTTGGCCTTCAGTCAGTGGCCTTGTGAGTTAGAAAGACCTTCAGTGGATTAACTATCCCACAGAAGTAAGCTGAACTGAGCTCTCTGCAATGTTGTGTGAGCTACTTCACTTTTTGCTATATATATATATAGTAGGTTTATAATCATATATATATGATTATACATATATAATCATACATGTCCTGGTTTTGTTACTCTAAAGAACCATGCCTAACACATTATCTACTGGTCCATTTGTAAAGATCTTGATTTTGTATGAGGCCCCGGGTTCGTTCCCCGGCATCTGCACCAAAAACAAACAAAGATCTTGATTTTATGTTGAGTTGCAATCCAGACTGAAGCCTGCAGTTCTTGATCTTCATCAACAGGTGCTTCAATCCCTCCTTGCTTTTAGCAAGCAAGGTTGCATCATCTGCATATCAAAGATTGTTAATAAGTTTTCCTCCAATTCTGATGCCACATTCTTCCTCACATAGTATATCCTTTTTGATTATTAGTTTATCGTGCAGATTAGATTAGGATGGTGAGAGGATAAATCCCTAACATGCACCTTTCCTACAACATTTCCTTGTTCAATTCAAAAGGCTACTTCTTGGTCTATGTACAGGTTCCCAATGAGCATAATGAAGTGTTCTGGAATTCCCATTCTTCTCAAGGCTGTCCATAGTTTGTTATGATAAACACATTTGCTTAGTTAATAAAACAAAAGTAAACATCCTTCTTATATTCTCTGTTTTCAGTCAAGATCCATCTGACGTTGGCATTAATATCCCTCCATGACACAAGCTCTTCTGAATCTAGCTTGACTAGAACCTTGTCAGTCCTGTCCTTAAGAGCCGACTAGAAGCCAGTCAGTCCTGGCTCAGAGAACCTAACTGAAAGGCATCAGTCCAGCCCAGCTAGTCGTCCAAACACCATTAGTCAAAGCCTAGAGAGCCAACCAGAAGTGGGGCAGTCACAGGCCAGATTGCCCACCAGAACCCAGTCAGTCCCAAGCAATAGAGCAGACCAGAACCCAGAAAGTCTGGCCCAGAGAGTCAACCAGAACACCATCAGTTCCAGCCCTGAAAGCTAACCAGAACCTGGTCAGTCAGTCCCCTGTTGGGATTCAGTGCCTGCCAGTCAGTCCCTCAGATGCTTTGGGCCACTGTCTGGGCTTTGGGCCCTTGTTCTGGTTTAGGGTCAACAGGCTTCTTCTACCCACAGGCCCTCTGGGTCGCCTGTGGCACCTAGGCTGTCCCTCCTGTCCGGTATTAAGACTGCAGGCCAATCTCCGAGGTGCTCTTCCTGCCTCCAAGGGCCTAGGTGGGGCCCGGGTCAGGCTTAGAGGAATGCTGGCCACCACCTCCCGCCCTCCCAGGCACTCTGGGTCACTGCCTGCCCCCACTCCCCCGCACCCTTGGGCTTTACAGACTGCCAGCCACTCTCCATAAGCACTCTGGCCCACCTCTGCATCTTCTGTGGGCTCCTTGTCTAGGTTCAGGATCTGCAGGCAGCTACCTAGTCTCTATGGGCCTGCCAGGCAATCCCCGTAGGTGCTCTGGGCTGCCACCCAGGTTTCCTCGGGGCACTATAGGGGTTCAGGGCCTGCTGGATGCTGCCCTAGGGGTTCATGGCCAGCACCAGTCACCTCCGAAGGCCACCTGTCGGGGTTCAGGGAATGCTGGTCACTCCCCTAGACTCTCTATGCCATCTCCTGGGCATTGGCAGGCCCCTGCTGGGTTTCAGAGACTGCCGACCTGTCTCCCTCCTAGGGCTTCCTGGGCACTCCCTCTGGGCTAGGTGCTCTGGGTCATTGCCAGGGTTTCTTCGTGGCCTCAGTAGGGGTTCAGGAGTGTGTGCCATTCCTCCTACGGACTCTGAGCCGCCTGCCAGGGCCTTGGGGCCCCTGTTGGGTTTTGGATGTTGCAGGCTGCTCTCCCTAAGTGCTCTGTCCCAATGCCGGGGCTTCGGCAGGCCCCTGGTAGGAGCCATAGCCTTCTGTTGCTCCCACTAAGCCCTGTGGGCCAGCACCCCAGGGGGCTTCGGGAGCACAGTGTCTAGTGGGCGCTGCGGAGGGGCAAGCACCCTGACAAGAGGGCTGAGGAGACACTGGCAGCGGCCCAAGCGCCTAGAGGGTAAAGCATGGGTCCAAGAACCCCAAAAGGTGAGCCATGGAGTGGCCAGAGATGTCCCAGAGCGCCTATGTGGCGTGGCCATCATTCCCAAAACCCTGACAGTGAGGCCATAGAGGCGCCTGCAGCAGCTTGGAGCACGGAGTTACAGGTCTGCAAACCTTGAACCCGGACAGGGGGACATCGAAGCTCCAGGGGCAGCCCAGACGCCCAGAGGTTGAGGCCAACATTCCCTGAACCGCATGGAGACTCAGGCATCAACCCAGACCTCCTATGGTTACTGGACAGAAGAGCCCAAATCCTGACGGGTGACCCACCCAGACCCCCGTGGCAGCTTAAAGCACCTAGTGGGAGCAGAGATGGATACAAACCACGATAAAAGGGGCTGCCAAGGTGCCGGCTGCAGCCCAGAGCGCCTGGGGTGACGGGTCTGTGGACCCTGAAGTCAAACGGGGCCTGATGGGACCCGTGGAGTTCCAGAGCGACTAGTGGGAGAGGCAGAGAGCCCAACAAGTTGGCTGCGGAGGGGCTGGCATGCCCATAACCCTGACAGGGTGGGTCACGGAGGTGCCAGCGGGCCAGGTCGCCCTGGTTACGGGCCTCCAAAACCCAAACACAGAGGTCCCTTTGAGGTCCCAGTGGTGGCCCAGAGCACCTAGCAGGAGTGAGCAGCTGTTGCTTGCAGGCGTTCAGGGCACCTAGGGTTACAGGCTTCCAGACCCTGAACCTTGATAGGGGTCCGCTGAGGGTCCCCATAGAGGCCCGGAGCACCTAGGGAGAGTGACGATCATTCCCAGAACCTTGAGGGGGGTCCACTGCGGCCCTGATGGTGGCCCAGAGTACCTAGTGGGAGTGGTGGAGAGCTATGAACCCTGACAAAGGGGCTGCTATGGTGCTGCTGGCAGCCCAGAGAACCTAGTGGGGTGACCAGGATTCCCAGAACCCAGATATGGTGGTGGCCATGGCATCGCTGGCAGATAACACCAAATTATGATCCAAAGTGATGGTTCCATTGGAGTCTTATAAATACAGGAGTAGTCCCATGTCTTTGGGGACACCAGGGCTTCTCTTGATGGAGTTTTGAAGAGTCTAGCATAGATCCGATGAGCTCTAGTAGAAAGAGATGATAAAGCCCTTGATAAAGAGAGACCCATTCAAATATAGCTGAGTTGGAGGTCCTGTGTTTTCAAAACGCTCCCTGGGCCATTAGGCCAGAACCTCAGATTCAGAGCAAGGCCAGTTCTCAACTGTTCCTTATCCTCTCTTCCACATTGAGTGGCATTACACTAAGGTGGCCACGCCCTTTTGATCACCAAGTCAGACTGCCTCTCCCAAATCCTAGGCTTGTTACTTCCTTGTATAAATTCTAGGGTAAATTAGTCTCTGTGTCTTCATTTTCACATCTATCATATGGGAATGATGATGATATTCCATAGGGTTATTAGGGATAGTAAGTATATGTGAAGTGCTTCAAACTGTGTCTGTCAATATCTTTTTTCTTCTCTTTCTACATAAAGGTGCAAGTTTTTGGGAACCTTTGACTTTGAAGACTGGCCACACCAAGCCAGCTGTGGGTCTTCACTTTGAGATAGGGTCTGTCGCTGCTGTCCACTTCCCCCTGGCCACAAAGAATGGCTTCCTGCACTTCTTGCTTCGTGGTTGCGACCTTGAGCTGTTCACTTCAGTGCTCAATGACTTGGGGCCCTTACTGGAGGATGAGAAGATTCCAGTGGTGGTCCCCATGCAGACTGAGCTGCTGACGGTGAGAAAAACCTTTACACACACACCTAGTAGACACGCGCCCCTCCCCTCCCACCTGCCCTTGCAGTGGCACTGTCAACTTCTTCCCTTGTCACCATAGTGAGGAGCAAATGAGGCGATGCTCTTTGTCAGTGTTCTACCCTTTACTTGTTGCTGCCAAGTCAACTCCCAGTCATAGTGACCCTAACAGGATCCCAAGGCCATAATTTCCTGTTACATACTCTGAGGAAGTTGAGGATATCAGACCACAGGGTAGCAACACTCTCAAGTTCCAGCTCAGATTTCCTCTATGTAACAGATTCATGTACGTGCACACACACACACACACACACACACACCACAGACCCAGGCAAAAGTAAGCATGCATGCTCAAGTGACTAGAGAGCCACAGAGCTGGATGGGAGAGGGACCAGGCTGGCCAAGCACATGCCATCAACTGGAGGACTTAGAGAACCTTTCTGCTGCAGGCTGAGAAAAAGTCAAAATTCAAACAATGGCAGGACGCAAGATAAACACAGACTGTTCAGCCAATGGGCCTGGGTAGATGAGGAAGGGGAGATGCAGGGGAGTTTGGGAAAGCAGCCTCAGAAAGGGAGGTTTTCCTTTATTAGGAATTCAGATGGGCAGAGGTCCTGTGACTCCAGTGTCATTCGGAGGATGAAGGAATGTGCCACACACAGCATTACCTCTGTTGTCTTGTGTCCTCTCCCAAGATAGAGAGAAACCACAAACATCTGCCCTCCAGCCTTGGTCCTTGACACTCACATGAACTTTCCCCAAACACCCAAAAAAGGAATGACCTCTACACATGCAAGATGAGGCCCAGCAAAGGGCCACACGTAGAAAAAGCCTCAATAACTCTTGTTATTAGAACTGAAGCCAGAGAAGCCATCACAGCTGCCATGTCCTCCTCCTCCTCAGATGTCAAGGTCTCCTCGGCCTCCTTCTCTCTTTCTGTCTCTCTTCCTTGTAGGCCTGAGCCTTTTCCTCCTCTTCTCTGAGGTCCTTCCACCTTTCCTCAAATCACAATCTTTCTGCTTCTCCTCCATCTACTTCTGGTTGACCTCAAAGCATTTCTTCACCGGGTCCAGGGTGGAACATTCTACTGCAATGTAGGTTTCGCTGATACTTTTTTTCTACTGATGTGATCCAGGAAGTTGATGGAGTCCTCACCACACAATCACAGACATGGCAGTAATATGCTCCCATCTCTGATTGTGGGGTAGTCTTGGTAATGGCAATTGTCTTCCCAAGCTTGGATTCCAGATCTGTGCTGGAAACATTGCTGCTTGATGGGTTGCCCTGGTTTTCCACCCTTCCTTTCTCTCTATTCTGTGAGCCTCTTCTCTGAGAGCATCTCATATTCAGCTTTGTCCCATTTGTAGCAAAAGTCCAAGTGTTTCGTCCCACTGCCCATCTTCACTGCGAAATCCCCCACCAACTTTCCATAGCTATATGCCTCCAGACTGTTATATCTACGTCTCAAGAGTAGTCAGGACAACACTAAAGACAACGGTTGAATGAAGAGTTTTATTCAAGCCGGAGGCCAGGATTCAGCACATGCCCCAAATCCCTGGGCTCACCAGTGCTCCTCAAACATCAGTTTATAAAGCAACAAACCACAAGCAGGTGGGGTGACTTTTCACATTCAATCACAAAAGCACATGATTACCAGAGTGATGAACAGCTTAGGGGCTTCCTGCCAGTATTCGTTATGGGTATGGGCAACAGCCCACCCAAGTTTTTAATCCGATGGCTCCAGGTGAGAAAACGAATGTGGAAGTAGCTAGCTTAAGCTGCATAGAAGTACAGAAGTGAAAGTCAGCAGGTAGCAAATGAGCCTTGAGACACTTCATGGCTAAACCCTGAAAGATACTCCCCCATCCCTCTGGACCAGGGTTCCGAGAAGGGAGCCCAAACAAGCATTTCCTCTTCATCCCCTGACACTTGAGCCATTTGAGTCTAGTGGCTTTGAAAGCCCAATTACCCATGGCATTCCAGGTTTCCCTATCTGCTCTGTGCTTCATCAGTTTTACCTGAATTATGGTTTTAAGGCCTCTCAAGAATTGGACACCTATAGGGTACTGGGGAACTTAGGGAATCTAGAAGTCCTTTGTGGCAGTTACATCATCAAAGACTCAGGGTGATGCAAAGTTAGGTGTGGCAGTTATACACTCTCCTGACAGCCTGAGGGAAGGAGTGGAGTCTAGCCTGTCAATCAGGTCAGACCCAATAATACCTCTGTTTTGGCAGTGCCTTTTCCTGGGGTTTCTGGGAATTCCCATCTCCCTCCCCGGAGTGGGAACACATGCTCTCCCTTAGAATCATTCCTCTTGACAAGTCAAATGGAGCCAGAGCCCTGGAGCTGGAAGAGCCATGGGAGGCCCACACCAGCGCTGAGATACTGTCACTGCCCCTGGATCCTTAAGACTTTCTACCACTGGCCTGTAACCTTTCTGCATTTTTGCTGTTGCATGTGTTGCATGAATCTGAAGAGGAATTTATAGACTCATATCAGACATACAGACTAATACTGGACTTAGGGACTTGATCTGGATGGGGTTGGAATGTTTTCTTAATATACAATCACCCTTTGATATAAACCACTTTCTAATGCACATATGAGTATCCATGGATTTGTTTCTCTGGTCCACCTGGACCTACACAGTCTTTCAATCAGATGAAATTAATTGGTGGTGCTAAATAACGGAGGGTCATGTGACGTCAGAAACATGTGTGCTAACTAGAGCAAGTCTTAAGAAGGGAATCATTGGAGGCTGTCTGGCCCCTAGAATTATCTTGAGGAGAGATGGAGGCAAGTAGTGTGTCTGGCCAAGCTTGGAAGAACAGCAACAATCCTGAAGCTTGTGAAGCTTCTGCTGAATGAAAATTATCACTGTTGTGAAGTTAGTAAGAATATCTTGCCCAGAATCTCTGGGCACTTGGAGATGACTAGAAACTGATGTGAGAATGGTACCTTATAAAGACTGCATCAATGTGGCCTTAAAAAATGTGGTCGTGTAATGAGGGGTTGTGAAATTATACTTGAGACTCCTACTAGAGAAGTGGGTGCTAAGAAATGTATCCTGACGTTCAGGTAGTGTTGAATATGTGGAATAAGTGTCAAAAGTAAAGAAATCGGCTTACCTGAGATGATGATAGTTTCCCTGGGCTCGAGATGGGTGATCTCAGTGGGGCCCTTCAACCCTGGGCACTGTCTATCCTCCATTGCCAGTCCTAGCAGCCCTGAGCAGAACGTCCTTCATGTGATATGGAAGAGGGGATCCTTCCCGCCTTCTTTCAGATAGGGCAGTCAATTCCCAATGTCCTCCTTGTCTGCAATGTGGGCAAGGCTTTGGCAGAAAAGGAGGATGGGCTCATTGTCCCACCAGGAAATCCTTCAATCAGGGTCCGGTTGATTTGGATGCACTTATCCTACCTGTAAGGTCTTTAGCCAGCATCTGATATTTACTTTTGTCCCTTTGTGGTTGGTTGAACTTTTTGTGATCCTCCCTGTTACTGAAAATGTGAACGTTGCCCTTTGAAGGTCTCGCTGTGCTGACTCAGGGCCATGCTGCAATTGCTCAAGTCTTCTCTTTATGTCAGGTCCTGACTGTGGAATGTGGTGTGAATGACATCAAGTAGTCCCAGCTGGTGTTGAGGGTCCACTCGGGAGTACTTATATAGACAGACCCTCTGGAAGCCAAAATAACAATTGGGCAGGGGTTTCTTTGGGCTCCTGAAGGATTTCTCTAATTTTGTCATAATTGACTGCCTTATTCACGGTGTTTTGTAAGCCGCCAATGACACGAATAGCCATGTCCTCTCAGAGAGTGAGGTCCCCATGACCGAGCTGATGGTTCCAATTAGGGTCTCGTGGAGAACAGCATCGGAACCCACTGCTTTTTTCCAGCGATGGGGCATGAATTTCATCCCCTCTCTGTTGTGCCGCTATCCAGGCTCTATAGCCTCCCTGTGTTCTGGGGTTAATGTGGTTGTGAGAATTATATAGATATCATGCGGGTAAAATCGTATGGCTGAGTGAGATATTTAAATTCTTTCATAAAAGTGGATCAGAATAAAAACATCCCAGGCAGTTCTTGAGAGCAGATAAATCAGAGAGAGTGAAAGGAATGGGTCCTTTCACTAATCCTTCAGCGTAGGAAGCCTCATGCAGACAAGGCACGGGGAAGGTTCTGAAGATGGAATTGTTACATACAACATAACAGATTCGGAGGCCTAAGCAGCGGAAAGTATGCTAGCAAAGGGTGGAGACAAAGGCAGCAGAGGAGAAGGTGTCAAGTAGCAGAGACCATGGTGGCAGTAGATGGGTTGACAGAAGGGAGGTGGGAGGGATCTTGGAGGAAGATGACTGATCTGGGGTGTGTGAGCCAGAATAAGGAGAAGACAGTGGAGTGGGAGACATGGGAAAACAGAATGTTGGCTTAGAGATGTTGCGAGGAGCTGGAGGTTTCCAGGAGGAGACAAGATTCAATTTGTAAGGGGGAGGAGAAAAGGCTGGTGCACATGACGGTGTCACTGTGACCACAGGTGTAGCTGAAGGCGGCTGAATGTGACTCCAAGGGTAAAAGACGATTCATTGATTGAGCAGGAATTGAGGATGGTACACACTTGATATCAGAGGGGATGGGAAGCAAGAACACAGAAGCTTGGCACCTGTACACAGCTCTTTACCAATACATACTTATATAATTTCCAGATATTAATGAAATCACACTTCTACTTATCATCTATCATACATATAAAACACTGAGTCAAATTATATCTGATATAACATAGTTGAACAAAGGAAATATATGCAATAATCACATACAAAGAAAATACATCAACAATTACAAGCCTCGCTTTTGCAATGGATCACGTGGTCATAATTGATAGGTAGAACTACCTTCTACTGCTACCCATTCTGTATTACCTTTGCCCTCAGCAAGCACCTCAGCTGGCTGTGGTTTTTGGCCTGACGGGTTGCCCCAGACGTTCATTCCTGAGGGGTCTGGGCCATTATAAGTCCTGTTAGGATTGGGTTGCTGCAACTTACCATTTACTTTAATAACAGGGCATGGTAACACTAAGAGTCGGCCTATGGGATCTCCTGGATTCCAGACATATTCTTCTTTACCTCCATTATGTAGTACCAGTCCAATTTCTCCTTGGTAATCAGGATGAATCACACCACTTAGTACAGTGACACTCTTCCTGACCTGTTGATCCAAAGGCATGAGAAGTCCAAAGTGGCCAGGGGGCATTCTCAGCTGCCACTTCAGTGGAATCCGTGCTGTGTTTCCAGGTGGGAGAGTTCCTTTCTTCAGGACCAGGACCTCCATGCCTGAGGAACACAGGGTTGCTGGGACAGGAAGCAAACATGTTTCAAGGGGATCACTAGGAGTAATAGTGAGTGGTGCCACTCCAGCTTCCACCCCTTGGTTCCTGGACCCATGAATTCTGGCTCTTGGAGACACAGCACCATATATTGGCCGCTGGTTTAGAGCGTATACAGCTTCCTGGAGATCAGGAAGCCCCACAAGTTGTTGCCACCTAGTGGGCGCCGTAATTGTGTCTTTAGGAGCCCATTCCATCGTTCCATCAAGCTGGCAGCTTCAGGATGATGAGGAACATGATACGGCCAGTGGATTCCATGGGAATGGGCCCATTGCCGCACTGTATTTGCTGTGAAGTGAGCTCCTTGATCTGAAGCAAAGCTATGTGGGATGCCATGCCGGTGCATGAGGCATTCTGTGAGTCCACAAATAGTAGTTTTGGCAAAAGCATCACGTGCAGGGAAGGCAAATCCATATCGAGAGTAGGTGTCTATTACAGTAAGAACAAAACGCTGTCCCCTCCATGATGGAAGTGGTCCTATGGAATCAACCTGCCACCTAGTTGCTGGTTGATTTCCCCGAGGAATTGTCCCATCTCTTGAACTTAATATTGGTTTCTGTTGCTGGCAAATGGGACACTCAGCAGTGGCAGTGGCCAAGTCAGCTTTGGTGAGTGGAAGTCCATGTTGCTGTGCCCATGCATAACCTCCATCCCTGCTGCCATGTGCACTTTGTTCATGTGCCCATTGGGCGATAACAGGGGTGGCAGAGGAAAGAGGAGGACCAGTCTCCACAGCGTGTGTCATCTTATCCACTTGATTATTAAAGTCCTCCTCTTCAGAGGTAATCCTTTGGTGAGCGTTCACGTGAGATACAATTAACTTTACATTCTTGGCCCATTCAGAGAAGTCTATCCACATACCTCCTTGTCACCAATTTTCCAATCATGGTCCTTCCAATTCCCTGGCCATTCAGCCAAGCCATTAGCCACAGCCCATGAATCAGTATATAATCTCACATCTGGCCATTTTTCCTTATATGCAAACTGAACGGCCAAGTGCACTGCTCGAAGTTCTGCCCATTGGGAAGATTTCCCTTCACCACTGTCCTTTACGGAGATCCCAGAAAGGGGCTGTAGTGCTGCTGCTGTCCACTTATGAGTGGCACCTGCATATCGTGCAGAGCCGTCCGTAAACCAAGCATGACTTTTTGGTCTTCACTTAAAGTATGGTAAGGAACTCCCCAAGAAGCCATAGGTGCAGACTGGGAGAAAGGAGGCAATGTGACAGGAGTGGAGACTGTTGGCATTTGGGCCACTCCTTCATGCAGCTTACTTGTTCCTTCAGGTCCTGCTTTGGCCCGATCTTGTATATACCACTTCTATTTAACAAGGGAGTGTTGCTGCACACATCCAACTTTATGATTATGTGGGTCAGACAATAGCCACTTCATGATAGGTAATTCAGGCCTCATGGTGACTTGGTGGCCCATGGTGAGGCCTTCAGTCTCCACCTAGGCCCAATAACAGGCTGACGGCTGATTTTCAAAGGGGGAGTAGTTGTTTGCAGAGGATGGCAAGACTTTACTCCAAAATCCCAATGATCTACGCTGTGATTCACCAATAGGGGTCTGCCAAAGACTCCACACTGCATCTTTATCTACAACTGTCACCTCTAGCACCATTGGGTCAGCAGCATCATATGGTCCCAGTGGCAAAGCAGCTTGCACGGCAGCCTGAACTTGTTGAAGAGCCTTTTCTTGTTCTGGGCCCCGCTCAAAAATGGAGGCTTTTCGTGTCACTTGATAAATAGGTCGAAGTAGAACACCCAAGTGAGGAATATGTTGCCTCCAAAATCCGAAGAGGCCCACTAGGCGTTGTGCCTCTTTTTTAGTCGCTGGGGGAGCTAAATGTAATAGCTTATCCTTCACTTTAGTAGGAATATCTCAACATGCCCCACACCACTGGACCCCTAGAAATTGTACTGATGTGGAGGGTACCTGAATCTTTGTTGGGTTAATTTCCCAACCCCTTGTACGCAGATATTGTACCAATGAATTTAGAGTCTTTGATACATCCTCCTTAGTGGGCCCAATCAGCATAATGTCATCAATATAATGGACCAGTGTGACACGTTGTGGAACAGACAGGTGGTCAAAGTCCCTTCGGACTAAATTATGGCACAGAGCAGAAGAGTTGATGTACCCCTGGGGGAGAGTTGTGAAAGTATATTGTTGCCCCTGCCAGGTGAAGGCAAACTGCTTCTGGTGGTCCTTTGAGACTGGTATGGAGAAGAAGGCATTAGCCAGATCAATAGCTGCATACCATGTACCAGGAGAAGTATTAATTTTATCAAACAATGTAATCACATCTGGGCCAGCAGCTGCAATTTGAGTCACCACCTGGTTAAGTTTATGAAAATCCATTGTCATTCTCCAAGATCCATCTGTATTCGTTACAAGCCAAATTGGTGAATTAAATGGGGAGGTAGTAGGAATCACCACCCCTGCATCTTTCAAGTCTTTGATGGTGGCACTGATCTCTGCAATCCCTCCAGGCATGCAGTATTGCTTTTGGTTTACTACTTTCCTAGGTAATGGCAATTCTAATGGTGTCCACTTGGCCTTTCCTACCATGATAGCCCTTATTCCACATTTTAGGGATCTGATATGGGGGTTCTGCCAGTTACTAAGTATGTCTATTCCAATGATGCATTCTGAAACTGGGGAAATAACCACAGGATGGGTCCCGGGGCCCACTGGACCCACAGTGAGGCGTACTTGAGCTAAAACTCCATTGATAACTTGACCTCCATAAGCCCCCACTCTGATTGGTGGGCCTTTGAAACATTTTGGGTTTCCTGGAATTAGTGTCAGTTCTGAGCCGGTGTCTAGTAATCCCCCAAAAGTTTGATTATTTCCTTTCCCCCAGTAACAGTCACTGTTGTGAAAGGCCGCAGGTCCCTTTGGGGAAGGCTAGAAGAAAGACTAACAGTATAAGCCTTCAGTGATGTAGCAGGATCCTCCTTACAAGGGACCTGGCCTCACCTTCATTCAAGGGGTTGTGGGTCTGTAAACTGGCTCAGGCCTGGGAATTGGTTGAGCGATCGTGACTGTCTATTCTGCTGTTCACCTGATCTACCATTCTTTTGCCTGTACAGATCACATAAATATTTAGTAGGCTTCCCATCTATTTCATTCCTGGGGACACTGTGGCTAAGTAGCCAATGCCATAATTCCACATGAGACAGGTTGCTTTGATTATTATTGAAAACTTGTTGTCTATTATAACCACGCCTACCCTGTCTCTGTGGATTCAGTGCTGACACCTGCCCTCTACCATCACGGGGACCAATCAGCCCCATTGTGGGCAAATGTTGGAGTTCGCTTAGGGCAGTGCCCACTGTTAATCCTGGTGCACATAGAATAGCAATTACAGGAGTCTTAAGAGATGCTGGGGCCCACTTCACAAACTTGTTCCTTATGGTTGTGGTAAGGGGTATGTCTTCAGGACACCCCCTTTTTGGATCTATGGGAATATCTTGATAGATCCATTCTAACATACCAATTTCTCTAAGCATTTGGATGCCTTCCTCTACAGTGTACCAAGGCAGGTCAGGTACTTCAAGTTGGTCTAATCTAGGCCACCTGGCAGTCCATGCTTTATTGAACTAACCAAATAATGACTTAGATCCTTTTTTAGCCTGTCTCGCAGAGACATTGCAAGAAGAGTCTGTGCTTAGGGGTCCCAAATCCAGAAACTCAGACCGGTCTAATATTACAGTTCGTGCGCCAGTATCCCACACCCTGAGTAACCATTCCCAGGGGTATTCTCCAGGAATACCTACACACATAAAGACCTGCTCAGGTTCTCAAATATGTACAAGTATAATTGAGAACTTGAGCAGGTCTTTAGGTGTGTAGCACACTTCTTCTTGGATAATCCTCTCAACCTCACCTTTAGGAGGTTTCTGAGACTTAATTTTAGTGACTGGTCTGGCAGAAATAATGGGTGGTGAGAGTGTTTCCTCGGTGCTCTCAGCAATATCTTGCGAAGCATCATCCTCTGGTAATGCTACTGATGCAGCCCCACCTGGCATACCAACTTGAATCGTTTGGCTAATCTGCTCAGGTGTTTCTAAGGGTTCAATATCCTCTTCTTCTGGATCATCAGCCCCTATGTTCCCATCCCATGTTTCAGGGTCCCAACTTTTCCCAATGAATGCCCTTACTTTGGTTTCAGACACTACTCTAGATCTGCAATTCAGCTGCCGTTGTCATTCAGCCACTCGTATAATGAGACTCTGGACCTGGTTCTCAGCAATGTCAGCTCTTTTACTAGAGGAGAGAAGGCTCTCCTTTGTAGCACAGATGGAAGTTTTCAAATCTGTTAGTCTGCATGTGAGGCGTGCTTTTGAGCCTCTGAGATCATCCCTCTCCTTAATAACACTTTCCATCGTATGAAGGACCAGCCAACCAGCTTCGCTATACTTGTCATTTTCACAAAACTCCTGGAAAATATCCAATATGCGATTGCCTAGAGCATCTCCTTTATCCAGCATGTCATCTACTTTAGGTGCTACTTTAATATTATCTTTGCTATTTCAGACCATGGATTAGTACGGGTAGTAGACGTATTCCCGTCAAGACTAAGTAGGTTGGAAAACCAATTTAAGAAATCCATATTTATAGTGTACTTCTCTAGAAGCACTCCTGGTACCAAAATGTATTGGACAGGGTTCTCTAGAGAGACAAACCAGATTGCTAGTAATTATATATAAATATATTCATAAAGATAGATATATCATACAAGAAATGAACTGTTAAATAATATACAGATAGATAATACAAGAAATTAACAGTTAAATTATAAAGCAGTGAGACACTAGCAGTCCTTCAAGTTTTAAGTGCTGCCAGGTTTCTGTCCCCTTCTTTAGTGAGAGCTGGGCTATATATACCCAGGCAGCAAACAGCAAGGCAGGTCCCCAACTGTCATCAACTGTCAGCCCCCAGCTCCAGAGATGAACATTCCAATCGTGTGGGCTTAAAGGGACCTCAATTTACAGCGACACAGTCCATAGGCTAGGCATCCCACAGGTAGTGTACCCTTTTAAACTGAGGCACAGAACAACCAAGGTGAGGCTCACCGAGCCATTTATCCCTCTGCCCTTCAGTTCATCCTACTTGTGTTTATCGGCCAGGCTGGCACAATAAACTATAGCACCACCCAAGCCCCTGACATCAGGTCATTTTTTCCCTTCCCTCCCCACTCCCCCCTCCCTCATGAACCCCTGATAATTTATAAATTATTATTTTGTCATATCTTGCTCTGTCCCACATCTCCCTTCCCCCACTTTTCTGTTGTATGTCACATGCAGATCTTTGTAATCAGTTCCCCCTTTCCAACCTACCCTCCCTATCCCCTCCCAGTATTGCCACTCACACCACTGGTCCTGAGGGGATCATCTGCCCTGGCTTTCCTGTGTTTCCAGTTTCCATCTGTACCAGTGTACCTCATTTGGTCTAGTCAGGCTTGCAAGGTAGAATTCTGACAGTGGGGTGGGGGAAATGAAGCATTTAGAAACTAGAGGAAAGTTGTACTTTTTATCGTTGCTACATCGCACCCTGACCCGTCTCGTCTCCTCCCCAAGACCCTTCTGTAAAGGGATGTCCAATGGCCTACAAATGGGCTTTGGATCTACTCTCTACACTCCCCTGCTCATTTACTATGGGAAGATTTTTGTTCTGATGATACCTGATCCCTTGACACCTTGTGATCGCACAGGCTGGTGTGTGCTTCTTTCATGTGGGCTTTGTTGCTTCTGTTCCAACATATATTCTAAAAGGTGAACAAAAATATGAACAGTCCAATTCACTGTGGTTGTAGAGCCACCCATCTGGAAGAAAAGGACACACTGGTTATAGGTGGCGCCTATTGACAAGGCAAGGCATTCACACTTGGTGTCTAAGAACAAAATGCTTGGAACACATATCAAGTCTGGTCTCCAAGGAATGGACACCTCTACCTCTCACAACGTGCTCTTTAGATCAGAAGGTGTGCCAAAGCTCTTCAGACAATACTGGGGGAAAGGAACCATAAGTTAACAGAGCCTGGCTCAGGTAGCATTACCTCTCTGTGTGAAAATGAAGAAATCCCTGGTTCTGCATCCTGGACCTTGATCCATGGTGCAGTTGCCATAGTCTTTGAGACATCGGCCCTTCTCAAAGGTGTTGCAGACCATGCACAGGGTGGACAAAGCTGAAGGAAAGAAGACATGACAGCTGAACCCTGAAGAGGGGGACCTAGCACCAACATGGACTAGGCCTCACACCCAGACCAGGAGACAAGGTCAAAGCATAACCTAAAGACCTCCCCCACTCCATATTTTATTGTCTTGGGAGCTGAAAGTGTTACCATTCAATTGCCTCTGTTGACCCTATAGGGATCTAGGACCTTGGCAAGAATAAATAACCTTGAGCAAGTATGTGAGATATTAACTGTCATTAAAAATGAGTAATGCTTGGAGATGAGAGAGAAGAAAAACATGATAGGTTTCAACATGGTAGGTACAAATACCGCCCAGGCACTTCAATAACCTTGAAAACTGTGTATCTCTATCAGTGTATCTGCATGGAATCAGACTCAATGTACCCAAGCACCAGTCCTATGTTCACGCTCACATATATTTTATGGGAGGGCTACAAAGGGAAAGAGGTCTCCTTAGGTGTAGTGCCACTGTACAGAGCACAACCAGAGCATGCACGTATACTCACTGGGCTCAAGAATCTCTGTAGATGGTGGTGGCATAAGGCTGCACTGTCTCAAAGGATGGGAGGTAGCTTTCAGTCTCCCAAGATTCCACAGCTCAGCAAAATGTCCATAGTATTATTTACACACACACACACACACACACACACACACGTTCGCCATCAGGCCTTCAGTGACCTGGCTGGATCAAGACCCTGGGGCTGTTTCGGTGTAGAAAGACTGCAACAAACATTGGTCCGCCTCTTAAAGAGGCAGCACAGTCATCCCCAATAACCCAAATTGGAGAAGGCTCCCCTTTTCCTATCTGCCCCAGGATTATGGCTGATCCCTTAGGAAGTACTCTTGTCCTGGTAGGATTCGGGATGGGGGCACCTAAGAGAAGTTTCAGACACTGACTGCCTGGCCAGATAATTCCACACCTTATCCTGAACCCCTTACCCTCCCATACCCACAGTTCAAGCTAGTTAGACCAATATCCCAGAACTTTGTCCTCAACCCCTGCCCTAGCCAAGCCACCAGGGTCTCACCCACTCCTTTGAAGAACACAGTAGGGAAGACTGGGAGTAGCAGGAGCAGGAACTTGTCCATCTCTGGGATGACAGAAAGATGCAGGACAGAGAAAGGCTGTTCTGGAGCAGGGAGGAGAGAAGGCGGGAAAATCTGCACAGTTACTCCGAGACTGTGGTCAGAAGCTTCCTTTTAGAGACTTGTCTGTGGGTGTTTCACCACTTCCTAAGCCCAGGAAACATCCCCACAGAACCAAGCCAATGCCCACTTCCAAGGACAAGTTTCAGGTGCGAATTCCTGTTCCCTTTGTTCTCTTGAGGCTGCCCCCGCAGATGTGGGGGATGGGAAAAGATGCTGCCGGTTTAGACCTGATGTTATCCTCAACAGCCCCTGACCCCTTTGTTCTTTAAACATCCTGTCCAGTGGGAATCATCCTCCACTGCGCTAAGTCCAAGAAAAGGGTCTCCTAATTTGGTATACCCTGTACTAAAAGGTCCAGACGTTCCACTTTTGGCGGGACAGTCCCAATTTTTAACAATTTTTCCCGCATCCCGCTGCATTTTTAAAAAGTCCCGATTTTTTTAAAGAATACACGACAAGCTAGTGTTTATGGTTTTCGGCTGCCATGTGGCTATTTCGCCAGGAGATGAGTTTTATCAATGGTGTCCCGCTTTACCAATGTTAAAATCTGGTCACCTTAGCGCTCACCCCCTCCTCTTAAGTGCCAGCCTATGACAGTCAGCCAGCAAAGTAAGGCTGCAAGCAGCCTCAGACGAGGATGTAGCCATCATAGATCAGTCCATACCTTTCCTTTCCCTAGTCTGCACTACTCTCCTTTTAGTTCGCACTCCAGCTCTATGACCCTCCCAGTACAGGTTCAGTGTGGTCAAGGCACAGGTAGTTAGGAGACCCTTGTGAGGTTTTAGAAAGAACTGGAACATTGATGGATGCTATATGTAAAAAATAATTCCAAACTCCAAGAAAACCTGCTTCCTACACTTTCAAAAGTTAAACAGACCTAAGAGAGAGACCCAAAGCCTGCTTCTAGTCCATGCTTGCTTAATTAACTATTGTAGGTTTTCTTCTTGCTAGTTTGTTTTGAGTTGGCTCCAACTTACAGAGGCTTGATATACAACAAAGCGAAATATTGTGTAGTCCTGTGCCACCTCCACTATTATTGAAATGCTCCAATTCATTGTTGACACGCAAGAGATCAAAGAATGACGAACTGACCAACACTTAGTGGACTGAGTAAAGCTACCCCTTTATTGCCAGTCTGGAGGGTAAATTGCAAGGTCAGCCCACGTAGAAGTCACCTGGGCTACTCTCATTTCTTCTTCTAAGCAGTTTCATCAGCACTTCCTCAGCATATCATACAATTCAACAGTCCAATCTTACCAAGCACCACTGTGCCACAATCATTACCACAATCAATTTCATAACATTTTCTTCTTCCTCATACCCATGGCTAATCTCTTTTCCAGCACAGAAGCCTCCACCTCTGAGCCCCCAGACTGTCACAAGCTTCCGGGCCCACGCAAAGCTGCACTTCCAGTAACAGGTTGAGTCACAACAGGGGAGTGCCTTGGCCAGAAAGCAAACTCGGAAACCAGACAGATTGCTTTGAAGCGTGGTTCCAGCACTTACTGGCCGAGTCCCTGTGACGTTATTCAAACTTATCCCCCAGTTTTCTCATCAGGGAAAGTTATTGGAAATTTTACATGATCTTTTAATTCCACTAAAGACCAGGCTCACCAGTCAGATGTAGACTGGAAAAGCCCCTGAGACTATAGCCCGTAGTCACTCCTGGCCAGGGAGTGAATTCATCCCCGTGGCTTCCTTTCAGCCAAATAACAGACAGGCTTATAAGGAGCATCGATAACCTAGAGAGGTATGCACACCTTAGAGTGACACAGCCTAACAACAGCAACAAAATTTTACGTTTGTTTTTTGGGTATTTTGGGGTGATGATTTAGAAAACTGCGTTGGATAGACTGCCTCTGCTTTAGTTTCTTAGATAGGATATTCCACTATGTTTTCAGCTACTACGTTATATTGATTTATCATGCCAGATTTAAGGGTAAGAGAAAAAAGGTATGAAATACTTGTAAAAGAATTAGGTGTTAAGGGACTTCCAAGGGAAACTGTATATGGACTCATGGAGGGTACTTGGTTACTCACTCAGCTGCCAAGGTCAGCATCAGGTTGGAGGAAGGCTTATTAACAACTTGAAAATGCAGATGAGACTGCCTTGCTCTCTGAAAGTGGGAGGACTTGAAGCACTTCTGATGAAACTCAAGGGTTGCAGCCTTCAGGAAGGGTAATAACTCAGTGCAAAAAGACCCAAATCCTCACAACTGCACGTGTAGGTAACAACACGACAAATGGAGGAAAAGTTGAAGTTGTCAAGGATTTTATCTTGCTTACTTCCACAATCAGTGCTCGTGGAAGCAGCACTTGAGAGATCAGAGGGCACCTGGCATGGGAGAAATCTGTGGCACAAGATCTCTTTAGTATTGAGAAGCAAGGATGTCACTTGGAGGGCTAAGGTGAGTTTGACCCAAGCCATGGGATTTTTCAATCGCCTCATATGCCTGTGAAAGTCGGACATGGAGTAAGGAAGACTGAAGTATTGATGCATTGTACCTATGGTGCTGGCAAAGACTATTGAAAGGACCATGAGCTGCCAAATACATCTCTTGGAAGAAGTACCACAAGAATCCTCCTGAGAGGCAGGAATGGCAAAACTTCATCTCACACCACTTTGGACATGTAATCGGGAGAGACCAGTCCCTAGAAAAGGACATCAAGCTTGGTAAAATGGAAAGGCAGTTAAAAAAATAAACAAAGACCTTCAAATTGCTGCACGGACACAGTGGTTGTAACAGTGGCTTTGAACATCACAGTTGTGAGGACGGAGCAGAACTGGACAGGGTGTTGCTCTGTTGTATCATGGGGCCCGTATGAGCCAAATAAAGTCAATGGCACCTACCAACAGTTTTAGTAGATCGATCCTCATTTGGGAGTAGGGTTTTCTTTGCTATGTTAAAGACCACATGTTATAGACCACATTAGTGTAGGGGGTTTTCTTAAACCTAACCACCTTTGAGATATACAGCAAGCACGTAAGGCATTGAAGCAAGTGATGGGGAGATTTATGCCACATGGACACGAGTGATGCCGAGACAAGGACCTTAGAGGCAGTGTCCTGAATGTGGACGTCTAGCCCCCTAAGTTGTGAGAACCATACACTTGTGGTATTTCTGTTACAGCAGCACTAGATAATTACGAGATCTCTCAATTTATATGGTAAATAGCATTTAAACAATGATTCTTCATTTTAACTCCCCTATCAACTACCATGCTTATATTACATTAAAGACAATTTTTTTTCAAAAGCAAATAACATTTGGAAGCAGTTGGGTATACCTTTGAGAGATTATTTGGGTGGGCTAATGATATGAGCTTTTAAAAGAAGAAGGTTTTCTGTAACTTGTAAAAATTCAGTGATGCAAAGTGTATGAAGGATTCAACCTGAGCAATATTCTGTGGAAGGACCACATGTAAGGACCACCCCCTGCCACGGTTCATGGTCTGTGGGAGAAAGCTGGTTACTCAGCCACAGGAGTCGATGAAGCGAACGCTGGCCTGTCTCTCTACCTGAGATAAACGGACACTTGCCCCTGTCCCCTGACGAAAGCTGCATAAGGCAGAAGTCTGCAAACTTATCAGTTACTTCCTGTTCCCAGCCTCATCCTCTCCTCCTGTCTATGAATAACTTGCCTGATGTATTAATGCTTCTTTGTAAACCTTCCCATTGGGAACTGTCCTTTTGTGTGTAACCCTGGCACAAGGTACAGGCTACGTGACAGGAAGAGTATTCACATCTGCTCCTAATAAAGGCTGGGGCCCTGGAGTGTCACTATACTGTAGGAACTCCTGCACCTCAACTTTTGGCATCCCTTTTGAATATAAATTTTCTCCTGGCAGATTGTACCCCCTCGGACCCATTCGATTAGGAAGATAAAAGCTGGTCTCTACATGATCTTACAGTCATTTATCCTTACAGGGATTACTGTAGGTAGCAGGACTTACGCTGATGACCTACAGTCCTGATGGCTTCCCCATGCAACTGTGACCCAAACTCATGCCAGTGTCACATCCATTTCATAGCCAAATCGTGTTTCATGCGTAGTGGGTGAGGCGCTGGATGTTGCATCCAAGGTTCCTGAATCTGTCGTGTTGCTGATGCATGTTGCTATGTTCTCTGTGCTGGTCTTTTTAAAAAATCATTTTATTGGGGGCTCACACAGCTCTTATCACCACGCACAGTGCTGTGTTCTTTTTGTTTGTTGTCGCCGAATAAATCCATTGCCTTCTGAGTTTGAGAGTCCAAACTTGAAACATACTCTGAAGGTTTTCCTTTGGCATATTTCTTTTGTTTCTCAAATTAATGGATGAATAACAAATGTCCTCCATTAAGCCCTTGGTTTCCTCTAGGAATTTGGAGGGAAGGGTCTGGTGACTAGAGGATCAATCCAGCCAATTAAAAAATGACTTCTTTACTTTGCCAAGAGGTGTGGTTGCTCTCATTGTTGTTGTTCACAAGCATGCTTGAACTATATAAAATGATATGTTCATCAATTGAGATTACGCTATGATTTGTTTCCTTTAGATGTTATTATGAACTGATTGACACATCACCTAATGGTGAACCATACTGATATTCTAGTATAATCCCTCATCTCTCTTGATGCCTTGTTTTGCTTTTTAAAAATAATTCTGTGGAAAATATTTTACTTGGTACTTTGCAGATATAAATAGCTTGATTTTCATTCCTTTTTATAATCCCTTGAATTGGGCATCAAATCACCTAAGTAATTGAGCTTTGTTTCTGGGTTTTTTTTTAAATCATTTTATTGGGGCTCATACAGCTCTTATCACAATACATACATGCATCCACTGTGTCAAGCACATTTGTACATTTGTTGCCATCATCATTTTCAAAACATTTTCTTTCTACTTGAGTCCTTGGTATCAGGTCCTCATTTTCTCCCTGCTCCCTCGCCCCCACTCCTGCCCTCCTGAACCCTTGATAATTTATAAATTATTTTTACATGTCTTACACTGACCGATGTCTCCCTTCACCCACTTTTCTGTTGTCTGCTCCCCAGGGAGGGGGTGATATGCAGTTAGCTGTAATTGGTTCTCCCTTTCTACCCCACCTACCTCTTACCCCCCGATATCGATTATTGGTCCTGAGGGACTTATCTGCCCTGGATTCCCTGTGTTTCCGGCTCTTATCTGTACACGTGCACATGCTCTGGTCTAGCCAGATTTATAAAGTAGAATTGGGATCATGATATAGTGGAGAGGAAGCATTAAAGAACTAGAGGAAAATTGTGTGTTTCACCAGTGCTATCTATACTGCACCCTGACTGGATCATCTCTTCTTTGTGACCCTTCTGTGAGGGGGTGTCTAATTGTCTACAGATGGGCTTTGGGTCTCCACTCCGCACCCCTCTTCATTCACATTGATATGATATTTTGTTCTGGGTCTTTTATGCTCAATAGCTGATCCCATCAACACCTCATGATCACACAGGCTGGTGTGCTTCTTCCATGTGGATTTTGTTACTTCTCAGCTAGATGGTTGCTTGTTTGTCTTCAAGCCATTAAGACCCCAGATGCTATATCTTTTGATAGCCAGGCACCATCAGCTTTCTTCACCACCTTTGCTATGCACCCATTTTGTCTTCGGTGATTGTGTTGGGAAGGTGAGCATCATGGAATACCAAGTTATTAGAACAAAGTGTTCTTGCATTGAGGGAGTACTTGAGTAGAGGCCCAATGTCCATCCGCTACCTTGATACTTAACATATAAATATATATACATATATGTATTTCCCTATCGTTATATATAAATGTATTTATACATGTACATAACTGTATTTAGACCTCTATAAGAGTTCTTTGCCTCCGAGTTCTTTCCTCTATTTCCTTTTACTTTCCTCTCATCTCACTACCATGTTTGGTTTTCACTCAGGTTTCAGTAATTCCTCTGGGTTACATTGCCCTTAATCAAGCCTTACCTGGCATCCTATGCCCTCACATTTGTTGATTTTAGATCACTTTCTGTTCCCTTTTCCCTCAGTTTGTTAACACCCACTTCCTTTCCCCAGGCTCCCCACCCCACCCCACCTCTCCCTTTCCTTTCCTGTGTTCCATCCTGCCCCCCCACCACAGAACCATTGGTCCCATTGTTTTCTCCCCTGGGTTGTTTATCCTGCCTATCTTATCTAGATAGGCATGCAGAGACAATAATAAGCACAAAAGAAGACAAAGCAAAACAAAACAACATGAGAAAATAAAAAAGAAAGAAAAGAAAAGCCTATTTATAGATAGTTCCAGGTCTGTTTGTTGACCTTTATGAGTATTTTCCAGTTGAGTCTGCTGGGGTTCCACACCCTGGTCCCAAAGTGTGATTTTGGTATTCCCTGGGACTCCATTGCTTTGCTTATCTTGCTGCTCTGTTTCATGTCCTTAGCATGTCGCCCCTGTGTGGTAGGGTAAACTGTGACCCGGCAGTGTGGAATTTCCCTCTCAGTGACTCTCCTGAGCTGATTTCTGCAGAGTCCCTCTGGTGTGTGTTACTCAGTTGCCATCTTGCCGGAAGACACTGTTTCTATTTCACAGAAAAACTCTCAACATAAAGATGAACTATTCTTGAAAAGATTGGCTTCTATTTACCATGGAGTCAATTCTGACTGATTGTGACCCTGTAGAACAGGGTAGAACTTTCCCTGTAGTTTTCCAAGACTGTTAACTTCACGGGAGTAGAAAGCTTCATTTTTTTTCTCCCATGCAGTGGCTGGTAGTTTCAAACTGCTGTCCCCCTGTGAGGTTGATGAACTTACATTGGAAACCACCAGAACCTGTGTGGCATTTTGTTTTGTTTATGGATTTTTTTTTTTTAAAGAACAGCCCTCACGAATATTTTTTAACCATTAAAATTACTGACTTATTTAAGAAGTCTGTTCTTTACTTTTTTAATCCTCCTACATATTGTTCAGATGGTTGTTTTTAAAAAGAATTGGAAACAACATATTGTCGAATCGGTGCTCCTGTGTATGCTCTGCTTTCTGGATGGTGTGTCTTGGGGAAGGCAGAGGCTGAGAGTAGGATTCTTGGTTCATCTCAGCCAAGAGTTCTCAACCTTCCTAATACCATGACCCTTTAATACAGTTCCTCATGTTATGGTGATCCACAACCATACAATTCTTTCCATTGCCAATTCATAACTATATTTTTGTTACTGTTATGAATCAGAATGTAAATATACGATATGCAGGATATATTTTCATCGTTACAAATTGAACATAATTAAAGCCTAGTGATTAATCACAAAAGCACTACATAATTATATATTGTGAAGTATTTATTTCTAATTACAAATAAATGAAATTTTGTCTTGAAGCATGGTGTAGCATGGGTAACAGTCACTATAACAACAGTCAACTACATTGCTACATTTTGCAACAGTATGCTTAAAAAGCCAACATCTGGGTGAAGGTTGAGATAGCTTCTTTCTCCCCAGATCAGAAATTCTCAGGGCAGTCTTTGCAAGAGCAAAACAAAGATCACCTTCCACAAGTCTACTTCTGTATTTAGACTCGATAACCAACCAACTGGAAAACCCTGTTTCACAAAGATATGTTGTTGGCAATGGAAGGAGGCACAGCACAGTCTCAGACAGAACAGGATACGACTGCAAACACTTGATCCAGAATTTTGTAACTGGCGTCGTAGAGATATCAGTTCTCACTGAATCGCTGTTAATAAGTTCAATGAATTCCTCTTGCGCTGTCTCAGGAACATCTTCAACTTTGACTGTGAATGGGTTTCTGGCAGGTGCAAATGGGGTGTCAGGTAGAGGAGCGTTGTCTCGGTTCCTAAGACCATGGGAAATATGTGTTTTCCGATGGTCTTAGGCGACTCCTGTGGAAAGGTCATTCTACCTCCAAAGGGGTTGCAACCCACAGGTTGAGAACCACTGCTCTAAACCCTTTCTCTAAAAGAGAAGCGCTGTGAGGATAGGCTTGACCATGGTCTAAGTTGGTAGGAGATAAATAAAGAGCCATAGCCTTCATCTATGGCCATGTCTATAACCAACAAAGACTGTTTAACAGTCAATAGCCACATTCTGTGGAGTATCCTCCACTCTAAAAAGAGATTTTGACACATACATATCTGTGTATATATACTTTATCACAAAAAGTCTTATAAGGTATATATCAAAACAATGTTTGCCTCTAATAATTAGTTTGTGTGAGTCTTCTAAATTATTTATGTTCCTTCAGACAATTGTTTTATTTACAGAAAGGTTGCAAACATGTTACAGAGACTCTTGGTATCACTTACAGTTTCTCCTTACTGTTAGCTTTTACATGACTATGGTACATCTGCTATAGATAATGAAGCAACATTAGCAATTTTCCAGAATGTGTTTTTTTCTTTTCCAGGTCACCATCTAAGATTCCACATTTCCTCTAATCATTCTACCTCCATAACTCCTCTGGATTGGGACAAGTTCTTAGACTTCCATTGTCTTTTATGGTGCTGGTTTTATTAGGAGTACTGAACATGTATTGTGAAAAATGTTCCTTAATTTGAATTCTGATGATGTGTTTCTCACCAGTAGACTGGGGCTATGAGTTCAGGAAAGGAAGCACAGGTAAAGTAGCGTTCTCATCATAACATATCAAGGGCATCAATCACCCTGGCCTATCATTGATGGTAACCTTGATTCCCTGATGGAGAGTGTGCGGTTTTTTCTACTATAAAGTTATTTTTTTTTCCACTTTTCATATTGTGCTCTTAGAGAGCTAGTTACTAAGTGTTGCATAGTGAGTCTGCATTTTTTAACCCAAGTGTTATTTCCCAAAAACTTTACAAAGTTCATATAGCATGAGTTCTGAGGGTTCAAAATAATAGGACAGATTTGGAGAGAGAAAAAAGGGCCTTGACTTGGTCCTTCCTTCATAATTATGACTCATAATTGTTCTATTTTGTGGAGCAAGATGTAATTAGACTCATATTAACTTAAGCCAAAATATTTAGATTGGGATAAGTTACCCTTGTGTTGTTAGGTTTGTTACCAATGTTTTTGAGTGCATTAACAAGGCTCTGGTTTAAATTATACTCAACCATGATACACTTTCCCTATGTCTGTATCCACTAACCATATCTTTTTAGAACATAGTCTTGCTTAATCTAAAAATTAATCTGGTACTTGTAGCTAATATATTGTGGGCCTGCATGTTTCTAAAGCGTTTTGCTCTGTATAGCCTCTTAGTGCAATCTTAAACCACTTTATTCCTTTTCTCAAAAGCTTTCCCTTTTGAATTCACACATGCCTCACTTTATTTTCCCATATTATTTACCTCATCTATTATTGTTTGCACACATTTATAGTATAATTCCACCTTGAGCAATACACTAAACCCTTAAGTACAAATATCTTTACATTGAGCCCCTTAAAAGTCATCAGATGTTTGCAAAGTTTTAAAAACTGAACCAACACACCTGGTTTAAGAATTTCATTATATGAAGACTGAGCATGATAGTGGGACAAGAGGAAAGTCAAAGGAAAGAGCTAGGAGGCAAAGGGTTTATACAGATCTAAATAAAGGCACATACATATCTAAATATATTTATATATGAGTGTGGGGAAATAGATCTATGTGCATATATTTATAGGTTTAGTATTAAGATAATAGAAAGACATTGGGCCTCCACTCAAGTACTCCCTCAATGCAAGAATACTTTCTTCTATTAAATTGACATTCTATGATGCTCACCTTCCCGATATGATCACGGAAGACAAAGTGAGTACATAAGCAAATGTGGTGAAGAAAGCTAAAGGTGCCTGGCTATCAAAAGAGATAGCATCTGGGGTCTTAAAGGCTTGAAGGTAAACAAGTGGTCATCTAGCTCAGAAGCAACAAAGCCCACATGAAAAAGTACACCAGCCTGTGTGATCACGAGGTGTTGAAGGGATCAAGTACCAGGCATCATCATAACAAAAAATCATATCATTGTGAATGAGGAGGGGAGTGCAGAGTGGAGACCCAAAGCCCATTTGTAGGTCACTGGACATCCCCTTACAGAAGGGTCTCAGGGAGGCAACGAGCAATCAGGGTGCAATATAACAACGACGAAACATACAACTTTCCTGTAGTTCCTAAATGCTCCCCCTATCCCCCACCCCACTATCATGATCACAATCCTACCTCACAAATCTGGCTAGACCAGAGGATGTACACTGGTACAGATAGAACTGGAAACACAGGGAATCCAGGGTGGATGATCCCTTCAGGACCGGTGGTGAGAGTGGTGATACTGAGAGGATGGGTTGGAAAGGGAAAACCAATTATAAGGATCTACATATAACCTCCTCCCTGGGGGATGTACAACAGAAAAGTGGATGAAGGGAGATGTCTGACAGGGCAAGATATGACAAAACAATAATTTATAAATTATCAAGGATTCATGAGGGAAGAGGGAGCGGGGAGAGAGGGAAAACTGAGTTGATGCCAGGGGCTTAGGTGGAGAGCAAATGTTTTGAGAATGATGAGGGCAATGAATGTACAAATGTGCTTTACACAATGGATGTACGTATGGATTGTGATAAGAGTTGTATGAGCTCCTAATAAAATGATTCTGAGAGCAAAAATAATAAAAAGAAATTCATTATAATTGAATGAGACCATTCTCACTTATGTTCCCCAAATGAACAAGAAAAAGTGTAAAAGGACAAGGCAGTTCTGTGGGGACTTGCAGTTTGGCTGAAACACAATATTGCCTGTCTTTTCTATTCAAGAAGTTTGTAATCATGTTCAGAAGGCAACCAAGAAGTCACTTTCTTCACTTAGCAAGACAATCAGCACTAGGTCGAAAAGGATGACAAACCCGGGATCTGAGTGTTTTAGGCTCTCCTTTGTCCAGAACTGAAGGGGCTGATCAGGGTTCTGCTCCTGCCTTCCAGCCTCAGCCAAGCCTTGCTAGCTGCTCACCAAGACCATCCTGACCATTTCCAGCCGCAGCGCCCACTTCCATCTTCTTCCTGCCGTTTACTGAACTTTCAGTCTGCACTTCCTTGTTGGCTGCGCTGGAACGCCACTCTTGATTTTCTCATCTCAGCTCAATTTTAAGAGATAAGGAAATCCATAGAAAAATATTTACATTCGCCACTCAGAATAACGGTAAACATTTCAATGAACTTTATGATTTAGTACTTTTTAAATAAAATGGAAGTCACAAAAAATGAATTTAATTTCTTTATTCTTTATGTCTATTCAAGAGACATAAAAATTTCAATTTAGTTGTTTAAATATTGTGAGAAATGTAATATGATATTCAATAATTTTAAGTATTAATAGCATTCTCCATGTTTGCATCACAACTGATATGGAAGTGAGATTGAAGGAAAGGGATATAAAAGAGAAAAGAGGAATGGAAGAAAAAAGAGAGAAGACAAAAGAGCAAGAAAAACATGTATAGAAGATTTTGAAATATGTATATTCATTGAGAGAGAAATTAAGATGGTGGCGAGTCCCCTGAATTTATGAAAGACATTTCTTTTCTTTTTTTTTTTTGTGTGGTGGTGGTGGTGGTGGTGGTGGGTGGTGGTGGTGGTGGTGGTGGTGGTGGTGGTGGTGGTGGTGGGTGGTGGTGGTGGTGGTAGTGGTAGTGGTGGTGGTGGTGGTGGGTGGTGGTGGTGGTGGTGGGTGGTGGTGGTGGTGGTGGTGGTGGGTGGTGGTGGTGGGTGGTGGTGGTGGTGGTGGTGGTGGTGGTGGTGGTAGTGGTGGTGGTGGGTGGTGGTGGTGGTGGTGGTGGTGGGTGGTGGTGGTGGTGGGTGGTGGTGGTGGTGGTAGTGGGAGAAAGACATTTCATACTTCAAAGGGAAACATGCATCTTTCCCTGCCTAGAAACATGCTAAACTCATTTTTGTTTAAAAAAAAAAAAAGCCAACCCAGAGAGAAGGGAACAAGGGATCCAAATTGGTGGTGAGGTGAGTATGGCAGGCCTGGTAGGGCATGATCAAGGGTAATGTAACGAAGAGGTACTGCTGAAACCCAGGTGGGGACGGAGCATGATAGTGGGACAGGAGGAAAGTCGAGGGAAATAGAGGACAGAGCTAGGAGGCAAAGGGCATTTATAGAGGTCTAGACAAAGACAAGTACATATGTAAATATATACATGAGGATGGGGAAATAGATCTATGTGCCTATATTTATAGGTTTAGTATTAAGGTGGCAGACGGACATTGGGCCTCTACTCAAGTACTCCCTCAATGCATGAATACTTTCTTTTATTAAATTGGCATTCTATGATGCTCACCCTCCTGACACAACTGCTGAAGCCAAAGCGGGTGAACAGGCAAATGTGGTGAAGAAAGCTGATAGTACCTGGCTATCAAAAGAGATAGCATCTGGGGTCTTAAAGGCTTGAAGATAAACAAGCGGCCATCTAGCTCAGAAGCAACAAAGCCCACATGGAAGAACACACTAGCCTGTGTGATCACGTGGTTCCGAAGGGATCAGTTATCAGACATCAAAGAACAAAAAAAATCATATCATTGGGTGCACACCTCCATGATACAATCGCTGAGGATAAACGGGTGCATAAGCAAATGTGGTGAAGAAAGCTCATGGTGCCCGGCTATCAAAAGAGATAGCATCTGGGGTTTTAAAGGCTTGAAGGTGCATGCAAGTTAAGGATTTATGAGACGAGGCCCCAGTGGAAAAAAAATATCTGTGACAGCGAACCAACTACAGATGCATACAATCATATTCCATGAACGAAATAGCTTTTTGTGTAACTGATGCCACGCACAAAGCATCTAGAAACGTCATAAACTAAATCCATCACACACCAGTTGCTGTTAGATTCCAAGGCATCACAACCCCATGTGTTTCAGAGTAGCCATGCTCCATAGGTTTTTCCAATTGGCTTTTTTAGAGGGAGATCACCAAGTCTTTCATTCAAGACAACTCTAGTTGTATTCAAACCATCAACCTTTCTGTCATTTGCACCAGCCAGGGGCTCTAACTCTGTAACAGCGTGCTTCTTAATGCGGCGAATGTTGCAGCTTCACCTCCACTGACACTGGAGGAAACCGGGAAGGTACAGTCCACATGCTGAGGGCAAGCAGTGCAAAACCAGCCTCAGGTGAAAGGGAACCAAATGTTTCCAGCCAAGCAAGGTAGTGTATTAGCCCTGAAAGGAGGTAATCAGGTCCTCCCCAGTGGATGTCAGACTAAGTATGAGGCAGGGGGTCAGCTACATTTGTAAAGGATTGAAACTGGGCATTCTAGACCCAGTCATATTCGTAGTATGTGGGGTAACACCTTCCACAATCAAACAGGTTCTAGAGGCGGTTGTGCAATTGAGGGGTACATTTAAGGAGACATCAGATAAGCATGCAATTGCTCACCTCCCGGAGTCATGACTTCGGGAGCCAGATCCATGCAGAAATACAGAATATATTTCCAACCAAGGCTTATATACACTCAGAAGGCATAGGCATACAGGTGATGAGAGATGAGTTAAGGGTATACATGCAATAGGTAGGGGAGGCACTACAGGCATGCATGCGACACCTCTCCATTCTGCCATCTATCCATATTATTATATGCATACACATACCAAGGTGGGCGGCCTCTAGAGTCAAGACAGCAGCCTAACTTTGGTTGAGTTGGCTGACCTTAGGTGTCTTTGGGCTCTCCTACAGGGGAATAATCCATTTTCCTTATCAGAAGGAAGTGGGCCCTACTTAGAGTGGGACAGACTATAGGGTCTGATTGCTCTAGATGGTTGATAACCTTCAGGCAGATAACTTTTAGGCAGTTGACCTCCAAGTGTATAGATATTGACCATGTGTTAGTGAGAAACACTTTAGGTTTGGCATATAATATGGGGGGACAACCTGGGGCATAGCCTTTCTGTTTCCCACAGTAGTAACTCTACATTTCTTCCTAGTTGTAATCACTTATTCTCAAGCAATCAGTAATCGTAACAAATGTTACAGCTTCACCTCCACTGATATTGTAGGGAACAGAGGAAAAGTTCAGTTCAGTGGTGGCATAGTGTTTAACATTGAGCTGCTAAGCACAAGGTCAGCAGTTCAAAACCAAAACCCTCTTCAAGGGGTAGAGATGGGGCTCTCTATTCTTGTAAAGAGTTACAGGATTCACAGAAGAGGAACAGACATGTGCTCTCCCATGTTCATTGAGGCACAGTTCACAATAACAAGGAGCTGGAAACAGCCCAAATGCCTATCAGCAGGAGGCTGGATAAAGAAACTCTGATATATATACACAATGGAATACTACGCAATCCTAAAACATAGCTTGAAACCATGAAGCACCTGATGACATTAATGGACCTGGAAACCATTATGCTGAATGAAGTCAATCACAAAAGGACAAATATTGTATGAGTCCACTACTATAAAAAATAAATACTAAATGGTACCACGGGCTCAAGCAGAAAGCAAATGTTTTGAGAATGATGATGGCAGCAAATGTACAAATGTGCTTGACACAATGGATGGATGGATGGATGGATTGTGATAAGAGTTGTATGAGTCCCCAATAAAATAATTAAAAAACAAAACACTAAGATGACACTTTCCTATTCCCAAGGCATAAAATTTTCTAATCTGGGCTCCTAAGTAACAAGGTAGAGAGCCTTCCAAATGTCCACAAATCACCAATCACACACTCTACATTTACAAACCACTTTAACAGAGGAGCCCTCACCTCAGCTGAGGTCAGTTTTTCAAGATGAGTGCAAAGGAAGAAGACCATTCAATTGCTGCCGTACAATATTGTGCTCAGGTCACCCAGACCAACAACCAGAATGATAAGGAAACCATACTGGAAAATCAATTCAAAATGGGGTGAGGGGAGTATGTATGTCTTGGAGAAGGCAATTATATTTCTGTTGGTAGGAAAATGGGGAGGATCAACCCCCCATTGGGGAAAAACAACAAAACAGAAAAAACGTACATAGAACATTAGTGGGAGAATATGCCTGGTACTATGTTCTTTATTGGACACTCGGACCTAGTTTCTATCCAGTCTTTGGTGACCTAGGCCATGCGCTATGGACTACTGGGAGTTTACACTCTGTTCTTTCGAGGTGCACACATCTTTCCTAGGTAACATCAGAAGGATCTGGTGTGGAAACCCCACCAACCAAACTGGGCTTTACCTCAAACTCTCCTGTAGGTTTTGAACTTAAGGCTGCAACTCTCTAGTGTGAAAAGAAGATAACTGCTATCCTAAGGGCAATGCACTGGGGGCCACTGGACTTTGGTTTGGATCTTTTGCCTTGAGGATGCACAATGAATGATGGCCTGGGACCAGTATATACTACCATTTTAATTCCCACCTTGCTTTATCATGACATGGATTAATCTGGTAGGTGTAGCTCAGCTGTTGTGAATGAATATTATTAAAAGATTTGCTCTATCACCAACCCTCATTTTTTTGTTTAAATAGTGTCAAGTCATGTAAGAGTTTAATCTGTACAAGTCAATAATTCATGTATTGCTATTCACAGCTGACCTATACTGGTATAATTTCCTTTGCTCAACAGTGCTTTACATTCTGTACTATTGGCTAAATTAATGACACTATTGATATGGCTCGGGGGAATGATTGATAATGCTCTCTAACATAAAATGAAAATAATGTCTCTAAGGTAAATCAGAGACACATATAAACAATAGATATATGAATTAACTTGGGGCTCAAACTTAAGTCTAACGCCAGTCTAAGAACAATTAGTTCTTATAACACGGTCCTTCTTGATACTCACCCTCATGAAGAGATCAGTGAAGATATAGGTTCTATAGTAAAGTGCAGTGAATAAATTAGTGACACCTCGCCATCAGAAAGAATAGTGTCTGGGCTCTTAAAGGCTTGTCTTAAAAGAAACAGCCATCAAAGTGAGGGCTCAAGCAAGCCCACCTGAAAGAAGCACACCAGCCTGTGTGATCCAAGGATTGTACATAATAAAACCCAAATCCAAAGGAGGGAGTAGCATCAGAGCTTAAATTGTGAACACTCAGTTTGCAAAAGGCTATGGATAACTGACAGTAGAAGCCTCACATCCATTTGCAGTGTCCACGCATTGATTAGGCCTCTAGTGATCCCCTGTGACCGTAGCTGAGGGATGTGAATAGCAGTGTTATAAGACAGCGTTGTAAAGTTGATTCTGGGGGTTCCTGCAGGAGGCCTGCCGGCCTGCCACTGTGCTGCTAAACTGTATGCAGTCCTTTCAGGAGCAAAGCAGTTCCCATGGAAGTCAGTGAAACTAACCACAGGAGGTACACCACTCATTCCAGATAGAAGCGTTGAGCCCTTGTCAGGCTCAGATGCTCCAGAATTTTAGCGGTGGAGGGGTGGTTGGAGCAGCAGGGGCAGCAGCAACAGCAGAAGTGGATAGCAAAGAGCAGCAGGAGCTGCAGCAGCAATGACTAGTGAAACCGCTGGCGATCAAAGCTACCAGGGATTCTAGTGATCTCTACTGTATAGCAGGCAACAAAGACCCTATGGCAACAAGAACCCCACAGCCGCCTCTGCGAAGGCCTTCTGGGCCTGTGCAGAGCTACCATGAGCCTAGTGGTCAAGACTCCAGGCACTGCCTCTTGTCCAGTGAAGGTCAGCCTAGCAAAGGCATGGAATTGAAGCACGGCTCCCAGAAGTTGCAAGAGTCTTGCTGGAATCTTTCTCGGCAGACTTTTCCAGCTCAAATCAGTGGTCCTCCAGGAGCGTCCAATCAAAAAAGGTCTGGGCCGCCCCATGAGGGCGATGGGCACAGCCTCGCGGAGTCTGCACAGTCATCTAACCCTAGTAATGTGATGCTAAGACTGCCAGGTCACGAGGATCATTCTCCTCAAAACCCCCTAACCAGGAGGAGGTGTGTCTACTCTTCTAGCTCACCCATTCCCAGTAAGAGTCGCAAGATGTGAAAAACAGTCACACTGAAGACAGAGGGCACGTCCTTCCCTCATCAAAGGAATTCTCACTGAAGACAGAGGGAGCCTCCTTCCCTCATCAAAGGGAGTCACAGTGAAGACAGAGGGCATGTCCTTCCAACAAAGGAAGTCAGACTGAAGACAGAGGGCATGTCCTTCCAACAAAGGAAGTCAGACTGAAGACAGAGGGCACATCCTTCCCTCATCAAAGGAAGTCACACTGAAGACAGGGCACCTCCTTCCATTGTCAAAGGTAGTCACAATGAAGACAGGGCACATCCTTCCCTCATCAAAAGAAGTCACATTGAAGACAGAGGGCACGTACTTCCCTCGTCAAAGGAAGTAACACTGAAGACAGAGGGCACATCCTTCTCTCATCAAAGGAAGTCCCACTGAAGACAGAAGGCACGTCCTTCCCTCATCAAAGGAAGTCACACTGAAGGCAGAGGGCACGTCCTTCCCTCATCAAAGGAAGTCACACTGAAGGCAGAGGGCACGTCCTTCCCTCGTCAAAGGAAGTCACACTGAAGACAGCGCACCTCCTTCCATCATCAAAGGAAGTCACACCGAAGATGGAGGGCATGTCCTTCCATCGCCAAAGAAGGCGCTGAGAAAGCACCCCATGTCGGTGTCCGCCTTCCTCCCAGGCAGGAGATGAAGGGTTTTCGGAAGGGAGCCTCCTCCGAGGCCCCCACAGCTCCAGATCATCGGAATTGGCCCTCCATCAGCCTCACAGAAAACACTGCCCGTCGCACAGAGGACGGGATTGAAGTTGGGGGCGTCCTTCAGAAGGTCAGGACCTCGGGCCAAGCGGGACCTGGACGCTCGCCGAGGCCCGCAGGGGGGAGACCCCGTGTCCCTGAGGAGCGGCCTCCGGAGGGCACCAGCGCTGACATCGGGGGCGACCACAGGAAGCCCGAGACACACCCGAAACGGGCACGCAGGAGAGGAACTCCAGGGCCTTGGCGTCCTCCATCTGGTAACCAAGGGCGACCAGATATCTTCTCATCTTCCTGGTTCACGAGAGAGAGTGAGCGAGCAGGGACCATTTCACCCCCGGGAGGGCTTCCTCGCAGACAGCCATTTCCCGTCAGGAAAGACGGGGAGACAGCCCCTCCTGCGCCCCCTCAGGGACTCCCAGGCGCGGCCCGCCATGGAGAGCGAACCCCGAAGAGCAGGCGCCGAGCTCGCGGAGGCGAAGGGAAGGACGCCGCCTGGCCGCTGCCCGCATGGCAAACAAGTGTGGCCCCGGAGCCGCGAGGGCCACCATCAGTGCTGAAGACCAGGAGGAGCAGACCAGGCTGGCGGGGGCTGGAAGGGTCAGAGGTCACAGAAATCAAGGCGCTCCCAGCATCGGTCTTTACCCCCGCCCCACCCCCGGGGGCCTGTGGTGACAGGTTCTGTGATGGCACCTGGGGTGCTGTCTGTGTGGCAACTGCGCCAGTGACCGGAACATGGGCGACCTCTTCGGACCCTTCTATCCCCAAGAGTAGGCAGCCACCCCCCCCAACCCCCCAAAGAGAGCCGCAGCAGCGCAGAGCAAAGCGACCACGTGGCCCAAACGGTTTCCAGAGGCTGCGGGCGGACGCAGATGAGGAGGAGGAGCCGCTGCAGCAAGCGGCCACACCACGCCGATGACCCTCGTCCCTGGCCATCAATTTGGGGTCCAGTATATTCTCTGGGTCAGTGGAGTCTACCTGGTCTGCTGCAGGCTCTACGGCCTGCAGGAAGTGCTGGGAAGAGCCAGAGAGATGAAATGTTCCTACTTCCAGGAGGCAGGCGCCACCTTGGGCTGATACAACAAAGGCTGTTCCTTCCGGTACCATTACCTGTGTGCCTTTGACGCAGGTTGGTTGCTACATGAAGGCAGCTTCTCGCTGAGGTGCCCAAAGCACAAGGTGAGACTGTGGAGGCAAGAGGTGGTGGACTCTCAATGGGATGCAGCCACCCCATCCCCAAAATTTCCTCCTCAGTCCTGCATCGTACTCAATGGGACGTCCTGGAAAGAAACCCAAGAAGTTGGAATGGCTGTTTCCATGCACACAATTTCCATAGTGACAATTTGGGGGAGAAGGGTGCGTTGCTAAAAGGGAGGGAGATATTTATGAATGAAATACACATGGATTAAGGTTCTAGTGAATTCCCTCTGAATATAAACTAGGATGTGAATAACCTTGCTATCATGCAGCATGTACTGGAAAGTGGATTATTGCAGATTCGGTTAGGTTAAAATCTGGCACTTATTGTTTTTTCTCCCTTATGACTAATTTTAAATTTGTTCTGATTTTTAATATTTTGTTTTCTTTTCTATTGAGGTTTTGCTCTGTTACTATTGTTAGTTTGTTTTAAAATTATATGTATATGAAATCCAGGCTAGGTAAATCTATAGAAACAGTAACTGGGTTAATAGTTCCTTGAGGGCATGACAGGGGTGGTTGGGGGAAAATGGGGAGCTAGTAATAATCAGTACAAGAAGGAAAAATGTTCTAATTTTGACTGTGGTGATGATTGTACAACTTTTCTTAAGATGATTGAACTATTAAGTTGTATGATTTGTGAATTATATGCCAATAAAACTGTTTTTTTTAAAGAGCTACAGTCCCTATGTTAGGCAGGGTTCTCTAGATTAAAAAAATCCAGGACACTTATGATAATAGAGATAGATAGGTAGATAGATAGTTGGTTAGATTTATACAGCATGAATGAATATAGATAATTGTCTCACACAGCAGTACATGGGGCTCAGTTCAACTCACATCCATGGAACAGTTAATGTACTGGAAGTCCTTCAGCTCACTAGGACTCACTAGGGGGTCCAAAGTCAAGGAAGCAGACAGCTGAGTCTTCCCTCAGGCAGTGTAGGCAGAGTCTGCCCATAGGCAGCAAACAGGCAGGGTGAGTCGCCAAGGGTCAGCAGCTCAGGTGCTTAGTGAAACACGCCCAAATGGGATGTTGAACTCAAGCAATGCAAGACGACAGGATCCACCAGCCTCAAGTTCAAGTGATATACACACCAGCAGTGTAGCAAAGCAGGTCTTGAAGGAGCCTCAATTCTAGCAACACGATCCGTGGGTTGGTTTGTCTCACATGTAGTTTAGCTCACAAACTGAGCCAGGGAACTAGCTAAAGTGGCCACACACTGGTCCAATCACCAGAGAACAAGATAGAGAGGGGTGGGCTGTGCAGAGCCATTTATTTCTTTGCCCTCCAATCACTCTGCAACCTGATTAATCCCACATATTCCTATTGGCCAGGTTGGCACAACAAACCTATCCCACAACAAACCTCTTGCCCACTTAGAACCTGTACACAATTCTTTAGCCATATATAATTTCCAGACATTAGTAAAATCACACACTTAACATCATATATCTATCATAAATATAAATGTAAGCACACCAAATCTAATTGTATCTGGTACATTGTACTTGAAAAAAGGAAAGATATTCAATAAGCACCATAAAGAAGAACTATAATCACAAACCTTGTTTTTGCAATTGATCATGTAACTGATAGGTAGAACTACCTTCGTCTAACTATTCTGTATTACCTTTGTCCTTGGCCAGCACCTCAGCTGGCCCTGGTTCTTTGCCTGGTGGGGTAACCCAAACCTTCATTCCTGAGGGGTCTAGGTCATTAGATGTCCTATCAAGATTGAGTTGCTGTAGTTTACCATTTACTTTAACCAAAGGGCATGGTAGTACTAAGAGATGGCCTAGGGAACCTCCTGGGTTGCAGACATATCCAGACAAGGCTTATGCCTGTCCAAGCAAAAGAATCTTTAAATGGTAATCACAGGTATCACCCAGCCTCACAGCAGGAGACCAGACCTGCCCAAACTTGAAGAGGCCCAGCCTATGTTGATGTAAAGTTAACTAGCCAAGAAAAGGTTAAAGAATGCCCTCCACAGCTTGTTAAAACTGGAGTTTAGGAGGCTTTGCTTGAAAGAGTAATACAGCTTCTATCAGGGAAATTCAACCTAACTACTCAAGGAATTCATATTGGTATTAGAGGTTTTCAAAATTATGAAGAAAAGCTGAAAGCTGTAATTAAAGCAGAATTTGTTCAGAATGATGCTTGGGGTCCACTACCTGCAAGAACTCGAGGGCATTTATTAGAGAAGTCCAACCTACATTCTCGAGGTGTTCAGATTGTTACTGGAATCACTGATCAGGATTATGAAGAAGAAATTGGGGCAGTGACTAAATTTGTTATACCGTGGTTTATAAAGAAGGAAGACCGCATAAGCCAAATTTTACTTCCTTGCATATCTAGAGTTAAAGTTTATACCTATCAGGAATGAGTATTTGAGAAGTCTGACCACCCTAGAAATCAAGGGGTCTTTTTGGAGAAACAACAGCACCCCCACATGGAATTAGAAATGGAAGGGCAAAATGTTTCAAATCTGGATATGGGGTCACTTCCATAGGACATTCAGGAGGGGCTAAGACCTGCCCACTAACTTCCCCCAAATCCAGCATGGAGAGGATGAGAGAAATTAACCAAGACAGAATATTGCAAGATTGTAAAATCCTACAGTGTAGAAAGCCTGAAGGGCAATATGGCTTAATTAGGCCTGTAGCCATACTTGTAGACAGAGAAAAAAATGTCTGTTTGGTAAGTAACTTCAAAAACAGCTGAACAAATTTTTAAAGAATTTTTTCAGTCTTTCAAATTATCCTGAGTATGTTAAGTTCTCAATACAACTAATGAACTCTCCTGATTCTCTGAGAGCAGGGATCCAAAGTTTATGTAACAATAAGGTCTATCAAACAAGTTTCACTGGTTTGGAACCAGGCAAGTTTCCTGACATTGGTTACAATGTCTTAAAGTGTCCATTGTTAAGACAAAAGGGTAGAAGAGAAATCCTATGTGCGACAAACATCATTTAGTCATTTTAACTAAAATAATTTTCTCCTTACTAAAAACTTGTAACAAAATTAGGGCAGATACACACATTTTCACGTCTTCAAAAATGCTGATCCCAAGAAGATGGAAATTGCGTTGGCCCCAGGTCCCATAATCACCTGTAGGAAGGGCTATTCATTTATGTTTTTGCAGAAGAAAGCTCATGGACTCCCTTAGAAGGATGCAACCTCGTTTGGAGAAATTTGAAGGACAAGGAAAAGATGAAGAAACCACCAAATCTTAACCATGATTCTGTTTCCCGGTTGCTAACAGTCTAGAGAGGGGCTATTTGTTTATGTTTTCACAGGCAAAGGAGATAGGTGGATTTCTCTTCATCCAGCAAGGCCCAGAAGAAAGGAAGCTGATGCTGTGACCTGAGAGTTGAGAAAACAGCCCAGAGACCCCTGTCCTGTTGCTGAAGTTACCCAAAGTCAAGAAGACCTCGCAGATTCCTGAGAATGCCAATTGTTGCCTGCTGAGACATTTCTACCATTGGTAGTGTTGTCTAAGGGACACTCTGGGACTCTATCATAACTGAACGTTTTAAACAATAGTGCCTGGAATATTACAACAAACTGTTCGTTTGCTAAAAGATCAAGATTTTGGACTTACCAATTAATGCTAAAATGTGATTGGAATGTAACTGATTTCTGTGTAACCCGTTACTTACATAATGTAACCTTACTTAATTGGGATTTGATTAGAAAACATTTGCAAGGGTTTAAGGAAAACATTTCATTAGATGTGATTCAGCTAAAAAAATTTCTGTACATTCAAGGGTGGACTTAAGGCATCTCATAGTTCTGAGGTGATTAAATAATTAGTGGATGGCACAATGGCTCTTTTGAATTTTATACATAAAATTATACAACAGGAAGAGAGTGTATACAGATAAATCCCTTATTCTCAAACTAAGAAGTCTAGCAGGCTGGCTTTCTGGAGCAGAGGGAGGCCTCCACCCTTGTGAGTTGGAGGTAAGTTCCAATCACATTCTCATAATATTGTTCCCCACTGTACCCTCCTATGTAGTGCTACCTTAAAGTTACCTACCTTAAAGTTACCTTAAAGTTACCATGGCTGATTGCTACGTAGCCGGCAGTTTTGACTATAGAAGCAGGCATTCCTATGCGCTCTATCTCTTTCCACCGTGGCATCCAACCCTTCTCAGACCTTCCCCCAATAGTAGATGGGCTGGGGGTGCCTTTATGCCCCTCAAGCCTGGATTCAGAATGTTTGCCATAGCTTGAATTTTTGGCTTGGCTATATTACTATTGTCATTAATTTTGCCTTGACAGCTTTCAATGTATAGAAAATAACTATGCTGCCCCTGTAGCGCTTTTGAATTTGACACATAAAACAAAGGGGGAATTGTGGGCTACAGAAACGTGTCTCCCCAGGTTGTCAGGCTGTTTGCCAGCACATTGTGAGGTCAGCCGCTTAGAAGTGTCCTCCCTGAGGGCACTCAGCCACATCGAGCAATCAGACTCTACTCTCTGTCCCGCCATAGGTGGGGCCCACTCCCTGCTGAGAAGGAGAGTGGATTGCTTTTCTGAAGGAAAGCTCAGAACAGGTCAAGCCAACTCAACTCAAGGAGGACCAAGGTTAGGCTGCCATCTTGAGTCTAGGATCCACCCATCTTGTTACATGTGTATCCCTAGTCCCTCCCCTTCCTATTTTGTGTACACCCTTAGCTTATCCTCTTCCTGTGACGTTTATGCCTATTGTACAGCCCCTTCTTGTGACTTCTGTGGTTACCCGTAATTGGGGGGCTTGCACACCCCTAAGGATATATAGGCTTTGGTCAGAAATAAATAGGCATCTCTCCTCCTCCTCCCACTCTCTCTGTGCAGACCTGGCTGCTGAGATCATGGCCGTCCTGGAGGTGAGCATGCCACTATGAAATGTGTCTGACTCCTTTATTTCACTCGCTTTCATGTCTCCTATCTTTCTATGACTTTACTATGATCTTTATATATTAACACCATACAATTGCGCCAATGGACCCTATGGTTGTTAGAGGCGCTTACTCTAACAAATGGCGCTCAGTGTCAGGCACTGGAGGAAAGAACTCTTTTGAGTTATACCCTGTGTAACAATGGTATGGCCCTACTGGAAGGTAGAGAGAATCGGTGAAATTGTTTGAAGTAAGGATCTGGTTGGGGGATTGTTAGATAAACAGTGGAAGCAGTGAATAAGTATATTAAAGAGGACGATGAGGCAATGTAAAAGTAAACCTAAAACTTACGGTGTTACGCTCATCCACTTACTGAACAGAGAGGGCATATATGTAACAAATAAAAAGATGCAAGGTTTTCTAAAAGTAGTAAAAAAGTATGATCCTTGGTTCCCAGAGGAAGGAACTTTCAATCTAGAGACCTGGGACAAGCCACATGGAGACCCTTGATGGAACCAGAACCCAGAGCTGAGGAGCCACGTGGAGACCCCTGCCAGTGCTGAGATGCTCCCACTGCCACAGGATCCACAGGCCTTTCCACCCACTGGCCTGTGATCATCCTGCATTTGGCGCCATTGCATGTGTTGTGTGAGTCTGACAAGGACATTATAGACTGGTTTCAGACATATGGGCTAATATCGCACTTAGGGACTTGATCTGGACGAGACTAGGATGTTTTCTTAATGTACAATTTCTCTTTGACATAAAGTTCTCTATTACACACATGCGTGTCTATGAGTTTGTTTTTATAGTCAACCTGAACTAACACATGGTACCTTGGGGGTGGGGTAGTAGAGAAACAAATCATGAAGATGGAGAGTGGATGCTTGTTTGCCCTCTGCCTCACGGTAGTTTTCCTTCTTTGGCTAGCCGGAGGGCAGATACGGCCATGCAGTTTACTGGTTGGTTTTCTGGAAAGAGCATAGGAAGTTAAAGTTTTGATTCTTTGGTTATTTTCTTTGGCTATTCCAGTTTGAAATGGTAAAAATGAATGCTGCTGATATATATTTTGAGCTCAGTGGACAAAATCACCCCTTGAATTTCTCAGAGTTGCTTAGTGAAAGTGGCTGACAGAATATCAACATGTATGGCAGAATTCCTGGCCCTGGATTGAGACAATACAGCCAAAGGTCCAAGGCCATACCTCTTATCAATGGAATAGTTTAGATAAAAATTAAGATAAGTTAGATATGTCTAGGATTGAACTTGACTCTTTTGAGGATCTGGCTGTACTAGGTTATACTGTACTTTTTTGACTATTGTTATTGATATAATGATTGATAGAAATTATTATTGGGAAGTATGAAAATCTTGTTAATTTATAAATTATTAATATTTACATATATTACACAACCTGCTGTTTCCCTTCCCCGATGGTTTCTATTGTTTGTCCCCCTGGAGGGGTGTGTGTGGTTATGTGTTGATTATTGGGATAAATTCCACCTTCCTTCCCTCCTCTCCCTACCTTTTTCCTACCCTTCTGGTATTGCTATTCCCATTCCTGTTCTTAGATTCTGTGTGTCCTGAACTTTTATCTCTTATCTGTACCTGTGCACATGCTCCGGTCTAGCCCCCCAGTGAAAAGGGGGTGAAGAAGCCTCAAGGAATCAGAGGAATATTGTGCATTTCATTTGTGCTTTACTGAGCCCTGGCTGACTTATCCCTTCCCTGTGACCTCTCTGTGAGGGGATGTCCCATTGTCTACAGATGGGCTTTGAGTTTCTGCTCTGATTTCCCTCATTCTCAACAGTAAGTTTTTTTGGTTGCTTGTTTATTTGTTTTGGGTCTTCTGATGTCTGTTACCTGGTCCCAGTGACATGTTTCTTCCATGTGGGCTTGTTGCTTCTTTGCTTGATGGCTTCTTGTTTAACTTCAGTCCTTTAAGACCACAGATTTTATATCTTTTAATATGGCTTTTTTCACCACATTTGATTATGCACCATTTTGTCTTCAGCAATTGTGCCAGGAGGGTGAGCATCACAGAATGCCAGTTTGTTAGAACAAAGTGCTCTTGCATTGAGGAAAGGTATGAGCAGAGGCCTAACGTCTGTACCTCAGTGTATTGATATCTAGATATATGTATATAGGCCAATACCCCTATTTTTATGAATTAATGTGTTTACACATGTAAACACCTGTGCTTATATCTCTATCCATATCTTTGATTCCAAGTTTGTTCTTGTTTCCTTTCACCTTCCTCCTGCCCCACCATCACACTCACCCTACCTCTGCCTCTTAGTACTTCCTTTCAGCTAGATTGCTGTAGTCCCAACACCCCCTGGATCTCTATATCCTCATAGTTGTTGATTTTAATTCCTTAGTTGTTCCCCTGTCTATGGCATTGTTTGCTCACTGCTCCTTTCCCGTCTCCTCCTCCTCCTCCTGAACCTTCAGACCACTTGCTTTCTCCTCAAGATTGCTTCCCATGCATATCTTATATAAGTAGGCAAACCAACAATAACAGACCAAACAAAAGAAAACAAAAGAGTGAAGAAAAAAACATACATAATTCTAGGTCTGTGTGCTGATCTTTACGGCTATCTCGTCACTGGTCATGGGACAATGCTGGGATCTGCCCCAACTCCTCTTAAGTCTATTTTCAGGGCTATTTTAGGGGCTTTGTGGCTTGGCTTTGTTCCTGTTGCTGATCTGTTATGTTCCCTTCTTGGTTCCCCCCACTTCAGGGCGGGGGTGTCTCAGATCGGACTAACTCCCTGCTGTGTGTCCCCAGTATTGTCCTCTGCTATGGTATGCTCCAGTAAGGGAACAACATGTCCTGAGCTGATGTCGCCCTACAGTCCTCTCTGTGCCGTAGCAGTTCTGTGCAGGGACATTGTCCTCTGGGCTGGGTGTGCTGAGATGGGGTCTAGACCAGTCCTTTCTCTTTTTCCTTCTTGGTTTGCTTCCGGGTGGGCATGGTATCAGCCCCGCTCCCAAACCTGTAGGTTTAATGTTGTTTTCTGTCACACTTACTTCTAGGGAGGAGGTCAATTCGGATCTGATTGGGGCCAGCCCTGTAGCTCAATCTTTTCATGTACTTCTCCATGTGGTTTTATTGCCCTCAAAGCTTGGTATACCATGGTGGGCTCTATGCACACTCCCAATTCTGTGGGCTACCCCCCTACTCCCAAATGTTAAGGAAGTGCCATCTTGCTTTCCACAGTGATTATATATATTTGCGTCCCATAAGCAGTAATGAGGGTTCCAATCCCTTAATAGCCTCTCTACTATTTGTTATTTTCTCTTTTTCTGAACTTCATGGTTACTATGGGTGTAGCTGTTTTTATTTATGTATCTTTGTTTTGTTTTTGCCCATTCCTTACTGGGGTTTCTTATTTAGGTGCGGCAGTTTTCTATAGATTTCAGAGATTAGTTCCTTGTCTGTTGTGTCATTGTCAAGTACTTTTCCCAGCCTGTGGTTTTTTTTTTTTAACCCTCTTGATGCACTTTTTGATGCATACAAGTGTCTTACTTTTAGTTGGTCCCAGTCATCTATTTTGCATCTACTTTGTAAGCTCCCTTCATTAATTTGATAGTGTGCCTATGCTTTGAAATGGTACCCTGAAGATAATTGTTACTTTCTCATTAATGAGCTTTATAGCTCTGGGATTTACATTTAGGTCTTTGATCTTGACTTTGTTTTTGTACTTGGAGTGAGTTTTTGTATATGGGCCATTCTTCTGCAGATGGACACCCAATTTTACCAATACCATTTGTAGAGGAGACTATGTCTATCCCTTTCATGTATTTTGGCCCTTTGTTGAAGATTATTTACCTGTAGGTGGATTGGTTTATTTTTGTGTCCCTATTCTGTTCCATTGGTCTATGTATCTATCTGTGTCAGTGCTATCCTGTTTAAACTACTGTGACTGTGAAGTGAGAGGCCTCCTATTTTGTTGTTCTTCTTAAGAAATTTGTTGCTTATCTGGGATTCTTCCCTCTCCCCACATAAAGTTGTTCACTAGTTTTTCCATTTCTGTGAAGAATGAAGTTGGGATCTGAATTGGAATTGTATTTATAGACTGCTTTGGTAGTATTGACATTTTCTCAATATCAAACTTCCTATCCACGAACATGTAATATACTTCCATTTATGTATGTCTCTTTTGGTTTCTTTCTTTTTTTAAAAAACAGTTTTATTGGGATATATGCCAAGTCAAATAATTCAATTCAGTAGTTCAATCATATCAAGAAGTATGCTGCAATCATTACCACAGCCGATTTTAGGAAATTTTCTTTTTCCTTGTATCTTCTAGTCACGTGTAGCTGTGCTTTTCTGTGATCTTTGCACAAGCCCATTGTTCCTCTAGTTAGGGTTATTCCTAAGTGTTTCTTTATTTTGTTATTGGAGATTATGGTAAATGATATTGTTTTCATGATTTTCAGAGCTCTCTGTTATTTTACAAGAATCCAATTGAAATTTTTGTGACAACCTTGCATCTGGCTACATTATGAATCTTTTGATTTTCCACTAATTTATTGTTGACTGTGGAGTTTTCTACATTGAAAATCATATCATGTGCACATAGTGAGAGCTTACTCCTTTACCAATCTGGATTCCTTTGATTTATTTTTGTTGTCTAATAGTTCCGACTAAAATTTTCAGCAAGTGTTGAATATGTATGTAAAATCACATAAACCTTGTCTCATTTATGTTGAAATATTTTACTGGAAGCTGAATTTGTAAATGATGAACTTGTATGTTTAGCTAAGTGAAATATTAATGTTGTAGTGGCCTTTCCTTCATGCTCATAGTAAAGTGCAGAAGAAAAGATGGACTGAGAAGTCAACTGTGAAAAAGAAATCAGAATTTGTAGTGGCATGTATGAGATCAGGCCCAGAAGACATAGTGAGTTACAGTTGAAATTGGTCCAAATGTCCATGGTCTTCGTTCCGGCTACATTAACGTCTCTCTCTCAGTACATCTATGGATGAGAAGTTCCCTATACTTGGTTGACTGAGGAAGATCAAAGGAGTGCCTGGTTTACAGATAGTTCTGTGTGATATGCAGGCACTTCCTGAAAGTGGGAGGTTATAGCATTACAGTTCCTTCCTGGCACTTTCTCAAAGGATATAGTTGAAAAGAAATGCTCCCAGTGGGCAGAATTTTAAGTTGTGTGACTTTTTGAAGATTTTGCTCTGAAAAAATTAAGGGCAGATGTGTGATCACACACCAATCCCCATGGTCTATAACTACTGGTTTGGTTCAATGTTCAGGCCTTTAAAAAACATGAGTGGAAAATTAGTGACAAGTTGGGGTATAGGGAAGAAGCATGTAGGCAAACCTCTCAGAATCGGCTAGGATGCGTGAAGATCTTTCTACCCTATGAGAATGTTCATCCAAGGGTGATGTCAACTAGGAAGATCTAAACAATCTAGCAAGTAGGATGAACTGTGCTTTGTCAGCCCCTCTCTAGCCCACCTGTCATAGGAACATGAGAGAAGCGGTCCTGTTGGCAGAGATGGAGGTATGAATAGGCTCAGGAATAAATCTAATAAAAGTTTTACATACTTTTATAGCAAGAAAAATAGTACAGTTAATAAAATTTAACTACAGTACTTGACATAATCGGATTTCTCCATGAAATGTCAAGAAAATTTTACATCAGAGCTTGACCAAAACATCGTAATCCAACCCAACATGTGATTTTTATAAACAAAATCAGTTCATGTTTTAGGCATTCAGCATTAGTTGGCTTTGTTAGTGTGTGTTGTTTAAACCTTTTGCAGCTGTGTTCCAAGCATTTTGCTATCATTTTCTTAGTTGTTGGGGCTTTTTGTACTGTTTTTAGATTTTAAAAAAACCATGGGTCCTAAGAAAAAAAATTTTTTTAAAGAGTCATCATGAATAAGGAACTTGTTAATAACCGTGTTATCAATATTATTGATGATAATTTAGTAAACCCTTTTAGAAAACAGTTAAGGAAACATCAATAGCAGACCACATTAGATAGATTTTTTTTTTCTTTAAGAGAAAGCTAGCCAGGTCTTAGTGAAAAAAGTCAAAGAAGGAAAAAAATTTCTGAAAAGCAGCTACCAGTTGATTTTATGGAAGGGGATTCCCCTTGCAAACAGTGACTCTCTCTACATACCTCCTCTCCACATTCGTGTCCACAGACCCAGATCCTCACTAATCTCAAGGTATGGGTCATACTGTAGTTATTTTAAAAAATTTTATTGTTATGTTTCTTATTTAAATTATATTATTCAACTCTGAACTTATTTACTTTGAAATTTCTGTGTAATGTTTTGTATAAAAAGTCAAAGTTAGGGCAAAAACTTTGTGGTCAAGAATAGATTAATGTTTTCAGTTATTTCTTATGGGAAAAATTGATTCAGAAATCGACTGCATCACATCTCAATGTTCTTTCTAGAATGGATTAGCGTCGAGGTCTGGAGTTCTACTGTATCTCCAAAACTCATGCTCTGGCTACAAACTACAGCTGGCTCTCCTATCTGGCAGCAAAATAAAAACAAAACAAAACTCATTGGACTCAAGTGGATTCTAATTAGTGACAACCTCAGGTGCTACCCAGTAGAACTGCTCCACGGGGCTATCTTGGTTGTGATTCTTAGAGAGGCACTTTTGTAAGCCTTGCTTCCTCTTAATCGCTGAGCTTGCATTGCCAACAACCTTTATGTTAGTGGCTGAACTATCACAAACCACCTGCACCACCTGGGAACTTTAATTGTGCAGTAATAGGGACCCAAACCAAGTCTCAATATGGTCCCCTTCCTGCAGTGCTCAGCTACTACATGGCAACAGGCTGACTACATTAATGCTGATGTGTATTGTGTGCCACAGGGCCTGTAGTTTCGTGACAGTTAAATTCCTACTATTCCTCACCGCAGAATGGGAAACATCCATCTTTAGGGGTTATGTTCCTCATGACACTATACTTATTAATATAGTGAAGTCAATAGATTAAAATTAGTTTTATTGTTCAGAAATTTAAAAATAAAGCAAAAACTATGATACAGCTAGAAAAGATGAATACAGGAGGAGAGAGGAAAGCCATCTTGCTGCATGATTATTCATCTTGTAATTGTCTAGGGATTTATTTTCACTCACTTACTTATTAAAAGTTCATTAGATACCTATTAGGTTCAAGACACACGACCAGACTGTAGGGTATATTAGTGGGTCCAATTATAGACTCTGATCTTACTTTTGTAGATCTTAGTGTCTATAGTATTTCATTTATTTATTTTACAACACTTTAAAGGGAAGCAGTTACCCTCCCTGGCTCTCATAATATCCGTAACATTGTAACTAAATTCGTCACAATTTGTGAACAATTTCCTAATCAATGAATATCAGTCTTCTCACATGACAGTTCCAAAATGAAGATTCAAGTAATTTATTCATGGTCCAATAACATTTTTTCAGGCTAGTGCCACCAAACACTGAATTATGACCAAATGAAGAACTTTCCAAATGTCACCTTTGGGCTCCGCCCCCTGGTCTGTGCACCCACTCACCCCGGTCCCTGAGGAATGTTTCGCCTCTATAAATACACCGACCCCCGTGGGCCCCACACAAGGTTCTCAGACTAGGTAGGACCCCAGCCAAGGCTCCTGTCCCTTTAAGGGGGCACTTCTTCCAGAAGAACCTTACCCACCCCCACCCACCACTCAGTGCAATAGAAAAGAGGGTAATCAGATCTCTTCAGAGACCTGGGGGGTGAGCACGCCACTACCAACAGCCTGAAGCTGAGTCCAAGCCACAGACAGACAGTATTTTATTTTATATCTATTATTTTCACTATGTACACTTTCTCTTCTCTAAAAGATTTCAAGTTCTCTGAGGGGGAACGATTATCATAAGGTGTCATTTTTGTTAAGGGAGGGTGGGGTGGAAAGGGGGAACCGATTGCAAGGATTTGCATATAGCCTCCTCCCTGGGGGATGGACAATAGAAAGGTGGGTGAAGGGAGACACCAAGAAGTGTCAGATATGATAAAATAATGATAATTTATAAATTTTCAAGGGTTCATGAGGGAAGAGGGAGCGGGGACAGAGGTTAAAAATGAAAACTGAGGAGCTGATTCCAAGAGCCCAAGCGGAAAGCAAATGTTTTGAGACTGATGAGGGCAATGAATGTACAAATGTGCTTTACAAAATTGATGTATGTATGGATTGTGATAAGAGTTGTATGAGCCCCCAATAAAATTATTTTTAAAAAGATGTCATTTTAGTAACTTGCCACCTCCATCCCCATTAGATATCATTCTTTTAAGTGCATCAGAGGTATTGGAAATTAAAATTTTAATGCTTCCATAGCAATGGCAGATACTGTGCCCAGTGTTTTAAATATTTTACTATTTGGTATTTACAATAGTTCAATATGAATGGTGATATCATTATTCAGAAAATCAGGCTCAGAGATTCAAACTCCAGTCAAGCTCGGGAGACCAGTCCATACCAATATGCAGGTGCTAGTTGAATTAAATCCATTGAAGTGGAGACTTATGAAGAGTGGGGTTTGGGTGAGGAAGGAGGCAGAGTAGAGAGTTGTGCCTCTGTTCTTAAAGGTGCAGGAAGAGGTTATGGTTCTGGAGCTGCTTGTAAGAACGATGGGAGAAAGTTCTTGGAACTGGAAAGAGAGACTATTTATGCACTTCAACGTGCAAGAACATTCAGATGAGGTAAGAAAACGATGATGCTGCAAAAGAGGCGCTGTGCAAGTGAAGTCAAGAAGACACAGTCCTGAGAAATGAGTTCCCTAGCCATGATCTAAAGTGGCACAGGAAGTCAGACTGAATCTCTAGATACAAAAAGGGAGACCAATATGGGAGCTTCCATGAGAGCCAGACAGGGTGGGAGATGGGTGGAGGAGATAGTTGTTCAAAGGAATATGTTCCTGTTTAGCCCAGGAATCACTGTTCCCAGAAGAGTTTGCCATTTCACCCCTGGGGCTAGGGGAACAAGACATCTTCTCTTTGGCACCTTGATGGGAGGAAGCGTCTATTACTCAAGCACAAACGGGCAGCAGGGGAGAGGAGAGAAGCTCAGTCAGGTGAGAGAGGGAACAAGGAGAACTAGAACAGAGCTCTACAACTCTGGACAGGATTCTGTGGTGGGTACAAAAAGAATGAGAGTGTAGGATGGTAGCTTCCTTGGTACACTTAGAAGATAAGAGCAAATTCCAAAGACTTAAGCATGTGCCCCAAAGATAGACAATTGAAGGTTAGGGAGAGAATACAAACTTTTTCTCAAAGCTCTAGACACTTCCCGAGGATGTATGCTCCCACTGTAAAAAGGGAGACTCTTGTAACACCTCCCTTTCCCTCCCTATCCCAGAAAAGACCCTTCCCAAGTAGGAGTCTGGAATGCACATACAAAACGCTCTTGTGAGGGCACAGTATATGGGCAGCTATCAAGACACCTAGGTGCTATGGTTTCTTAATTTATGTAATTATAAAAAGTTTAGTGTCACAGATGTAATGGAGCTTAAGTTGATCTTCAACATGTTTATTTTTCCTTTTGTATACCTTTCAAGATGCTTCTCGTTCTCATTATTTGCTTGTGGTGCATCATTCTATCTCATATCCTATCTCCTACCAGTCAGTGCCTACACACAAACTTTTTTTAAAAAATCATTTTATTGGGGGCTATTACAAGTCTTGTTACAAACCATATATCAATTGTATCTGACATATTTGTACATATATTCCATCATTCTTTTCTAGACATTTACTTTCCATTGAGCCCTTAGTGTGCTTCTTCCATGTGGGCTTGTTGCTTCACTGTTGGATGGCCACTTGTTTAACTGCAATCCTTTAAGACCCTAGACACTATATCTTTCAATAGCCGGGCACCATCCTCTGTCTTCACATCTACTTATGCACTCATATTGTCTTCAGCGATCGTGTAGGGATGTGTGTGTGAGCATCACATAGGTAACAAAGTAACACACAATTTTTATGAGGTGTTTTGTGAGGTCCTGAATTTTGGAACCTTTATTATTCAGTTGATCTCTTTTCTCCTGAGTTTCTCTCAGGAGAAATAGCAGACACAAATCTATCTTCTCTCACTTATGAGGAATCTTTCTGAACCGCTCAGTAAGAATATACTCTACAGACAAAAGACCACATGTATTTGGTATAGCCTTAATGCAGGTCACCTCACAAGAGCTATACCAATAAAACCCCTGGTCACTGGGTTAATTCTGATCCATGGCAACCCAATGTTTGTTAGAGTAGAACTGTGCACTATGCAGCTTTAAGTGGCTGATTTATTAAAAGTAGATTGCTAGGCCTTCGGAGACACCTCTGGGTGGACCTATACCTCCAACCTTTCCAATCTTCTGGAGACATTGGTACTCTCAGTGGGTACTCAAGTGCTTCATTTTACACCACCTAGGACCTCCATGAGTTATACAGAACAACATCAACAATAATCACTGCTAATAACCATAATGATCATGGGCCTTTTGAGTGTTCGCCAATGGGGGGAAGTGCCAGGTGAGAGTTCCCTGGTCAACTGTTAGGTTGGAGTCATGGGGTCAGGCGCCAAGTTGGCAGAAGGGTAGGAAGGGAGATCAGATTACAGGTGCTCAATGTTAATGTGACTGCAATTGCAACAGTCTTCTTTCCAGTGCCTTCTGCTTGTTAGCAAGAGATCCAACTCGATGAAGCGTGATACCACTTTCATGGTGGTCGCACTCTCTGACAGTCCCCCCGGCAATGAACGAAGATTACAATCCATCCACACCCACTCTCTCATTTGTTGCTTTCTGAGTTAACAAAAACCTTTGCTATAAATGCTGAAGTAATATGTTTCTTCAATGTTTTGTATCACTGTAATGGCTAATGGCCGTTCTATTTCTTTAATTGTTTTAATGTGTCTTTTGATGAAATGTCTGTGTGTGTCCTTTTCCCACTTGATGATGGAGCCTGTAGGGTGGCTACATGTGGGCTACCTGACCCTCAGAGCTGTGTCCTGCCATGTTCCCATCAACCTTAGATACATGACTCTGCACCTACTGGCCTGTGATCTACCCGCATCCTGCTTTGGTTTTCAATGCCATCAGCCTGAAGTTATGTGAGTCTGAAGAGGGCCCTGACTAGCCTCAGACCTATAGACTTGAGTTAGACTGGATTGGGTCATCTTCTTGATGTAAATTTGCTTCTTGATAGAAAGTTCTTTCTTGTACACAGATGAGTATCACTGGTTTGTTTCTCTAGTCAACCCAGCCTAACACACATTTTCATAATGAGGTAAACTATGAACAGCTTATTAATTAAAAGGAGTTTTGCTTGTGAGTATGACCTACTCCCCACATAAATGGATTCTGTGGAAAAGCTTGCTTTTTTTTTTTTAAGTCTGGAACCTGTACCTGGTTTTTAATCTGATTTCGAGTTCTTTGAACTTAAGCCAATAGCCTGCTATACTGTTTGCGAATACTTGGAGCCGTCAGTAACCTGTCATCTTACCTGCCTACCTTGGAATTATTCACCTTGTCAGACAGAAGCTTACTGTCTGAACTGCCAAACTTGCGTTCAGGAGTCCCTGTAGTTATGTGAGTTAGGGATGCCTCCAGTCTGACATCTGATTCATAGAATTGGAAAAATCAAGTGGAACTTGGTTTATTTCATGGCAGAGAAATTGATATCATATATTTGGAGGGATTGCAGAAATGAGTACCACTATCAAGTATTTAAAGACTATGTATGTGATGATTCCCACCATTTGCCCATCAAAATCACCTAATTTACAGTGCAAAGGTTGAAGTAGCAGAAGGGCAGTGGATTATCATGAATGTAACCAGGTGGTATCTCTAGTTGCAGTTGCTGTTCCAGATGTGGCTTCATTGCTTGAGCAAATTAATACATCTCCTGGTACTACTCTGCAGATCACTGCCTAGTTTCAAAGGATCACTGGAAGCAGCTTGCCTTCAGCTGGCAAGTCAAGCAATACACTTTCACTGTCCTAACTCAGGGGCATATCAACTCTCTAGATTATGTCATAATTCAGTCTTAACATGGACTTTGACAGTCTTTCCCTTCTACAAGGCATTATGGGGTGGATTGAGTGGAAATTGACTCAGCAAAGATTCAATTGATTTGCACATCAGTGAAATTTCTGTGGACCAAGTGCTGTGGGCCACCTTGAGTCAGTCTTACTAAAATGCAGACTAAATTCTTGCATCTGGCCCCTCCCACAACTAAAAGGAAACACAATTGCTTCATAGGCTTTTTTAGATGTTAGAGGCAACATACACCTCATTTGGGTGTGCTGCCCCGGTCTGATTATGAAGAGACTCTAACAGCTGCTCATGTTGAATGGGGCCCAGATCAAGAGAACGCTCTGCAACAGGTCGGGCTGCCTTGAAGCCTCTCTGCCACTTGAGTCATATGACCCAGCTGATCCAAAGTTGCTTGAAAATTTCAAAGAATTTCTCTGATTTTATTTTTTAATCATTTTATTGGGGGCTCATACAACTCTTATCACAATCCATATATACATCAATTGTGTAAAGCACATTTGTACATTTGTTACCCTCATCATTCTCAAACCATTTGCTCTCCGCTTAAGCCCTGGCATCAGCTCCTCTACTCTCCTTTTGAGAAACAGATTTTGGTTTCTTCCTGGGCCTTGGCAGAAACAGATCGCCCTCACCACCAACCACCAAGTTACCATGCTGCTTGAATTTCCCCTCATGAACAGAATCATAAAGGTGGAGGTGCATACAAGCCCCTTATTAAATGGAAGTGGTATGAGGGGTGGCTCTACTCTCTCCTATAGGGTCACTAAGAGTCGGGATCAACTCAATAGCAATGAGTTTGGGTTTTTGTTTTTTTTTTAGTTTTGTTTCTCTCTGCTTTGTGTTCAATTAACACAGCTGGCCTCAAGTGTCAGAATTTGAGGCCCATTAGCACCCAGTGACCAGTGCCCAACACTGTGGAGGGCTGAAATGCTCCACACCTGCTGCTGCTTCATGGTTTGGGAACCAACACTACCTCCTCCAATATCAGCTGGGCTCCCCAGCTTTCCCGTTGGGTGTGAAATAAAATAACCATTTTGTTGATGGTAAAAATAAATTAATCAATTCAATGGAAGTGATAGATACAAGATCAGAGTCAAGTATGACCTGGAGACCCAAATAAGTATCATGAGGAAGTGGCCCAGATGCCCGCTGCCTCCACTGCTGTCAGAGTATCTTCTCTCTACCTGTCTGCACTTATGACCCCCTGGGGAATTCATTATGACAGAGCAGGAAGTTTTCTTGGTTTACATGTAGACACCACTCAAAAGTGGGCAGTAGGAGCACTCTAGACCTCTTAGAAGATCAGTGGTGAAGGAAATATTCTGAATGGGAAGAACTTCAAGCATTGCATCTGGTTTTTAATTTTGTTCTAAAGGAGAAATGACCATAAGTGTGACTATCTACTGATTCATGGGCCGTAGTAAGTGGTTTGGCTGGATGGTCAGGTACTTGGAAGGAGCACGATTGAACAATAGGTGGGAAAGAGGTATCTAGATAGACCACTCTGAAGAGGATTAAAAAATGAAGATATTTTTGAATGCTCGCTAAAGGGTTATATCTCAGCAGAGGAGGATCAAATGGGTAAGATGCTGCATTCTAGGGAAAACCAGTCATCCTCTTCCCAGCCTCTCATGACATTTCCCAATGGGCTGATAAACTTAGTGGTGTTGTGGATGGTTCCCTGTATGAGTTCATGGTGGTTATGAATGAACTCAGTAACATGGACTTCCACCCACCAAGGCTAAGTTGGCTACTACCACTGCTGAGTGCCCAATCGACCATCAAAAACTAGCACTGATATGAGGCCATATCTTGGGAAGATCAGCCGGAAATTTGGTGGCAGGTTGATAGAATCAGACTACTTGCTTTATAAAAAGGGCAGTGTTTCATCCTTATTGGAACAGTCACTTTGGATATGGACTGCATTCCCTGAACATGATGCTTTTGCCAAAACGATTGTCCAAGGACTTCCAGAATGTCTTATCCATCATCGTGGTATTCCACACAACACCGCCTCAGATTAAGACATGCACTTCACAACAAAGGAAGAGTGGCAATGGGCCCTTGTGTCTATGGAATTCACTGGCCCTAGTGGCACTGTAAGTTAAGTTTTGTACTGCTGAACTCAAGGTCAGTGGTTGAAACACTCCATGGGAGAAAGATTAAGCTAGGTGTGCCTGTAAAGGTTTCCAGTCATGGAAACCCTCTGTAGGGTCACTATGAGTTGGAATCAATTTGGTGATAGTGGGTTTACCATGCTCTCCATCACCCTAAAGCAGGAGGATTTATTGAATGATGAAATGGCCTTCTAAAGACACAATTGCAATGTCAGTTAGTTGCCAATACCTTGCAGGATTTTCTAGGAGATAGTATATGCTATAAACCAGTGTCAAATATTTGGCGCTGTTTCTCCAGTAGCCAAGATTCATGGGTCAAGAAACCAAGGTGTGGAAATTGGAGTGACATCACTCACTATTACTCCTAGAGACCCACTTTTCAAATATTTGCTTCTTATCTCTTCAATCCTGTGCTGTTTGGGTCTGGAGATCTTAGGTCCAAAGGAAGTATACTCCAAGTATACTCCACTCAGAGACAGAAATCACTCTGATCCCATTGAACTGGAAGTAAAGCTTGCCACCCAGTCACTTTGGTTCCTCATGTCTTGGATCAACAGGTAAAGAAGGGAGCTACTATATTGGGTGCTGTCATTGATCCTGATTACCAAAGGACAATCAGATTTATATTACATAATGGAAGTAAACAACAATATGTCTGCAAATCATGAGATTCTTTACAACATTTAGTGCTACCATGCCTGGGGATGAAAGTCAACGTAGACTGCAGCAACTTAACTTGAAAATTTTCTTTTGTTGTTGCTGAGCCTGTATGCATCAAAGCACACGCCAATTCAACCTTTTCCACAGGTGGGTACAATTCAATGCTATTGATTTCATTCTTCTAGTTGTGTAGCCATTCTCACCATCCTCTTCTGAGTTGTTCCTCCCCCACTAGCATCAACTCACTGCCCCAATAAGGTTCCCATCGAATTGTTCAGATTGCTGTTGTCATTCTAAGCCCGTATAGTTCTTAAGGATCTCTGGCAGCACTATGAGGTAAGCATTGGGCTACTGACCACAGGTTGGCAGTTAAACCTCACCAGTCACTCCATAGGAGAAAGATGAGACTGCTCCTGCAAGGAGTTATAGTCGTAGAAACGCTCTGTGAAGTCATTGTGAGTCAGAATGCTCTTGGTGGCATTGGATCCACTGGATGGTCCTTTTGGTTTCGATCAGTGGTTCTCAACCTGTGGGCCATGGCCCCTTTGGGGGTTAAAGGACCCTTTCACAGGGGTCGCACCTAAGACCATTGGAAAACACATATTTCCAATGGTCTCAGGAACTTAGACAAAGTTGAAAATGTTCCTGAGACAGCACAAGAGGAGTTCCTTGAACTCATTAACAGTGATGCAGTAAGAACTGACTTCTCTACAATGCCAGTTACAAAATTCTGGATCAAGTGTTTGTAGTCATGTCCTGTTCTGTCTGAGACTGTGCTGTGCCTTCTTCTTCCATTGCCAACAACATATCTTTGTGAAACAGGGTTTTCCAGCTTGTTGGTTATCATGTCTAAATACCAAAGTGGACTTGTTGTAGAACATGATCTTCATTGTGCTCTTGCAAAGACTGCCCTGAGAATTTCTGATCTGGGGAGAAAGAAGCTATCTCAACCTTCACCCAGACGTTGGCTTTTTAAGCATACTGTCATAAAATGTAGCAATGTAGTTTACTGTTTTTATATTAAGACTGTTACCCATGCTACACCATGATTCAAGACAAAAATTTCACCTATTTGTTTTTAGAAATAAACATTTTCCAATATATAATTACATATTGTTTTGTGACTAATCACTATGCTTTAATTATGTTCAATTTGTAACAATGAAAATCCATCCTGCATATCAGATGTTTACATTATGATTCATATCAGTAGCAAAATTACAGTTATGAAGTAGCAACAAAAATAAATTTATGGTTGGTGGGGGGTCACCACAACATGAGGAACTGTATTAAAGGATCATGGCATTAGGAACGTTGAGAACCACTGGTTCTTAAATAAGCACAATTCTCATAGCAGACCTTATTTTTTTTTAAGTATTTTAGTTGATCCATTGTATGGTTTTAAGAAGACTTCAGGGAGATTTTCATATAGGTTTAAAGATGATCTCAGGACAGTAATTTCGGGATTCATCTTGTTCCCTTAGCTCCAGAAAGTCTGAAACCCATGAGAAATTGGACCTCTGTTTCTAAAATGTCATTAGTCTTGATTACCCTTAGCCAACTAAATCACATGATTCCTTACAGGGTGCCCCTCGGTGAGTTTTTGCTCTCTCAACCTTGTCTCTGATAGTTGATTCCTCCTCTGAAAAGGTTTTAGTTCCTTAAGGTAGACTTCACGGTGAAAGTGTATAAAAGAAATTGTGTTCTTAATAATGGAGCTCAGAACATTTCCTGGTTGAAACAATCTATTTTCAATTCACCCAACTAAATATGGAAATATTTGGAAAGTGAGCAAGAGAAATACCTGATGAGCCACCAACAGTTGCCATTAAAGACAGGCTAAAGAGATGGAGGATCAAGCTTTACGTGTATCTACATACATGATCAGAGAACAGCAGAAGAAAGAACAGTGAGTTTAATCAATGAGTTGTGTGGAGAAAGGGAACCACGAAGAAGAAGGAAGACTGAAACATGTTGTAATATTACAACTCTACTCCCAAAGGACAAACGCATAATGCTTTGTTATGTTTTGTGCTGTATTCCATGATATCACATATATCACAAAGCACAGGGCAGGGGAAGGAGGCGGCTACTCAGGGAAGGCTGAGTGCACTCTAGATTTCAGTCTGATGAGAATGGAGCTGTGAACTACGCAATCAGGTATTATTTTAAAAACAAGTGTTGTGAACGGGACCCAAGATGTAGCTGGATCAGACACGAGGTGAGTCAAAGACAGAATAAAGAATGTAAGAATAATATAGTCACCAGTCTGGAGCTGGGAGAAATTAAAGGCAGGGAATTAGAAGATAGGCACTGTTTTGAGACAATTAAGTTTTATGCATGTAATCATAAACGAAAATATTGTGCTGAGGAATCAATGGCATCTCTTTAAAAGGAAGACAGCTTAACGATTGTATGCCTCTGGGGTATAGCCTTATAGCTGCCGAGTGCTTGGAAGCTCAACACATATGATGTTCAATCAACAGAGAAAAGATACTGTCGGGTTTTACTTGAACCCTGTGACACTGAAAACAAACAAGCAAAACCACAGTGATGGTTAAATAAATCACCCAACCTTATTGTTTATAAAAAATATCCTACTGTTAATAACCATCCTTATCTTATGTCTTACATATGACCCATGGATACTCCCTTCGTTACCTAGAATGAGGCCACACACATATCCTACAAATTCACAGCCCTTGCCTCATAATAATTTACTGAATTGCTTGCCCCACTGATCCATAAGAAACAAAGTGCTTAAGTTTCTCTACTCCCCCAAAATTCGCTCTTGGCCAGAGACAACATGAGAACAGGCTGGCCTCAATATGACATGCTGATCAGCTTTTGATGATGTCACCATTTCAGCCCACTTGATTTTTTTTTCTTCTTGTCTTACTTACACTCAGTCTCTATAAAAGAAACATTCCCCCACCCACTATCTTTCTGAGATACTTTCTGTTCTTATGTTCAGAGAATTCGTCCTCTTACCACAAATCCTTTTGCTTATTGTGATAGATCATTTCCCTCTTTTCTTTCTGAATAAAACTTTTCCCTTGATTTTTTAAACATGTGGTAGAGGAAGTTATGCCCATCTATGTTTCACGTTGGCACTAGACTTTGTCTGGATTGAGGCTGTGACCACCTTCACTTCACAATGTAAATCCCTGGATCTAGGTTCCGGGTGGCTGTGGGGTGGGGAGAGGAAGCAGAACACCCACTCTTCTAGAGGCAGGGCCTCCCAACACAAAGGAATGCACTGTGAACCTTTTAAAGCCCAAGACATAATTTACAGAGAAGATCCTGGACAGGTAACTGCAGCTTCACCTGCATCAACAATCACCCCACATCCTGTCCAGAGCCCTTCCTGGGGCTCGATCGCCTGCTGCATCTTCTTTTCCCTCCAACGCTGTCCTCGACATACATGGGCCGACCTCTGTTTCTCCTGGTCCCAGGCGCTCTCCTGCATCTATGCTTGTTTCACGTGGAGGGTGAGTCCCAGGGCAGGTATGAGAAATAGGCAGGGTGATATGGCCAAGGAGTAAATCATGGAGTTCTTGAGCCTCTGCTTGCTTCACATTTCCTTCATCCAAAAGGTAACTTTGAGAGCCTGCTGTTGAAGCCATCCATTCGGTCTACCAAATTCTAACCCCAGGAAAAGTGTGAGGAGGGAGGTTTAAGGACAAAGAGGGATAAAAGGTCATTCTGGATCAATAGAAAAAGAAGTCAGAGAATAAAAGCACCTGTCTTTCAGCTAAGACCCGTATCAGAGAATGGAACTCAGAAAAGAGGTCCTCTTCCTCCCATTTGACCATTTGTCTTTTCCCACAGTCAGCTTTGCTTAGCACGAGTAACCATAAAATATCCATCTCAGAGTCTCCTTTAGAAGCCACAGCTCCAAGTTGATAATGACAAGAGAGAGGGGAGATGACTTTCTGGCCGTAAGTCCTAACCTGAAATTTCCTTAGAGATTCGAGCTCTTCAGAGAGAGATGCCTTTGGAAAAGAGGGTTACTGGAGGTCCCCTAAGGACTGACTAAGGATGCTAGAAGAGTCCAGGATGCAGAGACCTTCAGCATATCTGTCCTCTCTTCCATCCACTGCCTAACATCTTTGTTATCACCCAATGGTTGATACATGTGCAGGTTATGTGAGGGGATCTACATTTTGCACCTCCTGTGACGAATTTGTTGACAAGACCTGTAGAAAGAATTTGGGCTCCTGTTCATCTAAATACCCTGACTTTGCATGCCAGACCAAAGAAGTGTATTCTCATCAGTACACTGGAGGTGAGACGGGACAGAAGGGATGGGAATTTTCATTTAATGACTTGGCCTGGGGGAGAAAAGAGCCCTAGATCGGCAGTTAAAATTTCTAGTTTTACTACCTCAGATGATCTTGGGTTGTGAGCATGTTGTATACCCTCCCTGAGTTCAAATTTCCCACCCGCAACATCGATTCCATTTTAACCTCCACTCCCCATCCATCTCTGATTGAATGACTCAGTCTCTAAAAGGGTATGGAGATTACAGCTCCTACGTTGTTAAGTGTGGGGTTTGGTGGTGAGCTGCCCTCTGTGGCAAAGGCCTTCTTGTGGCAGGATCTTCAAGTCTCAGCCCTGGCTCAAGTGAACCTGAGGCCAGGGAGGGTTTGTTCCATCAGTCACGTTCCACGTGTAACATGGGGCCTGCGTGTGTTTTTCTTCCACTCTTTACAGCTTATGTGTACCAATATTCCATTCTGAGGTGTCCAAAAAGATGTGTGGGGTATGTGCTCATCACCAAGCGGGAGAAAACTGTGATCCACTGTTGCAACCAAAGCTATTGCAATGATTTATCAGTACAAGACACCGTTCCTTTCTACGCCACCCGTACCATGGATTTGGCCTGAGCCAAATGTGTAGAGATCTTCTTCAGGACGGTGCCAGAACTATTTCTTTCTGAACAAATCTTAAGTTCCAGAAATGCCTTCATGCCAAAACCTCAACCCACACTGTCTCCTGAGAACCAACAGGTCCAAGAGTAAGAAGCCACGAGTGAGGAAAACATGTAACAGAACTTTGAAATGCTGTCTGAGCCTGAGTCAGATCCACCATGCACGGTCATTTGTTTCTATCATGCCTCAAGACAAATTCTGAGGCCATGCTCCAAGTGAGCTAGGAGAGGAATCTATCCCGGCATTTCTGGGCCTCCCTGAATGGGTTACTAGAACAACTCTAACGATTAACTAAAGTATGTGCATTAGAGCTCATGGCTGCTAACATAAGGGTTAGATGAGAAAGATAGATACTGAGAATGGCCTAGTGAAGGTCCCCGAATCATTTCATTTCTCAGATGTTGGGAGTTGTCTGCCATGATTTCTATGATTTCTTTTCTTTTGCTATTGAAGGGGTTGTTCTGTTGACTCTGTTCTAGTTTCTGGAGACTTGGTGATAACTTATAAGTCAGAAGTCTCTTTTCCTTTTCCAATATAAACACTTATTGCTATCAAGCTACCTCTGATTCCTGCTTTGGTTGTATCCCATAGGTTTTGGTATGACGTATTCTCATTAGTTTCTAGAAACTCTCTAATCTGGGCCAGTACCCATTCGTGTCACAGAAGATCATTGTTCATCCTCCAACTGTCCTTGCTTTTCTTTTGTTTATCTCCAGCTTTATGGTGATATGATCCAAGAGGGACAACTGAGTAATCTCTTGTGTTTGAATTTATTCAGGCTTGACTTGCATCCAGCATGTGGTCTACTTTTTAAAATTAAGTCATGTGTACTTGAAAATAAAGTGATTTTTCCCCACTTGAATGGAAAGCTCTATACATGTCTATCAGGTCCAGTTGCCGAATTGTAGTGTTCAGCTCTCTAGCCTCCTTGCTGAGCTTCTTTCCCAGTGATCTATCTTTCTCTGGTAGCAGTGTGTTAAAGTCACCTGTTGTGATTGTTGATTCTCTGATTTCTTTTTTCACCTTTTGAATAGTTTGTTTGCCAAATTTCATGGGTCTCTCTCGCATTCGGCGCCTGTATATTTATTACGCTCACTGGTTCCTGGCCTACTGATCCTTTGAGCATTGTATTGTGCCCCTCCTGTCTCATGTTATGGTCAGAGATTAAGAGTGCAACCCTGTTTTTTTAAAGTTGCCATTTGCCTGGTATATTTTCTAACACCGCTGAGGACAGCCCAAATCACAAAATCAGAGAGCAACAAATGTTGGAGGGGATGTGGCGAGATATGAAATGTTCTCCAACTGTTGATGATCTTGTAGATACATACAGCCTCTGTGGAAAGTGGTCAGGCAATATTTAAGGCACTTGGAAATTGAGCTACCTCATGACCCAGCTATCCCTCTACTGGGCATATACCCAGAAGAGGTAAGAAATAAACCACGACTAATCGTCTGCACTCCAATGTTTATTGTGGTGCGATTCGCAATTGCAAAGAGTTGGAAACAAGCTAAATTTCCATTGCTACAGGATTGGATTAGTAAACTCTGGCACATACACACACTGGAGTAAGCACTACACATCACTAAAATGCACGGATTTTCAGATGAAGCACATTGTCCATGCAAAGCGTTGGAGGAAATTATGCTAAGCGAAGTTAGCCTATCAGAAAAGGCCAAGTACAACATGAGTCCCCTGAGGTAAATGCAATCAGCACAGTAGGTATAGAAGAAAAACCACTTATCTCACACTAAAGGTACAGGCAGTCGGGTGGAGGTCAGACCAAACACAAGGAGGTACATGTTGTTCTAACACAAAGAAGGGGAAAGGGGACCAGGAGGTAGGAGAAAAAGGGGGCAGGAAAGGAGATGATGGCACAGGGGAGCAGGGCACTAACCCACCCAGGGGGAGAGTGTTCACTATGTCTCCACAGAATTGGGAGTGTGCATGTAGACCCTGCCAGGGCACAGCAAACCTTGAGGGCAATGTAACCACATGGAGAAAGGCATGAAAAGATTGGGCTACAGAGCTGGCCCAATCAGAACCAAACTGCCCCCTCCCTAGATGTATGTACTACAGAGGACAACACTAAACCTACAGGTTGGGGGGGGGAGGGTCAACGTGGCACACCCACACAGAAGCAAACCAAGAAGGAACAAGAGAAAGGGATGGTCTAGAAGACCCCATATTGGCACACCAAGCCTGGAGGACGACATCCCTGCACAGAGCTGCTAAGGCACAGAGAGGACTGTAGGGCTGACAACAGCCCAAGACATGTTGTCCCCTCACTGGAGCATCCCATGACAGAGGACAATACTGGGGACACACGGCAGGGAGTTAGTCCAGTCTGAAACCCCCTGAAGAGGGGCAAATCAAGAAGGGAACAAAATAGAACAGCACCAAGAACAAAGAAAAGACAAAAAGCCCCTGAAGAGTCCCCATAATAGACTCCAGGCTAGGAGGGGCAGCTCCCAGAATTCCCCAGGACCAGTGGGGAGACAGTCATAAAGGTCAGTGGACAGACCTGGAATTATGTATGTTTTCGCTTTTTTCCAATTTTTTGTTTTCTTTTTGTTTTGTCTTTGTTATTCTTGGGTTGCCTACTTATATAAAATAGTCATGGGAAGCAAGCTCGAGAAAAAAGCATCAGAACTGATGGTCCCTGAGAGACTGGGGGGAAAGGAGGTGAGGGAAGGGAGTGGTGAGCAACCAAAGCCATAGACAGGGAACAAGTAGGGAATTAAAATCAACAACACGCGGGACTCAGAGATCCTGGGAGCAACAGGAATCTAGCTGAGAAGAATTACTAAGAGATGGAAGTAGGGTGAGCATGATGTGAGGGCAGGAGGAATGTAAAAGGAAACAGAGGAATGATCTAGGAAGCAGTGATATAGATAGAGGCATAAGCATAGGTGTTTACATATATTAATACATTAATTAATAAAAATAGAGACACTGTTGTATCCCAATTAATCAATCATTATTTAATTGATTAATTAAACATTAATTTTGATGAACATTTAAAAATAGAGGTATTGGTCCATGTACATTTATTTATATGGCAATACACTGAGGTTGTGGATGGACTTTGGGCCTCTGCTCATGCCCTCCTTCAATGCAAGAACACTGTTCCAGCAACCTAGCATTCTGTGATGCTCACCCTCCAGGTACAATCTCTGAAGACAAAATGGGTGCATAAGCAAATATGATGAAGAAAGCAGATGGTGCCTGACTATCAAAAGATATAGCGTCTGGGGTCTTAAAGGCTTGAAGTTAAACAGGTGGCTATCTATCAGAGAAGCAACATGCCCACAGGGAAGAAGCACACCAGCCTGAGTGATCACGAGATGTCGCCAGGACCATGTAATAGGTAGCAGAAGACAAAAAATAAACAAACAAACAATATTGTTGAGAATGTGGGGTCTCAGAGCAGAGACCCAAAGCCCATCTGTAGACAATGGGACATCCCCTCAACAGAGGAGGTCACAGGAAAAGGGCGCAGTAAAGCACTGATGAAACATACAATATTCCCTCGGTTCCTTGAGGCTTCCACACCCCCCACTATCATGACCCTAGTACTGCCTTTCATTGCAGGCTATACTGGAGCATGTGCACAGGTACAGAAAAGACATAAGAACTCAGAGCATATGGAATTCGGGAACAGGAATGGGAGTAGCAATACCGGGAGGTAAGGGGAAAGGGGAGAGCAGAGGGGAGGAAGGGGGAACCAATAACAATGATTGACACATAACCACACTCCAGGGGAAAGGACAAAAGAAACAATGGGGGAAAGGAGATAGTAGTCGGTATAAGATATGAAAATATTAATAATTCATATTTTATCAAGGGCCATGAGGGGGGGCAGGTAGGGGAGGCAAAAAGAGGAGCTGACACCAGGGGCTCAATAGAAAATAAATGTGTGGAAAATAATGATGGCAACATATGTACAAATGTGCTTGATACAATTGATGTGCTGATTGTTATAAGAGCTGTAAGAGCCTCAATAAAATGTTTTTTTAAAGCTGAAAAAATTAGTTGAAACTATAAATATATTATTCAGCAATTCCACTGCTATGTACATAAGGTGTTACATACATACATATATCCTAAAGAAATAAGAGTCAGGGCCCAGATGGTTGTATGCACATGCATTTCTCTCAATGCCCATCATGATGGAAGGATACATGTACTTTAGGACATATACATTATGGAATACTGCAAAATATTAAAGAATAATGATTGTGTTAGGCAGGCTTCTCTAGAGAAATGAAACCAGGATGCTTAGGATTATAGGTTTACACAGCGAGAAGGAGTATAACAGTTGATGAGTCCACACAGCAGTACGGAGGGCTCAGTTCCACTCACTTCACTGGGAGAGTTCATGTACGGAAGGGCCTTCAACTCACACTGGCTTCTGGTCCAAGGTCAAGGAAGCAGACAGCAAATCTATCCTCAGGTAAGAGGAGCTGAGTTGGCCTGAGGCAGCAGACATGGCAGGGTGAAGAGGCAATAGCAGGAAGATGAGAAGTAGAAGCATAGCAGAGGCCAGGAGTGCAGCAGTGTAGTGAAGCAGGTCCTGATGGAGGCTTAAACTCTAGTGATGCATGGCATGGCAACACAATCCACGGGTTGACTTGTCTCACAGGTAGTGCAGCACACACTTGAGATAAGGACTAGTTTAGGCAGTAGCACCTGGTCTGATCACCAGGGAGAAAGAGAGGAGTCCTGGCTTTGGTTGCCTTCCAATCAAGCTGTGACCTGATTGATGGTGTAACCTCCATCATCCACATGGTCCTATAACAATAGGAACGTGTTATAATAGAAATGGCAGAAGGAAGGCAGACTAGGCAAACATGCTACACAGATTTTCTAAAACAAAGATGTGAGAAAGCAGAGCTGGGTAATAATCCCTGAACCTATCTTCAGAAGAAAGGGTCAGCTCACTATCATCGAGTGTATGCCAACTCAGGGTGACCTTATAGGATAGGGTAGAACTGCCCCCTGTGAATTTCTGAGACTATATAACTCTTTATGGGAGCAGAAAGCTGTTTTTCCTCCCACAGATTGGCTGCTAGCTTCACACTGCTGTCTTTGCAGTTAGCAGCCCAGAACATAAACACTATGCCATCAAGGCTCCAGTAAGAGTGACTTGTCAGCTGGCTGGATATGGCATGGCTAAAATCAACTCAGATTGCTTAGGAGAAGCACAGGTGTTCAACGGTGGCTGATGACAAGAAAGGTGGGATCATCCCTTGTTCCCCACACCTTCTGAGTGATGAAAGAAATGGCCAGGATGACTAAGCAGTGAGTTACACTGCACCCCACCTGCATAACCCCTGTGCTCCCTGAGGTCATAACAACATTCTTATATATATATATGGCTTTTATATCTCTTATAACATTCCATACATTGATTGTATCAAGAATATTTGTACATATGTTGCCATCATCATTTCCAAAACATTTTCTACGTGAGCCTTGGCGCCTCTCTTTTCCCTCCCTTCCCCACCCTCCCACATTGCGAATCCTTGATCAATTATATATTGTTATTATTATTTCATATCTTACACTATCTGTTGTCTCCCTTCATAGCAACATTCTTACGTATGGGCTCCTGGTGAACAACCATTATGATCTGGAGGCACCTGACCTCCTCAAAGGTTAATATTACTAAACATTCAGAGAAGAGCTGACACCAATGATACTTAAACTATTCCAGAGTTAGAAAAGGATGCGAAAATCCAGAATTCACTTTATGGGATAATATAACCCTTGTGATGTTTTACATCATCGTACACCTGTGCAAATGTACAGGTGGAATTTAACCTAATGATGCCTCCTTGGCACTGTAAAGTTTTTACAAGGGAGACACTCAGAACTTCTCTCTCTCTCTTGCTCTTCACCTTCCTGCTGGCCTGGGTCCTGTGTTTTATGTTAGGGACCTGGTCCATGTGGCCTCCAGAAACTGGGAACTGTAAGCATCCTGTCATGTTCCTGTAGACCTTAGATCCATGCAACTCTATCCCACTGCTCTGTTGTGTTAGTCTGGGTGGACTAGAGAAACAAATTCATAGGCACTCATATGTGTATAAGAGAGTGTTTTATATAAAAGAGCAATTGTATATTGAGAAAACATCCCAGCCCAGTCCAGATCAAGTCCATAAGTCTGATATTACCCCATATGTCAATAGTAGTTCGTAAATTCCTCTTTAGACTCATGCAGCCACTCACCCAGTCATGCAATGATGTGGAATACAGGAAGATCACAGCTCTGTGGGTAGAAAGTCTTGTGGATCCAGTGGTGGTAGAAGCATCTCAGTGTAGGCATGGGTCACATGGAGATGTGGCTCCTTCAGCTCTGAGACTCTGGCTGCCATTGGCCTGTCTCTATGTGGCTTGTCACAAGAATTTCTCACAGGGAGTGAGCATGTGTCCTGCCTTTAGTGAGCTATTTATCTCTTCAGTGCCTCCAAATGAGGTCATCAGGCTGGGACCTGATGGACAGGCTAACCCCCACCCCTTTGCTCTTAATCCTCTGAAATTGACAACAGATTATGTAACTACCACAGACCACCCCTTGTCAACTTGGCACTTTCACACAACTCTTTAGTCATATACAATTTCCAAGCAAACAATAATAAAATCATATCTGTACCAAACAGGATAAAACCAAACTGTATACAATTTAGTATGTGCCAAAGCCTCATTTAAATGTAATATTCAATAAGTGAACAATACACTGATATCCTATGCCTAACAGTTAAGTAACACCTACACCTTAATCCCCTAATCCTCTGAATATATTCCTCCACCTATGAAAGTTTGTAAGCCAACCACTTCATACCTTTATCCACCCCATTTTGGGTATCCAATTTCTATAATTCCCACTTATATTAACACGGTGCTCTGAGAAGACAATCATATTTTTTGACATGAAGAATCTTCATCCCAGTTGGACCCTTCTGAAATTTGCATACATAAGCAAAGTCAAATCAGGATAGACCATCCATAAAGTCTGCATCAATATGCACCAGTTCACAGGCTCAAAAATCTGTTCATCTGGTGGGGCTCTGATCAACCCAATGTGGGCTGCCTCACCTAGCCTCCCCAGGGTACCCATTGGCCGCCTTGCCTTTAGGCTATGGGCTTGTCACAAATTCTCAACAAGTCTAGCCCCCTTGTGCTTGTGCTAGGTCATGAACTTCAGACCAGTCAATCTTCTCTTGTCTTCTTCACTAGTTCCTTGTAAACCGGGTCCACAGGTGTCAGTGGCCAGATTCAACACATCTCTCTATTGCTGCTTTTCTTCCATTTCCACTCAACAAGTGGATCCAGATGGTCTTGCTAGCAAGTATTTCAGGCTGCCATGGGTTTCCTCTAATGATCTGACCTAGAGAGGAGTTTTCTTCATGGTTCCAGATTTTTTCCAGCTACTGGCACAAACCACGAGTTCAAAATTCCAAAATCCAAAGACTTCTTCTTATCCTTCAACCTGTTAATAATCCCCTAGGCAGACCTCTTGAAATGCAAATATCTTGAGTATTCCAAAGCACTGGGTGGGGCTTACTTTTCAGAGCCTTCTTTGCAGGAGTGTCCAAACCCATTTAAAGATCAAATTTTAATGGTTCAAGGCAAGTGAACTTACAAGCTCTTTAGTTTCATACTTCCAATAATCATTTCAATTAATAATAAGCAGAAGAGATCAGTATAAACAAAATAGAATCATATATTAATCTCAACTCTTAAAACAGTCAAGTTCAATCCTTATCTAGTCTATCTTAATCTATATCTAAACGATTCCATTGATACAAAATAGGGGTTAGGCCTCTTGGCAGCATCAAGCCAGATCCTGCCTTGCTGTGAGCCATTTTGACCGCCTATCAGTCATTTTCCCTAAGCAGCATAGTTTCTGACAAATTCAAGCGGTGATTTCTACCCCTGAGCTCAAAATATACATTAACATTCATTTTCATTATCTCAAACAGGAATAAACAAAGGCAACAACCAAACAATATAATCAAAACTATAATTTCACATATTCTCTCCATAAAACAACCCAGTAAACCACATGGCATATCTGACTTCTGGCTAGCCAAAGAAGAAACTCTATCATGAGGGAGAGATCAAGCAAACATCCACTTTCCATATTCATGATTTGTTTCTCTAGTGCCCTACTCCTGGTACCATAATGTGTTAGTCTGGATAGAGCAGAGGGAAAAAAATCATAGACACTCATACATATATAAGAAATAGCTTTATAAAAGAGTAATTGTATATTAAGAAAACATCCTAGCCCAATCCAGATCAAGTCCATAAGTCTGATATTAGCCCATATGTCCTGTAACAGTCTATAAAAACCTCTTCAGACTCAAGAAACACATGCAATGATGCCTAATGCAGGATGATCACAAGCCTGTGGGTGGAAAGTCTTGTGGATCCAGTGGCGGTGTAAGCATCTCAGTGCTGGCAGAGGTCTCCACGTGGATTCTCCAGCTCTGAGGCTCTGGCTGTCATCAGCCTGTCTCCATGTGGCTTTTCAACAAGAATGTCTTAAGACACTGCACATGTATCCTACTTCCAACAAGCTATTTTTATCACCTTAGTGCCTCCAAATGAGATCATCAAGCTTTGATTCGATTGGCAGGTTAACTACATTCCTTCACTCTTAGGCCTCAAATGGACAACAGATTATGTAACTACCACAACCTCTAAACATAGGCTTAGCATGGATTCCATAGATGAAAAAACCTCCACAAAAGTCCACACACTGGAAGCAAACAAACAAATCCTAACAACAATGACAAAACAAATCAGAGAAAAACTTCAGTCAAAAAGAAATAAATTATTGAAAACTGAAACTAAGTTCAGTGGGGAGTGGGGAGCGGGAAGGGAGGGGAAAAATGAGGACTCAAGTAGAAAGCAGAAGTTTTGAGAATGATAATGACAACATATGTACAAATGTGCTTGACACAATGGATGTATGTATGGATTATGACAAGAATTGTATGAGCCCCCAATAAAATAATTTAATAAAAAAATCCTGAAACTACTTTTAAATGAGTCTAAAGGGTGATTAAATGATAGACAATTACATTTTATCCTAACTATATCTGCCATAATAGACTTTGTAGCGCTGTCTATCTTATAGCGAGGCTAGTCACATCCATGGTCTAGGGTCAGAGGGGATTTGCCTAATCCATGTGGGGACCCTGTGGGTGAATGGTATGCTTCCACTATCACGCATAGCCCTCTGCAACCTGGATGGTCAGAATTTAAGCTTTGAGATGGTCCCCTCGCTTGGATTTTGATTTTATTATATGCAATCCTTGGGTCACACAGGCTGCTATGCTTTGTCCTTGTGGGCTTGGTTGATGCCACAGTTGTTTTAAGAGAAGCCTTTAAGGCTCCAGACACGATTCTTTGTGATAGCTGGGCATCATCTGCTTTCCTAACTCACATTTTGCTATAGCACTTCAATGATCTCTTCATGAGGGGAGCATCAAGTAGGGCCATGATACAAGAACTGATGGCTTTTAGTTTGGGGCTGGAATTAGTGTGAGCCCCAGATTCATTCATATAGCTATGGTTTAGATACGTTTCTGATTCACTTTGGAGACATCATTATCACAATATGACAGAAAACATTATAAATCATCTCCTGGATCATAAGGTAATTAGGATAATGTCATAATTTAGCCAATAATATACAATTGAAAACACTGATGATAATAGGAAATTGTTCAAGTATAGGCCAGTTTTTTCAGGAAAAAAACACATGAATTATTGACTTATACTGATTAGACTATTTAAATGAAAAATGGGGTTGGTGATAGGGCAAAACTTTTAGTAAAATGCATTCACAAGGGAAGAATCATGCCTACAAGGCTATTTATTACATATCATAAGAAAGGAGCGCATTAAAATAATAAATGTCAGAGAGTCATTGGGCACTTTCAAAGGAAGAGATCTAAACTAAAGTTCCAAACTAAACCAATTCGATGACCTTGGGAAAGAAGTAGCCATCTGTTTCTTTCCACATGTGGTAGTTACATAATCTGGTGTCACTTTGGAACTTGAGAGGATTAAGAGTGAAGGGGTGGAGTTTAGGCTGTCAATTCAATCATAGCCAATGAGGCCTCTGTGTGGGCATGGCCTTCACCTGAGGGTTCTGGGAACTCTAGTATATTCCTCCTTGGAGGTGGGAGACACATTCTCTCTGTCATCTCACTTCCTTGGAGACTCTGTACTGACAAGGCTGACTCCCTGCAAGACATCCCTGAGGAGGAGCCACATGGACATACCCTGATGCAGCCAGAACACTGGACCTAGAGAAGCCACGTGGAGACACCTGCCAGTGCTGAGATGCTTACACTGCCACTGGGTCTACAAGACTTACTACCCAATGGCCTGCGATCATCCTGCATTTGATGCAGTTTAATGCAATGCCAGTTTAATTCTCAGTCTTAAAAGGTGTCTGATATTAAAACGAAAGCCCTAATTGGAAAGAAAGAGAACACTGAAACTTGAGATGGAGACACCGAGCCACTCCAGGCACCAGTACTAACTCTTCCATCTGAAGAGATCAATCCGCTCTCAGTAAAACTATTACCCTCCACCTATTCACATTTGGGGCATTAAATCAAGTATGCTTGCTGACATGGCACCTGGGTCTGTATCTGGAGATACAGCCTGAGGCAGATGCCTTAAAAATAATATCTCAGGTTCCCAGGAAACACCCTCTCAACCCATTATTGCCTCCAGACCTATAACTAGACTTAAGTTACAGTAAATTCCCAAAGAAGTCCAGATGGCGACCCAGGAAGAAGTGTGCTAAATTCCCAAATAACTGCTAGAGCTTTCTAATATTTATAGACAGAAATCTGGAGAATATGTGTGGGAATGATTCCTGGTATGTGTGACAGTTACATACTCTGTTGTCAGTTTGAGACTTAAGAGTGAAGGAGTGGAGTCTAGCCTGTCTCTCAGGTTGCAGGTGGAGGTGGGACCCATGCTCATTCCCTAGGAGCCATTACTGATGATGAGTCTGATGGAGCTACGCTGATGCAGCCAGAGCCCGGGAGCTGGAGGAACCACATGGAACACTGAGATGCTTACACTGCCATTGGATCCACAAGACTTTCCATCCACTGGCCAGTGATCTTCCTGCATTAGATGCCATTGCATGTATTTCATGAGTAGATTGGTGTTGGACATATGGGCTAATATCAGACTTATGGACTTGATCTGGACTGGACTGGGATGTTTTCTCACTATTCAATTGCTCTTATATATAAAGCTTTTTCTTATAGACTTATGAGTGTCTATGAATTCACTTCTCTAGTCAACACAGACTAACACAGTATGGGATAGTGGTGAAAGGTACATAAATTGGATTAAACTCAGTTCATTGCCATCAAATCAATTCTGACTCATGGAAACCCTATGGGGGAGGGTTTGAGACTTTAACTCTTTATGGGAGTAGTAAACTTCATCTTTTTGCAGTGGAACCCCTGGTGATTTCAAATTCATGACCTCACAGTTAGCGGCCAAACTTGTAACCACCGCCACCAAGGCACATAAGTTGGATTGGTCTGAGTTTATTGATATGGGCCTGCTAAGTACAGATTCTTTATTCAGTATTTGGGTTCGAGAGCTTAGGAGAGGATCAAATAACTTATTTCATTAGTTGGTTAAAGTATAGGTTTCAAGATGGCCTACACTAAGTCAAGTTAAAAAACCAGACCTGCCTTGATAGACTATAGAAGAAGGCATCCAAAGGTTTAGGAAAATTGGCATCATGTTAGCGTGGATTCATCAGGATAAACCCATAGATCCACAAAAAGATTGTTTTGAGGACATACCTTCTACCCAAACAGCAAGAAACAAATTCGTGAAGAAAGTCCCAGCGCTTCTGAAGACAGTCATGATTGTTATTCGATGTCAACCAGGTTCAACGATGGGATCTGCCTAAGCAAATTAATGCACTTGCCTGCAATAGGGCTGATTGTGCCCTGTGAGGATAGGGGCCAAGTTCCAGCAGTCAACTGACCAAAACAAAATGGGCAGCAGAGAAAAATAGTGATCAGAATAGCCTGACTGGTATGAACATATGGCATTGGAGACTTACGCAGAGTGTCCCTGAGAGTAAAAAAGATGGGAAACCTATCGAATATTTACTTGACCTATAAAGCAGAAAAGCTCTAGCCCAAGTGACTGACAATCGAACTCATTTCATCAGAACGCAGAGTCATCTCAATAAATTCCCAGACTTGAGTCAGTGTACAGACCCACAGCCCCCTGAATGAAAGAGAGGCCAGGCTCCTTTAAGGCAGGACCCCTACACCAGCAGGGCTTCCACTGTTCATCTTTCTCCTAGTCTTCCCTAAAATGTGACTGTGAAGACTTTCATAAAAGCGACTGTTCATTGGGAAAAAAGAAATAATCCGACTTTTGGGTGATTATTGGACACTGGCTCTAAATTGACATCAATCCCAAGAGACACCAAATGTTTTGAACACCCATTCAGAGTGGGAGTGTATAAAAGTCAAGTTATTAATAAAGTTCTAGCTCAGGTCCATCTCACAGTGAGTGCTATGGGTTCCCAAAGCCTTCCTGTAGTGAATAGACATACTAAGAAACGGGAAGAACCCCCATATTGTATCCCTGCAATGTGGAATATGGACTATTACAGTAGAAAAAAAAACGAATGGAAACTATTAGAATTGCTTCTAGAACTACATCTCTGTAGGAAAATAGTAAACCAAAATCAATACAGCATTCCTTCAGGGATGCAGAGACCCATGCAACTCTCAAGGACTTGAAGGCTGCAGGGGTGGTGAGTCCCACCACATTGCCATTTAGCTCATTCTTTGGTCTGTGCAGAAATCAGATGGCTATTGATGAAGGACAGTGGAGTATTGTAAACTTAACCAGGCAGCTACTGTAATTGCAGCTGCTGCTCCAGATATGGAGTTATTGCTTGAGCAAACTGATACTTCTGGTACATGCTATGCAGCCATTGATATGGCCAATGCCTTTTTCTTAACTCAAAGGACCACACGAAGAAGTTTGCCATCAGCTGGCAAGAACAACAATACACTTTTACATTTGTCAGCGTTATGTGAACTTTCCTAGACTGTGTCACAATTTAGTCTGCAGGGTCCACAGAATGTTACAGTGGTCCATTTGGTGACATGATGCTGATTGAACCTAATAGGGAAGAAGTATCAATGACTTTAGACTTATTGGTATAACATCTGCCTGCTAGAGGGTGGGGAATTAATCTGATAAAAATTTAGGTGTCTTATACCTCAGTGAAATTTATAGGGGTCTAGTGGTGTGGGGCATGTTGAGATATCCCTATTAAAGGGGAAAATAAGTTATTGCACATGGCCCCTCCAACAACTAAAAATTAAACACAATTCCTGGCGGGTCTTCTTGTATTTTGGAGGCAACATAACATAACATTTGGTTGTGTCCTTCTGTCACAGGACTGCCTTACTCCCAGCCTGCACCTATGGCCTCATGGCGATTTCCTTATGATCAGTTGACTGAGGACAGAAAACTGGTGCTTGATTTATTGATGGTTCTGCACGATTTGCAGGTACCACTCAAAAATGGACAGCAGTGGCAATACCACCTCTTTCTGGAACTTCCATGAAGGACAGCAGTGAAGGGAAATCCTCCCAATGCACAGAGCTTTCAGTGGTACATCTGGTTTTTCAGTTTGTTTGAAAGGAGTAATGGACAAATGTGTGACAGAATACTCATTCATTGTCTGTGGCCAATGGCTTGAGTAGATGTTCAGAGACTTGAAAGGCATATGATTGGAAAATCAGTGACATGGAGGCATGGAGAAGAGCTATGTAGATAGAACTTGCTCAATAGGTCACAAAATAAAGATATTTGTATACCACTCACTAAAGGGTTACTTATGCCGAGAAGGATTTTAACAATCAAGTGGATAAGATGACACATTCTGTAAAACCAGTCATTCTCTTTCCCCGGCCACTCCTGTCCTTATACAATGTGCACATGAACAAAGTGGCTATGGTGCCGGGGATAGAGGCTATGCATGGGCTCAGCAACACAGACTTGCACTCACCATGGCTGACTTGGCTACTGCCATTGCCGAGTGCCCAATCTTCCAGCAACAGAGACTAAGACTGAGTCTAAGAGATGGGATCATTCATCTGGTGGTGGGATGGAGTGGATAGGGGGATCAACCAGAAACCTGGTGGCAGGTTGATATAGGATCACTTCCTTCATGGAAAGGGCAGCATTTTATTCTTATTAGACTACAATTACTGATGAAACAGATTTGATTTCCCTGCATGCAATGCTCCTGCCCAAACTACCATTTGCAAACTTACAGAACATCTCATCCACTGACATGGTATCCCAGACAGCATCATCTCATATCAAGAGACTCACTTCACAGCAAATGAAGTGTGGCAAAGGACCCATGCTCATGGTACCAATTGGTCTAACCATGTTCCCCATCATCCTGAAGTAGTTGGCTTGACAGAAAATGGACTAGACCTCTGAAAGCATAATTATGGAACCATCTTTGTGGTAACACCTTGCAAGGTTGGGTCAATCTTCTCCAGGAAGCTGTATATGCTTTAAACTATGTCCAATATATGGTGCTCTTACTTGAGTAGCCAGATTTACTGATCCAGGAACCAAGGGACGGAAATGGAAGTGGAACCACTCATTATTATGCCTAAGACACCCTAACTACATTTTTACTTCCCATCCTGTGACCCTCTGCTCTTTGGGTATGGAGGTCTTAGTTCCAGAGTGGGGATACACCAACCTGGAGACACAACATTGATTCCATTGAACTGGAAGCTCATGCTCTGGGTCGACAGGCAAATAAGGGTACTATTGTGTTGAATGGTGTGATTGATTCTGATTTCCAGGGGTAAATTGAATTCATATTGCATAATTGTGGTAAAGAAGAATATGTCTGGTGTCCATGAGATTCCTTTGGTTGTCTATTCATATCCTATGATTAAAGTCAATGGTGAAGTACAGCACCCCAAATCTGACATGACTATCAATAGTCCAAACTCTTCAGGAATTAATGTTTGTTCCCCCACCAGACAAAGAACTACATTCAGCTGAGGCACTCAGTGAGGGTAGAGGCAATATATGATGGAGAGTGGAAGAAAGCAGTTCTAAATTCCAGGTATGGCCGTGTGACCAGCTGTAGGAATGTGGACTGTAATTGTTATGAATAATTCCTATTTGTACATATGCACCAAAATATTTGTGCTTTGCGCACTTACAAAATATATGATGAAAATGAGGTTAGTGTGTTTCAGGTGAATGCATGTTAGGTGTATCATGTTAGGTACAAGTGTGATTTTATAATTTCCTTTGGTGATTCTGTATGGTTAAAGAGAAATGGACAGGTGTCAACTTGAAAAGGGTGGTCTCTTGAGCCCCCAATAAAATGATTTTTTTAAAAAAAGAAAAAGGATGGTCTCGAATGAAGGGCGAACATAATAGTGGCACAAGAGGAAAGTAAAAGGAAATAGAAGAAACAATTAGGAGGCAAAGGACATTTATAGAGGTCTAAATACGGGCATGCACATATGTAAATATATTTATATATGATGATAGGGAAATAGATCTATGTACTTAAATCTATATGTTAAGAATTAAGGTAGCGGATGGACATTTGGCCTCTATTCAAGTACTCCCTCAACACAAGAACACTTTGTTCTAATAATCTGGCATTCTGTGATGCTCCTTCCCTGAAATGATCATTAAAGACAAAATGGGTGCATAAGCAAAGGTGATGATGGTGCCCGGTTATCAAAAGATATAACATCTGTGGTCTTGAAGGCTTGAAGATAAATGAGTGGTCATCTAGCTGAGAAGCAACAAAGCCCACATGGAAGAAGCACACCAGCCTGTGTGATCATGAGGTGTTGATGGGATCAGGTATCAGGCATCTAAGATCCAGAACAAAATCATACCAATGTGAATGGGGGTGAGGTAGGGTGTGGAGTGGAGACTCAAAGTCCATCTGTAGACAATTGGGCTTCTTCTTACAGAACGGTCACAAGGAAGAGATGAGCTAGTCAGGGTGCAGTATAGCACCAGTGAAACATGCAACTTTCCTCTAGTTCTTTAATGCTTCCTCCCCAACCACTATTTTGACCTTAATTCTACCTTACAAATCGGACTATACTAGAACATGTACACTGCTACAGATAAGAGCCTGAAACACAGGATATCCATAGATAACCCCCTCAGGACTAACAATGAGAATAGAGATACCAGGTGGAAAAGGGGAAGGTGGGGGAGAAAGGGGAATTGATCACAAGGATAAACATATAACCCCCTCCCACGGGGACAAGCCACAGAATAGTGGGTGACAGAGGATGATATAAGATATAAAAATAAAAATCTATAACTTATGAAGGATTCATGAGGGAGGAAGTGGGAGAGGAAGGGGGGAAATGAGGAGCTGATATCAAGGGTTCACGTAGAAAGAAAAAGCTTTGAAAATGATGATGGCAACTTATGTACAAATGCCCTTAGCACAATGCATGAATGTATGGCTTGTGATAAGAGCTTAAGAGCCCCCAATAAAATTATATCTTAATAAAAAATAAAAACAAAAAGGGTGGCCTGTGATGGTTAGGGATTATGTCAATAGACACTCTTGGATAAGGGTAGAGGCAAGCCCAAGCTACCAACTAAATCAAAGACTTAGGATATCTCCTTGGTGTCATAAGTCTTTTTATAAAAGAGAGACCAGTCAGATTCCAATCCTGGTTAGCCTTCCCCGTTTGTTGGAGCTGGATCTTGTGTGTGGTTCCTCAATCTCCTGTTGTGTCGCCAGCCAATCCCAAAAGTAGTGGACTGTCAATGGTGGATTCATTTGGCTGACTGGCTTCAAACCTCTACATCCACCCCAGTCTGTGCCTCCTATTGTCCCTCCTTCATCATTCTGCTTCCAGCTCATCAGCTTCCATGAATCAGGAGAAGCCTGGCTGGAATTGGACTGGATTTAACTATTTCTATAACTGTGTAACCCATAACCCTCTTTCTATATACAGCACATACAAGTGCCACTGATTTTACTTCTCGAGAGCACCCAATTTCTTTTAAAGGTCTTACGAAAGAAGACACAGATCTGTGCACCAGAGTCTATAGAGGGGATTTAGAGGCATGAGATGAGAGAATTAGCAGGGCAGAAAGGGCAAATGAACAAATCACAATAATTAACAAGATGAATGTCAGGCCTCCCATTATTATTGTTATTAGCAGTTTCCTTATTGTTGATATTGTTCTGTATAGCTCTTGGAGTTCCTGGGTGGTGTAACATTTAAGCACTTGGGTACCCACTGAGAGTACCAATGTCTTTATAAGGTTGAAGTTTGTAGGTAAATGTTCCTCCAGAGATGCCTCAGAGGATACGCCTGGCAACCAACTTCTCCTAAACCAGACACTGAACACTGTATCAAGCCCAGTTGTTCTTTAACAAACATGGGTTTGCTATGAGTCAGATTTGACTCAATTATAAGTGGCTTTATTAGTACAGTTCTTGTGAGCTGGCATCAAGGATGTACCCAATAAGTTTGGTCTTTTTGGTCTGTAGGCTGTATTCTGACTGTGTTGCTTGCAAAGAATCCTCCTAAGTGAGTGAAGGTAGATTTGTGGCTGCTAGTCCTCCTGAGGGAAACCCAGGAGAAAAGAGGACATCTGAATAATAAGAGTGCCAAGATGCAGGACTTCAAAAAACACCTCAGCAATCCTGAATGTTGGCCCTGAATGGTAGGAGACAGGATATGAGATTAAACGATGCACCACAAGCAAATCTTGAGAATAAGAAACATCTTGAAATTGTTATACCAAAGGAAAAGAAAATATGTTGTCGATCACCTATGGCCCCATGATATCTGTGAGACTACGATGTTTATTTTTACATAAATTTAGAAAGTATGGTACTTGGGTATCTTCATGGCTGCCTATAGAGGGTGTCCTCAGAAGAGTGTTGGGATGTGCCTTCCAGACTCCTGCTTGGGAAGGGTCTTTTCTGGCATATGGAGGGGAAGGGAAGCGTTACAAGAGTCCCACGTTTTACAGTGGGAGCATACATCCTCGGGAAATGTCTAGAGCCTTGAGGATAAGTTTGTATTCTCTTTCTAACCTTCAATTTTATATCTTTTTGGCACCTGTTTAAGTCTTTGGAATTTGCTCATATCTTCTAAAGGTACCAAAGAGGCCACCATCCTGCTCTCCACAGCCATCATAGAATCCTGTCCAGCGTTCTACGGCTGCCTTGTCTAGTTCTCCTTGTTCCCTCTCCCACCTGACTGAGCTTCTCTCCTCTCCCCTGCTGCCCATTGGTGATTAGTAAAAGACGCTTCCTCCCACCAAGGTGCCAAAAAGAAGACGGCCTGTTCCCCCAGCCCCAGAGTGAAATCACAAAGCGTTCCTGGAACAGGGCTGCTCGACTGAGCCAGAGCACCTTCCTTTGACCCACTATCTCCTCCAGCCATCTCCCACCCTCTGTGCAGCTCAGGAAACCCAAGCCGCCTCCCTATTGTTCTGGCTTCCTATGGAACTCTAGACATGGCTAGGGAGCTCATCTCACGGGGTCTTCTCTCCTTGACTTCATTTACCTCTCTGAAGTGCTATTATTTTCTTGCTTCCTCTGAACATTTGTACAGGTTGAAGTGCTTAAACAATCTTTTTCCAAATCCCCAAACTTTTTTCCCATTGTTCTTACAAGCAGCTCCAGCACCCTAGCTCTGCCGTAACAGTCTTCCTGCACCTGGAAGAGCAGAGACATAACTGTCTACTCTGCCTTCTTCCCTACCCAAACGCAATGTTCGTAGGACTCCACGTCAATGGATTTAATTCATCCAGAACCTACATGTTGGTGTCGAGATGGTCTCCAGAGTTTGCCTGGACTTTGAACCTCACCTCCAATTCTCTGAGCCTGAGTTTCTGAATAAAGGAGACAATGCCTTTCACCTTGGATGATTGTAAATATTAAATGATAAAATTTTTAAAGCAAGAAAACATACTTAAAGCAATGAGCATAGTGGCTGCCACTGTGTGAGCATTACATTTTAATTTCCCAACACCTCGGATGCACTTAGCAGAGTGCTAGCTCATGGGGATGAAGGTGGCAAACGGTGCAAATGAACTCCTATGGTGATCTTTCCTCGTTAGAGAACTCACCATCTGTTAGAGAAGACCACATTTGCCTAAGTGAAAGCACTAGGCATAAAACAAAATAAGCTAATATATACTCTAAGCTCTATGAGAGCCAGGTCAGGATCTACTATCAGACAATGATTGGACCACTGTAGCCTACCGCCTAGTAGAGTGCCTTGAATATAACATGCATCTGATGAACTTTTAATAGGTAGGTGAGTGAAAGTAAATCCCTAGACAGTGCTAAGGTGACTAATCATGCAGCAAGGGGACGTTCCCCTCCCCTTCTGTATTCATGTTCCCTAGCGATCTCGATTTCCCCCTTTATTTCTAGATTTCTGAACAGGAAAACATTTTAGTCTATTGATGACTTTACCATATTGATAAGTATGGCATCATGAGGAACTTAGCTCCCCAAGTGGATGTTTCCCAATCTATGCGTGAGGGATACTGAAGGTTTAACTGTCATCAAACGCCAGGTTCTATGGTACAGTAGCTGCAGCAATGTGAATGTAATCTACCTGTACCATGTAGTAACTGAATACTGCAGGGAATGGTGCCAGAGGGAGTACTTGGGTTTGGTCCCCTTTGCTGACAGATTAAAGTTCTCAGGTGATGCAACTGGTTTGTGACCATTCAGCTACTAACATAAAGGTTGGTAGCAGTGCGAACTCATTCAGTGACGCAGAGGAAGAAAGGCTTACAAAAATGCCTCTCTAAATATTACAAGCAAGATAACCCTATGAAGTAGTTTTACTTGGTAGCACCTACGGTTGCCATTAACTAGAATCAACTCAACCCCAGTGAGTGAAACTCTCACTATTTTCAGATGGCCTCGTTTTATATATATAAAATCCCAACACTCAATAAAAAATTGGTAGAAGCAATCAAAAGATTAGAATGTGGCTGGATGCAAGGTTATCATTCAAAAATCAAGTGGACTCCTGTATAATAACCAAGGCAACTCTGAAAAGAAACTAAGAAAACAAAACCATTTACAATAGTCATACAAAAATTTGAAATATTTAGGAATAAAACTAACCAGAGAAACAAATGCTTGTACAAAGAAAACTACAGAACACTGCTACAAGAAACCAAAAGATGTGTATAAATGGAAACATATTCCATGCTCATGGATAGGGGTGCTTAACAGTGTGAAAATGTCAATACCACCCCAAGCAATCTATGAGCACAATACAATTCCAATCCAGATCCCAATTTCATTCTTTAACAAAATGGAAAAACTTATTACTTACTTTATAAGAGACCCAGGACAAGCAAAAATCTTCTTAAGAAGAACAAAGAAGGAAGCTTTTAACTTTCTGACCTCAAAAACTACAGCAGCCCAGCACTAGTACAATGATAGCTACTCAGACCAATGGAACAGAACAGGGGCCCAGAAATAAATCTATCCATCTATAGACTACTAATCTTCAACAAAGGGCCAACATTTTTTTAAAGGAATAGGAATAGTCTCCTCTACAAATGGTGCTGGTAAAATTGGGTTTCTATCTGCAGAAGAAAGCAACAGGATCCATTGCTCACTCCATGTATGAAAATGAACTCAATATGGATCTAAGACCCAAATGTAAATCCCAGAGCAAAAAGATCATCAGTGAGAAAATGGGGACTCCCTTAAGGTCCCTATTGCAGGACATAGACACACTATCAAAATAAGAAGTAAACATACACAGTAGATGGAAAAATAGATGACGGCGACCTAATAAAAATAAGACACTTATATGCATCACAAAAAAAATGCATCAAGAGAGTAAAAAAAGAGAACCCACAGAGTAGGAGACATATTTGATAACTACACAAGAGACAAGGAACTAATCTCTGAAATCTATAGAACATTGCAACACCTAAATAAGAAAAATACCAGTAGCCCCATTAAGAAGTGGGCAAAGGACTTGAACACAGTTCATCAAAAAAGACATCGAGTGGCCAACACGCATATGAAGAAATTCTCATGATCACTAGTCGTCTGGGAGATGTACATAAAAACAATCATGAGCTACAGCCTTACACCAACCGTGACCACTGAATTCAGAAAAATGGAAAATAACAAAATTTGGAGAGGCTATGAAGTGATTGAAACCCTCATATACTGCTAGTGGGACTGTAAATATGTACAATCACTGTGGAAAGCAATATGGCACTACCTTAAACAACAGGATAGAAATTTCATAAAATCCAGCAATCTCACTGCTGGGCATATAACCTGAAGAAGCAAGAGTCACAACACTGTGTTACACCTGTGATCATCACATCACTGTTCGTAATAGAAAGAAGGTAGAAACAACCTAACTGCCCATCAGTAGAAAATGGATAAAGGAACTTTGGGACTACACACAATGGAAAACTACGCATCCGTAAAAAATGATAAAACCACGGATCCCTTTGTTGCATGAATTTACCTAGAGAACATATGCTGAGTGAAGTTAGCCAATTACAGAAGGGCAAATATTACATGAGATCACCATTACAAAAGGGGGAAAGATAAGGATTTCTGCACCCAAAGAAACAGGTTTTGTAGTTTGTTGAGGGGTGGAGAGTAAGAGAGGAAAGGTAGAGCAATAGAGTAAAAGATTGATGAGTGTAAACTTGGGTGAAGTTCAAGATGGTGGTATACAAGGGAGAGAAGAGAAATCATGGAGTAGGAGGAGCAAACGATAGGTGGGGGTGATTGGTGATTTACACTGTTAAATTCAAAACTGATTATATGAAATGTAAATCTCCACCTAGTTTACAATTTTACAAATCGATGCCACTTCTTTACATTATCATCTTCCCTAGTGTTCAATGACGTGCATAATTTCCTTTAAAAATGCCACTAAACACATTTACTTTCAGCAACTCTAGCAGCATTGTGTACATGATGATAGAAGATATCCCTACAATTTCTCTGTCTTCATTCTGAGCACTTGTCATAATTAACCCTCATGTTCATAATTCTAAAAACAGCCCCTCTCTCTCTTTTTTTAAATAGAGGTTGCCCAGAACCCCAAAACGCGTTCAATTTGAGATCCCGTTTGCGTGGTCCGTTTTCCAGCAATTTAAGAGCCAGACCTATGTGCCGTATGTTGTCATCAGCTCTGCCAGTCATTTCACCTCCCTTGATTGGGAGCCGCTTTCCGGTGTGTAAGTACCTGCTCTTAATAAGTCCCTGCCCCGCCCACTTCTTGTGCATGGAGAGCCCGGTGCCAGAGAAGAACCCGCAGCCTGAACACTTCGTAGCCGGCGCTCCCAGAGGTGTCTTCTGCCCAAGCAAGGGCCAACCTGACTTAAGCTCTCCCACGATGACCAAGAAGCTTGACTGTGACCTGGAGACCATTGAGAACAAAGCAGAATCCACCCTCGCCAACCTTACTAAGTACCTCTGAGCCCTCCAGGGTTTCAGGAATGCACTGCACCTGGCCACGCAGGTGGAGAGCAAGCCAGCAAACAAATGAGCAAGCACTTGCCCCAGGGATGACTGCAAATAAAATTTTAAAATAATGGAAGTCTCCCACAAACTTTTTGAAGCCCCCTTGTGTGTCTATCACACAACTTTTGCCCGTTCCATGATTTACAGGTTTCAGCCTTATTGACAGCAATTAAAAGAATATGTTTGCAAGAGTACCATTCCATGATCCATGTTGTTTTCCCATCCCGGCTACCCTCCACCCCCACTTTCTGTATACTGACCCTAGTAGCCACTAATAAACTTTGATATCTACAAAAATAATAAAAATAAATAAATCCCTGCCCCAGGAGACACCTGTCTTTAAGCCAGCTGGTTTCTCCAAGCAACACAGCACTTCCCTCCCACCCACTTTTGTGCTTTTGCTTGGGGAGCTTGGGTCTCCGCGGACAATATTTCAAAGGTCCCTTTTCCTGATCAAGAGTCTTGGGGCACTTATTTCCTTCACTACTAACTGGGAAGGCATTCGGCAGGTCGGCAGGGTTGAGTGGGGGCCATGGGCCATGCACAAGCTCTGCACGGCCATGGAGAGCCAAGGGCGACCTTGCTTGACTGTGGATCACCTATAACGGAAGAAAACCTTCGTGGTATGAGGCGACCGACCGCCTTACAGAGCCACTTTCAAGTTGGCATCCATCCAACAGCAGAGTTGGGGGGAGGGAGGGTTGTTGAAGGCTTTTTTAGCTCCTGTGGCACATTCTTCACAGAAAGGCCGGCTGCTTCTAGGTCAAGGTTTAGGGGAGCCTCGGAAATTCGTGCCCCAGGACCCAACGCGCAGGTGCATCTAGTACCTGCACGCAGCAGTTGGAAACAAGCAGCTAGAGTGAAGTCTCAAACGCATGGGCGGCTGGAGGCACCGGAGTCAGCACCTTCTAGACCGCAAGCGAGGTAGCTTTTTTGGAAGCTACAAAGATTTTAACGCCTAATTCTACCGGCTTATTCAATTCAGGTTGTCGGTGAGGTAAATTAGCACCGCAGTCGAAGGAGACCTGGCAGTTAAGGTGTGCTTTATATCCGCACAGGAGAACCCCCGCTTCTCCCCCTCCACCCCCACCCTTTGCCCGCCTCCCCGCCCCCACCCCAGCTTGCTTTTGCTGTTAGAACTAAAGCTCTGCTTCCTTGGGTCCCAGTTTCTCTCTGAGCTAGTAGCCTTTTGAAAGGGTGCTCTGGGGCGTCCTTCAACTCCAGCTGAAGTGCTGTATGTGGCGGGGTGCACTGTGAAAGGGAAACATGCCCCCCCCCCCCCCAGGGTTTGCCAGCCAAGCCAGCTCCGCAAACTCGGGGCTTTTGCACGCCGAGGCCAAGGCCACGTTTTGCCTGCATCGCCAAGTCCTAAACTACAAGCAACCCGCAGCGGCCCATCCCCATTTCCACTGCCACTGCCATAAACCGCCTTCCTTTTAAAACCCTTGTTCACTGAAGACAGCCCCTTCCTTTCTGTCCCAGGACGCTCTGTCAAAACTGTCTCTTTAGGGCGACTTGGAGTTTGCGATCTAGTTCTCCTACCTCTAAGTCCTTACCGCTTAAGGTCTTCCAAAACTTTCCCCACATTTTTGGGGTATGTGTTAAGGCAGCACTCCATTCTCAGCACCAAACTTGCTAAATTTCTCAGTGCTGCCACAAGGTGCGTGGCTTTACCAAACCCACTGCCATCAAGATGAATTTAGCTAAAAATGACCCTGCAGGACGGAACAGGGTCCTTTGGGTTTCCAAGAGTGTAAATCTTTCGGAGAACAGAGAGCCTCATTCTCCCATGGAGTCGCTGGTGGGTTCAGACGGCTGCCCTTCTGGTTAGCAGCTCAATTCATAACTCACTATGCTATGACAACCCTTATCGATGACTTCATAGGACATGCATTTATTTAGTTATAACTAACTACTGCAAGAAAGTAAAACCTACAGCCAGAGTAGTCAAAATAGTGGTAGAATTATAGACCGATTGGACAGAACTGAGACTGCAGAAGTGAACCCTATAGAAAGCATTATTATTCCCTAATAATGTTTTAATTAAATTTATTCCTGAAGATTATTTCCTCTGGATAAAAAAACTTAGGTTGGTAGTTCTCTTTCTTCAGCATTTGAAGACACCATCCCATTAACTTTCACCTTCCATTGTCCTGTCGAGAGCTCTATTGTCAGTTTAATTGTTGTTCATTGGAATGTATTCTTTTTCCTCTATTTAAACAATTTGACATTTTATTCAACTTTCTGAAATTTCATGATGCTAGTGATTTTGTTTTAGCAGCTACTTCTTTTTCATTTCTTTTACTTGGGGTTTTTTTTGAGGTCTTGATTTTTTTCCAGGTGTACTTTAAAGATACCTATATATTCATATGATAGCATACTATGTAGCATAGAAGTAAAGTTTCGTGTGAAAGATTAGTAACTCCTAGAGTGTAGACTGTATAATTCATATATAGGTCAGGAGTCTTGGATGAGCAATGCATATGGGTGAAGAAATAGTCTGGATCAGCAAAAGTGGTATACTACAATGTAGGTCAGCAGTTCTCAACCGGTGGGTTGCAATCCCTTTTGGGGTCGAATGACCCTTTTACAGGGGTCGCTCGATTTATAACAGTAGCAAAATTACAGTTGGGAAGTAGCAACAAAAATAATTTTATGGTTGGGAGTCACCACAACATGAGGACCTGTAATACATGAGGAACTGTATTAAAGGATTGCAGTTGAGAACCACCGAGTAGATAATTGGATGTAATTAAACAGTGTAAATCTTTAAGAGAACAGAGAGCCGTATCATTCTTCCATGTAATTGGAGTACAGACTGGCTTATGATTCTTCAGTTCAGGGAGGGGAATTAAACCTTTCTTACCTTTCTATTTGGGAGCTATCATTAGCTAAGGAATTAAATATGAAATTTTTGGATGGATCCGAGTAGAGGTCTCATGCTAATAGTCAAGGAATAAAGGGGATCAGGGAGGGAACGGAAAAGATTGTCTAGTGAGTAAGCACAGTAAAAAAAAAACAAAAACGAAAACCAATGATTCCATTTGTAGTGAATATATAGGTGTGCGTAATACATTTAATGTGTTATTTAATAACTGCTAGGTCAGTGGGTGTCATAGTTAAGCAGGTCCATAATGTATACATCGCCCTCTCAATATGAAATGTCAGTTTGCTTTTTTGGCATGCAGACTCAATGCCTAACTAATAGCAACAAAAATAACAGCCCCCAAATTATGATGGATAAAATCTGTTCCACGAATCACTGTCTTACTCATCGATTAGTCCCTCTATAATAGCTGACACACATGAAGGTCTTCCATGTCTTGCATTTGGATGGACACAGGATTGCATAACTAAAAACCAGCCAGTTCTGAATAGCCACCTACAAGGTCAGTTCCTTAAGCAACGTGTTGCTTAAGGAAAATCTAAGGAACAGTGCCTACTCTCCAGAAGATTAATATACAACTCAGAATAGGCTTTAAAATCACAAGTTTTGAAATCACAAGTGGAGCTTCATCCGCTTGAGAAATATATATATATTTAAAGACTCAAAATACAATACTTTTCTTCCCCATATGAGATGGTGGAAGAAAATCGGATATTTCTTCCTGCTTTTAGACATTGTGGTGATATTGAACATTACACATATCAAACTTGACTGGGCATTGCCTGTTCAGTCAACATAGGGCTAATACACTACCTTGCTTGGCTGGAAACACTCTGTTCCCTTTCACGTGAGGCTGGTTTTGCACCGCTTGCCCTCAGCATGTGGACAGTACCTTCCCTCTGTTTCCTCCAGTGTCAGTGGAGGTGAAGCTGCAACGTTCATTACAAATATTGATGGCTGGAGAATTTGTGATTATAACCAATAGTGTTTAGAATTAGATAATAAATATAACTGTTTATAGAACACCCAGGTTCAATCCTTTTCAAGCTTAGCTACCTCCCTGCCTCATACTTAGTCTGACACCCAGTGGGGAGAATCTGCTTACCTCCCTCCAGTTGTTGCCGTCCTAGAAAACCTCCCTCCTAGCCCAAGTCTGAACCTTAGCCATCAGCTAACTCCAAGAAAGGGATCCAGCTTCCTACTAAATCACTGATCCCCTCAGCTCTCTTCCCTTTCATCCCAGAGGTGGCATCCTTCAGGAATGATCAACTGGAGAAATCTCTCTGCTCTCCTCTGGCCTATCCTCTGAGCCCAACTTTCCATCTCAGCCCCTTCACCATTCCCTCTAGGTTTACTTTTCCCAGGCTCTGTGCCAGGAGTCTTCCTGGCCTTCTGTATTTCAATTCAGTGTACTCGTGTAGTCCTTCAGCCTCAGGGAGCACCTCAGCCCTGAGTCATGGTGTTCGCCCACAGTGTGCTGTCATGGAAACCATAGTATTTGGCACACAACATCTCAAGTGGTGCCTTCCCAATATGATCACTGAAGACACATAGGTGCATAAGCAAAAGTGGTGAAGAAAGCTGATGGTGCCCAGATAGCAAAATATACAGCGTCTCAGGTCTTAAACACTTGAAGGGAAAAAAGCAGTCATCTACCTCAGAAACAACAAAATCCACATGGAGGAAGCACATCAGCCTGTGTGATCACGAGGGTGTCGAAGGCACCAGGTATCAGGCATCCAAGAACAAAAATTCAAATTATTTTGAATGAGGGGGAGTACAGATTGGGGACCCAAGACCCATCTGTAGGCAACTGGACATCCCCTTACAGAAGGGTCGTGAGGAGGAGATGAGCCAGTCAGGGTGCAGTGTAGTAATGCTGAAACATACAACTTTTTTCTAGTTCTTAAATGCTTCCTCCTCCTTCCACTACCATGATCCCAATTCTACCTTACAAATATGGCTAGACCACAAGATTTACACTGGTACAGATAGGAACTGGAAACACAGAGAATCCAGGACAGTTGATCCCTTCAGGACCAGTACTGAGAGTGGCAATACTGGAAGGGTAGAGGAAGGGTGGGGTGGAAAAGGGGAACTGATTATAAGGATCTACATATAACCTCCTCCCTGGGGGATGGACAACAGAAAAGTGGGTGAAGGAAGATGTCAGACAGTGTAAGATATGACAATATAATAATAATTTATAAATTATCAAGGGTTCATGAGGGAAGGAGGAGCGGGGAGGGAAGGGAAAAACGAGGAGCTGATACCAAGGGCGCAAGTAAAAAGCAAATGTTTTGAGAATGATGGCAAAATATGTGCAAATGTGCTTGACACACTAAATATACGTATGGATTGTGATAAGAGTTGTATGAACCCCCAATAAAGTGATTAAAGAAAAAAAATTTTAAGTTCTTCAGAAATTATTGAAAGACATATTTTTGACACATTACTGTCTAGTACATTAAAGACCTATTTCAAATGATAAGTTTTTAATTAACTTATGTAATTTAATGTATTATCCATTTGTAGTTTAACTTAATATATGTACTGTGTCCTTAAGATATTAAAACTGCATTTCAGTTAGACTATTCTGTGTTAAGACTACTCAGGAAGACATGTTTGCTTCTCTCTTATGTCCTAAATTAATAAAATCCTACTAAATGGCTAAAGAAACAACAACTCGAGTGGTGCAGCTGGACTCAGGCCCAGGGCTAACTAGTCCCTCTGTCTTCTTCCCCAGGTGCCAGGAAGAGAAATTATAGTCCCTTGTTTTATAAGAGCAGTGTATGACGTTCTGGGACTTCTACCTTGTCCCCACCCCTAGCCATTTCTGGAAAAGTCCAACCTAGTAGCTGCATAAATAGGCATCAGTTGCTGCCTTCTGCCTAATCAGATTTCCTCTTCCCTCACAATGGACCGGTTCCTCCTGCTGGGGATCTCTGCTTTGTTCTGTTGTTTCCCATGTAAGTTTCTGGGGTGGACAGTTGCCCAGGTATGTCCAAGATCTTGGAATTGGCAAGAGATCCTGTGACAGGAAGTTCTTGAGGGAGCCATGTACTGAAAGACAAAAACATGATTAACTGTACTTCTTTAGTAGTGTCTCCTGTCTACAACATGTCACCCTCTGGGACATTCACCCTTGTAGAAGGAAGGAGGCAGGTTAGCATGGGCTTGGAGAAAATTTCCATGGGCACTGTGAGGTGGGTTTTGGGAAATGAGAATGTAATCAAAGAATTTATCTATTTTTTCTATAGTGTGCACTGGGTCCTTTCTGAAACGAGTGTTCCCAGGTGAGTTGACATGGGACAGTACTGGGGGAGGGAGAGGCTGGTGGGACATGGGGGGGGCGCATTAGTGGTTGCAGGGGACCAAGAGACAAACTATCCATCTCAGCACTCCATACCCTGGATTCAGCACAACAGGGCTGGGACAGGAATTGGTTTTGTGCTTGACCAGGAAAGAGGAGCGGCCTCTGACAAGCTAGTATCAAGTGTGATGAAGTGGGGGACGGTTCCTGGGGGGTGTGCAGTGGGAAAATGGAGGAGGAATGATTACTTAAAAGGTTCTCTCTGACCTGGTCCTAAGTGTGGAAACGCTGTGACTTTTAGATATATGCGTCCATTGTAGCCTGTGGGCATATGCAAGTCAGCACATCACATTGTACTGATTAAGAAGGACAGGAGGCTCCAAACATGTGCACTTGGTTCTGTTCTGGAGGCCCTAACAAGGTGAAGAGACTCGCCTGGAGGAAGGGAGGAGGCCCAGAGTGGCCATGCGATGGGCTGCTAGGCTTTCTAGGAACAGAAAGGGATGGGGATGATTCCGTGATGTGGATATAGGTTAATCCTAAAGGAGAGGTTTCAGGGCACTAGGCAGAGATGAATATCAGACAAAAGTACAGGCTTATTCTATTTACCTTTCCCAGAAAAGACCCCAAAAAGCCATTAGCAAAGCAAAATTATAGTGAGTATGAACAAGATCTGCTCTGATAATATCATTTCCTCATTATGTTGTCCTTCCACCACCGTTTCCTCTTCAATTTTCAGGATAAAAATCTAAAAACGGTAAATTCCAGTTAATCTCCTAGTTTAGCCTATTTTAATAGGGGCAGATGCCTATCTTTGGATTCTGAAACAAACCTTTTGGCTCCAAGGCAATTTCTAGCAGGAGAGAGGAAATGGGTCATTTCAAGGTGGTCTGAGACGTGCTCTCACTTTTATTTCCCTGCTTTCTAGTCAAAAATGCAGAGACCATTCAGTGTAGAATGTGTCACCTCCAGTTTCCAGGAAATATCTGTTCCAGAGGAAGAGGAATATGTAATGCAGATATAAATGAGGCCTGTGTAATAGGGAGGATTTTCAAAGGTAAGTTTTGATGTGGGGGAAGAAGGAACGGGGTAAAGAAGCAGATAGAAACACATCAACCCTAGTGAGACTTGCTGAACGACAAACAGTATCAGTCTGAGGGTAGCTGCTAATGCCACCCCTGTCTGCTACCACAATGGAAACTAGAGAGAGGTGGGCACTGACATGCAATGCGGCTATGGATCCTGTTCTTAGGGAAGCCGGAGGTGACAGAGGAGCTTAAACTGAAGTAAGAGGAGGGCCACACTGCACCCAGTGGAGAACTACTGGTTGTTAGGGTGTTGATGGAGGTTCATTGTCTTGGGACCCATCTGGACATCCTTATGGGTGGTTCTAAACCAGAGAAATAAAGGGACCAGGGTCAGCAATAGGTAACAAATGGCCCTTGATGGGGAAAACTGAACATCATGACTTTTCTACCTTCCTGGACTTTGTGTTCAGTGATCTTTTGACATTTGTAACGTATGATTAAACCAGTGTTAAAAATTCTCACTGAACAATTCAGCCGAGGGATTTCTTGAATTGCTGTTCTCATTATCTCCTCGCAATTCTTCATACCTTGTTCTTTGGGGAAGGAAGCACCCTACTTGCCAAACTTGCCTTCTACACAGGTGACCGACAGAGCCTTGATCTGTTTCTTCTCCTTTCCTCAGGAAATGGCACCGCCAAACAATTCTTCTTAGTCTTCATGGGTTGCCATAAGAACTGTGCCGACGTTGAAAATATAAAATGGGATGCCTACACTGTGAATTTTCACTGCTGCAGGAGTTTTAACCTGTGCAATGAGTTGCTCTAGATACCCTGGTCCTTCCATGACTCCAATCACTAAGCGAGCTTGCTGCCTGGGCTTTTTCATGACGACTTCTTACAAAAGCACACTACACACGAGGACTGCGAGAGCTTGCTCTGCCCTTCGTATGTGCAAGGGCAGGTCTCCTTTTTCTCATGTCTGCTTTCATCCTTTCAAGAGAATAATGACAGCACACCCTGGAGATTGTTGTAAAATCTAGTGTTTTCGATGTTTACTCAAGATGACAAAGCACAGCCCGATTTCAACTGAAGTTAACCTTCTTCTGTTTCCTGCTTCTCTCTTTTCTTCTCTGACTAGACGTTTTCATATTTTTTAATGTTTTTTCCCCTGTGTACTTTCCCTTATTTTCAGCTATAATTAAAGTATATAACTATGGGATTGTCTGGAGGGAGGGATGTGGCAGAGTGAAAAGAGACGTCGAGGTTGTTTTTTTAATGAATTATTTTAATGAATTCTAATTTTAGAGTGTGAAGGTTAGGGGGTGGAAAGGAATTCACATCAGCACAATGAAGGGGCACGAATTATCTGCTTTTGAGAGCGATTCTTTTTGCCATCGAGGGGTTAAAGAAGAGGAAGAGGAATATAGTGTTCTTGAGAGAGTGCTAGAAACTGCTTTCTTGGAAAACTCGTGGAAAGATATAAAAGACGTTGTTTCAGAAGATATCTGTGAGCCCCAGTTTCTCCTCCTCAATTAGATTATTCATAAGAAACAGACCAAGAGACCATCTTATTCTGGTGTATCATATTCTGCAGGCAATGGAGCAGATGTACCACCTGCTTTTCCTATCTTTATGCAGTCATTGACCATTTCCAGCAGATAACAGGTTGCTAGTGCACATACTCGATTTTAGGGTTTGGTGACCCAAGGAAATGATGGACAGACTAGGTTTCACAAACATCTGATGGCTTCACATTCATAGAAATTGAATCCGCTAGAGGTTACCTAACTTGTCAGTCACATGAGTAAGCAAGGGCTGATCCAAGTTTCAAACTTGGGCAATCTGACTGTAGAGTCTATCTCTTGATTATCCTACAAATATCCAGGAAACATTTATTTATCATCAATATTATAGAAATAGGACAGGGAAGTAAAGGAAAGGCGTTCTAAGAAAGTTGCATTTAAAATTAACAATAAGGGCTTGTAAGAGATAAGTCTTGTTAGGTCACAACCTGGAGGACAGGGTGAAGAATAGCTGTAGAAGAAGCACTCCCAGTCCACGTAAAGGAAGCAGGGCGGCTAAACCGTCTGAGGAGCAAAGGACATTCTGTCATGGCTCTTCTCCTACTACTGTGGGCTTCTGAGACTGCATCTGTTTATGGGAGTAGAAAACCCAGTCTTGCTCTTATGGAGCTGTCTGTGGTTTCGAACTACCGACCATGAGCATAGCTCCTTCACAACAACAGTTGATTCAAAGGGACATGAAGGAAGATTGGCAGGAAATGGGGAGCTAACAATGAGTACAAGGAAAAATAAATGTTTTGGAATCGATTGTGGTGATGGTTGCAATGTCATGGGACTCCTGAAATGTATGCTATATGATGTCGGTGAAACTTAAAAATAAATGAACTAATGAAAAATAATTTAGTGATTCATTCTAGTTCCTCTTTATATCAGACTTAGGATTTGCCTGTTCATTTGTGGGTGGGGAACTCTCTTACTAGAAGATAGATTGATGGACTATGAGAGCAGTAGGAACACTATTTGGTTACTATGAAATGGAAAAGTGCCATATTTGTCTGTCTTTTTTCCCCAAAGTGAGCCCTGGCGAATCTCCAAAACTGGTTTTCTATAGAGCAATAAAGCCATGATCAAACCCGGGGGCTTCTGAAGCAATACGTAGGGTGAGTGGCAGGGTTGTTGATGACCATATCCCAGGGCTTTAAGGAAATGCTCTTCCGATTCTGAATTTGTCTCTTCTGTTAGACTCTCTTATCTGTTCTTTCAATACAGAAATTGACAATGATTTTGACTAGATATTTGCTGCAGGAATAGAAGGGAATATTAATAGGTAAGAAGTTGCTATGATTCTCCTTTCAAAGTCCCTGAAATTATGTATGACAATTTAAAGACTCCCTTGGCCCAATGCTACTTCTCTTTAAGGGTTAAATGGTAAAACTCTGATAGAGGAGTTACTTGATGCAATATCTACAAACAGGAGTTATTAAGTATTGTGTAGCGTCTGTAATTCACTGAATTCCCTTGTCCAGTCTTTGAACTCACTGGGTCTAATAAACTAGAATATGGCCTTCTACACTTCGTAAAAATCCATAGTCAGGCAGAGATTCTGATGATTGTCAGGGAAGATAAGTCTATTAACAAAAGATCATTAGAAATTTGAAGAGTGAAACTAAGCCCAAATTATATGTCAGCTGAAGTCAAACTATTAGGATAATTAGGGATTCCAAACAAAATATTTTGAAATAAACTTAATTATATTGTAAAATACGCAAACTTAAACAAGATGTAAAAAAGAACAGATGGAGATATCTGCTGTAAAGTATATAATAAATCAAGTAAAAACACAACAGGTCAAATATTAAATGGACAAATACAGATGAAAACTAGGCAGTGGAGTGATCAGCATGAGGAATTCTCTCAGAATGCAGCAGGAAAGAAAAGGGGTTACGAAATAGCAGCACAGAGTACCCCAAAAGAAACATAATGAACAACTTGAAAGCAGCGAGTTAAAGAATATACAATACAAAAAACCGAAATACAAACTCACTGCCATCGAGTCAATGCTGATCACAGCCAGCCCCTGTGGGTTCCCAAGGCTATCACTTTACAGCATTAGAAAGCCCAGTCTTTCTCCACAGAGCTGCCATATTTCGAACCGCCGACCCTGTGGATCACATCCCCACGCGTAATGACTACAGCAACATATAAAGACAAGCATTCAGAATGTCCAGTGAGAAAGAGCAAGGCTTCCAGGAAGGGACCTTTATACTGGACGAGAAAGAAAGAACTCTCAAGGTTCTTCAATTGCCTCACAAAAATTACTAACCATCATTCATAACTTCCGAAAGTAGATAAGTCTGGGTTTTGTTACCAGGATAGCAATTTAATTAAGAGAACATGTGGGACTAGTAGACTTGTTGGGATTAAAGGTTATGTTTCACAGAAGTTTCCAACAATTTTGAAGCAAGGGTGCATACAAGACATCCTCCTCAATAAAGTAAAAATCAAACGGCACTATGTGTTTGCACACAATTCTCTCTCTGTGTATACACACAAATATATACATGTATATATGAATGATGGCTTATGAATATTCTCAACTTACTTATCAGTACCTACTTTATGTCAGAAAATTGTAGTAGCTATTGAGCATTTTCTAAGTCATATATTTCTCAAATTCTTTTGGATTAACTTGTATTTCTTATTATTTCTATTCTTCCTCCACTAATGACTTTTTGATACAAATATACATACAGTACATTTCAGCCTATTTCGCCTGCACAGTTTAGGGATGTCAATTGCATTGTTCTTGTTAGATGCCACTGAGGCTCTCCACTTTGTGGAAGGTCCTCCTCTTCCTCCAGGGACAAGTCCGAAGTCTGTGAGGAAGTCCCACCATCCTTGTCTCCAAGGACCATTCAGGCTGAACTTCTTCCAAGGCAGATTTACTTTTTCTTTTGACAGTCCACAGTGCTTCCAGTATTCCTTGTCAGCACCCTAATTCAAACACACCGATTCTTCTTCAGTCTTCCTTATTCAGTGTCCAACTTTCACATGCATGTGAGGCCATTGAAAAAACCATGGCTTGGATCAGGCACACTAGTCCTCAAAATAGCATTCATAATTTTAAATACGGTGAAGAGGTCTTTTGCAGCGTATTTACTCAATGAATTGTGTTGTTTGAATTTCTGCTTCCATGAATATTAATTGCGGATCGAAACAAGACAAAATCCTTGACAACTTCAAAGTCTTCTCCATTTATCATGGACCTGTTGGTCCAATGTAAGGGTTTTGATCTTCTTCATATTAAGTTGTAATCCACACTGAAGGATTCAACCTGTGTTAGACAAGGTTCTCTAAAGAAGCAAACATAGGACACTTAAGATTATATATATATATATATATATATGATGGATATATACAACAAGAAGGAATATGAGCTAATTAATCCACACAGCAGTACAGAGGACTCAGTTCCTCTCACTTCTGTGAAACAGTTAATGTACTGGAAGTCCTTCAAGTCATGAGGGCTGCTGGGTCCAAGGTCAAGGAAGCAGACAGCTGAGCCTTCCATAGAACAATGCAGGTAGTCCAGCCACAGGCAGCAAAAAACAGAGCAGGTCACCAACAGTCATCCAGATGGCAGGATCCAACAGCCCCAAGCTCAAGTGATGTATACACCAGTGACATGGCGAAGCAGGTCTCAAAGGAACCTCACGCTCTAGCAACATGATCCATGGGTTGGATATACCACAAGTAGTCTAGCTCGCAAGTTGAGGCAGACAACTAGCTGGTCTTGCCGAGCCATTTATCTCTTTGCCTTCCAATCAAACTGCGACCTTATTAATCCCACATGTTCTTATTGGGCAGATTGGCACAATAAACCTGTTGTTACACAACCCTTGATCTTCACCAGCAAGTGCTTCAAATCCTCTTCACCTTCAGCAAGAAGGTCGTGTCACCTGATTATCACAGGTTGTTGATAAGTCTTCTTCCGATTTTAATGATGCATTTTTCTTCATGTAATACAATTTCTGGAGAAGCTAGATCAAATACATTAGACACGTGGTAAAATCATAAACCATAATCGTTTTCAAATTTCCCATCACCATATATGAAATTCATTGATTCCTAAGCAGCCAACCACCTTTTTTCCTCTATCAACCCCCTGGTAATGACTAATACGCATTGATATCTCTATATGTGCCTATACTCTTAATTTCATACATTTGACTTATGGATGACTAATTTCACTCAGCTGAATCTCTAAGTTCAACTGTGTTGTAGTCTGTATCAAAACCTCACTTCTCTTCATGACTGAGTCGTCTGTAGCACCATATTTTGTATATCTGGGGGCATTGGGGTGCGGTAGAGAGCTTAGCTGCTGAATATAAAGTTGTTGATCAAAACCCATCAGCTTCTCTTTCAGGAAATAGGATTTTCTGGCTCCATTCAAGATTTAGAGTGCCTGAACCCCTAAGGAGCAGCTCTACTGTCCTACAGGGGTATGGTTCAGTATGGATTCAATAGCAATGGCTTTGGTTTATTCATCCTTTAATAGACATTTAGGTTATTTCTACCATCTGCCATTGTAAATAGGGCTGCACTGAACATTGGCATGCCTGTGTCTGTTTTTGTCACTGCTTACAAAGCTCTGGGGTGTGTGCCTAAGAGTGAAAAGCCAGTTAGAGTTCTTATACATTCCTTAGAGAGACTAATTTTCCTTTCAATTAATGCTGCTCCTGCTGGGTTAAGAAGAAGGCAAACGTGTAAGCCTATAACGTGTTTCTAGGTCCATTATTGCACTGTAAAGTGAGAGTCCCCCACTGTTCGTGTCTTCTTCTTTTATTTTGCTTGCTCATTTCTTTAGTACAATGGATATTCATTTTTCTAAAATGAAAAGTGTCAGTCTGCTTAGCTCTTGGCCATATACTGGGAAGCACTTGGGGAGTATTCAACTATAGACATCTACACCGTGAGAGCAGATTTATGTTTCTCACTATTAGGCAGGGGGCAAATGTAATCAGTATGCAAATCTCTAAGGGATTCTCACCTCCTTTTAATGCGTCCAATCCTATTCTTAAATGGAGCAGGGTGCTTGGGGTAAAATACCATACATTATTTGATAGTCTACTTTACTTGCTTTCTGATAGTAGTTTTACTCCTTGGGCTTGCTTCCATTTGGTTTGAGCACCTCACCGCCCTCCATTTCTATGTATCCACACAGTAGTATTTCTGTGAATCCACAACAGCTCTCACCGCTACTAGAGCATTTGCTTCTACAGGGCCCATTGGGGACCATACTATTTAGACTGGGACATGATTCAGTTACTTTTGTATTGGGTTTTTAAAATTTATCTGAGATATCACAATAAATTCCAGCCAATCCAAAGGTCTCCCATTCATTAATTTTCTCTCAGTATAAAATAAGGCTTTTCTTCACTGTCGGAGCAAGTCCAAATTGTCCAAGCATGGAGTTTCTGGGTGGCCCCTAGTCATGCTGCACTCAGTTTGGCCCAGTGATTGCTGGTTTTCTCCAGATGGTGTCAGTAAAGAGCCAGATAGCAACATGTGACAACTTGGTAGACTGGCTTACATGGCAATTATTATTCACTAGGCATCAGCCAGGGGTGTGCTTGCCCCCTCCTTGACACATCCAGGGGCCTGTAGAGCTACCTGTTGGTGACCAGTGGACATTTCCTGTATAAATTTAATAGGTCCCAAATAACCCTGTAACACTTTGGACAGGGGACAGGGAATAAGTTACCACATTGTTGCAGATAGACATGTTATCTCACCAAGGTACTGCTTTGCTTCAAGCTCCTGTTGCCTTGGCCAAGAGGACTTTTACCCATCCTTCTATAGAGCATGCTGTCCCTATTTCTACTGAGGATTCTTTCGTGAGGGCCAAGACTTATTTTTCTGTCAAGATGTAGTATGTCTTCACACCTTTGAATAGCAATGGACCAGAATCTTAAAGGCCACCTGTTTTTGTTTTTTTCTCTACAAGGCCTAGCTCCGACTATCTTCAGTAACAGTAACATGTACTTCAAAAGCACTCCTTCTTCTGTGGCCTCTAGGCCTTGGTTCTGTGGCACTGCTTATTTGGCTTGAGTCAAAGCATTTTCTTGGTGGTGTAGTGGTTTACACGTTGGGCTGCTAGCTGCAAGGTCAGCAGCTTGAAACTACCAACAACTCCAAGCGAAAGAGGCTGCTTTCCACTTTCATAAAGAGTTACAGTCTTGAGAACTCACAAGGGCAGTTGTACCCTGTCCTATAGGGTCACTATGAGTCAGATTTCTGCATAGAAATTCATGATGATAAAACTGTAGAGACAGCAATTAGAAGATTAATTAGCTAAGGCCACGGCAGGAGCTCTGGTGGTACAGTGGTGTGAGAAATGAGTCACCAGTCGGGTCCATCTTCAGCAATCAGGTAACAAATAATCAAGTAGTTACTAAAGTGCTAGGCCACCAGTTGATAGCTGGTATTACAATTACTAGGACCCACGCACCTTGGGTATGAAATATGTGAGCTGGATCAATTAAGAATGATAGGTGGGAAGAGGGAGGGAATCTGCTCTGGAGAGAGAAATTTTAAATTAAAGAAGTAGGTGCCATTCAGGAAAGTGTGTTCACCTCACAGTATTCAGCCAATGAGGCTGGGGGAAGAGGCTTTCAAACTAGGGGATAAAATGCTTTTTAAAAAAAAAAGTTTTATTGAGCGCTCGTACAGCTCTTATCACGATCCATCCATCCATTCATCCATCCACCCACCCACCCACCCACCCATCCATCCACCCATTGTGTCAAGCACATTTGTACATATGTTGCCATCATCAATTTAAAAACATTTTCTTTCTACTTGAGCCTTTGGTATCAGCTCATTTTTTTTTTAGCTCCTCATTTTCCCCCTCACTTTCCCACCCTCCCTCCCACATGAACCCTTGATAATTTATAAATTTTTTTTTCATGTCTTACACTGACTGATGTCTCCCTTCACCCATTTTTCTGTTGTTTGTCCCTCTCAGAGGGTGCGGTAGTTAGTTTATTGTGCCAGCCTGGCTGATAAACCCATGTGGGATTAACTGAAGTGCAGAAAATAAATGGCTTGGCAAGCCTTGCCTTTACTGTCTCTCGCTCTTTGATCATCGGACCAATGTGCGGCTGTCTTGCTTATTCTGTGCCTCAAGCTACACTGTCTGTGAATTGTGTTGCTGTAATTTGAGGTCCCTTTAAGACCTCCTTTGCCATACAATTGGAATTTACATCTCTTGATCTGGGGATTTACTGTTGGTGCCCTGCCTTATTGTTTGCTACCTGTGCTGGGATAGCCTGGATCTCTCTACAGAGGACTAGCTGGCGGCCCTCAAGACTTGAAGGAATGCCAGGGTCTCACAACTCTCTCTCTTGGGAGTGAGTTGCACTGAGCCATTTGTACTGCTTTATAATTTAACTGTTCATTTATTGTATTATATATCTATCTATCTGTATATAATTTAACAGTTCATTTCTTATATTATATATCTATCTTTATAAATATATATTTATATATAATTATTAGAAATCTGGTTTTGTCTCTCTAGAGAACCCTAACACAGAGGGGGGTTATAGATAGATCATTATGATCTGTTTCCCCTTGCTCCTCCCACCTTCCCTTTACCCTCTTGGTATTGCTACTTTCAATATTGGTCCTGAGGGGTTTATCTGTCCTGCATTCCCTGTGTTTCCAGCTCTTACCTGTACCCGTGCACATGTTCTGGTTTAGCCATATTTAGGTAGAATTGGTGTCATGCTAGTGGGGGGGGGAGCATTAAAGAACTAGAGGGAAGTTGTATGTTTCATTGGTGCTATACTACACCTTGACTGGATCATCTCTTCCTTGTGACCCTTATGTAAGGGGATGTCCAGTTGTCTCCAGATAGACTTTGGGTCTCCACACTCCCCCTCATTCACATTGAAATAATATTTTCTTCTGGGTCTTTGATGCCCGATACGTGAAGGGATTAAATTCTTGTGGAGAGATTGTGAGATGTGCCCCTCTGCCCAATTTTGCAAAATCAAACAATAAAGGCATCGCTCTCACTAAAGTGAGTACAATTTGGATTTCTTTAGTGTTTGTCTGCCTCGCTCCTGTGATAGCCCACTGATACCCCTTATAAGACAAGGCAATCGACCCTAATCCTCCCTCTAGACACTCACAAGGGGGAAGGTACAGAAAAGAGTTATAGTGACCAGCCATTTACCAAGAGGAACCAATACAATGTCCAGGATCTCAACAGTGTTTGGTTAAACATTGCACTGTGAGCCGCAGGAAATGATTGGTCTTCTCCCTCTGCCTTCATTATGAAAAACAAGACCAGTTGCAGTGAGGCCTCCTGTGTCAAAGTGGTTTATTGCTGTTAAGTGCCATCAAGTCAGTTCAGACCCTTAGCGACCTCATGTGCAGCATTGCCCAGTCCTGCCCCAGCCTCACAATTGTTCCTCTGCCTGAGTCCATTGTTGCATATTTCCCGTGTCCACTTGCCTTCTCTGCTTTTTAAAATTTTTTAAATAAATCATTTTCTTGGGGCTGTCACACCTCTCATAACAACCTATACATCAGTTGTACTGAAACATTTGTGCATACTTAGACATCATCCTTTTCTAAACGGTTTCTTTCTTTTTGAGTCCTTGGCGTCGGCTCCTCTTTTTTCCCCCCTTTTTCCATACTCTCCCACCATCATGGGACCCTCATCCATGCTAAATTATTATTGTTTTGATATCTTACAGTGCCCGCTGTCTCCCTTCACCCAAGTTACTGTTGTTTGTCCCCGTGGCTGTGAGGTGGGGTGATTATACATTCATCACTGTAGTCGGTTACCAGCGTCTCCCATTTCTCCTCCCACCTTCCCCCTACCAACAGGTATCGCACCTCCCATTCCTGTTCCACATGGATGACCAGTTCTGGATTCAGTATGTCGAAAGATCTTATCTGCACCAGGGCATATGCTCAAGTGTAGCTTGATTGTGAGTTGAAACTCGGGTCATGAGAGTGAGGTGGAGGGGAAGAATGACAGAACTAAGGAACATTGTGTGTTCTCTCGGTGTTATGCTGCACCCTGGCTGTCCTGTTCTTTCCCTTGACCCTTGTGTGAGGGAATGTCCACTTGTCTCTGGATGGGCTTTGGATCTCCACTCTGAATTCCATCATTTGCATTGTGTTATTAGTTTGGTTTTTGATGCCTGGTATCTTATTCTGTCTTCACCTCGTGGTCACAAAGGCTGGTGTGCTTCTTCCATAGGGTTTTGTGGCTTCCGAGTTACATGGCCGATGTTTATGTTCAAGCCTTTAAGACCCCACATGCTATATCTTTTGAAAGCTGGACACCATCAGCTTTCTTCACCTCCTTTGCTTATGCACACATATGTCTTGAGCAAACATGTTGGGAAGGTGAGCATCATGGTCTTCCAAGTTAATAGAACAAAGTGTTCTTGAACTGAGGAGTACTTGAGTGGAGGATCAATGTCCATCTGCTACCTCAATACTAAACCTATAAGTAAATATATGCACATAGATCTATTTCCCCATCAAGATATTTAAATATATTTATACATGTACACGCCTGTATTTAGACCTTTATAAATGCCCTTTGCCTACTAGTTCTTTCCTTGATTTCCTTTTACTTTCCTCTTGTCCCACTGTCATGCTCAGCCTTCTTTTGGGTTTCAGTAATTCCTCTTGGTTACATTGCCCTTGATCAAGTCCTAACAGGCCTCTTACACACGCCTCGACACTGATTTTGGATCACTTGTCGTTCCCTTGTCCCTCGGTTGATTAACACCACTTCCTTTCCTCCACCTCCCCCTTTGCCATGTACCCCGGGGAACACTGGTCCCATTGCTTTCCCCTCCAGATTGTTTATCCAGCCTATTTTCTAGACATAGACCTGAAGAGATCATAATATGCACACAAAAAACAAGACAGAGCAAAAGAAAGTGACAAAAGGAAGCAAAACTATGGCACCACCAAAAAGCCAATGACACAAAAAAGGGAAAGCCTGTAAATGGTTCAAGGCCTGTTTGCTGACCTTTAGGAGTGTTCTCTGGTTGAGTCTGATTGGGTTACACGCACTGGACCAAAAGTCGTTTGTGGTACTCCACAGGACTTCCTTGTTCTGCTCCCCGTGCTGTTCTGTTGCATTCCTCCAGAGTTTTGCCTCGGTATGGTGGTGTCAGATCGGGCACAAATCCCCCACTGTCTCCAGTGTTGTCCCCTGAAGGGCTATGTGTCAGTGAGGGATGTCGTGTCTCATAGTGGGGCCAGCCATATGGTCCTCTCTGTGCATTGGCTGCTCTGAGTGGGGATATCATCCTCAAGGCTTGGTGGGCCAGGGTGTGCTCCACTCTCTCTTCCTCGCCCGTCATTTGCTCCCCAGTGCTCTGATCAGACATGTCACTCTCCCTGAGCTATAGCTTCAATGCGGTCCTCTGATGTAAATTCTTCTGTGGGGAGGGGTGGCTGTCCACGAAGTAGGGATTGGGGCCTGGCCCTCAGACCTTTCTCTTGGTTCCCTGCTTCATGCCAGTATATTGCATTCACATCTTGGAGCACCGGCATGAAGCCTGGTCCCTCTTTCCCTATGGAGATATAAACAATACCCTCGCCTTGGGTGGGTCAGTGCCCTTTTCTCCACTATCCATTTCTCCTTTTTTTCCTTTTTATTTTTACCTTTTCCTTTTCAGTTGGCTACCATATGTACCCCCTGGATTTGGTCTGTCCCATTCCATACTACCTGGACCTCACTCAGGAACGTTTGTGTACATTTGCTCTTGCCCTACGCCCCTTTTGCATTTTTTTAAGCTTACCTCAGCAAAATCGTGTTGTACTTGTTCTCTTGTGCATGGATTACTTCACTTAGCATAATATCATCCAGCTCTTCCCTTGAGGCGATGTGCTTATTGCGTTCATCAGTACTTTTTAGTGATGTGTAGTGCTCCATTACATTTATGTACCACGGTTTTTTAATCCATTCGTATGTTGATGGAAATTTGGGTTGTTTCCAACTCTTTGCCTTTGTGAATTGCGGCGCAAGGAACATTAGAGCACAGCTGTCTGGCCGTGGCTTGTTCCTTGCCTCTCTGGGTATATGTCCAGTAGAGGATTTCTGGGTCGTAAGATAGGTAATTTTCCATCTGCTTTAGAAATCACCAAATGGATTGCCATCGTGGCTGTATATACCTACAGGTTCACCAGCAGTGGATGATAGCTCCTATCTCACCACAGCCCCTCCAACACTTGTTGCTTTCTGATTCTTTGAATTGGGCTTTCTTTGAAGGCATTAGGTGGTACCTCATTGTTGTTTTCATTTGCATTTCTCTTATGGCTAAAGATCGGGAACATTTTCTCATATGTTTGTTGGCCATTCTGATTTTTGCCCCCTGTGAAACTTCTGTTCAGGTCCTTTGCCCACCTCCTCAGTGGGAAATAGGTTTTTCTCTTTTGGGAAGCTAGCAGAATAGTGTAGATTTTAGTAATGAGGCCTTTGTCTGATTTGTCATTGCTAAAGATGTTTTCCCAGTCCGTGGACTGCCTTAGTACACTCTTGGTGAATTATTTCGATGTACATAGGTGTCTTATCTTCAGTATATACCATTTCTCAATTGGTGACTCCTCTGTATGTATGTCCTTCCCTATTTCTGATAGCCTAAGTATTTCCTGCCCCAAAGTTCTCAGGTGTGTCCTTTTCCCCTCATTGATGGCCCTAATTGTTTAGGATTTTACCTTGAGCTCGGTGGTCTACCTTGAGTTGATCCCTTTGCATGGAGTGAGATAAAGGTCTTACTTCATTTTTCCACAGGTAGATCTCCATTTTTTCCAGCACCACTTGTAGAAGAGGGCATCTGCTTCCCATTTGATATTTTGGGGGCCCTTATCAAAGATCAGTTGTCTGTATGCTGATGATCTGATTCCTGCGTGTTGTTCTTTTCCATTGGTCTGCGTACCTGTCATTGTATCAATACCATGTGGATTTGACCACCGTGGTTGTATAACATATGCCAAAGTCAGGTAAAGGAAGCCCTCCCACTGTATCCTTCCTTTTGAGGAGTTCTGGGCTAATTCGGGGCTTCTTCTCTCTCCATAAGGAGTTGGTAATCAGGTTTTCCATTTCTTTGAAGAAAGAGGAGGGTAATTTCATTGGGATTTTGCATTAAACTTAGATAGTGCCTTGGCCAAAACTGGCATATTCACTAGGTTGAGACTTCCAATCCATAAGCATGGGCTATCCTTCCATTGGTTGAGTTCACCCTTGCTTTCTTGTAATAGTGTTCTGTAGCTTTCCTCATATAAATATTTTGTTCTTTTACTCAGGTATAGCCCTAGTTATTTCCATTTGTGCTTTGCTATTGTCAAGGGTACCACCTTTTGGTATCTCCTCTTCTGTGGTCTTATTCGATGTGTATTGCAGTCTGATACACTTCTGTTTGTTGGTGTTGTAACCTGCCACTCTGCGATATTCCCCTCTCACTTCCTGCACTCCCCTCAGGTGCTTTTGGGATTTTCCATATATAAAATCATATCATCTTCAAACAACGATAGCTTCACCTCTTCCTTCCCCAAGTGAATACCTTTCACGCCATTTGTTTGCCTTACCTTTTGTGTTGGGTGTTTTTCTAGTAACACTTGTTGAAGAGGGCATCAGCTTCTCATTTGATAATTTTGGGGTCCTTATCAACGATCAGTTGTCTCTATGCTGATGATTTCATTTCTAGGTTTTCGTTCTATTCAATTGGTCCGAACATCTGTCATTATAACAGTACTATGCGGTTTTCACCATGGTGGTTCAATCGTAGGTGCTAAAGTCAGGTAAAGCAAGTCCTTCGACTTTATCCTTCTTCTTGAAGAGTTCCCTGAGAATTCTGGCCTTCTTCTCTTTCCATATGAAATTGCTGGTCAGTGTTTTCCAATTCATTGACAAAGGATGTTGGTACATGTAGTAGGGTACCATTACATTTGTCTAGTACCTTGGGCATGACAGAAATCTTTGCTATACTACGTGTTCTGATGTATGACCATGGGATATCCTTCCATTTCTGGAGGTCACTTTGGGGTTTCTTGTAATAGTGTTCTGTAGTTCTCCACATTCAAATCGTTTTGGGCTTTTTGGTTAGGTATACCCCTAGGTATTTAAATTTGTCAACGTATCCAGCCCTTAACACATCATCATGGGTTCAGTAGGCACAATTATACAGGGATAATAAGTAAAGACTAAAGTCAAGTCATAGAGAATAAGAAGAGACAGAAGATATGTTGAAATAATGGAGTCAAACACATTTCATGGTTGCATGATCATCTCAGCTCCTCTTGGTGGTACAGGCCAGGAGAGAGTGCAGGAGAGATTTACTGCTAACCAAGGCTTATATATCTTTGGGGGTATGCATGGCTCCTAATTGCAGGTAGAGACATACATCACAGAAAGGGGTTGTACAATAGCCAATACAATCAATGGGGGGGATATACAATGTGCATAAGCGGAACAGCAAGCGGATGAGCTGGGGTGACGGCATGACAGGAAAGGGTGGAATTAGAGATATACCTGTGACAAGGAGGGCGAACCATTCATTCATGATGGCGGCCTACCTTGGTCACTCTTGAGTGGCCTTGACCTCCCTGGGCTTTCCTACAAGAAAACAATTTACTACTGCCCTTATCAGAAGGAGGTGGGCCCTACTTAGGGTGTGACAGACTGCAGTCTGATTCCTCTAGATAGCTGATAACCCTTAGGGAGAATAACCTCTGACCTACTTCTGTTGACCTCCAAGTGGATAGTCACTTACCACGTGTAGGAGGCAGCTAAGTTTGCCATATATTTAGGCGAAACAACTTGGGAGAAGTCTTTCTGTTTCCAACTTCAATTTGTGCTGTATTATTGTGAAGGGTACTAAATTGTTTATCTTCTCTTCCATGGACTATTCTGATGGATATAGTAGTTCCATAGCCTTCTGTTTGCTGATCTTGTATGCTTCCACTCTGCCATATTCCTCTATCACTTCCTGCACTCCCCTTGTGGAGCTTTTGGGTTTTCTGTTTATAAAATTATATCACCTGAGAATAAAGATAATTTCACCTCTTTTTCCTCAGATGTATACCACTGATCTCTTTCCTTTCCCTTATGTTGTTAACTAGGAACCCCAGAATGTTGTTAAATAGAAGAGGGTGCAAGGGGCATCTTGCCTGGTTGACATTTTCAGCGCGATTCCTTTGTCTTTTTTCCACTGAATACAACTTTTGGTGTTAACTTTTCATCTGTAGCTTCATATATAGCTTGTTGTAGAGGGCAAATTTGAAGAATTTTTATATTATCTTGAAGAATTTCCCTTCCATTCCGATCTTTGTAATGTGTTAAACAGGAACGGGTGCTGGATGATATTGAATGTTTTTACTGTGTGTATTGATATTATCATGTGGTTTTATTCCTCTTTCTTACCAATACCCTGAATAAGGCTAATGGACTTGCAGATGTTGAAACCTCCATGCATCCTTGGAATGAATCCCACTTGTTCATGGAGAATTATTCGTTTTATCATATTTTGAATTATATTGACCAGTATTTTGTTAAGGATTTTGAATCAATGTTCATTAGAAAGATCAGAATGTCATTCTCAATCCTTGTGGATCCTTCCCCACTTTAACTATCGGTAATCTGCTAGATTCATAGAGAAAATTTGGGAGTTGGCCATTTGTGTAGGATTGTTGTCAGCTCTTGCCTGAATGCTTGCCAGCATTTTCCTGTGAAGCCATCTGGCCCAGGGGATATTTTAGTTGACATTTTCTTGATAACCTTGTCTATTTTCTCTATTTCTCTGAGTCTGTTGAGTTGCTTGTGGTCCATCTGGGAGGGTATTTGTCCATGTCTTCCAGGATGTTGAATTCATTGGTGTAACGGTACTCATAGTACTATACAATTCAGCTTTAAATATCATTAGAGCCCATTGTAGTTTTCCCTGTTTTATCCCTCAGTGGTGTGACTATTGTTATATGTTCCTTTCTTTCTTTGGTTAGGTTTGCAGTGGCCTACCTATTCTGTTAATCTGTTCAAAGAAACAATTATTTTACTGCATTGATTTGTTTGCATTGTTTTCACGTTTTCCAAGTTATTCACGTCTGCCCTAATTGGTTGTTATTTCGTTTCTTTTGCCATTTGTAGCATTGTCCTGTTAACTCTGTCATCAGGATCAATCACACCACTTAGTACGGTGACACTCTTCCTGACCTGTTGATCCAAAGGCATGAGAAGTCCAAAGTGGCCAGGGGGCATTCTCAGCTGCCACTTCAGTGGAATCCGTGCTGTGTTTCCAGGTGGGAGAGTTCCTTTCTTCAGGACCAGGACCTCCAGGCCTGAGGAACACAGGGTTGTTGGGACAGGAAGCAAACATGTTTCAAGGGGATCACTAGGAGTAATAGTGAGTGGTGCCACTCCAGCTTCCACCCCTTGGTTCCTGGACCCATGAATTCTGGCTCTTGGAGACACAGCACCATATATTGGCCGCTGGTTTAGAGCGTATACAGCTTCCAGGAGATCAGGAAGCCCCGCAAGTTGTTGCCACCTACTTGGCGTCGTAATTGCGTCTTTAGGAGCCCATTCCATCGTTCCATCAAGCTGGCAGCTTCAGGATGATGAGGAACATGATACGGCCAGTGGATTCCATGGGAATGGGCCCATTGCCACACTGTATTTGCTGTGAAGTGAGCTCCTTGATCTGAACAAAACTATGTGGGATGCCATGCCGGTGCATGAGGCATTCTTTGAGTCCACAAATAGTAGTTTTGGCAGAAGCATCACGTGCAGGGAAGGCAAATCCATATCCAGAGTAGGTGTCTATTCCAGTAAGAACAAAACGCTGTCCCCTCCATGATGGAAGTGGTCCTATGGAATCAACCTGCCACCTACTTGCTGGTTGATCTCCCCGAGGAATTGTCCCATCTCTTGAACGTAATATTGGTTTCTGTTGCTGGCAAATGGACACTCAGCAGTGGCAGTGGCCAAGTCAGCCTTGGTGAGTGGAAGTCCATGTTGCTGTGCCCATGCATAACCTCTATCCCTGCCGCCATGTGCACTTTGTTCATGTGCCCATTGGGCGATAACAGGGGTGGCAGAGGAAAGAGGAGGACCAGTCTCCACAGCGTGTGTCATCTTATCCACTTGATTATTAAAGTCCTCCTCTTCAGAGGTAATCCTTTGGTGAGCATTCACGTGAGATACAATTAACTTTACTTTCTTGGCCCATTCAGAGAAGTCTATCCACATACCTCCTTGTCACCAATTTTCCAATCATGGTCCTTCCAATTCCCTGACCATTCAGCCAAGCCATTAGCCACTGCCCATGAATCAGTATATAATCTCACATCTGGTCATTTTTCCTTATATGCAAATTGAACGGCCAGGTGCACTGCTCGAAGTTCTGCCCATTGGGAAGATATCCCTTCACCACTGTCCTTTACGGAGATCCCAGAAAAGGGCTGTAGTGCTGCTGCTGTCCACTTATGAGTGGCACCTGCATATCGTGCAGAGCCGACCGTAAACCAAGCATGACTTTTTTGGTCTTCACTTAAAGTATGGTAAGGAACTCCCCAGGAGGCCATAGGTGCAGACTGGGAGAACGGAGGCAATGTAACAGGAGTGGAGACTGTTGGCATTTGGGCCACTTCTTCTTGCAGCTTACTTGTTCCTTCAGGTCCTGCTTTGGCCCGATCTCGTATATACCACTTCCATTTAACAAGGGAGTGTTGCTGCGCACATCCAACTTTATGATTACGTGGGTCAGACAATAGCCACTTCATGATAGGTAATTCAGGCCTCATGGTGATTTGGTGGCCCATGGTGAGGCCTTCAGTCTCCAGCCAGGCCCAGTAACAGGCCAACAGCTGTTTTTCAAAGGGGGAGTAGTTGCTTGCAGAAGATGGCAAGACTTTACTCCAAAATCCCAATGGTCTATCTACGCTGTGATTCACCAATAGGGGTCTGCCAAAGACTGCACACTGCATCTTGATCTACAACTGACACCTCTAGCACCATTGGGTCAGCTGGATCATATGGTCCCAGTGGCAAAGCAGCTTGCACGGCAGCCTGCACTTGTTGAAGAGCCTTTTCTTGTTCTGGGCCCCACTCAAAAATGGAGGCTTTTCGTGTCACTTGATAAATAGGTCGAAGTAGAACACCCAAGTGAGGAATATGTTGCCTCCAAAATCCGAAGAGGCCCACTAGGCGTTGTGCCTCTTTTTTAGTCGTTGGGGGAGCTAAATGTAATAGCTTATCCTTCACTTTAGTAGGAATATCTCGACATGCCCCACACCACTGGACCCCTAGAAATTGTACTGATGTGGAGGGTACCTGAATCTTTGTTGGGTTAATTTCCCAACCCCTTGTACGCAGATATTGTACCAATGAATTTAGAGTCTTTGATACATCCTCCTGAGTGCGTCCAATCAGCATAATGTCATCAATATAATGGACCAGTGTGACATGCTGTGGAATAGACAGGTGGTCAAGGTCCCTTCGGACTAAATTATGGCACAGGGCAGAAGAGTTGATGTACTCCTGGGGGAGAGTTGTGAAAGTATATTGTTGCCTTTGCCAGGTGAAGGCAAACTGCTTCTGGTGGGCCTTTGAGACTGGTATGGAGAAGAAGGCATTAGCCAGATCAATAGCTGCATACCATGTACCAGGAGAAGTATTAATTTGCTCAAGCAATGTAATCACATCTGGGCCAGCAGCTGCAATTGGAGCTGACGATAATCCACTGTCATTCTCCAGGATCCATCTGTCTTCGTTACAGGCCAAATTGGTGAATTAAATGGGGGAGGTAGTAGGAATCACCACCCCCGCATCTTTCAAGTCTTTGATGGTGGCACTGATCTCTGCAATCCCTCCAGGCATGCGGTATTGCTCTTGGTTTACTCTTTTCCTAGGTAATGGCAATTCTAATGGTGTCCACTTGGCCTTTCCTACCATGATAGCCCTTATTCCACATTTTAGGGATCCGATATGGGGGTTCTGCCAGTTACTAAGTATGTCTATTCCAATGATGCATTCTGGAACTGGGGAAATAACCACAGGATGGGTCCCGGGGCCCACTGGACCCACAGTGAGGCGTACTTGAGCTAAAACTCCATTGATAGCTTGACCTCCATAAGCCCCCACTCTGATTGGTGGGCCTTTGAAACATTTTGGGTCTCCTGGAATTAGTGTCAGTTCTGAGCCGGTGTCTAGTAATCCCCGAAAAGTTTGATTATTTCCTTTCCCCCAATGAACAGTCACTGTTGTGAAAGGCCGCAGGTCCCTTTGGGGAAGGCTAGAAGGAAGACTAACAGTATAAACCTTCAGTGATGTAGCAGGATCCTCCTTACAAGGGACCCGGCCTCCCCTTCATTCAAGGGGTTGTGGGTCTGTAAACTGGCTCAGGTCTGGGAATTGATTGCGCGATCGTGACTGTCTATTCTGCTGTTCAGCTGATCTACCATTCTTTTGCCTGTACAGATCACGTAAATATTTAGTAGGCTTCCCATCTATTTCATTCCTAGGGACACTGCAGCTAAGTAGCCAATGCCATAATTCCACACGAGACAGGTTGCTTTGATTGTTATTGAAAACTCGTTGTCTATTATAACTACGCCCACCCAGTCTCCGTGGATCCAGTGCTGACACCTGCCCTCTACCATCACGGGGACCAATCAGCCCCATTGTGGGCAAATGTCGGAGTTTGCTTCGGGCAGTGCCCACTGTTAATCCTGGTGCACATAGAATAGCAATTACAGGAGTCTTAAGAGATGCTGGGGCCCACTTCACAAACTTGTTCCTTATGGTTGTGGTAAAGGGTATGTCTTCAGGTCACCCCCTTTTTGGATCTATGGGAATATCTTGATAGATCCATTCTAACATACCAATTTCTCTAAGCTTTTGGATGCCTTCCTCTACAGTGTACCAAGGCAGGTCAGGTACTTCAAGTTGGTCTAATCTAGGCCATCTGGCAGTCCATGCTTCATTGAACTAACCAAATAAAGACTTAGATCCTTTTTTAGCCTGTCTCGCAGAGACATTGAAAGAAGAGTCTGTGCTTAGGGGTCCCATATCCAGAAACTCAGACTGGTCTAATATTACATTTCGTGCACCAGTATCCCACACCCTGAGTAACCATTCCCAGGGGTATTCTCCAGGCTTTTGCTTGTACGTATTTGAGAACTCAAGCAGGTCTTTATGTGTGTAGCGCACTTCTTCTTGGATAATCTTCTCAACCTCACCTTTAGGAGGTTTCTGAGACTTCATTTTAGTGACAGGTCTAGTGGAAATAATGGGTGCTGAGGGTGTTTCCTGGGTGCTCTCAGCAATACCTTGCGAGGCATCTTCCTCAGGTAATGCTACTGATGCAGCCCCACCTGGCATATCAACTTGAATCGTTTGGCTAATCTGCTCAGGTGTTTCTAAGGGCTCAATATCCTCTTCTTCCGGATCATCAGCCCCTATGTTCCCATCCCATGTTTCAGGGTCCCAACTTTTCCCAATGAATGCCCTTACTTTGGTTTCAGACACTGCTCTAGATCTGCAATTCAGCTGCCGTTGTCATTCAGCCACTCATATAGTGAGACTCTGGACCTGGTTCTCAGCAATGTCAGCTCTTTTACTAGAGGAGAGAAGGCTCTCCTTTGTAGCACAGATGGAAGTTTTCAAATCTGTTAGTCTGCATGTGAGGCGTGCTTTTGAGGCTCTGAGATCATCCCTCTCCTTAATAACACTTTCCATCGTATGAAGGACCAGCCAACCAGCTTCGCTATACTTGTCATTTTCACAAAACTCCTGGAAAATATCAAATATATGATTGCCAAGAGCATCTCCTTTATCCAGCATGTCATCTACTTTAGGTGCTACTTTAATATTATCTTTGCTATTTCAGACCATGGATTAGTACGGGTAGTAGACGTATCCCCGTCAAGACTAAATAGGTTGGAAAACCAATTTAAGAAATCCATATTTGGTGTCAAAGGGACCAGGTATAAGGCATCATGCAAAAAAAAAAGAACATGTGTGCGTGTGTGTGTGTGTGTGTGTGTGTGTGTGTATATATATATATATATACCATAATGAATGAAGGGGGAAGTGCAGAGTGGAGACCCAAGGCCCAAGTGTCGGCCACTGGAGATCCCCTCAGAGAGGGGTTTAGGATAGGAGATGGGTCAGTCAGGGTGCGAGGTAGTGCCGATGAAGAGCAAAGCTTTCTCCCAGATTCTGGATGCTTCTTCCCCCCAACTACCATGATCCGAATTCTGCCTTGCAGGGCTGGATAGGGCAGAGGTTGTACACTGGTACATATGAGGGCTGGAGGTACAGAGAATCCAGGGAGGAGGATATCTTCAGGACCAAGGTTGTGAGGGATGATGCTGGGAGAGTGGAGGGTGAGTGGGTTGGAAAGGGGGAACTGATTACAAGGATCCACATGTGACCTCTTCCCTGGGAGAGGGACAGCAGAGAAGGGGGGAACGGAGACTCTGGATAGGGCAAGGTATGACAAAATATCGATGTATAAATTACCAAGGGCACATGAGGGAGGGGGGAAAGGGGAGGGAGGGGAAAAAAAAAGGGGACCTGATGCAAGGGGCTTAAGTGGAGAGCAAATGCTTTGAGAACGATTGGGGTGGGGAATGTATGCATGTGCTTTATACAATTGATGTATGTGTATGTATGGACTGTGGTAAGAGTTGTATGAGCCCCTAATAAAACGTTTAAAAGAAAAAAAGAGAAATCCATATTTGTCACACTGTCTGCAGCACCAGGCCAGGCGCAGGGGCGGTGGAGGCTGTGGCGAGGGGGCTTGAGAGCGAGGCTCTGGCCCTGCGCAGGCCCAGGCCAGCGGTGGCTGGGAGGGCGAGGCCCGCTGACCTGCAGGCCACGAGCTGTGGCGGCGGCGGCAAGGGGCACAGGGGTTCCTGGGAGGCGCAGCATCAGGCCCTGACGCACGCCCACCGCCCTTTCCCAGCGCAGAGGCCGCCCGCGCAACTTGTGGCCAAAGTTTGGCCCCAGCCTCCGGAGTGCGCGGGGCGGCCCGCGAAGTTGGCTGCGGCCCCCGCCGCGGCTCGGGCCGGCACATGGCCCGCGTGCCCCCGCCGGAGCCCCTGGGCGGCCGGGCGCCTGCCCCCGGGGCCCCCAGGCCTCGCCGCCAGTGCGTCTCCCCTGGCCGCGGGCCCGCGCACGCGTGGGAAAGTTGGCCTGGAACCGGCCTGACCAGTTCCGCTGGCGCGCGGACCGGCCGCAGAAGTTGGTGCTGCAAAACTTTTTTGGGGGGTTCCGTGGGGGCCCCCTTGCGTCGGGACCGGATGGGCGCCGGCTAGCGACCCCTAGGACGAGAGAGGTCCCCCTGAGCGACGCGCAATGGGGCCGCCCTGGCCCCGCGGCCCGGGGGCTATGGCCATGGTGGCCGGAGGCTTGGGCGGCCCCAGCAGCGGTGGAGACGCGAATGGCGTGGACAAGGCGGGTGGCTACCCGCGCGCCACCCACCGAGGAGGACTCGGACTCGCCCCCGGGCGCCCAGATAACCTGTGTGCGAGCTGGTGGCGCGGCTGCTCTTCAGCACCGTGGAGTGGGCGCGCCAAGCGCCCTTCTTCCTGGAGATGCGGGTGACCGACCAGGTGGCCCTGCTTTGGCTCAGCTGGAGCGAGCTGTTCCTGCTAAACCCGGCGGAGGCGGCCCTGCTCCTGCACACTGCGCCTCTGCTGGCCGCAGCCGGGCTGCACACCGCTCCCATGGCCGCCGAGCGGGCGGTGGCCTTCATGGACCAGGTGCGCGCCTTCCAGGAGCAAGTGGACAAGCTGGGCCGCCTGCAGGTGGACTCGGCGGAGTATGGCTGCCTCAAGGCCATCGCGCTCTTTACTCTTGATGCCTGTGGCCTCTCAGACCCAGCACACGTGGAGAGGCTGCAGGAGAAGGCGCAGGTGGCCCTGACCGAGTACATGCTGACCCAGTACCCAGCCCAGCCCCAGTGCTTCGGCCGCCTGCTGCTGCGTCTGCCTGCCCTGCGTGACGTCCCAGCCTCACTCATCTCTCAGCTGTTCTTCATGCGCCTGGTGGGCAAGACACCCGTTGAGACGCTGATCCGAGACATGCTGCTCTCGGGGAGTACTTTCAACTGGCCTTAGGGCTCCGGCCAGTGACCGACCTCCAGCGACACAGATGCTCGGGGTCCCCAGGCCAAGGATAGGGACAGCCTCCCCAAGTGGCTAACCAGAACCATGACTAGGGCGAAAGATCATTATGTAATATGCAGTAGCCCTTAGTGACCCTGGTTACAATTTGACTCGGAGGCTACTGGACTTCAGAGCCTTACAAGCCTGGAAGGTTTATTTCAGGCACAGCAAGCACATGCCTCGGCGGTGCTGACTTGCGTTCTGCACCTGGATAGGCACCTGAAGTCATTTGGAGAAGATGTCTATGTAAGTTGGTTTTACATAAATTTCTGTGCTGGATTCCTTGTGCTTGTGGATTTTCTTGTCCGTCTTGGTTTGCTGTTATTTTACTACTGAGTTGGCTTTTGTGGTTTTCTTCATTTTGATGAGGTTTCTTTCCTATTTCTTACGACATTCCCTTGATAGTTATTTTCTTATCTAGTGTAAGATGGTCATGTTTCTCTTGTGTACTGCTTGCCTTCCTCTCCATACAGTTTCTTTGCATGTACTTTTCTCCCCCTATTTGCTTCGTGTTTGTCTCCATTGCAGATTGATATCTGTAGCTCTCTCTTTTCAGTCTCGTGTCATATTTGCAGAACTGCTTCACCTTGGTTACTGTCTGGTGGGGACTGCCTTGCTCATTGATCTCAGGTTTATGTTTGCTCTTCCTTTTGATTCTCCATCCATAGAATAGCCTTCGTATTTTTTTATAACTCATTCCGCTGCTTTGGATTTCTGGAATTCTCCTTGACTGAAAATGCCCTTATTTCTTCTTCATATTTTGCTGGATTTAAGATCCTTGCTTGGCAGTTATTTCTTTTAAAGTTTCATATATGTTGTCACGTTGCCTTATGCCTGCAGAGGTTTGTTGAAGGAAAACAAACAAACAGAAAACCACACTCAGCTTAATTGTTTGCTTTCCCTTTGCAGACCCCCTGCTGGGCTGCTTCCATAAATGTGCTCCTTACAGTTCTGCTCACAGGCGTGCCCTCATGGCTCTCAGATTTTGCGTCCATGGCTTTATTCTGAGAAGTCCACTCTCCCATGCCATTTTCCCTGAGCCTTTGGATCCCTCTCCTAGGGAATGCTACTGTAGGTCTGATACGTCTGCTTGACTTACTGTAGATGGCCAACCAATGAATGACTACATCAACCCCGCAAGCTCCAATACTGGACAGAGAATCTGTGCTGAGTGGGCCATATCAATAAACTGAGACTTATCAGAGTTTATGTTCCTTGCACAATAATCGCACAACCTTTATAACGATCCTGACACATAGTCTGCAGGTTTCTGTCTGCACAAGTTAAGGAATTCTAGAATATTTTTGGGGGGTAGAGCATAGCTGTTCCTGGCCCAACATCTGGGCTTCACTTTGGGGACTTGCTATGAGTTAAGTCTAGGTAGAGGTCTGGAGGCCATAAACCGTGGGAGGTGTTTCCTGAGCCCATGCAGCGGTGTCTTGCTCCAGATACAGCCTAAGCACCATTATCGGCACACATCCCAAACTCAGTCATTTGGACACATGGGGACCCTACAGGACAGAGTAGACCTGCTCCTGTGGGTTCTGAGACTGTAATTCTTCATGAGAGAAGAAAACCTGGTCTTTTGTTAGGGGAGCTGCCCTTGGTTTGACCTTTCTGCTCTTGTGTTTTGTAGCACAGAGGATGATCACTGTGCCATCAGGGCCAGGGATGAAAACACCTTCTTGGTTCGTAGTGATAGATTTCTCAAAACTTACCGAGAGATGTGGGGTATGTACAGTAGCTTTAGGGCTTGCATCAGACATCAGAACCAATTTAGACAACTCATCTTTTCTCATTCTGTTTCTTTAGAACCTCTCCTGGTCCCGTCAAGTCAACTCTGATGCAGAACAACCCTCTACAACAGGGTAAGCTTCCCCTCTGTGTTCCAGAGACGGTAATTCATTATTGCATTAAAATGTTTCTTCCTTTTGCTGTGGTGTAACACGTGGTTTTGAACTGTTGACCTTGACCTTAGCAGCCAATGCATAAGCGCTATGCCACCAGGGTTCTCTAGAGAAGCAAGACCAAGGATACTTGTATGATACATGTATGGACAAATAGAGATTTATATCCACAATTGCCTAAACAGCTATAGAAGCAGGTAAGTCCAGTTTGGTTCAAGTTCATCGGTCATATATAAGCGGGAGACTTCTCCTGTCTCATAGAGCTACGGGAACTGATGGACATGAAAGAGGAAGATGCAGGAAGAGGGTCTCGGGTGGGGAAGGCAGCGCTGCGTGAATCTGAGGTGGGATGAATCAATACAAGTTGACATTCCACTGATGGTTAGTGTGATCAGTAGGTGACCTAACAGGAAATTGACAAACCAGATGTAGAATCCAGAAGTGGACAAAGGGAAATGGGCAAGACAAAGCACGCTTCTGCACAGGATTCCTCTTATAATAGAGACGACAACCCAGAAGAGGGCTCATGGGACTTACACCTGATTGATAAGTTGGACTCTAACTCTATTTTCACACAAACAGGTCCAGCTGACAGAAATTCTAATGATCACAGATGAGAAAGAGAACGTTCAAATGTGGTGCACAAAAGGAAAATTAGGACCGCCTCATTCCTCATAAGACACGATGCTTTCTCATTGTCTTTTCCGATAAGAGCAGAACTTTGTGTATCAGCAATTGATGCCGTCTGGCACTTCTGAGTGATGTAACTCTCTCTCTATATGTATCTGATGAATCCACAACTGATGAAAGCGTAGATAGTTGATGGTCCTATGACATTCACATTCAACATCAGAAACCAGCAAGGCACTGTGATCTTGTAACTTGGTTTAGTAGGGAAGCACAAAGAGCTTATGTTTGGGTATAAGATCCCATTTGGAATCTTTACTAGCAAGTTAATTGGATTGACCTTATTACTCTGTGTGTAGATCTATTCACACAAACACTGCGAAAGCACCTTCTTTTGTTGACCCTCCGATTCTTCTTTCATTCGTTAAGCACAACTTAACTGCTCAAATGTTCCTGAAATTAGAATTTTATTGAAGAGTAGTATTTTTCATTTTTCTCTCAGCTCTGCCAATAGTGGTGGGTGGGTCAACAAGAAGAAAGTCCATTCGTGCTACAACTCCAGAAATATCTGGTGATTAGAGCTAACTGCATACCTCTGAAATCAGAGGTAAATACTGGTTCTGAAACTTGAGGACATAAACAAGGCTCCTTCTACCAGGAAAGAAAAGAACACACTGCCATCCCGGAAGAGATTGTGGAAACTGTAACGTTGTAGCAGAAGCTTACAATAATAAAATGAAACATGATAGTAAAACAAACTCCACTGGAAGGAAAAAAGCCAAAAGAAGATGAAAATTGATGAGATAAACCAAAATTATTAGAGGAACAATCTACTACGTCCATTTTATTTATTATTTTTAGTAGGTTCATTTTCCTTCATTTCCTTGAATGAGAGTTTTAGACAGGAAAGTCACAGGCAATATAGTTCAATGCAAAGCAGAAGAATTGTAAGCAAAAACGTTAAATTAGTAGAGATGACCAACAATTCAGTTGTAGTAAGAAGCTATTACCATCCATCCCTAGGAGGTAATGACAATGCTATGTGGTGATGTTACTTAAGCCCAGGGGCTGGAAGCCCATATCCAGTGTTGAAATCATGGGGTCAGAACTGGAAGCATAGCGCTGTTTACCACTAGCAGTCTACACAAACAAACAAACAAACAAACAAACCAAAACATCCAAAATGAAACTTGTTGAATTGAACTAGAACTCTAAGAGACTATATGAGAAAGACCAACAGTAAAAAAAAACTTGATCAGAACAAACTGTGGGTAGCACCGTGAAGAACGGGAATTCCAGAACACTTCCCTGTGCTCGTGCAGAACCTGTGCCTGGTTCAAGAGGAAGTCAGGAGAGAGAACAAGGGCACACTGTGTGCTTTAACATCATCAAAGGTTTGTGTCAGGCCTGCATCCTCTAACCCTACTTACTCAGTCTGTATGCTGAGCAAGCACTCAGAGAGGCTAGATTACCTGAATAAGCCTGCACATCAGGACTGGAGGAATCTTTATTAATACCCTGTGCTATGCAGGTGACAACCTTGTTTGGCGAAAGTGAGGGGGATTCAAACATTTGCTGATGAAGTTCAAGGGCAGAAGCCTTCAGCATGGGTTACAACTCAATGAAAGGAAAACGTAAATCTTCATAACTGGACCAATATGTAGCAGGGGATAAATGGAATAAAATGTGAAGTTGGTAAGGATTTCATCTTGCTTGGATCCATAATCAATACTCATGGAAGCAGCCGTCAAGTGACCAAGCTACACTTTGTTTTGGGTCAATCTCTACAACCCCTGTTTAAAGCATTGAGAAGCAAGGATTATACTCTGAGGACTAAGGTGGGCTTGACCTAAACCAAGGTCTTCCCAATGGTCTACTCTGCATGTGAAAATTGCACATTGAAAAAGGAAGACCAAAGAAAATCCAACGCACTTGAACCGCGGTGTTGGAGAAGATTATTGAACGTATATGGACTGCCAGAAGAACGAACAGACCAATCTTGGAAGAAGGACGGCCAGAATGCTCCTTAGAGGCAAGGATGGTGAGTCTTTGTCAAACCGAGGAAGGCCGTAGACGAGATTGCGAGATTGATTGACAGTGACTGTGTCACTGCGAACTCCACCCTACGAACAAGTGGGAGGATGGCACAGGAAGGACCAGGTGGTGTGTTTCCTTCTGGGGAGCTGGGAGTAGGAATGACTTGATGGCCCCTGACAGCAACATCAACTACAGACCAATCTCTCAAACAAGATATTGAAGAAAAGTATAGGTTCATTTATGTAACCTTCAAAATCGGACCAAAATTCAACATCAGAGAGGCATCCATCTACACTCAGTGATTATTAGAAATGGCAGGATAGTGCCTCACTCCAGTGGAGAGAGATGAGGTGAGTGGTTTCAGGAATATTTAAATAAGAACAAATTTTCAAAACAGTTCTTATATATTTTGTTTCCCCTAAGCAAATAACACAAGACAATATTAATTTTATACCAATATGAAAAAAATAAAATACAAGCTCACAGCCTACATATGTAGAGAAATAATTGAAAACATTGACCAGCTTTAGAACAGGGGACTGGAAGTATGTGTGATTAAGAAGGAAAATGCTGATCTTTCTTTGAAGTTTTCTGTTGTCTATGACTTTATTAAATCTCTTCAAATTTCTTTGGAAAAAATTAACAAGCCCAAATAGTTTATAAATAATTCTTCACTGTAGATTCTTGAGTCACTGCTACAGTTCAAAGTGCATGTCCAATTCTCATTTTTCTAAATCGACTAACTTTGTATTTAATTTTTAATGTGTTTCCATTTTAAGATTATTTCTTTATCTTTTAATTTTAGTATTTTAACATTTTATTAACATATAACTCATACATCACACACATTAGTGATTCAAACATCAAGAATTGTGCGATCTTTGCCACAATCCACGTTGGAGTATTTTCAACATTCTTGCATCCATCAGTACTAGCATCTCCTGTCCCCCTGTGTCTTCTAGTGTAGTCAGAGAAACCGATTGAGCTATATGTTTACCTATCCAGAATTTCTTATAAAAATCATACAAAATGGGAAAATATAGCAACCATGAAATAGAACAGAACAGTCTCCTTGCAAAAGTAATTAAAAACTAGGACAGGTTAAAAATGGGTCAAAAGCAAGGATCAACCTTGAAGCCCCTCCCAGGGAGACAAAGAACAGAAAAGTGGGTGAGGGGCGATGGAGGACGATATAAGATTTGGACAAAATGATCTGTAACTTATCAAGGGCTCATGAAGGAGATTCCCAGGGGAAGTGGGGGGAAGAAATGGGGAGCGGATATCAGGGGCTCAAGTGGGAAGAGACTTGAAAATGATGATGGCATTTTTAGGTGCAAATGTGCCTGACACACTGGAGAAATGTATGGATTGTGATAAGAGATTTAAGAGCCCCAATAAAAGTATTAAAAAATGGATCAAGGGGGGAAAATGTTAATATCTAAAATAATTAAAAGCAATCTGCAGCAGGGGTCAGAAAACTCTAACTTATAAGTTCTATGCAGCTCCTTCAGTAAGGATATGTGACTATGATGTAAAATTGAAAATGAAGATAACACCATGATACTTTCATTTATAGTATTACTTAACATTTTCCTTATTTATAAATATATTTTATAGCTCTTGAATAATTTTTAAATTATTGTTATGTACCACGATGGCTAATGAATATAAAAAAATTTGTTGACCCCTTATCTCAGTGATTCACTTTCCAATTCACCCTGTCTGTGGACCAGATTGTTTACACGGGTATTCAATCAACTGAGGGAATTAACTAGAGGCTCAACGCACAGAAGGTCTACGCAAACGGAGGGGGCTTTCACTGTCATCCTTAGCCTTCTGCTAACCAGGTTTTCAGAATTTAAACTCTAATATAATTCCCTCCTCTAATCTTAGAGTCTACTATTCAAAAATCCTTGGATCACACGACTACTTTGGCACTTCACCTAGATGGTTGCTTGTTAAGACAAGTTGTTAAGACACTACATGCTAGATGCTATTGTTGCTGATCACAGGGCACTATCTGATTTCTTCCCCCACACTTTTCTCTAGCACCCAGCTCTTCAGTGATCACTTCATGAGTTTAAGTATGGAGCCACAGTGTAATAACAGTTCTTCGATAAGGGTTTATGGTTAATGCCATATGGAGTAACGGAGACTGAGTGTTTACAGGAGCTGAGACCACCAAATCTTTCTCCTTTTGAAAGGTCTATGGACATAAATTGACACACGTTTTCTTAACTGCCATCCTGGCCACAACTGACTGAGCCCAGGCTTGGCATAATCTGACGTACAGGTTGCTCTTGTCAATTTCTGTGGAGGTGATTCCAACTCATGGCAACTCACATGTGGAGCATAACTGGTCTGGGGTTTTCAAAAGTCTGTTCTTTCAAGACCAAGTCACCAGGTCTGTCTTTGGAGGCTCTCTCCCCAACCTTGTGGCTACGAGGTAGATCATTTGTGCCACTCAGCCACCAAATCTGTAAGTTGGCCAGAAACCCTTCATCAATTCCTTGTGATAGAGAACTGGTTGACTTCAGGCAGCAATGCTGAAGCACAATAATGCGTGAGAGAGGGATGGCTCTGAACCAGCAAAAGCCAAGGTAAAGAAGAGACTGCAGGTGTAGCCCACCAAAGGCTGAGCCCTCTTCCCCACTTGAAACATATTTCCTTTATTATATGTAAATTTGCCTCCCAAAAGTGTTTTTTCTTGAAATCAGCACACTGTTGGGTGCTGATCAGTTCAAACATTTTCTCTAACAGAACAAACAAATGATACACAATTGGTGGCAAGTTGGGTTGCAGTTGCAATGGGGCCCCCAGAGTCCTGAAGGTTAGAGGAACCAAAGAGCTGCAATGCAAATTCTCATGACTGAAAACCAACATCACCGCCATTGAGGTGATTCACCTGCTGGCTATCCGACAGGACAAGGTAGAATGGCCCCTGGGTTCCTGAAGCTGACTCTTCACAGCAGGCCGTAGCCTTCTCCTTCTCCCAGCTAACAGGATGATTGTCACAGGACCAAAGGGGTTTTGTAAAACAAGAATACGAATGAAACGAGAACAAGGCTGGACATACAATATTATTAATAAATCAAGAGATTTTCATATGAAAGTGCAGCACAGAGCTGGAACCAGAGGCCAGAGAGGCACGTGGCTGTTGACAGTAGCATCTGAATGCTTAATAAATTCTAATTACTTAGAGAAATAGACATTAATATTTCTCAGATGAAACGTTAAAATAGCCAAGTCCCTCACGAGGCTCTTGCTTCACTTTCATATAACACACCCCTTGTCCATGATTTTATGAGCTTTTTCTCTCCACCTTCACATCCAAGTTTAACCACACACACAAAAAAAATGCCTGCAACTTTAGTGTACTTGACTGGTTTTAGAAGCAAATAACGAAAACAACTTTGACCATGTAATAATCTTTTCAGGTTAACTTTTCTCAATGCTTTTGAATTTAAATGAATTTTCAGCTCGTTATTTTTATTATGTGAAGCTTTATAGAAATGAGCTAATAGGAATGCACAGTAACCAACAAGGGCTCTTATTTAAGATAAACTCATGACACAGTGGCCTATGCATTGGGCTGATAACCACAGCTTAGAGGTTCAACCTCACCAGCCAATCCACGGCAGAAAGATGAGGCTCTCTTCCTGTAAAGATACAGTCTCAGAAACCTTAAGGAGCAGCACTACTCTGTCCTCAAGGGTTAGTATGGTCAGGAATGAACTTGATGGCAGTGAGTTGTGGGGCAACTAAGAGCCAAAGGGCCTTTATCTTCCTGAATGCAAAAGCAGGGGAGAGAGAGAGGCAATTCAGTGGGTCAGAAAGCCTCCTGCTTAGGCGCTTTGAAGTCTGTGGCTTGAATACAATCTTCTCCACTAACTATCTCTACAAAGGCTCACCAATTTCTGGGTTAAAAGAGTAACGGAGGCAGCCTCCAAACCTAAAATTATCTGACTCCAGGGTCCATGTTTCTTTCTTTCTTTTAATATTTTTCAAAATAAATTAAGTGGAGATTTACATTTCAGATCATCCAATTGGTACATAACAACTTAAACTACTTACCAAAACACTCAGTAGCTTGCCCTGCTGTCCTCATTTGATTTCTCCCCTCCCTCTTATGGAATGCTATCTTCCACTTCACCCAAGGGAACTCTTTTCTACCCCATGTTGTTTCTTTACTCCTTGAATTAAAAAAATACTTTTATTGGGGGCTCTTGCATCTCATCACAATCCACGATTCATCCAGTGGGTCAAGCACATTTGCACATATACCGCCATCACCATTTTCAAAGCAATCTCTTCCCACTTGTGCCCTTGATATCAGGTCCCAATTTCTTCCTCCTCCTTCCTTCCCTCACAAATCATTGATAAGAGATATAGATTATTATTTTCATATCTTATATCATCTGCTGTCAGTCACCACCCACTTTTCTGTGGTGCGTCCCACATGGAGGGGATTATAGGTTGATCCTTGTGATCAATTCCCCTCTTCTCCCCGCCACCCTCCCCTAGTCCTCCTAGTATCTCTACTCTCATTATTGGCCCTGAGGGGTTATCTATCCTACATTCTCTGTGTTGTGAGTTCTTATCTGTAGCCGTGTGCATGCTCTGGTCTAATCCGATTTTTGAGGTAGAATTGAGGTCATGATAGTGGGGGGAAGGAAGAACAAAGAATGAGAGAGAAATCCTGTGTTTCATCAGTGCCATACTGCACCCATACTGCCTCATCTTTTCCCTGTGACCCCTCTGTGAGAGTGTGTCCAATTGTCTACCTCCCGCCATTCACATTGGGTAGAATTTTGTTCTGGGGCTTAGCTGCCTGATACTTGATCCCATCAATAATTCATGATCATACAGGCTGGTGTGCTTCTTCCATGTGAGCTTCGTTGCTTCTTAGCTAGATGGCCATTATTTACCTTCAAGCCTTTAAGACCCCAGACACTATATCTTTTGATAGCCAGTCACCGTGTTTCATTTTTCCTTCTCATCTGCTTAGTAACCATCAAAGTCGATTCCTTGGGTATGAACGCCTTTGTCTTTTGTAACAGCCAGGGTCCATGTTTTAACCACCCTGCTCATTGCCTCTCATAAACGGACACGTGTCTGAGGAAGGACAAACAAAAAAATTCGTTGTGGCATTTGCTCTGAGAAGGAAAGTGGGTGTCCGAAGGCAAACCACCTACCCGGCCCACTGTGCTTTTACTACTCAATACTGAGAACCTAAGTGAAAAGGAGATCAAGAATGTGATCAATGTAAACCCGACCAAGGAGAACACCTCCAAGATATATTGTTACTGTGGAGCAAAAACAGACAAACACGAGGTTAGCAATAGTGTGCAGAGCACGTTCCTGTTTGGTTTGTTATTATTATTTTAAAGAAAGGATTCTAAGACAATGTTATCTCTTGGAGGGAACAGGGTACCTGACATGTTAGAAGTTGCTTTCCATGATATGCTCCTGTATTGCCTGGAATTGTTCCTTTAAATTTTTAGTTTTCAAATTATATGATGGATCTTCCTAATAATAAAACAATTTTAAAGAACAAATAAGTCCCGAATTCTTCTCCTTTGTAGCCCTGATCAACGACCCCTCATCTCTCAGAGACTCAGTGTCTTCACCTGTGAAACGGGAGCAACACTGCTTCTTGTAAGATCGCTGTGAGAATAAGCGAGACCCCATGTACGAAGCGTCGGCCCCACGAAGAGGTTCCCTATGTCACTGAAATCTCATTCAACTTCATTAAAACAGCAAACAATTTCAGAAAGAACCAGGAAGACACTAAGTTACCATGGTCTCATGACAAGACTATTACCAATGTTTCCCAGTGACTAGGAAGCCAGGATGCCCCAGCCCCGAGTCCCATCTTGTGGAACAGCACTGACCTAGGAGGCAGAGGGTCCCATGTGGCCAAGACTTGCTGCTTTGGATCAGGATGCTCAGTCCCAGCAGTTAGCTGCAGCTGCAATGACAACAGAAACCAGCTCCTTGAGCGCCAACACAGCCCTGCAAGATGAGTAGTGTCCTGTGATGCACAATGGTGGTGCCGGGAAGAGGAATGCCTTCTGAAGGGGTAGGAACTAGTCCTGGTCTGGGTTTGGTGTCTGAACCATAAATAATCTGGTAATTGCTCCTTCTCTTCTATTTTCTGGTAGAGATTGAACTTAGTCTCAGAGCTGGTCTGACACTAAGTCTATGAACTGCTGATTAGAAAACAGATTGTCCATAGGACCCAGGAATCCCATTGCTAGATATATATTCCAGATTGAAATAAATCAACCCTAGAGGAACATTATTAGATGATACGTTATAAAAAGGAAAGCTTTTCACACTCAAAGAATCACTTTCAAGTGTTGCTAGGGTTAAAAGTGGTGGGAATGCAAATTACAAACGAGAGGTTATGCTTATATAAACTTGGGTGAAGGAGAAGACAAGATACAATTAAGAGTGAAGTCAGCCAAAGTGATGGAGTCAAGAGAAAACACTGGCAGGAGTGCAACAATTAACAGTAATAGAGGGACATTGTTATATACATCATTCAACTATAGTGATTTCCCAGTAAATGCATGGATCAACACACATGGGGAAACCAGTGTGGAGGGAGAGTAGGATTGTACATACGTGCTTACATATATTTGACAGATACTTCTACATGTATGCATACCTTTACTGAAAATATATCCATGGGGGAAACCAAGAGCAACAGGCATAGCAAACTTGACAATGTTCTACATCCTACTTTGGTGAAGAGTGACTGGGGTCTTCATAGCTGGAGAGCAGCAACTGAAGTGTCATGATCGGTTTCTCCTCATCTCCAGGTAAGGATACTAAAGAAAACTGAAGATATAGAGAAACAATTACCCCCATGGAGTAAAGTCCCAGAACATCAGCTTTCTCATCTCTGAATCCAGAAGAATTAGATGATGTCCTGCCAGCACAACAAACTGCCTGGAAGGAATTGCAGACAAGGTCCTCGATAGACCGAGATACAAATGTGAAATAAAACTAACGATCACAAACAAACACAGGAAACAGGCTTACTTCTTGGATAAAGAGTACTGAAGCCCCAGGACTATGGAGATTATGCTCCTTAGAAATCCTTGAGGTCTAGAGCGGATTTTCCTCGTGTGCCTCCATTTTTAACGAAATAAAACAAAACAAACTTGCTGCCATCAAGTCAATTCTCACTCATAGTGACCCAGTAGGGCAGGGTAGAACTGCTCTGTGAATTTCCAAGTGTAACTCTTTATAGGAGTAGAAAGCCCTCCTTTACCCCTAGTGGTCCCAAACTGCTGGCCTTGTAGATGGCAACCCAAGGCATAACCACTACTCCACCATGGCCGTTCGCAATCCTTGATATCTGGAACAGGCTCGATTTTTAGCCAAATAAAAATAGGTCTCAATGGGGTCACAATAATTTCAGGGAAGTAGGGCTTCTATTGGCTAATCAACGACGTGAGGTCAAAATGTCAGCATTTACACAGAGACAAAGTTCAGAAGGGCTAGGAAAGCGGAGGAATGTAAATTCAAACGAGAGATGAATTGGCAAAAGTGAATTTACAGTGTGGTGATTACAATCAATGACAGGACACAGAATGCATATCAACTGTAAAGTGGGACACTAATTTGCCCTGTAAACCTTCACTCAGTCATAATAAAATCACACACACATGTTCCTGCACACACACACAAACACACACACCACAATCAGATAGTCAATGGTGTCCTGGGTCAACAGAGCATAGGGAGGTCAGGTCAATTCTGAGCAGGACTGTGCCTTATCACCTGACTTGAAGGACTTTTCACATCTCATCTTTTGGACGATCACGAAGAGTGTCCAAGATCCCTGAAGACAAGTTGGTGCATAAGCACACAATGGTGCATAAGCACATAGGAAATGTGGTGAAGGAAGCTGATGATGCCTGGCTATCAAAAGATATAGCATCTGGGGTCTTAAAGGCTGGTAATTAAACAAGCAGTCATCTAGCGTGGAAGAGACAAAGCCCCCATGGAAGAAACACACCAGCCTGTGTGACCATGAGATGTCGAAGGGAGGAGGTAACAAAAGTTCAGAAACACACGTCCAACTTGATGTGAAGCGGCATGGATGCCCTAGAGATGCAAAACTCACCTGTCCAGTAGTAATCCCACAGTACCACTCAGAAGGAGACACTCAAAGGGGAAAGGATGATTAAGTCAGGAGAAGGTATGGTACTCATGAACCACGTGCTTATCCACCGGTTCGTTAATATTTCCTTCCCTTAGAGGACAGGCTGTGATTTGTTTTACCTCGTTAATCATGTTAGATTCGTGTATGTTCATTTGTGCATTTAAGATCCTTCGGTACATGAAGCTCAGGGTAGGTGACGCTGCAGAAAATGTTACCTGAGTAATGGTTTTCTAAGGGTAAAGGAGGGGGCGGGCATGAAGGAGAGGAGTTTGGAGCAGATAGCATTGATGATTGTATGACCCCACTGGATGGGATTGAACAACAGAATTGTATATAAGTAGACATTGGATTTTAGAAGATATTTCAATAGAACTATTATTTTTTTTTAAAGCAGCATATTGTCCAAACGGATTTGCCTCCACTGTGGTCCTCATCAGAGTTTCTCAAAAGCAACGACAACAACAACAAAATACACAATAAAGAGAACTTAGTCTGGAGATCTAAAGCTGTGGTTCCCAGATTGGGACAAACGGCCCCGAGTAGATGCTGTAACTGTTTAGGGAACCTCAAAAGCAGATGGCTATGTTTTGTCTCGGATTGTGGCCTCTAGTAGAAATGTTTATAATGGCCAGGGGAGGCTGGGACACATTTAGTATTTTTCTGAAAATTTGGCAGTAGGCCAAATTCCTTTGGGAACCTCTGACCTAAATGAAGGAAAGCATCACAGCAATGTACAGCAATCACAGTATGGCAAGCTGACAGAAAAATCGTGGCTTGGAGTTCTAGTCTCCCCAATCGTGAGAAAGTAAATTTGTTTATGAAAGCGATCAACCACTGTGGTATTTGTGTTATAGTAGAAGTAGATAAGATATTTACTGTCTTAAGAATCAAGTGGAGTTCTTATTAATACATACGTTTCCAACCCTTTTTGAAGAACAGGATCTTGGAAAACAGTCTATCTAAATTCACTAGCAATCAAATTATGTCACAAAATGTCATGGTGAAGTCTCATTGATAGTTAGTCTCCAAGGACAATGAAAGCTATAATCTCACTGCCATCGAGTGGATTACCATTCCCAGCAGCCCTGCGACAAGACAGCACTGCCCCTGTGTGTTTCCAAGACCGTAAATCTCTGTGGGAGTCGAAACCCTCGTCTTTCTCCCTCTGAGTGGATGATGGTTTCAAAGTGCTGACCTTGTGGTTAGCAGCCCAGTGCATAACTACAACGCCACTAGGGTGCCTGATGGGGCAATAAAGGTTAGGTATAGAGGCTAGGAGGGAAAGCAACCACAAGACGGTTCATTATTACTGCAAGATGGTCCATTATTAAGCTGACCACAGTTTAACAAGAAAACTTGTCTGCTTGTCCAATTCCACAAGAGTATTCCACAGAAAAGTTTTGCCAAATGAACCATTATTTTTTGAATGGTTATCTAAGTGGTGAAAGGTAAGGAGATTATTTACTGTCTTCTTCTTATATCTCCTCTTTTGCTGGTGAACGTTTTCTTACGAGGGATTAGCTCTGTCATGACCTGAGATTCTTGTCTATCCCTATTGAGGGGGAAGCCCAGTTCTCACAGACTCATTAAATCAGGGTGGTAGCAGAAGAGCAATTCCCCCAATGCAGGCAGAAGATATTTGAAGATTTTGAATTTGAAAAGCAAGGGCAAAAGCGGATATTCAATATATTGAAGAACCAATAGCAAGTCCTAATTAAAATGAGACACTAATGTAGAAAAAACCTCCAGTCCATTAAAAAAGACCTGACATACCAAATTTATAGAAACGGAGAAACCTTTAAGAGTGTCACTCAAAGACACCCTTTATTGTGGAACTAAAGCCGCCCCATGGTTGGTAGTTCAAAGTCACCAGCAGCTTGGGAGAAAGCTGGAGCTTTCTACTCCTGTAAACAGTTGCAGCGTTAAATCCACAGGGGTCGCTACGAGTCAGCATTGACTTGATAGCACTGAGTGACAAAGCCACTCCCAGAGGTCACCCTTCAGCCGAGCAGTGGATTGGCCTGTAGAATATACAAAACCCAGGAGGCAGGTAATATTGGTAACATGTTTCTTCAACAATACCCGGTACCCTCTAAACAACATATAAGGAAGTTTAAACAATTCCTTTTTAATCATTAAAAATCTGATACTGCTATTGGCGTCATTCATAAAATGCCAATTAGTTCTGAGTACATCTCGAGCATGTTATTGTTGCCAATCCCTCCAGCCTCTTGTTTAGAAACATGGCATTTTATATGTATCCTAGAGGTTAGCTGAATGAAGTCCAGAAAGCAGAATTCCGGGAGGAAACTGTTGTCATGAATCCAAACCATTTCAAATTCCCAAAAGCAGCCAGGAAGAAAGATTCAGATTGCTGATGATCCAGCCTAATAGACAACATCATGACAACACAAGAAAGATTGAAGTTATCCACAGTTTCATTTTACTTACATCTAGAATCAGTGCCCGTGCAAGCAGCAGTCAAGAAACATCAGTAATAAGATCACACAAAAACAACCAATCACATGGAAATTGAACAACACATTACTTAAAATCCACTGGGTAATTAAAGAAACTAATGGCAATTAATAGTAATAAATGCACATATCAAAAAAGAACACTACAAAATCAACACTTTATCTGAAAACCTATATCAATTAGAATAATAACAGCAAAACCCTTAGTCAACAGAAGAAAAGAAATGATAAACATAGGAACAGAAATAAATGATTCAGAAAATAATAAAATAAATAAATGAGGCAAGAAGTAGTTCAGTTAAAAGAATTTTATTTTATTTTTTATGAATCAATGGATGAGGGGGATCTTACCGGTCTGATAGCAATAGATACATTAATTGCATCAAGCACATTCATACATATGTTGCTGCCATCCTTTTCAAAACATTTTCCTTCTACTTGAGCCTTTGGTATCAGCTTCTCTTTTTCCCTCCCTATCACACCCTCCCTTCCTCATGAATATTTGATAAATTATTGTGTTCATATCTTTTTAAAAATTAAATACTTTAATTGGGGGCTCTTACCTCTCTTCTCACAGTCTGTACATTCTTCCATTGTTGTCAAGCACACGTATACATATGTTGTCATCACCATTTTCAAAGCATTTTCTCTCTCTTGAGCCCTTGATATCAGCTCCTCATTATCCCCATCCCTTCCTTCCTTATGAACCTTTGATAAGTTATAGATTATTATTTTCATATCTTACATTGTCCTCCGTCACCGTTCACCCATTTTTCTGTGGTTTGTCCCCCTGGGAGGGGGTTAAAGGTTGATCCTTGTGCTTGATTCCCCCTTTCTTCCCCCACTTTCCCCTTATTCTCTTGGTAGCTCTATTCTCATTGTTGGTCTTGTGGGCTTTATCTCTCCCAAATTCCCTGTGTTGCCAGTTCTTATCTGTAGCACCGAACATGTTCTGGTCGAGTCTGATTTGTAAGGGATAATTGACATGATAGTGGGGTGGAGGAAGCATTAACGAGCTAGAGGAAAATTGTATGTTTCATCAGTGCTATACTGTGCCCTGACTGGCCCATCTCTTGCTTATGACCCTTATGTAAGGGTATGTCCAATTATCTACAGATAGACTTTGGGTCTCCACTGCACACACAGGCAAGTACCCCATTCACCTTGGCATGGTTTTGTTCTGGGTCTTAGATGCCTGATACATGATCCCATAGATACCTCATGATCACACAGGCTGGTGTGCTTCTTCCATGTGGGCTTTGTTGCTTCTCAGCTAGGTGGCCGCTTGTTTACCTTCAAGGCTTTAAGACTCCAGATGCTGTATCTTTTGATAGTCGGGCACCATCAGCTTCCTTCACTACATTTGCTTATGCACCCATTTTGTCTTCAGTGACTGTGTTGGGAATGTGAGCATCACAGAATGCCGCATTGTTAAAACAAAGTGTTCTTGTGTTGAGAGGTTTCATGAGTTGGGGCCTAATGTCCATCGGCTACCTTGATGGTAAACATATAGATATAAATCCCCAGATCTAGTTCCCTATCATTCTATATAAATATGTTTCTATATGGACACGCCTGTATTCAGACCTCTATAAATGTCCTTTGCCTCCTACTTCTTTACACTATTTCCATTTTCTTTCCTCTTGTTCTACTATGATGTTTGGCCTTCATTCAAGTTTGGCTCTCATTCCTCACTGCTCCATTGCCCTTGATTAAGCCCCACTAGCAATCCTATGCCCTTCTCTCCAATGATTTTTAGTTCACTTGTTTCCTCATGCCTGGGTTAGTTGATCCCCCCCCCCCCCGCTCTTTTCTCCTACCTCCCCCTCACCCGTGTCGCCCTGGAATCATCAGCCCCGTTGTTTTCATCTCCAAATTGTTTATCCCACCGATCTTATCCAGATAGACATGCAGAGACATTAATAAGTGCAAAACCCAGGCAAAGCCAAACAAAAGAACAAAGGAAGACAAAAACAACAAAGCAACAACAACAAAATCAGAATAACAACAAAAATAAAGCCAAGGACCAAAAAGGAACTATCAATAGTTAAAGGTCTTTTTTTTTTTTTTACTTTTAGGAGTGTTTTCAACTCGAGTCGATGGGGTGGCACACTCTGTCCCCAAAGTCTATTTTCGGTATTCCCTGTGGATTTCATTGCTTTGCTCCCCTTGCTCTGGTGTTGTATGCCCTTAGTGATTCGAAACAGTGTGATGGGTTCAGATCAGGCACAATTCCCCACCGTGTCTCCATTGTTGATCCACGTCATGCTATGATTCACTGAGGGACATCATGCCTCGTAGTCAGGTCGGCCCTTTGGTTCTCTCTGTGCGTTGTCTGCGCTGAGCAGGAATATCGTCCTCGGGCTTGGTAGGCCAGGATGTTTTACCCTCATTCTCCATACCACTTTGTTTTTCCTCAGTGCTCTAATCAGAAGTGCCCCTCTCCCCAAGATGTAGCTCCAGTGCTGTCCTTTGAAGTGCATTCTTCTTGTGGGGCGGGTGGTCCATATGGTGGGGATTGGGACCCGCCCTGCAGAGCTCTCTATTGGTTCTCTGGTAGGTGCCCCTATGTTGTATTCACATTATGGCGCATTGGGTTGAAGCCTGGAGTATGCCCCTCTCCTGTGGAGGTCTAAATAATACCCTCCCCTTGGGTGTGTTAGTGCCCTGCTCCTGCCTCCCCATGTCTTTTTCCCCTCTCTTTCTTTCCCCCTCCTAGTTAGTGGTCTGCCTGGATTGGGTTTTGCTCCTGCCATAGTACTTGGATCTCAACCCAGGGATGTATGTATATAGGCACTTTTCCGCTATGCCCATATTTTTTTAAGCTTATGTCAGTGGACTCATGTACTTGTGCTTTTGTCCTTGACTTACTTCACTAAGCATGATTTCCTACAGTTGTTCCCATGCGGCAATGTGCTTATGTGTTCATCACTGCATTTTAGGGATGTGTAGTACTCCATTGTATGTATGTACCATAGTTTTTGATCCATTCGTCTTTGATGGAAATTTGGGTTTTTTTGAACTCCTTGCAATTGTGAACTGTGCCGCAATGAACATTGGAGCACAGATGTCTGGCCGTGGTTTGTTTCTTGCCTCTTCTGGTTATGTGCCCAATAGGGGCATTGGTGGGTCGCATGATAGCTCAATCACCATCTATTTTAGATACTGCCAAATTGATTTCCATAATGGCTGTACATAGCCACAGGTCCACCAGCAGTGGATGAGAATTCCTATCTCACCACAGCCCCTCCAACACGTGTTCCTTTGTAATTTTTAATTGGGCTATCTTTGAGGGTATTAGGTGGTATCTCAGTTGTTTTAATTTGCATTTCTCTTAGGACTAATGATCAGAGATGAAAATAATGGGAACAATGGTTCTGGGGGGGATACGGGAGACAGAGAGGGGGGAGAAAGGAAATGGCGGGGGAGGGGTGGAGGAACAACCTAGGGACAAAGAAACAACAAGTGAACGAAAATCAATGGAAGGAAGTTTGTAGGATGCCCAGTGGGGCTCAATCAAGGGCAATGGAGCTGTTAGGAATTACTAAACCCAAATGAGGCCGAACGCGATGGTGGGACAAAGGGAAGTAAAAAGGAAGCAGAGCAAAGGACCAGGAAGCAAAGGATATTTACAGAAACCTAAGTATAGATTTGTACATATGTAAATATATATATATATAATGTGAGGTGAATATTACTATGTACTCATATCTATATGTTAAGAATTAGGGTTGCAGATGGACATTAGGCCTCAACTCAAGTATTCCCTTAACACAAGAGCACTTTGTTCTAACAATCCAGCATTCTGTGATGCTCACCTTCCCAACTGGATCACTGAAGAAAAAATGGGTGCATAAGCAAATGTGGTGAGGAAAACTGATCGTGTCGTGCTATCAAAACTTATAGCGTCTGGGGTCTTAAAGGCTTGAAGATCAACAGAAGCAGCAAAGCCCACATGGAAGAAGCACACCAGCCTGTGTAATCATGAGGGGCTGATGGGATAAGCAGAGGTCCTCAAACTACGGCTCGCAGGCCACACAGGGCCCACGGGCCACACGTGGCCACGTGAGGACATTTTTCCGGCCCTCATGGTGTTTTTGCCCCATTTTGTTTTCTACTTCGAGATAAGATATGTGCGGTGTGCAAAGGAATTTATTCACAGTTTGTTTGTTTTTTTTTAACTATAGCCTGGCCCTCTGACAGGTCTGACAGAAAGTGAACTGGCCCCCTGTTTAAAAAGTTTGAGGACCTGATAAGGTATCAGGCATCTAAGACTCAGAATAAAACCATACCCAATGTGAATGAGGGGGGGGGGGCATGGAGTGGAGACATAATACCCATCTGTAGACAATTTTACATCCCCTCAAAGAAGGGTCCCAGGGAAGAGATGAGCCCGTCAGGGTTCCGTATAGCGCCAATGAAACACACAGCTTTCCTCTAGCTCTTTGGTGCTTCCTTCACCCCCTATCATGACTTCAATTCTACATTACAAATTGGATTAGACCAGAGCATGCAAACTGCTATAGATCAGAGGCTGCAACAGAGGGAATCCAGGAGAGATGAACCCCTCAGGGTCAACAAGAAGGGTAGAGATATCAGGAGGATTAGGGCAGAGTGGGGGGAGAAAAGGGGAAATAATCACAAGGATCAATCTATATCCCTCTCCCAGGGGGACAAATAACAGAAAAGCGGGCAAGGGACAATGGAGGATGATGTAAGATAAGGAAAAAATAATCTATAAATGATCAAAGGTTCATGAGGGAGGGGGAAAATGCGAAACTGATATGAGGAGCTTAAGTGGAAAGAGAATGCTTTAAAAATGATGATGGGAGCATATGTGCAAATGTGCTTGACACATTGGAGGTATCTATGGATTGCGTTAAGAAATATAACAGCTAATTAGGGTGCGAGGTAGTACCGATGAAGAACACAGCTCTCCCCCTGATCCTGGATGCTTCCTCCCCCCAACTACCATGATCCGAATTCTACCTTGCAGGGCTGGATAGGGCAGAGGCTGTACACTGGTACATATAAGGGCTGGAGGTACAGAGAATCCAGGGTGGAGGATACCTTCAGGACCAAGGTTGTGAGGGACGATGCTGGGAGAGTGGAGGGTGAGTGGGTTGGAAAGGGGGAACTGATTACAAGGATCCACATGTGACCTCTTCCCTGGGAGAGGGACAGCAGAGAAGGGGGGAAGGGAGACTCCGGATAGGGCAAGATATGACAAAATAACGATGTATAAATTACCAAGGGCACATGAGGGAGGGGAGAAAGGGGAGGGAAGGGAAAAAAACAGAGGACCTGGTGCAAGGGGCTTAAGTGGAGAGCAAATGCTTTGAGAACGATTGGGGCGGGGAATGTATGCATGTGCTTTATACAATTGATGTATGTATATGTATGGACTGTGGTAAGAGTTGTATGAGCCCCTAATAAAACGTTTAAAAGAAAAAAAAGAAATCCATATTTGTCAAACTGGCTGCAGCGCCAGGCCAGGCGCAGAGGCCGCGGAGGCAGTGGCAAGGGCGGCTTGAGAGCGAGGCTCTGGCCCTGCGCAGGCCCAGGCCAGCAGCAGCTGGGAGGGCGAGGCCTGCTGACCTGCAGGCCAAGAGCAAGAGGCGGCGGCGGCGGCAAGGGGCACAGGGGTTCCTGGGAGGCGCAGCGTCAGGCCCTGGCGCGCGCCCGCCGCCCCTTCCCCGCGCCGGGGCCGCCCGCGCAACTTGTGGCCAAAGTTTGGCCCCAGCCTCCGGAGTGCGCGGGGCGGCCCGCGAAGTTGGCTGTGGCCCCCGCCGCGGCTCGGGCCGGCCGGGGCCCCAGGGCGGCCGGGCTCCTGCCCCCGGGGCCCCCGGGCCTCGCCGCTAGTGCGTCTCCTCCGGCCCCGGGCCCGCGCACGCGTGGGAAAGTTGGCCTGGAACCGGCCCGACCAGTTCCGCTGGCGCGCGGACCGGCCGCAGAAGTTGGTGCTGCAAAACTTTTTTGGGGGGTTCCGCGGGAGCCCCCGTGCGTCGGGACCGGATGCACGCCGGCTAGCGACCCCTGGGCCGAGAGAGGTACCCCCAGAGCGACGCGCAGTGGGGGCGCCCCGGCCCCGCGGCCCGGGGGCTATGGCCATGGTGGCCGGAGGCTGGGGCGGTCCCGGCGGCGGTGGAGACGCGAATGGCGTGGACAAGGCGGGTGGCTACCCGCGCGCCACCCACCGAGGAGGACTCGGACTCGCTCCCGGGCGCCCAGATAACCTGTGTGCGAGCTGGCGGCGCGGCTGCTCTTCAGCACAGTGGAGTGGGCGCGCCAAGCGCCCTTCTTCCTCGAGCTGCAGGTGGCTGGCCAGGTGGCCCTGCTGCGGCTCAGCTGGAGAGAGCTGTTCAGTGCTGAACACAGCACAGTGCCCCCTGGCGGCATGCGCGCATTCCTGGTCTCAGAAACGTTTCTTGCGCGAGCCCATTCACGGAACGGGCTTTCAAATGATGCGTTCCAGCCACTGGCCCAACTGTGAGTGCTCCACCGTTGCCTGATCTGGCAGCTAGAGGTGTACGCTCTGGGTTTGACCTTCGGCTAAAGCCTCAAAACCCCAAGCAAGGCTAATGAGTATCATGCCCCTACTCAAAGCCTAGCACCTCCCCCCTTTTTGACACCACCCCTTTTTTGGCGCCTCCCCTAGTTTTTTGACGCTGCACCTCTTTTATATTTTCGTTTTCTTTTTTTCCCTTCTTTTCGACACTTGCCATCTTCACCACCTGCTCTGATGGGCAACTCCCTGGGCCGTCTAGGCTCCCGGGCTCAGCACCCAGAACCAGGTGCCCAGGTCCCTCCCAGGGCCCCCAGGAGCCTGCAGGTGGCACGCAGAGTTGGCCTAAGGCCCTGGGATGGCCGAGGTTCCCCAGTTGTGTCTTCCAATGGACAGGATCACAGGCCATCCTTCATGCCAGCACGGGGCCTGCTTCGGCGCTCTCTCCCAGCCCTCTGGAGGCGAAGGCCACCGATCGTGCAGACCCTGCGGTCCTTCTTGGGGGTCTACACCTCTGTAGGCAGTCTTCACCCTTGGAGGAATCGCGGGAGGGCTGCACCCCACCGCAACGTGTCCCGCAGCTCCATCAGGGCCGTGAGTCAATGGATTCGATCTTGGGTCCCCGAGCAGGCTGTCACATCTCTGCGGCCACCAAGCCCCCGGGGTGTCCAAGGTCCTAGCACAGAAGGGGTCCAGAGGGAGAGCAGGTTGGAGAGGTCCAGGCAGCAGACAGACATCACCATCCCAGAGGGGCCAGCTGGTCGGAATAGGGGCCCTGGTGGCACCAGGAGGATGTGTTCCCTCTGTCAGCCCTGGCATGGCCACGGTGCGGACACTTCCTCCTGTTCCAGGTCTGAGTCCAGGAAAAGACACCTCCATCCCAGGAACTCAGGACAAGATGCCATCCCAATAAGGCATACCCCGGTCCTGAGCTCCTGCTGTACCAGAAATCCCATCAACAGTTCCTATAGCTCCTCCCGAGGCTCCCCACCCCTCAAGAGGAGGAGGGTTCCTGCCACACCTCATTCCCTGTTGCTGCCACCTAGGTCTCTGAAAAGAGATCAAGAGGAGACCCAGGAATGGTTCCTATCAGAATCAGCTGTGGCTCAGGGGAAAGGGTCATATGAACCACTGTCAAAAATGAGCCCAGAGCAGACACACACCTTGAGGGGCTGCTCACCCACACGTGAAACATCGGGGCCCAAGAAGCGCAGGTTTCCCCTGCTGAGACCGAGGACAGGGGACCCTCTGGTGCTGCCTACAGCTCCGGATACAGGAAAATCCCTCGCTGAGGAACACCGGGACGGGGACAAGAGGGCTGTGCCCCAGCGCCTCCACCAGGCACTGGATGGTGACACAGGAACCAAGTCAGACTGTAGTGCCCTGCCACTTTCAAGCACGGCCCTACTGCCTGATAATCTGCCTGCTCTTCCAGCATCAGCCCTGCCAGCCACCCACCCAAGTCAGCAACAAGAGACTAGGAAAATGCAGGGATCCCAAGGTCCACTGGTCGAGTGGATGCCTGCTGGACTGGCCTCCTCCAGCAATCCCCTCTTATTGTCACCACCTCGCTCAGCCACTGGCTCATACATGCTGCCGTCGGCCCCTTTCATCCTGGTGGTTCCTGCAGCACTGTCAGCCTGGATCAGTGCTGCCTGGTCTACAGGACCTCCATTGTCTAACACGCTTGCTGCTCCTTCACCAAATGTGGGAACGACTACTGGAAGCACTTTTTCTCACCTGCCTGGTCCCGCTGTTCTCTTCTCCACTGCTGCCCACAATGGATGGACAAAGCTACCCAAATCAATACCTGGGTATTCTGCTGTGTCCTCCTCAGGCCTCCCTTTTCTGAGCAAGACGCTAATCTCTCCTGCAGCTGTGACCCTGAAAATGGGGGTTGCTTCACACAGGGCTAGTTCCACCAGCACAACGACAGGCTTGCTCCCCCAGCCTGCTGCTGAGAGTGAGATCAGCCCGATGGAAACAGGTCCATCCCCCCAACCGGGTCCTTCTTCCAGGACCAAGTCCTCCACCAGCAAATCTGCAGGCTTGCTCCCCAAGCCTGCTGCTGGCACTGAGGTGACCCCGATGGAAATTGGTCCATCACCCCAACAGGGTCCTTCTTCCAGGACCAAGTCCTCCACCAGCCAATCTGCAGGCTTGCTCCCCAAGCCTGCTGCTGGCAGTGAGGTGACCCCGATGGAAATTGGTCCATCACCCCAACAGGGTCCTTCTTCCAGGACCAAGTCCTCCACCAGCAAATCTGTAGGCTTGCTCCCCAAGCATGCTGCTGGCAGTGAGGTGACCCCGATGGAAATTGGTCCATCACCCCAACAGGGTCCTTCTTCCAGGACCAAGACCTCCACCAGCAAATCTGTAGGCTTGCTCCCCAAGCCTGCTGCTGGCAGTGAGGTGACCCCGATGGAAATTGGTCCATCACCCCAACAGGGTCCTTCTTCCAGGACCAAGTCCTCCACCAGCCAATCTGCAGGCTTGCTCCCCAAGCCTGCTGCTGGCAGTGAGGTGACCCCGATGGAAATTGGTCCATCACCCCAACAGGGTCCTTCTTCCAGGACCAAGTCCTCCACCAGCAAATCTGCAGGCTTGCTCCCCAAGCCTGCTGCTGGCAGTGAGGTGACCCCAATGGAAATTGGTCCATCACCCCAACAGGGTCCTTCTTCCAGGACCAAGTCCTTCACCAGCCAATCTGCAGGCTTGCTCCCCAAGCCTGCTGCTGGCAGTGAGGTGACCCCGATGGAAATTGGTCCATCACCCCAACAGAATCCTTCTTCCAGGACCAAGTCCTCCCCCAGCCAATCTGCAGGCTTTCTCCCCAAGCCTGCTGCTGGCAGTTAGGTGACCCCGATGGAAATTGGTCCATCACCCCAACAGGGTCCTTCTCCCGGGACCACGTCCTCCACCAGCAAATCTGCAGGCTTTCTCCCCAAGCCTGCTGCTGGCAGTGAGGTGACCCCGATGGAAATTGGTCCATCACCCCAACAGGGTCCTTCTTCTAGGACCAAGTCCTCCCCCAGCCAATCTGCAGGCTTGCTCCCCAAGCCTGTTGGTGGCAGTGAGGTGACCCCGATGGAAATTGGTCCATCACCCCAACAGGGTCCTTCTTCCAGGACCAAGTCCTACACCAACAAATCTGCAGGCTTGCTCCCCAAGCCTGCTGCTGGCAGTGAGGTGACCCCGATGGAAATTGGTCCATCACCCCAATTGGGTCCTTCTTCCAGGACCAAGTCCTCCCCCAGCCAATCTGCAGGCTTGCTCCCCAAGCCTGCTGCTGGCAGTGAGGTGACCCCGATGGAAATTGGTCCATCACCCCAACAGGGTCCTTCTTCCAGGACCAAGTCCTCCCCCAGCCAATCTGCAGGCTTGCTCCCCAAGCCTGCTGCTGGCAGTTAGGTGACCCCGATGGAAATTGGTCCATCACCCCAACAGGGTCCTTCTTACAGGACCAAGTCTTCCACCAGCAAATCTGCAGGCTTGCTCCCCAAGCCTGCTGCTGGCAGTGAGGTGACCCCGATGGAAATTGGTCCATCACCCCAACAGGGTCCTTCTTCCAGGACCAAGTCCTCCCCCAGCCAATCTGCAGGCTTGCTCCCCAAGCCTGCTGCTGGCAGTGAGGTGACCCCGATGGAAATTGTTCCATCACCCCAACAGGGTCCTTCTTCCAGGACCAAGACCTCCACCAGCAAATCTGTAGGCTTGCTCCCCAAGCCTGCTGCTGGCAGTGAGGTGACCCCGATGGAAATTGGTCCATCACCCCAACAGGGTCCTTCTTCCAGGACCAAGTCCTCCACCAGCAAATCTGCAGGCTTGCTCCCCAAGCCTGCTGCTGGCAGTGAGGTGACCCCGATAGAAATTGGTCCATCACCCCAACAGGGTCCTTCTTCAGGACCAAGTCCTCCACCAGCAAATCTGCAGGCTTGCTCCCCAAGCCTGCTGCTGGCAGTGAGGTGACCCCGATGGAAATTGGTCCATCACCCCAACAGGGTCCTTCTACCAGGACCAAGTCCTACACCAACAAATCTGCAGGCTTGCTCCCCAAGCCTGCTGCTGGCAGTGAGGTGACCCCGATGGAAATTGGTCCATCACCCCAACAGGGTCCTTCTTCTAGGACCAAGTCCTCTCCCAGCCAATCTGCAGGCTTGCTCCCCAAGCCTGTTGCTGGCAGTGAGGTGACCCCGATGGAAATTGGTCCATCACCCCAACAGGGTCCTTCTTCCAGGACCAAGTCCTACACCAACAAATCTGTAGGCTTGCTCCCCAAGCCTGCTGCTGGCAGTGAGGTGACCCCGATGGAAATTGGTCCATCACCCCAACAGGGTCCTTCTTCCAGGACCAAGTCCTCCACCAGCCAATCTGCAGGCTTGCTCCCCAAGCCTGCTGCTGGCAGTGAGGTGACCCCGATGGAAATTGGTCCATCACCCCAACAGGGTCCTTCTTCCAGGACCAAGTCCTCCACCAGCAAATCTGCAGGCTTGCTCCCCAAGCCTGCTGCTGGCAGTGAGGTGACCCCGATGGAAATTGGTCCATCACCCCAACAGGGTCCTTCTTCCAGGACCAAGTCCTCCACCAGCAAATCTGCAGGCTTGCTCCCCAAGCCTGCTGCTGGCAGTGAGGTGACCCCGATGGAAATTGGTCCATCACCCCAACAGGGTCCTTCTTCCAGGACCAAGTCCTCCACCAGCCAATCTGCAGGCTTGCTCCCCAAGCCTGCTGCTGGCAGTGAGGTGACCCCGATGGAAATTGGTCCATCACCCCAACAGAGTCCTTCTTCCAGGACCAAGTCCTCCCCCAGCCAATCTGCAGGCTTGCTCCCCAAGCCTGCTGCTGGCAGTGAGGTGACCCCGATGGAAATTGGTCCATCACCCCAACAGGGTCCTTCTCCCGGGACCACGTCCTCCACCAGCAAATCTGCAGGCTTGCTCCCCAAGCCTGCTGCTGGCAGTGAGGTGACCCCGATGGAAATTGGTCCATCACCCCAACAGGGTCCTTCTTCCAGGACCAAGTCCTCCACCAGCAAATCTGCAGGCTTGCTCCCCAAGCCTGTTGCTGGCAGTGAGGTGACCCCGATGGAAATTGGTCCATCACCCCAACAGGGTCCTTCTTCCAGGACCAAGTCCTCCCCCAGCAAATCTGCAGGCTTGCTCCCCAAGCCTGCTGCTGGCAGTGAGGTGACCCCGATGGAAATTGGTCCATCACCCCAACAGGGTCCTTCTTCCAGGACCAAGTCCTCCACCAGCAAATCTGCAGGCTTGCTCCCCAAGCCTGCTGCTGGCAGTGAGGTGACCCCGATGGAAATTGGTCCATCACCCCAACAAGGTCCTTCTTCCAGGACCAAGTCCTTCACCAGCCAATCTGCAGGCTTGCTCCCCAAGCCTGCTGCTGGCAGTGAGGTGACCCCGATGGAAATTGGTCCATCACCCCAACAGGGTCCTTCTTACAGGACCAAGTCTTCCACCAGCAAATCTGCAGGCTTGCTCCCCAAGCCTGTTGCTGGCAGTGAGGTGACCCCGATGGAAATTGGTCCATCACCCCAACAGGGTCCTTCTTCCAGGACCAAGTCCTCCCCCAGCCAATCTGCAGGCTTGCTCCCCAAGCCTGCTGCTGGCAGTGAGGTGACCCCGATGGAAATTGTTCCATCACCCCAACAGGGTCCTTCTTCCAGGACCAAGACCTCCACCAGCAAATCTGTAGGCTTGCTCCCCAAGCCTGCTGCTGGCAGTGAGGTGACCCCGATGGAAATTGGTCCATCACCCCAACAGGGTCCTTCTTCCAGGACCAAGTCCTCCACCAGCCAATCTGCAGGCTTGCTCCCCAAGCCTGCTGCTGGCAGTGAGGTGACCCCGATGGAAATTGGTCCATCACCCCAACAGGGTCCTTCTTCCAGGACCAAGTCCTCCACCAGCAAATCTGCAGGCTTGCTCCCCAAGCCTGCTGCTGGCAGTGAGGTGACCCCGATAGAAATTGGTCCATCACCCCAACAGGGTCCTTCTTCAGGACCAAGTCCTCCACCAGCAAATCTGCAGGCTTGCTCCCCAAGCCTGCTGCTGGCAGTGAGGTGACCCCGATGGAAATTGGTCCATCACCCCAACAGGGTCCTTCTACCAGGACCAAGTCCTACACCAACAAATCTGCAAGCTTGCTCCCCAAGCCTGCTGCTGGCAGTGAGGTGACCCCGATGGAAATTGGTCCATCACCCCAACAGGGTCCTTCTTCCAGGACCAAGTCCTCCACCAGCCAATCTGCAGGCTTGCTCCCCAAGCCTGCTGCTGGCAGTGAGGTGACCCCGATGGAAATTGGTCCATCACCCCAACAGGGTCCTTCTTCCAGGACCAAGTCCTCCACTAGCAAATCTGCAGGCTTGCTCCCCAAGCCTGCTGCTGGCAGTGAGGTGACCCCGATGGAAATTGGTCCATCACCCCAACAGGGTCCTTCTTCCAGGACCAAGTCCTCCACCAGCCAATCTGCAGGCTTGCTCCCCAAGCCTGCTGCTGGCAGTGAGGTGACCCCGATGGAAATTGGTCCATCACCCCAACAGAGTCCTTCTTCCAGGACCAAGTCCTCCCCCAGCCAATCTGCAGGCTTGCTCCCCAAGCCTGCTGCTGGCAGTGAGGTGACCCCGATGGAAATTGGTCCATCACCCCAACAGGGTCCTTCTCCCGGGACCACGTCCTCCACCAGCAAATCTGCAGGCTTGCTCCCCAAGCCTGCTGCTGGCAGTGAGGTGACCCCGATGGAAATTGGTCCATCACCCCAACAGGGTCCTTCTACCAGGACCAAGTCCTACACCAACAAATCTGCAGGCTTGCTCCCCAAGCCTGCTGCTGGCAGTGAGGTGACCCCGATGGAAATTGGTCCATCACCCCAACAGGGTCCTTCTTCTAGGACCAAGTCCTCCACCAGCAAATCTGCAGGCTTGCTTCACAAGCCTGTTGCTGGCAGTGAAGTGACCCCGATGGAAATTGGTCCATCACCCCAACAGGGTCCTTCTTCCAGGACCAAGTCCTACACCAACAAATCTGCAGGCTTGCTCCACAAGCCTGCTGCTGGCAGTGAGGTGACCCCGATGGAAATTGGTCCATCACCCCAACAGGGTCCTTCTTCCAGGACCAAGTCCTCCCCCAGCAAATCTGCAGGCTTGCTCCCCAAGCCTGCTGCTGGCAGTGAGGTGACCCCGATGGAAATTGGTCCATCACCCCAACAGGGTCCTTCTTCCAGGACCAAGTCCTCCACCAGCAAATCTGCAGGCTTGCTCCCCAAGCCTGCTGCTGGCAGTGAGGTGACCCCGATGGAAATTGGTCCATCACCCCAACAAGGTCCTTCTTCCAGGACCAAGTCCTTCACCAGCCAATCTGCAGGCTTGCTCCCCAAGCCTGCTGCTGGCAGTGAGGTGACCCCGATGGAAATTGGTCCATCACCCCAACAGGGTCCTTCTTACAGGACCAAGTCTTCCACCAGCAAATCTGCAGGCTTGCTCCCCAAGCCTGTTGCTGGCAGTGAGGTGACCCCGATGGAAATTGGTCCATCACCCCAACAGGGTCCTTCTTCCAGGACCAAGTCCTCCCCCAGCCAATCTGCAGGCTTGCTCCCCAAGCCTGCTGCTGGCAGTGAGGTGACCCCGATGGAAATTGTTCCATCACCCCAACAGGGTCCTTCTTCCAGGACCAAGACCTCCACCAGCAAATCTGTAGGCTTGCTCCCCAAGCCTGCTGCTGGCAGTGAGGTGACCCCGATGGAAATTGGTCCATCACCCCAACAGGGTCCTTCTTCCAGGACCAAGTCCTCCACCAGCCAATCTGCAGGCTTGCTCCCCAAGCCTGCTGCTGGCAGTGAGGTGACCCCGATGGAAATTGGTCCATCACCCCAACAGGGTCCTTCTTCCAGGACCAAGTCCTCCACCAGCAAATCTGCAGGCTTGCTCCCCAAGCCTGCTGCTGGCAGTGAGGTGACCCCGATAGAAATTGGTCCATCACCCCAACAGGGTCCTTCTTCAGGACCAAGTCCTCCACCAGCAAATCTGCAGGCTTGCTCCCCAAGCCTGCTGCTGGCAGTGAGGTGACCCCGATGGAAATTGGTCCATCACCCCAACAGGGTCCTTCTACCAGGACCAAGTCCTACACCAACAAATCTGCAAGCTTGCTCCCCAAGCCTGCTGCTGGCAGTGAGGTGACCCCGATGGAAATTGGTCCATCACCCCAACAGGGTCCTTCTTCCAGGACCAAGTCCTCCACCAGCCAATCTGCAGGCTTGCTCCCCAAGCCTGCTGCTGGCAGTGAGGTGACCCCGATGGAAATTGGTCCATCACCCCAACAGGGTCCTTCTTCCAGGACCAAGTCCTCCACTAGCAAATCTGCAGGCTTGCTCCCCAAGCCTGCTGCTGGCAGTGAGGTGACCCCGATGGAAATTGGTCCATCACCCCAACAGGGTCCTTCTTCCAGGACCAAGTCCTCCACCAGCCAATCTGCAGGCTTGCTCCCCAAGCCTGCTGCTGGCAGTGAGGTGACCCCGATGGAAATTGGTCCATCACCCCAACAGAGTCCTTCTTCCAGGACCAAGTCCTCCCCCAGCCAATCTGCAGGCTTGCTCCCCAAGCCTGCTGCTGGCAGTGAGGTGACCCCGATGGAAATTGGTCCATCACCCCAACAGGGTCCTTCTCCCGGGACCACGTCCTCCACCAGCAAATCTGCAGGCTTGCTCCCCAAGCCTGCTGCTGGCAGTGAGGTGACCCCGATGGAAATTGGTCCATCACCCCAACAGGGTCCTTCTACCAGGACCAAGTCCTACACCAACAAATCTGCAGGCTTGCTCCCCAAGCCTGCTGCTGGCAGTGAGGTGACCCCGATGGAAATTGGTCCATCACCCCAACAGGGTCCTTCTTCTAGGACCAAGTCCTCCACCAGCAAATCTGCAGGCTTGCTTCACAAGCCTGTTGCTGGCAGTGAAGTGACCCCGATGGAAATTGGTCCATCACCCCAACAGGGTCCTTCTTCCAGGACCAAGTCCTACACCAACAAATCTGCAGGCTTGCTCCACAAGCCTGCTGCTGGCAGTGAGGTGACCCCGATGGAAATTGGTCCATCACCCCAACAGGGTCCTTCTTCTAGGACCAAGTCCTCCCCCAGCCAATCTGCAGGCTTGCTCCCCAAGCCTGCTGCTGGCAGTTAGGTGACCCCGATGGAAATTGGTCCATCACCCCAACAGGGTCCTTCTTACAGGACCAAGTCCTCCACCAGCAAATCTGCAGGCTTGCTCCCCAAGCCTGCTGCTGGCAGTGAGGTGACCCCGATGGAAATTGGTCCATCACCCCAACAGGGTCTTTCTTCCAGGACCAAGTCCTATACCAGCAAATCTGCAGGCTTGCTCCCCAAGCCTGCTGCTGGCAGTTAGGTGACCCCGAAGGAAATTGGTCCATCACCCCAACAGGGTCCTTCTTCTAGGACCAAGTCCTCCACCAGCAAATCTGCAGGCTTGCTCCCCAAGCCTGCTGCTGGCAGTGAGGTGACCCCGATGGAAATTGGTCCATCACCCCAATAGGGTCCTTCTTCTAGGACCAAGTCCTCCCCCAGCAAATCTGCAGGCTTGCTCCCCAAGCCTGCTGCTGGCAGTGAGGTCACCCCCATGGAAATTGGTCCTTCACCCCAGGAGGATGCTCACTCAAAGGTCGTAGCGACAGACACATCTACAAACCTGCATCCTGCTGCTCACATGGGTGTCACAGCAAGGGGTACATCACAGGTCCCCCAGTCGCTCCTTCTGGAAACAATCTTGAGCAGCGGACAGCCCCGAGTGTTCCCTCAGACATCTCAGGCACCCGTCACTGGCAGCACTATACCTACCAGACAAGCCATGAGCCAGCCTGTGGTGTGTGCATCAGGCTCAAACCCCACATCAAACTTAGCGGTTCAACCTGGAGCCGCTAGCAGGGTGACATCCTCAGCCCTCCGTGGACAGCAGCCTGTCACAACAAGTTCCAAAAGTTCATCCCAGACAGCCAATGTGGCAGCTCCAGCTTCGGGCCCAGGCTCAAGCTCCTCTGGGGTTAAGCCAGTGGGCACCAATTCATACCTTTCATCTGTCCTCAAGAGCTCAGGACAAAGACAGCCAGTTTTAGAGCCCAGTTCCCTCTTTGGAGCAATAAACCTGGGGGCAGACACAAAGAGGCCCCTTCCAAAACGCAGCGGAACAGGCTTGGGAATGAGCACCAGAGCTACTGGTACACAGAGCAATTCCACAATGAAGGTGGGATCCAGCCCTGGCAAGCCAAGCCCTGCGGTTGCAGGCTCTTCTGCACCCACCCTAAAACACCAGGACCCCGGAGCCACAGCTACCTCCAACAGACAGCAGATTCCTGGGAGCTCGCCCAAGCAGGGCTCCTCGATGGCAGGTGGAGGGCTGGCTACCAGTGACAGGCAGGCTTCTGGTTCCAGCACAGGCTCTGCTAATGCTCAGAATCCTGGGCCTCCTCACACGTCCAAAACACAGACCAAGCATCTCTTATCTACTCGTGCTACCTCACCCTCCGCTAAGAAACACTTATCAGATGGCAACAAGCGACCTCACACCAGGTCCAGTTCCTCTGACTCAGATACATGAAGGCGGGGCTAAGAGGAAGTAGCCAGTATGTACTTCCTCCCAGGGGGGCCTTTCTTGTACTCTGTCTAGGCCCTATTCTAAAACCTCCTGCTGAACACGCTGATCCTGGTGCAATCTAGGGGTCAGACATGTACGATCTAACTGATCGAGGAGACCTGTTGTAAACCGAGTCCAGAGAGGAAGATGAGCACAAAGAATGGTCCTTGTGGGAGTGAATAGTGAGCTTGAACTCAACATGCTGAACTGTTTCTAGGTAAGATTACTCTGAGACAACAAACTGGTGTCAACAGTTACTCAAGATCAGAGGTCAGGATTGAAGGTGGAGCCGCAGAATGACATGTGTGCCAAAGCCTGCTCTAGCAGTCATTGGCGAGTCCTGGGAAACCGCCCCCCCCCCCACCCACCCCGCGCAGCTCAGCGGGTGTTAAGCGGGCTCTTGGTCATTTCCAGTGGTGATGCCTCAAGGTGAAGCAATGTCTTGAGGTGAAGTGTTGAGATGTGTTTGAAAACGACGAGCTCTTGGGCGAGGCTGAGGTTTCACTGGATACTCGGCTGGATTAGTGGACACCCCCCATCCCCACGCCACCCTGAGAAGCTCACAGAGGGATGCTGAGGATGCAAGGACATTCTATAACCCATGGTGGCCCTCAGTGACCTAGTTTACCATGTGATTCGTTGGCTACCGGACATGCGGGGGTTTACCAGCCTGGGAGGCTGATCTGGTACAGCAAGCACATGTCTGGGTTGTTGTGACTTGCATTGTATGCTTGTGGGCATCCACCTGGAGTCCTTAGGACAGCATTCCCACGGAAGTTTCTTGGTGGTTCCCTGTATTCGACACAAAGAAGTAGCTTATTTCCCAAAACTTTGTCTGGTGCTGCAGGACATTACAATGTGAGGATCTGTAGCTTAATTTAGGGTAGGAGGAAAACATGTGTGCAGATTGAGAGCCTTTTCATGCTTGTTGACTTGTTGAATGCAAACCAGATTGATTTAAGCAAGCTTTTCCCATTGTGCCTTGAGATGGGGAAGCAAAGTTACACTGACCTGAGGCTGTTTGCGCATGCCTGGGTGAAAAGTCTATGAGGAATGTACGGCCGAGGCCACCCTAAAACAATGACACACTTCCCATTCCTTAGTCTCTAAATGACTTAGTATATTCTAAAGTACTAAATGAAAACCATTTTAGGAACTGAGTTAAAAGTCATAGCATGGGCTAAAAAGCAAGAGTGAAAACAGGATGATTGGTAATAGGTTTTTGTGTTTTGTTTTGTTTTAAAAGAAAAAAAAGAGAGAATAGTTTTGTCTTCAAGTAAAATGTCTGGTTGTGCCAAAATATAAAGGATAGTAAAGCCCAACTTGAGGGGATGTAGTAAGTTATAAAAAGTTTTTAAAAAAATAAACTTAATTTGCCTTAGTTTTCAATACCAGCAAATACTGCGTATGGTAAAAAGCAATGAGGTGTTTTAAAATCTTTACAGAGTAGATCAATGGTGGTGGATTATTCACAGGATAGTGAAAAAGGCTGGTAAACCTCTTCACTGCAGAATGCCATCTGACTGATAATACCTTGTATTAAAAAAGGAGGGAGAATCATAGTCTTTAAAAAGGTATAAACAGAGTGGACTCCAAACCCTGTGTCATGGCAGGTTTATAATGCCAATCAGTTCAAGTAAATGTTAACTATTATGTGAAATATATTTGGCCAGATAGAGGAAATGTTCCCCAAAACAAGACCAGATTGGGACCCTAATACCTCTGCAGGAGATAGGAGCCTCACCCAATACTGCTCAACACTATAAAAGGGTCTGAAAGATGCAGGGAAAAAAAGCCTACCAATTTGTCTAAAGTCACTAAGGTTAAACAGGGGCCTAAAGAAAGCCCTACTGCCTTTCTTGAAAGGCTGCAAGAGGCTTACCGGGTGTACACACCCATAGACCCCAGCGCCCCGGCTAATCAGGCGGCTCTTGTTATGCAGTTTGTAGCACAGTCAGCTCCTAATATTAGAAAAAAGTTGCAAAAATTAGAAGGCTTTGAGGGTAAATCTCTCTCTGAGCTCCTGCCGGTGGCCCAAAAAGTTTTTGACAACAGAGAAGATCCAGCTGAGGCAACCCGAGATCTTACTCAAAAAATGGCAAAGGTGCTTCTAGCAACAGAAGCCGGGGCCCGCCGCACCTGGAGCCACCCCCCCCACCCCCCGCCGCCAAAAAAAGAAAAAAGGAGATTTCGGCCAAACACAGCGAAGGCCCACCCAGCCGCGTTTAGGAAAGGATCAGTGTGCTGTGTTCAAGGAAGAAGGGCACTGGAAAAGCGAGTGCCCTAACCGAGGACAATGGAAACCCAAGAAACCCTCCATCCCTGTCTTAGTGGAGGAGCTGGAGTGACGGGGCCGGGGTTCAGCACACCCCCCACCCCCCTAAGCCCAGGGTAACTCTCATGGTGGAAAACAAACCAATCAATTTTTTAGTAAACACCGGAGCAACCCATTCAGTGCTCACCTCACCTATTGGCCCTCTCTCCAAGGACACTGCTAAAATTATTGGGGCCACGGGAAAAGTGAAGACATATCCATGGTCGTCAGCTAGAATTTCTAACCTGGGAAAAGGAACTGTGACTCACTCTTTCTTAGTCATTCCAGAATGTCCCACCCCCCTCCTGGGAGGAGACCTGCTCAGCAAGCTGAAGGCCACTATTTCCTTCAAAAAAGACTCCATGCAGGTACTAACGGGGGTCGGGGCCCTGCTGGTTTCGTTTCCAATTAAAGAAGATGAAGGATCTTAGCACAAGTAACTCCATTTTGATTTGGGAACTATGTTAAGTTCTTGAAACTTACCCTGTACCTACCCCCCCTCCCTTGAATAAAACCAGCATATTTTTACTAACAGCATGCTTGCTCAGTCAGCTTGCCTAACTCCCCCTCAACTCCCAGAAAATTTTAACAATTACTTCCTTTTCTTACAATCCCTTGTGTAAGCATAGTTATCCCCTTTTTTTCCCCTGTGCCTGTCAGAAAGGGGTATAAAAACACCACTCAAACTTCCCTCTGCGCGGCTTCAATAACTCAATGCCCTGAGTTGCCGATCCCACCCGCAAGCTTCTCAATAAAGCCTGCTTCTAAAACTTTCTTAATTGGATCTCTGGTTCTGTTTCGCTCCCAAATAAACCTTGCATTATGGTGTCGAGAACCTGGGATAGGTGTGTGGCTCCCCCCTCTTTTGGGGGTCCCCTGAGAGCCCCCCTATCTCCCCAAAATCTCCAGGACCTTCAGCTCTTGGATGCGTTCAACACCAACCTGCAGCTGCCCTGGTGAGTTCACTTTTTTCTTTCCACTTCCCTCTATTCATCCAAGCTTGGTTTCGGTTTTTGAGCTCCGCCGGAGCCTTCCCATCCAAGAAGCTGCCGCGCCGGGAATTCTCCTTCCGTTGGCCCCAGGGGCCTTGGGCAGTGATTGTTCTTGAGACGTCTTGGCAATCCCTTCCCCACGTCTTTCACTGCTGTCCCAGCCAGGACTCACTTAGGGATACCTGAGTGACTCCTGCCTGGTCCTGCTCACCAGGAAAACCGAAACCTTGTTTTTGCTCACTCCCTCTCCCCCTTTCCGTGTGGCCTTTTACCTAATGCACTGGCATTCACTTTCTGAAGGTCCCACCACTGACAGGACTATTGGCAATAAGGCCTCGCGGCATCTGCCCCCTCCAGACTGGACTAACTCTCAGAGGATTAGCCTAGAGCTGTTTAACCTGGCTGTGTACTTCCTATTCACACCTCTGCAGTGTCTGTAAGCTGCATCTCTATGTCTTCTCCTCCCTCTTATTCTCACCATGGGCGCCGGGCGCCTCCCCCTCAGACTGGACTAACTCTCATAGAGTTAGCCTAGAACTGTTTTTACCTGGCTGTGTGTTTCCTATTCACACCTCTGCAGTGTCTGTAAGCTGAATCTCTTTATCTTACTCTCACCATGGGCACCGGGCAGTCCAAAATTGACCCATTGACTCCACTGGGATGTCTCTTAAAAAACTTCTCCAGCCTGGGGTACAGCCAGACCTTGTGAAAGAAAAAAACGTGTTTTTCTTTCCCAAGTTGCCTGGCCCAAGTATCAGCTCGATAACCAGTTGCGTTGGCCTCCGACTGGCACTTTCAATTTCAACGTTTCACAGGACCTGGACAATTTCTGCAGGAGGACTGGTAAGGATTCTGAAGTCCCCTATGTGCAGGCTTTTTGAAGCTTGCGTTCCACGCTCCCACCCCGAGCTCTGTAGCCACTGTTCCACCCACCAAATACTGTTAGCGCAATCCCCTCAGCAGAAGAACCTTAACATTCAAACCCCTGAAGAGCCAGCCAAGCTCCTCAGCACGCCGCTCTTGCCACCCTATCAGTCTCCCCTGCCCACTGCGCCTTCCTGTCATCCGTCCAATAGTTCTCCCCTATCCTCATCGGTCGCCTCTCCGTCCGATAGTTCTCCCCTGTCCTCATTGGTCGCCTCTCATACCCATTCTCGCAACCCTCCTGCTGCCCTTTGCCCACTAAGGGAGATTGTGGGAACAGAGGGACTCATCCAAGTCCATGTCCCTTTTTCCTTACAGGACCTGTCACAGATAAAGACCCACCTGGGCTCTTTCTCAGCAAACCTCTCTCAATTTATTAAAATATTTACTTACCTTACCCAAATGTATAATTTTACCTGGCATAACACCCAAATAATCCTTGCTTCTACCCATACCACCGAAAAGAGCGTGAGCAAGTCTCTGATGCAGGTCGCCAGCTAGCAAACAAAGACCACGCTATCAACTCAAATGTCCCCTTGAAGGCACATGCCATCCCACTAAAAAACCCCGGTTAGAATTATCAGCCTGGCCAGGGGTCCGACCTTCCCCACAAAAAACAACCTAATGCTCTGATACCTCATTCAAAGCTTAGAAACCGTTTCCTGCAAGGTTGTCAACTGTGGCAAACTAAGGAGAGTCATCCAAAAGGCAGATAAGAAGCCTGCTCTCTTTCTTAACCGCCTCCAGGAGGCACTCACAGAGTACACTCGTCTAGACCCAGGGTCTAGAAGCAAGGCCTCTATCTTAGCCCCTCACTTCCTCTCTCACTCAGCCCCTGACATTAGAAAAAAGCTGAAAAGGGCTGAGGAGGGCCCTGAAGCCCCTATACAGGATCTGGTAAAAATGGCATATAAAGTTTTCAACGCCCGGGAGGAGACGGCTGAGGCCACTAGCCAGGCGAGGGTCCAACAGATGGTTAGCTTCCATTCCCAAGGCCTGGTAGCAGCCCTAAGGCCGGCAGGTAATCCCGTCCATCGCCGCGTTCCCCAGGGGAGCCAGCACTTACCACCAAGAGCGTGCTTCAAGTGTGGCTGTGACGGCCACTGGGCAAAAACTTGCCCCAAACCCAAGCCTCCTACCAATCCTTGCCCACTGTGCAAACGGCCAGGCCACTGGAAGTCGGACTGCCCAACCCTGGCTCTGCCCCCGGCCCCGCAAAGCCGAGGCGCCGAAATCCAGGAAGTTCCAGACACAGAGCTACAAGGTATGGAGTTGCTGGGATTCATGGACTGAAGAGGCCCTAGCTCCTCGACTCCGGTAACCCTCGCCAAGCCCAGCGTCACGCTCGAGGTAACGGGTGAGTCCATCTCTTTTGATGGATTACGGGGGCTACCTATTCTGTGATCTCCTCTCACTCGGGCCTTACTTTTCCTTCCCAGATTTCTGTGGTGGGAATTGATAAGTCTCCCTCCACCCTTAGGCAAACCCAATCGCTGTTTTGCACGTTTAATAAAACTCCATTTTCGCACTCCTACTTGGTTATCCCCTTGTGCCCTGCTCTGTTACATGGTACTATCTCCCTCTCCAACAATGCTCTCCCCTTATCGCCCTCTTAGATCAGGCCACCTCCACAACCTCATCCCTGTCCCCAGTTTCCAATTTCAAAAACCCAACGACTAAGCCTAAGGTTTCTTTTATTAAAAACAAAACTGGAATTGTTAAGCAGACCCAAGCAGAAGTAAGGAAGGAGTTCAACCAAATGTTCTGCTTCAGAAACCACAGCTTCAACAGATAGCTTCCTTTTAACTCTTCAGTGTTAGTTAAAAAAAGGGAAATTTTAAAAAATCACTGAGTTTTCATTGAAATGTATTAGTAACTCTCTTAAAACAACGTCTTTATGTTTTCCCAAGTTCCGAGCTGCAATGAGTAAACTGAAAACACAGTTGCCCTTGTTAAAATAAGATTAGTCCCAAGAAATTGTTTGTGCGTAAAGCAATTTTATCAGGATGTTATTATTACACTATGCCTTTTGCCCTTACCCGTTTGCGCGCGGACCCCCGCCCCCGGGAGCTGTCCGGCCTCAGTCCATTTGAAATACTTTATAGGCGACCCTTCCTTTTCTCCCCTTTCCCTCCCAGTAACAGCCCTCCATTAGCCTCATATTTACCATATTTGTCTTTACTACGCAACCTCCTTAGACAACACGTTAACTCCGTTATCCCTGAACCTTCTCCAGCCTCTCCCAACCTCCCAAAGTCAAGTACACCCTGGAGACACTGTATTAAATCTTTAACACCCAAACCTTTATCACCCCAGTGGGAAGGTCTGTACACTGTCATTCTCACCACTCCCTCGGCTGTCAAAGTAGTTGGTCTACACTCTTGGATATACCTCTCCAGAGTCAAACCGGTAACCAAAGTTAATCGTGATCCCCAGTGGTCTGTTCAGTCTACTGGTCCTATGTCTCTCCGCCTCACTCGCCTCACCAAACCAGCCAGCTAAGCCTAGCATTAACTTCCCCTTTCGCCTGGAGGTTTTTTCTCACTGAAAATGTAACTAACCCCCAATATCGCCAGCATCACCTACTCACAGGAAAAAGTTATCTCCTAGCCACAGCTGATTGCCTGGTCGCCAGTTATTCCGTTCCAGCCTACTTTATTTTCACCTTGTTCAGACACAGTTCCAACTCCCCGAATGCGCACGTTCTCCCAGAACCAACTCCCCCCATCGTTTGTTTTCTATATGACCAAACCTCTAACCCCGCTTGTGCACAAAAATGGGTAAAACAAAACACAGGGTGCCCCTAAAAGTCCTGCAATATTCACCATGCTCACCCCTACCCTATAACCAAAACCCACCTGTTCTTTTGGTCAGGAACACAATTCCCCTTAACCATCCCTGGCCCGTAAAACAACAGGTAGACCAAACCAGTCAAGGGAGGCTGGTATTTTAACTCCCACAGCACATATCCTAATGCTAAACTGTTCCTATAAAGGTCGCTAGCCCAGGTCCAATCCACCATCCATCGTAATATTCAGATCCAGGAACATCAACTCATGAACCAAATTTCTATACCTTCCGATTCTCCCTTCTCATGGCTCACCCTATTGCAACAGGGACTGACCATTGCCAACCTTGCTGGATTAGGCAACCTTTCCACCTGCCTCATGTGTGCAGCCCTGGAATGCCCTCCTCTAGCAGCAGCCCCAGTTGCCAGCTGGTCATCTGCCCTTAAGGTCTCCACCATGCAACCCATAATTATCCCCAATGTCCCTCTGTACTTCACACCAGGGTACGCACAGGTGCACTTTGGCTACTCCAATGCATCCACTCAACTGTGCAACACCACAATGCCACCCTCCCAGCCAATAACAGCACCAGCAGCATTTTTCTTCTGGTGCAATTATACACTCACCAAACATCTTAACATCGGTAGCAGTTCTGCCCTCTTGTGTCTACCTGTCACTCTAGTTCCGCAGCTCACTGTCTACACCCCAGCTGAATTCCAGACCAGAGACACCCAGACACATAGTCACCGCAGTAAAAGAGCAGTTTTTCTCCCGGTTGTTGTAGGCCTTTCCCTAGCTTCGTCAGCAGTCGCGGTGGAACTGAGTGGCGGCGCCCTGGGACACTCCATCACCACAACCAACCAGTTAGCCGAACGCTTCCAATCGACACTCGATATCTGTGCAGAATCCTTAGCCTCCATACAAAGACAAATAACTTCTGTTGCTCAAGTTACCTTACAGAACTGCCGCGCTCTGGACCTCCTCACGGCAGAAAAGGGAGGAACCTGCCTCTTCCTCCAGGAGGAATGCTGTTATTACATCAATGAGTCGGGAATTGTGGAAACCAATCTACAGAACCTTAACAAACTAAGCCGTGAGTTACAGAGCACCAGGCCAACAACAGATGGAACTTCTCCCTGGTGGAGCACTTCTCTGTACTCCATTTTAGCCCCCATAATAGGACCCATAATTTTATTTACACTTTTACTTTTAATTGCTCCTTGTTTTATCCAGTTTTTCCAAAACAGGCTCTGCAACATCACCCAAGCTTCAGTTCACCAAATGATGTTGCAGCCTCATGAACCCCAATATGAAACTCTCCGGAGCCTCGATATGAATTCCCCCATCGTGCGTCCACCCTAGAATCCCAGTACTCCGCCTTAGAAAGCCCCCCACCCCCTTAAATCGTCGTCCATGGTCACCATGAAGCAGTTACCGAAAGACAACATCGTCCATTTTCCCTATAGGGTGGAGTCTGGGATGAAGGATCTTAGCACAAGTAACTCCATTTTGATTTGGGAACTATGTTAAGTTCTTGAAACTTACCCTGTACCTACCCCCCCCCTCCCTTGAATAAAACCAGCATATTTTTACTAACAGGACGCTTGCTCAGTCAGCTTGCCCACCTTCTAGACGCTTGCTCAGCCAGTTTGCCCAACTCCCCCTCAACTCCCAGAAAATTTTTACAATCACTTCCTTTTCTTACAATTCCTTGAGTAAGCATAGTTATCCCCTTTTTTCCCCCTGTGCCTGTCAGAAAGGGTTATAAAAACACCACTCAAACGTCCCTCTGCGCGGCTTCAATAACTCAATGCCCTGAGTTGCTGATCCCGCCCACAAGCTTCTCAATAAAGCCTGCTTCTAAAACTTTCTTAATTGGATCTCTGGTTCTGTTTCGCTCCCAAATAAACCTTACAGAAGAGTCTCACCTCTTCCTTGCAGCAGACGCCGAAAAGAAACACCAAGACCCTGGGGGACTCCTGGAAAGATGGAAAGCCAGAATCCGTAATGTGTGGGCAAAAACAAATCCCCCGGGGCTGGCTAAACACCGGGCACCCATTGTAGTTCAATTACAAAGCTCTGCCACTCCAATTCGAGTAAAACAATACCCAATAAGCCAACTAGGCTATAAAGTTTCTGCCAAAAAGGCCCAGCTATGTACAAAAATCGTCACCTACCTGGGGTATAAGTTAAAGGATGGCAATCAAACTTTGTCAAATAGCAGAATCCAGGCCATCCAAGCTATACCCAAACCCACCACCAAAAGACAGGTACGGGAATGTCTAGGGGCAGTAGGATATTGCTGCCTGTGGATCCTGGGTTTTGCAGAATTAGCCAAACCACTCTATGCAGCTACTGGAGCAACAAAGGCTGAACTAATATGAACAGAGGTAGAAGAAAAGGCTTTCCAGAAGCTGAAGACTGCACTGGTAAGTGCTCCTGCCCTAGCCCTTTCTAACCTCAAAAAGCCCTTTCACCTTGTGTGTTGGTACAGGCTCTCAGGCCCTAAAAACGACCCATAGCGTACCTCTCCAAAAGACTCGACCCAGTAGTTGCTGAATGGCCTAACTGCTTGAGGGCAATTGCAGCCACCGCCCTGATGGTGAAAGAAGCCTCAAAGCTCACTTTTGACCAGAATCTCGTCATCACTGCTCCTCACAATGTAGAGCAACTCCTCCGGGCTCCTCCAGACAGATGGCTCTCAAATTCCAGAATCACCCAGTACCAAGCCAAGTATCTAATGGCAACAGACTGGCTGATCAGGCTGCGCGCCAAGCAGCCAGCTCCAAAACCATCCTGCCTCTGCTAGAACCCTCTAACAACCTCGAGCCTCCCCATTACTCACAAGCTGAACAAGAACTGGCCAAAATTAGCAGAGCTCCTGCACAAGGATTATGTAATTAAAGGACTGTACCAGCTAACCAGAAGTGAAGCTGCAAGGTGCCCGGTATGTGCTCAGGTAAATGCTAACCCTGTCCCAGTTCATCACCCAGGACAAAGATACCAAGGAAAAGCTCCAGGTGAACATTGGAAAGTAGATTTGACTGAACTCCCACGAGCACCAGGCAACTTCAGGTATCTCCTTGTTTTTCTGGACGCTTTTTCTGGCTGGACAGAGGCCTATCCCACAAAGAGAGAAACTGCCCTCATTGCAGTTAAAAAGTTAGTCTTTGAAATGATTCCCAGATTCAGACTCCCTATGTTCATAGGATCTGACAATGGCCTGGCGTTTACTGCCCACTTAACAAAATTACCAACTGGGGTGCTAAAAACCAATGGGAAGTTGCATTGTAGTTACCGACCACAAAGCTCTGGACAGGGAGAAAGAGCAAATAGAACAATTAAGGAAGTTCTCACTAAATGAAAGTTAAAAACTGGCGGAGATTGGGTTAGCCTCCTACCTTTTGCCTTGCTTCGGGTGAGATGTACACCTCAAAAGCATGGTTATTCTCCATTTGAGATAATGTACGGGTTTCCACGCCCATTGTTACCTAAGATTGGAAGTAAAGTGTTAAGCGAAATCAAAAACCATAACATGGTTAAGTCATTACGGGCCTTGCAAGCAGAGCGCCAGCGAATCAGAAACAACGTGCCGTCCGACCAGACTCCGGCCCGCGACGAGGAAAGCCGAAAACCCCTCTTCAACCCCGGCGACCTAGTGTGGGTAAAAAGACTAAGTCCAGGTCAACTAGAACCACGCTGGGAAGGACCATACCCTGTTGTCCTGAGTACCCCGACTGCGGCAAAGGTTGCTGGGAAGAAGGAACCCAAACTAACGCTGGGAGACATCTCGGGACAAGGACTATGTACACCCCATGGGCGTATGCTCCCTTACTAACTAACAACCTTTGTATTTTAACGCACATCATTCCGCAGGTGTATTATCATTCAGGAGAAGGGGGGCGTGAACATCTTAATCTTGACTCTCGCCACTTCACGGGACGTTTCAAACGCGCGCCTGTGCTAGTCCCAGTTTTGCTAGCACTAGGGGTTGCTGGGGCTACCGCACTTGGGAGTACAGCACTAATAAAGGAAGGGGCTGACTTACTGCCCTCAGCCTGCAAGGTAATCATGATCTCCAGGCTCTAGAAAAGTCAGTAACTGCTCTTGAAACCTCCCTAAGCTCCCTAGCCGATAGCGCTACAAAATAGAAAAGGCCTAAACTTGCTGTTTCTTAAACAAGGGGGTTTGTGTATGGCATTAGAAGAAGCATGCTGTTTTTATGTAAATCACTCCGGTGTAATTAAAAAAATACATAACTCCAAAAACAACTGCAAGATAGAAGAAAGGCCCTAACCAGTCAAGAAAACTGGTATCAACAGATGTTTTCAGCCTCTCCCGGGCTCACATCTTTACTTAGTGCCATTGCTGGGCCCCTTATTCTGTTCGTACTTGCCCTCACTGTGGGCCCGTGTGCTTTCAACGCCCTTCTCAAGTTAATCAGAACTCGCTACAAGATATCAAGTTGATGGTTCTTAAAACCAATTATCAGGTTTTAGCAAATAAAAAAGTTAGGGAATCAAGGATTTGATTTAGTTACTAGAAGAGGAGGGAATGTTAAGGCTTAATAGAATAAAATAATTTGTCTTAAGTTACTCCATTTTGAAAAGCTTAAGTGCCACCCCCCCATTCTAGGAGAGGTATGTTATTTTAGAAAAGCAAGTCCCTGTGACCTTGCAAATATCTACTCATAAATGTGAGCAAGAAGTTTTGCAAAATCTTCTGGTCCAAGATAAGCTGAGCAGGACATGCTGAACTACCCGCATCCCTGTTATCTTGTGTAAACACCCTTTCCCATTCCTTGCTCTACCCCCCTCGCCTTGCTGGTTTTAAGTGTATAAAAGGGAAAGAAAAATTTGGCCAGACGCTTCAGCTTTGGACCCTGTGTGGCCATGCTGTAGCCCAAATCCGGAGTTGTCTTCTTGTCTATTTGTCTTTTTGCCTTTCTGTAATAAAGTTTTGCTTTGTTACTTTGCAGCTGCTTGTGGGTCAGTGGTCTGTGTGGGAGCGACTCCGTAACACTTCCTGACGTTCTTGCATTATTTTCGTTGTGGATTTTTGTTGTTGTTTGTTTTCTCCGGTTCTGGGGTGCCTATCAGGGATACTCTCCCACATTCTCATGCTTTCCTCAGAGTTTGTTATATATATAAATTGTCTTTTCTTGGGAGTTTACGTAATAAAATAGGATCCGATTAAACAATTTCTACACATGTTGTTCAATGACATAGGCTACATGTTTCACATTATACCAACTTTTGGGGGGAGTGGAAATGCGCTCCATCTATATTTTAAGAAATAGATTTCAAGGGGAAATGGAGTGTCATGGTTATCTAGTGTCTGTATAATAGAAAGATCATATGTGGAAGACTTCAGCAAACAAATTTATTTTCTCAATGTTTAAGAAGCTAGAAATAAAAATCAGGCAATTAGCTTTAGTTCCAGGCCATTTCTCTCTGTTACTCGGGGTGAAGGACATTCCTCTTCAGCTTGTTTTTGGTTCCCCTTCTGCCTCGGCACCTATATTTCCCGTGTCCACTTGCCTTCTCTGCTTTTTACAATTTTTTAAATAAATCATTTTCTTGGGGCTGTCACACCTCTCATAACAACCTATACATCAGTTGTACTGAAACATTTGTGCATACTTAGACATCATCCTTTTCTAAACGGTTTCTTTCTTTTTGAGTCCTTGGCGTCGGCTCCTCTTTTTTGCCCCTTTTTCCATACTCTCCCACCCTCATGGGACCCTCATCAATGCTAAATTATTATTGTTTTGATATCTTACAGTGCCCGCTGTCTCCCTTCACCCAAGTTACTGTTGTTTGTCCCCGTGGCTGTGAGGTGGGGTGATTATACATTCATCACTGTAGTCGGTTACCAGCGTCTCCCATTTCTCCTCCCACCTTCCCCCTACCAACAGGTATCGCACCTCCCATTCCTGTTCCACATGGATGACCAGTTCTGGATTCAGTATGTCGAAAGATCTTATCTGCGCCAGGGCATATGCTCAAGTGTAGCTTGATTGTGAGTTGAAACTCGGGTCATGAGAGTGAGGTGGAGGGGAAGAATGACAGAACTAAGGAACATTGTGTGTTCTCTCGGTGTTATGCTGCACCCTGGCTGTCCTGTTCTTTCCCTTGACCCTTGTGTGAGGGAATGTCCACTTGTCTCTGGATGGGCTTTGGATCTCCACTCTGAATTCCATCATTTGCATTGTGTTATTAGTTTGGTTTTTGATGCCTGGTATCTTATTCTGTCTTCACCTCGTGGTCACAAAGGCTGGTGTGCTTCTTCCATAGGGTTTTGTGGCTTCCGAGTTACATGGCCGATGTTTATGTTCAAGCCTTTAAGACCCCAGATGCTATATCTTTTGAAAGCTGGACACCATCAGCTTTCTTCACCTCCTTTGCTTATGCACACATTTGTCTTGAGCAAACATGTTGGGAAGGTGAGCATCATGGTCTTCCAAGTTAATAGAACAAAGTGTTCTTGAACTGAGGAGTACTTGAGTGGAGGATCAATGTCCATCTGCTACCTCAATACTAAACCTATAAGTAAATATATGCACATAGATCTATTTCCCCATCAACATATTTAAATATATTTATACATGTACACGCCTGTATTTAGACCTTTATAAATGCCCTTTGCCTACTAGTTCTTTCCTTGATTTCCTTTTACTTTCCTCTTGTCCCACTGCCATGCTCAGCCTTCTTTTGGGTTTCAGTAATTCCTCTTGGTTACATTGCCCTTGATCAAGTCCTAACAGGCCTCTTACACACGCCTCGACACTGATTTTGGATCACTTGTCGTTCCCTTGTCCCTCGGTTGATTAACACCACTTCCTTTCCTCCACCTCCCCCTTTGCCATGTACCCCGGGGAACACTGGTCCCATTGCTTTCCCCTCCAGATGGTTTATCCAGCCTATCTTCTAGACATAGACCTGAGGAGATCATAATATGCACACAAAAAACAAGACAGAGCAAAAGAAAGTGACAAAAGGAAGCAAAACTATGGCACCACCAAAAAGCCAATGACACAAAAAAGGGAAAGCCTGTAAATGGTTCAAGGCCTGTTTGCTGACCTTTAGGAGTGTTCTCTGGTTGAGTCTGATTGGGTTACACGCACTGGACCAAAAGTCGTTTGTGGTACTCCACAGGACTTCCTTGTTCTGCTCCCCGTGCTGTTCTGTTGCATTCCTCCAGAGTTTTGCCTCGGTATGGTGGTGTCAGATCGGGCACAAATCCCCCACTGTCTCCAGTGTTGTCCCCTGAAGGGCTATGTGTCAGTGAGGGATGTCGTGTCTCATAGTGGGGCCAGCCATATGGTCCTCTCTGTGCAATGGCTGCTCTGAGTGGGGATATCATCCTCAAGGCTTGGTGGGCCAGGGTGTGCTCCACTCTCTCTTCCTCGCCCGTCATTTGCTCCCCAGTGCTCTGATCAGACATGTCACTCTCCCTGAGCTATAGCTTCAATGCGGTCCTCTGATGTAAATTCTTCTGTGGGGAGGGGTGGCTGTCCACGAAGTAGGGATTGGGGCCTGGCCCTCAGACCTTTCTCTTGGTTCCCTGCTTCATGCCAGTATATTGCATTCACATCTTGGAGCACCGGCATGAAGCCTGGTCCCTCTTTCCCTATGGAGATGTAAACAATACCCTCGCCTTGGGTGGGTCAGTGCCCTTTTCTCCACTATCCATTTCTCCTTTTTTTCCTTTTTATTTTTACCTTTTCCTTTTCAGTTGGCTACCATATGTACCCCCTGGATTTGGTCTGTCCCATTCCATACTACCTGGACCTCACTCAGGAACGTTTGTGTACATTTGCTCTTGCCCTATGCCCCTTTTGCATTTTTTAAGCTTACCCCAGCGAAATCATGTTGCACTTGTTCTCTTGTGCGTGGATTACTTCACTTAGCATCATATCATCCAGCGATGTGCTTATTGCGTTCATCAGTACTTCTTAGTGATGTGTAGTGCTCCATTACATTTATGTACCACGGTTTTTTAATCCATTCGTATGTTGATGGAAATTTGGGTTGTTTCCAACTCTTTGCCTTTGTGAATTGTGGCGCAAGGAACATTAGAGCGCAGCTGTCTGGCCGTGGCTTGATCCTTGCCTCTCTGGGTGTATGTCCACTAGAGGATTTCTGGGTCGTAAGATAGGTAATTTTCCATCTGCTTTAGAAATCACCAAATGGATTGCCATCGTGGCTGTATATACCTACAGGTTCACCAGCAGTGGATGATAGCTCCTATCTCACCACAGCCCCTCCAACACTTGTTGCTTTCTGATTCTTTGAATTGGGCTTTCTTTGAAGGCATTAGGTGGTACCTCATTGTTGTTTTCATTTGCATTTCTCTTATGGCTAAAGATCGGGAACATTTTCTCATATGTTTGTTGGCCATTCTGATTTTTGCCCCCTGTGAAACTTCTGTTCAGGTCCTTTGCCCACCTCCTCAGTGGGAAATAGGTTTTTCTCTTTTGGGAAGCTAGCAGAATAGTGTAGATTTTAGTAATGAGGCCTTTGTCTGATTTGTCATTGCTAAAGATGTTTTCCCAGTCCGTGGACTGCCTTAGTACCCTCTTGGTGAATTATTTCGATGTACATAGGTGTCTTATCTTCAGTATATACCATTTCTCAATTGGTGACTCCTCTGTATGTATGTCCTTCCCTATTTCTGATAGCCTAAGTATTTCCTGCCCCAAAGTTCTCAGGTGTGTCCTTTTCCCCTCATTGATGGCCCTAATTGTTTAGGATTTTACCTTGAGCTCGGTGGTCTACCTTGAGTTGATCCCTTTGCATGGAGTGAGATAAAGGTCTTACTTCATTTTTCCACAGGTAGATCTCCATTTTTTTCCAGCACCACTTGTAGAAGAGGGCATCTGCTTCCCATTTGATATTTTGGGGGCCCTTATCAAAGATCAGTTGTCTGTATGCTGATGATCTGATTCCTGCGTGTTGTTCTTTTCCATTGGTCTGCGTACCTGTCATTGTATCAATACCATGTGGATTTGACCACCGTGGTTGTATAACATATGCCAAAGTCAGGTAAAGGAAGCCCTCCCACTGTATCCTTCCTTTTGAGGAGTTCTGGGCTAATTCGGGGCTTCTTCTCTCTCCATAAGGAGTTGGTAATCAGGTTTTCCATTTCTTTGAAGAAAGAGGAGGGTAATTTCATTGGGATTTTGCATTAAACTTAGATAGTGCCTTGGCCAAAACTGGCATATTCACTAGGTTGAGACTTCCAATCCATAAGCATGGGCTATCCTTCCATTGGTTGAGTTCACCCTTGCTTTCTTGTAATAGTGTTCTGTAGCTTTCCTCATATAAATATTTTGTTCTTTTAGTCAGGTATAGCCCTAGTTATTTCCATTTGTGCTTTGCTATTGTCAAGGGTACCACCTTTTGGTATCTCCTCTTCTGTGGTCTTATTCGATGTGTATTGCAGTCTGATACACTTCTGTTTGTTGGTGTTGTAACCTGCCACTCTGCGATGTTCCCCTCTCACTTCCTGCACTCCCCTCAGGTGCTTTTGGGATTTTCCATATATAAAATCATATCATCTTCAAACAACGATAGCTTCACCTCTTCCTTCCCCAAGTGAATACCTTTCACGCCATTTGTTTGCCTTACCTTTTGTGTTGGGTGTTTTTCTAGTAACACTTGTTGAAGAGGGCATCAGCTTCTCATTTGATAATTTTGGGGTCCTTATCAACGATCAGTTGTCTCTATGCTGATGATTTCATTTCTAGGTTTTCGTTCTATTCAATCGGTCCGAACATCTGTCATTATAACAGTACCATGTGGTTTTCACCATGGTGGTTCAATCGTAGGTGCTAAAGTCAGGTAAAGCAAGTCCTTCGACTTTATCCTTCTTCTTGAAGAGTTCCCTGAGAATTCTGGCCTTCTTCTCTTTCCATATGAAATTGCTGGTCAGTGTTTTCCAATTCATTGACAAAGGATGTTGGTACATGTAGTAGGGTACCATTACATTTGTCTAGTACCTTGGGCATGACAGAAATCTTTGCTATACTACGTGTTCTGATGTATGACCATGGGATATCCTTCCATTTCTGGAGGTCACTTTGGGGTTTCTTGTAATAGTGATCTGTAGTTCTCCACATTCAAATCGTTTTGGGCTTTTTGGTTAGGTATACCCCTAGGTATTTAAATTTGTCAACGTATCCAGCCCTTAACACATCATCATGGGTTCAGTAGGCACAATTATACAGGGATAATAAGTAAAGACTATAGTCAAGTCATAGAGAATCAGAAGAGACAGAAGATATGTTGAAATAATGGAGTCAAACACATTTCATGGTTGCATGATCATCTCAGCTCCTCTTGGTGGTACAGGCCAGGAGAGAGTGCAGGAGAGATTTACTGCTAACCAAGGCTTATATATCTTTGGGGGTATGCATGGCTCTTAATTGCAGGTAGAGATATACATCACAGAAAGGGGTTGTACAATAGCCAATACAATCAATGGGGGGGATATACAATGTGCATAAGCGGAACAGCAAGCAGATGAGCTGGGGTGACGGCATGACAGGAAAGGGTGGAATTAGAGATATACGTGTGACAAGAAGGGTGAACCATTCATTCATGATGGCGGCCTACCTTGGTCACTCTTGAGTGGCCTTGACCTCCCTGGGCTTTCCTACAAGAAAACAATTTACTACTGCCCTTATCAGAAGGAGGTGGGCCCTACTTAGGGTGTGACAGACTGCACAGTCTGATTCCTCTAGATAGCTGATAACCCTTAGGGAGTATAACCTCTGACCTACTTCTGTTCACCTCCAAGTGGATAGTCACTTACCACGTGTAGGAGGCAGCTTAGTTTGCCATATATTTAGGCGAAACAACTTGGGAGAAGTCTTTCTGTTTCCAACTTCAATTTGTGCTGTATTATTGTGAAGGGTACTAAATTGTTTATCTTCTCTTCCATGGACTATGCTGATGGATATAGTAGTTCCATAGCCTGCTGTTTGTTGATCTTGTATGCTTCCACTCTGCCATATTCCTCTCTCACTTCCTGCACTCCCCTTGTGGAGCTTTTGGGTTTTCTGTTTATAAAATTATATCACAAAAAAAATTATATCACCTGAGAATAAAGATAATTTCACCTCTTTTTCCTCAGATGTATACCACTGATCTCTTTCCTTTCCCTTATGTTGTTAACTAGGAACCCCAGAACGTTGTTAAATAGAAGAGGGTGCAAGGGGCATCCAGTCTGGTTGACATTTTCAGCGCGATTCCTTTGTCTTTTTTCCACTGAATACAAATTTTGGTGTTAACTTTTCATTTGTAGCTTCATATATAGCTTGTTGTAGAGGGCAAATTAGAAGAATTTTTATATTATCTTGAAGAATTTCCCTTCCATTCCGATCTTTGTAATGTGTTAAACAGGAACGGGTGCTGGATGATATTGAATGTTTTTTCTGTGTGTATTGATATTATCATGTGGTTTTATTCCTCTTTCTTACCAATACCCTGAATAAGGCTAATGGACTTGCAGATGTTGAAACCTCCATGCATCCTTGGAATGAATCCCACTTGTTCATGGAGAATTATTCGTTTTATCATATTTTGAATTATATTGACCAGTATTTTGTTAAGGATTTTGAATCAATGTTCATTAGAAAGATCAGAATGTCATTCTCAATCCTTGTGGATCCTTCCCCACTTTAACTATCGGTAATCTGCTAGATTCATAGAGAAAATTTGGGAGTTGGCCATTTGTGTAGGATTGTTGTCAGCTCTTGCCTGAATGCTTGCCAGCATTTTCCTGTGAAGCCATCTGGCCCAGGGGATATTTTAGTTGACATTTTCTTGATAACCTTGTCTATTTTCTCTGTTTCTCTGAGTCTGTTGAGTTGCTTGTGGTCCATCTGGGAGGGTATTTGTCCATGTCTTCCAGGATGTTGAATTCATTGGTGTAACGGTACTCATAGTACTATACAATTCAGCTTTAAATATCATTAGAGCCCATTGTAGTTTTCCCTGTTTTATCCCTCAGTGGCGTGACTATTGTTATATGTTCCTTTCTTTCTTTGGTTAGGTTTGCAGTGGCCTACCTATTCTGTTAATCTGTTCAAAGAAACAACTATTTTACTGCATTGATTTGTTTGCATTGTTTTCACGTTTTCCAAGTTATTCACGTCTGCCCTAATTGTTTGTTATTTCGTTTCTTTTGCCATTTGTAGCATTGTCCTGTTAACTCTGTCATCAGGATCAATCACACCACTTAGTACGGTGACACTCTTCCTGACCTGTTGATCCAAAGGCATGAGAAGTCCAAAGTGGCCAGGGGGCATTCTCAGCTGCCACTTCAGTGGAATCCGTGCTGTGTTTCCAGGTGGGAGAGTTCCTTTCTTCAGGACCAGGACCTCCAGGCCTGAGGAACACAGGGTTGTTGGGACAGGAAGCAAACATGCTTCAAGGGGATCACTAGGAGTAATAGTGAGTGGTGCCACTCCAGCTTCCACCCCTTGGTTCCTGGACCCATGAATTCTGGCTCTTGGAGACACAGCACCATATATTGGCCGCTGGTTTAGAGCGTATACAGCTTCCTGGAGATCAGGAAGCCCCGCAAGTTGTTGCCACCTACTTGGCGTCGTAATTGCGTCTTTAGGAGCCCATTCCATCGTTCCATCAAGCTGGCAGCTTCAGGATGATGAGGAACATGATACGGCCAGTGGATTCCATGGGAATGGGCCCATTGCCACACTGGATTTGCTGTGAAGTGAGCTCCTTGATCTGAAGCAAAGCTATGTGGGATGCCATGCCGGTGCATGAGGCATTCTTTGAGTCCACAAATAGTAGTTTTGGCAGAAGCATCACGTGCAGGGAAGGCAAGTCCATATCCAGAGTAGGTGTCTATTCCAGTAAGAACAAAACGCTGTCCCCTCCATGATGGAAGTGGTCCTATGGATTCAACCTGCCACCTAGATGCTGGTTGATCTCCCCGAGGAATTGTCCCATCTCTTGAACGTAATATTGGTTTCTGTTGCTGGCAAATGGACACTCAGCAGTGGCAGTGGCCAAGTCAGCCTTGGTGAGTGGAAGTCCATGTTGCTGTGCCCATGCATAACCTCCATCCCTGCCGCCATGTGCACTTTGTTCATGTGCCCATTGGGCGATAACAGGGGTGGCAGAGGAAAGAGGAGGACCAGTCTCCACAGCGTGTGTCATCTTATCCACTTGATTATTAAAGTCCTCCTCTTCAGAGGTAATCCTTTGGTGAGCATTCACGTGAGATACAATTAACTTTACTTTCTTGGCCCATTCAGAGAAGTCTATCCACATACCTCCTTGTCACCAATTTTCCAATCATGGTCCTTCCAATTCCCTGACCATTCAGCCAAGCCATTAGCCACTGCCCATGAATCAGTATATAATCTCACATCTGGTCATTTTTCCTTATATGCAAACTGAACGGCCAGGTGCACTGCTCGAAGTTCTGCCCATTGGGAAGATATCCCTTCACCACTGTCCTTTACGGAGATCCCAGAAAAGGGCTGTAGTGCTGCTGCTGTCCACTTATGAGTGGCACCTGCATATCGTGCAGAGCCGACCGTAAACCAAGCATGACTTTTTTGGTCTTCACTTAAAGTATGGTAAGGAACTCCCCAGGAGGCCATAGGTGCAGACTGGGAGAACGGAGGCAATGTAACAGGAGTGGAGACTGTTGGCATTTGGGCCACTTCTTCTTGCAGCTTACTTGTTCCTTCAGGTCCTGCTTTGGCCCGATCTCGTATATACCACTTCCATTTAACAAGGGAGTGTTGCTGCGCACATCCAACTTTATGATTACGTGGGTCAGACAATAGCCACTTCATGATAGGTAATTCAGGCCTCATGGTGACTTGGTGGCCCATGGTGAGGCCTTCAGTCTCCAGCCAGGCCCAGTAACAGGCCAACAGCTGTTTTTCAAAGGGGGAGTAGTTGCTTGCAGAGGATGGCAAGACTACTCCAAAATCCCAATGGTCTATCTACGCTGTGATTCACCAATAGGGGTCTGCCAAAGACTGCACACTGCATCTTGATCTACAACTGACACCTCTAGCACCATTGGGTCAGCTGGATCATATGGTCCCAGTGGCAAAGCAGCTTGCACGGCAGCCTGCACTTGTTGAAGAGCCTTTTCTTGTTCTGGGCCCCACTCAAAAATGGAGGCTTTTCGTGTCACTTGATAAATAGGTCGAAGTAGAACACCCAAGTGAGGAATATGTTGCCTCCAAAATCCGAAGAGGCCCACTAGGCGTTGTGCCTCTTTTTTAGTCGTTGGGGGAGCTAAATGTAATAGCTTATCCTTCACTTTAGTAGGAATATCTCGACATGCCCCACACCACTGGACCCCTAGAAATTGTACTGATGTGGAGGGTACCTGAATCTTTGTTGGGTTAATTTCCCAACCCCTTGTACGCAGATATTGTACCAATGAATTTAGAGTCTTTGATACATCCTCCTGAGTGCGTCCAATCAGCATAATGTCATCAATATAATGGACCAGTGTGACATGCTGTGGAATAGACAGGTGGTCAAGGTCCCTTCGGACTAAATTATGGCACAGGGCAGAAGAGTTGATGTACTCCTGGGGGAGAGTTGTGAAAGTATATTGTTGCCCTTGCCAGGTGAAGGCAAACTGCTTCTGGTGGGCCTTTGAGACTGGTATGGAGAAGAAGGCATTAGCCAGATCAATAGCTGCATACCATGTACCAGGAGAAGTATTAATTTGCTCAAGCAATGTAATCACATCTGGGCCAGCAGCTGCAATTGGAGCTGACGATAATCCACTGTCATTCTCCAGGATCCATCTGTCTTCGTTACAGGCCAAATTGGTGAACTAAATGGGGGAGGTAGTAGGAATCACCACCCCTGCATCTTTCAAGTCTTTGATGGTGGCACTGATCTCTGCAATCCCTCCAGGCATGCGGTATTGCTCTTGGTTTACTCTTTTCCTAGGTAATGGCAATTCTAATGGTGTCCACTTGGCCTTTCCTACCATGATAGCCCTTATTCCACATTTTAGGGATCCGATATGGGGGTTCTGCCAGTTACTAAGTATGTCTATTCCAATGATGCATTCTGGAACTGGGGAAATAACCACAGGATGGGTCCCGGGGCCCACTGGACCCACAGTGAGGCGTACTTGAGCTAAAACTCCATTGATAGCTTGACCTCCATAAGCCCCCACTCTGATTGGTGGGCCTTTGAAACATTTTGGGTCTCCTGGAATTAGTGTCAGTTCTGAGCCGGTGTCTAGTAATCCCCGAAAAGTTTGATTATTTCCTTTCCCCCAATGAACAGTCACTGTTGTGAAAGGCCGCAGGTCCCTTTGGGGAAGGCTAGAAGGAAGACTAACAGTATAAACCTTCAGTGATGTAGCAGGATCCTCCTTACAAGGGACCCGGCCTCCCCTTCATTCAAGGGGTTGTGGGTCTGTAAACTGGCTCAGGTCTGGGAATTGATTGAGCGATCGTGACTGTCTATTCTGCTGTTCACCTGATCTACCATTCTTTTGCCTGTACAGATCACGTAAATATTTAGTAGGCTTCCCATCTATTTCATTCCTAGGGACACTGCGGCTAAGTAGCCAATGCCATAATTCCACACGAGACAGGTTGCTTTGATTGTTATTGAAAACTCGTTGTCTATTAGAACCACGCCCACCCTGTCTCCGTGGATCCAGTGCTGACACCTGCCCTCTACCATCACGGGGACCAATCAGCCCCATTGTGGGCAAATGTCGGAGTTCGCTTCGGGCAGTGGCCACTGTTAATCCTGGTGCACATAGAATAGCAATTACAGGAGTCTTAAGAGATGCTGGGGCCCACTTCACAAACTTGTTCCTTATGGTTATGGTAAAGGGTATGTCTTCAGGTCACCCCCTTTTTGGATCTATGGGAATATCTTGATAGATCCATTCTAACATACCAATTTCTCTAAGCTTTTGGATGCCTTCCTCTACAGTGTACCAAGGCAGGTCAGGGTCTTCAAGTTGGTCTAATCTAGGCCATCTGGCAGTCCATGCTTCATTGAACTAACCACATAAAGACTTAGATCCTTTTTTAGCCTGTCTCGCAGAGACATTGAAAGAAGAGTCTGTGCTTAGGGGTCCCATATCCAGAAACTCAGACTGGTCTAATATTACATTTCGTGCACCAGTATCCCACACCCTGAGTAACCATTCCCAGGGGTATTCTCCAGGCTTTTGCTTGTACGTATTTGAGAACTCAAGCAGGTCTTTATGTGTGTAGCGCACTTCTTCTTGGATAATCTTCTCAACCTCACCTTTAGGAGGTTTCTGAGACTTCATTTTAGTGACAGGTCTAGTGGAAATAATGGGTGCTGAGGGTGTTTCCTGGGTGCTCTCAGCAATACCTTGCGAGGCATCTTCCTCAGGTAATGCTACTGATGCAGCCCCACCTGGCCTATCAACTTGAATCGTTTGGCTAATCTGCTCAGGTGTTTCTAAGGGCTCAATATCCTCTACTTCCGGATCATCAGCCCCTATGTTCCCATCCCATGTTTCAGGGTCCCAACTTTTCCCAATGAATGCCCTTACTTTGGTTTCAGACACTACTCTAGATCTGCAATTCAGCTGCTGTTCTCATTCAGCCACTCGTATAATGAGACTCTGGACCTGGTTCTCAGCAATGTCAGCTCTTTTACTAGAGGAGAGAAGGCTCTCCTTTGTAGCACAGATGGAAGTTTTCAAATCTGTTAGTCTGCATGTGAGGCGTGCTTTTGAGGCTCTGAGATCATCCCTCTCCTTAATAACACTTTCCATCGTATGAAGGACCAGCCAACCAGCTTCGCTATACTTGTCATTTTCACAAAACTCCTGGAAAATATCAAATATACGATTGCCAAGAGCATCTCCTTTATCCAGCATGTCATCTACTTTAGGTGCTACTTTAATATTATCTTTGCTATTTCAGACCATGGATTAGTACGGGTAGTAGACGTATCCCCGTCAAGACTAAATAGGTTGGAAAACCAATTTAAGAAATCCATATTTGGTGCCAAAGGGACCAGGTATAAGGCATCATGCAAAAAAAAAAGAATATGTGTGCGTGTGTGTATATATATATATATATACCATAATGAATGAAGGGGGAAGTGCAGAGTGGAGACCCAAGGCCCAAGCGTCGGCCACTGGAGATCCCCTCAGAGAGGGGTTTAGGAGAGGAGATGGGTCAGTCAGGGTGCGAGGTAGTGCCGATGAAGAGCAAAGCTTTCCCCCAGATTCTGGATGCTTCCTCCCCCCAACTACCATGATCCGAATTCTACCTTAGAGGGCTGGATAGGGCAGAGGTTGTACATTGGTAATATGAGGGCTGGAGGCACAGGAAATCCAGGGTGGATGATATCTTCTGGACCAAGGGTGTGAGGGATGATGCTGGGAGAGTATAGGGTGAGTGGGTTGGAAGGGGGAACTGATTACAAGGATCCACATGTGACCTCCTCCCTGGGAGAGGGACGGCAGAAAATGTGGGAAGGGAGACTTGGGATAGAGCAAGATATGACAAAATAACGATGTATAAATTACAAAGGGCACATGAGGGAGGGGGGAAAGGGGAGGGAGGAGGGAAAAAAAAGGACCTGATGCAAAGGGCCTAAGTGGAGAGCAAATGCTTTGAGAATGATTGGGGCGGGGAATGTATGCATGTGCTTTATACAATTGATGTATGTATATGTATGGATTGTGATAAGAGTTGTATGAGTCCCTAATAAAATGTAAAAAAAGAAAAGGAAAAAAAAGAAAGAAAAGAAAATGATTAGGGCAAAGAATGTACAGATGTGCTTTACACAATTGATGTATGTATATGTATGGACTGTGGTAAGAGTTGTATGAGCCCCTAATAAAACGTTTAAAAGAAAAAAGAGAAATCCATATTTGTCAAACTGGCTGCAGCGCCAGGCCAGGCGCAGGGGCGGCGGAGGCAGTGGCGAGGGCGGCGTGAGAGCGAGGCTCTGTCCCTGCGCAGGCCCAGGCCAGCGGCGGCTAGGAGGGCGAGGCATGCTGACCTGCAGGCCAAGAGCAAGCAGCAGCGGCGGCAAGGGGCGCAGGGGTTCCTGGGAGGCGCAGCGTCAGGCCCCGGCGCGCGCCCGCCGCCCCTTCCCCGCGCCGCGGCCGCCCGGGCAACTTGTGGCCAAAGTTTGGCCCCAGCCTCCGGAGTGCGCGAGGCGGCCCGCGAAGTTGGCTGTGGCCCCCGCCGCGGCTCGGGCCGGCCCATGGCCCGCGCGCCCCCGCCGGAGCCCCTGGGCGGCCGGGCTCCTGCCCCCGGGGCCCCCGGGCCTCAACGCCAGTGCGCCTCCCCCGGCCCCGGGCCCGCGCACGCGTGGGAAAGTTGGCCTGGAACCGGCCCGACCAGTTCCGCCGGCGCGCACACCGGCCGCAGAAGTTGGTGCTGCAAAACTTTTTTGGGGGGTTCCGCGGGAGCCCCCGTGCGTCGGGACCGGATGCGCGCCGGCTAGCGACCCCTGCGCCGAGAGAGGTACCCCCAGAGCGACGCGCAGCGGGGGCGCCCCGGACCCGCGGCCCGGGGGCTATGGCCATGGTGGCCGGAGGCTGGGGCGGCCCCGGCGGCGGTGGAGACGCGAATGGCGTGGACAAGGTGGGTGGCTACCCGCCCGCCACCAAGGACTCGGCCTCGCCCCCGGGCGCCGCCAGCGACGCCGAGCAGGGCGACGAGGAGCGGCAGGGGCTGCAGGTGGACTGTGTGGTGTGCGGGGACAAGGCGAGCGCAAGCACTAGGGCGTCCTCACCTGCCAGGGCTGCAAGAGCATCTTCAAGAGGAGCATACTCCTCAACCTCAGCTACACCTGCAGGTCCAACCGTGACTGCCACATTGACCAGCACCACCGGAACCAGTGTCAGTACTGTTGCCTCAAGAAGTGTTCCGGTCGGCATGCGCAAAGAGGCCGTGCAGCGGGGCCGCAGCCCCCACTCGCCGCCAGGTCCTGGCGCCGCGTCTCCGGCAGCCCCCCCCCCCCCCCCCCCCCCCCCGGGCTTGGCGCTGGCGGAGGCGGTGGGCGGAGACCTCTTCCATGGCCAGCCAGTGTGGGAGCTGATCACACAGCTGCTGCGCGCCAAGCCCTACCTGGCGGTGGCCGGCCACTTTGGCACGGGCGCGGCGAGCGCCTTCGGCCCGGGCGGCGCGGGCGCGGTGCTGGGCATCGATAACGTGTGTGGAGCTGGCGGCGCGGCTGCTCTTCAGCACCGTGGAGTGGGCGCGCCACGCGCCCTTCTTCCCCGAGCTGCCCGTGGCCGACCAGGTGGCCCTGCTGCGGCTCAGCTGGAGCGAGCTGTTCCTGCTGAACGCGGCGGAGGCCGCCCTGACCCTGCACACTGCGCCTCTGCTGGCCGCAGCCAGGCTGCACACCGCTCCCATGGCCGCCGAGCGGGCGGTGGCCTTCATGGACCAGGTGCGCGCCTTCCAGGAGCAAGTGGACAAGCTGGGCCGCCTGCAGGTGGACTCGGCGGAGTATGGCTGCCTCAAGGCCATCGCGCTCTTTACTCTTGATGCCTGTGGCCTCTCAGACCCAGCACACGTGGAGAGGCTGCAGGAGAAGGCGCAGGTGGCCCTGACCGAGTACATGCTGACCCAGTACCCAGCCCAGCCCCAGTGCTTCGGCCGCCTGCTGCTGCGTCTGCCTGCCCTGCGCGCCGTCCCAGCCTCACTCATCTCTCAGCTGTTCTTCATGCGCCTGGTGGGCAAGACACCCGTTGAGACGCTGATCCGAGACATGCTGCTCTCGGGGAGTACTTTCAACTGGCCTTAGGGCTCCGGCCAGTGACCGACCTCCAGCGACACAGATGCTCGGGGTCCCCAGGCCAAGGATAGGGACAGCCTCCCCAAGTGGCTAACCAGAACCATGACTAGGGCGAAAGATCATTATGTAATATGCAGTAGCCCTTAGTGACCCTGGTTACAATTTGACTCGGAGGCTACTGGACTTCAGAGCCTTACAAGCCTGGAAGGTTTATTTCAGGCACAGCAAGCACATGCCTCGGCGGTGCTGACTTGCGTTCTGCACCTGGATAGGCACCTGAAGTCATTTGGAGAGGATGTCTATGTAAGTTGGTTTTACATAAATTTCTGTGCTGGATTCCTTGTGCTTGTGGATTTTCTTGTCCTTCTTGGTTTGCTGTTATTTTACTACTGAGTTGGCTTTTGTGGTTTTCTTCATTTTGATGAGGTTTCTTTCCTATTTCTTACGACATTCCCTTGATAGTTATTTTCTTATCTAGTGTAAGATGGTCATGTTTCTCTTGTGTACTGCTTGCCTTCCTCTCCATACAGTTTCTTTGCATGTACTTTTCTCCCCCTATTTGCTTCGTGTTTGTCTCCATTGCAGATTGATATTTGTAGCTCTCTCTTTTCAGTCTTGTGTCATATTTGCAGAACTGCTTCACCTTGGTTACTGTCTGGTGGGGACTGCCTTGCTCATTGATCTCAGGTTTATGTTTGCTCTTCCTTGTGATTCTCCATCCATAGAATAGCCTTCGTATTTTTTTATAACTCATTCCGCTGCTTTGGATTTCTGGAATTCTCCTTGACTGAAAATGCCCTTATTTCTTCTTCATATTTTGCTGGATTTAAGATCCTTGCTTGGCAGTTATTTCTTTTAAAGTTTCATATATGTTGTCACGTTGCCTTATGCCTGCAGAGGTTTGTTGAAGGAAAACAAACAGAAAACCACACTCAGCTTAATTGTTTGCTTTCCCTTTGCAGACCCCCTGCTGGGGCTGCTTCCATAAATGTGCTCCTTACAGTTCTGCTCACAGGCGTGCCCTCATGGCTCTCAGATTTTGCGTCCATGGCTTTATTCTGAGAAGTCCACTCTCCCATGCCATTTTCCCTGAGCCTTTGGATCCCTCTCCTAGGGAATGCTACTGTAGGTCTGATACGTCTGCTTGACTTACTGTAGATGGCCAACCAATGAATGACTACATCAACCCCGCAAGCTCCAATACTGGACAGAGAATCTGTGCTGAGTGGGCCATATCAATAAACTGAGACTTATCAGAGTTTATGTTCCTTGCACAATAATCGCACAACCTTTATAACGATCCTGACACATAGTCTGCAGGTTTCTGTCTGCACAAGTTAAGGAATTCTAGAATATTTTTGGGGGGTAGAGCATAGCTGTTCCTGGCCCAACACCTGGGCTTCACTTTGGGAACTTGCTATGAGTTAAGTCTAGGTAGAGGTCTGGAGGCCATAAACCGTGGGAGGTGTTTCCTGGGCCCATGCAGCGGTGTCTTGCTCCAGATACAGCCTAAGCACCATTATCGGCACACATCCCAAACTCAGTCATTTGGACGCATGGGGACCCTACAGGACAGAGTAGACCTGTTCCTGTGGGTTCTGAGACTGTAATTCTTCATGAGAGAAGAAAACCTGGTCTTTTGTTAGGGGAGCTGCCCTTGGTTTGACCTTTCTGCTCTTGTGTTTTGTAGCACAGAGGATGATCACTGTGCCATCAGGGCCAGGGATGAAAACACCTTCTTGGTTCGTAGTGATAGATTTCTCAAAACTTACCGAGAGATGTGGGGTATGTACAGTAGCTTTAGGGCTTGCATCAGACATCAGAACCAATTTAGACAACTCATCTTTTCTCATTCTGTTTCTTTAGAACCTCTCCTGGTCCCGTCAAGTCAACTCTGATGCGGAACAACCCTCTACAACAGGGTAAGCTTCCCCTCTGTGTTCCAGAGACGGTAATTCATTATTGCATTGAAATGTTTCTTCCTTTTGCTGTGGTGTAACACGTGGTTTTGAACTGTTGACCTTGACCTTAGCAGCCAATGCATAAGCGCTATGCCACCAGGGTTCTCTAGAGAAGCAAGACCAAGGATACTTGTATGATACATGTATGGACAAATAGTGATTTATATCCACAATTGCCTAAACAGCTATAGAAGCAGGTAAGTCCAGTTTGGTTCAAGTTCATCGGTCATATATAAGCGGGAGACTTCTCCTGTCTCATAGAGCTACGGGAACTGATGGACATGAAAGAGGAAGATGCAGGAAGAGGGTCTCGGGTGGGGAAGGCAGCGCTGCATGAATCTGAGGTGGGATGAATCAATACAAGTTGACATTCCACTGATGGTTAGTGTGATCAGTAGATGACCTAACAGGAAATTGACAAACCAGATGTAGAATCCAGAAGTGGACAAAGGGAAATGGGCAAGACAAAGCACGCTTCTGCACAGGATTCCTCTTATAATAGAGACGACAACCCAGAAGAGGGCTCATGGGACTTACACCTGATTGATAAGTTGGACTCTAACTCTATTTTCACACAAAGAGGTCCAGCTGACAGAAATTCTAATGATCACAGATGAGAAAGAGAACGTTCAAATGTGGTGCACAAAAGGAAAATTAGGACCGCCTCATTCCTCATAAGACACGATGCTTTCTCATTGTCTTTTCCGATAAGAGCAGAACTTTGTGTATCAGCAATTGACGCCGTCTGGCACTTTGAGTGATGTAACTCTCTCTATATATGTATCTGATGAATCCACAACTGATGAAAGAGTAGATAGTTGATGGTCCTATGACATTCACATTCAACATCAGAAACCAGCAAGGCACTGTGATCTTGTAACTTGGTTTAGTAGGGAAGCACAAAGAGCTTATGTTTGGGTATAAGATCCCATTTGGAATCTTTACTAGCAAGTTAATTGGATTGACCTTATTACTCTGTGTGTAGATCTATTCACACAAACACTGCGAAAGCACCTTCTTTTGTTGACCCTCCGATTCTTCTTTCATTCGTTAAGCACAACTTAACTGCTCAAATGTTCCTGAAATTAGAATTTTATTGAAGAGTATTATTTTTCGTTTTTCTCTCAGCTCTGCCAATAGTGGTGGGTGGGTCAACAAGAAGAAAGTCCATTCGTGCTACAACTCCAGAAATATCTGGTGATTAGAGCTAACTGCATACCTCTGAAATCAGAGGTAAATACTGGTTCTGAAACTTGAGGACATAAACAAGGCTCCTTCTACCAGGAAAGAAAAGAACACACTGCCATCCCGGAAGAGATTGTGGAAATTGTAACGTTGTAGCAGAAGCTTACAATAATAAAATGAAACATGATAGTAAAACAAACTCCACTGGAAGGAAAAAAGCCAAAAGAAGATGAAAATTGATGAAATAAACCAAAATTATTAGAGGAACAATCTACTACGTCCATTTTATTTATTATTTTTAGTAGGTTCGTTTTCCTTCATTTCCTTGAATGAGAGTTTTAGACAGGAAAGTCACAGGCAATATAGTTCAATGCAAAGCAGAAGAATTGTAAGCAAAAACTTTAAATTAGTAGAGATGACCAACAATTCAGTTGTAGTAAGAAGCTATTACCATCCATCCCTAGGAGGTAATGACAATGCTATGTGGTGATGTTACTTAAGCCCAGGGGCTGGAAGCCCATATCCAGTGTTGAAATCATGGGGTCAGAACTGGAAGCATAGCGCTGTTTACCACTAGCAGTCTACACAAACAAACAAACAAACAAACAAACCAAAACATCCACAATGAAACTTGTTGAATTGAACTAGAACTCTAAGAGACTATATGAGAAAGACCAACAGTAAAAAAAACTTGATCAGAACAAACTGTGGGTAGCACCGTGAAGAACGGGAATTCCAGAACACTTCCCTGTGCTCGTGCACAACCTGTGCCTGGTTCAAGAGGAAGTCACGAGAGAGAACAAGGGCACACTGTGTGCTTTAACATCATCAAAGGTTTGTGTCAGGCCTGCATCCTCTAACCCTACTTACTCAGTCTGTATGCTGAGCAAGCACTCAGAGAGGCTAGATTACCTGAATAAGCCTGCACATCAGGACTGGAGGAATCTTTATTAATACCCTGTGCTATGCAGGTGACAACCTTGTTTGGCGAAAGTGAGGGGGATTCAAACATTTGCTGATAAAGTTCAAGGGCAGAAGCCTTCAGCATGGGTTACAACTCAATGAAAGGAAAACGTAAATCTTCATAACTGGACCAATATGTAGCAGGGGATAAATGGAATAAAATGTGAAGTTGGTAAGGATTTCATCTTGCTTGGATCCATAATCAATACTCATGGAAGCAGCCGTCAAGTGACCAAGCTACACTTTGTTTTGGGTCAATCTCTACAACCCCTGTTTAAAGCATTGAGAAGCAAGGATTATACTCTGAGGACTAAGGTGGGCTTGACCTAAACCAAGGTCTTCCCAATGGTCTACTCTGCATGTGAAAATTGCACATTGAAAATGGAAGACCAAAGAAAATCCAACGCACTTGAACCGCGGTGTTGGAGAAGATTATTGAAAGTATATGGACTGCCAGAAGAACGAACAGACCAATCCTGGAAGAAGGACGGCCAGAATGCTCCTTAGAGGCAAGGATGGTGAGTCTTTGTCAAACCGAGGAAGGCCGTAGACGAGATTGCGAGATTGATTGACAGTGACTGTGTCACTGCGAACTCCACCCTACGAACAAGTGGGAGGATGGCACAGGAAGGACCAGGTGGTGTGTTTCCTTCTGGGGAGCTGGGAGTAGGAATGACTTGATGGCCCCTGACAGCAACATCAACTACAGAACAATCTCTCAAACAAGATATTGAAGAAAAGTATAGGTTCATTTATGTAACCTTCAAAATCGGACCAAAATTCAACATCAGAGAGGCATCCATCTACACTCAGTGATTATTAGAAATGGCAGGATAGTGCCTCACTCCAGTGGAGAGAGATGAGGTGAGTGGTTTCAGGAATATTTAAATAAGAACAAATTTTCAAAACAGTTCTTATATATTTTGTTTCCCCTAAGCAAATAACACAAGACAATATTAATTTTATACCAATATGAAAAAAATAAAATACAAGCTCACAGCCTACATATGTAGAGAAATAATTGAAAACATTGACCAGCTTTAGAACAGGGGACTGGAAGTATGTGTGATTAAGAAGGAAAATGCTGATCTTTCTTTGAAGTTTTCTGTTGTCTATGACTTTATTAAATCTCTTCAAATTTCTTTGGAAAAAATTAACAAGCCCAAATAGTTTATAAATAATTCTTCACTGTAGATTCTTGAGTCACTGCTACAGTTCAAAGTGCATGTCCAATTCTCATTTTTCTAAATCGACTAACTTTGTATTTAATTTTTAATGTGTTTCCATTTTAAGATTATTTCTTTATCTTTTAATTTTAGTATTTTAACATTGTATTAACATATAACTCATACATCACACACATTAGTGATTCAAACATCAAGAATTGTGCGATCTTTGCCACAATCCACGTTGGAGTATTTTCAACATTCTTGCATCCATCAGTACTAGCATCCCCTGTCCCCCTGTGTCTTCTAGTGTAGTCAGAGAAACCGATTGAGCTATATGTTTACCTATCCAGAATTTCTGATAAAAATCATACAAAATGGGAAAATATAGCAACCATAAAATAGAACAGAACAGTCTCCTTGCAAAAGTAATTAAAAACTAGGACAGGTTAAAAATGGGTCAAAAGCAAGGATCAACCTTGAAGCCCCTCCCAGGGAGACAAAGAACAGAAAAGTGGGTGAGGGGCGATGGAGGACGATATAAGATTTGGACAAAATGATCTGTAATTTATCAAGGGCTCATGAAGGAGATTCCCAGGGGAAGTGGGGGGAAGAAATGGGGAGCGGATATCAGGGGCTCAAGTGGGAAGAGACTTGAAAATGATGATGGCATTTTTAGGTGCAAATGTGCCTGACACACTGGAGAAATGTATGGATTGTGATAAGAGATTTAAGAGCCCCAATAAAAGTATTAAAAAATGGATCAAGGGGGGAAAATGTTAATATCTAAAATAATTAAAAGCAATCTGCAGCAGGGGTCAGAAAACTCTAACTTATAAGTTCTATGCAGCTCCTTCAGCAAGGATATGTGACTATGATGTAAAATTGAAAATGAAGATAACACCATGATACTTTCATTTATAGTATTACTTAAAATTTTCCTTATTTATAAATATATTTTATAGCTCTTGAATAATTTTTAAATTATTGTTATGTACCACGATGGCTAATGAATATAAAAAAATTTGTTGACCCCTTATCTCAGTGATTCACTTTCCAATTCACCCTGTCTGTGGACCAGATTGTTTACACGGGTATTCAATCAACTGAGGGAATTAACTAGAGGCTCAACGCACAGAAGGTCTACGCAAACGGAGGGGGCTTTCACTGTCATCCTTAGCCTTCTGCTAACCAGGTTTTCAGAATTTAAACTCTAATATAATTCCCTCCTCTAATCTTAGAGTCTACTATTCCAAATCCTTGGATCACACGACTACTTTGGCACTTCACCTAGATGGTTGCTTGTTAAGACAAGTTGTTAAGACACTACATGCTAGATGCTATTGTTGCTGATCACAGGGCACTATCTGATTTCTTCCCCCACACTTTTCTCTAGCACCCAGCTCTTCAGTGATCACTTCATGAGTTTAAGTATGGAGCCACAGTGTAATAACAGTTCTTCGATAAGGGTTTATGGTTAATGCCATATGGAGTAACGGAGACTGAGTGTTTACAGGAGCTGAGACCACCAAACCTTTCTCCTTTTGAAAGGTCTATGGACATAAATTGACACACGTTTTCTTAACTGCCATCCTGGCCACAACTGACTGAGCCCAGGCTTGGCATAATCTGACGTACAGGTTGCTCTTGTCAATTTCTGTGGAGGTGATTCCAACTCATGGCAACTCACATGTGGAGCATAACTGGTCTGGGGTTTTCAAAAGTCTGTTCTTTCAAGACCAAGTCACCAGGTCTGTCTTTGGAGGCTCTCTCCCCAACCTTGTGGCTACGAGGTAGATCATTTGTGCCACTCAGCCACCAAATCTGTAAGTTGGCCAGAAACCCTTCATCAATTCCTTGTGATAGAGAACTGGTTGACTTCAGGCAGCAATGCTGAAGCACAATAATGCGTGAGAGAGGGATGGCTCTGAACCAGCAAAAGCCAAGGTAAAGAAGAGACTGCAGGTGTAGCCCACCAAAGGCTGAGCCCTCTTCCCCACTTGAAACATATTTCCTTTATTATATGTAAATTTGCCTCCCAAAAGTGTTTTTTCTTAAAATCAGCACACTGTTGGGTGCTGATCAGTTCAAACATTTTCTCTAACAGAACAAACAAATGATACACAATTGGTGGCAAGTTGGGTTGCAGTTGCAATGGGGCCCCCAGAGTCCTGAAGGTTAGAGGAACCAAAGAGCTGCAATGCAAATTCTCATGACTGAAAACCAACATCACCGCCATTGAGGTGATTCACCTGCTGGCAATCCGACAGGACAAGGTAGAATGGCCCCTGGGTTCCTGAAGCTGACTCTTCACAGCAGGCCGTAGCCTTCTCCTTCTCCCAGCTAACAGGATGATTGTCACAGGACCAAAGGGGTTTTGTAAAACAAGAATAAGAATGAAACGAGAACAAGGCTGGACATACAATATTATTAATAAATCAAGAGATTTTCATATGAAAGTGCAGCACAGAGCTGGAACCAGAGGCCAGAGAGGCACGTGGCTGTTGACAGTAGCATCTGAATGCTTAATAAATTCTAATTACTTAGAGAAATAGACATTAATATTTCTCAGATGAAACGTTAAAATATCCAAGTCCCTCACGAGGCTCTTGCTTCACTTTCATATAACACACCCCTTGTCCATGATTTTATGAGCTTTTTCTCTCCACCTTCACATCCAAGTTTAACCACACACACAAAAAAAATGCCTGCAACTTTAGTGTACTTGACTGGTTTTAGAAGCAAATAACGAAAACAACTTTGACCATGTAATAATCTTTTCAGGTTAACTTTTCTCAATGCTTTTGAATTTAAATGAATTTTCAGCTCGTTATTTTTATTATGTGAGGCTTTATAGAAATGAGCTAATAGGAATGCACAGTAACCAACAAGGGCTCTTATTTAAGATAAACTCATGACACAGTGGCCTATGCATTGGGCTGATAACCACAGCTTAGAGGTTCAACCTCACCAGCCAATCCACGGCAGAAAGATGAGGCTCTCTTCCTGTAAAGATACAGTCTCAAAAACCTTAAGGAGCAGCACTACTCTGTCCTCAAGGGTTAGTATGGTCAGGAATGAACTTGATGGCAGTGAGTTGTGGGGCAACTAAGAGCCAAAGGGCCTTTATCTTCCTGAATGCAAAAGCAGGGGAGAGAGAGAGGCAATTCAGTGGGTCAGAAAGCCTCCTGCTTAGGCGCTTTGAAGTCTGTGGCTTGAATACAATCTTCTCCACTAACTATCTCTACAAAGGCTCACCAATTTCTGGGTTAAAAGAGTAACGGAGGCAGCCTCCAAACCTAAAATTATCTGACTCCAGGGTCCATGTTTCTTTCTTTCTTTTAATATTTTTCAAAATAAATTAAGTGGAGATTTACATTTCAGATCATCCAATTGGTACATAACAACTTAAACTACTTACCAAAACACTCAGTAGCTTGCCCTGCTGTCCTCATTTGATTTCTCCCCTCCCTCTTATGGAATGCTATCTTCCACTTCACCCAAAGGAACTCTTTTCTACCCCATGTTGTTTCTTTACTCCTTGATTTAAAAAAATACTTTTATTGGGGGCTCTTGCATCTCATCACAATCCACGATTCATCCAGTGGGTCAAGCACATTTGCACATATACCGCCATCACCATTTTCAAAGCAATCTCTTCCCACTTGTGCCCTTGATATCAGGTCCCAATTTCTTCCTCCTCCTTCCTTCCCTCACAAATCATTGATAAGAGATATAGATTATTATTTTCATATCTTATATCATCTGCTGTCAGTCACCACCCACTTTTCTGTGGTGCGTCCCACATGGAGGGGATTATAGGTTGATCCTTGTGATCAATTCCCCTCTTCTCCCCGCCACCCTCCCCTAGTCCTCCTAGTATCTCTACTCTCATTATTGGCCCTGAGGGGTTATCTATCCTACATTCTCTGTGTTGTGAGTTCTTATCTGTAGCCGTGTGCATGCTCTGGTCTAATCCGATTTTTGAGGTAGAATTGAGGTCATGATAGTGGGGGGAAGGAAGAACAAAGAATGAGAGAGAAATCCTGTGTTTCATCAGTGCCATACTGCACCCATACTGCCTCATCTTTTCCCTGTGACCCCTCTGTGAGAGTGTGTCCAATTGTCTACCTCCCGCCATTCACATTGGGTAGAATTTTGTTCTGGGGCTTAGCTGCCTGATACTTGATCCCATCAATAATTCATGATCATACAGGCTGGTGTGCTTCTTCCATGTGAGCTTCGTTGCTTCTTAGCTAGATGGCCATTATTTACCTTCAAGCCTTTAAGACCCCAGACACTATATCTTTTGATAGCCAGTCACCGTGTTTCATTTTTCCTTCTCATCTGCTTAGTAACCATCAAAGTCGATTCCTTGGGTATGAACGCCTTTGTCTTTTGTAACAGCCAGGGTCCATGTTTTAACCACCCTGCTCATTGCCTCTCATAAACGGACACGTGTCTGAGGAAGGACAAACAAAAAAATTCGTTGTGGCATTTGCTCTGAGAAGGAAAGTGGGTGTCCGAAGGCAAACCACCTACCCGGACCACTGTGCTTTTACTACTCAATACTGAGAACCTAAGTGAAAAGGAGATCAAGAATGTGATCAATGTAAACCCGACCAAGGAGAACACCTCCAAGATATATTGTTACTGTGGAGCAAAAACAGACAAACACGAGGTGAACAATAGTGTGCAGAGCACGTTCCTGTTTGGTTTGTTATTATTATTTTAAAGAAAGGATTCTAAGACAGTGTTATCTCTTGGAGGGAACAGGGTACCTGACATGTTAGAAGTTGCTTTCCAGGATATGCTCCTGTATTGCCTGGAATTATTCCTTTAAATTTTTAGTTTTCAAATTATATGATGGATCTTCCTAATAATAAAACAATTTTAAAGAACAAATAAGTCCCAAATTCTTCTCCTTTGTAGCCCTGATCAACGACCCCTCATCTCTCAGAGACTCAGTGTCTTCACCTGTGAAACGGGAGCAACACTGCTTCTTGTAAGATGGCTGTGAGAATAAGCGAGACCCCATGTACGAAGCGTCGGCCCCACGAAGAGGTTCCCTATGTCACTGAAATCTCATTCAACTTCATTAAAACAGCAAACAATTTCAGAAAGAACCAGGAAGACACTAAGTTACCATGGTCTCATGACAAGACTATTACCAATGTTTCCCAGTGACTAGGAAGCCAGGATGCCCCAGCCCCGAGTCCCATCTTGTGGAACAGCACTGACCTAGGAGGCAGAGGGTCCCATGTGGCCAAGACTTGCTGCTTTGGATCAGGATGCTCAGTCCCAGCAGTTAGCTGCAGCTGCAATGACAACAGAAACCAGCTCCTTGAGCGCCAACACAGCCCTGCAAGATGAGTAGTGTCCTGTGATGCACAATGGTGGTACCGGGAAGAGGAATGCCTTCTGAAGGGGTAGGAACTAGTCCTGGTCTGGTTTTGGTGTCTGAACCATAAATAATCTGGTAATTGCTCCTTCTCTTCTATTTTCTGGTAGAGATTGAACTTAGTCTCAGAGCTGGTCTGACACTAAGTCTATGAACTGCTGATTAGAAAACAGATTGTCCATAGGACCCAGGAATCCCATTGCTAGATATATATTCCAGATTGAAATAAATCAACCCTAGAGGAACATTATTAGATGATACGTTATAAAAAGGAAAGCTTTTCACACTCAAAGAATCACTTTCAAGTGTTGCTAGGGTTAAAAGTGGTGGGAATGCAAATTACAAATGAGAGGTTATGCTTATATAAACTTGGGTGAAGGAGAAGACAAGATACAATTAAGAGTGAAGTCAGCCAAAGTGATGGAGTCAAGAGAAAACACTGGCAGGAGTGCAACAGTTAACAGTAATAGAGGGACATTGTTATATACATCATTCAACTATAGTGATTTCCCAGTAAATGCATGGATCAACACACATGGGGAAACCAGTGTGGAGGGAGAGTAGGATTGTATATACGTGCTTATATATATTTGACAGATACTTCTACATGTATACATACCTTTACTGAAAATGTATCCATGGGGGAAACCAAGAGCAACAGGCATAGCAAACTTGACAATGTTCTACATCCTACTTTGGTGAAGGGTGACTGGGGTCTTCATAGCTGGAGAGCAGCAACTGAAGTGTCATGATCGGTTTCTCCTCATCTCCAGGTAAGGATACTAAAGAAAACTGAAGATGTAGAGAAACAATTACCCCAATGGAGTAAAGGCCCAGAACATCAGCTTTCTCATCTCTGAATCCAGAAGAATTAGATGATGTCCTGCCAGCACAACAAACTGCCTGGAAGGAATTGCAGACAAGGTCCTCGATAGACCGAGATACAAATGTGAAATAAAACTAACGATCACAAACAAACACAGGAAACAGGCTTACTTCTTGGATAAAGAGTACTGAAGCCCCAGGACTATGGAGATTATGCTCCTTAGAAATCCTTGAGGTCTAGAGCGGATTTTCCTCGTGTGCCTCCATTTTTAACGAAATAAAACAAAACAAACTTGCTGCCATCGAGTCAATTCTCACTCATAGTGACCCAGTAGGGCAGGGTAGAACTGCTCTGTGAATTTCCAAGTGTAACTCTTTATAGGAGTAGAAAGCCCTTCTTTACCCCTAGTGGTCCCAAACTGCTGGCCTTGTAGATGGCAACCCAAGGCATAACCACTACTCCACCATGGCCGTTCGCAATCCTTGATATCTGGAACAGGCTCGATTTTTAGCCAAATAAAAATAGGTCTCAATGGGGTCACAATAATTTCAGGGAAGTAGGGCTTCTATTGGCTAATCAACGACGTGAGGTCAAAATGTCAGCATTTACACAGAGACAAAGTTCAGAAGGGCTAGGAAAGCGGAGGAATGTAAATTCAAATGAGAGATGAATTGGCAAAAGTGAATTTACAGTGTGGCGATTACAATCAATGACAGGACACAGAATGCATATCAACTGTAAAGTGGGACACTAATTTGCCCTGTAAACCTTCACTCAGTCATAATAAAATCACACACACATGTTCCTGCACACACACACAAACACACACACCACAATCAGATAGTCAATGGTGTCCTGGGTCAACAGAGCATAGGGAGGTCAGGTCAATTCTGAGCAGGACTGTGCCTTATCACCTGACTTGAAGGACTTTTCACATCTCATCTTTTGGACGATCACGAAGAGTGTCCAAGATCCCTGAAGACAAGTTGGTGCATAAGCACACAATGGTGCATAAGCACATAGGAAATGTGGTGAAGGAAGCTGATGATGCCTGGCTATCAAAAGATATAGCATCTGGGGTCTTAAAGGCTGGTAATTAAACAAGCAGTCATCTAGCGTGGAAGAGACAAAGCCCCCATGGAAGAAACACACCAGCCTGTGTGACCATGAGATGTCGAAGGGAGGAGGTAACAAAAGTTCAGAAACACACGTCCAACTTGATGTGAAGCGGCATGGATGCCCTAGAGATGCAAAACTCACCTGTCCAGTAGTAATCCCACAGTACCACTCAGAAGGAGACACTCAAAGGGGAAAGGATGATTAAGTCAGGAGAAGGTATGGTACTCATGAACCACGTGCTTATCCACCGGTTCGTTAATATTTCCTTCCCTTAGAGGACAGGCTGTGATTTGTTTTACCTCGTTAATCATGTTAGATTCGTGTATGTTCATTTGTGCATTTAAGATCCTTCGGTACATGAAGCTCAGGGTAGGTGACGCTGCAGAAAATGTTACCTGAGTAATGGTTTTCTAAGGGTAAAGGAGGGGGCGGGCATGAAGGAGAGGAGTTTGGAGCAGATAGCATTGATGATTGTATGACCCCACTGGATGGGATTGAACAACAGAATTGTATATAAGTAGACATTGGATTTTAGAAGATATTTCAATAGAACTATTATTTTTTTTTAAAGCAGCATATTGTCCAAACGGATTTGCCTCCACTGTGGTCCTCATCAGAGTTTCTCAAAAGCAACGACAACAACAACAAAATACACAATAAAGAGAACTTAGTCTGGAGATCTAAAGCTGTGGTTCCCAGATTGGGACAAACGGCCCCGAGTAGATGCTGTAACTGTTTAGGGAACCTCAAAAGCAGATGGCTATGTTTTGTCTCGGATTGTGGCCTCTAGTAGAAATGTTTATAATGGCCAGGGGAGGCTGGGACACATTTAGTATTTTTCTGAAAATTTGGCAGTAGGCCAAATTCCTTTGGGAACCTCTGACCTAAATGAAGGAAAGCATCACAGCAATGTACAGCAATCACAGTATGGCAAGCTGACAGAAAAATCGTGGCTTGGAGTTCTAGTCTCCCCAATCGTGAGAAAGTAAATTTGTTTATGAAAGCGATCAACCACTGTGGTATTTGTGTTATAGTAGAAGTAGATAAGATATTTACTGTCTTAAGAATCAAGTGGAGTTCTTATTAATACATACGTTTCCAACCCTTTTTGAAGAACAGGATCTTGGAAAACAGTCTATCTAAATTCACTAGCAATCAAATTATGTCACAAAATGTCATGGTGAAGTCTCATTGATAGTTAGTCTCCAAGGACAATGAAAGCTATAATCTCACTGCCATCGAGTGGATTACCATTCCCAGCAGCCCTGCGACAAGACAGCACTGCCCCTGTGTGTTTCCAAGACCGTAAATCTCTGTGGGAGTCGAAACCCTCGTCTTTCTCCCTCTGAGTGGATGATGGTTTCAAAGTGCTGACCTTGTGGTTAGCAGCCCAGTGCATAACTACAACGCCACTAGGGTGCCTGATGGGGCAATAAAGGTTAGGTATAGAGGCTAGGAGGGAAAGCAACCACAAGACGGTTCATTATTACTGCAAGATGGTCCATTATTAAGCTGACCACAGTTTAACAAGAAAACTTGTCTGCTTGTCCAATTCCACAAGAGTATTCCACAGAAAAGTTTTGCCAAATGAACCATTATTTTTTGAATGGTTATCTAAGTGGTGAAAGGTAAGGAGATTATTTACTGTCTTCTTCTTATATCTCCTCTTTTGCTGGTGAACGTTTTCTTACGAGGGATTAGCTCTGTCATGACCTGAGATTCTTGTCTATCCCTATTGAGGGGGAAGCCCAGTTCTCACAGACTCATTAAATCAGGGTGGTAGCAGAAGAGCAATTCCCCCAATGCAGGCAGAAGATATTTGAAGATTTTGAATTTGAAAAGCAAGGGCAAAAGCGGATATTCAATATATTGAAGAACCAATAGCAAGTCCTAATTAAAATGAGACACTAATGTAGAAAAAACCTCCAGTCCATTAAAAAAGACCTGACATACCAAATTTATAGAAACGGAGAAACCTTTAAGAGTGTCACTCAAAGACACCCTTTATTGTGGAACTAAAGCCGCCCCATGGTTGGTAGTTCAAAGTCACCAGCAGCTTGGGAGAAAGCTGGAGCTTTCTACTCCTGTAAACAGTTGCAGCGTTAAATCCACAGGGGTCGCTACGAGTCAGCATTGACTTGATAGCACTGAGTGACAAAGCCACTCCCAGAGGTCACCCTTCAGCCGAGCAGTGGATTGGCCTGTAGAATATACAAAACCCAGGAGGCAGGTAATATTGGTAACATGTTTCTTCAACAATACCCGGTACCCTCTAAACAACATATAAGGAAGTTTAAACAATTCCTTTTTAATCATTAAAAATCTGATACTGCTATTGGCGTCATTCATAAAATGCCAATTAGTTCTGAGTACATCTCGAGCATGTTATTGTTGCCAATCCCTCCAGCCTCTTGTTTAGAAACATGGCATTTTATATGTATCCTAGAGGTTAGCTGAATGAAGTCCAGAAAGCAGAATTCCGGGAGGAAACTGTTGTCATGAATCCAAACCATTTCAAATTCCCAAAAGCAGCCAGGAAGAAAGATTCAGATTGCTGATGATCCAGCCTAATAGACAACATCATGACAACACAAGAAAGATTGAAGTTATCCACAGTTTCATTTTACTTACATCTAGAATCAGTGCCCGTGCAAGCAGCAGTCAAGAAACATCAGTAATAAGATCACACAAAAACAACCAATCACATGGAAATTGAACAACACATTACTTAAAATCCACTGGGTAATTAAAGAAACTAATGGCAATTAATAGTAATAAATGCACATATCAAAAAAGAACACTACAAAATCAACACTTTATCTGAAAACCTATATCAATTAGAATAATAACAGCAAAACCCTTAGTCAACAGAAGAAAAGAAATGATAAACATAGGAACAGAAATAAATGATTCAGAAAATAATAAAATAAATAAATGAGGCAAGAAGTAGTTCAGTTAAAAGAATTTTATTTTATTTTTTATGAATCAATGGATGAGGGGGATCTTACCGGTCTGATAGCAATAGATACATTAATTGCATCAAGCACATTCATACATATGTTGCTGCCATCCTTTTCAAAACATTTTCCTTCTACTTGAGCCTTTGGTATCAGCTTCTCTTTTTCCCTCCCTATCACACCCTCCCTTCCTCATGAATATTTGATAAATTATTGTGTTCATATCTTTTTAAAAATTAAATACTTTAATTGGGGGCTCTTACCTCTCTTCTCACAGTCTGTACATTCTTCCATTGTTGTCAAGCACACGTATACATATGTTGTCATCACCATTTTCAAAGCATTTTCTCTGTCTTGAGCCCTTGATATCAGCTCCTCATTATCCCCATCCCTTCCTTCCTTATGAACCTTTGATAAGTTATAGATTATTATTTTCATATCTTACATTGTCCTCCGTCACCGTTCACCCATTTTTCTGTGGTTTGTCCCCCTGGGAGGGGGTTAAAGGTTGATCCTTGTGCTTGATTCCCCCTTTCTTCCCCCACTTTCCCCTTATTCTCTTGGTAGCTCTATTCTCATTGTTGGTCTTGTGGGCTTTATCTCTCCCAAATTCCCTGTGTTGCCAGTTCTTATCTGTAGCACCGAACATGTTCTGGTCGAGTCTGATTTGTAAGGGATAATTGACATGATAGTGGGGTGGAGGAAGCATTAACGAGCTAGAGGAAAATTGTATGTTTCATCAGTGCTATACTGTGCCCTGACTGGCCCATCTCTTGCTTATGACCCTTATGTAAGGGTATGTCCAATTATCTACAGATAGACTTTGGGTCTCCACTGCACACACAGGCAAGTACCCCATTCACCTTGGCATGGTTTTGTTCTGGGTCTTAGATGCCTGATACATGATCCCATAGATACCTCATGATCACACAGGCTGGTGTGCTTCTTCCATGTGGGCTTTGTTGCTTCTCAGCTAGGTGGCCGCTTGTTTACCTTCAAGGCTTTAAGACTCCAGATGCTGTATCTTTTGATAGTCGGGCACCATCAGCTTCCTTCACTACATTTGCTTATGCACCCATTTTGTCTTCAGTGACTGTGTTGGGAATGTGAGCATCACAGAATGCCGCATTGTTAAAACAAAGTGTTCTTGTGTTGAGAGGTTTCATGAGTTGGGGCCTAATGTCCATCGGCTACCTTGATGGTAAACATATAGATATAAATCCCCAGATCTAGTTCCCTATCATTCTATATAAATATGTTTCTATATGGACACGCCTGTATTCAGACCTCTATAAATGTCCTTTGCCTCCTACTTCTTTACACTATTTCCATTTTCTTTCCTCTTGTTCTACTATGATGTTTGGCCTTCATTCAAGTTTGGCTCTCATTCCTCACTGCTCCATTGCCCTTGATTAAGCCCCACTAGCAATCCTATGCCCTTCTCTCCAATGATTTTTAGTTCACTTGTTTCCTCATGCCTGGGTTAGTTGATCCCCCCCCCCCGCTCTTTTCTCCTACCTCCCCCTCACCCGTGTCGCCCTGGAATCATCAGCCCCGTTGTTTTCATCTCCAAATTGTTTATCCCACCGATCTTATCCAGATAGACATGCAGAGACATTAATAAGTGCAAAACCCAGGCAAAGCCAAACAAAAGAACAAAGGAAGACAAAAACAACAAAGCAACAACAACAAAATCAGAATAACAACAAAAATAAAGCCAAGGACCAAAAAGGAACTATCAATAGTTAAAGGTCTTTTTTTTTTTTTTTTTACTTTTAGGAGTGTTTTCAACTCGAGTCGATGGGGTGGCACACTCTGTCCCCAAAGTCTATTTTCGGTATTCCCTGTGGATTTCATTGCTTTGCTCCCCTTGCTCTGGTGTTGTATGCCCTTAGTGATTCGAAACAGTGTGATGGGTTCAGATCAGGCACAATTCCCCACCGTGTCTCCATTGTTGATCCACGTCATGCTATGATTCACTGAGGGACATCATGCCTCGTAGTCAGGTCGGCCCTTTGGTTCTCTCTGTGCGTTGTCTGCGCTGAGCAGGAATATCGTCCTCGGGCTTGGTAGGCCAGGATGTTTTACCCTCATTCTCCATACCACTTTGTTTTTCCTCAGTGCTCTAATCAGAAGTGCCCCTCTCCCCAAGATGTAGCTCCAGTGCTGTCCTTTGAAGTGCATTCTTCTTGTGGGGCGGGTGGTCCATATGGTGGGGATTGGGACCCGCCCTGCAGAGCTCTCTATTGGTTCTCTGGTAGGTGCCCCTATGTTGTATTCACATTATGGCGCATTGGGTTGAAGCCTGGAGTATGCCCCTCTCCTGTGGAGGTCTAAATAATACCCTCCCCTTGGGTGTGTTAGTGCCCTGCTCCTGCCTCCCCATGTCTTTTTCCCCTCTCTTTCTTTCCCCCTCCTAGTTAGTGGTCTGCCTGGATTGGGTTTTGCTCCTGCCATAGTACTTGGATCTCAACCCAGGGATGTATGTATATAGGCACTTTTCCGCTATGCCCATATTTTTTTAAGCTTATGTCAGTGGACTCATGTACTTGTGCTTTTGTCCTTGACTTACTTCACTAAGCATGATTTCCTACAGTTGTTCCCATGCGGCAATGTGCTTATGTGTTCATCACTGCATTTTAGGGATGTGTAGTACTCCATTGTATGTATGTACCATAGTTTTTGATCCATTCGTCTTTGATGGAAATTTGGGTTTTTTTGAACTCCTTGCAATTGTGAACTGTGCCGCAATGAACATTGGAGCACAGATGTCTGGCCGTGGTTTGTTTCTTGCCTCTTCTGGTTATGTGCCCAATAGGGGCATTGGTGGGTCGCATGATAGCTCAATCACCATCTATTTTAGATACTGCCAAATTGATTTCCATAATGGCTGTACATAGCCACAGGTCCACCAGCAGTGGATGAGAATTCCTATCTCACCACAGCCCCTCCAACACGTGTTCCTTTGTAATTTTTAATTGGGCTATCTTTGAGGGTATTAGGTGGTATCTCAGTTGTTTTAATTTGCATTTCTCTTAGGACTAATGATCAGAGATGAAAATAATGGGAACAATGGTTCTGGGGGGGATACGGGAGACAGAGAGGGGGGAGAAAGGAAATGGCGGGGGAGGGGTGGAGGAACAACCTAGGGACAAAGAAACAACAAGTGAACGAAAATCAATGGAAGGAAGTTTGTAGGATGCCCAGTGGGGCTCAATCAAGGGCAATGGAGCTGTTAGGAATTACTAAACCCAAATGAGGCCGAACGCGATGGTGGGACAAAGGGAAGTAAAAAGGAAGCAGAGCAAAGGACCAGGAAGCAAAGGATATTTACAGAAACCTAAGTATAGATTTGTACATAGGTAAATATATATATATATAATGTGAGGTGAATATTACTATGTACTCATATCTATATGTTAAGAATTAGGGTTGCAGATGGACATTAGGCCTCAACTCAAGTATTCCCTTAACACAAGAGCACTTTGTTCTAACAATCCAGCATTCTGTGATGCTCACCTTCCCAACTGGATCACTGAAGAAAAAATGGGTGCATAAGCAAATGTGGTGAGGAAAACTGATCGTGTCGTGCTATCAAAACTTATAGCGTCTGGGGTCTTAAAGGCTTGAAGATCAACAGAAGCAGCAAAGCCCACATGGAAGAAGCACACCAGCCTGTGTAATCATGAGGGGCTGATGGGATAAGCAGAGGTCCTCAAACTACGGCTCGCAGGCCACACAGGGCCCACGGGCCACACGTGGCCACGTGAGGACATTTTTCCGGCCGTCATGGTGTTTTTGCCCCATTTTGTTTTCTACTTCGAGATAAGATATGTGCGGTGTGCAAAGGAATTTATTCACAGTTTGTTTGTTTTTTTTTAACTATAGCCTGGCCCTCTGACAGGTCTGACAGAAAGTGAACTGGCCCCCTGTTTAAAAAGTTTGAGGACCTGATAAGGTATCAGGCATCTAAGACTCAGAATAAAACCATACCCAATGTGAATGAGGGGGGGGCATGGAGTGGAGACATAATACCCATCTGTAGACAATTTTACATCCCCTCAAAGAAGGGTCCCAGGGAAGAGATGAGCCCGTCAGGGTTCCGTATAGCGCCAATGAAACACACAGCTTTCCTCTAGCTCTTTGGTGCTTCCTTCACCCCCTATCATGACTTCAATTCTACATTACAAATTGGATTAGACCAGAGCATGCAAACTGCTATAGATCAGAGGCTGCAACAGAGGGAATCCAGGAGAGATGAACCCCTCAGGGTCAACAAGAAGGGTAGAGATATCAGGAGGATTAGGGCAGAGTGGGGGGAGAAAAGGGGAAATAATCACAAGGATCAATCTATATCCCTCTCCCAGGGGGACAAATAACAGAAAAGCGGGCAAGGGACAATGGAGGATGATGTAAGATAAGGAAAAAATAATCTATAAATGATCAAAGGTTCATGAGGGAGGGGGAAAATGCGAAACTGATATGAGGAGCTTAAGTGGAAAGAGAATGCTTTAAAAATGATGATGGGAGCATATGTGCAAATGTGCTTGACACATTGGAGGTATCTATGGATTGCGTTAAGAAATATAACAGCTAATTAGGGTGCGAGGTAGTACCGATGAAGAACACAGCTCTCCCCCTGATCCTGGATGCTTCCTCCCCCCAACTACCATGATCCGAATTCTACCTTGCAGGGCTGGATAGGGCAGAGGCTGTACACTGGTACATATAAGGGCTGGAGGTACAGAGAATCCAGGGTGGAGGATACCTTCAGGACCAAGGTTGTGAGGGACGATGCTGGGAGAGTGGAGGGTGAGTGGGTTGGAAAGGGGGAACTGATTACAAGGATCCACATGTGACCTCTTCCCTGGGAGAGGGACAGCAGAGAAGGGGGGAAGGGAGACTCCGGATAGGGCAAGATATGACAAAATAACGATGTATAAATTACCAAGGGCACATGAGGGAGGGGAGAAAGGGAAGGGAGGGGAAAAAAACAGAGGACCTGGTGCAAGGGGCTTAAGTGGAGAGCAAATGCTTTGAGAACGATTGGGGCGGGGAATGTATGCATGTGCTTTATACAATTGATGTATGTATATGTATGGACTGTGATAAGAGTTGTATGAGCCCCTAATAAAACGTTTAAAAGAAAAAAAAGAAATCCATATTTGTCAAACTGGCTGCAGCGCCAGGCCAGGCGCAGAGGCCGCGGAGGCAGTGACGAGGGCGGCGTGAGAGCGAGGCTCTGGCCCTGCGCAGGCCCAGGCCAGCGGCGGCTGGGAGGGCGAGGCCTGCTGACCTGCAGGCCAAGAGCAAGCGGCTGCTGCGGAAAGGGGCACAGGGGTTCCTGGGAGGCGCAGCGTCTGGACACGGCGCGCGCCCGCCGCCCCTTCCCAGCGCTGCGGCAGACTGCGCAACTTGTGGCCAAAGTTTGGCCCCAGCCTCCGGAGTGCGCGGGGCGGCCCGCGAAGTTGGCTGTGGCCCCCGCCGCGGCTCTGGCCGGCCCATGGCCCGCGCGCCCCCGCCGGGGCCCCCGGGCTGCCGGGCTCCTGCCCCCGGGGCCCCCGGGCCTCGCCGCTAGTGCGTCTCCTCCGGCCCCGGGCCCGCGCACGCGTGGGAAAGTTGGCCTGGAACCGGCCCGACCAGTTCCGCTGGCGCGCGGACCGGCCGCAGAAGTTGGTGCTGCAAAACTTTTTTGGGGGGTTCCGCGGGAGCCCCCGTGCGTCGGGACCGGATGCACGCCGGCTAGCGACCCCTGGGCCGAGAGAGGTACCCCCAGAGCGACGCGCAGTGGGGGCGCCCCGGCCCCGCGGCCCGGGGGCTATGGCCATGGTGGCCGGAGGCTGGGGCGGTCCCGGCGGCGGTGGAGACGCGAATGGCGTGGACAAGGCGGGTGGCTACCCGCGCGCCACCCACCGAGGAGGACTCGGACTCGCTCCCGGGCGCCCAGATAACCTGTGTGCGAGCTGGCGGCGCGGCTGCTCTTCAGCACAGTGGAGTGGGCGCGCCAAGCGCCCTTCTTCCTCGAGCTGCAGGTGGCTGGCCAGGTGGCCCTGCTGCGGCTCAGCTGGAGAGAGCTGTTCAGTGCTGAACACAGCACAGTGCCCCCTGGCGGCATGCGCGCATTCCTGGTCTCAGAAACGTTTCTTGCGCGAGCCCATTCACGGAACGGGCTTTCAAATGATGCGTTCCAGCCACTGGCCCAACTGTGAGTGCTCCACCGTTGCCTGATCTGGCAGCTAGAGGTGTACGCTCTGGGTTTGACCTTCGGCTAAAGCCTCAAAACCCCAAGCAAGGCTAATGAGTATCATGCCCCTACTCAAAGCCTAGCACCTCCCCCCTTTTTGACACCACCCCTTTTTTGGCGCCTCCCCTAGTTTTTTGACGCTGCACCTCTTTTATATTTTCGTTTTCTTTTTTTCCCTTCTTTTCGACACTTGCCATCTTCACCACCTGCTCTGATGGGCAACTCCCTGGGCCGTCTAGGCTCCCGGGCTCAGCACCCAGAACCAGGTGCCCAGGTCCCTCCCAGGGCCCCCAGGAGCCTGCAGGTGGCACGCAGAGTTGGCCTAAGGCCCTGGGATGGCCGAGGTTCCCCAGTTGTGTCTTCCAATGGACAGGATCACAGGCCATCCTTCATGCCAGCACGGGGCCTGCTTCGGCGCTCTCTCCCAGCCCTCTGGAGGCGAAGGCCACCGATCGTGCAGACCCTGCGGTCCTTCTTGGGGGTCTACACCTCTGTAGGCAGTCTTCACCCTTGGAGGAATCGCGGGAGGGCTGCACCCCACCGCAACGTGTCCCGCAGCTCCATCAGGGCCGTGAGTCAATGGATTCGATCTTGGGTCCCCGAGCAGGCTGTCACATCTCTGCGGCCACCAAGCCCCCGGGGTGTCCAAGGTCCTAGCACAGAAGGGGTCCAGAGGGAGAGCAGGTTGGAGAGGTCCAGGCAGCAGACAGACATCACCATCCCAGAGGGGCCAGCTGGTCGGAATAGGGGCCCTGGTGGCACCAGGAGGATGTGTTCCCTCTGTCAGCCCTGGCATGGCCACGGTGCGGACACTTCCTCCTGTTCCAGGTCTGAGTCCAGGAAAAGACACCTCCATCCCAGGAACTCAGGACAAGATGCCATCCCAATAAGGCATACCCCGGCCCTGAGCTCCTGCTGTACCAGAAATCCCATCAACAGTTCCTATAGCTCCTCCCGAGGCTCCCCACCCCTCAAGAGGAGGAGGGTTCCTGCCACACCTCATTCCCTGTTGCTGCCACCTAGGTCTCTGAAAAGAGATCAAGAGGAGACCCAGGAATGGTTCCTATCAGAATCAGCTGTGGCTCAGGGGAAAGGGTCATATGAACCACTGTCAAAAATGAGCCCAGAGCAGACACACACCTTGAGGGGCTGCTCACCCACACGTGAAACATCGGGGCCCAAGAAGCGCAGGTTTCCCCTGCTGAGACCGAGGACAGGGGACCCTCTGGTGCTGCCTACAGCTCCGGATACAGGAAAATCCCTCGCTGAGGAACACCGGGACGGGGACAAGAGGGCTGTGCCCCAGCGCCTCCACCAGGCACTGGATGGTGACACAGGAACCAAGTCAGACTGTAGTGCCCTGCCACTTTCAAGCACGGCCCTACTGCCTGATAATCTGCCTGCTCTTCCAGCATCAGCCCTGCCAGCCACCCACCCAAGTCAGCAACAAGAGACTAGGAAAATGCAGGGATCCCAAGGTCCACTGGTCGAGTGGATGCCTGCTGGACTGGCCTCCTCCAGCAATCCCCTCTTATTGTCACCACCTCGCTCAGCCACTGGCTCATACATGCTGCCGTCGGCCCCTTTCATCCTGGTGGTTCCTGCAGCACTGTCACCCTGGATCAGTGCTGCCTGGTCTACAGGACCTCCATTGTCTAACACGCTTGCTGCCCCTTCACCAAATGTGGGAACGACTACTGGAAGCACTTTTTCTCACCTGCCTGGTCCCGCTGTTCTCTTCTCCACTGCTGCCCACAATGGATGGACAAAGCTACCCAAATCAATACCTGGGTATTCTGCTGTGTCCTCCTCAGGCCTCCCTTTTCTGAGCAAGACGCTAATCTCTCCTGCAGCTGTGACCCTGAAAATGGGGGCTGCTTCACACAGGGCTAGTTCCACCAGCACAACGACAGGCTTGCTCCCCCAGCCTGCTGCTGAGAGTGAGATCAGCCCGATGGAAACAGGTCCATCCCCCCAACCGGGTCCTTCTTCCAGGACCAAGTCCTCCACCAGCAAATCTGCAGACTTGCTCGCCAAGCCTGCTGCTGGCAGTGAGGTGACCCCGATGGAAATTGGTCCATCACCCCAACAGGGTCCTTCTTCCAGGACCAAGTCCTCCACCAGCCAATCTGCAGGCTTGCTCCCCAATCCTGCTTCTGGCAGTGAGGTGACCCCGATGGAAATTGGTCCATCACCCCAACAGGGTCCTTCTTCCAGGACCAAGTCCTCCACCAGCAAATCTGCAGGCTTGCTCCCCAAGCCTACTGCTGGCAGTGAGGTGACCCCGATGGAAATTGGTCCATCACCCCAACAGAGTCCTTCTTCCAGGACCAAGTCCTCCACCAGCAAATCTGTAGGCTTGCTCCCCAAGCCTGCTGCTGGCAGTGAGGTGACCCCGATGGAAATTGGTCCATCACCCCAACAGGGTCCTTCTTCCAGGACCAAGACCTCCACCAGCAAATCTGTAGGCTTGCTCCCCAAGCCTGCTGCTGGCAGTGAGGTGACCCCGATGGAAATTGGTCCATCACCCCAACAGGGTCCTTCTTCCAGGACCAAGTCCTCCACCAGCCAATCTGCAGGCTTGCTCCCCAAGCCTGCTGCTGGCAGTGAGGTGACCCCGATGGAAATTGGTCCATCACCCCAACAGGGTCCTTCTTCCAGGACCAAGTCCTCCACCAGCAAATCTGCAGGCTTGCTCCCCAAGCCTGCTGCTGGCAGTGAGGTGACCCCGATGGAAATTGGTCCATCACCCCAACAGGGTCCTTCTTCCAGGACCAAGTCCTCCACCAGCCAATCTGCAGGCTTGCTCCCCAAGCCTGCTGCTGGCAGTTAGGTGACCCCGATGGAAATTGGTCCCTCCCCCAACAGGGTCCTTCTCCCGGGACCACGTCCTCGACCAGCAAATCTGCAGGCTTGCTCCCCAAGCCTGCTGCTGGCAGTGAGGTGACCCCGATGGAAATTGGTCCATCACCACAACAGGGTCCTTCTACCAGGACCAAGTCCTACACCAACAAATCTGCAGGCTTGCTCCCCAAGCCTGCTGCTGGCAGTGAGGTGGCCCCGATGGAAATGGGTCCATCACCCCAACAGGGTCCTTCTTCTAGGACCAAGTCCTCCCCCAGCCAATCTGCAGGCTTGCTCCCCAAGCCTGTTGCTGGCAGTGAGGTGACCCCGATGGAAATTGGTCCATCACCCCAACAGGGTCCTTCTTCCAGGACCAAGTCCTACACCAACAAATCTGCAGGCTTGCTCCCCAAGCCTGCTGCTGGCAGTGAGGTGACCCCGATGGAAATTGGTCCATCACCCCAACAGGGTCCTTCTTCTAGGACCAAGTCCTCCCCCAGCCAATCTGCAGGCTTGCTCCCCAAGCCTGCTGCTGTCAGTTAGGTGACCCCGATGGAAATTGGTCCATCACCCCAACAGGGTCCTTCTTACAGGACCAAGTCCTCCACCAGCAAATCTGCAGGCTTGCTCCCCAAGCCTGCTGCTGGCAGTGAGGTGACCCCGATGGAAATTGGTCCATCACCCCAACAGGGTCCTTCTTCCAGGACCAAGTCCTACACCAGCAAATCTGCAGGCTTGCTCCCCAAGCCTGCTGCTGGCAGTGAGGTGACCCCGATGGAAATTGGTCCATCACCCCAACAGGGTCCTTCTTCCAGGACCAAGACCTCCACCAGCAAATCTGTAGGCTTGCTCCCCAAGCCTGCTGCTGGCAGTGAGGTGACCCCGTTGGAAATTGGTCCATCACCCCAACAGGGTCCTACTTCCAGGACCAAGTCCTCCACCAGCCAATCTGCAGGCTTGCTCCCCAAGCCTGCTGCTGGCAGTGAGGTGACCCCGATGGAAATTGGTCCATCACCCCAACAGGGTCCTTCTTCCAGGACCAAGTCCTCCACCAGCCAATCTGCAGGCTTGCTCCCCAAGCCTGCTGCTGGCAGTGAGGTGACCCCGATGGAAATTGGTCCATCACCCCAACAGGGTCCTTCTTCCAGGACCAAGTCCTCCACCAGCAAATCTGCAGGCTTGCTCCCCAAGCCTGCTGCTGGCAGTGAGGTGACCCCGATGGAAATTGGTCCATCACCCCAACAGGGTCCTTCTTCCAGGACCAAGTCCTCCACCAGCCAATCTGCAGGCTTGCTCCCCAAGCCTGCTGCTGGCAGTGAGGTGACCCCGATGGAAATTGGTCCATCACCCCAACAGAGTCCTTCTTCCAGGACCAAGTCCTCCCCCAGCCAATCTGCAGGCTTGCTCCCCAAGCCTGCTGCTGGCAGTTAGGTGACCCCGATGGAAATTGGTCCATCACCCCAACAGGGTCCTTCTCCCGGGACCACGTCCTCCACCAGCAAATCTGCAGGCTTGCTCCCCAAGCCTGCTGCTGGCAGTGAGGTGACCCCGATGGAAATTGGTCCATCACCCCAACAGGGTCCTACCAGGACCAAGTCCTACACCAACAAATCTCCAGGCTTGCTCCCCAAGCCTGCTGCTGGCAGTGAGGTGACCCCGATGGAAATTGGTCCATCACCCCAACAGGGTCCTTCTTCCAGGACCAAGTCCTCCACCAGCAAATCTGCAGGGATGCTTTCCAAGCCTGTTGCTGGCAGTGAGGTGACCCCGATGGAAATTGGTCCATCACCCCAACAGGGTCCTTCTCCCAGGACCAAGTCCTACACCATCAAATCTGCAGGCTTGCTCCCCAAGCCTGCTGCTGGCAGTGAGGTGACCCCGATTGAAATTGGTCCATCACCCCAACAGGGTCCTTCTTCTAGGACCAAGTCCTCCCCCAGCCAATCTGCAGGCTTTCTCCCCAAGCCTGCTGCTGGCAGTTAGGTGACCCCGATGGAAATTGGTCCATCACCCCAACAGGGTCCTTCTTACAGGACCAAGTCCTCCACCAGCAAATCTGCAGGCTTGCTCCCCAAGCCTGCTGCTGGCAGTGAGGTGACCCCACTGGAAATTGGTCCATCACCCCAACAGGGTCCTTCTTCCAGGACCAAGTCCTCCACCAGCAAATCTGCAGGCTTGCTCCCCAAGCCTGCTGCTGGCAGTGAGGTGACCCCGATGGAAATTGGTCCATCACCTCAATAGGGTCCTTCTTCTAGGACCAAGTCCTCCCCCAGCAAATCTGCAGGCTTGCTCCCCAAGCCTGCTGCTGGCAGTGAGGTCACCCCCATGGAAATTGGTCCATCACCCCAGGAGGATGCTCACTCAAAGGTCGTAGCGACAGACACATCTACAAACCTGCATCCTGCTGCTCACATGGGTGTCACAGCAAGGGGTACATCCCAGTTCCTCCAGTCGCTCCTTCTGGAAACAATCTTGAGCAGCGGACAGCCCCGAGTGTTCCCTCAGACATCTCAGGCACCCGTCACTGGCAGCACTATCCCTACCAGACAAGCCATGAGCCAGCCTGTGGTGTGTGCATCAGGCTCAAACCCCACATCAAACTTAGCGGTTCAACCTGGAGCCGCTAGCAGGCTGACATCCTCAGCCCTCCGTGGACAGCAGCCTGTCACAACAAGTTCCAAAAGTTCATCCCAGACAGCCAATGTGGCAGCTCCAGCTTCGGGCCCAGGCTCAAGCTCCTCTGGGGTTAAGCCAGTGGGCACCAATTCATACCTTTCATCTGTCCTCAAGAGCTCAGGACAAAGACAGCCAGTTTTAGAGCCCAGTTCCCTCTTTGGAGCAATAAACCTGGGGGCAGACACAAAGAGGCCCCTTCCAAAACGCAGCGGAACAGGCTTGGGAATGAGCACCAGAGCTACTGGTACACAGAGCAATTCCACAATGAAGGTGGGATCCAGCCCTGGCAAGCCAAGCCCTGCGGTTGCAGGCTCTTCTGCACCCACCCTAAAACACCAGGACCCCGGAGCCACAGCTACCTCCAACAGACAGCAGATTCCTGGGAGCTCGCCCAAGCAGGGCTCCTCGATGGCAGGTGGAGGGCTGGCTACCAGTGACAGGCAGGCTTCTGGTTCCAGCACAGGCTCTGCTAATGCTCAGAATCCTGGGCCTCCTCACACGTCCAAAACACAGACCAAGCATCTCTTATCTACTCGTGCTACCTCACCCTCCGCTAAGAAACACTTATCAGATGGCAACAAGCGACCTCACACCAGGTCCAGTTCCTCTGACTCAGATACATGAAGGCGGGGCTAAGAGGAAGTAGCCAGTATGTACTTCCTCCCAGGGGGGCCTTTCTTGTACTCTGTCTAGGCCCTATTCTAAAACCTCCTGCTGAACACGCTGATCCTGGTGCAATCTAGGGGCCAGACATGTACGATCTAACTGATCGAGGAGACCTGTTGTAAACCGAGTCCAGAGAGGAAGATGAGCACAAAGAATGGTCCTTGTGGGAGTGAATAGTGAGCTTGAACTCAACATGCTGAACTGTTTCTAGGTAAGATTACTCTGAGACAACAAACTGGTGTCAACAGTTACTCAAGATCAGAGGTCAGGATTGAAGGTGGAGCCGCAGAATGACATGTGTGCCAAAGCCTGCTCTAGCAGTCATTGGCGAGTCCTGGGAAACCGCCCACCCCCCACCCACCCCGCGCAGCTCAGCGGGTGTTAAGCGGGCTCTTGGTCATTTCCAGTGGTGATGCCTCAAGGTGAAGCAATGTCTTGAGGTGAAGTGTTGAGATGTGTTTGAAAACGACGAGCTCTTGGGCGAGGCTGAGGTTTCACTGGATACTCGGCTGGATTAGTGGACACCCCCCATCCCCACACCACCCTGAGAAGCTCACAGAGGGATGCTGAGGATGCAAGGACATTCTATAATCCATGGTGGCCCTCAGTGACCTAGTTAACCATGTGATTCGTTGGCTACCGGACATGCGGGGGTTTACCAGCCTGGGAGGCTGATCTGGTACAGCAAGCACATGTCTGGGTTGTTGTGACTTGCATTGTACGCTTGTGGGCATCCACCTGGAGTCCTTAGGACAGCATTCCCACGGAAGTTTCTTGGTGGTTCCCTGTATTTGACACAAAGAAGTAGCTTATTTCCCAAAACTTTGTCTGGTGCTGCAGGACATTACAATGTGAGGATCTGTAGCTTAATTTAGGGTAGGAGGAAAACATGTGTGCAGATTGAGAGCCTTTTCATGCTTGTTGACTTGTTGAATGCAAACCAGATTGATTTAAGCAAGCTTTTCCCATTGTGCCTTGAGATGGGGAAGCAAAGTTACACTGACCTGAGGCTGTTTGCGCATGCCTGGGTGAAAAGTCTATGAGGAATGTACGGCCGAGGCCACCCTAAAACAATGACACACTTCCCATTCCTTAGTCTCTAAATGACTTAGTATATTCTAAAGTACTAAATGAAAACCATTTTAGGAACTGAGTTAAAAGTCATAGCATGGGCTAAAAAGCAAGAGTGAAAACAGGATGATTGGTAATAGGTTTTTGTGTTTTGTTTTGTTTTAAAAGAAAAAAAAGAGAGAATAGTTTTGTCTTCAAGTAAAATGTCTGGTTGTGCCAAAATATAAAGGATAGTAAAGCCCAACTTGAGGGGATGTAGTAAGTTATAAAAAGTTTTTAAAAAAAATAAACTTAATTTGCCTTAGTTTTCAATACCAGCAAATACTGCGTATGGTAAAAAGCAATGAGGTGTTTTAAAATCTTTACAGAGTAGATCAATGGTGGTGGATTATTCACAGGATAGTGAAAAAGGCTGGTAAACCTCTTCACTGCAGAATGCCATCTGACTGATAATACCTTGTATTAAAAAAGGAGGGAGAATCATAGTCTTTAAAAAGGTATAAACAGAGTGGACTCCAAACCCTGTGTCATGGCAGGTTTATAATGCCAATCAGTTCAAGTAAATGTTAACTATTATGTGAAATATATTTGGCCAGATAGAGGAAATGTTCCCCAAAACAAGACCAGATTGGGACCCTAATACCTCTGCAGGAGATAGGAGCCTCACCCAATACTGCTCAACACTATAAAAGGGTCTGAAAGATGCAGGGAAAAAAAGCCTACCAATTTGTCTAAAGTCACTAAGGTTAAACAGGGGCCTAAAGAAAGCCCTACTGCCTTTCTTGAAAGGCTGCAAGAGGCTTACCGGGTGTACACACCCATAGACCCCAGCGCCCCGGCTAATCAGGCGGCTCTTGTTATGCAGTTTGTAGCACAGTCAGCTCCTAATATTAGAAAAAAGTTGCAAAAATTAGAAGGCTTTGAGGGTAAATCTCTCTCTGAGCTCCTGCCGGTGGCCCAAAAAGTTTTTGACAACAGAGAAGATCCAGCTGAGGCAACCCGAGATCTTACTCAAAAAATGGCAAAGGTGCTTCTAGCAACAGAAGCCGGGGCCCGCCGCACCTGGAGCCACCCCCCCCCCCCCGCCGCCAAAAAAAGAAAAAAGGAGATTTCGGCCAAACACAGCGAAGGCCCACCCAGCCGCGTTTAGGAAAGGATCAGTGTGCTGTGTTCAAGGAAGAAGGGCACTGGAAAAGCGAGTGCCCTAACCGAGGACAATGGAAACCCAAGAAACCCTCCATCCCTGTCTTAGTGGAGGAGCTGGAGTGACGGGGCCGGGGTTCAGCACACCCCCCACCCCCCTAAGCCCAGGGTAACTCTCATGGTGGAAAACAAACCAATCAATTTTTTAGTAAACACCGGAGCAACCCATTCAGTGCTCACCTCACCTATTGGCCCCCTCTCCAAGGACACTGCTAAAATTATTGGGGCCACGGGAAAAGTGAAGACATATCCATGGTCGTCAGCTAGAATTTCTAACCTGGGAAAAGGAACTGTGACTCACTCTTTCTTAGTCATTCCAGAATGTCCCACCCCCCTCCTGGGAGGAGACCTGCTCAGCAAGCTGAAGGCCACTATTTCCTTCAAAAAAGACTCCATGCAGGTACTAACGGGGGTCGGGGCCCTGCTGGTTTCGTTTCCAATTAAAGAAGATGAAGGATCTTAGCACAAGTAACTCCATTTTGATTTGGGAACTATGTTAAGTTCTTGAAACTTACCCTGTACCTACCCCCCCTCCCTTGAATAAAACCAGCATATTTTTACTAACAGCATGCTTGCTCAGTCAGCTTGCCCAACTCCCCCTCAACTCCCAGAAAATTTTAACAATTACTTCCTTTTCTTACAATCCCTTGTGTAAGCATAGTTATCCCTTTTTTTTCCCCTGTGCCTGTCAGAAAGGGGTATAAAAACACTACTCAAACTTCCCTCTGCGCGGCTTCAATAACTCAATGCCCTGAGTTGCCGATCCCACCCGCAAGCTTCTCAATAAAGCCTGCTTCTAAAACTTTCTTAATTGGATCTCTGGTTCTGTTTCGCTCCCAAATAAACCTTGCATTATGGTGTCGAGAACCTGGGATAGGTGTGTGGCTCCCCCCTCTTTTGGGGGTCCCCTGAGAGCCCCCCTATCTCCCCCAAATCTCCAGGACCTTCAGCTCTTGGATGCGTTCAACACCAACCTGCAGCTGCCCTGGTGAGTTCCCTTTTTTCTTTCCACTTCCCTCTATTCATCCAAGCTTGGTTTCGGTTTTTGAGCTCCGCCGGAGCCTTCCCATCCAAGAAGCTGCCGCGCCGGGAATTCTCCTTCCGTTGGCCCCAGGGGCCTTGGGCAGTGATTGTTCTTGAGACGTCTTGGCAATCCCTTCCCCACGTCTTTCACTGCTGTCCCAGCCAGGACTCACTTAGGGATACCTGAGTGACTCCTGCCTGGTCCTGCTCACCAGGAAAACCGAAACCTTGTTTTTGCTCACTCCCTCTCCCCCTTTCCGTGTGGCCTTTTACCTAATGCACTGGCATTCACTTTCTGAAGGTCCCACCACTGACAGGACTATTGGCAATAAGGCCTCGCGGCATCTGCCCCCTCCAGACTGGACTAACTCTCAGAGGATTAGCCTAGAGCTGTTTAACCTGGCTGTGTACTTCCTATTCACACCTCTGCAGTGTCTGTAAGCTGCATCTCTATGTCTTCTCCTCCCTCTTATTCTCACCATGGGCGCCGGGCGCCTCCCCCTCAGACTGGACTAACTCTCATAGAGTTAGCCTAGAACTGTTTTTACCTGGCTGTGTGTTTCCTATTCACACCTCTGCAGTGTCTGTAAGCTGAATCTCTTTATCTTACTCTCACCATGGGCACCGGGCAGTCCAAAATTGACCCATTGACTCCACTGGGATGTCTCTTAAAAAACTTCTCCAGCCTGGGGTACAGCCAGACCTTGTGAAAGAAAAAAACGTGTTTTTCTTTCCCAAGTTGCCTGGCCCAAGTATCAGCTCGATAACCAGTTGCGTTGGCCTCCGACTGGCACTTTCAATTTCAACGTTTCACAGGACCTGGACAATTTCTGCAGGAGGACTGGTAAGGATTCTGAAGTCCCCTATGTGCAGGCTTTTTGAAGCTTGCGTTCCACGCTCCCACCCCGAGCTCTGTAGCCACTGTTCCACCCACCAAATACTGTTAGCGCAATCCCCTCAGCAGAAGAACCTTAACATTCAAACCCCTGAAGAGCCAGCCAAGCTCCTCAGCACGCCGCTCTTGCCACCCTATCAGTCTCCCCTGCCCACTGCGCCTTCCTGTCATCCGTCCAATAGTTCTCCCCTATCCTCATCGGTCGCCTCTCCGTCCGATAGTTCTCCCCTGTCCTCATTGGTCGCCTCTCATACCCGTTCTCGCAACCCTCCTGCTGCCCTTTGCCCACTAAGGGAGATTGTGGGAACAGAGGGACTCATCCAAGTCCATGTCCCTTTTTCCTTACAGGACCTGTCACAGATAAAGACCCACCTGGGCTCTTTCTCAGCAAACCTCTCTCAATTTATTAAAATATTTACTTACCTTACCCAAATGTATAATTTTACCTGGCATAACACCCAAGTAATCCTTGCTTCTACCCATACCACCGAAAAGAGCGTGAGAAAGTCTCTGATGCAGGTCGCCAGCTAGCAAACAAAGACCACGCTATCAACTCAAATGTCCCCTTGAAGGCACATGCCATCCCACTAAAAAACCCCGGTTAGAATTATCAGCCTGGCCAGGGGTCCGACCTTCCCCACAAAAAACAACCTAATGCTCTGATACCTCATTCAAAGCTTAGAAACCGTTTCCTGCAAGGTTGTCAACTGTGGCAAACTAAGGAGAGTCACCCAAAAGGCAGATAAGAAGCCTGCTCTCTTTCTTAACCGCCTCCAGGAGGCACTCACAGAGTACACTTGTCTAGACCCAGGGTCTAGAAGCAAGGCCTCTATCTTAGCCCCTCACTTCCTCTCTCACTCAGCCCCTGACATTAGAAAAAAGCTGAAAAGGGCTGAGGAGGGCCCTGAAGCCCCTATACAGGATCTGGTAAAAATGGCATATAAAGTTTTCAACGCCCGGGAGGAGACGGCTGAGGCCACTAGCCAGGCGAGGGTCCAACAGATGGTTAGCTTCCATTCCCAAGGCCTGGTAGCAGCCCTAAGGCCGGCAGGTAATCCCGTCCATCGCCGCGTTCCCCAGGGGAGCCAGCACTTACCACCAAGAGCGTGCTTCAAGTGTGGCTGTGACGGCCACTGGGCAAAAACTTGCCCCAAACCCAAGCCTCCTACCAATCCTTGCCCACTGTGCAAACGGCCAGGCCACTGGAAGTCGGACTGCCCAACCCTGGCTCTGCCCCCGGCCCCGCAAAGCCGAGGCGCCGAAATCCAGGAAGTTCCAGACACAGAGCTACAAGGTATGGAGTTGCTGGGATTCATGGACTGAAGAGGCCCTAGCTCCTCCACTCCGGTAACTCTCGCCAAGCCCAGCGTCACGCTCGAGGTAACGGGTGAGTCCATCTCTTTTGATGGATTACGGGGGCTACCTATTCTGTGATCTCCTCTCACTCGGGCCTTACTTTTCCTTCCCAGATTTCTGTGGTGGGAATTGATAAGTCTCCCTCCACCCTTAGGCAAACCCAATCGCTGTTTTGCACGTTTAATAAAACTCCATTTTCGCACTCCTACTTGGTTATCCCCTTGTGCCCTGCTCTGTTACATGGTACTATCTCCCTCTCCAACAATGCTCTCCCCTTATCGCCCTCTTAGATCAGGCCACCTCCACAACCTCATCCCTGTCCCCAGTTTCCAATTTCAAAAACCCACCGACTAAGCCTAAGGTTTCTTTTATTAAAAACAAAACTGGAATTGTTAAGCAGACCCAAGCAGAAGTAAGGAAGGAGTTCAACCAAATGTTCTGCTTCAGAAACCACAGCTTCAACAGATAGCTTCCTTTTAACTCTTCAGTGTTAGTTAAAAAAAGGGAAATTAAAAAAAAATCACTGAGTTTTCATTGAAATGTATTAGTAACTCTCTTAAAACAACGTCTTTATGTTTTCCCAAGTTCCGAGCTGCAATGAGTAAACTGAAAACACAGTTGCCCTTGTTAAAATAAGATTAGTCCCAAGAAATTGTTTGTGCGTAAAGCAATTTTATCAGGATGTTATTATTACACTATGCCTTTTGCCCTTACCCGTTTGCGCGCGGACCCCCGCCCCCGGGAGCTGTCCGGCCTCAGTCCATTTGAAATACTTTATAGGCGACCCTTCCTTTTCTCCCCTTTCCCTCCCAGTAACAGCCCTCCATTAGCCTCATATTTACCATATTTGTCTTTACTACGCAACCTCCTTAGACAACACGTTAACTCCGTTATCCCTGAACCTTCTCCAGCCTCTCCCAACCTCCCAAAGTCAAGTACACCCTGGAGACACTGTATTAAATCTTTAACACCCAAACCTTTATCACCCCAGTGGGAAGGTCTGTACACTGTCATTCTCACCACTCCCTCGGCTGTCAAAGTAGTTGGTCTACACTCTTGGATATACCTCTCCAGAGTCAAACCGGTAACCAAAGTTAATCGTGATCCCCAGTGGTCTGTTCAGTCTACTGGTCCTATGTCTCTCCGCCTCACTCGCCTCACCAAACCAGCCAGCTAAGCCTAGCATTAACTTCCCCTTTCGCCTGGAGGTTTTTTCTCACTGAAAATGTAACTAACCCCCAATATCGCCAGCATCACCTACTCACAGGACAAAGTTATCTCCTAGCCACAGCTGATTGCCTGGTCGCCAGTTATTCCGGTCCAGCCTACTTTATTTTCACCTTGTTCAGACACAGTTCCAACTCCCCGAATGCGCACGTTCTCCCAGAACCAACTCCCCCCATCGTTTGTTTTCTATATGACCAAACCTCTAACCCTGCTTGTGCACAAAAATGGGTAAAACAAAACACAGGGTGCCCCTAAAAGTCCTGCAATATTCACCATGCTCACCCCTACCCTATAACCAAAACCCACCTGTTCTTTTGGTCAGGAACACAATTCCCCTTAACCATCCCTGGCCCGTAAAACAACAGGTAGACCAAACCAGTCAAGGGAGGCTGGTATTTTAACTCCCACAGCACATATCCTAATGCTAAACTGTTCCTATAAAGGTCGCTAGCCCAGGTCCAATCCACCATCCATCGTAATATTCAGATCCAGGAACATCAACTCATGAAACAAATTTCTATACCTTCCGATTCTCCCTTCTCCTGGCTCACCCTATTGCAACAGGGACTGACCATTGCCAACCTTGCTGGATTAGGCAACCTTTCCACCTGCCTCATGTGTGCAGCCCTGGAATGCCCTCCTCTAGCAGCAGCCCCAGTTGCCAGCTGGTCATCTGCCCTTAAGGTCTCCACCATGCAACCCATAATTATCCCCAATGTCCCTCTGTACTTCACACCAGGGTACGCACAGGTGCACTTTGGCTACTCCAATGCATCCACTCAACTGTGCAACACCACAATGCCACCCTCCCAGCCAATAACAGCACCAGCAGCATTTTTCTTCTGGTGCAATTATACACTCACCAAACATCTTAACATCGGTAGCAGTTCTGCCCTCTTGTGTCTACCTGTCACTCTAGTTCCGCAGCTCACTGTCTACACCCCAGCTGAATTCCAGACCAGAGACACCCAGACACATAGTCACCGCAGTAAAAGAGCAGTTTTTCTCCCGGTTGTTGTAGGCCTTTCCCTAGCTTCGTCAGCAGTCGCGGTGGAACTGAGTGGCGGCGCCCTGGGACACTCCATCACCACAACCAACCAGTTAGCCGAACGCTTCCAATCGACACTCGATATCTGTGCAGAATCCTTAGCCTCCATACAAAGACAAATAACTTCTGTTGCTCAAGTTACCTTACAGAACCGCCGCGCTCTGGACCTCCTCACGGCAGAAAAGGGAGGAACCTGCCTCTTCCTCCAGGAGGAATGCTATTATTACATCAATGAGTCGGGAATTGTGGAAACCAATCTACAGAACCTTAACAAACTAAGCCGTGAGTTACAGAGCACCAGGCCAACAACAGATGGAACTTCTCCCTGGTGGAGCACTTCTCTGTACTCCATTTTAGCCCCCATAATAGGACCCATAATTTTATTTACACTTTTACTTTTAATTGCTCCTTGTTTTATCCAGTTTTTCCAAAACAGGCTCTGCAACATCACCCAAGCTTCAGTTCACCAAATGATGTTGCAGCCTCATGAACCCCAATATGAAACTCTCCGGAGCCTCGATATGAATTCCCCCATCGTGCGTCCACCCTAGAATCCCAGTACTCCGCCTTAGAAAGCCCCCCACCCCCTTAAATCGTCGTCCATGGTCACCATGAAGCAGTTACCGAAAGACAACATCGTCCATTTTCCCTATAGGGTGGAGTCTGGGATGAAGGATCTTAGCACAAGTAACTCCATTTTGATTTGGGAACTATGTTAAGTTCTTGAATCTTACCCTGTACCTACCCCCCCCCTCCCTTGAATAAAACCAGCATATTTTTACTAACAGGACGCTTGCTCAGTCAGCTTGCCCACCTTCTAGACGCTTGCTCAGCCAGTTTGCCCAACTCCCCCTCAACTCCCAGAAAATTTTTACAATCACTTCCTTTTCTTACAATTCCTTGAGTAAGCATAGTTATCCCCTTTTTTCCCCCTGTGCCTGTCAGAAAGGGTTATAAAAACACCACTCAAACGTCCCTCTGCGCGGCTTCAATAACTCAATGCCCTGAGTTGCTGATCCCGCCCACAAGCTTCTCAATAAAGCCTGCTTCTAAAACTTTCTTAATTGGATCTCTGGTTCTGTTTCGCTCCCAAATAAACCTTACAGAAGAGTCTCACCTCTTCCTTGCAGCAGACGCCGAAAAGAAACACCAAGACCCTGGGGGACTCCTGGAAAGATGGAAAGCCACAATCCGTAATGTGTGGGCAAAAACAAATCCCCCGGGGCTGGCTAAACACCGGGCACCCATTGTAGTTCAATTACAAAGCTCTGCCACTCCAATTCGAGTAAAACAATACCCAATAAGCCAACTAGGCTATAAAGTTTCTGCCAAAAAGGCCCAGCTATGTACAAAAATCATCACCTACCTGGGGTATAAGTTAAAGGATGGCAATCAAACTTTGTCAAATAGCAGAATCCAGGCCATCCAAGCTATACCCAAACCCACCACCAAAAGACAGGTACGGGAATGTCTAGGGGCAGTAGGATATTGCTGCCTGTGGATCCTGGGTTTTGCAGAATTAGCCAAACCACTCTATGCAGCTACTGGAGCAACAAAGGCTGAACTAATATGAACAGAGGTAGAAGAAAAGGCTTTCCAGAAGCTGAAGACTGCACTGGTAAGTGCTCCTGCCCTAGCCCTTTCTAACCTCAAAAAGCCCTTTCACCTTGTGTGTTGGTACAGGCTCTCAGGCCCTAAAAACGACCCGTAGCGTACCTCTCCAAAAGACTCGACCCAGTAGTTGCTGAATGGCCTAACTGCTTGAGGGCAATTGCAGCCACCGCCCTGATGGTGAAAGAAGCCTCAAAGCTCACTTTTGACCAGAACCTCGTCATCACTGCTCCTCACAATGTAGAGCAACTCCTCCGGGCTCCTCCAGACAGATGGCTCTCAAATTCCAGAATCACCCAGTACCAAGCCAAGTATCTAATGGCAACAGACTGGCTGATCAGGCTGCGCGCCAAGCAGCCAGCTCCAAAACCATCCTGCCTCTGCTAGAACCCTCTAACAACCTCGAGCCTCCCCATTACTCACAAGCTGAACAAGAACTGGCCAAAATTAGCAGAGCTCCTGCACAAGGATTATGTAATTAAAGGACTGTACCAGCTAACCAGAAGTGAAGCTGCAAGGTGCCCGGTATGTGCTCAGGTAAATGCTAACCCTGTCCCAGTTCATCACCCAGGACAAAGATACCAAGGAAAAGCTCCAGGTGAACATTGGAAAGTAGATTTGACTGAACTCCCACGAGCACCAGGCAACTTCAGGTATCTCCTTGTTTTTCTGGACGCTTTTTCTGGCTGGACAGAGGCCTATCCCACAAAGAGAGAAACTGCCCTCATTGCAGTTAAAAAGTTAGTCTTTGAAATGATTCCCAGATTCAGACTCCCTATGTTCATAGGATCTGACAATGGCCTGGCGTTTACTGCCCACTTAACAAAATTACCAACTGGGGTGCTAAAAACCAATGGGAAGTTGCATTGTAGTTACCGACCACAAAGCTCTGGACAGGGAGAAAGAGCAAATAGAACAATTAAGGAAGTTCTCACTAAATGAAAGTTAAAAACTGGCGGAGATTGGGTTAGCCTCCTACCTTTTGCCTTGCTTCGGGTGAGATGTACACCTCAAAAGCATGGTTATTCTCCATTTGAGATAATGTACGGGTTTCCACGCCCATTGTTACCTAAGATTGGAAGTAAAGTGTTAAGCGAAATCAAAAACCATAACATGGTTAAGTCATTACGGGCCTTGCAAGCAGAGCGCCAGCGAATCAGAAACAACGTGCCGTCCGACCAGACTCCGGCCCGCGACGAGGAAAGCCGAAAACCCCTCTTCAACCCCGGCGACCTAGTGTGGGTAAAAAGACTAAGTCCAGGTCAACTAGAACCACGCTGGGAAGGACCATACCCTGTTGTCCTGAGTACCCCGACTGCGGCAAAGGTTGCTGGGAAGAAGGAACCCAAACTAACGCTGGGAGACATCTCGGGACAAGGACTATGTACACCCCATGGGCGTATGCTCCCTTACTAACTAACAACCTTTGTATTTTAACGCACATCATTCCGCAGGTGTATTATCATTCAGGAGAAGGGGGGCGTGAACATCTTAATCTTGACTCTCGCCACTTCACGGGACGTTTCAAACGCGCGCCTGTGCTAGTCCCAGTTTTGCTAGCACTAGGGGTTGCTGGGGCTACCGCACTTGGGAGTACAGCACTAATAAAGGAAGGGGCTGACTTACTGCCCTCAGCCTGCAAGGTAATCATGATCTCCAGGCTCTAGAAAAGTCAGTAACTGCTCTTGAAACCTCCCTAAGCTCCCTAGCCGATAGCGCTACAAAATAGAAAAGGCCTAAACTTGCTGTTTCTTAAACAAGGGGGTTTGTGTATGGCATTAGAAGAAGCATGCTGTTTTTATGTAAATCACTCCGGTGTAATTAAAAAAATATATAACTCCAAAAACAACTGCAAGATAGAAGAAAGGCCCTAACCAGTCAAGAAAACTGGTATCAACAGATGTTTTCAGCCTCTCCCGGGCTCACATCTTTACTTAGTGCCATTGCTGGGCCCCTTATTCTGTTCGTACTTGCCCTCACTGTGGGCCCGTGTGCTTTCAACGCCCTTCTCAAGTTAATCAGAACTCGCTACAAGATATCAAGTTGATGGTTCTTAAAACCAATTATCAGGTTTTAGCAAATAAAACAGTTAGGGAATCAAGGATTTGATTTAGTTACTAGAAGAGGAGGGAATGTTAAGGCTTAATAGAATAAAATAATTTGTCTTAAGTTACTCCATTTTGAAAAGCTTAAGTGCCACCCCCCCATTCTAGGAGAGGTATGTTATTTTAGAAAAGCAAGTCCCTGTGACCTTGCAAATATCTACTCATAAATGTGAGCAAGAAGTTTTGCAAAATCTTCTGGTCCAAGATAAGCTGAGCAGGACATGCTGAACTACCCGCATCCCTGTTATCTTGTGTAAACACCCTTTCCCATTCCTTGCTCTACCCCCCTCGCCTTGCTGGTTTTAAGTGTATAAAAGGGAAAGAAAAATTTGGCCAGACGCTTCAGCTTTGGACCTGTGTGGCCATGCTGTAGCCCAAATCCGGAGTTGTCTTCTTGTCTATTTGTCTTTTTGCCTTTCTGTAATAAAGTTTTGCTTTGTTACTTTGCAGCTGCTTGTGGGTCAGTGGTCTGTGTGGGAGCGACTCCGTAACACTTCCTGACGTTCTTGCATTATTTTCGTTGTGGATTTTTGTTGTTGTTTGTTTTCTCCGGTTCTGGGGTGCCTATCAGGGATACTCTCCCACATTCTCATGCTTTCCTCAGAGTTTGTTATATATATAAATTGTCTTTTCTTGGGAGTTTACGTAATAAAATAGGATCCGATTAAACAATTTCTACACATGTTGTTCAATGACATAGGCTACATGTTTCACATTATACCAACTTTTGGGGGGAGTGGAAATGCGCTCCATCTATATTTTAAGAAATAGATTTCAAGGGGAAATGGAGTGTCATGGTTATCTAGTGTCTGTATAATAGAAAGATCATATGTGGAAGACTTCAGCAAACAAATTTATTTTCTCAATGTTTAAGAAGCTAGAAATAAAAATCAGGCAATTAGCTTTAGTTCCAGGCCATTTCTCTCTGTTACTCGGGGTGAAGGACATTCCTCTTCAGCTTGTTTTTGGTTCCCCTTCTGCCTCGGCACCTATATTTCCCGTGTCCACTTGCCTTCTCTGCTTTTTACAATTTTTTAAATAAATCATTTTCTTGGGGCTGTCACACCTCTCATAACAACCTATACATCAGTTGTACTGAAACATTTGTGCATACTTAGACATCATCCTTTTCTAAACGGTTTCTTTCTTTTTGAGTCCTTGGCGTCGGCTCCTCTTTTTTGCCCCTGTTTCCATACTCTCCCACCCTCATGGGACCCTCATCAATGCTAAATTATTATTGTTTTGATATCTTACAGTGCCCGCTGTCTCCCTTCACCCAAGTTACTGTTGTTTGTCCCCGTGGCTGTGAGGTGGGGTGATTATACATTCATCACTGTAGTCGGTTACCAGCGTCTCCCATTTCTCCTCCCACCTTCCCCCTACCAACAGGTATCGCACCTCCCATTCCTGTTCCACATGGATGACCAGTTCTGGATTCAGTATGTCGAAAGATCTTATCTGCGCCAGGGCATATGCTCAAGTGTAGCTTGATTGTGAGTTGAAACTCGGGTCATGAGAGTGAGGTGGAGGGGAAGAATGACAGAACTAAGGAACATTGTGTGTTCTCTCGGTGTTATGCTGCACCCTGGCTGTCCTGTTCTTTCCCTTGACCCTTGTGTGAGGGAATGTCCACTTGTCTCTGGATGGGCTTTGGATCTCCACTCTGAATTCCATCATTTGCATTGTGTTATTAGTTTGGTTTTTGATGCCTGGTATCTTATTCTGTCTTCACCTCGTGGTCACAAAGGCTGGTGTGCTTCTTCCATAGGGTTTTGTGGCTTCCGAGTTACATGGCCGATGTTTATGTTCAAGCCTTTAAGACCCCAGATGCTATATCTTTTGAAAGCTGGACACCATCAGCTTTCTTCACCTCCTTTGCTTATGCACACATTTGTCTTGAGCAAACATGTTGGGAAGGTGAGCATCATGGTCTGCCAAGTTAATAGAACAAAGTGTTCTTGAACTGAGGAGTACTTGAGTGGAGGATCAATGTCCATCTGCTACCTCAATACTAAACCTATAAGTAAATATATGCACATAGATCTATTTCCCCATCAAGATATTTAAATATATTTATACATGTACACGCCTGTATTTAGACCTTTATAAATGCCCTTTGCCTACTAGTTCTTTCCTTGATTTCCTTTTACTTTCCTCTTGTCCCACTGCCATGCTCAGCCTTCTTTTGGGTTTCAGTAATTCCTCTTGGTTACATTGCCCTTGATCAAGTCCTAACAGGCCTCTTACACAGGCCTCGACACTGATTTTGGATCACTTGTCGTTCCCTTGTCCCTCGGTTGATTAACACCACTTCCTTTCCTCCACCTCCCCCTTTGCCATGTACCCCGGGGAACACTGGTCCCATTGCTTTCCCCTCCAGATGGTTTATCCTGCCTATCTTCTAGACATAGACCTGAGGAGATCATAATATGCACACAAAAAACAAGACAGAGCAAAAGAAAGTGACAAAAGGAAGCAAAACTATGGCACCACCAAAAAGCCAATGACACAAAAAAGGGAAAGCCTGTAAATGGTTCAAGGCCTGTTTGCTGACCTTTAGGAGTGTTCTCTGGTTGAGTCTGATTGGGTTACACGCACTGGACCAAAAGTCGTTTGTGGTACTCCACAGGACTTCCTTGTTCTGCTCCCCGTGCTGTTCTGTTGCATTCCTCCAGAGTTTGCCTCGGTATGGTGGTGTCAGATCGGGCACAAATCCCCCACTGTCTCCAGTGTTGTCCCCTGAAGGGCTATGTGTCAGTGAGGGATGTCGTGTCTCATAGTGGGGCCAGCCATATGGTCCTCTCTGTGCATTGGCTGCTCTGAGTGGGGATATCATCCTCAAGGCTTGGTGGGCCAGGGTGTGCTCCACTCTCTCTTCCTCGCCCGTCATTTGCTCCCCAGTGCTCTGATCAGACATGTCACTCTCCCTGAGCTATAGCTTCAATGCGGTCCTCTGATGTAAATTCTTCTGTGGGGAGGGGTGGCTGTCCACGAAGTAGGGATTGGGGCCTGGCCCTCAGACCTTTCTCTTGGTTCCCTGCTTCATGCCAGTATATTGCATTCACATCTTGGAGCACCGGCATGAAGCCTGGTCCCTCTTTCCCTATGGAGATATAAACAATACCCTCGCCTTGGGTGGGTCAGTGCCCTTTTCTCCACTATCCATTTCTCCTTTTTTTCCTTTTTATTTTTACCTTTTCCTTTTCAGTTGGCTACCATATGTACCCCCTGGATTTGGTCTGTCCCATTCCATACTACCTGGACCTCACTCAGGAACGTTTGTGTACATTTGCTCTTGCCCTATGCCCCTTTTGCATTTTTTAAGCTTACCCCAGCGAAATCATGTTGCACTTGTTCTCTTGTGCGTGGATTACTTCACTTAGCATCATATCATCCAGCGATGTGCTTATTGCGTTCATCAGTACTTCTTAGTGATGTGTAGTGCTCCATTACATTTATGTACCACGGTTTTTTAATCCATTCGTATGTTGATGGAAATTTGGGTTGTTTCCAACTCTTTGCCTTTGTGAATTGTGGCGCAAGGAACATTAGAGCGCAGCTGTCTGGCCGTGGCTTGTTCCTTGCCTCTCTGGGTGTATGTCCACTAGAGGATTTCTGGGTCGTAAGATAGGTAATTTTCCATCTGCTTTAGAAATCACCAAATGGATTGCCATCGTGGCTGTATATACCTACAGGTTCACCAGCAGTGGATGATAGCTCCTATCTCACCACAGCCCCTCCAACACTTGTTGCTTTCTGATTCTTTGAATTGGGCTTTCTTTGAAGGCATTAGGTGGTACCTCATTGTTGTTTTCATTTGCATTTCTCTTATGGCTAAAGATCGGGAACATTTTCTCATATGTTTGTTGGCCATTCTGATTTTTGCCCCCTGTGAAACTTCTGTTCAGGTCCTTTGCCCACCTCCTCAGTGGGAAATAGGTTTTTCTCTTTTGGGAAGCTAGCAGAATAGTGTAGATTTTAGTAATGAGGCCTTTGTCTGATTTGTCATTGCTAAAGATGTTTTCCCAGTCCGTGGACTGCCTTAGTACCCTCTTGGTGAATTATTTCGATGTACATAGGTTTCTTATCTTCAGTATATACCATTTCTCAATTGGTGACTCCTCTGTATGTATGTCCTTCCCTATTTCTGATAGCCTAAGTATTTCCTGCCCCAAAGTTCTCAGGTGTGTCCTTTTCCCCTCATTGATGGCCCTAATTGTTTAGGATTTTACCTTGAGCTCGGTGGTCTACCTTGAGTTGATCCCTTTGCATGGAGTGAGATAAAGGTCTTACTTCATTTTTCCACAGGTAGATCTCCATTTTTTTCCAGCACCACTTGTAGAAGAGGGCATCTGCTTCCCATTTGATATTTTGGGGGCCCTTATCAAAGATCAGTTGTCTGTATGCTGATGATCTGATTCCTGCGTGTTGTTCTTTTCCATTGGTCTGCGTACCTGTCATTGTATCAATACCATGTGGATTTGACCACCGTGGTTGTATAACATATGCCAAAGTCAGGTAAAGGAAGCCCTCCCACTGTATCCTTCCTTTTGAGGAGTTCTGGGCTAATTCGGGGCTTCTTCTCTCTCCATAAGGAGTTGGTAATCAGGTTTTCCATTTCTTTGAAGAAAGAGGAGGGTAATTTCATTGGGATTTTGCATTAAACTTAGATAGTGCCTTGGCCAAAACTGGCATATTCACTAGGTTGAGACTTCCAATCCATAAGCATGGGCTATCCTTCCATTGGTTGAGTTCACCCTTGCTTTCTTGTAATAGTGTTCTGTAGCTTTCCTCATATAAATATTTTGTTCTTTTAGTCAGGTATAGCCCTAGTTATTTCCATTTGTGCTTTGCTATTGTCAAGGGTACCACCTTTTGGTATCTCCTCTTCTGTGGTCTTATTCGATGTGTATTGCAGTCTGATACACTTCTGTTTGTTGGTGTTGTAACCTGCCACTCTGCGATGTTCCCCTCTCACTTCCTGCACTCCCCTCAGGTGCTTTTGGGATTTTCCATATATAAAATCATATCATCTTCAAACAACGATAGCTTCACCTCTTCCTTCCCCAAGTGAATACCTTTCACGCCATTTGTTTGCCTTACCTTTTGTGTTGGGTGTTTTTCTAGTAACACTTGTTGAAGAGGGCATCAGCTTCTCATTTGATAATTTTGGGGTCCTTATCAACGATCAGTTGTCTCTATGCTGATGATTTCATTTCTAGGTTTTCGTTCTATTCAATCGGTCCGAACATCTGTCATTATAACAGTACCATGTGGTTTTCACCATGGTGGTTCAATCGTAGGTGCTAAAGTCAGGTAAAGCAAGTCCTTCGACTTTATCCTTCTTCTTGAAGAGTTCCCTGAGAATTCTGGCCTTCTTCTCTTTCCATATGAAATTGCTGGTCAGTGGTTTCCAATTCATTGACAAAGGATGTTGGTACATGTAGTAGGGTACCATTACATTTGTCTAGTACCTTGGGCATGACAGAAATCTTTGCTATACTACGTGTTCTGATGTATGACCATGGGATATCCTTCCATTTCTGGAGGTCACTTTGGGGTTTCTTGTAATAGTGATCTGTAGTTCTCCACATTCAAATCGTTTTGGGCTTTTTGGTTAGGTATACCCCTAGGTATTTAAATTTGTCAACGTATCCAGCCCTTAACACATCATCATGGGTTCAGTAGGCACAATTATACAGGGATAATAAGTAAAGACTATAGTCAAGTCATAGAGAATCAGAAGAGACAGAAGATATGTTGAAATAATGGAGTCAAACACATTTCATGGTTGCATCATCATCTCAGCTCCTCTTGGTGGTACAGGCCAGGAGAGAGTGCAGGAGAGATTTACTGATAACCAAGGCTTATATATCTTTGGGGGTATGCATGGCTCTTAATTGCAGGTAGAGATATACATCACAGAAAGGGGTTGTACAATAGCCAATACAATCAATGGGGGGGATATACAATGTGCATAAGCGGAACAGCAAGCAGATGAGCTGGGGTGATGGCATGGCAGGAAAGGGTGGAATTAGAGATATACGTGTGACAAGAAGGGTGAACCATTCATTCATGATGGCGGCCTACCTTGGTCACTCTTGAGTGGCCTTGACCTCCCTGGGCTTTCCTACAAGAAAACAATTTACTACTGCCCTTATCAGAAGGAGGTGGGCCCTACTTAGGGTGTGACAGACTGCACAGTCTGATTCCTCTAGATAGCTGATAACCCTTAGGGAGTATAACCTCTGACCTACTTCTGTTCACCTCCAAGTGGATAGTCACTTACCACGTGTAGGAGGCAGCTTAGTTTGCCATATATTTAGGCGAAACAACTTGGGAGAAGTCTTTCTGTTTCCAACTTCAATTTGTGCTGTATTATTGTGAAGGGTACTAAATTGTTTATCTTCTCTTCCATGGACTATGCTGATGGATATAGTAGTTCCATAGCCTGCTGTTTGTTGATCTTGTATGCTTCCACTCTGCCATTTCCTCTCTCACTTCCTACACTCCCCTTGTGGAGCTTTTGGGTTTTCTGTTTATAAAATTATATCACACAAAAAAATTATATCACCTGAGAATAAAGATAATTTCACCTCTTTTTCCTCAGATGTATACCACTGATCTCTTTCCTTTCCCTTATGTTGTTAACTAGGAACCCCAGAACGTTGTTAAATAGAAGAGGGTGCAAGGGGCATCCAGTCTGGTTGACATTTTCAGCGCGATTCCTTTGTCTTTTTTCCACTGAATACAAATTTTGGTGTTAACTTTTCATTTGTAGCTTCATATATAGCTTGTTGTAGAGGGCAAATTAGAAGAATTTTTATATTATCTTGAAGAATTTCCCTTCCATTCCGATCTTTGTAATGTGTTAAACAGGAACGGGTGCTGGATGATATTGAATGTTTTTTCTGTGTGTATTGATATTATCATGTGGTTTTATTCCTCTTTCTTACCAATAAACCTGAATAAGGCTAATGGACTTGCAGATGTTGAAACCTCCATGCATCCTTGGAATGAATCCCACTTGTTCATGGAGAATTATTCGTTTTATCATATTTTGAATTATATTGACCAGTATTTTGTTAAGGATTTTGAATCAATGTTCATTAGAAAGATCAGAATGTCATTCTCAATCCTTGTGGATCCTTCCCCACTTTAACTATCGGTAATCTGCTAGATTCATAGAGAAAATTTGGGAGTTGGCCATTTGTGTAGGATTGTTGTCAGCTCTTGCCTGAATGCTTGCCAGCATTTTCCTGTGAAGCCATCTGGCCCAGGGGATATTTTAGTTGACATTTTCTTGATAACCTTGTCTATTTTCTCTATTTCTCTGAGTCTGTTGAGTTGCTTGTGGTCCATCTGGGAGGGTATTTGTCCATGTCTTCCAGGATGTTGAATTCATTGGTGTAACGGTACTCATAGTACTATACAATTCAGCTTTAAATATCATTAGAGCCCATTGTAGTTTTCCCTGTTTTATCCCTCAGTGGCGTGACTATTGTTATATGTTCCTTTCTTTCTTTGGTTAGGTTTGCAGTGGCCTACCTATTCTGTTAATCTGTTCAAAGAAACAACTATTTTACTGCATTGATTTGTTTGCATTGTTTTCACGTTTTCCAAGTTATTCACGTCTGCCCTAATTGTTTGTTATTTCGTTTCTTTTGCCATTTGTAGCATTGTCCTGTTAACTCTGTCATCAGGATCAATCACACCACTTAGTACGGTGACACTCTTCCTGACCTGTTGATCCAAAGGCATGAGAAGTCCAAAGTGGCCAGGGGGCATTCTCAGCTGCCACTTCAGTGGAATCCGTGCTGTGTTTCCAGGTGGGAGAGTTCCTTTCTTCAAGACCAGGACCTCCAGGCCTGAGGAACACAGGGTTGTTGGGACAGGAAGCAAACATGCTTCAAGGGGATCACTAGGAGTAATAGTGAGTGGTGCCACTCCAGCTTCCACCCCTTGGTTCCTGGACCCATGAATTCTGGCTCTTGGAGACACAGCACCATATATTGGCCGCTGGTTTAGAGCGTATACAGCTTCCTGGAGATCAGGAAGCCCCGCAAGTTGTTGCCACCTACTTGGCGTCGTAATTGCGTCTTTAGGAGCCCATTCCATCGTTCCATCAAGCTGGCAGCTTCAGGATGATGAGGAACATGATACGGCCAGTGGATTCCATGGGAATGGGCCCATTGCCACACTGTATTTGCTGTGAAGTGAGCTCCTTGATCTGAACAAAACTATGTGGGATGCCATGCCGGTGCATGAGGCATTCTTTGAGTCCACAAATAGTAGTTTTGGCAGAAGCATCACGTGCAGGGAAGGCAAATCCATATCCAGAGTAGGTGTCTATTCCAGTAAGAACAAAACGCTGTCCCCTCCATGATGGAAGTGGTCCTATGGAATCAACCTGCCACCTACTTGCTGGTTGATCTCCCCGAGGAATTGTCCCATCTCTTGAACGTAATATTGGTTTCTGTTGCTGGCAAATGGACACTCAGCAGTGGCAGTGGCCAAGTCAGCCTTGGTGAGTGGAAGTCCATGTTGCTGTGCCCATGCATAACCTCTATCCCTGCCGCCATGTGCACTTTGTTCATGTGCCCATTGGGCGATAACAGGGGTGGCAGAGGAAAGAGGAGGACCAGTCTCCACAGCGTGTGTCATCTTATCCACTTGATTATTAAAGTCCTCCTCTTCAGAGGTAATCCTTTGGTGAGCATTCACGTGAGATACAATTAACTTTACTTTCTTGGCCCATTCAGAGAAGTCTATCCACATACCTCCTTGTCACCAATTTTCCAATCATGGTCCTTCCAATTCCCTGACCATTCAGCCAAGCCATTAGCCACTGCCCATGAATCAGTATATAATCTCACATCTGGTCATTTTTCCTTATATGCAAACTGAACGGCCAGGTGCACTGCTCGAAGTTCTGCCCATTGGGAAGATATCCCTTCACCACTGTCCTTTACGGAGATCCCAGAAAAGGGCTGTAGTGCTGCTGCTGTCCACTTATGAGTGGCACCTGCATATCGTGCAGAGCCGACCGTAAACCAAGCATGACTTTTTTGGTCTTCACTTAAAGTATGGTAAGGAACTCCCCAGGAGGCCATAGGTGCAGACTGGGAGAACGGAGGCAATGTAACAGGAGTGGAGACTGTTGGCATTTGGGCCACTTCTTCTTGCAGCTTACTTGTTCCTTCAGGTCCTGCTTTGGCCCGATCTCGTATATACCACTTCCATTTAACAAGGGAGTGTTGCTGCGCACATCCAACTTTATGATTACGTGGGTCAGACAATAGCCACTTCATGATAGGTAATTCAGGCCTCATGGTGACTTGGTGGCCCATGGTGAGGCCTTCAGTCTCCAGCCAGGCCCAGTAACAGGCCAACAGCTGTTTTTCAAAGGGGGAGTAGTTGCTTGCAGAGGATGGCAAGACTTTACTCCAAAATCCCAATGGTCTATCTACGCTGTGATTCACCAATAGGGGTCTGCCAAAGACTGCACACTGCATCTTGATCTACAACTGACACCTCTAGCACCATTGGGTCAGCTGGATCATATGGTCCCAGTGGCAAAGCAGCTTGCACGGCAGCCTGCACTTGTTGAAGAGCCTTTTCTTGTTCTGGGCCCCACTCAAAAATGGAGGCTTTTCGTGTCACTTGATAAATAGGTCGAAGTAGAACACCCAAGTGAGGAATATGTTGCCTCCAAAATCCGAAGAGGCCCACTAGGCGTTGTGCCTCTTTTTTAGTCGTTGGGGGAGCTAAATGTAATAGCTTATCCTTCACTTTAGTAGGAATATCTCGACATGCCCCACACCACTGGACCCCTAGAAATTGTACTGATGTGGAGGGTACCTGAATCTTTGTTGGGTTAATTTCCCAACCCGTTGTACGCAGATATTGTACCAATGAATTTAGAGTCTTTGATACATCCTCCTGAGTGCGTCCAATCAGCATAATGTCATCAATATAATGGACCAGTGTGACATGCTGTGGAATAGACAGGTGGTCAAGGTCCCTTCGGACTAAATTATGGCACAGGGCAGAAGAGTTGATGTACTCCTGGGGGAGAGTTGTGAAAGTATATTGTTGCCCTTGCCAGGTGAAGGCAAACTGCTTCTGGTGGGCCTTTGAGACTGGTATGGAGAAGAAGGCATTAGCCAGATCAATAGCTGCATACCATGTACCAGGAGAAGTATTAATTTGCTCAAGCAATGTAATCACATCTGGGCCAGCAGCTGCAATTGGAGCTGACGATAATCCACTGTCATTCTCCAGGATCCATCTGTCTTCGTTACAGGCCAAATTGGTGAATTAAATGGGGGAGGTAGTAGGAATCACCACCCCTGCATCTTTCAAGTCTTTGATGGTGGCACTGATCTCTGCAATCCCTCCAGGCATGCGGTATTGCTCTTGGTTTACTCTTTTCCTAGGTAATGGCAATTCTAATGGTGTCCACTTGGCCTTTCCTACCATGATAGCCCTTATTCCACATTTTAGGGATCCGATATGGGGGTTCTGCCAGTTACTAAGTATGTCTATTCCAATGATGCATTCTGGAACTGGGGAAATAACCACAGGATGGGTCCCGGGGCCCACTGGACCCACAGTGAGGCATACTTGAGCTAAAACTCCATTGATAGCTTGACCTCCATAAGCCCCCACTCTGATTGGTGGGCCTTTGAAACATTTTGGGTCTCCTGGAATTAGTGTCAGTTCTGAGCCGGTGTCTAGTAATCCCCGAAAAGTTTGATTATTTCCTTTCCCCCAATGAACAGTCACTGTTGTGAAAGGCCGCAGGTCCCTTTGGGGAAGGCTAGAAGGAAGACTAACAGTATAAACCTTCAGTGATGTAGCAGGATCCTCCTTACAAGGGACCCGGCCTCCCCTTCATTCAAGGGGTTGTGGGTCTGTAAACTGGCTCAGGTCTGGGAATTGATTGAGCGATCGTGACTGTCTATTCTGCTGTTCACCTGATCTACCATTCTTTTGCCTGTACAGATCACGTAAATATTTAGTAGGCTTCCCATCCATTTCATTCCTAGGGACACTGCGGCTAAGTAGCCAATGCCATAATTCCACACGAGACAGGTTGCTTTGATTGTTATTGAAAACTCGTTGTCTATTATAACCACGCCCACCCTGTCTCCGTGGATCCAGTGCTGACACCTGCCCTCTACCATCACGGGGACCAATCAGCCCCATTGTGGGAAAATGTCGGAGTTCGCTTCGGGCAGTGCCCACTGTTAATCCTGGTGCACATAGAATAGCAATTACAGGAGTCTTAAGAGATGCTGGGGCCCACTTCACAAACTTGTTCCTTATGGTTATGGTAAAGGGTATGTCTTCAGGTCACCCCCTTTTTGGATCTATGGGAATATCTTGATAGATCCATTCTAACATACCAATTTCTCTAAGCTTTTGGATGCCTTCCTCTACAGTGTACCAAGGCAGGTCAGGGTCTTCAAGTTGGTCTAATCTAGGCCATCTGGCAGTCCATGCTTCATTGAACTAACCACATAAAGACTTAGATCCTTTTTTAGCCTGTCTCGCAGAGACATTGAAAGAAGAGTCTGTGCTTAGGGGTCCCATATCCAGAAACTCAGACTGGTCTAATATTACATTTCGTGCACCAGTATCCCACACCCTGAGTAACCATTCCCAGGGGTATTCTCCAGGCTTTTGCTTGTACGTATTTGAGAACTCAAGCAGGTCTTTATGTGTGTAGCGCACTTCTTCTTGGATAATCTTCTCAACCTCACCTTTAGGAGGTTTCTGAGACTTCATTTTAGTGACAGGTCTAGTGGAAATAATGGGTGCTGAGGGTGTTTCCTGGGTGCTCTCAGCAATACCTTGCGAGGCATCTTCCTCAGGTAATGCTACTGATGCAGCCCCACCTGGCCTATCAACTTGAATCGTTTGGCTAATCTGCTCAGGTGTTTCTAAGGGCTCAATATCCTCTACTTCCGGATCATCAGCCCCTATGTTCCCATCCCATGTTTCAGGGTCCCAACTTTTCCCAATGAATGCCCTTACTTTGGTTTCAGACACTACTCTAGATCTGCAATTCAGCTGCCGTTGTCATTCAGCCACTCATATAATGAGACTCTGGACCTGGTTCTCAGCAATGTCAGCTCTTTTACTAGAGTAGAGAAGGCTCTCCTTTGTAGCACAGATGGAAGTTTTCAAATCTGTTAGTCTGCATGTGAGGCGTGCTTTTGAGGCTCTGAGATCATCCCTCTCCTTAATAACACTTTCCATCGTATGAAGGACCAGCCAACCAGCTTCGCTATACTTGTCATTTTCACAAAACTCCTGGAAAATATCAAATATACGATTGCCAAGAGCATCTCCTTTATCCAGCATGTCATCTACTTTAGGTGCTACTTTAATATTATCTTTGCTATTTCAGACCATGGATTAGTACGGGTAGTAGACGTATCCCCGTCAAGACTAAATAGGTTGGAAAACCAATTTAAGAAATCCATATTTGGTGCCAAAGGGACCAGGTATAAGGCATCATGCAAAAAAAAAAGAATATGTGTGCGTGTGTGTATATATATATATATATATATATATATATATATTTATTTATATATATATATACCATAATGAATGAAGGGGGAAGTGCAGAGTGGAGACCCAAGGCCCAAGCGTCGGCCACTGGAGATCCCCTCAGAGAGGGGTTTAGGAGAGGAGATGGGTCAGTCAGGGTGCGAGGTAGTGCCGATGAAGAGCAAAGCTTTCCCCCAGATTCTGGATGCTTCCTCCCCCCAACTACCATGATCCGAATTCTACCTTAGAGGGCTGGATAGGGCAGAGGTTGTACATTGGTAATATGAGGGCTGGAGGCACAGGAAATCCAGGGTGGATGATATCTTCTGGACCAAGGGTGTGAGGGATGATGCTGGGAGAGTATAGGGTGAGTGGGTTGGAAGGGGGAACTGATTACAAGGATCCACATGTGACCTCCTCCCTGGGAGAGGGACGGCAGAAAATGTGGGAAGGGAGACTTGGGATAGAGCAAGATATGACAAAATAACGATGTATAAATTACAAAGGGCACATGAGGGAGGGGGGAAAGGGGAGGGAGGAGGGAAAAAAAAGGACCTGATGCAAAGGGCCTAAGTGGAGAGCAAATGCTTTGAGAATGATTGGGGCGGGGAATGTATGCATGTGCTTTATACAATTGATGTATGTATATGTATGGATTGTGATAAGAGTTGTATGAGTCCCTAATAAAATGTAAAAAAAGAAAAGGAAAAAAAAGAAAGAAAAGAAAATGATTAGGGCAAAGAATGTACAGATGTGCTTTACACAATTGATGTATGTATATGTATGGACTGTGGTAAGAGTTGTATGAGCCCCTAATAAAACGTTTAAAAGAAAAAAGAGAAATCCATATTTGTCAAACTGGCTGCAGCGCCAGGCCAGGCGCAGGGGCGGCGGAGGCAGTGGCGAGGGCGGCGTGAGAGCGAGGCTCTGGCCCTGCGCAGGCCCAGGCCAGCAGCGGCTAGGAGGGCGAGGCATGCTGACCTGCAGGCCTCCAGCGGCGGCAGCGGCAGCAAGGGGCACAGGGGTTCCTGGGAGGCGCAGCGTCAGGCCCTGGCGCGCGCCCGCCGCCCCTTCCCCACGCCGCGGCCGCCTGGGCAACTTGTGGCCAAAGTTTGGCCCCAGCCTCAGGAGTGCGCGGGGCGGGCCGCGAAGTTGGCTGTGGCCCCCGCCGCGGCTCGGGCCGGCCCATGGCCCGCGCGCCCCCGCCGGAGCCCCTGGGCGGCCGGGCTCCTGCCCCCGGGGCCCCCGGGCCTCAACGCCAGTGCGCCTCCCCCGGCCCCGGGCCCGCGCACGCGTGGGAAAGTTGGCCTGGAACCGGCCCGACCAGTTCCGCCGGCGCGCACACCGGCCGTAGAAGTTGGTGCTGCAAAACTTTTTTGGGGGGTTCCGCGGGAGCCCCCGTGCGTCGGGACCGGATGCGCGCCGGCTAGCGACCCCTGGGCCGAGAGAGGTACCCCCAGAGCGACGCGCAGCGGGGGCGCCCCGGACCCGCGGCCCGGGGGCTATGGCCATGGTGGCCGGAGGCTGGGGCGGCCCCGGCGGCGGTGGAGACGCGAATGGCGTGGACAAGGTGGGTGGCTACCCGCGCGCCACCGAGGACTCAGCCTCGCCCCCGGGCGCCGCCAGCGACGCCAAGCAGGGCGATGAGGAGCGGCGGGGGCTGCAGGTGGACTGTGTGGTGTGCGGGGACAAGGCGAGCGCAAGCACTAGGGCGTCCTCACCTGCCAGGGCTGCAAGAGCTTCTTCAAGCGGAGCATACTCCTCAACCTCAGCTACACCTGCAGGTCCAACCGTGACTGCCACATTGACCAGCACCACCGGAACCAGTGTCAGTACTGTTGCCTCAAGAAGTGTTCCGGTCGGCATGCGCAAAGAGGCCGTGCAGCGGGGCAGCAGCCCCCACTCGCCTCCAGGTCCTGGCGCCGCGTCTCCGGCAGCCCCCCCCCCCCCCGGCTTGGCGCTGGCGGAGGCGGTGGGCGGAGACCTCTTCCATGGCCAGCCAGTGTGGGATCTGATCGCACAGCTGCTGCACGCCAAGCCCTACCTGGTGGTGGCCGGCCACTTTGGCATGGGCGCGGCGAGCGCCTTCGGCCCGGGCGGCGCGGGCGCGGTGCTGGGCATCGATAACGTGTGTGGAGCTGGCGGCGCGGCTGCTCTTCAGCACCGTGGAGTGGGCGCGCCACGCGCCCTTCTTCCCCGAGCTGCCCGTGGCCGACCAGGTGGCCCTGCTGCGGCTCAGCTGGAGCGAGCTGTTCCTGCTGAACGCGGCGGAGGCCGCCCTGACCCTGCACACTGCGCCTCTGCTGGCCGCAGCCGGGCTACACACCGCTCCGTTGGCCGCCGAGCGGGCGGTGGCCTTCATGGACCAGGTGCGCGCCTTCCAGGAGCAAGTGGACAAGCTGGGCCGCCTGCAGGTGGACTCGGCGGAGTATGGCTGCCTCAAGGCCATCGCGCTCTTTACTCTTGATGCCTGTGGCCTCTCAGACCCAGCACACGTGGAGAGGCTGCAGGAGAAGGCGTAGGTGGCCCTGACCGAGTACATGCTGACCCAGTACCCAGCCCAGCCCCAGTGCTTCGGCCGCCTGCTGCTGCGTCTGCCTGCCCTGCGCGCCGTCCCAGCCTCACTCATCTCTCAGCTGTTCTTCATGCGCCTGGTGGGCAAGACACCCGTTGAGACGCTGATCCGAGACATGCTGCTCTCGGGGAGTACTTTCAACTGGCTTTAGGGCTCCGGCCAGTGACCGACCTCCAGCGACACAGATGCTCGGGGTCCCCAGGCCAAGGATAGGGACAGCCTCCCCAAGTGGCTAACCAGAACCATGACTAGGGCGAAAGATCATTATGTAATATGCAGTAGCCCTTAGTGACCCTGGTTACAATTTGACTCGGAGGCTACTGGACTTCAGAGCCTTACAAGCCTGGAAGGTTTATTTCAGGCATAGCAAGCATATGCCTCGGCGGTGCTGACTTGCGTTCTGCACCTGGATAGGCACCTGAAGTCATTTGGAGAGGATGTCTATGTAAGTTGGTTTTACATAAATTTCTGTGCTGGATTCCTTGTGCTTGTGGATTTTCTTGTCCTTCTTGGTTTGCTGTTATTTTACTACTGAGTTGGCTTTTGTGGTTTTCTTCATTTTGATGAGGTTTCTTTCCTATTTCTTACGACATTCCCTTGATAGTTATTTTCTTATCTAGTGTAAGATGGTCATGTTTCTCTTGTGTACTGCTTGCCTTCCTCTCCATACAGTTTCTTTGCATGTACTTTTCTCCCCCTATTTGCTTCGTGTTTGTCTCCATTGCAGATTGATATTTGTAGCTCTCTCTTTTCAGTCTTGTGTCATATTTGCAGAACTGCTTCACCTTGGTTACTGTCTGGTGGGGACTGCCTTGCTCATTGATCTCAGGTTTATGTTTGCTCTTCCTTGTGATTCTCCATCCATAGAATAGCCTTCGTATTTTTTTATAACTCATTCCGCTGCTTTGGATTTCTGGAATTCTCCTTGACTGAAAATGCCCTTATTTCTTCTTCATATTTTGCTGGATTTAAGATCCTTGCTTGGCAGTTATTTCTTTTAAAGTTTCATATATGTTGTCACGTTGCCTTATGCCTGCAGAGGTTTGTTGAAGGAAAACAAACAAACAGAAAACCACACTCAGCTTAATTGTTTGCTTTCCCTTTGCAGACCCCCTGCTGGGGCTGCTTCCATAAATGTGCTCCTTACAGTTCTGCTCACAGGCGTGCCCTCATGGCTCTCAGATTTTGCGTCCATGGCTTTATTCTGAGAAGTCCACTCTCCCATGCCATTTTCCCTGAGCCTTTGGATCCCTCTCCTAGGGAATGCTACTGTAGGTCTGATACGTCTGCTTGACTTACTGTAGATGGCCAACCAATGAATGAGTACATCAACCCCGCAAGCTCCAATACTGGACAGAGAATCTGTGCTGAGTGGGCCATATCAATAAACTGAGACTTATCAGAGTTTATGTTCCTTGTACAATAATCGCACAACCTTTATAACGATCCTGACACATAGTCTGAAGGTTTCTGTCTGCACAAGTTAAGGAATTCTAGAATATTTTTGGGGGGTAGAGCATAGCTGTTCCTGGCCCAACACCTGGGCTTCACTTTGGGAACTTGCTATGAGTTAAGTCTAGGTAGAGGTCTGGAGGCCATAAACCGTGGGAGGTGTTTCCTGGGCCCATGCAGCGGTGTCTTGCTCCAGATACAGCCTAAGCACCATTATCGGCACACATCCCAAACTCAGTCATTTGGACGCATGGGGACCCTACAGGACAGAGTAGACCTGCTCCTGTGGGTTCTGAGACTGTAATTCTTCATGAGAGAAGAAAACCTGGTCTTTTGTTAGGGGAGCTGCCCTTGGTTTGACCTTTCTGCTCTTGTGTTTTGTAGCACAGAGGATGATCACTGTGCCATCAGGGCCAGGGATGAAAACACCTTCTTGGTTCGTAGTGATAGATTTCTCAAAACTTACCGAGAGATGTGGGGTATGTACAGTAGCTTTAGGGCTTGCATCAGACATCAGAACCAATTTAGACAACTCATCTTTTCTCATTCTGTTTCTTTAGAACCTCTCCTGGTCCCGTCAAGTCAACTCTGATGCGGAACAACCCTCTACAACAGGGTAAGCTTCCCCTCTGTGTTCCAGAGACTGTAATTCATTATTGCATTAAAATGTTTCTTCCTTTTGCTGTGGTGTAACACGTGGTTTTGAACTGTTGACCTTGACCTTAGCAGCCAATGCATAAGCGCTATGCCACCAGGGTTCTCTAGAGAAGCAAGACCAAGGATACTTGTATGATACATGTATGGACAAATAGAGATTTATATCCACAATTGCCTAAACAGCTATAGAAGCAGGTAAGTCCAGTTTGGTTCAAGTTCATCGGTCATATATAAGCGGGAGACTTCTCCTGTCTCATAGAGCTACGGGAACTGATGGACATGAAAGAGGAAGATGCAGGAAGAGGGTCTCGGGTGGGGAAGGCAGCGCTGCATGAATCTGAGGTGGGATGAATCAATACAAGTTGACATTCCACTGATGGTTAGTGTGATCAGTAGGTGACCTAACAGGAAATTGACAAACCAGATGTAGAATCCAGAAGTGGACAAAGGGAAATGGGCAAGACAAAGCACGCTTCTGCACAGGATTCCTCTTATAATAGAGACGACAACCCAGAAGAGGGCTCATGGGACTTACACCTGATCGATAAGTTGGACTCTAACTCTATTTTCACACAAACAGGTCCAGCTGACAGAAATTCTAATGATCACAGATGAGAAAGAGAACGTTCAAATGTGGTGCACAAAAGGAAAATTAGGACCGCCTCATTCCTCATAAGACACGATGCTTTCTCATTGTCTTTTCCGATAAGAGCAGAACTTTGTGTATCAGCAATTGACGCCGTCTGGCACTTCTGAGTGATGTAACTCTCTCTCTATATGTATCTGATGAATCCACAACTGATGAAAGAGTAGATAGTTGATGGTCCTATGACATTCACATTCAACATCAGAAACCAGCAAGGCACTGTGATCTTGTAACTTGGTTTAGTAGGGAAGCACAAAGAGCTTATGTTTGGGTATAAGATCCCATTTGGAATCTTTACTAGCAAGTTAATTGGATTGACCTTATTACTCTGTGTGTAGATCTATTCACACAAACACTGCGAAAGCACCTTCTTTTGTTGACCCTCCGATTCTTCTTTCATTCGTTAAGCACAACTTAACTGCTCAAATGTTCCTGAAATTAGAATTTTATTGAAGAGTAGTATTTTTCATTTTTCTCTCAGCTCTGCCAATAGTGGTGGGTGGGTCAACAAGAAGAAAGTCCATTCGTGCTACAACTCCAGAAATATCTGGTGATTAGAGCTAACTGCATACCTCTGAAATCAGAGGTAAATACTGGTTCTGAAACTTGAGGACATAAACAAGGCTCCTTCTACCAGGAAAGAAAAGAACACACTGCCATCCCGGAAGAGATTGTGGAAATTGTAACGTTGTAGCAGAAGCTTACAATAATAAAATGAAACATGATAGTAAAACAAACTCCACTGGAAGGAAAAAAGCCAAAAGAAGATGAAAATTGATGAGATAAACCAAAATTATTAGAGGAACAATCTACTATGTCCATTTTATTTATTATTTTTAGTAGGTTCGTTTTCCTTCATTTCCTTGAATGAGAGTTTTAGACAGGAAAGTCACAGGCAATATAGTTCAATGCAAAGCAGAAGAATTGTAAGCAAAAACTTTAAATTAGTAGAGATGACCAACAATTCAGTTGTAGTAAGAAGCTATTACCATCCATCCCTAGGAGGTAATGACAATGCTATGTGGTGATGTTACTTAAGCCCAGGGGCTGGAAGCCCATATCCAGTGTTGAAATCATGGGGTCAGAACTGGAAGCATAGCGCTGTTTACCACTAGCAGTCTACACAAACAAACAAACAAACCAAAACATCCAAAATGAAACTTGTTGAATTGAACTAGAACTCTAAGAGACTATATGAGAAAGACCAACAGTAAAAAAAACTTGATCAGAACAAACTGTGGGTAGCACCGTGAAGAACGGGAATTCCAGAACACTTCCCTGTGCTCGTGCAGAACCTGTGCCTGGTTCAAGAGGAAGTCACAAGAGAGAACAAGGGCACACTGTGTGCTTTAACATCATCAAAGGTTTGTGTCAGACCTGCATCCTCTAACCCTACTTACTCAGTCTGTATGCTGAGCAAGCACTCAGAGAGGCTAGATTACCTGAATAAGCCTGCACATCAGGACTGGAGGAATCTTTATTAATACCCTGTGCTATGCAGGTGACAACCTTGTTTGGCGAAAGTGAGGGGGATTCAAACATTTGCTGATAAAGTTCAAGGGCAGAAGCCTTCAGCATGGGTTACAACTCAATGAAAGAAAACGTAAATCTTCATAACTGGACCAATATGTAGCAGGGGATAAATGGAATAAAATGTGAAGTTGGTAAGGATTTCATCTTGCTTGGATCCATAATCAATACTCATGGAAGCAGCCGTCAAGTGACCAAGCTACACTTTGTTTTGGGTCAATCTCTACAACCCCTGTTTAAAGCATTGAGAAGCAAGGATTATACTCTGAGGACTAAGGTGGGCTTGACCTAAACCAAGGTCTTCCCAATGGTCTACTCTGCATGTGAAAATTGCACATTGAAAATGGAAGACCAAAGAAAATCCAACGCACTTGAACCGCGGTGTTGGAGAAGATTATTGAAAGTATATGGACTGCCAGAAGAACGAACAGACCAATCCTGGAAGAAGGACGGCCAGAATGCTCCTTAGAGGCAAGGATGGTGAGTCTTTGTCAAACCGAGGAAGGCCGTAGACGAGATTGCGAGATTGATTGACAGTGACTGTGTCACTGCGAACTCCACCCTACGAACAAGTGGGAGGATGGCACAGGAAGGACCAGGTGGTGTGTTTCCTTCTGGGGAGCTGGGAGTAGGAATGACTTGATGGCCCCTGACAGCAACATCAACTACAGAACAATCTCTCAAACAAGATATTGAAGAAAAGTATAGGTTCATTTATGTAACCTTCAAAATCGGACCAAAATTCAACATCAGAGAGGCATCCATCTACACTCAGTGATTATTAGAAATGGCAGGATAGTGCCTCACTCCAGTGGAGAGAGATGAGGTGAGTGGTTTCAGGAATATTTAAATAAGAACAAATTTTCAAAACAGTTCTTATATATTTTGTTTCCCCTAAGCAAATAACACAAGACAATATTAATTTTATACCAATATGAAAAAATTAAAATACAAGCTCACAGCCTACATATGTAGAGAAATAATTGAAAACATTGACCAGCTTTAGAACAGGGGACTGGAAGTATGTGTGATTAAGAAGGAAAATGCTGATCTTTCTTTGAAGTTTTCTGTTGTCTATGACTTTATTAAATCTCTTCAAATTTCTTTGGAAAAAATGAACAAGTCCAAATAGTTTATAAATAATTCTTCACTGTAGATTCTTGAGTCACTGCTACAGTTCAAAGTGCATGTCCAATTCTCATTTTTCTAAATCGACTAACTTTGTATTTAATTTTTAATGTGTTTCCATTTTAAGATTATTTCTTTATCTTTTAATTTTAGTATTTTAACATTGTATTAACATATAACTCATACATCACACACATTAGTGATTCAAACATCAAGAATTGTGCGATCTTTGCCACAATCCACGTTGGAGTATTTTCAACATTCTTGCATCCATCAGTACTAGCATCCCCTGTCCCCCTGTGTCTTCTAGTGTAGTCAGAGAAACCGATTGAGCTATATGTTTACCTATCCAGAATTTCTGATAAAAATCATACAAAATGGGAAAATATAGCAACCATAAAATAGAACAGAACAGTCTCCTTGCAAAAGTAATTAAAAACTAGGACAGGTTAAAAATGGGTCAAAAGCAAGGATCAACCTTGAAGCCCCTCCCAGGGAGACAAAGAACAGAAAAGTGGGTGAGGGGCGATGGAGGACGATATAAGATTTGGACAAAATGATCTGTAATTTATCAAGGGCTCATGAAGGAGATTCCCAGGGGAAGTGGGGGGAAGAAATGGGGAGCGGATATCAGGGGCTCAAGTGGGAAGAGACTTGAAAATGATGATGGCATTTTTAGGTGCAAATGTGCCTGACACACTGGAGAAATGTATGGATTGTGATAAGAGATTTAAGAGCCCCAATAAAAGTATTAAAAAATGGATCAAGGGGGGAAAATGTTAATATCTAAAATAATTAAAAGCAATCTGCAGCAGGGGTCAGAAAACTCTAACTTATAAGTTCTATGCAGCTCCTTCAGCAAGGATATGTGACTATGATGTAAAATTGAAAATGAAGATAACACCATGATACTTTCATTTATAGTATTACTTAAAATTTTCCTTATTTATAAATATATTTTATAGCTCTTGAATAATTTTTAAATTATTGTTATGTACCACGATGGCTAATGAATATAAAAAAATTTGTTGACCCCTTATCTCAGTGATTCACTTTCCAATTCACCCTGTCTGTGGACCAGATTGTTTACACGGGTATTCAATCAACTGAGGGAATTAACTAGAGGCTCAACGCACAGAAGGTCTACGCAAACGGAGGGGGCTTTCACTGTCATCCTTAGCCTTCTGCTAACCAGGTTTTCAGAATTTAAACTCTAATATAATTCCCTCCTCTAATCTTAGAGTCTACTATTCCAAATCCTTGGATCACACGACTACTTTGGCACTTCACCTAGATGGTTGCTTGTTAAGACAAGTTGTTAAGACACTACATGCTAGATGCTATTGTTGCTGATCACAGGGCACTATCTGATTTCTTCCCCCACACTTTTCTCTAGCACCCAGCTCTTCAGTGATCACTTCATGAGTTTAAGTATGGAGCCACAGTGTAATAACAGTTCTTCGATAAGGGTTTATGGTTAATGCCATATGGAGTAACGGAGACTGAGTGTTTACAGGAGCTGAGACCACCAAACCTTTCTCCTTTTGAAAGGTCTATGGACATAAATTGACACACGTTTTCTTAACTGCCATCCTGGCCACAACTGACTGAGCCCAGGCTTGGCATAATCTGACGTACAGGTTGCTCTTGTCAATTTCTGTGGAGGTGATTCCAACTCATGGCAACTCACATGTGGAGCATAACTGGTCTGGGGTTTTCAAAAGTCTGTTCTTTCAAGACCAAGTCACCAGGTCTGTCTTTGGAGGCTCTCTCCCCAACCTTGTGGCTACGAGGTAGATCATTTGTGCCACTCAGCCACCAAATCTGTAAGTTGGCCAGAAACCCTTCATCAATTCCTTGTGATAGAGAACTGGTTGACTTCAGGCAGCAATGCTGAAGCACAATAATGCGTGAGAGAGGGATGGCTCTGAACCAGCAAAAGCCAAGGTAAAGAAGAGACTGCAGGTGTAGCCCACCAAAGGCTGAGCCCTCTTCCCCACTTGAAACATATTTCCTTTATTATATGTAAATTTGCCTCCCAAAAGTGTTTTTTCTTAAAATCAGCACACTGTTGGGTGCTGATCAGTTCAAACATTTTCTCTAACAGAACAAACAAATGATACACAATTGGTGGCAAGTTGGGTTGCAGTTGCAATGGGGCCCCCAGAGTCCTGAAGGTTAGAGGAACCAAAGAGCTGCAATGCAAATTCTCATGACTGAAAACCAACATCACCGCCATTGAGGTGATTCACCTGCTGGCAATCCGACAGGACAAGGTAGAATGGCCCCTGGGTTCCTGAAGCTGACTCTTCACAGCAGGCCGTAGCCTTCTCCTTCTCCCAGCTAACAGGATGATTGTCACAGGACCAAAGGGGTTTTGTAAAACAAGAATAAGAATGAAACGAGAACAAGGCTGGACATACAATATTATTAATAAATCAAGAGATTTTCATATGAAAGTGCAGCACAGAGCTGGAACCAGAGGCCAGAGAGGCACGTGGCTGTTGACAGTAGCATCTGAATGCTTAATAAATTCTAATTACTTAGAGAAATAGACATTAATATTTCTCAGATGAAACGTTAAAATAGCCAAGTCCCTCACGAGGCTCTTGCTTCACTTTCATATAACACACCCCTTGTCCATGATTTTATGAGCTTTTTCTCTCCACCTTCACATCCAAGTTTAACCACACACACAAAAAAAATGCCTGCAACTTTAGTGTACTTGACTGGTTTTAGAAGCAAATAACGAAAACAACTTTGACCATGTAATAATCTTTTCAGGTTAACTTTTCTCAATGCTTTTGAATTTAAATGAATTTTCAGCTCGTTATTTTTATGATGTGAGGCTTTATAGAAATGAGCTAATAGGAATGCCCAGTAACCAACAAGGGCTCTTATTTAAGATAAACTCATGACACAGTGGCCTATGCATTGGGCTGATAACCACAGCTTAGAGGTTCAACCTCACCAGCCAATCCACGGCAGAAAGATGAGGCTCTCTTCCTGTAAAGATACAGTCTCAGAAACCTTAAGGAGCAGCACTACTCTGTCCTCAAGGGTTAGTATGGTCAGGAATGAACTTGATGGCAGTGAGTTGTGGGGCAACTAAGAGCCAAAGGGCCTTTATCTTCCTGAATGCAAAAGCAGGGGAGAGAGAGAGGCAATTCAGTGGGTCAGAAAGCCTCCTGCTTAGGCGCTTTGAAGTCTGTGGCTTGAATACAATCTTCTCCACTAACTATCTCTACAAAGGCTCACCAATTTCTGGGTTAAAAGAGTAACGGAGGCAGCCTCCAAACCTAAAATTATCTGACTCCAGGGTCCATGTTTCTTTCTTTCTTTTAATATTTTTCAAAATAAATTAAGTGGAGATTTACATTTCAGATCATCCAATTGGTACATAAAAACTTAAACTACTTACCAAAACACTCAGTAGCTTGCCCTGCTGTCCTCATTTGATTTCTCCCCTCCCTCTTATGGAATGCTATCTTCCACTTCACCCAAGGGAACTCTTTTCTACCCCATGTTGTTTCTTTACTCCTTGAATTAAAAAAATACTTTTATTGGGGGCTCTTGCATCTCATCACAATCCACGATTCATCCAGTGGGTCAAGCACATTTGCACATATACCGCCATCACCATTTTCAAAGCAATCTCTTCCCACTTGTGCCCTTGATATCAGGTCCCAATTTCTTCCTCCTCCTTCCTTCCCTCACAAATCATTGATAAGAGATATAGATTATTATTTTCATATCTTATATCATCTGATGTCAGTCACCACCCACTTTTCTGTGGTGCGTCCCACATGGAGGGGATTATAGGTTGATCCTTGTGATCAATTCCCCTCTTCTCCCCGCCACCCTCCCCTAGTCCTCCTAGTATCTCTACTCTCATTATTGGCCCTGAGGGGTTATCTATCCTACATTCTCTGTGTTGTGAGTTCTTATCTGTAGCCGTGTGCATGCTCTGGTCTAATCCGATTTTTGAGGTAGAATTGAGGTCATGATAGTGGGGGGAAGGAAGAACAAAGAATGAGAGAGAAATCCTGTGTTTCATCAGTGCCATACTGCACCCATACTGCCTCATCTTTTCCCTGTGACCCCTCTGTGAGAGTGTGTCCAATTGTCTACCTCCGGCCATTCACATTGGGTAGGATTTTGTTCTGGGGCTTAGCTGCCTGATACTTGATCCCATCAATAATTCATGATCATACAGGCTGGTGTGCTTCTTCCATGTGAGCTTCGTTGCTTCTTAGCTAGATGGCCATTATTTACCTTCAAGCCTTTAAGACCCCAGACACTATATCTTTTGATAGCCAGTCACCGTGTTTCATTTTTCCTTCTCATCTGCTTAGTAACCATCAAAGTCGATTCCTTGGGTATGAACGCCTTTGTCTTTTGTAACAGCCAGGGTCCATGTTTTAACCACCCTGCTCATTGCCTCTCATAAACGGACACGTGTCTGAGGAAGGACAAACAAAAAAATTCGTTGTGGCATTTGCTCTGAGAAGGAAAGTGGGTGTCCGAAGGCAAACCACCTACCCGGACCACTGTGCTTTTACTACTCAATACTGAGAACCTAAGTGAAAAGGAGATCAAGAATGTGATCAATGTAAACCCGACCAAGGAGAACACCTCCAAGATATATTGTTACTGTGGAGCAAAAACAGACAAACACGAGGTTAGCAATAGTGTGCAGAGCACGTTCCTGTTTGGTTTGTTATTATTATTTTAAAGAAAGGATTCTAAGACAATGTTATCTCTTGGAGGGAACAGGGTACCTGACATGTTAGAAGTTGCTTTCCAGGATATGCTCCTGTATTGCCTGGAATTGTTCCTTTAAATTTTTAGTTTTCAAATTATATGATGGATCTTCCTAATAATAAAACAATTTTAAAGAACAAATAAGTCCCGAATTCTTCTCCTTTGTAGCCCTGATCAACGACCCCTCATCTCTCAGAGACTCAGTGTCTTCACCTGTGAAACGGGAGCAACACTGCTTCTTGTAAGATCGCTGTGAGAATAAGCGAGACCCCATGTACGAAGCGTCGGCCCCACGAAGAGGTTCCCTATGTCACTGAAATCTCATTCAACTTCATTAAAACAGCAAACAATTTCAGAAAGAACCAGGAAGACACTAAGTTACCATGGTCTCATGACAAGACTATTACCAATGTTTCCCAGTGACTAGGAAGCCAGGATGCCCCAGCCCCGAGTCCCATCTTGTGGAACAGCACTGACCTAGGAGGCAGAGGGTCCCATGTGGCCAAGACTTGCTGCTTTGGATCAGGATGCTCAGTCCCAGCAGTTAGCTGCAGCTGCAATGACAACAGAAACCAGCTCCTTGAGCGCCAACACAGCCCTGCAAGATGAGTAGTGTCCTGTGATGCACAATGGTGGTGCCGGGAAGAGGAATGCCTTCTGAAGGGGTAGGAACTAGTCCTGGTCTGGTTTTGGTGTCTGAACCATAAATAATCTGGTAATTGCTCCTTCTCTTCTATTTTCTGGTAGAGATTGAACTTAGTCTCAGAGCTGGTCTGACACTAAGTCTATGAACTGCTGATTAGAAAACAGATTGTCCATAGGACCCAGGAATCCCATTGCTAGATATATATTCCAGATTGAAATAAATCAACCCTAGAGGAACATTATTAGATGATACGTTATAAAAAGGAAAGCTTTTCACACTCAAAGAATCACTTTCAAGTGTTGCTAGGGTTAAAAGTGGTGGGAATGCAAATTACAAACGAGAGGTTATGCTTATATAAACTTGGGTGAAGGAGAAGACAAGATACAATTAAGAGTGAAGTCAGCCAAAGTGATGGAGTCAAGAGAAAACACTGGCAGGAGTGCAACAGTTAACAGTAATAGAGGGACATTGTTATATACATCATTCAACTATAGTGATTTCCCAGTAAATGCATGGATCAACACACATGGGGAAACCAGTGTGGAGGGAGAGTAGGATTGTACATACGTGCTTACATATATTTGACAGATACTTCTACATGTATACATACCTTTACTGAAAATGTATCCATGGGGGAAACCAAGAGCAACAGGCATAGCAAACTTGACAATGTTCTACATCCTACTTTGGTGAAGAGTGACTGGGGTCTTCATAGCTGGAGAGCAGCAACTGAAGTGTCATGATCGGTTTCTCCTCATCTCCAGGTAAGGATACTAAAGAAAACTGAAGATGTAGAGAAACAATTACCCCAATGGAGTAAAGGCCCAGAACATCAGCTTTCTCATCTCTGAATCCAGAAGAATTGGATGATGTCCTGCCAGCACAACAAACTGCCTGGAAGGAATTACAGACAAGGTCCTCGATAGACCGAGATACAAATGTGAAATAAAACTAACGCTCACAAACAAACACAGGAAACAGGCTTACTTCTTGGATAAAGAGTACTGAAGCCCCAGGACTATGGAGATTATGCTCCTTAGAAATCCTTGAGGTCTAGAGCGGATTTTCCTCGTGTGCCTCCATTTTTAACGAAATAAAACAAAACAAACTTGCTGCCATCGAGTCAATTCTCACTCATAGTGACCCAGTAGGGCAGGGTAGAACTGCTCTGTGAATTTCCAAGTGTAACTCTTTATAGGAGTAGAAAGCCCTCCTTTACCCCTAGTGGTCCCAAACTGCTGGCCTTGTAGATGGCAACCCAAGGCATAACCACTACTCCACCATGGCCGTTCGCAATCCTTGATATCTGGAACAGGCTCGATTTTTAGCCAAATAAAAATAGGTCTCAATGGGGTCACAATAATTTCAGGGAAGTAGGGCTTCTATTGGCTAATCAACGACGTGAGGTCAAAATGTCAGCATTTACACAGAGACAAAGTTCAGAAGGGCTAGGAAAGCGGAGGAATGTAAATTCAAACAAGAGATGAATTGGCAAAAGTGAATTTACAGTGTGGTGATTACAATCAATGACAGGACACAGAATGCATATCAACTGTAAAGTGGGACACTAATTTGCCCTGTAAACCTTCACTCAGTCATAATAAAATCACACACACATGTTCCTGCACACACACACAAACACACACACCACAATCAGATAGTCAATGGTGTCCTGGGTCAACAGAGCATAGGGAGGTCAGGTCAATTCTGAGCAGGACTGTGCCTTATCACCTGACTTGAAGGACTTTTCACATCTCATCTTTTGGACGATCACGAAGAGTGTCCAAGATCCCTGAAGACAAATTGGTGCATAAGCACATAATGGTGCATAAGCACATAGGAAATGTGGTGAAGGAAGCTGATGATGCCTGGCTATCAAAAGATATAGCATCTGGGGTCTTAAAGGCTGGTAATTAAACAAGCAGCCATCTAGCATGGAAGAGACAAAGCCCCCATGGAAGAAACACACCAGCCTGTGTGACCATGAGATGTCGAAGGGAGGAGGTAACAAAAGTTCAGAAACACACGTCCAACTTGATGTGAAGCGGCATGGATGCCCTAGAGATGCAAAACTCACCTGTCCAGTAGTAATCCCACAGTACCACTCAGAAGGAGACACTCAAAGGGGAAAGGATGATTAAGTCAGGAGAAGGTATGGTACTCATGAACCACGTGCTTATCCACCGGTTCGTTAATATTTCCTTCCCTTAGAGGACAGGCTGTGATTTGTTTTACCTCGTTAATCATGTTAGATTCGTGTATGTTCATTTGTGCATTTAAGATCCTTCGGTACATGAAGCTCAGGGTAGGTGACGCTGCAGAAAATGTTACCTGAGTAATGGTTTTCTAAGGGTAAAGGAGGGGGCGGGCATGAAGGAGAGGAGTTTGGAGCAGATAGCATTGATGATTGTATGACCCCACTGGATGGGATTGAACAACAGAATTGTATATAAGTAGACATTGGATTTTAGAAGATATTTCAATAGAACTATTATTTTTTTTAAAGCAGCATATTGTCCAAACGGATTTGCCTCCACTGTGGTCCTCATCAGAGTTTCTCAAAAGCAACGACAACAACAACAAAATACACAATAAAGAGAACTTAGTCTGGAGATCTAAAGCTGTGGTTCCCAGATTGGGACAAACGACCCCGAGTAGATGTTGTAACTGTTTAGGGAACCTCAAAAGCAGATGGCTATGTTTTGTCTCGGATTGTGGCCTCTAGTAGAAATGTTTATAATGGCCAGGGGAGGCTGGGACACATTTAGTATTTTTCTGAAAATTTGGCAGTAGGCCAAATTCCTTTGGGAACCTCTGACCTAAATGCAGGAAAGCATCACAGCAATGTACAGCAATCACAGTATGGCAAGCTGACAGACAAATGGTGGCTTGGAGTTCTAGTCTCCCCAATCGTGAGAAAGTAAATTTGTTTATGAAAGCGATCAACCACTGTGGTATTTGTGTTATAGTAGAAGTAGATAAGATATTTACTGTCTTAAGAATCAAGTGGAGTTCTTATTAATACATACGTTTCCAACCCTGGTTTTCACCTTTTTGAAGAACAGGATCTTGGAAAACAGTCTATCTAAATTCACTAGCAATCAAATTATGTCGCAAAATGTCATGGTGAAGTCTCATTGATAGTTAGGATCCAAGGACAACGAAAGCTATAATCTCACTGCCATCGAGTGGATTCCCACTCCCAGCAGCCCTGCGACAAGACAGCACTGCCCCTGTGTGTTTCCAAGACCGTAAATCTCTGTGGGAGTCGAAACCCTCGTCTTTCTCCCTCTGAGTGGATGATGGTTTCAAAGTGCTGACCTTGTGGTTAGCAGCCCAGTGCATAACTACAACGCCACTAGGGTGCCTGATGGGGCAATAAAGGTTAGGTATAGAGGCTAGGAGGGAAAGCAACCACAAGACGGTTCATTATTACTGCAAGATGGTCCATTATTAAGCTGACCACAGTTTCACAAGAAAACTTGTCTGCTTGTCCAATTCCACAAGAGTATTCCACAGAAAAGTTTTGCCAAATGAACCATTATTTTTTTGAATGGTTATCTAAGTGGTGAAAGGTAAGGAGATTATTTACTGTCTTCTTCTTATATCTCCTCTTTTGCTGGTTAACGTTTTCTTACGAGGGATTAGCTCTGTCATGACCTGAGATTCTTGTCTACCCCTATTGAGGGGGAAGCCCAGTTCTCACAGACTCATTAAATCAGGGTGGTAGCAGAAGAGCAATTCCCCCAATGCAGGCAGAAGATATTTGAAGATTTTGAATTTGAAAAGCAAGGGCAAAAGTGGACATTCAATATATTTAAGAACCAATAGCAAGTCCTAATTAAAATGAGACACTAATGTAGAAAAAACCTCCAGTCCATTAAAAAAGACCTGACATACCAAATTTATAGAAACGGAGAAACCTTTAAGAGTGTCACTCAAAGACACCCTTTATTGTGGAACTAAAGCCGCCCCATGGTTGGTAGTTCAAAGTCACCAGCAGCTTGGGAGAAAGCTGGAGCTTTCTACTCCTGTAAACAGTTGCAGCATTAAATCCACAGGGGTCGCTACGAGTCAGCATTGACTTGATAGCACTGAGTGACAAAGCCACTCCCAGAGGTCACCCTTCAGCCGAACAGTGGATTGGCCTGTAGAATATACAAAACCCAGGAGGCAGGTAATATTGGTAACATGTTTCTTCAACAACACCCGGTACCCTCTAAACAACATATAAGGAAGTTTAAACAATTCCTTTTTAATCATTAAAAATCTGATACTGCTATTGGCGTCGTTCATAAAATGCCAATTAGTTCTGAGTACATCTCGAGCATGTTATTGTTGCCAATCCCTCCAGCCTCTTGTTTAGAAACATGGCATTTTATATGTATCCTAGAGGTTAGCTGAATGAAGTCCAGAAAGCAGAATTCCGGGAGGAAACTGTTGTCCTGAATCCAAACCATTTCAAATTCCCAAAAGCAGCCAGGAAGAAAGATTCAGATTGCTGATGATCCAGCCTAAAAGACAACATCATGACAACACAAGAAAGATTGAAGTTATCCACAGTTTCATTTTACTTACATCTAGAATCAGTGCCCGTGCAAGCAGCAGTCAAGAAACATCAGTAATAAGATCACACAAAAACAACCAATCACATGGAAATTGAACAACACATTACTTAAAATCCACTGGGTAATTAAAGAAACTAATGGCAATTAATAGTAATAAATGCACATATCAAAAAAGAACACTACAAAATCAACACTTTATCTGAAAACCTATATCAATTAGAATAATAACAGCAAAACCCTTAGTCAACAGAAGAAAAGAAATGATAAACATAGGAACAGAAATAAATGATTCAGAAAATAATAAAATAAATAAATGAGGCAAGAAGTAGTTCAGTTAAAAGAATTTTATTTTATTTTTTATGAATCAATGGATGAGGGGGATCTTACCGGTCTGATAGCAATAGATACATTAATTGCATCAAGCACATTCATACATATGTTGCTGCCATCCTTTTCAAAACATTTTCCTTCTACTTGAGCCTTTGGTATCAGCTTCTCTTTTTCCTTCCCTATCACACCCTCCCTTCCTCATGAATATTTGATAAATTATTGTGTTCATATCTTTTTAAAAATTAAATACTTTAATTGGGGGCTCTTACCTCTCTTCTCACAGTCTGTACATCCTTCCATTGTTGTCAAGCACACGTATACATATGTTGTCATCACCATTTTCAAAGCATTTTCTCTGTCTTGAGCCCTTGATATCAGCTCCTCATTATCCCCATCCCTTCCTTCCTTATGAACCTTTGATAAGTTATAGATTATTATTTTCATATCTTACATTGTCCTCCGTCACCGTTCACCCATTTTTCTGTGGTTTGTCCCCCTGGGAGGGGGTTAAAGGTTGATCCTTGTGCTTGATTCCCCCTTTCTTCCCCCACTTTCCCCTTATTCTCTTGGTAGCTCTATTCTCATTGTTGGTCTTGTGGGCTTTATCTCTCCCAAATTCCCTGTGTTGCCAGTTCTTATCTGTAGCACCAAACATGTTCTGGTCGAGTCTGATTTGTAAGGGATAATTGACATGATAGTGGGGTGGAGGAAGCATTAACGAGCTAGAGGAAAATTGTATGTTTCATCAGTGCTATACTGTGCCCTGACTGGCCCATCTCTTGCTTATGACCCTTATGTAAGGGTATGTCCAATTATCTACAGATAGACTTTGGGTCTCCACTGCACACACAGGCAAGTACCCCATTCACCTTGGCATGGTTTTGTTCTGGGTCTTAGATGCCTGATACATGATCCCATAGATACCTCATGATCACACAGGCTGGTGTGCTTCTTCCATGTGGGCTTTGTTGCTTCTCAGCTAGGTGGCCGCTTGTTTACCTTCAAGGCTTTAAGACTCCAGATGCTGTATCTTTTGATAGTCGGGCACCATCAGCTTCCTTCACTACATTTGCTTATGCACCCATTTTGTCTTCAGTGACTGTGTTGGGAATGTGAGCATCACAGAATGCCGCATTGTTAAAACAAAGTGTTCTTGTGTTGAGAGGTTTCATGAGTTGGGGCCTAATGTCCATTGGCTACCTTGATGGTAAACATATAGATATAAATCCCCAGATCTAGTTCCCTATCATTCTATATAAATATGTTTCTATATGGACACGACTGTATTCAGACCTCTATAAATGTCCTTTGCCTCCTACTTCTTTACACTATTTCCATTTTCTTTCCTCTTGTTCTACTATGATGTTTGGCCTTCATTCAGGTTTGGCTCTCATTCCTCACTGCTCCATTGCCCTTGATTAAGCCCCACTAGCAATCCTATGCCCTTCTCTCCAATGATTTTTAGTTCACTTGTTTCCTCATGCCTGGGTTAGTTGATCCCCCCCACCCCGCTCTTTTCTCCTACCTCCCCCTCACCCGTGTCGCCCTGGAATCATCAGCCCCGTTGTTTTCATCTCCAAATTGTTTATCCCACCGATCTTATCCAGATAGACATGCAGAGACATTAATAAGTGCAAAACCCAGGCAAAGCCAAACAAAAGAACAAAGGAAGACAAAAACAACAAAGCAACAACAACAAAATCAGAATAACAACAAAAATAAAGCCAAGGACCAAAAAGGAACTATCAATAGTTAAAGGTCTTTTTTTTTTTTTTTTTTTACTTCTAGGAGTGTTTTCAACTCGAGTCGATGGGGTGGCACACTCTGTCCCCAAAGTCTATTTTCGGTATTCCCTGTGGATTTCATTGCTTTGCTCCCCTTGCTCTCGTGTTGTATGCCCTTAGTGATTCGAAACAGTGTGATGGGTTCAGATCAGGCACAATTCCCCACCGTGTCTCCATTGTTGATCCACGTCATGCTATGATTCACTGAGGGACATCATGCCTCGTAGTCAGGTCGGCCCTTTGGTTCTCTCTGTGCGTTGTCTGCGCTGAGCAGGAATATCGTCCTCGGGCTTGGTAGGCCAGGATGTTTTACCCTCATTCTCCATACCACTTTGTTTTTCCTCAGTGCTCTAATCAGAAGTGCCCCTCTCCCCAAGATGTAGCTCCAGTGCTGTCCTTTGAAGTGCATTCTTCTTGTGGGGCGGGTGGTCCATATGGTGGGGATTGGGACCCGCCCTGCAGAGCTCTCTATTGGTTCTCTGGTAGGTGCCCCTATGTTGTATTCACATTATGGCGCATTGGGTTGAAGCCTGGAGTATGCCCCTCTCCTGTGGAGGTCTAAATAATACCCTCCCCTTGGGTGTGTTAGTGCCCTGCTCCTGCCTCCCCATGTCTTTTTCCCCTCTCTTTCTTTCCCCCTCCTAGTTAGTGGTCTGCCTGGATTGGGTTTTGCTCCTGCCATAGTACTTGGATCTCAACCCAGGGATGTATGTATATAGGCACTTTTCCGCTATGCCCATATTTTTTTAAGCTTATGTCAGTGGACTCATGTACTTGTGCTTTTGTCCTTGACTTACTTCACTAAGCATGATTTCCTACAGTTGTTTCCATGCGGCAATGTGCTTATGTGTTCATCACTGCATTTTAGGGATGTGTAGTACTCCATTGTATGTATGTACCATAGTTTTTGATCCATTCGTCTCTGATGGAAATTTGGGTTTTTTTGAACTCCTTGCAATTGTGAACTGTGCCGCAATGAACATTGGAGCACAGATGTCTGGCCGTGGTTTGTTTCTTGCCTCTTCTGGTTATGTGCCCAATAGGGGCATTGGTGGGTCGCATGATAGCTCAATCACCATCTATTTTAGATACTGCCAAATTGATTTCCATAATGGCTGCACATAGCCACAGGTCCACCAGCAGTGGATGAGAATTCCTATCTCACCACAGCCCCTCCAACACGTGTTCCTTTGTAATTTTTAATTGGGCTATCTTTGAGGGTATTAGGTGGTATCTCAGTTGTTTTAATTTGCATTTCTCTTAGGACTAATGATCAGAGATGAAAATAATGGGAACAATGGTTCTGGGGGGGATACGGGAGACAGAGAGGGGGGAGAAAGGAAATGGCGGGGGAGGGGTGGAGGAACAACCTAGGGACAAGGAAACAACAAGTGAACGAAAATCAATGGAAGGAAGTTTGTAGGATGCCCAGTGGGGCTCAATCAAGGGCAATGGAGCAGTTAGGAATTACTAAACCCAAATGAGGCCGAACGTGATGGTGGGACAAAGGGAAGTAAAAAGGAAGCAGAGCAAAGGACCAGGAAGCAAAGGATATTTACAGAAACCTAAGTATAGATTTGTACATATGTAAATATATATATATATAATGTGAGGTGAATATTACTATGTACTCATATCTATATGTTAAGAATTAGGGTTGCAGATGGACATTAGGCCTCAACTCAAGTATTCCCTTAACACAAGAGCACTTTGTTCTAACAATCCAGCATTCTGTGATGCTCACCTTCCCAACTGGATCACTGAAGAAAAAATGGGTGCATAAGCAAATGTGGTGAGGAAAACTGATCGTGTCGTGCTATCAAAACTTATAGCGTCTGGGGTCTTAAAGGCTTGAAGATAAACAGAAGCAGCAAAGCCCACATGGAAGAAGCACACCAGCCTGTGTAATCATGAGGGGCTGATGGGATAAGCAGAGGTCCTCAAACTACGGCTCGCAGGCCACACAGGGCCCACGGGCAACACGTGGCCACGTGAGGACATTTTTCCGGCCCTCATGGTGTTTTTGCCCCATTTTGTTTTCTACTTCGAGATAAGATATGTGCGGTGTGCAAAGGAATTTATTCACAGTTTGTTTGTTTTTTTTAACTATAGCCTGGCCCTCTGACAGGTCTGACAGAAAGTGAACTGGCCCCCTGTTTAAAAAGTTTGAGGACCTGATAAGGTATCAGGCATCTAAGACTCAGAATAAAACCATACCCAATGTGAATGAGGGGGGCGGGGCATGGAGTGGAGACATAATACCCATCTGTAGACAATTTTACATCCCCTCAAAGAAGGGTCCCAGGGAAGAGATGAGCCCGTCAGGGTTCCGTATAGCACCAATGAAACACACAGCTTTCCTCTAGCTCTTTGGTGCTTCCTTCACCCCCTATCATGACTTCAATTCTACATTACAAATTGGATTAGACCAGAGCATGCAAACTGCTATAGATCAGAGGCTGCAACAGAGGGAATCCAGGAGAGATGAACCCCTCAGGGTCAACAAGAAGGGTAGAGATATCAGGAGGATTAGGGCAGAGTGGGGGGAGAAAAGGGGAAATAATCACAAGGATCAATCTATATCCCTCTCCCAGGGGGACAAATAACAGAAAAGCGGGCAAGGGACAATGGAGGATGATGTAAGATAAGGAAAAAATAATCTATAAATGATCAAAGGTTCATGAGGGAGGGGGAAAATGCGAAACTGATATGAGGAGCTTAAGTGGAAAGAGAATGCTTTAAAAATGATGATGGGAGCATATGGGCAAATGTGCTTGACACATTGGAGGTATCTATGGATTGCGTTAAGAAATATAACAGCTAATTAGGGTGCGAGGTAGTACCGATGAAGAACACAGCTCTCCCCCAGATCCTGGATGCTTCCTCCCCCCAACTACCATGATCCGAATTCTACCTTGCAAGGCTGGATAGGGCAGAGGCTGTACACTGGTACATATAAGGGCTGGAGGTACAGAGAATCCAGGGTGGAGGATACCTTCAGGACCAAGGTTGTGAGGGACGATGCTGGGAGAGTGGAGGGTGAGTGGGTTGGAAAGGGGGAACTGATTACAAGGATCCACATGTGACCTCTTCCCTGGGAGAGGGACAGCAGAGAAGGGGGGAAGGGAGACTCCGGATAGGGCAAGATATGACAAAATAACGATGTATAAATTACCAAGGGCACATGAGGGAGGGGAGAAAGGGGAGGGAGGGGAAAAAAACAGAGGACCTGGTGCAAGGGGCTTAAGTGGAGAGCAAATGCTTTGAGAACGATTGGGGCGGGGAATGTATGCATGTGCTTTATACAATTGATGTATGTATATGTATGGACTGTGTTAAGAGTTGTATGAGCCCCTAATAAAACGTTTAAAAGAAAAAAAAGAAATCCATATTTGTCAAACTGGCTGCAGCGCCAGGCCAGGCGCAGAGGCCGCGGAGGCAGTGGCGAGGACGGCGTGAGAGCTAGGCTCTGGCCCTGCGCAGGCCCAGGCCAGCGGCGGCTGGGAGGGCGAGGCCTGCTGACCTGCAGGCCAAGAGCAAGCAGAGGCGGAGGCAAGGGGCACAGGGGTTCCTGGGAGGCGCAGCGTCCAGCCCTGGCGCGCGCCCGCCGCCCCTTCCCAGCGCCTTGGCAGACCATGCAACTTGTGGCCAAAGTTTGGCCCCAGCCTCCGGAGTGCGCAGGGCGGCCCACGAAGTTGTCTGTGGCCCCCGCCGCGGCTCGGGCCGGCCCATGGCCCGCGCGCCCCCGCCGGGGCCCCCGGGCGGCCGGGCTCCTGCCCCCTGGTCCCCGGGCCTCGCCGCTAATGCGTCTCCTCCGGCCCCGGGCCCGCGCACGCGTGGGAAAGTTGGCCTGGAACCGGCCGACCAGTTCCGCTGGCGCGCGGACCGGCCGCAGAAGTTGGTGCTGCAAAACTTTTTGGGGGGGTTCCGCGGGAGCCCCCGTGCGTCGGGACCGGATGCACGCCGGCTAGCGACCCCTGGGCCGAGAGAGGTACCCCCAGAGCGACGCGCAGTGGGGGCGCCCCGGCCCTGCTGCCCGGGGGCTATGGCCATGGTGGCCGGAGGCTGGGGCGGTCCCGGCGGCGGTGGAGACACGAATGGCGTGGACAAGGCGGGTGGCTACCCGCGCGCCACCCACCGAGGAGGACTCGGACTCGCTCCCGGAAGCCCAGATAACCTGTGTGCGAGCTGGCGGCGCGGCTGCTCTTCAGCACAGTGGAGTGGGCGCGCCAAGCGCCCTTCTTCCTCGAGCTGCAGGTGGCTGGCCAGGTGGCCCTGCTGCGGCTCAGCTGGAGAGAGCTGTTCAGTGCTGAACACAGCACAGTGCCCCCTGGCGGCATGCGCGCATTCCTGGTCTCAGAAACGTTTCTTGCGCGAGCCCATTCACGGAACGGGCTTTCAAATGATGCGTTCCAGCCACTGGCCCAACTGTGAGTGCTCCACCGTTGCCTGATCTGGCAGCTAGAGGTGTACGCTCTGGGTTTGACCTTCGGCTAAAGCCTCAAAACCCCAAGCAAGGCTAATGAGTATCATGCCCCTACTCAAAGCCTAGCACCTCCCCCCTTTTTGACACCACCCCTTTTTTGGCGCCTCCCCTAGTTTTTTGACGCTGCACCTCTTTTATATTTTCGTTTTCTTTTTTTCCCTTCTTTTCGACACTTGCCATCTTCACCACCTGCTCTGATGGGCAACTCCCTGGGCCGTCTAGGCTCCCGGGCTCAGCACCCAGAACCAGGTGCCCAGGTCCCTCCCAGGGCCCCCAGGAGCCTGCAGGTGGCACGCAGAGTTGGCCTAAGGCCCTGGGATGGCCGAGGTTCCCCAGTTGTGTCTTCCAATGGACAGGATCACAGGCCATCCTTCATGCCAGCACGGGGCCTGCTTCGGCGCTCTCTCCCAGCCCTCTGGAGGCGAAGACCACCGATCGTGCAGACCCTGCGGTCCTTCTTGGGGGTCTACACCTCTGTAGGCAGTCTTCACCCTTGGAGGAATCGCGGGAGGGCTGCACCCCACCGCAACGTGTCCCGCAGCTCCATCAGGGCCGTGAGTCAATGGATTCGATCTTGGGTCCCCGAGCAGGCTGTCACATCTCTGCGGCCACCAAGCCCCCGGGGTGTCCAAGGTCCTAGCACAGAAGGGGTCCAGAGGGAGAGCAGGTTGGAGAGGTCCAGGCAGCAGACAGACATCACCATCCCAGAGGGGCCAGCTGGTCGGAATAGGGGCCCTGGTGGCACCAGGAGGATGTGTTCCCTCTGTCAGCCCTGGCATGGCCACGGTGCGGACACTTCCTCCTGTTCCAGGTCTGAGTCCAGGAAAAGACACCTCCATCCCAGGAACTCAGGACAAGATGCCATCCCAATAAGGCATACCCCGGTCCTGAGCTCCTGCTGTACCAGAAATCCCATCAACAGTTCCTATAGCTCCTCCCGAGGCTCCCCACCCCTCAAGAGGAGGAGGGTTCCTGCCACACCTCATTCCCTGTTGCTGCCACCTAGGTCTCTGAAAAGAGATCAAGAGGAGACCCAGGAATGGTTCCTATCAGAATCAGCTGTGGCTCAGGGGAAAGGGTCATATGAACCACTGTCAAAAATGAGCCCAGAGCAGACACACACCTTGAGGGGCTGCTCACCCACACGTGAAACATCGGGGCCCAAGAAGCGCAGGTTTCCCCTGCTGAGACCGAGGACAGGGGACCCTCTGGTGCTGCCTACAGCTCCGGATACAGGAAAATCCCTCGCTGAGGAACGCCGGGACGGGGACAAGAGGACTGTGCCCCAGCGCCTCCACCAGGCACTGGATAGTGACACAGGAACCAAGTCAGACTGTAGTGCCCTGCCACTTTCAAGCACGGCCCTACTGCCTGATAATCTGCCTGCTCTTCCAGCATCAGCCCTGCCAGCCACCCACCCAAGTCAGCAACAAGAGACTAGGAAAATGCAGGGATCCCAAGGTCCACTGGTCGAGTGGATGCCTGCTGGACTGGCCTCCTCCAGCAATCCCCTCTTATTGTCACCACCTCGCTCAGCCACTGGCTCATACATGCTGCCGTCGGCCCCTTTCATCCTGGTGGTTCCTGCAGCACTGTCACCCTGGATCAGTGCTGCCTGGTCTACAGGACCTCCATTGTCTAACACGCTTGCTGCCCCTTCACCAAATGTGGGAACGACAACTGGAAGCACTTTTTCTCACCTGCCTGGTCCCGCTGTTCTCTTCTCCACTGCTGCCCACAATGGATGGACAAAGCTACCCAAATCAATACCTGGGTATTCTGCTGTGTCCTCCTCAGGCCTCCCTTTTCTGAGCAAGACGCTAATCTCTCCTGCAGCTGTGACCCTGAAAATGGGGGCTGCTTCACACAGGGCTAGTTCCACCAGCACAACGACAGGCTTGCTCCCCCAGCCTGCTGCTGAGAGTGAGATCAGCCCGATGGAAACAGGTCCATCCCCCCAACCGGGTCCTTCTTCCAGGACCAAGTCCTCCACTAGCAAATCTGCAGGCTTGCTCCCCAAGCCTGCTGCTGGCAGTGAGGTGACCCCGATGGAAATTGGTCCATCACCCCAACAGGGTCCTTCTTCCAGGACCAAGTCCTCCCTCAGCCAATCTGCAGGCTTGCTCCCCAAGCCTGCTGCTGGCAGTGAGGTGACCCCGATGGAAATTGGTCCATCACCCCAACAGGGTCCTTCTTCCAGGACCAAGTCCTCCCTCAGCCAATCTGCAGGCTTGCTCCCCAAGCCTGCTGCTGGCAGTGAGGTGACCCCGATGGAAATTGGTCCATCACCCCAACAGGGTCCTTCTTCCAGGACCAAGTCCTCCCTCAGCCAATCTGCAGGCTTGCTCCCCAAGCCTGCTGCTGGCACTGAGGTGACCCCGATGGAAATTGGTCCATCACCCCAACAGGGTCCTTCTTCCAGGACCAAGTCCTCCCTCAGCCAATCTGCAGGCTTGCTCCCCAAGCCTGATGCTGGCAGTGAGGTGACCCCGATGGAAATTGGTCCATCACCCCAACAGGGTCCTTCTTCAAGGACCAAGTCCTCCACCAGCCAATCTGCAGGCTTGCTCCCCAAGCCTGCTGCTGGCAATGAGGTGACCCCGATGGAAATTGGTCCATCACCCCAACAGGGTCCTTCTTCCAGGACCAAGTCCTCCACCAGCAAATCTGCAGGCTTGCTCCCCAAGCCTGCTGCTGGCAGTGAGGTGACCCCGATGGAAATTGGTCCATCACCCCAACAGGGTCCCTCTTCCAGGACCAAGTCCTCCACCAGCCAATCTGCAGGCTTGCTCCCCAAGCCTGCTGCTGGCAGTGAGGTGACCCCGATGGAAATTGGTCCATCACCCCAACAGGGTCCTTCTTCCAGGACCAAGTCCTCCCCCAGCCAATCTGCAGGCTTGCTCCCCAAGCCTGCTGCTGGCAGTTAGGTGACCCCGATGGAAATTGGTCCATCACCCCAACAGGGTCCTTCTCCCAGGACCACGTCCTCCACCAGCAAATCTGCAGGCTTGCTCCCCAAGCCTGCTGCTGGCAGTGAGGTGACCCCGATGGAAATTGGTCCATCACCCCAACAGGGTCCTTCTTCCAGGACCAAGTCCTCCACCAGCAAATCTGTAGGCTTGCTCCCTAAGCCTGCTGCTGGCAGTGAGGTGACCCCGATGGAAATTGGTCCATCACCCCAAAAGGGTCCTTCTTCCAGGACCAAGTCCTCCACCAGCAAATATGTAGGCTTGCTCCCCAAGCCTGCTGCTGGCAGTGAAGTGACCCCGATGGAAATTGGTCCATCACCCCAACAGGGTCCTTCTTCCAGGACCAAGTCCTCCCCCAGCCAATCTGCAGGCTTGCTCCCCAAGCCTGCTGCTGGCAGTTAGGTGACCCCGATGGAAATTGGTCCACCACCCCAACAGGGTCCTTCTTCCAGGACCCAGTCCTCCACCAGCAAATCTGCAGGCTTGCTCCCCAAGCCTGCTGCTGGCAGTGAGGTGACCCCGATGGAAATTGGTCCATCACCCCAACAGGGTCCTTCTTCCAGGACCAAGTCCTCCACCAGCCAATCTGCAGGCTTGCTCCCCAAGCCTGCTGCTGGCAGTGAGGTGACCCCGATGGAAATTGGTCCATCACCCCAACAGGGTCCTTCTTCCAGGACCAAGTCCTCCCCCAACCCATCTGCAGGCTTGCTCCCCAAGCCTGCTGCTGGCAGTGAGGTGACCCCGATGGAAATTGGTCCATCACCCCAACAGGGTCCTTCTTCCTGGACCACGTCCTCCACCAGCAAATCTGCAGGCTTGCTCCCCAAGCCTGCTGCTGGCAGTGAGGTGACCCCGATGGAAATTGGTCCATCACCACAACAGGGTCCTTCTTCCAGGACCAAGTCCTCCACCAGCAAATCTGTAGGCTTGCTCCCCAAGCCTGCTGCTGGCAGTGAGGTGACCCCGATGGAAATTGGTCCATCACCCCAACAGGGTCCTTCTTCTAGGACCAAGTCCTCCACCAGCAAATCTGCAGGCTTGCTCCCCAAGCCTGCTGCTGGCAGTGAGGTGACCCCGATGGAAATTGGTCCATCACCCCAATAGGGTCCTTCTTCTAGGACCAAGTCCTACCCCAGCAAATCTGCAGGCTTGCTCCCCAAGCCTGCTGCTGGTAGTGAGGTCACCCCCATGGAAATTGGTCCATCACCCCAGGAGGATGCTCACTCAAAGGTCGTAGCGACAGACACATCTACACACCTGCATCCTGCTGCTCACATGGGTGTCACAGCAAGGGGTACATCACAGGTCCCCCAGTCGCTCCTTCTGGAAACAATCTTGAGCAGCGGACAGCCCCGAGTGTTCCCTCAGACATCTCAGGCACCCGTCACTGGCAGCACTATACCTACCAGACAAGCCATGAGCCAGCCTGTGGTGTGTGCATCAGGCTCAAACCCCACATCAAACTTAGCGGTTCAACCTGGAGCCGCTAGCAGGCTGACATCCTCAGCCCTCCGTGGACAGCAGCCTGTCACAACAAGTTCCAAATGTTCATCCCAGACAGCCAATGTGGCAGCTCCAGCTTCGGGCCCAGGCTCAAGCTCCTCTGGGGTTAAGCCAGTGGGCACCAATTCATACCTTTCATCTGTCCTCAAGAGCTCAGGACAAAGACAGCCAGTTTTAGAGCCCAGTTCCCTCTTTGGAGCAATCAACCTGGGGGCAGACACAAAGAGGCCCCTTCAAAAACGCAGCGGAACAGGCTTGGGAATGAGCACCAGAGCTACTGGTACACAGAGCAATTCCACAATGAAGGTGGGATCCAGCCCTGGCAAGCCAAGCCCTGCGGTTGCAGGCTCTTCTGCACCCACCCTAAAACACCAGGACCCCGGAGCCACAGCTACCTCCAACAGACAGCAGATTCCTGGGAGCTCGCCCAAGCAGGGCTCCTCGATGGCAGGTGGAGGGCTGGCTACCAGTGACAGGCAGGCTTCTGGTTCCAGCACAGGCTCTGCTAATGCTCAGAATCCTGGGCCTCCTCACACGTCCAAAACACAGACCAAGCATCTCTTATCTACTCGTGCTACCTCACCCTCTGCTAAGAAACACTTATCAGATGGCAACAAGCGACCTCACACCAGGTCCAGTTCCTCTGACTCAGATACATGAAGGCGGGGCTAAGAGGAAGTAGCCAGTATGTACTTCCTCCCAGGGGGGCCTTTCTTGTACTCTGTCTAGGCCCTATTCTAAAACCTCCTGCTGAACACGCTGATCCTGGTGCAATCTAGGGACCAGACATGTACGATCTAAATGATCGAGGAGACCTGTTGTAAACCGAGTCCAGAGAGGAAGATGAGCACAAAGAATGGTCCTTGTGGGAGTGAATAGTGAGCTTGAACTCAACATGCTGAACTGTTTCTAGGTACGATTACTCTGAGACAACAAACTGGTGTCAACAGTTACTCAAGATCAGAGGTCAGGATTGAAGGTGGAGCCACAGAATGACATGTGTGCCAAAGCCTGCTCTAGCAGTCATTGGCGAGTCCTGGGAAACCGCCCCCCCCACCCACCCCGCGCAGCTCAGCGGGTGTTAAGCGGGCTCTTGGTCATTTCCAGTGGTGATGTCTCAAGGTGAAGCAATGTCTTGAGGTGAAGTGTTGAGATGTGTTTGAAAACGACGAGCTCTTGGGGAAGGCTGAGGTTTCACTGGATACTCGGCTGGATTAGTGGACACCCCCCATCCCCACACCACCCTGAGAAGCTCACAGAGGGATGCTGAGGATGCAAGGACATTCTATAATCCATGGTGGCCCTCAGTGACCTAGTTAACCATGTGATTCGTTGGCTACCGGACATGCGGGGGTTTACCAGCCTGGGAGGCTGATCTGGTACAGCAAGCACATGTCTGGGTTGTTGTGACTTGCATTGTACGCTTGTGGGCATCCACCTGGAGTCCTTAGGACAGCATTTCCACGGAAGTTTCTTGGTGGTTCCCTGTATTCGACACAAAGAAGTAGCTTATTTCCCAAAACTTTGTCTGGTGCTGCAGGACATTACAATGTGAGGATCTGTAGCTTAATTTAGGGTAGGAGGAAAACATGTGTGCAGATTGAGAGCCTTTTCATGCTTGTTGACTTGTTGAATGCAAACCAGATTGATTTAAGCAAGCTTTTCCCATTGTGCCTTGAGATGGGGAAGCAAAGTTACACTGACCTGAGGCTGTTTGCGCATGCCTGGGTGAAAAGTCTATGAGGAATGTACGGCGGAGGCCACCCTAAAACAATGACACACTTCCCATTCCTTAGTCTCTAAATGACTTAGTATATTCTAAAGTACTAAATGAAAACCATTTTAGGAACTGAGTTAAAAGTCATAGCATGGGCTAAAAAGCAAGAGTGAAAACAGGATGATTGGTAATAGGTTTTTGTGTTTTGTTTTGTTTTAAAAGAAAAAAAAGAGAGAATAGTTTTGTCTTCAAGTAAAATGTCTGGTTGTGCCAAAATATAAAGGATAGTAAAGCCCAACTTGAGGGGATGTAGTAAGTTATAAAAAGTTTTTAAAAAAATAAACTTAATTTGCCTTAGTTTTCAATACCAGCAAATACTGCGTATGGTAAAAAGCAATGAGGTGTTTTAAAATCTTTACAGAGTAGATCAATGGTGGTGGATTATTCACAGGATAGTGAAAAAGGCTGGTAAACCTCTTCACTGCAGAATGCCATCTGACTGATAATACCTTGTATTAAAAAAGGAGGGAGAATCATAGTCTTTAAAAAGGTATAAACAGAGTGGACTCCAAACCCTGTGTCATGGCAGGTTTATAATGCCAATCAGTTCAAGTAAATGTTAACTATTATGTGAAATATATTTGGCCAGATAGAGGAAATGTTCCCCAAAACAAGACCAGATTGGGACCCTAATACCTCTGCAGGAGATAGGAGCCTCACCCAATACTGCTCAACACTATAAAAGGGTCTGAAAGATGCAGGGAAAAAAAGCCTACCAATTTGTCTAAAGTCACTAAGGTTAAACAGGGGCCTAAAGAAAGCCCTACTGCCTTTCTTGAAAGGCTGCAAGAGGCTTACCGGGTGTACACACCCATAGACCCCAGCGCCCCGGCTAATCAGGCGGCTCTTGTTATGCAGTTTGTAGCACAGTCAGCTCCTAATATTAGAAAAAAGTTGCAAAAATTAGAAGGCTTTGAGGGTAAATCTCTCTCTGAGCTCCTGCCGGTGGCCCAAAAAGTTTTTGACAACAGAGAAGATCCAGCTGAGGCAACCCGAGATCTTACTCAAAAAATGGCAAAGGTGCTTCTAGCAACAGAAGCCGGGGCCCGCCGCACCTGGAGCCACCCCCCCCCCCCCCGCCGCCAAAAAAAGAAAAAAGGAGATTTCGGCCAAACACAGCGAAGGCCCACCCAGCCGCGTTTAGGAAAGGATCAGTGTGCTGTGTTCAAGGAAGAAGGGCACTGGAAAAGCGAGTGCCCTAACCGAGGACAATGGAAACCCAAGAAACCCTCCATCCCTGTCTTAGTGGAGGAGCTGGAGTGACGGGGCCGGGGTTCAGCACACCCCCCACCCCCCTAAGCCCAGGGTAACTCTCATGGTGGAAAACAAACCAATCAATTTTTTAGTAAACACCGGAGCAACCCATTCAGTGCTCACCTCACCTATTGGCCCCCTCTCCAAGGACACTGCTAAAATTATTGGGGCCACGGGAAAAGTGAAGACATATCCATGGTCGTCAGCTAGAATTTCTAACCTGGGAAAAGGAACTGTGACTCACTCTTTCTTAGTCATTCCAGAATGTCCCACCCCCCCTCCTGGGAGGAGACCTGCTCAGCAAGCTGAAGGCCACTATTTCCTTCAAAAAAGACCATGCAGGTACTAACGGGGGTCGGGGCCCTGCTGGTTTCGTTTCCAATTAAAGAAGATGAAGGATCTTAGCACAAGTAACTCCATTTTGATTTGGGAACTATGTTAAGTTCTTGAAACTTACCCTGTACCTACCCCCCCTCCCTTGAATAAAACCAGCATATTTTTACTAACAGCATGCTTGCTCAGTCAGCTTGCCCAACTCCCCCTCAACTCCCAGAAAATTTTAACAATTACTTCCTTTTCTTACAATCCCTTGTGTAAGCATAGTTATCCCCTTTTTTTCCCCTGTGCCTGTCAGAAAGGGGTATAAAAACACTACTCAAACTTCCCTCTGCGCGGCTTCAATAACTCAATGCCCTGAGTTGCCGATCCCACCCGCAAGCTTCTCAATAAAGCCTGCTTCTAAAACTTTCTTAATTGGATCTCTGGTTCTGTTTCGCTCCCAAATAAACCTTGCATTATGGTGTCGAGAACCTGGGATAGGTGTGTGGCTCCCCCCTCTTTTGGGGGTCCCCTGAGAGCCCCCCTATCTCCCCCAAATCTCCAGGACCTTCAGCTCTTGGATGCGTTCAACACCAACCTGCAGCTGCCCTGGTGAGTTCCCTTTTTTCTTTCCACTTCCCTCTATTCATCCAAGCTTGGTTTCGGTTTTTGAGCTCCGCCGGAGCCTTCCCATCCAAGAAGCTGCCGCGCCGGGAATTCTCCTTCCGTTGGCCCCAGGGGCCTTGGGCAGTGATTGTTCTTGAGACGTCTTGGCAATCCCTTCCCCACGTCTTTCACTGCTGTCCCAGCCAGGACTCACTTAGGGATACCTGAGTGACTCCTGCCTGGTCCTGCTCACCAGGAAAACCGAAACCTTGTTTTTGCTCACTCCCTCTCCCCCTTTCCGTGTGGCCTTTTACCTAATGCACTGGCATTCACTTTCTGAAGGTCCCACCACTGACAGGACTATTGGCAATAAGGCCTCGCGGCATCTGCCCCCTCCAGACTGGACTAACTCTCAGAGGATTAGCCTAGAGCTGTTTAACCTGGCTGTGTACTTCCTATTCACACCTCTGCAGTGTCTGTAAGCTGCATCTCTATGTCTTCTCCTCCCTCTTATTCTCACCATGGGCGCCGGGCGCCTCCCCCTCAGACTGGACTAACTCTCATAGAGTTAGCCTAGAACTGTTTTTACCTGGCTGTGTGTTTCCTATTCACACCTCTGCAGTGTCTGTAAGCTGAATCTCTTTATCTTACTCTCACCATGGGCACCGGGCAGTCCAAAATTGACCCATTGACTCCACTGGGATGTCTCTTAAAAAACTTCTCCAGCCTGGGGTACAGCCAGACCTTGTGAAAGAAAAATACGTGTTTTTCTTTCCCAAGTTGCCTGGCCCAAGTATCAGCTCGATAACCAGTTGCGTTGGCCTCCGACTGGCACTTTCAATTTCAACGTTTCACAGGACCTGGACAATTTCTGCAGGAGGACTGGTAAGGATTCTGAAGTCCCCTATGTGCAGGCTTTTTGAAGCTTGCGTTCCGCGCTCCCACCCCGAGCTCTGTAGCCACTGTTCCACCCACCAAATACTGTTAGCGCAATCCCCTCAGCAGAAGAACCTTAACATTCAAACCCCTGAAGAGCCAGCCAAGCTCCTCAGCACGCCGCTCTTGCCACCCTATCAGTCTCCCCTGCCCACTGCGCCTTCCTGTCATCCGTCCAATAGTTCTCCCCTATCCTCATCGGTCGCCTCTCCGTCCGATAGTTCTCCCCTGTCCTCATTGGTCGCCTCTCATACCCGTTCTCGCAACCCTCCTGCTGCGCTTTGCCCACTAAGGGAGATTGTGGGAACAGAGGGACTCATCCAAGTCCATGTCCCTTTTTCCTTACAGGACCTGTCACAGATAAAGACCCACCTGGGATCTTTCTCAGCAAACCTCTCTCAATTTATTAAAAAAATTTACTTACCTTACCCAAATGTATAATTTTACCTGGCATAACACCCAAGTAATCCTTGCTTCTACCTATACCACCGAAAAGAGCGTGAGCAAGTCTCTGATGCAGGTCGCCAGCTAGCAAACAAAGACCACGCTATCAACTCAAATGTCCCCTTGAAGGCACATGCCATCCCACTAAAAAACCCCGGTTAGAATTATCAGCCTGGCCAGGGGTCCGACCTTCCCCACAAAAAACAACCTAATGCTCTGATACCTCATTCAAAGCTTAGAAACCGTTTCCTGCAAGGTTGTCAACTGTGGCAAACTAAGGAGAGTCACCCAAAAGGCAGATAAGAAGCCTGCTCTCTTTCTTAACCGCCTCCAGGAGGCACTCACAGAGTACACTCGTCTAGACCCAGGGTCTAGAAGCAAGGCCTCTATCTTAGCCCCTCACTTCCTCTCTCACTCAGCCCCTGACATTAGAAAAAAGCTGAAAAGGGCTGAGGAGGGCCCTGAAGCCCCTATACAGGATCTGGTGAAAATGGCATATAAAGTTTTCAACGCCCGGGAGGAGACGGCTGAGGCCACTAGCCAGGCGAGGGTCCAACAGATGGTTAGCTTCCATTCCCAAGGCCTGGTAGCAGCCCTAAAGCCGGCAGGTAATCCCGTCCATCGCCGCGTTCCCCAGGGGAGCCAGCACTTACCACCAAGGGCGTGCTTCAAGTGTGGCTGTGACGGCCACTGGGCAAAAACTTGCCCCAAACCCAAGCCTCCTACCAATCCTTGCCCACTGTGCAAACGGCCAGGCCACTGGAAGTCGGACTGCCCAACCCTGGCTCTGCCCCCGGCCCCGCAAAGCCGAGGCGCCGAAATCCAGGAAGTTCCAGACACAGAGCTACAAGGTATGGAGTTGCTGGGATTCATGGACTGAAGAGGCCCTAGCTCCTCCACTCCGGTAACCCTCGCCAAGCCCAGCGTCACGCTCGAGGTAACGGGTGAGTCCATCTCTTTTGATGGATTACGGGGGCTACCTATTCTGTGATCTCCTCTCACTCGGGCCTTACTTTTCCTTCCCAGATTTCTGTGGTGGGAATTGATAAGTCTCCCTCCACCCTTAGGCAAACCCAATCGCTGTTTTGCACGTTTAATAAAACTCCATTTTCGCACTCCTACTTGGTTATCCCCTTGTGCCCTGCTCTGTTACATGGTACTATCTCCCTCTCCAACAATGCTCTCCCCTTATCGCCCTCTTAGATCAGGCCACCTCCACAACCTCATCCCTGTCCCCAGTTTCCAATTTCAAAAACCCACCGACTAAGCCTAAGGTTTCTTTTATTAAAAACAAAACTGGAATTGTTAAGCAGACCCAAGCAGAAGTAAGGAAGGAGTTCAACCAAATGTTCTGCTTCAGAAACCACAGCTTCAACAGATAGCTTCCTTTTAACTCTTCAGTGTTAGTTAAAAAAAGGGAAATTAAAAAAAAATCACTGAGTTTTCATTGAAATGTATTAGTAACTCTCTTAAAACAACGTCTTTATGTTTTCCCAAGTTCTGAGCTGCAATGAGTAAACTGAAAACACAGTTGCCCTTGTTAAAATAAGATTAGTCCCAAGAAATTGTTTGTGCGTAAAGCAATTTTATCAGGATGTTATTATTACACTATGCCTTTTGCCCTTACCCGTTTGGGCGCGGACCCCCGCCCCCGGGAGCTGTCCGGCCTCAGTCCATTTGAAATACTTTATAGGCGACCCTTCCTTTTCTCCCCTTTCCCTCCCAGTAACAGCCCTCCATTAGCCTCATATTTACCACATTTGTCTTTACTACGCAACCTCCTTAGACAACACGTTAACTCCGTTATCCCTGAACCTTCTCCAGCCTCTCCCAACCTCCCAAAGTCAAGTACACCCTGGAGACACTGTATTAAATCTTTAACACCCAAACCTTTATCACCCCAGTGGGAAGGTCTGTACACTGTCATTCTCACCACTCCCTCGGCTGTCAAAGTAGTTGGTCTACACTCTTGGATATACCTCTCCAGAGTCAAACCGGTAACCAAAGTTAATCGTGATCCCCAGTGGTCTGTTCAGTCTACTGGTCCTATGTCTCTCCGCCTCACTCGCCTCACCAAACCAGCCAGCTAAGCCTAGCATTAACTTCCCCTTTCGCCTGGAGGTTTTTTCTCACTGAAAATGTAACTAACCCCCAATATCGCCAGCATCACCTACTCACAGGAAAAAGTTATCTCCTAGCCACAGCTGATTGCCTGCTTGCCAGTTATTCCGGTCCAGCCTACTTTATTTTCACCTTGTGCACGTTCTCCCAGAACCAACTCCCCCCATCGTTTGTTTTCTATATGACCAAACCTCTAACCCCGCTTGTGCACAAAAATGGGTAAAACACAACACAGGGTGCCCCTAAAAGTCCTGCAATATTCACCATGCTCACCCCTACCCTATAACCAAAACCCACCTGTTCTTTTGGTCAGGAACACAATTCCCCTTAACCATCCCTGGCCCGTAAAACAACAGGTAGACCAAACCAGTCAAGGGAGGCTGGTATTTTAACTCCCACAGCACATATCCTAATGCTAAACTGTTCATATAAAGGTCGCTAGCCCAGGTCCAATCCACCATCCACCGTAATATTCAGATCCAGGAACATCAACTCATGAACCAAATTTCTATACCTTCCGATTCTCCCTTCTCCTGGCTCACCCTATTGCAACAGGGACTGACCATTGCAAACCTTGCTGGATTAGGCAACCTTTCCACCTGCCTCATGTGTGCAGCCCTGGAATGCCCTCCTCTAGCAGCAGCCCCAGTTGCCAGCTGGTCATCTGCCCTTAAGGTCTCCACCATGCAACCCATAATTATCCCCAATGTCCCTCTGTACTTCACACCAGGGTACGCACAGGTGCACTTTGACTACTCCAATGCATCCACTCAACTGTGCAACACCACAATGCCACCCTCCCAGCCAATAACAGCACCAGCAGCATTTTTCTTCTGGTGCAATTATACACTCACCAAACATCTTAACATCGGTAGCAGTTCTGCCCTCTTGTGTCTACCTGTCACTCTAGTTCCGCAGCTCACTGTCTACACCCCAGCTGAATTCCAGACCAGAGACACCCAGACACATAGTCACCGCAGTAAAAGAGCAGTTTTTCTCCCGGTTGTTGTAGGCCTTTCCCTAGCTTCGTCAGCAGTCGCGGTGGAACTGAGTGGCGGCGCCCTGGGACACTCCATCACCACAACCAACCAGTTAGCCGAACGCTTCCAATCGACACTCGATATCTGTGCAGAATCCTTAGCCTCCATACAAAGACAAATAACTTCTGTTGCTCAAGTTACCTTACAGAACCGCCGCGCTCTGGACCTCCTCACGGCAGAAAAGGGAGGAACCTGCCTCTTCCTCCAGGAGGAATGCTGTTATTACATCAATGAGTCGGGAATTGTGGAAACCAATCTACAGAACCTTAACAAACTAAGCCGTGAGTTACAGAGCACCAGGCCAACAACAGATGGAACTTCTCCCTGGTGGAGCACTTCTCTGTACTCCATTTTAGCCCCCATAATAGGACCCATAATTTTATTTACACTTTTACTTTTAATTGCTCCTTGTTTTATCCAGTTTTTCCAAAACAGGCTCTGCAACATCACCCAAGCTTCAGTTCACCAAATGATGTTGCAGCCTCATGAACCCCAATATGAAACTCTCCGGAGCCTCGATATGAATTCCCCCATCGTGCGTCCACCCTAGAATCCCAGTACTCCGCCTTAGAAAGCCCCCCACCCCCTTAAATCGTCGTCCATGGTCACCATGAAGCAGTTACCGAAAGACAACATCGTCCATTTTCCCTATAGGGTGGAGTCTGGGATGAAGGATCTTAGCACAAGTAACTCCATTTTGATTTGGGAACTATGTTAAGTTCTTGAAACTTACCCTGTACCTACCCCCCCCCCTCCCTTGAATAAAACCAGCATATTTTTACTAACAGGACGCTTGCTCAGTCAGCTTGCCCACCTTCTAGACGCTTGCTCAGCCAGTTTGCCCAACTCCCCCTCAACTCCCAGAAAATTTTTACAATCACTTCCTTTTCTTACAATTCCTTGAGTAAGCATAGTTATCCCCCTTTTTCCCCCTGTGCCTGTCAGAAAGGGTTATAAAAACACCACTCAAACGTCCCTCTGCGCGGCTTCAATAACTCAATGCCCTGAGTTGCTGATCCCGCCCACAAGCTTCTCAATAAAGCCTGCTTCTAAAACTTTCTTAATTGGATCTCTGGTTCTGTTTCGCTCCCAAATAAACCTTACAGAAGAGTCTCACCTCTTCCTTGCAGCAGACGCCGAAAAGAAACACCAAGACCCTGGGGGACTCCTGGAAAGATGGAAAGCCACAATCCGTAATGTGTGGGCAAAAACAAATCCCCCGGGGCTGGCTAAACACCGGGCACCCATTGTAGTTCAATTACAAAGCTCTGCCACTCCAATTCGAGTAAAACAATACCCAATAAGCCAACTAGGCTATAAAGTTTCTGCCAAAAAGGCCCAGCTATGTACAAAAATCGTCACCTACCTGGGGTATAAGTTAAAGGATGGCAATCAAACTTTGTCAAATAGCAGAATCCAGGCCATCCAAGCTATACCCAAACCCACCACCAAAAGACAGGTACGGGAATGTCTAGGGGCAGTAGAATATTGCTGCCTGTGGATCCTGGGTTTTGCAGAATTAGCCAAACCACTCTATGCAGCTACTGGAGCAACAAAGGCTGAACTAATATGAACAGAGGTAGAAGAAAAGGCTTTCCAGAAGCTGAAGACTGCACTGGTAAGTGCTCCTGCCCTAGCCCTTTCTAACCTCAAAAAGCCCTTTCACCTTGTGTGTTGGTACAGGCTCTCAGGCCCTAAAAACGACCCGTAGCGTACCTCTCCAAAAGACTCGACCCAGTAGTTGCTGAATGGCCTAACTGCTTGAGGGCAATTGCAGCCACCGCCCTGATGGTGAAAGAAGCCTCAAAGCTCACTTTTGACCAGAACCTCGTCATCACTGCTCCTCACAATGTAGAGCAACTCCTCCGGGCTCCTCCAGACAGATGGCTCTCAAATTCCAGAATCACCCAATACCAAGCCAAGTATCTAATGGCAACAGACTGGCTGATCAGGCTGCGCGCCAAGCAGCCAGCTCCAAAACCATCCTGCCTCTGCTAGAACCCTCTAACAACCTCGAGCCTCCCCATTACTCACAAGCTGAACAAGAACTGGCCAAAATTAGCAGAGCTCCTGCACAAGGATTATGTAATTAAAGGACTGTACCAGCTAACCAGAAGTGAAGCTGCAAGGTGCCCGGTATGTGCTCAGGTAAATGCTAACCCTGTCCCAGTTCATCACCCAGGACAAAGATACCAAGGAAAAGCTCCAGGTGAACATTGGAAAGTAGATTTGACTGAACTCCCACGAGCACCAGGCAACTTCAGGTATCTCCTTGTTTTTCTGGACGCTTTTTCTGGCTGGACAGAGGCCTATCCCACAAAGAGAGAAACTGCCCTCATTGCAGTTAAAAAGTTAGTCTTTGAAATGATTCCCAGATTCAGACTCCCTATGTTCATAGGATCTGACAATGGCCTGGCGTTTACTGCCCACTTAACAAAATTACCAACTGGGGTGCTAAAAACCAATGGGAAGTTGCATTGTAGTTACCGACCACAAAGCTCTGGACAGGGAGAAAGAGCAAATAGAACAATTAAGGAAGTTCTCACTAAATGAAAGTTAAAAACTGGCGGAGATTGGGTTAGCCTCCTACCTTTTGCCTTGCTTCGGGTGAGATGTACACCTCAAAAGCATGGTTATTCTCCATTTGAGATAATGTACGGGTTTCCACGCCCATTGTTACCTAAGATTGGAAGTAAAGTGTTAAGCGAAATCAAAAACCATAACATGGTTAAGTCATTACGGGCCTTGCAAGCAGAGCGCCAGCGAATCAGAAACAACGTGCCGTCCGACCAGACTCCGGCCCGCGACGAGGAAAGCCGAAAACCCCTCTTCAACCCCGGCGACCTAGTGTGGGTAAAAAGACTAAGTCCAGGTCAACTAGAACCACGCTGGGAAGGACCATACCCTGTTGTCCTGAGTACCCCGACTGCGGCAAAGGTTGCTGGGAAGAAGGAACCCAAACTAACGCTGGGAGACATCTCGGGACAAGGACTATGTACACCCCATGGGCGTATGCTCCCTTACTAACTAACAACCTTTGTATTTTAACGCACATCATTCCGCAGGTGTATTATCATTCAGGAGAAGGGGGGCGTGAACATCTTAATCTTGACTCTCGCCACTTCACGGGACGTTTCAAACGCGCGCCTGTGCTAGTCCCAGTTTTGCTAGCACTAGGGGTTGCTGGGGCTACCGCACTTGGGAGTACAGCACTAATAAAGGAAGGGGCTGACTTACTGCCCTCAGCCTGCAAGGTAATCATGATCTCCAGGCTCTAGAAAAGTCAGTAACTGCTCTTGAAACCTCCCTAAGCTCCCTAGCCGATAGCGCTACAAAATAGAAAAGGCCTAAACTTGCTGTTTCTTAAACAAGGGGGTTTGTGTATGGCATTAGTAGAAGCATGCTGTTTTTATGTAAATCACTCCGGTGTAATTAAAAAAATACATAACTCCAAAAACAACTGCAAGATAGAAGAAAGGCCCTAACCAGTCAAGAAAACTGGTATCAACAGATGTTTTCAGCCTCTCCCGGGCTCACATCTTTACTTAGTGCCATTGCTGGGCCCCTTATTCTGTTCGTACTTGCCCTCACTGTGGGCCCGTGTGCTTTCAACGCCCTTCTCAAGTTAATCAGAACTCGCTACAAGATATCAAGTTGATGGTTCTTAAAACCAATTATCAGGTTTTAGCAAATAAAAAAGTTAGGGAATCAAGGATTTGATTTAGTTACTAGAAGAGGAGGGAATGTTAAGGCTTAATAGAATAAAATAATTTGTCTTAAGTTACTCCATTTTGAAAAGCTTAAGTGCCACCCCCCCATTCTAGGAGAGGTATGTTATTTTAGAAAAGCAAGTCCCTGTGACCTTGCAAATATCTACTCATAAATGTGAGCAAGAAGTTTTGCAAAATCTTCTGGTCCAAGATAAGCTGAGCAGGACATGCTGAACTACCCGCATCCCTGTTATCTTGTGTAAACACCCTTTCCCATTCCTTGCTCTACCCCCCTCGCCTTGCTGGTTTTAAGTGTATAAAAGGGAAAGAAAAATTTGGCCAGACGCTTCAGCTTTGGACCCTGTGTGGCCATGCTGTAGCCCAAATCCGGAGTTGTCTTCTTGTCTATTTGTCTTTTTGCCTTTCTGTAATAAAGTTTTGCTTTGTTACTTTGCAGCTGCTTGTGGGTCAGTGGTCTGTGTGGGAGCGACTCCGTAACACTTCCTGACGTTCTTGCATTATTTTCGTTGTGGATTTTTGTTGTTGTTTGTTTTCTCCGGTTCTGGGGTGCCTATCAGGGATACTCTCCCACATTCTCATGCTTTCCTCAGAGTTTGTTATATATATAAATTGTCTTTTCTTGGGAGTTTACGTAATAAAATAGGATCCGATTAAACAATTTCTACACATGTTGTTCAATGACATAGGCTACATGTTTCACATTATACCAACTTTTGGGGGGAGTGGAAATGCGCTCCATCTATATTTTAAGAAATAGATTTCAAGGGGAAATGGAGTGTCATGGTTATCTAGTGTCTGTATAATAGAAAGATCATATGTGGAAGACTTCAGCAAACAAATTTATTTTCTCAATGTTTAAGAAGCTAGAAATAAAAATCAGGCAATTAGCTTTAGTTCCAGGCCATTTCTCTCTGTTACTCGGGGTGAAGGACATTCCTCTTCAGCTTGTTTTTGGTTCCCCTTCTGCCTCGGCACCTATATTTCCCGTGTCCACTTGCCTTCTCTGCTTTTTACAATTTTTTAAATAAATCATTTTCTTGGGGCTGTCACACCTCTCATAACAACCTATACATCAGTTGTACTGAAACATTTGTGCATACTTAGACATCATCCTTTTCTAAACGGTTTCTTTCTTTTTGAGTCCTTGGCGTCGGCTCCTCTTTTTTGCCCCTTTTTCCATACTCTCCCACCCTCATGGGACCCTCATCAATGCTAAATTATTATTGTTTTGATATCTTACAGTGCCCGCTGTCTCCCTTCACCCAAGTTACTGTTGTTTGTCCCCGTGGCTGTGAGGTGGGGTGATTATACATTCATCACTGTAGTCGGTTACCAGCGTCTCCCATTTCTCCTCCCACCTTCCCCCTACCAAAAGGTATCGCACCTCCCATTCCTGTTCCACATGGATGACCAGTTCTGGATTCAGTATGTCGAAAGATCTTATCTGCGCCAGGGCATATGCTCAAGTGTAGCTTGATTGTGAGTTGAAACTCGGGTCATGAGAGTGAGGTGGAGGGGAAGAATGACAGAACTAAGGAACATTGTGTGTTCTCTCGGTGTTATGCTGCACCCTGGCTGTCCTGTTCTTTCCCTTGACCCTTGTGTGAGGGAATGTCCACTTGTCTCTGGATGGGCTTTGGATCTCCACTCTGAATTCCATCATTTGCATTGTGTTATTAGTTTGGTTTTTGATGCCTGGTATCTTATTCTGTCTTCACCTCGTGGTCACAAAGGCTGGTGTGCTTCTTCCATAGGGTTTTGTGGCTTCCGAGTTACATGGCCGATGTTTATGTTCAAGCCTTTAAGACCCCACATGCTATATCTTTTGAAAGCTGGACACCATCAGCTTTCTTCACCTCCTTTGCTTATGCACACATTTGTCTTGAGCAAACATGTTGGGAAGGTGAGCATCATGGTCTGCCAAGTTAATAGAACAAAGTGTTCTTGAACTGAGGAGTACTTGAGTGGAGGATCAATGTCCATCTGCTACCTCAATACTAAACCTATAAGTAAATATATGCACATAGATCTATTTCCCCATCAACATATTTAAATATATTTATACATGTACACGCCTGTATTTAGACCTTTATAAATGCCCTTTGCCTACTAGTTCTTTCCTTGATTTCCTTTTACTTTCCTCTTGTCCCACTGCCATGCTCAGCCTTCTTTTGGGTTTCAGTAATTCCTCTTGGTTACATTGCCCTTGATCAAGTCCTAACAGGCCTCTTACACACGCCTCGACACTGATTTTGGATCACTTGTCGTTCCCTTGTCCCTCGGTTGATTAACACCACTTCCTTTCCTCCACCTCCCCCTTTGCCATGTACCCCGGGGAACACTGGTCCCATTGCTTTCCCCTCCAGATGGTTTATCCAGCCTATCTTCTAGACATAGACCTGAGGAGATCATAATATGCACACAAAAAACAAGACAGAGCAAAAGAAAGTGACAAAAGGAAGCAAAACTATGGCACCACCAAAAAGCCAATGACACAAAAAAGGGAAAGCCTGTAAATGGTTCAAGGCCTGTTTGCTGACCTTTAGGAGTGTTCTCTGGTTGAGTCTGATTGGGTTACACGCACTGGACCAAAAGTCGTTTGTGGTACTCCACAGGACTTCCTTGTTCTGCTCCCCGTGCTGTTCTGTTGCATTCCTCCAGAGTTTTGCCTCGGTATGGTGGTGTCAGATCGGGCACAAATCCCCCACTGTCTCCAGTGTTGTCCCCTGAAGGGCTATGTGTCAGTGAGGGATGTCGTGTCTCATAGTGGGGCCAGCCATATGGTCCTCTCTGTGCATTGGCTGCTCTGAGTGGGGATATCATCCTCAAGGCTTGGTGGGCCAGGGTGTGCTCCACTCTCTCTTCCTCGCCCGTCATTTGCTCCCCAGTGCTCTGATCAGACATGTCACTCTCCCTGAGCTATAGCTTCAATGCGGTCCTCTGATGTAAATTCTTCTGTGGGGAGGGGTGGCTGTCCACGAAGTAGGGATTGGGGCCTGGCCCTCAGACCTTTCTCTTGGTTCCCTGCTTCATGCCAGTATATTGCATTCACATCTTGGAGCACCGGCATGAAGCCTGGTCCCTCTTTCCCTATGGAGATATAAACAATACCCTCGCCTTGGGTGGGTCAGTGCCCTTTTCTCCACTATCCATTTCTCCTTTTTTTCCTTTTTATTTTTACCTTTTCCTTTTCAGTTGGCTACCATATGTACCCCCTGGATTTGGTCTGTCCCATTCCATACTACCTGGACCTCACTCAGGAACGTTTGTGTACATTTGCTCTTGCCCTATGCCCCTTTTGCATTTTTTAAGCTTACCCCAGCGAAATCATGTTGCACTTGTTCTCTTGTGCGTGGATTACTTCACTTAGCATCATATCATCCAGCGATGTGCTTATTGCGTTCATCAGTACTTCTTAGTGATGTGTAGTGCTCCATTACATTTATGTACCACGGTTTTTTAATCCATTCGTATGTTGATGGAAATTTGGGTTGTTTCCAACTCTTTGCCTTTGTGAATTGTGGCGCAAGGAACATTAGAGCGCAGCTGTCTGGCCGTGGCTTGTTCCTTGCCTCTCTGGGTGTATGTCCACTAGAGGATTTCTGGGTCGTAAGATAGGTAATTTTCCATCTGCTTTAGAAATCACCAAATGGATTGCCATCGTGGCTGTATATACCTACAGGTTCACCAGCAGTGGATGATAGCTCCTATCTCACCACAGCCCCTCCAACACTTGTTGCTTTCTGATTCTTTGAATTGGGCTTTCTTTGAAGGCATTAGGTGGTACCTCATTGTTGTTTTCATTTGCATTTCTCTTATGGCTAAAGATCGGGAACATTTTCTCATATGTTTGTTGGCCATTCTGATTTTTGCCCCCTGTGAAACTTCTGTTCAGGTCCTTTGCCCACCTCCTCAGTGGGAAATAGGTTTTTCTCTTTTGGGAAGCTAGCAGAATAGTGTAGATTTTAGTAATGAGGCCTTTGTCTGATTTGTCATTGCTAAAGATGTTTTCCCAGTCCGTGGACTGCCTTAGTACCCTCTTGGTGAATTATTTCGATGTACATAGGTGTCTTATCTTCAGTATATACCATTTCTCAATTGGTGACTCCTCTGTATGTATGTCCTTCCCTATTTCTGATAGCCTAAGTATTTCCTGCCCCAAAGTTCTCAGGTGTATCCTTTTCCCCTCATTGATGGCCCTAATTGTTTAGGATTTTACCTTGAGCTCGGTGGTCTACCTTGAGTTGATCCCTTTGCATGGAGTGAGATAAAGGTCTTACTTCATTTTTCCACAGGGAGATCTCCATTTTTTTCCAGCACCACTTGTAGAAGAGGGCATCTGCTTCCCATTTGATATTTTGGGGGCCCTTATCAAAGATCAGTTGTCTGTATGCTGATGATCTGATTCCTGCGTGTTGTTCTTTTCCATTGGTCTGCGTACCTGTCATTGTATCAATACCATGTGGATTTGACCACCGTGGTTGTATAACATATGCCAAAGTCAGGTAAAGGAAGCCCTCCCACTGTATCCTTCCTTTTGAGGAGTTCTGGGCTAATTCGGGGCTTCTTCTCTCTCCATAAGGAGTTGGTAATCAGGTTTTCCATTTCTTTGAAGAAAGAGGAGGGTAATTTCATTGGGATTTTGCATTAAACTTAGATAGTGCCTTGGCCAAAACTGGCATATTCACTAGGTTGAGACTTCCAATCCATAAGCATGGGCTATCCTTCCATTGGTTGAGTTCACCCTTGCTTTCTTGTAATAGTGTTCTGTAGCTTTCCTCATATAAATATTTTGTTCTTTTAGTCAGGTATAGCCCTAGTTATTTCCATTTGTGCTTTGCTATTGTCAAGGGTACCACCTTTTGGTATCTCCTCTTCTGTGGTCTTATTCGATGTGTATTGCAGTCTGATACACTTCTGTTTGTTGGTGTTGTAACCTGCCACTCTGCGATGTTCCCCTCTCACTTCCTGCACTCCCCTCAGGTGCTTTTGGGATTTTCCATATATAAAATCATATCATCTTCAAACAACGATAGCTTCACCTCTTCCTTCCCCAAGTGAATACCTTTCACGCCATTTGTTTGCCTTACCTTTTGTGTTGGGTGTTTTTCTAGTAACACTTGTTGAAGAGGGCATCAGCTTCTCATTTGATAATTTTGGGGTCCTTATCAACGATCAGTTGTCTCTATGCTGATGATTTCATTTCTAGGTTTTCGTTCTATTCAATCGGTCCGAACATCTGTCATTATAACAGTACCATGTGGTTTTCACCATGGTGGTTCAATCGTAGGTGCTAAAGTCAGGTAAAGCAAGTCCTTCGACTTTATCCTTCTTCTTGAAGAGTTCCCTGAGAATTCTGGCCTTCTTCTCTTTCCATATGAAATTGCTGGTCAGTGTTTTCCAATTCATTGACAAAGGATGTTGGTACATGTAGTAGGGTACCATTACATTTGTCTAGTACCTTGGGCATGACAGAAATCTTTGCTATACTACGTGTTCTGATGTATGACCATGGGATATCCTTCCATTTCTGGAGGTCACTTTGGGGTTTCTTGTAATAGTGATCTGTAGTTCTCCACATTCAAATCGTTTTGGGCTTTTTGGTTAGGTATACCCCTAGGTATTTAAATTTGTCAACGTATCCAGCCCTTAACACATCATCATGGGTTCAGTAGGCACAATTATACAGGGATAATAAGTAAAGACTATAGTCAAGTCATAGAGAATCAGAAGAGACAGAAGATATGTTGAAATAATGGAGTCAAACACATTTCATGGTTGCATGATCATCTCAGCTCCTCTTGGTGGTACAGGCCAGGAGAGAGTGCAGGAGAGATTTACTGATAACCAAGGCTTATATATCTTTGGGGGTATGCATGGCTCTTAATTGCAGGTAGAGATATACATCACAGAAAGGGGTTGTACAATAGCCAATACAATCAATGGGGGGGATATACAATGTGCATAAGCGGAACAGCAAGCAGATGAGCTGGGGTGACGGCATGACAGGAAAGGGTGGAATTAGAGATATACGTGTGACAAGAAGGGTGAACCATTCATTCATGATGGCGGCCTACCTTGGTCACTCTTGAGTGGCCTTGACCTCCCTGGGCTTTCCTACAAGAAAACAATTTACTACTGCCCTTATCAGAAGGAGGTGGGCCCTACTTAGGGTGTGACAGACTGCACAGTCTGATTCCTCTAGATAGCTGATAACCCTTAGGGAGTATAACCTCTGACCTACTTCTGTTCACCTCCAAGTGGATAGTCACTTACCACGTGTAGGAGGCAGCTTAGTTTGCCATATATTTAGGCGAAACAACTTGGGAGAAGTCTTTCTGTTTCCAACTTCAATTTGTGCTGTATTATTGTGAAGGGTACTAAATTGTTTATCTTCTCTTCCATGGACTATGCTGATGGATATAGTAGTTCCATAGCCTGCTGTTTGTTGATCTTGTATGCTTCCACTCTGCCATATTCCTCTCTCACTTCCTGCACTCCCCTTGTGGAGCTTTTGGGTTTTCTGTTTATAAAATTATATCACAAAAAAATTATATCACCTGAGAATAAAGATAATTTCACCTCTTTTTCCTCAGATGTATACCACTGATCTCTTTCCTTTCCCTTATGTTGTTAACTAGGAACCCCAGAACGTTGTTAAATAGAAGAGGGTGCAAGGGGCATCCAGTCTGGTTGACATTTTCAGCGCGATTCCTTTGTCTTTTTTCCACTGAATACAAATTTTGGTGTTAACTTTTCATTTGTAGCTTCATATATAGCTTGTTGTAGAGGGCAAATTAGAAGAATTTTTATATTATCTTGAAGAATTTCCCTTCCATTCCGATCTTTGTAATGTGTTAAACAGGAACGGGTGCTGGATGATATTGAATGTTTTTTCTGTGTGTATTGATATTATCATGTGGTTTTATTCCTCTTTCTTACCAATACCCTGAAAAAGGCTAATGGACTTGCAGATGTTGAAACCTCCATGCATCCTTGGAATGAATCCCACTTGTTCATGGAGAATTATTCGTTTTATCATATTTTGAATTATATTGACCAGTATTTTGTTAAGGATTTTGAATCAATGTTCATTAGAAAGATCAGAATGTCATTCTCAATCCTTGTGGATCCTTCCCCACTTTAACTATCGGTAATCTGCTAGATTCATAGAGAAAATTTGGGAGTTGGCCATTTGTGTAGGATTGTTGTCAGCTCTTGCCTGAATGCTTGCCAGCATTTTCCTGTGAAGCCATCTGGCCCAGGGGATATTTTAGTTGACATTTTCTTGATAACCTTGTCTATTTTCTCTGTTTCTCTGAGTCTGTTGAGTTGCTTGTGGTCCATCTGGGAGGGTATTTGTCCATGTCTTCCAGGATGTTGAATTCATTGGTGTAACGGTACTCATAGTACTATACAATTCAGCTTTAAATATCATTAGAGCCCATTGTAGTTTTCCCTGTTTTATCCCTCAGTGGCGTGACTATTGTTATATGTTCCTTTCTTTCTTTGGTTAGGTTTGCAGTGGCCTACCTATTCTGTTAATCTGTTCAAAGAAACAACTATTTTACTGCATTGATTTGTTTGCATTGTTTTCACGTTTTCCAAGTTATTCACGTCTGCCCTAATTGTTTGTTATTTCGTTTCTTTTGCCATTTGTAGCATTGTCCTGTTAACTCTGTCATCAGGATCAATCACACCACTTAGTACGGTGACACTCTTCCTGACCTGTTGATCCAAAGGCATGAGAAGTCCAAAGTGGCCAGGGGGCATTCTCAGCTGCCACTTCAGTGGAATCCGTGCTGTGTTTCCAGGTGGGAGAGTTCCTTTCTTCAGGACCAGGACCTCCAGGCCTGAGGAACACAGGGTTGTTGGGACAGGAAGCAAACATGCTTCAAGGGGATCACTAGGAGTAATAGTGAGTGGTGCCACTCCAGCTTCCACCCCTTGGTTCCTGGACCCATGAATTCTGGCTCTTGGAGACACAGCACCATATATTGGCCGCTGGTTTAGAGCGTATACAGCTTCCTGGAGATCAGGAAGCCCCGCAAGTTGTTGCCACCTACTTGGCGTCGTAATTGCGTCTTTAGGAGCCCATTCCATCGTTCCATCAAGCTGGCAGCTTCAGGATGATGAGGAACATGATACGGCCAGTGGATTCCATGGGAATGGGCCCATTGCCACACTGGATTTGCTGTGAAGTGAGCTCCTTGATCTGAAGCAAAGCTATGTGGGATGCCATGCCGGTGCATGAGGCATTCTTTGAGTCCACAAATAGTAGTTTTGGCAGAAGCATCACGTGCAGGGAAGGCAAGTCCATATCCAGAGTAGGTGTCTATTCCAGTAAGAACAAAACGCTGTCCCCTCCATGATGGAAGTGGTCCTATGGATTCAACCTGCCACCTAGATGCTGGTTGATCTCCCCGAGGAATTGTCCCATCTCTTGAACGTAATATTGGTTTCTGTTGCTGGCAAATGGACACTCAGCAGTGGCAGTGGCCAAGTCAGCCTTGGTGAGTGGAAGTCCATGTTGCTGTGCCCATGCATAACCTCCATCCCTGCCGCCATGTGCACTTTGTTCATGTGCCCATTGGGCGATAACAGGGGTGGCAGAGGAAAGAGGAGGACCAGTCTCCACAGCGTGTGTCATCTTATCCACTTGATTATTAAAGTCCTCCTCTTCAGAGGTAATCCTTTGGTGAGCATTCACGTGAGATACAATTAACTTTACTTTCTTGGCCCATTCAGAGAAGTCTATCCACATACCTCCTTGTCACCAATTTTCCAATCATGGTCCTTCCAATTCCCTGACCATTCAGCCAAGCCATTAGCCACTGCCCATGAATCAGTATATAATCTCACATCTGGTCATTTTTCCTTATATGCAAACTGAACGGCCAGGTGCACTGCTCGAAGTTCTGCCCATTGGGAAGATATCCCTTCACCACTGTCCTTTACGGAGATCCCAGAAAAGGGCTGTAGTGCTGCTGCTGTCCACTTATGAGTGGCACCTGCATATCGTGCAGAGCCGACCGTAAACCAAGCATGACTTTTTTGGTCTTCACTTAAAGTATGGTAAGGAACTCCCCAGGAGGCCATAGGTGCAGACTGGGAGAACGGAGGCAATGTAACAGGAGTGGAGACTGTTGGCATTTGGGCCACTTCTTCTTGCAGCTTACTTGTTCCTTCAGGTCCTGCTTTGGCCCGATCTCGTATATACCACTTCCATTTAACAAGGGAGTGTTGCTGCGCACATCCAACTTTATGATTACGTGGGTCAGACAATAGCCACTTCATGATAGGTAATTCAGGCCTCATGGTGACTTGGTGGCCCATGGTGAGGCCTTCAGTCTCCAGCCAGGCCCAGTAACAGGCCAACAGCTGTTTTTCAAAGGGGGAGTAGTTGCTTGCAGAGGATGGCAAGACTTTACTCCAAAATCCCAATGGTCTATCTACGCTGTGATTCACGAATAAGGGTCTGCCAAAGACTGCACACTGCATCTTGATCTACAACTGACACCTCTAGCACCATTGGGTCAGCTGGATCATATGGTCCCAGTGGCAAAGCAGCTTGCACGGCAGCCTGCACTTGTTGAAGAGCCTTTTCTTGTTCTGGGCCCCACTCAAAAATGGAGGCTTTTCGTGTCACTTGATAAATAGGTCGAAGTAGAACACCCAAGTGAGGAATATGTTGCCTCCAAAATCCGAAGAGGCCCACTAGGCGTTGTGCCTCTTTTTTAGTCGTTGGGGGAGCTAAATGTAATAGCTTATCCTTCACTTTAGTAGGAATATCTCGACATGCCCCACACCACTGGACCCCTAGAAATTGTACTGATGTGGAGGGTACCTGAATCTTTGTTGGGTTAATTTCCCAACCCCTTGTACGCAGATATTGTACCAATGAATTTAGAGTCTTTGATACATCCTCCTGAGTGCGTCCAATCAGCATAATGTCATCAACATAATGGACCAGTGTGACATGCTGTGGAATAGACAGGTGGTCAAGGTCCCTTCGGACTAAATTATGGCACAGGGCAGAAGAGTTGATGTACTCCTGGGGGAGAGTTGTGAAAGTATATTGTTGCCCTTGCCAGGTGAAGGCAAACTGCTTCTGGTGGGCCTTTGAGACTGGTATGGAGAAGAAGGCATTAGCCAGATCAATAGCTGCATACCATGTACCAGGAGAAGTATTAATTTGCTCAAGCAATGTAATCACATCTGGGCCAGCAGCTGCAATTGGAGCTGACGATAATCCACTGTCATTCTCCAGGATCCATCTGTCTTCGTTACAGGCCAAATTGGTGAACTAAATGGGGGAGGTAGTAGGAATCACCACCCCTGCATCTTTCAAGTCTTTGATGGTGGCACTGATCTCTGCAATCCCTCCAGGCATGCGGTATTGCTCTTGGTTTACTCTTTTCCTAGGTAATGGCAATTCTAATGGTGTCCACTTGGCCTTTCCTACCATGATAGCCCTTATTCCACATTTTAGGGATCCGATATGGGGGTTCTGCCAGTTACTAAGTATGTCTATTCCAATGATGCATTCTGGAACTGGGGAAATAACCACAGGATGGGTCCCGGGGCCCACTGGACCCACAGTGAGGCGTACTTGAGCTAAAACTCCATTGATAGCTTGACCTCCATAAGCCCCCACTCTGATTGGTGGGCCTTTGAAACATTTTGGGTCTCCTGGAATTAGTGTCAGTTCTGAGCCGGTGTCTAGTAATCCCCGAAAAGTTTGATTATTTCCTTTCCCCCAATGAACAGTCACTGTTGTGAAAGGCCGCAGGTCCCTTTGGGGAAGGCTAGAAGGAAGACTAACAGTATAAACCTTCAGTGATGTAGCAGGATCCTCCTTACAAGGGACCCGGCCTCCCCTTCATTCAAGGGGTTGTGGGTCTGTAAACTGGCTCAGGTCTGGGAATTGATTGAGCGATCGTGACTGTCTATTCTGCTGTTCACCTGATCTACCATTCTTTTGCCTGTACAGATCACGTAAATATTTAGTAGGCTTCCCATCTATTTCATTCCTAGGGACACTGCGGCTAAGTAGCCAATGCCATAATTCCACACGAGACAGGTTGCTTTGATTGTTATTGAAAACTCGTTGTCTATTATAACCACGCCCACCCTGTCTCCGTGGATCCAGTGCTGACACCTGCCCTCTACCATCACGGGGACCAATCAGCCCCATTGTGGGCAAATGTCGGAGTTCGCTTCGGGCAGTGGCCACTGTTAATCCTGGTGCACATAGAATAGCAATTACAGGAGTCTTAAGAGATGCTGGGGCCCACTTCACAAACTTGTTCCTTATGGTTATGGTAAAGGGTATGTCTTCAGGTCACCCCCTTTTTGGATCTATGGGAATATCTTGATAGATCCATTCTAACATACCAATTTCTCTAAGCTTTTGGATGCCTTCCTCTACAGTGTACCAAGGCAGGTCAGGGTCTTCAAGTTGGTCTAATCTAGGCCATCTGGCAGTCCATGCTTCATTGAACTAACCAAATAAAGACTTAGATCCTTTTTTAGCCTGTCTCGCAGAGACATTGAAAGAAGAGTCTGTGCTTAGGGGTCCCATATCCAGAAACTCAGACTGGTCTAATATTACATTTCGTGCACCAGTATCCCACACCCTGAGTAACCATTCCCAGGGGTATTCTCCAGGCTTTTGCTTGTACGTATTTGAGAACTCAAGCAGGTCTTTATGTGTGTAGCGCACTTCTTCTTGGATAATCTTCTCAACCTCACCTTTAGGAGGTTTCTGAGACTTCATTTTAGTGACAGGTCTAGTGGAAATAATGGGTGCTGAGGGTGTTTCCTGGGTGCTCTCAGCAATACCTTGCGAGGCATCTTCCTCAGGTAATGCTACTGATGCAGCCCCACCTGGCCTATCAACTTGAATCGTTTGGCTAATCTGCTCAGGTGTTTCTAAGGGCTCAATATCCTCTACTTCCGGATCATCAGCCCCTATGTTCCCATCCCATGTTTCAGGGTCCCAACTTTTCCCAATGAATGCCCTTACTTTGGTTTCAGACACTACTCTAGATCTGCAATTCAGCTGCTGTTCTCATTCAGCCACTCGTATAATGAGACTCTGGACCTGGTTCTCAGCAATGTCAGCTCTTTTACTAGAGGAGAGAAGGCTCTCCTTTGTAGCACAGATGGAAGTTTTCAAATCTGTTAGTCTGCATGTGAGGCGTGCTTTTGAGGCTCTGAGATCATCCCTCTCCTTAATAACACTTTCCATCGTATGAAGGACCAGCCAACCAGCTTCGCTATACTTGTCATTTTCACAAAACTCCTGGAAAATATCAAATATACGATTGCCAAGAGCATCTCCTTTATCCAGCATGTCATCTACTTTAGGTGCTACTTTAATATTATCTTTGCTATTTCAGACCATGGATTAGTACGGGTAGTAGACGTATCCCCGTCAAGACTAAATAGGTTGGAAAACCAATTTAAGAAATCCATATTTGGTGCCAAAGGGACCAGGTATAAGGCATCATGCAAAAAAAAAAGAATATGTGTGCGTGTGTGTGTGTATATATATATATATATATATATATATATATATATATATATATATTTATATATATATATACCATAATGAATGAAGGGGGAAGTGCAGAGTGGAGACCCAAGGCCCAAGCGTCGGCCACTGGAGATCCCCTCAGAGAGGGGTTTAGGAGAGGAGATGGGTCAGTCAGGGTGCGAGGTAGTGCCGATGAAGAGCAAAGCTTTCCCCCAGATTCTGGATGCTTCCTCCCCCCAACTACCATGATCCGAATTCTACCTTAGAGGGCTGGATAGGGCAGAGGTTGTACATTGGTAATATGAGGGCTGGAGGCACAGGAAATCCAGGGTGGATGATATCTTCTGGACCAAGGGTGTGAGGGATGATGCTGGGAGAGTATAGGGTGAGTGGGTTGGAAGGGGGAACTGATTACAAGGATCCACATGTGACCTCCTCCCTGGGAGAGGGACGGCAGAAAATGTGGGAAGGGAGACTTGGGATAGAGCAAGATATGACAAAATAACGATGTATAAATTACAAAGGGCACATGAGGGAGGGGGGAAAGGGGAGGGAGGAGGGAAAAAAAAGGACCTGATGCAAAGGGCCTAAGTGGAGAGCAAATGCTTTGAGAATGATTGGGGCGGGGAATGTATGCATGTGCTTTATACAATTGATGTATGTATATGTATGGATTGTGATAAGAGTTGTATGAGTCCCTAATAAAATGTAAAAAAAGAAAAGGAAAAAAAAGAAAGAAAAGAAAATGATTAGGGCAAAGAATGTACAGATGTGCTTTACACAATTGATGTATGTATATGTATGGACTGTGGTAAGAGTTGTATGAGCCCCTAATAAAACGTTTAAAAGAAAAAAGAGAAATCCATATTTGTCAAACTGGCTGCAGCGCCAGGCCAGGCACAGGGGCGGCGGAGGCAGTGGCGAGGGCGGCGTGAGAGCGAGGCTCTGGCCCTGCGCAGGCCCAGGCCAGCGGCGGCTAGGAGGGCGAGGCATGCTGACCTGCAGGCCAAGAGCAAGCAGCAGCGGCGGCAAGGGGCGCAGGGGTTCCTGGGAGGCGCAGTGTCAGGCCCCAGCGCGCGCCCGCCGCCCCTTCCCCGCGCCGCGGCCGCCCGGGCAACTTGTGGCCAAAGTTTGGCCCCAGCCTCAGGAGTGCGCGGGGCGGCCCGCGAAGTTGGCTGTGGCCCCCGCCGCGGCTCGGGCCGGCCCATGGCCCGCCCGCCCCCGCCGGAGCCCCTGGGCGGCCGGGCTCCTGCCCCTGGGGCCCCCGGGCCTCAACGCCAGTGCGCCTCCCCCGGCCCCGGGCCCGCGCACGCGTGGGAAAGTTGGCCTGGAACCGGCCCGACCAGTTCCGCCGGCGCGCACACAGGCCGCAGAAGTTGGTGCTGCAAAACTTTTTTGGGGGGTTCCGCGGGAGCCCCCGTGCGTCGGGACCGGATGCGCGCCGGCTAGCGACCCCTGCGCCGAGAGAGGTACCCCCAGAGCGACGCGCAGCGGGGGCGCCCCGGACCTGCGGCCCGGGGGCTATGGCCATGGTGGCCGGAGGCTGGGGCGGCCCCGGCGGCGGTGGAGACGCGAATGGCGTGGACAAGGTGGGTGGCTACCCGCCCGCCACCGAGGACTCGGCCTCGCCCCCGGGCGCCGCCAGCGACGCCGAGCATGGCGACGAGGAGCGGCAGGGGCTGCAGGTGGACTGTGTGGTGTGCAGGGACAAGGCGAGCGCAAGCACTAGGGCGTCCTCACCTGCCAGGGCTGCAAGAGCTTCTTCAAGCGGAGCATACTCCTCAACCTCAGCTACACCTGCAGGTCCAACGGTGACTGCCAGATTGACCAGCACCACCGGAACCAGTGTCAGTACTGTTGCCTCAAGAAGTGTTCCGGTCGGCATGCGCAAAGAGGCCGTGCAGCGGGGCCGCAGCCCCCACTCGCCGCCAGGTCCTGGCGCCGCGTCTCCGGCAGCCCCCCCGGGCTTGGCGCTGGCGGAGGCGGTGGGCGGAGACCTCTTCCCTGGCCAGCCAGTGTGGGAGCTGATCGCACAGCTGCTGCGCGCCAAGCCCTACCTGGCGGTGGCCGGCCACTTTGGCACGGGCGCGGCGAGCGCCTTCGGCCCGGGCGGCGCGGGCGCGGTGCTGGGCATCGATAACGTGTGTGGAGCTGGCGGCGCGGCTGCTCTTCAGCACCATGGAGTGGGCGCGCCACGCGCCCTTCTTCCCTGAGCTGCCCGTGGCCGACCAGGTGGCCCTGCTGCGGCTCAGCTGGAGCGAGCTGTTCCTGCTGAACGCGGCGGAGGCCGCCCTGACCCTGCACACTGCGCCTCTGCTGGCCGCAGCCGGGCTGCACACCGCTCCCATGGCCGCCGAGCGGGCGGTGGCCTTCATGGACCAGGTGCGCGCCTTCCAGGAGCAAGTGGACAAGCTGGGCCGCCTGCAGGTGGACTCGGCGGAGTATGGCTGCCTCAAGGCCATCGCGCTCTTTACTCTTGATGCCTGTGGCCTCTCAGACCCAGCACACGTGGAGAGGCTGCAGGAGAAGGCGCAGGTGGCCCTGACCGAGTACATGCTGACCCAGTACCCAGCCCAGCCCCAGTGCTTCGGCCGCCTGCTGCTGCGTCTGCCTGCCCTGCGCGCCGTCCCAGCCTCACTCATCTCTCAGCTGTTCTTCATGCGCCTGGTGGGCAAGACACCCGTTGAGACGCTGATCCGAGACATGCTGCTCTCGGGGAGTACTTTCAACTGGCCTTAGGGCTCCGGCCAGTGACCGACCTCCAGCGACACAGATGCTCGGGGTCCCCAGGCCAAGGATAGGGACAGCCTCCCCAAGTGGCTAACCAGAACCATGACTAGGGCGAAAGATCATTATGTAATATGCAGTAGCCCTTAGTGACCCTGGTTACAATTTGACTCGGAGGCTACTGGACTTCCGAGCCTTACAAGCCTGGAAGGTTTATTTCAGGCACAGCAAGCACATGCCTCGGCGGTGCTGACTTGCGTTCTGCACCTGGATAGGCACCTGAAGTCATTTGGAGAGGATGTCTATGTAAGTTGGTTTTACATAAATTTCTGTGCTGGATTCCTTGTGCTTGTGGATTTTCTTGTCCTTCTTGGTTTGCTGTTATTTTACTACTGAGTTGGCTTTTGTGGTTTTCTTCATTTTGATGAGGTTTCTTTCCTATTTCTTACGACATTCCCTTGATAGTTATTTTCTTATCTAGTGTAAGATGGTCATGTTTCTCTTGTGTACTGCTTGCCTTCCTCTCCATACAGTTTCTTTGCATGTACTTTTCTCCCCCTATTTGCTTCGTGTTTGTCTCCATTGCAGATTGATATTTGTAGCTCTCTCTTTTCAGTCTTGTGTCATATTTGCAGAACTGCTTCACCTTGGTTACTGTCTGGTGGGGACTGCCTTGCTCATTGATCTCAGGTTTATGTTTGCTCTTCCTTTTGATTCTCCATCCATAGAATAGCCTTCGTATTTTTTTATAACTCATTCCGCTGCTTTGGATTTCTGGAATTCTCCTTGACTGAAAATGCCCTTATTTCTTCTTCATATTTTGCTGGATTTAAGATCCTTGCTTGGCAGTTATTTCTTTTAAAGTTTCATATATGTTGTCACGTTGCCTTATGCCTGCAGAGGTTTGTTGAAGGAAAACAAACAAACAGAAAACCACACTCAGCTTAATTGTTTGCTTTCCCTTTGCAGACCCCCTGCTGGGGCTGCTTCCATAAATGTGCTCCTTACAGTTCTGCTCACAGGCGTGCCCTCGTGGCTCTCAGATTTTGCGTCCATGGCTTTATTCTGAGAAGTCCACTCTCCCATGCCATTTTCCCTGAGCCTTTGGATCCCTCTCCTAGGGAATGCTACTGTAGGTCTGATACGTCTGCTTGACTTACTGTAGATGGCCAACCAATGAATGACTACATCAACCCCGCAAGCTCCAATACTGGACAGAGAATCTGTGCTGAGTGGGCCATATCAATAAACTGAGACTTATCAGAGTTTATGTTCCTTGCACAATAATCGCACAACCTTTATAACGATCCTGACACATAGTCTGCAGGTTTCTGTCTGCACAAGTTAAGGAATTCTAGAATATTTTTGGGGGGTAGAGCATAGCTGTTCCTGGCCCAACACCTGGGCTTCACTTTGGGAACTTGCTATGAGTTAAGTCTAGGTAGAGGTCTGGAGGCCATAAACCATGGGAGGTGTTTCCTGGGCCCATGCAGCGGTGTCTTGCTCCAGATACAGCCTAAGCACCATTATCGGCACACATCCCAAACTCAGTCATTTGGACGCATGGGGACCCTACAGGACAGAGTAGACCTGTTCCTGTGGGTTCTGAGACTGTAATTCTTCATGAGAGAAGAAAACCTGGTCTTTTGTTAGGGGAGCTGCCCTTGGTTTGACCTTTCTGCTCTTGTGTTTTGTAGCACAGAGGATGATCACTGTGCCATCAGGGCCAGGGATGAAAACACCTTCTTGGTTCGTAGTGATAGATTTCTCAAAACTTACCGAGAGATGTGGGGTATGTACAGTAGCTTTAGGGCTTGCATCAGACATCAGAACCAATTTAGACAACTCATCTTTTCTCATTCTGTTTCTTTAGAACCTCTCCTGGTCCCGTCAAATCAACTCTGATGCGGAACAACCCTCTACAACAGGGTAAGCTTCCCCTCTGTGTTCCAGAGACGGTAATTCATTATTGCATTAAAATGTTTCTTCCTTTTGCTGTGGTGTAACACGTGGTTTTCAACTGTTGACCTTGACCTTAGCAGCCAATGCATAAGCGCTATGCCACCAGGGTTCTCTAGAGAAGCAAGACCAAGGATACTTGTATGATACATGTATGGACAAATAGTGATTTATATCCACAATTGCCTAAACAGCTATAGAAGCAGGTAAGTCCAGTTTGGTTCAAGTTCATCGGTCATATATAAGCGGGAGACTTCTCCTGTCTCATAGAGCTACGGGAACTGATGGACATGAAAGAGGAAGATGCAGGAAGAGGGTCTCGGGTGGGGAAGGCAGCGCTGCATGAATCTGAGGTGGGATGAATCAATACAAGTTGACATTCCACTGATGGTTAGTGTGATCAGTAGATGACCTAACAGGAAATTGACAAACCAGATGTAGAATCCAGAAGTGGACAAAGGGAAATGGGCAAGACAAAGCACGCTTCTGCACAGGATTCCTCTTATAATAGAGACGACAACCCAGAAGAGGGCTCATGGGACTTACACCTGATTGATAAGTTGGACTCTAACTCTATTTTCACACAAACAGGTCCAGCTGACAGAAATTCTAATGATCACAGATGAGAAAGAGAACGTTCAAATGTGGTGCACAAAAGGAAAATTAGGACCGCCTCATTCCTCATAAGACACGATGCTTTCTCATTGTCTTTTCCGATAAGAGCAGAACTTTGTGTATCAGCAATTGACGCCGTCTGGCACTTTGAGTGATGTAACTCTCTCTCTATATGTATCTTCTCTGATGAATCCACAACTGATGAAAGAGTAGATAGTTGATGGTCCTATGACATTCACATTCAACATCAGAAACCAGCAAGGCACTGTGATCTTGTAACTTGGTTTAGTAGGGAAGCACAAAGAGCTTATGTTTGGGTATAAGATCCCATTTGGAATCTTTACTAGCAAGTTAATTGGATTGACCTTATTACTCTGTGTGTAGATCTATTCACACAAACACTGCGAAAGCACCTTCTTTTGTTGACCCTCCGATTCTTCTTTCATTCGTTAAGCACAACTTAACTGCTCAAATGTTCCTGAAATTAGAATTTTATTGAAGAGTATTATTTTTCGTTTTTCTCTCAGCTCTGCCAATAGTGGTGGGTGGGTCAACAAGAAGAAAGTCCATTCGTGCTACAACTCCAGAAATATCTGGTGATTAGAGCTAACTGCATACCTCTGAAATCAGAGGTAAATACTGGTTCTGAAACTTGAGGACATAAACAAGGCTCCTTCTACCAGGAAAGAAAAGAACACACTGCCATCCCGGAAGAGATTGTGGAAATTGTAACGTTGTAGCAGAAGCTTACAATAATAAAATGAAACATGATAGTAAAACAAACTCCACTGGAAGGAAAAAAGCCAAAAGAAGATGAAAATTGATGAAATAAACCAAAATTATTAGAGGAACAATCTACTACGTCCATTTTATTTATTATTTTTAGTAGGTTCGTTTTCCTTCATTTCCTTGAATGAGAGTTTTAGACAGGAAAGTCACAGGCAATATAGTTCAATGCAAAGCAGAAGAATTGTAAGCAAAAACTTTAAATTAGTAGAGATGACCAACAATTCAGTTGTAGTAAGAAGCTATTACCATCCATCCCTAGGAGGTAATGACAATGCTATGTGGTGATGTTACTTAAGCCCAGGGGCTGGAAGCCCATATCCAGTGTTGAAATCATGGGGTCAGAACTGGAAGCATAGCTCTGTTTACCACTAGCAGTCTACACAAACAAACAAACAAACAAACAAACCAAAACATCCACAATGAAACTTGTTGAATTGAACTAGAACTCTAAGAGACTATATGAGAAAGACCAACAGTAAAAAAAACTTGATCAGAACAAACTGTGGGTAGCACCGTGAAGAACGGGAATTCCAGAACACTTCCCTGTGCTCGTGCACAACCTGTGCCTGGTTCAAGAGGAAGTCACGAGAGAGAACAAGGGCACACTGTGTGCTTTAACATCATCAAAGGTTTGTGTCAGGCCTGCATCCTCTAACCCTACTTACTCAGTCTGTATGCTGAGCAAGCACTCAGAGAGGCTAGATTACCTGAATAAGCCTGCACATCAGGACTGGAGGAATCTTTATTAATACCCTGTGCTATGCAGGTGACAACCTTGTTTGGCGAAAGTGAGGGGGATTCAAACATTTGCTGATAAAGTTCAAGGGCAGAAGCCTTCAGCATGGGTTACAACTCAATGAAAGGAAAACGTAAATCTTCATAACTGGACCAATATGTAGCAGGGGATAAATGGAATAAAATGTGAAGTTGGTAAGGATTTCATCTTGCTTGGATCCATAATCAATACTCATGGAAGCAGCCGTCAAGTGACCAAGCTACACTTTGTTTTGGGTCAATCTCTACAACCCCAGTTTAAAGCATTGAGAAGCAAGGATTAGACTCTGAGGACTAAGTTGGGCTTGACCTAAACCAAGGTCTTCCCAATGGTCTACTCTGCATGTGAAAATTGCACATTGAAAAAGGAAGACCAAAGAAAATCCAACGCACTTGAACCGCGGTGTTGGAGAAGATTATTGAAAGTATATGGACTGCCAGAAGAACGAACAGACCAATCCTGGAAGAAGGACGGCCAGAATGCTCCTTAGAGGCAAGGATGGTGAGTCTTTGTCAAACCGAGGAAGGCCGTAGACGAGATTGCGAGATTGATTGACAGTGACTGTGTCACTGCGAACTCCACCCTACGAACAAGTGGGAGGATGGCACAGGAAGGACCAGGTGGTGTGTTTCCTTCTGGGGAGCTGGGAGTAGGAATGACTTGATGGCCCCTGACAGCAACATCAACTACAGAACAATCTCTCAAACAAGATATTGAAGAAAAGTATAGGTTCATTTATGTAACCTTCAAAATCGGACCAAAATTCAACATCAGAGAGGCATCCATCTACACTCAGTGATTATTAGAAATGGCAGGATAGTGCCTCACTCCAGTGGAGAGAGATGAGGTGAGTGGTTTCAGGAATATTTAAATAAGAACAAATTTTCAAAACAGTTCTTATATATTTTGTTTCCCCTAAGCAAATAACACAAGACAATATTAATTTTATACCAATATGAAAAAAATAAAATACAAGCTCACAGCCTACATATGTAGAGAAATAATTGAAAACATTGACCAGCTTTAGAACAGGGGACTGGAAGTATGTGTGATTAAGAAGGAAAATGCTGATCTTTCTTTGAAGTTTTCTGTTGTCTATGACTTTATTAAATCTCTTCAAATTTCTTTGGAAAAAATTAACAAGCCCAAATAGTTTATAAATAATTCTTCACTGTAGATTCTTGAGTCACTGCTACAGTTCAAAGTGCATGTCCAATTCTCATTTTTCTAAATCGACTAACTTTGTATTTAATTTTTAATGTGTTTCCATTTTAAGATTATTTCTTTATCTTTTAATTTTAGTATTTTAACATTGTATTAACATATAACTCATACATCACACACATTAGTGATTCAAACATCAAGAATTGTGCGATCTTTGCCACAATCCACGTTGGAGTATTTTCAACATTCTTGCATCCATCAGTACTAGCATCCCCTGTCCCCCTGTGTCTTCTAGTGTAGTCAGAGAAACCGATTGAGCTATATGTTTACCTATCCAGAATTTCTGATAAAAATCATACAAAATGGGAAAATATAGCAACCATAAAATAGAACCGAACAGTCTCCTTGCAAAAGTAATTAAAAACTAGGACAGGTTAAAAATGGGTCAAAAGCAAGGATCAACCTTGAAGCCCCTCCCAGGGAGACAAAGAACAGAAAAGTGGGTGAGGGGCGATGGAGGACGATATAAGATTTGGACAAAATGATCTGTAATTTATCAAGGGCTCATGAAGGAGATTCCCAGGGGAAGTGGGGGGAAGAAATGGGGAGCGGATATCAGGGGCTCAAGTGGGAAGAGACTTGAAAATGATGATGGCATTTTTAGGTGCAAATGTGCCTGACACACTGGAGAAATGTATGGATTGTGATAAGAGATTTAAGAGCCCCAATAAAAGTATTAAAAAATGGATCAAGGGGGGAAAATGTTAATATCTAAAATAATTAAAAGCAATCTGCAGCAGGGGTCAGAAAACTCTAACTTATAAGTTCTATGCAGCTCCTTCAGCAAGGATATGTGACTATGATGTAAAATTGAAAATGAAGATAACACCATGATACTTTCATTTATAGTATTACTTAAAATTTTCCTTATTTATAAATATATTTTATAGCTCTTGAATAATTTTTAAATTATTGTTATGTACCACGATGGCTAATGAATATAAAAAAAATTGTTGACCCCTTATCTCAGTGATTCACTTTCCAATTCACCCTGTCTGTGGACCAGATTGTTTACACGGGTATTCAATCAACTGAGGGAATTAACTAGAGGCTCAACGCACAGAAGGTCTACGCAAACGGAGGGGGCTTTCACTGTCATCCTTAGCCTTCTGCTAACCAGGTTTTCAGAATTTAAACTCTAATATAATTCCCTCCTCTAATCTTAGAGTCTACTATTCCAAATCCTTGGATCACACGACTACTTTGGCACTTCACCTAGATGGTTGCTTGTTAAGACAAGTTGTTAAGACACTACATGCTAGATGCTATTGTTGCTGATCACAGGGCACTATCTGATTTCTTCCCCCACACTTTTCTCTAGCACCCAGCTCTTCAGTGATCACTTCATGAGTTTAAGTATGGAGCCACAGTGTAATAACAGTTCTTCGATAAGGGTTTATGGTTAATGCCATATGGAGTAACGGAGACTGAGTGTTTACAGGAGCTGAGACCACCAAACCTTTCTCCTTTTGAAAGGTCTATGGACATAAATTGACACACGTTTTCTTAACTGCCATCCTGGCCACAACTGACTGAGCCCAGGCTTGGCATAATCTGACGTACAGGTTGCTCTTGTCAATTTCTGTGGAGGTGATTCCAACTCATGGCAACTCACATGTGGAGCATAACTGGTCTGGGGTTTTCAAAAGTCTGTTCTTTCAAGACCAAGTCACCAGGTCTGTCTTTGGAGGCTCTCTCCCCAACCTTGTGGCTACGAGGTAGATCATTTGTGCCACTCAGCCACCAAATCTGTAAGTTGGCCAGAAACCCTTCATCAATTCCTTGTGATAGAGAACTGGTTGACTTCAGGCAGCAATGCTGAAGCACAATAATGCGTGAGAGAGGGATGGCTCTGAACCAGCAAAAGCCAAGGTAAAGAAGAGACTGCAGGTGTAGCCCACCAAAGGCTGAGCCCTCTTCCCCACTTGAAACATATTTCCTTTATTATATGTAAATTTGCCTCCCAAAAGTGTTTTTTCTTAAAATCAGCACACTGTTGGGTGCTGATCAGTTCAAACATTTTCTCTAACAGAACAAACAAATGATACACAATTGGTGGCAAGTTGGGTTGCAGTTGCAATGGGGCCCCCAGAGTCCTGAAGGTTAGAGGAACCAAAGAGCTGCAATGCAAATTCTCATGACTGAAAACCAACATCACCGCCATTGAGGTGATTCACCTGCTGGCAATCCGACAGGACAAGGTAGAATGGCCCCTGGGTTCCTGAAGCTGACTCTTCACAGCAGGCCGTAGCCTTCTCCTTCTCCCAGCTAACAGGATGATTGTCACAGGACCAAAGGGGTTTTGTAAAACAAGAATAAGAATGAAACGAGAACAAGGCTGGACATACAATATTATTAATAAATCAAGAGATTTTCATATGAAAGTGCAGCACAGAGCTGGAACCAGAGGCCAGAGAGGCACGTGGCTGTTGACAGTAGCATCTGAATGCTTAATAAATTCTAATTACTTAGAGAAATAGACATTAATATTTCTCAGATGAAACGTTAAAATATCCAAGTCCCTCACGAGGCTCTTGCTTCACTTTCATATAACACACCCCTTGTCCATGATTTTATGAGCTTTTTCTCTCCACCTTCACATCCAAGTTTAACCACACACACAAAAAAAATGCCTGCAACTTTAGTGTACTTGACTGGTTTTAGAAGCAAATAACGAAAACAACTTTGACCATGTAATAATCTTTTCAGGTTAACTTTTCTCAATGCTTTTGAATTTAAATGAATTTTCAGCTCGTTATTTTTATGATGTGAGGCTTTATAGAAATGAGCTAATAGGAATGCACAGTAACCAACAAGGGCTCTTATTTAAGATAAACTCATGACACAGTGGCCTATGCATTGGGCTGATAACCACAGCTTAGAGGTTCAACCTCACCAGCCAATCCACGGCAGAAAGATGAGGCTCTCTTCCTGTAAAGATACAGTCTCAGAAACCTTAAGGAGCAGCACTACTCTGTCCTCAAGGGTTAGTATGGTCAGGAATGAACTTGATGGCAGTGAGTTGTGGGGCAACTAAGAGCCAAAGGGCCTTTATCTTCCTGAATGCAAAAGCAGGGGAGAGAGAGAGGCAATTCAGTGGGTCAGAAAGCCTCCTGCTTAGGCGCTTTGAAGTCTGTGGCTTGAATACAATCTTCTCCACTAACTATCTCTACAAAGGCTCACCAATTTCTGGGTTAAAAGAGTAACGGAGGCAGCCTCCAAACCTAAAATTATCTGACTCCAGGGTCCATGTTTCTTTCTTTCTTTTAATATTTTTCAAAATAAATTAAGTGGAGATTTACATTTCAGATCATCCAATTGGTACATAAAAACTTAAACTACTTACCAAAACACTCAGTAGCTTGCCCTGCTGTCCTCATTTGATTTCTCCCCTCCCTCTTATGGAATGCTATCTTCCACTTCACCCAAGGGAACTCTTTTCTACCCCATGTTGTTTCTTTACTCCTTGAATTAAAAAAATACTTTTATTGGGGGCTCTTGCATCTCATCACAATCCACGATTCATCCAGTGGGTCAAGCACATTTGCACATATACCGCCATCACCATTTTCAAAGCAATCTCTTCCCACTTGTGCCCTTGATATCAGGTCCCAATTTCTTCCTCCTCCTTCCTTCCCTCACAAATCATTGATAAGAGATATAGATTATTATTTTCATATCTTATATCATCTGCTGTCAGTCACCACCCACTTTTCTGTGGTGCGTCCCACATGGAGGGGATTATAGGTTGATCCTTGTGATCAATTCCCCTCTTCTCCCCGCCACCCTCCCCTAGTCCTCCTAGTATCTCTACTCTCATTATTGGCCCTGAGGGGTTATCTATCCTACATTCTCTGTGTTGTGAGTTCTTATCTGTAGCCGTGTGCATGCTCTGGTCTAATCCGATTTTTGAGGTAGAATTGAGGTCATGATAGTGGGGGGAAGGAAGAACAAAGAATGAGAGAGAAATCCTGTGTTTCATCAGTGCCATACTGCACCCATACTGCCTCATCTTTTCCCTGTGACCCCTCTGTGAGAGTGTGTCCAATTGTCTACCTCCCGCCATTCACATTGGGTAGGATTTTGTTCTGGGGCTTAGCTGCCTGATACTTGATCCCATCAATAATTCATGATCATACAGGCTGGTGTGCTTCTTCCATGTGAGCTTCATTGCTTCTTAGCTAGATGGCCATTATTTACCTTCAAGCCTTTAAGACCCCAGACACTATATCTTTTGATAGCCAGTCACCGTGTTTCATTTTTCCTTCTCATCTGCTTAGTAACCATCAAAGTCGATTCCTTGGGTATGAACGCCTTTGTCTTTTGTAACAGCCAGGGTCCATGTTTTAACCACCCTGCTCATTGCCTCTCATAAACGGACACGTGTCTGAGGAAGGACAAACAAAAAAATTCGTTGTGGCATTTGCTCTGAGAAGGAAAGTGGGTGTCCGAAGGCAAACCACCTACCCGGACCACTGTGCTTTTACTACTCAATACTGAGAACCTAAGTGAAAAGGAGATCAAGAATGTGATCAATGTAAACCCGACCAAGGAGAACACCTCCAAGATATATTGTTACTGTGGAGCAAAAACAGACAAACACGAGGTTAGCAATAGTGTGCAGAGCACGTTCCTGTTTGGTTTGTTATTATTATTTTAAAGAAAGGATTCTAAGACAATGTTATCTCTTGGAGGGAACAGGGTACCTGACATGTTAGAAGTTGCTTTCCAGGATATGCTCCTGTATTGCCTGGAATTGTTCCTTTAAATTTTTAGTTTTCAAATTATATGATGGATCTTCCTAATAATAAAACAATTTTAAAGAACAAATAAGTCCCGAATTCTTCTCCTTTGTAGCCCTGATCAATGACCCCTCATCTCTCAGAGACTCAGTGTCTTCACCTGTGAAACGGGAGCAACACTGCTTCTTGTAAGATCGCTGTGAGAATAAGCGAGACCCCATGTACGAAGCGTCGGCCCCACGAAGAGGTTCCCTATGTCACTGAAATCTCATTCAACTTCATTAAAACAGCAAACAATTTCAGAAAGAACCAGGAAGACACTAAGTTACCATGGTCTCATGACAAGACTATTACCAATGTTTCCCAGTGACTAGGAAGCCAGGATGCCCCAGCCCCGAGTCCCATCTTGTGGAACAGCACTGACCTAGGAGGCAGAGGGTCCCATGTGGCCAAGACTTGCTGCTTTGGATCAGGATGCTCAGTCCCAGCAGTTAGCTGCAGCTGCAATGACAACAGAAACCAGCTCCTTGAGCGCCAACACAGCCCTGCAAGATGAGTAGTGTCCTGTGATGCACAATGGTGGTGCCGGGAAGAGGAATGCCTTCTGAAGGGGTAGGAACTAGTCCTGGTCTGGGTTTGGTGTCTGAACCATAAATAATCTGGTAATTGCTCCTTCTCTTCTATTTTCTGGTAGAGATTGAACTTAGTCTCAGAGCTGGTCTGACACTAAGTCTATGAACTGCTGATTAGAAAACAGACTGTCCATAGGACCCAGGAATCCCATTGCTAGATATATATTCCAGATTGAAATAAATCAACCCTAGAGGAACATTATTAGATGATACGTTATAAAAAGGAAAGCTTTTCACACTCAAAGAATCACTTTCAAGTGTTGCTAGGGTTAAAAGTGGTGGGAATGCAAATTACAAACGAGAGGTTATGCTTATATAAACTTGGGTGAAGGAGAAGACAAGATACAATTAAGAGTGAAGTCAGCCAAAGTGATGGAGTCAAGAGAAAACACTGGCAGGAGTGCAACAGTTAACAGTAATAGAGGGACATTGTTATATACATCATTCAACTATAGTGATTTCCCAGTAAATGCATGGATCAACACACATGGGGAAACCAGTGTGGAGGGAGAGTAGGATTGTATATACGTGCTTACATATATTTGACAGATACTTCTACATGTATACATACCTTTACTGAAAATGTATCCATGGGGGAAACCAAGAGCAACAGGCATAGCAAACTTGACAATGTTCTACATCCTACTTTGGTGAAGGGTGACTGGGGTCTTCATAGCTGGAGAGCAGCAACTGAAGTGTCATGATCGGTTTCTCCTCATCTCCAGGTAAGGATACTAAAGAAAACTGAAGATGTAGAGAAACAATTACCCCAATGGAGTAAAGGCCCAGAACATCAGCTTTCTCATCTCTGAATCCAGAAGAATTAGATGATGTCCTGCCAGCACAACAAACTGCCTGGAAGGAATTGCAGACAAGGTCCTCGATAGACCGAGATACAAATGTGAAATAAAACTAACGATCACAAACAAACACAGGAAACAGGCTTACTTCTTGGATAAAGAGTACTGAAGCCCCAGGACTATGGAGATTATGCTCCTTAGAAATCCTTGAGGTCTACAGCGGATTTTCCTCGTGTGCCTCCATTTTTAACGAAATAAAACAAAACAAACTTGCTGCCATCGAGTCAATTCTCACTCATAGTGACCCAGTAGGGCAGGGTAGAACTGCTCTGTGAATTTCCAAGTGTAACTCTTTATAGGAGTAGAAAGCCCTCCTTTACCCCTAGTGGTCCCAAACTGCTGGCCTTGTAGATGGCAACCCAAGGCATAACCACTACTCCACCATGGCCGTTCGCAATCCTTGATATCTGGAACAGGCTCGATTTTTAGCCAAATAAAAATAGGTCTCAATGGGGTCACAATAATTTCAGGGAAGTAGGGCTTCTATTGGCTAATCAACGACGTGAGGTCAAAATGTCAGCATTTACACAGAGACAAAGTTCAGAAGGGCTAGGAAAGCGGAGGAATGTAAATTCAAACGAGAGATGAATTGGCAAAAGTGAATTTACAGTGTGGTGATTACAATCAATGACAGGACACAGAATGCATATCAACTGTAAAGTGGGACACTAATTTGCCCTGTAAACCTTCACTCAGTCATAATAAAATCACACACACATGTTCCTGCACACACACACAAACACACACACCACAATCAGATAGTCAATGGTGTCCTGGGTCAACAGAGCATAGGGAGGTCAGGTCAATTCTGAGCAGGACTGTGCCTTATCACCTGACTTGAAGGACTTTTCACATCTCATCTTTTGGACGATCACGAAGAGTGTCCAAGATCCCTGAAGACAAGTTGGTGCATAAGCACACAATGGTGCATAAGCACATAGGAAATGTGGTGAAGGAAGCTGATGATGCCTGGCTATCAAAAGATATAGCATCTGGGGTCTTAAAGGCTGGTAATTAAACAAGCAGTCATCTAGCGTGGAAGAGACAAAGCCCCCATGGAAGAAACACACCAGCCTGTGTGACCATGAGATGTCGAAGGGAGGAGGTAACAAAAGTTCAGAAACACACGTCCAACTTGATGTGAAGCGGCATGGATGCCCTAGAGATGCAAAACTCACCTGTCTAGTAGTAATCCCACAGTACCACTCAGAAGGAGACACTCAAAGGGGAAAGGATGATTAAGTCAGGAGAAGGTATGGTACTCATGAACCACGTGCTTATCCACCGGTTCGTTAATATTTCCTTCCCTTAGAGGACAGGCTGTGATTTGTTTTACCTCGTTAATCATGTTAGATTCGTGTATGTTCATTTGTGCATTTAAGATCCTTCGGTACATGAAGCTCAGGGTAGGTGACGCTGCAGAAAATGTTACCTGAGTAATGGTTTTCTAAGGGTAAAGGAGGGGGCGGGCATGAAGGAGAGGAGTTTGGAGCAGATAGCATTGATGATTGTATGACCCCACTGGATGGGATTGAACAACAGAATTGTATATAAGTAGACATTGGATTTTAGAAGATATTTCAATAGAACTATTATTTTTTTTTAAAGCAGCATATTGTCCAAACGGATTTGCCTCCACTGTGGTCCTCATCAGAGTTTCTCAAAAGCAACGACAACAACAACAAAATACACAATAAAGAGAACTTAGTCTGGAGATCTAAAGCTGTGGTTCCCAGATTGGGACAAACGGCCCCGAGTAGATGCTGTAACTGTTTAGGGAACCTCAAAAGCAGATGGCTATGTTTTGTCTCGGATTGTGGCCTCTAGTAGAAATGTTTATAATGGCCAGGGGAGGCTGGGACACATTTAGTATTTTTCTGAAAATTTGGCAGTAGGCCAAATTCCTTTGGGAACCTCTGACCTAAATGCAGGAAAGCATCACAGCAATGTACAGCAATCACAGTATGGCAAGCTGACAGACAAATGGTGGCTTGGAGTTCTAGTCTCCCCAATCGTGAGAAAGTAAATTTGTTTATGAAAGCGATCAACCACTGTGGTATTTGTGTTATAGTAGAAGTAGATAAGATATTTACTGTCTTAAGAATCAAGTGGAGTTCTTATTAATACATACGTTTCCAACCCTGGTTTTCACCTTTTTGAAGAACAGGATCTTGGAAAACAGTCTATCTAAATTCACTAGCAATCAAATTATGTCACAAAATGTCATGGTGAAGTCTCATTGATAGTTAGTCTCCAAGGACAACGAAAGCTATAATCTCACTGCCATCGAGTGGATTCCCACTCCCAGCAGCCCTGCGACAAGACAGCACTGCCCCTGTGTGTTTCCAAGACCGTAAATCTCTGTGGGAGTAGAAACCCTCGTCTTTCTCCCTCTGAGTGGATGATGGTTTCAAAGTGCTGACCTTGTGGTTAGCAGCCCAGTGCATAACTACAACGCCACTAGGGTGCCTGATGGGGCAATAAAGGTTAGGTATAGAGGCTAGGAGGGAAAGCAACCACAAGACGGTTCATTATTACTGCAAGATGGTCCATTATTAAGCTGACCACAGTTTAACAAGAAAACTTGTCTGCTTGTCCAATTCCACAAGAGTATTCCACAGAAAAGTTTTGCCAAATGAACCATTATTTTTTGAATGGTTATCTAAGTGGTGAAAGGTAAGGAGATTATTTACTGTCTTCTTCTTATATCTCCTCTTTTGCTGGTGAACGTTTTCTTACGAGGGATTAGCTCTGTCATGACCTGAGATTCTTGTCTATCCCTATTGAGGGGGAAGCCCAGTTCTCACAGACTCATTAAATCAGGGTGGTAGCAGAAGAGCAATTCCCCCAATGCAGGCAGAAGATATTTGAAGATTTTGAATTTGAAAAGCAAGGGCAAAAGCTGATATTCAATATATTGAAGAACCAATAGCAAGTCCTAATTAAAATGAGACACTAATGTAGAAAAAACCTCCAGTCCATTAAAAAAGACCTGACATACCAAATTTATAGAAACGGAGAAACCTTTAAGAGTGTCACTCAAAGACACCCTTTATTGTGGAACTAAAGCCGCCCCATGGTTGGTAGTTCAAAGTCACCAGCAGCTTGGGAGAAAGCTGGAGCTTTCTACTCCTGTAAACAGTTGCAGCGTTAAATCCACAGGGGTCGCTACGAGTCAGCATTGACTTGATAGCACTGAGTGACAAAGCCACTCCCAGAGGTCACCCTTCAGCCGAGCAGTGGATTGGCCTGTAGAATATACAAAACCCAGGAGGCAGGTAATATTGGTAACATGTTTCTTCAACAATACCCGGTACCCTCTAAACAACATATAAGGAAGTTTAAACAATTCCTTTTTAATCATTAAAAATCTGATACTGCTATTGGCGTCATTCATAAAATGCCAATTAGTTCTGAGTACATCTCGAACATGTTATTGCTGCCAATCCCTCCAGCCTCTTGTTTAGAAACATGGCATTTTATATGTATCCTAGAGGTTAGCTGAATGAAGTCCAGAAAGCAGAATTCCGGGAGGAAACTGTTGTCATGAATCCAAACCATTTCAAATTCCCAAAAGCAGCCAGGAAGAAAGATTCAGATTGCTGATGATCCAGCCTAATAGACAACATCATGACAACACAAGAAAGATTGAAGTTATCCACAGTTTCATTTTACTTACATCTAGAATCAGTGCCCGTGCAAGCAGCAGTCAAGAAACATCAGTAATAAGATCACACAAAAACAACCAATCACATGGAAATTGAACAACACATTACTTAAAATCCACTGGGTAATTAAAGAAACTAATGGCAATTAATAGTAATAAATGCACATATCAAAAAAGAACACTACAAAATCAACACTTTATCTGAAAACCTATATCAATTAGAATAATAACAGCAAAACCCTTAGTCAACAGAAGAAAAGAAATGATAAACATAGGAACAGAAATAAATGATTCAGAAAATAATAAAATAAATAAATGAGGCAAGAAGTAGTTCAGTTAAAAGAATTTTATTTTATTTTTTATGAATCAATGGATGAGGGGGATCTTACCGGTCTGATAGCAATAGATACATTAATTGCATCAAGCACATTCATACATATGTTGCTGCCATCCTTTTCAAAACATTTTCCTTCTACTTGAGCCTTTGGTATCAGCTTCTCTTTTTCCCTCCCTATCACACCCTCCCTTCCTCATGAATATTTGATAAATTATTGTGTTCATATCTTTTTAAAAATTAAATACTTTAATTGGGGGCTCTTACCTCTCTTCTCACAGTCTGTACATTCTTCCATTGTTGTCAAGCACACGTATACATATGTTGTCATCACCATTTTCAAAGCATTTTCTCTGTCTTGAGCCCTTGATATCAGCTCCTCATTATCCCCATCCCTTCCTTCCTTATGAACCTTTGATAAGTTATAGATTATTATTTTCATATCTTACATTGTCCTCCGTCACCGTTCACCCATTTTTCTGTGGTTTGTCCCCCTGGGAGGGGGTTAAAGGTTGATCCTTGTGCTTGATTCCCCCTTTCTTCCCCCACTTTCCCCTTATTCTCTTGGTAGCTCTATTCTCATTGTTGGTCTTGTGGGCTTTATCTCTCCCAAATTCCCTGTGTTGCCAGTTCTTATCTGTAGCACCGAACATGTTCTGGTCGAGTCTGATTTGTAAGGGATAATTGACATGATAGTGGGGTGGAGGAAGCATTAACGAGCTAGAGGAAAATTGTATGTTTCATCAGTGCTATACTGTGCCCTGACTGGCCCATCTCTTGCTTATGACCCTTATGTAAGGGTATGTCCAATTATCTACAGATAGACTTTGGGTCTCCACTGCACACACAGGCAAGTACCCCATTCACCTTGGCATGGTTTTGTTCTGGGTCTTAGATGCCTGATACATGATCCCATAGATACCTCATGATCACACAGGCTGGTGTGCTTCTTCCATGTGGGCTTTGTTGCTTCTCAGCTAGGTGGCCGCTTGTTTACCTTCAAGGCTTTAAGACTCCAGATGCTGTATCTTTTGATAGTCGGGCACCATCAGCTTCCTTCACTACATTTGCTTATGCACCCATTTTGTCTTCAGTGACTGTGTTGGGAATGTGAGCATCACAGAATGCCGCATTGTTAAAACAAAGTGTTCTTGTGTTGAGAGGTTTCATGAGTTGGGGCCTAATGTCCATCGGCTACCTTGATGGTAAACATATAGATATAAATCCCCAGATCTAGTTCCCTATCATTCTATATAAATATGTTTCTATATGGACACGCCTGTATTCAGACCTCTATAAATGTCCTTTGCCTCCTACTTCTTTACACTATTTCCATTTTCTTTCCTCTTGTTCTACTATGATGTTTGGCCTTCATTCAGGTTTAGCTCTCATTCCTCACTGCTCCATTGCCCTTGATTAAGCCCCACTAGCAATCCTATGCCCTTCTCTCCAATGATTTTTAGTTCACTTGTTTCCTCATGCCTGGGTTAGTTGATCCCCCCCCCCGCTCTTTTCTCCTACCTCCCCCTCACCCGTGTCGCCCTGGAATCATCAGCCCCGTTGTTTTCATCTCCAAATTGTTTATCCCACCGATCTTATCCAGATAGACATGCAGAGACATTAATAAGTGCAAAACCCAGGCAAAGCCAAACAAAAGAACAAAGGAAGACAAAAACAACAAAGCAACAACAACAAAATCAGAATAACAACAAAAATAAAGCCAAGGACCAAAAAGGAACTATCAATAGTTAAAGGTCTTTTTTTTTTTTTTACTTTTAGGAGTGTTTTCAACTCGAGTCGATGGGGTGGCACACTCTGTCCCCAAAGTCTATTTTCGGTATTCCCTGTGGATTTCATTGCTTTGCTCCCCTTGCTCTGGTGTTGTATGCCCTTAGTGATTCGAAACAGTGTGATGGGTTCAGATCAGGCACAATTCCCCACCGTGTCTCCATTGTTGATCCACGTCATGCTATGATTCACTGAGGGACATCATGCCTCGTAGTCAGGTCGGCCCTTTGGTTCTCTCTGTGCGTTGTCTGCGCTGAGCAGGAATATCGTCCTCGGGCTTGGTAGGCCAGGATGTTTTACCCTCATTCTCCATACCACTTTGTTTTTCCTCAGTGCTCTAATCAGAAGTGCCCCTCTCCCCAAGATGTAGCTCCAGTGCTGTCCTTTGAAGTGCATTCTTCTTGTGGGGCGGGTGGTCCATATGGTGGGGATTGGGACCCGCCCTGCAGAGCTCTCTATTGGTTCTCTGGTAGGTGCCCCTATGTTGTATTCACATTATGGCGCATTGGGTTGAAGCCTGGAGTATGCCCCTCTCCTGTGGAGGTCTAAATAATACCCTCCCCTTGGGTGTGTTAGTGCCCTGCTCCTGCCTCCCCATGTCTTTTTCCCCTCTCTTTCTTTCCCCCTCCTAGTTAGTGGTCTGCCTGGATTGGGTTTTGCTCCTGCCATAGTACTTGGATCTCAACCCAGGGATGTATGTATATAGGCACTTTTCCGCTATGCCCATATTTTTTTAAGCTTATGTCAGTGGACTCATGTACTTGTGCTTTTGTCCTTGACTTACTTCACTAAGCATGATTTCCTACAGTTGTTCCCATGCGGCAATGTGCTTATGTGTTCATCACTGCATTTTAGGGATGTGTAGTACTCCATTGTATGTATGTACCATAGTTTTTGATCCATTCGTCTTTGATGGAAATTTGGGTTTTTTTGAACTCCTTGCAATTGTGAACTGTGCCGCAATGAACATTGGAGCACAGATGTCTGGCCGTGGTTTGTTTCTTGCCTCTTCTGGTTATGTGCCCAATAGGGGCATTGGTGGGTCGCATGATAGCTCAATCACCATCTATTTTAGATACTGCCAAATTGATTTCCATAATGGCTGTACATAGCCACAGGTCCACCAGCAGTGGATGAGAATTCCTATCTCACCACAGCCCCTCCAACACGTGTTCCTTTGTAATTTTTAATTGGGCTATCTTTGAGGGTATTAGGTGGTATCTCAGTTGTTTTAATTTGCATTTCTCTTAGGACTAATGATCAGAGATGAAAATAATGGGAACAATGGTTCTGGGGGGGATACGGGAGACAGAGAGGGGGGAGAAAGGAAATGGCGGGGGAGGGGTGGAGGAACAACCTAGGGACAAGGAAACAACAAGTGAACGAAAATCAATGGAAGGAAGTTTGTAGGATGCCCAGTGGGGCTCAATCAAGGGCAATGGAGCTGTTAGGAATTACTAAACCCAAATGAGGCCGAACGCGATGGTGGGACAAAGGGAAGTAAAAAGGAAGCAGAGCAAAGGACCAGGAAGCAAAGGATATTTACAGAAACCTAAGTATAGATTTGTACATAGGTAAATATATATATATATAATGTGAGGTGAATATTACTATGTACTCATATCTATATGTTAAGAATTAGGGTTGCAGATGGACATTAGGCCTCAACTCAAGTATTCCCTTAACACAAGAGCACTTTGTTCTAACAATCCAGCATTCTGTGATGCTCACCTTCCCAACTGGATCACTGAAGAAAAAATGGGTGCATAAGCAAATGTGGTGAGGAAAACTGATCGTGTCGTGCTATCAAAACTTATAGCGTCTGGGGTCTTAAAGGCTTGAAGATCAACAGAAGCAGCAAAGCCCACATGGAAGAAGCACACCAGCCTGTGTAATCATGAGGGGCTGATGGGATAAGCAGAGGTCCTCAAACTACGGCTCGCAGGCCACACAGGGCCCACGGGCCACACGTGGCCACGTGAGGACATTTTTCCGGCCCTCATGGTGTTTTTGCCCCATTTTGTTTTCTACTTCGAGATAAGATATGTGCGGTGTGCAAAGGAATTTATTCACAGTTTGTTTGTTTTTTTTAAACTATAGCCTGGCCCTCTGACAGGTCTGACAGAAAGTGAACTGGCCCCCTGTTTAAAAAGTTTGAGGACCTGATAAGGTATCAGGCATCTAAGACTCAGAATAAAACCATACCCAATGTGAATGAGGGGGGCGGGGCATGGAGTGGAGACATAATACCCATCTGTAGACAATTTTACATCCCCTCAAAGAAGGGTCCCAGGGAAGAGATGAGCCCGTCAGGGTTCCGTATAGCGCCAATGAAACACACAGCTTTCCTCTAGCTCTTTGGTGCTTCCTTCACCCCCTATCATGACTTCAATTCTACATTACAAATTGGATTAGACCAGAGCATGCAAACTGCTATAGATCAGAGGCTGCAACAGAGGGAATCCAGGAGAGATGAACCCCTCAGGGTCAACAAGAAGGGTAGAGATATCAGGAGGATTAGGGCAGAGTGGGGGGAGAAAAGGGGAAATAATCACAAGGATCAATCTATATCCCTCTCCCAGGGGGACAAATAACAGAAAAGCGGGCAAGGGACAATGGAGGATGATGTAAGATAAGGAAAAAATAATCTATAAATGATCAAAGGTTCATGAGGGAGGGGGAAAATGCGAAACTGATATGAGGAGCTTAAGTGGAAAGAGAATGCTTTAAAAATGATGATGGGAGCATATGTGCAAATGTGCTTGACACATTGGAGGTATCTATGGATTGCGTTAAGAAATATAACAGCTAATTAGGGTGCGAGGTAGTACCGATGAAGAACACAGCTCTCCCCCTGATCCTGGATGCTTCCTCCCCCCAACTACCATGATCCGAATTCTACCTTGCAGGGCTGGATAGGGCAGAGGCTGTACACTGGTACATATAAGGGCTGGAGGTACAGAGAATCCAGGGTGGAGGATACCTTCAGGACCAAGGTTGTGAGGGACGATGCTGGGAGAGTGGAGGGTGAGTGGGTTGGAAAGGGGGAACTGATTACAAGGATCCACATGTGACCTCTTCCCTGGGAGAGGGACAGCAGAGAAGGGGGGAAGGGAGACTCCGGATAGGGCAAGATATGACAAAATAACGATGTATAAATTACCAAGGGCACATGAGGGAGGGGAGAAAGGGAAGGGAGGGGAAAAAAACAGAGGACCTGGTGCAAGGGGCTTAAGTGGAGAGCAAATGCTTTGAGAACGATTGGGGCGGGGAATGTATGCATGTGCTTTATACAATTGATGTATGTATATGTATGGACTGTGGTAAGAGTTGTATGAGCCCCTAATAAAACGTTTAAAAGAAAAAAAAGAAATCCATATTTGTCAAACTGGCTGCAGCGCCAGGCCAGGCGCAGAGGCCGCGGAGGCAGTGGCTAGGGCGGCGTGAGAGCAAGGCTCTGGCCCTGAGCAGGCCCAGGCCAGCGGCGGCTGGGAGGGCGAGGCCTGCTGACCTGCAGGCCAAGAGAGAGCAGCAGAGGCTGCAAGGGGCACAGGGGTTCCTGGGAGGAGCAGCGTCCGGCCCTGGCGCGCCCGCCGCCCCTTCCCAGCGCCTTGGCAGACTGCGCAACTTGTGGCCAAAGTTTGGCCCCAGCCTCCGGAGTGCGCGGGGCGGCCCGCGAAGTTGGCTGTGGCCCCCGCCGCGGCTCGTGCCGGCCCATGGCCCGCGCGCCCCCGCCGGGGCCCCCGGGCGGCCGGGCTCCTGCCCCCGGGGCCCACGGGCCTCGCCGCTAGTGCGTCTCCTCCGGCCCCGGGCCCGCGCACGCGTGGGAAAGTTGGCCTGGAACCTGCCTGACAGTTCCGCTGACGCGCGGACCGGCCGCAGAAGTTGGTGCTGCAAAACTTTTTTGGGGGGTTCCGCGGGAGCCCCCGTGCGTCGGGACCGAATGCACGCCGGCTAGCGACCCCTGGGCCGAGAGAGGTACCCCCAGAGCGACGCGCAGTGGGGGCGCCCCGGCCCTGCTGCCCGGGGGCTATGGCCATGGTGGCCGGAGGCTGGGGCGGTCCCGGCGGCGGTGGAGACACGAATGGCGTGGACAAGGCGGGTGGCTACCCGCGCGCCACCCACCGAGGAGGACTCGGACTCGCTCCCGGAAGCCCAGATAACCTGTGTGCGAGCTGGCGGCGCGGCTGCTCTTCAGCACAGTGGAGTGGGCGCGCCAAGCGCCCTTCTTCCTCGAGCTGCAGGTGGCTGGCCAGGTGGCCCTGCTGCGGCTCAGCTGGAGAGAGCTGTTCAGTGCTGAACACAGCACAGTGCCCCCTGGCGGCATGCGCGCATTCCTGGTCTCAGAAACGTTTCTTGCGCGAGCCCATTCACGGAACGGGCTTTCAAATGATGCGTTCCAGCCACTGGCCCAACTGTGAGTGCTCCACCGTTGCCTGATCTGGCAGCTAGAGGTGTACGCTCTGGGTTTGACCTTCGGCTAAAGCCTCAAAACCCCAAGCAAGGCTAATGAGTATCATGCCCCTACTCAAAGCCTAGCACCTCCCCCCTTTTTGACACCACCCCTTTTTTGGCGCCTCCCCTAGTTTTTTGACGCTGCACCTCTTTTATATTTTCGTTTTCTTTTTTTCCCTTCTTTTCGACACTTGCCATCTTCACCACCTGCTCTGATGGGCAACTCCCTGGGCCGTCTAGGCTCCCGGGCTCAGCACCCAGAACCAGGTGCCCAGGTCCCTCCCAGGGCCCCCAGGAGCCTGCAGGTGGCACGCAGAGTTGGCCTAAGGCCCTGGGATGGCCGAGGTTCCCCAGTTGTGTCTTCCAATGGACAGGATCACAGGCCATCCTTCATGCCAGCACGGGGCCTGCTTCGGCGCTCTCTCCCAGCCCTCTGGAGGCGAAGGCCACCGATCGTGCAGACCCTGCGGTCCTTCTTGGGGGTCTACACCTCTGTAGGCAGTCTTCACCCTTGGAGGAATCGCGGGAGGGCTGCACCCCACCGCAACGTGTCCCGCAGCTCCATCAGGGCCGTGAGTCAATGGATTCGATCTTGGGTCCCCGAGCAGGCTGTCACATCTCTGCGGCCACCAAGCCCCCGGGGTGTCCAAGGTCCTAGCACAGAAGGGGTCCAGAGGGAGAGCAGGTTGGAGAGGTCCAGGCAGCAGACAGACATCACCATCCCAGAGGGGCCAGCTGGTCGGAATAGGGGCCCTGGTGGCACCAGGAGGATGTGTTCCCTCTGTCAGCCCTGGCATGGCCACGGTGCGGACACTTCCTCCTGTTCCAGGTCTGAGTCCAGGAAAAGACACCTCCATCCCAGGAACTCAGGACAAGATGCCATCCCAATAAGGCATACCCCGGTCCTGAGCTCCTGCTGTACCAGAAATCCCATCAACAGTTCCTATAGCTCCTCCCGAGGCTCCCCACCCCTCAAGAGGAGGAGGGTTCCTGCCACACCTCATTCCCTGTTGCTGCCACCTAGGTCTCTGAAAAGAGATCAAGAGGAGACCCAGGAATGGTTCCTATCAGAATCAGCTGTGGCTCAGGGGAAAGGGTCATATGAACCACTGTCAAAAATGAGCCCAGAGCAGACACACACCTTGAGGGGCTGCTCACCCACACGTGAAACATCGGGGCCCAAGAAGCGCAGGTTTCCCCTGCTGAGACCGAGGACAGGGGACCCTCTGGTGCTGCCTACAGCTCCGGATACAGGAAAATCCCTCGCTGAGGAACACCGGGACGGGGACAAGAGGGCTGTGCCCCAGCGCCTCCACCAGGCACTGGATGGTGACACAGGAACCAAGTCAGACTGTAGTGCCCTGCCACTTTCAAGCACGGCCCTACTGCCTGATAATCTGCCTGCTCTTCCAGCATCAGCCCTGCCAGCCACCCACCCAAGTCAGCAACAAGAGACTAGGAAAATGCAGGGATCCCAAGGTCCACTGGTCGAGTGGATGCCTGCTGGACTGGCCTCCTCCAGCAATCCCCTCTTATTGTCACCACCTCGCTCAGCCACTGGCTCATACATGCTGCCGTCGGCCCCTTTCATCCTGGTGGTTCCTGCAGCACTGTCACCCTGGATCAGTGCTGCCTGGTCTACAGGACCTCCATTGTCTAACACGCTTGCTGCCCCTTCACCAAATGTGGGAACGACTACTGGAAGCACTTTTTCTCACCTGCCTGTTCCCGCTGTTCTCTTCTCCACTGCTGCCCACAATGGATGGAAAAAGCTACCCAAATCAATACCTGGGTATTCTGCTGTGTCCTCCTCAGGCCTCCCTTTTCTGAGCAAGACGCTAATCTCTCCTGCAGCTGTGACCCAGAAAATGGGGGCTGCTTCACACAGGGCTAGTTCCACCAGCACAACGACAGGCTTGCTCCCCCAGCCTGCTGCTGAGAGTGAGATCAGCCCGATGGAAACAGGTCCATCCCCCCAACCGGGTCCTTCTTCCAGGACCAAGTCCTCCACCAGCAAATCTGCAGGCTTGCTCGCCAAGCCTGCTGCTGGCAGTGAGGTGACCCCGATGGAAATTGGTCCATCACCCCAACAGGGTCCTTCTTCCAGGACCAAGTCCTCCCTCAGCCAATCTGCAGGCTTGCTCCCCAAGCCTGCTGCTGGCAGTGAGGTGACCCCGATGGAAATTGGTCCATCACCCCAACAGGGTCCTTCTTCCAGGACCAAGTCCTCCACCAGCCAATCTGCAGGCTTGCTCCCCAAGCCTGCTGCTGGCAGTGAGGTGACCCCGATGGAAATTGGTCCATCACCCCAACAGGGTCCTTCTTCCAGGACCAAGACCTCCACCAGCAAATCTGTAGGCTTGCTCCCCAAGCCTGCTGCTGGCAGTGAGGTGACCCCGATGGAAATTGGTCCATCACCCCAACAGGGTCCTTCTTCCAGGACCAAGTCCTCCACCAGCCAATCTGCAGGCTTGCTCCCCAAGCCTGCTGCTGGCAGTGAGGTGACCCCGATGGAAATTGGTCCATCACCCCAACAGGGTCCTTCTTCCAGGACCAAGTCCTCCACCAGCAAATCTGCAGGCTTGCTCCCCAAGCCTGCTGCTGGCAGTGAGGTGACCCCGATGGAAATTGGTCCATCACCCCAACAGGGTCCTTCTTCTAGGACCAAGTCCTCCCCCAGCCAATCTGCAGGCTTGCTCCCCAAGCCTGTTGCTGGCAGTGAGGTGACCCCGATGGAAATTGGTCCATCACCCCAACAGGGTCCTTCTTCCAGGACCAAGTCCTACACCAACAAATCTGCAGGCTTGCTCCCCAAGCCTGCTGCTGGCAGTGAGGTGACCCCGATGGAAATTGGTCCATCACCCCAACAGGGTCCTTCTTCTAGGACCAAGTCCTCCCCCAGCCAATCTGCAGGCTTGCTCCCCAAGCCTGCTGCTGGCAGTTAGGTGACCCCGATGGAAATTGGTCCATCACCCCAACAGGGTCCTTCTTCCAGGACCAAGTCCTCCCCCAGCCAATCTGCAGGCTTGCTCCCCAAGCATGCTGCTGGCAGTAAGGTGACCCCGATGGAAATTGGTCCATCACCCCAACAGGGTCCTTCTTCCAGGACCAAGACCTCCACCAGCAAATCTGTAGGCTTGCTCCCCAAGCCTACTGCTGGCAGTGAGATGACCCCGATGGAAATTGGTCCATCACCCCAACAGGGTCCTTCTTCCAGGACCAAGTCCTCCACCAGCCAATCTGCAGGCTTGCTCCCCAAGCCTGCTGCTGGCAGTGAGGTGACCCCGATGGAAATTGGTCCATCACCCCAACAGGGTCCTTCTTCCAGGACCAAGTCCTCCACCAGCAAATCTGCAGGCTTGCTCCCCAAGCCTGCTGCTGGCAGTGAGGTGACCCCGATGGAAATTGGTCCATCACCCCAACAGGGTCCTTCTTCCAGGACCAAGTCCTCCACCAGCAAATCTGCAGGCTTGCTCCCCAAGCCTGCTGCTGGCAGTGAGGTGACCCCGATGGAAATTGGTCCATCACCCCAACAGGGTCCTTCTTCCAGGACCAAGTCCTCCACCAGCCAATCTGCAGGCTTGCTCCCCAAGCCTGCTGCTGGCAGTGAGGTGACCCCGATGGAAATTGGTCCATCACCCCAACAGAGTCCTTCTTCCAGGACCAAGTCCTCCCCCAGCCAATCTGCAGGCTTGCTCCCCAAGCCTGCTGCTGGCAGTTAGGAGACCCCGATGGAAATTGGTCCATCACCCCAACAGGGTCCTTCTCCCGGGACCACGTCCTCCACCAGCAAATCTGCAGGCTTGCTCCCCAAGCCTGCTGCTGGCAGTGAGGTGACCCCGATGGAAATTGGTCCATCACCCCAACAGGGTCCTTCTACCAGGACCAAGTCCTACACCAACAAATCTGCAGGCTTGCTCCCCAAGCCTGCTGCTGGCAGTGAGGTGACCCCGATGGAAATTGGTCCATCACCCCAACAGGGTCCTTCTTCTAGGACCAAGTCCTCCACCAGCAAATCTGCAGGCTTGCTCCCCAAGCCTGCTGCTGGCAGTGAGGTGACCCCGATGGAAATTGGTCCATCACCCCAACAGGGTCCTTCTTCCAGGACCAAGTCCTACACCAGCAAATCTGCAGGCTTGCTCCCCAAGCCTGCTGCTGGCAGTGAGGTGACCCCGAAGGAAATTGGTCCATTACCCCAACAGGGTCCTTCTTCTAGGACCAAGTCCTCCACCAGCCAATCTGCAGGCTTGCTCCCCAAGCCTGCTGCTGGCAGTGAGGTGACCCCGATGGAAATTGGTCCATCACCCCAATAGGGTCCTTCTTCTAGGACCAAGTCCTCCCCCAGCAAATCTGCAGGCTTGCTCCCCAAGCCTGCTGCTGGCAGTGAGGTCACCCCCATGGAAATTGGTCCATCACCCCAGGAGGATGCTCACTCAAAGGTCGTAGCGACAGACACATCTACACACCTGCATCCTGCTGCTCACATGGGTGTCACAGCAAGGGGTACATCACACGTCCCCCAGTCGCTCCTTCTGGAAACAATCTTGAGCAGCGGACAGCCCCGAGTGTTCCCTCAGACATCTCAGGCACCCGTCACTGGCAGCACTATCCCTACCAGACAAGCCATGAGCCAGCCTGTGGTGTGTGCATCAGGCTCAAACCCCACATCAAACTTAGCGGTTCAACCTGGAGCCGCTAGCAGGCTGACATCCTCAGCCCTCCGTGGACAGCAGCCTGTCACAACAAGTTCCAAAAGTTCATCCCAGACAGCCAATGTGGCAGCTCCAGCTTCGGGCCCAGGCTCAAGCTCCTCTGGGGTTAAGCCAGTGGGCACCAATTCATACCTTTCATCTGTCCTCAAGAGCTCAGGACAAAGACAGCCAGTTTTAGAGCCCAGTTCCCTCTTTGGAGCAATCAACCTGGGGGCAGACACAAAGAGGCCCCTTCCAAAACGCAGCGGAACAGGCTTGGGAATGAGCACCAGAGCTACTGGTACACAGAGCAATTCCACAATGAAGGTGGGATCCAGCCCTGGCAAGCCAAGCCCTGCGGTTGCAGGCTCTTCTGCACCCACCCTAAAACACCAGGACCCTGGAGCCACAGCTACCTCCAACAGACAGCAGATTCCTGGGAGCTCGCCCAAGCAGGGCTCCTCGATGGCAGGTGGAGCGCTGGCTACCAGTGACAGGCAGGCTTCTGGTTCCAGCACAGGCTCTGCTAATGCTCAGAATCCTGGGCCTCCTCACACGTCCAAAACACAGACCAAGCATCTCTTATCTACTCGTGCTACCTCACCCTCCGCTAAGAAACACTTATCAGATGGCAACAAGCGACCTCACACCAGGTCCAGTTCCTCTGACTCAGATACATGAAGGCAGGGCTAAGAGGAAGTAGCCAGTATGTACTTCCTCCCAGGGGGGCCTTTCTTGTACTCTGTCTAGGCCCTATTCTAAAACCTCCTGCTGAACACGCTGATCCTGGTGCAATCTAGGGGCCAGACATGTACGATCTAACTGATCGAGGAGACCTGTTGTAAACCGAGTCCAGAGAGGAAGATGAGCACAAAGAATGGTCCTTGTGGGAGTGAATAGTGAGCTTGAACTCAACATGCTGAACTGTTTCTAGGTAAGATTACTCTGAGTCAACAAACTGGTGTCAACAGTTACTCAAGATCAGAGGTCAGGATTGAAGATGGAGCCGCAGAATGACATGTGTGCCAAAGCCTGCTCTAGCAGTCATTGGCGAGTCCTGGGAAACCGCCCCCCCCCACCCACCCCGCGCAGCTCAGCGGGTGTTAAGCGGGCTCTTGGTCATTTCCAGTGGTGATGCCTCAAGGTGAAGCAATGTCTTGAGGTGAAGTGTTGAGATGTGTTTGAAAACGACGAGCTCTTGGGCGAGGCTGAGGTTTCACTGGATACTCGGCTGGATTAGTGGACACCCCCCATCCCCACGCCACCCTGAGAAGCTCACAGAGGGATGCTGAGGATGCAAGGACATTCTATAACCCATGGTGGCCCTCAGTGACCTAGTTAACCATGTGATTCGTTGGCTACCGGACATGCGGGGGTTTACCAGCCTGGGAGGCTGATCTGGTACAGCAAGCACATGTCTGGGTTGTTGTGACTTGCATTGTACGCTTGTGGGCATCCACCTGGAGTCCTTAGGACAGCATTTCCACGGAAGTTTCTTGGTGGTTCCCTGTATTCGACACAAAGAAGTAGCTTATTTCCCAAAACTTTGTCTGGTGCTGCAGGACATTACAATGTGAGGATCTGTAGCTTAATTTAGGGTAGGAGGAAAACATGTGTGCAGATTGAGAGCCTTTTCATGCTTGTTGACTTGTTGAATGCAAACCAGATTGATTTAAGCAAGCTTTTCCCATTGTGCCTTGAGATGGGGAAGCAAAGTTACACTGACCTGAGGCTGTTTGCGCATGCCTGGGTGAAAAGTCTATGAGGAATGTACGGCCGAGGCCACCCTAAAACAATGACACACTTCCCATTCCTTAGTCTCTAAATGACTTAGTATATTCTAAAGTACTAAATGAAAACCATTTTAGGAACTGAGTTAAAAGTCATAGCATGGGCTAAAAAGCAAGAGTGAAAACAGGATGATTGGTAATAGGTTTTTGTGTTTTGTTTTGTTTTAAAAGAAAAAAAAGAGAGAATAGTTTTGTCTTCAAGTAAAATGTCTGGTTGTGCCAAAATATAAAGGATAGTAAAGCCCAACTTGAGGGGATGTAGTAAGTTATAAAAAGTTTTTAAAAAAATAAACTTAATTTGCCTTAGTTTTCAATACCAGCAAATACTGCGTATGGTAAAAAGCAATGAGGTGTTTTAAAATCTTTACAGAGTAGATCAATGGTGGTGGATTATTCACAGGATAGTGAAAAAGGCTGGTAAACCTCTTCACTGCAGAATGCCATCTGACTGATAATACCTTGTATTAAAAAAGGAGGGAGAATCATAGTCTTTAAAAAGGTATAAACAGAGTGGACTCCAAACCCTGTGTCATGGCAGGTTTATAATGCCAATCAGTTCAAGTAAATGTTAACTATTATGTGAAATATATTTGGCCAGATAGAGGAAATGTTCCCCAAAACAAGACCAGATTGGGACCCTAATACCTCTGCAGGAGATAGGAGCCTCACCCAATACTGCTCAACACTATAAAAGGGTCTGAAAGATGCAGGGAAAAAAAGCCTACCAATTTGTCTAAAGTCACTAAGGTTAAACAGGGGCCTAAAGAAAGCCCTACTGCCTTTCTTGAAAGGCTGCAAGAGGCTTACCGGGTGTACACACCCATAGACCCCAGCGCCCCGGCTAATCAGGCGGCTCTTGTTATGCAGTTTGTAGCACAGTCAGCTCCTAATATTAGAAAAAAGTTGCAAAAATTAGAAGGCTTTGAGGGTAAATCTCTCTCTGAGCTCCTGCCGGTGGCCCAAAAAGTTTTTGACAACAGAGAAGATCCAGCTGAGGCAACCCGAGATCTTACTCAAAAAATGGCAAAGGTGCTTCTAGCAACAGAAGCCGGGGCCCGCCGCACCTGGAGCCACCCCCCCCACCCCCCGCCGCCAAAAAAAGAAAAAAGGAGATTTCGGCCAAACACAGCGAAGGCCCACCCAGCCGCGTTTAGGAAAGGATCAGTGTGCTGTGTTCAAGGAAGAAGGGCACTGGAAAAGCGAGTGCCCTAACCGAGGACAATGGAAACCCAAGAAACCCTCCATCCCTGTCTTAGTGGAGGAGCTGGAGTGACGGGGCCGGGGTTCAGCACACCCCCCACCCCCCTAAGCCCAGGGTAACTCTCATGGTGGAAAACAAACCAATCAATTTTTTAGTAAACACCGGAGCAACCCATTCAGTGCTCACCTCACCTATTGGCCCCCTCTCCAAGGACACTGCTAAAATTATTGGGGCCACGGGAAAAGTGAAGACATATCCATGGTCGTCAGCTAGAATTTCTAACCTGGGAAAAGGAACTGTGACTCACTCTTTCTTAGTCATTCCAGAATGTCCCACCCCCCCTCCTGGGAGGAGACCTGCTCAGCAAGCTGAAGGCCACTATTTCCTTCAAAAAAGACCATGCAGGTACTAACGGGGGTCGGGGCCCTGCTGGTTTCGTTTCCAATTAAAGAAGATGAAGGATCTTAGCACAAGTAACTCCATTTTGATTTGGGAACTATGTTAAGTTCTTGAAACTTACCCTGTACCTACCCCCCCTCCCTTGAATAAAACCAGCATATTTTTACTAACAGCATGCTTGCTCAGTCAGCTTGCCCAACTCCCCCTCAACTCCCAGAAAATTTTAACAATTACTTCCTTTTCTTACAATCCCTTGTGTAAGCATAGTTATCCCCTTTTTTTCCCCTGTGCCTGTCAGAAAGGGGTATAAAAACACTACTCAAACTTCCCTCTGCGCGGCTTCAATAACTCAATGCCCTGAGTTGCCGATCCCACCCGCAAGCTTCTCAATAAAGCCTGCTTCTAAAACTTTCTTAATTGGATCTCTGGTTCTGTTTCGCTCCCAAATAAACCTTGCATTATGGTGTCGAGAACCTGGGATAGGTGTGTGGCTCCCCCCTCTTTTGGGGGTCCCCTGAGAGCCCCCCTATCTCCCCCAAATCTCCAGGACCTTCAGCTCTTGGATGCGTTCAACACCAACCTGCAGCTGCCCTGGTGAGTTCCCTTTTTTCTTTCCACTTCCCTCTATTCATCCAAGCTTGGTTTCGGTTTTTGAGCTCCGCCGGAGCCTTCCCATCCAAGAAGCTGCCGCGCCGGGAATTCTCCTTCCGTTGGCCCCAGGGGCCTTGGGCAGTGATTGTTCTTGAGACGTCTTGGCAATCCCTTCCCCACGTCTTTCACTGCTGTCCCAGCCAGGACTCACTTAGGGATACCTGAGTGACTCCTGCCTGGTCCTGCTCACCAGGAAAACCGAAACCTTGTTTTTGCTCACTCCCTCTCCCCCTTTCCGTGTGGCCTTTTACCTAATGCACTGGCATTCACTTTCTGAAGGTCCCACCACTGACAGGACTATTGGCAATAAGGCCTCGCGGCATCTGCCCCCTCCAGACTGGACTAACTCTCAGAGGATTAGCCTAGAGCTGTTTAACCTGGCTGTGTACTTCCTATTCACACCTCTGCAGTGTCTGTAAGCTGCATCTCTATGTCTTCTCCTCCCTCTTATTCTCACCATGGGCGCCGGGCGCCTCCCCCTCAGACTGGACTAACTCTCATAGAGTTAGCCTAGAACTGTTTTTACCTGGCTGTGTGTTTCCTATTCACACCTCTGCAGTGTCTGTAAGCTGAATCTCTTTATCTTACTCTCACCATGGGCACCGGGCAGTCCAAAATTGACCCATTGACTCCACTGGGATGTCTCTTAAAAAACTTCTCCAGCCTGGGGTACAGCCAGACCTTGTGAAAGAAAAAAACGTGTTTTTCTTTCCCAAGTTGCCTGGCCCAAGTATCAGCTCGATAACCAGTTGCGTTGGCCTCCGACTGGCACTTTCAATTTCAACGTTTCACAGGACCTGGACAATTTCTGCAGGAGGACTGGTAAGGATTCTGAAGTCCCCTATGTGCAGGCTTTTTGAAGCTTGCGTTCCACGCTCCCACCCCGAGCTCTGTAGCCACTGTTCCACCCACCAAATACTGTTAGCGCAATCCCCTCAGCAGAAGAACCTTAACATTCAAACCCCTGAAGAGCCAGCCAAGCTCCTCAGCACGCCGCTCTTGCCACCCTATCAGTCTCCCCTGCCCACTGCGCCTTCCTGTCATCCGTCCAATAGTTCTCCCCTATCCTCATCGGTCGCCTCTCCGTCCGATAGTTCTCCCCTGTCCTCATTGGTCGCCTCTCATACCCGTTCTCGCAACCCTCCTGCTGCCCTTTGCCCACTAAGGGAGATTGTGGGAACAGAGGGACTCATCCAAGTCCATGTCCCTTTTTCCTTACAGGACCTGTCACAGATAAAGACCCACCTGGGCTCTTTCTCAGCAAACCTCTCTCAATTTATTAAAATATTTACTTACCTTACCCAAATGTATAATTTTACCTGGCATAACACCCAAGTAATCCTTGCTTCTACCCATACCACCGAAAAGAGCGTGAGAAAGTCTCTGATGCAGGTCGCCAGCTAGCAAACAAAGACCACGCTATCAACTCAAATGTCCCCTTGAAGGCACATGCCATCCCACTAAAAAACCCCGGTTAGAATTATCAGCCTGGCCAGGGGTCCGACCTTCCCCACAAAAAACAACCTAATGCTCTGATACCTCATTCAAAGCTTAGAAACCGTTTCCTGCAAGGTTGTCAACTGTGGCAAACTAAGGAGAGTCACCCAAAAGGCAGATAAGAAGCCTGCTCTCTTTCTTAACCGCCTCCAGGAGGCACTCACAGAGTACACTTGTCTAGACCCAGGGTCTAGAAGCAAGGCCTCTATCTTAGCCCCTCACTTCCTCTCTCACTCAGCCCCTGACATTAGAAAAAAGCTGAAAAGGGCTGAGGAGGGCCCTGAAGCCCCTATACAGGATCTGGTAAAAATGGCATATAAAGTTTTCAACGCCCGGGAGGAGACGGCTGAGGCCACTAGCCAGGCGAGGGTCCAACAGATGGTTAGCTTCCATTCCCAAGGCCTGGTAGCAGCCCTAAGGCCGGCAGGTAATCCCGTCCATCGCCGCGTTCCCCAGGGGAGCCAGCACTTACCACCAAGAGCGTGCTTCAAGTGTGGCTGTGACGGCCACTGGGCAAAAACTTGCCCCAAACCCAAGCCTCCTACCAATCCTTGCCCACTGTGCAAACGGCCAGGCCACTGGAAGTCGGACTGCCCAACCCTGGCTCTGCCCCCGGCCCCGCAAAGCCGAGGCGCCGAAATCCAGGAAGTTCCAGACACAGAGCTACAAGGTATGGAGTTGCTGGGATTCATGGACTGAAGAGGCCCTAGCTCCTCCACTCCGGTAACTCTCGCCAAGCCCAGCGTCACGCTCGAGGTAACGGGTGAGTCCATCTCTTTTGATGGATTACGGGGGCTACCTATTCTGTGATCTCCTCTCACTCGGGCCTTACTTTTCCTTCCCAGATTTCTGTGGTGGGAATTGATAAGTCTCCCTCCACCCTTAGGCAAACCCAATCGCTGTTTTGCACGTTTAATAAAACTCCATTTTCGCACTCCTACTTGGTTATCCCCTTGTGCCCTGCTCTGTTACATGGTACTATCTCCCTCTCCAACAATGCTCTCCCCTTATCGCCCTCTTAGATCAGGCCACCTCCACAACCTCATCCCTGTCCCCAGTTTCCAATTTCAAAAACCCACCGACTAAGCCTAAGGTTTCTTTTATTAAAAACAAAACTGGAATTGTTAAGCAGACCCAAGCAGAAGTAAGGAAGGAGTTCAACCAAATGTTCTGCTTCAGAAACCACAGCTTCAACAGATAGCTTCCTTTTAACTCTTCAGTGTTAGTTAAAAAAAGGGAAATTAAAAAAAAATCACTGAGTTTTCATTGAAATGTATTAGTAACTCTCTTAAAACAACGTCTTTATGTTTTCCCAAGTTCCGAGCTGCAATGAGTAAACTGAAAACACAGTTGCCCTTGTTAAAATAAGATTAGTCCCAAGAAATTGTTTGTGCGTAAAGCAATTTTATCAGGATGTTATTATTACACTATGCCTTTTGCCCTTACCCGTTTGCGCGCGGACCCCCGCCCCCGGGAGCTGTCCGGCCTCAGTCCATTTGAAATACTTTATAGGCGACCCTTCCTTTTCTCCCCTTTCCCTCCCAGTAACAGCCCTCCATTAGCCTCATATTTACCATATTTGTCTTTACTACGCAACCTCCTTAGACAACACGTTAACTCCGTTATCCCTGAACCTTCTCCAGCCTCTCCCAACCTCCCAAAGTCAAGTACACCCTGGAGACACTGTATTAAATCTTTAACACCCAAACCTTTATCACCCCAGTGGGAAGGTCTGTACACTGTCATTCTCACCACTCCCTCGGCTGTCAAAGTAGTTGGTCTACACTCTTGGATATACCTCTCCAGAGTCAAACCGGTAACCAAAGTTAATCGTGATCCCCAGTGGTCTGTTCAGTCTACTGGTCCTATGTCTCTCCGCCTCACTCGCCTCACCAAACCAGCCAGCTAAGCCTAGCATTAACTTCCCCTTTCGCCTGGAGGTTTTTTCTCACTGAAAATGTAACTAACCCCCAATATCGCCAGCATCACCTACTCACAGGACAAAGTTATCTCCTAGCCACAGCTGATTGCCTGGTCGCCAGTTATTCCGGTCCAGCCTACTTTATTTTCACCTTGTTCAGACACAGTTCCAACTCCCCGAATGCGCACGTTCTCCCAGAACCAACTCCCCCCATCGTTTGTTTTCTATATGACCAAACCTCTAACCCTGCTTGTGCACAAAAATGGGTAAAACAAAACACAGGGTGCCCCTAAAAGTCCTGCAATATTCACCATGCTCACCCCTACCCTATAACCAAAACCCACCTGTTCTTTTGGTCAGGAACACAATTCCCCTTAACCATCCCTGGCCCGTAAAACAACAGGTAGACCAAACCAGTCAAGGGAGGCTGGTATTTTAACTCCCACAGCACATATCCTAATGCTAAACTGTTCCTATAAAGGTCGCTAGCCCAGGTCCAATCCACCATCCATCGTAATATTCAGATCCAGGAACATCAACTCATGAAACAAATTTCTATACCTTCCGATTCTCCCTTCTCCTGGCTCACCCTATTGCAACAGGGACTGACCATTGCCAACCTTGCTGGATTAGGCAACCTTTCCACCTGCCTCATGTGTGCAGCCCTGGAATGCCCTCCTCTAGCAGCAGCCCCAGTTGCCAGCTGGTCATCTGCCCTTAAGGTCTCCACCATGCAACCCATAATTATCCCCAATGTCCCTCTGTACTTCACACCAGGGTACGCACAGGTGCACTTTGGCTACTCCAATGCATCCACTCAACTGTGCAACACCACAATGCCACCCTCCCAGCCAATAACAGCACCAGCAGCATTTTTCTTCTGGTGCAATTATACACTCACCAAACATCTTAACATCGGTAGCAGTTCTGCCCTCTTGTGTCTACCTGTCACTCTAGTTCCGCAGCTCACTGTCTACACCCCAGCTGAATTCCAGACCAGAGACACCCAGACACATAGTCACCGCAGTAAAAGAGCAGTTTTTCTCCCGGTTGTTGTAGGCCTTTCCCTAGCTTCGTCAGCAGTCGCGGTGGAACTGAGTGGCGGCGCCCTGGGACACTCCATCACCACAACCAACCAGTTAGCCGAACGCTTCCAATCGACACTCGATATCTGTGCAGAATCCTTAGCCTCCATACAAAGACAAATAACTTCTGTTGCTCAAGTTACCTTACAGAACCGCCGCGCTCTGGACCTCCTCACGGCAGAAAAGGGAGGAACCTGCCTCTTCCTCCAGGAGGAATGCTATTATTACATCAATGAGTCGGGAATTGTGGAAACCAATCTACAGAACCTTAACAAACTAAGCCGTGAGTTACAGAGCACCAGGCCAACAACAGATGGAACTTCTCCCTGGTGGAGCACTTCTCTGTACTCCATTTTAGCCCCCATAATAGGACCCATAATTTTATTTACACTTTTACTTTTAATTGCTCCTTGTTTTATCCAGTTTTTCCAAAACAGGCTCTGCAACATCACCCAAGCTTCAGTTCACCAAATGATGTTGCAGCCTCATGAACCCCAATATGAAACTCTCCGGAGCCTCGATATGAATTCCCCCATCGTGCGTCCACCCTAGAATCCCAGTACTCCGCCTTAGAAAGCCCCCCACCCCCTTAAATCGTCGTCCATGGTCACCATGAAGCAGTTACCGAAAGACAACATCGTCCATTTTCCCTATAGGGTGGAGTCTGGGATGAAGGATCTTAGCACAAGTAACTCCATTTTGATTTGGGAACTATGTTAAGTTCTTGAAACTTACCCTGTACCTACCCCCCCCCTCCCTTGAATAAAACCAGCATATTTTTACTAACAGGACGCTTGCTCAGTCAGCTTGCCCACCTTCTAGACGCTTGCTCAGCCAGTTTGCCCAACTCCCCCTCAACTCCCAGAAAATTTTTACAATCACTTCCTTTTCTTACAATTCCTTGAGTAAGCATAGTTATCCCCTTTTTTCCCCCTGTGCCTGTCAGAAAGGGTTATAAAAACACCACTCAAACGTCCCTCTGCGCGGCTTCAATAACTCAATGCCCTGAGTTGCTGATCCCGCCCACAAGCTTCTCAATAAAGCCTGCTTCTAAAACTTTCTTAATTGGATCTCTGGTTCTGTTTCGCTCCCAAATAAACCTTACAGAAGAGTCTCACCTCTTCCTTGCAGCAGACGCCGAAAAGAAACACCAAGACCCTGGGGGACTCCTGGAAAGATGGAAAGCCACAATCCGTAATGTGTGGGCAAAAACAAATCCCCCGGGGCTGGCTAAACACCGGGCACCCATTGTAGTTCAATTACAAAGCTCTGCCACTCCAATTCGAGTAAAACAATACCCAATAAGCCAACTAGGCTATAAAGTTTCTGCCAAAAAGGCCCAGCTATGTACAAAAATCATCACCTACCTGGGGTATAAGTTAAAGGATGGCAATCAAACTTTGTCAAATAGCAGAATCCAGGCCATCCAAGCTATACCCAAACCCACCACCAAAAGACAGGTACGGGAATGTCTAGGGGCAGTAGGATATTGCTGCCTGTGGATCCTGGGTTTTGCAGAATTAGCCAAACCACTCTATGCAGCTACTGGAGCAACAAAGGCTGAACTAATATGAACAGAGGTAGAAGAAAAGGCTTTCCAGAAGCTGAAGACTGCACTGGTAAGTGCTCCTGCCCTAGCCCTTTCTAACCTCAAAAAGCCCTTTCACCTTGTGTGTTGGTACAGGCTCTCAGGCCCTAAAAACGACCCGTAGCGTACCTCTCCAAAAGACTCGACCCAGTAGTTGCTGAATGGCCTAACTGCTTGAGGGCAATTGCAGCCACCGCCCTGATGGTGAAAGAAGCCTCAAAGCTCACTTTTGACCAGAACCTCGTCATCACTGCTCCTCACAATGTAGAGCAACTCCTCCGGGCTCCTCCAGACAGATGGCTCTCAAATTCCAGAATCACCCAGTACCAAGCCAAGTATCTAATGGCAACAGACTGGCTGATCAGGCTGCGCGCCAAGCAGCCAGCTCCAAAACCATCCTGCCTCTGCTAGAACCCTCTAACAACCTCGAGCCTCCCCATTACTCACAAGCTGAACAAGAACTGGCCAAAATTAGCAGAGCTCCTGCACAAGGATTATGTAATTAAAGGACTGTACCAGCTAACCAGAAGTGAAGCTGCAAGGTGCCCGGTATGTGCTCAGGTAAATGCTAACCCTGTCCCAGTTCATCACCCAGGACAAAGATACCAAGGAAAAGCTCCAGGTGAACATTGGAAAGTAGATTTGACTGAACTCCCACGAGCACCAGGCAACTTCAGGTATCTCCTTGTTTTTCTGGACGCTTTTTCTGGCTGGACAGAGGCCTATCCCACAAAGAGAGAAACTGCCCTCATTGCAGTTAAAAAGTTAGTCTTTGAAATGATTCCCAGATTCAGACTCCCTATGTTCATAGGATCTGACAATGGCCTGGCGTTTACTGCCCACTTAACAAAATTACCAACTGGGGTGCTAAAAACCAATGGGAAGTTGCATTGTAGTTACCGACCACAAAGCTCTGGACAGGGAGAAAGAGCAAATAGAACAATTAAGGAAGTTCTCACTAAATGAAAGTTAAAAACTGGCGGAGATTGGGTTAGCCTCCTACCTTTTGCCTTGCTTCGGGTGAGATGTACACCTCAAAAGCATGGTTATTCTCCATTTGAGATAATGTACGGGTTTCCACGCCCATTGTTACCTAAGATTGGAAGTAAAGTGTTAAGCGAAATCAAAAACCATAACATGGTTAAGTCATTACGGGCCTTGCAAGCAGAGCGCCAGCGAATCAGAAACAACGTGCCGTCCGACCAGACTCCGGCCCGCGACGAGGAAAGCCGAAAACCCCTCTTCAACCCCGGCGACCTAGTGTGGGTAAAAAGACTAAGTCCAGGTCAACTAGAACCACGCTGGGAAGGACCATACCCTGTTGTCCTGAGTACCCCGACTGCGGCAAAGGTTGCTGGGAAGAAGGAACCCAAACTAACGCTGGGAGACATCTCGGGACAAGGACTATGTACACCCCATGGGCGTATGCTCCCTTACTAACTAACAACCTTTGTATTTTAACGCACATCATTCCGCAGGTGTATTATCATTCAGGAGAAGGGGGGCGTGAACATCTTAATCTTGACTCTCGCCACTTCACGGGACGTTTCAAACGCGCGCCTGTGCTAGTCCCAGTTTTGCTAGCACTAGGGGTTGCTGGGGCTACCGCACTTGGGAGTACAGCACTAATAAAGGAAGGGGCTGACTTACTGCCCTCAGCCTGCAAGGTAATCATGATCTCCAGGCTCTAGAAAAGTCAGTAACTGCTCTTGAAACCTCCCTAAGCTCCCTAGCCGATAGCGCTACAAAATAGAAAAGGCCTAAACTTGCTGTTTCTTAAACAAGGGGGTTTGTGTATGGCATTAGAAGAAGCATGCTGTTTTTATGTAAATCACTCCGGTGTAATTAAAAAAATATATAACTCCAAAAACAACTGCAAGATAGAAGAAAGGCCCTAACCAGTCAAGAAAACTGGTATCAACAGATGTTTTCAGCCTCTCCCGGGCTCACATCTTTACTTAGTGCCATTGCTGGGCCCCTTATTCTGTTCGTACTTGCCCTCACTGTGGGCCCGTGTGCTTTCAACGCCCTTCTCAAGTTAATCAGAACTCGCTACAAGATATCAAGTTGATGGTTCTTAAAACCAATTATCAGGTTTTAGCAAATAAAACAGTTAGGGAATCAAGGATTTGATTTAGTTACTAGAAGAGGAGGGAATGTTAAGGCTTAATAGAATAAAATAATTTGTCTTAAGTTACTCCATTTTGAAAAGCTTAAGTGCCACCCCCCCATTCTAGGAGAGGTATGTTATTTTAGAAAAGCAAGTCCCTGTGACCTTGCAAATATCTACTCATAAATGTGAGCAAGAAGTTTTGCAAAATCTTCTGGTCCAAGATAAGCTGAGCAGGACATGCTGAACTACCCGCATCCCTGTTATCTTGTGTAAACACCCTTTCCCATTCCTTGCTCTACCCCCCTCGCCTTGCTGGTTTTAAGTGTATAAAAGGGAAAGAAAAATTTGGCCAGACGCTTCAGCTTTGGACCCTGTGTGGCCATGCTGTAGCCCAAATCCGGAGTTGTCTTCTTGTCTATTTGTCTTTTTGCCTTTCTGTAATAAAGTTTTGCTTTGTTACTTTGCAGCTGCTTGTGGGTCAGTGGTCTGTGTGGGAGCGACTCCGTAACACTTCCTGACGTTCTTGCATTATTTTCGTTGTGGATTTTTGTTGTTGTTTGTTTTCTCCGGTTCTGGGGTGCCTATCAGGGATACTCTCCCACATTCTCATGCTTTCCTCAGAGTTTGTTATATATATAAATTGTCTTTTCTTGGGAGTTTACGTAATAAAATAGGATCCGATTAAACAATTTCTACACATGTTGTTCAATGACATAGGCTACATGTTTCACATTATACCAACTTTTGGGGGGAGTGGAAATGCGCTCCATCTATATTTTAAGAAATAGATTTCAAGGGGAAATGGAGTGTCATGGTTATCTAGTGTCTGTATAATAGAAAGATCATATGTGGAAGACTTCAGCAAACAAATTTATTTTCTCAATGTTTAAGAAGCTAGAAATAAAAATCAGGCAATTAGCTTTAGTTCCAGGCCATTTCTCTCTGTTACTCGGGGTGAAGGACATTCCTCTTCAGCTTGTTTTTGGTTCCCCTTCTGCCTCGGCACCTATATTTCCCGTGTCCACTTGCCTTCTCTGCTTTTTACAATTTTTTAAATAAATCATTTTCTTGGGGCTGTCACACCTCTCATAACAACCTATACATCAGTTGTACTGAAACATTTGTGCATACTTAGACATCATCCTTTTCTAAACGGTTTCTTTCTTTTTGAGTCCTTGGCGTCGGCTCCTCTTTTTTGCCCCTGTTTCCATACTCTCCCACCCTCATGGGACCCTCATCAATGCTAAATTATTATTGTTTTGATATCTTACAGTGCCCGCTGTCTCCCTTCACCCAAGTTACTGTTGTTTGTCCCCGTGGCTGTGAGGTGGGGTGATTATACATTCATCACTGTAGTCGGTTACCAGCGTCTCCCATTTCTCCTCCCACCTTCCCCCTACCAACAGGTATCGCACCTCCCATTCCTGTTCCACATGGATGACCAGTTCTGGATTCAGTATGTCGAAAGATCTTATCTGCGCCAGGGCATATGCTCAAGTGTAGCTTGATTGTGAGTTGAAACTCGGGTCATGAGAGTGAGGTGGAGGGGAAGAATGACAGAACTAAGGAACATTGTGTGTTCTCTCGGTGTTATGCTGCACCCTGGCTGTCCTGTTCTTTCCCTTGACCCTTGTGTGAGGGAATGTCCACTTGTCTCTGGATGGGCTTTGGATCTCCACTCTGAATTCCATCATTTGCATTGTGTTATTAGTTTGGTTTTTGATGCCTGGTATCTTATTCTGTCTTCACCTCGTGGTCACAAAGGCTGGTGTGCTTCTTCCATAGGGTTTTGTGGCTTCCGAGTTACATGGCCGATGTTTATGTTCAAGCCTTTAAGACCCCACATGCTATATCTTTTGAAAGCTGGACACCATCAGCTTTCTTCACCTCCTTTGCTTATGCACACATTTGTCTTGAGCAAACATGTTGGGAAGGTGAGCATCATGGTCTGCCAAGTTAATAGAACAAAGTGTTCTTGAACTGAGGAGTACTTGAGTGGAGGATCAATGTCCATCTGCTACCTCAATACTAAACCTATAAGTAAATATATGCACATAGATCTATTTCCCCATCAAGATATTTAAATATATTTATACATGTACACGCCTGTATTTAGACCTTTATAAATGCCCTTTGCCTACTAGTTCTTTCCTTGATTTCCTTTTACTTTCCTCTTGTCCCACTGCCATGCTCAGCCTTCTTTTGGGTTTCAGTAATTCCTCTTGGTTACATTGCCCTTGATCAAGTCCTAACAGGCCTCTTACACACGCCTCGACACTGATTTTGGATCACTTGTCGTTCCCTTGTCCCTCGGTTGATTAACACCACTTCCTTTCCTCCACCTCCCCCTTTGCTATGTACCCCCGGGAACACTGGTCCCATTGCTTTCCCCTCCAGATGGTTTATCCAGCCTATCTTCTAGACATAGACCTGAGGAGATCATAATATGCACACAAAAAACAAGACAGAGCAAAAGAAAGTGACAAAAGGAAGCAAAACTATGGCACCACCAAAAAGCCAATGACACAAAAAAGGGAAAGCCTGTAAATGGTTCAAGGCCTGTTTGCTGACCTTTAGGAGTGTTCTCTGGTTGAGTCTGATTGGGTTACACGCACTGGACCAAAAGTCGTTTGTGGTACTCCACAGGACTTCCTTGTTCTGCTCCCCGTGCTGTTCTGTTGCATTCCTCCAGAGTTTGCCTCGGTATGGTGGTGTCAGATCGGGCACAAATCCCCCACTGTCTCCAGTGTTGTCCCCTGAAGGGCTATGTGTCAGTGAGGGATGTCGTGTCTCATAGTGGGGCCAGCCATATGGTCCTCTCTGTGCATTGGCTGCTCTGAGTGGGGATATCATCCTCAAGGCTTGGTGGGCCAGGGTGTGCTCCACTCTCTCTTCCTCGCCCGTCATTTGCTCCCCAGTGCTCTGATCAGACATGTCACTCTCCCTGAGCTATAGCTTCAATGCGGTCCTCTGATGTAAATTCTTCTGTGGGGAGGGGTGGCTGTCCACGAAGTAGGGATTGGGGCCTGGCCCTCAGACCTTTCTCTTGGTTCCCTGCTTCATGCCAGTATATTGCATTCACATCTTGGAGCACCGGCATGAAGCCTGGTCCCTCTTTCCCTATGGAGATATAAACAATACCCTCGCCTTGGGTGGGTCAGTGCCCTTTTCTCCACTATCCATTTCTCCTTTTTTTCCTTTTTATTTTTACCTTTTCCTTTTCAGTTGGCTACCATATGTACCCCCTGGATTTGGTCTGTCCCATTCCATACTACCTGGACCTCACTCAGGAACGTTTGTGTACATTTGCTCTTGCCCTATGCCCCTTTTGCATTTTTTAAGCTTACCCCAGCGAAATCATGTTGCACTTGTTCTCTTGTGCGTGGATTACTTCACTTAGCATCATATCATCCAGCGATGTGCTTATTGCGTTCATCAGTACTTCTTAGTGATGTGTAGTGCTCCATTACATTTATGTACCACGGTTTTTTAATCCATTCGTATGTTGATGGAAATTTGGGTTGTTTCCAACTCTTTGCCTTTGTGAATTGTGGCGCAAGGAACATTAGAGCGCAGCTGTCTGGCCGTGGCTTGTTCCTTGCCTCTCTGGGTGTATGTCCACTAGAGGATTTCTGGGTCGTAAGATAGGTAATTTTCCATCTGCTTTAGAAATCACCAAATGGATTGCCATCGTGGCTGTATATACCTACAGGTTCACCAGCAGTGGATGATAGCTCCTATCTCACCACAGCCCCTCCAACACTTGTTGCTTTCTGATTCTTTGAATTGGGCTTTCTTTGAAGGCATTAGGTGGTACCTCATTGTTGTTTTCATTTGCATTTCTCTTATGGCTAAAGATCGGGAACATTTTCTCATATGTTTGTTGGCCATTCTGATTTTTGCCCCCTGTGAAACTTCTGTTCAGGTCCTTTGCCCACCTCCTCAGTGGGAAATAGGTTTTTCTCTTTTGGGAAGCTAGCAGAATAGTGTAGATTTTAGTAATGAGGCCTTTGTCTGATTTGTCATTGCTAAAGATGTTTTCCCAGTCCGTGGACTGCCTTAGTACCCTCTTGGTGAATTATTTCGATGTACATAGGTGTCTTATCTTCAGTATATACCATTTCTCAATTGGTGACTCCTCTGTATGTATGTCCTTCCCTATTTCTGATAGCCTAAGTATTTCCTGCCCCAAAGTTCTCAGGTGTATCCTTTTCCCCTCATTGATGGCCCTAATTGTTTAGGATTTTACCTTGAGCTCGGTGGTCTACCTTGAGTTGATCCCTTTGCATGGAGTGAGATAAAGGTCTTACTTCATTTTTCCACAGGGAGATCTCCATTTTTTTCCAGCACCACTTGTAGAAGAGGGCATCTGCTTCCCATTTGATATTTTGGGGGCCCTTATCAAAGATCAGTTGTCTGTATGCTGATGATCTGATTCCTGCGTGTTGTTCTTTTCCATTGGTCTGCGTACCTGTCATTGTATCAATACCATGTGGATTTGACCACCGTGGTTGTATAACATATGCCAAAGTCAGGTAAAGGAAGCCCTCCCACTGTATCCTTCCTTTTGAGGAGTTCTGGGCTAATTCGGGGCTTCTTCTCTCTCCATAAGGAGTTGGTAATCAGGTTTTCCATTTCTTTGAAGAAAGAGGAGGGTAATTTCATTGGGATTTTGCATTAAACTTAGATAGTGCCTTGGCCAAAACTGGCATATTCACTAGGTTGAGACTTCCAATCCATAAGCATGGGCTATCCTTCCATTGGTTGAGTTCACCCTTGCTTTCTTGTAATAGTGTTCTGTAGCTTTCCTCATATAAATATTTTGTTCTTTTAGTCAGGTATAGCCCTAGTTATTTCCATTTGTGCTTTGCTATTGTCAAGGGTACCACCTTTTGGTATCTCCTCTTCTGTGGTCTTATTCGATGTGTATTGCAGTCTGATACACTTCTGTTTGTTGGTGTTGTAACCTGCCACTCTGCGATGTTCCCCTCTCACTTCCTGCACTCCCCTCAGGTGCTTTTGGGATTTTCCATATATAAAATCATATCATCTTCAAACAACGATAGCTTCACCTCTTCCTTCCCCAAGTGAATACCTTTCACGCCATTTGTTTGCCTTACCTTTTGTGTTGGGTGTTTTTCTAGTAACACTTGTTGAAGAGGGCATCAGCTTCTCATTTGATAATTTTGGGGTCCTTATCAACGATCAGTTGTCTCTATGCTGATGATTTCATTTCTAGGTTTTCGTTCTATTCAATCGGTCCGAACATCTGTCATTATAACAGTACCATGTGGTTTTCACCATGGTGGTTCAATCGTAGGTGCTAAAGTCAGGTAAAGCAAGTCCTTCGACTTTATCCTTCTTCTTGAAGAGTTCCCTGAGAATTCTGGCCTTCTTCTCTTTCCATATGAAATTGCTGGTCAGTGGTTTCCAATTCATTGACAAAGGATGTTGGTACATGTAGTAGGGTACCATTACATTTGTCTAGTACCTTGGGCATGACAGAAATCTTTGCTATACTACGTGTTCTGATGTATGACCATGGGATATCCTTCCATTTCTGGAGGTCACTTTGGGGTTTCTTGTAATAGTGATCTGTAGTTCTCCACATTCAAATCGTTTTGGGCTTTTTGGTTAGGTATACCCCTAGGTATTTAAATTTGTCAACGTATCCAGCCCTTAACACATCATCATGGGTTCAGTAGGCACAATTATACAGGGATAATAAGTAAAGACTATAGTCAAGTCATAGAGAATCAGAAGAGACAGAAGATATGTTGAAATAATGGAGTCAAACACATTTCATGGTTGCATCATCATCTCAGCTCCTCTTGGTGGTACAGGCCAGGAGAGAGTGCAGGAGAGATTTACTGATAACCAAGGCTTATATATCTTTGGGGGTATGCATGGCTCTTAATTGCAGGTAGAGATATACATCACAGAAAGGGGTTGTACAATAGCCAATACAATCAATGGGGGGGATATACAATGTGCATAAGCGGAACAGCAAGCAGATGAGCTGGGGTGACGGCATGGCAGGAAAGGGTGGAATTAGAGATATACGTGTGACAAGAAGGGTGAACCATTCATTCATGATGGCGGCCTACCTTGGTCACTCTTGAGTGGCCTTGACCTCCCTGGGCTTTCCTACAAGAAAACAATTTACTACTGCCCTTATCAGAAGGAGGTGGGCCCTACTTAGGGTGTGACAGACTGCACAGTCTGATTCCTCTAGATAGCTGATAACCCTTAGGGAGTATAACCTCTGACCTACTTCTGTTCACCTCCAAGTGGATAGTCACTTACCACGTGTAGGAGGCAGCTTAGTTTGCCATATATTTAGGCGAAACAACTTGGGAGAAGTCTTTCTGTTTCCAACTTCAATTTGTGCTGTATTATTGTGAAGGGTACTAAATTGTTTATCTTCTCTTCCATGGACTATGCTGATGGATATAGTAGTTCCATAGCCTGCTGTTTGTTGATCTTGTATGCTTCCACTCTGCCATTTCCTCTCTCACTTCCTACACTCCCCTTGTGGAGCTTTTGGGTTTTCTGTTTATAAAATTATATCACACAAAAAAATTATATCACCTGAGAATAAAGATAATTTCACCTCTTTTTCCTCAGATGTATACCACTGATCTCTTTCCTTTCCCTTATGTTGTTAACTAGGAACCCCAGAACGTTGTTAAATAGAAGAGGGTGCAAGGGGCATCCAGTCTGGTTGACATTTTCAGCGCGATTCCTTTGTCTTTTTTCCACTGAATACAAATTTTGGTGTTAACTTTTCATTTGTAGCTTCATATATAGCTTGTTGTAGAGGGCAAATTAGAAGAATTTTTATATTATCTTGAAGAATTTCCCTTCCATTCCGATCTTTGTAATGTGTTAAACAGGAACGGGTGCTGGATGATATTGAATGTTTTTTCTGTGTGTATTGATATTATCATGTGGTTTTATTCCTCTTTCTTACCAATAAACCTGAATAAGGCTAATGGACTTGCAGATGTTGAAACCTCCATGCATCCTTGGAATGAATCCCACTTGTTCATGGAGAATTATTCGTTTTATCATATTTTGAATTATATTGACCAGTATTTTGTTAAGGATTTTGAATCAATGTTCATTAGAAAGATCAGAATGTCATTCTCAATCCTTGTGGATCCTTCCCCACTTTAACTATCGGTAATCTGCTAGATTCATAGAGAAAATTTGGGAGTTGGCCATTTGTGTAGGATTGTTGTCAGCTCTTGCCTGAATGCTTGCCAGCATTTTCCTGTGAAGCCATCTGGCCCAGGGGATATTTTAGTTGACATTTTCTTGATAACCTTGTCTATTTTCTCTGTTTCTCTGAGTCTGTTGAGTTGCTTGTGGTCCATCTGGGAGGGTATTTGTCCATGTCTTCCAGGATGTTGAATTCATTGGTGTAACGGTACTCATAGTACTATACAATTCAGCTTTAAATATCATTAGAGCCCATTGTAGTTTTCCCTGTTTTATCCCTCAGTGGCGTGACTATTGTTATATGTTCCTTTCTTTCTTTGGTTAGGTTTGCAGTGGCCTACCTATTCTGTTAATCTGTTCAAAGAAACAACTATTTTACTGCATTGATTTGTTTGCATTGTTTTCACGTTTTCCAAGTTATTCACGTCTGCCCTAATTGTTTGTTATTTCGTTTCTTTTGCCATTTGTAGCATTGTCCTGTTAACTCTGTCATCAGGATCAATCACACCACTTAGTACGGTGACACTCTTCCTGACCTGTTGATCCAAAGGCATGAGAAGTCCAAAGTGGCCAGGGGGCATTCTCAGCTGCCACTTCAGTGGAATCCGTGCTGTGTTTCCAGGTGGGAGAGTTCCTTTCTTCAGGACCAGGACCTCCAGGCCTGAGGAACACAGGGTTGTTGGGACAGGAAGCAAACATGCTTCAAGGGGATCACTAGGAGTAATAGTGAGTGGTGCCACTCCAGCTTCCACCCCTTGGTTCCTGGACCCATGAATTCTGGCTCTTGGAGACACAGCACCATATATTGGCCGCTGGTTTAGAGCGTATACAGCTTCCTGGAGATCAGGAAGCCCCGCAAGTTGTTGCCACCTACTTGGCGTCGTAATTGCGTCTTTAGGAGCCCATTCCATCGTTCCATCAAGCTGGCAGCTTCAGGATGATGAGGAACATGATACGGCCAGTGGATTCCATGGGAATGGGCCCATTGCCACACTGGATTTGCTGTGAAGTGAGCTCCTTGATCTGAAGCAAAGCTATGTGGGATGCCATGCCGGTGCATGAGGCATTCTTTGAGTCCACAAATAGTAGTTTTGGCAGAAGCATCACGTGCAGGGAAGGCAAGTCCATATCCAGAGTAGGTGTCTATTCCAGTAAGAACAAAACGCTGTCCCCTCCATGATGGAAGTGGTCCTATGGATTCAACCTGCCACCTAGATGCTGGTTGATCTCCCCGAGGAATTGTCCCATCTCTTGAACGTAATATTGGTTTCTGTTGCTGGCAAATGGACACTCAGCAGTGGCAGTGGCCAAGTCAGCCTTGGTGAGTGGAAGTCCATGTTGCTGTGCCCATGCATAACCTCCATCCCTGCCGCCATGTGCACTTTGTTCATGTGCCCATTGGGCGATAACAGGGGTGGCAGAGGAAAGAGGAGGACCAGTCTCCACAGCGTGTGTCATCTTATCCACTTGATTATTAAAGTCCTCCTCTTCAGAGGTAATCCTTTGGTGAGCATTCACGTGAGATACAATTAACTTTACTTTCTTGGCCCATTCAGAGAAGTCTATCCACATACCTCCTTGTCACCAATTTTCCAATCATGGTCCTTCCAATTCCCTGACCATTCAGCCAAGCCATTAGCCACTGCCCATGAATCAGTATATAATCTCACATCTGGTCATTTTTCCTTATATGCAAACTGAACGGCCAGGTGCACTGCTCGAAGTTCTGCCCATTGGGAAGATATCCCTTCACCACTGTCCTTTACGGAGATCCCAGAAAAGGGCTGTAGTGCTGCTGCTGTCCACTTATGAGTGGCACCTGCATATCGTGCAGAGCCGACCGTAAACCAAGCATGACTTTTTTGGTCTTCACTTAAAGTATGGTAAGGAACTCCCCAGGAGGCCATAGGTGCAGACTGGGAGAACGGAGGCAATGTAACAGGAGTGGAGACTGTTGGCATTTGGGCCACTTCTTCTTGCAGCTTACTTGTTCCTTCAGGTCCTGCTTTGGCCCGATCTCGTATATACCACTTCCATTTAACAAGGGAGTGTTGCTGCGCACATCCAACTTTATGATTACGTGGGTCAGACAATAGCCACTTCATGATAGGTAATTCAGGCCTCATGGTGACTTGGTGGCCCATGGTGAGGCCTTCAGTCTCCAGCCAGGCCCAGTAACAGGCCAACAGCTGTTTTTCAAAGGGGGAGTAGTTGCTTGCAGAGGATGGCAAGACTTTACTCCAAAATCCCAATGGTCTATCTACGCTGTGATTCACGAATAAGGGTCTGCCAAAGACTGCACACTGCATCTTGATCTACAACTGACACCTCTAGCACCATTGGGTCAGCTGGATCATATGGTCCCAGTGGCAAAGCAGCTTGCACGGCAGCCTGCACTTGTTGAAGAGCCTTTTCTTGTTCTGGGCCCCACTCAAAAATGGAGGCTTTTCGTGTCACTTGATAAATAGGTCGAAGTAGAACACCCAAGTGAGGAATATGTTGCCTCCAAAATCCGAAGAGGCCCACTAGGCGTTGTGCCTCTTTTTTAGTCGTTGGGGGAGCTAAATGTAATAGCTTATCCTTCACTTTAGTAGGAATATCTCGACATGCCCCACACCACTGGACCCCTAGAAATTGTACTGATGTGGAGGGTACCTGAATCTTTGTTGGGTTAATTTCCCAACCCCTTGTACGCAGATATTGTACCAATGAATTTAGAGTCTTTGATACATCCTCCTGAGTGCGTCCAATCAGCATAATGTCATCAACATAATGGACCAGTGTGACATGCTGTGGAATAGACAGGTGGTCAAGGTCCCTTCGGACTAAATTATGGCACAGGGCAGAAGAGTTGATGTACTCCTGGGGGAGAGTTGTGAAAGTATATTGTTGCCCTTGCCAGGTGAAGGCAAACTGCTTCTGGTGGGCCTTTGAGACTGGTATGGAGAAGAAGGCATTAGCCAGATCAATAGCTGCATACCATGTACCAGGAGAAGTATTAATTTGCTCAAGCAATGTAATCACATCTGGGCCAGCAGCTGCAATTGGAGCTGACGATAATCCACTGTCATTCTCCAGGATCCATCTGTCTTCGTTACAGGCCAAATTGGTGAATTAAATGGGGGAGGTAGTAGGAATCACCACCCCTGCATCTTTCAAGTCTTTGATGGTGGCACTGATCTCTGCAATCCCTCCAGGCATGCGGTATTGCTCTTGGTTTACTCTTTTCCTAGGTAATGGCAATTCTAATGGTGTCCACTTGGCCTTTCCTACCATGATAGCCCTTATTCCACATTTTAGGGATCCGATATGGGGGTTCTGCCAGTTACTAAGTATGTCTATTCCAATGATGCATTCTGGAACTGGGGAAATAACCACAGGATGGGTCCCGGGGCCCACTGGACCCACAGTGAGGCGTACTTGAGCTAAAACTCCATTGATAGCTTGACCTCCATAAGCCCCCACTCTGATTGGTGGGCCTTTGAAACATTTTGGGTCTCCTGGAATTAGTGTCAGTTCTGAGCCGGTGTCTAGTAATCCCCGAAAAGTTTGATTATTTCCTTTCCCCCAATGAACAGTCACTGTTGTGAAAGGCCGCAGGTCCCTTTGGGGAAGGCTAGAAGGAAGACTAACAGTATAAACCTTCAGTGATGTAGCAGGATCCTCCTTACAAGGGACCCGGCCTCCCCTTCATTCAAGGGGTTGTGGGTCTGTAAACTGGCTCAGGTCTGGGAATTGATTGAGCGATCGTGACTGTCTATTCTGCTGTTCACCTGATCTACCATTCTTTTGCCTGTACAGATCACGTAAATATTTAGTAGGCTTCCCATCTATTTCATTCCTAGGGACACTGCGGCTAAGTAGCCAATGCCATAATTCCACACGAGACAGGTTGCTTTGATTGTTATTGAAAACTCGTTGTCTATTATAACCACGCCCACCCTGTCTCCGTGGATCCAGTGCTGACACCTGCCCTCTACCATCACGGGGACCAATCAGCCCCATTGTGGGCAAATGTCGGAGTTCGCTTCGGGCAGTGGCCACTGTTAATCCTGGTGCACATAGAATAGCAATTACAGGAGTCTTAAGAGATGCTGGGGCCCACTTCACAAACTTGTTCCTTATGGTTATGGTAAAGGGTATGTCTTCAGGTCACCCCCTTTTTGGATCTATGGGAATATCTTGATAGATCCATTCTAACATACCAATTTCTCTAAGCTTTTGGATGCCTTCCTCTACAGTGTACCAAGGCAGGTCAGGGTCTTCAAGTTGGTCTAATCTAGGCCATCTGGCAGTCCATGCTTCATTGAACTAACCAAATAAAGACTTAGATCCTTTTTTAGCCTGTCTCGCAGAGACATTGAAAGAAGAGTCTGTGCTTAGGGGTCCCATATCCAGAAACTCAGACTGGTCTAATATTACATTTCGTGCACCAGTATCCCACACCCTGAGTAACCATTCCCAGGGGTATTCTCCAGGCTTTTGCTTGTACGTATTTGAGAACTCAAGCAGGTCTTTATGTGTGTAGCGCACTTCTTCTTGGATAATCTTCTCAACCTCACCTTTAGGAGGTTTCTGAGACTTCATTTTAGTGACAGGTCTAGTGGAAATAATGGGTGCTGAGGGTGTTTCCTGGGTGCTCTCAGCAATACCTTGCGAGGCATCTTCCTCAGGTAATGCTACTGATGCAGCCCCACCTGGCCTATCAACTTGAATCGTTTGGCTAATCTGCTCAGGTGTTTCTAAGGGCTCAATATCCTCTACTTCCGGATCATCAGCCCCTATGTTCCCATCCCATGTTTCAGGGTCCCAACTTTTCCCAATGAATGCCCTTACTTTGGTTTCAGACACTACTCTAGATCTGCAATTCAGCTGCTGTTCTCATTCAGCCACTCGTATAATGAGACTCTGGACCTGGTTCTCAGCAATGTCAGCTCTTTTACTAGAGGAGAGAAGGCTCTCCTTTGTAGCACAGATGGAAGTTTTCAAATCTGTTAGTCTGCATGTGAGGCGTGCTTTTGAGGCTCTGAGATCATCCCTCTCCTTAATAACACTTTCCATCGTATGAAGGACCAGCCAACCAGCTTCGCTATACTTGTCATTTTCACAAAACTCCTGGAAAATATCAAATATACGATTGCCAAGAGCATCTCCTTTATCCAGCATGTCATCTACTTTAGGTGCTACTTTAATATTATCTTTGCTATTTCAGACCATGGATTAGTACGGGTAGTAGACGTATCCCCGTCAAGACTAAATAGGTTGGAAAACCAATTTAAGAAATCCATATTTGGTGCCAAAGGGACCAGGTATAAGGCATCATGCAAAAAAAAAAGAATATGTGTGCGTGTGTGTGTGTATATATATATATATATATATATATATATATATATATATATATATATATATATATTTATTTATATATATATATACCATAATGAATGAAGGGGGAAGTGCAGAGTGGAGACCCAAGGCCCAAGCGTCGGCCACTGGAGATCCCCTCAGAGAGGGGTTTAGGAGAGGAGATGGGTCAGTCAGGGTGCGAGGTAGTGCCGATGAAGAGCAAAGCTTTCCCCCAGATTCTGGATGCTTCCTCCCCCCAACTACCATGATCCGAATTCTACCTTAGAGGGCTGGATAGGGCAGAGGTTGTACATTGGTAATATGAGGGCTGGAGGCACAGGAAATCCAGGGTGGATGATATCTTCTGGACCAAGGGTGTGAGGGATGATGCTGGGAGAGTATAGGGTGAGTGGGTTGGAAGGGGGAACTGATTACAAGGATCCACATGTGACCTCCTCCCTGGGAGAGGGACGGCAGAAAATGTGGGAAGGGAGACTTGGGATAGAGCAAGATATGACAAAATAACGATGTATAAATTACAAAGGGCACATGAGGGAGGGGGGAAAGGGGAGGGAGGAGGGAAAAAAAAGGACCTGATGCAAAGGGCCTAAGTGGAGAGCAAATGCTTTGAGAATGATTGGGGCGGGGAATGTATGCATGTGCTTTATACAATTGATGTATGTATATGTATGGATTGTGATAAGAGTTGTATGAGTCCCTAATAAAATGTAAAAAAAGAAAAGGAAAAAAAAGAAAGAAAAGAAAATGATTAGGGCAAAGAATGTACAGATGTGCTTTACACAATTGATGTATGTATATGTATGGACTGTGGTAAGAGTTGTATGAGCCCCTAATAAAACGTTTAAAAGAAAAAAGAGAAATCCATATTTGTCAAACTGGCTGCAGCGCCAGGCCAGGCACAGGGGCGGCGGAGGCAGTGGCGAGGGCGGCGTGAGAGCGAGGCTCTGGCCCTGCGCAGGCCCAGGCCAGCGGCGGCTAGGAGGGCGAGGCATGCTGACCTGCAGGCCAAGAGCAAGCAGCAGCGGCGGCAAGGGGCGCAGGGGTTCCTGGGAGGCGCAGTGTCAGGCCCCAGCGCGCGCCCGCCGCCCCTTCCCCGCGCCGCGGCCGCCCGGGCAACTTGTGGCCAAAGTTTGGCCCCAGCCTCAGGAGTGCGCGGGGCGGCCCGCGAAGTTGGCTGTGGCCCCCGCCGCGGCTCGGGCCGGCCCATGGCCCGCCCGCCCCCGCCGGAGCCCCTGGGCGGCCGGGCTCCTGCCCCTGGGGCCCCCGGGCCTCAACGCCAGTGCGCCTCCCCCGGCCCCGGGCCCGCGCACGCGTGGGAAAGTTGGCCTGGAACCGGCCCGACCAGTTCCGCCGGCGCGCACACAGGCCGCAGAAGTTGGTGCTGCAAAACTTTTTTGGGGGGTTCCGCGGGAGCCCCCGTGCGTCGGGACCGGATGCGCGCCGGCTAGCGACCCCTGCGCCGAGAGAGGTACCCCCAGAGCGACGCGCAGCGGGGGCGCCCCGGACCTGCGGCCCGGGGGCTATGGCCATGGTGGCCGGAGGCTGGGGCGGCCCCGGCGGCGGTGGAGACGCGAATGGCGTGGACAAGGTGGGTGGCTACCCGCCCGCCACCGAGGACTCGGCCTCGCCCCCGGGCGCCGCCAGCGACGCCGAGCATGGCGACGAGGAGCGGCAGGGGCTGCAGGTGGACTGTGTGGTGTGCAGGGACAAGGCGAGCGCAAGCACTAGGGCGTCCTCACCTGCCAGGGCTGCAAGAGCTTCTTCAAGCGGAGCATACTCCTCAACCTCAGCTACACCTGCAGGTCCAACGGTGACTGCCAGATTGACCAGCACCACCGGAACCAGTGTCAGTACTGTTGCCTCAAGAAGTGTTCCGGTCGGCATGCGCAAAGAGGCCGTGCAGCGGGGCCGCAGCCCCCACTCGCCGCCAGGTCCTGGCGCCGCGTCTCCGGCAGCCCCCCCGGGCTTGGCGCTGGCGGAGGCGGTGGGCGGAGACCTCTTCCCTGGCCAGCCAGTGTGGGAGCTGATCGCACAGCTGCTGCGCGCCAAGCCCTACCTGGCGGTGGCCGGCCACTTTGGCACGGGCGCGGCGAGCGCCTTCGGCCCGGGCGGCGCGGGCGCGGTGCTGGGCATCGATAACGTGTGTGGAGCTGGCGGCGCGGCTGCTCTTCAGCACCATGGAGTGGGCGCGCCACGCGCCCTTCTTCCCTGAGCTGCCCGTGGCCGACCAGGTGGCCCTGCTGCGGCTCAGCTGGAGCGAGCTGTTCCTGCTGAACGCGGCGGAGGCCGCCCTGACCCTGCACACTGCGCCTCTGCTGGCCGCAGCCGGGCTGCACACCGCTCCCATGGCCGCCGAGCGGGCGGTGGCCTTCATGGACCAGGTGCGCGCCTTCCAGGAGCAAGTGGACAAGCTGGGCCGCCTGCAGGTGGACTCGGCGGAGTATGGCTGCCTCAAGGCCATCGCGCTCTTTACTCTTGATGCCTGTGGCCTCTCAGACCCAGCACACGTGGAGAGGCTGCAGGAGAAGGCGCAGGTGGCCCTGACCGAGTACATGCTGACCCAGTACCCAGCCCAGCCCCAGTGCTTCGGCCGCCTGCTGCTGCGTCTGCCTGCCCTGCGCGCCGTCCCAGCCTCACTCATCTCTCAGCTGTTCTTCATGCGCCTGGTGGGCAAGACACCCGTTGAGACGCTGATCCGAGACATGCTGCTCTCGGGGAGTACTTTCAACTGGCCTTAGGGCTCCGGCCAGTGACCGACCTCCAGCGACACAGATGCTCGGGGTCCCCAGGCCAAGGATAGGGACAGCCTCCCCAAGTGGCTAACCAGAACCATGACTAGGGCGAAAGATCATTATGTAATATGCAGTAGCCCTTAGTGACCCTGGTTACAATTTGACTCGGAGGCTACTGGACTTCCGAGCCTTACAAGCCTGGAAGGTTTATTTCAGGCACAGCAAGCACATGCCTCGGCGGTGCTGACTTGCGTTCTGCACCTGGATAGGCACCTGAAGTCATTTGGAGAGGATGTCTATGTAAGTTGGTTTTACATAAATTTCTGTGCTGGATTCCTTGTGCTTGTGGATTTTCTTGTCCTTCTTGGTTTGCTGTTATTTTACTACTGAGTTGGCTTTTGTGGTTTTCTTCATTTTGATGAGGTTTCTTTCCTATTTCTTACGACATTCCCTTGATAGTTATTTTCTTATCTAGTGTAAGATGGTCATGTTTCTCTTGTGTACTGCTTGCCTTCCTCTCCATACAGTTTCTTTGCATGTACTTTTCTCCCCCTATTTGCTTCGTGTTTGTCTCCATTGCAGATTGATATTTGTAGCTCTCTCTTTTCAGTCTTGTGTCATATTTGCAGAACTGCTTCACCTTGGTTACTGTCTGGTGGGGACTGCCTTGCTCATTGATCTCAGGTTTATGTTTGCTCTTCCTTTTGATTCTCCATCCATAGAATAGCCTTCGTATTTTTTTATAACTCATTCCGCTGCTTTGGATTTCTGGAATTCTCCTTGACTGAAAATGCCCTTATTTCTTCTTCATATTTTGCTGGATTTAAGATCCTTGCTTGGCAGTTATTTCTTTTAAAGTTTCATATATGTTGTCACGTTGCCTTATGCCTGCAGAGGTTTGTTGAAGGAAAACAAACAAACAGAAAACCACACTCAGCTTAATTGTTTGCTTTCCCTTTGCAGACCCCCTGCTGGGGCTGCTTCCATAAATGTGCTCCTTACAGTTCTGCTCACAGGCGTGCCCTCGTGGCTCTCAGATTTTGCGTCCATGGCTTTATTCTGAGAAGTCCACTCTCCCATGCCATTTTCCCTGAGCCTTTGGATCCCTCTCCTAGGGAATGCTACTGTAGGTCTGATACGTCTGCTTGACTTACTGTAGATGGCCAACCAATGAATGACTACATCAACCCCGCAAGCTCCAATACTGGACAGAGAATCTGTGCTGAGTGGGCCATATCAATAAACTGAGACTTATCAGAGTTTATGTTCCTTGCACAATAATCGCACAACCTTTATAACGATCCTGACACATAGTCTGCAGGTTTCTGTCTGCACAAGTTAAGGAATTCTAGAATATTTTTGGGGGGTAGAGCATAGCTGTTCCTGGCCCAACACCTGGGCTTCACTTTGGGAACTTGCTATGAGTTAAGTCTAGGTAGAGGTCTGGAGGCCATAAACCATGGGAGGTGTTTCCTGGGCCCATGCAGCGGTGTCTTGCTCCAGATACAGCCTAAGCACCATTATCGGCACACATCCCAAACTCAGTCATTTGGACGCATGGGGACCCTACAGGACAGAGTAGACCTGTTCCTGTGGGTTCTGAGACTGTAATTCTTCATGAGAGAAGAAAACCTGGTCTTTTGTTAGGGGAGCTGCCCTTGGTTTGACCTTTCTGCTCTTGTGTTTTGTAGCACAGAGGATGATCACTGTGCCATCAGGGCCAGGGATGAAAACACCTTCTTGGTTCGTAGTGATAGATTTCTCAAAACTTACCGAGAGATGTGGGGTATGTACAGTAGCTTTAGGGCTTGCATCAGACATCAGAACCAATTTAGACAACTCATCTTTTCTCATTCTGTTTCTTTAGAACCTCTCCTGGTCCCGTCAAATCAACTCTGATGCGGAACAACCCTCTACAACAGGGTAAGCTTCCCCTCTGTGTTCCAGAGACGGTAATTCATTATTGCATTAAAATGTTTCTTCCTTTTGCTGTGGTGTAACACGTGGTTTTCAACTGTTGACCTTGACCTTAGCAGCCAATGCATAAGCGCTATGCCACCAGGGTTCTCTAGAGAAGCAAGACCAAGGATACTTGTATGATACATGTATGGACAAATAGTGATTTATATCCACAATTGCCTAAACAGCTATAGAAGCAGGTAAGTCCAGTTTGGTTCAAGTTCATCGGTCATATATAAGCGGGAGACTTCTCCTGTCTCATAGAGCTACGGGAACTGATGGACATGAAAGAGGAAGATGCAGGAAGAGGGTCTCGGGTGGGGAAGGCAGCGCTGCATGAATCTGAGGTGGGATGAATCAATACAAGTTGACATTCCACTGATGGTTAGTGTGATCAGTAGATGACCTAACAGGAAATTGACAAACCAGATGTAGAATCCAGAAGTGGACAAAGGGAAATGGGCAAGACAAAGCACGCTTCTGCACAGGATTCCTCTTATAATAGAGACGACAACCCAGAAGAGGGCTCATGGGACTTACACCTGATTGATAAGTTGGACTCTAACTCTATTTTCACACAAACAGGTCCAGCTGACAGAAATTCTAATGATCACAGATGAGAAAGAGAACGTTCAAATGTGGTGCACAAAAGGAAAATTAGGACCGCCTCATTCCTCATAAGACACGATGCTTTCTCATTGTCTTTTCCGATAAGAGCAGAACTTTGTGTATCAGCAATTGACGCCGTCTGGCACTTTGAGTGATGTAACTCTCTCTCTATATGTATCTTCTCTGATGAATCCACAACTGATGAAAGAGTAGATAGTTGATGGTCCTATGACATTCACATTCAACATCAGAAACCAGCAAGGCACTGTGATCTTGTAACTTGGTTTAGTAGGGAAGCACAAAGAGCTTATGTTTGGGTATAAGATCCCATTTGGAATCTTTACTAGCAAGTTAATTGGATTGACCTTATTACTCTGTGTGTAGATCTATTCACACAAACACTGCGAAAGCACCTTCTTTTGTTGACCCTCCGATTCTTCTTTCATTCGTTAAGCACAACTTAACTGCTCAAATGTTCCTGAAATTAGAATTTTATTGAAGAGTATTATTTTTCGTTTTTCTCTCAGCTCTGCCAATAGTGGTGGGTGGGTCAACAAGAAGAAAGTCCATTCGTGCTACAACTCCAGAAATATCTGGTGATTAGAGCTAACTGCATACCTCTGAAATCAGAGGTAAATACTGGTTCTGAAACTTGAGGACATAAACAAGGCTCCTTCTACCAGGAAAGAAAAGAACACACTGCCATCCCGGAAGAGATTGTGGAAATTGTAACGTTGTAGCAGAAGCTTACAATAATAAAATGAAACATGATAGTAAAACAAACTCCACTGGAAGGAAAAAAGCCAAAAGAAGATGAAAATTGATGAAATAAACCAAAATTATTAGAGGAACAATCTACTACGTCCATTTTATTTATTATTTTTAGTAGGTTCGTTTTCCTTCATTTCCTTGAATGAGAGTTTTAGACAGGAAAGTCACAGGCAATATAGTTCAATGCAAAGCAGAAGAATTGTAAGCAAAAACTTTAAATTAGTAGAGATGACCAACAATTCAGTTGTAGTAAGAAGCTATTACCATCCATCCCTAGGAGGTAATGACAATGCTATGTGGTGATGTTACTTAAGCCCAGGGGCTGGAAGCCCATATCCAGTGTTGAAATCATGGGGTCAGAACTGGAAGCATAGCTCTGTTTACCACTAGCAGTCTACACAAACAAACAAACAAACAAACAAACCAAAACATCCACAATGAAACTTGTTGAATTGAACTAGAACTCTAAGAGACTATATGAGAAAGACCAACAGTAAAAAAAACTTGATCAGAACAAACTGTGGGTAGCACCGTGAAGAACGGGAATTCCAGAACACTTCCCTGTGCTCGTGCACAACCTGTGCCTGGTTCAAGAGGAAGTCACGAGAGAGAACAAGGGCACACTGTGTGCTTTAACATCATCAAAGGTTTGTGTCAGGCCTGCATCCTCTAACCCTACTTACTCAGTCTGTATGCTGAGCAAGCACTCAGAGAGGCTAGATTACCTGAATAAGCCTGCACATCAGGACTGGAGGAATCTTTATTAATACCCTGTGCTATGCAGGTGACAACCTTGTTTGGCGAAAGTGAGGGGGATTCAAACATTTGCTGATAAAGTTCAAGGGCAGAAGCCTTCAGCATGGGTTACAACTCAATGAAAGGAAAACGTAAATCTTCATAACTGGACCAATATGTAGCAGGGGATAAATGGAATAAAATGTGAAGTTGGTAAGGATTTCATCTTGCTTGGATCCATAATCAATACTCATGGAAGCAGCCGTCAAGTGACCAAGCTACACTTTGTTTTGGGTCAATCTCTACAACCCCAGTTTAAAGCATTGAGAAGCAAGGATTAGACTCTGAGGACTAAGTTGGGCTTGACCTAAACCAAGGTCTTCCCAATGGTCTACTCTGCATGTGAAAATTGCACATTGAAAAAGGAAGACCAAAGAAAATCCAACGCACTTGAACCGCGGTGTTGGAGAAGATTATTGAAAGTATATGGACTGCCAGAAGAACGAACAGACCAATCCTGGAAGAAGGACGGCCAGAATGCTCCTTAGAGGCAAGGATGGTGAGTCTTTGTCAAACCGAGGAAGGCCGTAGACGAGATTGCGAGATTGATTGACAGTGACTGTGTCACTGCGAACTCCACCCTACGAACAAGTGGGAGGATGGCACAGGAAGGACCAGGTGGTGTGTTTCCTTCTGGGGAGCTGGGAGTAGGAATGACTTGATGGCCCCTGACAGCAACATCAACTACAGAACAATCTCTCAAACAAGATATTGAAGAAAAGTATAGGTTCATTTATGTAACCTTCAAAATCGGACCAAAATTCAACATCAGAGAGGCATCCATCTACACTCAGTGATTATTAGAAATGGCAGGATAGTGCCTCACTCCAGTGGAGAGAGATGAGGTGAGTGGTTTCAGGAATATTTAAATAAGAACAAATTTTCAAAACAGTTCTTATATATTTTGTTTCCCCTAAGCAAATAACACAAGACAATATTAATTTTATACCAATATGAAAAAAATAAAATACAAGCTCACAGCCTACATATGTAGAGAAATAATTGAAAACATTGACCAGCTTTAGAACAGGGGACTGGAAGTATGTGTGATTAAGAAGGAAAATGCTGATCTTTCTTTGAAGTTTTCTGTTGTCTATGACTTTATTAAATCTCTTCAAATTTCTTTGGAAAAAATTAACAAGCCCAAATAGTTTATAAATAATTCTTCACTGTAGATTCTTGAGTCACTGCTACAGTTCAAAGTGCATGTCCAATTCTCATTTTTCTAAATCGACTAACTTTGTATTTAATTTTTAATGTGTTTCCATTTTAAGATTATTTCTTTATCTTTTAATTTTAGTATTTTAACATTGTATTAACATATAACTCATACATCACACACATTAGTGATTCAAACATCAAGAATTGTGCGATCTTTGCCACAATCCACGTTGGAGTATTTTCAACATTCTTGCATCCATCAGTACTAGCATCCCCTGTCCCCCTGTGTCTTCTAGTGTAGTCAGAGAAACCGATTGAGCTATATGTTTACCTATCCAGAATTTCTGATAAAAATCATACAAAATGGGAAAATATAGCAACCATAAAATAGAACCGAACAGTCTCCTTGCAAAAGTAATTAAAAACTAGGACAGGTTAAAAATGGGTCAAAAGCAAGGATCAACCTTGAAGCCCCTCCCAGGGAGACAAAGAACAGAAAAGTGGGTGAGGGGCGATGGAGGACGATATAAGATTTGGACAAAATGATCTGTAATTTATCAAGGGCTCATGAAGGAGATTCCCAGGGGAAGTGGGGGGAAGAAATGGGGAGCGGATATCAGGGGCTCAAGTGGGAAGAGACTTGAAAATGATGATGGCATTTTTAGGTGCAAATGTGCCTGACACACTGGAGAAATGTATGGATTGTGATAAGAGATTTAAGAGCCCCAATAAAAGTATTAAAAAATGGATCAAGGGGGGAAAATGTTAATATCTAAAATAATTAAAAGCAATCTGCAGCAGGGGTCAGAAAACTCTAACTTATAAGTTCTATGCAGCTCCTTCAGCAAGGATATGTGACTATGATGTAAAATTGAAAATGAAGATAACACCATGATACTTTCATTTATAGTATTACTTAAAATTTTCCTTATTTATAAATATATTTTATAGCTCTTGAATAATTTTTAAATTATTGTTATGTACCACGATGGCTAATGAATATAAAAAAAATTGTTGACCCCTTATCTCAGTGATTCACTTTCCAATTCACCCTGTCTGTGGACCAGATTGTTTACACGGGTATTCAATCAACTGAGGGAATTAACTAGAGGCTCAACGCACAGAAGGTCTACGCAAACGGAGGGGGCTTTCACTGTCATCCTTAGCCTTCTGCTAACCAGGTTTTCAGAATTTAAACTCTAATATAATTCCCTCCTCTAATCTTAGAGTCTACTATTCCAAATCCTTGGATCACACGACTACTTTGGCACTTCACCTAGATGGTTGCTTGTTAAGACAAGTTGTTAAGACACTACATGCTAGATGCTATTGTTGCTGATCACAGGGCACTATCTGATTTCTTCCCCCACACTTTTCTCTAGCACCCAGCTCTTCAGTGATCACTTCATGAGTTTAAGTATGGAGCCACAGTGTAATAACAGTTCTTCGATAAGGGTTTATGGTTAATGCCATATGGAGTAACGGAGACTGAGTGTTTACAGGAGCTGAGACCACCAAACCTTTCTCCTTTTGAAAGGTCTATGGACATAAATTGACACACGTTTTCTTAACTGCCATCCTGGCCACAACTGACTGAGCCCAGGCTTGGCATAATCTGACGTACAGGTTGCTCTTGTCAATTTCTGTGGAGGTGATTCCAACTCATGGCAACTCACATGTGGAGCATAACTGGTCTGGGGTTTTCAAAAGTCTGTTCTTTCAAGACCAAGTCACCAGGTCTGTCTTTGGAGGCTCTCTCCCCAACCTTGTGGCTACGAGGTAGATCATTTGTGCCACTCAGCCACCAAATCTGTAAGTTGGCCAGAAACCCTTCATCAATTCCTTGTGATAGAGAACTGGTTGACTTCAGGCAGCAATGCTGAAGCACAATAATGCGTGAGAGAGGGATGGCTCTGAACCAGCAAAAGCCAAGGTAAAGAAGAGACTGCAGGTGTAGCCCACCAAAGGCTGAGCCCTCTTCCCCACTTGAAACATATTTCCTTTATTATATGTAAATTTGCCTCCCAAAAGTGTTTTTTCTTAAAATCAGCACACTGTTGGGTGCTGATCAGTTCAAACATTTTCTCTAACAGAACAAACAAATGATACACAATTGGTGGCAAGTTGGGTTGCAGTTGCAATGGGGCCCCCAGAGTCCTGAAGGTTAGAGGAACCAAAGAGCTGCAATGCAAATTCTCATGACTGAAAACCAACATCACCGCCATTGAGGTGATTCACCTGCTGGCAATCCGACAGGACAAGGTAGAATGGCCCCTGGGTTCCTGAAGCTGACTCTTCACAGCAGGCCGTAGCCTTCTCCTTCTCCCAGCTAACAGGATGATTGTCACAGGACCAAAGGGGTTTTGTAAAACAAGAATAAGAATGAAACGAGAACAAGGCTGGACATACAATATTATTAATAAATCAAGAGATTTTCATATGAAAGTGCAGCACAGAGCTGGAACCAGAGGCCAGAGAGGCACGTGGCTGTTGACAGTAGCATCTGAATGCTTAATAAATTCTAATTACTTAGAGAAATAGACATTAATATTTCTCAGATGAAACGTTAAAATATCCAAGTCCCTCACGAGGCTCTTGCTTCACTTTCATATAACACACCCCTTGTCCATGATTTTATGAGCTTTTTCTCTCCACCTTCACATCCAAGTTTAACCACACACACAAAAAAAATGCCTGCAACTTTAGTGTACTTGACTGGTTTTAGAAGCAAATAACGAAAACAACTTTGACCATGTAATAATCTTTTCAGGTTAACTTTTCTCAATGCTTTTGAATTTAAATGAATTTTCAGCTCGTTATTTTTATGATGTGAGGCTTTATAGAAATGAGCTAATAGGAATGCACAGTAACCAACAAGGGCTCTTATTTAAGATAAACTCATGACACAGTGGCCTATGCATTGGGCTGATAACCACAGCTTAGAGGTTCAACCTCACCAGCCAATCCACGGCAGAAAGATGAGGCTCTCTTCCTGTAAAGATACAGTCTCAGAAACCTTAAGGAGCAGCACTACTCTGTCCTCAAGGGTTAGTATGGTCAGGAATGAACTTGATGGCAGTGAGTTGTGGGGCAACTAAGAGCCAAAGGGCCTTTATCTTCCTGAATGCAAAAGCAGGGGAGAGAGAGAGGCAATTCAGTGGGTCAGAAAGCCTCCTGCTTAGGCGCTTTGAAGTCTGTGGCTTGAATACAATCTTCTCCACTAACTATCTCTACAAAGGCTCACCAATTTCTGGGTTAAAAGAGTAACGGAGGCAGCCTCCAAACCTAAAATTATCTGACTCCAGGGTCCATGTTTCTTTCTTTCTTTTAATATTTTTCAAAATAAATTAAGTGGAGATTTACATTTCAGATCATCCAATTGGTACATAAAAACTTAAACTACTTACCAAAACACTCAGTAGCTTGCCCTGCTGTCCTCATTTGATTTCTCCCCTCCCTCTTATGGAATGCTATCTTCCACTTCACCCAAGGGAACTCTTTTCTACCCCATGTTGTTTCTTTACTCCTTGAATTAAAAAAATACTTTTATTGGGGGCTCTTGCATCTCATCACAATCCACGATTCATCCAGTGGGTCAAGCACATTTGCACATATACCGCCATCACCATTTTCAAAGCAATCTCTTCCCACTTGTGCCCTTGATATCAGGTCCCAATTTCTTCCTCCTCCTTCCTTCCCTCACAAATCATTGATAAGAGATATAGATTATTATTTTCATATCTTATATCATCTGCTGTCAGTCACCACCCACTTTTCTGTGGTGCGTCCCACATGGAGGGGATTATAGGTTGATCCTTGTGATCAATTCCCCTCTTCTCCCCGCCACCCTCCCCTAGTCCTCCTAGTATCTCTACTCTCATTATTGGCCCTGAGGGGTTATCTATCCTACATTCTCTGTGTTGTGAGTTCTTATCTGTAGCCGTGTGCATGCTCTGGTCTAATCCGATTTTTGAGGTAGAATTGAGGTCATGATAGTGGGGGGAAGGAAGAACAAAGAATGAGAGAGAAATCCTGTGTTTCATCAGTGCCATACTGCACCCATACTGCCTCATCTTTTCCCTGTGACCCCTCTGTGAGAGTGTGTCCAATTGTCTACCTCCCGCCATTCACATTGGGTAGGATTTTGTTCTGGGGCTTAGCTGCCTGATACTTGATCCCATCAATAATTCATGATCATACAGGCTGGTGTGCTTCTTCCATGTGAGCTTCATTGCTTCTTAGCTAGATGGCCATTATTTACCTTCAAGCCTTTAAGACCCCAGACACTATATCTTTTGATAGCCAGTCACCGTGTTTCATTTTTCCTTCTCATCTGCTTAGTAACCATCAAAGTCGATTCCTTGGGTATGAACGCCTTTGTCTTTTGTAACAGCCAGGGTCCATGTTTTAACCACCCTGCTCATTGCCTCTCATAAACGGACACGTGTCTGAGGAAGGACAAACAAAAAAATTCGTTGTGGCATTTGCTCTGAGAAGGAAAGTGGGTGTCCGAAGGCAAACCACCTACCCGGACCACTGTGCTTTTACTACTCAATACTGAGAACCTAAGTGAAAAGGAGATCAAGAATGTGATCAATGTAAACCCGACCAAGGAGAACACCTCCAAGATATATTGTTACTGTGGAGCAAAAACAGACAAACACGAGGTTAGCAATAGTGTGCAGAGCACGTTCCTGTTTGGTTTGTTATTATTATTTTAAAGAAAGGATTCTAAGACAATGTTATCTCTTGGAGGGAACAGGGTACCTGACATGTTAGAAGTTGCTTTCCAGGATATGCTCCTGTATTGCCTGGAATTGTTCCTTTAAATTTTTAGTTTTCAAATTATATGATGGATCTTCCTAATAATAAAACAATTTTAAAGAACAAATAAGTCCCGAATTCTTCTCCTTTGTAGCCCTGATCAATGACCCCTCATCTCTCAGAGACTCAGTGTCTTCACCTGTGAAACGGGAGCAACACTGCTTCTTGTAAGATCGCTGTGAGAATAAGCGAGACCCCATGTACGAAGCGTCGGCCCCACGAAGAGGTTCCCTATGTCACTGAAATCTCATTCAACTTCATTAAAACAGCAAACAATTTCAGAAAGAACCAGGAAGACACTAAGTTACCATGGTCTCATGACAAGACTATTACCAATGTTTCCCAGTGACTAGGAAGCCAGGATGCCCCAGCCCCGAGTCCCATCTTGTGGAACAGCACTGACCTAGGAGGCAGAGGGTCCCATGTGGCCAAGACTTGCTGCTTTGGATCAGGATGCTCAGTCCCAGCAGTTAGCTGCAGCTGCAATGACAACAGAAACCAGCTCCTTGAGCGCCAACACAGCCCTGCAAGATGAGTAGTGTCCTGTGATGCACAATGGTGGTGCCGGGAAGAGGAATGCCTTCTGAAGGGGTAGGAACTAGTCCTGGTCTGGGTTTGGTGTCTGAACCATAAATAATCTGGTAATTGCTCCTTCTCTTCTATTTTCTGGTAGAGATTGAACTTAGTCTCAGAGCTGGTCTGACACTAAGTCTATGAACTGCTGATTAGAAAACAGACTGTCCATAGGACCCAGGAATCCCATTGCTAGATATATATTCCAGATTGAAATAAATCAACCCTAGAGGAACATTATTAGATGATACGTTATAAAAAGGAAAGCTTTTCACACTCAAAGAATCACTTTCAAGTGTTGCTAGGGTTAAAAGTGGTGGGAATGCAAATTACAAACGAGAGGTTATGCTTATATAAACTTGGGTGAAGGAGAAGACAAGATACAATTAAGAGTGAAGTCAGCCAAAGTGATGGAGTCAAGAGAAAACACTGGCAGGAGTGCAACAGTTAACAGTAATAGAGGGACATTGTTATATACATCATTCAACTATAGTGATTTCCCAGTAAATGCATGGATCAACACACATGGGGAAACCAGTGTGGAGGGAGAGTAGGATTGTATATACGTGCTTACATATATTTGACAGATACTTCTACATGTATACATACCTTTACTGAAAATGTATCCATGGGGGAAACCAAGAGCAACAGGCATAGCAAACTTGACAATGTTCTACATCCTACTTTGGTGAAGGGTGACTGGGGTCTTCATAGCTGGAGAGCAGCAACTGAAGTGTCATGATCGGTTTCTCCTCATCTCCAGGTAAGGATACTAAAGAAAACTGAAGATGTAGAGAAACAATTACCCCAATGGAGTAAAGGCCCAGAACATCAGCTTTCTCATCTCTGAATCCAGAAGAATTAGATGATGTCCTGCCAGCACAACAAACTGCCTGGAAGGAATTGCAGACAAGGTCCTCGATAGACCGAGATACAAATGTGAAATAAAACTAACGATCACAAACAAACACAGGAAACAGGCTTACTTCTTGGATAAAGAGTACTGAAGCCCCAGGACTATGGAGATTATGCTCCTTAGAAATCCTTGAGGTCTACAGCGGATTTTCCTCGTGTGCCTCCATTTTTAACGAAATAAAACAAAACAAACTTGCTGCCATCGAGTCAATTCTCACTCATAGTGACCCAGTAGGGCAGGGTAGAACTGCTCTGTGAATTTCCAAGTGTAACTCTTTATAGGAGTAGAAAGCCCTCCTTTACCCCTAGTGGTCCCAAACTGCTGGCCTTGTAGATGGCAACCCAAGGCATAACCACTACTCCACCATGGCCGTTCGCAATCCTTGATATCTGGAACAGGCTCGATTTTTAGCCAAATAAAAATAGGTCTCAATGGGGTCACAATAATTTCAGGGAAGTAGGGCTTCTATTGGCTAATCAACGACGTGAGGTCAAAATGTCAGCATTTACACAGAGACAAAGTTCAGAAGGGCTAGGAAAGCGGAGGAATGTAAATTCAAACGAGAGATGAATTGGCAAAAGTGAATTTACAGTGTGGTGATTACAATCAATGACAGGACACAGAATGCATATCAACTGTAAAGTGGGACACTAATTTGCCCTGTAAACCTTCACTCAGTCATAATAAAATCACACACACATGTTCCTGCACACACACACAAACACACACACCACAATCAGATAGTCAATGGTGTCCTGGGTCAACAGAGCATAGGGAGGTCAGGTCAATTCTGAGCAGGACTGTGCCTTATCACCTGACTTGAAGGACTTTTCACATCTCATCTTTTGGACGATCACGAAGAGTGTCCAAGATCCCTGAAGACAAGTTGGTGCATAAGCACACAATGGTGCATAAGCACATAGGAAATGTGGTGAAGGAAGCTGATGATGCCTGGCTATCAAAAGATATAGCATCTGGGGTCTTAAAGGCTGGTAATTAAACAAGCAGTCATCTAGCGTGGAAGAGACAAAGCCCCCATGGAAGAAACACACCAGCCTGTGTGACCATGAGATGTCGAAGGGAGGAGGTAACAAAAGTTCAGAAACACACGTCCAACTTGATGTGAAGCGGCATGGATGCCCTAGAGATGCAAAACTCACCTGTCTAGTAGTAATCCCACAGTACCACTCAGAAGGAGACACTCAAAGGGGAAAGGATGATTAAGTCAGGAGAAGGTATGGTACTCATGAACCACGTGCTTATCCACCGGTTCGTTAATATTTCCTTCCCTTAGAGGACAGGCTGTGATTTGTTTTACCTCGTTAATCATGTTAGATTCGTGTATGTTCATTTGTGCATTTAAGATCCTTCGGTACATGAAGCTCAGGGTAGGTGACGCTGCAGAAAATGTTACCTGAGTAATGGTTTTCTAAGGGTAAAGGAGGGGGCGGGCATGAAGGAGAGGAGTTTGGAGCAGATAGCATTGATGATTGTATGACCCCACTGGATGGGATTGAACAACAGAATTGTATATAAGTAGACATTGGATTTTAGAAGATATTTCAATAGAACTATTATTTTTTTTTAAAGCAGCATATTGTCCAAACGGATTTGCCTCCACTGTGGTCCTCATCAGAGTTTCTCAAAAGCAACGACAACAACAACAAAATACACAATAAAGAGAACTTAGTCTGGAGATCTAAAGCTGTGGTTCCCAGATTGGGACAAACGGCCCCGAGTAGATGCTGTAACTGTTTAGGGAACCTCAAAAGCAGATGGCTATGTTTTGTCTCGGATTGTGGCCTCTAGTAGAAATGTTTATAATGGCCAGGGGAGGCTGGGACACATTTAGTATTTTTCTGAAAATTTGGCAGTAGGCCAAATTCCTTTGGGAACCTCTGACCTAAATGCAGGAAAGCATCACAGCAATGTACAGCAATCACAGTATGGCAAGCTGACAGACAAATGGTGGCTTGGAGTTCTAGTCTCCCCAATCGTGAGAAAGTAAATTTGTTTATGAAAGCGATCAACCACTGTGGTATTTGTGTTATAGTAGAAGTAGATAAGATATTTACTGTCTTAAGAATCAAGTGGAGTTCTTATTAATACATACGTTTCCAACCCTGGTTTTCACCTTTTTGAAGAACAGGATCTTGGAAAACAGTCTATCTAAATTCACTAGCAATCAAATTATGTCACAAAATGTCATGGTGAAGTCTCATTGATAGTTAGTCTCCAAGGACAACGAAAGCTATAATCTCACTGCCATCGAGTGGATTCCCACTCCCAGCAGCCCTGCGACAAGACAGCACTGCCCCTGTGTGTTTCCAAGACCGTAAATCTCTGTGGGAGTAGAAACCCTCGTCTTTCTCCCTCTGAGTGGATGATGGTTTCAAAGTGCTGACCTTGTGGTTAGCAGCCCAGTGCATAACTACAACGCCACTAGGGTGCCTGATGGGGCAATAAAGGTTAGGTATAGAGGCTAGGAGGGAAAGCAACCACAAGACGGTTCATTATTACTGCAAGATGGTCCATTATTAAGCTGACCACAGTTTAACAAGAAAACTTGTCTGCTTGTCCAATTCCACAAGAGTATTCCACAGAAAAGTTTTGCCAAATGAACCATTATTTTTTGAATGGTTATCTAAGTGGTGAAAGGTAAGGAGATTATTTACTGTCTTCTTCTTATATCTCCTCTTTTGCTGGTGAACGTTTTCTTACGAGGGATTAGCTCTGTCATGACCTGAGATTCTTGTCTATCCCTATTGAGGGGGAAGCCCAGTTCTCACAGACTCATTAAATCAGGGTGGTAGCAGAAGAGCAATTCCCCCAATGCAGGCAGAAGATATTTGAAGATTTTGAATTTGAAAAGCAAGGGCAAAAGCTGATATTCAATATATTGAAGAACCAATAGCAAGTCCTAATTAAAATGAGACACTAATGTAGAAAAAACCTCCAGTCCATTAAAAAAGACCTGACATACCAAATTTATAGAAACGGAGAAACCTTTAAGAGTGTCACTCAAAGACACCCTTTATTGTGGAACTAAAGCCGCCCCATGGTTGGTAGTTCAAAGTCACCAGCAGCTTGGGAGAAAGCTGGAGCTTTCTACTCCTGTAAACAGTTGCAGCGTTAAATCCACAGGGGTCGCTACGAGTCAGCATTGACTTGATAGCACTGAGTGACAAAGCCACTCCCAGAGGTCACCCTTCAGCCGAGCAGTGGATTGGCCTGTAGAATATACAAAACCCAGGAGGCAGGTAATATTGGTAACATGTTTCTTCAACAATACCCGGTACCCTCTAAACAACATATAAGGAAGTTTAAACAATTCCTTTTTAATCATTAAAAATCTGATACTGCTATTGGCGTCATTCATAAAATGCCAATTAGTTCTGAGTACATCTCGAACATGTTATTGCTGCCAATCCCTCCAGCCTCTTGTTTAGAAACATGGCATTTTATATGTATCCTAGAGGTTAGCTGAATGAAGTCCAGAAAGCAGAATTCCGGGAGGAAACTGTTGTCATGAATCCAAACCATTTCAAATTCCCAAAAGCAGCCAGGAAGAAAGATTCAGATTGCTGATGATCCAGCCTAATAGACAACATCATGACAACACAAGAAAGATTGAAGTTATCCACAGTTTCATTTTACTTACATCTAGAATCAGTGCCCGTGCAAGCAGCAGTCAAGAAACATCAGTAATAAGATCACACAAAAACAACCAATCACATGGAAATTGCACAACACATTACTTAAAATCCACTGGGTAATTAAAGAAACTAATGGCAATTAATAGTAATAAATGCACATATCAAAAAAGAACACTACAAAATCAACACTTTATCTGAAAACCTATATCAATTAGAATAATAACAGCAAAACCCTTAGTCAACAGAAGAAAAGAAATGATAAACATAGGAACAGAAATAAATGATTCAGAAAATAATAAAATAAATAAATGAGGCAAGAAGTAGTTCAGTTAAAAGAATTTTATTTTATTTTTTATGAATCAATGGATGAGGGGGATCTTACCGGTCTGATAGCAATAGATACATTAATTGCATCAAGCACATTCATACATATGTTGCTGCCATCCTTTTCAAAACATTTTCCTTCTACTTGAGCCTTTGGTATCAGCTTCTCTTTTTCCCTCCCTATCACACCCTCCCTTCCTCATGAATATTTGATAAATTATTGTGTTCATATCTTTTTAAAAATTAAATACTTTAATTGGGGGCTCTTACCTCTCTTCTCACAGTCTGTACATTCTTCCATTGTTGTCAAGCACACGTATACATATGTTGTCATCACCATTTTCAAAGCATTTTCTCTGTCTTGAGCCCTTGATATCAGCTCCTCATTATCCCCATCCCTTCCTTCCTTATGAACCTTTGATAAGTTATAGATTATTATTTTCATATCTTACATTGTCCTCCGTCACCGTTCACCCATTTTTCTGTGGTTTGTCCCCCTGGGAGGGGGTTAAAGGTTGATCCTTGTGCTTGATTCCCCCTTTCTTCCCCCACTTTCCCCTTATTCTCTTGGTAGCTCTATTCTCATTGTTGGTCTTGTGGGCTTTATCTCTCCCAAATTCCCTGTGTTGCCAGTTCTTATCTGTAGCACCGAACATGTTCTGGTCGAGTCTGATTTGTAAGGGATAATTGACATGATAGTGGGGTGGAGGAAGCATTAACGAGCTAGAGGAAAATTGTATGTTTCATCAGTGCTATACTGTGCCCTGACTGGCCCATCTCTTGCTTATGACCCTTATGTAAGGGTATGTCCAATTATCTACAGATAGACTTTGGGTCTCCACTGCACACACAGGCAAGTACCCCATTCACCTTGGCATGGTTTTGTTCTGGGTCTTAGATGCCTGATACATGATCCCATAGATACCTCATGATCACACAGGCTGGTGTGCTTCTTCCATGTGGGCTTTGTTGCTTCTCAGCTAGGTGGCCGCTTGTTTACCTTCAAGGCTTTAAGACTCCAGATGCTGTATCTTTTGATAGTCGGGCACCATCAGCTTCCTTCACTACATTTGCTTATGCACCCATTTTGTCTTCAGTGACTGTGTTGGGAATGTGAGCATCACAGAATGCCGCATTGTTAAAACAAAGTGTTCTTGTGTTGAGAGGTTTCATGAGTTGGGGCCTAATGTCCATCGGCTACCTTGATGGTAAACATATAGATATAAATCCCCAGATCTAGTTCCCTATCATTCTATATAAATATGTTTCTATATGGACACGCCTGTATTCAGACCTCTATAAATGTCCTTTGCCTCCTACTTCTTTACACTATTTCCATTTTCTTTCCTCTTGTTCTACTATGATGTTTGGCCTTCATTCAGGTTTAGCTCTCATTCCTCACTGCTCCATTGCCCTTGATTAAGCCCCACTAGCATTCCTATGCCCTTCTCTCCAATGATTTTTAGTTCACTTGTTTCCTCATGCCTGGGTTAGTTGATCCCCCCCCCCCGCTCTTTTCTCCTACCTCCCCCTCACCCGTGTCGCCCTGGAATCATCAGCCCCGTTGTTTTCATCTCCAAATTGTTTATCCCACCGATCTTATCCAGATAGACATGCAGAGACATTAATAAGTGCAAAACCCAGGCAAAGCCAAACAAAAGAACAAAGGAAGACAAAAACAACAAAGCAACAACAACAAAATCAGAATAACAACAAAAATAAAGCCAAGGACCAAAAAGGAACTATCAATAGTTAAAGGTCTTTTTTTTTTTTTTACTTTTAGGAGTGTTTTCAACTCGAGTCGATGGGGTGGCACACTCTGTCCCCAAAGTCTATTTTCGGTATTCCCTGTGGATTTCATTGCTTTGCTCCCCTTGCTCTGGTGTTGTATGCCCTTAGTGATTCGAAACAGTGTGATGGGTTCAGATCAGGCACAATTCCCCACCGTGTCTCCATTGTTGATCCACGTCATGCTATGATTCACTGAGGGACATCATGCCTCGTAGTCAGGTCGGCCCTTTGGTTCTCTCTGTGCGTTGTCTGCGCTGAGCAGGAATATCGTCCTCGGGCTTGGTAGGCCAGGATGTTTTACCCTCATTCTCCATACCACTTTGTTTTTCCTCAGTGCTCTAATCAGAAGTGCCCCTCTCCCCAAGATGTAGTTCCAGTGCTGTCCTTTGAAGTGCATTCTTCTTGTGGGGCGGGTGGTCCATATGGTGGGGATTGGGACCCGCCCTGCAGAGCTCTCTATTGGTTCTCTGGTAGGTGCCCCTATGTTGTATTCACATTATGGCGCATTGGGTTGAAGCCTGGAGTATGCCCCTCTCCTGTGGAGGTCTAAATAATACCCTCCCCTTGGGTGTGTTAGTGCCCTGCTCCTGCCTCCCCATGTCTTTTTCCCCTCTCTTTCTTTCCCCCTCCTAGTTAGTGGTCTGCCTGGATTGGGTTTTGCTCCTGCCATAGTACTTGGATCTCAACCCAGGGATGTATGTATATAGGCACTTTTCCGCTATGCCCATATTTTTTTAAGCTTATGTCAGTGGACTCATGTACTTGTGCTTTTGTCCTTGACTTACTTCACTAAGCATGATTTCCTACAGTTGTTCCCATGCGGCAATGTGCTTATGTGTTCATCACTGCATTTTAGGGATGTGTAGTACTCCATTGTATGTATGTACCATAGTTTTTGATCCATTCGTCTTTGATGGAAATTTGGGTTTTTTTGAACTCCTTGCAATTGTGAACTGTGCCGCAATGAACATTGGAGCACAGATGTCTGGCCGTGGTTTGTTTCTTGCCTCTTCTGGTTATGTGCCCAATAGGGGCATTGGTGGGTCGCATGATAGCTCAATCACCATCTATTTTAGATACTGCCAAATTGATTTCCATAATGGCTGTACATAGCCACAGGTCCACCAGCAGTGGATGAGAATTCCTATCTCACCACAGCCCCTCCAACACGTGTTCCTTTGTAATTTTTAATTGGGCTATCTTTGAGGGTATTAGGTGGTATCTCAGTTGTTTTAATTTGCATTTCTCTTAGGACTAATGATCAGAGATGAAAATAATGGGAACAATGGTTCTGGGGGGGATACGGGAGACAGAGAGGGGGGAGAAAGGAAATGGCGGGGGAGGGGTGGAGGAACAACCTAGGGACAAGGAAACAACAAGTGAACGAAAATCAATGGAAGGAAGTTTGTAGGATGCCCAGTGGGGCTCAATCAAGGGCAATGGAGCTGTTAGGAATTACTAAACCCAAATGAGGCCGAACGCGATGGTGGGACAAAGGGAAGTAAAAAGGAAGCAGAGCAAAGGACCAGGAAGCAAAGGATATTTACAGAAACCTAAGTATAGATTTGTACATAGGTAAATATATATATATATAATGTGAGGTGAATATTACTATGTACTCATATCTATATGTTAAGAATTAGGGTTGCAGATGGACATTAGGCCTCAACTCAAGTATTCCCTTAACACAAGAGCACTTTGTTCTAACAATCCAGCATTCTGTGATGCTCACCTTCCCAACTGGATCACTGAAGAAAAAATGGGTGCATAAGCAAATGTGGTGAGGAAAACTGATCGTGTCGTGCTATCAAAACTTATAGCGTCTGGGGTCTTAAAGGCTTGAAGATCAACAGAAGCAGCAAAGCCCACATGGAAGAAGCACACCAGCCTGTGTAATCATGAGGGGCTGATGGGATAAGCAGAGGTCCTCAAACTACGGCTCGCAGGCCACACAGGGCCCACGGGCCACACGTGGCCACGTGAGGACATTTTTCCGGCCCTCATGGTGTTTTTGCCCCATTTTGTTTTCTACTTCGAGATAAGATATGTGCGGTGTGCAAAGGAATTTATTCACAGTTTGTTTGTTTTTTTTAAACTATAGCCTGGCCCTCTGACAGGTCTGACAGAAAGTGAACTGGCCCCCTGTTTAAAAAGTTTGAGGACCTGATAAGGTATCAGGCATCTAAGACTCAGAATAAAACCATACCCAATGTGAATGAGGGGGGCGGGGCATGGAGTGGAGACATAATACCCATCTGTAGACAATTTTACATCCCCTCAAAGAAGGGTCCCAGGGAAGAGATGAGCCCGTCAGGGTTCCGTATAGCGCCAATGAAACACACAGCTTTCCTCTAGCTCTTTGGTGCTTCCTTCACCCCCTATCATGACTTCAATTCTACATTACAAATTGGATTAGACCAGAGCATGCAAACTGCTATAGATCAGAGGCTGCAACAGAGGGAATCCAGGAGAGATGAACCCCTCAGGGTCAACAAGAAGGGTAGAGATATCAGGAGGATTAGGGCAGAGTGGGGGGAGAAAAGGGGAAATAATCACAAGGATCAATCTATATCCCTCTCCCAGGGGGACAAATAACAGAAAAGTGGGCAAGGGACAATGGAGGATGATGTAAGATAAGGAAAAAATAATCTATAAATGATCAAAGGTTCATGAGGGAGGGGGAAAATGCGAAACTGATATGAGGAGCTTAAGTGGAAAGAGAATGCTTTAAAAATGATGATGGGAGCATATGTGCAAATGTGCTTGACACATTGGAGGTATCTATGGATTGCGTTAAGAAATATAACAGCTAATTAGGGTGCGAGGTAGTACCGATGAAGAACACAGCTCTCCCCCTGATCCTGGATGCTTCCTCCCCCCAACTACCATGATCCGAATTCTACCTTGCAGGGCTGGATAGGGCAGAGGCTGTACACTGGTACATATAAGGGCTGGAGGTACAGAGAATCCAGGGTGGAGGATACCTTCAGGACCAAGGTTGTGAGGGACGATGCTGGGAGAGTGGAGGGTGAGTGGGTTGGAAAGGGGGAACTGATTACAAGGATCCACATGTGACCTCTTCCCTGGGAGAGGGACAGCAGAGAAGGGGGGAAGGGAGACTCCGGATAGGGCAAGATATGACAAAATAACGATGTATAAATTACCAAGGGCACATGAGGGAGGGGAGAAAGGGAAGGGAGGGGAAAAAAACAGAGGACCTGGTGCAAGGGGCTTAAGTGGAGAGCAAATGCTTTGAGAACGATTGGGGCGGGGAATGTATGCATGTGCTTTATACAATTGATGTATGTATATGTATGGACTGTGGTAAGAGTTGTATGAGCCCCTAATAAAACGTTTAAAAGAAAAAAAAGAAATCCATATTTGTCAAACTGGCTGCAGCGCCAGGCCAGGCGCAGAGGCCGCGGAGGCAGTGGCTAGGGCGGCGTGAGAGCAAGGCTCTGGCCCTGAGCAGGCCCAGGCCAGCGGCGGCTGGGAGGGCGAGGCCTGCTGACCTGCAGGCCAAGAGAGAGCAGCAGAGGCTGCAAGGGGCACAGGGGTTCCTGGGAGGAGCAGCGTCCGGCCCTGGCGCGCCCGCCGCCCCTTCCCAGCGCCTTGGCAGACTGCGCAACTTGTGGCCAAAGTTTGGCCCCAGCCTCCGGAGTGCGCGGGGCGGCCCGCGAAGTTGGCTGTGGCCCCCGCCGCGGCTCGTGCCGGCCCATGGCCCGCGCGCCCCCGCCGGGGCCCCCGGGCGGCCGGGCTCCTGCCCCCGGGGCCCACGGGCCTCGCCGCTAGTGCGTCTCCTCCGGCCCCGGGCCCGCGCACGCGTGGGAAAGTTGGCCTGGAACCTGCCTGACAGTTCCGCTGACGCGCGGACCGGCCGCAGAAGTTGGTGCTGCAAAACTTTTTTGGGGGGTTCCGCGGGAGCCCCCGTGCGTCGGGACCGAATGCACGCCGGCTAGCGACCCCTGGGCCGAGAGAGGTACCCCCAGAGCGACGCGCAGTGGGGGCGCCCCGGCCCTGCTGCCCGGGGGCTATGGCCATGGTGGCCGGAGGCTGGGGCGGTCCCGGCGGCGGTGGAGACACGAATGGCGTGGACAAGGCGGGTGGCTACCCGCGCGCCACCCACCGAGGAGGACTCGGACTCGCTCCCGGAAGCCCAGATAACCTGTGTGCGAGCTGGCGGCGCGGCTGCTCTTCAGCACAGTGGAGTGGGCGCGCCAAGCGCCCTTCTTCCTCGAGCTGCAGGTGGCTGGCCAGGTGGCCCTGCTGCGGCTCAGCTGGAGAGAGCTGTTCAGTGCTGAACACAGCACAGTGCCCCCTGGCGGCATGCGCGCATTCCTGGTCTCAGAAACGTTTCTTGCGCGAGCCCATTCACGGAACGGGCTTTCAAATGATGCGTTCCAGCCACTGGCCCAACTGTGAGTGCTCCACCGTTGCCTGATCTGGCAGCTAGAGGTGTACGCTCTGGGTTTGACCTTCGGCTAAAGCCTCAAAACCCCAAGCAAGGCTAATGAGTATCATGCCCCTACTCAAAGCCTAGCACCTCCCCCCTTTTTGACACCACCCCTTTTTTGGCGCCTCCCCTAGTTTTTTGACGCTGCACCTCTTTTATATTTTCGTTTTCTTTTTTTCCCTTCTTTTCGACACTTGCCATCTTCACCACCTGCTCTGATGGGCAACTCCCTGGGCCGTCTAGGCTCCCGGGCTCAGCACCCAGAACCAGGTGCCCAGGTCCCTCCCAGGGCCCCCAGGAGCCTGCAGGTGGCACGCAGAGTTGGCCTAAGGCCCTGGGATGGCCGAGGTTCCCCAGTTGTGTCTTCCAATGGACAGGATCACAGGCCATCCTTCATGCCAGCACGGGGCCTGCTTCGGCGCTCTCTCCCAGCCCTCTGGAGGCGAAGGCCACCGATCGTGCAGACCCTGCGGTCCTTCTTGGGGGTCTACACCTCTGTAGGCAGTCTTCACCCTTGGAGGAATCGCGGGAGGGCTGCACCCCACCGCAACGTGTCCCGCAGCTCCATCAGGGCCGTGAGTCAATGGATTCGATCTTGGGTCCCCGAGCAGGCTGTCACATCTCTGCGGCCACCAAGCCCCCGGGGTGTCCAAGGTCCTAGCACAGAAGGGGTCCAGAGGGAGAGCAGGTTGGAGAGGTCCAGGCAGCAGACAGACATCACCATCCCAGAGGGGCCAGCTGGTCGGAATAGGGGCCCTGGTGGCACCAGGAGGATGTGTTCCCTCTGTCAGCCCTGGCATGGCCACGGTGCGGACACTTCCTCCTGTTCCAGGTCTGAGTCCAGGAAAAGACACCTCCATCCCAGGAACTCAGGACAAGATGCCATCCCAATAAGGCATACCCCGGTCCTGAGCTCCTGCTGTACCAGAAATCCCATCAACAGTTCCTATAGCTCCTCCCGAGGCTCCCCACCCCTCAAGAGGAGGAGGGTTCCTGCCACACCTCATTCCCTGTTGCTGCCACCTAGGTCTCTGAAAAGAGATCAAGAGGAGACCCAGGAATGGTTCCTATCAGAATCAGCTGTGGCTCAGGGGAAAGGGTCATATGAACCACTGTCAAAAATGAGCCCAGAGCAGACACACACCTTGAGGGGCTGCTCACCCACACGTGAAACATCGGGGCCCAAGAAGCGCAGGTTTCCCCTGCTGAGACCGAGGACAGGGGACCCTCTGGTGCTGCCTACAGCTCCGGATACAGGAAAATCCCTCGCTGAGGAACACCGGGACGGGGACAAGAGGGCTGTGCCCCAGCGCCTCCACCAGGCACTGGATGGTGACACAGGAACCAAGTCAGACTGTAGTGCCCTGCCACTTTCAAGCACGGCCCTACTGCCTGATAATCTGCCTGCTCTTCCAGCATCAGCCCTGCCAGCCACCCACCCAAGTCAGCAACAAGAGACTAGGAAAATGCAGGGATCCCAAGGTCCACTGGTCGAGTGGATGCCTGCTGGACTGGCCTCCTCCAGCAATCCCCTCTTATTGTCACCACCTCGCTCAGCCACTGGCTCATACATGCTGCCGTCGGCCCCTTTCATCCTGGTGGTTCCTGCAGCACTGTCACCCTGGATCAGTGCTGCCTGGTCTACAGGACCTCCATTGTCTAACACGCTTGCTGCCCCTTCACCAAATGTGGGAACGACTACTGGAAGCACTTTTTCTCACCTGCCTGTTCCCGCTGTTCTCTTCTCCACTGCTGCCCACAATGGATGGAAAAAGCTACCCAAATCAATACCTGGGTATTCTGCTGTGTCCTCCTCAGGCCTCCCTTTTCTGAGCAAGACGCTAATCTCTCCTGCAGCTGTGACCCAGAAAATGGGGGCTGCTTCACACAGGGCTAGTTCCACCAGCACAACGACAGGCTTGCTCCCCCAGCCTGCTGCTGAGAGTGAGATCAGCCCGATGGAAACAGGTCCATCCCCCCAACCGGGTCCTTCTTCCAGGACCAAGTCCTCCACCAGCAAATCTGCAGGCTTGCTCGCCAAGCCTGCTGCTGGCAGTGAGGTGACCCCGATGGAAATTGGTCCATCACCCCAACAGGGTCCTTCTTCCAGGACCAAGTCCTCCCTCAGCCAATCTGCAGGCTTGCTCCCCAAGCCTGCTGCTGGCAGTGAGGTGACCCCGATGGAAATTGGTCCATCACCCCAACAGGGTCCTTCTTCCAGGACCAAGTCCTCCACCAGCCAATCTGCAGGCTTGCTCCCCAAGCCTGCTGCTGGCAGTGAGGTGACCCCGATGGAAATTGGTCCATCACCCCAACAGGGTCCTTCTTCCAGGACCAAGACCTCCACCAGCAAATCTGTAGGCTTGCTCCCCAAGCCTGCTGCTGGCAGTGAGGTGACCCCGATGGAAATTGGTCCATCACCCCAACAGGGTCCTTCTTCCAGGACCAAGTCCTCCACCAGCCAATCTGCAGGCTTGCTCCCCAAGCCTGCTGCTGGCAGTGAGGTGACCCCGATGGAAATTGGTCCATCACCCCAACAGGGTCCTTCTTCCAGGACCAAGTCCTCCACCAGCAAATCTGCAGGCTTGCTCCCCAAGCCTGCTGCTGGCAGTGAGGTGACCCCGATGGAAATTGGTCCATCACCCCAACAGGGTCCTTCTTCTAGGACCAAGTCCTCCCCCAGCCAATCTGCAGGCTTGCTCCCCAAGCCTGTTGCTGGCAGTGAGGTGACCCCGATGGAAATTGGTCCATCACCCCAACAGGGTCCTTCTTCCAGGACCAAGTCCTACACCAACAAATCTGCAGGCTTGCTCCCCAAGCCTGCTGCTGGCAGTGAGGTGACCCCGATGGAAATTGGTCCATCACCCCAACAGGGTCCTTCTTCTAGGACCAAGTCCTCCCCCAGCCAATCTGCAGGCTTGCTCCCCAAGCCTGCTGCTGGCAGTTAGGTGACCCCGATGGAAATTGGTCCATCACCCCAACAGGGTCCTTCTTCCAGGACCAAGTCCTCCCCCAGCCAATCTGCAGGCTTGCTCCCCAAGCATGCTGCTGGCAGTAAGGTGACCCCGATGGAAATTGGTCCATCACCCCAACAGGGTCCTTCTTCCAGGACCAAGACCTCCACCAGCAAATCTGTAGGCTTGCTCCCCAAGCCTACTGCTGGCAGTGAGATGACCCCGATGGAAATTGGTCCATCACCCCAACAGGGTCCTTCTTCCAGGACCAAGTCCTCCACCAGCCAATCTGCAGGCTTGCTCCCCAAGCCTGCTGCTGGCAGTGAGGTGACCCCGATGGAAATTGGTCCATCACCCCAACAGGGTCCTTCTTCCAGGACCAAGTCCTCCACCAGCAAATCTGCAGGCTTGCTCCCCAAGCCTGCTGCTGGCAGTGAGGTGACCCCGATGGAAATTGGTCCATCACCCCAACAGGGTCCTTCTTCCAGGACCAAGTCCTCCACCAGCAAATCTGCAGGCTTGCTCCCCAAGCCTGCTGCTGGCAGTGAGGTGACCCCGATGGAAATTGGTCCATCACCCCAACAGGGTCCTTCTTCCAGGACCAAGTCCTCCACCAGCCAATCTGCAGGCTTGCTCCCCAAGCCTGCTGCTGGCAGTGAGGTGACCCCGATGGAAATTGGTCCATCACCCCAACAGAGTCCTTCTTCCAGGACCAAGTCCTCCCCCAGCCAATCTGCAGGCTTGCTCCCCAAGCCTGCTGCTGGCAGTTAGGAGACCCCGATGGAAATTGGTCCATCACCCCAACAGGGTCCTTCTCCCGGGACCACGTCCTCCACCAGCAAATCTGCAGGCTTGCTCCCCAAGCCTGCTGCTGGCAGTGAGGTGACCCCGATGGAAATTGGTCCATCACCCCAACAGGGTCCTTCTACCAGGACCAAGTCCTACACCAACAAATCTGCAGGCTTGCTCCCCAAGCCTGCTGCTGGCAGTGAGGTGACCCCGATGGAAATTGGTCCATCACCCCAACAGGGTCCTTCTTCTAGGACCAAGTCCTCCACCAGCAAATCTGCAGGCTTGCTCCCCAAGCCTGCTGCTGGCAGTGAGGTGACCCCGATGGAAATTGGTCCATCACCCCAACAGGGTCCTTCTTCCAGGACCAAGTCCTACACCAGCAAATCTGCAGGCTTGCTCCCCAAGCCTGCTGCTGGCAGTGAGGTGACCCCGAAGGAAATTGGTCCATTACCCCAACAGGGTCCTTCTTCTAGGACCAAGTCCTCCACCAGCCAATCTGCAGGCTTGCTCCCCAAGCCTGCTGCTGGCAGTGAGGTGACCCCGATGGAAATTGGTCCATCACCCCAATAGGGTCCTTCTTCTAGGACCAAGTCCTCCCCCAGCAAATCTGCAGGCTTGCTCCCCAAGCCTGCTGCTGGCAGTGAGGTCACCCCCATGGAAATTGGTCCATCACCCCAGGAGGATGCTCACTCAAAGGTCGTAGCGACAGACACATCTACACACCTGCATCCTGCTGCTCACATGGGTGTCACAGCAAGGGGTACATCACACGTCCCCCAGTCGCTCCTTCTGGAAACAATCTTGAGCAGCGGACAGCCCCGAGTGTTCCCTCAGACATCTCAGGCACCCGTCACTGGCAGCACTATCCCTACCAGACAAGCCATGAGCCAGCCTGTGGTGTGTGCATCAGGCTCAAACCCCACATCAAACTTAGCGGTTCAACCTGGAGCCGCTAGCAGGCTGACATCCTCAGCCCTCCGTGGACAGCAGCCTGTCACAACAAGTTCCAAAAGTTCATCCCAGACAGCCAATGTGGCAGCTCCAGCTTCGGGCCCAGGCTCAAGCTCCTCTGGGGTTAAGCCAGTGGGCACCAATTCATACCTTTCATCTGTCCTCAAGAGCTCAGGACAAAGACAGCCAGTTTTAGAGCCCAGTTCCCTCTTTGGAGCAATCAACCTGGGGGCAGACACAAAGAGGCCCCTTCCAAAACGCAGCGGAACAGGCTTGGGAATGAGCACCAGAGCTACTGGTACACAGAGCAATTCCACAATGAAGGTGGGATCCAGCCCTGGCAAGCCAAGCCCTGCGGTTGCAGGCTCTTCTGCACCCACCCTAAAACACCAGGACCCTGGAGCCACAGCTACCTCCAACAGACAGCAGATTCCTGGGAGCTCGCCCAAGCAGGGCTCCTCGATGGCAGGTGGAGCGCTGGCTACCAGTGACAGGCAGGCTTCTGGTTCCAGCACAGGCTCTGCTAATGCTCAGAATCCTGGGCCTCCTCACACGTCCAAAACACAGACCAAGCATCTCTTATCTACTCGTGCTACCTCACCCTCCGCTAAGAAACACTTATCAGATGGCAACAAGCGACCTCACACCAGGTCCAGTTCCTCTGACTCAGATACATGAAGGCAGGGCTAAGAGGAAGTAGCCAGTATGTACTTCCTCCCAGGGGGGCCTTTCTTGTACTCTGTCTAGGCCCTATTCTAAAACCTCCTGCTGAACACGCTGATCCTGGTGCAATCTAGGGGCCAGACATGTACGATCTAACTGATCGAGGAGACCTGTTGTAAACCGAGTCCAGAGAGGAAGATGAGCACAAAGAATGGTCCTTGTGGGAGTGAATAGTGAGCTTGAACTCAACATGCTGAACTGTTTCTAGGTAAGATTACTCTGAGTCAACAAACTGGTGTCAACAGTTACTCAAGATCAGAGGTCAGGATTGAAGATGGAGCCGCAGAATGACATGTGTGCCAAAGCCTGCTCTAGCAGTCATTGGCGAGTCCTGGGAAACCGCCCCCCCCCACCCACCCCGCGCAGCTCAGCGGGTGTTAAGCGGGCTCTTGGTCATTTCCAGTGGTGATGCCTCAAGGTGAAGCAATGTCTTGAGGTGAAGTGTTGAGATGTGTTTGAAAACGACGAGCTCTTGGGCGAGGCTGAGGTTTCACTGGATACTCGGCTGGATTAGTGGACACCCCCCATCCCCACGCCACCCTGAGAAGCTCACAGAGGGATGCTGAGGATGCAAGGACATTCTATAACCCATGGTGGCCCTCAGTGACCTAGTTAACCATGTGATTCGTTGGCTACCGGACATGCGGGGGTTTACCAGCCTGGGAGGCTGATCTGGTACAGCAAGCACATGTCTGGGTTGTTGTGACTTGCATTGTACGCTTGTGGGCATCCACCTGGAGTCCTTAGGACAGCATTTCCACGGAAGTTTCTTGGTGGTTCCCTGTATTCGACACAAAGAAGTAGCTTATTTCCCAAAACTTTGTCTGGTGCTGCAGGACATTACAATGTGAGGATCTGTAGCTTAATTTAGGGTAGGAGGAAAACATGTGTGCAGATTGAGAGCCTTTTCATGCTTGTTGACTTGTTGAATGCAAACCAGATTGATTTAAGCAAGCTTTTCCCATTGTGCCTTGAGATGGGGAAGCAAAGTTACACTGACCTGAGGCTGTTTGCGCATGCCTGGGTGAAAAGTCTATGAGGAATGTACGGCCGAGGCCACCCTAAAACAATGACACACTTCCCATTCCTTAGTCTCTAAATGACTTAGTATATTCTAAAGTACTAAATGAAAACCATTTTAGGAACTGAGTTAAAAGTCATAGCATGGGCTAAAAAGCAAGAGTGAAAACAGGATGATTGGTAATAGGTTTTTGTGTTTTGTTTTGTTTTAAAAGAAAAAAAAGAGAGAATAGTTTTGTCTTCAAGTAAAATGTCTGGTTGTGCCAAAATATAAAGGATAGTAAAGCCCAACTTGAGGGGATGTAGTAAGTTATAAAAAGTTTTTAAAAAAATAAACTTAATTTGCCTTAGTTTTCAATACCAGCAAATACTGCGTATGGTAAAAAGCAATGAGGTGTTTTAAAATCTTTACAGAGTAGATCAATGGTGGTGGATTATTCACAGGATAGTGAAAAAGGCTGGTAAACCTCTTCACTGCAGAATGCCATCTGACTGATAATACCTTGTATTAAAAAAGGAGGGAGAATCATAGTCTTTAAAAAGGTATAAACAGAGTGGACTCCAAACCCTGTGTCATGGCAGGTTTATAATGCCAATCAGTTCAAGTAAATGTTAACTATTATGTGAAATATATTTGGCCAGATAGAGGAAATGTTCCCCAAAACAAGACCAGATTGGGACCCTAATACCTCTGCAGGAGATAGGAGCCTCACCCAATACTGCTCAACACTATAAAAGGGTCTGAAAGATGCAGGGAAAAAAAGCCTACCAATTTGTCTAAAGTCACTAAGGTTAAACAGGGGCCTAAAGAAAGCCCTACTGCCTTTCTTGAAAGGCTGCAAGAGGCTTACCGGGTGTACACACCCATAGACCCCAGCGCCCCGGCTAATCAGGCGGCTCTTGTTATGCAGTTTGTAGCACAGTCAGCTCCTAATATTAGAAAAAAGTTGCAAAAATTAGAAGGCTTTGAGGGTAAATCTCTCTCTGAGCTCCTGCCGGTGGCCCAAAAAGTTTTTGACAACAGAGAAGATCCAGCTGAGGCAACCCGAGATCTTACTCAAAAAATGGCAAAGGTGCTTCTAGCAACAGAAGCCGGGGCCCGCCGCACCTGGAGCCACCCCCCCCACCCCCCGCCGCCAAAAAAAGAAAAAAGGAGATTTCGGCCAAACACAGCGAAGGCCCACCCAGCCGCGTTTAGGAAAGGATCAGTGTGCTGTGTTCAAGGAAGAAGGGCACTGGAAAAGCGAGTGCCCTAACCGAGGACAATGGAAACCCAAGAAACCCTCCATCCCTGTCTTAGTGGAGGAGCTGGAGTGACGGGGCCGGGGTTCAGCACACCCCCCACCCCCCTAAGCCCAGGGTAACTCTCATGGTGGAAAACAAACCAATCAATTTTTTAGTAAACACCGGAGCAACCCATTCAGTGCTCACCTCACCTATTGGCCCCCTCTCCAAGGACACTGCTAAAATTATTGGGGCCACGGGAAAAGTGAAGACATATCCATGGTCGTCAGCTAGAATTTCTAACCTGGGAAAAGGAACTGTGACTCACTCTTTCTTAGTCATTCCAGAATGTCCCACCCCCCCTCCTGGGAGGAGACCTGCTCAGCAAGCTGAAGGCCACTATTTCCTTCAAAAAAGACCATGCAGGTACTAACGGGGGTCGGGGCCCTGCTGGTTTCGTTTCCAATTAAAGAAGATGAAGGATCTTAGCACAAGTAACTCCATTTTGATTTGGGAACTATGTTAAGTTCTTGAAACTTACCCTGTACCTACCCCCCCTCCCTTGAATAAAACCAGCATATTTTTACTAACAGCATGCTTGCTCAGTCAGCTTGCCCAACTCCCCCTCAACTCCCAGAAAATTTTAACAATTACTTCCTTTTCTTACAATCCCTTGTGTAAGCATAGTTATCCCCTTTTTTTCCCCTGTGCCTGTCAGAAAGGGGTATAAAAACACTACTCAAACTTCCCTCTGCGCGGCTTCAATAACTCAATGCCCTGAGTTGCCGATCCCACCCGCAAGCTTCTCAATAAAGCCTGCTTCTAAAACTTTCTTAATTGGATCTCTGGTTCTGTTTCGCTCCCAAATAAACCTTGCATTATGGTGTCGAGAACCTGGGATAGGTGTGTGGCTCCCCCCTCTTTTGGGGGTCCCCTGAGAGCCCCCCTATCTCCCCCAAATCTCCAGGACCTTCAGCTCTTGGATGCGTTCAACACCAACCTGCAGCTGCCCTGGTGAGTTCCCTTTTTTCTTTCCACTTCCCTCTATTCATCCAAGCTTGGTTTCGGTTTTTGAGCTCCGCCGGAGCCTTCCCATCCAAGAAGCTGCCGCGCCGGGAATTCTCCTTCCGTTGGCCCCAGGGGCCTTGGGCAGTGATTGTTCTTGAGACGTCTTGGCAATCCCTTCCCCACGTCTTTCACTGCTGTCCCAGCCAGGACTCACTTAGGGATACCTGAGTGACTCCTGCCTGGTCCTGCTCACCAGGAAAACCGAAACCTTGTTTTTGCTCACTCCCTCTCCCCCTTTCCGTGTGGCCTTTTACCTAATGCACTGGCATTCACTTTCTGAAGGTCCCACCACTGACAGGACTATTGGCAATAAGGCCTCGCGGCATCTGCCCCCTCCAGACTGGACTAACTCTCAGAGGATTAGCCTAGAGCTGTTTAACCTGGCTGTGTACTTCCTATTCACACCTCTGCAGTGTCTGTAAGCTGCATCTCTATGTCTTCTCCTCCCTCTTATTCTCACCATGGGCGCCGGGCGCCTCCCCCTCAGACTGGACTAACTCTCATAGAGTTAGCCTAGAACTGTTTTTACCTGGCTGTGTGTTTCCTATTCACACCTCTGCAGTGTCTGTAAGCTGAATCTCTTTATCTTACTCTCACCATGGGCACCGGGCAGTCCAAAATTGACCCATTGACTCCACTGGGATGTCTCTTAAAAAACTTCTCCAGCCTGGGGTACAGCCAGACCTTGTGAAAGAAAAAAACGTGTTTTTCTTTCCCAAGTTGCCTGGCCCAAGTATCAGCTCGATAACCAGTTGCGTTGGCCTCCGACTGGCACTTTCAATTTCAACGTTTCACAGGACCTGGACAATTTCTGCAGGAGGACTGGTAAGGATTCTGAAGTCCCCTATGTGCAGGCTTTTTGAAGCTTGCGTTCCACGCTCCCACCCCGAGCTCTGTAGCCACTGTTCCACCCACCAAATACTGTTAGCGCAATCCCCTCAGCAGAAGAACCTTAACATTCAAACCCCTGAAGAGCCAGCCAAGCTCCTCAGCACGCCGCTCTTGCCACCCTATCAGTCTCCCCTGCCCACTGCGCCTTCCTGTCATCCGTCCAATAGTTCTCCCCTATCCTCATCGGTCGCCTCTCCGTCCGATAGTTCTCCCCTGTCCTCATTGGTCGCCTCTCATACCCGTTCTCGCAACCCTCCTGCTGCCCTTTGCCCACTAAGGGAGATTGTGGGAACAGAGGGACTCATCCAAGTCCATGTCCCTTTTTCCTTACAGGACCTGTCACAGATAAAGACCCACCTGGGATCTTTCTCAGCAAACCTCTCTCAATTTATTAAAATATTTACTTACCTTACCCAAATGTATAATTTTACCTGGCATAACACCCAAGTAATCCTTGCTTCTACCCATACCACCGAAAAGAGCGTGAGAAAGTCTCTGATGCAGGTCGCCAGCTAGCAAACAAAGACCACGCTATCAACTCAAATGTCCCCTTGAAGGCACATGCCATCCCACTAAAAAACCCCGGTTAGAATTATCAGCCTGGCCAGGGGTCCGACCTTCCCCACAAAAAACAACCTAATGCTCTGATACCTCATTCAAAGCTTAGAAACCGTTTCCTGCAAGGTTGTCAACTGTGGCAAACTAAGGAGAGTCACCCAAAAGGCAGATAAGAAGCCTGCTCTCTTTCTTAACCGCCTCCAGGAGGCACTCACAGAGTACACTTGTCTAGACCCAGGGTCTAGAAGCAAGGCCTCTATCTTAGCCCCTCACTTCCTCTCTCACTCAGCCCCTGACATTAGAAAAAAGCTGAAAAGGGCTGAGGAGGGCCCTGAAGCCCCTATACAGGATCTGGTAAAAATGGCATATAAAGTTTTCAACGCCCGGGAGGAGACGGCTGAGGCCACTAGCCAGGCGAGGGTCCAACAGATGGTTAGCTTCCATTCCCAAGGCCTGGTAGCAGCCCTAAGGCCGGCAGGTAATCCCGTCCATCGCCGCGTTCCCCAGGGGAGCCAGCACTTACCACCAAGAGCGTGCTTCAAGTGTGGCTGTGACGGCCACTGGGCAAAAACTTGCCCCAAACCCAAGCCTCCTACCAATCCTTGCCCACTGTGCAAACGGCCAGGCCACTGGAAGTCGGACTGCCCAACCCTGGCTCTGCCCCCGGCCCCGCAAAGCCGAGGCGCCGAAATCCAGGAAGTTCCAGACACAGAGCTACAAGGTATGGAGTTGCTGGGATTCATGGACTGAAGAGGCCCTAGCTCCTCCACTCCGGTAACTCTCGCCAAGCCCAGCGTCACGCTCGAGGTAACGGGTGAGTCCATCTCTTTTGATGGATTACGGGGGCTACCTATTCTGTGATCTCCTCTCACTCGGGCCTTACTTTTCCTTCCCAGATTTCTGTGGTGGGAATTGATAAGTCTCCCTCCACCCTTAGGCAAACCCAATCGCTGTTTTGCACGTTTAATAAAACTCCATTTTCGCACTCCTACTTGGTTATCCCCTTGTGCCCTGCTCTGTTACATGGTACTATCTCCCTCTCCAACAATGCTCTCCCCTTATCGCCCTCTTAGATCAGGCCACCTCCACAACCTCATCCCTGTCCCCAGTTTCCAATTTCAAAAACCCACCGACTAAGCCTAAGGTTTCTTTTATTAAAAACAAAACTGGAATTGTTAAGCAGACCCAAGCAGAAGTAAGGAAGGAGTTCAACCAAATGTTCTGCTTCAGAAACCACAGCTTCAACAGATAGCTTCCTTTTAACTCTTCAGTGTTAGTTAAAAAAAGGGAAATTAAAAAAAAATCACTGAGTTTTCATTGAAATGTATTAGTAACTCTCTTAAAACAACGTCTTTATGTTTTCCCAAGTTCCGAGCTGCAATGAGTAAACTGAAAACACAGTTGCCCTTGTTAAAATAAGATTAGTCCCAAGAAATTGTTTGTGCGTAAAGCAATTTTATCAGGATGTTATTATTACACTATGCCTTTTGCCCTTACCCGTTTGCGCGCGGACCCCCGCCCCCGGGAGCTGTCCGGCCTCAGTCCATTTGAAATACTTTATAGGCGACCCTTCCTTTTCTCCCCTTTCCCTCCCAGTAACAGCCCTCCATTAGCCTCATATTTACCATATTTGTCTTTACTACGCAACCTCCTTAGACAACACGTTAACTCCGTTATCCCTGAACCTTCTCCAGCCTCTCCCAACCTCCCAAAGTCAAGTACACCCTGGAGACACTGTATTAAATCTTTAACACCCAAACCTTTATCACCCCAGTGGGAAGGTCTGTACACTGTCATTCTCACCACTCCCTCGGCTGTCAAAGTAGTTGGTCTACACTCTTGGATATACCTCTCCAGAGTCAAACCGGTAACCAAAGTTAATCGTGATCCCCAGTGGTCTGTTCAGTCTACTGGTCCTATGTCTCTCCGCCTCACTCGCCTCACCAAACCAGCCAGCTAAGCCTAGCATTAACTTCCCCTTTCGCCTGGAGGTTTTTTCTCACTGAAAATGTAACTAACCCCCTATATCGCCAGCATCACCTACTCACAGGACAAAGTTATCTCCTAGCCACAGCTGATTGCCTGGTCGCCAGTTATTCCGGTCCAGCCTACTTTATTTTCACCTTGTTCAGACACAGTTCCAACTCCCCGAATGCGCACGTTCTCCCAGAACCAACTCCCCCCATCGTTTGTTTTCTATATGACCAAACCTCTAACCCTGCTTGTGCACAAAAATGGGTAAAACAAAACACAGGGTGCCCCTAAAAGTCCTGCAATATTCACCATGCTCACCCCTACCCTATAACCAAAACCCACCTGTTCTTTTGGTCAGGAACACAATTCCCCTTAACCATCCCTGGCCCGTAAAACAACAGGTAGACCAAACCAGTCAAGGGAGGCTGGTATTTTAACTCCCACAGCACATATCCTAATGCTAAACTGTTCCTATAAAGGTCGCTAGCCCAGGTCCAATCCACCATCCATCGTAATATTCAGATCCAGGAACATCAACTCATGAAACAAATTTCTATACCTTCCGATTCTCCCTTCTCCTGGCTCACCCTATTGCAACAGGGACTGACCATTGCCAACCTTGCTGGATTAGGCAACCTTTCCACCTGCCTCATGTGTGCAGCCCTGGAATGCCCTCCTCTAGCAGCAGCCCCAGTTGCCAGCTGGTCATCTGCCCTTAAGGTCTCCACCATGCAACCCATAATTATCCCCAATGTCCCTCTGTACTTCACACCAGGGTACGCACAGGTGCACTTTGGCTACTCCAATGCATCCACTCAACTGTGCAACACCACAATGCCACCCTCCCAGCCAATAACAGCACCAGCAGCATTTTTCTTCTGGTGCAATTATACACTCACCAAACATCTTAACATCGGTAGCAGTTCTGCCCTCTTGTGTCTACCTGTCACTCTAGTTCCGCAGCTCACTGTCTACACCCCAGCTGAATTCCAGACCAGAGACACCCAGACACATAGTCACCGCAGTAAAAGAGCAGTTTTTCTCCCGGTTGTTGTAGGCCTTTCCCTAGCTTCGTCAGCAGTCGCGGTGGAACTGAGTGGCGGCGCCCTGGGACACTCCATCACCACAACCAACCAGTTAGCCGAACGCTTCCAATCGACACTCGATATCTGTGCAGAATCCTTAGCCTCCATACAAAGACAAATAACTTCTGTTGCTCAAGTTACCTTACAGAACCGCCGCGCTCTGGACCTCCTCACGGCAGAAAAGGGAGGAACCTGCCTCTTCCTCCAGGAGGAATGCTATTATTACATCAATGAGTCGGGAATTGTGGAAACCAATCTACAGAACCTTAACAAACTAAGCCGTGAGTTACAGAGCACCAGGCCAACAACAGATGGAACTTCTCCCTGGTGGAGCACTTCTCTGTACTCCATTTTAGCCCCCATAATAGGACCCATAATTTTATTTACACTTTTACTTTTAATTGCTCCTTGTTTTATCCAGTTTTTCCAAAACAGGCTCTGCAACATCACCCAAGCTTCAGTTCACCAAATGATGTTGCAGCCTCATGAACCCCAATATGAAACTCTCCGGAGCCTCGATATGAATTCCCCCATCGTGCGTCCACCCTAGAATCCCAGTACTCCGCCTTAGAAAGCCCCCCACCCCCTTAAATCGTCGTCCATGGTCACCATGAAGCAGTTACCGAAAGACAACATCGTCCATTTTCCCTATAGGGTGGAGTCTGGGATGAAGGATCTTAGCACAAGTAACTCCATTTTGATTTGGGAACTATGTTAAGTTCTTGAAACTTACCCTGTACCTACCCCCCCCCTCCCTTGAATAAAACCAGCATATTTTTACTAACAGGACGCTTGCTCAGTCAGCTTGCCCACCTTCTAGACGCTTGCTCAGCCAGTTTGCCCAACTCCCCCTCAACTCCCAGAAAATTTTTACAATCACTTCCTTTTCTTACAATTCCTTGAGTAAGCATAGTTATCCCCTTTTTTCCCCCTGTGCCTGTCAGAAAGGGTTATAAAAACACCACTCAAACGTCCCTCTGCGCGGCTTCAATAACTCAATGCCCTGAGTTGCTGATCCCGCCCACAAGCTTCTCAATAAAGCCTGCTTCTAAAACTTTCTTAATTGGATCTCTGGTTCTGTTTCGCTCCCAAATAAACCTTACAGAAGAGTCTCACCTCTTCCTTGCAGCAGACGCCGAAAAGAAACACCAAGACCCTGGGGGACTCCTGGAAAGATGGAAAGCCACAATCCGTAATGTGTGGGCAAAAACAAATCCCCCGGGGCTGGCTAAACACCGGGCACCCATTGTAGTTCAATTACAAAGCTCTGCCACTCCAATTCGAGTAAAACAATACCCAATAAGCCAACTAGGCTATAAAGTTTCTGCCAAAAAGGCCCAGCTATGTACAAAAATCATCACCTACCTGGGGTATAAGTTAAAGGATGGCAATCAAACTTTGTCAAATAGCAGAATCCAGGCCATCCAAGCTATACCCAAACCCACCACCAAAAGACAGGTACGGGAATGTCTAGGGGCAGTAGGATATTGCTGCCTGTGGATCCTGGGTTTTGCAGAATTAGCCAAACCACTCTATGCAGCTACTGGAGCAACAAAGGCTGAACTAATATGAACAGAGGTAGAAGAAAAGGCTTTCCAGAAGCTGAAGACTGCACTGGTAAGTGCTCCTGCCCTAGCCCTTTCTAACCTCAAAAAGCCCTTTCACCTTGTGTGTTGGTACAGGCTCTCAGGCCCTAAAAACGACCCGTAGCGTACCTCTCCAAAAGACTCGACCCAGTAGTTGCTGAATGGCCTAACTGCTTGAGGGCAATTGCAGCCACCGCCCTGATGGTGAAAGAAGCCTCAAAGCTCACTTTTGACCAGAACCTCGTCATCACTGCTCCTCACAATGTAGAGCAACTCCTCCGGGCTCCTCCAGACAGATGGCTCTCAAATTCCAGAATCACCCAGTACCAAGCCAAGTATCTAATGGCAACAGACTGGCTGATCAGGCTGCGCGCCAAGCAGCCAGCTCCAAAACCATCCTGCCTCTGCTAGAACCCTCTAACAACCTCGAGCCTCCCCATTACTCACAAGCTGAACAAGAACTGGCCAAAATTAGCAGAGCTCCTGCACAAGGATTATGTAATTAAAGGACTGTACCAGCTAACCAGAAGTGAAGCTGCAAGGTGCCCGGTATGTGCTCAGGTAAATGCTAACCCTGTCCCAGTTCATCACCCAGGACAAAGATACCAAGGAAAAGCTCCAGGTGAACATTGGAAAGTAGATTTGACTGAACTCCCACGAGCACCAGGCAACTTCAGGTATCTCCTTGTTTTTCTGGACGCTTTTTCTGGCTGGACAGAGGCCTATCCCACAAAGAGAGAAACTGCCCTCATTGCAGTTAAAAAGTTAGTCTTTGAAATGATTCCCAGATTCAGACTCCCTATGTTCATAGGATCTGACAATGGCCTGGCGTTTACTGCCCACTTAACAAAATTACCAACTGGGGTGCTAAAAACCAATGGGAAGTTGCATTGTAGTTACCGACCACAAAGCTCTGGACAGGGAGAAAGAGCAAATAGAACAATTAAGGAAGTTCTCACTAAATGAAAGTTAAAAACTGGCGGAGATTGGGTTAGCCTCCTACCTTTTGCCTTGCTTCGGGTGAGATGTACACCTCAAAAGCATGGTTATTCTCCATTTGAGATAATGTACGGGTTTCCACGCCCATTGTTACCTAAGATTGGAAGTAAAGTGTTAAGCGAAATCAAAAACCATAACATGGTTAAGTCATTACGGGCCTTGCAAGCAGAGCGCCAGCGAATCAGAAACAACGTGCCGTCCGACCAGACTCCGGCCCGCGACGAGGAAAGCCGAAAACCCCTCTTCAACCCCGGCGACCTAGTGTGGGTAAAAAGACTAAGTCCAGGTCAACTAGAACCACGCTGGGAAGGACCATACCCTGTTGTCCTGAGTACCCCGACTGCGGCAAAGGTTGCTGGGAAGAAGGAACCCAAACTAACGCTGGGAGACATCTCGGGACAAGGACTATGTACACCCCATGGGCGTATGCTCCCTTACTAACTAACAACCTTTGTATTTTAACGCACATCATTCCGCAGGTGTATTATCATTCAGGAGAAGGGGGGCGTGAACATCTTAATCTTGACTCTCGCCACTTCACGGGACGTTTCAAACGCGCGCCTGTGCTAGTCCCAGTTTTGCTAGCACTAGGGGTTGCTGGGGCTACCGCACTTGGGAGTACAGCACTAATAAAGGAAGGGGCTGACTTACTGCCCTCAGCCTGCAAGGTAATCATGATCTCCAGGCTCTAGAAAAGTCAGTAACTGCTCTTGAAACCTCCCTAAGCTCCCTAGCCGATAGCGCTACAAAATAGAAAAGGCCTAAACTTGCTGTTTCTTAAACAAGGGGGTTTGTGTATGGCATTAGTAGAAGCATGCTGTTTTTATGTAAATCACTCCGGTGTAATTAAAAAAATACATAACTCCAAAAACAACTGCAAGATAGAAGAAAGGCCCTAACCAGTCAAGAAAACTGGTATCAACAGATGTTTTCAGCCTCTCCCGGGCTCACATCTTTACTTAGTGCCATTGCTGGGCCCCTTATTCTGTTCGTACTTGCCCTCACTGTGGGCCCGTGTGCTTTCAACGCCCTTCTCAAGTTAATCAGAACTCGCTACAAGATATCAAGTTGATGGTTCTTAAAACCAATTATCAGGTTTTAGCAAATAAAAAAGTTAGGGAATCAAGGATTTGATTTAGTTACTAGAAGAGGAGGGAATGTTAAGGCTTAATAGAATAAAATAATTTGTCTTAAGTTACTCCATTTTGAAAAGCTTAAGTGCCACCCCCCCATTCTAGGAGAGGTATGTTATTTTAGAAAAGCAAGTCCCTGTGACCTTGCAAATATCTACTCATAAATGTGAGCAAGAAGTTTTGCAAAATCTTCTGGTCCAAGATAAGCTGAGCAGGACATGCTGAACTACCCGCATCCCTGTTATCTTGTGTAAACACCCTTTCCCATTCCTTGCTCTACCCCCCTCGCCTTGCTGGTTTTAAGTGTATAAAAGGGAAAGAAAAATTTGGCCAGACGCTTCAGCTTTGGACCTGTGTGGCCATGCTGTAGCCCAAATCCGGAGTTGTCTTCTTGTCTATTTGTCTTTTTGCCTTTCTGTAATAAAGTTTTGCTTTGTTACTTTGCAGCTGCTTGTGGGTCAGTGGTCTGTGTGGGAGCGACTCCGTAACACTTCCTGACGTTCTTGCATTATTTTCGTTGTGGATTTTTGTTGTTGTTTGTTTTCTCCGGTTCTGGGGTGCCTATCAGGGATACTCTCCCACATTCTCATGCTTTCCTCAGAGTTTGTTATATATATAAATTGTCTTTTCTTGGGAGTTTACGTAATAAAATAGGATCCGATTAAACAATTTCTACACATGTTGTTCAATGACATAGGCTACATGTTTCACATTATACCAACTTTTGGGGGGAGTGGAAATGCGCTCCATCTATATTTTAAGAAATAGATTTCAAGGGGAAATGGAGTGTCATGGTTATCTAGTGTCTGTATAATAGAAAGATCATATGTGGAAGACTTCAGCAAACAAATTTATTTTCTCAATGTTTAAGAAGCTAGAAATAAAAATCAGGCAATTAGCTTTAGTTCCAGGCCATTTCTCTCTGTTACTCGGGGTGAAGGACATTCCTCTTCAGCTTGTTTTTGGTTCCCCTTCTGCCTCGGCACCTATATTTCCCGTGTCCACTTGCCTTCTCTGCTTTTTACAATTTTTTAAATAAATCATTTTCTTGGGGCTGTCACACCTCTCATAACAACCTATACATCAGTTGTACTGAAACATTTGTGCATACTTAGACATCATCCTTTTCTAAACGGTTTCTTTCTTTTTGAGTCCTTGGCGTCGGCTCCTCTTTTTTGCCCCTGTTTCCATACTCTCCCACCCTCATGGGACCCTCATCAATGCTAAATGATTATTGTTTTGATATCTTACAGTGCCCGCTGTCTCCCTTCACCCAAGTTACTGTTGTTTGTCCCCGTGGCTGTGAGGTGGGGTGATTATACATTCATCACTGTAGTCGGTTACCAGCGTCTCCCATTTCTCCTCCCACCTTCCCCCTACCAACAGGTATCGCACCTCCCATTCCTGTTCCACATGGATGACCAGTTCTGGATTCAGTATGTCGAAAGATCTTATCTGCGCCAGGGCATATGCTCAAGTGTAGCTTGATTGTGAGTTGAAACTCGGGTCATGAGAGTGAGGTGGAGGGGAAGAATGACAGAACTAAGGAACATTGTGTGTTCTCTCGGTGTTATGCTGCACCCTGGCTGTCCTGTTCTTTCCCTTGACCCTTGTGTGAGGGAATGTCCACTTGTCTCTGGATGGGCTTTGGATCTCCACTCTGAATTCCATCATTTGCATTGTGTTATTAGTTTGGTTTTTGATGCCTGGTATCTTATTCTGTCTTCACCTCGTGGTCACAAAGGCTGGTGTGCTTCTTCCATAGGGTTTTGTGGCTTCCGAGTTACATGGCCGATGTTTATGTTCAAGCCTTTAAGACCCCACATGCTATATCTTTTGAAAGCTGGACACCATCAGCTTTCTTCACCTCCTTTGCTTATGCACACATTTGTCTTGAGCAAACATGTTGGGAAGGTGAGCATCATGGTCTGCCAAGTTAATAGAACAAAGTGTTCTTGAACTGAGGAGTACTTGAGTGGAGGATCAATGTCCATCTGCTACCTCAATACTAAACCTATAAGTAAATATATGCACATAGATCTATTTCCCCATCAACATATTTAAATATATTTATACATGTACACGCCTGTATTTAGACCTTTATAAATGCCCTTTGCCTACTAGTTCTTTCCTTGATTTCCTTTTACTTTCCTCTTGTCCCACTGCCATGCTCAGCCTTCTTTTGGGTTTCAGTAATTCCTCTTGGTTACATTGCCCTTGATCAAGTCCTAACAGGCCTCTTACACACGCCTCGACACTGATTTTGGATCACTTGTCGTTCCCTTGTCCCTCGGTTGATTAACACCACTTCCTTTCCTCCACCTCCCCCTTTGCCATGTACCCCGGGGAACACTGGTCCCATTGCTTTCCCCTCCAGATGGTTTATCCAGCCTATCTTCTAGACATAGACCTGAGGAGATCATAATATGCACACAAAAAACAAGACAGAGCAAAAGAAAGTGACAAAAGGAAGCAAAACTATGGCACCACCAAAAAGCCAATGACACAAAAAAGGGAAAGCCTGTAAATGGTTCAAGGCCTGTTTGCTGACCTTTAGGAGTGTTCTCTGGTTGAGTCTGATTGGGTTACACGCACTGGACCAAAAGTCGTTTGTGGTACTCCACAGGACTTCCTTGTTCTGCTCCCCGTGCTGTTCTGTTGCATTCCTCCAGAGTTTTGCCTCGGTATGGTGGTGTCAGATCGGGCACAAATCCCCCACTGTCTCCAGTGTTGTCCCCTGAAGGGCTATGTGTCAGTGAGGGATGTCGTGTCTCATAGTGGGGCCAGCCATATGGTCCTCTCTGTGCATTGGCTGCTCTGAGTGGGGATATCATCCTCAAGGCTTGGTGGGCCAGGGTGTGCTCCACTCTCTCTTCCTCGCCCGTCATTTGCTCCCCAGTGCTCTGATCAGACATGTCACTCTCCCTGAGCTATAGCTTCAATGCGGTCCTCTGATGTAAATTCTTCTGTGGGGAGGGGTGGCTGTCCACGAAGTAGGGATTGGGGCCTGGCCCTCAGACCTTTCTCTTGGTTCCCTGCTTCATGCCAGTATATTGCATTCACATCTTGGAGCACCGGCATGAAGCCTGGTCCCTCTTTCCCTATGGAGATATAAACAATACCCTCGCCTTGGGTGGGTCAGTGCCCTTTTCTCCACTATCCATTTCTCCTTTTTTTCCTTTTTATTTTTACCTTTTCCTTTTCAGTTGGCTACCATATGTACCCCCTGGATTTGGTCTGTCCCATTCCATACTACCTGGACCTCACTCAGGAACGTTTGTGTACATTTGCTCTTGCCCTATGCCCCTTTTGCATTTTTTAAGCTTACCCCAGCGAAATCATGTTGCACTTGTTCTCTTGTGCGTGGATTACTTCACTTAGCATCATATCATCCAGCGATGTGCTTATTGCGTTCATCAGTACTTCTTAGTGATGTGTAGTGCTCCATTACATTTATGTACCACGGTTTTTTAATCCATTCGTATGTTGATGGAAATTTGGGTTGTTTCCAACTCTTTGCCTTTGTGAATTGTGGCGCAAGGAACATTAGAGCGCAGCTGTCTGGCCGTGGCTTGTTCCTTGCCTCTCTGGGTGTATGTCCACTAGAGGATTTCTGGGTCGTAAGATAGGTAATTTTCCATCTGCTTTAGAAATCACCAAATGGATTGCCATCGTGGCTGTATATACCTACAGGTTCACCAGCAGTGGATGATAGCTCCTATCTCACCACAGCCCCTCCAACACTTGTTGCTTTCTGATTCTTTGAATTGGGCTTTCTTTGAAGGCATTAGGTGGTACCTCATTGTTGTTTTCATTTGCATTTCTCTTATGGCTAAAGATCGGGAACATTTTCTCATATGTTTGTTGGCCATTCTGATTTTTGCCCCCTGTGAAACTTCTGTTCAGGTCCTTTGCCCACCTCCTCAGTGGGAAATAGGTTTTTCTCTTTTGGGAAGCTAGCAGAATAGTGTAGATTTTAGTAATGAGGCCTTTGTCTGATTTGTCATTGCTAAAGATGTTTTCCCAGTCCGTGGACTGCCTTAGTACCCTCTTGGTGAATTATTTCGATGTACATAGGTGTCTTATCTTCAGTATATACCATTTCTCAATTGGTGACTCCTCTGTATGTATGTCCTTCCCTATTTCTGATAGCCTAAGTATTTCCTGCCCCAAAGTTCTCAGGTGTATCCTTTTCCCCTCATTGATGGCCCTAATTGTTTAGGATTTTACCTTGAGCTCGGTGGTCTACCTTGAGTTGATCCCTTTGCATGGAGTGAGATAAAGGTCTTACTTCATTTTTCCACAGGGAGATCTCCATTTTTTTCCAGCACCACTTGTAGAAGAGGGCATCTGCTTCCCATTTGATATTTTGGGGGCCCTTATCAAAGATCAGTTGTCTGTATGCTGATGATCTGATTCCTGCGTGTTGTTCTTTTCCATTGGTCTGCGTACCTGTCATTGTATCAATACCATGTGGATTTGACCACCGTGGTTGTATAACATATGCCAAAGTCAGGTAAAGGAAGCCCTCCCACTGTATCCTTCCTTTTGAGGAGTTCTGGGCTAATTCGGGGCTTCTTCTCTCTCCATAAGGAGTTGGTAATCAGGTTTTCCATTTCTTTGAAGAAAGAGGAGGGTAATTTCATTGGGATTTTGCATTAAACTTAGATAGTGCCTTGGCCAAAACTGGCATATTCACTAGGTTGAGACTTCCAATCCATAAGCATGGGCTATCCTTCCATTGGTTGAGTTCACCCTTGCTTTCTTGTAATAGTGTTCTGTAGCTTTCCTCATATAAATATTTTGTTCTTTTAGTCAGGTATAGCCCTAGTTATTTCCATTTGTGCTTTGCTATTGTCAAGGGTACCACCTTTTGGTATCTCCTCTTCTGTGGTCTTATTCGATGTGTATTGCAGTCTGATACACTTCTGTTTGTTGGTGTTGTAACCTGCCACTCTGCGATGTTCCCCTCTCACTTCCTGCACTCCCCTCAGGTGCTTTTGGGATTTTCCATATATAAAATCATATCATCTTCAAACAACGATAGCTTCACCTCTTCCTTCCCCAAGTGAATACCTTTCACGCCATTTGTTTGCCTTACCTTTTGTGTTGGGTGTTTTTCTAGTAACACTTGTTGAAGAGGGCATCAGCTTCTCATTTGATAATTTTGGGGTCCTTATCAACGATCAGTTGTCTCTATGCTGATGATTTCATTTCTAGGTTTTCGTTCTATTCAATCGGTCCGAACATCTGTCATTATAACAGTACCATGTGGTTTTCACCATGGTGGTTCAATCGTAGGTGCTAAAGTCAGGTAAAGCAAGTCCTTCGACTTTATCCTTCTTCTTGAAGAGTTCCCTGAGAATTCTGGCCTTCTTCTCTTTCCATATGAAATTGCTGGTCAGTGGTTTCCAATTCATTGACAAAGGATGTTGGTACATGTAGTAGGGTACCATTACATTTGTCTAGTACCTTGGGCATGACAGAAATCTTTGCTATACTACGTGTTCTGATGTATGACCATGGGATATCCTTCCATTTCTGGAGGTCACTTTGGGGTTTCTTGTAATAGTGATCTGTAGTTCTCCACATTCAAATCGTTTTGGGCTTTTTGGTTAGGTATACCCCTAGGTATTTAAATTTGTCAACGTATCCAGCCCTTAACACATCATCATGGGTTCAGTAGGCACAATTATACAGGGATAATAAGTAAAGACTATAGTCAAGTCATAGAGAATCAGAAGAGACAGAAGATATGTTGAAATAATGGAGTCAAACACATTTCATGGTTGCATGATCATCTCAGCTCCTCTTGGTGGTACAGGCCAGGAGAGAGTGCAGGAGAGATTTACTGATAACCAAGGCTTATATATCTTTGGGGGTATGCATGGCTCTTAATTGCAGGTAGAGACATACATCACAGAAAGGGGTTGTACAATAGCCAATACAATCAATGGGGGGGATATACAATGTGCATAAGCGGAACAGCAAGCAGATGAGCTGGGGTGACGGCATGACAGGAAAGGGTGGAATTAGAGATATACGTGTGACAAGAAGGGTGAACCATTCATTCATGATGGCGGCCTACCTTGGTCACTCTTGAGTGGCCTTGACCTCCCTGGGCTTTCCTACAAGAAAACAATTTACTACTGCCCTTATCAGAAGGAGGTGGGCCCTACTTAGGGTGTGACAGACTGCACAGTCTGATTCCTCTAGATAGCTGATAACCCTTAGGGAGTATAACCTCTGACCTACTTCTGTTCACCTCCAAGTGGATAGTCACTTACCACGTGTAGGAGGCAGCTTAGTTTGCCATATATTTAGGCGAAACAACTTGGGAGAAGTCTTTCTGTTTCCAACTTCAATTTGTGCTGTATTATTGTGAAGGGTACTAAATTGTTTATCTTCTCTTCCATGGACTATGCTGATGGATATAGTAGTTCCATAGCCTGCTGTTTGTTGATCTTGTATGCTTCCACTCTGCCATATTCCTCTCTCACTTCTTGCACTCCCCTTGTGGAGCTTTTGGGTTTTCTGTTTATAAAATTATATCACAAAAAAAAATTATATCACCTGAGAATAAAGATAATTTCACCTCTTTTTCCTCAGATGTATACCACTGATCTCTTTCCTTTCCCTTATGTTGTTAACTAGGAACCCCAGAACGTTGTTAAATAGAAGAGGGTGCAAGGGGCATCCAGTCTGGTTGACATTTTCAGCGCGATTCCTTTGTCTTTTTTCCACTGAATACAAATTTTGGTGTTAACTTTTCATTTGTAGCTTCATATATAGCTTGTTGTAGAGGGCAAATTAGAAGAATTTTTATATTATCTTGAAGAATTTCCCTTCCATTCCGATCTTTGTAATGTGTTAAACAGGAACGGGTGCTGGATGATATTGAATGTTTTTTCTGTGTGTATTGATATTATCATGTGGTTTTATTCCTCTTTCTTACCAATACCCTGAAAAAGGCTAATGGACTTGCAGATGTTGAAACCTCCATGCATCCTTGGAATGAATCCCACTTGTTCATGGAGAATTATTCGTTTTATCATATTTTGAATTATATTGACCAGTATTTTGTTAAGGATTTTGAATCAATGTTCATTAGAAAGATCAGAATGTCATTCTCAATCCTTGTGGATCCTTCCCCACTTTAACTATCGGTAATCTGCTAGATTCATAGAGAAAATTTGGGAGTTGGCCATTTGTGTAGGATTGTTGTCAGCTCTTGCCTGAATGCTTGCCAGCATTTTCCTGTGAAGCCATCTGGCCCAGGGGATATTTTAGTTGACATTTTCTTGATAACCTTGTCTATTTTCTCTGTTTCTCTGAGTCTGTTGAGTTGCTTGTGGTCCATCTGGGAGGGTATTTGTCCATGTCTTCCAGGATGTTGAATTCATTGGTGTAACGGTACTCATAGTACTATACAATTCAGCTTTAAATATCATTAGAGCCCATTGTAGTTTTCCCTGTTTTATCCCTCAGTGGCGTGACTATTGTTATATGTTCCTTTCTTTCTTTGGTTAGGTTTGCAGTGGCCTACCTATTCTGTTAATCTGTTCAAAGAAACAACTATTTTACTGCATTGATTTGTTTGCATTGTTTTCACGTTTTCCAAGTTATTCACGTCTGCCCTAATTGTTTGTTATTTCGTTTCTTTTGCCATTTGTAGCATTGTCCTGTTAACTCTGTCATCAGGATCAATCACACCACTTAGTACGGTGACACTCTTCCTGACCTGTTGATCCAAAGGCATGAGAAGTCCAAAGTGGCCAGGGGGCATTCTCAGCTGCCACTTCAGTGGAATCCGTGCTGTGTTTCCAGGTGGGAGAGTTCCTTTCTTCAGGACCAGGACCTCCAGGCCTGAGGAACACAGGGTTGTTGGGACAGGAAGCAAACATGCTTCAAGGGGATCACTAGGAGTAATAGTGAGTGGTGCCACTCCAGCTTCCACCCCTTGGTTCCTGGACCCATGAATTCTGGCTCTTGGAGACACAGCACCATATATTGGCCGCTGGTTTAGAGCGTATACAGCTTCCTGGAGATCAGGAAGCCCCGCAAGTTGTTGCCACCTACTTGGCGTCGTAATTGCGTCTTTAGGAGCCCATTCCATCGTTCCATCAAGCTGGCAGCTTCAGGATGATGAGGAACATGATACGGCCAGTGGATTCCATGGGAATGGGCCCATTGCCACACTGGATTTGCTGTGAAGTGAGCTCCTTGATCTGAAGCAAAGCTATGTGGGATGCCATGCCGGTGCATGAGGCATTCTTTGAGTCCACAAATAGTAGTTTTGGCAGAAGCATCACGTGCAGGGAAGGCAAGTCCATATCCAGAGTAGGTGTCTATTCCAGTAAGAACAAAACGCTGTCCCCTCCATGATGGAAGTGGTCCTATGGATTCAACCTGCCACCTAGATGCTGGTTGATCTCCCCGAGGAATTGTCCCATCTCTTGAACGTAATATTGGTTTCTGTTGCTGGCAAATGGACACTCAGCAGTGGCAGTGGCCAAGTCAGCCTTGGTGAGTGGAAGTCCATGTTGCTGTGCCCATGCATAACCTCCATCCCTGCCGCCATGTGCACTTTGTTCATGTGCCCATTGGGCGATAACAGGGGTGGCAGAGGAAAGAGGAGGACCAGTCTCCACAGCGTGTGTCATCTTATCCACTTGATTATTAAAGTCCTCCTCTTCAGAGGTAATCCTTTGGTGAGCATTCACGTGAGATACAATTAACTTTACTTTCTTGGCCCATTCAGAGAAGTCTATCCACATACCTCCTTGTCACCAATTTTCCAATCATGGTCCTTCCAATTCCCTGACCATTCAGCCAAGCCATTAGCCACTGCCCATGAATCAGTATATAATCTCACATCTGGTCATTTTTCCTTATATGCAAACTGAACGGCCAGGTGCACTGCTCGAAGTTCTGCCCATTGGGAAGATATCCCTTCACCACTGTCCTTTACGGAGATCCCAGAAAAGGGCTGTAGTGCTGCTGCTGTCCACTTATGAGTGGCACCTGCATATCGTGCAGAGCCGACCGTAAACCAAGCATGACTTTTTTGGTCTTCACTTAAAGTATGGTAAGGAACTCCCCAGGAGGCCATAGGTGCAGACTGGGAGAACGGAGGCAATGTAACAGGAGTGGAGACTGTTGGCATTTGGGCCACTTCTTCTTGCAGCTTACTTGTTCCTTCAGGTCCTGCTTTGGCCCGATCTCGTATATACCACTTCCATTTAACAAGGGAGTGTTGCTGCGCACATCCAACTTTATGATTACGTGGGTCAGACAATAGCCACTTCATGATAGGTAATTCAGGCCTCATGGTGACTTGGTGGCCCATGGTGAGGCCTTCAGTCTCCAGCCAGGCCCAGTAACAGGCCAACAGCTGTTTTTCAAAGGGGGAGTAGTTGCTTGCAGAGGATGGCAAGACTTTACTCCAAAATCCCAATGGTCTATCTACGCTGTGATTCACGAATAAGGGTCTGCCAAAGACTGCACACTGCATCTTGATCTACAACTGACACCTCTAGCACCATTGGGTCAGCTGGATCATATGGTCCCAGTGGCAAAGCAGCTTGCACGGCAGCCTGCACTTGTTGAAGAGCCTTTTCTTGTTCTGGGCCCCACTCAAAAATGGAGGCTTTTCGTGTCACTTGATAAATAGGTCGAAGTAGAACACCCAAGTGAGGAATATGTTGCCTCCAAAATCCGAAGAGGCCCACTAGGCGTTGTGCCTCTTTTTTAGTCGTTGGGGGAGCTAAATGTAATAGCTTATCCTTCACTTTAGTAGGAATATCTCGACATGCCCCACACCACTGGACCCCTAGAAATTGTACTGATGTGGAGGGTACCTGAATCTTTGTTGGGTTAATTTCCCAACCCCTTGTACGCAGATATTGTACCAATGAATTTAGAGTCTTTGATACATCCTCCTGAGTGCGTCCAATCAGCATAATGTCATCAACATAATGGACCAGTGTGACATGCTGTGGAATAGACAGGTGGTCAAGGTCCCTTCGGACTAAATTATGGCACAGGGCAGAAGAGTTGATGTACTCCTGGGGGAGAGTTGTGAAAGTATATTGTTGCCCTTGCCAGGTGAAGGCAAACTGCTTCTGGTGGGCCTTTGAGACTGGTATGGAGAAGAAGGCATTAGCCAGATCAATAGCTGCATACCATGTACCAGGAGAAGTATTAATTTGCTCAAGCAATGTAATCACATCTGGGCCAGCAGCTGCAATTGGAGCTGACGATAATCCACTGTCATTCTCCAGGATCCATCTGTCTTCGTTACAGGCCAAATTGGTGAACTAAATGGGGGAGGTAGTAGGAATCACCACCCCTGCATCTTTCAAGTCTTTGATGGTGGCACTGATCTCTGCAATCCCTCCAGGCATGCGGTATTGCTCTTGGTTTACTCTTTTCCTAGGTAATGGCAATTCTAATGGTGTCCACTTGGCCTTTCCTACCATGATAGCCCTTATTCCACATTTTAGGGATCCGATATGGGGGTTCTGCCAGTTACTAAGTATGTCTATTCCAATGATGCATTCTGGAACTGGGGAAATAACCACAGGATGGGTCCCGGGGCCCACTGGACCCACAGTGAGGCGTACTTGAGCTAAAACTCCATTGATAGCTTGACCTCCATAAGCCCCCACTCTGATTGGTGGGCCTTTGAAACATTTTGGGTCTCCTGGAATTAGTGTCAGTTCTGAGCCGGTGTCTAGTAATCCCCGAAAAGTTTGATTATTTCCTTTCCCCCAATGAACAGTCACTGTTGTGAAAGGCCGCAGGTCCCTTTGGGGAAGGCTAGAAGGAAGACTAACAGTATAAACCTTCAGTGATGTAGCAGGATCCTCCTTACAAGGGACCCGGCCTCCCCTTCATTCAAGGGGTTGTGGGTCTGTAAACTGGCTCAGGTCTGGGAATTGATTGAGCGATCGTGACTGTCTATTCTGCTGTTCACCTGATCTACCATTCTTTTGCCTGTACAGATCACGTAAATATTTAGTAGGCTTCCCATCTATTTCATTCCTAGGGACACTGCGGCTAAGTAGCCAATGCCATAATTCCACACGAGACAGGTTGCTTTGATTGTTATTGAAAACTCGTTGTCTATTAGAACCACGCCCACCCTGTCTCCGTGGATCCAGTGCTGACACCTGCCCTCTACCATCACGGGGACCAATCAGCCCCATTGTGGGCAAATGTCGGAGTTCGCTTCGGTCAGTGGCCACTGTTAATCCTGGTGCACATAGAATAGCAATTACAGGAGTCTTAAGAGATGCTGGGGCCCACTTCACAAACTTGTTCCTTATGGTTATGGTAAAGGGTATGTCTTCAGGTCACCCCCTTTTTGGATCTATGGGAATATCTTGATAGATCCATTCTAACATACCAATTTCTCTAAGCTTTTGGATGCCTTCCTCTACAGTGTACCAAGGCAGGTCAGGGTCTTCAAGTTGGTCTAATCTAGGCCATCTGGCAGTCCATGCTTCATTGAACTAACCAAATAAAGACTTAGATCCTTTTTTAGCCTGTCTCGCAGAGACATTGAAAGAAGAGTCTGTGCTTAGGGGTCCCATATCCAGAAACTCAGACTGGTCTAATATTACATTTCGTGCACCAGTATCCCACACCCTGAGTAACCATTCCCAGGGGTATTCTCCAGGCTTTTGCTTGTACGTATTTGAGAACTCAAGCAGGTCTTTATGTGTGTAGCGCACTTCTTCTTGGATAATCTTCTCAACCTCACCTTTAGGAGGTTTCTGAGACTTCATTTTAGTGACAGGTCTAGTGGAAATAATGGGTGCTGAGGGTGTTTCCTGGGTGCTCTCAGCAATACCTTGCGAGGCATCTTCCTCAGGTAATGCTACTGATGCAGCCCCACCTGGCCTATCAACTTGAATCGTTTGGCTAATCTGCTCAGGTGTTTCTAAGGGCTCAATATCCTCTACTTCCGGATCATCAGCCCCTATGTTCCCATCCCATGTTTCAGGGTCCCAACTTTTCCCAATGAATGCCCTTACTTTGGTTTCAGACACTACTCTAGATCTGCAATTCAGCTGCCGTTGTCATTCAGCCACTCGTATAATGAGACTCTGGACCTGGTTCTCAGCAATGTCAGCTCTTTTACTAGAGGAGAGAAGGCTCTCCTTTGTAGCACAGATGGAAGTTTTCAAATCTGTTAGTCTGCATGTGAGGCGTGCTTTTGAGGCTCTGAGATCATCCCTCTCCTTAATAACACTTTCCATCGTATGAAGGACCAGCCAACCAGCTTCGCTATACTTGTCATTTTCACAAAACTCCTGGAAAATATCAAATATACGATTGCCAAGAGCATCTCCTTTATCCAGCATGTCATCTACTTTAGGTGCTACTTTAATATTATCTTTGCTATTTCAGACCATGGATTAGTACGGGTAGTAGACGTATCCCCGTCAAGACTAAATAGGTTGGAAAACCAATTTAAGAAATCCATATTTGGTGCCAAAGGGACCAGGTATAAGGCATCATGCAAAAAAAAAAGAATATGTGTGCGTGTGTGTGTGTATATATATATATATATATATATATATATATATATATTTATATATATATATACCATAATGAATGAAGGGGGAAGTGCAGAGTGGAGACCCAAGGCCCAAGCGTCGGCCACTGGAGATCCCCTCAGAGAGGGGTTTAGGAGAGGAGATGGGTCAGTCAGGGTGCGAGGTAGTGCCGATGAAGAGCAAAGCTTTCCCCCAGATTCTGGATGCTTCCTCCCCCCAACTACCATGATCCGAATTCTACCTTAGAGGGCTGGATAGGGCAGAGGTTGTACATTGGTAATATGAGGGCTGGAGGCACAGGAAATCCAGGGTGGATGATATCTTCTGGACCAAGGGTGTGAGGGATGATGCTGGGAGAGTATAGGGTGAGTGGGTTGGAAGGGGGAACTGATTACAAGGATCCACATGTGACCTCCTCCCTGGGAGAGGGACGGCAGAAAATGTGGGAAGGGAGACTTGGGATAGAGCAAGATATGACAAAATAACGATGTATAAATTACAAAGGGCACATGAGGGAGGGGGGAAAGGGGAGGGAGGAGGGAAAAAAAAGGACCTGATGCAAAGGGCCTAAGTGGAGAGCAAATGCTTTGAGAATGATTGGGGCGGGGAATGTATGCATGTGCTTTATACAATTGATGTATGTATATGTATGGATTGTGATAAGAGTTGTATGAGTCCCTAATAAAATGTAAAAAAAGAAAAGGAAAAAAAAGAAAGAAAAGAAAATGATTAGGGCAAAGAATGTACAGATGTGCTTTACACAATTGATGTATGTATATGTATGGACTGTGGTAAGAGTTGTATGAGCCCCTAATAAAACGTTTAAAAGAAAAAAGAGAAATCCATATTTGTCAAACTGGCTGCAGCGCCAGGCCAGGCACAGGGGCGGCGGAGGCAGTGGCGAGGGCGGCGTGAGAGCGAGGCTCTGGCCCTGCGCAGGCCCAGGCCAGCGGCGGCTAGGAGGGCGAGGCATGCTGACCTGCAGGCCAAGAGCAAGCAGCAGCGGTGGCAAGGGGCGCAGGGGTTCCTGGGAGGCGCAGTGTCAGGCCCCAGCGCGCGCCCGCCGCCCCTTCCCCGCGCCGCGGCCGCCCGGGCAACTTGTGGCCAAAGTTTGGCCCCAGCCTCAGGAGTGCGCGGGGCGGCCCGCGAAGTTGGCTGTGGCCCCCGCCGCGGCTCGGGCCGGCCCATGGCCCGCCCGCCCCCGCCGGAGCCCCTGGGCGGCCGGGCTCCTGCCCCTGGGGCCCCCGGGCCTCAACGCCAGTGCGCCTCCCCCGGCCCCGGGCCCGCGCACGCGTGGGAAAGTTGGCCTGGAACCGGCCCGACCAGTTCCGCCGGCGCGCACACCGGCCGCAGAAGTTGGTGCTGCAAAACTTTTTTGGGGGGTTCCGCGGGAGCCCCCGTGCGTCGGGACCGGATGCGCGCCGGCTAGCGACCCCTGGGCCGAGAGAGGTACCCCCAGAGCGACGCGCAGCGGGGGCGCCCCGGACCCGCGGCCCGGGGGCTATGGCCATGGTGGCCGGAGGCTGGGGCGGCCCCGGCGGCGGTGGAGACGCGAATGGCGTGGACAAGGTGGGTGGCTACCCGCCCGCCACCGAGGACTCGGCCTCGCCCCCGGGCGCCGCCAGCGACGCCGAGCATGGCGACGAGGAGCGGCAGGGGCTGCAGGTGGACTGTGTGGTGTGCGGGGACAAGGCGAGCGCAAGCACTAGGGCGTCCTCACCTGCCAGGGCTGCAAGAGCTTCTTCAAGCGGAGCATACTCCTCAACCTCAGCTACACCTGCAGGTCCAACCGTGACTGCCAGATTGACCAGCACCACCGGAACCAGTGTCAGTACTGTTGCCTCAAGAAGTGTTCCGGTCGGCATGCGCAAAGAGGCCGTGCAGCGGGGCCGCAGCCCCCACTCGCCGCCAGGTCCTGGCGCCGCGTCTCTGGCAGCCCCCCCGGGCTTGGCGCTGGCGGAGGCGGTGGGCGGAGACCTCTTCCCTGGCCAGCCAGTGTGGGAGCTGATCGCACAGCTGCTGCGCGCCAAGCCCTACCTGGCGGTGGCCGGCCACTTTGGCACGGGCTCGGCGAGCGCCTTCGGCCCGGGCGGCGCGGGCGCGGTGCTGGGCATCGATAACGTGTGTGGAGCTGGCGGCGCGGCTGCTCTTCAGCACCATGGAGTGGGCGGGCCACGCGCCCTTCTTCCCCGAGCTGCCCGTGGCCGACCAGGTGGCCCTGCTGCGGCTCAGCTGGAGCGAGCTGTTCCTGCTGAACGCGGCGGAGGCCGCCCTGACCCTGCACACTGCGCCTCTGCTGGCCGCAGCCAGGCTGCACACCGCTCCCATGGCCGCCGAGCGGGCGGTGGCCTTCATGGACCAGGTGCGCGCCTTCCAGGAGCAAGTGGACAAGCTGGGCCGCCTGCAGGTGGACTCGGCGGAGTATGGCTGCCTCAAGGCCATCGCGCTCTTTACTCTTGATGCCTGTGGCCTCTCAGACCCAGCACACGTGGAGAGGCTGCAGGAGAAGGCGCAGGTGGCCCTGACCGAGTACATGCTGACCCAGTACCCAGCCCAGCCCCAGTGCTTCGGCCGCCTGCTGCTGCGTCTGCCTGCCCTGCGCGCCGTCCCAGCCTCACTCATCTCTCAGCTGTTCTTCATGCGCCTGGTGGGCAAGACACCCGTTGAGACGCTGATCCGAGACATGCTGCTCTCGGGGAGTACTTTCAACTGGCCTTAGGGCTCCGGCCAGTGACCGACCTCCAGCGACACAGATGCTCGGGGTCCCCAGGCCAAGGATAGGGACAGCCTCCCCAAGTGGCTAACCAGAACCATGACTAGGGCGAAAGATCATTATGTAATATGCAGTAGCCCTTAGTGACCCTGGTTACAATTTGACTCGGAGGCTACTGGACTTCAGAGCCTTACAAGCCTGGAAGGTTTATTTCAGGCACAGCAAGCACATGCCTCGGCGGTGCTGACTTGCGTTCTGCACCTGGATAGGCACCTGAAGTCATTTGGAGAGGATGTCTATGTAAGTTGGTTTTACATAAATTTCTGTGCTGGATTCCTTGTGCTTGTGGATTTTCTTGTCCTTCTTGGTTTGCTGTTATTTTACTACTGAGTTGGCTTTTGTGGTTTTCTTCATTTTGATGAGGTTTCTTTCCTATTTCTTACGACATTCCCTTGATAGTTATTTTCTTATCTAGTGTAAGATGGTCATGTTTCTCTTGTGTACTGCTTGCCTTCCTCTCCATACAGTTTCTTTGCATGTACTTTTCTCCCCCTATTTGCTTCGTGTTTGTCTCCATTGCAGATTGATATTTGTAGCTCTCTCTTTTCAGTCTTGTGTCATATTTGCAGAACTGCTTCACCTTGGTTACTGTCTGGTGGGGACTGCCTTGCTCATTGATCTCAGGTTTATGTTTGCTCTTCCTTTTGATTCTCCATCCATAGAATAGCCTTCGTATTTTTTTATAACTCATTCCGCTGCTTTGGATTTCTGGAATTCTCCTTGACTGAAAATGCCCTTATTTCTTCTTCATATTTTGCTGGATTTAAGATCCTTGCTTGGCAGTTATTTCTTTTAAAGTTTCATATATGTTGTCACGTTGCCTTATGCCTGCAGAGGTTTGTTGAAGGAAAACAAACAAACAGAAAACCACACTCAGCTTAATTGTTTGCTTTCCCTTTGCAGACCCCCTGCTGGGGCTGCTTCCATAAATGTGCTCCTTACAGTTCTGCTCACAGGCGTGCCCTCGTGGCTCTCAGATTTTGCGTCCATGGCTTTATTCTGAGAAGTCCACTCTCCCATGCCATTTTCCCTGAGCCTTTGGATCCCTCTCCTAGGGAATGCTACTGTAGGTCTGATACGTCTGCTTGACTTACTGTAGATGGCCAACCAATGAATGACTACATCAACCCCGCAAGCTCCAATACTGGACAGAGAATCTGTGCTGAGTGGGCCATATCAATAAACTGAGACTTATCAGAGTTTATGTTCCTTGCACAATAATCGCACAACCTTTATAACGATCCTGACACATAGTCTGCAGGTTTCTGTCTGCACAAGTTAAGGAATTCTAGAATATTTTTGGGGGGTAGAGCATAGCTGTTCCTGGCCCAACACCTGGGCTTCACTTTGGGAACTTGCTATGAGTTAAGTCTAGGTAGAGGTCTGGAGGCCATAAACCATGGGAGGTGTTTCCTGGGCCCATGCAGCGGTGTCTTGCTCCAGATACAGCCTAAGCACCATTATCGGCACACATCCCAAACTCAGTCATTTGGACGCATGGGGACCCTACAGGACAGAGTAGACCTGTTCCTGTGGGTTCTGAGACTGTAATTCTTCATGAGAGAAGAAAACCTGGTCTTTTGTTAGGGGAGCTGCCCTTGGTTTGACCTTTCTGCTCTTGTGTTTTGTAGCACAGAGGATGATCACTGTGCCATCAGGGCCAGGGATGAAAACACCTTCTTGGTTCGTAGTGATAGATTTCTCAAAACTTACCGAGAGATGTGGGGTATGTACAGTAGCTTTAGGGCTTGCATCAGACATCAGAACCAATTTAGACAACTCATCTTTTCTCATTCTGTTTCTTTAGAACCTCTCCTGGTCCCGTCAAATCAACTCTGATGCGGAACAACCCTCTACAACAGGGTAAGCTTCCCCTCTGTGTTCCAGAGACGGTAATTCATTATTGCATTAAAATGTTTCTTCCTTTTGCTGTGGTGTAACACGTGGTTTTCAACTGTTGACCTTGACCTTAGCAGCCAATGCATAAGCGCTATGCCACCAGGGTTCTCTAGAGAAGCAAGACCAAGGATACTTGTATGATACATGTATGGACAAATAGTGATTTATATCCACAATTGCCTAAACAGCTATAGAAGCAGGTAAGTCCAGTTTGGTTCAAGTTCATCGGTCATATATAAGCGGGAGACTTCTCCTGTCTCATAGAGCTACGGGAACTGATGGACATGAAAGAGGAAGATGCAGGAAGAGGGTCTCGGGTGGGGAAGGCAGCGCTGCATGAATCTGAGGTGGGATGAATCAATACAAGTTGACATTCCACTGATGGTTAGTGTGATCAGTAGATGACCTAACAGGAAATTGACAAACCAGATGTAGAATCCAGAAGTGGACAAAGGGAAATGGGCAAGACAAAGCACGCTTCTGCACAGGATTCCTCTTATAATAGAGACGACAACCCAGAAGAGGGCTCATGGGACTTACACCTGATTGATAAGTTGGACTCTAACTCTATTTTCACACAAACAGGTCCAGCTGACAGAAATTCTAATGATCACAGATGAGAAAGAGAACGTTCAAATGTGGTGCACAAAAGGAAAATTAGGACCGCCTCATTCCTCATAAGACACGATGCTTTCTCATTGTCTTTTCCGATAAGAGCAGAACTTTGTGTATCAGCAATTGACGCCGTCTGGCACTTTGAGTGATGTAACTCTCTCTCTATATGTATCTTCTCTGATGAATCCACAACTGATGAAAGAGTAGATAGTTGATGGTCCTATGACATTCACATTCAACATCAGAAACCAGCAAGGCACTGTGATCTTGTAACTTGGTTTAGTAGGGAAGCACAAAGAGCTTATGTTTGGGTATAAGATCCCATTTGGAATCTTTACTAGCAAGTTAATTGGATTGACCTTATTACTCTGTGTGTAGATCTATTCACACAAACACTGCGAAAGCACCTTCTTTTGTTGACCCTCCGATTCTTCTTTCATTCGTTAAGCACAACTTAACTGCTCAAATGTTCCTGAAATTAGAATTTTATTGAAGAGTATTATTTTTCGTTTTTCTCTCAGCTCTGCCAATAGTGGTGGGTGGGTCAACAAGAAGAAAGTCCATTCGTGCTACAACTCCAGAAATATCTGGTGATTAGAGCTAACTGCATACCTCTGAAATCAGAGGTAAATACTGGTTCTGAAACTTGAGGACATAAACAAGGCTCCTTCTACCAGGAAAGAAAAGAACACACTGCCATCCCGGAAGAGATTGTGGAAATTGTAACGTTGTAGCAGAAGCTTACAATAATAAAATGAAACATGATAGTAAAACAAACTCCACTGGAAGGAAAAAAGCCAAAAGAAGATGAAAATTGATGAAATAAACCAAAATTATTAGAGGAACAATCTACTACGTCCATTTTATTTATTATTTTTAGTAGGTTCGTTTTCCTTCATTTCCTTGAATGAGAGTTTTAGACAGGAAAGTCACAGGCAATATAGTTCAATGCAAAGCAGAAGAATTGTAAGCAAAAACTTTAAATTAGTAGAGATGACCAACAATTCAGTTGTAGTAAGAAGCTATTACCATCCATCCCTAGGAGGTAATGACAATGCTATGTGGTGATGTTACTTAAGCCCAGGGGCTGGAAGCCCATATCCAGTGTTGAAATCATGGGGTCAGAACTGGAAGCATAGCTCTGTTTACCACTAGCAGTCTACACAAACAAACAAACAAACAAACAAACCAAAACATCCACAATGAAACTTGTTGAATTGAACTAGAACTCTAAGAGACTATATGAGAAAGACCAACAGTAAAAAAAACTTGATCAGAACAAACTGTGGGTAGCACCGTGAAGAACGGGAATTCCAGAACACTTCCCTGTGCTCGTGCACAACCTGTGCCTGGTTCAAGAGGAAGTCACGAGAGAGAACAAGGGCACACTGTGTGCTTTAACATCATCAAAGGTTTGTGTCAGGCCTGCATCCTCTAACCCTACTTACTCAGTCTGTATGCTGAGCAAGCACTCAGAGAGGCTAGATTACCTGAATAAGCCTGCACATCAGGACTGGAGGAATCTTTATTAATACCCTGTGCTATGCAGGTGACAACCTTGTTTGGCGAAAGTGAGGGGGATTCAAACATTTGCTGATAAAGTTCAAGGGCAGAAGCCTTCAGCATGGGTTACAACTCAATGAAAGGAAAACGTAAATCTTCATAACTGGACCAATATGTAGCAGGGGATAAATGGAATAAAATGTGAAGTTGGTAAGGATTTCATCTTGCTTGGATCCATAATCAATACTCATGGAAGCAGCCGTCAAGTGACCAAGCTACACTTTGTTTTGGGTCAATCTCTACAACCCCAGTTTAAAGCATTGAGAAGCAAGGATTAGACTCTGAGGACTAAGTTGGGCTTGACCTAAACCAAGGTCTTCCCAATGGTCTACTCTGCATGTGAAAATTGCACATTGAAAAAGGAAGACCAAAGAAAATCCAACGCACTTGAACCGCGGTGTTGGAGAAGATTATTGAAAGTATATGGACTGCCAGAAGAACGAACAGACCAATCCTGGAAGAAGGACGGCCAGAATGCTCCTTAGAGGCAAGGATGGTGAGTCTTTGTCAAACCGAGGAAGGCCGTAGACGAGATTGCGAGATTGATTGACAGTGACTGTGTCACTGCGAACTCCACCCTACGAACAAGTGGGAGGATGGCACAGGAAGGACCAGGTGGTGTGTTTCCTTCTGGGGAGCTGGGAGTAGGAATGACTTGATGGCCCCTGACAGCAACATCAACTACAGAACAATCTCTCAAACAAGATATTGAAGAAAAGTATAGGTTCATTTATGTAACCTTCAAAATCGGACCAAAATTCAACATCAGAGAGGCATCCATCTACACTCAGTGATTATTAGAAATGGCAGGATAGTGCCTCACTCCAGTGGAGAGAGATGAGGTGAGTGGTTTCAGGAATATTTAAATAAGAACAAATTTTCAAAACAGTTCTTATATATTTTGTTTCCCCTAAGCAAATAACACAAGACAATATTAATTTTATACCAATATGAAAAAAATAAAATACAAGCTCACAGCCTACATATGTAGAGAAATAATTGAAAACATTGACCAGCTTTAGAACAGGGGACTGGAAGTATGTGTGATTAAGAAGGAAAATGCTGATCTTTCTTTGAAGTTTTCTGTTGTCTATGACTTTATTAAATCTCTTCAAATTTCTTTGGAAAAAATTAACAAGCCCAAATAGTTTATAAATAATTCTTCACTGTAGATTCTTGAGTCACTGCTACAGTTCAAAGTGCATGTCCAATTCTCATTTTTCTAAATCGACTAACTTTGTATTTAATTTTTAATGTGTTTCCATTTTAAGATTATTTCTTTATCTTTTAATTTTAGTATTTTAACATTGTATTAACATATAACTCATACATCACACACATTAGTGATTCAAACATCAAGAATTGTGCGATCTTTGCCACAATCCACGTTGGAGTATTTTCAACATTCTTGCATCCATCAGTACTAGCATCCCCTGTCCCCCTGTGTCTTCTAGTGTAGTCAGAGAAACCGATTGAGCTATATGTTTACCTATCCAGAATTTCTGATAAAAATCATACAAAATGGGAAAATATAGCAACCATAAAATAGAACCGAACAGTCTCCTTGCAAAAGTAATTAAAAACTAGGACAGGTTAAAAATGGGTCAAAAGCAAGGATCAACCTTGAAGCCCCTCCCAGGGAGACAAAGAACAGAAAAGTGGGTGAGGGGCGATGGAGGACGATATAAGATTTGGACAAAATGATCTGTAATTTATCAAGGGCTCATGAAGGAGATTCCCAGGGGAAGTGGGGGGAAGAAATGGGGAGCGGATATCAGGGGCTCAAGTGGGAAGAGACTTGAAAATGATGATGGCATTTTTAGGTGCAAATGTGCCTGACACACTGGAGAAATGTATGGATTGTGATAAGAGATTTAAGAGCCCCAATAAAAGTATTAAAAAATGGATCAAGGGGGGAAAATGTTAATATCTAAAATAATTAAAAGCAATCTGCAGCAGGGGTCAGAAAACTCTAACTTATAAGTTCTATGCAGCTCCTTCAGCAAGGATATGTGACTATGATGTAAAATTGAAAATGAAGATAACACCATGATACTTTCATTTATAGTATTACTTAAAATTTTCCTTATTTATAAATATATTTTATAGCTCTTGAATAATTTTTAAATTATTGTTATGTACCACGATGGCTAATGAATATAAAAAAAATTGTTGACCCCTTATCTCAGTGATTCACTTTCCAATTCACCCTGTCTGTGGACCAGATTGTTTACACGGGTATTCAATCAACTGAGGGAATTAACTAGAGGCTCAACGCACAGAAGGTCTACGCAAACGGAGGGGGCTTTCACTGTCATCCTTAGCCTTCTGCTAACCAGGTTTTCAGAATTTAAACTCTAATATAATTCCCTCCTCTAATCTTAGAGTCTACTATTCCAAATCCTTGGATCACACGACTACTTTGGCACTTCACCTAGATGGTTGCTTGTTAAGACAAGTTGTTAAGACACTACATGCTAGATGCTATTGTTGCTGATCACAGGGCACTATCTGATTTCTTCCCCCACACTTTTCTCTAGCACCCAGCTCTTCAGTGATCACTTCATGAGTTTAAGTATGGAGCCACAGTGTAATAACAGTTCTTCGATAAGGGTTTATGGTTAATGCCATATGGAGTAACGGAGACTGAGTGTTTACAGGAGCTGAGACCACCAAACCTTTCTCCTTTTGAAAGGTCTATGGACATAAATTGACACACGTTTTCTTAACTGCCATCCTGGCCACAACTGACTGAGCCCAGGCTTGGCATAATCTGACGTACAGGTTGCTCTTGTCAATTTCTGTGGAGGTGATTCCAACTCATGGCAACTCACATGTGGAGCATAACTGGTCTGGGGTTTTCAAAAGTCTGTTCTTTCAAGACCAAGTCACCAGGTCTGTCTTTGGAGGCTCTCTCCCCAACCTTGTGGCTACGAGGTAGATCATTTGTGCCACTCAGCCACCAAATCTGTAAGTTGGCCAGAAACCCTTCATCAATTCCTTGTGATAGAGAACTGGTTGACTTCAGGCAGCAATGCTGAAGCACAATAATGCGTGAGAGAGGGATGGCTCTGAACCAGCAAAAGCCAAGGTAAAGAAGAGACTGCAGGTGTAGCCCACCAAAGGCTGAGCCCTCTTCCCCACTTGAAACATATTTCCTTTATTATATGTAAATTTGCCTCCCAAAAGTGTTTTTTCTTAAAATCAGCACACTGTTGGGTGCTGATCAGTTCAAACATTTTCTCTAACAGAACAAACAAATGATACACAATTGGTGGCAAGTTGGGTTGCAGTTGCAATGGGGCCCCCAGAGTCCTGAAGGTTAGAGGAACCAAAGAGCTGCAATGCAAATTCTCATGACTGAAAACCAACATCACCGCCATTGAGGTGATTCACCTGCTGGCAATCCGACAGGACAAGGTAGAATGGCCCCTGGGTTCCTGAAGCTGACTCTTCACAGCAGGCCGTAGCCTTCTCCTTCTCCCAGCTAACAGGATGATTGTCACAGGACCAAAGGGGTTTTGTAAAACAAGAATACGAATGAAACGAGAACAAGGCTGGACATACAATATTATTAATAAATCAAGAGATTTTCATATGAAAGTGCAGCACAGAGCTGGAACCAGAGGCCAGAGAGGCACGTGGCTGTTGACAGTAGCATCTGAATGCTTAATAAATTCTAATTACTTAGAGAAATAGACATTAATATTTCTCAGATGAAACGTTAAAATATCCAAGTCCCTCACGAGGCTCTTGCTTCACTTTCATATAACACACCCCTTGTCCATGATTTTATGAGCTTTTTCTCTCCACCTTCACATCCAAGTTTAACCACACACACAAAAAAAATGCCTGCAACTTTAGTGTACTTGACTGGTTTTAGAAGCAAATAACGAAAACAACTTTGACCATGTAATAATCTTTTCAGGTTAACTTTTCTCAATGCTTTTGAATTTAAATGAATTTTCAGCTCGTTATTTTTATGATGTGAGGCTTTATAGAAATGAGCTAATAGGAATGCACAGTAACCAACAAGGGCTCTTATTTAAGATAAACTCATGACACAGTGGCCTATGCATTGGGCTGATAACCACAGCTTAGAGGTTCAACCTCACCAGCCAATCCACGGCAGAAAGATGAGGCTCTCTTCCTGTAAAGATACAGTCTCAGAAACCTTAAGGAGCAGCACTACTCTGTCCTCAAGGGTTAGTATGGTCAGGAATGAACTTGATGGCAGTGAGTTGTGGGGCAACTAAGAGCCAAAGGGCCTTTATCTTCCTGAATGCAAAAGCAGGGGAGAGAGAGAGGCAATTCAGTGGGTCAGAAAGCCTCCTGCTTAGGCGCTTTGAAGTCTGTGGCTTGAATACAATCTTCTCCACTAACTATCTCTACAAAGGCTCACCAATTTCTGGGTTAAAAGAGTAACGGAGGCAGCCTCCAAACCTAAAATTATCTGACTCCAGGGTCCATGTTTCTTTCTTTCTTTTAATATTTTTCAAAATAAATTAAGTGGAGATTTACATTTCAGATCATCCAATTGGTACATAAAAACTTAAACTACTTACCAAAACACTCAGTAGCTTGCCCTGCTGTCCTCATTTGATTTCTCCCCTCCCTCTTATGGAATGCTATCTTCCACTTCACCCAAGGGAACTCTTTTCTACCCCATGTTGTTTCTTTACTCCTTGAATTAAAAAAATACTTTTATTGGGGGCTCTTGCATCTCATCACAATCCACGATTCATCCAGTGGGTCAAGCACATTTGCACATATACCGCCATCACCATTTTCAAAGCAATCTCTTCCCACTTGTGCCCTTGATATCAGGTCCCAATTTCTTCCTCCTCCTTCCTTCCCTCACAAATCATTGATAAGAGATATAGATTATTATTTTCATATCTTATATCATCTGCTGTCAGTCACCACCCACTTTTCTGTGGTGCGTCCCACATGGAGGGGATTATAGGTTGATCCTTGTGATCAATTCCCCTCTTCTCCCCGCCACCCTCCCCTAGTCCTCCTAGTATCTCTACTCTCATTATTGGCCCTGAGGGGTTATCTATCCTACATTCTCTGTGTTGTGAGTTCTTATCTGTAGCCGTGTGCATGCTCTGGTCTAATCCGATTTTTGAGGTAGAATTGAGGTCATGATAGTGGGGGGAAGGAAGAACAAAGAATGAGAGAGAAATCCTGTGTTTCATCAGTGCCATACTGCACCCATACTGCCTCATCTTTTCCCTGTGACCCCTCTGTGAGAGTGTGTCCAATTGTCTACCTCCCGCCATTCACATTGGGTAGGATTTTGTTCTGGGGCTTAGCTGCCTGATACTTGATCCCATCAATAATTCATGATCATACAGGCTGGTGTGCTTCTTCCATGTGAGCTTCATTGCTTCTTAGCTAGATGGCCATTATTTACCTTCAAGCCTTTAAGACCCCAGACACTATATCTTTTGATAGCCAGTCACCGTGTTTCATTTTTCCTTCTCATCTGCTTAGTAACCATCAAAGTCGATTCCTTGGGTATGAACGCCTTTGTCTTTTGTAACAGCCAGGGTCCATGTTTTAACCACCCTGCTCATTGCCTCTCATAAACGGACACGTGTCTGAGGAAGGACAAACAAAAAAATTCGTTGTGGCATTTGCTCTGAGAAGGAAAGTGGGTGTCCGAAGGCAAACCACCTACCCGGACCACTGTGCTTTTACTACTCAATACTGAGAACCTAAGTGAAAAGGAGATCAAGAATGTGATCAATGTAAACCCGACCAAGGAGAACACCTCCAAGATATATTGTTACTGTGGAGCAAAAACAGACAAACACGAGGTTAGCAATAGTGTGCAGAGCACGTTCCTGTTTGGTTTGTTATTATTATTTTAAAGAAAGGATTCTAAGACAATGTTATCTCTTGGAGGGAACAGGGTACCTGACATGTTAGAAGTTGCTTTCCAGGATATGCTCCTGTATTGCCTGGAATTGTTCCTTTAAATTTTTAGTTTTCAAATTATATGATGGATCTTCCTAATAATAAAACAATTTTAAAGAACAAATAAGTCCCGAATTCTTCTCCTTTGTAGCCCTGATCAACGACCCCTCATCTCTCAGAGACTCAGTGTCTTCACCTGTGAAACGGGAGCAACACTGCTTCTTGTAAGATCGCTGTGAGAATAAGCGAGACCCCATGTACGAAGCGTCGGCCCCACGAAGAGGTTCCCTATGTCACTGAAATCTCATTCAACTTCATTAAAACAGCAAACAATTTCAGAAAGAACCAGGAAGACACTAAGTTACCATGGTCTCATGACAAGACTATTACCAATGTTTCCCAGTGACTAGGAAGCCAGGATGCCCCAGCCCCGAGTCCCATCTTGTGGAACAGCACTGACCTAGGAGGCAGAGGGTCCCATGTGGCCAAGACTTGCTGCTTTGGATCAGGATGCTCAGTCCCAGCAGTTAGCTGCAGCTGCAATGACAACAGAAACCAGCTCCTTGAGCGCCAACACAGCCCTGCAAGATGAGTAGTGTCCTGTGATGCACAATGGTGGTGCCGGGAAGAGGAATGCCTTCTGAAGGGGTAGGAACTAGTCCTGGTCTGGTTTTGGTGTCTGAACCATAAATAATCTGGTAATTGCTCCTTCTCTTCTATTTTCTGGTAGAGATTGAACTTAGTCTCAGAGCTGGTCTGACACTAAGTCTATGAACTGCTGATTAGAAAACAGACTGTCAATAGGACCCAGGAATCCCATTGCTAGATATATATTCCAGATTGAAATAAATCAACCCTAGAGGAACATTATTAGATGATACGTTATAAAAAGGAAAGCTTTTCACACTCAAAGAATCACTTTCAAGTGTTGCTAGGGTTAAAAGTGGTGGGAATGCAAATTACAAACGAGAGGTTATGCTTATATAAACTTGGGTGAAGGAGAAGACAAGATACAATTAAGAGTGAAGTCAGCCAAAGTGATGGAGTCAAGAGAAAACACTGGCAGGAGTGCAACAGTTAACAGTAATAGAGGGACATTGTTATATACATCATTCAACTATAGTGATTTCCCAGTAAATGCATGGATCAACACACATGGGGAAACCAGTGTGGAGGGAGAGTAGGATTGTACATACGTGCTTACATATATTTGACAGATACTTCTACATGTATGCATACCTTTACTGAAAATGTATCCATGGGGGAAACCAAGAGCAACAGGCATAGCAAACTTGACAATGTTCTACATCCTACTTTGGTGAAGAGTGACTGGGGTCTTCATAGCTGGAGAGCAGCAACTGAAGTGTCATGATCGGTTTCTCCTCATCTCCAGGTAAGGATACTAAAGAAAACTGAAGATGTAGAGAAACAATTACCCCAATGGAGTAAAGGCCCAGAACATCAGCTTTCTCATCTCTGAATCCAGAAGAATTAGATGATGTCCTGCCAGCACAACAAACTGCCTGGAAGGAATTGCAGACAAGGTCCTCGATAGACCGAGATACAAATGTGAAATAAAACTAACGATCACAAACAAACACAGGAAACAGGCTTACTTCTTGGATAAAGAGTACTGAAGCCCCAGGACTATGGAGATTATGCTCCTTAGAAATCCTTGAGGTCTACAGCGGATTTTCCTCATGTGCCTCCATTTTTAACGAAATAAAACAAAACAAACTTGCTGCCATCGAGTCAATTCTCACTCATAGTGACCCAGTAGGGCAGGGTAGAACTGCTCTGTGAATTTCCAAGTGTAACTCTTTATAGGAGTAGAAAGCCCTTCTTTACCCCTAGTGGTCCCAAACTGCTGGCCTTGTAGATGGCAACCCAAGGCATAACCACTACTCCACCATGGCCGTTCGCAATCCTTGATATCTGGAACAGGCTCGATTTTTAGCCAAATAAAAATAGGTCTCAATGGGGTCACAATAATTTCAGGGAAGTAGGGCTTCTATTGGCTAATCAACGACGTGAGGTCAAAATGTCAGCATTTACACAGAGACAAAGTTCAGAAGGGCTAGGAAAGCGGAGGAATGTAAATTCAAACGAGAGATGAATTGGCAAAAGTGAATTTACAGTGTGGTGATTACAATCAATGACAGGACACAGAATGCATATCAACTGTAAAGTGGGACACTAATTTGCCCTGTAAACCTTCACTCAGTCATAATAAAATCACACACACATGTTCCTGCACACACACACAAACACACACACCACAATCAGATAGTCAATGGTGTCCTGGGTCAACAGAGCATAGGGAGGTCAGGTCAATTCTGAGCAGGACTGTGCCTTATCACCTGACTTGAAGGACTTTTCACATCTCATCTTTTGGACGATCACGAAGAGTGTCCAAGATCCCTGAAGACAAGTTGGTGCATAAGCACACAATGGTGCATAAGCACATAGGAAATGTGGTGAAGGAAGCTGATGATGCCTGGCTATCAAAAGATATAGCATCTGGGGTCTTAAAGGCTGGTAATTAAACAAGCAGTCATCTAGCGTGGAAGAGACAAAGCCCCCATGGAAGAAACACACCAGCCTGTGTGACCATGAGATGTCGAAGGGAGGAGGTAACAAAAGTTCAGAAACACACGTCCAACTTGATGTGAAGCGGCATGGATGCCCTAGAGATGCAAAACTTACCTGTCCAGTAGTAATCCCACAGTACCACTCAGAAGGAGACACTCAAAGGGGAAAGGATGATTAAGTCAGGAGAAGGTATGGTACTCATGAACCACGTGCTTATCCACCGGTTCGTTAATATTTCCTTCCCTTAGAGGACAGGCTGTGATTTGTTTTACCTCGTTAATCATGTTAGATTCGTGTATGTTCATTTGTGCATTTAAGATCCTTTGGTACATGAAGCTCAGGATAGGTGACGCTGCAGAAACTGTTACCTGAGTAATGGTTTTCTAAGGATAAAGGAGGGGGCGGGCATGAAGGAGAGGAGTTTGGAGCAGATAGCATTGATGATTGTATGACCCCACTGGATGGGATTGAACAACAGAATTGTATATAAGTAGACATTGGATTTTAGAAGATATTTCAATAGAACTATTATTTTTTTTTAAAGCAGCATATTGTCCAAACGGATTTGCCTCCACTGTGGTCCTCATCAGAGTTTCTCAAAAGCAACGACAACAACAACAAAATACACAATAAAGAGAACTTAGTCTGGAGATCTAAAGCTGTGGTTCCCAGATTGGGACAAACGGCCCCGAGTAGATGCTGTAACTGTTTAGGGAACCTCAAAAGCAGATGGCTATGTTTTGTCTCGGATTGTGGCCTCTAGTAGAAATGTTTATAATGGCCAGGGGAGGCTGGGACACATTTAGTATTTTTCTGAAAATTTGGCAGTAGGCCAAATTCCTTTGGGAACCTCTGACCTAAATGAAGGAAAGCATCACAGCAATGTACAGCAATCACAGTATGGCAAGCTGACAGACAAATGGTGGCTTGGAGTTCTAGTCTCCCCAATCGTGAGAAAGTAAATTTGTTTATGAAAGCGATCAACCACTGTGGTATTTGTGTTATAGTAGAAGTAGATAAGATATTTACTGTCTTAAGAATCAAGTGGAGTTCTTATTAATACATACGTTTCCAACCCTGGTTTTCACCTTTTTGAAGAACAGGATCTTGGAAAACAGTCTATCTAAATTCACTAGCAATCAAATTATGTCACAAAATGTCATGGTGAAGTCTCATTGATAGTTAGTCTCCAAGGACAATGAAAGCTATAATCTCACTGCCATCGAGTGGATTCCCATTCCCAGCAGCCCTGCGACAAGACAGCACTGCCCCTGTGTGTTTCCAAGACCGTAAATCTCTGTGGGAGTAGAAACCCTCGTCTTTCTCCCTCTGAGTGGATGATGGTTTCAAAGTGCTGACCTTGTGGTTAGCAGCCCAGTGCATAACTACAACGCCACTAGGGTGCCTGATGGGGCAATAAAGGTTAGGTATAGAGGCTAGGAGGGAAAGCAACCACAAGACGGTTCATTATTACTGCAAGATGGTCCATTATTAAGCTGACCACAGTTTAACAAGAAAACTTGTCTGCTTGTCCAATTCCACAAGAGTATTCCACAGAAAAGTTTTGCCAAATGAACCATTATTTTTTGAATGGTTATCTAAGTGGTGAAAGGTAAGGAGATTATTTACTGTCTTCTTCTTATATCTCCTCTTTTGCTGGTGAACGTTTTCTTACGAGGGATTAGCTCTGTCATGACCTGAGATTCTTGTCTATCCCTATTGAGGGGGAAGCCCAGTTCTCACAGACTCATTAAATCAGGGTGGTAGCAGAAGAGCAATTCCCCCAATGCAGGCAGAAGATATTTGAAGATTTTGAATTTGAAAAGCAAGGGCAAAAGCGGATATTCAATATATTGAAGAACCAATAGCAAGTCCTAATTAAAATGAGACACTAATGTAGAAAAAACCTCCAGTCCATTAAAAAAGACCTGACATACCAAATTTATAGAAACGGAGAAACCTTTAAGAGTGTCACTCAAAGACACCCTTTATTGTGGAACTAAAGCCGCCCCATGGTTGGTAGTTCAAAGTCACCAGCAGCTTGGGAGAAAGCTGGAGCTTTCTACTCCTGTAAACAGTTGCAGCGTTAAATCCACAGGGGTCGCTACGAGTCAGCATTGACTTGATAGCACTGAGTGACAAAGCCACTCCCAGAGGTCACCCTTCAGCCGAGCAGTGGATTGCCCTGTAGAATATACAAAACCCAGGAGGCAGGTAATATTGGTAACATGTTTCTTCAACAATACCCGGTACCCTCTAAACAACATATAAGGAAGTTTAAACAATTCCTTTTTAATCATTAAAAATCTGATACTGCTATTGGCGTCATTCATAAAATGCCAATTAGTTCTGAGTACATCTCGAGCATGTTATTGTTGCCAATCCCTCCAGCCTCTTGTTTAGAAACATGGCATTTTATATGTATCCTAGAGGTTAGCTGAATGAAGTCCAGAAAGCAGAATTCCGGGAGGAAACTGTTGTCATGAATCCAAACCATTTCAAATTCCCAAAAGCAGCCAGGAAGAAAGATTCAGATTGCTGATGATCCAGCCTAATAGACAACATCATGACAACACAAGAAAGATTGAAGTTATCCACAGTTTCATTTTACTTACATCTAGAATCAGTGCCCGTGCAAGCAGCAGTCAAGAAACATCAGTAATAAGATCACACAAAAACAACCAATCACATGGAAATTGAACAACACATTACTTAAAATCCACTGGGTAATTAAAGAAACTAATGGCAATTAATAGTAATAAATGCACATATCAAAAAAGAACACTACAAAATCAACACTTTATCTGAAAACCTATATCAATTAGAATAATAACAGCAAAACCCTTAGTCAACAGAAGAAAAGAAATGATAAACATAGGAACAGAAATAAATGATTCAGAAAATAATAAAATAAATAAATGAGGCAAGAAGTAGTTCAGTTAAAAGAATTTTATTTTATTTTTTATGAATCAATGGATGAGGGGGATCTTACCGGTCTGATAGCAATAGATACATTAATTGCATCAAGCACATTCATACATATGTTGCTGCCATCCTTTTCAAAACATTTTCCTTCTACTTGAGCCTTTGGTATCAGCTTCTCTTTTTCCCTCCCTATCACACCCTCCCTTCCTCATGAATATTTGATAAATTATTGTGTTCATATCTTTTTAAAAATTAAATACTTTAATTGGGGGCTCTTACCTCTCTTCTCACAGTCTGTACATTCTTCCATTGTTGTCAAGCACACGTATACATATGTTGTCATCACCATTTTCAAAGCATTTTCTCTCTCTTGAGCCCTTGATATCAGCTCCTCATTATCCCCATCCCTTCCTTCCTTATGAACCTTTGATAAGTTATAGATTATTATTTTCATATCTTACATTGTCCTCCGTCACCGTTCACCCATTTTTCTGTGGTTTGTCCCCCTGGGAGGGGGTTAAAGGTTGATCCTTGTGCTTGATTCCCCCTTTCTTCCCCCACTTTCCCCTTATTCTCTTGGTAGCTCTATTCTCATTGTTGGTCTTGTGGGCTTTATCTCTCCCAAATTCCCTGTGTTGCCAGTTCTTATCTGTAGCACCGAACATGTTCTGGTCGAGTCTGATTTGTAAGGGATAATTGACATGATAGTGGGGTGGAGGAAGCATTAACGAGCTAGAGGAAAATTGTATGTTTCATCAGTGCTATACTGTGCCCTGACTGGCCCATCTCTTGCTTATGACCCTTATGTAAGGGTATGTCCAATTATCTACAGATAGACTTTGGGTCTCCACTGCACACACAGGCAAGTACCCCATTCACCTTGGCATGGTTTTGTTCTGGGTCTTAGATGCCTGATACATGATCCCATAGATACCTCATGATCACACAGGCTGGTGTGCTTCTTCCATGTGGGCTTTGTTGCTTCTCAGCTAGGTGGCCGCTTGTTTACCTTCAAGGCTTTAAGACTCCAGATGCTGTATCTTTTGATAGTCGGGCACCATCAGCTTCCTTCACTACATTTGCTTATGCACCCATTTTGTCTTCAGTGACTGTGTTGGGAATGTGAGCATCACAGAATGCCGCATTGTTAAAACAAAGTGTTCTTGTGTTGAGAGGTTTCATGAGTTGGGGCCTAATGTCCATCGGCTACCTTGATGGTAAACATATAGATATAAATCCCCAGATCTAGTTCCCTATCATTCTATATAAATATGTTTCTATATGGACACGACTGTATTCAGACCTCTATAAATGTCCTTTGCCTCCTACTTCTTTACACTATTTCCATTTTCTTTCCTCTTGTTCTACTATGATGTTTGGCCTTCATTCAGGTTTGGCTCTCATTCCTCACTGCTCCATTGCCCTTGATTAAGCCCCACTAGCAATCCTATGCCCTTCTCTCCAATGATTTTTAGTTCACTTGTTTCCTCATGCCTGGGTTAGTTGATCCCCCCCACCCCGCTCTTTTCTCCTACCTCCCCCTCACCCGTGTCGCCCTGGAATCATCAGCCCCGTTGTTTTCATCTCCAAATTGTTTATCCCACCGATCTTATCCAGATAGACATGCAGAGACATTAATAAGTACAAAACCCAGGCAAAGCCAAACAAAAGAACAAAGGAAGACAAAAACAACAAAGCAACAACAACAAAATCAGAATAACAACAAAAATAAAGCCAAGGACCAAAAAGGAACTATCAATAGTTAAAGGTCTTTTTTTTTTTTTTTACTTCTAGGAGTGTTTTCAACTCAAGTCAATGGGGTGGCACACTCTGTCCCCAAAGTCTATTTTCGGTATTCCCTGTGGATTTCATTGCTTTGCTCCCCTTGCTCTCGTGTTGTATGCCCTTAGTGATTCGAAACAGTGTGATGGGTTCAGATCAGGCACAATTCCCCACCGTGTCTCCATTGTTGATCCACGTCATGCTATGATTCACTGAGGGACATCATGCCTCGTAGTCAGGTCGGCCCTTTGGTTCTCTCTGTGCGTTGTCTGCGCTGAGCAGGAATATCGTCCTCGGGCTTGGTAGGCCAGGATGTTTTACCCTCATTCTCCATACCACTTTGTTTTTCCTCAGTGCTCTAATCAGAAGTGCCCCTCTCCCCAAGATGTAGCTCCAGTGCTGTCCTTTGAAGTGCATTCTTCTTGTGGGGCGGGTGGTCCATATGGTGGGGATTGGGACCCGCCCTGCAGAGCTCTCTATTGGTTCTCTGGTAGGTGCCCCTATGTTGTATTCACATTATGGCGCATTGGGTTGAAGCCTGGAGTATGCCCCTCTCCTGTGGAGGTCTAAATAATACCCTCCCCTTGGGTGTGTTAGTGCCCTGCTCCTGCCTTCCCATGTCTTTTTCCCCTCTCTTTCTTTCCCCCTCCTAGTTAGTGGTCTGCCTGGATTGGGTTTTGCTCCTGCCATAGTACTTGGATCTCAACCCAGGGATGTATGTATATAGGCACTTTTCCGCTATGCCCATATTTTTTTAAGCTTATGTCAGTGGACTCATGTACTTGTGCTTTTGTCCTTGACTTACTTCACTAAGCATGATTTCCTACAGTTGTTCCCATGCGGCAATGTGCTTATGTGTTCATCACTGCATTTTAGGGATGTGTAGTACTCCATTGTATGTATGTACCATAGTTTTTGATCCATTCGTCTCTGATGGAAATTTGGGTTTTTTTGAACTCCTTGCAATTGTGAACTGTGCCGCAATGAACATTGGAGCACAGATGTCTGGCCGTGGTTTGTTTCTTGCCTCTTCTGGTTATGTGCCCAATAGGGGCATTGGTGGGTCGCATGATAGCTCAATCACCATCTATTTTAGATACTGCCAAATTGATTTCCATAATGGCTGTACATAGCCACAGGTCCACCAGCAGTGGATGAGAATTCCTATCTCACCACAGCCCCTCCAACACGTGTTACTTTGTAATTTTTAATTGGGCTATCTTTGAGGGTATTAGGTGGTATCTCAGTTGTTTTAATTTGCATTTCTCTTAGGACTAATGATCAGAGATGAAAATAATGGGAACAATGGTTCTGGGGGGGATACGGGAGACAGAGAGGTGGGAGAAAGGAAATGGCGGGGGAGGGGTGCAGGAACAACCTAGGGACAAGGAAACAACAAGTGAACGAAAATCAATGGAAGGAAGTTTGTAGGATGCCCAGTGGGGCTCAATCAAGGGCAATGGAGCAGTTAGGAATTACTAAACCCAAATGAGGCCGAAAGTGATGGTGGGACAAAGGGAAGTAAAAAGGAAGCAGAGCAAAGGACCAGGAAGCAAAGGATATTTACAGAAACCTAAGTATAGATTTGTACATAGGTAAATATATATATATATAATGTGAGGTGAATATTACTATGTACTCATATCTATATGTTAAGAATTAGGGTTGCAGATGGACATTAGGCCTCAACTCAAGTATTCCCTTAACACAAGAGCACTTTGTTCTAACAATCCAGCATTCTGTGATGCTCACCTTCCCAACTGGATCAGTGAAGAAAAAATGGGTGCATAAGCAAATGTGGTGAGGAAAACTGATCGTGTCGTGCTATCAAAACTTATAGCGTCTGGGGTCTTAAAGGCTTGAAGATAAACAGAAGCAGCAAAGCCCACATGGAAGAAGCACACCAGCCTGTGTAATCATGAGGGGCTGATGGGATAAGCAGAGGTCCTCAAACTACGGCTCGCAGGCCACACAGGGCCCACGGGCCACACGTGGCCACGTGAGGACATTTTTCCGGCCCTCATGGTGTTTTTGCCCCATTTTGTTTTCTACTTCGAGATAAGATATGTGCGGTGTGCAAAGGAATTTATTCACAGTTTGTTTGTTTTTTTTAAACTATAGCCTGGCCCTCTGACAGGTCTGACAGAAAGTGAACTGGCCCCCTGTTTAAAAAGTTTGAGGACCTGATAAGGTATCAGGCATCTAAGACTCAGAATAAAACCATACCCAATGTGAATGAGGGGGGGGGCATGGAGTGGAGACATAATACCCATCTGTAGACAATTTTACATCCCCTCAAAGAAGGGTCCCAGGGAAGAGATGAGCCCGTCAGGGTTTCGTATAGCGCCAATGAAACACACAGCTTTCCTCTAGCTCTTTGGTGCTTCCTTCACCCCCTATCATGACTTCAATTCTACATTACAAATTGGATTAGACCAGAGCATGCAAACTGCTATAGATCAGAGGCTGCAACAGAGGGAATCCAGGAGAGATGAACCCCTCAGGGTCAACAAGAAGGGTAGAGATATCAGGAGGATTAGGGCAGAGTGGGGGGAGAAAAGGGGAAATAATCACAAGGATCAATCTATATCCCTCTCCCAGGGGGACAAATAACAGAAAAGCGGGCAAGGGACAATGGAGGATGATGTAAGATAAGGAAAAAATAATCTATAAATGATCAAAGGTTCATGAGGGAGGGGGAAAATGCGAAACTGATATGAGGAGCTTAAGTGGAAAGAGAATGCTTTAAAAATGATGATGGGAGCATATGTGCAAATGTGCTTGACACATTGGAGGTATCTATGGATTGCGTTAAGAAATATAACAGCTAATTAGGGTGCGAGGTAGTACCGATGAAGAACACAGCTCTCCCCCTGATCCTGGATGCTTCCTCCCCCCAACTACCATGATCCGAATTCTACCTTGCAGGGCTGGATAGGGCAGAGGCTGTACACTGGTACATATAAGGGCTGGAGGTACAGAGAATCCAGGGTGGAGGATACCTTCAGGACCAAGGTTGTGAGGGACGATGCTGGGAGAGTGGAGGGTGAGTGGGTTGGAGAGGGGGAACTGATTACAAGGATCCACATGTGACCTCTTCCCTGGGAGAGGGACAGCAGAGAAGGGGGGAAGGGAGACTCCGGATAGGGCAAGATATGACAAAATAACGATGTATAAATTACCAAGGGCACATGAGGGAGGGGAGAAAGGGAAGGGAGGGGAAAAAAACAGAGGACCTGGTGCAAGGGGCTTAAGTGGAGAGCAAATGCTTTGAGAACGATTGGGGCGGGGAATGTATGCATGTGCTTTATACAATTGATGTATGTATATGTATGGACTGTGGTAAGAGTTGTATGAGCCCCTAATAAAACGTTTAAAAGAAAAAAAAGAAATCCATATTTGTCAAACTGGCTGCAGCGCCAGGCCAGGCGCAGAGGCCGCGGAGGCAGTGGCGAGGGCGGCGTGAGAGCAAGGCTCTGGCCCTGAGCAGACCCAGGCCAGCGGCGGCTGGGAGGGCGAGGCCTGCTGACCTGCAGGCCAAGAGCAAGCAACAGAGGCGGCAAGGGGCACAGGGGTTCCTGGGAGGCGCAGCGTCCGGCCCTGGCGCGCCCGCCGCCCCTTCCCAGCGCCGTGGCAGACCGCGCAACTTGTGGCCAAAGTTTGGCCCCAGCCTCCGGAGTGCGCGGGGCGGCCCGCGAAGTTGGCTGTGGCCCCCGCCGCGGCTCGTGCCGGCCCATGGCCCGCGCGCCCCCGCCGGGGCCCCCGGGCGGCCGGGCTCCTGCCCCCGGGGCCCACGGGCCTCGCCGCTAGTGCGTCTCCTCCGGCCCCGGGCCCGCGCACGCGTGGGAAAGTTGGCCTGGAACCGGCCCGACCAGTTCCGCTGGCGCGCGGACCGGCCGCAGAAGTTGGTGCTGCAAAACTTTTTTGGGGGGTTCCGCGGGAGCCCCCGTGCGTCGGGACCGGATGCACGCCGGTTAGCGACCCCTGGGCCGAGAGAGGTACCCCCAGAGCGACGCGCAGTGGGGGCGCCCCGGCCCTGCTGCCCGGGGGCTATGGCCATGGTGGCCGGAGGCTGGGGCGGTCCCGGCGGCGGTGGAGACACGAATGGCGTGGACAAGGCGGGTGGCTACCCGCGCGCCACCCACCGAGGAGGACTCGGACTCGCTTCCGGGCGCCCAGATAACCTGTGTGCGAGCTGGCGGCGCGGCTGCTCTTCAGCACAGTGGAGTGGGCGCGCCAAGCGCCCTTCTTCCTCGAGCTGCAGGTGGCTGGCCAGGTGGCCCTGCTGCGGCTCAGCTGGAGAGAGCTGTTCAGTGCTGAACACAGCACAGTGCCCCCTGGCGGCATGCGCGCATTCCTGGTCTCAGAAACGTTTCTTGCGCGAGCCCATTCACGGAACGGGCTTTCAAATGATGCGTTCCAGCCACTGGCCCAACTGTGAGTGCTCCACCGTTGCCTGATCTGGCAGCTAGAGGTGTACGCTCTGGGTTTGACCTTCGGCTAAAGCCTCAAAACCCCAAGCAAGGCTAATGAGTATCATGCCCCTACTCAAAGCCTAGCACCTCCCCCCTTTTTGACACCACCCCTTTTTTGGCGCCTCCCCTAGTTTTTTGACGCTGCACCTCTTTTATATTTTCGTTTTCTTTTTTTCCCTTCTTTTCGACACTTGCCATCTTCACCACCTGCTCTGATGGGCAACTCCCTGGGCCGTCTAGGCTCCCGGGCTCAGCACCCAGAACCAGGTGCCCAGGTCCCTCCCAGGGCCCCCAGGAGCCTGCAGGTGGCACGCAGAGTTGGCCTAAGGCCCTGGGATGGCCGAGGTTCCCCAGTTGTGTCTTCCAATGGACAGGATCACAGGCCATCCTTCATGCCAGCACGGGGCCTGCTTCGGCGCTCTCTCCCAGCCCTCTGGAGGCGAAGACCACCGATCGTGCAGACCCTGCGGTCCTTCTTGGGGGTCTACACCTCTGTAGGCAGTCTTCACCCTTGGAGGAATCGCGGGAGGGCTGCACCCCACCGCAACGTGTCCCGCAGCTCCATCAGGGCCGTGAGTCAATGGATTCGATCTTGGGTCCCCGAGCAGGCTGTCACATCTCTGCGGCCACCAAGCCCCCGGGGTGTCCAAGGTCCTAGCACAGAAGGGGTCCAGAGGGAGAGCAGGTTGGAGAGGTCCAGGCAGCAGACAGACATCACCATCCCAGAGGGGCCAGCTGGTCGGAATAGGGGCCCTGGTGGCACCAGGAGGATGTGTTCCCTCTGTCAGCCCTGGCATGGCCACGGTGCGGACACTTCCTCCTGTTCCAGGTCTGAGTCCAGGAAAAGACACCTCCATCCCAGGAACTCAGGACAAGATGCCATCCCAATAAGGCATACCCCGGTCCTGAGCTCCTGCTGTACCAGAAATCCCATCAACAGTTCCTATAGCTCCTCCCGAGGCTCCCCACCCCTCAAGAGGAGGAGGGTTCCTGCCACACCTCATTCCCTGTTGCTGCCACCTAGGTCTCTGAAAAGAGATCAAGAGGAGACCCAGGAATGGTTCCTATCAGAATCAGCTGTGGCTCAGGGGAAAGGGTCATATGAACCACTGTCAAAAATGAGCCCAGAGCAGACACACACCTTGAGGGGCTGCTCACCCACACGTGAAACATCGGGGCCCAAGAAGCGCAGGTTTCCCCTGCTGAGACCGAGGACAGGGGACCCTCTGGTGCTGCCTACAGCTCCGGATACAGGAAAATCCCTCGCTGAGGAACACCGGGACGGGGACAAGAGGGCTGTGCCCCAGCGCCTCCACCAGGCACTGGATGGTGACACAGGAACCAAGTCAGACTGTAGTGCCCTGCCACTTTCAAGCACGGCCCTACTGCCTGATAATCTGCCTGCTCTTCCAGCATCAGCCCTGCCAGCCACCCACCCAAGTCAGCAACAAGAGACTAGGAAAATGCAGGGATCCCAAGGTCCACTGGTCGAGTGGATGCCTGCTGGACTGGCCTCCTCCAGCAATCCCCTCTTATTGTCACCACCTCGCTCAGCCACTGGCTCATACATGCTGCCGTCGGCCCCTTTCATCCTGGTGGTTCCTGCAGCACTGTCACCCTGGATCAGTGCTGCCTGGTCTACAGGACCTCCATTGTCTAACACGCTTGCTGCGCCTTCACCAAATGTGGGAACGACAACTGGAAGCACTTTTTCTCACCTGCCTGGTCCCGCTGTTCTCTTCTCCACTGCTGCCCACAATGGATGGACAAAGCTACCCAAATCAATACCTGGGTATTCTGCTGTGTCCTCCTCAGGCCTCCCTTTTCTGAGCAAGACGCTAATCTCTCCTGCAGCTGTGACCCTGAAAATGGGGGTTGCTTCACACAGGGCTAGTTCCACCAGCACAACGACAGGCTTGCTCCCCCAGCCTGCTGCTGAGAGTGAGATCAGCCCGATGGAAACAGGTCCATCCCCCCAACCGGGTCCTTCTTCCAGGACCAAGTCCTCCACCAGCAAATCTGCAGGCTTGCTCGCCAAGCCTGCTGCTGGCAGTGAGGTGACCCCGATGGAAATTGGTCCATCACCCCAACAGGGTCCTTCTTCCAGGACCAAGTCCTCCCTCAGCCAATCTGCAGGCTTGCTCCCCAAGCCTGCTGCTGGCAGTGAGGTGACCCCGATGGAAATTGGTCCATCACCCCAACAGGGTCCTTCTTCCAGGACCAAGTCCTCCACCAGCCAATCTGCAGGCTTGCTCCCCAAGCCTGCTGCTGGCAGTGAGGTGACCCCGATGGAAATTGGTCCATCACCCCAACAGGGTCCTTCTTCCAGGACCAAGACCTCCACCAGCAAATCTGTAGGCTTGCTCCCCAAGCCTGCTGCTGGCAGTGAGGTGACCACGATGGAAATTGGTCCATCACCCCAACAGGGTCCTTCTTCCAGGACCAAGTCCTCCACCAGCCAATCTGCAGGCTTGCTCCCCAAGCCTGCTGCTGGCAGTGAGGTGACCCCGATGGAAATTGGTCCATCACCCCAACAGGGTCCTTCTTCCAGGACCAAGTCCTCCACCAGCAAATCTGCAGGCTTGCTCCCCAAGCCTGCTGCTGGCAGTGAGGTGACCCCGATGGAAATTGGTCCATCACCCCAACAGGGTCCTTCTTCCAGGACCAAGTCCTCCACCAGCAAATCTGAAGGCTTGCTCCCCAAGCCTGCTGCTGGCAGTGAGGTGACCCCGATGGAAATTGGTCCATCACCCCAACAGGGTCCTTCTTCCAGGACCAAGTCCTCCACCAGCCAATCTGCAGGCTTGCTCCCCAAGCCTGCTGCTGGCAGTGAGGTGACCCCGATGGAAATTGGTCCATCACCCCAACAGAGTCCTTCTTCCAGGACCAAGTCCTCCCCCAGCCAATCTGCAGGCTTGCTCCCCAAGCCTGCTGCTGGCAGTTAGGTGACCCCGATGGAAATTGGTCCATCACCCCAACAGGGTCCTTCTCCCGGGACCACGTCCTCCACCAGCAAATCTGCAGGCTTTCTCCCCAAGCCTGCTGCTGGCAGTGAGGTGACCCCGATGGAAATTGGTCCATCACCCCAACAGGGTCCTTCTACCAGGACCAAGTCCTACACCAACAAATCTGCAGGCTTGCTCCCCAAGCCTGCTGCTGGCAGTGAGGTGACCCCGATGGAAATTGGTCCATCACCCCAACAGGGTCCTTCTTCTAGGACCAAGTCCTCCCCCAGCCAATCTGCAGGCTTGCTCCCCAAGCCTGTTGCTGGCAGTGAGGTGACCCCGATGGAAATTGGTCCATCACCCCAACAGGGTCCTTCTTCCAGGACCAAGTCCTACACCAACAAATCTGCAGGCTTGCTCCCCAAGCCTGCTGCTGGCAGTGAGGTGACCCCGATGGAAATTGGTCCATCACCCCAACAGGGTCCTTCTTCTAGGACCAAGTCCTCCCCCAGCCAATCTACAGGCTTGCTCCCCAAGCCTGCTGCTGGCAGTTAGGTGACCCCGATGGAAATTGGTCCATCACCCCAACAGGGTCCTTCTTCCAGGACCAAGTCCTCCCCCAGCCAATCTGCAGGCTTGCTCCCCAAGCATGCTGCTGGCAGTAAGGTGACCCCGATGGAAATTGGTCCATCACCCCAACAGGGTCCTTCTTCCAGGACCAAGACCTCCACCAGCAAATCTGTAGGCTTGCTCCCCAAGCCTACTGCTGGCAGTGAGGTGACCCCGATGGAAATTGGTCCATCACCCCAACAGGGTCCTTCTTCCAGGACCAAGTCCTCCACCAGCCAATCTCCAGGTTTGCTCCCCAAGCCTGCTGCTGGCAGTGAGGTGACCCCGATGGAAATTGGTCCATCACCCCAACAGGGTCCTTCTCCCGGGACCACGTCCTCCACCAGCAAATCTGCAGGCTTGCTCCCCAAGCCTGCTGCTGGCAGTGAGGTGACCCCGATGGAAATTGGTCCATCACCCCAACAGGGTCCTTCTACCAGGACCAAGTCCTACTCCAACAAATCTGCAGGCTTGCACCCCAAGCCTGCTGCTGGCAGTGAGGTGACCCCGATGGAAATTGGTCCATCACCCCAACAGGGTCCTTCTTCTAGGACCAAGTCCTCCACCAGCAAATCTGCAGGCTTGCTTCACAAGCCTGTTGCTGGCAGTGAGGTGACCCCGATGGAAATTGGTCCATCACCCCAACAGGGTCCTTCTTCCAGGACCAAGTCCTACACCAACAAATCTGCAGGCTTGCTCCCCAAGCCTGCTGCTGGCAGTGAGGTGACCCCGATGGAAATTGGTCCATCACCCCAACAGGGTCCTTCTTCTAGGACCAAGTCCTCCCCCAGCCAATCTGCAGGCTTGCTCCCCAAGCCTGCTGCTGGCAGTTAGGTGACCCCGATGGAAATTGGTCCATCAACCCAACAGGGTCCTTCTTACAGGACCAAGTCCTCCACCAGCAAATCTGCAGGCTTCCTCCCCAAGCCTGCTGCTGGCAGTGAGGTGACCCCGATGGAAATTGGTCCATCACCCCAACAGGGTCCTTCTTCCAGGACCAAGTCCTACACCAGCAAATCTGCAGGCTTGCTCCCCAAGCCTGCTGCTGGCAGTGAGGTGACCCCGAAGGAAATTGGTCCATTACCCCAACAGGGTCCTTCTTCTAGGACCAAGTCCTCCACCAGCAAATCTGCAGGCTTGCTCCCCAAGCCTGCTGCTGGCAGTGAGGTGACCCCGATGGAAATTGGTCCATCACCCCAATAGGGTCCTTCTTCTAGGACCAAGTCCTCCCCCAGCAAATCTGCAGGCTTGCTCCCCAAGCCTGCTGCTGGCAGTGAGGTCACCCCCATGGAAATTGGTCCATCACCCCAGGAGGATGCTCACTCAAAGGTCGTAGCGACAGACACATCTACACACCTGCATCCTGCTGCTCACATGGGTGTCACAGCAAGGGGTACATCACACGTCCCCCAGTCGCTCCTTCTGGAAACAATCTTGAGCAGCGGACAGCCCCGAGTGTTCCCTCAGACATCTCAGGCACCCGTCACTGGCAGCACTATCCCTACCAGACAAGCCATGAGCCAGCCTGTGGTGTGTGCATCAGGCTCAAACCCCACATCAAACTTAGCGGTTCAACCTGGAGCCGCTAGCAGGCTGACATCCTCAGCCCTCCGTGGACAGCAGCCTGTCACAACAAGTTCCAAAAGTTCATCCCAGACAGCCAATGTGGCAGCTCCAGCTTCGGGCCCAGGCTCAAGCTCCTCTGGGGTTAAGCCAGTGGGCACCAATTCATACCTTTCATCTGTCCTCAAGAGCTCAGGACAAAGACAGCCAGTTTTAGAGCCCAGTTCCCTCTTTGGAGCAATCAACCTGGGGGCAGACACAAAGAGGCCCCTTCCAAAACGCAGCGGAACAGGCTTGGGAATGAGCACCAGAGCTACTGGTACACAGAGCAATTCCACAATGAAGGTGGGATCCAGCCCTGGCAAGCCAAGCCCTGCGGTTGCAGGCTCTTCTGCACCCACCCTAAAACACCAGGACCCCGGAGCCACAGCTACCTCCAACAGACAGCAGATTCCTGGGAGCTCGCCCAAGCAGGGCTCCTCGATGGCAGGTGGAGGGCTGGCTACCAGTGACAGGCAGGCTTCTGGTTCCAGCACAGGCTCTGCTAATGCTCAGAATCCTGGGCCTCCTCACACGTCCAAAACACAGACCAAGCATCTCTTATCTACTCGTGCTACCTCACCCTCCGCTAAGAAACACTTATCAGATGGCAACAAGCGACCTCACACCAGGTCCAGTTCCTCTGACTCAGATACATGAAGGCGGGGCTAAGAGGAAGTAGCCAGTATGTACTTCCTCCCAGGGGGGCCTTTCTTGTACTCTGTCTAGGCCCTATTCTAAAACCTCCTGCTGAACACGCTGATCCTGGTGCAATCTAGGGGCCAGACATGTACGATCTAACTGATCGAGGAGACCTGTTGTAAACCGAGTCCAGAGAGGAAGATGAGCACAAAGAATGGTCCTTGTGGGAGTGAATAGTGAGCTTGAACTCAACATGCTGAACTGTTTCTAGGTAAGATTACTCTGAGTCAACAAACTGGTGTCAACAGTTACTCAAGATCAGAGGTCAGGATTGAAGATGGAGCCGCAGAATGACATGTGTGCCAAAGCCTGCTCTAGCAGTCATTGGCGAGTCCTGGGAAACCGCCCCCCCCCACCCACCCCGCGCAGCTCAGCGGGTGTTAAGCGGGCTCTTGGTCATTTCCAGTGGTGATGCCTCAAGGTGAAGCAATGTCTTGAGGTGAAGTGTTGAGATGTGTTTGAAAACGACGAGCTCTTGGGCGAGGCTGAGGTTTCACTGGATACTCGGCTGGATTAGTGGACACCCCCCATCCCCACGCCACCCTGAGAAGCTCACAGAGGGATGCTGAGGATGCAAGGACATTCTATAACCCATGGTGGCCCTCAGTGACCTAGTTAACCATGTGATTCGTTGGCTACCGGACATGCGGGGGTTTACCAGCCTGGGAGGCTGATCTGGTACAGCAAGCACATGTCTGGGTTGTTGTGACTTGCATTGTACGCTTGTGGGCATCCACCTGGAGTCCTTAGGACAGCATTTCCACGGAAGTTTCTTGGTGGTTCCCTGTATTCGACACAAAGAAGTAGCTTATTTCCCAAAACTTTGTCTGGTGCTGCAGGACATTACAATGTGAGGATCTGTAGCTTAATTTAGGGTAGGAGGAAAACATGTGTGCAGATTGAGAGCCTTTTCATGCTTGTTGACTTGTTGAATGCAAACCAGATTGATTTAAGCAAGCTTTTCCCATTGTGCCTTGAGATGGGGAAGCAAAGTTACACTGACCTGAGGCTGTTTGCGCATGCCTGGGTGAAAAGTCTATGAGGAATGTACGGCCGAGGCCACCCTAAAACAATGACACACTTCCCATTCCTTAGTCTCTAAATGACTTAGTATATTCTAAAGTACTAAATGAAAACCATTTTAGGAACTGAGTTAAAAGTCATAGCATGGGCTAAAAAGCAAGAGTGAAAACAGGATGATTGGTAATAGGTTTTTGTGTTTTGTTTTGTTTTAAAAGAAAAAAAAGAGAGAATAGTTTTGTCTTCAAGTAAAATGTCTGGTTGTGCCAAAATATAAAGGATAGTAAAGCCCAACTTGAGGGGATGTAGTAAGTTATAAAAAGTTTTTAAAAAAAATAAACTTAATTTGCCTTAGTTTTCAATACCAGCAAATACTGCGTATGGTAAAAAGCAATGAGGTGTTTTAAAATCTTTACAGAGTAGATCAATGGTGGTGGATTATTCACAGGATAGTGAAAAAGGCTGGTAAACCTCTTCACTGCAGAATGCCATCTGACTGATAATACCTTGTATTAAAAAAGGAGGGAGAATCATAGTCTTTAAAAAGGTATAAACAGAGTGGACTCCAAACCCTGTGTCATGGCAGGTTTATAATGCCAATCAGTTCAAGTAAATGTTAACTATTATGTGAAATATATTTGGCCAGATAGAGGAAATGTTCCCCAAAACAAGACCAGATTGGGACCCTAATACCTCTGCAGGAGATAGGAGCCTCACCCAATACTGCTCAACACTATAAAAGGGTCTGAAAGATGCAGGGAAAAAAAGCCTACCAATTTGTCTAAAGTCACTAAGGTTAAACAGGGGCCTAAAGAAAGCCCTACTGCCTTTCTTGAAAGGCTGCAAGAGGCTTACCGGGTGTACACACCCATAGACCCCAGCGCCCCAGCTAATCAGGCGGCTCTTGTTATGCAGTTTGTAGCACAGTCAGCTCCTAATATTAGAAAAAAGTTGCAAAAATTAGAAGGCTTTGAGGGTAAATCTCTCTCTGAGCTCCTGCCGGTGGCCCAAAAAGTTTTTGACAACAGAGAAGATCCAGCTGAGGCAACCCGAGATCTTACTCAAAAAATGGCAAAGGTGCTTCTAGCAACAGAAGCCGGGGCCCGCCGCACCTGGAGCCACCCCCCCCACCCCCCGCCGCCAAAAAAAGAAAAAAGGAGATTTCGGCCAAACACAGCGAAGGCCCACCCAGCCGCGTTTAGGAAAGGATCAGTGTGCTGTGTTCAAGGAAGAAGGGCACTGGAAAAGCGAGTGCCCTAACCGAGGACAATGGAAACCCAAGAAACCCTCCATCCCTGTCTTAGTGGAGGAGCTGGAGTGACGGGGCCGGGGTTCAGCACACCCCCCACCCCCCTAAGCCCAGGGTAACTCTCATGGTGGAAAACAAACCAATCAATTTTTTAGTAAACACCGGAGCAACCCATTCAGTGCTCACCTCACCTATTGGCCCCCTCTCCAAGGACACTGCTAAAATTATTGGGGCCACGGGAAAAGTGAAGACATATCCATGGTCGTCAGCTAGAATTTCTAACCTGGGAAAAGGAACTGTGACTCACTCTTTCTTAGTCATTCCAGAATGTCCCACCCCCCCTCCTGGGAGGAGACCTGCTCAGCAAGCTGAAGGCCACTATTTCCTTCAAAAAAGACCATGCAGGTACTAACGGGGGTCGGGGCCCTGCTGGTTTCGTTTCCAATTAAAGAAGATGAAGGATCTTAGCACAAGTAACTCCATTTTGATTTGGGAACTATGTTAAGTTCTTGAAACTTACCCTGTACCTACCCCCCCTCCCTTGAATAAAACCAGCATATTTTTACTAACAGCATGCTTGCTCAGTCAGCTTGCCCAACTCCCCCTCAACTCCCAGAAAATTTTAACAATTACTTCCTTTTCTTACAATCCCTTGTGTAAGCATAGTTATCCCCTTTTTTTCCCCTGTGCCTGTCAGAAAGGGGTATAAAAACACTACTCAAACTTCCCTCTGCGCGGCTTCAATAACTCAATGCCCTGAGTTGCCGATCCCACCCGCAAGCTTCTCAATAAAGCCTGCTTCTAAAACTTTCTTAATTGGATCTCTGGTTCTGTTTCGCTCCCAAATAAACCTTGCATTATGGTGTCGAGAACCTGGGATAGGTGTGTGGCTCCCCCCTCTTTTGGGGGTCCCCTGAGAGCCCCCCTATCTCCCCCAAATCTCCAGGACCTTCAGCTCTTGGATGCGTTCAACACCAACCTGCAGCTGCCCTGGTGAGTTCCCTTTTTTCTTTCCACTTCCCTCTATTCATCCAAGCTTGGTTTCGGTTTTTGAGCTCCGCCGGAGCCTTCCCATCCAAGAAGCTGCCGCGCCGGGAATTCTCCTTCCGTTGGCCCCAGGGGCCTTGGGCAGTGATTGTTCTTGAGACGTCTTGGCAATCCCTTCCCCACGTCTTTCACTGCTGTCCCAGCCAGGACTCACTTAGGGATACCTGAGTGACTCCTGCCTGGTCCTGCTCACCAGGAAAACCGAAACCTTGTTTTTGCTCACTCCCTCTCCCCCTTTCCGTGTGGCCTTTTACCTAATGCACTGGCATTCACTTTCTGAAGGTCCCACCACTGACAGGACTATTGGCAATAAGGCCTCGCGGCATCTGCCCCCTCCAGACTGGACTAACTCTCAGAGGATTAGCCTAGAGCTGTTTAACCTGGCTGTGTACTTCCTATTCACACCTCTGCAGTGTCTGTAAGCTGCATCTCTATGTCTTCTCCTCCCTCTTATTCTCACCATGGGCGCCGGGCGCCTCCCCCTCAGACTGGACTAACTCTCATAGAGTTAGCCTAGAACTGTTTTTACCTGGCTGTGTGTTTCCTATTCACACCTCTGCAGTGTCTGTAAGCTGAATCTCTTTATCTTACTCTCACCATGGGCACCGGGCAGTCCAAAATTGACCCATTGACTCCACTGGGATGTCTCTTAAAAAACTTCTCCAGCCTGGGGTACAGCCAGACCTTGTGAAAGAAAAAAACGTGTTTTTCTTTCCCAAGTTGCCTGGCCCAAGTATCAGCTCGATAACCAGTTGCGTTGGCCTCCGACTGGCACTTTCAATTTCAACGTTTCACAGGACCTGGACAATTTCTGCAGGAGGACTGGTAAGGATTCTGAAGTCCCCTATGTGCAGGCTTTTTGAAGCTTGCGTTCCGCGCTCCCACCCCGAGCTCTGTAGCCACTGTTCCACCCACCAAATACTGTTAGCGCAATCCCCTCAGCAGAAGAACCTTAACATTCAAACCCCTGAAGAGCCAGCCAAGCTCCTCAGCACGCCGCTCTTGCCACCCTATCAGTCTCCCCTGCCCACTGCGCCTTCCTGTCATCCGTCCAATAGTTCTCCCCTATCCTCATCGGTCGCCTCTCCGTCCGATAGTTCTCCCCTGTCCTCATTGGTCGCCTCTCATACCCGTTCTCGCAACCCTCCTGCTGCCCTTTGCCCACTAAGGGAGATTGTGGGAACAGAGGGACTCATCCAAGTCCATGTCCCTTTTTCCTTACAGGACCTGTCACAGATAAAGACCCACCTGGGATCTTTCTCAGCAAACCTCTCTCAATTTATTAAAAAAATTTACTTACCTTACCCAAATGTATAATTTTACCTGGCATAACACCCAAGTAATCCTTGCTTCTACCTATACCACCGAAAAGAGCGTGAGCAAGTCTCTGATGCAGGTCGCCAGCTAGCAAACAAAGACCACGCTATCAACTCAAATGTCCCCTTGAAGGCACATGCCATCCCACTAAAAAACCCCGGTTAGAATTATCAGCCTGGCCAGGGGTCCGACCTTCCCCACAAAAAACAACCTAATGCTCTGATACCTCATTCAAAGCTTAGAAACCGTTTCCTGCAAGGTTGTCAACTGTGGCAAACTAAGGAGAGTCACCCAAAAGGCAGATAAGAAGCCTGCTCTCTTTCTTAACCGCCTCCAGGAGGCACTCACAGAGTACACTCGTCTAGACCCAGGGTCTAGAAGCAAGGCCTCTATCTTAGCCCCTCACTTCCTCTCTCACTCAGCCCCTGACATTAGAAAAAAGCTGAAAAGGGCTGAGGAGGGCCCTGAAGCCCCTATACAGGATCTGGTGAAAATGGCATATAAAGTTTTCAACGCCCGGGAGGAGACGGCTGAGGCCACTAGCCAGGCGAGGGTCCAACAGATGGTTAGCTTCCATTCCCAAGGCCTGGTAGCAGCCCTAAAGCCGGCAGGTAATCCCGTCCATCGCCGCGTTCCCCAGGGGAGCCAGCACTTACCACCAAGGGCGTGCTTCAAGTGTGGCTGTGACGGCCACTGGGCAAAAACTTGCCCCAAACCCAAGCCTCCTACCAATCCTTGCCCACTGTGCAAACGGCCAGGCCACTGGAAGTCGGACTGCCCAACCCTGGCTCTGCCCCCGGCCCCGCAAAGCCGAGGCGCCGAAATCCAGGAAGTTCCAGACACAGAGCTACAAGGTATGGAGTTGCTGGGATTCATGGACTGAAGAGGCCCTAGCTCCTCGACTCCGGTAACCCTCGCCAAGCCCAGCGTCACGCTCGAGGTAACGGGTGAGTCCATCTCTTTTGATGGATTACGGGGGCTACCTATTCTGTGATCTCCTCTCACTCGGGCCTTACTTTTCCTTCCCAGATTTCTGTGGTGGGAATTGATAAGTCTCCCTCCACCCTTAGGCAAACCCAATCGCTGTTTTGCACGTTTAATAAAACTCCATTTTCGCACTCCTACTTGGTTATCCCCTTGTGCCCTGCTCTGTTACATGGTACTATCTCCCTCTCCAACAATGCTCTCCCCTTATCGCCCTCTTAGATCAGGCCACCTCCACAACCTCATCCCTGTCCCCAGTTTCCAATTTCAAAAACCCACCGACTAAGCCTAAGGTTTCTTTTATTAAAAACAAAACTGGAATTGTTAAGCAGACCCAAGCAGAAGTAAGGAAGGAGTTCAACCAAATGTTCTGCTTCAGAAACCACAGCTTCAACAGATAGCTTCCTTTTAACTCTTCAGTGTTAGTTAAAAAAAGGGAAATTAAAAAAAATCACTGAGTTTTCATTGAAATGTATTAGTAACTCTCTTAAAACAACGTCTTTATGTTTTCCCAAGTTCCGAGCTGCAATGAGTAAACTGAAAACACAGTTGCCCTTGTTAAAATAAGATTAGTCCCAAGAAATTGTTTGTGCGTAAAGCAATTTTATCAGGATGTTATTATTACACTATGCCTTTTGCCCTTACCCGTTTGCGCGCGGACCCCCGCCCCCGGGAGCTGTCCGGCCTCAGTCCATTTGAAATACTTTATAGGCGACCCTTCCTTTTCTCCCCTTTCCCTCCCAGTAACAGCCCTCCATTAGCCTCATATTTACCATATTTGTCTTTACTACGCAACCTCCTTAGACAACACGTTAACTCCGTTATCCCTGAACCTTCTCCAGCCTCTCCCAACCTCCCAAAGTCAAGTACACCCTGGAGACACTGTATTAAATCTTTAACACCCAAACCTTTATCACCCCAGTGGGAAGGTCTGTACACTGTCATTCTCACCACTCCCTCGGCTGTCAAAGTAGTTGGTCTACACTCTTGGATATACCTCTCCAGAGTCAAACCGGTAACCAAAGTTAATCGTGATCCCCAGTGGTCTGTTCAGTCTACTGGTCCTATGTCTCTCCGCCTCACTCGCCTCACCAAACCAGCCAGCTAAGCCTAGCATTAACTTCCCCTTTCGCCTGGAGGTTTTTTCTCACTGAAAATGTAACTAACCCCCAATATCGCCAGCATCACCTACTCACAGGAAAAAGTTATCTCCTAGCCACAGCTGATTGCCTGCTCGCCAGTTATTCCGGTCCAGCCTACTTTATTTTCACCTTGTTCAGACACAGTTCCAACTCCCCGAATGCGCACGTTCTCCCAGAACCAACTCCCCCCATCGTTTGTTTTCTATATGACCAAACCTCTAACCCCGCTTGTGCACAAAAATGGGTAAAACACAACACAGGGTGCCCCTAAAAGTCCTGCAATATTCACCATGCTCACCCCTACCCTATAACCAAAACCCACCTGTTCTTTTGGTCAGGAACACAATTCCCCTTAACCATCCCTGGCCCGTAAAACAACAGGTAGACCAAACCAGTCAAGGGAGGCTGGTATTTTAACTCCCACAGCACATATCCTAATGCTAAACTGTTCATATAAAGGTCGCTAGCCCAGGTCCAATCCACCATCCACCGTAATATTCAGATCCAGGAACATCAACTCATGAACCAAATTTCTATACCTTCCGATTCTCCCTTCTCCTGGCTCACCCTATTGCAACAGGGACTGACCATTGCCAACCTTGCTGGATTAGGCAACCTTTCCACCTGCCTCATGTGTGCAGCCCTGGAATGCCCTCCTCTAGCAGCAGCCCCAGTTGCCAGCTGGTCATCTGCCCTTAAGGTCTCCACCATGCAACCCATAATTATCCCCAATGTCCCTCTGTACTTCACACCAGGGTACGCACAGGTGCACTTTGACTACTCCAATGCATCCACTCAACTGTGCAACACCACAATGCCACCCTCCCAGCCAATAACAGCACCAGCAGCATTTTTCTTCTGGTGCAATTATACACTCACCAAACATCTTAACATCGGTAGCAGTTCTGCCCTCTTGTGTCTACCTGTCACTCTAGTTCCGCAGCTCACTGTCTACACCCCAGCTGAATTCCAGACCAGAGACACCCAGACACATAGTCACCGCAGTAAAAGAGCAGTTTTTCTCCCGGTTGTTGTAGGCCTTTCCCTAGCTTCGTCAGCAGTCGCGGTGGAACTGAGTGGCGGCGCCCTGGGACACTCCATCACCACAACCAACCAGTTAGCCGAACGCTTCCAATCGACACTCGATATCTGTGCAGAATCCTTAGCCTCCATACAAAGACAAATAACTTCTGTTGCTCAAGTTACCTTACAGAACCGCCGCGCTCTGGACCTCCTCACGGCAGAAAAGGGAGGAACCTGCCTCTTCCTCCAGGAGGAATGCTGTTATTACATCAATGAGTCGGGAATTGTGGAAACCAATCTACAGAACCTTAACAAACTAAGCCGTGAGTTACAGAGCACCAGGCCAACAACAGATGGAACTTCTCCCTTGTGGAGCACTTCTCTGTACTCCATTTTAGCCCCCATAATAGGACCCATAATTTTATTTACACTTTTACTTTTAATTGCTCCTTGTTTTATCCAGTTTTTCCAAAACAGGCTCTGCAACATCACCCAAGCTTCAGTTCACCAAATGATGTTGCAGCCTCATGAACCCCAATATGAAACTCTCCGGAGCCTCGATATGAATTCCCCCATCGTGCGTCCACCCTAGAATCCCAGTACTCCGCCTTAGAAAGCCCCCCACCCCCTTAAATCGTCGTCCATGGTCACCATGAAGCAGTTACCGAAAGACAACATCGTCCATTTTCCCTATAGGGTGGAGTCTGGGATGAAGGATCTTAGCACAAGTAACTCCATTTTGATTTGGGAACTATGTTAAGTTCTTGAAACTTACCCTGTACCTACCCCCCCCCTCCCTTGAATAAAACCAGCATATTTTTACTAACAGGACGCTTGCTCAGTCAGCTTGCCCACCTTCTAGACGCTTGCTCAGCCAGTTTGCCCAACTCCCCCTCAACTCCCAGAAAATTTTTACAATCACTTCCTTTTCTTACAATTCCTTGAGTAAGCATAGTTATCCCCCTTTTTCCCCCTGTGCCTGTCAGAAAGGGTTATAAAAACACCACTCAAACGTCCCTCTGCGCGGCTTCAATAACTCAATGCCCTGAGTTGCTGATCCCGCCCACAAGCTTCTCAATAAAGCCTGCTTCTAAAACTTTCTTAATTGGATCTCTGGTTCTGTTTCGCTCCCAAATAAACCTTACAGAAGAGTCTCACCTCTTCCTTGCAGCAGACGCCGAAAAGAAACACCAAGACCCTGGGGGACTCCTGGAAAGATGGAAAGCCAGAATCCGTAATGTGTGGGCAAAAACAAATCCCCCGGGGCTGGCTAAACACCGGGCACCCATTGTAGTTCAATTACAAAACTCTGCCACTCCAATTCGAGTAAAACAATACCCAATAAGCCAACTAGGCTATAAAGTTTCTGCCAAAAAGGCCCAGCTATGTACAAAAATCGTCACCTACCTGGGGTATAAGTTAAAGGATGGCAATCAAACTTTGTCAAATAGCAGAATCCAGGCCATCCAAGCTATACCCAAACCCACCACCAAAAGACAGGTACGGGAATGTCTAGGGGCAGTAGGATATTGCTGCCTGTGGATCCTGGGTTTTGCAGAATTAGCCAAACCACTCTATGCAGCTACTGGAGCAACAAAGGCTGAACTTATATGAACAGAGGTAGAAGAAAAGGCTTTCCAGAAGCTGAAGACTGCACTGGTAAGTGCTCCTGCCCTAGCCCTTTCTAACCTCAAAAAGCCCTTTCACCTTGTGTGTTGGTACAGGCTCTCAGGCCCTAAAAACGACCCGTAGCGTACCTCTCCAAAAGACTCGACCCAGTAGTTGCTGAATGGCCTAACTGCTTGAGGGCAATTGCAGCCACCGCCCTGATGGTGAAAGAAGCCTCAAAGCTCACTTTTGACCAGAACCTCGTCATCACTGCTCCTCACAATGTAGAGCAACTCCTCCGGGCTCCTCCAGACAGATGGCTCTCAAATTCCAGAATCACCCAGTACCAAGCCAAGTATCTAATGGCAACAGACTGGCTGATCAGGCTGCGCGCCAAGCAGCCAGCTCCAAAACCATCCTGCCTCTGCTAGAACCCTCTAACAACCTCGAGCCTCCCCATTACTCACAAGCTGAACAAGAACTGGCCAAAATTAGCAGAGCTCCTGCACAAGGATTATGTAATTAAAGGACTGTACCAGCTAACCAGAAGTGAAGCTGCAAGGTGCCCGGTATGTGCTCAGGTAAATGCTAACCCTGTCCCAGTTCATCACCCAGGACAAAGATACCAAGGAAAAGCTCCAGGTGAACATTGGAAAGTAGATTTGACTGAACTCCCACGAGCACCAGGCAACTTCAGGTATCTCCTTGTTTTTCTGGACGCTTTTTCTGGCTGGACAGAGGCCTATCCCACAAAGAGAGAAACTGCCCTCATTGCAGTTAAAAAGTTAGTCTTTGAAATGATTCCCAGATTCAGACTCCCTATGTTCATAGGATCTGACAATGGCCTGGCGTTTACTGCCCACTTAACAAAATTACCAACTGGGGTGCTAAAAACCAATGGGAAGTTGCATTGTAGTTACCGACCACAAAGCTCTGGACAGGGAGAAAGAGCAAATAGAACAATTAAGGAAGTTCTCACTAAATGAAAGTTAAAAACTGGCGGAGATTGGGTTAGCCTCCTACCTTTTGCCTTGCTTCGGGTGAGATGTACACCTCAAAAGCATGGTTATTCTCCATTTGAGATAATGTACGGGTTTCCACACCCATTGTTACCTAAGATTGGAAGTAAAGTGTTAAGCGAAATCAAAAACCATAACATGGTTAAGTCATTACGGGCCTTGCAAGCAGAGCGCCAGCGAATCAGAAACAACGTGCCGTCCGACCAGACTCCGGCCCGCGACGAGGAAAGCCGAAAACCCCTCTTCAACCCCGGCGACCTAGTGTGGGTAAAAAGACTAAGTCCAGGTCAACTAGAACCACGCTGGGAAGGACCATACCCTGTTGTCCTGAGTACCCCGACTGCGGCAAAGGTTGCTGGGAAGAAGGAACCCAAACTAACGCTGGGAGACATCTCGGGACAAGGACTATGTACACCCATGGGCGTATGCTCCCTTACTAACTAACAACCTTTGTATTTTAACGCACATCATTCCGCAGGTGTATTATCATTCAGGAGAAGGGGGGCGTGAACATCTTAATCTTGACTCTCGCCACTTCACGGGACGTTTCAAACGCGCGCCTGTGCTAGTCCCAGTTTTGCTAGCACTAGGGGTTGCTGGGGCTACCGCACTTGGGAGTACAGCACTAATAAAGGAAGGGGCTGACTTACTGCCCTCAGCCTGCAAGGTAATCATGATCTCCAGGCTCTAGAAAAGTCAGTAACTGCTCTTGAAACCTCCCTAAGCTCCCTAGCCGATAGCGCTACAAAATAGAAAAGGCCTAAACTTGCTGTTTCTTAAACAAGGGGGTTTGTGTATGGCATTAGTAGAAGCATGCTGTTTTTATGTAAATCACTCCGGTGTAATTAAAAAAATACATAACTCCAAAAACAACTGCAAGATAGAAGAAAGGCCCTAACCAGTCAAGAAAACTGGTATCAACAGATGTTTTCAGCCTCTCCCGGGCTCACATCTTTACTTAGTGCCATTGCTGGGCCCCTTATTCTGTTCGTACTTGCCCTCACTGTGGGCCCGTGTGCTTTCAACGCCCTTCTCAAGTTAATCAGAACTCGCTACAAGATATCAAGTTGATGGTTCTTAAAACCAATTATCAGGTTTTAGCAAATAAAAAAGTTAGGGAATCAAGGATTTGATTTAGTTACTAGAAGAGGAGGGAATGTTAAGGCTTAATAGAATAAAATAATTTGTCTTAAGTTACTCCATTTTGAAAAGCTTAAGTGCCACCCCCCCATTCTAGGAGAGGTATGTTATTTTAGAAAAGCAAGTCCCTGTGACCTTGCAAATATCTACTCATAAATGTGAGCAAGAAGTTTTGCAAAATCTTCTGGTCCAAGATAAGCTGAGCAGGACATGCTGAACTACCCGCATCCCTGTTATCTTGTGTAAACACCCTTTCCCATTCCTTGCTCTACCCCCCTCGCCTTGCTGGTTTTAAGTGTATAAAAGGGAAAGAAAAATTTGGCCAGACGCTTCAGCTTTGGACCCTGTGTGGCCATGCTGTAGCCCAAATCCGGAGTTGTCTTCTTGTCTATTTGTCTTTTTGCCTTTCTGTAATAAAGTTTTGCTTTGTTACTTTGCAGCTGCTTGTGGGTCAGTGGTCTGTGTGGGAGCGACTCCGTAACACTTCCTGACGTTCTTGCATTATTTTCGTTGTGGATTTTTGTTGTTGTTTGTTTTCTCCGGTTCTGGGGTGCCTATCAGGGATACTCTCCCACATTCTCATGCTTTCCTCAGAGTTTGTTATATATATAAATTGTCTTTTCTTGGGAGTTTACGTAATAAAATAGGATCCGATTAAACAATTTCTACACATGTTGTTCAATGACATAGGCTACATGTTTCACATTATACCAACTTTTGGGGGGAGTGGAAATGCGCTCCATCTATATTTTAAGAAATAGATTTCAAGGGGAAATGGAGTGTCATGGTTATCTAGTGTCTGTATAATAGAAAGATCATATGTGGAAGACTTCAGCAAACAAATTTATTTTCTCAATGTTTAAGAAGCTAGAAATAAAAATCAGGCAATTAGCTTTAGTTCCAGGCCATTTCTCTCTGTTACTCGGGGTGAAGGACATTCCTCTTCAGCTTGTTTTTGGTTCCCCTTCTGCCTCGGCACCTATATTTCCCGTGTCCACTTGCCTTCTCTGCTTTTTACAATTTTTTAAATAAATCATTTTCTTGGGGCTGTCACACCTCTCATAACAACCTATACATCAGTTGTACTGAAACATTTGTGCATACTTAGACATCATCCTTTTCTAAACGGTTTCTTTCTTTTTGAGTCCTTGGCGTCGGCTCCTCTTTTTTGCCCCTTTTTCCATACTCTCCCACCCTCATGGGACCCTCATCAATGCTAAATTATTATTGTTTTGATATCTTACAGTGCCCGCTGTCTCCCTTCACCCAAGTTACTGTTGTTTGTCCCCGTGGCTGTGAGGTGGGGTGATTATACATTCATCACTGTAGTCGGTTACCAGCGTCTCCCATTTCTCCTCCCACCTTCCCCCTACCAACAGGTATCGCACCTCCCATTCCTGTTCCACATGGATGACCAGTTCTGGATTCAGTATGTCGAAAGATCTTATCTGCGCCAGGGCATATGCTCAAGTGTAGCTTGATTGTGAGTTGAAACTCGGGTCATGAGAGTGAGGTGGAGGGGAAGAATGACAGAACTAAGGAACATTGTGTGTTCTCTCGGTGTTATGCTGCACCCTGGCTGTCCTGTTCTTTCCCTTGACCCTTGTGTGAGGGAATGTCCACTTGTCTCTGGATGGGCTTTGGATCTCCACTCTGAATTCCATCATTTGCATTGTGTTATTAGTTTGGTTTTTGATGCCTGGTATCTTATTCTGTCTTCACCTCGTGGTCACAAAGGCTGGTGTGCTTCTTCCATAGGGTTTTGTGGCTTCCGAGTTACATGGCCGATGTTTATGTTCAAGCCTTTAAGACCCCACATGCTATATCTTTTGAAAGCTGGACACCATCAGCTTTCTTCACCTCCTTTGCTTATGCACACATTTGTCTTGAGCAAACATGTTGGGAAGGTGAGCATCATGGTCTTCCAAGTTAATAGAACAAAGTGTTCTTGAACTGAGGAGTACTTGAGTGGAGGATCAATGTCCATCTGCTACCTCAATACTAAACCTATAAGTAAATATATGCACATAGATCTATTTCCCCATCAACATATTTAAATATATTTATACATGTACACGCCTGTATTTAGACCTTTATAAATGCCCTTTGCCTACTAGTTCTTTCCTTGATTTCCTTTTACTTTCCTCTTGTCCCACTGTCATGCTCAGCCTTCTTTTGGGTTTCAGTAATTCCTCTTGGTTACATTGCCCTTGATCAAGTCCTAACAGGCCTCTTACACAGGCCTCGACACTGATTTTGGATCACTTGTCGTTCCCTTGTCCCTCGGTTGATTAACACCACTTCCTTTCCTCCACCTCCCCCTTTGCCATGTACCCCGGGGAACACTGGTCCCATTGCTTTCCCCTCCAGATGGTTTATCCAGCCTATCTTCTAGACATAGACCTGAGGAGATCATAATATGCACACAAAAAACAAGACAGAGCAAAAGAAAGTGACAAAAGGAAGCAAAACTATGGCACCACCAAAAAGCCAATGACACAAAAAAGGGAAAGCCTGTAAATGGTTCAAGGCCTGTTTGCTGACCTTTAGGAGTGTTCTCTGGTTGAGTCTGATTGGGTTACACGCACTGGACCAAAAGTCGTTTGTGGTACTCCACAGGACTTCCTTGTTCTGCTCCCCGTGCTGTTCTGTTGCATTCCTCCAGAGTTTTGCCTCGGTATGGTGGTGTCAGATCGGGCACAAATCCCCCACTGTCTCCAGTGTTGTCCCCTGAAGGGCTATGTGTCAGTGAGGGATGTCGTGTCTCATAGTGGGGCCAGCCATATGGTCCTCTCTGTGCATTGGCTGCTCTGAGTGGGGATATCATCCTCAAGGCTTGGTGGGCCAGGGTGTGCTCCACTCTCTCTTCCTCGCCCGTCATTTGCTCCCCAGTGCTCTGATCAGACATGTCACTCTCCCTGAGCTATAGCTTCAATGCGGTCCTCTGATGTAAATTCTTCTGTGGGGAGGGGTGGCTGTCCACGAAGTAGGGATTGGGGCCTGGCCCTCAGACCTTTCTCTTGGTTCCCTGCTTCATGCCAGTATATTGCATTCACATCTTGGAGCACCGGCATGAAGCCTGGTCCCTCTTTCCCTATGGAGATATAAACAATACCCTCGCCTTGGGTGGGTCAGTGCCCTTTTCTCCACTATTCATTTCTCCTTTTTTTCCTTTTTATTTTTACCTTTTCCTTTTCAGTTGGCTACCATATGTACCCCCTGGATTTGGTCTGTCCCATTCCATACTACCTGGACCTCACTCAGGAACGTTTGTGTACATTTGCTCTTGCCCTATGCCCCTTTTGCATTTTTTAAGCTTACCTCAGCGAAATCATGTTGCACTTGTTCTCTTGTGCGTGGATTACTTCACTTAGCATCATATCATCCAGCGATGTGCTTATTGCGTTCATCAGTACTTCTTAGTGATGTGTAGTGCTCCATTACATTTATGTACCACGGTTTTTTAATCCATTCGTATGTTGATGGAAATTTGGGTTGTTTCCAACTCTTTGCCTTTGTGAATTGTGGCGCAAGGAACATTAGAGCGCAGCTGTCTGGCCGTGGCTTGTTCCTTGCCTCTCTGGGTGTATGTCCACTAGAGGATTTCTGGGTCGTAAGATAGGTAATTTTCCATCTGCTTTAGAAATCACCAAATGGATTGCCATCGTGGCTGTATATACCTACAGGTTCACCAGCAGTGGATGATAGCTCCTATCTCACCACAGCCCCTCCAACACTTGTTGCTTTCTGATTCTTTGAATTGGGCTTTCTTTGAAGGCATTAGGTGGTACCTCATTGTTGTTTTCATTTGCATTTCTCTTATGGCTAAAGATCGGGAACATTTTCTCATATGTTTGTTGGCCATTCTGATTTTTGCCCCCTGTGAAACTTCTGTTCAGGTCCTTTGCCCACCTCCTCAGTGGGAAATAGGTTTTTCTCTTTTGGGAAGCTAGCAGAATAGTGTAGATTTTAGTAATGAGGCCTTTGTCTGATTTGTCATTGCTAAAGATGTTTTCCCAGTCCGTGGACTGCCTTAGTACCCTCTTGGTGAATTATTTCGATGTACATAGGTGTCTTATCTTCAGTATATACCATTTCTCAATTGGTGACTCCTCTGTATGTATGTCCTTCCCTATTTCTGATAGCCTAAGTATTTCCTGCCCCAAAGTTCTCAGGTGTATCCTTTTCCCCTCATTGATGGCCCTAATTGTTTAGGATTTTACCTTGAGCTCGGTGGTCTACCTTGAGTTGATCCCTTTGCATGGAGTGAGATAAAGGTCTTACTTCATTTTTCCACAGGGAGATCTCCATTTTTTTCCAGCACCACTTGTAGAAGAGGGCATCTGCTTCCCATTTGATATTTTGGGGGCCCTTATCAAAGATCAGTTGTCTGTATGCTGATGATCTGATTCCTGCGTGTTGTTCTTTTCCATTGGTCTGCGTACCTGTCATTGTATCAATACCATGTGGATTTGACCACCGTGGTTGTATAACATATGCCAAAGTCAGGTAAAGGAAGCCCTCCCACTGTATCCTTCCTTTTGAGGAGTTCTGGGCTAATTCGGGGCTTCTTCTCTCTCCATAAGGAGTTGGTAATCAGGTTTTCCATTTCTTTGAAGAAAGAGGAGGGTAATTTCATTGGGATTTTGCATTAAACTTAGATAGTGCCTTGGCCAAAACTGGCATATTCACTAGGTTGAGACTTCCAATCCATAAGCATGGGCTATCCTTCCATTGGTTGAGTTCACCCTTGCTTTCTTGTAATAGTGTTCTGTAGCTTTCCTCATATAAATATTTTGTTCTTTTAGTCAGGTATAGCCCTAGTTATTTCCATTTGTGCTTTGCTATTGTCAAGGGTACCACCTTTTGGTATCTCCTCTTCTGTGGTCTTATTCGATGTGTATTGCAGTCTGATACACTTCTGTTTGTTGGTGTTGTAACCTGCCACTCTGCGATGTTCCCCTCTCACTTCCTGCACTCCCCTCAGGTGCTTTTGGGATTTTCCATATATAAAATCATATCATCTTCAAACAACGATAGCTTCACCTCTTCCTTCCCCAAGTGAATACCTTTCACGCCATTTGTTTGCCTTACCTTTTGTGTTGGGTGTTTTTCTAGTAACACTTGTTGAAGAGGGCATCAGCTTCTCATTTGATAATTTTGGGGTCCTTATCAACGATCAGTTGTCTCTATGCTGATGATTTCATTTCTAGGTTTTCGTTCTATTCAATCGGTCCGAACATCTGTCATTATAACAGTACCATGTGGTTTTCACCATGGTGGTTCAATCGTAGGTGCTAAAGTCAGGTAAAGCAAGTCCTTCGACTTTATCCTTCTTCTTGAAGAGTTCCCTGAGAATTCTGGCCTTCTTCTCTTTCCATATGAAATTGCTGGTCAGTGTTTTCCAATTCATTGACAAAGGATGTTGGTACATGTAGTAGGGTACCATTACATTTGTCTAGTACCTTGGGCATGACAGAAATCTTTGCTATACTACGTGTTCTGATGTATGACCATGGGATATCCTTCCATTTCTGGAGGTCACTTTGGGGTTTCTTGTAATAGTGATCTGTAGTTCTCCACATTCAAATCGTTTTGGGCTTTTTGGTTAGGTATACCCCTAGGTATTTAAATTTGTCAACGTATCCAGCCCTTAACACATCATCATGGGTTCAGTAGGCACAATTATACAGGGATAATAAGTAAAGACTATAGTCAAGTCATAGAGAATCAGAAGAGACAGAAGATATGTTGAAATAATGGAGTCAAACACATTTCATGGTTGCATGATCATCTCAGCTCCTCTTGGTGGTACAGGCCAGGAGAGAGTGCAGGAGAGATTTACTGATAACCAAGGCTTATATATCTTTGGGGGTATGCATGGCTCTTAATTGCAGGTAGAGACATACATCACAGAAAGGGGTTGTACAATAGCCAATACAATCAATGGGGGGGATATACAATGTGCATAAGCGGAACAGCAAGCAGATGAGCTGGGGTGACGGCATGACAGGAAAGGGTGGAATTAGAGATATACGTGTGACAAGAAGGGTGAACCATTCATTCATGATGGCGGCCTACCTTGGTCACTCTTGAGTGGCCTTGACCTCCCTGGGCTTTCCTACAAGAAAACAATTTACTACTGCCCTTATCAGAAGGAGGTGGGCCCTACTTAGGGTGTGACAGACTGCACAGTCTGATTCCTCTAGATAGCTGATAACCCTTAGGGAGTATAACCTCTGACCTACTTCTGTTCACCTCCAAGTGGATAGTCACTTACCACGTGTAGGAGGCAGCTTAGTTTGCCATATATTTAGGCGAAACAACTTGGGAGAAGTCTTTCTGTTTCCAACTTCAATTTGTGCTGTATTATTGTGAAGGGTACTAAATTGTTTATCTTCTCTTCCATGGACTATGCTGATGGATATAGTAGTTCCATAGCCTGCTGTTTGTTGATCTTGTATGCTTCCACTCTGCCATATTCCTCTCTCACTTCTTGCACTCCCCTTGTGGAGCTTTTGGGTTTTCTGTTTATAAAATTATATCACAAAAAAAAATTATATCACCTGAGAATAAAGATAATTTCACCTCTTTTTCCTCAGATGTATACCACTGATCTCTTTCCTTTCCCTTATGTTGTTAACTAGGAACCCCAGAACGTTGTTAAATAGAAGAGGGTGCAAGGGGCATCCAGTCTGGTTGACATTTTCAGCGCGATTCCTTTGTCTTTTTTCCACTGAATACAAATTTTGGTGTTAACTTTTCATTTGTAGCTTCATATATAGCTTGTTGTAGAGGGCAAATTAGAAGAATTTTTATATTATCTTGAAGAATTTCCCTTCCATTCCGATCTTTGTAATGTGTTAAACAGGAACGGGTGCTGGATGATATTGAATGTTTTTTCTGTGTGTATTGATATTATCATGTGGTTTTATTCCTCTTTCTTACCAATACCCTGAAAAAGGCTAATGGACTTGCAGATGTTGAAACCTCCATGCATCCTTGGAATGAATCCCACTTGTTCATGGAGAATTATTCGTTTTATCATATTTTGAATTATATTGACCAGTATTTTGTTAAGGATTTTGAATCAATGTTCATTAGAAAGATCAGAATGTCATTCTCAATCCTTGTGGATCCTTCCCCACTTTAACTATCGGTAATCTGCTAGATTCATAGAGAAAATTTGGGAGTTGGCCATTTGTGTAGGATTGTTGTCAGCTCTTGCCTGAATGCTTGCCAGCATTTTCCTGTGAAGCCATCTGGCCCAGGGGATATTTTAGTTGACATTTTCTTGATAACCTTGTCTATTTTCTCTGTTTCTCTGAGTCTGTTGAGTTGCTTGTGGTCCATCTGGGAGGGTATTTGTCCATGTCTTCCAGGATGTTGAATTCATTGGTGTAACGGTACTCATAGTACTATACAATTCAGCTTTAAATATCATTAGAGCCCATTGTAGTTTTCCCTGTTTTATCCCTCAGTGGCGTGACTATTGTTATATGTTCCTTTCTTTCTTTGGTTAGGTTTGCAGTGGCCTACCTATTCTGTTAATCTGTTCAAAGAAACAACTATTTTACTGCATTGATTTGTTTGCATTGTTTTCACGTTTTCCAAGTTATTCACGTCTGCCCTAATTGTTTGTTATTTCGTTTCTTTTGCCATTTGTAGCATTGTCCTGTTAACTCTGTCATCAGGATCAATCACACCACTTAGTACGGTGACACTCTTCCTGACCTGTTGATCCAAAGGCATGAGAAGTCCAAAGTGGCCAGGGGGCATTCTCAGCTGCCACTTCAGTGGAATCCGTGCTGTGTTTCCAGGTGGGAGAGTTCCTTTCTTCAGGACCAGGACCTCCAGGCCTGAGGAACACAGGGTTGTTGGGACAGGAAGCAAACATGCTTCAAGGGGATCACTAGGAGTAATAGTGAGTGGTGCCACTCCAGCTTCCACCCCTTGGTTCCTGGACCCATGAATTCTGGCTCTTGGAGACACAGCACCATATATTGGCCGCTGGTTTAGAGCGTATACAGCTTCCTGGAGATCAGGAAGCCCCGCAAGTTGTTGCCACCTACTTGGCGTCGTAATTGCGTCTTTAGGAGCCCATTCCATCGTTCCATCAAGCTGGCAGCTTCAGGATGATGAGGAACATGATACGGCCAGTGGATTCCATGGGAATGGGCCCATTGCCACACTGGATTTGCTGTGAAGTGAGCTCCTTGATCTGAAGCAAAGCTATGTGGGATGCCATGCCGGTGCATGAGGCATTCTTTGAGTCCACAAATAGTAGTTTTGGCAGAAGCATCACGTGCAGGGAAGGCAAGTCCATATCCAGAGTAGGTGTCTATTCCAGTAAGAACAAAACGCTGTCCCCTCCATGATGGAAGTGGTCCTATGGATTCAACCTGCCACCTAGATGCTGGTTGATCTCCCCGAGGAATTGTCCCATCTCTTGAACGTAATATTGGTTTCTGTTGCTGGCAAATGGACACTCAGCAGTGGCAGTGGCCAAGTCAGCCTTGGTGAGTGGAAGTCCATGTTGCTGTGCCCATGCATAACCTCCATCCCTGCCGCCATGTGCACTTTGTTCATGTGCCCATTGGGCGATAACAGGGGTGGCAGAGGAAAGAGGAGGACCAGTCTCCACAGCGTGTGTCATCTTATCCACTTGATTATTAAAGTCCTCCTCTTCAGAGGTAATCCTTTGGTGAGCATTCACGTGAGATACAATTAACTTTACTTTCTTGGCCCATTCAGAGAAGTCTATCCACATACCTCCTTGTCACCAATTTTCCAATCATGGTCCTTCCAATTCCCTGACCATTCAGCCAAGCCATTAGCCACTGCCCATGAATCAGTATATAATCTCACATCTGGTCATTTTTCCTTATATGCAAACTGAACGGCCAGGTGCACTGCTCGAAGTTCTGCCCATTGGGAAGATATCCCTTCACCACTGTCCTTTACGGAGATCCCAGAAAAGGGCTGTAGTGCTGCTGCTGTCCACTTATGAGTGGCACCTGCATATCGTGCAGAGCCGACCGTAAACCAAGCATGACTTTTTTGGTCTTCACTTAAAGTATGGTAAGGAACTCCCCAGGAGGCCATAGGTGCAGACTGGGAGAACGGAGGCAATGTAACAGGAGTGGAGACTGTTGGCATTTGGGCCACTTCTTCTTGCAGCTTACTTGTTCCTTCAGGTCCTGCTTTGGCCCGATCTCGTATATACCACTTCCATTTAACAAGGGAGTGTTGCTGCGCACATCCAACTTTATGATTACGTGGGTCAGACAATAGCCACTTCATGATAGGTAATTCAGGCCTCATGGTGACTTGGTGGCCCATGGTGAGGCCTTCAGTCTCCAGCCAGGCCCAGTAACAGGCCAACAGCTGTTTTTCAAAGGGGGAGTAGTTGCTTGCAGAGGATGGCAAGACTTTACTCCAAAATCCCAATGGTCTATCTACGCTGTGATTCACGAATAAGGGTCTGCCAAAGACTGCACACTGCATCTTGATCTACAACTGACACCTCTAGCACCATTGGGTCAGCTGGATCATATGGTCCCAGTGGCAAAGCAGCTTGCACGGCAGCCTGCACTTGTTGAAGAGCCTTTTCTTGTTCTGGGCCCCACTCAAAAATGGAGGCTTTTCGTGTCACTTGATAAATAGGTCGAAGTAGAACACCCAAGTGAGGAATATGTTGCCTCCAAAATCCGAAGAGGCCCACTAGGCGTTGTGCCTCTTTTTTAGTCGTTGGGGGAGCTAAATGTAATAGCTTATCCTTCACTTTAGTAGGAATATCTCGACATGCCCCACACCACTGGACCCCTAGAAATTGTACTGATGTGGAGGGTACCTGAATCTTTGTTGGGTTAATTTCCCAACCCCTTGTACGCAGATATTGTACCAATGAATTTAGAGTCTTTGATACATCCTCCTGAGTGCGTCCAATCAGCATAATGTCATCAATATAATGGACCAGTGTGACATGCTGTGGAATAGACAGGTGGTCAAGGTCCCTTCGGACTAAATTATGGCACAGGGCAGAAGAGTTGATGTACTCCTGGGGGAGAGTTGTGAAAGTATATTGTTGCCCTTGCCAGGTGAAGGCAAACTGCTTCTGGTGGGCCTTTGAGACTGGTATGGAGAAGAAGGCATTAGCCAGATCAATAGCTGCATACCATGTACCAGGAGAAGTATTAATTTGCTCAAGCAATGTAATCACATCTGGGCCAGCAGCTGCAATTGGAGCTGACGATAATCCACTGTCATTCTCCAGGATCCATCTGTCTTCGTTACAGGCCAAATTGGTGAACTAAATGGGGGAGGTAGTAGGAATCACCACCCCTGCATCTTTCAAGTCTTTGATGGTGGCACTGATCTCTGCAATCCCTCCAGGCATGCGGTATTGCTCTTGGTTTACTCTTTTCCTAGGTAATGGCAATTCTAATGGTGTCCACTTGGCCTTTCCTACCATGATAGCCCTTATTCCACATTTTAGGGATCCGATATGGGGGTTCTGCCAGTTACTAAGTATGTCTATTCCAATGATGCATTCTGGAACTGGGGAAATAACCACAGGATGGGTCCCGGGGCCCACTGGACCCACAGTGAGGCGTACTTGAGCTAAAACTCCATTGATAGCTTGACCTCCATAAGCCCCCACTCTGATTGGTGGGCCTTTGAAACATTTTGGGTCTCCTGGAATTAGTGTCAGTTCTGAGCCGGTGTCTAGTAATCCCCGAAAAGTTTGATTATTTCCTTTCCCCCAATGAACAGTCACTGTTGTGAAAGGCCGCAGGTCCCTTTGGGGAAGGCTAGAAGGAAGACTAACAGTATAAACCTTCAGTGATGTAGCAGGATCCTCCTTACAAGGGACCCGGCCTCCCCTTCATTCAAGGGGTTGTGGGTCTGTAAACTGGCTCAGGTCTGGGAATTGATTGAGCGATCGTGACTGTCTATTCTGCTGTTCACCTGATCTACCATTCTTTTGCCTGTACAGATCACGTAAATATTTAGTAGGCTTCCCATCTATTTCATTCCTAGGGACACTGCGGCTAAGTAGCCAATGCCATAATTCCACACGAGACAGGTTGCTTTGATTGTTATTGAAAACTCGTTGTCTATTAGAACCACGCCCACCCTGTCTCCGTGGATCCAGTGCTGACACCTGCCCTCTACCATCACAGGGACCAATCAGCCCCATTGTGGGCAAATGTCGGAGTTCGCTTCGGGCAGTGGCCACTGTTAATCCTGGTGCACATAGAATAGCAATTACAGGAGTCTTAAGAGATGCTGGGGCCCACTTCACAAACTTGTTCCTTATGGTTATGGTAAAGGGTATGTCTTCAGGTCACCCCCTTTTTGGATCTATGGGAATATCTTGATAGATCCATTCTAACATACCAATTTCTCTAAGCTTTTGGATGCCTTCCTCTACAGTGTACCAAGGCAGGTCAGGGTCTTCAAGTTGGTCTAATCTAGGCCATCTGGCAGTCCATGCTTCATTGAACTAACCACATAAAGACTTAGATCCTTTTTTAGCCTGTCTCGCAGAGACATTGAAAGAAGAGTCTGTGCTTAGGGGTCCCATATCCAGAAACTCAGACTGGTCTAATATTACATTTCGTGCACCAGTATCCCACACCCTGAGTAACCATTCCCAGGGGTATTCTCCAGGCTTTTGCTTGTACGTATTTGAGAACTCAAGCAGGTCTTTATGTGTGTAGCGCACTTCTTCTTGGATAATCTTCTCAACCTCACCTTTAGGAGGTTTCTGAGACTTCATTTTAGTGACAGGTCTAGTGGAAATAATGGGTGCTGAGGGTGTTTCCTGGGTGCTCTCAGCAATACCTTGCGAGGCATCTTCCTCAGGTAATGCTACTGATGCAGCCCCACCTGGCCTATCAACTTGAATCGTTTGGCTAATCTGCTCAGGTGTTTCTAAGGGCTCAATATCCTCTACTTCCGGATCATCAGCCCCTATGTTCCCATCCCATGTTTCAGGGTCCCAACTTTTCCCAATGAATGCCCTTACTTTGGTTTCAGACACTACTCTAGATCTGCAATTCAGCTGCTGTTCTCATTCAGCCACTCGTATAATGAGACTCTGGACCTGGTTCTCAGCAATGTCAGCTCTTTTACTAGAGGAGAGAAGGCTCTCCTTTGTAGCACAGATGGAAGTTTTCAAATCTGTTAGTCTGCATGTGAGGCGTGCTTTTGAGGCTCTGAGATCATCCCTCTCCTTAATAACACTTTCCATCGTATGAAGGACCAGCCAACCAGCTTCGCTATACTTGTCATTTTCACAAAACTCCTGGAAAATATCAAATATACGATTGCCAAGAGCATCTCCTTTATCCAGCATGTCATCTACTTTAGGTGCTACTTTAATATTATCTTTGCTATTTCAGACCATGGATTAGTACGGGTAGTAGACGTATCCCCGTCAAGACTAAATAGGTTGGAAAACCAATTTAAGAAATCCATATTTGGTGCCAAAGGGACCAGGTATAAGGCATCATGCAAAAAAAAAGAATATGTGTGCGTGTGTGTGTATATATATATATATATACCATAATGAATGAAGGGGGAAGTGCAGAGTGGAGACCCAAGGCCCAAGCGTCGGCCACTGGAGATCCCCTCAGAGAGGGGTTTAGGAGAGGAGATGGGTCAGTCAGGGTGCGAGGTAGTGCCGATGAAGAGCAAAGCTTTCCCCCAGATTCTGGATGCTTCCTCCCCCCAACTACCATGATCCGAATTCTACCTTAGAGGGCTGGATAGGGCAGAGGTTGTACATTGGTAATATGAGGGCTGGAGGCACAGGAAATCCAGGGTGGATGATATCTTCTGGACCAAGGGTGTGAGGGATGATGCTGGGAGAGTATAGGGTGAGTGGGTTGGAAGGGGGAACTGATTACAAGGATCCACATGTGACCTCCTCCCTGGGAGAGGGACGGCAGAAAATGTGGGAAGGGAGACTTGGGATAGAGCAAGATATGACAAAATAACGATGTATAAATTACAAAGGGCACATGAGGGAGGGGGGAAAGGGGAGGGAGGAGGGGAAAAAAAGGACCTGATGCAAAGGGCCTAAGTGGAGAGCAAATGCTTTGAGAATGATTGGGGCGGGGAATGTATGCATGTGCTTTATACAATTGATGTATGTATATGTATGGATTGTGATAAGAGTTGTATGAGTCCCTAATAAAATGTAAAAAAAGAAAAGGAAAAAAAAGAAAGAAAAGAAAATGATTAGGCCAAAGAATGTACAGATGTGCTTTACACAATTGATGTATGTATATGTATGGACTGTGGTAAGAGTTGTATGAGCCCCTAATAAAACGTTTAAAAGAAAAAAGAGAAATCCATATTTGTCAAACTGGCTGCAGCGCCAGGCCAGGCGCAGGGGCGGCGGAGGCAGTGGCGAGGGCGGCATGAGAGCGAGGCTCTGTCCCTGCGCAGGCCCAGGCCAGCGGCGGCTAGGAGGGCGAGGCACGCTGACCTGCAGGCCGCGAGCGGCGGCAGCGGCGGCAAGGGGCGCAGGGGTTCCTGGGAGGCGCAGCGTCAGGCCCCGGCGCGCGCCCGCCGCCCCTTCCCCGCGCCGCGGCCGCCCGGGCAACTTGTGGCCAAAGTTTGGCCCCAGCCTCAGGAGTGCGCGGGGCGGGCCGCGAAGTTGGCTGTGGCCCCCGCCGCGGCTCGGGCCGGCCCATGGCCCGCGCGCCCCCGCCGGAGCCCCTGGGCGGCCGGGCTCCTGCCCCCGGGGCCACCGGGCCTCAACGCCAGTGCGCCTCCCCCGGCCCCGGGCCCGCGCACGCGTGGGAAAGTTGGCCTGGAACCGGCCCGACCAGTTCCGCCGGCGCGCACACCGGCCGCAGAAGTTGGTGCTGCAAAACTTTTTTGGGGGGTTCCGCGGGAGCCCCCGTGCGTCGGGACCGGATGCGCGCCGGCTAGCGACCCCTGGGCCGAGAGAGGTACCCCCAGAGCGACGCGCAGCGGGGGCGCCCCGGACCCGCGGCCCGGGGGCTATGGCCATGGTGGCCGGAGGCTGGGGCGGCCCCGGCGGCGGTGGAGACGCGAATGGCGTGGACAAGGTGGGTGGCTACCCGCCCGCCACCGAGGACTCGGCCTCGCCCCCGGGCGCCGCCAGCGACGCCGAGCAGGGCGACGAGGAGCGGCAGGGGCTGCAGGTGGACTGTGTGGTGTGCGGGGACAAGGCGAGCGCAAGCACTAGGGCGTCCTCACCTGCCAGGGCTGCAAGAGCTTCTTCAAGCGGAGCATACTCCTCAACCTCAGCTACACCTGCAGGTCCAACCGTGACTGCCAGATTGACCAGCACCACCGGAACCAGTGTCAGTACTGTTGCCTCAAGAAGTGTTCCGGTCGGCATGCGCAAAGAGGCCGTGCAGCGGGGCCGCAGCCCCCACTCGCCGCCAGGTCCTGGCGCCGCGTCTCTGGCAGCCCCCCTGGGCTTGGCGCTGGCGGAGGCGGTGGGCGGAGACCTCTTCCCTGGCCAGCCAGTGTGGGAGCTGATCGCACAGCTGCTGCGCGCCAAGCCCTACCTGGCGGTGGCCGGCCACTTTGGCACGGGCGCGGCGAGCGCCTTCGGCCCGGGCGGCGCGGGCGCGGTGCTGGGCATCGATAACGTGTGTGGAGCTGGCGGCGCGGCTGCTCTTCAGCACCGTGGAGTGGGCGCGCCACGCGCCCTTCTTCCCCGAGCTGCCCGTGGCCGACCAGGTGGCCCTGCTCCGGCTCAGCTGGAGCGAGCTGATCCTGCTGAACGCGGCGGAGGCCGCCCTGACCCTGCACACTGCGCCTCTGCTGGCCGCAGCCAGGCTGCACACCGCTCCGTTGGCCGCCGAGCGGGCGGTGGCCTTCATGGACCAGGTGCGCGCCTTCCAGGAGCAAGTGGACAAGCTGGGCCGCCTGCAGGTGGACTCGGCGGAGTATGGCTGCCTCAAGGCCATCGCGCTCTTTACTCTTGATGCCTGTGGCCTCTCAGACCCAGCACACGTGGAGAGGCTGCAGGAGAAGGCGCAGGTGGCCCTGACCGAGTACATGCTGACCCAGTACCCAGCCCAGCCCCAGTGCTTCGGCCGCCTGCTGCTGCGTCTGCCTGCCCTGCGCGCCGTCCCAGCCTCACTCATCTCTCAGCTGTTCTTCATGCGCCTGGTGGGCAAGACACCCGTTGAGACGCTGATCCGAGACATGCTGCTCTCGGGGAGTACTTTCAACTGGCCTTAGGGCTCCGGCCAGTGACCGACCTCCAGCGACACAGATGCTCGGGGTCCCCAGGCCAAGGATAGGGACAGCCTCCCCAAGTGGCTAACCAGAACCATGACTAGGGCGAAAGATCATTATGTAATATGCAGTAGCCCTTAGTGACCCTGGTTACAATTTGACTCGGAGGCTACTGGACTTCAGAGCCTTACAAGCCTGGAAGGTTTATTTCAGGCACAGCAAGCACATGCCTCGGCGGTGCTGACTTGCGTTCTGCACCTGGATAGGCACCTGAAGTCATTTGGAGAGGATGTCTATGTAAGTTGGTTTTACATAAATTTCTGTGCTGGATTCCTTGTGCTTGTGGATTTTCTTGTCCTTCTTGGTTTGCTGTTATTTTACTACTGAGTTGGCTTTTGTGGTTTTCTTCATTTTGATGAGGTTTCTTTCCTATTTCTTACGACATTCCCTTGATAGTTATTTTCTTATCTAGTGTAAGATGGTCATGTTTCTCTTGTGTACTGCTTGCCTTCCTCTCCATACAGTTTCTTTGCATGTACTTTTCTCCCCCTATTTGCTTCGTGTTTGTCTCCATTGCAGATTGATATTTGTAGCTCTCTCTTTTCAGTCTTGTGTCATATTTGCAGAACTGCTTCACCTTGGTTACTGTCTGGTGGGGACTGCCTTGCTCATTGATCTCAGGTTTATGTTTGCTCTTCCTTTTGATTCTCCATCCATAGAATAGCCTTCGTATTTTTTTATAACTCATTCCGCTTCTTTGGATTTCTGGAATTCTCCTTGACTGAAAATGCCCTTATTTCTTCTTCATATTTTGCTGGATTTAAGATCCTTGCTTGGCAGTTATTTCTTTTAAAGTTTCATATATGTTGTCACGTTGCCTTATGCCTGCAGAGGTTTGTTGAAGGAAAACAAACAAACAGAAAACCACACTCAGCTTAATTGTTTGCTTTCCCTTTGCAGACCCCCTGCTGGGGCTGCTTCCATAAATGTGCTCCTTACAGTTCTGCTCACAGGCGTGCCCTCGTGGCTCTCAGATTTTGCGTCCATGGCTTTATTCTGAGAAGTCCACTCTCCCATGCCATTTTCCCTGAGCCTTTGGATCCCTCTCCTAGGGAATGCTACTGTAGGTCTGATACGTCTGCTTGACTTACTGTAGATGGCCAACCAATGAATGACTACATCAACCCCGCAAGCTCCAATACTGGACAGAGAATCTGTGCTGAGTGGGCCATATCAATAAACTGAGACTTATCAGAGTTTATGTTCCTTGCACAATAATCGCACAACCTTTATAACGATCCTGACACATAGTCTGCAGGTTTCTGTCTGCACAAGTTAAGGAATTCTAGAATATTTTTGGGGGGTAGAGCATAGCTGTTCCTGGCCCAACACCTGGGCTTCACTTTGGGAACTTGCTATGAGTTAAGTCTAGGTAGAGGTCTGGAGGCCATAAACCGTGGGAGGTGTTTCCTGGGCCCATGCAGCGGTGTCTTGCTCCAGATACAGCCTAAGCACCATTATCGGCACACATCCCAAACTCAGTCATTTGGACGCATGGGGACCCTACAGGACAGAGTAGACCTGCTCCTGTGGGTTCTGAGACTGTAATTCTTCATGAGAGAAGAAAACCTGGTCTTTTGTTAGGGGAGCTGCCCTTGGTTTGACCTTTCTGCTCTTGTGTTTTGTAGCACAGAGGATGATCACTGTGCCATCAGGGCCAGGGATGAAAACACCTTCTTGGTTCGTAGTGATAGATTTCTCAAAACTTACCGAGAGATGTGGGGTATGTACAGTAGCTTTAGGGCTTGCATCAGACATCAGAACCAATTTAGACAACTCATCTTTTCTCATTCTGTTTCTTTAGAACCTCTCCTGGTCCCGTCAAGTCAACTCTGATGCGGAACAACCCTCTACAACAGGGTAAGCTTCCCCTCTGTGTTCCAGAGACGGTTATTCATTATTGCATTAAAATGTTTCTTCCTTTTGCTGTGGTGTAACACGTGGTTTTGAACTGTTGACCTTGACCTTAGCAGCCAATGCATAAGCGCTATGCCACCAGGGTTCTCTAGAGAAGCAAGACCAAGGATACTTGTATGATACATGTATGGACAAATAGAGATTTATATCCACAATTGCCTAAACAGCTATAGAAGCAAGTAAGTCCAGTTTGGTTCAAGTTCATCGGTCATATATAAGCGGGAGACTTCTCCTGTCTCATAGATCTACGGGAACTGATGGACATGAAAGAGGAAGATGCAGGAAGAGGGTCTCGGGTGGGGAAGGCAGCGCTGCATGAATCTGAGGTGGGATGAATCAATACAAGTTGACATTCCACTGATGGTTAGTGTGATCAGTAGATGACCTAACAGGAAATTGACAAACCAGATGTAGAATCCAGAAGTGGACAAAGGGAAATGGGCAAGACAAAGCACGCTTCTGCACAGGATTCCTCTTATAATAGAGACGACAACCCAGAAGAGGGCTCATGGGACTTACACCTGATCGATAGGTTGGACTCTAACTCTATTTTCACACAAACAGGTCCAGCTGACAGAAATTCTAATGATCACAGATGAGAAAGAGAATGTTCAAATGTGGTGCACAAAAGGAAAATTAGGACCGCCTCATTCCTCATAAGACACGATGCTTTCTCATTGTCTTTTCCGATAAGAGCAGAACTTTGTGTATCAGCAATTGACGCCGTCTGGCACTTCTGAGTGATGTAACTCTCTCTCTATATGTATCTGATGAATCCACAACTGATGAAAGCGTAGATAGTTGATGGTCCTATGACATTCACATTCAACATCAGAAACCAGCAAGGCACTGTGATCTTGTAACTTGGTTTAGTAGGGAAGCACAAAGAGCTTATGTTTGGGTATAAGATCCCATTTGGAATCTTTACTAGCAAGTTAATTGGATTGACCTTATTACTCTGTGTGTAGATCTATTCACACAAACACTGCGAAAGCACCTTCTTTTGTTGACCCTCCGATTCTTCTTTCATTCGTTAAGCACAACTTAACTGCTCAAATGTTCCTGAAATTAGAATTTTATTGAAGAGTAGTATTTTTCATTTTTCTCTCAGCTCTGCCAATAGTGGTGGGTGGGTCAACAAGAAGGAAGTCCATTCGTGCTACAACTCCAGAAATATCTGGTGATTAGAGCTAACTGCATACCTCTGAAATCAGAGGTAAATACTGGTTCTGAAACTTGAGGACATAAACAAGGCTCCTTCTACCAGGAAAGAAAAGAACACACTGCCATCCCGGAAGAGATTGTGGAAATTGTAACGTTGTAGCAGAAGCTTACAATAATAAAATGAAACATGATAGTAAAACAAACTCCACTGGAAGGAAAAAAGCCAAAAGAAGATGAAAATTGATGAGATAAACCAAAATTATTAGAGGAACAATCTACTATGTCCATTTTATTTATTATTTTTAGTAGGTTCGTTTTCCTTCATTTCCTTGAATGAGAGTTTTAGACAGGAAAGTCACAGGCAATATAGTTCAATGCAAAGCAGAAGAATTGTAAGCAAAAACTTTAAATTAGTAGAGATGACCAACAATTCAGTTGTAGTAAGAAGCTATTACCATCCATCCCTAGGAGGTAATGACAATGCTATGTGGTGATGTTACTTAAGCCCAGGGGCTGGAAGCCCATATCCAGTGTTGAAATCATGGGGTCAGAACTGGAAGCATAGCGCTGTTTACCACTAGCAGTCTACACAAACAAACAAACAAACCAAAACATCCACAATGAAACTTGTTGAATTGAACTAGAACTCTAAGAGACTATATGAGAAAGACCAACAGTAAAAAAAACTTGATCAGAACAAACTGTGGGTAGCACCGTGAAGAACGGGAATTCCAGAACACTTCCCTGTGCTCGTGCAGAACCTGTGCCTGGTTCAAGAGGAAGTCAGGAGAGAGAACAAGGGCACACTGTGTGCTTTAACATCATCAAAGGTTTGTGTCAGGCCTGCATCCTCTAACCCTACTTACTCAGTCTGTATGCTGAGCAAGCACTCAGAGAGGCTAGATTACCTGAATAAGCCTGCACATCAGGACTGGAGGAATCTTTATTAATACCCTGTGCTATGCAGGTGACAACCTTGTTTGGCGAAAGTGAGGGGGATTCAAACATTTGCTGATAAAGTTCAAGGGCAGAAGCCTTCAGCATGGGTTACAACTCAATGAAAGAAAACGTAAATCTTCATAACTGGACCAATATGTAGCAGGGGATAAATGGAATAAAATGTGAAGTTGGTAAGGATTTCATCTTGCTTGGATCCATAATCAATACTCATGGAAGCAGCCGTCAAGTGACCAAGCTACACTTTGTTTTGGGTCAATCTCTACAACCCCTGTTTAAAGCATTGAGAAGCAAGGATTATACTCTGAGGACTAAGGTGGGCTCGACCTAAACCAAGGTCTTCCCAATGGTCTACTCTGCATGTGAAAATTGCACATTGAAAATGGAAGACCAAAGAAAATCCAACGCACTTGAACCGCGGTGTTGGAGAAGATTATTGAAAGTATATGGACTGCCAGAAGAACGAACAGACCAATCCTGGAAGAAGGACAGCCAGAATGCTCCTTAGAGGCAAGGATGGTGAGTCTTTGTCAAACCGAGGAAGGCCGTAGACGAGATTGCGAGATTGATTGACAGTGACTGTGTCACTGCGAACTCCACCCTACGAACAAGTGGGAGGATGGCACAGGAAGGACCAGGTGGTGTGTTTCCTTCTGGGGAGCTGGGAGTAGGAATGACTTGATGGCCCCTGACAGCAACATCAACTACAGAACAATCTCTCAAACAAGATATTGAAGAAAAGTATAGGTTCATTTATGTAACCTTCAAAATCGGACCAAAATTCAACATCAGAGAGGCATCCATCTACACTCAGTGATTATTAGAAATGGCAGGATAGTGCCTCACTCCAGTGGAGAGAGATGAGGTGAGTGGTTTCAGGAATATTTAAATAAGAACAAATTTTCAAAACAGTTCTTATATATTTTGTTTCCCCTAAGCAAATAACACAAGACAATATTAATTTTATACCAATATGAAAAAATTAAAATACAAGCTCACAGCCTACATATGTAGAGAAATAATTGAAAACATTGACCAGCTTTAGAACAGGGGACTGGAAGTATGTGTGATTAAGAAGGAAAATGCTGATCTTTCTTTGAAGTTTTCTGTTGTCTATGACTTTATTAAATCTCTTCAAATTTCTTTGGAAAAAATGAACAAGTCCAAATAGTTTATAAATAATTCTTCACTGTAGATCTTGAGTCACTGCTACAGTTCAAAGTGCATGTCCAATTCTCATTTTTCTAAATCGACTAACTTTGTATTTAATTTTTAATGTGTTTCCATTTTAAGATTATTTCTTTATCTTTTAATTTTAGTATTTTAACATTGTATTAACATATAACTCATACATCACACACATTAGTGATTCAAACATCAAGAATTGTGCGATCTTTGCCACAATCCACGTTGGAGTATTTTCAACATTCTTGCATCCATCAGTACTAGCATCCCCTGTCCCCCTGTGTCTTCTAGTGTAGTCAGAGAAACCGATTGAGCTATATGTTTACCTATCCAGAATTTCTGATAAAAATCATACAAAATGGGAAAATATAGCAACCATAAAATAGAACCGAACAGTCTCCTTGCAAAAGTAATTAAAAACTAGGACAGGTTAAAAATGGGTCAAAAGCAAGGATCAACCTTGAAGCCCCTCCCAGGGAGACAAAGAACAGAAAAGTGGGTGAGGGGCGATGGAGGACGATATAAGATTTGGACAAAATGATCTGTAATTTATCAAGGGCTCATGAAGGAGATTCCCAGGGGAAGTGGGGGGAAGAAATGGGGAGCGGATATCAGGGGCTCAAGTGGGAAGAGACTTGAAAATGATGATGGCATTTTTAGGTGCAAATGTGCCTGACACACTGGAGAAATGTATGGATTGTGATAAGAGATTTAAGAGCCCCAATAAAAGTATTAAAAAATGGATCAAGGGGGGAAAATGTTAATATCTAAAATAATTAAAAGCAATCTGCAGCAGGGGTCAGAAAACTCTAACTTATAAGTTCTATGCAGCTCCTTCAGCAAGGATATGTGACTATGATGTAAAATTGAAAATGAAGATAACACCATGATACTTTCATTTATAGTATTACTTAAAATTTTCCTTATTTATAAATATATTTTATAGCTCTTGAATAATTTTTAAATTATTGTTATGTACCACGATGGCTAATGAATATAAAAAAATTTGTTGACCCCTTATCTCAGTGATTCACTTTCCAATTCACCCTGTCTGTGGACCAGATTGTTTACACGGGTATTCAATCAACTGAGGGAATTAACTAGAGGCTCAACGCACAGAAGGTCTACGCAAACGGAGGGGGCTTTCACTGTCATCCTTAGCCTTCTGCTAACCAGGTTTTCAGAATTTAAACTCTAATATAATTCCCTCCTCTAATCTTAGAGTCTACTATTCCAAATCCTTGGATCACACGACTACTTTGGCACTTCACCTAGATGGTTGCTTGTTAAGACAAGTTGTTAAGACACTACATGCTAGATGCTATTGTTGCTGATCACAGGGCACTATCTGATTTCTTCCCCCACACTTTTCTCTAGCACCCAGCTCTTCAGTGATCACTTCATGAGTTTAAGTATGGAGCCACAGTGTAATAACAGTTCTTCGATAAGGGTTTATGGTTAATGCCATATGGAGTAACGGAGACTGAGTGTTTACAGGAGCTGAGACCACCAAACCTTTCTCCTTTTGAAAGGTCTATGGACATAAATTGACACACGTTTTCTTAACTGCCATCCTGGCCACAACTGACTGAGCCCAGGCTTGGCATAATCTGACGTACAGGTTGCTCTTGTCAATTTCTGTGGAGGTGATTCCAACTCATGGCAACTCACATGTGGAGCATAACTGGTCTGGGGTTTTCAAAAGTCTGTTCTTTCAAGACCAAGTCACCAGGTCTGTCTTTGGAGGCTCTCTCCCCAACCTTGTGGCTACGAGGTAGATCATTTGTGCCACTCAGCCACCAAATCTGTAAGTTGGCCAGAAACCCTTCATCAATTCCTTGTGATAGAGAACTGGTTGACTTCAGGCAGCAATGCTGAAGCACAATAATGCGTGAGAGAGGGATGGCTCTGAACCAGCAAAAGCCAAGGTAAAGAAGAGACTGCAGGTGTAGCCCACCAAAGGCTGAGCCCTCTTCCCCACTTGAAACATATTTCCTTTATTATATGTAAATTTGCCTCCCAAAAGTGTTTTTTCTTAAAATCAGCACACTGTTGGGTGCTGATCAGTTCAAACATTTTCTCTAACAGAACAAACAAATGATACACAATTGGTGGCAAGTTGGGTTGCAGTTGCAATGGGGCCCCCAGAGTCCTGAAGGTTAGAGGAACCAAAGAGCTGCAATGCAAATTCTCATGACTGAAAACCAACATCACCGCCATTGAGGTGATTCACCTGCTGGCAATCCGACAGGACAAGGTAGAATGGCCCCTGGGTTCCTGAAGCTGACTCTTCACAGCAGGCCGTAGCCTTCTCCTTCTCCCAGCTAACAGGATGATTGTCACAGGACCAAAGGGGTTTTGTAAAACAAGAATAAGAATGAAACGAGAACAAGGCTGGACATACAATATTATTAATAAATCAAGAGATTTTCATATGAAAGTGCAGCACAGAGCTGGAACCAGAGGCCAGAGAGGCACGTGGCTGTTGACAGTAGCATCTGAATGCTTAATAAATTCTAATTACTTAGAGAAATAGACATTAATATTTCTCAGATGAAACGTTAAAATAGCCAAGTCCCTCACGAGGCTCTTGCTTCACTTTCATATAACACACCCCTTGTCCATGATTTTATGAGCTTTTTCTCTCCACCTTCACATCCAAGTTTAACCACACACACAAAAAAAATGCCTGCAACTTTAGTGTACTTGACTGGTTTTAGAAGCAAATAACGAAAACAACTTTGACCATGTAATAATCTTTTCAGGTTAACTTTTCTCAATGCTTTTGAATTTAAATGAATTTTCAGCTCGTTATTTTTATTATGTGAGGCTTTATAGAAATGAGCTAATAGGAATGCACAGTAACCAAGAAGGGCTCTTATTTAAGATAAACTCATGACACAGTGGCCTATGCATTGGGCTGATAACCACAGCTTAGAGGTTCAACCTCACCAGCCAATCCACGGCAGAAAGATGAGGCTCTCTTCCTGTAAAGATACAGTCTCAGAAACCTTAAGGAGCAGCACTACTCTGTCCTCAAGGGTTAGTATGGTCAGGAATGAACTTGATGGCAGTGAGTTGTGGGGCAACTAAGAGCCAAAGGGCCTTTATCTTCCTGAATGCAAAAGCAGGGGAGAGAGAGAGGCAATTCAGTGGGTCAGAAAGCCTCCTGCTTAGGCGCTTTGAAGTCTGTGGCTTGAATACAATCTTCTCCACTAACTATCTCTACAAAGGCTCACCAATTTCTGGGTTAAAAGAGTAACGGAGGCAGCCTCCAAACCTAAAATTATCTGACTCCAGGGTCCATGTTTCTTTCTTTCTTTTAATATTTTTCAAAATAAATTAAGTGGAGATTTACATTTCAGATCATCCAATTGGTACATAACAACTTAAACTACTTACCAAAACACTCAGTAGCTTGCCCTGCTGTCCTCATTTGATTTCTCCCCTCCCTCTTATGGAATGCTATCTTCCACTTCACCCAAGGGAACTCTTTTCTACCCCATGTTGTTTCTTTACTCCTTGATTTAAAAAAATACTTTTATTGGGGGCTCTTGCATCTCATCACAATCCACGATTCATCCAGTGGGTCAAGCACATTTGCACATATACCGCCATCACCATTTTCAAAGCAATCTCTTCCCACGTGTGCCCTTGATATCAGGTCCCAATTTCTTCCTCCTCCTTCCTTCCCTCACAAATCATTGATAAGAGATATAGATTATTATTTTCATATCTTATATCATCTGCTGTCAGTCACCACCCACTTTTCTGTGGTGCGTCCCACATGGAGGGGATTATAGGTTGATCCTTGTGATCAATTCCCCTCTTCTCCCCGCCACCCTCCCCTAGTCCTCCTAGTATCTCTACTCTCATTATTGGCCCTGAGGGGTTATCTATCCTACATTCTCTGTGTTGTGAGTTCTTATCTGTAGCCGTGTGCATGCTCTGGTCTAATCCGATTTTTGAGGAAGAATTCAGGTCATGATAGTGGGGGGAAGGAAGAACAAAGAATGAGAGAGAAATCCTGTGTTTCATCAGTGCCATACTGCACCCATACTGCCTCATCTTTTCCCTGTGACCCCTCTGTGAGAGTGTGTCCAATTGTCTACCTCCGGCCATTCACATTGGGTAGGATTTTGTTCTGGGGCTTAGCTGCCTGATACTTGATCCCATCAATAATTCATGATCATACAGGCTGGTGTGCTTCTTCCATGTGAGCTTCGTTGCTTCTTAGCTAGATGGCCATTATTTACCTTCAAGCCTTTAAGACCCCAGACACTATATCTTTTGATAGCCAGTCACCGTGTTTCATTTTTCCTTCTCATCTGCTTAGTAACCATCAAAGTCGATTCCTTGGGTATGAACGCCTTTGTCTTTTGTAACAGCCAGGGTCCATGTTTTAACCACCCTGCTCATTGCCTCTCATAAACGGACACGTGTCTGAGGAAGGACAAACAAAAAAATTCGTTGTGGCATTTGCTCTGAGAAGGAAACTGGGTGTCCGAAGGCAAACCACCTACCCGGCCCACTGTGCTTTTACTACTCAATACTGAGAACCTAAGTGAAAAGGAGATCAAGAATGTGATCAATGTAAACCCGACCAAGGAGAACACCTCCAAGATATATTGTTACTGTGGAGCAAAAACAGACAAACACGAGGTGAACAATAGTGTGCAGAGCACGTTCCTGTTTGGTTTGTTATTATTATTTTAAAGAAAGGATTCTAAGACAATGTTATCTCTTGGAGGGAACAGGGTACCTGACATGTTAGAAGTTGCTTTCCAGGATATGCTCCTGTATTGCCTGGAATTGTTCCTTTAAATTTTTAGTTTTCAAATTATATGATGGATCTTCCTAATAATAAAACAATTTTAAAGAACAAATAAGTCCCGAATTCTTCTCCTTTGTAGCCCTGATCAACGACCCCTCATCTCTCAGAGACTCAGTGTCTTCACCTGTGAAACGGGAGCAACACTGCTTCTTGTAAGATCGCTGTGAGAATAAGCGAGACCCCATGTACGAAGCGTCGGCCCCACGAAGAGGTTCCCTATGTCACTGAAATCTCATTCAACTTCATTAAAACAGCAAATAATTTCAGAAAGAACCAGGAAGACACTAAGTTACCATGGTCTCATGACAAGACTATTACCAATGTTTCCCAGTGACTAGGAAGCCAGGATGCCCCAGCCCCGAGTCCCATCTTGTGGAACAGCACTGACCTAGGAGGCAGAGGGTCCCATGTGGCCAAGACTTGCTGCTTTGGATCAGGATGCTCAGTCCCAGCAGTTAGCTGCAGCTGCAATGACAACAGAAACCTGCTCCTTGAGCGCCAACACAGCCCTGCAAGATGAGTAGTGTCCTGTGATGCACAATGGTGGTGCCGGGAAGAGGAATGCCTTCTGAAGGGGTAGGAACTAGTCCTGGTCTGGGTTTGGTGTCTGAACCATAAATAATCTGGTAATTGCTCCTTCTCTTCTATTTTCTGGTAGAGATTGAACTTAGTCTCAGAGCTGGTCTGACACTAAGTCTATGAACTGCTGATTAGAAAACAGACTGTCCATAGGACCCAGGAATCCCATTGCTAGATATATATTCCAGATTGAAATAAATCAACCCTAGAGGAACATTATTAGATGATACGTTATAAAAAGGAAAGCTTTTCACACTCAAAGAATCACTTTCAAGTGTTGCTAGGGTTAAAAGTGGTGGGAATGCAAATTACAAACGAGAGGTTATGCTTATATAAACTTGGGTGAAGGAGAAGACAAGATACAATTAAGAGTGAAGTCAGCCAAAGTGATGGAGTCAAGAGAAAACACTGGCAGGAGTGCAACAGTTAACAGTAATAGAGGGATATTGTTATATACATCATTCAACTATAGTGATTTCCCAGTAAATGCATGGATCAACACACATGGGGAAACCAGTGTGGAGGGAGAGTAGGATTGTACATAGGTGCTTACATATATTTGACAGATACTTCTACATGTATACATACCTTTACTGAAAATGTATCCATGGGGGAAACCAAGAGCAACAGGCATAGCAAACTTGACAATGTTCTACATCCTACTTTGGTGAAGAGTGACTGGGGTCTTCATAGCTGGAGAGCAGCAACTGAAGTGTCATGATCGGTTTCTCCTCATCTCCAGGTAAGGATACTAAAGAAAACTGAAGATGTAGAGAAACAATTACCCCAATGGAGTAAAGGCCCAGAACATCAGCTTTCTCATCTCTGAATCCAGAAGAATTGGATGATGTCCTGCCAGCACAACAAACTGCCTGGAAGGAATTACAGACAAGGTCCTCGATAGACCGAGATACAAATGTGAAATAAAACTAACGATCACAAACAAACACAGGAAACAGGCTTACTTCTTGGATAAAGAGTATTGAAGCCCCAGGACTATGGAGATTATGCTCCTTAGAAATCCTTGAGGTCTACAGCGGATTTTCCTCATGTGCCTCCATTTTTAACGAAATAAAACAAAACAAACTTGCTGCCATCGAGTCAATTCTCACTCATAGTGACCCAGTAGGGCAGGGTAGAACTGCTCTGTGAATTTCCAAGTGTAACTCTTTATAGGAGTAGAAAGCCCTTCTTTACCCCTAGTGGTCCCAAACTGCTGGCCTTGTAGATGGCAACCCAAGGCATAACCACTACTCCACCATGGCCATTCGCAATCCTTGATATCTGGAACAGGCTCGATTTTTAGCCAAATAAAAATAGGTCTCAATGGGGTCACAATAATTTCAGGGAAGTAGGGCTTCTATTGGCTAATCAACGACGTGAGGTCAAAATGTCAGCATTTACACAGAGACAAAGTTCAGAAGGGCTAGGAAAGCGGAGGAATGTAAATTCAAACGAGAGATGAATTGGCAAAAGTGAATTTACAGTGTGGTGATTACAATCAATGACAGGACACAGAATGCATATCAACTGTAAAGTGGGACACTAATTTGCCCTGTAAACCTTCACTCAGTCATAATAAAATCACACACACATGTTCCTGCACACACACACAAACACACACACCACAATCAGATAGTCAATGGTGTCCTGGGTCAACAGAGCATAGGGAGGTCAGGTCAATTCTGAGCAGGACTGTGCCTTATCACCTGACTTGAAGGACTTTTCACATCTCATCTTTTGGACGATCACGAAGAGTGTCCAAGATCCCTGAAGACAAGTTGGTGCATAAGCACACAATGGTGCATAAGCACATAGGAAATGTGGTGAAGGAAGCTGATGATGCCTGGCTATCAAAAGATATAGCATCTGGGGTCTTAAAGGCTGGTAATTAAACAAGCAGCCATCTAGCATGGAAGAGACAAAGCCCCCATGGAAGAAACACACCAGCCTGTGTGACCATGAGATGTCGAAGGAGGAGGTAACAAAAGTTCAGAAACACACGTCCAACTTGATGTGAAGCGGCATGGATGCCCTAGAGATGCAAAACTCACCTGTCCAGTAGTAATCCCACAGTACCACTCAGAAGGAGACACTCAAAGGGGAAAGGATGATTAAGTCAGGAGAAGGTATGGTACTCATGAACCACGTGCTTATCCACCGGTTCGTTAATATTTCCTTCCCTTAGAGGACAGGCTGTGATTTGTTTTACCTCGTTAATCATGTTAGATTCGTGTATGTTCATTTGTGCATTTAAGATCCTTCGGTACATGTAGCTCAGGGTAGGTGACGCTGCAGAAAATGTTACCTGAGTAATGGTTTTCTAAGGGTAAAGGAGGGGGCGGGCATGAAGGAGAGGAGTTTGGAGCAGATAGCATTGATGATTGTATGACCCCACTGGATGGGATTGAACAACAGAATTGTATATAAGTAGACATTGGATTTTAGAAGATATTTCAATAGAACTATTATTTTTTTTTAAAGCAGCATATTGTCCAAACGGATTTGCCTCCACTGTGGTCCTCATCAGAGTTTCTCAAAAGCAACGACAACAACAAAATACACAATAAAGAGAACTTAGTCTGGAGATCTAAAGCTGTGGTTCCCAGATTGGGACAAACGGCCCCGAGTAGATGTTGTAACTGTTTAGGGAACCTCAAAAGCAGATGGCTATGTTTTGTCTCGGATTGTGGCCTCTAGTAGAAATGTTTATAATGGCCAGGGGAGGCTGGGACACATTTAGTATTTTTCTGAAAATTTGGCAGTAGGCCAAATTCCTTTGGGAACCTCTGACCTAAATGCAGGAAAGCATCACAGCAATGTTCAGCAATCACAGTATGGCAAGCTGACAGACAAATGGTGGCTTGGAGTTCTAGTCTCCCCAATCGTGAGAAAGTAAATTTGTTTATGAAAGCGATCAACCACTGTGGTATTTGTGTTATAGTAGAAGTAGATAAGATATTTACTGTCTTAAGAATCAAGTGGAGTTCTTATTAATACATACGTTTCCAACCCTGGTTTTCACCTTTTTGAAGAACAGGATCTTGGAAAACAGTCTATCTAAATTCACTAGCAATCAAATTATGTCGCAAAATGTCATGGTGAAGTCTCATTGATAGTTAGGATCCAAGGACAACGAAAGCTATAATCTCACTGCCATCGAGTGGATTCCCACTCCCAGCAGCCCTGCGACAAGACAGCACTGCCCCTGTGTGTTTCCAAGACCGTAAATCTCTGTGGGAGTCGAAACCCTCGTCTTTCTCCCTCTGAGTGGATGATGGTTTCAAAGTGCTGAACTTGTGGTTAGCAGCCCAGTGCATAACTACAACGCCACTAGGGTGCCTGATGGGGCAATAAAGGTTAGGTATAGAGGCTAGGAGGGAAAGCAACCACAAGACGGTTCATTATTACTGCAAGATGGTCCATTATTAAGCTGACCACAGTTTCACAAGAAAACTTGTCTGCTTCTCCAATTCCACAAGAGTATTCCACAGAAAAGTTTTGCCAAATGAACCATTATTTTTTTGAATGGTTATCTAAGTGGTGAAAGGTAAGGAGATTATTTACTGTCTTCTTCTTATATCTCCTCTTTTGCTGGTTAACGTTTTCTTACGAGGGATTAGCTCTGTCATGACCTGAGATTCTTGTCTACCCCTATTGAGGGGGAAGCCCAGTTCTCACAGACTCATTAAATCAGGGTGGTAGCAGAAGAGCAATTCCCCCAATGCAGGCAGAAGATATTTGAAGATTTTGAATTTGAAAAGCAAGGGCAAAAGTGGACATTCAATATATTTAAGAACCAATAGCAAGTCCTAATTAAAATGAGACACTAATGTAGAAAAAACCTCCAGTCCATTAAAAAAGACCTGACATACCAAATTTATAGAAACGGAGAAACCTTTAAGAGTGTCACTCAAAGACACCCTTTATTGTGGAACTAAAGCCGCCCCATGGTTGGTAGTTCAAAGTCACCAGCAGCTTGGGAGAAAGCTGGAGCTTTCTACTCCTGTAAACAGTTGCAGCATTAAATCCACAGGGGTCGCTACGAGTCAGCATTGACTTGATAGCACTGAGTGACAAAGCCACTCCCAGAGGTCACCCTTCAGCCGAGCAGTGGATTGCCCTGTAGAATATACAAAACCCAGGAGGCAGGTAATATTGGTAACATGTTTCTTCAACAACACCCGGTACCCTCTAAACAACATATAAGGAAGTTTAAACAATTCCTTTTTAATCATTAAAAATCTGATACTGCTATTGGCGTCATTCATAAAATGCCAATTAGTTCTGAGTACATCTCGAGCATGTTATTGTTGCCAATCCCTCCAGCCTCTTGTTTAGAAACATGGCATTTTATATGTATCCTAGAGGTTAGCTGAATGAAGTCCAGAAAGCAGAATTCCGGGAGGAAACTGTTGTCATGAATCCAAACCATTTCAAATTCCCAAAAGCAGCCAGGAAGAAAGATTCAGATTGCTGATGATCCAGCCTAATAGACAACATCATGACAACACAAGAAAGATTGAAGTTATCCACAGTTTCATTTTACTTACATCTAGAATCAGTGCCCGTGCAAGCAGCAGTCAAGAAACATCAGTAATAAGATCACACAAAAACAACCAATCACATGGAAATTGAACAACACATTACTTAAAATCCACTGGGTAATTAAAGAAACTAATGGCAATTAATAGTAATAAATGCACATATCAAAAAAGAACACTACAAAATCAACACTTTATCTGAAAACCTATATCAATTAGAATAATAACAGCAAAACCCTTAGTCAACAGAAGAAAAGAAATGATAAACATAGGAACAGAAATAAATGATTCAGAAAATAATAAAATAAATAAATGAGGCAAGAAGTAGTTCAGTTAAAAGAATTTTATTTTATTTTTTATGAATCAATGGATGAGGGGGATCTTACCGGTCTGATAGCAATAGATACATTAATTGCATCAAGCACATTCATACATATGTTGCTGCCATCCTTTTCAAAACATTTTCCTTCTACTTGAGCCTTTGGTATCAGCTTCTCTTTTTCCTTCCCTATCACACCCTCCCTTCCTCATGAATATTTGATAAATTATTGTGTTCATATCTTTTTAAAAATTAAATACTTTAATTGGGGGCTCTTACCTCTCTTCTCACAGTCTGTACATCCTTCCATTGTTGTCAAGCACACGTATACATATGTTGTCATCACCATTTTCAAAGCATTTTCTCTGTCTTGAGCCCTTGATATCAGCTCCTCATTATCCCCATCCCTTCCTTCCTTATGAACCTTTGATAAGTTATAGATTATTATTTTCATATCTTACATTGTCCTCCGTCACCGTTCACCCATTTTTCTGTGGTTTGTCCCCCTGGGAGGGGGTTAAAGGTTGATCCTTGTGCTTGATTCCCCCTTTCTTCCCCCACTTTCCCCTTATTCTCTTGGTAGCTCTATTCTCATTGTTGGTCTTGTGGGCTTTATCTCTCCCAAATTCCCTGTGTTGCCAGTTCTTATCTGTAGCACCGAACATGTTCTGGTCGAGTCTGATTTGTAAGGGATAATTGACATGATAGTGGGGTGGAGGAAGCATTAACGAGCTAGAGGAAAATTGTATGTTTCATCAGTGCTATACTGTGCCCTGACTGGCCCATCTCTTGCTTATGACCCTTATGTAAGGGTATGTCCAATTATCTACAGATAGACTTTGGGTCTCCACTGCACACACAGGCAAGTACCCCATTCACCTTGGCATGGTTTTGTTCTGGGTCTTAGATGCCTGATACATGATCCCATAGATACCTCATGATCACACAGGCTGGTGTGCTTCTTCCATGTGGGCTTTGTTGCTTCTCAGCTAGGTGGCCGCTTGTTTACCTTCAAGGCTTTAAGACTCCAGATGCTGTATCTTTTGATAGTCGGGCACCATCAGCTTCCTTCACTACATTTGCTTATGCACCCATTTTGTCTTCAGTGACTGTGTTGGGAATGTGAGCATCACAGAATGCCGCATTGTTAAAACAAAGTGTTCTTGTGTTGAGAGGTTTCATGAGTTGGGGCCTAATGTCCATCGGCTACCTTGATGGTAAACATATAGATATAAATCCCCAGATCTAGTTCCCTATCATTCTATATAAATATGTTTCTATATGGACACGACTGTATTCAGACCTCTATAAATGTCCTTTGCCTCCTACTTCTTTACACTATTTCCATTTTCTTTCCTCTTGTTCTACTATGATGTTTGGCCTTCATTCAGGTTTGGCTCTCATTCCTCACTGCTCCATTGCCCTTGATTAAGCCCCACTAGCAATCCTATGCCCTTCTCTCCAATGATTTTTAGTTCACTTGTTTCCTCATGCCTGGGTTAGTTGATCCCCCCCACCCCGCTCTTTTCTCCTACCTCCCCCTCACCCGTGTCGCCCTGGAATCATCAGCCCCGTTGTTTTCATCTCCAAATTGTTTATCCCACCGATCTTATCCAGATAGACATGCAGAGACATTAATAAGTACAAAACCCAGGCAAAGCCAAACAAAAGAACAAAGGAAGACAAAAACAACAAAGCAACAACAACAAAATCAGAATAACAACAAAAATAAAGCCAAGGACCAAAAAGGAACTATCAATAGTTAAAGGTCTTTTTTTTTTTTTTTTTACTTCTAGGAGTGTTTTCAACTCAAGTCGATGATGTGGCACACTCTGTCCCCAAAGTCTATTTTCGGTATTCCCTGTGGATTTCATTGCTTTGCTCCCCTTGCTCTCGTGTTGTATGCCCTTAGTGATTCGAAACAGTGTGATGGGTTCAGATCAGGCACAATTCCCCACCGTGTCTCCATTGTTGATCCACGTCATGCTATGATTCACTGAGGGACATCATGCCTCGTAGTCAGGTCGGCCCTTTGGTTCTCTCTGTGCGTTGTCTGCGCTGAGCAGGAATATCGTCCTCGGGCTTGGTAGGCCAGGATGTTTTACCCTCATTCTCCATACCACTTTGTTTTTCCTCAGTGCTCTAATCAGAAGTGCCCCTCTCCCCAAGATGTAGCTCCAGTGCTGTCCTTTGAAGTGCATTCTTCTTGTGGGGCGGGTGGTCCATATGGTGGGGATTGGGACCCGCCCTGCAGAGCTCTCTATTGGTTCTCTGGTAGGTGCCCCTATGTTGTATTCACATTATGGCGCATTGGGTTGAAGCCTGGAGTATGCCCCTCTCCTGTGGAGGTCTAAATAATACCCTCCCCTTGGGTGTGTTAGTGCCCTGCTCCTGCCTTCCCATGTCTTTTTCCCCTCTCTTTCTTTCCCCCTCCTAGTTAGTGGTCTGCCTGGATTGGGTTTTGCTCCTGCCATAGTACTTGGATCTCAACCCAGGGATGTATGTATATAGGCACTTTTCCGCTATGCCCATATTTTTTTAAGCTTATGTCAGTGGACTCATGTACTTGTGCTTTTGTCCTTGACTTACTTCACTAAGCATGATTTCCTACAGTTGTTCCCATGCGGCAATGTGCTTATGTGTTCATCACTGCATTTTAGGGATGTGTAGTACTCCATTGTATGTATGTACCATAGTTTTTGATCCATTCGTCTCTGATGGAAATTTGGGTTTTTTTGAACTCCTTGCAATTGTGAACTGTGCCGCAATGAACATTGGAGCACAGATGTCTGGCCGTGGTTTGTTTCTTGCCTCTTCTGGTTATGTGCCCAATAGGGGCATTGGTGGGTCGCATGATAGCTCAATCACCATCTATTTTAGATACTGCCAAATTGATTTCCATAATGGCTGCACATAGCCACAGGTCCACCAGCAGTGGATGAGAATTCCTATCTCACCACAGCCCCTCCAACACGTGTTCTTTTGTAATTTTTAATTGGGCTATCTTTGAGGGTATTAGGTGGTATCTCAGTTGTTTTAATTTGCATTTCTCTTAGGACTAATGATCAGAGATGAAAATAATGGGAACAATGGTTCTGGGGGGGATACGGGAGACAGAGAGGGGGGAGAAAGGAAATGGCGGGGGAGGGGTGGAGGAACAACCTAGGGACAAGGAAACAACAAGTGAACGAAAATCAATGGAAGGAAGTTTGTAGGATGCCCAGTGGGGCTCAATCAAGGGCAATGGAGCAGTTAGGAATTACTAAACCCAAATGAGGCCGAACGTGATGGTGGGACAAAGGGAAGTAAAAAGGAAGCAGAGCAAAGGACCAGGAAGCAAAGGATATTTACAGAAACCTAAGTATAGATTTGTACATAGGTAAATATATATATATATAATGTGAGGTGAATATTACTATGTACTCATATCTATATGTTAAGAATTAGGGTTGCAGATGGACATTAGGCCTCAACTCAAGTATTCCCTTAACACAAGAGCACTTTGTTCTAACAATCCAGCATTCTGTGATGCTCACCTTCCCAACTGGATCACTGAAGAAAAAATGGGTGCATAAGCAAATGTGGTGAGGAAAACTGATCGTGTCGTGCTATCAAAACTTATAGCGTCTGGGGTCTTAAAGGCTTGAAGATAAACAGAAGCAGCAAAGCCCACATGGAAGAAGCACACCAGCCTGTGTAATCATGAGGGGCTGATGGGATAAGCAGAGGTCCTCAAACTACGGCTCGCAGGCCACACAGGGCCCACGGGCAACACGTGGCCACGTGAGGACATTTTTCCGGCCCTCATGGTGTTTTTGCCCCATTTTGTTTTCTACTTCGAGATAAGATATGTGCGGTGTGCAAAGGAATTTATTCACAGTTTGTTTGTTTTTTTTTAACTATAGCCTGGCCCTCTGACAGGTCTGACAGAAAGTGAACTGGCCCCCTGTTTAAAAAGTTTGAGGACCTGATAAGGTATCAGGCATCTAAGACTCAGAATAAAACCATACCCAATGTGAATGAGGGGGGGGGGCATGGAGTGGAGACATAATACCCATCTGTAGACAATTTTACATCCCCTCAAAGAAGGGTCCCAGGGAAGAGATGAGCCCGTCACGGTTCCGTATAGCGCCAATGAAACACACAGCTTTCCTCTAGCTCTTTGGTGCTTCCTTCACCCCCTATCATGACTTCAATTCTACATTACAAATTGGATTAGACCAGAGCATGCAAACTGCTATAGATCAGAGGCTGCAACAGAGGGAATCCAGGAGAGATGAACCCCTCAGGGTCAACAAGAAGGGTAGAGATATCAGGAGGATTAGGGCAGAGTGGGGGGAGAAAAGGGGAAATAATCACAAGGATCAATCTATATCCCTCTCCCAGGGGGACAAATAACAGAAAAGCGGGCAAGGGACAATGGAGGATGATGTAAGATAAGGAAAAAATAATCTATAAATGATCAAAGGTTCATGAGGGAGGGGGAAAATGCGAAACTGATATGAGGAGCTTAAGTGGAAAGAGAATGCTTTAAAAATGATGATGGGAGCATATGTGCAAATGTGCTTGACACATTGGAGGTATCTATGGATTGCGTTAAGAAATATAACAGCTAATTAGGGTGCGAGGTAGTACCGATGAAGAACACAGCTCTCCCCCTGATCCTGGATGCTTCCTCCCCCCAACTACCATGATCCGAATTCTACCTTGCAGGGCTGGATAGGGCAGAGGCTGTACACTGGTACATATAAGGGCTGGAGGTACAGAGAATCCAGGGTGGAGGATACCTTCAGGACCAAGGTTGTGAGGGACGATGCTGGGAGAGTGGAGGGTGAGTGGGTTGGAAAGGGGGAACTGATTACAAGGATCCACATGTGACCTCTTCCCTGGGAGAGGGACAGCAGAGAAGGGGGGAAGGGAGACTCCGGATAGGGCAAGATATGACAAAATAACGATGTATAAATTACCAAGGGCACATGAGGGAGGGGAGAAAGGGAAGGGAGGGGAAAAAAACAGAGGACCTGGTGCAAGGGGCTTAAGTGGAGAGCAAATGCTTTGAGAACGATTGGGGCGGGGAATGTATGCATGTGCTTTATACAATTGATGTATGTATATGTATGGACTGTGATAAGAGTTGTATGAGCCCCTAATAAAACGTTTAAAAGAAAAAAAAGAAATCCATATTTGTCAAACTGGCTGCAGCGCCAGGCCAGGCGCAGAGGCCGCGGAGGCAGTGACGAGGGCGGCGTGAGAGCGAGGCTCTGGCCCTGCGCAGGCCCAGGCCAGCGGCGGCTGGGAGGGCGAGGCCTGCTGACCTGCAGGCCAAGAGCAAGCGGCTGCTGCGGAAAGGGGCACAGGGGTTCCTGGGAGGCGCAGCGTCCGGCCACGGCGCGCGCCCGCCGCCCCTTCCCAGCGCTGCGGCAGACCGCGCAACTTGTGGCCAAAGTTTGGCCCCAGCCTCCGGAGTGCGCGGGGCGGCCCGCGAAGTTGGCTGTGGCCCCCGCCGCGGCTCTGGCCGGCCCATGGCCCGCGCGCCCCCGCCGGGGCCCCCGGGCTGCCGGGCTCCTGCCCCCGGGGCCCCCGGGCCTCGCCGCTAGTGCGTCTCCTCCGGCCCCGGGCCCGCGCACGCGTGGGAAAGTTGGCCTGGAACCGGCCCGACCAGTTCCGCTGGCGCGCGGACCGGCCGCAGAAGTTGGTGCTGCAAAACTTTTTTGGGGGGTTCCGCGGGAGCCCCCGTGCGTCGGGACCGGATGCACGCCGGCTAGCGACCCCTGGGCCGAGAGAGGTACCCCCAGAGCGACGCGCAGTGGGGGCGTCCCGGCCCCGCGGCCCGGGGGCTATGGCCATGGTGGCCGGAGGCTGGGGCGGTCCCGGCGGCGGTGGAGACACGAATGGCGTGGACAAGGCGGGTGGCTACCCGCGCGCCACCCACCGAGGAGGACTCGGACTCGCTCCCGGGCGCCCAGATAACCTGTGTGCGAGCTGGCGGCGCGGCTGCTCTTCAGCACAGTGGAGTGGGCGCGCCAAGCGCCCTTCTTCCTCGAGCTGCAGGTGGCTGGCCAGGTGGCCCTGCTGCGGCTCAGCTGGAGAGAGCTGTTCAGTGCTGAACACAGCACAGTGCCCCCTGGCGGCATGCGCGCATTCCTGGTCTCAGAAACGTTTCTTGCGCGAGCCCATTCACGGAACGGGCTTTCAAATGATGCGTTCCAGCCACTGGCCCAACTGTGAGTGCTCCACCGTTGCCTGATCTGGCAGCTAGAGGTGTACGCTCTGGGTTTGACCTTCGGCTAAAGCCTCAAAACCCCAAGCAAGGCTAATGAGTATCATGCCCCTACTCAAAGCCTAGCACCTCCCCCCTTTTTGACACCACCCCTTTTTTGGCGCCTCCCCTAGTTTTTTGACGCTGCACCTCTTTTATATTTTCGTTTTCTTTTTTTCCCTTCTTTTCGACACTTGCCATCTTCACCACCTGCTCTGATGGGCAACTCCCTGGGCCGTCTAGGCTCCCGGGCTCAGCACCCAGAACCAGGTGCCCAGGTCCCTCCCAGGGCCCCCAGGAGCCTGCAGGTGGCACGCAGAGTTGGCCTAAGGCCCTGGGATGGCCGAGGTTCCCCAGTTGTGTCTTCCAATGGACAGGATCACAGGCCATCCTTCATGCCAGCACGGGGCCTGCTTCGGCGCTCTCTCCCAGCCCTCTGGAGGCGAAGGCCACCGATCGTGCAGACCCTGCGGTCCTTCTTGGGGGTCTACACCTCTGTAGGCAGTCTTCACCCTTGGAGGAATCGCGGGAGGGCTGCACCCCACCGCAACGTGTCCCGCAGCTCCATCAGGGCCGTGAGTCAATGGATTCGATCTTGGGTCCCCGAGCAGGCTGTCACATCTCTGCGGCCACCAAGCCCCCGGGGTGTCCAAGGTCCTAGCACAGAAGGGGTCCAGAGGGAGAGCAGGTTGGAGAGGTCCAGGCAGCAGACAGACATCACCATCCCAGAGGGGCCAGCTGGTCGGAATAGGGGCCCTGGTGGCACCAGGAGGATGTGTTCCCTCTGTCAGCCCTGGCATGGCCACGGTGCGGACACTTCCTCCTGTTCCAGGTCTGAGTCCAGGAAAAGACACCTCCATCCCAGGAACTCAGGACAAGATGCCATCCCAATAAGGCATACCCCGGTCCTGAGCTCCTGCTGTACCAGAAATCCCATCAACAGTTCCTATAGCTCCTCCCGAGGCTCCCCACCCCTCAAGAGGAGGAGGGTTCCTGCCACACCTCATTCCCTGTTGCTGCCACCTAGGTCTCTGAAAAGAGATCAAGAGGAGACCCAGGAATGGTTCCTATCAGAATCAGCTGTGGCTCAGGGGAAAGGGTCATATGAACCACTGTCAAAAATGAGCCCAGAGCAGACACACACCTTGAGGGGCTGCTCACCCACACGTGAAACATCGGGGCCCAAGAAGCGCAGGTTTCCCCTGCTGAGACCGAGGACAGGGGACCCTCTGGTGCTGCCTACAGCTCCGGATACAGGAAAATCCCTCGCTGAGGAACACCGGGACGGGGACAAGAGGGCTGTGCCCCAGCGCCTCCACCAGGCACTGGATGGTGACACAGGAACCAAGTCAGACTGTAGTGCCCTGCCACTTTCAAGCACGGCCCTACTGCCTGATAATCTGCCTGCTCTTCCAGCATCAGCCCTGCCAGCCACCCACCCAAGTCAGCAACAAGAGACTAGGAAAATGCAGGGATCCCAAGGTCCACTGGTCGAGTGGAAGCCTGCTGGACTGGCCTCCTCCAGCAATCCCCTCTTATTGTCACCACCTCGCTCAGCCACTGGCTCATACATGCTGCCGTCGGCCCCTTTCATCCTGGTGGTTCCTGCAGCACTGTCACCCTGGATCAGTGCTGCCTGGTCTACAGGACCTCCATTGTCTAACACGCTTGCTGCCCCTTCACCAAATGTGGGAACGACTACTGGAAGCACTTTTTCTCACCTGCCTGGTCCCGCTGTTCTCTTCTCCACTGCTGCCCACAATGGATGGACAAAGCTACCCAAATCAATACCTGGGTATTCTGCTGTGTCCTCCTCAGGGCTCCCTTTTCTGAGCGAGACGCTAATCTCTCCTGCAGCTGTGACCCTGAAAATGGGGGCTGCTTCACACAGGGCTAGTTCCACCAGCACAACGACAGGCTTGGTCGCCCAGCCTGCTGCTGAGAGTGAGATCAGCCCGATGGAAACAGGTCCATCCCCCCAACCGGGTCCTTCTTCCAGGACCAAGTCCTCCACCAGCAAATCTGCAGGCTTGCTCGCCAAGCCTGCTGCTGGCAGTGAGGTGACCCCGATGGAAATTGGTCCATCACCCCAACAGGGTCCTTCTTCCAGGACCAAGTCCTCCCTCAGCCAATCTGCAGGCTTGCTCCCCAAGCCTGCTGCTGGCACTGAGGTGACCCCGATGGAAATTGGTCCATCACCCCAACAGGGTCCTTCTTCCAGGACCAAGTCCTCCCTCAGCCAATCTGTAGGCTTGCTACCCAAGCCTGCTGCTGGCACTGAGGTGACCACGATGGAAATTGGTCCATCACCCCAACAGGGTCCTTCTTCCAGGACCAAGTCCTCCACCAGCCAATCTGCAGGCTTGCTCCCCAAGCCTGCTGCTGGCAGTGAGGTGACCCCGATGGAAATTGGTCCATCACCCCAACAGGGTCCTTCTTCCAGGACCAAGTCCTCCCTCAGCCAATCTGCAGGCTTGCTCCCCAAGCCTGCTGCTGGCACTGAGGTGACCCCGATGGAAATTGGTCCATCACCCCAACAGGGTCCTTCTTCCAGGACCAAGTCCTCCCTCAGCCAATCTGCAGGCTTGCTCCCCAAGCCTGCTGCTGGCAGTGAGGTGACCACGATGGAAATTGGTCCATCACCCCAACAGGGTCCTTCTTCCAGGACCAAGTCCTCCACCAGCCAATCTGCAGGCTTGCTCCCCAAGCCTGCTGCTGGCAGTGAGGTGACCCCGATGGAAATTGGTCCATCACCCCAACAGGGTCCTTCTTCCAGGACCAAGTCCTCCACCAGCAAATCTGCAGGCTTGCTCCCCAAGCCTGCTGCTGGCAGTGAGGTGACCCCGATGGAAAGTGGTCCATCACCCCAACAGGGTCCCTCTTCCAGGACCAAGTCCTCCACCAGACAATCTGCAGGCTTGCTCCCCAAGCCTGCTGCTGGCAGTGAGGTGACCCCGATGGAAATTGGTCCATCCCCCCAACAGGGTCCTTCTTCCAGGACCAAGTCCTCCCCCAGCCAATCTGCAGGCTTGCTCCCCAAGCCTGCTGCTGGCAGTTAGGTGACCCCGATGGAAATTGGTCCATCACCCCAACAGGGTCCTTCTCCCAGGACCACGTCCTCCACCAGCAAATCTGCAGGCTTGGTCCCCAAGCCTGTTGCTGGCAGTGAGGTGACCCCGATGGAAATTGGTCCATCACCCCAACAGGGTCCTTCTTCCAGGACCAAGTCCTCCACCAGCAAATCTGTAGGCTTGCTCCCCAAGCCTGCTGCTGGCAGTGAGGTGACCCCGATGGAAATTGGTCCATCACCCCAACAGGGTCCTTCTTCCAGGACCAAGTCCTCCACCAGCAAATATGTAGGCTTGCTCCCCAAGCCTGCTGCTGGCAGTGAAGTGACCCCGATGGAAATTGGTCCATCACCCCAACAGGGTCCTTCTTCCAGGACCAAGTCCTCCCCCAGCCAATCTGCAGGCTTGCTCCCCAAGCCTGCTGCTGGCAGTTAGGTGACCCCGATGGAAATTGGTCCACCACCCCAACAGGGTCCTTCTTCCAGGACCCAGTCCTCCACCAGCAAATCTGCAGGCTTGCTCCCCAGGCAGCACTATACCTACCAGACAAGCCATGAGCCAGCCTGTGGTGTGTGCATCAGGCTCAAACCCCACATCAAACTTAGCGGTTCAACCTGGAGCCGCTAGCAGGCTGACATCCTCAGCCCTCCGTGGACAGCAGCCTGTCACAACAAGTTCCAAATGTTCATCCCAGACAGCCAATGTGGCAGCTCCAGCTTCGGGCCCAGGCTCAAGCTCCTCTGGGGTTAAGCCAGTGGGCACCAATTCATACCTTTCATCTGTCCTCAAGAGCTCAGGACAAAGACAGGCAGTTTTAGAGCCCAGTTCCCTCTTTGGAGCAATAAACCTGGGGGCAGACACAAAGAGGCCCCTTCCAAAACGCAGCGGAACAGGCTTGGGAATGAGCACCAGAGCTACTGGTACACAGAGCAATTCCACAATGAAGGTGGGATCCAGCCCTGGCAAGCCAAGCCCTGCGGTTGCAGGCTCTTCTGCACCCACCCTAAAACACCAGGACCCCGGAGCCACAGCTACCTCCAACAGACAGCAGATTCCTGGGAGCTCGCCCAAGCAGGGCTCCTCGATGGCAGGTGGAGGGCTGGCTACCAGTGACAGGCAGGCTTCTGGTTCCAGCACAGGCTCTGCTAATGCTCAGAATCCTGGGCCTCCTCACACGTCCAAAACACAGACCAAGCATCTCTTATCTACTCGTGCTACCTCACCCTCTGCTAAGAAACACTTATCAGATGGCAACAAGCGACCTCACACCAGGTCCAGTTCCTCTGACTCAGATACATGAAGGCGGGGCTAAGAGGAAGTAGCCAGTATGTACTTCCTCCCAGGGGGGCCTTTCTTGTACTCTGTCTAGGCCCTATTCTAAAACCTCCTGCTGAACACGCTGATCCTGGTGCAATCTAGGGACCAGACATGTACGATCTAACTGATCGAGGAGACCTGTTGTAAACCGAGTCCAGAGAGGAAGATGAGCACAAAGAATGGTCCTTGTGGGAGTGAATAGTGAGCTTGAACTCAACATGCTGAACTGTTTCTAGGTAAGATTACTCTGAGACAACAAACTGGTGTCAACAGTTACTCAAGATCAGAGGTCAGGATTGAAGGTGGAGCCACAGAATGACATGTGTGCCAAAGCCTGCTCTAGCAGTCATTGGCGAGTCCTGGGAAACCGCCCCCCCCCCACCCACCCCGCGCAGCTCAGCGGGTGTTAAGCGGGCTCTTGGTCATTTCCAGTGGTGATGTCTCAAGGTGAAGCAATGTCTTGAGGTGAAGTGTTGAGATGTGTTTGAAAACGACGAGCTCTTGGGGAAGGCTGAGGTTTCACTGGATACTCGGCTGGATTAGTGGACACCCCCCATCCCCACACCACCCTGAGAAGCTCACAGAGGGATGCTGAGGATGCAAGGACATTCTATAATCCATGGTGGCCCTCAGTGACCTAGTTAACCATGTGATTCGTTGGCTACCGGACATGCGGGGGTTTACCAGCCTGGGAGGCTGATCTGGTACAGCAAGCACATGTCTGGGTTGTTGTGACTTGCATTGTACGCTTGTGGGCATCCACCTGGAGTCCTTAGGACAGCATTCCCACGGAAGTTTCTTGGTGGTTCCCTGTATTTGACACAAAGAAGTAGCTTATTTCCCAAAACTTTGTCTGGTGCTGCAGGACATTACAATGTGAGGATCTGTAGCTTAATTTAGGGTAGGAGGAAAACATGTGTGCAGATTGAGAGCCTTTTCATGCTTGTTGACTTGTTGAATGCAAACCAGATTGATTTAAGCAAGCTTTTCCCATTGTGCCTTGAGATGGGGAAGCAAAGTTACACTGACCTGAGGCTGTTTGCGCATGCCTGGGTGAAAAGTCTATGAGGAATGTACGGCCGAGGCCACCCTAAAACAAGGACACACTTCCCATTCCTTAGTCTCTAAATGACTTAGTATATGCTAAAGTACTAAATGAAAACCATTTAGGAACTGAGTTAAATCTCTCTCTGAGCTCCTGCCGGTGGCCCAAAAAGTTTTTGACAACAGAGAAGATCCAGCTGAGGCAACCCGAGATCTTACTCAAAAAATGGCAAAGGTGCTTCTAGCAACAGAAGCCGGGGCCCGCCGCACCTGTAGCCACCCCCCCCCCCCCGCCAAAAAAAGAAAAAAGGAGATTTCGGCCAAACACAGCGAAGGCCCACCCAGCCGCGTTTAGGAAAGGATCAGTGTGCTGTGTTCAAGGAAGAAGGGCACTGGAAAAGCGAGTGCCCTAACCGAGGACAATGGAAACCCAAGAAACCCTCCATCCCTGTCTTAGTGGAGGAGCTGGAGTGACGGGGCCGGGGTTCAGCACACCCCCCACCCCCCTAAGCCCAGGGTAACTCTCATGGTGGAAAACAAACCAATCAATTTTTTAGTAAACACCGGAGCAACCCATTCAGTGCTCACCTCACCTATTGGCCCCCTCTCCAAGGACACTGCTAAAATTATTGGGGCCACGGGAAAAGTGAAGACATATCCATGGTCGTCAGCTAGAATTTCTAACCTGGGAAAAGGAACTGTGACTCACTCTTTCTTAGTCATTCCAGAATGTCCCACCCCCCTCCTGGGAGGAGACCTGCTCAGCAAGCTGAAGGCCACTATTTCCTTCAAAAAAGACTCCATGCAGGTACTAACGGGGGTCGGGGCCCTGCTGGTTTCGTTTCCAATTAAAGAAGATGAAGGATCTTAGCACAAGTAACTCCATTTTGATTTGGGAACTATGTTAAGTTCTTGAAACTTACCCTGTACCTACCCCCCCTCCCTTGAATAAAACCAGCATATTTTTACTAACAGCATGCTTGCTCAGTCAGCTTGCCCAACTCCCCCTCAACTCCCAGAAAATTTTAACAATTACTTCCTTTTCTTACATTCCCTTGTGTAAGCATAGTTATCCCCTTTTTTCCCCTGTGCCTCTCAGAAAGGGGTATAAAAACACCACTCAAACTTCCCTCTGCGCGGCTTCAATAAAGCCTGCTTCTAAAACTTTCTTAATTGGATCTCTGGTTCTGTTTTGCTCCCAAATAAACCTTGCATTATGGTGTCGAGAACCTGGGATAGGTGTGTGGCTCCCCCCTCTTTTGGGGGTCCCCTGAGAGCCCCCCTATCTCCCCCAAATCTCCAGGACCTTCAGCTCTTGGATGCGTTCAACACCAACCTGCAGCTGCCCTGGTGAGTTCCCTTTTTTCTTTCCACTTCCCTCTATTCATCCAAGCTTGGTTTCGGTTTTTGAGCTCCGCCGGAGCCTTCCCATCCAAGAAGCTGCCGCGCCGGGAATTCTCCTTCCGTTGGCCCCAGGGGCCTTGGGCAGTGATTGTTCTTGAGACGTCTTGGCAATCCCTTCCCCACGTCTTTCACTGCTGTCCCAGCCAGGACTCACTTAGGGATACCTGAGTGACTCCTGCCTGGTCCTGCTCACCAGGAAAACCGAAACCTTGTTTTTGTTCACTCCCTCTCCCCCTTTCCGTGTGGCCTTTTACCTAATGCACTGGCATTCACTCTGAAGGTCCCACCACTGACAGGACTATTGGCAATAAGGCCTCGCGGCATCTGCCCCCTCCAGACTGGACTAACTCTCAGAGGATTAGCCTAGAGCTGTTTAACCTGGCTGTGTACTTCCTATTCACACCTCTGCAGTGTCTGTAAGCTGCATCTCTATGTCTTCTCCTCCCTCTTATTCTCACCATGGGCGCCGGGCGCCTCCCCCTCAGACTGGACTAACTCTCATAGAGTTAGCCTAGAACTGTTTTTACCTGGCTGTGTGTTTCCTATTCACACCTCTGCAGTGTCTGTAAGCTGAATCTCTTTATCTTACTCTCACCATGGGCACCGGGCAGTCCAAAATTGACCCATTGACTCCACTGGGATGTCTCTTAAAAAACTTCTCCAGCCTGGGGTACAGCCAGACCTTGTGAAAGAAAAATACGTGTTTTTCTTTCCCAAGTTGCCTGGCCCAAGTATCAGCTCGATAACCAGTTGCGTTGGCCTCCGACTGGCACTTTCAATTTCAACGTTTCACAGGACCTGGACAATTTCTGCAGGAGGACTGGTAAGGATTCTGAAGTCCCCTATGTGCAGGCTTTTTGAAGCTTGCGTTCCACGCTCCCACCCCGAGCTCTGTAGCCACTGTTCCACCCACCAAATACTGTTAGCGCAATCCCCTCAGCAGAAGAACCTTAACATTCAAACCCCTGAAGAGCCAGCCAAGCTCCTCAGCACGCCGCTCTTGCCACCCTATCAGTCTCCCCTGCCCACTGCACCTTCCTGTCATCCGTCCAATAGTTCTCCCCTATCCTCATCGGTCGCCTCTCCGTCCGATAGTTCTCCCCTGTCCTCATTGGTCGCCTCTCATACCCATTCTCGCAACCCTCCTGCTGCCCTTTGCCCACTAAGGGAGATTGTGGGAACAGAGGGACTCATCCAAGTCCATGTCCCTTTTTCCTTACAGGACCTGTCACAGATAAAGACCCACCTGGGCTCTTTCTCAGCAAACCTCTCTCAATTTATTAAAATATTTACTTACCTTACCCAAATGTATAATTTTACCTGGCATAACACCCAAATAATCCTTGCTTCTACCCATACCACCGAAAAGAGCGTGAGCAAGTCTCTGATGCAGGTCGCCAGCTAGCAAACAAAGACCACGCTATCAACTCAAATGTCCCCTTGAAGGCACATGCCATCCCACTAAAAAACCCCGGTTAGAATTATCAGGCTGGCCAGGGGTCCGACCTTCCCCACAAAAAACAACCTAATGCTCTGATACCTCATTCAAAGCTTAGAAACCGTTTCCTGCAAGGTTGTCAACTGTGGCAAACTAAGGAGAGTCACCCAAAAGGCAGATAAGAAGCCTGCTCTCTTTCTTAACCGCCTCCAGGAGGCACTCACAGAGTACACTCGTCTAGACCCAGGGTCTAGAAGCAAGGCCTCTATCTTAGCCCCTCACTTCCTCTCTCACTCAGCCCCTGACATTAGAAAAAAGCTGAAAAGGGCTGAGGAGGGCCCTGAAGCCCCTATACAGGATCTGGTAAAAATGGCATATAAAGTTTTCAACGCCCGGGAGGAGACGGCTGAGGCCACTAGCCAGGCGAGGGTCCAACAGATGGTTAGCTTCCATTCCCAAGCCTGGTAGCAGCCCTAAGGCCGGCAGGTAATCCCGTCCATCGCCGCGTTCCCCAGGGGAGCCAGCACTTACCACCAAGAGCGTGCTTCAAGTGTGGCTGTGACGGCCACTGGGCAAAAACTTGCCCCAAACCCAAGCCTCCTACCAATCCTTGCCCACTGTGCAAACGGCCAGGCCACTGGAAGTCGGACTGCCCAACCCTGGCTCTGCCCCCGGCCCCGCAAAGCCGAGGCGCCGAAATCCAGGAAGTTCCAGACACAGAGCTACAAGGTATGGAGTTGCTGGGATTCATGGACTGAAGAGGCCCTAGCTCCTCCACTCCGGTAACCCTCGCCAAGCCCAGCGTCACGCTCAAGGTAATGGGTGAGTCCATCTCTTTTGATGGATTACGGGGGCTACCTATTCTGTGATCTCCTCTCACTCGGGCCTTACTTTTCCTTCCCAGATTTCTGTGGTGGGAATTGATAAGTCTCCCTTCACCCTTAGGCAAACCCAATCGCTGTTTTGCACGTTTAATAAAACTCCATTTTCGCACTCCTACTTGGTTATCCCCTTGTGCCCTGCTCTGTTACATGGTACTATCTCCCTCTCCAACAATGCTCTCCCCTTATCGCCCTCTTAGATCAGGCCACCTCCACAACCTCATCCCTGTCCCCAGTTTCCAATTTCAAAAACCCACCGACTAAGCCTAAGGTTTCTTTTATTAAAAACAAAACTGGAATTGTTAAGCAGACCCAAGCAGAAGTAAGGAAGGAGTTCAACCAAATGTTCTGCTTCAGAAACCACAGCTTCAACAGATACCTTCCTTTTAACTCTTCAATGTTAGTTAAAAAAAGGGAAATTAAAAAAAATCACTGAGTTTTCATTGAAATGTATTAGTAACTCTCTTAAAACAACGTCTTTATGTTTTCCCAAGTTCCGAGCTGCAATGAGTAAACTGAAAACACAGTTGCCCTTGTTAAAATAAGATTAGTCCCAAGAAATTGTTTGTGCGTAAAGCAATTTTATCAGGATGTTATTATTACACTATGCCTTTTGCCCTTACCCGTTTGCGCGCGGACCCCCGCCCCCGGGAGCTGTCCGGCCTCAGTCCATTTGAAATACTTTATAGGCGACCCTTCCTTTTCTCCCCATTCCCTCCCAGTAACAGCCCTCCATTAGCCTCATATTTACCATATTTGTCTTTACTACGCAACCTCCTTAGACAACACGTTAACTCCGTTATCCCTGAACCTTCTCCAGCCTCTCCCAACCTCCCAAAGTCAAGTACACCCTGGAGACACTGTATTAAATCTTTAACACCCAAACCTTTATCACCCCAGTGGGAAGGTCTGTACACTGTCATTCTCACCACTCCCTCGGCTGTCAAAGTAGTTGGTCTACACTCTTGGATATACCTCTCCAGAGTCAAACCGGTAACCAAAGTTAATCGTGATCCCCAGTGGTCTGTTCAGTCTACTGGTCCTATGTCTCTCCGCCTCACTCGCCTCACCAAACCAGCCAGCTAAGCCTAGCATTAACTTCCCCTTTCGCCTGGAGGTTTTTTCTCACTGAAAATGTAACTAACCCCCAATATCGCCAGCATCACCTACTCACAGGAAAAAGTTATCTCCTAGCCACAGCTGATTGCCTGCTCGCCAGTTATTCCGGTCCAGCCTACTTTATTTTCACCTTGTGCACGTTCTCCCAGAACCAACTCCCCCCATCGTTTGTTTTCTATATGACCAAACCTCTAACCCCGCTTGTGCACAAAAATGGGTAAAACACAACACAGGGTGCCCCTAAAAGTCCTGCAATATTCACCATGCTCACCCCTACCCTATAACCAAAACCCACCTGTTCTTTTGGTCAGGAACACAATTCCCCTTAACCATCCCTGGCCCGTAAAACAACAGGTAGACCAAACCAGTCAAGGGAGGCTGGTATTTTAACTCCCACAGCACATATCCTAATGCTAAACTGTTCATATAAAGGTCGCTAGCCCAGGTCCAATCCACCATCCACCGTAATATTCAGATCCAGGAACATCAACTCATGAACCAAATTTCTATACCTTCCGATTCTCCCTTCTCCTGGCTCACCCTATTGCAACAGGGACTGACCATTGCAAACCTTGCTGGATTAGGCAACCTTTCCACCTGCCTCATGTGTGCAGCCCTGGAATGCCCTCCTCTAGCAGCAGCCCCAGTTGCCAGCTGGTCATCTGCCCTTAAGGTCTCCACCATGCAACCCATAATTACCCCCAATGTCCCTCTGTACTTCACACCAGGGTACGCACAGGTGCCCTTTGGCTACTCCAATGCATCCACTCAACTGTGCAACACCACAATGCCACCCTCCCAGCCAATAACAGCACCAGCAGCATTTTTCTTCTGGTGCAATTATACACTCACCAAACATCTTAACATCGGTAGCAGTTCTGCCCTCCTGTGTCTACCTGTCACTCTAGTTCCGCAGCTCACTGTCTACACCCCAGCTGAATTCCAGACCAGAGACACCCAGACACATAGTCACCGCAGTAAAAGAGCAGTTTTTCTCCCGGCTGTTGTAGGCCTTTCCCTAGCTTTGTCAGCAGTCGCGGTGGAACTGAGTGGCGGCGCCCTGGGACACTCCATCACCACAACCAATCAGTTAGCCGAACGCTTCCAATCGACACTCGATATCTGTGCAGAATCCTTAGCCTCCATACAAAGACAAATAACTTCTGTTGCTCAAGTTACCTTACAGAACCGCCGCGCTCTGGACCTCCTCACGGCAGAAAAGGGAGGAACCTGCCTCTTCCTCCAGGAGGAATGCTGTTATTACATCAATGAGTCGGGAATTGTGGAAACCAATCTACAGAACCTTAACAAACTAAGCCGTGAGTTACAGAGCACCAGGCCAACAACAGATGGAACTTCTCCCTGGTGGAGCACTTCTCTGTACTCCATTTTAGCCCCCATAATAGGACCCATAATTTTATTTACACTTTTACTTTTAATTGCTCCTTGTTTTATCCAGTTTTTCCAAAACAGGCTCTGCAACATCACCCAAGCTTCAGTTCACCAAATGATGTTGCAGCCTCATGAACCCCAATATGAAACTCTCCGGAGCCTCGATATGAATTCCCCCATCGTGCGTCCACCCTAGAATCCCAGTACTCCGCCTTAGAAAGCCCCCCACCCCCTTAAATCGTCGTCCATGGTCACCATGAAGCAGTTACCGAAAGACAACATCGTCCATTTTCCCTATAGGGTGGAGTCTGGGATGAAGGATCTTAGCACAAGTAACTCCATTTTGATTTGGGAACTATGTTAAGTTCTTGAAACTTACCCTGTACCTACCCCCCCCCTCCCTTGAATAAAACCAGCATATTTTTACTAACAGGACGCTTGCTCAGTCAGCTTGCCCACCTTCTAGACGCTTGCTCAGCCAGTTTGCCCAACTCCCCCTCAACTCCCAGAAAATTTTTACAATCACTTCCTTTTCTTACAATTCCTTGAGTAAGCATAGTTATCCCCCTTTTTCCCCCTGTGCCTGTCAGAAAGGGTTATAAAAACACCACTCAAACGTCCCTCTGCGCGGCTTCAATAACTCAATGCCCTGAGTTGCTGATCCCGCCCACAAGCTTCTCAATAAAGCCTGCTTCTAAAACTTTCTTAATTGGATCTCTGGTTCTGTTTCGCTCCCAAATAAACCTTACAGAAGAGTCTCACCTCTTCCTTGCAGCAGACGCCGAAAAGAAACACCAAGACCCTGGGGGACTCCTGGAAAGATGGAAAGCCACAATCCGTAATGTGTGGGCAAAAACAAATCCCCCGGGGCTGGCTAAACACCGGGCACCCATTGTAGTTCAATTACAAAGCTCTGCCACTCCAATTCGAGTAAAACAATACCCAATAAGCCAACTAGGCTATAAAGTTTCTGCCAAAAAGGCCCAGCTATGTACAAAAATCGTCACCTACCTGGGGTATAAGTTAAAGGATGGCAATCAAACTTTGTCAAATAGCAGAATCCAGGCCATCCAAGCTATACCCAAACCCACCACCAAAAGACAGGTACGGGAATGTCTAGGGGCAGTAGGATATTGCTGCCTGTGGATCCTGGGTTTTGCAGAATTAGCCAAACCACTCTATGCAGCTACTGGAGCAACAAAGGCTGAACTAATATGAACAGAGGTAGAAGAAAAGGCTTTCCAGAAGCTGAAGACTGCACTGGTAAGTGCTCCTGCCCTAGCCCTTTCTAACCTCAAAAAGCCCTTTCACCTTGTGTGTTGGTACAGGCTCTCAGGCCCTAAAAACGACCCGTAGCGTACCTCTCCAAAAGACTCGACCCAGTAGTTGCTGAATGGCCTAACTGCTTGAGGGCAATTGCAGCCACCGCCCTGATGGTGAAAGAAGCCTCAAAGCTCACTTTTGACCAGAACCTCGTCATCACTGCTCCTCACAATGTAGAGCAACTCCTCCGGGCTCCTCCAGACAGATGGCTCTCAAATTCCAGAATCACCCAGTACCAAGCCAAGTATCTAATGGCAACAGACTGGCTGATCAGGCTGCGCGCCAAGCAGCCAGCTCCAAAACCATCCTGCCTCTGCTAGAACCCTCTAACAACCTCGAGCCTCCCCATTACTCACAAGCTGAACAAGAACTGGCCAAAATTAGCAGAGCTCCTGCACAAGGATTATGTAATTAAAGGACTGTACCAGCTAACCAGAAGTGAAGCTGCAAGGTGCCCGGTATGTGCTCAGGTAAATGCTAACCCTGTCCCAGTTCATCACCCAGGACAAAGATACCAAGGAAAAGCTCCAGGTGAACATTGGAAAGTAGATTTGACTGAACTCCCACGAGCACCAGGCAACTTCAGGTATCTCCTTGTTTTTCTGGACGCTTTTTCTGGCTGGACAGAGGCCTATCCCACAAAGAGAGAAACTGCCCTCATTGCAGTTAAAAAGTTAGTCTTTGAAATGATTCCCAGATTCAGACTCCCTATGTTCATAGGATCTGACAATGGCCTGGCGTTTACTGCCCACTTAACAAAATTACCAACTGGGGTGCTAAAAACCAATGGGAAGTTGCATTGTAGTTACCGACCACAAAGCTCTGGACAGGGAGAAAGAGCAAATAGAACAATTAAGGAAGTTCTCACTAAATGAAAGTTAAAAACTGGCGGAGATTGGGTTAGCCTCCTACCTTTTGCCTTGCTTCGGGTGAGATGTACACCTCAAAAGCATGGTTATTCTCCATTTGAGATAATGTACGGGTTTCCACGCCCATTGTTACCTAAGATTGGAAGTAAAGTGTTAAGCGAAATCAAAAACCATAACATGGTTAAGTCATTACGGGCCTTGCAAGCAGAGCGCCAGCGAATCAGAAACAACGTGCCGTCCGACCAGACTCCGGCCCGCGACGAGGAAAGCCGAAAACCCCTCTTCAACCCCGGCGACCTAGTGTGGGTAAAAAGACTAAGTCCAGGTCAACTAGAACTACGCTGGGAAGGACCATACCCTGTTGTCCTGAGTACCCCGACTGCGGCAAAGGTTGCTGGGAAGAAGGAACCCAAACTAACGCTGGGAGACATCTCGGGACAAGGACTATGTACACCCCATGGGCGTATGCTCCCTTACTAACTAACAACCTTTGTATTTTAACGCACATCATTCCGCAGGTGTATTATCATTCAGGAGAAGGGGGGCGTGAACATCTTAATCTTGACTCTCGCCACTTCACGGGACGTTTCAAACGCGCGCCTGTGCTAGTCCCAGTTTTGCTAGCACTAGGGGTTGCTGGGGCTACCGCACTTGGGAGTACAGCACTAATAAAGGAAGGGGCTGACTTACTGCCCTCAGCCTGCAAGGTAATCATGATCTCCAGGCTCTAGAAAAGTCAGTAACTGCTCTTGAAACCTCCCTAAGCTCCCTAGCCGATAGCGCTACAAAATAGAAAAGGCCTAAACTTGCTGTTTCTTAAACAAGGGGGTTTGTGTATGGCATTAGAAGAAGCATGCTGTTTTTATGTAAATCACTCCGGTGTAATTAAAAAAATATATAACTCCAAAAACAACTGCAAGATAGAAGAAAGGCCCTAACCAGTCAAGAAAACTGGTATCAACAGATGTTTTCAGCCTCTCCCGGGCTCACATCTTTACTTAGTGCCATTGCTGGGCCCCTTATTCTGTTCGTACTTGCCCTCACTGTGGGCCCGTGTGCTTTCAACGCCCTTCTCAAGTTAATCAGAACTCGCTACAAGATATCAAGTTGATGGTTCTTAAAACCAATTATCAGGTTTTAGCAAATAAAACAGTTAGGGAATCAAGGATTTGATTTAGTTACTAGAAGAGGAGGGAATGTTAAGGCTTAATAGAATAAAATAATTTGTCTTAAGTTACTCCATTTTGAAAAGCTTAAGTGCCACCCCCCCATTCTAGGAGAGGTATGTTATTTTAGAAAAGCAAGTCCCTGTGACCTTGCAAATATCTACTCATAAATGTGAGCAAGAAGTTTTGCAAAATCTTCTGGTCCAAGATAAGCTGAGCAGGACATGCTGAACTACCCGCATCCCTGTTATCTTGTGTAAACACCCTTTCCCATTCCTTGCTCTACCCCCCTCGCCTTGCTGGTTTTAAGTGTATAAAAGGGAAAGAAAAATTTGGCCAGACGCTTCAGCTTTGGACCTGTGTGGCCATGCTGTAGCCCAAATCCGGAGTTGTCTTCTTGTCTATTTGTCTTTTTGCCTTTCTGTAATAAAGTTTTGCTTTGTTACTTTGCAGCTGCTTGTGGGTCAGTGGTCTGTGTGGGAGCGACTCCGTAACACTTCCTGACGTTCTTGCATTATTTTCGTTGTGGATTTTTGTTGTTGTTTGTTTTCTCCGGTTCTGGGGTGCCTATCAGGGATACTCTCCCACATTCTCATGCTTTCCTCATAGTTTGTTATATATATAAATTGTCTTTTCTTGGGAGTTTACGTAATAAAATAGGATCCGATTAAACAATTTCTACACATGTTGTTCAATGACATAGGCTACATGTTTCACATTATACCAACTTTTGGGGGGAGTGGAAATGCGCTCCATCTATATTTTAAGAAATAGATTTCAAGGGGAAATGGAGTGTCATGGTTATCTAGTGTCTGTATAATAGAAAGATCATATGTGGAAGACTTCAGCAAACAAATTTATTTTCTCAATGTTTAAGAAGCTAGAAATAAAAATCAGGCAATTAGCTTTAGTTCCAGGCCATTTCTCTCTGTTACTCGGGGTGAAGGACATTCCTCTTCAGCTTGTTTTTGGTTCCCCTTCTGCCTCGGCACCTATATTTCCCGTGTCCACTTGCCTTCTCTGCTTTTTACAATTTTTTAAATAAATCATTTTCTTGGGGCTGTCACACCTCTCATAACAACCTATACATCAGTTGTACTGAAACATTTGTGCATACTTAGACATCATCCTTTTCTAAACGGTTTCTTTCTTTTTGAGTCCTTGGCGTCGGCTCCTCTTTTTTGCCCCTTTTTCCATACTCTCCCACCCTCATGGGACCCTCATCAATGCTAAATTATTATTGTTTTGATATCTTACAGTGCCCGCTGTCTCCCTTCACCCAAGTTACTGTTGTTTGTCCCCGTGGCTGTGAGGTGGGGTGATTATACATTCATCACTGTAGTCGGTTACCAGCGTCTCCCATTTCTCCTCCCACCTTCCCCCTACCAACAGGTATCGCACCTCCCATTCCTGTTCCACATGGATGACCAGTTCTGGATTCAGTATGTCGAAAGATCTTATCTGCGCCAGGGCATATGCTCAAGTGTAGCTTGATTGTGAGTTGAAACTCGGGTCATGAGAGTGAGGTGGAGGGGAAGAATGACAGAACTAAGGAACATTGTGTGTTCTCTCGGTGTTATGCTGCACCCTGGCTGTCCTGTTCTTTCCCTTGACCCTTGTGTGAGGGAATGTCCACTTGTCTCTGGATGGGCTTTGGATCTCCACTCTGAATTCCATCATTTGCATTGTGTTATTAGTTTGGTTTTTGATGCCTGGTATCTTATTCTGTCTTCACCTCGTGGTCACAAAGGCTGGTGTGCTTCTTCCATAGGGTTTTGTGGCTTCCGAGTTACATGGCCGATGTTTATGTTCAAGCCTTTAAGACCCCACATGCTATATCTTTTGAAAGCTGGACACCATCAGCTTTCTTCACCTCCTTTGCTTATGCACACATTTGTCTTGAGCAAACATGTTGGGAAGGTGAGCATCATGGTCTGCCAAGTTAATAGAACAAAGTGTTCTTGAACTGAGGAGTACTTGAGTGGAGGATCAATGTCCATCTGCTACCTCAATACTAAACCTATAAGTAAATATATGCACATAGATCTATTTCCCCATCAACATATTTAAATATATTTATACATGTACACGCCTGTATTTAGACCTTTATAAATGCCCTTTGCCTACTAGTTCTTTCCTTGATTTCCTTTTACTTTCCTCTTGTCCCACTGCCATGCTCAGCCTTCTTTTGGGTTTCAGTAATTCCTCTTGGTTACATTGCCCTTGATCAAGTCCTAACAGGCCTCTTACACACGCCTCGACACTGATTTTGGATCACTTGTCGTTCCCTTGTCCCTCGGTTGATTAACACCACTTCCTTTCCTCCACCTCCCCCTTTGCTATGTACCCCCGGGAACACTGGTCCCATTGCTTTCCCCTCCAGATGGTTTATCCAGCCTATCTTCTAGACATAGACCTGAGGAGATCATAATATGCACACAAAAAACAAGACAGAGCAAAAGAAAGTGACAAAAGGAAGCAAAACTATGGCACCACCAAAAAGCCAATGACACAAAAAAGGGAAAGCCTGTAAATGGTTCAAGGCCTGTTTGCTGACCTTTAGGAGTGTTCTCTGGTTGAGTCTGATTGGGTTACACGCACTGGACCAAAAGTCGTTTGTGGTACTCCACAGGACTTCCTTGTTCTGCTCCCCGTGCTGTTCTGTTGCATTCCTCCAGAGTTTTGCCTCGGTATGGTGGTGTCAGATCGGGCACAAATCCCCCACTGTCTCCAGTGTTGTCCCCTGAAGGGCTATGTGTCAGTGAGGGATGTCGTGTCTCATAGTGGGGCCAGCCATATGGTCCTCTCTGTGCATTGGCTGCTCTGAGTGGGGATATCATCCTCAAGGCTTGGTGGGCCAGGGTGTGCTCCACTCTCTCTTCCTCGCCCGTCATTTGCTCCCCAGTGCTCTGATCAGACATGTCACTCTCCCTGAGCTATAGCTTCAATGCGGTCCTCTGATGTAAATTCTTCTGTGGGGAGGGGTGGCTGTCCACGAAGTAGGGATTGGGGCCTGGCCCTCAGACCTTTCTCTTGGTTCCCTGCTTCATGCCAGTATATTGCATTCACATCTTGGAGCACCGGCATGAAGCCTGGTCCCTCTTTCCCTATGGAGATATAAACAATACCCTCGCCTTGGGTGGGTCAGTGCCCTTTTCTCCACTATCCATTTCTCCTTTTTTTCCTTTTTATTTTTACCTTTTCCTTTTCAGTTGGCTACCATATGTACCCCCTGGATTTGGTCTGTCCCATTCCATACTACCTGGACCTCACTCAGGAACGTTTGTGTACATTTGCTCTTGCCCTATGCCCCTTTTGCATTTTTTAAGCTTACCTCAGCGAAATCATGTTGCACTTGTTCTCTTGTGCGTGGATTACTTCACTTAGCATCATATCATCCAGCGATGTGCTTATTGCGTTCATCAGTACTTCTTAGTGATGTGTAGTGCTCCATTACATTTATGTACCACGGTTTTTTAATCCATTCGTATGTTGATGGAAATTTGGGTTGTTTCCAACTCTTTGCCTTTGTGAATTGTGGCGCAAGGAACATTAGAGCGCAGCTGTCTGGCCGTGGCTTGTTCCTTGCCTCTCTGGGTGTATGTCCACTAGAGGATTTCTGGGTCGTAAGATAGGTAATTTTCCATCTGCTTTAGAAATCACCAAGTGGATTGCCATCGTGGCTGTATATACCTACAGGTTCACCAGCAGTGGATGATAGCTCCTATCTCACCACAGCCCCTCCAACACTTGTTGCTTTCTGATTCTTTGAATTGGGCTTTCTTTGAAGGCATTAGGTAGTACCTCATTGTTGTTTTCATTTGCATTTCTCTTATGGCTAAAGATCGGGAACATGTTCTCATATGTTTGTTGGCCATTCTGATTTTTGCCCCCTGTGAAACTTCTGTTCAGGTCCTTTGCCCACCTCCTCAGTGGGAAATAGGTTTTTCTCTTTTGGGAAGCTAGCAGAATAGTGTAGATTTTAGTAATGAGGCCTTTGTCTGATTTGTCATTGCTAAAGATGTTTTCCCAGTCCGTGGACTGCCTTAGTACCCTCTTGGTGAATTATTTCGATGTACATAGGTGTCTTATCTTCAGTATATACCATTTCTCAATTGGTGACTCCTCTGTATGTATGTCCTTCCCTATTTCTGATAGCCTAAGTATTTCCTGCCCCAAAGTTCTCAGGTGTGTCCTTTTCCCCTCATTGATGGCCCTAATTGTTTAGGATTTTACCTTGAGCTCGGTGGTATACCTTGAGTTGATCCCTTTGCATGGAGTGAGATAAAGGTCTTACTTCACTTTTCCACAGGTAGATCTCCATTTTTTCCAGCACCACTTGTAGAAGAGGGCATCTGCTTCCCATTTGATATTTTGGGGGCCCTTATCAAAGATCAGTTGTCTGTATGCTGATGATCTGATTCCTGCGTGTTGTTCTTTTCCATTGGTCTGCGTACCTGTCATTGTATCAATACCATGTGGATTTGACCACCGTGGTTGTATAACATATGCCAAAGTCAGGTAAAGGAAGCCCTCCCACTGTATCCTTCCTTTTGAGGAGTTCTGGGCTAATTTGGGGCTTCTTCTCTCTCCATAAGGAGTTGGTAATCAGGTTTTCCATTTCTTTGAAGAAAGAGGAGGGTAATTTCATTGGGATTTTGCATTAAACTTAGATAGTGCCTTGGCCAAAACTGGCATATTCACTAGGTTGAGACTTCCAATCCATAAGCATGGGCTATCCTTCCATTGGTTGAGTTCACCCTTGCTTTCTTGTAATAGTGTTCTGTAGCTTTCCTCATATAAATATTTTGTTCTTTTACTCAGGTATAGCCCTAGTTATTTCCATTTGTGCTTTGCTATTGTCAAGGGTACCACCTTTTGGTATCTCCTCTTCTGTGGTCTTATTCGATGTGTATTGCAGTCTGATACACTTCTGTTTGTTGGTGTTGTAGCCTGCCACTCTGCGATATTCCCCTCTCACTTCCTGCACTACCCTCAGGTGCTTTTGGGATTTTCCATATATAAAATCATATCATCTTCAAACAACGATAGCTTCACCTCTTCCTTCCCCAAGTGAATACCTTTCACGCCATTTGTTTGCCTTACCTTTTGTGTTGGGTGTTTTTCTAGTAACACTTGTTGAAGAGGGCATCAGCTTCTCATTTGATAATTTTGGGGTCCTTATCAACGATCAGTTGTCTCTATGCTGATGATTTCATTTCTAGGTTTTCGTTCTATTCAATCGGTCCGAACATCTGTCATTATAACAGTACCATGCGGTTTTCACCATGGTGGTTCAATCGTAGGTGCTAAAGTCAGGTAAAACAAGTCCTTCGACTTTATCCTTCTTCTTGAAGAGTTCCCTGAGAATTCTGGCCTTCTTCTCTTTCCATATGAAATTGCTGGTCAGTGTTTTCCAATTCATTGACAAAGGATGTTGGTACATGTAGTAGGGTACCATTACATTTGTCTAGTACCTTGGGCATGACAGAAATCTTTGCTATACTACGTGTTCTGATGTATGACCATGGGATATCCTTCCATTTCTGGAGGTCACTTTGGAGTTTCTTGTAATAGTGTTCTGTAGATCTCCACATTCAAATCGTTTTGGGCTTTTTGGTTAGGTATACCCCTAGGTATTTAAATTTGTCAAAGTATCCAGCCCTTAACACATCATCATGGGTTCTGTAGGCACAATTATACAGGGATAATAAGTAAAGACTATAGTCAAGTCATAGAGAATCAGAAGAGACAGAAGATATGTTGAAATAATGGAGTCAAACACATTTCATGGTTGCATGATCATCTCAGCTCCTCTTGGTGGTACAGGCCAGGAGAGAGTGCAGGAGAGATTTACTGCTAACCAAGGCTTATATATCTTTGGGGGTATGCATGGCTCTTAATTGCAGGTAGAGACATACATCACAGAAAGGGGTTGTACAATAGCCAATACAATCAATGGGGGGGATATACAATGTGCATAAGCGGAACAGCAAGCAGATGAGCTGGGGTGACGGCATGACAGGAAAGGGTGGAATTAGAGATATACGTGTGACAAGAAGGGTGAACCATTCATTCATGATGGCGGCCTACCTTGGTCACTCTTGAGTGGCCTTGACCTCCCTGGGCTTTCCTACAAGAAAACAATTTACTACTGCCCTTATCAGAAGGAGGTGGGCCCTACTTAGGGTGTGACAGACTGCACAGTCTGATTCCCCTAGATAGCTGATAACCCTTAGGGAGTATAACCTCTGACCTACTTCTGTTCACCTCCAAGTGGATAGTCACTTACCACGTGTAGGAGGCAGCTTAGTTTGCCATATATTTAGGCGAAACAACTTGGGAGAAGTCTTTCTGTTTCCAACTTCAATTTGTGCTGTATTATTGTGAAGGGTACTAAATTGTTTATCTTCTCTTCCATGGACTATGCTGATGGATATAGTAGTTCCATAGCCTGCTGTTTGTTGATCTTGTATGCTTCCACTCTGCCATATTCCTCTCTCACTTCCTGCACTCCCCTTGTGGAGCTTTTGGGTTTTCTGTTTATAAAATTATATCACAAAAAAAATTATATCACCTGAGAATAAAGATAATTTCACCTCTTTTTCCTCAGATGTATACCACTGATCTCTTTCCTTTCCCTTATGTTGTTAACTAGGAACCCCAGAACGTTGTTAAATAGAAGAGGGTGCAAGGGGCATCCAGTCTGGTTGACATTTTCAGCGCGATTCCTTTGTCTTTTTTCCACTGAATACAAATTTTGGTGTTAACTTTTCATTTGTAGCTTCATATATAGCTTGTTGTAGAGGGCAAATTAGAAGAATTTTTATATTATCTTGAAGAATTTCCCTTCCATTCCGATCTTTGTAATGTGTTAAACAGGAACGGGTGCTGGATGATATTGAATGTTTTTTCTGTGTGTATTGATATTATCATGTGGTTTTATTCCTCTTTCTTACCAATACCCTGAATAAGGCTAATGGACTTGCAGATGTTGAAACCTCCATGCATCCTTGGAATGAATCCCACTTGTTCATGGAGAATTATTCGTTTTATCATATTTTGAATTATATTGACCAGTATTTTGTTAAGGATTTTGAATCAATGTTCATTAGAAAGATCAGAATGTCATTCTCAATCCTTGTGGATCCTTCCCCACTTTAACTATCGGTAATCTGCTAGATTCATAGAGAAAATTTGGGAGTTGGCCATTTGTGTAGGATTGTTGTCAGCTCTTGCCTGAATGCTTGCCAGCATTTTCCTGTGAAGCCATCTGGCCCAGGGGATATTTTAGTTGACATTTTCTTGATAACCTTGTCAATTTTCTCTATTTCTCTGAGTCTGTTGAGTTGCTTGTGGTCCATCTGGGAGGGTATTTGTCCATGTCTTCCAGGATGTTGAATTCATTGGTGTAACGGTACTCATAGTACTATACAATTCAGCTTTAAATATCATTAGAGCCCATTGTAGTTTTCCCTGTTTTATCCCTCAGTGGCGTGACTATTGTTATATGTTCCTTTCTTTCTTTGGTTAGGTTTGCAGTGGCCTACCTATTCTGTTAATCTGTTCAAAGAAACAACTATTTTACTGCATTGATTTGTTTGCATTGTTTTCACGTTTTCCAAGTTATTCACGTCTGCCCTAATTGGTTGTTATTTCGTTTCTTTTGCCATTTGTAGCATTGTCCTGTTAACTCTGTCATCAGGATCAATCACACCACTTAGTACGGTGACACTCTTCCTGACCTGTTGATCCAAAGGCATGAGAAGTCCAAAGTGGCCAGGGGGCATTCTCAGCTGCCACTTCAGTGGAATCCGTGCTGTGTTTCCAGGTGGGAGAGTTCCTTTCTTCAGGACCAGGACCTCCATGCCTGAGGAACACAGGGTTGTTGGGACAGGAAGCAAACATGCTTCAAGGGGATCACTAGGAGTAATAGTGAGTGGTGCCACTCCAGCTTCCACCCCTTGGTTCCTGGACCCATGAATTCTGGCTCTTGGAGACACAGCACCATATATTGGCCGCTGGTTTAGAGCGTATACAGCTTCCTGGAGATCAGGAAGCCCCGCAAGTTGTTGCCACCTACTTGGCATCGTAATTGCATCTTTAGGAGCCCATTCCATCGTTCCATCAAGCTGGCAGCTTCAGGATGATGAGGAACATGATACGGCCAGTGGATTCCATGGGAATGGGCCCATTGCCACACTGGATTTGCTGTGAAGTGAGCTCCTTGATCTGAAGCAAAGCTATGTGGGATGCCATGCCGGTGCATGAGGCATTCTTTGAGTCCACAAATAGTAGTTTTGGCAGAAGCATCACGTGCAGGGAAGGCAAGTCCATATCCAGAGTAGGTGTCTATTCCAGTAAGAACAAAACGCTGTCCCCTCCATGATGGAAGTGGTCCTATGGATTCAACCTGCCACCTAGATGCTGGTTGATCTCCCCGAGGAATTGTCCCATCTCTTGAACGTAATATTGGTTTCTGTTGCTGGCAAATGGACACTCAGCAGTGGCAGTGGCCAAGTCAGCCTTGGTGAGTGGAAGTCCATGTTGCTGTGCCCATGCATAACCTCCATCCCTGCCGCCATGTGCACTTTGTTCATGTGCCCATTGGGCGATAACAGGGGTGGCAGAGGAAAGAGGAGGACCAGTCTCCACAGCGTGTGTCATCTTATCCACTTGATTATTAAAGTCCTCCTCTTCAGAGGTAATCCTTTGGTGAGCATTCACGTGAGATACAATTAACTTTACTTTCTTGGCCCATTCAGAGAAGTCTATCCACATACCTCCTTGTCACCAATTTTCCAATCATGGTCCTTCCAATTCCCTGACCATTCAGCCAAGCCATTAGCCACTGCCCATGAATCAGTATATAATCTCACATCTGGTCATTTTTCCTTATATGCAAACTGAACGGCCAGGTGCACTGCTCGAAGTTCTGCCCATTGGGAAGATATCCCTTCACCACTGTCCTTTACGGAGATCCCAGAAAAGGGCTGTAGTGCTGCTGCTGTCCACTTATGAGTGGCACCTGCATATCGTGCAGAGCCGACCGTAAACCAAGCATGACTTTTTTGGTCTTCACTTAAAGTATGGTAAGGAACTCCCCAGGAGGCCATAGGTACAGACTGGGAGAACGGAGGCAATGTAACAGGAGTGGAGACTGTTGGCATTTGGGCCACTTCTTCTTGCAGCTTACTTGTTCCTTCAGGTCCTGCTTTGGCCCGATCTCGTATATACCACTTCCATTTAACAAGGGAGTGTTGCTGCGCACATCCAACTTTATGATTACGTGGGTCAGACAATAGCCACTTCATGATAGGTAATTCAGGCCTCATGGTGACTTGGTGGCCCATGGTGAGGCCTTCAGTCTCCAGCCAGGCCCAGTAACAGGCCAACAGCTGTTTTTCAAAGGGGGAGTAGTTGCTTGCAGAGGATGGCAAGACTTTACTCCAAAATCCCAATGGTCTATCTACGCTGTGATTCACCAATAGGGGTCTGCCAAAGACTGCACACTGCATCTTGATCTACAACTGACACCTCTAGCACCATTGGGTCAGCTGGATCATATGGTCCCAGTGGCAAAGCAGCTTGCACGGCAGCCTGCACTTGTTGAAGAGCCTTTTCTTGTTCTGGGCCCCACTCAAAAATGGAGGCTTTTCGTGTCACTTGATAAATAGGTCGAAGTAGAACACCCAAGTGAGGAATATGTTGCCTCCAAAATCCGAAGAGGCCCACTAGGCGTTGTGCCTCTTTTTTAGTCGTTGGGGGAGCTAAATGTAATAGCTTATCCTTCACTTTAGTAGGAATATCTCGACATGCCCCACACCACTGGACCCCTAGAAATTGTACTGATGTGGAGGGTACCTGAATCTTTGTTGGGTTAATTTCCCAACCCCTTGTACGCAGATATTGTACCAATGAATTTAGAGTCTTTGATACATCCTCCTGAGTGCGTCCAATCAGCATAATGTCATCAATATAATGGACCAGTGTGACATGCTGTGGAATAGACAGGTGGTCAAGGTCCCTTCGGACTAAATTATGGCACAGGGCAGAAGAGTTGATGTACTCCTGGGGGAGAGTTGTGAAAGTATATTGTTGCCCTTGCCAGGTGAAGGCAAACTGCTTCTGGTGGGCCTTTGAGACTGGTATGGAGAAGAAGGCATTAGCCAGATCAATAGCTGCATACCATGTACCAGGAGAAGTATTAATTTGCTCAAGCAATGTAATCACATCTGGGCCAGCAGCTGCAATTGGAGCTGACGATAATCCACTGTCATTCTCCAGGATCCATCTGTCTTCGTTACAGGCCAAATTGGTGAACTAAATGGGGGAGGTAGTAGGAATCACCACCCCTGCATCTTTCAAGTCTTTGATGGTGGCACTGATCTCTGCAATCCCTCCAGGCATGCGGTATTGCTCTTGGTTTACTCTTTTCCTAGGTAATGGCAATTCTAATGGTGTCCACTTGGCCTTTCCTACCATGATAGCCCTTATTCCACATTTTAGGGATCCGATATGGGGGTTCTGCCAGTTACTAAGTATGTCTATTCCAATGATGCATTCTGGAACTGGGGAAATAACCACAGGATGGGTCCCGGGGCCCACTGGACCCACAGTGAGGCGTACTTGAGCTAAAACTCCATTGATAGCTTGACCTCCATAAGCCCCCACTCTGATTGGTGGGCCTTTGAAACATTTTGGGTCTCCTGGAATTAGTGTCAGTTCTGAGCCGGTGTCTAGTAATCCCCGAAAAGTTTGATTATTTCCTTTCCCCCAATGAACAGTCACTGTTGTGAAAGGCCGCAGGTCCCTTTGGGGAAGGCTAGAAGGAAGACTAACAGTATAAACCTTCAGTGATGTAGCAGGATCCTCCTTACAAGGGACCCGGCCTCCCCTTCATTCAAGGGGTTGTGGGTCTGTAAACTGGCTCAGGTCTGGGAATTGATTGAGCGATCGTGACTGTCTATTCTGCTGTTCGCCTGATCTACCATTCTTTTGCCTGTACAGATCACGTAAATATTTAGTAGGCTTCCCATCTATTTCATTCCTAGGGACACTGCGGCTAAGTAGCCAATGCCATAATTCCACACGAGACAGGTTGCTTTGATTGTTATTGAAAACTCGTTGTCTATTATAACCACGCCCACCCTGTCTCCGTGGATCCAGTGCTGACACCTGCCCTCTACCATCACGGGGACCAATCAGCCCCATTGTGGGCAAATGTCGGAGTTCGCTTCGGTCAGTGGCCACTGTTAATCCTGGTGCACATAGAATAGCAATTACAGGAGTCTTAAGAGATGCTGGGGCCCACTTCACAAACTTGTTCCTTATGGTTGTGGTAAAGGGTATGTCTTCAGGTCACCCCCTTTTTGGATCTATGGGAATATCTTGATAGATCCATTCTAACATACCAATTTCTCTAAGCTTTTGGATGCCTTCCTCTACAGTGTACCAAGGCAGGTCAGGGTCTTCAAGTTGGTCTAATCTAGGCCATCTGGCAGTCCATGCTTCATTGAACTAACCACATAAAGACTTAGATCCTTTTTTAGCCTGTCTCGCAGAGACATTGAAAGAAGAGTCTGTGCTTAGGGGTCCCATATCCAGAAACTCAGACTGGTCTAATATTACATTTCGTGCACCAGTATCCCACACCCTGAGTAACCATTCCCAGGGGTATTCTCCAGGCTTTTGCTTGTACGCATTTGAACTCAAGCAGGTCTTTATGTGTGTAGCGCACTTCTTCTTGGATAATCTTCTCAACCTCACCTTTAGGAGGTTTCTGAGACTTCATTTTAGTGACAGGTCTAGTGGAAATAATGGGTGCTGAGGGTGTTTCCTGGGTGCTCTCAGCAATACCTTGCGAGGCATCTTCCTCAGGTAATGCTACTGATGCAGCCCCACCTGGCCTATCAACTTGAATCGTTTGGCTAATCTGCTCAGGTGTTTCTAAGGGCTCAATATCCTCTACTTCCGGATCATCAGCCCCTATGTTCCCATCCCATGTTTCAGGGTCCCAACTTTTCCCAATGAATGCCCTTAGTTTGGTTTAGGACACTACTCTAGATCTGCAATTCAGCTGCTGTTCTCATTCAGCCACTCGTATAATGAGACTCTGGACCTGGTTCTCAGCAATGTCAGCTCTTTTACTAGAGGAGAGAAGGCTCTCCTTTGTAGCACAGATGGAAGTTTTCAAATCTGTTAGTCTGCATGTGAGGCGTGCTTTTGAGGCTCTGAGATCATCCCTCTCCTTAATAACACTTTCCATCGTATGAAGGACCAGCCAACCAGCTTCGCTATACTTGTCATTTTCACAAAACTCCTGGAAAATATCAAATATACGATTGCCAAGAGCATCTCCTTTATCCAGCATGTCATCTACTTTAGGTGCTACTTTAATATTATCTTTGCTATTTCAGACCATGGATTAGTACGGGTAGTAGACGTATCCCCGTCAAGACTAAATAGGTTGGAAAACCAATTTAAGAAATCCATATTTGGTGCCAAAGGGACCAGGTATAAGGCATCATGCAAAAAAAAAAAGAATATGTGTGCGTGTGTGTGTATATATATATATACCATAATGAATGAAGGGGGAAGTGCAGAGTGGAGACCCAAGGCCCAAGCGTCGGCCACTGGAGATCCCCTCAGAGAGGGGTTTAGGAGAGGAGATGGGTCAGTCAGGGTGCGAGGTAGTGCCGATGAAGAGCAAAGCTTTCCCCCAGATTCTGGATGCTTCCTCCCCCCAACTACCATGATCCGAATTCTACCTTAGAGGGCTGGATAGGGCAGAGGTTGTACATTGGTAATATGAGGGCTGGAGGCACAGGGAATCCAGGGTGGATGATATCTTCTGGACCAAGGGTGTGAGGGATGATGCTGGGAGAGTATAGGGTGAGTGGGTTGGAAGGGGGAACTGATTACAAGGATCCACATGTGACCTCCTCCCTGGGAGAGTGACGGCAGAAAATGTGGGAAGGGAGACTTGGGATAGAGCAAGATATGACAAAATAACGATGTATAAATTACAAAGGGCACATGAGGGAGGGGGGAAAGGGGAGGGAGGAGGGAAAAAAAGGACCTGATGCAAAGGGCCTAAGTGGAGAGCAAATGCTTTGAGAATGATTGGGGCGGGGAATGTATGCATGTGCTTTATACAATTGATGTATGTATATGTATGGATTGTGATAAGAGTTGTATGAGTCCCTAATAAAATGTAAAAAAAGAAAAGGAAAAAAAAGAAAGAAAAGAAAATGATTAGGGCAAAGAATGTACAGATGTGCTTTACACAATTGATGTATGTATATGTATGGACTGTGGTAAGAGTTGTATGAGCCCCTAATAAAACGTTTAAAAGAAAAAAGAGAAATCCATATTTGTCAAACTGGCTGCAGCGCCAGGCCAGGCGCAGGGGCGGCGGAGGCAGTGGCGAGGGCGGCGTGAGAGCGAGGCTCTGGCCCTGCGCAGGCCCAGGCCAGCGGCCGCTAGGAGGGCGAGGCATGCTGACCTGCAGGCCGCAAGCGGCGGCAGCGGCGGCAAGGGGCGCAGGGGTTCCTGGGAGGCGCAGCGTCAGGCCCCGGCGCGCGCCCGCCGCCCCTTCCCCGCGCCGCGGCCGCCCGGGCAACTTGTGGCCAAAGTTTGGCCCCAGCCTCAGGAGTGCGCGGGGCGGCCCGCGAAGTTGGCTGTGGCCCCCGCCGCGGCTCGGGCCGGCCCATGGCCCGCGCGCCCCCGCCGGAGCCCCTGGGCGGCCGGGCTCCTGCCCCCGGGGCCCCCGGGCCTCAACGCCAGTGCGCCTCCCCCGGCCCCGGGCCCGCGCACGCGTGGGAAAGTTGGCCTGGAACCGGCCCGACCAGTTCCGCTGGCGCGCACACCGGCCGCAGAAGTTGGTGCTGCAAAACTTTTTTGGGGGGTTCCGCGGGAGCCCCCGTGCGTCGGGACCGGATGCGCACCGGCTAGCGACCCCTGGGCCGAGAGAGGTACCCCCAGAGCGACGCGCAGCGGGGGCGCCCCGGACCCGCGGCCCGGGGGCTATGGCCTTGGTGGCCGGAGGCTGGGGCGGCCCCGGCGGCGGTGGAGACGCGAATGGCGTGGACAAGGTGGGTGGCTACCCGCGCGCCACCGAGGACTCGGCCTCGCCCCCGGGCGCCGCCAGCGACGCCGAGCAGGGCGACGAGGAGCGGCAGGGGCTGCAGGTGGACTGTGTGGTGTGCAGGGACAAGGCGAGCGCAAGCACTAGGGCGTCCTCACCTGCCAGGGCTGCAAGAGCTTCTTCAAGCGGAGCATACTCCTCAACCTCAGCTACACCTGCAGGTCCAACCGTGACTGCCACATTGACCAGCACCACCGGAACCAGTGTCAGTACTGTTGCCTCAAGAAGTGTTCCGGTCGGCATGCGCAAAGAGGCCGTGCAGCGGGGCCGCAGCCCCCACTCGCCGCCAGGTCCTGGCGCCGCGTCTCCGGCAGCCCCCCCCCGGGCTTGGCGCTGCCGGAGGCGGTGGGCGGAGACCTCTTCCCTGGCCAGCCAGTGTGGGAGCTGATCGCACAGCTGCTGCGCGCCAAGCCCTACCTGGCGGTGGCCGGCCACTTTGGCACGGGCGCGGCCAGCGCCTTCGGCCCGGGCGGCGCGGGCGCGGTGCTGGGCATCGATAACGTGTGTGGAGCTGGCGGCGCGGCTGCTCTTCAGCACCGTGGAGTGGGCGCGCCACGCGCCCTTCTTCCCCGAGCTGCCCGTGGCCGACCAGGTGGCCCTGCTGCGGCTCAGCTGGAGCGAGCTGTTCCTGCTGAACGCGGCTGAGGCCGCCCTGACCCTGCACACTGCGCCTCTGCTGGCCGCAGCCGGGCTGCACACCGCTCCCATGGCCGCCGAGCGGGCGGTGGCCTTCATGGACCAGGTGCGCGCCTTCCAGGAGCAAGTGGACAAGCTGGGCCGCCTGCAGGTGGACTCGGCGGAGTATGGCTGCCTCAAGGCCATCGCGCTCTTTACTCTTGATGCCTGTGGCCTCTCAGACCCAGCACACGTGGAGAGGCTGCAGGAGAAGGCGCAGGTGGCCCTGACTGAGTACATGCTGACCCAGTACCCAGCCCAGCCCCAGTGCTTCGGCCGCCTGCTGCTGAGTCTGCCTGCCCTGCGCACCGTCCCAGCCTCACTCATCTCTCAGCTGTTCTTCATGCGCCTGGTGGGCAAGACACCCGTTGAGACGCTGATCCGAGACATGCTGCTCTCGGGGAGTACTTTCAACTGGCCTTAGGGCTCCGGCCAGTGACCGACCTCCAGCGACACAGATGCTCGGGGTCCCCAGGCCAAGGATAGGGACAGCCTCCCCAAGTGGCTAACCAGAACCATGACTAGGGCGAAAGATCATTATGTAATATGCAGTAGCCCTTAGTGACCCTGGTTACAATTTGACTCGGAGGCTACTGGACTTCAGAGCCTTACAAGCCTGGAAGGTTTATTTCAGGCACAGCAAGCACATGCCTCGGCGGTGCTGACTTGCGTTCTGCACCTGGATAGGCACCTGAAGTCATTTGGAGAGGATGTCTATGTAAGTTGGTTTTACATAAATTTCTGTGCTGGATTCCTTGTGCTTGTGGATTTTCTTGTCCTTCTTGGTTTGCTGTTATTTTACTACTGAGTTGGCTTTTGTGGTTTTCTTCATTTTGATGAGGTTTCTTTCCTATTTCTTACGACATTCCCTTGATAGTTATTTTCTTATCTAGTGTAAGATGGTCATGTTTCTCTTGTGTACTGCTTGCCTTCCTCTCCATACAGTTTCTTTGCATGTACTTTTCTCCCCCTATTTGCTTCGTGTTTGTCTCCATTGCAGATTGATATTTGTAGCTCTCTCTTTTCAGTCTTGTGTCATATTTGCAGAACTGCTTCACCTTGGTTACTGTCTGGTGGGGACTGCCTTGCTCATTGATCTCAGGTTTATGTTTGCTCTTCCTTGTGATTCTCCATCCATAGAATAGCCTTCGTATTTTTTTATAACTCATTCCGCTGCTTTGGATTTCTGGAATTCTCCTTGACTGAAAATGCCCTTATTTCTTCTTCATATTTTGCTGGATTTAAGATCCTTGCTTGGCAGTTATTTCTTTTAAAGTTTCATATATGTTGTCACGTTGCCTTATGCCTGCAGAGGTTTGTTGAAGGAAAACAAACAAACAGAAAACCACACTCAGCTTAATTGTTTGCTTTCCCTTTGCAGACCCCCTGCTGGGGCTGCTTCCATAAATGTGCTCCTTACAGTTCTGCTCACAGGCGTGCCCTCATGGCTCTCAGATTTTGCGTCCATGGCTTTATTCTGAGAAGTCCACTCTCCCATGCCATTTTCCCTGAGCCTTTGGATCCCTCTCCTAGGGAATGCTACTGTAGGTCTGATACGTCTGCTTGACTTACTGTAGATGGCCAACCAATGAATGACTACATCAACCCCGCAAGCTCCAATACTGGACAGAGAATCTGTGCTGAGTGGGCCATATCAATAAACTGAGACTTATCAGAGTTTATGTTCCTTGCACAATAATCGCACAACCTTTATAACGATCCTGACACATAGTCTGAAGGTTTCTGTCTGCACAAGTTAAGGAATTCTAGAATATTTTTTGGGGGTAGAGCATAGCTGTTCCTGGCCCAACACCTGGGCTTCACTTTGGGAACTTGCTATGAGTTAAGTCTAGGTAGAGGTCTGGAGGCCATAAACCGTGGGAGGTGTTTCCTGGGCCCATGCAGCGGTGTCTTGCTCCAGATACAGCCTAAGCACCATTATCGGCACACATCCCAAACTCAGTCATTTGGACGCATGGGGACCCTACAGGACAGAGTAGACCTGCTCCTGTGGGTTCTGAGAATGTAATTCTTCATGAGAGAAGAAAACCTGGTCTTTTCTTAGGGGAGCTGCCCTTGGTTTGACCTTTCTGCTCTTGTGTTTTGTAGCACAGAGGATGATCACTGTGCCATCAGGGCCAGGGATGAAAACACCTTCTTGGTTCGTAGTGATAGATTTCTCAAAACTTACCGAGAGATGTGGGGTATGTACAGTAGCTTTAGGGCTTGCATCAGACATCAGAACCAATTTAGACAACTCATCTTTTCTCATTCTGTTTCTTTAGAACCTCTCCTGGTCCCGTCAAGTCAACTCTGATGCAGAACAACCCTCTACAACAGGGTAAGCTTCCCCTCTGTGTTCCAGAGACGGTAATTCATTATTGCATTAAAATGTTTCTTCCTTTTGCTGTGGTGTAACACGTGGTTTTGAACTGTTGACCTTGACCTTAGCAGCCAATGCATAAGCACTATGCCACCAGGGTTCTCTAGAGAAGCAAGACCAAGGATACTTGTATGATACATGTATGGACAAATAGTGATTTATATCCACAATTGCCTAAACAGCTATAGAAGCAGGTAAGTCCAGTTTGGTTCAAGTTCATTGGTCATATATAAGCGGGAGACTTCTCCTGTCTCATAGAGCTACGGGAACTGATGGACATGAAAGAGGAAGATGCAGGAAGAGGGTCTCGGGTGGGGAAGGCAGCGCTGCATGAATCTGAGGTGGGATGAATCAATACAAGTTGACATTCCACTGATGGTTAGTGTGATCAGTAGATGACCTAACAGGAAATTGACAAACCAGATGTAGAATCCAGAAGTGGACAAAGGGAAATGGGCAAGACAAAGCACGCTTCTGCACAGGATTCCTCTTATAATAGAGACGACAACCCAGAAGAGGGCTCATGGGACTTACACCTGATTGATAAGTTGGACTCTAACTCTATTTTCACACAAACAGGTCCAGCTGACAGAAATTCTAATGATCACAGATGAGAAAGAGAACGTTCAAATGTGGTGCACAAAAGGAAAATTAGGACCGCCTCATTCCTCATAAGACACGATGCTTTCTCATTGTCTTTTCCGATAAGAGCAGAACTTTGTGTATCAGCAATTGACGCCGTCTGGCACTTCTGAGTGATGTAACTCTCTCTCTATATGTATCTGATGAATCCACAACTGATGAAAGCGTAGATAGTTGATGGTCCTATGACATTCACATTCAACATCAGAAACCAGCAAGGCACTGTGATCTTGTAACTTGGTTTAGTAGGGAAGCACAAAGAGCTTATGTTTGGGTATAAGATCCCATTTGGAATCTTTACTAGCAAGTTAATTGGATTGACCTTATTACTCTGTGTGTAGATCTATTCACACAAACACTGCGAAAGCACCTTCTTTTGTTGACCCTCCGATTCTTCTTTCATTCGTTAAGCACAACTTAACTGCTCAAATGTTCCTGATTTTAGAATTTTATTGAAGAGTAGTATTTTTCGTTTTTCTCTCAGCTCTGCCAATAGTGGTGGGTGGGTCAACAAGAAGAAAGTCCATTCGTGCTACAACTCCAGAAATATCTGGTGATTAGAGCTAACTGCATACCTCTGAAATCAGAGGTAAATACTGGTTCTGAAACTTGAGGACATAAACAAGGCTCCTTCTACCAGGAAAGAAAAGAACACACTGCCATCCCGGAAGAGATTGTGGAAATTGTAACGTTGTAGCAGAAGCTTACAATAATAAAATGAAACATGATAGTAAAACAAACTCCACTGGAAGGAAAAAAGCCAAAAGAAGATGAAAATTGATGAGATAAACCAAAATTATTAGAGGAACAATCTACTACGTCCATTTTATTTATTATTTTTAGTAGGTTCATTTTCCTTCATTTCCTTGAATGAGAGTTTTAGACAGGAAAGTCACAGGCAATATAGTTCAATGCAAAGCAGAAGAATTGTAAGCAAAAACTTTAAATTAGTAGAGATGACCAACAATTCAGTTGTAGTAAGAAGCTATTACCATCCATCCCTAGGAGGTAATGACAATGCTATGTGGTGATGTTACTTAAGCCCAGGGGCTGGAAGCCCATATCCAGTGTTGAAATCATGGGGTCAGAACTGGAAGCATAGCGCTGTTTACCACTAGCAGTCTACACAAACAAACAAACAAACAAACAAACCAAAACATCCACAATGAAACTTGTTGAATTGAACTAGAACTCTAAGAGACTATATGAGAAAGACCAACAGTAAAAAAAAACTTGATCAGAACAAACTGTGGGTAGCACCGTGAAGAACGGGAATTCCAGAACACTTCCCTGTGCTCGTGCACAACCTGTGCCTGGTTCAAGAGGAAGTCAGGAGAGAGAACAAGGGCACACTGTGTGCTTTAACATCATCAAAGGTTTGTGTCAGGCCTGCATCCTCTAACCCTACTTACTCAGTCTGTATGCTGAGCAAGCACTCAGAGAGGCTAGATTACCTGAATAAGCCTGCACATCAGGACTGGAGGAATCTTTATTAATACCCTGTGCTATGCAGGTGACAACCTTGTTTGGCGAAAGTGAGGGGGATTCAAACATTTGCTGATAAAGTTCAAGGGCAGAAGCCTTCAGCATGGGTTACAACTCAATGAAAGGAAAACGTAAATCTTCATAACTGGACCAATATGTAGCAGGGGATAAATGGAATAAAATGTGAAGTTGGTAAGGATTTCATCTTGCTTGGATCCATAATCAATACTCATGGAAGCAGCCGTCAAGTGACCAAGCTACACTTTGTTTTGGGTCAATCTCTACAACCCCTGTTTAAAGCATTGAGAAGCAAGGATTATACTCTGAGGACTAAGGTGGGCTTGACCTAAACCAAGGTCTTCCCAATGGTCTACTCTGCATGTGAAAATTGCACATTGAAAATGGAAGACCAAAGAAAATCCAACGCACTTGAACCGCGGTGTTGGAGAAGATTATTGAAAGTATATGGACTGCCAGAAGAACGAACAGACCAATCCTGGAAGAAGGACGGCCAGAATGCTCCTTAGAGGCAAGGATGGTGAGTCTTTGTCAAACCGAGGAAGGCCGTAGACGAGATTGCGAGATTGATTGACAGTGACTGTGTCACTGCGAACTCCACCCTACGAACAAGTGGGAGGATGGCACAGGAAGGACCAGGTGGTGTGTTTCCTTCTGGGGAGCTGGGAGTAGGAATGACTTGATGGCCCCTGACAGCAACATCAACTACAGAACAATCTCTCAAACAAGATATTGAAGAAAAGTATAGGTTCATTTATGTAACCTTCAAAATCGGACCAAAATTCAACATCAGAGAGGCATCCATCTACACTCAGTGATTATTAGAAATGGCAGGATAGTGCCTCACTCCAGTGGAGAGAGATGAGGTGAGTGGTTTCAGGAATATTTAAATAAGAACAAATTTTCAAAACAGTTCTTGTATATTTTGTTTCCCCTAAACAAATAACACAAGACAATATTAATTTTATACCAATATGAAAAAATTAAAATACAAGCTCACAGCCTACATATGTAGAGAAATAATTGAAAACATTGACCAGCTTTAGAACAGGGGACTGGAAGTATGTGTGATTAAGAAGGAAAATGCTGATCTTTCTTTGAAGTTTTCTGTTGTCTATGACTTTATTAAATCTCTTCAAATTTCTTTGGAAAAAATGAACAAGTCCAAATAGTTTATAAATAATTCTTCACTGTAGATCTTGAGTCACTGCTACAGTTCAAAGTGCATGTCCAATTCTCATTTTTCTAAATCGACTAACTTTGTATTTAATTTTTAATGTGTTTCCATTTTAAGATTATTTCTTTATCTTTTAATTTTAGTATTTTAACATTGTATTAACATATAACTCATACATCACACACATTAGTGATTCAAACATCAAGAATTGTGCGATCTTTGCCACAATCCACGTTGGAGTATTTTCAACATTCTTGCATCCATCAGTACTAGCATCCCCTGTCCCCCTGTGTCTTCTAGTGTAGTCAGAGAAACCGATTGAGCTATATGTTTACCTATCCAGAATTTCTGATAAAAATCATACAAAATGGGAAAATATAGCAACCATAAAATAGAACCGAACAGTCTCCTTGCAAAAGTAATTAAAAACTAGGACAGGTTAAAAATGGGTCAAAAGCAAGGATCAACCTTGAAGCCCCTCCCAGGGAGACAAAGAACAGAAAAGTGGGTGAGGGGCGATGGAGGACGATATAAGATTTGGACAAAATGATCTGTAATTTATCAAGGGCTCATGAAGGAGATTCCCAGGGGAAGTGGGGGGAAGAAATGGGGAGCGGATATCAGGGGCTCAAGTGGGAAGAGACTTGAAAATGATGATGGCATTTTTAGGTGCAAATGTGCCTGACACACTGGAGAAATGTATGGATTGTGATAAGAGATTTAAGAGCCCCAATAAAAGTATTAAAAAATGGATCAAGGGGGGAAAATGTTAATATCTAAAATAATTAAAAGCAATCTGCAGCAGGGGTCAGAAAACTCTAACTTATAAGTTCTATGCAGCTCCTTCAGCAAGGATATGTGACTATGATGTAAAATTGAAAATGAAGATAACACCATGATACTTTCATTTATAGTATTACTTAAAATTTTCCTTATTTATAAATATATTTTATAGCTCTTGAATAATTTTTAAATTATTGTTATGTACCACGATGGCTAATGAATATAAAAAAATTTGTTGACCCCTTATCTCAGTGATTCACTTTCCAATTCACCCTGTCTGTGGACCAGATTGTTTACACGGGTATTCAATCAACTGAGGGAATTAACTAGAGGCTCAACGCACAGAAGGTCTACGCAAACGGAGGGGGCTTTCACTGTCATCCTTAGCCTTCTGCTAACCAGGTTTTCAGAATTTAAACTCTAATATAATTCCCTCCTCTAATCTTAGAGTCTACTATTCCAAATCCTTGGATCACACGACTACTTTGGCACTTCACCTAGATGGTTGCTTGTTAAGACAAGTTGTTAAGACACTACATGCTAGATGCTATTGTTGCTGATCACAGGGCACTATCTGATTTCTTCCCCCACACTTTTCTCTAGCACCCAGCTCTTCAGTGATCACTTCATGAGTTTAAGTATGGAGCCACAGTGTAATAACAGTTCTTCGATAAGGGTTTATGGTTAATGCCATATGGAGTAACGGAGACTGAGTGTTTACAGGAGCTGAGACCACCAAACCTTTCTCCTTTTGAAAGGTCTATGGACATAAATTGACACACGTTTTCTTAACTGCCATCCTGGCCACAACTGACTGAGCCCAGGCTTGGCATAATCTGACGTACAGGTTGCTCTTGTCAATTTCTGTGGAGGTGATTCCAACTCATGGCAACTCACATGTGGAGCATAACTGGTCTGGGGTTTTCAAAAGTCTGTTCTTTCAAGACCAAGTCACCAGGTCTGTCTTTGGAGGCTCTCTCCCCAACCTTGTGGCTACGAGGTAGATCATTTGTGCCACTCAGCCACCAAATCTGTAAGTTGGCCAGAAACCCTTCATCAATTCCTTGTGATAGAGAACTGGTTGACTTCAGGCAGCAATGCTGAAGCACAATAATGCGTGAGAGAGGGATGGCTCTGAACCAGCAAAAGCCAAGGTAAAGAAGAGACTGCAGGTGTAGCCCACCAAAGGCTGAGCCCTCTTCCCCACTTGAAACATATTTCCTTTATTATATGTAAATTTGCCTCCCAAAAGTGTTTTTTCTTAAAATCAGCACACTGTTGGGTGCTGATCAGTTCAAACATTTTCTCTAACAGAACAAACAAATGATACACAATTGGTGGCAAGTTGGGTTGCAGTTGCAATGGGGCCCCCAGAGTCCTGAAGGTTAGAGGAACCAAAGAGCTGCAATGCAAATTCTCATGACTGAAAACCAACATCACCGCCATTGAGGTGATTCACCTGCTGGCAATCCGACAGGACAAGGTAGAATGGCCCCTGGGTTCCTGAAGCTGACTCTTCACAGCAGGCCGTAGCCTTCTCCTTCTCCCAGCTAACAGGATGATTGTCACAGGACCAAAGGGGTTTTGTAAAACAAGAATAAGAATGAAACGAGAACAAGGCTGGACATACAATATTATTAATAAATCAAGAGATTTTCATATGAAAGTGCAGCACAGAGCTGGAACCAGAGGCCAGAGAGGCACGTGGCTGTTGACAGTAGCATCTGAATGCTTAATAAATTCTAATTACTTAGAGAAATAGACATTAATATTTCTCAGATGAAACGTTAAAATAGCCAAGTCCCTCACGAGGCTCTTGCTTCACTTTCATATAACACACCCCTTGTCCATGATTTTATGAGCTTTTTCTCTCCACCTTCACATCCAAGTTTAACCACACACACAAAAAAAATGCCTGCAACTTTAGTGTACTTGACTGGTTTTAGAAGCAAATAACGAAAACAACTTTGACCATGTAATAATCTTTTCAGGTTAACTTTTCTCAATGCTTTTGAATTTAAATGAATTTTCAGCTCGTTATTTTTATTATGTGAGGCTTTATAGAAATGAGCTAATAGGAATGCACAGTAACCAAGAAGGGCTCTTATTTAAGATAAACTCATGACACAGTGGCCTATGCATTGGGCTGATAACCACAGCTTAGAGGTTCAACCTCACCAGCCAATCCACGGCAGAAAGATGAGGCTCTCTTCCTGTAAAGATACAGTCTCAGAAACCTTAAGGAGCAGCACTACTCTGTCCTCAAGGGTTAGTATGGTCAGGAATGAACTTGATGGCAGTGAGTTGTGGGGCAACTAAGAGCCAAAGGGCCTTTATCTTCCTGAATGCAAAAGCAGGGGAGAGAGAGAGGCAATTCAGTGGGTCAGAAAGCCTCCTGCTTAGGCGCTTTGAAGTCTGTGGCTTGAATACAATCTTCTCCACTAACTATCTCTACAAAGGCTCACCAATTTCTGGGTTAAAAGAGTAACGGAGGCAGCCTCCAAACCTAAAATTATCTGACTCCAGGGTCCATGTTTCTTTCTTTCTTTTAATATTTTTCAAAATAAATTAAGTGGAGATTTACATTTCAGATCATCCAATTGGTACATAACAACTTAAACTACTTACCAAAACACTCAGTAGCTTGCCCTGCTGTCCTCATTTGATTTCTCCCCTCCCTCTTATGGAATGCTATCTTCCACTTCACCCAAGGGAACTCTTTTCTACCCCATGTTGTTTCTTTACTCCTTGATTTAAAAAAATACTTTTATTGGGGGCTCTTGCATCTCATCACAATCCACGATTCATCCAGTGGGTCAAGCACATTTGCACATATACCGCCATCACCATTTTCAAAGCAATCTCTTCCCACGTGTGCCCTTGATATCAGGTCCCAATTTCTTCCTCCTCCTTCCTTCCCTCACAAATCATTGATAAGAGATATAGATTATTATTTTCATATCTTATATCATCTGCTGTCAGTCACCACCCACTTTTCTGTGGTGCGTCCCACATGGAGGGGATTATAGGTTGATCCTTGTGATCAATTCCCCTCTTCTCCCCGCCACCCTCCCCTAGTCCTCCTAGTATCTCTACTCTCATTATTGGCCCTGAGGGGTTATCTATCCTACATTCTCTGTGTTGTGAGTTCTTATCTGTAGCCGTGTGCATGCTCTGGTCTAATCCGATTTTTGAGGAAGAATTCAGGTCATGATAGTGGGGGGAAGGAAGAACAAAGAATGAGAGAGAAATCCTGTGTTTCATCAGTGCCATACTGCACCCATACTGCCTCATCTTTTCCCTGTGACCCCTCTGTGAGAGTGTGTCCAATTGTCTACCTCCGGCCATTCACATTGGGTAGGATTTTGTTCTGGGGCTTAGCTGCCTGATACTTGATCCCATCAATAATTCATGATCATACAGGCTGGTGTGCTTCTTCCATGTGAGCTTCGTTGCTTCTTAGCTAGATGGCCATTATTTACCTTCAAGCCTTTAAGACCCCAGACACTATATCTTTTGATAGCCAGTCACCGTGTTTCATTTTTCCTTCTCATCTGCTTAGTAACCATCAAAGTCGATTCCTTGGGTATGAACGCCTTTGTCTTTTGTAACAGCCAGGGTCCATGTTTTAACCACCCTGCTCATTGCCTCTCATAAACGGACACGTGTCTGAGGAAGGACAAACAAAAAAATTCGTTGTGGCATTTGCTCTGAGAAGGAAAGTGGGTGTCCGAAGGCAAACCACCTACCCGGCCCACTGTGCTTTTACTACTCAATACTGAGAACCTAAGTGAAAAGGAGATCAAGAATGTGATCAATGTAAACCCGACCAAGGAGAACACCTCCAAGATATATTGTTACTGTGGAGCAAAAACAGACAAACACGAGGTGAACAATAGTGTGCAGAGCACGTTCCTGTTTGGTTTGTTATTATTATTTTAAAGAAAGGATTCTAAGACAATGTTATCTCTTGGAGGGAACAGGGTACCTGACATGTTAGAAGTTGCTTTCCAGGATATGCTCCTGTATTGCCTGGAATTGTTCCTTTAAATTTTTAGTTTTCAAATTATATGATGGATCTTCCTAATAATAAAACAATTTTAAAGAACAAATAAGTCCCGAATTCTTCTCCTTTGTAGCCCTGATCAACGACCCCTCATCTCTCGGAGACTCAGTGTCTTCACCTGTGAAACGGGAGCAACACTGCTTCTTGTAAGATCGCTGTGAGAATAAGCGAGACCCCATGTACGAAGCGTCGGCCCCACGAAGAGGTTCCCTATGTCACTGAAATCTCATTCAACTTCATTAAAACAGCAAACAATTTCAGAAAGAACCAGGAAGACACTAAGTTACCATGGTCTCATGACAAGACTATTACCAATGTTTCCCAGTGACTAGGAAGCCAGGATGCCCCAGCCCCGAGTCCCATCTTGTGGAACAGCACTGACCTAGGAGGCAGAGGGTCCCATGTGGCCAAGACTTGCTGCTTTGGATCAGGATGCTCAGTCCCAGCAGTTAGCTGCAGCTGCAATGACAACAGAAACCAGCTCCTTGAGCGCCAACACAGCCCTGCAAGATGAGTAGTGTCCTGTGATGCACAATGGTGGTGCCGGGAAGAGGAATGCCTTCTGAAGGGGTAGGAACTAGTCCTGGTCTGGTTTTGGTGTCTGAACCATAAATAATCTGGTAATTGCTCCTTCTCTTCTATTTTCTGGTAGAGATTGAACTTAGTCTCAGAGCTGGTCTGACACTAAGTCTATGAACTGCTGATTAGAAAACAGACTGTCCATAGGACCCAGGAATCCCATTGCTAGATATATATTCCAGATTGAAATAAATCAACCCTAGAGGAACATTATTAGATGATACGTTATAAAAAGGAAAGCTTTTCACACTCAAAGAATCACTTTCAAGTGTTGCTAGGGTTAAAAGTGGTGGGAATGCAAATTACAAACGAGAGGTTATGCTTATATAAACTTGGGTGAAGGAGAAGACAAGATACAATTAAGAGTGAAGTCAGCCAAAGTGATGGAGTCAAGAGAAAACACTGGCAGGAGTGCAACAGTTAACAGTAATAGAGGGACATTGTTATATACATCATTCAACTATAGTGATTTCCCAGTAAATGCATGGATCAACACACATGGGGAAACCAGTGTGGAGGGAGAGTAGGATTGTACATACGTGCTTACATATATTTGACAGATACTTCTACATGTATACATACCTTTACTGAAAATGTATCCATGGGGGAAACCAAGAGCAACAGGCATAGCAAACTTGACAATGTTCTACATCCTACTTTGGTGAAGAGTGACTGGGGTCTTCATAGCTGGAGAGCAGCAACTGAAGTGTCATGATCGGTTTCTCCTCATCTCCAGGTAAGGATACTAAAGAAAACTGAAGATGTAGAGAAACAATTACCCCAATGGAGTAAAGGCCCAGAACATCAGCTTTCTCATCTCTGAATCCAGAAGAATTAGATGATGTCCTGCCAGCACAACAAACTGCCTGGAAGGAATTACAGACAAGGTCCTCGATAGACCGAGATACAAATGTGAAATAAAACTAACGATCACAAACAAACACAGGAAACAGGCTTACTTCTTGGATAAAGAGTACTGAAGCCCCAGGACTATGGAGATTATGCTCCTTAGAAATCCTTGAGGTCTACAGCGGATTTTCCTCGTGTGCCTCCATTTTTAACGAAATAAAACAAAACAAACTTGCTGCCATCAAGTCAATTCTCACTCATAGTGACCCAGTAGGGCAGGGTAGAACTGCTCTGTGAATTTCCAAGTGTAACTCTTTATAGGAGTAGAAAGCCCTTCTTTACCCCTAGTGGTCCCAAACTGCTGGCCTTGTAGATGGCAACCCAAGGCATAACCATGGCCGTTCGCAATCCTTGATATCTGGAACAGGCTCGATTTTTAGCCAAATAAAAATAGGTCTCAATGGGGTCACAATAATTTCAGAGAAGTAGGGCTTCTATTGGCTAATCAAGACGTGAGGTCAAAATGTCCGCATTTACACAGAGACAAAGTTCAGAAGGGCTAGGAAAGCGGAGGAATGTAAATTCAAACGAGAGATGAATTGGCAAAAGTGAATTTACAGTGTGGTGATTACAATCAATGACAGGACACAGAATGCATATCAACTGTAAAGTGGGACACTAATTTGCCCTGTAAACCTTCACTCAGTCATAATAAAATCACACACACATGTTCCTGCACACACACACAAACACACACACCACAATCAGATAGTCAATGGTGTCCTGGGTCAACAGAGCATAGGGAGGTCAGGTCAATTCTGAGCAGGACTGTGCCTTATCACCTGACTTGAAGGACTTTTCACATCTCATCTTTTGGACGATCACGAAGAGTGTCCAAGATCCCTGAAGACAAGTTGGTGCATAAGCACACAATGGTGCATAAGCACATAGGAAATGTGGTGAAGGAAGCTGATGATGCCTGGCTATCAAAAGATATAGCATCTGGGGTCTTAAAGGCTGGTAATTAAACAAGCAGTCATCTAGCATGGAAGAGACAAAGCCCCCATGGAAGAAACACACCAGCCTGTGTGACCATGAGATGTCGAAGGAGGAGGTAACAAAAGTTCAGAAACACACGTCCAACTTGATGTGAAGCGGCATGGATGCCCTAGAGATGCAAAACTCACCTGTCCAGTAGTAATCCCACAGTACCACTCAGAAGGAGACACTCAAAGGGGAAAGGATGATTAAGTCAGGAGAAGGTATGGTACTCATGAACCACATGCTTATCCACCGGTTCGTTAATATTTCCTTCCCTTAGAGGACAGGCTGTGATTTGTTTTACCTCGTTAATCATGTTAGATTAGTGTATGTTCATTTGTGCATTTAAGATCCTTCGGTACATGAAGCTCAGGATAGGTGACGCTGCAGAAACTGTTACCTGAGTAATGGTTTTCTAAGGGTAAAGGAGGGGGCGGGCATGAAGGAGAGGAGTTTGGAGCAGATAGCATTGATGATTGTATGACCCCACTGGATGGGATTGAACAACAGAATTGTATATAAGTAGACATTGGATTTTAGAAGATATTTCAATAGAACTATTATTTTTTTTTTTAAGCAGCATATTGTCCAAATGGATTTGCCTCCACTGTGGTCCTCATCAGAGTTTCTCAAAAGCAACGACAACAACAACAAAATACACAATAAAGAGAACTTAGTCTGGAGATCTAAAGCTGTGGTTCCCAGATTGGGACAAACGGCCCCGAGTAGATGTTGTAACTGTTTAGGGAACCTCAAAAGCAGATGGCTATGTTTTGTCTCGGATTGTGGCCTCTAGTAGAAATGTTTATAATGGCCAGGGGAGGCTGGGACACATTTAGTATTTTTCTGAAAATTTGGCAGTAGGCCAAATTCCTTTGGGAACCTCTGACCTAAATGCAGGAAAGCATCACAGCAATGTACAGCAATCACAGTATGGCAAGCTGACAGACAAATGGTGGCTTGGAGTTCTAGTCTCCCCAATCGTGAGAAAGTAAATTTGTTTATGAAAGCGATCAACCACTGTGGTATTTGTGTTATAGTAGAAGTAGATAAGATATTTACTGTCTTAAGAATCAAGTGGAGTTCTTATTAATACATACGTTTCCAACCCTGGTTTTCACCTTTTTGAAGAACAGGATCTTGGAAAACAGTCTATCTAAATTCACTAGCAATCAAATTATGTCACAAAATGTCATGGTGAAGTCTCATTGATAGTTAGGATCCAAGGACAATGAAAGCTATAATCTCACTGCCATCGAGTGGATTCCCACTCCCAGCAGCCCTGCGACAAGACAGCACTGCCCCTGTGTGTTTCCAAGACCGTAAATCTCTGTGGGAGTAGAAACCCTCGTCTTTCTCCCTCTGAGTGGATGATGGTTTCAAAGTGCTGACCTTGTGGTTAGCAGCCCAGTGCATAACTACAACGCCACTAGGGTGCCTGATGGGGCAATAAAGGTTAGGTATAGGGGCTAGGAGGGAAAGCAACCACAAGATGGTTCATTATTACTGCAAGATGGTCCATTATTAAGCTGACCACAGTTTCACAAGAAAACTTGTCTGCTTGTCCAATTCCACAAGAGTATTCCACAGAAAAGTTTTGCCAAATGAACCATTATTTTTTTGAATGGTTATCTAAGTGGTGAAAGGTAAGGAGATTATTTACTGTCTTCTTCTTATATCTCCTCTTTTGCTGGTTAACGTTTTCTTACGAGGGATTAGCTCTGTCATGACCTGAGATTCTTGTCTATCCCTATTGAGGGGGAAGCCCAGTTCTCACAGACTCATTAAATCAGGGTGGTAGCAGAAGAGCAATTCCCCCAATGCAGGCAGAAGATATTTGAAGATTTTGAATTTGAAAAGCAAGGGCAAAAGCGGACATTCAATATATTTAAGAACCAATAGCAAGTCCTAATTAAAATGAGACACTAATGTAGAAAAAACCTCCAGTCCATTACAAAAGACCTGACATACCAAATTTATAGAAACGGAGAAACCTTTAAGAGTGTCACTCAAAGACACCCTTCATTGTGGAACTAAAGCCGCCCCATGGTTGGTAGTTCAAAGTCACCAGCAGCTTGGGAGAAAGCTGGAGCTTTCTACTCCTGTAAACAGTTGCAGCATTAAATCCACAGGGGTCGCTACGAGTCAGCATTGACTTGATAGCACTGAGTGACAAAGCCACTCCCAGAGGTCACCCTTCAGCCGAGCAGTGGATTGGCCTGTAGAATATACAAAACCCAGGAGGCAGGTAATATTGGTAACATGTTTCTTCAACAATACCCGGTACCCTCTAAACAACATATAAGGAAGTTTAAACAATTCCTTTTTAATCATTAAAAATCTGATACTGCTATTGGCGTCATTCATAAAATGCCAATTAGTTCTGAGTACATCTCGAGCATGTTATTGTTGCCAATCCCTCCAGCCTCTTGTTTAGAAACATGGCATTTTATATGTATCCTAGAGGTTAGCTGAATGAAGTCCAGAAAGCAGAATTCCGGGAGGAAACTGTTGTCATGAATCCAAACCATTTCAAATTCCCAAAAGCAGCCAGGAAGAAAGATTCAGATTGCTGATGATCCAGCCTAATAGACAACATCATGACAACACAAGAAAGATTGAAGTTATCCACAGTTTCATTTTACTTACATCTAGAATCAGTGCCCGTGCAAGCAGCAGTCAAGAAACATCAGTAATAAGATCACACAAAAACAACCAATCACATGGAAATTGAACAACACATTACTTAAAATCCACTGGGTAATTAAAGAAACTAATGGCAATTAATAGTAATAAATGCACATATCAAAAAAGAACACTACAAAATCAACACTTTATCTGAAAACCTATATCAATTAGAATAATAACAGCAAAACCCTTAGTCAACAGAAGAAAAGAAATGATAAACATAGGAACAGAAATAAATGATTCAGAAAATAATAAAATAAATAAATGAGGCAAGAAGTAGTTCAGTTAAAAGAATTTTATTTTATTTTTTATGAATCAATGGATGAGGGGGATCTTACCGGTCTGATAGCAATAGATACATTAATTGCATCAAGCACATTCATACATATGTTGCTGCCATCCTTTTCAAAACATTTTCCTTCTACTTGAGCCTTTGGTATCAGCTTCTCTTTTTCCCTCCCTATCACACCCTCCCTTCCTCATGAATATTTGATAAATTATTGTGTTCATATCTTTTTAAAAATTAAATACTTTAATTGGGGGCTCTTACCTCTCTTCTCACAGTCTGTACATTCTTCCATTGTTGTCAAGCACACGTATACATATGTTGTCATCACCATTTTCAAAGCATTTTCTCTCTCTTGAGCCCTTGATATCAGCTCCTCATTATCCCCATCCCTTCCTTCCTTATGAACCTTTGATAAGTTATAGATTATTATTTTCATATCTTACATTGTCCTCCGTCACCGTTCACCCATTTTTCTGTGGTTTGTCCCCCTGGGAGGGGGTTAAAGGTTGATCCTTGTGCTTGATTCCCCCTTTCTTCCCCCACTTTCCCCTTATTCTCTTGGTAGCTCTATTCTCATTGTTGGTCTTGTGGGCTTTATCTCTCCCAAATTCCCTGTGTTGCCAGTTCTTATCTGTAGCACCGAACATGTTCTGGTCGAGTCTGATTTGTAAGGGATAATTGACATGATAGTGGGGTGGAGGAAGCATTAACGAGCTAGAGGAAAATTGTATGTTTCATCAGTGCTATACTGTGCCCTGACTGGCCCATCTCTTGCTTATGACCCTTATGTAAGGGTATGGCCAATTATCTACAGATAGACTTTGGGTCTCCACTGCACACACAGGCAAGTACCCCATTCACCTTGGCATGGTTTTGTTCTGGGTCTTAGATGCCTGATACATGATCCCATAGATACCTCATGATCACACAGGCTGGTGTGCTTCTTCCATGTGGGCTTTGTTGCTTCTCAGCTAGGTGGCCGCTTGTTTACCTTCAAGGCTTTAAGACTCCAGATGCTGTATCTTTTGATAGTCGGGCACCATCAGCTTCCTTCACTACATTTGCTTATGCACCCATTTTGTCTTCAGTGACTGTGTTGGGAATGTGAGCATCACAGAATGCCGCATTGTTAAAACAAAGTGTTCTTGTGTTGAGAGGTTTCATGAGTTGGGGCCTAATGTCCATCGGCTACCTTGATGGTAAACATATAGATATAAATCCCCAGATCTAGTTCCCTATCATTCTATATAAATATGTTTCTATATGGACACGCCTGTATTCAGACCTCTATAAATGTCCTTTGCCTCCTACTTCTTTACACTATTTCCATTTTCTTTCCTCTTGTTCTACTATGATGTTTGGGCTTCATTCAGGTTTGGCTCTCATTCCTCACTGCTCCATTGCCCTTGATTAAGCCCCACTAGCAATCCTATGCCCTTCTCTCCAATGATTTTTAGTTCACTTGTTTCCTCATGCCTGGGTTAGTTGATGCCCCCTCCCCGCTCTTTTCTCCTACCTCCCCCTCACCCGTGTCGCCCTGGAATCATCAGCCCCGTTGTTTTCATCTCCAAATTGTTTATCCCACCGATCTTATCCAGATAGACATGCAGAGACATTAATAAGTGCAAAACCCAGGCAAAGCCAAACAAAAGAACAAAGGAAGACAAAAACAACAAAGCAACAACAACAAAATCAGAATAACAACAAAAATAAAGCCAATGACCAAAAAGGAACTATCAATAGTTAAAGGTCTTTTTTTTTTTTTTTTTTACTTCTAGGAGTGTTTTCAACTCGAGTCGATGGGGTGGCACACTCTGTCCCCAAAGTCTATTTTCGGTATTCCCTGTGGATTTCATTGCTTTGCTCCCCTTGCTCTCGTGTTGTATGCCCTTAGTGATTCGAAACAGTGTGATGGGTTCAGATCAGGCACAATTCCCCACCGTGTCTCCATTGTTGATCCACGTCATGCTATGATTCACTGAGGGACATCATGCCTCGTAGTCAGGTCGGCCCTTTGGTTCTCTCTGTGCGTTGTCTGCGCTGAGCAGGAATATCGTCCTCGGGCTTGGTAGGCCAGGATGTTTTACCCTCATTCTCCATACCACTTTGTTTTTCCTCAGTGCTCTAATCAGAAGTGCCCCTCTCCCCAAGATGTAGCTCCAGTGCTGTCCTTTGAAGTGCATTCTTCTTGTGGGGCGGGTGGTCCATATGGTGGGGATTGGGACCCGCCCTGCAGAGCTCTCTATTGGTTCTCTGGTAGGTGCCCCTATGTTGTATTCACATTATGGCGCATTGGGTTGAAGCCTGGAGTATGCCCCTCTCCTGTGGAGGTCTAAATAATACCCTCCCCTTGGGTGTGTTAGTGCCCTGCTCCTGCCTTCCCATGTCTTTTTCCCCTCTCTTTCTTTCCCCCTCCTAGTTAGTGGTCTGCCTGGATTGGGTTTTGCTCCTGCCATAGTACTTGGATCTCAACCCAGGGATGTATGTATATAGGCACTTTTCCGCTATGCCCATATTTTTTTAAGCTTATGTCAGTGGACTCATGTACTTGTGCTTTTGTCCTTGACTTACTTCACTAAGCATGATTTCCTACAGTTGTTCCCATGCGGCAATGTGCTTATGTGTTCATCACTGCATTTTAGGGATGTGTAGTACTCCATTGTATGTATGTACCATAGTTTTTGATCCATTCGTCTCTGATGGAAATTTGGGTTTTTTTGAACTCCTTGCAATTGTGAACTGTGCCGCAATGAACATTGGAGCACAGATGTCTGGCCGTGGTTTGTTTCTTGCCTCTTCTGGTTATGTGCCCTATAGGGGCATTGGTGGGTCGCATGATAGCTCAATCACCATCTATTTTAGATACTGCCAAATTGATTTCCATAATGGCTGTACATAGCCACAGGTCCACCAGCAGTGGATGAGAATTCCTATCTCACCACAGCCCCTCCAACACGTGTTCCTTTGTAATTTTTAATTGGGCTATCTTTGAGGGTATTAGGTGGTATCTCAGTTGTTTTAATTTGCATTTCTCTTAGGACTAATGATCAGAGATGAAACTAATGGGAACAATGGTTCTGGGGGGGATACGGGAGACAGAGAGGGAGGAGAAAGGAAATGGCAGGGGAGGGGTGGAGGAACAACCTAGGGACAAGGAAACAACAAGTGAACGAAAATCAATGGAAGGAAGTTTGTAGGATGCCCAGTGGGGCTCAATCAAGGGCAATGGAGCAGTTAGGAATTACTAAACCCAAATGAGGCCGAACGTGATGGTGGGACAAAGGGAAGTAAAAAGGAAGCAGAGCAAAGGACCAGGAAGCAAAGGATATTTACAGAAACCTAAGTATAGATTTGTACATAGGTAAATATATATATATATATAATGTGAGGTGAATATTACTATGTACTCATATCTATATGTTAAGAATTAGGGTTGCAGATGGACATTAGGCCTCAACTCAAGTATTCCCTTAACACAAGAGCACTTTGTTCTAACAATCCAGCATTCTGTGATGCTCACCTTCCCAACTGGATCACTGAAGAAAAAATGGGTGCATAAGCAAATGTGGTGAGGAAAACTGATCGTGTCGTGCTATCAAAACTTATAGCGTCTGGGGTCTTAAAGGCTTGAAGATAAACAGAAGCAGCAAAGCCCACATGGAAGAAGCACACCAGCCTGTGTAATCATGAGGGGCTGATGGGATAAGCAGAGGTCCTCAAACTATGGCTCGCAGGCCACACAGGGCCCACGGGCCACACGTGGCCACGTGAGGACATTTTTCCGGCCCTCATGGTGTTTTTGCCCCATTTTGTTTTCTACTTCGAGATAAGATATGTGCGGTGTGCAAAGGAATTTATTCACAGTTTGTTTGTTTTTTTTAACTATAGCCTGGCCCTCTGACAGGTCTGACAGAAAGTGAACTGGCCCCCTGTTTAAAAAGTTTGAGGACCTGATAAGGTATCAGGCATCTAAGACTCAGAATAAAACCATACCCAATGTGAATGAGGGGGGGGGCATGGAGTGGAGACATAATACCCATCTGTAGACAATTTTACATCCCCTCAAAGAAGGGTCCCAGGGAAGAGATGAGCCCGTCAGGGTTCCGTATAGCACCAATGAAACACACAGCTTTCCTCTAGCTCTTTGGTGCTTCCTTCACCCCCTATCATGACTTCAATTCTACATTACAAATTGGATTAGACCAGAGCATGCAAACTGCTATAGATCAGAGGCTGCAACAGAGGGAATCCAGGAGAGATGAACCCCTCAGGGTCAACAAGAAGGGTAGAGATATCAGGAGGATTAGGGCAGAGTGGGGGGAGAAAAGGGGAAATAATCACAAGGATCAATCTATATCCCTCTCCCAGGGGGACAAATAACAGAAAAGCGGGCAAGGGACAATGGAGGATGATGTAAGATAAGGAAAAAATAATCTATAAATGATCAAAGGTTCATGAGGGAGGGGGAAAATGCGAAACTGATATGAGGAGCTTAAGTGGAAAGAGAATGCTTTAAAAATGATGATGGGAGCATATGGGCAAATGTGCTTGACACATTGGAGGTATCTATGGATTGCGTTAAGAAATATAACAGCTAATTAGGGTGCGAGGTAGTACCGATGAAGAACACAGCTCTCCCCCAGATCCTGGATGCTTCCTCCCCCCAACTACCATGATCCGAATTCTACCTTGCAAGGCTGGATAGGGCAGAGGCTGTACACTGGTACATATAAGGGCTGGAGGTACAGAGAATCCAGGGTGGAGGATACCTTCAGGACCAAGGTTGTGAGGGACGATGCTGGGAGAGTGGAGGGTGAGTGGGTTGGAAAGGGGGAACTGATTACAAGGATCCACATGTGACCTCTTCCCTGGGAGAGGGACAGCAGAGAAGGGGGGAAGGAAGACTCCGGATAGGGCAAGATATGACAAAATAACGATGTATAAATTACCAAGGGCACATGAGGGAGGGGAGAAAGGGGAGGGAGGGGAAAAAAACAGAGGACCTGGTGCAAGGGGCTTAAGTGGAGAGCAAATGCTTTGAGAACGATTGGGGCGGGGAATGTATGCATGTGCTTTTTACAATTGATGTATGTATATGTATGGACTGTGGTAAGCGTTGTATGAGCCCCTAATAAAACGTTTAAAAGAAAAAAAAGAAATCCATATTTGTCAAACTGGCTGCAGCGCCAGGCCAGGCGTAGAAGCCGCGGAGGCAGTGGCTCCTGCCCCCGGGGCCCCCGGGCCTCGCCGCTAGTGCGTCTCCTCCTGCCCCGGGCCCGCGCACGCGTGGGAAAGTTGGCCTGGAACCTGCCCGACCAGTTCCGCTGGCGCGCGGACCGGCCGCAGAAGTTGGTGCTGCAAAACTTTTTTGGGGGGTTCCGCGGGAGCCCCCGTGCGTCGGGACCGGATGCACGCCGACTAGCGACCCCTGGGCCGAGAGAGGTACCCCCAGAGTGACGCGCAGTGGGGGCGTCCCGGCCCCGCGGCCCGGGGGCTATGGCCATGGTGGCCGGAGGCTGGGGCGGTCCCGGCGGCGGTGGAGACACGAATGGCGTGGACAAGGCGGGTGGCTACCCGCGCGCCACCCACCGAGGAGGACTCGGACTCGCTCCCGGAAGCCCAGATAACCTGTGTGCGAGCTGGCGGCGCGGCTGCTCTTCAGCACAGTGGAGTGGGCGCGCCAAGCGCCCTTCTTCCTCGAGCTGCAGGTGGCTGGCCAGGTGGCCCTGCTGCGGCTCAGCTGGAGAGAGCTGTTCAGTGCTGAACACAGCACAGTGCCCCCTGGCGGCATGCGCGCATTCCTGGTCTCAGAAACGTTTCTTGCGCGAGCCCATTCACGGAACGGGCTTTCAAATGATGCGTTCCAGCCACTGGCCCAACTGTGAGTGCTCCACCGTTGCCTGATCTGGCAGCTAGAGGTGTGCGCTCTGGGTTTGACCTTCGGCTAAAGCCTCAAAACCCCAAGCAAGGCTAATGAGTATCATGCCCCTACTCAAAGCCTAGCACCTCCCCCCTTTTTGACACCACCCCTTTTTTGGCGCCTCCCCTAGTTTTTTGACGCTGCACCTCTTTTATATTTTCGTTTTCTTTTTTTCCCTTCTTTTCGACACTTGCCATCTTCACCACCTGCTCTGATGGGCAACTCCCTGGGCCGTCTAGGCTCCCGGGCTCAGCACCCAGAACCAGGTGCCCAGGTCCCTCCCAGGGCCCCCAGGAGCCTGCAGGTGGCACGCAGAGTTGGCCTAAGGCCCTGGGATGGCCGAGGTTCCCCAGTTGTGTCTTCCAATGGACAGGATCACAGGCCATCCTTCATGCCAGCACGGGGCCTGCTTCGGCGCTCTCTCCCAGCCCTCTGGAGGCGAAGACCACCGATCGTGCAGACCCTGCGGTCCTTCTTGGGGGTCTACACCTCTGTAGGCAGTCTTCACCCTTGGAGGAATCGCGGGAGGGTTGCACCCCACCGCAACGTGTCCCGCAGCTCCATCAGGGCCGTGAGTCAATGGATTCGATCTTGGGTCCCCGAGCAGGCTGTCACATCTCTGCGGCCACCAAGCCCCCGGGGTGTCCAAGGTCCTAGCACAGAAGGGGTCCAGAGGGAGAGCAGGTTGGAGAGGTCCAGGCAGCAGACAGACATCACCATCCCAGAGGGGCCAGCTGGTCGGAATAGGGGCCCTGGTGGCACCAGGAGGATGTGTTCCCTCTGTCAGCCCTGGCATGGCCACGGTGCGGACACTTCCTCCTGTTCCAGGTCTGAGTCCAGGAAAAGACACCTCCATCCCAGGAACTCAGGACAAGATGCCATCCCAATAAGGCATACCCCGGTCCTGAGCTCCTGCTGTACCAGAAATCCCATCAACAGTTCCTATAGCTCCTCCCGAGGCTCCCCACCCCTCAAGAGGAGGAGGGTTCCTGCCACACCTCATTCCCTGTTGCTGCCACCTAGGTCTCTGAAAAGAGATCAAGAGGAGACCCAGGAATGGTTCCTATCAGAATCAGCTGTGGCTCAGGGGAAAGGGTCATATGAACCACTGTCAAAAATGAGCCCAGAGCAGACACACACCTTGAGGGGCTGCTCACCCACACGTGAAACATCGGGGCCCAAGAAGCGCAGGTTTCCCCTGCTGAGACCGAGGACAGGGGACCCTCTGGTGCTGCCTACAGCTCCGGATACAGGAAAATCCCTCGCTGAGGAACACCGGGACGGGGACAAGAGGGCTGTGCCCCAGCGCCTCCACCAGGCACTGGATGGTGACACAGGAACCAAGTCAGACTGTAGTGCCCTGCCACTTTCAAGCACGGCCCTACTGCCTGATAATCTGCCTGCTCTTCCAGCATCAGCCCTGCCAGCCACCCACCCAAGTCAGCAACAAGAGACTAGGAAAATGCAGGGATCCCAAGGTCCACTGGTCGAGTGGATGCCTGCTGGACTGGCCTCCTCCAGCAATCCCCTCTTATTGTCACCACCTCGCTCAGCCACTGGCTCATACATGCTGCCGTCGGCCCCTTTCATCCTGGTGGTTCCTGCAGCACTGTCACCCTGGATCAGTGCTGCCTGGTCTACAGGACCTCCATTGTCTAACACGCTTGCTGCCCCTTCACCAAATGTGGGAACGACAACTGGAAGCACTTTTTCTCACCTGCCTGGTCCCGCTGTTCTCTTCTCCACTGCTGCCCACAATGGATGGACAAAGCTACCCAAATCAATACCTGGGTATTCTGCTGTGTCCTCCTCAGGCCTCCCTTTTCTCAGCAAGACGCTAATCTCTCCTGCAGCTGTGACCCTGAAAATGGGGGCTGCTTCACACAGGGCTAGTTCCACCAGCATAACGACAGGCTTGCTCCCCCAGCCTGCTGCTGAGAGTGAGATCAGCCCGATGGAAACAGGTCCATCCCCCCAACCGGGTCCTTCTTCCAGGACCAAGTCCTCCACCAGCAAATCTGCAGGCTTGCTCGCCAAGCCTGCTGCTGGCAGTGAGGTGACCCCGATGGAAATTGGTCCATCACCCCAACAGGGTCCTTCTTCCAGGACCAAGTCCTCCACCAGCCAATCTGCAGGCTTGCTCCCCAAGCCTGCTGCTGGCAGTGAGGTGACCCCGATGGAAATTGGTCCATCACCCCAACAGGGTCCTTCTTCCAGGACCAAGTCCTCCACCAGCAAATCTGCAGGCTTGCTCCCCAAGCCTGCTGCTGGCAGTGAGGTGACCCCGATGGAAATTGGTCCATCACCCCAACAGGGTCCTTCTTCCAGGACCAAGTCCTCCACCAGCAAATCTGTAGGCTTGCTCCCCAAGCCTGCTGCTGGCAGTGAGGTGACCCCGATGGAAATTGGTCCATCACCCCAACAGGGTCCTTCTTCCAGGACCAAGACCTCCACCAGCAAATCTGTAGGCTTGCTCCCCAAGCCTGCTGCTGGCAGTGAGGTGACCCCGATGGAAATTGGTCCATCACCCCAACAGGGTCCTTCTTCCAGGACCAAGTCCTCCCCCAGCCAATCTGCCGGCTTGCTCCCCAAGCCTGCTGCTGGCAGTGAGGTGACCCCGATGGAAATTGGTCCATCACCCCAACAGGGTCCTTCTTCCAGGACCAAGTCCTCCACCAGCAAATCTGCAGCCTTGCTCCCCAAGCCTGCTGCTGGCAGTGAGGTGACCCCGATGGAAATTGGTCCATCACCCCAAAAGGGTCCTTCTTCCAGGACCAAGTCCTCCACCAGCCAATCTGCAGGCTTGCTCCCCAAGCCTGCTGCTGGCAGTGAGGTGACCCCGATGGAAATTGGTCCATCACCCCAACAGGGTCCTTCTTCCAGGACCAAGTCCTCCCCCAGCCAATCTGCAGGCTTGCTCCCCAAGCCTGCTGCTGGCAGTTAGGTGACCCCGATGGAAATTGGTCCATCACCCCAACAGGGTCCTTCTCCCAGGACCAAGTCCTCCACCAGCAAATCTGCAGGCTTGCTCCCCAAGCCTGCTGCTGGCAGTGAGGTGACCCCGATGGAAATTGGTCCATCACCCCAACAGGGTCCTTCTTCCAGGACCAAGTCCTACACCAACAAATCTGCAGGCTTGCTCCCCAAGCCTGCTGCTGGCAGTGAGGAGACCCCGATAGAAATTGGTCCATCACCCCAACAGGGTCCTTCTTCTAGGACCAAGTCCTCCCCCAGCCAATCTGCAGGCTTGCTCCCCAAGCCTGCTGCTGGCAGTGAGGTGACCCCGATGGAAATTGGTCCATCACCCCAACAGGGTCCTTCTTCCAGGACCAAGTCCTCCTCCAGCAAATCTGCAGGCTTGCTCCCCAAGCCTGCTGCTGGCAGTGAGGTGACCCCGTTGGAAATTGGTCCATCACCCCAACAGGGTCCTTCTTCCAGGACCAAGTCCTCCACCAGCAAATCTGTAGGCTTGCTCCCCAAGCCTGCTGCTGGCAGTGAGGTGACCCCGATGGAAATTGGTCCATCACCCCAACAGGGTCCTTCTTCCAGGACCAAGTCCTCCCCCAGCCAATCTGCAGGCTTGCTCCCCAAGCCTGCTGCTGGCAGTTAGGTGACCCCGATGGAAATTGGTCCACCACCCCAACAGGGTCCTTCTTCCAGGACCAAGTCCTCCACCAGCAAATCTGCTGGCTTGCTCCCCAAGCCTGCTGCTGGCAGTGAGGTGACCCCGATGGAAATTGGTCCATCACCCCAACAGGGTCCTTCTTCCAGGACCAAGTCCTCCACCAGCCAATCTGCAGGCTTGCTCCCCAAGCCTGCTGCTGGCAGTGAGGTGACCCCGATGGAAATTGGCCTATCACCCCAACAGGGTCCTTCTTCCAGGACCAAGTCCTCCCCCAGCCAATCTGCAGGCTTGCTCCCCAAGCCTGCTGCTGGCAGTGAGGTGACCCCGATGGAAATTGGTCCATCACCCCAACAGGGTCCTTCTTCCAGGACCACGTCCTCCACCAGCAAATCTGCAGGCTTGCTCCCCAAGCCTGCTGCTGGCAGTGAGGTGACCCCGATGGAAATTGGTCCATCACCCCAACAGGGTCCTTCTTCCAGGACCAAGACCTCCACCAGCAAATCTGTAGGCTTGCTCCCCAAGCCTGCTGCTGGCAGTGAGGTGACCCCGATGGAAATTGGTCCATCACCCCAATAGGGTCCTTCTTCTAGGACCAAGTCCTCCCCCAGCAAATCTGCAGGCTTGCTCCCCAAGCCTGCTGCTGGTAGTGAGGTGACTCCCATGGAAATTGGTCCATCACCCCAGGAGGATGCTCACTCAAAGGTCGTAGCGACAGACACATCTACACACCTGCATCCTGCTGCTCACATGGGTGTCACAGCAAGGGGTACATCACAGGTCCCTCAGTCGCTCCTTCTGGAAACAATCTTGAGCAGCGGACAGCCCCGAGTGTTCCCTCAGACATCTCAGGCACCCGTCACTGGCAGCACTATACCTACCAGACAAGCCATGAGCCAGCCTGTGGTGTGTGCATCAGGCTCAAACCCCACATCAAACTTAGCGGTTCAACCTGGAGCCGCTAGCAGGCTGACATCCTCAGCCCTCCGTGGACAGCAGCCTGTCACAACAAGTTCCAAAAGTTCATCCCAGACAGCCAATGTGGCAGCTCCAGCTTCGGGCCCAGGCTCAAGCTCCTCTGGGGTTAAGCCAGTGGGCACCAATTCATACCTTTCATCTGTCCTCAAGAGCTCAGGACAAAGACAGCCAGTTTTAGAGCCCAGTTCCCTCTTTGGAGCAATAAACCTGGGGGCAGACACAAAGAGGCCCCTTCCAAAACGCAGCGGAACAGGCTTGGGAATGAGCACCAGAGCTACTGGTACACAGAGCAATTCCACAATGAAGGTGGGATCCAGCCCTGGCAAGCCAAGCCCTGCGGTTGCAGGCTCTTCTGCACCCACCCTAAAACACCAGGACCCCGGAGCCACAGCTACCTCCAACAGACAGCAGATTCCTGGGAGCTCGCCCAAGCAGGGCTCCTCGATGGCAGGTGGAGGGCTGGCTACCAGTGACAGGCAGGCTTCTGGTTCCAGCACAGGCTCTGCTAATGCTCAGAATCCTGGGCCTCCTCACACATCCAAAACACAGACCAAGCATCTCTTATCTACTCGTGCTACCTCACCCTCTGCTAAGAAACACTTATCAGATGGCAACAAGCGACCTCACACCAGGTCCAGTTCCTCTGACTCAGATACATGAAGGCGGGGCTAAGAGGAAGTAGCCAGTATGTACTTCCTCCCAGGGGGGCCTTTCTTGTACTGTGTCTAGGCCCTATTCTAAAACCTCCTGCTGAACACGCTGATCCTGGTGCAATCTAGGGGCCAGACATGTACGATCTAACTGATCGAGGAGACCTGTTGAAAACCGAGTCCAGAGAGGAAGATGAGCACAAAGAATGGTCCTTGTGGGAGTGAATAGTGAGCTTGAACTCAACATGCTGAACTGTTTCTAGGTACGATTACTCTGAGACAACAAACTGGTGTCAACAGTTACTCAAGATCAGAGGTCAGGATGGAAGGTGGAGCCACAGAATGACATGTGTGCCAAAGCCTGCTCTAGCAGTCATTGGCGAGTCCTGGGAAACCGCCCCCCCCACCCACCCCGCGCAGCTCAGCGGGTGTTAAGCGGGCTCTTGGTCATTTCCAGTGGTGATGTCTCAAGGTGAAGCAATGTCTTGAGGTGAAGTGTTGAGATGTGTTTGAAAACGACGAGCTCTTGGGGAAGGCTGAGGTTTCACTGGATACTCGGCTGGATTAGTGGACACCCCCCATCCCCACACCACCCTGAGAAGCTCACAGAGGGATGCTGAGGATGCAAGGACATTCTATAATCCATGGTGGCCCTCAGTGACCTAGTTAACCATGTGATTCATTGGCTACCGGACATGCGGGGGTTTACCAGCCTGGGAGGCTGATCTGGTACAGCAAGCACATGTCTGGGTTGTTGTGACTTGCATTGTACGCTTGTGGGCATCCACCTGGAGTCCTTAGGACAGCATTCCCACGGAAGTTTCTTGGTGGTTCCCTGTATTTGACACAAAGAAGTAGCTTATTTCCCAAAACTTTGTCTGGTGCTGCTGGACATTACAATGTGAGGATCTGTAGCTTAATTTAGGGTAGGAGGAAAACATGTGTGCAGATTGAGAGCCTTTTCATGCTTGTTGACTTCTTGAATGCAAACCAGATTGATTTAAGCAAGCTTTTCCCATTGTGCCTTGAGATGGGGAAGCAAAGTTACACTGACCTGAGGCTGTTTGCGCATGCCTGGGTGAAAAGTCTATGAGGAATGTACGGCCGAGGCCACCCTAAAACAAGGACACACTTCCCATTCCTTAGTCTCTAAATGACTTAGTATATTCTAAAGTACTAAATGAAAACCATTTTAGGAACTGAGTTAAAAGTCATAGCATGGGCTAAAAAGCAAGAGTGAAAACAGGATGATTGGTAATAGGTTTTTGTGTTTTGTTTTGTTTTAAAAGAAAAAAAAGAGAGAATAGTTTTGTCTTCAAGTAAAATGTCTGGTTGTGCCAAAATATAAAGGATAGTAAAGCCCAACTTGAGGGGATGTAGTAAGTTATAAAAAGTTTTTAAAAAAATAAACTTAATTTGCCTTAGTTTTCAATACCAGCAAATACTGCGTATGGTAAAAAGCAATGAGGTGTTTTAAAATCTTTACAGAGTAGATCAATGGTGGTGGATTATTCACAGGATAGTGAAAAAGGCTGGTAAACCTCTTCACTGCAGAATGCCATCTGACTGATAATACCTTGTATTAAAAAAGGAGGGAGAATCATAGTCTTTAAAAAGGTATAAACAGAGTGGACTCCAAACCCTGTGTCATGGCAGGTTTATAATGCCAATCAGTTCAAGTAAATGTTAACTATTATGTGAAATATATTTGGCCAGATAGAGGAAATGTTCCCCAAAACAAGACCAGATTGGGACCCTAATACCTCTGCAGGAGATAGGAGCCTCACCCATTAATGCTCAACACTATAAAAGGGTCTGAAAGATGCAGGGAAAAAAAGCCTACCAATTTGTCTAAAGTCACTAAGGTTAAACAGGGGCCTAAAGAAAGCCCTACTGCCTTTCTTGAAAGGCTGCAAGAGGCTTACCAGGTGTACACACCCATAAACCCCAGCGCCCCGGCTAATCAGGCGGCTCTTGTTATGCAGTTTGTAGCACAGTCAGCTCCTAATATTAGAAAAAAGTTGCAAAAATTAGAAGGCTTTGAGGGTAAATCTCTCTCTGAGCTCCTGCCGGTGGCCCAAAAAGTTTTTGACAACAGAGAAGATCCAGCTGAGGCAACCCGAGATCTTACTCAAAAAATGGCAAAGGTGCTTCTAGCAACAGAAGCCAGGGCCCGCCGCACCTGGAGCCACCCCCCCACCCCCCCGCCAAAAAAAGAAAAAAGGAGATTTCGGCCAAACACAGCGAAGGCCCACCCAGCCGCGTTTAGGAAAGGATCAGTGTGCTGTGTTCAAGGAAGAAGGGCACTGGAAAAGCGAGTGCCCTAACCGAGGACAATGGAAACCCAAGAAACCCTCCATCCCTGTCTTAGTGGAGGAGCTGGAGTGACGGGGCCGGGGTTCAGCACACCCCCCACCCCCCTAAGCCCAGGGTAACTCTCATGGTGGAAAACAAACCAATCAATTTTTTAGTAAACACCGGAGCAACCCATTCAGTGCTCACCTCACCTATTGGCCCCCTCTCCAAGGACACTGCTAAAATTATTGGGGCCACGGGAAAAGTGAAGACATATCCATGGTCGTCAGCTAGAATTTCTAACCTGGGAAAAGGAACTGTGACTCACTCTTTCTTAGTCATTCCAGAATGTCCCACCCCCCTCCTGGGAGGAGACCTGCTCAGGAAGCTGAAGGCCACTATTTCCTTCAAAAAAGACTCCATGCAGGTACTAACGGGGGTCGGGGCCCTGCTGGTTTCGTTTCCAATTAAAGAAGATGAAGGATCTTAGCACAAGTAACTCCATTTTGATTTGGGAACTATGTTAAGTTCTTGAAACTTACCCTGTACCTACCCCCCCTCCCTTGAATAAAACCAGCATATTTTTACTAACAGCATGCTTGCTCAGTCAGCTTGCCCAACTCCCCCTCAACTCCCAGAAAATTTTAACAATTACTTCCTTTTCTTACAATCCCTTGTGTAAGCATAGTTATCCCCTTTTTTTCCCCTGTGCCTGTCAGAAAGGGGTATAAAAACACCACTCAAACTTCCCTCTGCGCGGCTTCAATAAAGCCTGCTTCTAAAACTTTCTTAATTGGATCTCTGGTTCTGTTTTGCTCCCAAATAAACCTTGCATTATGGTGTCGAGAACCTGGGATAGGTGTGTGGCTCCCCCCTCTTTTGGGGGTCCCCTGAGAGCCCCCCTATCTCCCCCAAATCTCCAGGACCTTCAGCTCTTGGATGCGTTCAACACCAACCTGCAGCTGCCCTGGTGAGTTCCCTTTTTTCTTTCCACTTCCCTCTATTCATCCAAGCTTGGTTTCGGTTTTTGAGCTCCGTCGGAGCCTTCCCATCCAAGAAGCTGCCGCGCCGGGAATTCTCCTTCCGTTGGCCCCAGGGGCCTTGGGCAGTGATTGTTCTTGAGACGTCTTGGCAATCCCTTCCCCACGTCTTTCACTGCTGTCCCAGCCAGGACTCACTTAGGGATACCTGAGTGACTCCTGCCTGGTCCTGCTCACCAGGAAAACCGAAACCTTGTTTTTGCTCACTCCCTCTCCCCCTTTCCATGTGGCCTTTTACCTAATGCACTGGCATTCACTTTCTGAAGGTCCCACCACTGACAGGACTATTGGCAATAAGGCCTCGCGGCATCTGCCCCCTCCAGACTGGACTAACTCTCAGAGGATTAGCCTAGAGCTGTTTAACCTGGCTGTGTACTTCCTATTCACACCTCTGCAGTGTCTGTAAGCTGCATCTCTATGTCTTCTCCTCCCTCTTATTCTCACCATGGGCGCCGGGCGCCTCCCCCTCAGACTGGACTAACTCTCATAGAGTTAGCCTAGAACTGTTTTTACCTGGCTGTGTGTTTCCTATTCACACCTCTGCAGTGTCTGTAAGCTGAATCTCTTTATCTTACTCTCACCATGGGCACCGGGCAGTCCAAAATTGACCCATTGACTCCACTGGGATGTCTCTTAAAAAACTTCTCCAGCCTGGGGTACAGCCAGACCTTGTGAAAGAAAAAAACGTGTTTTTCTTTCCCAAGTTGCCTGGCCCAAGTATCAGCTCGATAACCAGTTGCGTTGGCCTCCGACTGGCACTTTCAATTTCAACGTTTCACAGGACCTGGACAATTTCTGCAGGAGGACTGGTAAGGATTCTGAAGTCCCCTATGTGCAGGCTTTTTGAAGCTTGCGTTCCGCGCTCCCACCCCGAGCTCTGTAGCCACTGTTCCACCCACCAAATACTGTTAGCGCAATCCCCTCAGCAGAAGAACCTTAACATTCAAACCCCTGAAGAGCCAGCCAAGCTCCTCAGCACGCCGCTCTTGCCACCCTATCAGTCTCCCCTGCCCACTGCGCCTTCCTGTCATCCGTCCAATAGTTCTCCCCTATCCTCATCGGTCGCCTCTCCGTCCGATAGTTCTCCCCTGTCCTCATTGGTCGCCTCTCATACCCGTTCTCGCAACCCTCCTGCTGCCCTTTGCCCACTAAGGGAGATTGTGGGAACAGAGGGACTCATCCAAGTCCATGTCCCTTTTTCCTTACAGGACCTGTCACAGATAAAGACCCACCTGGGATCTTTCTCAGCAAACCTCTCTCAATTTATTAAAAAAATTTACTTACCTTACCCAAATGTATAATTTTACCTGGCATAACACCCAAGTAATCCTTGCTTCTACCTATACCACCGAAAAGAGCGTGAGCAAGTCTCTGATGCAGGTCGCCAGCTAGCAAACAAAGACCACGCTATCAACTCAAATGTCCCCTTGAAGGCACATGCCATCCCACTAAAAAACCCCGGTTAGAATTATCAGCCTGGCCAGGGGTCCGACCTTCCCCACAAAAAACAACCTAATGCTCTGATACCTCATTCAAAGCTTAGAAACCGTTTCCTGCAAGGTTGTCAACTGTGGCAAACTAAGGAGAGTCACCCAAAAGGCAGATAAGAAGCCTGCTCTCTTTCTTAACCGCCTCCAGGAGGCACTCACAGAGTACACTCGTCTAGACCCAGGGTCTAGAAGCAAGGCCTCTATCTTAGCCCCTCACTTCCTCTCTCACTCAGCCCCTGACATTAGAAAAAAGCTGAAAAGGGCTGAGGAGGGCCCTGAAGCCCCTATACAGGATCTGGTAAAAATGGCATATAAAGTTTTCAACGCCCGGGAGGAGACGGCTGAGGCCACTAGCCAGGCGAGGGTCCAACAGATGGTTAGCTTCCATTCCCAAGGCCTGGTAGCAGCCCTAAGGCCGGCAGGTAATCCCGTCCATCGCCGCGTTCCCCAGGGGAGCCAGCACTTACCACCAAGAGCGTGCTTCAAGTGTGGCTGTGACGGCCACTGGGCAAAAACTTGCCCCAAACCCAAGCCTCCTACCAATCCTTGCCCACTGTGCAAACGGCCAGGCCACTGGAAGTCGGACTGCCCAACCCTGGCTCTGCCCCCGGCCCCGCAAAGCCGAGGCGCCGAAATCCAGGAAGTTCCAGACACAGAGCTACAAGGTATGGAGTTGCTGGGATTCATGGACTGAAGAGGCCCTAGCTCCTCGACTCCGGTAACCCTCGCCAAGCCCAGCGTCACGCTCAAGGTAATGGGTGAGTCCATCTCTTTTGATGGATTACGGGGGCTACCTATTCTGTGATCTCCTCTCACTCGGGCCTTACTTTTTCTTCCCAGATTTCTGTGGTGGGAATTGATAAGTCTCCCTTCACCCTTAGGCAAACCCAATCGCTGTTTTGCACGTTTAATAAAACTCCATTTTCGCACTCCTACTTGGTTATCCCCTTGTGCCCTGCTCTGTTACATGGTACTATCTCCCTCTCCAACAATGCTCTCCCCTTATCGCCCTCTTAGATCAGGCCACCTCCACAACCTCATCCCTGTCCCCAGTTTCCAATTTCAAAAACCCACCGACTAAGCCTAAGGTTTCTTTTATTAAAAACAAAACTGGAATTGTTAAGCAGACCCAAGCAGAAGTAAGGAAGGAGTTCAACCAAATGTTCTGCTTCAGAAACCACAGCTTCAACAGATACCTTCCTTTTAACTCTTCAGTGTTAGTTAAAAAAAGGGAAATTAAAAAAAATCACTGAGTTTTCATTGAAATGTATTAGTAACTCTCTTAAAACAACGTCTTTATGTTTTCCCAAGTTCCGAGCTGCAATGAGTAAACTGAAAACACAGTTGCCCTTGTTAAAATAAGATTAGTCCCAAGAAATTGTTTGTGCGTAAAGCAATTTTATCAGGATGTTATTATTACACTATGCCTTTTGCCCTTACCCGTTTGCGCGCGGACCCCCGCCCCCGGGAGCTGTCCGGCCTCAGTCCATTTGAAATACTTTATAGGCGACCCTTCCTTTTCTCCCCATTCCCTCCCAGTAACAGCCCTCCATTAGCTTCATATTTGCCATATTTGTCTTAACTACGCAACCTCCTTAGACAACACGTTAACTCCGTTATCCCTGAACCTTCTCCAGCCTCTCCCAACCTCCCAAAGTCAAGTACACCCTGGAGACACTGTATTAAATCTTTAACACCCAAACCTTTATCACCCCAGTGGGAAGGTCTGTACACTGTTATTCTCACCACTCCCTCGGCTGTCAAAGTAGTTGGTCTACACTCTTGGATATACCTCTCCAGAGTCAAACTGGTAACCAAAGTTAATCGTGATCCCCAGTGGTCTGTTCAGTCTACTGGTCCTATGTCTCTCCGCCTCACTCGCCTCACCAAACCAGCCAGCTAAGCCTAGCATTAACTTCCCCTTTCGCCTGGAGGTTTTTTCTCACTGAAAATGTAACTAACCCCCAATATCGCCAGCATCACCTACTCACAGGAAAAAGTTATCTCCTAGACACAGCTGATTGCCTGCTCGCCAGTTATTCCGGTCCAGCCTACTTTATTTTCACCTTGTGCACGTTCTCCCAGAACCAACTCCCCCCATCGTTTGTTTTCTATATGACCAAACCTCTAACCCCGCTTGTGCACAAAAATGGGTAAAACAAAACACAGGGTGCCCCTAAAAGTCCTGCAATATTCACCATGCTCACCCCTACCCTATAACCAAAACCCACCTGTTCTTTTGGTCAGGAACACAATTCCCCTTAACCATCCCTGGCCCGTAAAACAACAGGTAGACCAAACCAGTCAAGGGAGGCTGGTATTTTAACTCCCACAGCACATATCCTAATGCTAAACTGTTCATATAAAGGTCGCTAGCCCAGGTCCAATCCACCATCCACCGTAATATTCAGATCCAGGAACATCAACTCATGAACCAAATTTCTATACCTTCCGATTCTCCCTTCTCCTGGCTCACCCTATTGCAACAGGGACTGACCATTGCCAACCTTGCTGGATTGGGCAACCTTTCCACCTGCCTCATGTGTGCAGCCCTGGAATGCCCTCCTCTAGCAGCAGCCCCAGTTGCCAGCTGGTCATCTGCCCTTAAGGTCTCCACCATGCAACCCATAATTATCCCCAATGTCCCTCTGTACTTCACACCAGGGTACGCACAGGTGCACTTTGGCTACTCCAATGCATCCACTCAACTGTGCAACACCACAATGCCACCCTCCCAGCCAATAACAGCACCAGCAGCATTTTTCTTCTGGTGCAATTATACACTCACCAAACATCTTAACATCGGTAGCAGTTCTGCCCTCCTGTGTCTACCTGTCACTCTAGTTCCGCAGCTCACTGTCTACACCCCAGCTGAATTCCAGACCAGAGACACCCAGACACATAGTCACCGCAGTAAAAGAGCAGTTTTTCTCCCGGTTGTTGTAGGCCTTTCCCTAGCTTCGTCAGCAGTCGCGGTGGAACTGAGTGGCGGCGCCCTGGGACACTCCATCACCACAACCAATCAGTTAGCCGAACGCTTCCAATCGACACTCGATATCTGTGCAGAATCCTTAGCCTCCATACAAAGACAAATAACTTCTGTTGCTCAAGTTACCTTACAGAACCGCCGCGCTCTGGACCTCCTCACGGCAGAAAAGGGAGGAACCTGCCTCTTCCTCCAGGAGGAATGCTGTTATTACATCAATGAGTCGGGAATTGTGGAAACCAATCTACAGAACCTTAACAAACTAAGCCGTGAGTTACAGAGCACCAGGCCAACAACAGATGGAACTTCTCCCTGGTGGAGCACTTCTCTGTACTCCATTTTAGCCCCCATAATAGGACCCATAATTTTATTTACACTTTTACTTTTAATTGCTCCTTGTTTTATCCAGTTTTTCCAAAACAGGCTCTGCAACATCACCCAAGCTTCAGTTCACCAAATGATGTTGCAGCCTCATGAACCCCAATATGAAACTCTCCGGAGCCTCGATATGAATTCCCCCATCGTGCGTCCACCCTAGAATCCCAGTACTCCGCCTTAGAAAGCCCCCCTCCCCCTTAAATCGTCGTCCATGGTCACCATGAAGCAGTTACCGAAAGACAACATCGTCCATTTTCCCTATAGGGTGGAGTCTGGGATGAAGGATCTTAGCACAAGTAACTCCATTTTGATTTGGGAACTATGTTAAGTTCTTGAAACTTACCCTGTACCTACCCCCCCCTCCCTTGAATAAAACCAGCATATTTTTACTAACAGGACGCTTGCTCAGTCAGCTTGCCCACCTTCTAGACGCTTGCTCAGCCAGTTTGCCCAACTCCCCCTCAACTCCCAGAAAATTTTTACAATCACTTCCTTTTCTTACAATTCCTTGAGTAAGCATAGTTATCCCCTTTTTTCCCCCTGTGCCTGTCAGAAAGGGTTATAAAAACACCACTCAAACGTCCCTCTGCGCGGCTTCAATAACTCAATGCCCTGAGTTGCTGATCCCGCCCACAACCTTCTCAATAAAGCCTGCTTCTAAAACTTTCTTAATTGGATCTCTGGTTCTGTTTCGCTCCCAAATAAACCTTACAGAAGAGTCTCACCTCTTCCTTGCAGCAGACGCCGAAAAGAAACACCAAGACCCTGGGGGACTCCTGGAAAGATGGAAAGCCACACTCCGTAATGTGTGGGCAAAAACAAATCCCCCGGGGCTGGCTAAACACCGGGCACCCATTGTAGTTCAATTACAAAGCTCTGCCACTCCAATTCGAGTAAAACAATACCCAATAAGCCAACTAGGCTATAAAGTTTCTGCCAAAAAGGCCCAGCTGTGTACAAAAATCGTCACCTACCTGGGGTATAAGTTAAAGGATGGCAATCAAACTTTGTCAAATAGCAGAATCCAGGCCATCCAAGCTATACCCAAACCCACCACCAAAAGACAGGTACGGGAATGTCTAGGGGCAGTAGGATATTGCTGCCTGTGGATCCTGGGTTTTGCAGAATTAGCCAAACCACTCTATGCAGCTACTGGAGCAACAAAGGCTGAACTAATATGAACAGAGGTAGAAGTAAAGGCTTTCCAGAAGCTGAAGACTGCACTGGTAAGTGCTCCTGCCCTAGCCCTTTCTAACCTCAAAAAGCCCTTTCACCTTGTGTGTTGGTACAGGCTCTCAGGCCCTAAAAACGACCCGTAGCGTACCTCTCCAAAAGACTCGACCCAGTAGTTGCTGAATGGCCTAACTGCTTGAGGGCAATTGCAGCCACCGCCCTGATGGTGAAAGAAGCCTCAAAGCTCACTTTTGACCAGAACCTCGTCATCACTGCTCCTCACAATGTAGAGCAACTCCTCCGGGCTCCTCCAGACAGATGGCTCTCAAATTCCAGAATCACCCAGTACCAAGCCAAGTATCTAATGGCAACAGACTGGCTGATCAGGCTGCGCGCCAAGCAGCCAGCTCCAAAACCATCCTGCCTCTGCTAGAACCCTCTAACAACCTCGAGCCTCCCCATTACTCACAAGCTGAACAAGAACTGGCCAAAATTAGCAGAGCTCCTGCACAAGGATTATGTAATTAAAGGACTGTACCAGCTAACCAGAAGTGAAGCTGCAAGGTGCCCGGTATGTGCTCAGGTAAATGCTAACCCTGTCCCAGTTCATCACCCAGGACAAAGATACCAAGGAAAAGCTCCAGGTGAACATTGGAAAGTAGATTTGACTGAACTCCCACGAGCACCAGGCAACTTCAGGTATCTCCTTGTTTTTCTGGACGCTTTTTCTGGCTGGACAGAGGCCTATCCCACAAAGAGAGAAACTGCCCTCATTGCAGTTAAAAAGTTAGTCTTTGAAATGATTCCCAGATTCAGACTCCCTATGTTCATAGGATCTGACAATGGCCTGGCGTTTACTGCCCACTTAACAAAATTACCAACTGGGGTGCTAAAAACCAATGGGAAGTTGCATTGTAGTTACCGACCACAAAGCTCTGGACAGGGAGAAAGAGCAAATAGAACAATTAAGGAAGTTCTCACTAAATGAAAGTTAAAAACTGGCGGAGATTGGGTTAGCCTCCTACCTTTTGCCTTGCTTCGGGTGAGATGTACACCTCAAAAGCATGGTTATTCTCCATTTGAGATAATGTACGGGTTTCCACGCCCATTGTTACCTAAGATTGGAAGTAAAGTGTTAAGCGAAATCAAAAACCATAACATGGTTAAGTCATTACGGGCCTTGCAAGCAGAGCGCCAGCGAATCAGAAACAACGTGCCGTCCGACCAGACTCCGGCCCGCGACGAGGAAAGCCGAAAACCCCTCTTCAACCCCGGCGACCTAGTGTGGGTAAAAAGACTAAGTCCAGGTCAACTAGAACTACGCTGGGAAGGACCATACCCTGTTGTCCTGAGTACCCCGACTGCGGCAAAGGTTGCTGGGAAGAGGGAACCCAAACTAACGCTGGGAGACATCTCGGGACAAGGACTATGTACACCCCATGGGCGTATGCTCCCTTACTAACTAACAACCTTTGTATTTTAACGCACATCATTCCGCAGGTGTATTATCATTCAGGAGAAGGGGGGCGTGAACATCTTAATCTTGACTCTCGCCACTTCACGGGACGTTTCAAACGCGCGCCTGTGCTAGTCCCAGTTTTGCTAGCACTAGGGGTTGCTGGGGCTACCGCACTTGGGAGTACAGCACTAATAAAGGAAGGGGCTGACTTACTGCCCTCAGCCTGCAAGGTAATCATGATCTCCAGGCTCTAGAAAAGTCAGTAACTGCTCTTGAAACCTCCCTAAGCTCCCTAGCCGATAGCGCTACAAAATAGAAAAGGCCTAAACTTGCTGTTTCTTAAACAAGGGGGTTTGTATGGCATTAGAAGAAGCATGCTGTTTTTATGTAAATCACTCCGGTGTAATTAAAAAAATATATAACTCCAAAAACAACTGCAAGATAGAAGAAAGGCCCTAACCAGTCAAGAAAACTGGTATCAACAGATGTTTTCAGCCTCTCCCGGGCTCACATCTTTACTTAGTGCCATTGCTGGGCCCCTTATTCTGTTCGTACTTGCCCTCACTGTGGGCCCGTGTGCTTTCAACGCCCTTCTCAAGTTAATCAGAACTCGCTACAAGATATCAAGTTGATGGTTCTTAAAACCAATTATCAGGTTTTAGCAAATAAAACAGTTAGGGAATCAAGGATTTGATTTAGTTACTAGAAGAGGAGGGAATGTTAAGGCTTAATAGAATAAAATAATTTGTCTTAAGTTACTCCATTTTGAAAAGCTTAAGTGCCACCCCCCCATTCTAGGAGAGGTATGTTATTTTAGAAAAGCAAGTCCCTGTGACCTTGCAAATATCTACTCATAAATGTGAGCAAGAAGTTTTGCAAAATCTTCTGGTCCAAGATAAGCTGAGCAGGACATGCTGAACTACCCGCATCCCTGTTATCTTGTGTAAACACCCTTTCCCATTCCTTGCTCTACCCCCCTCGCCTTGCTGGTTTTAAGTGTATAAAAGGGAAAGAAAAATTTGGCCAGACGCTTCAGCTTTGGACCCTGTGTGGCCATGCTGTAGCCCAAATCCGGAGTTGTCTTCTTGTCTATTTGTCTTTTTGCCTTTCTGTAATAAAGTTTTGCTTTGTTACTTTGCAGCTGCTTGTGGGTCAGTGGTCTGTGTGGGAGCGACTCCGTAACACTTCCTGACGTTCTTGCATTATTTTCGTTGTGGATTTTTGTTGTTGTTTGTTTTCTCCGGTTCTGGGGTGCCTATCAGGGATACTCTCCCACATTCTCATGCTTTCCTCATAGTTTGTTATATATATAAATTGTCTTTTCTTGGGAGTTTACGTAATAAAATAGGATCCGATTAAACAATTTCTACACATGTTGTTCAATGACATAGGCTACATGTTTCACATTATACCAACTTTTGGGGGGAGTGGAAATGCGCTCCATCTATATTTTAAGAAATAGATTTCAAGGGGAAATGGAGTGTCATGGTTATCTAGTGTCTGTATAATAGAAAGATCATATGTGGAAGACTTCAGCAAACAAATTTATTTTCTCAATGTTTAAGAAGCTAGAAATAAAAATCAGGCAATTAGCTTTAGTTCCAGGCCATTTCTCTCTGTTACTCGGGGTGAAGGACATTCCTCTTCAGCTTGTTTTTGGTTCCCCTTCTGCCTCGGCACCTATATTTCCCGTGTCCACTTGCCTTCTCTGCTTTTTACAATTTTTTAAATAAATCATTTTCTTGGGGCTGTCACACCTCTCATAACAACCTATACATCAGTTGTACTGAAACATTTGTGCATACTTAGACATCATCCTTTTCTAAACGGTTTCTTTCTTTTTGAGTCCTTGGCGTCGGCTCCTCTTTTTTGCCCCTTTTTCCATACTCTCCCACCCTCATGGGACCCTCATCAATGCTAAATTATTATTGTTTTGATATCTTACAGTGCCCGCTGTCTCCCTTCACCCAAGTTACTGTTGTTTGTCCCCGTGGCTGTGAGGTGGGGTGATTATACATTCATCACTGTAGTCGGTTACCAGCGTCTCCCATTTCTCCTCCCACCTTCCCCCTACCAACAGGTATCGCACCTCCCATTCCTGTTCCACATGGATGACCAGTTCTGGATTCAGTATGTCGAAAGATCTTATCTGCGCCAGGGCATATGCTCAAGTGTAGCTTGATTGTGAGTTGAAACTCGGGTCATGAGAGTGAGGTGGAGGGGAAGAATGACAGAACTAAGGAACATTGTGTGTTCTCTCGGTGTTATGCTGCACCCTGGCTGTCCTGTTCTTTCCCTTGACCCTTGTGTGAGGGAATGTCCACTTGTCTCTGGATGGGCTTTGGATCTCCACTCTGAATTCCATCATTTGCATTGTGTTATTAGTTTGGTTTTTGATGCCTGGTATCTTATTCTGTCTTCACCTCGTGGTCACAAAGGCTGGTGTGCTTCTTCCATAGGGTTTTGTGGCTTCCGAGTTACATGGCCGATGTTTATGTTCAAGCCTTTAAGACCCCACATGCTATATCTTTTGAAAGCTGGACACCATCAGCTTTCTTCACCTCCTTTGCTTATGCACACATTTGTCTTGAGCAAACATGTTGGGAAGGTGAGCATCATGGTCTGCCAAGTTAATAGAACAAAGTGTTCTTGAACTGAGGAGTACTTGAGTGGAGGATCAATGTCCATCTGCTACCTCAATACTAAACCTATAAGTAAATATATGCACATAGATCTATTTCCCCATCAAGATATTTAAATATATTTATACATGTACACGCCTGTATTTAGACCTTTATAAATGCCCTTTGCCTACTAGTTCTTTCCTTGATTTCCTTTTACTTTCCTCTTGTCCCACTGCCATGCTCAGCCTTCTTTTGGGTTTCAGTAATTCCTCTTGGTTACATTGCCCTTGATCAAGTCCTAACAGGCCTCTTACACACGCCTCGACACTGATTTTGGATCACTTGTCGTTCCCTTGTCCCTCGGTTGATTAACACCACTTCCTTTCCTCCACCTCCCCCTTTGCTATGTACCCCCGGGAACACTGGTCCCATTGCTTTCCCCTCCAGATGGTTTATCCAGCCTATCTTCTAGACATAGACCTGAGGAGATCATAATATGCACACAAAAAACAAGACAGAGCAAAAGAAAGTGACAAAAGGAAGCAAAACTATGGCACCACCAAAAAGCCAATGACACAAAAAAGGGAAAGCCTGTAAATGGTTCAAGGCCTGTTTGCTGACCTTTAGGAGTGTTCTCTGGTTGAGTCTGATTGGGTTACACGCACTGGACCAAAAGTCGTTTGTGGTACTCCACAGGACTTCCTTGTTCTGCTCCCCGTGCTGTTCTGTTGCATTACTCCAGAGTTTTGCCTCGGTATGGTGGTGTCAGATCGGGCACAAATCCCCCACTGTCTCCAGTGTTGTCCCCTGAAGGGCTATGTGTCAGTGAGGGATGTCGTGTCTCATAGTGGGGCCAGCCATATGGTCCTCTCTGTGCATTGGCTGCTCTGAGTGGGGATATCATCCTCAAGGCTTGGTGGGCCAGGGTGTGCTCCACTCTCTCTTCCTCGCCCGTCATTTGCTCCCCAGTGCTCTGATCAGACATGTCACTCTCCCTGAGCTATAGCTTCAATGCGGTCCTCTGATGTAAATTCTTCTGTGGGGAGGGGTGGCTGTCCACGAAGTAGGGATTGGGGCCTGGCCCTCAGACCTTTCTCTTGGTTCCCTGCTTCATGCCAGTATATTGCATTCACATCTTGGAGCACCGGCATGAAGCCTGGTCCCTCTTTCCCTATGGAGATATAAACAATACCCTCGCCTTGGGTGGGTCAGTGCCCTTTTCTCCACTATCCATTTCTCCTTTTTTTCCTTTTTATTTTTACCTTTTCCTTTTCAGTTGGCTACCATATGTACCCCCTGGATTTGGTCTGTCCCATTCCATATTACCTGGACCTCACTCAGGAACGTTTGTGTACATTTGCTCTTGCCCTATGCCCCTTTTGCATTTTTTAAGCTTACCTCAGCGAAATCATGTTGCACTTGTTCTCTTGTGCGTGGATTACTTCACTTAGCATCATATCATCCAGCGATGTGCTTATTGTGTTCATCAGTACTTCTTAGTGATGTGTAGTGCTCCATTACATTTATGTACCACGGTTTTTTAATCCATTCGTATGTTGATGGAAATTTGGGTTGTTTCCAACTCTTTGCCTTTGTGAATTGTGGCGCAAGGAACATTAGAGCGCAGCTGTCTGGCCGTGGCTTGTTCCTTGCCTCTCTGGGTGTATGTCCACTAGAGGATTTCTGGGTCGTAAGATAGGTAATTTTCCATCTGCTTTAGAAATCACCAAGTGGATTGCCATCGTGGCTGTATATACCTACAGGTTCACCAGCAGTGGATGATAGCTCCTATCTCACCACAGCCCCTCCAACACTTGTTGCTTTCTGATTCTTTGAATTGGGCTTTCTTTGAAGGCATTAGGTGGTACCTCATTGTTGTTTTCATTTGCATTTCTCTTATGGCTAAAGATCGGGAACATGTTCTCATATGTTTGTTGGCCATTCTGATTTTTGCCCCCTGTGAAACTTCTGTTCAGGTCCTTTGCCCACCTCCTCAGTGGGAAATAGGTTTTTCTCTTTTGGGAAGCTAGCAGAATAGTGTAGATTTTAGTAATGAGGCCTTTGTCTGATTTGTCATTGCTAAAGATGTTTTCCCAGTCCGTGGACTGCCTTAGTACACTCTTGGTGAATTATTTCGATGTACATAGGTGTCTTATCTTCAGTATATACCATTTCTCAATTGGTGACTCCTCTGTATGTATGTCCTTCCCTATTTCTGATAGCCTAAGTATTTCCTGCCCCAAAGTTCTCAGGTGTGTCCTTTTCCCCTCATTGATGGCCCTAATTGTTTAGGATTTTACCTTGAGCTCGGTGGTCTACCTTGAGTTGATCCCTTTGCATGGAGTGAGATAAAGGTCTTACTTCACTTTTCCACAGGTAGATCTCCATTTTTTCCAGCACCACTTGTAGAAGAGGGCATCTGCTTCCCATTTGATATTTTGGGGGCCCTTATCAAAGATCAGTTGTCTGTATGCTGATGATCTGATTCCTGCGTGTTGTTCTTTTCCATTGGTCTGCGTACCTGTCATTGTATCAATACCATGTGGATTTGACCACCGTGGTTGTATAACATATGCCAAAGTCAGGTAAAGGAAGCCCTCCCACTGTATCCTTCCTTTTGAGGAGTTCTGGGCTAATTCGGGGCTTCTTCTCTCTCCATAAGGAGTTGGTAATCAGGTTTTCCATTTCTTTGAAGAAAGAGGAGGGTAATTTCATTGGGATTTTGCATTAAACTTAGATAGTGCCTTGGCCAAAACTGGCATATTCACTAGGTTGAGACTTCCAATCCATAAGCATGGGCTATCCTTCCATTGGTTGAGTTCACCCTTGGTTTCTTGTAATAGTGTTCTGTAGCTTTCCTCATATAAATATTTTGTTCTTTTACTCAGGTATAGCCCTACTTATTTCCATTTGTGCTTTGCTATTGTCAAGGGTACCACCTTTTGGTATCTCCTCTTCTGTGGTCTTATTCGATGTGTATTGCAGTCTGATACACTTCTGTTTGTTGGTGTTGTAGCCTGCCACTCTGCGATATTCCCCTCTCACTTCCTGCACTCCCCTCAGGTGCTTTTGGGATTTTCCATATATAAAATCATATCATCTTCAAACAACGATAGCTTCACCTCTTCCTTCCCCAAGTGAATACCTTTCACGCCATTTGTTTGCCTTACCTTTTGTGTTGGGTGTTTTTCTAGTAACACTTGTTGAAGAGGGCATCAGCTTCTCATTTGATAATTTTGGGGTCCTTATCAACGATCAGTTGTCTCTATGCTGATGATTTCATTTCTAGGTTTTCGTTCTATTCAATCGGTCCGAACATCTGTCATTATAACAGTACCATGTGGTTTTCACCATGGTGGTTCAATCGTAGGTGCTAAAGTCAGGTAAAGCAAGTCCTTCGACTTTATCCTTCTTCTTGAAGAGTTCCCTGAGAATTCTGGCCTTCTTCTCTTTCCATATGAAATTGCTACTCAGTGTTTTCCAATTCATTGACAAAGGATGTTGGTACATGTAGTAGGGTACCATTACATTTGTCTAGTACCTTGGGCATGACAGAAATCTTTGCTATACTACGTGTTCTGATGTATGACCATGGGATATCCTTCCATTTCTGGAGGTCACTTTGGAGTTTCTTGTAATAGTGTTCTGTAGATCTCCACATTCAAATCGTTTTGGGCTTTTTGGTTAGGTATACCCCTAGGTATTTAAATTTGTCAACGTATCCAGCCCTTAACACATCATCATGGGTTCAGTAGGCACAATTATACAGGGATAATAAGTAAAGACTATAGTCAAGTCATAGAGAATCAGAAGAGACAGAAGATATGTTGAAATAATGGAGTCAAACACATTTCATGGTTGCATGATCATCTCAGCTCCTCTTGGTGGTACAGGCCAGGAGAGAGTGCAGGAGAGATTTACTGCTAACCAAGGCTTATATATCTTTGGGGGTATGCATGGCTCTTAATTGCAGGTAGAGACATACATCACAGAAAGGGGTTGTACAATAGCCAATACAATCAATGGGGGGGATATACAATGTGCATAAGCGGAACAGCAAGCAGATGAGCTGGGGTGACGGCATGACAGGAAAGGGTGGAATTAGAGATATACGTGTGACAAGAAGGGTGAACCATTCATTCATGATGGCGGCCTACCTTGGTCACTCTTGAGTGGCCTTGACCTCCCTGGGCTTTCCTACAAGAAAACAATTTACTACTGCCCTTATCAGAAGGAGGTGGGCCCTACTTAGGGTGTGACAGACTGCACAGTCTGATTCCTCTAGATAGCTGATAACCCTTAGGGAGTATAACCTCTGACCTACTTCTGTTCACCTCCAAGTGGATAGTCACTTACCACGTGTAGGAGGCAGCTTAGTTTGCCATATATTTAGGCGAAACAACTTGGGAGAAGTCTTTCTGTTTCCAACTTCAATTTGTGCTGTATTATTGTGAAGGGTACTAAATTGTTTATCTTCTCTTCCATGGACTATGCTGATGGATATAGTAGTTCCATAGCCTGCTGTTTGTTGATCTTGTATGCTTCCACTCTGCCATATTCCTCTCTCACTTCCTGCACTCCCCTTGTGGAGCTTTTGGGTTTTCTGTTTATAAAATTATATCACAAAAAAAAATTATATCACCTGAGAATAAAGATAATTTCACCTCTTTTTCCTCAGATGTATACCACTGATCTCTTTCCTTTCCCTTATGTTGTTAACTAGGAACCCCAGAACGTTGTTAAATAGAAGAGGGTGCAAGGGGCATCCAGTCTGGTTGACATTTTCAGCTCGATTCCTTTGTCTTTTTTCCACTGAATACAAATTTTGGTGTTAACTTTTCATTTGTAGCTTCATATATAGCTTGTTGTAGAGGGCAAATTAGAAGAATTTTTATATTATCTTGAAGAATTTCCCTTCCATTCCGATCTTTGTAATGTGTTAAACAGGAACGGGTGCTGGATGATATTGAATGTTTTTTCTGTGTGTATTGATATTATCATGTGGTTTTATTCCTCTTTCTTACCAATACCCTGAATAAGGCTAATGGACTTGCAGATGTTGAAACCTCCATGCATCCTTGGAATGAATCCCACTTGTTCATGGAGAATTATTCGTTTTATCATATTTTGAATTATATTGACCAGTATTTTGTTAAGGATTTTGAATCAATGTTCATTAGAAAGATCAGAATGTCATTCTCAATCCTTGTGGATCCTTCCCCACTTTAACTATCGGTAATCTGCTAGATTCATAGAGAAAATTTGGGAGTTGGCCATTTGTGTAGGATTGTTGTCAGCTCTTGCCTGAATGCTTGCCAGCATTTTCCTGTGAAGCCATCTGGCCCAGGGGATATTTTAGTTGACATTTTCTTGATAACCTTGTCAATTTTCTCTATTTCTCTGAGTCTGTTGAGTTGCTTGTGGTCCATCTGGGAGGGTATTTGTCCATGTCTTCCAGGATGTTGAATTCATTGGTGTAACGGTACTCATAGTACTATACAATTCAGCTTTAAATATCATTAGAGCCCATTGTAGTTTTCCCTGTTTTATCCCTCAGTGGCGTGACTATTGTTATATGTTCCTTTCTTTCTTTGGTTAGGTTTGCAGTGGCCTACCTATTCTGTTAATCTGTTCAAAGAAACAACTATTTTACTGCATTGATTTGTTTGCATTGTTTTCACGTTTTCCAAGTTATTCACGTCTGCCCTAATTGGTTGTTATTTCGTTTCTTTTGCCATTTGTAGCATTGTCCTGTTAACTCTGTCATCAGGATCAATCACACCACTTAGTACGGTGACACTCTTCCTGACCTGTTGATCCAAAGGCATGAGAAGTCCAAAGTGGCCAGGGGGCATTCTCAGCTGCCACTTCAGTGGAATCCGTGCTGTGTTTCCAGGTGGGAGAGTTCCTTTCTTCAGGACCAGGACCTCCATGCCTGAGGAACACAGGGTTGTTGGGACAGGAAGCAAACATGCTTCAAGGGGATCACTAGGAGTAATAGTGAGTGGTGCCACTCCAACTTCCACCCCTTGGTTCCTGGACCCATGAATTCTGGCTCTTGGAGACACAGCACCATATATTGGCCGCTGGTTTAGAGCGTATACAGCTTCCTGGAGATCAGGAAGCCCCGCAAGTTGTTGCCACCTACTTGGCGTCGTAATTGCATCTTTAGGAGCCCATTCCATCGTTCCAGCAAGCTGGCAGCTTCAGGATGATGAGGAACATGATACGGCCAGTGGATTCCATGGGAATGGGCCCATTGCCACACTGGATTTGCTGTGAAGTGAGCTCCTTGATCTGAAGCAAAGCTATGTGGGATGCCATGCCGGTGCATGAGGCATTCTTTGAGTCCACAAATAGTAGTTTTGGCAGAAGCATCACGTGCAGGGAAGGCAAGTCCATATCCAGAGTAGGTGTCTATTCCAGTAAGAACAAAACGCTGTCCCCTCCATGATGGAAGTGGTCCTATGGATTCAACCTGCCACCTACTTGCTGGTTGATCTCCCCGAGGAATTGTCCCATCTCTTGAACGTAATATTGGTTTCTCTTGCTGGCAAATGGACACTCAGCAGTGGCAGTGGCCAAGTCAGCCTTGGTGAGTGGAAGTCCATGTTGCTGTGCCCATGCATAACCTCCATCCCTGCCGCCATGTGCACTTTGTTCATGTGCCCATTGGGCGATAACAGGGGTGGCAGAGGAAAGAGGAGGACCAGTCTCCACAGCGTGTGTCATCTTATCCACTTGATTATTAAAGTCCTCCTCTTCAGAGGTAATCCTTTGGTGAGCATTCACGTGAGATACAATTAACTTTACTTTCTTGGCCCATTCAGAGAAGTCTATCCACATACCTCCTTGTCACCAATTTTCCAATCATGGTCCTTCCAATTCCCTGACCATTCAGCCAAGCCATTAGCCACTGCCCATGAATCAGTATATAATCTCACATCTGGTCATTTTTCCTTATATGCAAACTGAACGGCCAGGTGCACTGCTCGAAGTTCTGCCCATTGGGAAGATATCCCTTCACCACTGTCCTTTACGGAGATCCCAGAAAAGGGCTGTAGTGCTGCTGCTGTCCACTTATGAGTGGCACCTGCATATCGTGCAGAGCCGACCGTAAACCAAGCATGACTTTTTTGGTCTTCACTTAAAGTATGGTAAGGAACTCCCCAGGAGGCCATAGGTGCAGACTGGGAGAACGGAGGCAATGTAACAGGAGTGGAGACTGTTGGCATTTGGGCCACTTCTTCTTGCAGCTTACTTGTTCCTTCAGGTCCTGCTTTGGCCCGATCTCGTATATACCACTTCCATTTAACAAGGGAGTGTTGCTGCGCACATCCAACTTTATGATTACGTGGGTCAGACAATAGCCACTTCATGATAGGTAATTCAGGCCTCATGGTGACTTGGTGGCCCATGGTGAGGCCTTCAGTCTCCAGCCAGGCCCAGTAACAGGCCAACAGCTGTTTTTCAAAGGGGGAGTAGTTGCTTGCAGAGGATGGCAAGACTTTACTCCAAAATCCCAATGGTCTATCTACGCTGTGATTCACCAATAGGGGTCTGCCAAAGACTGCACACTGCATCTTGATCTACAACTGACACCTCTAGCACCATTGGGTCAGCTGGATCATATGGTCCCAGTGGCAAAGCAGCTTGCACGGCAGCCTGCACTTGTTGAAGAGCCTTTTCTTGTTCTGGGCCCCACTCAAAAATGGAGGCTTTTCGTGTCACTTGATAAATAGGTCGAAGTAGAACACCCAAGTGAGGAATATGTTGCCTCCAAAATCCGAAGAGGCCCACTAGGCGTTGTGCCTCTTTTTTAGTCGTTGGGGGAGCTAAATGTAATAGCTTATCCTTCACTTTAGTAGGAATATCTCGACATGCCCCACACCACTGGACCCCTAGAAATTGTACTGATGTGGAGGGTACCTGAATCTTTGTTGGGTTAATTTCCCAACCCCTTGTAGGCAGATATTGTACCAATGAATTTAGAGTCTTTGATACATCCTCCTGAGTGCGTCCAATCAGCATAATGTCATCAATATAATGGACCAGTGTGACATGCTGTGGAATAGACAGGTGGTCAAGGTCCCTTCGGACTAAATTATGGCACAGGGCAGAAGAGTTGATGTACTCCTGGGGGAGAGTTGTGAAAGTATATTGTTGCCCTTGCCAGGTGAAGGCAAACTGCTTCTGGTGGGCCTTTGAGACTGGTATGGAGAAGAAGGCATTAGCCAGATCAATAGCTGCATACCATGTACCAGGAGAAGTATTAATTTGCTCAAGCAATGTAATCACATCTGGGCCAGCAGCTGCAATTGGAGCTGACGATAATCCACTGTCATTCTCCAGGATCCATCTGTCTTCGTTACAGGCCAAATTGGTGAATTAAATGGGGGAGGTAGTAGGAATCACCACCCCTGCATCTTTCAAGTCTTTGATGGTGGCACTGATCTCTGCAATCCCTCCAGGCATGCGGTATTGCTCTTGGTTTACTCTTTTCCTAGGTAATGGCAATTCTAATGGTGTCCACTTGGCCTTTCCTACCATGATAGCCCTTATTCCACATTTTAGGGATCCGATATGGGGGTTCTGCCAGTTACTAAGTATGTCTACTCCAATGATGCATTCTGGAACTGGGGAAATAACCACAGGATGGGTCCCGGGGCCCACTGGACCCACAGTGAGGCGTACTTGAGCTAAAACTCCATTGATAGCTTGACCTCCATAAGCCCCCACTCTGATTGGTGGGCCTTTGAAACATTTTGGGTCTCCTGGAATTAGTGTCAGTTCTGAGCCGGTGTCTAGTAATCCCCGAAAAGTTTGATTATTTCCTTTCCCCCAATGAACAGTCACTGTTGTGAAAGGCCGCAGGTCCCTTTGGGGAAGGCTAGAAGGAAGACTAACAGTATAAACCTTCAGTGATGTAGCAGGATCCTCCTTACAAGGGACCCGGCCTCCCCTTCATTCAAGGGGTTGTGGGTCTGTAAACTGGCTCAGGTCTGGGAATTGATTGAGCGATCGTGACTGTCTATTCTGCTGTTCGCCTGATCTACCATTCTTTTGCCTGTACAGATCACGTAAATATTTAGTAGGCTTCCCATCTATTTCATTCCTAGGGACACTGCGGCTAAGTAGCCAATGCCATAATTCCACACGAGACAGGTTGCTTTGATTGTTATTGAAAACTCGTTGTCTATTATAACCACGCCCACCCTGTCTCCGTGGATCCAGTGCTGACACCTGCCCTCTACCATCACGGGGACCAATCAGCCCCATTGTGGGCAAATGTCGGAGTTCGCTTCGGTCAGTGCCCACTGTTAATCCTGGTGCACATAGAATAGCAATTACAGGAGTCTTAAGAGATGCTGGGGCCCACTTCACAAACTTGTTCCTTATGGTTGTGGTAAAGGGTATGTCTTCAGGTCACCCCCTTTTTGGATCTATGGGAATATCTTGATAGATCCATTCTAACATACCAATTTCTCTAAGCTTTTGGATGCCTTCCTCTACAGTGTACCAAGGCAGGTCAGGGTCTTCAAGTTGGTCTAATCTAGGCCATCTGGCAGTCCATGCTTCATTGAACTAACCAAATAAAGACTTAGATCCTTTTTTAGCCTGTCTCGCAGAGACATTGAAAGAAGAGTCTGTGCTTAGGGGTCCCATATCCAGAAACTCAGACTGGTCTAATATTACATTTCGTGCACCAGTATCCCACACCCTGAGTAACCATTCCCAGGGGTATTCTCCAGGCTTTTGCTTGTACGTATTTGAGAACTCAAGCAGGTCTTTATGTGTGTAGCGCACTTCTTCTTGGATAATCTTCTCAACCTCACCTTTAGGAGGTTTCTGAGACTTCATTTTAGTGACAGGTCTAGTGGAAATAATGGGTGCTGAGGGTGTTTCCTGGGTGCTCTCAGCAATACCTTGCGAGGCATCTTCCTCAGGTAATGCTACTGATGCAGCCCCACCTGGCCTATCAACTTGAATCGTTTGGCTAATCTGCTCAGGTGTTTCTAAGGGCTCAATATCCTCTACTTCCGGATCATCAGCCCCTATGTTCCCATCCCATGTTTCAGGGTCCCAACTTTTCCCAATGAATGCCCTTACTTTGGTTTCAGACACTACTCTAGATCTGCAATTCAGCTGCCGTTGTCATTCAGCCACTCGTATAATGAGACTCTGGACCTGGTTCTCAGCAATGTCAGCTCTTTTACTAGAGGAGAGAAGGCTCTCCTTTGTAGCACAGATGGAAGTTTTCAAATCTGTTAGTCTGCATGTGAGGCGTGCTTTTGAGGCTCTGAGATCATCCCTCTCCTTAATAACACTTTCCATCGTATGAAGGACCAGCCAACCAGCTTCGCTATACTTGTCATTTTCACAAAACTCCTGGAAAATATCAAATATACGATTGCCAAGAGCATCTCCTTTATCCAGCATGTCATCTACTTTAGGTGCTACTTTAATATTATCTTTGCTATTTCAGACCATGGATTAGTACGGGTAGTAGACGTATCCCCGTCAAGACTAAATAGGTTGGAAAACCAATTTAAGAAATCCATATTTGGTGCCAAAGGGACCAGGTATAAGGCATCATGCAAAAAAAAAAGAATATGTGTGCGTGTGTGTGTGTGTATATATATATATATATATATATATATATATATATATATATATATATATATATATATATATATACCATAATGAATGAAGGGGGAAGTGCAGAGTGGAGACCCAAGGCCCAAGCGTCGGCCACTGGAGATCCCCTCAGAGAGGGGTTTAGGAGAGGAGATGGGTCAGTCAGGGTGCGAGGTAGTGCCGATGAAGAGCAAAGCTTTCCCCCAGATTCTGGATGCTTCCTCCCCCCAACTACCATGATCCGAATTCTACCTTAGAGGGCTGGATAGGGCAGAGGTTGTACATTGGTAATATGAGGGCTGGAGGCACAGGGAATGCAGGGTGGATGATATCTTCTGGACCAAGGGTGTGAGGGAAGATGCTGGGAGAGTATAGGGTGAGTGGGTTGGAAGGGGGAACTGATTACAAGGATCCACATGTGACCTCCTCCCTGGGAGAGGGACGGCAGAAAATGTGGGAAGGGAGACTTGGGATAGAGCAAGATATGACAAAATAACGATGTATAAATTACAAAGGGCACATGAGGGAGGGGGGAAAGGGGAGGGAGGAGGAAAAAAAAAGGACCTGATGCAAAGGGCCTAAGTGGAGAGCAAATGCTTTGAGAATGATTGGGGCGGGGAATGTATGCATGTGCTTTATACAATTGATGTATGTATATGTATGGATTGTGATAAGAGTTGTATGAGTCCCTAATAAAATGTAAAAAAAGAAAGGAAAAAAAAGAAAGAAAAGAAAATGATTAGGGCAAAGAATGTACAGATGTGCTTTACACAATTGATGTATGTATATGTATGGACTGTGGTAAGAGTTGTATGAGCCCCTAATAAAACGTTTAAAAGAAAAAAGAGAAATCCATATTTGTCAAACTGGCTGCAGCGCCAGGCCAGGCGCAGGGGCGGCAGAGGCAGTGGCGAGGGCGGCGTGAGAGCGAGGCTCTGGCCCTGCGCAGGCCCAGGCCAGAGGCTGCTAGGAGGGCGAGGCATGCTGACCTGCAGGCCGCAAGCGGCGGCAGCGGCGGCAAGGGGCACAGGGGTTCCTGGGAGGCGCAGCGTCAGGCCCTGGCGCGCGCCCGCCGCCCCTTCCCCGCGCCGCGGCCGCCCGGGCAACTTGTGGCCAAAGTTTGGCCCCAGCCTCAGGAGTGCGCGGGGGGGGGGGGGGGGGGGCCGCGAAGTTGGCTGTGGCCCCCGCCGCGGCTCGGGCCGGCCCATGGCCCGCGCGCCCCCGCCGGAGCCCCTGGGCGGCCGGGCTCCTGCCCCCGGGGCCCCCGGGCCTCAACGCCAGTGCGCCTCCCCCGGCCCCGGGCCCGCGCACGCGTGGGAAAGTTGGCCTGGAACCGGCCCGACCAGTTCCGCCGGCGCGCACACCGGCCGCAGAAGTTGGTGCTGCAAAACTTTTTTGGGGGGTTCCGCGGGAGCCCCCGTGCGTCGGGACCGGATGCGCGCCGGCTAGCGACCCCTGCGCCGAGAGAGGTACCCCCAGAGCGACGCGCAGCGGGGGCGCTCCGGACCCGCGGCCCGGGGGCTATGGCCATGGTGGCCGGAGGCTGGGGCGGCCCCGGCGGCGGTGGAGACGCGAATGGCGTGGACAAGGTGGGTGGCTACCCGCGCGCCACCGAGGACTCGGCCTCGCCCCCGGGCGCCGCCAGCGACGCCGAGCAGGGCGATGAGGAGCGGCAGGGGCTGCAGGTGGACTGTGTGGTGTGCGGGGACAAGGCGAGCGCAAGTACTAGGGCGTCCTCACCTGCCAGGGCTGCAAGAGCTTCTTCAAGCGGAGCATACTCCTCAACCTCAGCTACACCTGCAGGTCCAACCGTGACTGCCACATTGACCAGCACCACCGGAACCAGTGTCAGTACTGTTGCCTCAAGAAGTGTTCCGGTCGGCATGCGCAAAGAGGCCGTGCAGCGGGGCCGCAGCCCCCACTCGCCGCCAGGTCCTGGCGCCGCGTCTCCGGCAGCCCCCCCGGGCTTGGCGCTGCCGGAGGCGGTGGGCGGAGACCTCTTCCCTGGCCAGCCAGTGTGGGAGCTGATCGCACAGCTGCTGCGCGCCAAGCCCTACCTGGCGGTGGCCGGCCACTTTGGCACGGGCGCGGCGAGCGCCTTCGGCCCGGGCGGCGCGGGCGCGGTGCTGGGCATCGATAACGTGTGTGGAGCTGGCGGCGCGGCTGCTCTTCAGCACCGTGGAGTGGGCGCGCCACGCGCCCTTCTTCCCCGAGCTGCCCGTGGCCGACCAGGTGGCCCTGCTGCGGCTCAGCTGGAGCGAGCTGATCCTGCTGAACGCGGCGGAGGCCGCCCTGACCCTGCACACTGCGCCTCTGCTGGCCGCAGCCGGGCTAGACACCGCTCCGTTGGCCGCCGAGCGGGCGGTGGCCTTCATGGACCAGGTGCGAGCCTTCCAGGAGCAAGTGGACAAGCTGGGCCGCCTGCAGGTGGACTCGGCGGAGTATGGCTGCCTCAAGGCCATCGCGCTCTTTACTCTTGATGCCTGTGGCCTCTCAGACCCAGCACACGTGGAGAGGCTGCAGGAGAAGGCGTAGGTGGCCCTGACCGAGTACATGCTGACCCAGTACCCAGCCCAGCCCCAGTGCTTCGACCGCCTGCTGCTGCGTCTGCCTGCCCTGCGCGCCGTCCCAGCCTCACTCATCTCTCAGCTGTTCTTCATGCGCCTGGTGGGCAAGACACCCGTTGAGACGCTGATCCGAGACATGCTGCTCTCGGGGAGTACTTTCAACTGGCCTTAGGGCTCCGGCCAGTGACCGACCTCCAGCGACACAGATGCTCGGGGTCCCCAGGCCAAGGATAGGGACAGCCTCCCCAAGTGGCTAACCAGAACCATGACTAGGGCGAAAGATCATTATGTAATATGCAGTAGCCCTTAGTGACCCTGGTTACAATTTGACTCGGAGGCTACTGGACTTCCGAGCCTTACAAGCCTGGAAGGTTTATTTCAGGCACAGCAAGCACATGCCTCGGCGGTGCTGACTTGCGTTCTGCACCTGGATAGGCACCTGAAGTCATTTGGAGAGGATGTCTATGTAAGTTGGTTTTACATAAATTTCTGTGCTGGATTCCTTGTGCTTGTGGATTTTCTTGTCCTTCTTGGTTTGCTGTTATTTTACTACTGAGTTGGCTTTTGTGGTTTTCTTCATTTTGATGAGGTTTCTTTCCTATTTCTTACGACATTCCCTTGATAGTTATTTTCTTATCCAGTGTAAGATGGTCATGTTTCTCTTGTGTACTGCTTGCCTTCCTCTCCATACAGTTTCTTTGCATGTACTTTTCGCCCCCTATTTGCTTCGTGTTTGTCTCCATTGCAGATTGATATCTGTAGCTCTCTCTTTTCAGTCTTGTGTCATATTTGCAGAGCTGCTTCACCTTGGTTACTGTCTGGTGGGGACTGCCTTGCTCATTGATCTCAGGTTTATGTTTGCTCTTCCTTGTGATTCTCCATCCATAGAATAGCCTTCGTATTTTTTTATAACTCATTCCGCTGCTTTGGATTTCTGGAATTCTCCTTGACTGAAAATGCCCTTATTTCTTCTTCATATTTTGCTGGATTTAAGATCCTTGCTTGGCAGTTATTTCTTTTAAAGTTTCATATATGTTGTCACGTTGCCTTATGCCTGCAGAGGTTTGTTGAAGGAAAACAAACAAACAGAAAACCACACTCAGCTTAATTGTTTGCTTTCCCTTTGCAGACCCCCTGCTGGGGCTGCTTCCATAAATGTGCTCCTTACAGTTCTGCTCACAGGCGTGCCCTCATGGCTCTCAGATTTTGCGTCCATGGCTTTATTCTGAGAAGTCCACTCTCCCATGCCATTTTCCCTGAGCCTTTGGATCCCTCTCCTAGGGAATGCTACTGTAGGTCTGATACGTCTGCTTGACTTACTGTAGATGGCCAACCAATGAATGACTACATCAACCCCGCAAGCTCCAATACTGGACAGAGAATCTGTGCTGAGTGGGCCATATCAATAAACTGAGACTTATCAGAGTTTATGTTCCTTGCACAATAATCGCACAACCTTTATAACGATCCTGACACATAGTCTGAAGGTTTCTGTCTGCACAAGTTAAGGAATTCTAGAATATTTTTGGGGGGTAGAGCATAGCTGTTCCTGGCCCAACACCTGGGCTTCACTTTGGGAACTTGCTATGAGTTAAGTCTAGGTAGAGGTCTGGAGGCCATAAACCGTGGGAGGTGTTTCCTGGGCCCATGCAGCGGTGTCTTGCTCCAGATACAGCCTAAGCACCATTATCGGCACACATCCCAAACTCAGTCATTTGGACGCATGGGGACCCTACAGGACAGAGTAGACCTGCTCCTGTGGGTTCTGAGACTGTAATTCTTCATGAGAGAAGAAAACCTGGTCTTTTGTTAGGGGAGCTGCCCTTGGTTTGACCTTTCTGCTCTTGTGTTTTGTAGCACAGAGGATGATCACTGTGCCATCAGGGCCAGGGATGAAAACACCTTCTTGGTTCGTAGTGATAGATTTCTCAAAACTTACCGAGAGATGTGGGGTATGTACAGTAGCTTTAGGGCTTGCATCAGACATCAGAACCAATTTAGACAACTCATCTTTTCTCATTCTGTTTCTTTAGAACCTCTCCTGGTCCCGTCAAGTCAACTCTGATGCGGAACAACCCTCTACAACAGGGTAAGCTTCCCCTCTGTGTTCCAGAGACGGTAATTCATTATTGCATTAAAATGTTTCTTCCTTTTGCTGTGGTGTAACACGTGGTTTTGAACTGTTGACCTTGACCTTAGCAGCCAATGCATAAGCGCTATGCCACCAGGGTTCTCTAGAGAAGCAAGACCAAGGATACTTGTATGATACATGTATGGACAAATAGTGATTTATATCCACAATTGCCTAAACAGCTATAGAAGCAGGTAAGACCAGTTTGGTTCAAGTTCATCGGTCATATATAAGCGGGAGACTTCTCCTGTCTCATAGAGCTACGGGAACTGATGGACATGAAAGAGGAAGATGCAGGAAGAGGGTCTCGGGTGGGGAAGGCAGCGCTGCATGAATCTGAGTTGGGATGAATCAATACAAGTTGACATTCCACTGATGGTTAGTGTGATCAGTAGATGACCTAACAGGAAATTGACAAACCAGATGTAGAATCCAGAAGTGGACAAAGGGAAATGGGCAAGACAAAGCACGCTTCTGCACAGGATTCCTCTTATAATAGAGACGACAACCCAGAAGAGGGCTCATGGGACTTACACCTGATTGATAAGTTGGACTCTAACTCTATTTTCACACAAACAGGTCCAGCTGACAGAAATTCTAATGATCACAGATGAGAAAGAGAACGTTCAAATGTGGTGCACAAAAGGAAAATTAGGACCGCCTCATTCCTCATAAGACACGATGCTTTCTCATTGTCTTTTCCGATAAGAGCAGAACTTTGTGTATCAGCAATTGACGCCGTCTGGCACTTCTGAATGATGTAACTCTCTCTCTATATGTATCTGATGAATCCACAACTGATGAAAGCGTAGATAGTTGATGGTCCTATGACATTCACATTCAACATCAGAAACCAGCAAGGCACTGTGATCTTGTAACTTGGTTTAGTAGGGAAGCACAAGAGCTTATGTTTGGGTATAAGATCCCATTTGGAATCTTTACTAGCAAGTTAATTGGATTGACCTTATTACTCTGTGTGTAGATCTATTCACACAAACACTGCGAAAGCACCTTCTTTTGTTGACCCTCCGATTCTTCTTTCATTCGTTAAGCACAACTTAACTGCTCAAATATTCCTGAAATTAGAATTTTATTGAAGAGTAGTATTTTTCATTTTTCTCTCAGCTCTGCCAATAGTGGTGGGTGGGTCAACAAGAAGGAAGTCCATTCGTGCTACAACTCCAGAAATATCTGGTGATTAGAGCTAACTGCATACCTCTGAAATCAGAGGTAAATACTGGTTCTGAAACTTGAGGACATAAACAAGGCTCCTTCTACCAGGAAAGAAAAGAACACACTGCCATCCCGGAAGAGATTGTGGAAATTGTAACGTTGTAGCAGAAGCTTACAATAATAAAATGAAACATGATAGTAAAACAAACTCCACTGGAAGGAAAAAAGCCAAAAGAAGATGAAAATTGATGAAATAAACCAAAATTATTAGAGGAACAATCTACTACGTCCATTTTATTTATTATTTTTAGTAGGTTCGTTTTCCTTCATTTCCTTGAATGAGAGTTTTAGACAGGAAAGTCACAGGCAATATAGTTCAATGCAAAGCAGAAGAATTGTAAGCAAAAACTTTAAATTAGTAGAGATGACCAACAATTCAGTTGTAGTAAGAAGCTATTACCATCCATCCCTAGGAGGTAATGACAATGCTATGTGGTGATGTTACTTAAGCCCAGGGGCTGGAAGCCCATATCCAGTGTTGAAATCATGGGGTCAGAACTGGAAGCATAGCGCTGTTTACCACTAGCAGTCTACACAAACAAACAAACAAACAAACAAACAAACAAACCAAAACATCCACAATGAAACTTGTTGAATTGAACTAGAACTCTAAGAGACTATATGAGAAAGACCAACAGTAAAAAAAACTTGATCAGAACAAACTGTGGGTAGCACCGTGAAGAACGGGAATTCCAGAACACTTCCCTGTGCTCGTGCACAACCTGTGCCTGGTTCAAGAGGAAGTCAGGAGAGAGAACAAGGGCACACTGTGTGCTTTAACATCATCAAAGGTTTGTGTCAGGCCTGCATCCTCTAACCCTACTTACTCAGTCTGTATGCTGAGCAAGCACTCAGAGAGGCTAGATTACCTGAATAAGCCTGCACATCAGGACTGGAGGAATCTTTATTAATACCCTGTGCTATGCAGGTGACAACCTTGTTTGGCGAAAGTGAGGGGGATTCAAACATTTGCTGATAAAGTTCAAGGGCAGAAGCCTTCAGCATGGGTTACAACTCAATGAAAGGAAAACGTAAATCTTCATAACTGGACCAATATGTAGCAGGGGATAAATGGAATAAAATGTGAAGTTGGTAAGGATTTCATCTTGCTTGGATCCATAATCAATACTCATGGAAGCAGCCGTCAAGTGACCAAGCTACACTTTGTTTTGGGTCAATCTCTACAACCCCTGTTTAAAGCATTGAGAAGCAAGGATTATACTCTGAGGACTAAGGTGGGCTTGACCTAAACCAAGGTCTTCCCAATGGTCTACTCTGCATGTGAAAATTGCACATTGAAAATGGAAGACCAAAGAAAATCCAACGCACTTGAACCGCGGTGTTGGAGAAGATTATTGAAAGTATATGGACTGCCAGAAGAACGAACAGACCAATCCTGGAAGAAGGACGGCCAGAATGCTCCTTAGAGGCAAGGATGGTGAGTCTTTGTCAAACCGAGGAAGGCCGTAGACGAGATTGCGAGATTGATTGACAGTGACTGTGTCACTGCGAACTCCACCCTACGAACAAGTGGGAGGATGGCACAGGAAGGACCAGGTGGTGTGTTTCCTTCTGGGGAGCTGGGAGTAGGAATGACTTGATGGCCCCTGACAGCAACATCAACTACAGAACAATCTCTCAAACAAGATATTGAAGAAAAGTATAGGTTCATTTATGTAACCTTCAAAATCGGACCAAAATTCAACATCAGAGAGGCATCCATCTACACTCAGTGATTATTAGAAATGGCAGGATAGTGCCTCACTCCAGTGGAGAGAGATGAGGTGAGTGGTTTCAGGAATATTTAAATAAGAACAAATTTTCAAAACAGTTCTTGTATATTTTGTTTCCCCTAAACAAATAACACAAGACAATATTAATTTTATACCAATATGAAAAAATTAAAATACAAGCTCACAGCCTACATATGTAGAGAAATAATTGAAAACATTGACCAGCTTTAGAACAGGGGACTGGAAGTATGTGTGATTAAGAAGGAAAATGCTGATCTTTCTTTGAAGTTTTCTGTTGTCTATGACTTTATTAAATCTCTTCAAATTTCTTTGGAAAAAATGAACAAGTCCAAATAGTTTATAAATAATTCTTCACTGTAGATCTTGAGTCACTGCTACAGTTCAAAGTGCATGTCCAATTCTCATTTTTCTAAATCGACTAACTTTGTATTTAATTTTTAATGTGTTTCCATTTTAAGATTATTTCTTTATCTTTTAATTTTAGTATTTTAACATTGTATTAACATATAACTCATACATCACACACATTAGTGATTCAAACATCAAGAATTGTGCGATCTTTGCCACAATCCACGTTGGAGTATTTTCAACATTCTTGCATCCATCAGTACTAGCATCCCCTGTCCCCCTGTGTCTTCTAGTGTAGTCAGAGAAACCGATTGAGCTATATGTTTACCTATCCAGAATTTCTGATAAAAATCATACAAAATGGGAAAATATAGCAACCATAAAATAGAACCGAACAGTCTCCTTGCAAAAGTAATTAAAAACTAGGACAGGTTAAAAATGGGTCAAAAGCAAGGATCAACCTTGAAGCCCCTCCCAGGGAGACAAAGAACAGAAAAGTGGGTGAGGGGCGATGGAGGACGATATAAGATTTGGACAAAATGATCTGTAATTTATCAAGGGCTCATGAAGGAGATTCCCAGGGGAAGTGGGGGGAAGAAATGGGGAGCGGATATCAGGGGCTCAAGTGGGAAGAGACTTGAAAATGATGATGGCATTTTTAGGTGCAAATGTGCCTGACACACTGGAGAAATGTATGGATTGTGATAAGAGATTTAAGAGCCCCAATAAAAGTATTAAAAAATGGATCAAGGGGGGAAAATGTTAATATCTAAAATAATTAAAAGCAATCTGCAGCAGGGGTCAGAAAACTCTAACTTATAAGTTCTATGCAGCTCCTTCAGCAAGGATATGTGACTATGATGTAAAATTGAAAATGAAGATAACACCATGATACTTTCATTTATAGTATTACTTAAAATTTTCCTTATTTATAAATATATTTTATAGCTCTTGAATAATTTTTAAATTATTGTTATGTACCACGATGGCTAATGAATATAAAAAAATTTGTTGACCCCTTATCTCAGTGATTCACTTTCCAATTCACCCTGTCTGTGGACCAGATTGTTTACACGGGTATTCAATCAACTGAGGGAATTAACTAGAGGCTCAACGCACAGAAGGTCTACGCAAACGGAGGGGGCTTTCACTGTCATCCTTAGCCTTCTGCTAACCAGGTTTTCAGAATTTAAACTCTAATATAATTCCCTCCTCTAATCTTAGAGTCTACTATTCCAAATCCTTGGATCACACGACTACTTTGGCACTTCACCTAGATGGTTGCTTGTTAAGACAAGTTGTTAAGACACTACATGCTAGATGCTATTGTTGCTGATCACAGGGCACTATCTGATTTCTTCCCCCACACTTTTCTCTAGCACCCAGCTCTTCAGTGATCACTTCATGAGTTTAAGTATGGAGCCACAGTGTAATAACAGTTCTTCGATAAGGGTTTATGGTTAATGCCATATGGAGTAACGGAGACTGAGTGTTTACAGGAGCTGAGACCACCAAACCTTTCTCCTTTTGAAAGGTCTATGGACATAAATTGACACACGTTTTCTTAACTGCCATCCTGGCCACAACTGACTGAGCCCAGGCTTGGCATAATCTGACGTACAGGTTGCTCTTGTCAATTTCTGTGGAGGTGATTCCAACTCATGGCAACTCACATGTGGAGCATAACTGGTCTGGGGTTTTCAAAAGTCTGTTCTTTCAAGACCAAGTCACCAGGTCTGTCTTTGGAGGCTCTCTCCCCAACCTTGTGGCTACGAGGTAGATCACTTGTGCCACTCAGCCACCAAATCTGTAAGTTGGCCAGAAACCCTTCATCAATTCCTTGTGATAGAGAACTGGTTGACTTCAGGCAGCAATGCTGAAGCACAATAATGCGTGAGAGAGGGATGGCTCTGAACCAGCAAAAGCCAAGGTAAAGAAGAGACTGCAGGTGTAGCCCACCAAAGGCTGAGCCCTCTTCCCCACTTGAAACATATTTCCTTTATTATATGTAAATTTGCCTCCCAAAAGTGTTTTTTCTTAAAATCAGCACACTGTTGGGTGCTGATCAGTTCAAACATTTTCTCTAACAGAACAAACAAATGATACACAATTGGTGGCAAGTTGGGTTGCAGTTGCAATGGGGCCCCCAGAGTCCTGAAGGTTAGAGGAACCAAAGAGCTGCAATGCAAATTCTCATGACTGAAAACCAACATCACCGCCATTGAGGTGATTCACCTGCTGGCAATCCGACAGGACAAGGTAGAATGGCCCCTGGGTTCCTGAAGCTGACTCTTCACAGCAGGCCGTAGCCTTCTCCTTCTCCCAGCTAACAGGATGATTGTCACAGGACCAAAGGGGTTTTGTAAAACAAGAATATGAATGAAACGAGAACAAGGCTGGACATACAATATTATTAATAAATCAAGAGATTTTCATATGAAAGTGCAGCACAGAGCTGGAACCAGAGGCCAGAGAGGCACGTGGCTGTTGACAGTAGCATCTGAATGCTTAATAAATTCTAATTACTTAGAGAAATAGACATTAATATTTCTCAGATGAAACGTTAAAATATCCAAGTCCCTCACGAGGCTCTTGCTTCACTTTCATATAACACACCCCTTGTCCATGATTTCATGAGCTTTTTCTCTCCACCTTCACATCCAAGTTTAACCACACACACAAAAAAATGCCTGCAACTTTAGTGTACTTGACTGGTTTTAGAAGCAAATAACAAAAACAACTTTGACCATGTAATAATCTTTTCAGGTTAACTTTTCTCAATGCTTTTGAATTTAAATGAATTTTCAGCTCGTTATTTTTATGATGTGAGGCTTTATAGAAATGAGCTAATAGGAATGCCCAGTAACCAACAAGGGCTCTTATTTAAGATAAACTCATGACACAGTGGCCTATGCATTGGGCTGATAACCACAGCTTAGAGGTTCAACCTCACCAGCCAATCCACGGCAGAAAGATGAGGCTCTCTTCCTGTAAAGATACAGTCTCAGAAACCTTAAGGAGCAGCACTACTCTGTCCTCAAGAGTTAGTATGGTCAGGAATGAACTTGATGGCAGTGAGTTGTGGGGCAACTAAGAGCCAAAGGGCCTTTATCTTCCTGAATGCAAAAGCAGGGGAGAGAGAGAGGCAATTCAGTGGGTCAGAAAGCCTCCTGCTTAGGCGCTTTGAAGTCTGTGGCTTGAATACAATCTTCTCCACTAACTATCTCTACAAAGGCTCACCAATTTCTGGGTTAAAAGAGTAACGGAGGCAGCCTCCAAACCTAAAATTATCTGACTCCAGGGTCCATGTTTCTTTCTTTCTTTTAATATTTTTCAAGATAAATTAAGTGGAGATTTACATTTCAGATCATCCAATTGGTACATAACAACTTAAACTACTTACCAAAACACTCAGTAGCTTGCCCTGCTGTCCTCATTTGATTTCTCCCCTCCCTCTTATGGAATGCTATCTTCCACTTCACCCAAGGGAACTCTTTTCTACCCCATGTTGTTTCTTTACTCCTTGATTTAAAAAAATACTTTTATTGGGGGCTCTTGCATCTCATCACAATCCACGATTCATCCAGTGGGTCAAGCACATTTGCACATATACCGCCATCACCATTTTCAAAGCAATCTCTTCCCACTTGTGCCCTTGATATCAGGTCCCAATTTCTTCCTCCTCCTTCCTTCCCTCACAAATCATTGATAAGAGATATAGATTATTATTTTCATATCTTATATCATCTGCTGTCAGTCACCACCCACTTTTCTGTGGTGCGTCCCACATGGAGGGGATTATAGGTTGATCCTTGTGATCAATTCCCCTCTTCTCCCCGCCACCCTCCCCTAGTCCTCCTAGTATCTCTACTCTCATTATTGGCCCTGAGGGGTTATCTATCCTACATTCTCTGTGTTGTGAGTTCTTATCTGTAGCCGTGTGCATGCTCTGGTCTAATCCGATTTTTGAGGTAGAATTGAGGTCATGATAGTGGGGGGAAGGAAGAACAAAGAATGAGAGAGAAATCCTGTGTTTCATCAGTGCCATACTGCACCCATACTGCCTCATCTTTTCCCTGTGAACCCTCTGTGAGAGTGTGTCCAATTGTCTACCTCCGGCCATTCATGTTGGGTAGGATTTTGTTCTGGGGCTTAGCTGCCTGATACTTGATCCCATCAATAATTCATGATCATACAGGCTGGTGTGCTTCTTCCATGTGAGCTTCGTTGCTTCTTAGCTAGATGGCCATTATTTACCTTCAAGCCTTTAAGACCCCAGACACTATATCTTTTGATAGCCAGTCACCGTGTTTCATTTTTCCTTCTCATCTGCTTAGTAACCATCAAAGTCGATTCCTTGGGTATGAACGCCTTTGTCTTTTGTAACAGCCAGGGTCCATGTTTTAACCACCCTGCTCATTGCCTCTCATAAACGGACACGTGTCTGAGGAAGGACAAACAAAAAAATTCGTTGTGGCATTTGCTCTGAGAAGGAAAGTGGGTGTCCGAAGGCAAACCACCTACCCGGCCCACTGTGCTTTTACTACTCAATACTGAGAACCTAAGTGAAAAGGAGATCAAGAATGTGATCAATGTAAACCCGACCAAGGAGAACACCTCCAAGATATATTGTTACTGTGGAGCAAAAACAGACAAACACGAGGTGAACAATAGTGTGCAGAGCACGTTCCTGTTTGGTTTGTTATTATTATTTTAAAGAAAGGATTCTAAGACAATGTTATCTCTTGGAGGGAACAGGGTACCTGACATGTTAGAAGTTGCTTTCCAGGATATGCTCCTGTATTGCCTGGAATTGTTCCTTTAAATTTTTAGTTTTCAAATTATATGATGGATCTTCCTAATAATAAAACAATTTTAAAGAACAAATAAGTCCCGAATTCTTCTCCTTTGTAGCCCTGATCAACGACCCCTCATCTCTCAGAGACTCAGTGTCTTCACCTGTGAAACGGGAGCAACACTGCTTCTTGTAAGATCGCTGTGAGAATAAGCGAGACCCCATGTACGAAGCGTCGGCCCCACGAAGAGGTTCCCTATGTCACTGAAATCTCATTCAACTTCATTAAAACAGCAAACAATTTCAGAAAGAACCAGGAAGACACTAAGTTACCATGGTCGCATGACAAGACTATTATCAATGTTTCCCAGTGACTAGGAAGCCAGGATGCCCCAGCCCCGAGTCCCATCTTGTGGAACAGCACTGACCTAGGAGGCAGAGGGTCCCATGTGGCCAAGACTTGCTGCTTTGGATCAGGATGCTCAGTCCCAGCAGTTAGCTGCAGCTGCAATGACAACAGAAACCAGCTCCTTGAGCGCCAACACAGCCCTGCAAGATGAGTAGTGTCCTGTGATGCACAATGGTGGTGCCGGGAAGAGGAATGCCTTCTGAAGGGGTAGGAACTAGTCCTGGTCTGGTTTTGGTGTCTGAACCATAAATAATCTGGTAATTGCTCCTTCTCTTCTATTTTCTGGTAGAGATTGAACTTAGTCTCAGAGCTGGTCTGACACTAAGTCTATGAACTGCTGATTAGAAAACAGATTGTCCATAGGACCCAGGAATCCCATTGCTAGATATATATTCCAGATTGAAATAAATCAACCCTAGAGGAACATTATTAGATGATACGTTATAAAAAGGAAAGCTTTTCACACTCAAAGAATCACTTTCAAGTGTTGCTAGGGTTAAAAGTGGTGGGAATGCAAATTACAAACGAGAGGTTATGCTTATATAAACTTGGGTGAAGGAGAAGACAAGATACAATTAAGAGTGAAGTCAGCCAAAGTGATGGAGTCAAGAGAAAACACTGGCAGGAGTGCAACAGTTAACAGTAATAGAGGGACATTGTTATATACATCATTCAACTATAGTGATTTCCCAGTAAATGCATGGATCAACACACATGGGGAAACCAGTGTGGAGGGAGAGTAGGATTGTATATACGTGCTTACATATATTTGACAGATACTTCTACATGTATGCATACCTTTACTGAAAATGTATCCATGGGGGAAACCAAGAGCAACAGGCATAGCAAACTTGACAATGTTCTACATCCTACTTTGGTGAAGAGTGACTGGGGTCTTCATAGCTGGAGAGCAGCAACTGAAGTGTCATGATCGGTTTCTCCTCATCTCCAGGTAAGGATACTAAAGAAAACTGAAGATGTAGAGAAACAATTACCCCCATGGAGTAAAGGCCCAGAACATCAGCTTTCTCATTTCTGAATCCAGAAGAATTAGATGATGTCCTGCCAGCACAACAAACTGCCTGGAAGGAATTACAGACAAGGTCCTCGATAGACCGAGATACAAATGTGAAATAAAACTAACGCTCACAAACAAACACAGGAAACAGGCTTACTTCTTGGATAAAGAGTACTGAAGCCCCAGGACTATGGAGATTATGCTCCTTAGAAATCCTTGAGGTCTACAGCGGATTTTCCTCGTGTGCCTCCATTTTTAACGAAATAAAACAAAACAAACTTGCTGCCATCGAGTCAATTCTCACTCATAGTGACCCAGTAGGGCAGGGTAGAACTGCTCTGTGAATTTCCAAGTGTAACTCTTTATAGGAGTAGAAAGCCCTTCTTTACCCCTAGTGGTCCCAAACTGCTGGCCTTGTAGATGGCAACCCAAGGCATAACCACTACTCCACCATGGCCGTTCGCAATCCTTGATATCTGGAACAGGCTCGATTTTTAGCCAAATAAAAATAGGTCTCAATGGGGTCACAATAATTTCAGGGAAGTAGGGCTTCTATTGGCTAATCAACAACGTGAGGTCAAAATGTCAGCATTTACACAGAGACAAAGTTCAGAAGGGCTAGGAAAGCGGAGGAATGTAAATTCAAACGAGAGATGAATTGGCAAAAGTGAATTTACAGTGTGGTGATTACAATCAATGACAGGACACAGAATGCATATCAACTGTAAAGTGGGACACTAATTTGCCCTGTAAACCTTCACTCAGTCATAATAAAATCACACACACATGTTCCTGCACACACACACAAACACACACACCACAATCAGATAGTCAATGGTGTCCTGGGTCAACAGAGCATAGGGAGGTCAGGTCAATTCTGAGCAGGACTGTGCCTTATCACCTGACTTGAAGGACTTTTCACATCTCATCTTTTGGACGATCACGAAGAGTGTCCAAGATCCCTGAAGACAAGTTGGTGCATAAGCACATAATGGTGCATAAGCACATAGGAAATGTGGTGAAGGAATCTGATGATGCCTGGCTATCAAAAGATATAGCATCTGGGGTCTTAAAGGCTGGTAATTAAACAAGCAGTCATCTAGCATGGAAGAGACAAAGCCCCCATGGAAGAAACACACCAGCCTGTGTGACCATGAGATGTCGAAGGGAGGAGGTAACAAAAGTTCAGAAACACACGTCCAACTTGATGTGAAGCGGCATGGATTCCCTAGAGATGCAAAACTCACCTGTCCAGTAGTAATCCCACAGTACCACTCAGAAGGAGACACTCAAAGGGGAAAGGATGATTAAGTCAGGAGAAGGTATGGTACTCATGAACCACGTGCTTATCCACCGGTTCGTTAATATTTCCTTCCCTTAGAGGACAGGCTGTGATTTGTTTTACCTCGTTAATCATGTTAGATTCGTGTATGTTCATTTGTGCATTTAAGATCCTTCGGTACATGAAGCTCAGGGTAGGTGACGCTGCAGAAAATGTTACCTGAGTAATGGTTTTCTAAGGGTACAGGAGGGGGCGGGCATGAAGGAGAGGAGTTTGGAGCAGATAGCATTGATGATTGTATGACCCCACTGGATGGGATTGAACAACAGAATTGTATATAAGTAGACATTGGATTTTAGAAGATATTTCAATAGAACTATTATTTTTTTTTAAAGCAGCATATTGTCCAAACGGATTTGCCTCCACTCTGGTCCTCATCAGAGTTTCTCAAAAGCAACGACAACAACAACAAAATACACAATAAAGAGAACTTAGTCTGGAGATCTAAAGCTGTGGTTCCCAGATTGGGACAAACGGCCCCGAGTAGATGCTGTAACTGTTTAGGGAACCTCAAAAGCAGATGGCTATGTTTTGTCTCGGATTGTGGCCTCTAGTAGAAATGTTTATAATGGCCAGGGGAGGCTGGGACACATTTAGTATTTTTCTGAAAATTTGGCAGTAGGCCAAATTCCTTTGGGAACCTCTGACCTAAATGCAGGAAAGCATCACAGCAATGTACAGCAATCACAGTATGGCAAGCTGACAGACAAATGGTGGCTTGGAGTTCTAGTCTCCCCAATCGTGAGAAAGTAAATTTGTTTATGAAAGCGATCAACCACTGTGGTATTTGTGTTATAGTAGAAGTAGATAAGATATTTACTGTCTTAAGAATCAAGTGGAGTTCTTATTAATACATACGTTTCCAACCCTGGTTTTCACCTTTTTGAAGAACAGGATCTTGGAAAACAGTCTATCTAAATTCACTAGCAATCAAATTATGTCACAAAATGTCATGGTGAAGTCTCATTGATAGTTAGGATCCAAGGACAACGAAAGCTATAATCTCACTGCCATCGAGTGGATTCCCACTCCCAGCAGCCCTGCGACAAGACAGCACTGCCCCTGTGTGTTTCCAAGACCGTAAATCTCTGTGGGAGTAGAAACCCTCGTCTTTCTCCCTCTGAGTGGATGATGGTTTCAAAGTGCTGACCTTGTGGTTAGCAGCCCAGTGCATAACTACAACGCCACTAGGGTGCCTGATGGGGCAATAAAGGTTAGGTATAGAGGCTAGGAGGGAAAGCAACCACAAGACGGTTCATTATTACTGCAAGATGGTCCATTATTAAGCTGACCACAGTTTCACAAGAAAACTTGTCTGCTTGTCCAATTCCACAAGAGTATTCCACAGAAAAGTTTTGCCAAATGAACCATTATTTTTTTGAATGGTTATCTAAGTGGTGAAAGGTAAGGAGATTATTTACTGTCTTCTTCTTATATCTCCTCTTTTGCTGGTTAACGTTTTCTTACGAGGGATTAGCTCTGTCATGACCTGAGATTCTTGTCTACCCCTATTGAGGGGGAAGCCCAGTTCTCACAGACTCATTAAATCAGGGTGGTAGCAGAAGAGCAATTCCCCCAATGCAGGCAGAAGATATTTGAAGATTTTGAATTTGAAAAGCAAGGGCAAAAGCGGACATTCAATATATTTAAGAACCAATAGCAAGTCCTAATTAAAATGAGACACTAATGTAGAAAAAACCTCCAGTCCATTAAAAAAGACCTGACATACCAAATTTATAGAAACGGAGAAACCTTTAAGAGTGTCACTCAAAGACACCCTTTATTGTGGAACTAAAGCCGCCCCATGGTTGGTAGTTCAAAGTCACCAGCAGCTTGGGAGAAAGCTGGAGCTTTCTACTCCTGTAAACAGTTGCAGCGTTAAATCCACAGGGGTCGCTACGAGTCAGCATTGACTTGATAGCACTGAGTGACAAAGCCACTCCCAGAGGTCACCCTTCAGCCGAGCAGTGGATTGGCCTGTAGAATATACAAAACCCAGGAGGCAGGTAATATTGGTAACATGTTTCTTCAACAATACCCGGTACCCTCTAAACAACATATAAGGAAGTTTAAACAATTCCTTTTTAATCATTAAAAATCTGATACTGCTATTGGCGTCATTCATAAAATGCCAATTAGTTCTGAGTACATCTCGAGCATGTTATTGTTGCCAATCCCTCCAGCCTCTTGTTTAGAAACATGGCATTTTATATGTATCCTAGAGGTTAGCTGAATGAAGTCCAGAAAGCAGAATTCCGGGAGGAAACTGTTGTCATGAATCCAAACCATTTCAAATTCCCAAAAGCAGCCAGGAAGAAAGATTCAGATTGCTGATGATCCAGCCTAATAGACAACATCATGACAACACAAGAAAGATTGAAGTTATCCACAGTTTCATTTTACTTACATCTAGAATCAGTGCCCGTGCAAGCAGCAGTCAAGAAACATCAGTAATAAGATCACACAAAAACAACCAATCACATGGAAATTGAACAACACATTACTTAAAATCCACTGGGTAATTAAAGAAACTAATGGCAATTAATAGTAATAAATGCACATATCAAAAAAGAACACTACAAAATCAACACTTTATCTGAAAACCTATATCAATTAGAATAATAACAGCAAAACCCTTAGTCAACAGAAGAAAAGAAATGATAAACATAGGAACAGAAATAAATGATTCAGAAAATAATAAAATAAATAAATGAGGCAAGAAGTAGTTCAGTTAAAAGAATTTTATTTTATTTTTTATGAATCAATGGATGAGGGGGATCTTACCGGTCTGATAGCAATAGATACATTAATTGCATCAAGCACATTCATACATATGTTGCTGCCATCCTTTTCAAAACATTTTCCTTCTACTTGAGCCTTTGGTATCAGCTTCTCTTTTTCCCTCCCTATCACACCCTCCCTTCCTCATGAATATTTGATAAATTATTGTGTTCATATCTTTTTAAAAATTAAATACTTTAATTGGGGGGCTCTTACCTCTCTTCTCACAGTCTGTACATTCTTCCATTGTTGTCAAGCACACGTATACATATGTTGTCATCACCATTTTCAAAGCATTTTCTCTGTCTTGAGCCCTTGATATCAGCTCCTCATTATCCCCATCCCTTCCTTCCTTATGAACCTTTGATAAGTTATAGATTATTATTTTCATATCTTACATTGTCCTCCGTCACCGTTCACCCATTTTTCTGTGGTTTGTCCCCCTGGGAGGGGGTTAAAGGTTGATCCTTGTGCTTGATTCCCCCTTTCTTCCCCCACTTTCCCCTTATTCTCTTGGTAGCTCTATTCTCATTGTTGGTCTTGTGGGCTTTATCTATCCCAAATTCCCTGTGTTGCCAGTTCTTATCTGTAGCACCGAACATGTTCTGGTCGAGTCTGATTTGTAAGGGATAATTGACATGATAGTGGGGTGGAGGAAGCATTAACGAGCTAGAGGAAAATTGTATGTTTCATCAGTGCTATACTGTGCCCTGACTGGCCCATCTCTTGCTTATGACCCTTATGTAAGGGTATGTCCAATTATCTACAGATAGACTTTGGGTCTCCACTGCACACACAGGCAAGTACCCCATTCACCTTGGCATGGTTTTGTTCTGGGTCTTAGATGCCTGATACATGATCCCATAGATACCTCATGATCACACAGGCTGGTGTGCTTCTTCCATGTGGGCTTTGTTGCTTCTCAGCTAGGTGGCCGCTTGTTTATCTTCAAGGCTTTAAGACTCCAGATGCTGTATCTTTTGATAGTCGGGCACCATCAGCTTCCTTCACTACATTTGCTTATGCACCCATTTTGTCTTCAGTGACTGTGTTGGGAATGTGAGCATCACAGAATGCCGCATTGTTAAAACAAAGTGTTCTTGTGTTGAGAGGTTTCATGAGTTGGGGCCTAATGTCCATCGGCTACCTTGATGGTAAACATATAGATATAAATCCCCAGATCTAGTTCCCTATCATTCTATATAAATATGTTTCTATATGGACACGACTGTATTCAGACCTCTATAAATGTCCTTTGCCTCCTACTTCTTTACACTATTTCCATTTTCTTTCCTCTTGTTCTACTATGATGTTTGGCCTTCATTCAGGTTTGGCTCTCATTCCTCACTGCTCCATTGCCCTTGATTAAGCCCCACTAGCAATCCTATGCCCTTCTCTCCAATGATTTTTAGTTCACTTGTTTCCTCATGCCTGGGTTAGTTGATCCCCCCCACCCCGCTCTTTTCTCCTACCTCCCCCTCACCCGTGTCGCCCTGGAATCATCAGCCCCGTTGTTTTCATCTCCAAATTGTTTATCCCACCGATCTTATCCAGATAGACATGCAGAGACATTAATAAGTGCAAAACCCAGGCAAAGCCAAACAAAAGAACAAAGGAAGACAAAAACAACAAAGCAACAACAACAAAATCAGAATAACAACAAAAATAAAGCCAAGGACCAAAAAGGAACTATCAATAGTTAAAGGTCTTTTTTTTTTTTTTTTTACTTCTAGGAGTGTTTTCAACTCAAGTCGATGGGGTGGCACACTCTGTCCCCAAAGTCTATTTTCGGTATTCCCTGTGGATTTCATTGCTTTGCTCCCCTTGCTCTCGTGTTGTATGCCTTTAGTGATTCGAAACAGTGTGATGGGTTCAGATCAGGCACAATTCCCCACCGTGTCTCCATTGTTGATCCACGTCATGCTATGATTCACTGAGGGACATCATGCCTCTTAGTCAGGTCGGCCCTTTGGTTCTCTCTGTGCGTTGTCTGCGCTGAGCAGGAATATCGTCCTCGGGCTTGGTAGGCCAGGATGTTTTACCCTCATTCTCCATACCACTTTGTTTTTCCTCAGTGCTCTAATCAGAAGTGCCCCTCTCCCCAAGATGTAGCTCCAGTGCTGTCCTTTGAAGTGCATTCTTCTTGTGGGGCGGGTGGTCCATATGGTGGGGATTGGGACCCGCCCTGCAGAGCTCTCTATTGGTTCTCTGGTAGGTGCCCCTATGTTGTATTCACATTATGGCGCATTGGGTTGAAGCCTGGAGTATGCCCCTCTCCTGTGGAGGTCTAAATAATACCCTCCCCTTGGGTGTGTTAGTGCCCTGCTCCTGCCTTCCCATGTCTTTTTCCCCTCTCTTTCTTTCCCCCTCCTAGTTAGTGGTCTGCCTGGATTGGGTTTTGCTCCTGCCATAGTACTTGGATCTCAACCCAGGGATGTATGTATATAGGCACTTTTCCGCTATGCCCATATTTTTTTAAGCTTATGTCAGTGGACTCATGTACTTGTGCTTTTGTCCTTGACTTACTTCACTAAGCATGATTTCCTACAGTTGTTCCCATGCGGCAATGTGCTTATGTGTTCATCACTGCATTTTAGGGATGTGTAGTACTCCATTGTATGTATGTACCATAGTTTTTGATCCATTCGTCTCTGATGGAAATTTGGGTTTTTTTGAACTCCTTGCAATTGTGAACTGTGCCGCAATGAACATTGGAGCACAGATGTCTGGCCGTGGTTTGTTTCTTGCCTCTTCTGGTTATGTGCCCAATAGGGGCATTGGTGGGTCGCATGATAGCTCAATCACCATCTATTTTAGATACTGCCAAATTGATTTCCATAATGGCTGTACATAGCCACAGGTCCACCAGCAGTGGATGAGAATTCCTATCTCACCACAGCCCCTCCAACACGTGTTCCTTTGTAATTTTTAATTGGGCTATCTTTGAGGGTATTAGGTGGTATCTCAGTTGTTTTAATTTGCATTTCTCTTAGGACTAATGATCAGAGATGAAAATAATGGGAACAATGGTTCTGGGGGGGATACGGGAGACAGAGAGGGGGGAGAAAGGAAATGGCGGGGGAGGGGTGGAGGAACAACCTAGGGACAAGGAAACAACAAGTGAACGAAAATCAATGGAAGGAAGTTTGTAGGATGCCCAGTGGGGCTCAATCAAGGGCAATGGAGCAGTTAGGAATTACTAAACCCAAATGAGGCCGAACGTGATGGTGGGACAAAGGGAAGTAAAAGGAAGCAGAGCAAAGGACCAGGAAGCAAAGGATATTTACAGAAACCTAAGTATAGATTTGTACATAGGTAAATATATATATATATATAATGTGAGGTGAATATTACTATGTACTCATATCTATATGTTAAGAATTAGGGTTGCAGATGGACATTAGGCCTCAACTCAAGTATTCCCTTAACACAAGAGCACTTTGTTCTAACAATCCAGCATTCTGTGATGCTCACCTTCCCAACTGGATCACTGAAGAAAAAATGGGTGCATAAGCAAATGTGGTGAGGAAAACTGATCGTGTCGTGCTATCAAAACTTATAGCGCCTGGGGTCTTAAAGGCTTGAAGATCAACAGAAGCAGCAAAGCCCACATGGAAGAAGCACACCAGCCTGTGTAATCATGAGGGGCTGATGGGATAAGCAGAGGTCCTCAAACTACGGCTCGCAGGCCACACAGGGCCCACGGGCCATACGTGGCCACGTGAGGACATTTTTCCGGCCCTCATGGTGTTTTTGCCCCATTTTGTTTTCTACTTCGAGATAAGATATGTGCGGTGTGCAAAGGAATTTATTCACAGTTTGTTTGTTTTTTTTAACTATAGCCTGGCCCTCTGACAGGTCTGACCGAAAGTGAACTGGCCCCCTGTTTAAAAAGTTTGAGGACCTGATAAGGTATCAGGCATCTAAGACTCAGAATAAAACCATACCCAATGTGAATGAGGGGGGGGGCATGGAGTAGAGACATAATACCCATCTGTAGACAATTTTACATCCCCTCAAAGAAGGGTCCCAGGGAAGAGATGAGCCCGTCAGGGTTCCGTATAGCACCAATGAAACACACAGCTTTCCTCTAGCTCTTTGGTGCTTCCTTCACCCCCTATCATGACTTCAATTCTACATTACAAATTGGATTAGACCAGAGCATGCAAACTGCTATAGATCAGAGGCTGCAACAGAGGGAATCCAGGAGAGATGAACCCCTCAGGGTCAACAAGAAGGGTAGAGATATCAGGAGGATTAGGGCAGAGTGGGGGGAGAAAAGGGGAAATAATCACAAGGATCAATCTATATCCCTCTCCCAGGGGGACAAATAACAGAAAAGCGGGCAAGGGACAATGGAGGATGATGTAAGATAAGGAAAAAATAATCTATAAATGATCAAAGGTTCATGAGGGAGGGGGAAAATGCGAAACTGATATGAGGAGCTTAAGTGGAAAGAGAATGCTTTAAAAATGATGATGGGAGCATATGTGCAAATGTGCTTGACACATTGGAGGTATCTATGGATTGCGTTAAGAAATATAACAGCTAATTAGGGTGCGAGGTAGTACCGATGAAGAACACAGCTCTCCCCCAGATCCTGGATGCTTCCTCCCCCCAACTACCATGATCCGAATTCTACCTTGCAAGGCTGGATAGGGCAGAGGCTGTACACTGGTACATATAAGGGCTGGAGGTACAGAGAATCCAGGGTGGAGGATACCTTCAGGACCAAGGTTGTGAGGGACGATGCTGGGAGAGTGGAGGGTGAGTGGGTTGGAAAGGGGGAACTGATTACAAGGATCCACATGTGACCTCTTCCCTGGGAGAGGGACAGCAGAGAAGGGGGGAAGGGAGACTCCGGATAGGGCAAGATATGACAAAATAACGATGTATAAATTACCAAGGGCACATGAGGGAGGGGAGAAAGGGGAGGGAGGGGAAAAAAACAGAGGACCTGGTGCAAGGGGCTTAAGTGGAGAGCAAATGCTTTGAGAACGATTGGGGCGGGGAATGTATGCATGTGCTTTATACAATTGATGTATGTATATGTATGGACTGTGGTAAGAGTTGTATGAGCCCCTAATAAAACGTTTAAAAGAAAAAAAAGAAATCCATATTTGTCAAACTGGCTGCAGCGCCAGGCCAGGCGTAGAGGCCGCAGAGGCAGTGGCTCCTGCCCCCGGGGCCCCCGGGCCTCGCCGCTAGTGCGTCTCCTCCGGCCCCGGGCCCGCGCACGCGTGGGAAAGTTGGCCTGGAACCTGCCCGACCAGTTCCGCTGGCGCGCGGACCGGCCGCAGAAGTTGGTGCTGCAAAACTTTTTTGGGGGGTTCCGCGGGAGCCCCAGTGCGTCGGGACCGGATGCGCGCCGGCTAGCGACCCCTGGGCCGAGAGAGGTACCCGCAGAGCGACGCGCAGTGGGGGCGTCCCGGCCCCGCGGCCCGGGGGCTATGGCCATGGTGGCCGGAGGCTGGGGCGGTCCCGGCGGCGGTGGAGACACGAATGGCGTGGACAAGGCGGGTGGCTACCCGCGCGCCACCCACCGAGGAGGACTCGGACTCGCTCCCGGAAGCCCAGATAACCTGTGTGCGAGCTGGCGGCGCGGCTGCTCTTCAGCACAGTGGAGTGGGCGCGCCAAGCGCCCTTCTTCCTCGAGCTGCAGGTGGCTGGCCAGGTGGCCCTGCTGCGGCTCAGCTGGAGAGAGCTGTTCAGTGCTGAACACAGCACAGTGCCCCCTGGCGGCATGCGCGCATTCCTGGTCTCAGAAACGTTTCTTGCGTGAGCCCATTCACGGAACGGGCTTTCAAATGATGCGTTCCAGCCACTGGCCCAACTGTGAGTGCTCCACCGTTGCCTGATCTGGCAGCTAGAGGTGTACGCTCTGGGTTTGACCTTCGGCTAAAGCCTCAAAACCCCAAGCAAGGCTAATGAGTATCATGCCCCTACTCAAAGCCTAGCACCTCCCCCCTTTTTGACACCACCCCTTTTTTGGCGCCTCCCCTAGTTTTTTGACGCTGCACCTCTTTTATATTTTCGTTTTCTTTTTTTCCCTTCTTTTCGACACTTGCCATCTTCACCACCTGCTCTGATGGGCAACTCCCTGGGCCGTCTAGGCTCCCGGGCTCAGCACCCAGAACCAGGTGCCCAGGTCCCTCCCAGGGCCCCCAGGAGCCTGCAGGTGGCACGCAGAGTTGGCCTAAGGCCCTGGGATGGCCGAGGTTCCCCAGTTGTGTCTTCCAATGGACAGGATCACAGGCCATCCTTCATGCCAGCACGGGGCCTGCTTCGGCGCTCTCTCCCAGCCCTCTGGAGGCGAAGACCACCGATTGTGCAGACCCTGCGGTCCTTCTTGGGGGTCTACACCTCTGTAGGCAGTCTTCACCCTTGGAGGAATCGCGGGAGGGCTGCACCCCACCGCAACGTGTCCCGCAGCTCCATCAGGGCCGTGAGTCAATGGATTCGATCTTGGGTCCCCGAGCAGGCTGTCACATCTCTGCGGCCACCAAGCCCCCGGGGTGTCCAAGGTCCTAGCACAGAAGGGGTCCAGAGGGAGAGCAGGTTGGAGAGGTCCAGGCAGCAGACAGACATCACCATCCCAGAGGGGCCAGCTGGTCGGAATAGGGGCCCTGGTGGCACCAGGAGGATGTGTTCCCTCTGTCAGCCCTGGCATGGCCACGGTGCGGACACTTCCTCCTGTTCCAGGTCTGAGTCCAGGAAAAGACACCTCCATCCCAGGAACTCAGGACAAGATGCCATCCCAATAAGGCATACCCCGGTCCTGAGCTCCTGCTGTACCAGAAATCCCATCAACAGTTCCTATAGCTCCTCCCGAGGCTCCCCACCCCTCAAGAGGAGGAGGGTTCCTGCCACACCTCATTCCCTGTTGCTGCCACCTAGGTCTCTGAAAAGAGATCAAGAGGAGACCCAGGAATGGTTCCTATCAGAATCAGCTGTGGCTCAGGGGAAAGGGTCATATGAACCACTGTCAAAAATGAGCCCAGAGCAGACACACACCTTGAGGGGCTGCTCACCCACACGTGAAACATCGGGGCCCAAGAAGCGCAGGTTTCCCCTGCTGAGACCGAGGACAGGGGACCCTCTGGTGCTGCCTACAGCTCCGGATACAGGAAAATCCCTCGCTGAGGAACACCGGGACGGGGACAAGAGGGCTGTGCCCCAGCGCCTCCACCAGGCACTGGATGGTGACACAGGAACCAAGTCAGACTGTAGTGCCCTGCCACTTTCAAGCACGGCCCTACTGCCTGATAATCTGCCTGCTCTTCCAGCATCAGCCCTGCCAGCCACCCACCCAAGTCAGCAACAAGAGACTAGGAAAATGCAGGGATCCCAAGGTCCACTGGTCGAGTGGATGCCTGCTGGACTGGCCTCCTCCAGCAATCCCCTCTTATTGTCACCACCTCACTCAGCCACTGGCTCATACATGCTGCCGTCGGCCCCTTTCATCCTGGTGGTTCCTGCAGCACTGTCACCCTGGATCAGTGCTGCCTGGTCTACAGGACCTCCATTGTCTAACACGCTTGCTGCCCCTTCACCAAATGTGGGAACGACTACTGGAAGCACTTTTTCTCACCTGCCTGGTCCCGCTGTTCTCTTCTCCACTGCTGCCCACAATGGATGGACAAAGCTACCCAAATCAATACCTGGGTATTCTGCTGTGTCCTCCTCAGGCCTCCCTTTTCTGAGCAAGACGCTAATCTCTCCTGCAGCTGTGACCCTGAAAATGGGGGCTGCTTCACACAGGGCTAGTTCCACCAGCACAACGACAGGCTTGCTCCCCCAGCCTGCTGCTGAGAGTGAGATCAGCCCGATGGAAACGGGTCCATCCCCCCAACCGGGTCCTTCTTCCAGGACCAAGTCCTCCACCAGCAAATCTGCAGGCTTGCTCGCCAAGCCTGCTGCTGGCAGTGAGGTGACCCCGATGGAAATAGGTCCATCACCCCAACAGGGTCCTTCTTCCAGGACCAAGTCCTCCACCAGCCAATCAGCAGGCTTGCTCCCCAAGCCTGCTGCTGGCAGTGAGGTGACCCCGATGGAAATTGGTCCATCACCCCAACAGGGTCCTTCTTCCAGGACCAAGTCCTCCACCAGCAAATCTATAGGGTTGCTCCCCAAGCCTGCTGTTGGCAGTGAGGTGACCCCGATGGAAATTGGTCCATCACCCCAACAGGGTCCTTCTTCCAGGACCAAGACCTCCACCAGCAAATCTGTAGGCTTGCTCCCCAAGCCTGCTGCTGGCAGTGAGGTGACCCCGATGGAAATTGGTCCATCACCCCAAAAGGGTCCTTCTTCCAGGACCCAGTCCGCCACCAGCAAATCTGCAGGCTTGCTCTCCAAGCCTACTGCTGGCAGTGAGGTGACCCCGATGGAAATTGGTCCATCACCCCAACAGGGTCCTTCTTCCAGGACCAAGTCCTCCACCAGCCAATCTGCAGGCTTGCTCCCCAAGCCTGCTGCTGGCACTGAGGTGACCCCGATGGAAATTGGTCCATCACCCCAACAGGGTCCTTCTTCCAGGACCAAGTCCTCCCCCAGCCAATCTGCAGGCTTGCTCCCCAAGCCTGCTGCTGGCAGTGAGGTGACCCCGATGGAAATTGGTCCATCACCCCAACAGGGTCCTTCTTCCAGGACCAAGTCCTCCCTCAGCCAATCTGCAGGCTTGCTCGCCAAGCCTGCTGCTGGCAGTGAGGTGACCCCGATGGAAATTGGTCCATCACCCCAACAGGGTCCTTCTTCCATGACCAAGTCCTCCACCAGCCAATCTGCAGGCTTGCTCCCCAAGCCTGCTGCTGGCAGTGAGGTGACCCCGATGGAAATTGGTCCATCACCCCAACAGGGTCCTTCTTCCAGGACCAAGTCCTCCACCAGCAAATCTGTAGGCTTGCTCCCCAAGCCTGCTGCTGGCAGTGAGGTTACCCCGATGGAAATTGGTCCATCACCCCAACAGGGTCCTTCTTCCAGGACCAAGTCCTCCACCAGCAAATCTGTAGGCTTGCTCCCCAAGCCTGCTGCTGGCAGTGAGGTGACCCCGATGGAAATTGGTCCATCACCCCAACAGGGTCCTTCTTCCAGGACCCAGTCCTCCCCCAGCCAATCTGCAGGCTTGCTCCCCAAGCCTGCTGCTGGCAGTTAGGTGACCCCGATGGAAATTGGTCCACCACCCCAACAGGGTCCTTCTTCCAGGACCCAGTCCTCCACCAGCAAATCTGCAGGCTTGCTCCCCAAGCCTGCTGCTGGCAGTGAGGTGACCCCGATGGAAATTGGTCCATCACCCCAACAGGGTCCTTCTTCCAGGACCAAGTCCTCCACCAGCCAATCTGCAGGCTTGCTCCCCAAGCCTGCTGCTGGCAGTGAGGTGACCCCGATGGAAATTGATCCATCACCCCAACAGGGTCCTTCTTCCAGGACCAAGTCCTCCACCAGCCAATCTGCAGGCTTGCTCCCCAAGCCTGCTGCTGGCAGTGAGGTGACCCCGATGGAAATTGGTCCATCACCCCAACAGGGTCCTTCTTCCAGGACCACGTCCTCCACCAGCAAATATGCAGGCTTGCTCCCCAAGCCTGCTGCTGGTAGTGAGGTGACCCCCATGGAAATTGGTCCATCACCCCAGGAGGATGCTCACTCAAAGGTCGTAGCGACAGACACATCTACACACCTGCATCCTGCTGCTCACATGGGTGTCACAACAAGGGGTACATCCCAGGTCCCCCAGTCGCTCCTTCTGGAAACAATCTTGAGCAGCGGACAGCCCCGAGTGTTCCCTCAGACATCTCAGGCACCCGTCACTGGCAGCACTATCCATACCAGACAAGCCATGAGCCAGCCTGTGGTGTGTGCATCAGGCTCAAACCCCACATCAAACTTAGCGGTTCAACCTGGAGCCGCTAGCAGGCTGACATCCTCAGCCCTCCGTGGACAGCAGCCTGTCACAACAAGTTCCAAAAGTTCATCCCAGACAGCCAATGTGGCAGCTCCAGCTTCGGGCCCAGGCTCAAGCTCCTCTGGGGTTAAGCCAGTGGGCACCAATTCATACCTTTCATCTGTCCTCAAGAGCTCAGGACAAAGACAGCCACTTTTAGAGCCCAGTTCCCTCTTTGGAGCAATAAACCTGGGGGCAGACACAAAGAGGCCCCTTCAAAAACGCAGCGGAACAGGCTTGGGAATGAGCACCAGAGCTACTGGTACACAGAGCAATTCCACAATGAAGGTGGGATCCAGCCCTGGCAAGCCAAGCCCTGCGGTTGCAGGCTCTTCTGCACCCACCCTAAAACACCAGGACCCCGGAGCCACAGCTACCTCCAACAGACAGCAGATTCCTGGGAGCTCGCCCAAGCAGGGCTCCTCGATGGCAGGTGGAGGGCTGGCTACCAGTGACAGGCAGGCTTCTGGTTCCAGCACAGGCTCTGCTAATGCTCAGAATCCTGGGTCTCCTCACACGTCCAAAACACAGACCAAGCATCTCTTATCTACTCGTGCTACCTCACGCTCTGCTAAGAAACACTTATCAGATGGCAACAAGCGACCTCACACCAGGTCCAGTTCCTCTGACTCAGATACATGAAGGCGGGGCTAAGAGGAAGTAGCCAGTATGTACTTCCTCCCAGGGGGGCCTTTCTTGTACTCTGTCTAGGCCCTATTCTAAAACCTCCTGCTGAACACGCTGATCCTGGTGCAATCTAGGGGCCAGACATGTATGATCTAACTGATCGAGGAGACCTGTTGTAAACCGAGTCCAGAGAGGAAGATGAGCACAAAGAATGGTCCTTGTGGGAGTGAATAGTGAGCTTGAACTCAACATGCTGAACTGTTTCTAGGTAAGATTACTCTGAGACAACAAACTGGTGTCAACAGTTACTCAAGATCAGAGGTCAGGATTGAAGGTGGAGCCGCAGAATGACATGTGTGCCAAAGCCTGCTCTAGCAGTCATTGGCGAGTCCTGGGAAACCCCCCCACCCACCCACCCCGCGCAGCTCAGCGGGTGTTAAGCGGACTCTTGGTCATTTCCAGTGGTGATGCCTCAAGGTGAAGCAACGTCTTGAGGTGAAGTGTTGAGATGTGTTTGAAAACGACGAGCTCTTGGGCGAGGCTGAGGTTTCACTGGATACTCGGCTGGATTAGTGGACACCCCCCATCCCCACACCACCCTGAGAAGCTCACAGAGGGATGCTGAGGATGCAAGGACATTCTATAACCCATGGTGGCCCTCAGTGACCTAGTTAACCATGTGATTCGTTGGCTACCGGACATGCGGGGGTTTACCAGCCTGGGAGGCTGATCTGGTACAGCAAGCACATGTCTGGGTTGTTGTGACTTGCATTGTATGCTTGTGGGCATCCACCTGGAGTCCTTAGGACAGCATTCCCACGGAAGTTTCTTGGTGGTTCCCTGTATTCGACACAAAGAAGTAGCTCATTTCCCAAAACTTTGTCTGGTGCTGCAGGACATTACAATGTGACGATCTGTAGCTTAATTTAGGGTAGGAGGAAAACATGTGTGCAGATTGAGAGCCTTTTCATGCTTGTTGACTTGTTGAATGCAAACCAGATTGATTTAAGCAAGCTTTTCCCATTGTGCCTTGAGATGGGGAAGCAAAGTTACACTGACCTGAGGCTGTTTGCGCATGCCTGGGTGAAAAGTCTATGAGGAATGTACGGCCGAGGCCACCCTAAAACAATGACACACTTCCCATTCCTTAGTCTCTAAATGACTTAGTATATTCTAAAGTACTAAATGAAAACCATTTTAGGAACTGAGTTAAAAGTCATAGCATGGGCTAAAAAGCAAGAGTGAAAACAGGATGATTGGTAATAGGTTTTTGTGTTTTGTTTTGTTTTAAAAGAAAAAAAAGAGAGAATAGTTTTGTCTTCAAGTAAAATGTCTGGTTGTGCCAAAATATAAAGGATAGTAAAGCCCAACTTGAGGGGATGTAGTAAGTTATAAAAAGTTTTTTAAAAAATAAACTTAATTTGCCTTAGTTTTCAATACCAGCAAATACTGCGTATGGTAAAAAGCAATGAGGTGTTTTAAAATCTTTACAGAGTAGATCAATGGTGGTGGATTATTCACAGGATAGTGAAAAAGGCTGGTAAACCACTTCACTGCAGAATGCCATCTGACTGATAATACCTTGTATTAAAAAAGGAGGGAGAATCATAGTCTTTAAAAAGGTATAAACAGAGTGGACTCCAAACCCTGTGTCATGGCAGGTTTATAATGCCAATCAGTTCAAGTAAATGTTAACTATTATGTGAAATATATTTGGCCAGATAGAGGAAGTGTTCCCCAAAACAAGACCAGATTGGGACCCTAATACCTCTGCAGGAGATAGGAGCCTCACCCAATACTGCTCAACACTACAAAAGGGTCTGAAAGATGCAGGGAAAAAAAGCCTACCAATTTGTCTAAAGTCACTAAGGTTAAACAGGGGCCTAAAGAAAGCCCTACTGCCTTTCTTGAAAGGCTGCAAGAGGCTTACCGGGTGTACACACCCATAAACCCCAGCGCCCCGGCTAATCAGGCGGCTCTTGTTATGCAGTTTGTAGCACAGTCAGCTCCTAATATTAGAAAAAAGTTGCAAAAATTAGAAGGCTTTGAGGGTAAATCTCTCTCTGAGCTCCTGCCGGTGGCCCAAAAAGTTTGTGACAACAGAGAAGATCCAGCTGAGGCAACCCGAGATCTTACTCAAAAAATGCCCGAGATCTTACTCAAAAAATGGCAAAGGTGCTTCTAGCAACAGAAGCCGGGGCCCGCCGCACCTGTAGCCACCCCCCCCACCCCCCGCCGCCAAAAAAAGAAAAAAGGAGATTTCGGCCAAACACAGCGAAGGCCCACCCAGCCGCGTTTAGGAAAGGATCAGTGTGCTGTGTTCAAGGAAGAAGGGCACTGGAAAAGCGAGTGCCCTAACCGAGGACAATGGAAACCCAAGAAACCCTCCATCCCTGTCTTAGTGGAGGAGCTGGAGTGACGGGGCCGGGGTTCAGCACACCCCCCACCCCCCTAAGCCCAGGGTAACTCTCATGGTGGAAAACAAACCAATCAATTTTTTAGTAAACACCGGAGCAACCCATTCAGTGCTCACCTCACCTATTGGCCCCCTCTCCAAGGACACTGCTAAAATTATTGGGGCCACGGGAAAAGTGAAGACATATCCATGGTCGTCAGCTAGAATTTCTAACCTGGGAAAAGGAACTGTGACTCACTCTTTCTTAGTCATTCCAGAATGTCCCACCCCCCTCCTGGGAGGAGACCTGCTCAGCAAGCTGAAGGCCACTATTTCCTTCAAAAAAGACTCCATGCAGGTACTAACGGGGGTCGGGGCCCTGCTGGTTTCGTTTCCAATTAAAGAAGATGAAGGATCTTAGCACAAGTAACTCCATTTTGATTTGGGAACTATGTTAAGTTCTTGAAACTTACCCTGTACCTACCCCCCCTCCCTTGAATAAAACCAGCATATTTTTACTAACAGCACGCTTGCTCAGTCAGCTTGCCCAACTTCTAGACGCTTGCTCAGCCAGTTTGCCCAACTCCCCCTCAACTCCCAGAAAATTTTAACAATTACTTCCTTTTCTTACAATCCCTTGTGTAAGCATAGTTATCCCCTTTTTTTCCCCTGTGCCTGTCAGAAAGGGGTATAAAAACACCACTCAAACTTCCCTCTGCGCGGCTTCAATAACTCAATGGCCTGAGTTGCCGATCCCACCCGCAAGCTTCTCAATAAAGCCTGCTTCTAAAACTTTCTTAATTGGATCTCTGGTTCTGTTTCGCTCCCAAATAAACCTTGCATTATGGTGTCGAGAACCTGGGATAGGTGTGTGGCTCCCCCCTCTTTTGGGGGTCCCCTGAGAGCCCCCCTATCTCCCCCAAATCTCCAGGACCTTCAGCTCTTGGATGCGTTCAACACCAACCTGCAGCTGCCCTGGTGAGTTCCCTTTTTTCTTTCCACTTCCCTCTATTCATCCAAGCTTGGTTTCGGTTTTTGAGCTCCGCCGGAGCCTTCCCATCCAAGAAGCTGCCGCGCCGGGAATTCTCCTTCCGTTGGCCCCAGGGGCCTTGGGCAGTGATTGTTCTTGAGACGTCTTGGCAATCCCTTCCCCACGTCTTTCACTGCTGTCCCAGCCAGGACTCACTTAGGGACACCTGAGTGACTCCTGCCTGGTCCTGCTCACCAGGAAAACCGAAACCTTGTTTTTGCTCACTCCCTCTCCCCCTTTCCGTGTGGCCTTTTACCTAATGCACTGGCATTCACTTTCTGAAGGTCCCACCACTGACAGGACTATTGGCAATAAGGCCTCGCGGCATCTGCCCCCTCCAGACTGGACTAACTCTCAGAGGATTAGCCTAGAGCTGTTTAACCTGGCTGTGTACTTCCTATTCACACCTCTGCAGTGTCTGTAAGCTGCATCTCTATGTCTTCTCCTCCCTCTTATTCTCACCATGGGTGCCGGGCGCCTCCCCCTCAGACTTGACTAACTCTCATAGAGTTAGCCTAGAACTGTTTTTACCTGGCTGTGTGTTTCCTATTCACACCTCTGCAGTGTCTGTAAGCTGAATCTCTTTATCTTACTCTCACCATGGGCACCGGGCAGTCCAAAATTGACCCATTGACTCCACTGGGATGTCTCTTAAAAAACTTCTCCAGCCTGGGGTACAGCCAGACCTTGTGAAAGAAAAAAACGTGTTTTTCTTTCCCAAGTTGCCTGGCCCAAGTATCAGCTCGATAACCAGTTGCGTTGGCCTCCGACTGGCACTTTCAATTTCAACGTTTCACAGGACCTGGACAATTTCTGCAGGAGGACTGGTAAGGATTCTGAAGTCCCCTATGTGCAGGCTTTTTGAAGCTTGCGTTCCGCGCTCCCACCCCGAGCTCTGTAGCCACTGTTCCACCCACCAAATACTGTTAGCGCAATCCCCTCAGCAGACTAACCTTAACATTCAAACCCCTGAAGAGCCAGCCAAGCTCCTCAGCACGCCGCTCTTGCCACCCTATCAGTCTCCCCTGACCACTGCGCCTTCCTGTCATCCGTCCAATAGTTCTCCCCTATCCGCATCGGTCGCCTCTCCGTCCGATAGTTCTCCCCTGTCCTCATTGGTCGCCTCTCATACCCGTTATCGCAACCCTCCTGCTGCCCTTTGCCCACTAAGGGAGATTGTGGGAACAGAGGGACTCATCCAAGTCCATGTCCCTTTTTCCTTACAGGACCTGTCACAGATAAAGACCCACCTGGGCTCTTTCTCAGCAAACCTCTCTCAATTTATTAAAAAAATTTACTTACCTTACCCAAATGTATAATTTTACCTGGCATAACACCCAAGTAATCCTTGCTTCTACCTATACCACCGAAAAGAGCGTGAGCAAGTCTGTGATGCAGGTCGCCAGCTAGCAAACAAAGACCACGCTATCAACTCAAATGTCCCCTTGAAGGCACATGCCATGCCACTATAAAACCCCGGTTAGAATTATCAGCCTGGCCAGGGGTCCGACCTTCCCCACAAAAAACAACCTAATGCTCTGATACCTCATTCAAAGCTTAGAAACCGTTTCCTGCAAGGTTGTCAACTGTGGCAAACTAAGGAGAGTCACCCAAAAGGCAGATAAGAAGCCTGCTCTCTTTCTTAACCGCCTCCAGGAGGCACTCACAGAGTACACTCGTCTAGACCCAGGGTCTAGAAGCAAGGCCTCTATCTTAGCCCCTCACTTCCTCTCTCACTCAGCCCCTGACATTAGAAAAAAGCTGAAAAGGGCTGAGGAGGGCCCTGAAGCCCCTATACAGGATCTGGTAAAAATGGCATATAAAGTTTTCAACGCCCGGGAGGAGACGGCTGAGGCCACTAGCCAGGCGAGGGTCCAACAGATGGTTAGCTTCCATTCCCAAGGCCTGGTAGCAGCCCTAAGGCCGGCAGGTAATCCCGTCCATCGCCGCGTTCCCCAGGGGAGCCAGCACTTACCACCAAGAGCGTGCTTCAAGTGTGGCTGTGACGGCCACTGGGCAAAAACTTGCCCCAAACCCAAGCCTCCTACCAATCCTTGCCCACTGTGCAAACGGCCAGGCCACTGGAAGTCGGACTGCCCAACCCTGGCTCTGCCCCCGGCCCCGCAAAGCCGAGGCGCCGAAATCCAGGAAGTTCCAGACACAGAGCTACAAGGTATGGAGTTGCTGGGATTCATGGACTGAAGAGGCCCTAGCTCCTCGACTCCGGTAACCCTCGCCAAGCCCAGCGTCACGCTCAAGGTAATGGGTGAGTCCATCTCTTTTGATGGATTACGGGGGCTACCTATTCTGTGATCTCCTCTCACTCGGGCCTTACTTTTCCTTCCCAGATTTCTGTGGTGGGAATTGATAAGTCTCCCTCCACCCTTAGGCAAACCCAATCGCTGTTTTGCACGTGTAATAAAACTCCATTTTCGCACTCCTACTTGGTTATCCCCTTGTGCCCTGCTCTGTTACATGGTACTATCTCCCTCTCCAACAATGCTCTCCCCTTATTGCCCTCTTAGATCAGGCCACCTCCACAACCTCATCCCTGTCCCCAGTTTCCAATTTCAAAAACCCACCGACTAAGCCTAAGGTTTCTTTTATTAAAAACAAAACTGGAATTGTTAAGCAGACCCAAGCAGAAGTAAGGAAGGAGTTCAACCAAATGTTCTGCTTCAGAAACCACAGCTTCGACAGATAGCTTCCTTTTAACTCTTCAGTGTTAGTTAAAAAAAGGGAAATTAAAAAAAATCACTGAGTTTTCATTGAAATGTATTAGTAACTCTCTTAAAACAACGTCTTTATGTTTTCCCAAGTTCCGAGCTGCAATGAGTAAACTGAAAACACAGTTGCCCTTGTTAAAATAAGATTAGTCCCAAGAAATTGTTTGTGCGTAAAGCAATTTTATCAGGATGTTATTATTACACTATGCCTTTTGTCCTTACCCGTTTGCGCGCGGAACCCCGCCCCCGGGAGCTGTCCGGCCTCAGTCCATTTGAAATACTTTATAGGCGACCCTTCCTTTTCTCCCCTTTCCCTCCCAGTAACAGCCCTCCATTAGCCTCATATTTACCATATTTGTCTTTACTACGCAACCTCCTTAGACAACACGTTAACTCCGTTATCCCTGAACCTTCTCCAGCCTCTCCCAACCTCCCAAAGTCAAGTACACCCTGGAGACACTGTATTAAATCTTTAACACCCAAACCTTTATCACCCCAGTGGGAAGGTCTGTACACTGTCATTCTCACCACTCCCTCGGCTGTCAAAGTAGTTGGTCTACACTCTTGGATATACCTCTCCAGAGTCAAACCGGTAACCAAAGTTAATCGTGATCCCCAGTGGTCTGTTCAGTCTACTGGTCCTATGTCTCTCCGCCTCACTCGCCTCACCAAACCAGCCAGCTAAGCCTAGCATTAACTTCCCCTTTCGCCTGGAGGTTTTTTCTCACTGAAAATGTAACTAACCCCCAATATCGCCAGCATCACCTACTCACAGGAAAAAGTTATCTCCTAGCCACAGCTGATTGCCTGCTCGCCAGTTATTCCGGTCCAGCCTACTTTATTTTCACCTTGTGCACGTTCTCCCAGAACCAACTCCCCCCATCGTTTGTTTTCTATATGACCAAACCTCTAACCCCGCTTGTGCACAAAAATGGGTAAAACAAAACACAGGGTGCCCCTAAAAGTCCTGCAATATTCACCATGCTCACCCCTACCCTATAACCAAAACCCACCTGTTCTTTTGGTCAGGAACACAATTCCCCTTAACCATCCCTGGCCCGTAAAACAACAGGTAGACCAAACCAGTCAAGGGAGGCTGGTATTTTAACTCCCACAGCACATATCCTAATGCTAAACTGTTCATATAAAGGTCGCTAGCCCAGGTCCAATCCACCATCCACCGTAATATTCAGATCCAGGAACATCAACTCATGAACCAAATTTCTATACCTTCCGATTCTCCCTTCTCCTGGCTCACCTTATTGCAACAGGGACTGACCATTGCCAACCTTGCTGGATTAGGCAACCTTTCCACCTGCCTCATGTGTGCAGCCCTGGAATGCCCTCCTCTAGCAGCAGCCCCAGTTGCCAGCTGGTCATCTGCCCTTAAGGTCTCCACCATGCAACCCATAATTATCCCCAATGTCCCTCTGTACTTCACACCAGGGTACGCACAGGTGCCCTTTGGCTACTCCAATGCATCCACTCAACTGTGCAACACCACAATGCCACCCTCCCAGCCAATAACAGCACCAGCAGCATTTTTCTTCTGGTGCAATTATACACTCACCAAACATCTTAACATCGGTAGCAGTTCTGCCCTCTTGTGTCTACCTGTCACTCTAGTTCCGCAGCTCACTGTCTACACCCCAGCTGAATTCCAGACCAGAGACACCCAGACACATAGTCACCGCAGTAAAAGAGCAGTTTTTCTCCCGGTTGTTGTAGGCCTTTCCCTAGCTTCGTCAGCAGTCGCGGTGGAACTGAGTGGCGGCGCCCTGGGACACTCCATCACCACAACCAATCAGTTAGCCGAACGCTTCCAATCGACACTCGATATCTGTGCAGAATCCTTAGCCTCCATACAAAGACAAATAACTTCTGTTGCTCAAGTTACCTTACAGAACCGCCGCGCTCTGGACCTCCTCACGGCAGAAAAGGGAGGAACCTGCCTCTTCCTCCAGGAGGAATGCTGTTATTACATCAATGAGTCGGGAATTGTGGAAACCAATCTACAGAACCTTAACAAACTAAGCCGTGAGTTACAGAGCACCAGGCCAACAACAGATGGAACTTCTCCCTGGTGGAGCACTTCTCTGTACTCCATTTTAGCCCCCATAATAGGACCCATAATTTTATTTACACTTTTACTTTTAATTGCTCCTTGTTTTATCCAGTTTTTCCAAAACAGGCTCTGCAACATCACCCAAGCTTCAGTTCACCAAATGATGTTGCAGCCTCATGAACCCCAATATGAAACTCTCCGGAGCCTCGATATGAATTCCCCCATCGTGCGTCCACCCTAGAATCCCAGTACTCCGCCTTAGAAAGCCCCCCTCCCCCTTAAATCGTCGTCCATGGTCACCATGAAGCAGTTACCGAAAGACAACATCGTCCATTTTCCCTATAGGGTGGAGTCTGGGATGAAGGATCTTAGCACAAGTAACTCCATTTTGATTTGGGAACTATGTTAAGTTCTTGAAACTTACCCTGTACCTACCCCCCCCCTCCCTTGAATAAAACCAGCATATTTTTACTAACAGGACGCTTGCTCAGTCAGCTTGCCCACCTTCTAGACGCTTGCTCAGCCAGTTTGCTCAACTCCCAGAAAATTTTTACAATCACTTCCTTTTCTTACAATTCCTTGAGTAAGCATAGTTATCCCCCTTTTTCCCCCTGTGCCTGTCAGAAAGGGTTATAAAAACACCACTCAAACGTCCCTCTGCGCGGCTTCAATAACTCAATGCCCTGAGTTGCTGATCCCGCCCACAAGCTTCTCAATAAAGCCTGCTTCTAAAACTTTCTTAATTGGATCTCTGGTTCTGTTTCGCTCCCAAATAAACCTTACAGAAGAGTCTCACCTCTTCCTTGCAGCAGACGCCGAAAAGAAACACCAAGACCCTGGGGGACTCCTGGAAAGATGGAAAGCCACAATCCGTAATGTGTGGGCAAAAACAAATCCCCCGGGGCTGGCTAAACACCGGGCACCCATTGTAGTTCAATTACAAAGCTCTGCCACTCCAATTCGAGTAAAACAATACCCAATAAGCCAACTAGGCTATAAAGTTTCTGCCAAAAAGGCCCAGCTGTGTACAAAAATCGTCACCTACCTGGGGTATAAGTTAAAGGATGGCAATCAAACTTTGTCAAATAGCAGAATCCAGGCCATCCAAGCTATACCCAAACCCACCACCAAAAGACAGGTACGGGAATGTCTAGGGGCAGTAGGATATTGCTGCCTGTGGATCCTGGGTTTTGCAGAATTAGCCAAACCACTCTATGCAGCTACTGGAGCAACAAAGGCTGAACTAATATGAACAGAGGTAGAAGAAAAGGCTTTCCAGAAGCTGAAGACTGCACTGGTAAGTGCTCCTGCCCTAGCCCTTTCTAACCTCAAAAAGCCCTTTCACCTTGTGTGTTGGTACAGGCTCTCAGGCCCTAAAAACGACCCGTAGCGTACCTCTCCAAAAGACTCGACCCAGTAGTTGCTGAATGGCCTAACTGCTTGAGGGCAATTGCAGCCACCGCCCTGATGGTGAAAGAAGCCTCAAAGCTCACTTTTGACCAGAACCTCGTCATCACTGCTCCTCACAATGTAGAGCAACTCCTCCGGGCTCCTCCAGACAGATGGCTCTCAAATTCCAGAATCACCCAGTACCAAGCCAAGTATCTAATGGCAACAGACTGGCTGATCAGGCTGCGCGCCAAGCAGCCAGCTCCAAAACCATCCTGCCTCTGCTAGAACCCTCTAACAACCTCGAGCCTCCCCATTACTCACAAGCTGAACAAGAACTGGCCAAAATTAGCAGAGCTCCTGCACAAGGATTATGTAATTAAAGGACTGTACCAGCTAACCAGAAGTGAAGCTGCAAGGTGCCCGGTATGTGCTCAGGTAAATGCTAACCCTGTCCCAGTTCATCACCCAGGACAAAGATACCAAGGAAAAGCTCCAGGTGAACATTGGAAAGTAGATTTGACTGAACTCCCACGAGCACCAGGCAACTTCAGGTATCTCCTTGTTTTTCTGGACGCTTTTTCTGGCTGGACAGAGGCCTATCCCACAAAGAGAGAAACTGCCCTCATTGCAGTTAAAAAGTTAGTCTTTGAAATGATTCCCAGATTCAGACTCCCTATGTTCATAGGATCTGACAATGGCCTGGCGTTTACTGCCCACTTAACAAAATTACCAACTGGGGTGCTAAAAACCAATGGGAAGTTGCATTGTAGTTACCGACCACAAAGCTCTGGACAGGGAGAAAGAGCAAATAGAACAATTAAGGAAGTTCTCACTAAATGAAAGTTAAAAACTGGCGGAGATTGGGTTAGCCTCCTACCTTTTGCCTTGCTTCGGGTGAGATGTACACCTCAAAAGCATGGTTATTCTCCATTTGAGATAATGTACGGGTTTCCACGCCCATTGTTACCTAAGATTGGAAGTAAAGTGTTAAGCGAAATCAAAAACCATAACATGGTTAAGTCATTACGGGCCTTGCAAGCAGAGCGCCTGCGAATCAGAAACAACGTGCCGTCCGACCAGACTCCGGCCCGCGACGAGGAAAGCCGAAAACCCCTCTTCAACCCCGGCGACCTAGTGTGGGTAAAAAGACTAAGTCCAGGTCAACTAGAACCACGCTGGGAAGGACCATACCCTGTTGTCCTGAGTACCCCGACTGCGGCAAAGGTTGCTGGGAAGAAGGAACCCAAACTAACGCTGGGAGACATCTCGGGACAAGGACTATGTACACCCCATGGGCGTATGCTCCCTTACTAACTAACAACCTTTGTATTTTAACGCACATCATTCCGCAGGTGTATTATCATTCAGGAGAAGGGGGGCGTGAACATCTTAATCTTGACTCTCGCCACTTCACGGGACGTTTCAAACGCGCGCCTGTGCTAGTCCCAGTTTTGCTAGCACTAGGGGTTGCTGGGGCTACCGCACTTGGGAGTACAGCACTAATAAAGGAAGGGGCTGACTTACTGCCCTCAGCCTGCAAGGTAATCATGATCTCCAGGCTCTAGAAAAGTCAGTAACTGCTCTTGAAACCTCCCTAAGCTCCCTAGCCGATAGCGCTACAAAATAGAAAAGGCCTAAACTTGCTGTTTCTTAAACAAGGGGGTTTGTGTATGGCATTAGAAGAAGCATGCTGTTTTTATGTAAATCACTCCGGTGTAATTAAAAAAATATATAACTCCAAAAACAACTGCAAGATAGAAGAAAGGCCCTAACCAGTCAAGAAAACTGGTATCAACAGATGTTTTCAGCCTCTCCCGGGCTCACATCTTTACTTAGTGCCATTGCTGGGCCCCTTATTCTGTTCGTACTTGCCCTCACTGTGGGCCCGTGTGCTTTCAACGCCCTTCTCAAGTTAATCAGAACTCGCTACAAGATATCAAGTTGATGGTTCTTAAAACCAATTATCAGGTTTTAGCAAATAAAAAAGTTAGGGAATCAAGGATTTGATTTAGTTACTAGAAGAGGAGGGAATGTTAAGGCTTAATAGAATAAAATAATTTGTCTTAAGTTACTCCATTTTGAAAAGCTTAAGTGCCACCCCCCCATTCTAGGAGAGGTATGTTATTTTAGAAAAGCAAGTCCCTGTGACCTTGCAAATATCTACTCATAAATGTGAGCAAGAAGTTTTGCAAAATCTTCTGGTCCAAGATAAGCTGAGCAGGACATGCTGAACTACCCGCATCCCTGTTATCTTGTGTAAACACCCTTTCCCATTCCTTGCTCTACCCCCCTCGCCTTGCTGGTTTTAAGTGTATAAAAGGGAAAGAAAAATTTGGCCAGACGCTTCAGCTTTGGACCCTGTGTGGCCATGCTGTAGCCCAAATCCGGAGTTGTCTTCTTGTCTATTTGTCTTTTTGCCTTTCTGTAATAAAGTTTTGCTTTGTTACTTTGCAGCTGCTTGTGGGTCAGTGGTCTGTGTGGGAGCGACTCCGTAACACTTCCTGACGTTCTTGCATTATTTTCGTTGTGGATTTTTGTTGTTGTTTGTTTTCTCCGGTTCTGGGGTGCCTATCAGGGATACTCTCCCACATTCTCATGCTTTCCTCAGAGTTTGTTATATATATAAATTGTCTTTTCTTGGGAGTTTACGTAATAAAATAGGATCCGATTAAACAATTTCTACACATGTTGTTCAATGACATAGGCTACATGTTTCACATTATACCAACTTTTGGGGGGAGTGGAAATGCGCTCCATCTATATTTTAAGAAATAGATTTCAAGGGGAAATGGAGTGTCATGGTTATCTAGTGTCTGTATAATAGAAAGATCATATGTGGAAGACATCAGCAAACAAATTTATTTTCTCAATGTTTAAGAAGCTAGAAATAAAAATCAGGCAATTAGCTTTAGTTCCAGGCCATTTCTCTCTGTTACTCGGGGTGAAGGACATTCCTCTTCAGCTTGTTTTTGGTTCCCCTTCTGCCTCGGCACCTATATTTCCCGTGTCCACTTGCCTTCTCTGCTTTTTACAATTTTTTAAATAAATCATTTTCTTGGGGCTGTCACACCTCTCATAACAACCTATACATCAGTTGTACTGAAACATTTGTGCATACTTAGACATCATCCTTTTCTAAACGGTTTCTTTCTTTTTGAGTCCTTGGCGTCGGCTCCTCTTTTTTGCCCCTTTTTCCATACTCTCCCACCCTCATGGGACCCTCATCAATGCTAAATTATTATTGTTTTGATATCTTACAGTGCCCGCTGTCTCCCTTCACCCAAGTTACTGTTGTTTGTCCCCGTGGCTGTGAGGTGGGGTGATTATACATTCATCACTGTAGTCGGTTACCAGCGTCTCCCATTTCTCCTCCCACCTTCCCCCTACCAACAGGTATCGCACCTCCCATTCCTGTTCCACATGGATGACCAGTTCTGGATTCAGTATGTCGAAAGATCTTATCTGCGCCAGGGCATATGCTCAAGTGTAGCTTGATTGTGAGTTGAAACTCGGGTCATGAGAGTGAGGTGGAGGGGAAGAATGACAGAACTAAGGAACATTGTGTGTTCTCTCGGTGTTATGCTGCACCCTGGCTGTCCTGTTCTTTCCCTTGACCCTTGTGTGAGGGAATGTCCACTTGTCTCTGGATGGGCTTTGGATCTCCACTCTGAATTCCATCATTTGCATTGTGTTATTAGTTTGGTTTTTGATGCCTGGTATCTTATTCTGTCTTCACCTCGTGGTCACAAAGGCTGGTGTGCTTCTTCCATAGGGTTTTGTGGCTTCCGAGTTACATGGCCGATGTTTATGTTCAAGCCTTTAAGACCCCAGATGCTATATCTTTTGAAAGCTGGACACCATCAGCTTTCTTCACCTCCTTTGCTTATGCACACATTTGTCTTGAGCAAACATGTTGGGAAGGTGAGCATCATGGTCTGCCAAGTTAATAGAACAAAGTGTTCTTGAACTGAGGAGTACTTGAGTGGAGGATCAATGTCCATCTGCTACCTCAATACTAAACCTATAAGTAAATATATGCACATAGATCTATTTCCCCATCAACATATTTAAATATATTTATACATGTACACGCCTGTATTTAGACCTTTATAAATGCCCTTTGCCTACTAGTTCTTTCCTTGATTTCCTTTTACTTTCCTCTTGTCCCACTGTCATGCTCAGCCTTCTTTTGGGTTTCAGTAATTCCTCTTGGTTACATTGCCCTTGATCAAGTCCTAACAGGCCTCTTACACACGCCTCGACACTGATTTTGGATCACTTGTCGTTCCCTTGTCCCTCGGTTGATTAACACCACTTCCTTTCCTCCACCTCCCCCTTTGCTATGTACCCCCGGGAACACTGGTCCCATTGCTTTCCCCTCCAGATGGTTTATCCAGCCTATCTTCTAGACATAGACCTGAGGAGATCATAATATGCACACAAAAAACAAGACAGAGCAAAAGAAAGTGACAAAAGGAAGCAAAACTATGGCACCACCAAAAAGCCAATGACACAAAAAAGGGAAAGCCTGTAAATGGTTCAAGGCCTGTTTGCTGACCTTTAGGAGTGTTCTCTGGTTGAGTCTGATTGGGTTACACGCACTGGACCAAAAGTCGTTTGTGGTACTCCACAGGACTTCCTTGTTCTGCTCCCCGTGCTGTTCTGTTGCATTCCTCCAGAGTTTGCCTCGGTATGGTGGTGTCAGATCGGGCACAAATCCCCCACTGTCTCCAGTGTTGTCCCCTGAAGGGCTATGTGTCAGTGAGGGATGTCGTGTCTCATAGTGGGGCCAGCCATATGGTCCTCTCTGTGCATTGGCTGCTCTGAGTGGGGATATCATCCTCAAGGCTTGGTGGGCCAGGGTGTGCTCCACTCTCTCTTCCTCGCCCGTCATTTGCTCCCCAGTGCTCTGATCAGACATGTCACTCTCCCTGAGCTATAGCTTCAATGCGGTCCTCTGATGTAAATTCTTCTGTGGGGAGGGGTGGCTGTCCACGAAGTAGGGATTGGGGCCTGGCCCTCAGACCTTTCTCTTGGTTCCCTGCTTCATGCCAGTATATTGCATTCACATCTTGGAGCACCGGCATGAAGCCTGGTCCCTCTTTCCCTATGGAGATATAAACAATACCCTCGCCTTGGGTGGGTCAGTGCCCTTTTCTCCACTATCCATTTCTCCTTTTTTTCCTTTTTATTTTTACCTTTTCCTTTTCAGTTGGCTACCATATGTACCCCCTGGATTTGGTCTGTCCCATTCCATACTACCTGGACCTCACTCAGGAACGTTTGTGTACATTTGCTCTTGCCCTATGCCCCTTTTGCATTTTTTTAAGCTTACCTCAGCGAAATCGTGTTGTACTTGTTCTCTTGTGCATGGATTACTTCACTTAGCATCATATCATCCAGCTCTTCCCTTGAGGCGATGTGCTTATTGCGTTCATCAGTACTTCTTAGTGATGTGTAGTGCTCCATTACATTTATGTACCACGGTTTTTTAATCCATTCGTATGTTGATGGAAATTTGGGTTGTTTCCAACTCTTTGCCTTTGTGAATTGCGGCACAAGGAACATTAGAGCACAGCTGTCTGGCCGTGGCTTGTTCCTTGCCTCTCTGGGTATATGTCCAGTAGAGGATTTCTGGGTCGTAAGATAGGTAATTTTCCATCTGCTTTAGAAATCACCAAATGGATTGCCATCGTGGCTGTATATACCTACAGGTTCACCAGCAGTGGATGATAGCTCCTATCTCACCACAGCCCCTCCAACACTTGTTGCTTTCTGATTCTTTGAATTGGGCTTTCTTTGAAGGCATTAGGTGGTACCTCATTGTTGTTTTCATTTGCATTTCTCTTATGGCTAAAGATCGGGAACATTTTCTCCTATGTTTGTTGGCCATTCTGATTTTTGCCCCCTGTGAAACTTCTGTTCAGGTCCTTTGCCCACCTCCTCAGTGGGAAATAGGTTTTTCTCTTTTGGGAAGCTAGCAGAATAGTGTAGATTTTAGTAATGAGGCCTTTGTCTGATTTGTCATTGCTAAAGATGTTTTCCCAGTGCGTGGACTGCCTTAGTACCCTCTTGGTGAATTATTTCGATGTACATAGGTGTCTTATCTTCAGTATATACCATTTCTCAATTGGTGACTCCTCTGTATGTATGTCCTTCCCTATTTCTGATAGCCTAAGTATTTCCTGCCCCAAAGTTCTCAGGTGTGTCCTTTTCCCCTCATTGATGGCCCTAATTGTTTAGGATTTTACCTTGAGCTCGGTGGTCTACCTTGAGTTGATCCCTTTGCATGGAGTGAGATAAAGGTCTTACTTCATTTTTCCACAGGTAGATCTCCATTTTTTCCAGCACCACTTGTAGAAGAGGGCATCTGCTTCCCATTTGATATTTTGGGGGCCCTTATCAAAGATCAGTTGTCTGTATGCTGATGATCTGATTCCTGCGTGTTGTTCTTTTCCATTGGTCTGCGTACCTGTCATTGTATCAATACCATGTGGATTTGACCACCGTGGTTGTATAACATATGCCAAAGTCAGGTAAAGGAAGCCCTCCCACTGTATCCTTCCTTTTGAGGAGTTCTGGGCTAATTCGGGGCTTCTTCTCTCTCCATAAGGAGTTGGTAATCAGGTTTTCCATTTCTTTGAAGAAAGAGGAGGGTAATTTCATTGGGATTTTGCATTAAACTTAGATAGTGCCTTGGCCAAAACTGGCATATTCACTAGGTTGAGACTTCCAATCCATAAGCATGGGCTATCCTTCCATTGGTTGAGTTCACCCTTGCTTTCTTGTAATAGTGTTCTGTAGCTTTCCTCATATAAATATTTTGTTCTTTTACTCAGGTATAGCCCTAGTTATTTCCATTTGTGCTTTGCTATTGTCAAGGGTACCACCTTTTGGTATCTCCTCTTCTGTGGTCTTATTCGATGTGTATTGCAGTCTGATACACTTCTGTTTGTTGGTGTTGTAACCTGCCACTCTGCGATGTTCCCCTCTCACTTCCTGCACTCCCCTCAGGTGCTTTTGCGATTTTCCATATATAAAATCATATCATCTTCAAACAACGATAGCTTCACCTCTTCCTTCCCCAAGTGAATACCTTTCACGCCATTTGTTTGCCTTACCTTTTGTGTTGGGTGTTTTTCTAGTAACACTTGTTGAAGAGGGCATCAGCTTCTCATTTGATAATTTTGGGGTCCTTATCAACGATCAGTTGTCTCTATGCTGATGATTTCATTTCTAGGTTTTCGTTCTATTCAATCGGTCCGAACATCTGTCATTATAACAGTACCATGCGGTTTTCACCATGGTGGTTCAATCGTAGGTGCTAAAGTCAGGTAAAGCAAGTCCTTCGACTTTATCCTTCTTCTTGAAGAGTTCCCTGAGAATTCTGGCCTTCTTCTCTTTCCATATGAAATTGCTGGTCAGTGTTTTCCAATTCATTGACAAAGGATGTTGGTACATGTAGTAGGGTACCATTACATTTGTCTAGTACCTTGGGCATGACAGAAATCTTTGCTATACTACGTGTTCTGATGTATGACCATGGGATATCCTTCCATTTCTGGAGGTCACTTTGGAGTTTCTTGTAATAGTGTTCTGTAGATCTCCACATTCAAATCGTTTTGGGCTTTTTGGTTAGGTATACCCCTAGGTATTTAAATTTGTCAACGTATCCAGACCTTAACACATCATCATGGGTTCTGTAGGCACAATTATACAGGGATAATAAGTAAAGACTATAGTCAAGTCATAGAGAATCAGAAGAGACAGAAGATATGTTGAAATAATGGAGTCAAACACATTTCATGGTTGCATGATCATCTCAGCTCCTCTTGGTGGTACAGGCCAGGAGAGAGTGCAGGAGAGATTTACTGCTAACCAAGGCTTATATATCTTTGGGGGTATGCATGGCTCTTAATTGCAGGTAGAGACATACATCACAGAAAGGGGTTGCACAATAGCCAATACAATCAATGGGGGGGATATACAATGTGCATAAGCGGAACAGCAAGCAGATGAGCTGGGGTGACGGCATGACAGGAAAGGGTGGAATTAGAGATATACGTGTGACAAGAAGGGTGAACCATTCATTCATGATGGCGGCCTACCTTGGTCACTCTTGAGTGGCCTTGACCTCCCTGGGCTTTCCTACAAGAAAACAATTTACTACTGCCCTTATCAGAAGGAGGTGGGCCCTACTTAGGGTGTGACAGACTGCACAGTCTGATTCCCCTAGATAGCTGATAACCCTTAGGGAGTATAACCTCTGACCTACTTCTGTTCACCTCCAAGTGGATAGTCACTTACCACGTGTAGGAGGCAGCTTAGTTTGCCATATATTTAGGCGAAACAACTTGGGAGAAGTCTTTCTGTTTCCAACTTCAATTTGTGCTGTATTATTGTGAAGGGTACTAAATTGTTTATCTTCTCTTCCATGGACTATGCTGATGGATATAGTAGTTCCATAGCCTGCTGTTTGTTGATCTTGTATGCTTCCACTCTGCCATATTCCTCTCTCACTTCCTGCACTCCCCTTGTGGAGCTTTTGGGTTTTCTGTTTATAAAATTATATCACAAAAAAAAATTATATCACCTGAGAATAAAGATAATTTCACCTCTTTTTCCTCAGATGTATACCACTGATCTCTTTCCTTTCCCTTATGTTGTTAACTAGGAACCCCAGAACGTTGTTAAATAGAAGAGGGTGCAAGGGGCATCCAGTCTGGTTGACATTTTCAGCGCGATTCCTTTGTCTTTTTTCCACTGAATACAAATTTTGGTGTTAACTTTTCATTTGTAGCTTCATATATAGCTTGTTGTAGAGGGCAAATTTGAAGAATTTTTATATTATCTTGAAGAATTTCCCTTCCATTCCGATCTTTGTAATGTGTTAAACAGGAACGGGTGCTGGATGATATTGAATGTTTTTTCTGTGTGTATTGATATTATCATGTGGTTTTATTCCTCTTTCTTACCAATAAACCTGAATAAGGCTAATGGACTTGCAGATGTTGAAACCTCCATGCATCCTTGGAATGAATCCCACTTGTTCATGGAGAATTATTCGTTTTATCATATTTTGAATTATATTGACCAGTATTTTGTTAAGGATTTTGAATCAATGTTCATTAGAAAGATCAGAATGTCATTCTCAATCCTTGTGGATCCTTCCCCACTTTAACTATCGGTAATCTGCTAGATTCATAGAGAAAATTTGGGAGTTGGCCATTTGTGTAGGATTGTTGTCAGCTCTTGCCTGAATGCTTGCCAGCATTTTCCTGTGAAGCCATCTGGCCCAGGGGATATTTTAGTTGACATTTTCTTGATAACCTTGTCTATTTTCTCTATTTCTCTGAGTCTGTTGAGTTGCTTGTGGTCCATCTGGGAGGGTATTTGTCCATGTCTTCCAGGATGTTGAATTCATTGGTGTAACGGTACTCATAGTACTATACAATTCAGCTTTAAATATCATTAGAGCCCATTGTAGTTTTCCCTGTTTTATCCCTCAGTGGCGTGACTATTGTTATATGTTCCTTTCTTTCTTTGGTTAGGTTTGCAGTGGCCTACCTATTCTGTTAATCTGTTCAAAGAAACAACTATTTTACTGCATTGATTTGTTTGCATTGTTTTCACGTTTTCCAAGTTATTCACGTCTGCCCTAATTGGTTGTTATTTCGTTTCTTTTGCCATTTGTAGCATTGTCCTGTTAACTCTGTCATCAGGATCAATCACACCACTTAGTACGGTGACACTCTTCCTGACCTGTTGATCCAAAGGCATGAGAAGTCCAAAGTGGCCAGGGGGCATTCTCAGCTGCCACTTCAGTGGAATCCGTGCTGTGTTTCCAGGTGGGAGAGTTCCTTTCTTCAGGACCAGGACCTCCAGGCCTGAGGAACACAGGGTTGTTGGGACAGGAAGCAAACATGCTTCAAGGGGATCACTAGGAGTAATAGTGAGTGGTGCCACTCCAGCTTCCACCCCTTGGTTCCTGGACCCATGAATTCTGGCTCTTGGAGACACAGCACCATATATTGGCCGCTGGTTTAGAGCGTATACAGCTTCCTGGAGATCAGGAAGCCCCGCAAGTTGTTGCCACCTACTTGGCGTCGTAATTGCATCTTTAGGAGCCCATTCCATCGTTCCAGCAAGCTGGCAGCTTCAGGATGATGAGGAACATGATACGGCCAGTGGATTCCATGGGAATGGGCCCATTGCCACACTGGATTTGCTGTGAAGTGAGCTCCTTGATCTGAAGCAAAGCTATGTGGGATGCCATGCCGGTGCATGAGGCATTCTTTGAGTCCACAAATAGTAGTTTTGGCAGAAGCATCACGTGCAGGGAAGGCAAATCCATATCCAGAGTAGGTGTCTATTCCAGTAAGAACAAAACGCTGTCCCCTCCATGATGGAAGTGGTCCTATGGAATCAACCTGCCACCTACTTGCTGGTTGATCTCCCCGAGGAATTGTCCCATCTCTTGAACGTAATATTGGTTTCTGTTGCTGGCAAATGGACACTCAGCAGTGGCAGTGGCCAAGTCAGCCTTGGTGAGTGGAAGTCCATGTTGCTGTGCCCATGCATAACCTCCATCCCTGCCGCCATGTGCACTTTGTTCATGTGCCCATTGGGCGATAACAGGGGTGGCAGAGGAAAGAGGAGGACCAGTCTCCACAGCGTGTGTCATCTTATCCACTTGATTATTAAAGTCCTCCTCTTCAGAGGTAATCCTTTGGTGAGCATTCACGTGAGATACAATTAACTTTACTTTCTTGGCCCATTCAGAGAAGTCTATCCACATACCTCCTTGTCACCAATTTTCCAATCATGGTCCTTCCAATTCCCTGACCATTCAGCCAAGCCATTAGCCACTGCCCATGAATCAGTATATAATCTCACATCTGGTCATTTTTCCTTATATGCAAACTGAACGGCCAGGTGCACTGCTCGAAGTTCTGCCCATTGGGAAGATATCCCTTCACCACTGTCCTTTACGGAGATCCCAGAAAAGGGCTGTAGTGCTGCTGCTGTCCACTTATGAGTGGCACCTGCATATCGTGCAGAGCCGACCGTAAACCAAGCATGACTTTTTTGGTCTTCACTTAAAGTATGGTAAGGAACTCCCCAGGAGGCCATAGGTGCAGACTGGGAGAACGGAGGCAATGTAACAGGAGTGGAGACTGTTGGCATTTGGGCCACTTCTTCTTGCAGCTTACTTGTTCCTTCAGGTCCTGCTTTGGCCCGATCTCGTATATACCACTTCCATTTAACAAGGGAGTGTTGCTGCGCACATCCAACTTTATGATTACGTGGGTCAGACAATAGCCACTTCATGATAGGTAATTCAGGCCTCATGGTGACTTGGTGGCCCATGGTGAGGCCTTCAGTCTCCAGCCAGGCCCAGTAACAGGCCAACAGCTGTTTTTCAAAGGGGGAGTAGTTGCTTGCAGAGGATGGCAAGACTTTACTCCAAAATCCCAATGGTCTATCTACGCTGTGATTCACCAATAGGGGTCTGCCAAAGACTGCACACTGCATCTTGATCTACAACTGACACCTCTAGCACCATTGGGTCAGCTGGATCATATGGTCCCAGTGGCAAAGCAGCTTGCACGGCAGCCTGCACTTGTTGAAGAGCCTTTTCTTGTTCTGGGCCCCACTCAAAAATGGAGGCTTTTCGTGTCACTTGATAAATAGGTCGAAGTAGAACACCCAAGTGAGGAATATGTTGCCTCCAAAATCCAAAGAGGCCCACTAGGCGTTGTGCCTCTTTTTTAGTCGTTGGGGGAGCTAAATGTAATAGCTTATCCTTCACTTTAGTAGGAATATCTCGACATGCCCCACACCACTGGACCCCTAGAAATTGTACTGATGTGGAGGGTACCTGAATCTTTGTTGGGTTAATTTCCCAACCCCTTGTACGCAGATATTGTACCAATGAATTTAGAGTCTTTGATACATCCTCCTGAGTGCGTCCAATCAGCATAATGTCATCAATATAATGGACCAGTGTGACATGCTGTGGAATAGACAGGTGGTCAAGGTCCCTTCGGACTAAATTATGGCACAGGGCAGAAGAGTTGATGTACTCCTGGGGGAGAGTTGTGAAAGTATATTGTTGCCCTTGCCAGGTGAAGGCAAACTGCTTCTGGTGGGCCTTTGAGACTGGTATGGAGAAGAAGGCATTAGCCAGATCAATAGCTGCATACCATGTACCAGGAGAAGTATTAATTTGCTCAAGCAATGTAATCACATCTGGGCCAGCAGCTGCAATTGGAGCTGACGATAATCCACTGTCATTCTCCAGGATCCATCTGTCTTCGTTACAGGCCAAATTGGTGAATTAAATGGGGGAGGTAGTAGGAATCACCACCCCTGCATCTTTCAAGTCTTTGATGGTGGCACTGATCTCTGCAATCCCTCCAGGCATGCGGTATTGCTCTTGGTTTACTCTTTTCCTAGGTAATGGCAATTCTAATGGTGTCCACTTGGCCTTTCCTACCATGATAGCCCTTATTCCACATTTTAGGGATCCGATATGGGGGTTCTGCCAGTTACTAAGTATGTCTATTCCAATGATGCATTCTGGAACTGGGGAAATAACCACAGGATGGGTCCCGGGGCCCACTGGACCCACAGTGAGGCGTACTTGAGCTAAAACTCCATTGATAGCTTGACCTCCATAAGCCCCCACTCTGATTGGTGGGCCTTTGAAACATTTTGGGTCTCCTGGAATTAGTGTCAGTTCTGAGCCGGTGTCTAGTAATCCCCGAAAAGTTTGATTATTTCCTTTCTCCCAATGAACAGTCACTGTTGTGAAAGGCCGCAGGTCCCTTTGGGGAAGGCTAGAAGGAAGACTAACAGTATAAACCTTCAGTGATGTAGCAGGATCCTCCTTACAAGGGACCCGGCCTCCCCTTCATTCAAGGGGTTGTGGGTCTGTAAACTGGCTCAGGTCTGGGAATTGATTGAGCGATCGTGACTGTCTATTCTGCTGTTCACCTGATCTACCATTCTTTTGCCTGTACAGATCACGTAAATATTTAGTAGGCTTCCCATCTATTTCATTCCTAGGGACACTGCGGCTAAGTAGCCAATGCCATAATTCCACACGAGACAGGTTGCTTTGATTGTTATTGAAAACTCGTTGTCTATTATAACCACGCCCACCCTGTCTCCGTGGATCCAGTGCTGACACCTGCCCTCTACCATCACGGGGACCAATCAGCCCCATTGTGGGCAAATGTCGGAGTTCGCTTCGGGCAGTGGCCACTGTTAATCCTGGTGCACATAGAATAGCAATTACAGGAGTCTTAAGAGATGCTGGGGCCCACTTCACAAACTTGTTCCTTATGGTTATGGTAAAGGGTATGTCTTCAGGTCACCCCCTTTTTGGATCTATGGGAATATCTTGATAGATCCATTCTAACATACCAATTTCTCTAAGCTTTTGGATGCCTTCCTCTACAGTGTACCAAGGCAGGTCAGGGTCTTCAAGTTGGTCTAATCTAGGCCATCTGGCAGTCCATGCTTCATTGAACTAACCACATAAAGACTTAGATCCTTTTTTAGCCTGTCTCGCAGAGACATTGAAAGAAGAGTCTGTGCTTAGGGGTCCCATATCCAGAAACTCAGACTGGTCTAATATTACATTTCGTGCACCAGTATCCCACACCCTGAGTAACCATTCCCAGGGGTATTCTCCAGGCTTTTGCTTGTACGTATTTGAGAACTCAAGCAGGTCTTTATGTGTGTAGCGCACTTCTTCTTGGATAATCTTCTCAACCTCACCTTTAGGAGGTTTCTGAGACTTCATTTTAGTGACAGGTCTAGTGGAAATAATGGGTGCTGAGGGTGTTTCCTGGGTGCTCTCAGCAATACCTTGCGAGGCATCTTCCTCAGGTAATGCTACTGATGCAGCCCCACCTGGCCTATCAACTTGAATCGTTTGGCTAATCTGCTCAGGTGTTTCTAAGGGCTCAATATCCTCTACTTCCGGATCATCAGCCCCTATGTTCCCATCCCATGTTTCAGGGTCCCAACTTTTCCCAATGAATGCCCTTACTTTGGTTTCAGACACTACTCTAGATCTGCAATTCAGCTGCTGTTCTCATTCAGCCACTCGTATAATGAGACTCTGGACCTGGTTCTCAGCAATGTCAGCTCTTTTACTAGAGGAGAGAAGGCTCTCCTTTGTAGCACAGATGGAAGTTTTCAAATCTGTTAGTCTGCATGTGAGGCGTGCTTTTGAGGCTCTGAGATCATCCCTCTCCTTAATAACACTTTCCATCGTATGAAGGACCAGCCAACCAGCTTCGCTATACTTGTCATTTTCACAAAACTCCTGGAAAATATCAAATATACGATTGCCAAGAGCATCTCCTTTATCCAGCATGTCATCTACTTTAGTTGCTACTTTAATATTATCTTTGCTATTTCAGACCATGGATTAGTACGGGTAGTAGACGTATCCCCGTCAAGACTAAATAGGTTGGAAAACCAATTTAAGAAATCCATATTTGGTGTCAAAGGGACCAGGTATAAGGCATCATGCAAAAAAAAAAGAATATGTGTGCGTGTGTGTATATATATATATATATATACCATAATGAATGAAGGGGGAAGTGCAGAGTGGAGACCCAAGGCCCAAGCGTCGGCCACTGGAGATCCCCTCAGAGAGGGGTTTAGGAGAGGAGATGGGTCAGTCAGGGTGCGAGGTAGTGCCGATGAAGAGCAAAGCTTTCCCCCAGATTCTGGATGCTTCCTCCCCCCAACTACCATGATCCGAATTCTACCTTAGAGGGCTGGATAGGGCAGAGGTTGTACATTGGTAATATGAGGGCTGGAGGCACAGGGAATCCAGGGTGGATGATATCTTCTGGACCAAGGGTGTGAGGGATGATGCTGGGAGAGTATAGGGTGAGTGGGTTGGAAGGGGGAACTGATTACAAGGATCCACATGTGACCTCCTCCCTGGGAGAGGGACGGCAGAAAATGTGGGAAGGGAGACTTGGGATAGAGCAAGATATGACAAAATAACGATGTATAAATTACAAAGGGCACATGAGGGAGGGGGGAAAGGGGAGGGAGGAGGAAAAAAAAAGGACCTGATGCAAAGGGCCTAAGTGGAGAGCAAATGCTTTGAGAATGATTGGGGCGGGGAATGTATGCATGTGCTTTATACAATTGATGTATGTATATGTATGGATTGTGATAAGAGTTGTATGAGTCCCTAATAAAATGTAAAAAAAGAAAAGGAAAAAAAAGAAAGAAAAGAAAATGATTAGGGCAAAGAATGTACAGATGTGCTTTACACAATTGATGTATGTATATGTATGGACTGTGGTAAGAGTTGTATGAGCCCCTAATAAAACGTTTAAAAGAAAAAAGAGAAATCCATATTTGTCAAACTGGCTGCAGCGCCAGGCCAGGCGCAGGGGCGGCGGAGGCAGTGGCGAGGGCGGCGTGAGAGCGAGGCTCTGGCCCTGCGCAGGCCCAGGCCAGCGGCGGCTAGGAGGGCGAGGCATGCTGACCTGCAGGCCGCGAGAGGCGGCAGCGGCGGCAAGGGGCGCAGGGGTTCCTGGGAGGCGCAGCGTCAGGCCCCGGCGCGCGCCCGCCGCCCCTTCCCCGCGCCGCGGCCGCCCGGGCAACTTGTGGCCAAAGTTTGGCCCCAGCCTCAGGAGTGCGCGGGGCGGCCCGCGAAGTTGGCTGTGGCCCCCGCCGCGGCTCGGGCCGGCCCATGGCCCGCGCGCCCCCGCCGGAGCCCCTGGGCGGCCGGGCTCCTGCCCCCGGGGCCCCCGGGCCTCAACGCCAGTGCGCCTCCCCCGGCCCCGGGCCCGCGCACGCGTGGGAAAGTTGGCCTGGAACCGGCCCGACCAGTTCCGCCGGCGCGCACACCGGCCGCAGAAGTTGGTGCTGCAAAACTTTTTTGGGGGGTTCCGCGGGAGCCCCCGTGCGTCGGGACCGGATGCGCGCCGGCTAGCGACCCCTGCGCCGAGAGAGGTACCCCCAGAGCGACGCGCAGCGGGGGCGCCCCGGACCCGCGGCCCGGGGGCTATGGCCATGGTGGCCGGAGGCTGGGGCGGTCCCAGCAGCGGTGGAGACGCGAATGGCGTGGACAAGGTGGGTGGCTACCCGCCCGCCACCGAGGACTCGGCCTCGCCCCCGGGCGCCGCCAGCGACGCCGAGCAGGGCGACGAGGAGCGGCAGGGGCTGCAGGTGGACTGTGTGGTGTGCGGGGACAAGGCGAGCGCAAGCACTAGGGCGTCCTCACCTGCCAGGGCTGCAAGAGCTTCTTCAAGCGGAGCATACTCCTCAACCTCAGCTACACCTGCAGGTCCAACCGTGACTGCCAGATTGACCAGCACCACCGGAACCAGTGTCAGTACTGTTGCCTCAAGAAGTGTTCCGGTCGGCATGCGCAAAGAGGCCGTGCAGCGGGGCCGCAGCCCCCACTCGCCGCCAGGTCCTGGCGCCGCGTCTCCGGCAGCCCCCCCGGGCTTGGCGCTGGCGGAGGCGGTGGGCGGAGACCTCTTCCATGGCCAGCCAGCGTGGGAGCTGATCACACAGCTGCTGCGCGCCAAGCCCTACCTGGCGGTGGCCGGCCACTTTGGCACGGGCGCGGCGAGCGCCTTCGGCCCGGGCGGCGCGGGCGCGGTGCTGGGCATCGATAACGTGTGTGGAGCTGGCGGCGCGGCTGCTCTTCAGCACCATGGAGTGGGCGCGCCACGCGCCCTTCTTCCCCGAGCTGCCCGTGGCCGACCAGGTGGCCCTGCTGCGGCTCAGCTGGAGCGAGCTGTTCCTGCTGAACGCGGCGGAGGCCGCCCTGACCCTGCACACTGCGCCTCTGCTGGCCGCAGCCGGGCTGCACACCGCTCCCATGGCCGCCGAGCGGGCGGTGGCCTTCATGGACCAGGTGCGCGCCTTCCAGGAGCAAGTGGACAAGCTGGGCCACCTGCAGGTGGACTCGGCGGAGTATGGCTGCCTCAAGGCCATCGCGCTCTTTACTCTTGATGCCTGTGGCCTCTCAGACCCAGCACACGTGGAGAGGCTGCAGGAGAAGGCGCAGGTGGCCCTGACCGAGTACATGCTGACCCAGTACCCAGCCCAGCCCCAGTGCTTCGGCCGCCTGCTGCTGCGTCTGCCTGCCCTGCGCGCCGTCCCAGCCTCACTCATCTCTCAGCTGTTCTTCATGCGCCTGGTGGGCAAGACACCCGTTGAGACGCTGATCCGAGACATGCTGCTCTCGGGGAGTACTTTCAACTGGCCTTAGGGCTCCGGCCAGTGACCGACCTCCAGCGACACAGATGCTCGGGGTCCCCAGGCCAAGGATAGGGACAGCCTCCCCAAGTGGCTAACCAGAACCATGACTAGGGCGAAAGATCATTATGTAATATGCAGTAGCCCTTAGTGACCCTGGTTACAATTTGACTCGGAGGCTACTGGACTTCAGAGCCTTACAAGCCTGGAAGGTTTATTTCAGGCACAGCAAGCACATGCCTCGGCGGTGCTGACTTGCGTTCTGCACCTGGATAGGCACCTGAAGTCATTTGGAGAGGATGTCTATGTAAGTTGGTTTTACATAAATTTCTGTGCTGGATTCCTTGTGCTTGTGGATTTTCTTGTCCTTCTTGGTTTGCTGTTATTTTACTACTGAGTTGGCTTTTGTGGTTTTCTTCATTTTGATGGGGTTTCTTTCCTATTTCTTACGACATTCCCTTGATAGTTATTTTCTTATCTAGTGTAAGATGGTCATGTTTCTCTTGTGTACTGCTTGCCTTCCTCTCCATACAGTTTCTTGCATGTACTTTTCTCCCCCTATTTGCTTCGTGTTTCTCTCCATTGCAGATTGATATTTGTAGCTCTCTCTTTTCAGTCTTGTGTCATATTTGCAGAACTGCTTCACCTTGGTTACTGTCTGGTGGGGACTGCCTTGCTCATTGATCTCAGGTTTATGTTTGCTCTTCCTTGTGATTCTCCATCCATAGAATAGCCTTCGTATTTTTTTATAACTCATTCCGCTGCTTTGGATTTCTGGAATTCTCCTTGACTGAAAATGCCCTTATTTCTTCTTCATATTTTGCTGGATTTAAGATCCTTGCTTGGCAGTTATTTCTTTTAAAGTTTCATATATGTTGTCACGTTGCCTTATGCCTGCAGAGGTTTGTTGAAGGAAAACAAACAAACAGAAAACCACACTCAGCTTAATTGTTTGCTTTCCCTTTGCAGACCCCCTGCTGGGGCTGCTTCCATAAATGTGCTCCTTACAGTTCTGCTCACAGGCGTGCCCTCATGGCTCTCAGATTTTGCGTCCATGGCTTTATTCTGAGAAGTCCACTCTCCCATGCCATTTTCCCTGAGCCTTTGGATCCCTCTCCTAGGGAATGCTACTGTAGGTCTGATACGTCTGCTTGACTTACTGTAGATGGCCAACCAATGAATGACTATATCAACCCCGCAAGCTCCAATACTGGACAGAGAATCTGTGCTGAGTGGGCCATATCAATAAACTGAGACTTATCAGAGTTTATGTTCCTTGCACAATAATCGCACAACCTTTATAACGATCATGACACATAGTCTGCAGGTTTCTGTCTGCACAAGTTAAGGAATTCTAGAATATTTTTGGGGGGTAGAGCATAGCTGTTCCTGGCCCAACACCTGGGCTTCACTTTGGGAACTTGCTATGAGTTAAGTCTAGGTAGAGGTCTGGAGGCCATAAACCGTGGGAGGTGTTTCCTGGGCCCATGCAGCGGTGTCTTGCTCCAGATACAGCCTAAGCACCATTATCGGCACACATCCCAAACTCAGTCATTTGGACGCATGGGGACCCTACAGGACAGAGTAGACCTGCTCCTGTGGGTTCTGAGACTGTAATTCTTCATGAGAGAAGAAAACCTGGTCTTTTGTTAGGGGAGCTGCCCTTGGTTTGACCTTTCTGCTCTTGTGTTTTGTAGCACAGAGGATGATCACTGTGCCATCAGGGCCAGGGATGAAAACACCTTCTTGGTTCGTAGTGATAGATTTCTCAAAACTTACCGAGAGATGTGGGGTATGTACAGTAGCTTTAGGGCTTGCATCAGACATCAGAACCAATTTAGACAACTCATCTTTTCTCATTCTGTTTCTTTAGAACCTCTCCTGGTCCCGTCAAGTCAACTCTGATGCAGAACAACCCTCTACAACAGGGTAAGCTTCCCCTCTGTGTTCCAGAGACAGTAATTCATTATTGCATTAAAATGTTTCTTCCTTTTGCTGTGGTGTAACACGTGGTTTTGAACTGTTGACCTTGACCTTAGCAGCCAATGCATAAGCGCTATGCCACCAGGGTTCTCTAGAGAAGCAAGACCAAGGATACTTGTATGATACATGTATGGACAAATAGTGATTTATATCCACAATTGCCTAAACAGCTATAGAAGCAGGTAAGTCCAGTTTGGTTCAAGTTCATTGGTCATATATAAGCGGGAGACTTCTCCTGTCTCATAGAGCTACGGGAACTGATGGACATGAAAGAGGAAGATGCAGGAAGAGGGTCTCGGGTGGGGAAGGCAGCGCTGCATGAATCTGAGGTGGGATGAATCAATACAAGTTGACATTCCACTGATGGTTAGTGTGATCAGTAGATGACCTAACAGGAAATTGACAAACCAGATGTAGAATCCAGAAGTGGACAAAGGGAAATGGGCAAGACAAAGCACGCTTCTGCACAGGATTCCTCTTATAATAGAGACGACAACCCAGAAGAGGGCTCATGGGACTTACACCTGATTGATAAGTTGGACTCTAACTCTATTTTCACACAAACAGGTCCAGCTGACAGAAATTCTAATGATCACAGATGAGAAAGAGAACGTTCAAATGTGGTGCACAAAAGGAAAATTAGGACCGCCTCATTCCTCATAAGACACGATGCTTTCTCATTGTCTTTTCCGATAAGAGCAGAACTTTGTGTATCAGCAATTGACGCCGTCTGGCACTTCTGAGTGATGTAACTCTCTCTCTATATGTATCTGATGAATCCACAACTGATGAAAGCGTAGATAGTTGATGGTCCTATGACATTCACATTCAACATCAGAAACCAGCAAGGCACTGTGATCTTGTAACTTGGTTTAGTAGGGAAGCACAAAGAGCTTATGTTTGGGTATAAGATCCCATTTGGAATCTTTACTAGCAAGTTAATTGGATTGACCTTATTACTCTGTGTGTAGATCTATTCACACAAACACTGCGAAAGCACCTTCTTTTGTTGACCCTCCGATTCTTCTTTCATTCGTTAAGTACAACTTAACTGTTCAAATGTTCCTGAAATTAGAATTTTATTGAAGAGTATTATTTTTCGTTTTTCTCTCAGCTCTGCCAATAGTGGTGGGTGGGTCAACAAGAAGAAAGTCCATTCGTGCTACAACTCCAGAAATATCTGGTGATTAGAGCTAACTGCATACCTCTGAAATCAGAGGTAAATACTGGTTCTGAAACTTGAGGACATAAACAAGGCTCCTTCTACCAGGAAAGAAAAGAACACACTGCCATCCCGGAAGAGATTGTGGAAATTGTAACGTTGTAGCAGAAGCTTACAATAATAAAATGAAACATGATAGTAAAACAAACTCCACTGGAAGGAAAAAAGCCAAAAGAAGATGAAAATTGATGAGATAAACCAAAATTATTAGAGGAACAATCTACTACGTCCATTTTATTTATTATTTTTAGTAGGTTCGTTTTCCTTCATTTCCTTGAATGAGAGTTTTAGACAGGAAAGTCACAGGCAATATAGTTCAATGCAAAGCAGAAGAATTGTAAGCAAAAACTTTAAATTAGTAGAGATGACCAACAATTCAGTTGTAGTAAGAAGCTATTACCATCCATCCCTAGAAGGTAATGACAATGCTATGTGGTGATGTTACTTAAGCCCAGGGGCTGGAAGCCCATATCCAGTGTTGAAATCATGGGGTCAGAACTGGAAGCATAGCGCTGTTTACCACTAGCAGTCTACACAAACAAACAAACAAACAAACAAACAAACAAACCAAAACATCCACAATGAAACTTGTTGAATTGAACTAGAACTCTAAGAGACTATATGAGAAAGACCAACAGTAAAAAAAACTTGATCAGAACAAACTGTGGGTAGCACCGTGAAGAACGGGAATTCCAGAACACTTCCCTGTGCTCGTGCACAACCTGTGCCTGGTTCAAGAGGAAGTCAGGAGAGAGAACAAGGGCACACTGTGTGCTTTAACATCATCAAAGGTTTGTGTCAGGCCTGCATCCTCTAACCCTACTTACTCAGTCTGTATGCTGAGCAAGCACTCAGAGAGGCTAGATTACCTGAATAAGCCTGCACATCAGGACTGGAGGAATCTTTATTAATACCCTGTGCTATGCAGGTGACAACCTTGTTTGGCGAAAGTGAGGGGGATTCAAACATTTGCTGATAAAGTTCAAGGGCAGAAGCCTTCAGCATGGGTTACAACTCAATGAAAGGAAAACGTAAATCTTCATAACTGGACCAATATGTAGCAGGGGATAAATGGAATAAAATGTGAAGTTGGTAAGGATTTCATCTTGCTTGGATCCATAATCAATACTCATGGAAGCAGCCGTCAAGTGACCAAGCTACACTTTGTTTTGGGTCAATCTCTACAACCCCTGTTTAAAGCATTGAGAAGCAAGGATTATACTCTGAGGACTAAGGTGGGCTTGACCTAAACCAAGGTCTTCCCAATGGTCTACTCTGCATGTGAAAATTGCACATTGAAAATGGAAGACCAAAGAAAATCCAACGCACTTGAACCGCGGTGTTGGAGAAGATTATTGAAAGTATATGGACTGCCAGAAGAACGAACAGACCAATCCTGGAAGAAGGACGGCCAGAATGCTCCTTAGAGGCAAGGATGGTGAGTCTTTGTCAAACCGAGGAAGGCCGTAGACGAGATTGCGAGATTGATTGACAGTGACTGTGTCACTGCGAACTCCACCCTACGAACAAGTGGGAGGATGGCACAGGAAGGACCAGGTGGTGTGTTTCCTTCTGGGGAACTGGGAGTAGGAATGACTTGATGGCCCCTGACAGCAACATCAACTACAGAACAATCTCTCAAACAAGATATTGAAGAAAAGTATAGGTTCATTTATGTAACCTTCAAAATCGGACCAAAATTCAACATCAGAGAGGCATCCATCTACACTCAGTGATTATTAGAAATGGCAGGATAGTGCCTCACTCCAGTGGAGAGAGATGAGGTGAGTGGTTTCAGGAATATTTAAATAAGAACAAATTTTCAAAACAGTTCTTATATATTTTGTTTCCCCTAAGCAAATAACACAAGACAATATTAATTTTATACCAATATGAAAAAATTAAAATACAAGCTCACAGCCTACATATGTAGAGAAATAATTGAAAACATTGACCAGCTTTAGAACAGGGGACTGGAAGTATGTGTGATTAAGAAGGAAAATGCTGATCTTTCTTTGAAGTTTTCTGTTGTCTATGACTTTATTAAATCTCTTCAAATTTCTTTGGAAAAAATGAACAAGTCCAAATAGTTTATAAATAATTCTTCACTGTAGATCTTGAGTCACTGCTACAGTTCAAAGTGAATGTCCAATTCTCTTTTTTCTAAATCGACTAACTTTGTATTTAATTTTTAATGTGTTTCCATTTTAAGATTATTTCTTTATCTTTTAATTTTAGTATTTTAACATTGTATTAACATATAACTCATACATCACACACATTAGTGATTCAAACATCAAGAATTGTGCGATCTTTGCCACAATCCACGTTGGAGTATTTTCAACATTCTTGCATCCATCAGTACTAGCATCCCCTGTCCCCCTGTGTCTTCTAGTGTAGTCAGAGAAACCGATTGAGCTATATGTTTACCTATCCAGAATTTCTTATAAAAATCATACAAAATGGGAAAATATAGCAACCATAAAATAGAACCGAACAGTCTCCTTGCAAAAGTAATTAAAAACTAGGACAGGTTAAAAATGGGTCAAAAGCAAGGATCAACCTTGAAGCCCCTCCCAGGGAGACAAAGAACAGAAAAGTGGGTGAGGGGCGATGGAGGACGATATAAGATTTGGACAAAATGATCTGTAATTTATCAAGGGCTCATGAAGGAGATTCCCAGGGGAAGTGGGGGGAAGAAATGGGGAGCGGATATCAGGGGCTCAAGTGGGAAGAGACTTGAAAATGATGATGGCATTTTTAGGTGCAAATGTGCCTGACACACTGGAGAAATGTATGGATTGTGATAAGAGATTTAAGAGCCCCAATAAAAGTATTAAAAAATGGATCAAGGGGGGAAAATGTTAATATCTAAAATAATTAAAAGCAATCTGCAGCAGGGGTCAGAAAACTCTAACTTATAAGTTCTATGCAGTTCCTTCAGCAAGGATATGTGACTATGATGTAAAATTGAAAATGAAGATAACACCATGATACTTTCATTTATAGTATTACTTAAAATTTTCCTTATTTATAAATATATTTTATAGCTCTTGAATAATTTTTAAATTATTGTTATGTACCACGATGGCTAATGAATATAAAAAAATTTGTTGACCCCTTATCTCAGTGATTCACTTTCCAATTCACCCTGTCTGTGGACCAGATTGTTTACACGGGTATTCAATCAACTGAGGGAATTAACTAGAGGCTCAACGCACAGAAGGTCTACGCAAACGGAGGGGGCTTTCACTGTCATCCTTAGCCTTCTGCTAACCAGGTTTTCAGAATTTAAACTCTAATATAATTCCCTCCTCTAATCTTAGAGTCTACTATTCCAAATCCTTGGATCACACGACTACTTTGGCACTTCACCTAGATGGTTGCTTGTTAAGACAAGTTGTTAAGACACTACATGCTAGATGCTATTGTTGCTGATCACAGGGCACTATCTGATTTCTTCCCCCACACTTTTCTCTAGCACCCAGCTCTTCAGTGATCACTTCATGAGTTTAAGTATGGAGCCACAGTGTAATAACAGTTCTTCGATAAGGGTTTATGGTTAATGCCATATGGAGTAACGGAGACTGAGTGTTTACAGGAGCTGAGACCACCAAACCTTTCTCCTTTTGAAAGGTCTATGGACATAAATTGACACACGTTTTCTTAACTGCCATCCTGGCCACAACTGACTGAGCCCAGGCTTGGCATAATCTGACGTACAGGTTGCTCTTGTCAATTTCTGTGGAGGTGATTCCAACTCATGGCAACTCACATGTGGAGCATAACTGGTCTGGGGTTTTCAAAAGTCTGTTCTTTCAAGACCAAGTCACCAGGTCTGTCTTTGGAGGCTCTCTCCCCAACCTTGTGGCTACGAGGTAGATCATTTGTGCCACTCAGCCACCAAATCTGTAAGTTGGCCAGAAACCCTTCATCAATTCCTTGTGATAGAGAACTGGTTGACTTCAGGCAGCAATGCTGAAGCACAATAATGCGTGAGAGAGGGATGGCTCTGAACCAGCAAAAGCCAAGGTAAAGAAGAGACTGCAGGTGTAGCCCACCAAAGGCTGAGCCCTCTTCCCCACTTGAAACATATTTCCTTTATTATATGTAAATTTGCCTCCCAAAAGTGTTTTTTCTTAAAATCAGCACACTGTTGGGTGCTGATCAGTTCAAACATTTTCTCTAACAGAACAAACAAATGATACACAATTGGTGGCAAGTTGGGTTGCAGTTGCAATGGGGCCCCCAGAGTCCTGAAGGTTAGAGGAACCAAAGAGCTGCAATGCAAATTCTCATGACTGAAAACCAACATCACCGCCATTGAGGTGATTCACCTGCTGGCAATCCGACAGGACAAGGTAGAATGGCCCCTGGGTTCCTGAAGCTGACTCTTCACAGCAGGCCGTAGCCTTCTCCTTCTCCCAGCTAACAGGATGATTGTCACAGGACCAAAGGGGTTTTGTAAAACAAGAATACGAATGAAACGAGAACAAGGCTGGACATACAATATTATTAATAAATCAAGAGATTTTCATATGAAAGTGCAGCACAGAGCTGGAACCAGAGGCCAGAGAGGCACGTGGCTGTTGACAGTAGCATCTGAATGCTTAATAAATTCTAATTACTTAGAGAAATAGACATTAATATTTCTCAGATGAAACGTTAAAATAGCCAAGTCCCTCACGAGGCTCTTGCTTCACTTTCATATAACACACCCCTTGTCCATGATTTTATGAGCTTTTTCTCTCCACCTTCACATCCAAGTTTAACCACACACACAAAAAAATGCCTGCAACTTTAGTGTACTTGACTGGTTTTAGAAGCAAATAACAAAAACAACTTTGACCATGTAATAATCTTTTCAGGTTAACTTTTCTCAATGCTTTTGAATTTAAATGAATTTTCAGCTCGTTATTTTTATTATGTGAGGCTTTATAGAAATGAGCTAATAGGAATGCCCAGTAACCAACAAGGGCTCTTATTTAAGATAAACTCATGACACAGTGGCCTATGCATTGGGCTGATAACCACAGCTTAGAGGTTCAACCTCACCAGCCAATCCACGGCAGAAAGATGAGGCTCTCTTCCTGTAAAGATACAGTCTCAGAAACCTTAAGGAGCAGCACTACTCTGTCCTCAAGGGTTAGTATGGTCAGGAATGAACTTGATGGCAGTGAGTTGTGGGGCAACTAAGAGCCAAAGGGCCTTTATCTTCCTGAATGCAAAAGCAGGGGAGAGAGAGAGGCAATTCAGTGGGTCAGAAAGCCTCCTGCTTAGGCGCTTTGAAGTCTGTGGCTTGAATACAATCTTCTCCACTAACTATCTCTACAAAGGCTCACCAATTTCTGGGTTAAAAGAGTAACGGAGGCAGCCTCCAAACCTAAAATTATCTGACTCCAGGGTCCATGTTTCTTTCTTTCTTTTAATATTTTTCAAGATAAATTAAGTGGAGATTTACATTTCAGATCATCCAATTGGTACATAACAACTTAAACTACTTACCAAAACACTCAGTAGCTTGCCCTGCTGTCCTCATTTGATTTCTCCCCTCCCTCTTATGGAATGCTATCTTCCACTTCACCCAAGGGAACTCTTTTCTACCCCATGTTGTTTCTTTACTCCTTGATTTAAAAAAATACTTTTATTGGGGGCTCTTGCATCTCATCACAATCCACGATTCATCCAGTGGGTCAAGCACATTTGCACATATACCGCCATCACCATTTTCAAAGCAATCTCTTCCCACTTGTGCCCTTGATATCAGGTCCCAATTTCTTCCTCCTCCTTCCTTCCCTCACAAATCATTGATAAGAGATATAGATTATTATTTTCATATCTTATATCATCTGCTGTCAGTCACCACCCACTTTTCTGTGGTGCGTCCCACATGGAGGGGATTATAGGTTGATCCTTGTGATCAATTCCCCTCTTCTCCCCGCCACCCTCCCCTAGTCCTCCTAGTATCTCTACTCTCATTATTGGCCCTGAGGGGTTATCTATCCTACATTCTCTGTGTTGTGAGTTCTTATCTGTAGCCGTGTGCATGCTCTGGTCTAATCCGATTTTTGAGGTAGAATTGAGGTCATGATAGTGGGGGGAAGGAAGAACAAAGAATGAGAGAGAAATCCTGTGTTTCATCAGTGCCATACTGCACCCATACTGCCTCATCTTTTCCCTGTGAACCCTCTGTGAGAGTGTGTCCAATTGTCTACCTCCGGCCATTCATATTGGGTAGGATTTTGTTCTGGGGCTTAGCTGCCTGATACTTGATCCCATCAATAATTCATGATCATACAGGCTGGTGTGCTTCTTCCATGTGAGCTTCGTTGCTTCTTAGCTAGATGGCCATTATTTACCTTCAAGCCTTTAAGACCCCAGACACTATATCTTTTGATAGCCAGTCACCGTGTTTCATTTTTCCTTCTCATCTGCTTAGTAACCATCAAAGTCGATTCCTTGGGTATGAACGCCTTTGTCTTTTGTAACAGCCAGGGTCCATGTTTTAACCACCCTGCTCATTGCCTCTCATAAACGGACACGTGTCTGAGGAAGGACAAACAAAAAAATTCGTTGTGGCATTTGCTCTGAGAAGGAAAGTGGGTGTCCGAAGGCAAACCACCTACCCGGCCCACTGTGCTTTTACTACTCAATACTGAGAACCTAAGTGAAAAGGAGATCAAGAATGTGATCAATGTAAACCCGACCAAGGAGAACACCTCCAAGATATATTGTTACTGTGGAGCAAAAACAGACAAACACGAGGTGAACAATAGTGTGCAGAGCACGTTCCTGTTTGGTTTGTTATTATTATTTTAAAGAAAGGATTCTAAGACAATGTTATCTCTTGGAGGGAACAGGGTACCTGACATGTTAGAAGTTGCTTTCCAGGATATGCTCCTGTATTGCCTGGAATTGTTCCTTTAAATTTTTAGTTTTCAAATTATATGATGGATCTTCCTAATAATAAAACAATTTTAAAGAACAAATAAGTCCCGAATTCTTCTCCTTTGTAGCCCTGATCAACGACCCCTCATCTCTCAGAGACTCAGTGTCTTCACCTGTGAAACGGGAGCAACACTGCTTCTTGTAAGATCGCTGTGAGAATAAGCGAGACCCCATGTACGAAGCGTCGGCCCCACGAAGAGGTTCCCTATGTCACTGAAATCTCATTCAACTTCATTAAAACAGCAAACAATTTCAGAAAGAACCAGGAAGACACTAAGTTACCATGGTCTCATGACAAGACTATTATCAATGTTTCCCAGTGACTAGGAAGCCAGGATGCCCCAGCCCCGAGTCCCATCTTGTGGAACAGCACTGACCTAGGAGGCAGAGGGTCCCATGTGGCCAAGACTTGCTGCTTTGGATCAGGATGCTCAGTCCCAGCAGTTAGCTGCAGCTGCAATGACAACAGAAACCAGCTCCTTGAGCGCCAACACAGCCCTGCAAGATGAGTAGTGTCCTGTGATGCACAATGGTGGTGCCGGGAAGAGGAATGCCTTCTGAAGGGGTAGGAACTAGTCCTGGTCTGGTTTTGGTGTCTGAACCATAAATAATCTGGTAATTGCTCCTTCTCTTCTATTTTCTGGTAGAGATTGAACTTAGTCTCAGAGCTGGTCTGACACTAAGTCTATGAACTGCTGGTTAGAAAACAGACTGTCAATAGGACCCAGGAATCCCATTGCTAGATATATATTCCAGATTGAAATAAATCAACCCTAGAGGAACATTATTAGATGATACGTTATAAAAAGGAAAGCTTTTCACACTCAAAGAATCACTTTCAAGTGTTGCTAGGGTTAAAAGTGGTGGGAATGCAAATTACAAACGAGAGGTTATGCTTATATAAACTTGGGTGAAGGAGAAGACAAGATACAATTAAGAGTGAAGTCAGCCAAAGTGATGGAGTCAAGAGAAAACACTGGCAGGAGTGCAACAGTTAACAGTAATAGAGGGACATTGTTATATACATCATTCAACTATAGTGATTTCCCAGTAAATGCATGGATCAACACACATGGGGAAACCAGTGTGGAGGGAGAGTAGGATTGTACATACGTGCTTACATATATTTGACAGATACTTCTACATGTATACATACCTTTACTGAAAATGTATCCATGGGGGAAACCAAGAGCAACAGGCATAGCAAACTTGACAATGTTCTACATCCTACTTTGGTGAAGAGTGACTGGGGTCTTCATAGCTGGAGAGCAGCAACTGAAGTGTCATGATCGGTTTCTCCTCATCTCCAGGTAAGGATACTAAAGAAAACTGAAGATGTAGAGAAACAATTACCCCAATGGAGTAAAGGCCCAGAACATCAGCTTTCTCATCTCTGAATCCAGAAGAATTAGATGATGTCCTGCCAGCACAACAAACTGCCTGGAAGGAATTACAGACAAGGTCCTCGATAGACCGAGATACAAATGTGAAATAAAACTAACGATCACAAACAAACACAGGAAACAGGCTTACTTCTTGGATAAAGAGTACTGAAGCCCCAGGACTATGGAGATTATGCTCCTTAGAAATCCTTGAGGTCTACAGCGGATTTTCCTCGTGTGCCTCCATTTTTAACGAAATAAAACAAAACAAACTTGCTGCCATCAAGTCAATTCTCACTCATAGTGACCCAGTAGGGCAGGGTAGAACTGCTCTGTGAATTTCCAAGTGTAACTCTTTATAGGAGTAGAAAGCCCTTCTTTACCCCTAGTGGTCCCAAACTGCTGGCCTTGTAGATGGCAACCCAAGGCATAACCATGGCCGTTCGCAATCCTTGATATCTGGAACAGGCTCGATTTTTAGCCAAATAAAAATAGGTCTCAATGGGGTCACAATAATTTCAGGGAAGTAGGGCTTCTATTGGCTAATCAACGACGTGAGGTCAAAATGTCAGCATTTACACAGAGACAAAGTTCAGAAGGGCTAGGAAAGCGGAGGAATGTAAATTCAAACGAGAGATGAATTGGCAAAAGTGAATTTACAGTGTGGTGATTACAATCAATGACAGGACACAGAATGCATATCAACTGTAAAGTGGGACACTAATTTGCCCTGTAAACCTTCACTCAGTCATAATAAAATCACACACACATGTTCCTGCACACACACACAAACACACACACCACAATCAGATAGTCAATGGTGTCCTGGGTCAACAGAGCATAGGGAGGTCAGGTCAATTCTGAGCAGGACTGTGCCTTATCACCTGACTTGAAGGACTTTTCACATCTCATCTTTTGGACGATCACGAAGAGTGTCCAAGATCCCTGAAGACAAGTTGGTGCATAAGCACATAATGGTGCATAAGCACATAGGAAATGTGGTGAAGGAAGCTGATGATGCCTGGCTATCAAAAGATATAGCATCTGGGGTCTTAAAGGCTGGTAATTAAACAAGCAGCCATCTAGCATGGAAGAGACAAAGCCCCCATGGAAGAAACACACCAGCCTGTGTGACCATGAGATGTCGAAGGGAGGAGGTAACAAAAGTTCAGAAACACACGTCCAACTTGATGTGAAGCGGCATGGATGCCCTAGAGATGCAAAACTCACCTGTCCAGTAGTAATCCCACAGTACCACTCAGAAGGAGACACTCAAAGGGGAAAGGATGATTAAGTCAGGAGAAGGTATGGTACTCATGAACCACGTGCTTATCCACCGGTTCGTTAATATTTCCTTCCCTTAGAGGACAGGCTGTGATTTGTTTTACCTCGTTAATCATGTTAGATTCGTGTATGTTCATTTGTGCATTTAAGATCCTTCGGTACATGAAGCTCAGGGTAGGTGACGCTGCAGAAAATGTTACCCGAGTAATGGTTTTCTAAGGGTAAAGGAGGGGGCGGGCATGAAGGAGAGGAGTTTGGAGCAGATAGCATTGATGATTGTATGACCCCACTGGATGGGATTGAACAACAGAATTGTATATAAGTAGACATTGGATTTTAGAAGATATTTCAATAGAACTATTATTTTTTTTTAAAGCAGCATATTGTCCAAATGGATTTGCCTCCACTGTGGTCCTCATCAGAGTTTCTCAAAAGCAACGACAACAACAACAAAATACACAATAAAGAGAACTTAGTCTGGAGATCTAAAGCTGTGGTTCCCAGATTGGGACAAACGGCCCCGAGTAGATGTTGTAACTGTTTAGGGAACCTCAAAAGCAGATGGCTATGTTTTGTCTCGGATTGTGGCCTCTAGTAGAAATGTTTATAATGGCCAGGGGAGGCTGGGACACATTTAGTATTTTTCTGAAAATTTGGCAGTAGGCCAAAGTCCTTTGGGAACCTCTGACCTAAATGAAGGAAAGCATCACAGCAATGTACAGCAATCACAGTATGGCAAGCTGACAGAAAAATTGTGGCTTGGAGTTCTAGTCTCCCCAATCGTGAGAAAGTAAATTTGTTTATGAAAGCGATCAACCACTGTGGTATTTGTGTTATAGTAGAAGTAGATAAGATATTTACTGTCTTAAGAATCAAGTGGAGTTCTTATTAATACATACGTTTCCAACCCTGGTTTTCACCTTTTTGAAGAACAGGATCTTGGAAAACAGTCTATCTAAATTCACTAGCAATCAAATTATGTCACAAAATGTCATGGTGAAGTCTCATTGATAGTTAGGATCCAAGGACAACGAAAGCTATAATCTCACTGCCATCGAGTGGATTCCCACTCCCAGCAGCCCTGCGACAAGACAGCACTGCCCCTGTGTGTTTCCAAGACCGTAAATCTCTGTGGGAGTCGAAACCCTCGTCTTTCTCCCTCTGAGTGGATGATGGTTTCAAAGTGCTGACCTTGTGGTTAGCAGCCCAGTGCATAACTACAACGCCACTAGGGTGCCTGATGGGGCAATAAAGGTTAGGTATAGAGGCTAGGAGGGAAAGCAACCACAAGACGGTTCATTATTACTGCAAGATGGTCCATTATTAAGCTGACCACAGTTTCACAAGAAAACTTGTCTGCTTGTCCAATTCCACAAGAGTATTCCACAGAAAAGTTTTGCCAAATGAACCATTATTTTTTTGAATGGTTATCTAAGTGGTGAAAGGTAAGGAGATTATTTACTGTCTTCTTCTTATATCTCCTCTTTTGCTGGTTAACGTTTTCTTACGAGGGATTAGCTCTGTCATGACCTGAGATTCTTGTCTATCCCTATTGAGGGGGAAGCCCAGTTCTCACAGACTCATTAAATCAGGGTGGTAGCAGAAGAGCAATTCCCCCAATGCAGGCAGAAGATATTTGAAGATTTTGAATTTGAAAAGCAAGGGCAAAAGTGGACATTCAATATATTTAAGAACCAATAGCAAGTCCTAATTAAAATGAGACACTAATGTAGAAAAAACCTCCAGTCCATTAAAAAAGACCTGACATACCAAATTTATAGAAACGGAGAAACCTTTAAGAGTGTCACTCAAAGACACCCTTTATTGTGGAACTAAAGCCGCCCCATGGTTGGTAGTTCAAAGTCACCAGCAGCTTGGGAGAAAGCTGGAGCTTTCTACTCCTGTAAACAGTTGCAGCATTAAATCCACAGGGGTCGCTACGAGTCAGCATTGACTTGATAGCACTGAGTGACAAAGCCACTCCCAGAGGTCACCCTTCAGCCGAGCAGTGGATTGGCCTGTAGAATATACAAAACCCAGGAGGCAGGTAATATTGGTAACATGTTTCTTCAACAACACCCGGTACCCTCTAAACAACATATAAGGAAGTTTAAACAATTCCTTTTTAATCATTAAAAATCTGATACTGCTATTGGCGTCATTCATAAAATGCCAATTAGTTCTGAGTACATCTCGAGCATGTTATTGTTGCCAATCCCTCCAGCCTCTTGTTTAGAAACATGGCATTTTATATGTATCCTAGAGGTTAGCTGAATGAAGTCCAGAAAGCAGAATTCCGGGAGGAAACTGTTGTCATGAATCCAAACCATTTCAAATTCCCAAAAGCAGCCAGGAAGAAAGATTCAGATTGCTGATGATCCAGCCTAATAGACAACATCATGACAACACAAGAAAGATTGAAGTTATCCACAGTTTCATTTTACTTACATCTAGAATCAGTGCCCGTGCAAGCAGCAGTCAAGAAACATCAGTAATAAGATCACACAAAAACAACCAATCACATGGAAATTGAACAACACATTACTTAAAATCCACTGGGTAATTAAAGAAACTAATGGCAATTAATAGTAATAAATGCACATATCAAAAAAGAACACTACAAAATCAACACTTTATCTGAAAACCTATATCAATTAGAATAATAACAGCAAAACCCTTAGTCAACAGAAGAAAAGAAATGATAAACATAGGAACAGAAATAAATGATTCAGAAAATAATAAAATAAATAAATGAGGCAAGAAGTAGTTCAGTTAAAAGAATTTTATTTTATTTTTTATGAATCAATGGATGAGGGGGATCTTACCGGTCTGATAGCAATAGATACATTAATTGCATCAAGCACATTCATACATATGTTGCTGCCATCCTTTTCAAAACATTTTCCTTCTACTTGAGCCTTTGGTATCAGCTTCTCTTTTTCCCTCCCTATCACACCCTCCCTTCCTCATGAATATTTGATAAATTATTGTGTTCATATCTTTTAAAAAATTAAATACTTTAATTGGGGGCTCTTACCTCTCTTCTCACAGTCTGTACATTCTTCCATTGTTGTCAAGCACACGTATACATATGTTGTCATCACCATTTTCAAAGCATTTTCTCTCTCTTGAGCCCTTGATATCAGCTCCTCATTATCCCCATCCCTTCCTTCCTTATGAACCTTTGATAAGTTATAGATTATTATTTTCATATCTTACATTGTCCTCCGTCACCGTTCACCCATTTTTCTGTGGTTTGTCCCCCTGGGAGGGGGTTAAAGGTTGATCCTTGTGCTTGATTCCCCCTTTCTTCCCCCACTTTCCCCTTATTCTCTTGGTAGCTCTATTCTCATTGTTGGTCTTGTGGGCTTTATCTCTCCCAAATTCCCTGTGTTGCCAGTTCTTATCTGTAGCACCGAACATGTTCTGGTCGAGTCTGATTTGTAAGGGATAATTGACATGATAGTGGGGTGGAGGAAGCATTAACGAGCTAGAGGAAAATTGTATGTTTCATCAGTGCTATACTGTGCCCTGACTGGCCCATCTCTTGCTTATGACCCTTATGTAAGGGTATGTCCAATTATCTACAGATAGACTTTGGGTCTCCACTGCACACACAGGCAAGTACCCCATTCACCTGGGCATGGTTTTGTTCTGGGTCTTAGATGCCTGATACATGATCCCATAGATACCTCATGATCACACAGGCTGGTGTGCTTCTTCCATGTGGGCTTTGTTGCTTCTCAGCTAGGTGGCCGCTTGTTTACCTTCAAGGCTTTAAGACTCCAGATGCTGTATCTTTTGATAGTCGGGCACCATCAGCTTCCTTCACTACATTTGCTTATGCACCCATTTTGTCTTCAGTGACTGTGTTGGGAATGTGAGCATCACAGAATGCCGCATTGTTAAAACAAAGTGTTCTTGTGTTGAGAGGTTTCATGAGTTGGGGCCTAATGTCCATCGGCTACCTTGATGGTAAACATATAAATATAAATCCCCAGATCTAGTTCCCTATCATTCTATATAAATATGTTTCTATATTGACACGACTGTATTCAGACCTCTATAAATGTCCTTTGCCTCCTACTTCTTTACACTATTTCCATTTTCTTTCCTCTTGTTCTACTATGATGTTTGGCCTTCATTCAGGTTTGGCTCTCATTCCTCACTGCTCCATTGCCCTTGATTAAGCCCCACTAGCAATCCTATGCCCTTCTCTCCAATGATTTTTAGTTCACTTGTTTCCTCATGCCTGGGTTAGTTGATGCCCCCTCCCCGCTCTTTTCTCCTACCTCCCCCTCACCCGTGTCGCCCTGGAATCATCAGCCCCGTTGTTTTCATCTCCAAATTGTTTATCCCACCGATCTTATCCAGATAGACATGCAGAGACATTAATAAGTGCAAAACCCAGGCAAAGCCAAACAAAAGAACAAAGGAAGACAAAAACAACAAAGCAACAACAACAAAATCAGAATAACAACAAAAATAAAGCCAATGACCAAAAAGGAACTATCAATAGTTAAAGGTCTTTTTTTTTTTTTTTTTACTTCTAGGAGTGTTTTCAACTCGAGTCGATGGGGTGGCACACTCTGTCCCCAAAGTCTATTTTCGGTATTCCCTGTGGATTTCATTGCTTTGCTCCCCTTGCTCTCGTCTTGTATGCCCTTAGTGATTCGAAACAGTGTGATGGGTTCAGATCAGGCACAATTCCCCACCGTGTCTCCATTGTTGATCCACGTCATGCTATGATTCACTGAGGGACATCATGCCTCGTAGTCAGGTCGGCCCTTTGGTTCTCTCTGTGCGTTGTCTGCGCTGAGCAGGAATATCGTCCTCGGGCTTGGTAGGCCAGGATGTTTTACCCTCATTCTCCATACCACTTTGTTTTTCCTCAGTGCTCTAATCAGAAGTGCCCCTCTCCCCAAGATGTAGCTCCAGTGCTGTCCTTTGAAGTGCATTCTTCTTGTGGGGCGGGTGGTCCATATGGTGGGGATTGGGACCCGCCCTGCAGAGCTCTCTATTGGTTCTCTGGTAGGTGCCCCTATGTTGTATTCACATTATGGCGCATTGGGTTGAAGCCTGGAGTATGCCCCTCTCCTGTGGAGGTCTAAATAATACCCTCCCCTTGGGTGTGTTAGTGCCCTGCTCCTGCCTTCCCATGTCTTTTTCCCCTCTCTTTCTTTCCCCCTCCTAGTTAGTGGTCTGCCTGGATTGGGTTTTGCTCCTGCCATAGTACTTGGATCTCAACCCAGGGATGTATGTATATAGGCACTTTTCCGCTAGGCCCATATTTTTTTAAGCTTATGTCAGTGGACTCATGTACTTGTGCTTTTGTCCTTGACTTACTTCACTAAGCATGATTTCCTACAGTTGTTCCCATGCGGCAATGTGCTTATGTGTTCATCACTGCATTTTAGGGATGTGTAGTACTCCATTGTATGTATGTACCATAGTTTTTGATCCATTCGTCTCTGATGGAAATTTGGGTTTTTTTGAACTCCTTGCAATTGTGAACTGTGCCGCAATGAACATTGGAGCACAGATGTCTGGCCGTGGTTTGTTTCTTGCCTCTTCTGGTTATGTGCCCAATAGGGGCATTGGTGGGTCGCATGATAGCTCAATCACCATCTATTTTAGATACTGCCAAATTGATTTCCATAATGGCTGCACATAGCCACAGGTCCACCAGCAGTGGATGAGAATTCCTATCTCACCACAGCCCCTCCAACACGTGTTCCTTTGTAATTTTTAATTGGGCTATCTTTGAGGGTATTAGGTGGTATCTCAGTTGTTTTAATTTGCATTTCTCTTAGGACTAATGATCAGAGATGAAACTAATGGGAACAATGGTTCTGGGGGGGATACGGGAGACAGAGAGGGGGGAGAAAGGAAATGGCGGGGGAGGGGTGGAGGAACAACCTAGGGACAAGGAAACAACAAGTGAACGAAAATCAATGGAAGGAAGTTTGTAGGATGCCCAGTGGGGCTCAATCAAGGGCAATGGAGCAGTTAGGAATTACTAAACCCAAATGAGGCCGAACGTGATGGTGGGACAAAGGGAAGTAAAAAGGAAGCAGAGCAAAGGACCAGGAAGCAAAGGATATTTACAGAAACCTAAGTATAGATTTGTACATAGGTAAATATATATATATATATATATATATATATATATATAATGTGAGGTGAATATTACTATGTACTCATATCTATATGTTAAGAATTAGGGTTGCAGATGGACATTAGGCCTCAACTCAAGTATTCCCTTAACACAAGAGCACTTTGTTCTAACAATCCAGCATTCTGTGATGCTCACCTTCCCAACTGGATCACTGAAGAAAAAATGGGTGCATAAGCAAATGTGGTGAGGAAAACTGATCGTGTCGTGCTATCAAAACTTATAGCGGCTAGGGTCTTAAAGGCTTGAAGATAAACAGAAGCAGCAAAGCCCACATGGAAGAAGCACACCAGCCTGTGTAATCATGAGGGGCTGATGGGATAAGCAGAGGTCCTCAAACTACGGCTCGCAGGCCACACAGGGCCCACGGGCCACACGTGGCCACGTGAGGACATTTTTCCGGCCCTCATGGTGTTTTTGCCCCATTTTGTTTTCTACTTCGAGATAAGATATGTGCGGTGTGCAAAGGAATTTATTCACAGTTTGTTTGTTTTTTTTAAACTATAGCCTGGCCCTCTGACAGGTCTGACAGAAAGTGAACTGGCCCCCTGTTTAAAAAGTTTGAGGACCTGATAAGGTATCAGGCATCTAAGACTCAGAATAAAACCATACCCAATGTGAATGAGGGGGGGGGCATGGAGTGGAGACATAATACCCATCTGTAGACAATTTTACATCCCCTCAAAGAAGGGTCCCAGGGAAGAGATGAGCCCGTCAGGGTTCCGTATAGCGCCAATGAAACACACAGCTTTCCTCTAGCTCTTTGGTGCTTCCTTCACCCCCTATCATGACTTCAATTCTACATTACAAATTGGATTAGACCAGAGCATGCAAACTGCTATAGATCAGAGGCTGCAACAGAGGGAATCCAGGAGAGATGAACCCCTCAGGGTCAACAAGAAGGGTAGAGATATCAGGAGGATTAGGGCAGAGTGGGGGGAGAAAAGGGGAAATAATCACAAGGATCACTCTATATCCCTCTCCCAGGGGGACAAATAACAGAAAAGCGGGCAAGGGACAAGGGAGGATGATGTAAGATAAGGAAAAAATAATCTATAAATGATCAAAGGTTCATGAGGGAGGGGGAAAATGCAAAACTGATATGAGGAGCTTAAGTGGAAAGAGAATGCTTTAAAAATGATGATGGGAGCGTATGTGCAAATGTGCTTGACACATTGGAGGTATCTATGGATTGCGTTAAGAAATATTACAGCTAAGTAGGGTGCGAGGTAGTACCGATGAAGAACACAGCTCTCCCCCAGATCCTGGATGCTTCCTCCCCACAACTACCATGATCCGAATTCTACCTTGCAGGGCTGGATAGGGCAGAGGCTGTACACTGGTACATATAAGGGCTGGAGGTACAGAGAATCCAGGGTGGAGGATACCTTCAGGACCAAGGTTGTGAGGGATGATGCTGGGAGAGTGGAGGGTGAGTGGGTTGGAAAGGGGGAACTGATTACAAGGATCCACATGTGACCTCTTCCCTGGGAGAGGGACAGCAGAGAAGGGGGGAACGGAGACTCCGGATAGGGCAAGGTATGACAAAATATCGATGTATAAATTACCAAGGGCACATGAGGGAGGGGGGAAAGGGGAGGGAGGGGGAAAAAAAAGAGGACCTGATGCAAGGGGCTTAAGTGGAGAGCAAATGCTTTGAGAACGATTGGGGCGGGGAATGTATGCATGTGCTTTATACAATTGATGTATGTGTATGTATGGACTGTGGTAAGAGTTGTATGAGCCCCTAATAAAACGTTTAAAAGAAAAAAAGAGAAATCCATATTTGTCACACTGTCTGCAGCACCAGGCCAGGCGCAGGGGCGGTGGAGGCTGTGGCGAGGGGGCTTGAGAGCGAGGCTCTGGCCCTGCGCAGGCCCAGGCCAGCGGCGGCTGGGAGGGCGAGGCCCGCTGACCTGCAGGCCACGAGCGGTGGCGGCGGCGGCAAGGGAAGCAGGGGTTCCTGGGAGGCGCAGCGTCAGGCCCTGGCGCGCGCCCGCCGCCCTTTCCCAGCGCAGCGGCCGCCCGCGCAACTTGTGGCCAAAGTTTGGCCCCAGCCTCCGGAGTGCGCGGGGCGGCCCGCGAAGTTGGCTGCGGCCCCCGCCGCGGCTCGGGCCGGCCCATGGCCCGCGTGCCCCCGCCGGAGCCCCTGGGCGGCCGGGCGCCTGCCCCCGGGGCCCCCAGGCCTCGCCGCCAGTGCGTCTCCCCTGGCCGCGGGCCCGCGCACGCGTGGGAAAGTTGGCCTGGAAACGGCCTGACCAGTTTCGCTGGCGCGCGGACAGGTCGCAGAAGTTGGTGCTGCAAAACTTTTTTAGGGGGTTCCGCGGGAGCCCCCCTTGCGTCGGGACCGGATGGGCGCCGGCTAGCGACCCCTAGGACGAGAGAGGTCCCCCTGAGCGACGCGCAATGGGGCCGCCCTGGCCCCGCGGCCCGGGGGCTATGGCCATGGTGGCCGGAGGCTTGGGCGGCCCCAGCAGCGGTGGAGACGCGAATGGCGTGGACAAGGCGGGTGGCTACCCGCGCGCCACCCACCGAGGAGGACTCGGACTCGCCCCCGGGCGCCCAGATAACCTGTGTGCGAGCTGGTGGCGCGGCTGCTCTTCAGCACCGTGGAGTGGGCGCGCCAAGCGCCCTTCTTCCTGGAGATGCGGGTGACCGACCAGGTGGCCCTGCTTTGGCTCAGCTGGAGCGAGCTGTTCCTGCTAAACCCGGCGGAGGCGGCCCTGCTCCTGCACACTGCGCCTCTGCTGGCCGCAGCCGGGCTGCACACCGCTCCCATGGCCGCCGAGCGGGCGGTGGCCTTCATGGACCAGGTGCGCGCCTTCCAGGAGCAAGTGGACAAGCTGGGCCGCCTGCAGGTGGACTCGGCGGAGTATGGCTGCCTCAAGGCCATCGCGCTCTTTACTCTTGATGCCTGTGGCCTCTCAGACCCAGCACACGTGGAGAGGCTGCAGGAGAAGGCGCAGGTGGCCCTGACCGAGTACATGCTGACCCAGTACCCAGCCCAGCCCCAGTGCTTCGGCCGCCTGCTGCTGCGTCTGCCTGCCCTGCGTGCCGTCCCAGCCTCACTCATCTCTCAGCTGTTCTTCATGCGCCTGGTGGGCAAGACACCCGTTGAGACGCTGATCCGAGACATGCTGCTCTCGGGGAGTACTTTCAACTGGCCTTAGGGCTCCGGCCAGTGACCGACCTCCAGCGACACAGATGCTCGGGGTCCCCAGGCCAAGGATAGGGACAGCCTCCCCAAGTGGCTAACCAGAACCATGACTAGGGCGAAAGATCATTATGTAATATGCAGTAGCCCTTAGTGACCCTGGTTACAATTTGACTCGGAGGCTACTGGACTTCCGAGCCTTACAAGCCTGGAAGGTTTATTTCAGGCACAGCAAGCACATGCCTCGGCGGTGCTGACTTGCGTTCTGCACCTGGATAGGCACCTGAAGTCATTTGGAGAGGATGTCTATGTAAGTTGGTTTTACATAAATTTCTGTGCTGGATTCCTTGTGCTTGTGGATTTTCTTGTCCTTCTTGGTTTGCTGTTATTTTACTACTGAGTTGGCTTTTGTGGTTTTCTTCATTTTGATGGGGTTTCTTTCCTATTTCTTACGACATTCCCTTGATAGTTATTTTCTTATCTAGTGTAAGATGGTCATGTTTCTCTTGTGTACTGCTTGCCTTCCTCTCCATACAGTTTCTTTGCATGTACTTTTCTCCCCCTATTTGCTTCGTGTTTGTCTCCATTGCAGATTGATATCTGTAGCTCTCTCTTTTCAGTCTTGTGTCATATTTGCAGAGCTGCTTCACCTTGGTTACTGTCTGGTGGGGACTGCCTTGCTCATTGATCTCAGGTTTATGTTTGCTCTTCCTTTTGATTCTCCATCCATAGAATAGCCTTCGTATTTTTTTATAACTCATTCCGCTGCTTTGGATTTCTGGAATTCTCCTTGACTGAAAATGCCCTTATTTCTTCTTCATATTTTGCTGGATTTAAGATCCTTGCTTGGCAGTTATTTCTTTTAAAGTTTCATATATGTTGTCACGTTGCCTTATGCCTGCAGAGGTTTGTTGAAGGAAAACAAACAAACAGAAAACCACACTCAGCTTAATTGTTTGCTTTCCCTTTGCAGACCCCCTGCTGGGGCTGCTTCCATAAATGTGCTCCTTACAGTTCTGCTCACAGGCGTGCCCTCATGGCTCTCAGATTTTGCGTCCATGGCTTTATTCTGAGAAGTCCACTCTCCCATGCCATTTTCCCTGAGCCTTTGGATCCCTCTCCTAGGGAATGCTACTGTAGGTCTGATACGTCTGCTTGACTTACTGTAGATGGCCAACCAATGAATGACTACATCAACCCCGCAAGCTCCAATACTGGACAGAGAATCTGTGCTGAGTGGGCCATATCAATAAACTGAGACTTATCAGAGTTTATGTTCCTTGCACAATAATCGCACAACCTTTATAACGATCCTGACACATAGTCTGCAGGTTTCTGTCTGCACAATTAAGGAATTCTAGAATATTTTTTTGGGGGGTAGAGCATAGCTGTTCCTGGCCCAACATCTGGGCTTCGCTTTGGGGACTTGCTATGAGTTAAGTCTAGGTAGAGGTCTGGAGGCCATAAACCGTGGGAGGTGTTTCCTGGGCCCATGCAGCGGTGTCTTGCTCCAGATACAGCCTAAGCACCATTATCGGCACACATCCCAAACTCAGTCATTTGGACGCATGGGGACCCTACAGGACAGAGTAGACCTGCTCCTGTGGGTTCTGAGACTGTAATTCTTCATGAGAGAAGAAAACCTGGTCTTTTGTTAGGGGAGCTGCCCTTGGTTTGACCTTTCTGCTCTTGTGTTTTGTAGCACAGAGGATGATCACTGTGCCATCAGGGCCAGGGATGAAAACACCTTCTTGGTTCGTAGTGATAGATTTCTCAAAACTTACCGAGAGATGTGGGGTATGTACAGTAGCTTTAGGGCTTGCATCAGACATCAGAACCAATTTAGACAACTCATCTTTTCTCATTCTGTTTCTTTAGAACCTCTCCTGGTCCCATCAAGTCAACTCTGATGCAGAACAACCCTCTACAACAGGGTAAGCTTCCCCTCTGTGTTCCAGAGACGGTAATTCATTATTGCATTAAAATGTTTCTTCCTTTTGCTGTGGTGTAACACGTGGTTTTGAACTGTTGACCTTGACCTTAGCAGCCAATGCATAAGCGCTCTGCCACCAGGGTTCTCTAGAGAAGCAAGACCAAGGATACTTGTATGATACATGTATGGACAAATAGAGATTTATATCCACAATTGCCTAAACAGCTATAGAAGCAGGTAAGTCCAGTTTGGTTCAAGTTCATCGGTCATATATAAGCGGGAGACTTCTCCTGTCTCATAGAGCTACGGGAACTGATGGACATGAAAGAGGAAGATGCAGGAAGAGGGTCTCGGGTGGGGAAGGCAGCGCTGCGTGAATCTGAGGTGGGATGAATCAATACAAGTTGACATTCCACTGATGGTTAGTGTGATCAGTAGGTGACCTAACAGGAAATTGACAAACCAGATGTAGAATCCAGAAGTGGACAAAGGGAAATGGGCAAGACAAAGCACGCTTCTGCACAGGATTCCTCTTATAATAGAGACGACAACCCAGAAGAGGGCTCATGGGACTTACACCTGATTGATAGGTTGGACTCTAACTCTATTTTCACACAAACAGGTCCAGCTGACAGAAATTCTAATGATCACAGATGAGAAAGAGAACGTTCAAATGTGGTGCACAAAAGGAAAATTAGGACCGCCTCATTCCTCATAAGACACGATGCTTTCTCATTGTCTTTTCCGATAAGAGCAGAACTTTGTGTATCAGCAATTGACGCCGTCTGGCACTTCTGAGTGATGTAACTCTCTCTCTATATGTATCTGATGAATTGACAACTGATGAAAGAGTAGATAGTTGATGGTCCTATGACATTCACATTCAACATCAGAAACCAGCAAGGCACTGTGATCTTGTAACTTGGTTTAGTAGGGAAGCACAAAGAGCTTATGTTTGGGTATAAGATCCCATTTGGAATCTTTACTAGCAAGTTAATTGGATTGACCTTATTACTCTGTGTGTAGATCTATTCACACAAACACTGCGAAAGCACCTTCTTTTGTTGACCCTCCGATTCTTCTTTCATTCGTTAAGCACAACTTAACTGCTCAAATGTTCCTGAAATTAGAATTTTATTGAAGAGTAGTATTTTTCATTTTTCTCTCAGCTCTGCCAATAGTGGTGGGTGGGTCAACAAGAAGAAAGTCCATTCGTGCTACAACTCCAGAAATATCTGGTGATTAGAGCTAACTGCATACCTCTGAAATCAGAGGTAAATACTGGTTCTGAAACTTGAGGACATAAACAAGGCTCCTTCTACCAGGAAAGAAAAGAACACACTGCCATCCCGGAAGAGATTGTGGAAATTGTAACGTTGTAGCAGAAGCTTACAATAATAAAATGAAACATGATAGTAAAACAAACTCCACTGGAAGGAAAAAAGCCAAAAGAAGATGAAAATTGATGAGATAAACCAAAATTATTTGAGGAACAATCTACTACGTCCATTTTATTTATTATTTTTAGTAGGTTCATTTTCCTTCATTTCCTTGAATGAGAGTTTTAGACAGGAAAGTCACAGGCAATATAGTTCAATGCAAAGCAGAAGAATTGTAAGCAAAAACGTTAAATTAGTAGAGATGACCAACAATTCAGTTGTAGTAAGAAGCTATTACCATCCATCCCTAGGAGGTAATGACAATGCTATGTGGTGATGTTACTTAAGCCCAGGGGCTGGAAGCCCATATCCAGTGTTGAAATCATGGGGTCAGAACTGGAAGCATAGCGCTGTTTACCACTAGCAGTCTACACAAACAAACAAACAAACCAAAACATCCACAATGAAACTTGTTGAATTGAACTAGAACTCTAAGAGACTATATGAGAAAGACCAACAGTAAAAAAAACTTGATCAGAACAAACTGTGGGTAGCACCGTGAAGAACGGGAATTCCAGAACACTTCCCTGTGCTCGTGCAGAACCTGTGCCTGGTTCAAGAGGAAGTCACGAGAGAGAACAAGGGCACACTGTGTGCTTTAACATCATCAAAGGTTTGTGTCAGGCCTGCATCCTCTAACCCTACTTACTCAGTTTGTGTGCTGAGCAAGCACTCAGAGAGGCTAGATTACCTGAATAAGCCTGCACATCAGGACTGGAGGAATCTTTATTAATACCCTGTGCTATGCAGGTGACAACCTTGTTTGGCGAAAGTGAGGGGGATTCAAACATTTGCTGATGAAGTTCAAGGGCAGAAGCCTTCAGCATGGGTTACAACTCAATGAAAGGAAAACGTAAATCTTCATAACTGGACCAATATGTAGCAGGGGATAAATGGAATAAAATGTGAAGTTGGTAAGGATTTCATCTTGCTTGGATCCATAATCAATACTCATGGAAGCAGCCGTCAAGTGACCAAGCTACACTTTGTTTTGGGTCAATCTCTACAACCCCTGTTTAAAGCATTGAGAAGCAAGGATTATACTCTGAGGACTAAGGTGGGCTTGACCTAAACCAAGGTCTTCCCAATGGTCTACTCTGCATGTGAAAATTGCACATTGAAAAAGGAAGACCAAAGAAAATCCAACGCACTTGAACCGCGGTGTTGGAGAAGATTATTGAACGTATATGGACTGCCAGAAGAACGAACAGACCAATCTTGGAAGAAGGACGGCCAGAATGCTCCTTAGAGGCAAGGATGGTGAGTCTTTGTCAAACCGAGGAAGGCCGTAGAGGAGATTGCGAGATTGATTGGCAGTGACTGTGTCACTGCGAACTCCACCCTACGAACAAGTGGGAGGATGGCACAGGAAGGACCAGGTGGTGTGTTTCCTTCTGGGGAGCTGGGAGTAGGAATGACTTGATGGCCCCTGACAGCAACATCAACTACAGAACAATCTCTCAAACAAGATATTGAAGAAAAGTATAGGTTCATTTATGTAACCTTCAAAATCGGACCAAAATTCAACATCAGAGAGGCATCCATCTACACTCAGTGATTATTAGAAATGGCAGGATAGTGCCTCACTCCAGTGGAGAGAGATGAGGTGAGTGGTTTCAGGAATATTTAAATGAGAACAAATTTTCAAAACAGTTCTTATATATTTTGTTTCCCCTAAGCAAATAACACAAGACAATATTAATTTTATACCAATATGAAAAAATTAAAATACAAGCTCACAGCCTACATATGTAGAGAAATAATTGAAAACATTGACCAGCTTTAGAACAGGGGACTGGAAGTATGTGTGATTAAGAAGGAAAATGCTGATCTTTCTTTGAAGTTTTCTGTTGTCTATGACTTTATTGAATCTCTTCAAATTTCTTTGGAAAAAATTAAGAAGCCCAAATAGTTTATAAATAATTCTTCACTGTAGATTCTTGAGTCACTGCTACAGTTCAAAGTGCATGTCCAATTCTCATTTTTCTAAATCGACTAACTTTGTATTTAATTTTTAATGTGTTTCCATTTTAAGATTATTTCTTTATCTTTTAATTTTAGTATTTTAACATTTTATTAACATATAACTCATACATCACACACATTAGTGATTCAAACATCAAGAATTGTGCGATCTTTGCCACAATCCACGTTGGAGTATTTTCAACATTCTTGCATCCATCAGTACTAGCATCTCCTGTCCCCCTGTGTCTTCTAGTGTAGTCAGAGAAACCGATTGAGCTATATGTTTACCTATCCAGAATTTCTTATAAAAATCATACAAAATGGGAAAATATAGCAACCATAAAATAGAACCGAACAGTCTCCTTGCAAAAGTAATTAAAAACTAGGACAGGTTAAAAATGGGTCAAAAGCAAGGATCAACCTTGAAGCCCCTCCCAGGGAGACAAAGAACAGAAAAGTGGGTGAGGGGCGATGGAGGACGATATAAGATTTGGACAAAATGATCTGTAATTTATCAAGGGCTCATGAAGGAGATTCCCAGGGGAAGTGGGGGGAAGAAATGGGGAGCGGATATCAGGGGCTCAAGTGGGAAGAGACTTGAAAGTGATGATGGCATTTTTAGGTGCAAATGTGCCTGACACACTGGAGAAATGTATGGATTGTGATAAGAGATTTAAGAGCCCCAATAAAAGTATTAAAAAATGGATCAAGGGGGGAAAATGTTAATATCTAAAATAATTAAAAGCAATCTGCAGCAGGGGTCAGAAAACTCTAACTTATAAGTTCTATGCAGCTCCTTCAGCAAGGATATGTGACTATGATGTAAAATTGAAAATGAAGATAACACCATGATACTTTCATTTATAGTATTACTTAAAATTTTCCTTATTTATAAATATATTTTATAGCTCTTGAATAATTTTTAAATTATTGTTATGTACCACGATGGCTAATGAATATAAAAAAATTTGTTGACCCCTTATCTCAGTGATTCACTTTCCAATTCACCCTGTCTGTGGACCAGATTGTTTACACGGGTATTCAATCAACTGAGGGAATTAACTAGAGGCTCAACGCACAGAAGGTCTACGCAAACGGAGGGGGCTTTCACTGTCATCCTTAGCCTTCTGCTAACCAGGTTTTCAGAATTTAAACTCTAATATAATTCCCTCCTCTAATCTTAGAGTCTACTATTCCAAATCCTTGGATCACACGACTACTTTGGCACTTCACCTAGATGGTTGCTTGTTAAGACAAGTTGTTAAGACACTACATGCTAGATGCTATTGTTGCTGATCACAGGGCACTATCTGATTTCTTCCCCCACACTTTTCTCTAGCACCCAGCTCTTCAGTGATCACTTCATGAGTTTAAGTATGGAGCCACAGTGTAATAACAGTTCTTCGATAAGGGTTTATGGTTAATGCCATATGGAGTAACGGAGACTGAGTGTTTACAGGAGCTGAGACCACCAAATCTTTCTCCTTTTGAAAGGTCTATGGACATAAATTGACACACGTTTTCTTAACTGCCATCCTGGCCACAACTGACTGAGCCCAGGCTTGGCATAATCTGACGTACAGGTTGCTCTTGTCAATTTCTGTGGAGGTGATTCCAACTCATGGCAACTCACATGTGGAGCATAACTGGTCTGGGGTTTTCAAAAGTCTGTTCTTTCAAGACCAAGTCACCAGGTCTGTCTTTGGAGGCTCTCTCCCCAACCTTGTGGCTACGAGGTAGATCATTTGTGCCACTCAGCCACCAAATCTGTAAGTTGGCCAGAAACCCTTCATCAATTCCTTGTGATAGAGAACTGGTTGACTTCAGGCAGCAATGCTGAAGCACAATAATGCGTGAGAGAGGGATGGCTCTGAACCAGCAAAAGCCAAGGTAAAGAAGAGACTGCAGGTGTAGCCCACCAAAGGCTGAGCCCTCTTCCCCACTTGAAACATATTTCCTTTATTATATGTAAATTTGCCTCCCAAAAGTGTTTTTTCTTAAAATCAGCACACTGTTGGGTGCTGATCAGTTCAAACATTTTCTCTAACAGAACAAACAAATGATACACAATTGGTGGCAAGTTGGGTTGCAGTTGCAATGGGGCCCCCAGAGTCCTGAAGGTTAGAGGAACCAAAGAGCTGCAATGCAAATTCTCATGACTGAAAACCAACATCACCGCCATTGAGGTGATTCACCTGCTGGCAATCCGACAGGACAAGGTAGAATGGCCCCTGGGTTCCTGAAGCTGACTCTTCACAGCAGGCCGTAGCCTTCTCCTTCTCCCAGCTAACAGGATGATTGTCACAGGACCAAAGGGGTTTTGTAAAACAAGAATACGAATGAAACGAGAACAAGGCTGGACATACAATATTATTAATAAATCAAGAGATTTTCATATGAAAGTGCAGCACAGAGCTGGAACCAGAGGCCAGAGAGGCACGTGGCTGTTGACAGTAGCATCTGAATGCTTAATAAATTCTAATTACTTAGAGAAATAGACATTAATATTTCTCAGATGAAACGTTAAAATAGCCAAGTCCCTCACGAGGCTCTTGCTTCACTTTCATATAACACACCCCTTGTCCATGATTTTATGAGCTTTTTCTCTCCACCTTCACATCCAAGTTTAACCACACACACAAAAAAAATGCCTGCAACTTTAGTGTACTTGACTGGTTTTAGAAGCAAATAACAAAAACAACTTTGACCATGTAATAATCTTTTCAGGTTAACTTTTCTCAATGCTTTTGAATTTAAATGAATTTTCAGCTCGTTATTTTTATGATGTGAGGCTTTATAGAAATGAGCTAATAGGAATGCCCAGTAACCAACAAGGGCTCTTATTTAAGATAAACTCATGACACAGTGGCCTATGCATTGGGCTGATAACCACAGCTTAGAGGTTCAACCTCACCAGCCAATCCACGGCAGAAAGATGAGGCTCTCTTCCTGTAAAGATACAGTCTCAGAAACCTTAAGGAGCAGCACTACTCTGTCCTCAAGGGTTAGTATGGTCAGGAATGAACTTGATGGCAGTGAGTTGTGGGGCAACTAAGAGCCAAAGGGCCTTTATCTTCCTGAATGCAAAAGCAGGGGAGAGAGAGAGGCAATTCAGTGGGTCAGAAAGCCTCCTGCTTAGGCGCTTTGAAGTCTGTGGCTTGAATACAATCTTCTCCACTAACTATCTCTACAAAGGCTCACCAATTTCTGGGTTAAAAGAGTAACGGAGGCAGCCTCCAAACCTAAAATTATCTGACTCCAGGGTCCATGTTTCTTTCTTTCTTTTAATATTTTTCAAGATAAATTAAGTGGAGATTTACATTTCAGATCATCCAATTGGTACATAACAACTTAAACTACTTACCAAAACACTCAGTAGCTTGCCCTGCTGTCCTCATTTGATTTCTCCCCTCCCTCTTATGGAATGCTATCTTCCACTTCACCCAAGGGAACTCTTTTCTACCCCATGTTGTTTCTTTACTCCTTGATTTAAAAAAATACTTTTATTGGGGGCTCTTGCATCTCATCACAATCCACGATTCATCCAGTGGGTCAAGCACATTTGCACATATACCGCCATCACCATTTTCAAAGCAATCTCTTCCCACTTGTGCCCTTGATATCAGGTCCCAATTTCTTCCTCCTCCTTCCTTCCCTCACAAATCATTGATAAGAGATATAGATTATTATTTTCATATCTTACATCATCTGCTGTCAGTCACCACCCACTTTTCTGTGGTGCGTCCCACATGGAGGGGATTATAGGTTGATCCTTGTGATCAATTCCCCTCTTCTCCCCGCCACCCTCCCCTAGTCCTCCTAGTATCTCTACTCTCATTATTGGCCCTGAGGGGTTATCTATCCTACATTCTCTGTGTTGTGAGTTCTTATCTGTAGCCGTGTGCATGCTCTGGTCTAATCCGATTTTTGAGGTAGAATTGAGGTCATGATAGTGGGGGGAAGGAAGAACAAAGAATGAGAGAGAAATCCTGTGTTTCATCAGTGCCATACTGCACCCATACTGCCTCATCTTTTCCCTGTGACCCCTCTGTGAGAGTGTGTCCAATTGTCTACCTCCCGCCATTCACATTGGGTAGGATTTTGTTCTGGGGCTTAGCTGCCTGATACTTGATCCCATCAATAATTCATGATCATACAGGCTGGTGTGCTTCTTCCATGTGAGCTTTGTTGCTTCTTAGCTAGATGGCCATTATTTACCTTCAAGCCTTTAAGACCCCAGACACTATATCTTTTGATAGCCAGTCACCGTGTTTCATTTTTCCTTCTCATATGCTTAGTAACCATCAAAGTCGATTCCTTGGGTATGAACGCCTTTGTCTTTTGTAACAGCCAGGGTCCATGTTTTAACCACCCTGCTCATTGCCTCTCATAAACGGACACGTGTCTGAGGAAGGACAAACAAAAAAATTCGTTGTGGCATTTGCTCTGAGAAGGAAAGTGGGTGTCCGAAGGCAAACCACCTACCCGGACCACTGTGCTTTTACTACTCAATACTGAGAACCTAAGTGAAAAGGAGATCAAGAATGTGATCAATGTAAACCCGACCAAGGAGAACACCTCCAAGATATATTGTTACTGTGGAGCAAAAACAGACAAACACGAGGTGAACAATAGTGTGCAGAGCACGTTCCTGTTTGGTTTGTTATTATTATTTTAAAGAAAGGATTCTAAGACAATGTTATCTCTTGGAGGGAACAGGGTACCTGACATGTTAGAAGTTGCTTTCCAGGATATGCTCCTGTATTGCCTGGAATTGTTCCTTTAAATTTTTAGTTTTCAAATTATATGATGGATCTTCCTAATAATAAAACAATTTTAAAGAACAAATAAGTCCCGAATTCTTCTCCTTTGTAGCCCTGATCAACGACCCCTCATCTCTCAGAGACTCAGTGTCTTCACCTGTGAAACGGGAGCAACACTGCTTCTTGTAAGATCGCTGTGAGAATAAGCGAGACCCCATGTACGAAGCGTCGGCCCCACGAAGAGGTTCCCTATGTCACTGAAATCTCATTCAACTTCATTAAAACAGCAAACAATTTCAGAAAGAACCAGGAAGACACTAAGTTACCATGGTCTCATGACAAGACTATTACCAATGTTTCCCAGTGACTAGGAAGCCAGGATGCCCCAGCCCCGAGTCCCATCTTGTGGAACAGCACTGACCTAGGAGGCAGAGGGTCCCATGTGGCCAAGACTTGCTGCTTTGGATCAGGATGCTCAGTCCCAGCAGTTAGCTGCAGCTGCAATGACAACAGAAACCAGCTCCTTGAGCGCCAACACAGCCCTGCAAGATGAGTAGTGTCCTGTGATGCACAATGGTGGTGCCGGGAAGAGGAATGCCTTCTGAAGGGGTAGGAACTAGTCCTGGTCTGGTTTTGGTGTCTGAACCATAAATAATCTGGTAATTGCTCCTTCTCTTCTATTTTCTGGTAGAGATTGAACTTAGTCTCAGAGCTGGTCTGACACTAAGTCTATGAACTGCTGATTAGAAAACAGACTGTCAATAGGACCCAGGAATCCCATTGCTAGATATATATTCCAGATTGAAATAAATCAACCCTAGAGGAACATTATTAGATGATACGTTATAAAAAGGAAAGCTTTTCACACTCAAAGAATCACTTTCAAGTGTTGCTAGGGTTAAAAGTGGTGGGAATGCAAATTACAAACGAGAGGTTATGCTTATATAAACTTGGGTGAAGGAGAAGACAAGATACAATTAAGAGTGAAGTCAGCCAAAGTGATGGAGTCAAGAGAAAACACTGGCAGGAGTGCAACAGTTAACAGTAATAGAGGGACATTGTTATATACATCATTCAACTATAGTGATTTCCCAGTAAATGCATGGATCAACACACATGGGGAAACCAGTGTGGAGGGAGAGTAGGATTGTATATACGTGCTTACATATATTTGACAGATACTTCTACATGTATGCATACCTTTACTGAAAATGTATCCATGGGGGAAACCAAGAGCAACAGGCATAGCAAACTTGACAATGTTCTACATCCTACTTTGGTGAAGAGTGACTGGGGTCTTCATAGCTGGAGAGCAGCAACTGAAGTGTCATGATCGGTTTCTCCTCATCTCCAGGTAAGGATACTAAAGAAAACTGAAGATGTAGAGAAACAATTACCCCCATGGAGTAAAGGCCCAGAACATCAGCTTTCTCATCTCTGAATCCAGAAGAATTAGATGATGTCCTGCCAGCACAACAAACTGCCTGGAAGGAATTACAGACAAGGTCCTCGATAGACCGAGATACAAATGTGAAATAAAACTAACGCTCACAAACAAACACAGGAAACAGGCTTACTTCTTGGATAAAGAGTACTGAAGCCCCAGGACTATGGAGATTATGCTCCTTAGAAATCCTTGAGGTCTACAGCGGATTTTCCTCGTGTGCCTCCATTTTTAACGAAATAAAACAAAACAAACTTGCTGCCATCGAGTCAATTCTCACTCATAGTGACCCAGTAGGGCAGGGTAGAACTGCTCTGTGAATTTCCAAGTGTAACTCTTTATAGGAGTAGAAAGCCCTTCTTTACCCCTAGTGGTCCCAAACTGCTGGCCTTGTAGATGGCAACCCAAGGCATAACCACTACTCCACCATGGCCGTTCGCAATCCTTGATATCTGGAACAGGCTCGATTTTTAGCCAAATAAAAATAGGTCTCAATGGGGTCACAATAATTTCAGGGAAGTAGGGCTTCTATTGGCTAATCAACGACGTGAGGTCAAAATGTCAGCATTTACACAGAGACAAAGTTCAGAAGGGCTAGGAAAGCGGAGGAATGTAAATTCAAACGAGAGATGAATTGGCAAAAGTGAATTTACAGTGTGGTGATTACAATCAATGACAGGACACAGAATGCATATCAACTGTAAAGTGGGACACTAATTTGCCCTGTAAACCTTCACTCAGTCATAATAAAATCACACACACATGTTCCTGCACACACACACAAACACACACACCACAATCAGATAGTCAATGGTGTCCTGGGTCAACAGAGCATAGGGAGGTCAGGTCAATTCTGAGCAGGACTGTGCCTTATCACCTGACTTGAAGGACTTTTCACATCTCATCTTTTGGACGATCACGAAGAGTGTCCAAGATCCCTGAAGACAAGTTGGTGCATAAGCACACAATGGTGCATAAGCACATAGGAAATGTGGTGAAGGAAGCTGATGATGCCTGGCTATCAAAAGATATAGCATCTGGGGTCTTAAAGGCTGGTAATTAAACAAGCAGTCATCTAGCATGGAAGAGACAAAGCCCCCATGGAAGAAACACACCAGCCTGTATGACCATGAGATGTCGAAGGGAGGAGGTAACAAAAGTTCAGAAACACACGTCCAACTTGATGTGAAGCGGCATGGATTCCCTAGAGATGCAAAACTCACCTGTCCAGTAGTAATCCCACAGTACCACTCAGAAGGAGACACTCAAAGGGGAAAGGATGATTAAGTCAGGAGAAGGTATGGTACTCATGAACCACGTGCTTATCCACCGGTTCGTTAATATTTCCTTCCCTTAGAGGACAGGCTGTGATTTGTTTTACCTCGTTAATCATGTTAGATTCGTGTATGTTCATTTGTGCATTTAAGATCCTTCGGTACATGAAGCTCAGGATAGGTGACGCTGCAGAAACTGTTACCTGAGTAATGGTTTTCTAAGGGTAAAGGAGGGGGCGGGCATGAAGGAGAGGAGTTTGGAGCAGATAGCATTGATGATTGTATGACCCCACTGGATGGGATTGAACAACAGAATTGTATATAAGTAGACATTGGATTTTAGAAGATATTTCAATAGAACTATTATTTTTTTTTAAAGCAGCATATTGTCCAAACGGATTTGCCTCCACTGTGGTCCTCATCAGAGTTTCTCAAAAGCAACGACAACAACAACAAAATACACAATAAAGAGAACTTAGTCTGGAGATCTAAAGCTGTGGTTCCCAGATTGGGACAAACGGCCCCGAGTAGATGCTGTAACTGTTTAGGGAACCTCAAAAGCAGATGGCTATGTTTTGTCTTGGATTGTGGCCTCTAGTAGAAATGTTTATAATGGCCAGGGGAGGCTGGGACACATTTAGTATTTTTCTGAAAATTTGGCAGTAGGCCAAATTCCTTTGGGAACCTCTGACCTAAATGCAGGAAAGCATCACAGCAATGTACAGCAATCACAGTATGGCAAGCTGACAGACAAATGGTGGCTTGGAGTTCTAGTCTCCCCAATCGTGAGAAAGTAAATTTGTTTATGAAAGCGATCAACCACTGTGGTATTTGTGTTATAGTAGAAGTAGATAAGATATTTACTGTCTTAAGAATCAAGTGGAGTTCTTATTAATACATACGTTTCCAACCCTGGTTTTCACCTTTTTGAAGAACAGGATCTTGGAAAACAGTCTATCTAAATTCACTAGCAATCAAATTATGTCGCAAAATGTCATGGTGAAGTCTCATTGATAGTTAGGATCCAAGGACAACGAAAGCTATAATCTCACTGCCATCGAGTGGATTCCCACTCCCAGCAGCCCTGCGACAAGACAGCACTGCCCCTGTGTGTTTCCAAGACCGTAAATCTCTGTGGGAGTAGAAACCCTCGTCTTTCTCCCTCTGAGTGGATGATGGTTTCAAAGTGCTGACCTTGTGGTTAGCAGCCCAGTGCATAACTACAACGCCACTAGGGTGCCTGATGGGGCAATAAAGGTTAGGTATAGAGGCTAGGAGGGAAAGCAACCACAAGACGGTTCATTATTACTGCAAGATGGTCCATTATTAAGCTGACCACAGTTTCACAAGAAAACTTATCTGCTTGTCCAATTCCACAAGAGTATTCCACAGAAAAGTTTTGCCAAATGAACCATTATTTTTTTGAATGGTTATCTAAGTGGTGAAAGGTAAGGAGATTATTTACTGTCTTCTTCTTATATCTCCTCTTTTGCTGGTTAACGTTTTCTTACGAGGGATTAGCTCTGTCATGACCTGAGATTCTTGTCTACCCCTATTGAGGGGGAAGCCCAGTTCTCACAGACTCATTAAATCAGGGTGGTAGCAGAAGAGCAATTCCCCCAATGCAGGCAGAAGATATTTGAAGATTTTGAATTTGAAAAGCAAGGGCAAAAGTGGACATTCAATATATTTAAGAACCAATAGCAAGTCCTAATTAAAATGAGACACTAATGTAGAAAAAACCTCCAGTCCATTAAAAAAGACCTGACATACCAAATTTATAGAAACGGAGAAACCTTTAAGAGTGTCACTCAAAGACACCCTTCATTGTGGAACTAAAGCCGCCCCATGGTTGGTAGTTCAAAGTCACCAGCAGCTTGGGAGAAAGCTGGAGCTTTCTACTCCTGTAAACAGTTGCAGCATTAAATCCACAGGGGTCGCTACGAGTCAGCATTGACTTGATAGCACTGAGTGACAAAGCCACTCCCAGAGGTCACCCTTCAGCCGAGCAGTGGATTGGCCTGTAGAATATACAAAACCCAGGAGGCAGGTAATATTGGTAACATGTTTCTTCAACAACACCCGGTACCCTCTAAACAACATATAAGGAAGTTTAAACAATTCCTTTTTAATCATTAAAAATCTGATACTGCTATTGGCGTCATTCATAAAATGCCAATTAGTTCTGAGTACATCTCGAGCATGTTATTGTTGCCAATCCCTCCAGCCTCTTGTTTAGAAACATGGCATTTTATATGTATCCTAGAGGTTAGCTGAATGAAGTCCAGAAAGCAGAATTCCGGGAGGAAACTGTTGTCATGAATCCAAACCATTTCAAATTCCCAAAAGCAGCCAGGAAGAAAGATTCAGATTGCTGATGATCCAGCCTAATAGACAACATCATGACAACACAAGAAAGATTGAAGTTATCCACAGTTTCATTTTACTTACATCTAGAATCAGTGCCCGTGCAAGCAGCAGTCAAGAAACATCAGTAATAAGATCACACAAAAACAACCAATCACATGGAAATTGAACAACACATTACTTAAAATCCACTGGGTAATTAAAGAAACTAATGGCAATTAATAGTAATAAATGCACATATCAAAAAAGAACACTACAAAATCAACACTTTATCTGAAAACCTATATCAATTAGAATAATAACAGCAAAACCCTTAGTCAACAGAAGAAAAGAAATGATAAACATAGGAACAGAAATAAATGATTCAGAAAATAATAAAATAAATAAATGAGGCAAGAAGTAGTTCAGTTAAAAGAATTTTATTTTATTTTTTATGAATCAATGGATGAGGGGGATCTTACCGGTCTGATAGCAATAGATACATTAATTGCATCAAGCACATTCATACATATGTTGCTGCCATCCTTTTCAAAACATTTTCCTTCTACTTGAGCCTTTGGTATCAGCTTCTCTTTTTCCTTCCCTATCACACCCTCCCTTCCTCATGAATATTTGATAAATTATTGTGTTCATATCTTTTTAAAAATTAAATACTTTAATTGGGGGCTCTTACCTCTCTTCTCACAGTCTGTACATCCTTCCATTGTTGTCAAGCACACGTATACATATGTTGTCATCACCATTTTCAAAGCATTTTCTCTGTCTTGAGCCCTTGATATCAGCTCCTCATTATCCCCATCCCTTCCTTCCTTATGAACCTTTGATAAGTTATAGATTATTATTTTCATATCTTACATTGTCCTCCGTCACCGTTCACCCATTTTTCTGTGGTTTGTCCCCCTGGGAGGGGGTTAAAGGTTGATCCTTGTGCTTGATTCCCCCTTTCTTCCCCCACTTTCCCCTTATTCTCTTGGTAGCTCTATTCTCATTGTTGGTCTTGTGGGCTTTATCTCTCCCAAATTCCCTGTGTTGCCAGTTCTTATCTGTAGCACCGAACATGTTCTGGTCGAGTCTGATTTGTAAGGGATAATTGACATGATAGTGGGGTGGAGGAAGCATTAACGAGCTAGAGGAAAATTGTATGTTTCATCAGTGCTATACTGTGCCCTGACTGGCCCATCTCTTGCTTATGACCCTTATGTAAGGGTATGTCCAATTATCTACAGATAGACTTTGGGTCTCCACTGCACACACAGGCAAGTACCCCATTCACCTTGGCATGGTTTTGTTCTGGGTCTTAGATGCCTGATACATGATCCCATAGATACCTCATGATCACACAGGCTGGTGTGCTTCTTCCATGTGGGCTTTGTTGCTTCTCAGCTAGGTGGCCGCTTGTTTATCTTCAAGGCTTTAAGACTCCAGATGCTGTATCTTTTGATAGTCGGGCACCATCAGCTTCCTTCACTACATTTGCTTATGCACCCATTTTGTCTTCAGTGACTGTGTTGGGAATGTGAGCATCACAGAATGCCGCATTGTTAAAACAAAGTGTTCTTGTGTTGAGAGGTTTCATGAGTTGGGGCCTAATGTCCATCGGCTACCTTGATGGTAAACATATAGATATAAATCCCCAGATCTAGTTCCCTATCATTCTATATAAATATGTTTCTATATGGACACGACTGTATTCAGACCTCTATAAATGTCCTTTGCCTCCTACTTCTTTACACTATTTCCATTTTCTTTCCTCTTGTTCTACTATGATGTTTGGCCTTCATTCAGGTTTGGCTCTCATTCCTCACTGCTCCATTGCCCTTGATTAAGCCCCACTAGCAATCCTATGCCCTTCTCTCCAATGATTTTTAGTTCACTTGTTTCCTCATGCCTGGGTTAGTTGATCCCCCCCACCCCGCTCTTTTCTCCTACCTCCCCCTCACCCGTGTCGCCCTGGAATCATCAGCCCCGTTGTTTTCATCTCCAAATTGTTTATCCCACCGATCTTATCCAGATAGACATGCAGAGACATTAATAAGTGCAAAACCCAGGCAAAGCCAAACAAAAGAACAAAGGAAGACAAAAACAACAAAGCAACAACAACAAAATCAGAATAACAACAAAAATAAAGCCAAGGACCAAAAAGGAACTATCAATAGTTAAAGGTCTTTTTTTTTTTTTTTTTTACTTTTAGGAGTGTTTTCAACTCAAGATAGGGTGGCACACTCTGTCCCCAAAGTCTATTTTCAGTATTCCCTGTGGATTTCATTGCTTTGCTCCCCTTGCTCTCGTGTTGTATGCCCTTAGTGATTCGAAACAGTGTGATGGGTTCAGATCAGGCACAATTCGCCACCGTGTCTCCATTGTTGATCCACGTCATGCTATGATTCACTGAGGGACATCATGCCTCGTAGTCAGGTCGGCCCTTTGGTTCTCTCTGTGCGTTGTCTGCGCTGAGCAGGAATATCGTCCTCGGGCTTGGTAGGCCAGGATGTTTTACCCTCATTCTCCATACCACTTTGTTTTTCCTCAGTGCTCTAATCAGAAGTGCCCCTCTCCCCAAGATGTAGCTCCAGTGCTGTCCTTTGAAGTGCATTCTTCTTGTGGGGCGGGTGGTCCATATGGTGGGGATTGGGACCCGCCCTGCAGAGCTCTCTATTGGTTCTCTGGTAGGTGCCCCTATGTTGTATTCACATTATGGCGCATTGGGTTGAAGCCTGGAGTATGCCCCTCTCCTGTGGAGGTCTAAATAATACCCTCCCCTTGGGTGTGTTAGTGCCCTGCTCCTGCCTTCCCATGTCTTTTTCCCCTCTCTTTCTTTCCCCCTCCTAGTTAGTGGTCTGCCTGGATTGGGTTTTGCTCCTGCCATAGTACTTGGATCTCAACCCAGGGATGTATGTATATAGGCACTTTTCCGCTATGCCCATATTTTTTTAAGCTTATGTCAGTGGACTCATGTACTTGTGCTTTTGTCCTTGACTTACTTCACTAAGTATGATTTCCTACAGTTGTTCCCATGCGGCAATGTGCTTATGTGTTCATCACTGCATTTTAGGGATGTGTAGTACTCCATTGTATGTATGTACCATAGTTTTTGATCCATTCGTCTCTGATGGAAATTTGGGTTTTTTTGAACTCCTTGCAATTGTGAACTGTGCCGCAATGAACATTGGAGCACAGATGTCTGGCCGTGGTTTGTTTCTTGCCTCTTCTGGTTATGTGCCCAATAGGGGCATTGGTGGGTCGCATGATAGCTCAATCACCATCTATTTTAGATACTGCCAAATTGATTTCCATAATGGCTGTACATAGCCACAGGTCCACCAGCAGTGGATGAGAATTCCTATCTCACCACAGCCCCTCCAACACGTGTTCCTTTGTAATTTTTAATTGGGCTATCTTTGAGGGTATTAGGTGGTATCTCAGTTGTTTTAATTTGCATTTCTCTTAGGACTAATGATCAGAGATGAAAATAATGGGAACAATGGTTCTGGGGGGGATACGGGAGACAGAGAGGGGGGAGAAAGGAAATGGTGGGGGAGGGGTGGAGGAACAACCTAGGGACAAGGAAACAACAAGTGAACGAAAATCAATGGAAGGAAGTTTGTAGGATGCCCAGTGGGGCTCAATCAAGGGCAATGGAGCAGTTAGGAATTACTAAACCCAAATGAGGCCGAACGTGATGGTGGGACAAAGGGAAGTAAAAAGGAAGCAGAGCAAAGGACCAGGAAGCAAAGGATATTTACAGAAACCTAAGTATAGATTTGTACATAGGTAAATATATATATATATAATGTGAGGTGAATATTACTATGTACTCATATCTATATGTTAAGAATTAGGGTTGCAGATGGACATTAGGCCTCAACTCAAGTATTCCCTTAACACAAGAGCACTTTGTTCTAACAATCCAGCATTCTGTGATGCTCACCTTCCCAACTGGATCACTGAAGAAAAAATGGGTGCATAAGCAAATGTGGTGAGGAAAACTGATCGTGTCGTGCTATCAAAACTTATAGCGTCTGGGGTCTTAAAGGCTTGAAGATAAACAGAATCAGCAAAGCCCACGTGGAAGAAGCACACCAGCCTGTGTAATCATGAGGGGCTGATGGGATAAGCAGAGGTCCTCAAACTACGGCTCGCAGGCCACACAGGGCCCACGGGCCACACGTGGCCACGTGAGGACATTTTTCCGGCCCTCATGGTGTTTTTGCCCCATTTTGTTTTCTACTTCGAGATAAGATATGTGCGGTGTGCAAAGGAATTTATTCACAGTTTGTTTGTTTTTTTTAACTATAGCCTGGCCCTCTGACAGGTCTGACAGAAAGTGAACTGGCCCCCTGTTTAAAAAGTTTGAGGACCTGATAAGGTATCAGGCATCTAAGACTCAGAATAAAACCATACCCAATGTGAATGAGGGGGGCGGGGCATGGAGTGGAGACATAATACCCATCTGTAGACAATTTTACATCCCCTCAAAGAAGGGTCCCAGGGAAGAGATGAGCCCGTCAGGGTTCCGTATAGCACCAATGAAACACACAGCTTTCCTCTAGCTCTTTGGTGCTTCCTTCACCCCCTATCATGACTTCAATTCTACATTACAAATTGGATTAGACCAGAGCATGCAAACTGCTATAGATCAGAGGCTGCAACAGAGGGAATCCAGGAGAGATGAACCCCTCAGGGTCAACAAGAAGGGTAGAGATATCAGGAGGATTAGGGCAGAGTGGGGGGAGAAAAGGGGAAATAATCACAAGGATCAATCTATATCCCTCTCCCAGGGGGACAAATAACAGAAAAGCGGGCAAGGGACAATGGAGGATGATGTAAGATAAGGAAAAAATAATCTATAAATGATCAAAGGTTCATGAGGGAGGGGGAAAATGCGAAACTGATATGAGGAGCTTAAGTGGAAAGAGAATGCTTTAAAAATGATGATGGGAGCATATGTGCAAATGTGCTTGACACATTGGAGGTATCTGTGGATTGCGTTAAGAAATATAACAGCTAATTAGGGTGCGAGGTAGTACCGATGAAGAACACAGCTCTCCCCCAGATCCTGGATGCTTCCTCCCCCCAACTACCATGATCCGAATTCTACTTTGCAAGGCTGGATAGGGCAGAGGCTGTACACTGGTACATATAAGGGCTGGAGGTACAGAGAATCCAGGGTGGAGGATACCTTCAGGACCAAGGTTGTGAGGGACGATGCTGGGAGAGTGGAGGGTGAGTGGGTTGGAAAGGGGGAACTGATTACAAGGATCCACATGTGACCTCTTCCCTGGGAGAGGGACAGCAGAGAAGGGGGGAAGGGAGACTCCGGATAGGGCAAGATATGACAAAATAACGATGTATAAATTACCAAGGGCACATGAGGGAGGGGAGAAAGGGGAGGGAGGGGAAAAAAACAGAGGACCTGGTGCAAGGGGCTTAAGTGGAGAGCAAATGCTTTGAGAACGATTGGGGCGGGGAATGTATGCATGTGCTTTATACAATTGATGTATGTATATGTATGGACTGTGGTAAGAGTTGTATGAGCCCCTAATAAAACGTTTAAAAGAAAAAAAAGAAATCCATATTTGTCAAACTGGCTGCAGCGCCAGGCCAGGCGCAGAGGCCGCAGAGGCAGTGACGAGGGCGGCGTGAGAGCGAGGCTCTGGCCCTGCGCAGGCCCAGGCCAGCGGCGGCTGGGAGGGCAAGGCCTGCTGACCTGCAGGCCAAGAGCAAGCGGCAGCGGCGGCAAGGGGCACAGGGGTTCCTGGGAGGCGCAGCGTCCGGCCCTGGCCCGCGCCCGCCGCCCCTTCCCAGCGCCGCGGCAGACCGCACAACTTGTGGCCAAAGTTTGGCCCCAGCCTCCGGAGTGCGCAGGGCGGCCCGCGAAGTTGGCTGTGGCCCCTGCCGCGGCTCGGGCCGGCCCATGGCCCGTGCGCCCCCGCCGGGGCCCCCGGGCGGCCGGGCTCCTGCCCCCTGGGCCCCCGGGCCTCGCCGCTAGTGCGTCTCCTCCGGCCCCGGGCCCGCGCACGCGTGGGAAAGTTGGCCTGGAACCGGCCCGACCAGTTCCGCTGGCGCGCGGACCGGCCGCAGAAGTTGGTGCTGCAAAACTTTTTGGGGGGGTTCCGCGGGAGCCCCCGTGCGTCGGGACCGGATGCACGCCGGCTAGCGACCCCTGGGCCGAGAGAGGTACCCCCAGAGCGACGCGCAGTGGGGGCGCCCCGGCCCTGCTGCCCGGGGGCTATGGCCATGGTGGCCGGAGGCTGGGGCGGTCCCGGCGGCCGTGGAGACACGAATGGCGTGGACAAGGCGGGTGGCTACCCGCGCCACCCACCGAGGAGGACTCGGACTCGCTCCCGGAAGCCCAGATAACCTGTGTGCGAGCTGGCGGCGCGGCTGCTCTTCAGCACAGTGGAGTGGGCGCGCCAAGCGCCCTTCTTCCTCGAGCTGCAGGTGGCTGGCCAGGTGGCCCTGCTGCGGCTCAGCTGGAGAGAGCTGTTCAGTGCTGAACACAGCACAGTGCCCCCTGGCGGCATGCGCGCATTCCTGGTCTCAGAAACGTTTCTTGCGCGAGCCCATTCACGGAACGGGCTTTCAAATGATGCGTTCCAGCCACTGGCCCAACTGTGAGTGCTCCACCGTTGCCTGATCTGGCAGCTAGAGGTGTACGCTCTGGGTTTGACCTTCGGCTAAAGCCTCAAAACCCCAAGCAAGGCTAATGAGTATCATGCCCCTACTCAAAGCCTAGCACCTCCCCCCTTTTTGACACCACCCCTTTTTTGGCGCCTCCCCTAGTTTTTTGACGCTGCACCTCTTTTATATTTTCGTTTTCTTTTTTTCCCTTCTTTTCGACACTTGCCATCTTCACCACCTGCTCTGATGGGCAACTCCCTGGGCCGTCTAGGCTCCCGGGCTCAGCACCCAGAACCAGGTGCCCAGGTCCCTCCCAGGGCCCCCAGGAGCCTGCAGGTGGCACGCAGAGTTGGCCTAAGGCCCTGGGATGGCCGAGGTTCCCCAGTTGTGTCTTCCAATGGACAGGATCACAGGCCATCCTTCATGCCAGCACGGGGCCTGCTTCGGCGCTCTCTCCCAGCCCTCTGGAGGCGAAGACCACCGATCGTGCAGACCCTGCGGTCCTTCTTGGGGGTCTACACCTCTGTAGGCAGTCTTCACCCTTGGAGGAATCGCGGGAGGGCTGCACCCCACCGCAACGTGTCCCGCAGCTCCATCAGGGCCGTGAGTCAATGGATTCGATCTTGGGTCCCCGAGCAGGCTGTCACATCTCTGCGGCCACCAAGCCCCCGGGGTGTCCAAGGTCCTAGCACAGAAGGGGTCCAGAGGGAGAGCAGGTTGGAGAGGTCCAGGCAGCAGACAGACATCACCATCCCAGAGGGGCCAGCTGGTCGGAATAGGGGCCCTGGTGGCACCAGGAGGATGTGTTCCCTCTGTCAGCCCTGGCATGGCCACGGTGCGGACACTTCCTCCTGTTCCAGGTCTGAGTCCAGGAAAAGACACCTCCATCCCAGGAACTCAGGACAAGATGCCATCCCAATAAGGCATACCCCGGTCCTGAGCTCCTGCTGTACCAGAAATCCCATCAACAGTTCCTATAGCTCCTCCCGAGGCTCCCCACCCCTCAAGAGGAGGAGGGTTCCTGCCACACCTCATTCCCTGTTGCTGCCACCTAGGTCTCTGAAAAGAGATCAAGAGGAGACCCAGGAATGGTTCCTATCAGAATCAGCTGTGGCTCAGGGGAAAGGGTCATATGAACCACTGTCAAAAATGAGCCCAGAGCAGACACACACCTTGAGGGGCTGCTCACCCACACGTGAAACATCGGGGCCCAAGAAGCGCAGGTTTCCCCTGCTGAGACCGAGGACAGGGGACCCTCTGGTGCTGCCTACAGCTCCGGATACAGGAAAATCCCTCGCTGAGGAACACCGGGACGGGGACAAGAGGGCTGTGCCCCAGCGCCTCCACCAGGCACTGGATAGTGACACAGGAACCAAGTCAGACTGTAGTGCCCTGCCACTTTCAAGCACGGCCCTACTGCCTGATAATCTGCCTGCTCTTCCAGCATCAGCCCTGCCAGCCACCCACCCAAGTCAGCAACAAGAGACTAGGAAAATGCAGGGATCCCAAGGTCCACTGGTCGAGTGGATGCCTGCTGGACTGGCCTCCTCCAGCAATCCCCTCTTATTGTCACCACCTCGCTCAGCCACTGGCTCATACATGCTGCCGTCGGCCCCTTTCATCCTGGTGGTTCCTGCAGCACTGTCACCCTGGATCAGTGCTGCCTGGTCTACAGGACCTCCATTGTCTAACACGCTTGCTGCCCCTTCACCAAATGTGGGAACGACTACTGGAAGCACTTTTTCTCACCTGCCTGGTCCCGCTGTTCTCTTCTCCACTGCTGCCCACAATGGATGGACAAAGCTACCCAAATCAATACCTGGGTATTCTGCTGTGTCCTCCTCAGGCCTCCCTTTTCTGAGCAAGACGCTAATCTCTCCTGCAGCTGTGACCCTGAAAATGGGGGCTGCTTCACACAGGGCTAGTTCCACCAGCACAACGACAGGCTTGCTCCCCCAGCCTGCTGCTGAGAGTGAGATCAGCCCGATGGAAACAGGTCCATCCCCCCAACCGGGTCCTTCTTCCAGGACCAAGTCCTCCACCAGCAAATCTGCAGGCTTGCTCGCCAAGCCTGCTGCTGGCAGTGAGGTGACCCCGATGGAAATTGGTCCATCACCCCAACAGGGTCCTTCTTCCAGGACCAAGTCCTCCCTCAGCCAATCTGCAGGCTTGCTCCCCAAGCCTGCTGCTGGCAGTGAGGTGACCCCGATGGAAATTGGTCCATCACCCCAACAGGGTCCTTCTTCCAGGACCAAGTCCTCCCTCAGCCAATCTGCAGGCTTGCTCCCCAAGCCTGCTGCTGGCAGTGAGGTGACCCCGATGGAAATTGGTCCATCACCCCAACAGGGTCCTTCTTCCAGGACCAAGTCCTCCACCAGCCAATCTGCAGGCTTGCTCCCCAAGCCTGCTGCTGGCAGTGAGGTGACCCCGATGGAAATTGGTCCATCACCCCAACAGGGTCCTTCTTCTAGGACCAAGTCCTCCACCAGCAAATCTGCAGGCTTGCTCCCCAAGCCTGCTGCTGGCAGTGAGGTGACCCCGATGGAAATTGGTCCATCACCCCAACAGGGTCCTTCTTCCAGGACCAAGTCCTCCCTCAGCCAATCTGCAGGCTTGCTCCCCAAGCCTGCTGCTGGCACTGAGGTGACCCCGATGGAAATTGGTCCATCACCCCAACAGGGTCCTTCTTCCAGGACCAAGTCCTCCCTCAGCCAATCTGCAGGCTTGCTCCCCAAGCCTGCTGCTGGCAGTGAGGTGACCCCGATGGAAATTGGTCCATCACCCCAACAGGGTCCTTCTTCAAGGACCAAGTCCTCCACCAGCCAATCTGCAGGCTTGCTCCCCAAGCCTGCTGCTGGCAGTGAGGTGACCCCGATGGAAATTGGTCCATCACCCCAACAGGGTCCTTCTTCCAGGACCAAGTCCTCCACCAGCAAATCTGCAGGCTTGCTCCCCAAGCCTGCTGCTGGCAGTGAGGTGACCCCGATGGAAATTGGTCCATCACCCCAACAGGGTCCCTCTTCCAGGACCAAGTCCTCCACCAGCCAATCTGCAGGCTTGCTCCCCAAGCCTGCTGCTGGCAGTGAGGTGACCCCGATGGAAATTGGTCCATCACCCCAACAGGGTCCTTCTTCCAGGACCAAGTCCTCCCCCAGCCAATCTGCAGGCTTGCTCCCCAAGCCTGCTGCTGGCAGTGAGGTGACCCCGATGGAAATTGGTCCATCACCCCAAAAGGGTCCTTCTTCCAGGACCAAGTCCTCCACCAGCAAATATGTAGGCTTGCTCCCCAAGCTTGCTGCTGGCAGTGAAGTGACCCCGATGGAAATTGGTCCATCACCCCAACAGGGTCCTTCTTCCAGGACCAAGTCCTCCCCCAGCCAATCTGCAGGCTTGCTCCCCAAGCCTGCTGCTGGCAGTTAGGTGACCCCGATGGAAATTGGTCCACCACCCCAACAGGGTCCTTCTTCCAGGACCCAGTCCTCCACCAGCAAATCTGCAGGCTTGCTCCCCAAGCCTGCTGCTGGCAGTGAGGTGACCCCGATGGAAATTGGTCCATCACCCCAACAGGGTCCTTCTTCCAGGACCAAGTCCTCCACCAGCCAATCTGCAGGCTTGCTCCCCAAGCCTGCTGCTGGCAGTGAGGTGACCCCGATGGAAATTGGTCCATCACCCCAACAGGGTCCTTCTTCCTGGACCACGTCCTCCACCAGCAAATCTGCAGGCTTGCTCCCCAAGCCTGCTGCTGGCAGTGAGGTGACCCCGATGGAAATTGGTCCATCACCACAACAGGGTCCTTCTTCCAGGACCAAGTCCTCCACCAGCAAATCTGTAGGCTTGCTCCCCAAGCCTGCTGCTGGCAGTGAGGTGACCCCGATGGAAATTGGTCCATCACCCCAACAGGGTCCTTCTTCTAGGACCAAGTCCTCCACCAGCAAATCTGCAGGCTTGCTCCCCAAGCCTGCTGCTGGCAGTGAGGTGACCCCGATGGAAATTGGTCCATCACCCCAATAGGGTCCTTCTTCTAGGACCAAGTCCTACCCCAGCAAATCTGCAGGCTTGCTCCCCAAGCCTGCTGCTGGTAGTGAGGTCACCCCCATGGAAATTGGTCCATCACCCCAGGAGGATGCTCACTCAAAGGTCGTAGCGACAGACACATCTACACACCTGCATCCTGCTGCTCACATGGGTGTCACAGCAAGGGGTACATCACAGGTCCCCCAGTCGCTCCTTCTGGAAACAATCTTGAGCAGCGGACAGCCCCGAGTGTTCCCTCAGACATCTCAGGCACCCGTCACTGGCAGCACTATACCTACCAGACAAGCCATGAGCCAGCCTGTGGTGTGTGCATCAGGCTCAAACCCCACATCAAACTTAGCGGTTCAACCTGGAGCCGCTAGCAGGCTGACATCCTCAGCCCTCCGTGGACAGCAGCCTGTCACAACAAGTTCCAAATGTTCATCCCAGACAGCCAATGTGGCAGCTCCAGCTTCGGGCCCAGGCTCAAGCTCCTCTGGGGTTAAGCCAGTGGGCACCAATTCATACCTTTCATCTGTCCTCAAGAGCTCAGGACAAAGACAGCCAGTTTTAGAGCCCAGTTCCCTCTTTGGAGCAATAAACCTGGGGGCAGACACAAAGAGGCCCCTTCCAAAACGCAGCGGAACAGGCTTGGGAATGAGCACCAGAGCTACTGGTACACAGAGCAATTCCACAATGAAGGTGGGATCCAGCCCTGGCAAGCCAAGCCCTGCGGTTGCAGGCTCTTCTGCACCCACCCTAAAACACCAGGACCCCGGAGCCACAGCTACCTCCAACAGACAGCAGATTCCTGGGAGCTCGCCCAAGCAGGGCTCCTCGATGGCAGGTGGAGGGCTGGCTACCAGTGACAGGCAGGCTTCTGGTTCCAGCACAGGCTCTGCTAATGCTCAGAATCCTGGGCCTCCTCACACGTCCAAAACACAGACCAAGCATCTCTTATCTACTCGTGCTACCTCACCCTCTGCTAAGAAACACTTATCAGATGGCAACAAGCGACCTCACACCAGGTCCAGTTCCTCTGACTCAGATACATGAAGGCGGGGCTAAGAGGAAGTAGCCAGTATGTACTTCCTCCCAGGGGGGCCTTTCTTGTACTCTGTCTAGGCCCTATTCTAAAACCTCCTGCTGAACACGCTGATCCTGGTGCAATCTAGGGACCAGACATGTACGATCTAAATGATCGAGGAGACCTGTTGTAAACCGAGTCCAGAGAGGAAGATGAGCACAAAGAATGGTCCTTGTGGGAGTGAATAGTGAGCTTGAACTCAACATGCTGAACTGTTTCTAGGTACGATTACTCTGAGACAACAAACTGGTGTCAACAGTTACTCAAGATCAGAGGTCAGGATGGAAGGTGGAGCCACAGAATGACATGTGTGCCAAAGCCTGCTCTAGCAGTCATTGGCGAGTCCTGGGAAACCGCCCCCCCCACCCACCCCGCGCAGCGCAGCGGGTGTTAAGCGGGCTCTTGGTCATTTCCAGTGGTGATGTCTCAAGGTGAAGCAATGTCTTGAGGTGAAGTGTTGAGATGTGTTTGAAAACGACGAGCTCTTGGGGAAGGCTGAGGTTTCACTGGATACTCGGCTGGATTAGTGGACACCCCCCATCCCCACACCACCCTGAGAAGCTCACAGAGGGATGCTGAGGATGCAAGGACATTCTATAATCCATGGTGGCCCTCAGTGACCTAGTTAACCATGTGATTCGTTGGCTACCGGACATGCGGGGGTTTACCAGCCTGGGAGGCTGATCTGGTACAGCAAGCACATGTCTGGGTTGTTGTGACTTGCATTGTACGCTTGTGGGCATCCACCTGGAGTCCTTAGGACAGCATTCCCACGGAAGTTTCTTGGTGGTTCCCTGTATTTGACACAAAGAAGTAGCTTATTTCCCAAAACTTTGTCTGGTGCTGCAGGACATTACAATGTGAGGATCTGTAGCTTAATTTAGGGTAGGAGGAAAACATGTGTGCAGATTGAGAGCCTTTTCATGCTTGTTGACTTGTTGAATGCAAACCAGATTGATTTAAGCAAGCTTTTCCCATTGTGCCTTGAGATGGGGAAGCAAAGTTACACTGACCTGAGGCTGTTTGCGCATGCCTGGGTGAAAAGTCTATGAGGAATGTACGGCGGAGGCCACCCTAAAACAATGACACACTTCCCATTCCTTAGTCTCTAAATGACTTAGTATATGCTAAAGTACTAAATGAAAACCATTTTAGGAACTGAGTTAAAAGTCATAGCATGGGCTAAAAAGCAAGAGTGAAAACAGGATGATTGGTAATAGGTTTTTGTGTTTTGTTTTGTTTTAAAAGAAAAAAAAGAGAGAATAGTTTTGTCTTCAAGTAAAATGTCTGGTTGTGCCAAAATATAAAGGATAGTAAAGCCCAACTTGAGGGGATGTAGTAAGTTATAAAAAGTTTTTAAACAAATAAACTTAATTTGCCTTAGTTTTCAATACCAGCAAATACTGCGTATGGTAAAAAGCAATGAGGTGTTTTAAAATCTTTACAGAGTAGATCAATGGTGGTGGATTATTCACAGGATAGTGAAAAAGGCTGGTAAACCTCTTCACTGCAGAATGCCATCTGACTGATAATACCTTGTATTAAAAAAGGAGGGAGAATCATAGTCTTTAAAAAGGTATAAACAGAGTGGACTCCAAACCCTGTGTCATGGCAGGTTTATAATGCCAATCAGTTCAAGTAAATGTTAACTATTATGTGAAATATATTTGGCCAGATAGAGGAAGTGTTCCCCAAAACAAGACCAGATTGGGACCCTAATACCTCTGCAGGAGATAGGAGCCTCACCCAATACTGCTCAACACTATAAAAGGGTCTGAAAGATGCAGGGGAAAAAAGCCTACCAATTTGTCTAAAGTCACTAAGGTTAAACAGGGGCCTAAAGAAAGCCCTACTGCCTTTCTTGAAAGGCTGCAAGAGGCTTACCAGGTGTACACACCCATAAACCCCAGCGCCCCGGCTAATCAGGCGGCTCTTGTTATGCAGTTTGTAGCACAGTCAGCTCCTAATATTAGAAAAAAGTTGCAAAAATTAGAAGGCTTTGAGGGTAAATCTCTCTCTGAGCTCCTGCCGGTGGCCCAAAAAGTTTTTGACAACAGAGAAGATCCAGCTGAGGCAACCCGAGATCTTACTCAAAAAATGGCAAAGGTGCTTCTAGCAACAGAAGCCAGGGCCCGCCGCACCTGGAGCCACCCCCCCCCCCCGCCAAAAAAAGAAAAAAGGAGATTTCGGCCAAACACAGCGAAGGCCCACCCAGCCGCGTTTAGGAAAGGATCAGTGTGCTGTGTTCAAGGAAGAAGGGCACTGGAAAAGCGAGTGCCCTAACCGAGGACAATGGAAACCCAAGAAACCCTCCATCCCTGTCTTAGTGGAGGAGCTGGAGTGACGGGGCCGGGGTTCAGCACACCCCCCACCCCCCTAAGCCCAGGGTAACTCTCATGGTGGAAAACAAACCAATCAATTTTTCAGTAAACACCGGAGCAACCCATTCAGTGCTCACCTCACCTATTGGGCCCCTCTCCAAGGACACTGCTAAAATTATTGGGGCCACGGGAAAAGTGAAGACATATCCATGGTCGTCAGCTAGAATTTCTAACCTGGGAAAAGGAACTGTGACTCACTCTTTCTTAGTCATTCCAGAATGTCCCACCCCCCTCCTCGGAGGAGACCTGCTCAGCAAGCTGAAGGCCACTATTTCCTTCAAAAAAGACTCCATGCAGGTACTAACGGGGGTCGGGGCCCTGCTGGTTTCGTTTCCAATTAAAGAAGATGAAGGATCTTAGCACAAGTAACTCCATTTTGATTTGGGAACTATGTTAAGTTCTTGAAACTTACCCTGTACCTACCCCCCCTCCCTTGAATAAAACCAGCATATTTTTACTAACAGCATGCTTGCTCAGTCAGCTTGCCCAACTCCCCCTCAACTCCCAGAAAATTTTAACAATTACTTCCTTTTCTTACAATCCCTTGTGTAAGCATAGTTATCCCCTTTTTTTCCCCTGTGCCTGTCAGAAAGGGGTATAAAAACACCACTCAAACTTCCCTCTGCGCGGCTTCAATAAAGCCTGCTTCTAAAACTTTCTTAATTGGATCTCTGGTTCTGTTTCGCTCCCAAATAAACCTTGCATTATGGTGTCGAGAACCTGGGATAGGTGTGTGGCTCCCCCCTCTTTTGGGGGTCCCCTGAGAGCCCCCCTATCTCCCCCAAATCTCCAGGACCTTCAGCTCTTGGATGCGTTCAACACCAACCTGCAGCTGCCCTGGTGAGTTCCCTTTTTTCTTTCCACTTCCCTCTATTCATCCAAGCTTGGTTTCGGTTTTTGAGCTCCGCCGGAGCCTTCCCATCCAAGAAGCTGCCGCGCCGGGAATTCTCCTTCCGTTGGCCCCAGGGGCCTTGGGCAGTGATTGTTCTTGAGACGTCTTGGCAATCCCTTCCCCACGTCTTTCACTGCTGTCCCAGCCAGGACTCACTTAGGGACACCTGAGTGACTCCTGCCTGGTCCTGCTCACCAGGAAAACCGAAACCTTGTTTTTGCTCACTCCCTCTCCCCCTTTCCATGTGGCCTTTTACCTAATGCACTGGCATTCACTTTCTGAAGGTCCCACCACTGACAGGACTATTGGCAATAAGGCCTCGCGGCATCTGCCCCCTCCAGACTGGACTAACTCTCAGAGGATTAGCCTAGAGCTGTTTAACCTGGCTGTGTACTTCCTATTCACACCTCTGCAGTGTCTGTAAGCTGCATCTCTATGTCTTCTCCTCCCTCTTATTCTCACCATGGGCGCCGGGCGCCTCCCCCTCAGACTGGACTAACTCTCATAGAGTTAGCCTAGAACTGTTTTTACCTGGCTGTGTGTTTCCTATTCACACCTCTGCAGTGTCTGTAAGCTGAATCTCTTTATCTTACTCTCACCATGGGCACCGGGCAGTCCAAAATTGACCCATTGACTCCACTGGGATGTCTCTTAAAAAACTTCTCCAGCCTGGGGTACAGCCAGACCTTGTGAAAGAAAAAAACGTGTTTTTCTTTCCCAAGTTGCCTGGCCCAAGTATCAGCTCGATAACCAGTTGCGTTGGCCTCCGACTGGCACTTTCAATTTCAACGTTTCACAGGACCTGGACAATTTCTGCAGGAGGACTGGTAAGGATTCTGAAGTCCCCTATGTGCAGGCTTTTTGAAGCTTGCGTTCCGCGCTCCCACCCCGAGCTCTGTAGCCACGGTTCCACCCACCAAATACTGTTAGCGCAATCCCCTCAGCAGAAACCTTAACATTCAAACCCCTGAAGAGCCAGCCAAGCTCCTCAGCACGCCGCTCTTGCCACCCTATCAGTCTCCCCTGCCCACTGCGCCTTCCTGTCATCCGTCCAATAGTTCTCCCCTATCCTCATCGGTCGCCTCTCCGTCCGATAGTTCTCCCCTGTCCTCATTGGTCGCCTCTCATACCCGTTCTCGCAACCCTCCTGCTGCCCTTTGCCCACTAAGGGAGATTGTGGGAACAGAGGGACTCATCCAAGTCCATGTCCCTTTTTCCTTACAGGACCTGTCACAGATAAAGACCCACCTGGGATCTTTCTCAGCAAACCTCTCTCAATTTATTAAAAAAATTTACTTACCTTACCCAAATGTATAATTTTACCTGGCATAACACCCAAGTAATCCTTGCTTCTACCTATACCACCGAAAAGAGCGTGAGCAAGTCTCTGATGCAGGTCGCCAGCTAGCAAACAAAGACCACGCTATCAACTCAAATGTCCCCTTGAAGGCACATGCCATCCCACTAAAAAACCCCGGTTAGAATTATCAGCCTGGCCAGGGGTCCGACCTTCCCCACAAAAAACAACCTAATGCTCTGATACCTCATTCAAAGCTTAGAAACCGTTTCCTGCAAGGTTGTCAACTGTGGCAAACTAAGGAGAGTCACCCAAAAGGCAGATAAGAAGCCTGCTCTCTTTCTTAACCGCCTCCAGGAGGCACTCACAGAGTACACTCGTCTAGACCCAGGGTCTAGAAGCAAGGCCTCTATCTTAGCCCCTCACTTCCTCTCTCACTCAGCCCCTGACATTAGAAAAAAGCTGAAAAGGGCTGAGGAGGGCCCTGAAGCCCCTGTACAGGATCTGGTGAAAATGGCATATAAAGTTTTCAACGCCCGGGAGGAGACGGCTGAGGCCACTAGCCAGGCGAGGGTCCAACAGATGGTTAGCTTCCATTCCCAAGGCCTGGTAGCAGCCCTAAGGCCGGCAGGTAATCCCGTCCATCGCCGCGTTCCCCAGGGGAGCTAGCACTTACCACCAAGGGCGTGCTTCAAGTGTGGCTGTGACGGCCACTGGGCAAAAACTTGCCCCAAACCCAAGCCTCCTACCAATCCTTGCCCACTGTGCAAACGGCCAGGCCACTGGAAGTCGGACTGCCCAACCCTGGCTCTGCCCCCCGCCCCGCAAAGCCGAGGCGCCGAAATCCAGGAAGTTCCAGACACAGAGCTACAAGGTATGGAGTTGCTGGGATTCATGGACTGAAGAGGCCCTAGCTCCTCGACTCCGGTAACCCTCGCCAAGCCCAGCGTCACGCTCAAGGTAACGGGTGAGTCCATCTCTTTTGATGGATTACGGGGGCTACCTATTCTGTGATCTCCTCTCACTCGGGCCTTACTTTTCCTTCCCAGATTTCTGTGGTGGGAATTGATAAGTCTCCCTCCACCCTTAGGCAAACCCAATCGCTGTTTTGCACGTTTAATAAAACTCCATTTTCGCACTCCTACTTGGTTATCCCCTTGTGCCCTGCTCTGTTACATGGTACTATCTCCCTCTCCAACAATGCTCTCCCCTTATCGCCCTCTTAGATCAGGCCACCTCCACAACCTCATCCCTGTCCCCAGATTCCAATTTCAAAAACCCACCGACTAAGCCTAAGGTTTCTTTTATTAAAAACAAAACTGGAATTGTTAAGCAGACCCAAGCAGAAGTAAGGAAGGAGTTCAACCAAATGTTCTGCTTCAGAAACCACAGCTTCAACAGATAGCTTCCTTTTAACTCTTCAGTGTTAGTTAAAAAAAGGGAAATTAAAAAAAAAATCACTGAGTTTTCATTGAAATGTATTAGTAACTCTCTTAAAACAACGTCTTTATGTTTTCCCAAGTTCCGAGCTGCAATGAGTAAACTGAAAACACAGTTGCCCTTGTTAAAATAAGATTAGTCCCAAGAAATTGTTTGTGCGTAAAGCAATTTTATCAGGATGTTATTATTACACTATGCCTTTTGCCCTTACCCGTTTGCGCGCGGACCCCCGCCCCCGGGAGCTGTCCGGCCTCAGTCCATTTGAAATACTTTATAGGCGACCCTTCCTTTTCTCCCCTTTCCCTCCCAGTAACAGCCCTCCATTAGCCTCATATTTACCATATTTGTCTTTACTACGCAACCTCCTTAGACAACACGTTAACTCCGTTATCCCTGAACCTTCTCCAGCCTCTCCCAACCTCCCAAAGTCAAGTACACCCTGGAGACACTGTATTAAATCTTTAACACCCAAACCTTTATCACCCCAGTGGGAAGGTCTGTACACTGTCATTCTCACCACTCCCTCGGCTGTCAAAGTAGTTGGTCTACACTCTTGGATATACCTCTACAGAGTCAAACCGGTAACCAAAGTTAATCGTGATCCCCAGTGGTCTGTTCAGTCTACTGGTCCTATGTCTCTCCGCCTCACTCGCCTCACCAAACCAGCCAGCTAAGCCTAGCATTAACTTCCCCTTTCGCCTGGAGGTTTTTTCTCACTGAAAATGTAACTAACCCCCAATATCGCCAGCATCACCTACTCACAGGAAAAAGTTATCTCCTAGCCACAGCTGATTGCCTGCTCGCCAGTTATTCCGGTCCAGCCTACTTTATTTTCACCTTGTTCAGACACAGTTCCAACTCCCCGAATGCGCACGTTCTCCCAGAACCAACTCCCCCCATCGTTTGTTTTCTATATGACCAAACCTCTAACCCCGCTTGTGCACAAAAATGGGTAAAACACAACACAGGGTGCCCCTAAAAGTCCTGCAATATTCACCATGCTCACCCCTACCCTATAACCAAAACCCACCTGTTCTTTTGGTCAGGAACACAATTCCCCTTAACCATCCCTGGCCCGTAAAACAACAGGTAGACCAAACCAGTCAAGGGAGGCTGGTATTTTAACTCCCACAGCACATATCCTAATGCTAAACTGTTCATATAAAGGTCGCTAGCCCAGGTCCAATCCACCATCCACCGTAATATTCAGATCCAGGAACATCAACTCATGAACCAAATTTCTATACCTTCCGATTCTCCCTTCTCCTGGCTCACCCTATTGCAACAGGGACTGACCATTGCCAACCTTGCTGGATTAGGCAACCTTTCCACCTGCCTCATGTGTGCAGCCCTGGAATGCCCTCCTCTAGCAGCAGCCCCAGTTGCCAGCTGGTCATCTGCCCTTAAGGTCTCCACCATGCAACCCATAATTATCCCCAATGTCCCTCTGTACTTCACACCAGGGTACGCACAGGTGCCCTTTGGCTACTCCAATGCATCCACTCAACTGTGCAACACCACAATGCCACCCTCCCAGCCAATAACAGCACCAGCAGCATTTTTCTTCTGGTGCAATTATACACTCACCAAACATCTTAACATCGGTAGCAGTTCTGCCCTCCTGTGTCTACCTGTCACTCTAGTTCCGCAGCTCACTGTCTACACCCCAGCTGAATTCCAGACCAGAGACACCCAGACACATAGTCACCGCAGTAAAAGAGCAGTTTTTCTCCCGGTTGTTGTAGGCCTTTCCCTAGCTTCGTCAGCAGTCGCGGTGGAACTGAGTGGCGGCGCCCTGGGACACTCCATCACCACAACCAATCAGTTAGCCGAACGCTTCCAATCGACACTCGATATCTGTGCAGAATCCTTAGCCTCCATACAAAGACAAATAACTTCTGTTGCTCAAGTTACCTTACAGAACCGCCGCGCTCTGGACCTCCTCACGGCAGAAAAGGGAGGAACCTGCCTCTTCCTCCAGGAGGAATGCTGTTATTACATCAATGAGTCGGGAATTGTGGAAACCAATCTACAGAACCTTAACAAAGTAAGCCGTGAGTTACAGAGCACCAGGCCAACAACAGATGGAACTTCTCCCTGGTGGAGCACTTCTCTGTACTCCATTTTAGCCCCCATAATAGGACCCATAATTTTATTTACACTTTTACTTTTAATTGCTCCTTGTTTTATCCAGTTTTTCCAAAACAGGCTCTGCAACATCACCCAAGCTTCAGTTCACCAAATGATGTTGCAGCCTCATGAACCCCAATATGAAACTCTCCGGAGCCTCGATATGAATTCCCCCATCGTGCGTCCACCCTAGAATCCCAGTACTCCGCCTTAGAAAGCCCCCCTCCCCCTTAAATCGTCGTCCATGGTCACCATGAAGCAGTTACCGAAAGACAACATCGTCCATTTTCCCTATAGGGTGGAGTCTGGGATGAAGGATCTTAGCACAAGTAACTCCATTTTGATTTGGGAACTATGTTAAGTTCTTGAAACTTACCCTGTACCTACCCCCCCCCCCTCCCTTGAATAAAACCAGCATATTTTTACTAACAGGACGCTTGCTCAGTCAGCTTGCCCACCTTCTAGACGCTTGCTCAGCCAGTTTGCCCAACTCCCCCTCAACTCCCAGAAAATTTTTACAATCACTTCCTTTTCTTACAATTCCTTGAGTAAGCATAGTTATCCCCTTTTTTCCCCCTGTGCCTGTCAGAAAGGGTTATAAAAACACCACTCAAACGTCCCTCTGCGCGGCTTCAATAACTCAATGCCCTGAGTTGCTGATCCCGCCCACAACCTTCTCAATAAAGCCTGCTTCTAAAACTTTCTTAATTGGATCTCTGGTTCTGTTTCGCTCCCAAATAAACCTTACAGAAGAGTCTCACCTCTTCCTTGCAGCAGACGCCGAAAAGAAACACCAAGACCCTGGGGGACTCCTGGAAAGATGGAAAGCCACACTCCGTAATGTGTGGGCAAAAACAAATCCCCCGGGGCTGGCTAAACACCGGGCACCCATTGTAGTTCAATTACAAAGCTCTGCCACTCCAATTCGAGTAAAACAATACCCAATAAGCCAACTAGGCTATAAAGTTTCTGCCAAAAAGGCCCAGCTGTGTACAAAAATCGTCACCTACCTGGGGTATAAGTTAAAGGATGGCAATCAAACTTTGTCAAATAGCAGAATCCAGGCCATCCAAGCTATACCCAAACCCACCACCAAAAGACAGGTACGGGAATGTCTAGGGGCAGTAGGATATTGCTGCCTGTGGATCCTGGGTTTTGCAGAATTAGCCAAACCACTCTATGCAGCTACTGGAGCAACAAAGGCTGAACTAATATGAACAGAGGTAGAAGTAAAGGCTTTCCAGAAGCTGAAGACTGCACTGGTAAGTGCTCCTGCCCTAGCCCTTTCTAACCTCAAAAAGCCCTTTCACCTTGTGTGTTGGTACAGGCTCTCAGGCCCTAAAAACGACCCGTAGCGTACCTCTCCAAAAGACTCGACCCAGTAGTTGCTGAATGGCCTAACTGCTTGAGGGCAATTGCAGCCACCGCCCTGATGGTGAAAGAAGCCTCAAAGCTCACTTTTGACCAGAACCTCGTCATCACTGCTCCTCACAATGTAGAGCAACTCCTCCGGGCTCCTCCAGACAGATGGCTCTCAAATTCCAGAATCACCCAGTACCAAGCCAAGTATCTAATGGCAACAGACTGGCTGATCAGGCTGCGCGCCAAGCAGCCAGCTCCAAAACCATCCTGCCTCTGCTAGAACCCTCTAACAACCTCGAGCCTCCCCATTACTCACAAGCTGAACAAGAACTGGCCAAAATTAGCAGAGCTCCTGCACAAGGATTATGTAATTAAAGGACTGTACCAGCTAACCAGAAGTGAAGCTGCAAGGTGCCCGGTATGTGCTCAGGTAAATGCTAACCCTGTCCCAGTTCATCACCCAGGACAAAGATACCAAGGAAAAGCTCCAGGTGAACATTGGAAAGTAGATTTGACTGAACTCCCACGAGCACCAGGCAACTTCAGGTATCTCCTTGTTTTTCTGGACGCTTTTTCTGGCTGGACAGAGGCCTATCCCACAAAGAGAGAAACTGCCCTCATTGCAGTTAAAAAGTTAGTCTTTGAAATGATTCCCAGATTCAGACTCCCTATGTTCATAGGATCTGACAATGGCCTGGCGTTTACTGCCCACTTAACAAAATTACCAACTGGGGTGCTAAAAACCAATGGGAAGTTGCATTGTAGTTACCGACCACAAAGCTCTGGACAGGGAGAAAGAGCAAATAGAACAATTAAGGAAGTTCTCACTAAATGAAAGTTAAAAACTGGCGGAGATTGGGTTAGCCTCCTACCTTTTGCCTTGCTTCGGGTGAGATGTACACCTCAAAAGCATGGTTATTCTCCATTTGAGATAATGTACGGGTTTCCACGCCCATTGTTACCTAAGATTGGAAGTAAAGTGTTAAGCGAAATCAAAAACCATAACATGGTTAAGTCATTACGGGCCTTGCAAGCAGAGCGCCAGCGAATCAGAAACAACGTGCCGTCCGACCAGACTCCGGCCCGCGACGAGGAAAGCCGAAAACCCCTCTTCAACCCCGGCGACCTAGTGTGGGTAAAAAGACTAAGTCCAGGTCAACTAGAACCACGCTGGGAAGGACCATACCCTGTTGTCCTGAGTACCCCGACTGCGGCAAAGGTTGCTGGGAAGAAGGAACCCAAACTAACGCTGGGAGACATCTCGGGACAAGGACTATGTACACCCCATGGGCGTATGCTCCCTTACTAACTAACAACCTTTGTATTTTAACGCACATCATTCCGCAGGTGTATTATCATTCAGGAGAAGGGGGGCGTGAACATCTTAATCTTGACTCTCGCCACTTCACGGGACGTTTCAAACGCGCGCCTGTGCTAGTCCCAGTTTTGCTAGCACTAGGGGTTGCTGGGGCTACCGCACTTGGGAGTACAGCACTAATAAAGGAAGGGGCTGACTTACTGCCCTCAGCCTGCAAGGTAATCATGATCTCCAGGCTCTAGAAAAGTCAGTAACTGCTCTTGAAACCTCCCTAAGCTCCCTAGCCGATAGCGCTACAAAATAGAAAAGGCCTAAACTTGCTGTTTCTTAAACAAGGGGGTTTGTGTATGGCATTAGAAGAAGCATGCTGTTTTTATGTAAATCACTCCGGTGTAATTAAAAAAATATATAACTCCAAAAACAACTGCAAGATAGAAGAAAGGCCCTAACCAGTCAAGAAAACTGGTATCAACAGATGTTTTCAGCCTCTCCCGGGCTCACATCTTTACTTAGTGCCATTGCTGGGCCCCTTATTCTGTTCGTACTTGCCCTCACTGTGGGCCCGTGTGCTTTCAACGCCCTTCTCAAGTTAATCAGAACTCGCTACAAGATATCAAGTTGATGGTTCTTAAAACCAATTATCAGGTTTTAGCAAATAAAAAAGTTAGGGAATCAAGGATTTGATTTAGTTACTAGAAGAGGAGGGAATGTTAAGGCTTAATAGAATAAAATAATTTGTCTTAAGTTACTCCATTTTGAAAAGCTTAAGTGCCACCCCCCCATTCTAGGAGAGGTATGTTATTTTAGAAAAGCAAGTCCCTGTGACCTTGCAAATATCTACTCATAAATGTGAGCAAGAAGTTTTGCAAAATCTTCTGGTCCAAGATAAGCTGAGCAGGACATGCTGAACTACCCGCATCCCTGTTATCTTGTGTAAACACCCTTTCCCATTCCTTGCTCTACCCCCCTCGCCTTGCTGGTTTTAAGTGTATAAAAGGGAAAGAAAAATTTGGCCAGACGCTTCAGCTTTGGACCCTGTGTGGCCATGCTGTAGCCCAAATCCGGAGTTGTCTTCTTGTCTATTTGTCTTTTTGCCTTTCTGTAATAAAGTTTTGCTTTGTTACTTTGCAGCTGCTTGTGGGTCAGTGGTCTGTGTGGGAGCGACTCCGTAACACTTCCTGACGTTCTTGCATTATTTTCGTTGTGGATTTTTGTTGTTGTTTGTTTTCTCCGGTTCTGGGGTGCCTATCAGGGATACTCTCCCACATTCTCATGCTTTCCTCAGAGTTTGTTATATATATAAATTGTCTTTTCTTGGGAGTTTACGTAATAAAATAGGATCCGATTAAACAATTTCTACACATGTTGTTCAATGACATAGGCTACATGTTTCACATTATACCAACTTTTGGGGGGAGTGGAAATGCGCTCCATCTATATTTTAAGAAATAGATTTCAAGGGGAAATGGAGTGTCATGGTTATCTAGTGTCTGTATAATAGAAAGATCATATGTGGAAGACTTCAGCAAACAAATTTATTTTCTCAATGTTTAAGAAGCTAGAAATAAAAATCAGGCAATTAGCTTTAGTTCCAGGCCATTTCTCTCTGTTACTCGGGGTGAAGGACATTCCTCTTCAGCTTGTTTTTGGTTCCCCTTCTGCCTCGGCACCTATATTTCCCGTGTCCACTTGCCTTCTCTGCTTTTTACAATTTTTTAAATAAATCATTTTCTTGGGGCTGTCACACCTCTCATAACAACCTATACATCAGTTGTACTGAAACATTTGTGCATACTTAGACATCATCCTTTTCTAAACGGTTTCTTTCTTTTTGAGTCCTTGGCGTCGGCTCCTCTTTTTTGCCCCTTTTTCCATACTCTCCCACCCTCATGGGACCCTCATTAATGCTAAATTATTATTGTTTTGATATCTTACAGTGCCCGCTGTCTCCCTTCACCCAAGTTACTGTTGTTTGTCCCCGTGGCTGTGAGGTGGGGTGATTATACATTCATCACTGTAGTCGGTTACCAGCGTCTCCCATTTCTCCTCCCACCTTCCCCCTACCAACAGGTATCGCACCTCCCATTCCTGTTCCACATGGATGACCAGTTCTGGATTCAGTATGTCGAAAGATCTTATCTGCGCCAGGGCATATGCTCAAGTGTAGCTTGATTGTGAGTTGAAACTCGGGTCATGAGAGTGAGGTGGAGGGGAAGAATGACAGAACTAAGGAACATTGTGTGTTCTCTCGGTGTTATGCTGCACCCTGGCTGTCCTGTTCTTTCCCTTGACCCTTGTGTGAGGGAATGTCCACTTGTCTCTGGATGGGCTTTGGATCTCCACTCTGAATTCCATCATTTGCATTGTGTTATTAGTTTGGTTTTTGATGCCTGGTATCTTATTCTGTCTTCACCTCGTGGTCACAAAGGCTGGTGTGCTTCTTCCATAGGGTTTTGTGGCTTCCGAGTTACATGGCCGATGTTTATGTTCAAGCCTTTAAGACCCCACATGCTATATCTTTTGAAAGCTGGACACCATCAGCTTTCTTCACCTCCTTTGCTTATGCACACATTTGTCTTGAGCAAACATGTTGGGAAGGTGAGCATCATGGTCTGCCAAGTTAATAGAACAAAGTGTTCTTGAACTGAGGAGTACTTGAGTGGAGGATCAATGTCCATCTGCTACCTCAATACTAAACCTATAAGTAAATATATGCACATAGATCTATTTCCCCATCAACATATTTAAATATATTTATACATGTACACGCCTGTATTTAGACCTTTATAAATGCCCTTTGCCTACTAGTTCTTTCCTTGATTTCCTTTTACTTTCCTCTTGTCCCACTGCCATGCTCAGCCTTCTTTTGGGTTTCAGTAATTCCTCTTGGTTACATTGCCCTTGATCAAGTCCTAACAGGCCTCTTACACACGCCTCGACACTGATTTTGGATCACTTGTCGTTCCCTTGTCCCTCGGTTGATTAACACCACTTCCTTTCCTCCACCTCCCCCTTTGCTATGTACCCCCGGGAACACTGGTCCCATTGCTTTCCCCTCCAGATGGTTTATCCAGCCTATCTTCTAGACATAGACCTGAGGAGATCATAATATGCACACAAAAAACAAGACAGAGCAAAAGAAAGTGACAAAAGGAAGCAAAACTATGGCACCACCAAAAAGCCAATGACACAAAAAAGGGAAAGCCTGTAAATGGTTCAAGGCCTGTTTGCTGACCTTTAGGAGTGTTCTCTGGTTGAGTCTGATTGGGTTACACGCACTGGACCAAAAGTCGTTTGTGGTACTCCACAGGACTTCCTTGTTCTGCTCCCCGTGCTGTTCTGTTGCATTCCTCCAGAGTTTGCCTCGGTATGGTGGTGTCAGATCGGGCACAAATCCCCCACTGTCTCCAGTGTTGTCCCCTGAAGGGCTATGTGTCAGTGAGGGATGTCGTGTCTCATAGTGGGGCCAGCCATATGGTCCTCTCTGTGCATTGGCTGCTCTGAGTGGGGATATCATCCTCAAGGCTTGGTGGGCCAGGGTGTGCTCCACTCTCTCTTCCTCGCCCGTCATTTGCTCCCCAGTGCTCTGATCAGACATGTCACTCTCCCTGAGCTATAGCTTCAATGCGGTCCTCTGATGTAAATTCTTCTGTGGGGAGGGGTGGCTGTCCACGAAGTAGGGATTGGGGCCTGGCCCTCAGACCTTTCTCTTGGTTCCCTGCTTCATGCCAGTATATTGCATTCACATCTTGGAGCACCGGCATGAAGCCTGGTCCCTCTTTCCCTATGGAGATATAAACAATACCCTCGCCTTGGGTGGGTCAGTGCCCTTTTCTCCACTATCCATTTCTCCTTTTTTTCCTTTTTATTTTTACCTTTTCCTTTTCAGTTGGCTACCATATGTACCCCCTGGATTTGGTCTGTCCCATTCCATACTACCTGGACCTCACTCAGGAACGTTTGTGTACATTTGCTCTTGCCCTATGCCCCTTTTGCATTTTTTAAGCTTACCTCAGCGAAATCATGTTGCACTTGTTCTCTTGTGCGTGGATTACTTCACTTAGCATCATATCATCCAGCGATGTGCTTATTGCGTTCATCAGTACTTCTTAGTGATGTGTAGTGCTCCATTACATTTATGTACCACGGTTTTTTAATCCATTCGTATGTTGATGGAAATTTGGGTTGTTTCCAACTCTTTGCCTTTGTGAATTGTGGCGCAAGGAACATTAGAGCGCAGCTGTCTGGCCGTGGCTTGTTCCTTGCCTCTCTGGGTGTATGTCCACTAGAGGATTTCTGGGTCGTAAGATAGGTAATTTTCCATCTGCTTTAGAAATCACCAAGTGGATTGCCATCGTGGCTGTATATACCTACAGGTTCACCAGCAATGGATGATAGCTCCTATCTCACCACAGCCCCTCCAACACTTGTTGCTTTCTGATTCTTTGAATTGGGCTTTCTTTGAAGGCATTAGGTGGTACCTCATTGTTGTTTTCATTTGCATTTCTCTTATGGCTAAAGATCGGGAACATTTTCTCATATGTTTGTTGGCCATTCTGATTTTTGCCCCCTGTGAAACTTCTGTTCAGGTCCTTTGCCCACCTCCTCAGTGGGAAATAGGTTTTTCTCTTTTGGGAAGCTAGCAGAATAGTGTAGATTTTAGTAATGAGGCCTTTGTCTGATTTGTCATTGCTAAAGATGTTTTCCCAGTCCGTGGACTGCCTTAGTACCCTCTTGGTGAATTATTTCGATGTACATAGGTGTCTTATCTTCAGTATATACCATTTCTCAATTGGTGACTCCTCTGTATGTATGTCCTTCCCTATTTCTGATAGCCTAAGTATTTCCTGCCCCAAAGTTCTCAGGTGTGTCCTTTTCCCCTCATTGATGGCCCTAATTGTTTAGGATTTTACCTTGAGCTCGGTGGTCTACCTTGAGTTGATCCCTTTGCATGGAGTGAGATAAAGGTCTTACTTCATTTTTCCACAGGTAGATCTCCATTTTTTCCAGCACCACTTGTAGAAGAGGGCATCTGCTTCCCATTTGATATTTTGGGGGCCCTTATCAAAGATCAGTTGTCTGTATGCTGATGATCTGATTCCTGCGTGTTGTTCTTTTCCATTGGTCTGCGTACCTGTCATTGTATCAATACCATGTGGATTTGACCACCGTGGTTGTATAACATATGCCAAAGTCAGGTAAAGGAAGCCCTCCCACTGTATCCTTCCTTTTGAGGAGTTCTGGGCTAATTCGGGGCTTCTTCTCTCTCCATAAGGAGTTGGTAATCAGGTTTTCCATTTCTTTGAAGAAAGAGGAGGGTAATTTCATTGGGATTTTGCATTAAACTTAGATAGTGCCTTGGCCAAAACTGGCATATTCACTAGGTTGAGACTTCCAATCCATAAGCATGGGCTATCCTTCCATTGGTTGAGTTCACCCTTGCTTTCTTGTAATAGTGTTCTGTAGCTTTCCTCATATAAATATTTTGTTCTTTTACTCAGGTATAGCCCTAGTTATTTCCATTTGTGCTTTGCTATTGTCAAGGGTACCACCTTTTGGTATCTCCTCTTCTGTGGTCTTATTCGATGTGTATTGCAGTCTGATACACTTCTGTTTGTTGGTGTTGTAGCCTGCCACTCTGCGATATTCCCCTCTCACTTCCTGCACTCCCCTCAGGTGCTTTTGGGATTTTCCATATATAAAATCATATCATCTTCAAACAACGATAGCTTCACCTCTTCCTTCCCCAAGTGAATACCTTTCACGCCATTTGTTTGCCTTACCTTTTGTGTTGGGTGTTTTTCTAGTAACACTTGTTGAAGAGGGCATCAGCTTCTCATTTGATAATTTTGGGGTCCTTATCAACGATCAGTTGTCTCTATGCTGATGATTTCATTTCTAGGTTTTCGTTCTATTGAATCGGTCCGAACATCTGTCATTATAACAGTACCATGCGGTTTTCACCATGGTGGTTCAATCGTAGGTGCTAAAGTCAGGTAAAGCAAGTCCTTCGACTTTATCCTTCTTCTTGAAGAGTTCCCTGAGAATTCTGGCCTTCTTCTCTTTCCATATGAAATTGCTAGTCAGTGTTTTCCAATTCATTGACAAAGGATGTTGGTACATGTAGTAGGGTACCATTACATTTGTCTAGTACCTTGGGCATGACAGAAATCTTTGCTATACTACGTGTTCTGATGTATGACCATGGGATATCCTTCCATTTCTGGAGGTCACTTTGGAGTTTCTTGTAATAGTGTTCTGTAGATCTCCACATTCAAATCGTTTTGGGCTTTTTGGTTAGGTATACCCCTAGGTATTTAAATTTGTCAAAGTATCCAGCCCTTAACACATCATCATGGGTTCTGTAGGCACAATTATACAGGGATAATAAGTAAAGACTATAGTCAAGTCATAGAGAATCAGAAGAGACAGAAGATATGTTGAAATAATGGAGTCAAACACATTTCATGGTTGCATGATCATCTCAGCTCCTCTTGGTGGTACAGGCCAGGAGAGAGTGCAGGAGAGATTTACTGCTAACCAAGGCTTATATATCTTTGGGGGTATGCATGGCTCTTAATTGCAGGTAGAGACATACATCACAGAAAGGGGTTGTACAATAGCCAATACAATCAATGGGGGGGATATACAATGTGCATAAGCGGAACAGCAAGCAGATGACCTGGGGTGACGGCATGACAGGAAAGGGTGGAATTAGAGATATACGTGTGACAAGAAGGGTGAACCATTCATTCATGATGGCGGCCTACCTTGGTCACTCTTGAGTGGCCTTGACCTCCCTGGGCTTTCCTACAAGAAAACAATTTACTACTGCCCTTATCAGAAGGAGGTGGGCCCTACTTAGGGTGTGACAGACTGCACAGTCTGATTCCTCTAGATAGCTGATAACCCTTAGGGAGTATAACCTGTGACCTACTTCTGTTCACCTCCAAGTGGATAGTCACTTACCACGTGTAGGAGGCAGCTTAGTTTGCCATATATTTAGGCGAAACAACTTGGGAGAAGTCTTTCTGTTTCCAACTTCAATTTGTGCAGTATTATTGTGAAGGGTACTAAATTGTTTATCTTCTCTTCCATGGACTATGCTGATGGATATAGTAGTTCCATAGCCTGCTGTTTGTTGATCTTGTATGCTTCCACTCTGCCATATTCCTCTCTCACTTCCTGCACTCCCCTTGTGGAGCTTTTGGGTTTTCTGTTTATAAAATTATATCACAAAAAAAATTATATCACCTGAGAATAAAGATAATTTCACCTCTTTTTCCTCAGATGTATACCACTGATCTCTTTCCTTTCCCTTATGTTGTTAACTAGGAACCCCAGAACGTTGTTAAATAGAAGAGGGTGCAAGGGGCATCCAGTCTGGTTGACATTTTCAGCGCGATTCCTTTGTCTTTTTTCCACTGAATACAAATTTTGGTGTTAACTTTTCATTTGTAGCTTCATATATAGCTTGTTGTAGAGGGCAAATTAGAAGAATTTTTATATTATCTTGAAGAATTTCCCTTCCATTCCGATCTTTGTAATGTGTTAAACAGGAACGGGTGCTGGATGATATTGAATGTTTTTTCTGTGTGTATTGATATTATCATGTGGTTTTATTCCTCTTTCTTACCAATAAACCTGAATAAGGCTAATGGACTTGCAGATGTTGAAACCTCCATGCATCCTTGGAATGAATCCCACTTGTTCATGGAGAATTATTCGTTTTATCATATTTTGAATTATATTGACCAGTATTTTGTTAAGGATTTTGAATCAATGTTCATTAGAAAGATCAGAATGTCATTCTCAATCCTTGTGGATCCTTCCCCACTTTAACTATCGGTAATCTGCTAGATTCATAGAGAAAATCTGGGAGTTGGCCATTTGTGTAGGATTGTTGTCAGCTCTTGCCTGAATGCTTGCCAGCATTTTCCTGTGAAGCCATCTGGCCCAGGGGATATTTTAGTTGACATTTTCTTGATAACCTTGTCTATTTTCTCTATTTCTCTGAGTCTGTTGAGTTGCTTGTGGTCCATCTGGGAGGGTATTTGTCCATGTCTTCCAGGATGTTGAATTCATTGGTGTAACGGTACTCATAGTACTATACAATTCAGCTTTAAATATCATTAGAGCCCATTGTAGTTTTCCCTGTTTTATCCCTCAGTGGCATGACTATTGTTATATGTTCCTTTCTTTCTTTGGTTAGGTTTGCAGTGGCCTACCTATTCTGTTAATCTGTTCAAAGAAACAACTATTTTACTGCATTGATTTGTTTGCATTGTTTTCACGTTTTCCAAGTTATTCACGTCTGCCCTAATTGGTTGTTATTTCGTTTCTTTTGCCATTTGTAGCATTGTCCTGTTAACTCTGTCATCAGGATCAATCACACCACTTAGTACGGTGACACTCTTCCTGACCTGTTGATCCAAAGGCATGAGAAGTCCAAAGTGGCCAGGGGGCATTCTCAGCTGCCACTTCAGTGGAATCCGTGCTGTGTTTCCAGGTGGGAGAGTTCCTTTCTTCAGGACCAGGACCTCCAGGCCTGAGGAACACAGGGTTGTTGGGACAGGAAGCAAACATGCTTCAAGGGGATCACTAGGAGTAATAGTGAGTGGTGCCACTCCAGCTTCCACCCCTTGGTTCCTGGACCCATGAATTCTGGCTCTTGGAGACACAGCACCATATATTGGCCGCTGGTTTAGAGCGTATACAGCTTCCTGGAGATCAGGAAGCCCCGCAAGTTGTTGCCACCTACTTGGCATCGTAATTGCATCTTTAGGAGCCCATTCCATCGTTCCATCAAGCTGGCAGCTTCAGGATGATGAGGAACATGATACGGCCAGTGGATTCCATGGGAATGGGCCCATTGCCACACTGGATTTGCTGTGAAGTGAGCTCCTTGATCTGAAGCAAAGCTATGTGGGATGCCATGCCGGTGCATGAGGCATTCTTTGAGTCCACAAATAGTAGTTTTGGCAGAAGCATCACGTGCAGGGAAGGCAAGTCCATATCCAGAGTAGGTGTCTATTCCAGTAAGAACAAAACGCTGTCCCCTCCATGATGGAAGTGGTCCTATGGATTCAACCTGCCACCTACTTGCTGGTTGATCTCCCCGAGGAATTGTCCCATCTCTTGAACGTAATATTGGTTTCTCTTGCTGGCAAATGGACACTCAGCAGTGGCAGTGGCCAAGTCAGCCTTGGTGAGTGGAAGTCCATGTTGCTGTGCCCATGCATAACCTCCATCCCTGCCGCCATGTGCACTTTGTTCATGTGCCCATTGGGCGATAACAGGGGTGGCAGAGGAAAGAGGAGGACCAGTCTCCACAGCGTGTGTCATCTTATCCACTTGATTATTAAAGTCCTCCTCTTCAGAGGTAATCCTTTGGTGAGCATTCACGTGAGATACAATTAACTTTACTTTCTTGGCCCATTCAGAGAAGTCTATCCACATACCTCCTTGTCACCAATTTTCCAATCATGGTCCTTCCAATTCCCTGACCATTCAGCCAAGCCATTAGCCACTGCCCATGAATCAGTATATAATCTCACATCTGGTCATTTTTCCTTATATGCAAACTGAACGGCCAGGTGCACTGCTCGAAGTTCTGCCCATTGGGAAGATATCCCTTCACCACTGTCCTTTACGGAGATCCCAGAAAAGGGCTGTAGTGCTGCTGCTGTCCACTTATGAGTGGCACCTGCATATCGTGCAGAGCCGACCGTAAACCAAGCATGACTTTTTTGGTCTTCACTTAAAGTATGGTAAGGAACTCCCCAGGAGGCCATAGGTGCAGACTGGGAGAACGGAGGCAATGTAACAGGAGTGGAGACTGTTGGCATTTGGGCCACTTCTTCTTGCAGCTTACTTGTTCCTTCAGGTCCTGCTTTGGCCCGATCTCGTATATACCACTTCCATTTAACAAGGGAGTGTTGCTGCGCACATCCAACTTTATGATTACGTGGGTCTGACAATAGCCACTTCATGATAGGTAATTCAGGCCTCATGGTGACTTGGTGGCCCATGGTGAGGCCTTCAGTCTCCAGCCAGGCCCAGTAACAGGCCAACAGCTGTTTTTCAAAGGGGGAGTAGTTGCTTGCAGAGGATGGCAAGACTTTACTCCAAAATCCCAATGGTCTATCTACGCTGTGATTCACCAATAGGGGTCTGCGAAAGACTGCACAATGCATCTTGATCTACAACTGACACCTCTAGCACCATTGGGTCAGCTGGATCATATGGTCCCAGTGGCAAAGCAGCTTGCACGGCAGCCTGCACTTGTTGAAGAGCCTTTTCTTGTTCTGGGCCCCACTCAAAAATGGAGGCTTTTCGTGTCACTTGATAAATAGGTCGAAGTAGAACACCCAAGTGAGGAATATGTTGCCTCCAAAATCCGAAGAGGCCCACTAGGCGTTGTGCCTCTTTTTTAGTCGTTGGGGGAGCTAAATGTAATAGCTTATCCTTCACTTTAGTAGGAATATCTCGACATGCCCCACACCACTGGACCCCTAGAAATTGTACTGATGTGGAGGGTACCTGAATCTTTGTTGGGTTAATTTCCCAACCCCTTGTACGCAGATATTGTACCAATGAATTTAGAGTCTTTGATACATCCTCCTGAGTGCGTCCAATCAGCATAATGTCATCAATATAATGGACCAGTGTGACATGCTGTGGAATAGACAGGTGGTCAAGGTCCCTTCGGACTAAATTATGGCACAGGGCAGAAGAGTTGATGTACTCCTGGGGGAGAGTTGTGAAAGTATATTGTTGCCCTTGCCAGGTGAAGGCAAACTGCTTCTGGTGGGCCTTTGAGACTGGTATGGAGAAGAAGGCATTAGCCAGATCAATAGCTGCATACCATGTACCAGGAGAAGTATTAATTTGCTCAAGCAATGTAATCACATCTGGGCCAGCAGCTGCAATTGGAGCTGACGATAATCCACTGTCATTCTCCAGGATCCATCTGTCTTCGTTACAGGCCAAATTGGTGAATTAAATGGGGGAGGTAGTAGGAATCACCACCCCTGCATCTTTCAAGTCTTTGATGGTGGCACTGATCTCTGCAATCCCTCCAGGCATGCGGTATTGCTCTTGGTTTACTCTTTTCCTAGGTAATGGCAATTCTAATGGTGTCCACTTGGCCTTTCCTACCATGATAGCCCTTATTCCACATTTTAGGGATCCGATATGGGGGTTCTGCCAGTTACTAAGTATGTCTATTCCAATGATGCATTCTGGAACTGGGGAAATAACCACAGGATGGGTCCCGGGGCCCACTGGACCCACAGTGAGGCGTACTTGAGCTAAAACTCCATTGATAGCTTGACCTCCATAAGCCCCCACTCTGATTGGTGGGCCTTTGAAACATTTTGGGTCTCCTGGAATTAGTGTCAGTTCTGAGCCGGTGTCTAGTAATCCCCGAAAAGTTTGATTATTTCCTTTCCCCCAATGAACAGTCACTGTTGTGAAAGGCCGCAGGTCCCTTTGGGGAAGGCTAGAAGGAAGACTAACAGTATAAACCTTCAGTGATGTAGCAGGATCCTCCTTACAAGGGACCCGGCCTCCCCTTCATTCAAGGGGTTGTGGGTCTGTAAACTGGCTCAGGTCTGGGAATTGATTGAGCGATCGTGACTGTCTATTCTGCTGTTCACCTGATCTACCATTCTTTTGCCTGTACAGATCACGTAAATATTTAGTAGGCTTCCCATCTATTTCATTCCTAGGGACACTGCAGCTAAGTAGCCAATGCCATAATTCCACACGAGACAGGTTGCTTTGATTGTTATTGAAAACTCGTTGTCTATTATAACCACGCCCACCCTGTCTCCGTGGATCCAGTGCTGACACCTGCCCTCTACCATCACGGGGACCAATCAGCCCCATTGTGGGCAAATGTCGGAGTTCGCTTCGGGCAGTGCCCACTGTTAATCCTGGTGCACATAGAATAGCAATTACAGGAGTCTTAAGAGATGCTGGGGCCCACTTCACAAACTTGTTCCTTATGGTTGTGGTAAAGGGTATGTCTTCAGGTCACCCCCTTTTTGGATCTATGGGAATATCTTGATAGATCCATTCTAACATACCAATTTCTCTAAGCTTTTGGATGCCTTCCTCTACAGTGTACCAAGGCAGGTCAGGTACTTCAAGTTGGTCTAATCTAGGCCATCTGGCAGTCCATGCTTCATTGAACTAACCAAATAAAGACTTAGATCCTTTTTTAGCCTGTCTCGCAGAGACATTGAAAGAAGAGTCTGTGCTTAGGGGTCCCATATCCAGAAACTCAGACTGGTCTAATATTACATTTCGTGCACCAGTATCCCACACCCTGAGTAACCATTCCCATGGGTATTCTCCAGGCTTTTGCTTGTACGCATTTGAGAACTCAAGCAGGTCTTTATGTGTGTAGCGCACTTCTTCTTGGATAATCTTCTCAACCTCACCTTTAGGAGGTTTCTGAGACTTCATTTTAGTGACAGGTCTAGTGGAAATAATGGGTGCTGAGGGTGTTTCCTGGGTGCTCTCAGCAATACCTTGCGAGGCATCTTCCTCAGGTAATGCTACTGATGCAGCCCCACCTGGCCTATCAACTTGAATCGTTTGGCTAATCTGCTCAGGTGTTTCTAAGGGCTCAATATCCTCTTCTTCCGGATCATCAGCCCCTATGTTCCCATCCCATGTTTCAGGGTCCCAACTTTTCCCAATGAATGCCCTTACTTTGTTTTCAGACACTACTCTAGATCTGCAATTCAGCTGCCATTGTCATTCAGCCACTCGTATAATGAGACTCTGGACCTGGTTCTCAGCAATGTCAGCTCTTTTACTAGAGGAGAGAAGGCTCTCCTTTGTAGCACAGATGGAAGTTTTCAAATCTGTTAGTCTGCATGTGAGGTGTGCTTTTGAGGCTCTGAGATCATCCCTCTCCTTAATAACACTTTCCATCGTATGAAGGACCAGCCAACCAGCTTCGCTATACTTGTCATTTTCACAAAACTCCTGGAAAATATCAAATATACGATTGCCAAGAGCATCTCCTTTATCCAGCATGTCATCTACTTTAGGTGCTACTTTAATATTATCTTTGCTATTTCAGACCATGGATTAGTACGGGTAGTAGACGTATCCCCGTCAAGACTAAATAGGTTGGAAAACCAATTTAAGAAATCCATATTTGGTGCCAAAGGGACCAGGTATAAGGCATCATGCAAAAAAAAAAGAATATGTGTGCGTGTGTGTGTGTATATATATATATATATATATATATATATATACCATAATGAATGAAGGGGGAAGTGCAGAGTGGAGACCCAAGGCCTAAGCGTCGGCCACTGGAGATCCCCTCAGAGAGGGGTTTAGGAGAGGAGATGGGTCAGTCAGGGTGCGAGGTAGTGCCGATGAAGAGCAAAGCTTTCCCCCAGATTCTGGATGCTTCCTCCCCCCAACTACCATGATCCGAATTCTACCTTAGAGGGCTGGATAGGGCAGAGGTTGTACATTGGTAATATGAGGGCTGGAGGCACAGGGAATCCAGGGTGGATGATATCTTCTGGACCAAGGGTGTGAGGGATGATGCTGGGAGAGTATAGGGTGAGTGGGTTGGAAGGGGGAACTGATTACAAGGATCCACATGTGACCTCCTCCCTGGGAGAGGGACGGCAGAAAATGTGGGAAGGGAGACTTGGGATAGAGCAAGATATGACAAAATAACGATGTATAAATTACAAAGGGCACATGAGGGAGGGGGGAAAGGGGAGGGAGGAGGAAAAAAAAGGACCTGATGCAAAGGGCCTAAGTGGAGAGCAAATGCTTTGAGAATGATTGGGGCGGGGAATGTATGCATGTGCTTTATACAATTGATGTATGTATATGTATGGATTGTGATAAGAGTTGTATGAGTCCCTAATAAAATGTAAAAAAAGAAAAGGAAAAAAAAGAAAGAAAAGAAAATGATTAGGGCAAAGAATGTACAGATGTGCTTTACACAATTGATGTATGTATATGTATGGACTGTGGTAAGAGTTGTATGAGCCCCTAATAAAACGTTTAAAAGAAAAAAGAGAAATCCATATTTGTCAAACTGGCTGCAGCGCCAGGCCAGGCGCAGGGGCGGCGGAGGCAGTGGCGAGGGCGGCGTGAGAGCGAGGCTCTGGCCCTGCGCAGGCCCAGGCCAGAGGCGGCTAGGAGGGCGAGGCATGCTGACCTGCAGGCCGCGAGCGGCGGCAGCGGCGGCAAGGGGCGCAGGGGTTCCTGGGAGGCGCAGCGTCAGGCCCTGGCGCGCGCCCGCCGCCCCTTCCCAGCGCCATGGCCGACCGCGCAACTTGTGGCCAAAGTTTGGCCCCATCCTCCGGAGTGCGCGGGGCGGCCCGCGAATTTGGCTGCGGCCCCCGCCGCGGCTCGGGCCGGCCCATGGCCCGCGCGCCCCCGCCGGAGCCCCTGGGCGGCCGGGCTCCTGCCCCCGGGACCACCGGGCCTCAACGCCAGTGCGCCTCCCCCGGCCCCGGGCCCGCGCACGCGTGGGAAAGTTGGCCTGGAACCGGCCCGACCAGTTCCGCCGGCGCGCACACCGGCCGCAGAAGTTGGTGCTGCAAAACTTTTTTGGGGGGTTCCGCGGGAGCCCCCGTGCGTCGGGACCGGATGCGCGCCGGCTAGCGACCCCTGCGCCGAGAGAGGTACCCCCAGAGCGACGCGCAGCGGGGGCGCCCCGGACCCGCGGCCCGGGGGCTATGGCCATGGTGGCTGGAGGCTGGGGCGGCCCCGGCGGCGGTGGAGACGCGAATGGCGTGGACAAGGTGGGTGGCTACCCGCCCGCCACCGAGGACTCGGCCTCGCCCCCGGGCGCTGCCAGCGACGCCGAGCAGGGCGACGACAAGCGGCAGGGGCTGCAGGTGGACTGTGTGGTGTGCGGGGACAAGGCGAGCGCAAGCACTAGGGCGTCCTCACCTGCCAGGGCTGCAAGAGCTTCTTCAAGCGGAGCATACTCCTCAACCTCAGCTACACCTGCAGGTCCAACCGTGACTGCCAGATTGACTAGCACCACCGGAACCAGTGTCAGTACTGTTGCCTCAAGAAGTGTTCCGGTCGGCATGCGCAAAGAGGCCGTGCAGCGCGGCCGCAGCCCCCACTCGCCGCCAGGTCCTGGCGCCTTGTCTTCCAGCAGCCCCCCCCCCCCGGGCTTGGCGCTGGCGGAGGCGGTGGGCGGAGACCTCTTCCCTGGCCAGCCAGTGTGGGAGCTGATCGCACAGCTGCTGCGCGCCAAGCCCTACCTGGCGGTGGCCGGCCACTTTGGCACGGGCGCGGCCAGCGCCTTCGGCCCGGGCGGCGCGGGCGCGGTGCTGGGCATCGATAACGTGTGTGGAGCTGGCGGCGCGGCTGCTCTTCAGCACCGTGGAGTGGGCGCGCCACGCGCCCTTCTTCCCCGAGCTGCCCGTGGCCGACCAGGTGGCCCTGCTGCCGCTCAGCTGGAGCGAGCTGTTCCTGCTGAACGCGGCGGAGGCCGCCCTGACCCTGCACACTGCGCCTCTGCTGGCCGCAGCCGGGCTGCACACCGCTCCCATGGCAGCCGAGCGGGCGGTGGCCTTCATGGACCAGGTGCGCGCCTTCCAGGAGCAAGTGGACAAGCTGGGCCGCCTGCAGGTGGACTCGGCGGAGTATGGCTGCCTCAAGGCCATCGCGCTCTTTACTCTTGATGCCTGTGGCCTCTCAGACCCAGCACACGTGGAGAGGCTGCAGGAGAAGGCGCAGGTGGCCCTGACCGAGTACATGCTGACCCAGTACCCAGCCCAGCCCCAGTGCTTCGGCCGCCTGCTGCTGCGTCTGCCTGCCCTGCGCGCCGTCCCAGCCTCACTCATCTCTCAGCTGTTCTTCATGCGCCTGGTGGGCAAGACACCCGTTGAGACGCTGATCCGAGACATGCTGCTCTCGGGGAGTACTTTCAACTGGCCTTAGGGCTCCGGCCAGTGACCGACCTCCAGCGACACAGATGCTCGGGGTCCCCAGGCCAAGGATAGGGACAGCCTCCCCAAGTGGCTAACCAGAACCATGACTAGGGCGAAAGATCATTATGTAATATGCAGTAGCCCTTAGTGACCCTGGTTACAATTTGACTCGGAGGCTACTGGACTTCAGAGCCTTACAAGCCTGGAAGGTTTATTTCAGGCACAGCAAGCACATGCCTCGGCGGTGCTGACTTGCGTTCTGCACCTGGATAGGCACCTGAAGTCATTTGGAGAGGATGTCTATGTAAGTTGGTTTTACATAAATTTCTGTGCTGGATTCCTTGTGCTTGTGGATTTTCTTGTCCTTCTTGGTTTGCTGTTATTTTACTACTGAGTTGGCTTTTGTGGTTTTCTTCATTTTGATGGGGTTTCTTTCCTATTTCTTACGACATTCCCTTGATAGTTATTTTCTTATCTAGTGTAAGATGGTCATGTTTCTCTTGTGTACTGCTTGCCTTCCTCTCCATACAGTTTCTTTGCATGTACTTTTCTCCCCCTATTTGCTTCGTGTTTGTCTCCATTGCAGATTGATATTTGTAGCTCTCTCTTTTCAGTCTTGTGTCATATTTGCAGAGCTGCTTCACCTTGGTTACTGTCTGGTGGGGACTGCCTTGCTCATTGATCTCAGGTTTATGTTTGCTCTTCCTTTTGATTCTCCATCCATAGAATAGCCTTCGTATTTTTTTATAACTCATTCCGCTTCTTTGGATTTCTGGAATTCTCCTTGACTGAAAATGCCCTTATTTCTTCTTCATATTTTGCTGGATTTAAGATCCTTGCTTGGCAGTTATTTCTTTTAAAGTTTCATATATGTTGTCACGTTGCCTCATGCCTGCAGAGGTTTGTTGAAGGAAAACAAACAAACAGAAAACCACACTCAGCTTAATTGTTTGCTTTCCCTTTGCAGACCCCCTGCTGGGGCTGCTTCCATAAATGTGCTCCTTACAGTTCTGCTCACAGGCGTGCCCTCGTGGCTCTCAGATTTTGCGTCCATGGCTTTATTCTGAGAAGTCCACTCTCCCATGCCATTTTCCCTGAGCCTTTGGATCCCTCTCCTAGGGAATGCTACTGTAGGTCTGATACGTCTGCTTGACTTACTGTAGATGGCCAACCAATGAATGACTACATCAACCCCGCAAGCTCCAATACTGGACAGAGAATCTGTGCTGAGTGGGCCATATCAATAAACTGAGACTTATCAGAGTTTATGTTCCTTGCACAATAATCGCACAACCTTTATAACGATCCTGACACATAGTCTGCAGGTTTCTGTCTGCACAAGTTAAGGAATTCTAGAATATTTTTGGGGGGTAGAGCATAGCTGTTCCTGGCCCAACACCTGGGCTTCACTTTGGGAACTTGCTATGAGTTAAGTCTAGGTAGAGGTCTGGAGGCCATAAACCGTGGGAGGTGTTTCCTGGGCCCATGCAGCGGTGTCTTGCTCCAGATACAGCCTAAGCACCATTATCGGCACACATCCCAAACTCAGTCATTTGGACGCATGGGGACCCTACAGGACAGAGTAGACCTGTTCCTGTGGGTTCTGAGACTGTAATTCTTCATGAGAGAAGAAAACCTGGTCTTTTGTTAGGGGAGCTGCCCTTGGTTTGACCTTTCTGCTCTTGTGTTTTGTAGCACAGAGGATGATCACTGTGCCATCAGGGCCAGGGATGAAAACACCTTCTTGGTTCGTAGTGATAGATTTCTCAAAACTTACCGAGAGATGTGGGGTATGTACAGTAGCTTTAGGGCTTGCATCAGACATCAGAACCAATTTAGACAACTCATCTTTTCTCATTCTGTTTCTTTAGAACCTCTCCTGGTCCCGTCAAGTCAACTCTGATGCGGAACAACCCTCTACAACAGGGTAAGCTTCCCCTCTGTGTTCCAGAGACTGTAATTCATTATTGCATTAAAATGTTTCTTCCTTTTGCTGTGGTGTAACACGTGGTTTTGAACTGTTGACCTTGACCTTAGCAGCCAATGCATAAGCGCTCTGCCACCAGGGTTCTCTAGAGAAGCAAGACCAAGGATACTTGTATGATACATGTATGAACAAATAGAGATTTATATCCACAATTGCCTAAACAGCTATAGAAGCAGGTAAGTCCAGTTTGGTTCAAGTTCATCGGTCATATATAAGCGGGAGACTTCTCCTGTCTCATAGAGCTACGGGAACTGATGGACATGAAAGAGGAAGATGCAGGAAGAGGGTCTCGGGTGGGGAAGGCAGCGCTGCGTGAATCTGAGGTGGGATGAATCAATACAAGTTGACATTCCACTGATGGTTAGTGTGATCAGTAGGTGACCTAACAGGAAATTGACAAACCAGATGTAGAATCCAGAAGTGGACAAAGGGAAATGGGCAAGACAAAGCACGCTTCTGCACAGGATTCCTCTTATAATAGAGACGACAACCCAGAAGAGGGCTCATGGGACTTACACCTGATTGATAAGTTGGACTCTAACTCTATTTTCACACAAACAGGTCCAGCTGACAGAAATTCTAATGATCACAGATGAGAAAGAGAACGTTCAAATGTGGTGCACAAAAGGAAAATTAGGACCGCCTCATTCCTCATAAGACACGATGCTTTCTCATTGTCTTTTCCGATAAGAGCAGAACTTTGTGTATCAGCAATTGACGCCGTCTGGCACTTCTGAGTGATGTAACTCTCTCTCTATATGTATCTGATGAATCCACAACTGATGAAAGAGTAGATAGTTGATGGTCCTATGACATTCACATTCAACATCAGAAACCAGCAAGGCACTGTGATCTTGTAACTTGGTTTAGTAGGGAAGCACAAAGAGCTTATGTTTGGGTATAAGATCCCATTTGGAATCTTTACTAGCAAGTTAATTGGATTGACCTTATTACTCTGTGTGTAGATCTATTCACACAAACACTGCGAAAGCACCTTCTTTTGTTGACCCTCCGATTCTTCTTTCATTCGTTAAGCACAACTTAACTGCTCAAATGTTCCTGAAATTAGAATTTTATTGAAGAGTATTATTTTTCGTTTTTCTCTCAGCTCTACCAATAGTGGTGGGTGGGTCAACAAGAAGAAAGTCCATTCGTGCTACAACTCCAGAAATATCTGGTGATTAGAGCTAACTGCATACCTCTGAAATCAGAGGTAAATACTGGTTCTGAAACTTGAGGACATAAACAAGGCTCCTTCTACCAGGAAAGAAAAGAACACACTGCCATCCCGGAAGAGATTGTGGAAATTGTAACGTTGTAGCAGAAGCTTACAATAATAAAATGAAACATGATAGTAAAACAAACTCCACTGGAAGGAAAAAAGCCAAAAGAAGATGAAAATTGATGAAATAAACCAAAATTATTAGAGGAACAATCTACTACGTCCATTTTATTTATTATTTTTAGTAGGTTCGTTTTCCTTCATTTCCTTGAATGAGAGTTTTAGACAGGAAAGTCACAGGCAATATAGTTCAATGCAAAGCAGAAGAATTGTAAGCAAAAACGTTAAATTAGTAGAGATGACCAACAATTCAGTTGTAGTAAGAAGCTATTACCATCCATCCCTAGGAGGTAATGACAATGCTATGTGGTGATGTTACTTAAGCCCAGGGGCTGGAAGCCCATATCCAGTGTTGAAATCATGGGGTCAGAACTGGAAGCATAGCGCTGTTTACCACTAGCAGTCTACACAAACAAACAAACAAACAAACAAACCAAAACATCCACAATGAAACTTGTTGAATTGAACTAGAACTCTAAGAGACTATATGAGAAAGACCAACAGTAAAAAAAACTTGATCAGAACAAACTGTGGGTAGCACCGTGAAGAACGGGAATTCCAGAACACTTCCCTGTGCTCGTGCACAACCTGTGCCTGGTTCAAGAGGAAGTCACGAGAGAGAACAAGGGCACACTGTGTGCTTTAACATCATCAAAGGTTTGTGTCAGGCCTGCATCCTCTAACCCTACTTACTCAGTCTGTATGCTGAGCAAGCACTCAGAGAGGCTAGATTACCTGAATAAGCCTGCACATCAGGACTGGAGGAACCTTTATTAATACCCTGTGCTATGCAGGTGACAACCTTGTTTGGCGAAAGTGAGGGGGATTCAAACATTTGCTGATAAAGTTCAAGGGCAGAAGCCTTCAGCATGGGTTACAACTCAATGAAAGGAAAACGTAAATCTTCATAACTGGACCAATATGTAGCAGGGGATAAATGGAATAAAATGTGAAGTTGGTAAGGATTTCATCTTGCTTGGATCCATAATCAATACTCATGGAAGCAGCCGTCAAGTGACCAAGCTACACTTTGTTTTGGGTCAATCTCTACAACCCCTGTTTAAAGCATTGAGAAGCAAGGATTATACTCTGAGGACTAAGGTGGGCTTGACCTAAACCAAGGTCTTCCCAATGGTCTACTCTGCATGTGAAAATTGCACATTGAAAATGGAAGACCAAAGAAAATCCAACGCACTTGAACCGCGGTGTTGGAGAAGATTATTGAAAGTATATGGACTGCCAGAAGAACGAACAGACCAATCCTGGAAGAAGGACGGCCAGAATGCAACTTAGAGGCAAGGATGGTGAGTCTTTGTCAAACCGAGGAAGGCCGTAGACGAGATTGCGAGATTGATTGACAGTGACTGTGTCACTGCGAACTCCACCCTACGAACAAGTGGGAGGATGGCACAGGAAGGACCAGGTGGTGTGTTTCCTTCTGGGGAGCTGGGAGTAGGAATGACTTGATGGCCCCTGACAGCAACATCAACTACAGAACAATCTCTCAAACAAGATATTGAAGAAAAGTATAGGTTCATTTATGTAACCTTCAAAATCGGACCAAAATTCAACATCAGAGAGGCATCCATCTACACTCAGTGATTATTAGAAATGGCAGGATAGTGCCTCACTCCAGTGGAGAGAGATGAGGTGAGTGGTTTCAGGAATATTTAAATAAGAACAAATTTTCAAAACAGTTCTTATATATTTTGTTTCCCCTAAGCAAATAACACAAGACAATATTAATTTTATACCAATATGAAAAAATTAAAATACAAGCTCACAGCCTACATATGTAGAGAAATAATTGAAAACATTGACCAGCTTTAGAACAGGGGACTGGAAGTATGTGTGATTAAGAAGGAAAATGCTGATCTTTCTTTGAAGTTTTCTGTTGTCTATGACTTTATTAAATCTCTTCAAATTTCTTTGGAAAAAATGAACAAGTCCAAATAGTTTATAAATAATTCTTCACTGTAGATTCTTGAGTCACTGCTACAGTTCAAAGTGCATGTCCAATTCTCATTTTTCTAAATCGACTAACTTTGTATTTAATTTTTAATGTGTTTCCATTTTAAGATTATTTCTTTATCTTTTAATTTTAGTATTTTAACATTGTATTAACATATAACTCATACATCACACACATTAGTGATTCAAACATCAAGAATTGTGCGATCTTTGCCACAATCCACGTTGGAGTATTTTCAACATTCTTGCATCCATCAGTACTAGCATCCCCTGTCCCCCTGTGTCTTCTAGTGTAGTCAGAGAAACCGATTGAGCTATATGTTTACCTATCCAGAATTTCTTATAAAAATCATACAAAATGGGAAAATATAGCAACCATAAAATAGAACAGAACAGTCTCCTTGCAAAAGTAATTAAAAACTAGGACAGGTTAAAAATGGGTCAAAAGCAAGGATCAACCTTGAAGCCCCTCCCAGGGAGACAAAGAACAGAAAAGTGGGTGAGGGGCGATGGAGGACGATATAAGATTTGGACAAAATGATCTGTAATTTATCAAGGGCTCATGAAGGAGATTCCCAGGGGAAGTGGGGGGAAGAAATGGGGAGCGGATATCAGGGGCTCAAGTGGGAAGAGACTTGAAAATGATGATGGCATTTTTAGGTGCAAATGTGCCTGACACACTGGAGAAATGTATGGATTGTGATAAGAGATTTAAGAGCCCCAATAAAAGTATTAAAAAATGGATCAAGGGGGGAAAATGTTAATATCTAAAATAATTAAAAGCAATCTGCAGCAGGGGTCAGAAAACTCTAACTTATAAGTTCTATGCAGCTCCTTCAGCAAGGATATGTGACTATGATGTAAAATTGAAAATGAAGATAACACCATGATACTTTCATTTATAGTATTACTTAAAATTTTCCTTATTTATAAATATATTTTATAGCTCTTGAATAATTTTTAAATTATTGTTATGTACCACGATGGCTAATGAATATAAAAAAATTTGTTGACCCCTTATCTCAGTGATTCACTTTCCAATTCACCCTGTCTGTGGACCAGATTGTTTACACGGGTATTCAATCAACTGAGGGAATTAACTAGAGGCTCAACGCACAGAAGGTCTACGCAAACGGAGGGGGCTTTCACTGTCATCCTTAGCCTTCTGCTAACCAGGTTTTCAGAATTTAAACTCTAATATAATTCCCTCCTCTAATCTTAGAGTCTACTATTCCAAATCCTTGGATCACACGACTACTTTGGCACTTCACCTAGATGGTTGCTTGTTAAGACAAGTTGTTAAGACACTACATGCTAGATGCTATTGTTGCTGATCACAGGGCACTATCTGATTTCTTCCCCCACACTTTTCTCTAGCACCCAGCTCTTCAGTGATCACTTCATGAGTTTAAGTATGGAGCCACAGTGTAATAACAGTTCTTCGATAAGGGTTTATGGTTAATGCCATATGGAGTAACGGAGACTGAGTGTTTACAGGAGCTGAGACCACCAAATCTTTCTCCTTTTGAAAGGTCTATGGACATAAATTGACACACGTTTTCTTAACTGCCATCCTGGCCACAACTGACTGAGCCCAGGCTTGGCATAATCTGACGTACAGGTTGCTCTTGTCAATTTCTGTGGAGGTGATTCCAACTCATGGCAACTCACATGTGGAGCATAACTGGTCTGGGGTTTTCAAAAGTCTGTTCTTTCAAGACCAAGTCACCAGGTCTGTCTTTGGAGGCTCTCTCCCCAACCTTGTGGCTACGAGGTAGATCATTTGTGCCACTCAGCCACCAAATCTGTAAGTTGGCCAGAAACCCTTCATCAATTCCTTGTGATAGAGAACTGGTTGACTTCAGGCAGCAATGCTGAAGCACAATAATGCGTGAGAGAGGGATGGCTCTGAACCAGCAAAAGCCAAGGTAAAGAAGAGACTGCAGGTGTAGCCCACCAAAGGCTGAGCCCTCTTCCCCACTTGAAACATATTTCCTTTATTATATGTAAATTTGCCTCCCAAAAGTGTTTTTTCTTAAAATCAGCACACTGTTGGGTGCTGATCAGTTCAAACATTTTCTCTAACAGAACAAACAAATGATACACAATTGGTGGCAAGTTGGGTTGCAGTTGCAATGGGGCCCCCAGAGTCCTGAAGGTTAGAGGAACCAAAGAGCTGCAATGCAAATTCTCATGACTGAAAACCAACATCACCGCCATTGAGGTGATTCACCTGCTGGCAATCCGACAGGACAAGGTAGAATGGCCCCTGGGTTCCTGAAGCTGACTCTTCACAGCAGGCCGTAGCCTTCTCCTTCTCCCAGCTAACAGGATGATTGTCACAGGACCAAAGGGGTTTTGTAAAACAAGAATAAGAATGAAACGAGAACAAGGCTGGACATACAATATTATTAATAAATCAAGAGATTTTCATATGAAAGTGCAGCACAGAGCTGGAACCAGAGTCCAGAGAGGCACGTGGCTGTTGACAGTAGCATCTGAATGCTTAATAAATTCTAATTACTTAGAGAAATAGACATTAATATTTCTCAGATGAAACGTTAAAATAGCCAAGTCCCTCACGAGGCTCTTGCTTCACTTTCATATAACACACCCCTTGTCCATGATTTTATGAGCTTTTTCTCTCCACCTTCACATCCAAGTTTAACCACACACACAAAAAAAATGCCTGCAACTTTAGTGTACTTGACTGGTTTTAGAAGCAAATAACAAAAACAACTTTGACCATGTAATAATCTTTTCAGGTTAACTTTTCTCAATGCTTTTGAATTTAAATGAATTTTCAGCTCGTTATTTTTATGATGTGAGGCTTTATAGAAATGAGCTAATAGGAATGCCCAGTAACCAACAAGGGCTCTTATTTAAGATAAACTCATGACACAGTGGCCTATGCATTGGGCTGATAACCACAGCTTAGAGGTTCAACCTCACCAGCCAATCCACGGCAGAAAGATGAGGCTCTCTTCCTGTAAAGATACAGTCTCAGAAACCTTAAGGAACAGCACTACTCTGTCCTCAAGGGTTAGTATGGTCAGGAATGAACTTGATGGCAGTGAGTTGTGGGGCAACTAAGAGCCAAAGGGCCTTTATCTTCCTGAATGCAAAAGCAGGGGGGAGAGAGAGGCAATTCAGTGGGTCAGAAAGCCTCCTGCTTAGGCGCTTTGAAGTCTGTGGCTTGAATACAATCTTCTCCACTAACTATCTCTACAAAGGCTCACCAATTTCTGGGTTAAAAGAGTAACGGAGGCAGCCTCCAAACCTAAAATTATCTGACTCCAGGGTCCATGGTTCTTTCTTTCTTTTAATACTTTTCAAGATAAATTAAGTGGAGATTTACATTTCAGATCATCCCATTGGTACATAACAACTTAAACTACTTACCAAAACACTCAGTAGCTTGCCCTGCTGTCCTCATTTGATTTCTCCCCTCCCTCTTATGGAATGCTATCTTCCACTTCACCCAAGGGAACTCTTTTCTACCCCATGTTGTTTCTTTACTCCTTGATTTAAAAAAATACTTTTATTGGGGGCTCTTGCATCTCATCACAATCCACGATTCATCCAGTGGGTCAAGCACATTTGCACATATACCGCCATCACCATTTTCAAAGCAATCTCTTCCCACTTGTGCCCTTGATATCAGGTCCCAATTTCTTCCTCCTCCTTCCTTCCCTCACAAATCATTGATAAGAGATATAGATTATTATTTTCATATCTTATATCATCTGCTGTCAGTCACCACCCACTTTTCTGTGGTGCGTCCCACATGGAGGGGATTATAGGTTGATCCTTGTGATCAATTCCCCTCTTCTCCCCGCCACCCTCCCCTAGTCCTCCTAGTATCTCTACTCTCATTATTGGCCCTGAGGGGTTATCTATCCTACATTCTCTGTGTTGTGAGTTCTTATCTGTAGCCGTGTGCATGCTCTGGTCTAATCCGATTTTTGAGGTAGAATTGAGGTCATGATAGTGGGGGGAAGGAAGAACAAAGAATGAGAGAGAAATCCTGTGTTTCATCAGTGCCATACTGCACCCATACTGCCTCATCTTTTCCCTGTGAACCCTCTGTGAGAGTGTGTCCAATTGTCTACCTCCGGCCATTCATATTGGGTAGGATTTTGTTCTGGGGCTTAGCTGCCTGATACTTGATCACATCAATAATTCATGATCATACAGGCTGGTGTGCTTCTTCCATGTGAGCTTCGTTGCTTCTTAGCTAGATGGCCATTATTTACCTTCAAGCCTTTAAGACCCCAGACACTATATCTTTTGATAGCCAGTCACCGTGTTTCATTTTTCCTTCTCATCTGCTTAGTAACCATCAAAGTCGATTCCTTGGGTATGAACGCCTTTGTCTTTTGTAACAGCCAGGGTCCATGTTTTAACCACCCTGCTCATTGCCTCTCATAAACGGACACGTGTCTGAGGAAGGACAAACAAAAAAATTCGTTGTGGCATTTGCTCTGAGAAGGAAAGTGGGTGTCCGAAGGCAAACCACCTACCCGGACCACTGTGCTTTTACTACTCAATACTGAGAACCTAAGTGAAAAGGAGATCAAGAATGTGATCAATGTAAACCCGACCAAGGAGAACACCTCCAAGATATATTGTTACTGTGGAGCAAAAACAGACAAACACGAGGTGAACAATAGTGTGCAGAGCACGTTCCTGTTTGGTTTGTTATTATTATTTTAAAGAAAGGATTCTAAGACAATGTTATCTCTTGGAGGGAACAGGGTACCTGACATGTTAGAAGTTGCTTTCCAGGATATGCTCCTGTATTGCCTGGAATTGTTCCTTTAAATTTTTAGTTTTCAAATTATATGATGGATCTTCCTAATAATAAAACAATTTTAAAGAACAAATAAGTCCCGAATTCTTCTCCTTTGTAGCCCTGATCAACGACCCCTCATCTCTCAGAGACTCAGTGTCTTCACCTGTGAAACGGGAGCAACACTGCTTCTTGTAAGATCGCTGTGAGAATAAGCGAGACCCCATGTACGAAGCGTCGGCCCCACGAAGAGGTTCCCTATGTCACTGAAATCTCATTCAACTTCATTAAAACAGCAAACAATTTCAGAAAGAACCAGGAAGACACTAAGTTACCATGGTCTCATGACAAGACTATTACCAATGTTTCCCAGTGACTAGGAAGCCAGGATGCCCCAGCCCCGAGTCCCATCTTGTGGAACAGCACTGACCTAGGAGGCAGAGGGTCCCATGTGGCCAAGACTTGCTGCTTTGGATCAGGATGCTCAGTCCCAGCAGTTAGCTGCAGCTGCAATGACAACAGAAACCAGCTCCTTGAGCGCCAACACAGCCCTGCAAGATGAGTAGTGTCCTGTGATGCACAATGGTGGTGCCGGGAAGAGGAATGCCTTCTGAAGGGGTAGGAACTAGTCCTGGTCTGGTTTTGGTGTCTGAACCATAAATAATCTGGTAATTGCTCCTTCTCTTCTATTTTCTGGTAGAGATTGAACTTAGTCTCAGAGCTGGTCTGACACTAAGTCGATGAACTGCTGATTAGAAAACAGACTGTCAATAGGACCCAGGAATCCCATTGCTAGATATATATTCCAGATTGAAATAAATCAACCCTAGAGGAACATTATTAGATGATACGTTATAAAAAGGAAAGCTTTTCACACTCAAAGAATCACTTTCAAGTGTTGCTAGGGTTAAAAGTGGTGGGAATGCAAATTACAAACGAGAGGTTATGCTTATATAAACTTGGGTGAAGGAGAAGACAAGATACAATTAAGAGTGAAGTCAGCCAAAGTGATGGAGTCAAGAGAAAACACTGGCAGGAGTGCAACAGTTAACAGTAATAGAGGGACATTGTTATATACATCATTCAACTATAGTGATTTCCCAGTAAATGCATGGATCAACACACATGGGGAAACCAGTGTGGAGGGAGAGTAGGATTGTACATACGTGCTTACATATATTTGACAGATACTTTTACATGTATACATACCTTTACTGAAAATGTATCCATGGGGGAAACCAAGAGCAACAGGCATAGCAAACTTGACAATGTTCTACATCCTACTTTGGTGAAGAGTGACTGGGGTCTTCATAGCTGGAGAGCAGCAACTGAAGTGTCATGATCGGTTTCTCCTCATCTCCAGGTAAGGATACTAAAGAAAACTGAAGATGTAGAGAAACAATTACCCCAATGGAGTAAAGGCCCAGAACATCAGCTTTCTCATCTCTGAATCCAGAAGAATTAGATGATGTCCTGCCAGCACAACAAACTGCCTGGAAGGAATTACAGACAAGGTCCTCGATAGACCGAGATACAAATGTGAAATAAAACTAACGATCACAAACAAACACAGGAAACAGGCTTACTTCTTGGATAAAGAGTACTGAAGCCCCAGGACTATGGAGATTATGCTCCTTAGAAATCCTTGAGGTCTACAGCGGATTTTCCTCGTGTGCCTCCATTTTTAACGAAATAAAACAAAACAAACTTGCTGCCAGCAAGTCAATTCTCACTCATAGTGACCCAGTAGGGCAGGGTAGAACTGCTCTGTGAATTTCCAAGTGTAACTCTTTATAGGAGTAGAAAGCCCTTCTTTACCCCTAGTGGTCCCAAACTGCTGGCCTTGTAGATGGCAACCCAAGGCATAACCATGGCCGTTCGCAATCCTTGATATCTGGAACAGGCTCGATTTTTAGCCAAATAAAAATAGGTCTCAATGGGGTCACAATAATTTCAGAGAAGTAGGGCTTCTATTGGCTAATCAAGACGTGAGGTCAAAATGTCAGCATTTACACAGAGACAAAGTTCAGAAGGGCTAGGAAAGCGGAGGAATGTAAATTCAAACGAGAGATGAATTGGCAAAAGTGAATTTACAGTGTGGTGATTACAATCAATGACAGGACACAGAATGCATATCAACTGTAAAGTGGGACACTAATTTGCCCTGTAAACCTTCACTCAGTCATAATAAAATCACACACACATGTTCCTGCACACACACACAAACACACACACCACAATCAGATAGTCAATGGTGTCCTGGGTCAACAGAGCATAGGGAGGTCAGGTCAATTCTGAGCAGGACTGTGCCTTATCACCTGACTTGAAGGACTTTTCACATCTCATCTTTTGGACGATCACGAAGAGTGTCCAAGATCCCTGAAGACAAGTTGGTGCATAAGCACACAATGGTGCATAAGCACATAGGAAATGTGAAGGAAGCTGATGATGCCTGGCTATCAAAAGATATAGCATCTGGGGTCTTAAAGGCTGGTAATTAAACAAGCAGTCATCTAGCATGGAAGAGACAAAGCCCCCATGGAAGAAACACACCAGCCTGTGTGACCATGAGATGTCGAAGGAGGAGGTAACAAAAGTTCAGAAACACACGTCCAACTTGATGTGAAGCGGCATGGATGCCCTAGAGATGCAAAACTCACCTGTCCAGTAGTAATCCCACAGTACCACTCAGAAGGAGACACTCAAAGGGGAAAGGATGATTAAGTCAGGAGAAGGTATGGTACTCATGAACCACATGCTTATCCACCGGTTCGTTAATATTTCCTTCCCTTAGAGGACAGGCTGTGATTTGTTTTACCTCGTTAATCATGTGAGATTAGTGTATGTTCATTTGTGCATTTAAGATCCTTCGGTACATGAAGCTCAGGATAGGTGACGCTGCAGAAACTGTTACCTGAGTAATGGTTTTCTAAGGGTAAAGGAGGGGGCGGGCATGAAGGAGAGGAGTTTGGAGCAGATAGCATTGATGATTGTATGACCCCACTGGATGGGATTGAACAACAGAATTGTATATAAGTAGACATTGGATTTTAGAAGATATTTCAATAGAACTATTATTTTTTTTTTTTAAGCAGCATATTGTCCAAACGGATTTGCCTCCACTGTGGTCCTCATCAGAGTTTCTCAAAAGCAACGACAACAACAACAAAATACACAATAAAGAGAACTTAGTCTGGAGATCTAAATCTGTGGTTCCCAGATTGGGACAAACGGCCCCGAGTAGATGCTGTAACTCTTTAGGGAACCTCAAAAGCAGATGGCTATGTTTTGTCTCGGATTGTGGCCTCTAGTAGAAATGTTTATAATGGTCAGGGGAGGCTGGGACACATTTAGTATTTTTCTGAAAATTTGGCAGTAGGCCAAATTCCTTTGGGAACCTCTGACCTAAATGAAGGAAAGCATCACAGCAATGTACAGCAATCACAGTATGGCAAGCTGACAGACAAATGGTGGCTTGGAGTTCTAGTCTCCCCAATTGTGAGAAAGTAAATTTGTTTATGAAAGCGATCAACCACTGTGGTATTTGTGTTATAGTAGAAGTAGATAAGATATTTACTGTCTTAAGAATCAAGTGGAGTTCTTATTAATACATACGTTTCCAACCCTGGTTTTCACCTTTTTGAAGAACAGGATCTTGGAAAACAGTCTATCTAAATTCACTAGCAATCAAATTATGTCACAAAATGTCATGGTGAAGTCTCATTGATAGTTAGTCTCCAAGGACAATGAAAGCTATAATCTCACTGCCATCGAGTGGATTCCCACTCCCAGCAGCCCTGCGACAAGACAGCACTGCCCCTGAGTGTTTCCAAGACCGTAAATCTCTGTGGGAGTAGAAACCCTCGTCTTTCTCCCTCTGAGTGGATGATGGTTTCAAAGTGCTGACCTTGTGGTTAGCAGCCCAGTGCATAACTACAACGCCACTAGGGTGCCTGATGGGGCAATAAAGGTTAGGTATAGAGGCTAGGAGGGAAAGCAACCACAAGATGGTTCATTATTACTGCAAGATGGTCCATTATTAAGCTGACCACAGTTTCACAAGAAAACTTGTCTGCTTGTCCAATTCCACAAGAGTATTCCACAGAAAAGTTTTGCCAAATGAACCATTATTTTTTTGAATGGTTATCTAAGTGGTGAAAGGTAAGGAGATTATTTACTGTCTTCTTCTTATATCTCCTCTTTTGCTGGTTAACGTTTTCTTACGAGGGATTAGCTCTGTCATGACCTGAGATTCTTGTCTACCCCTATTGAGGGGGAAGCCCAGTTCTCACAGACTCATTAAATCAGGGTGGTAGCAGAAGAGCAATTCCCCCAATGCAGGCAGAAGATATTTGAAGATTTTGAATTTGAAAAGCAAGGGCAAAAGTGGACATTCAATATATTTAAGAACCAATAGCAAGTCCTAATTAAAATGAGACACTAATGTAGAAAAAACCTCCAGTCCATTAAAAAAGACCTGACATACCAAATTTATAGAAACGGAGAAACCTTTAAGAGTGTCACTCAAAGACACCCTTTATTGTGGAACTAAAGCCGCCCCATGGTTGGTAGTTCAAAGTCACCAGCAGCTTGGGAGAAAGCTGGAGCTTTCTACTCCTGTAAACAGTTGCAGCGTTAAATCCACAGGGGTCGCTACGAGTCAGCATTGACTTGATAGCACTGAGTGACAAAGCCACTCCCAGAGGTCACCCTTCAGCCGAGCAGTGGATTGGCCTGTAGAATATACAAAACCCAGGAGGCAGGTAATATTGGTAACATGTTTCTTCAACAATACCCGGTACCCTCTAAACAACATATAAGGAAGTTTAAACAATTCCTTTTTAATCATTAAAAATCTGATACTGCTATTGGCGTCATTCATAAAATGCCAATTAGTTCTGAGTACATCTCGAGCATGTTATTGTTGCCAATCCCTCCAGCCTCTTGTTTAGAAACATGGCATTTTATATGTATCCTAGAGGTTAGCTGAATGAAGTCCAGAAAGCAGAATTCCGGGAGGAAACTGTTGTCATGAATCCAAACCATTTCAAATTCCCAAAAGCAGCCAGGAAGAAAGATTCAGATTGCTGATGATCCAGCCTAATAGACAACATCATGACAACACAAGAAAGATTGAAGTTATCCACAGTTTCATTTTACTTACATCTAGAATCAGTGCCCGTGCAAGCAGCAGTCAAGAAACATCAGTAATAAGATCACACAAAAACAACCAATCACATGGAAATTGAACAACACATTACTTAAAATCCACTGGGTAATTAAAGAAACTAATGGCAATTAATAGTAATAAATGCACATATCAAAAAAGAACACTACAAAATCAACACTTTATCTGAAAACCTATATCAATTAGAATAATAACAGCAAAACCCTTAGTCAACAGAAGAAAAGAAATGATAAACATAGGAACAGAAATAAATGATTCAGAAAATAATAAAATAAATAAATGAGGCAAGAAGTAGTTCAGTTAAAAGAATTTTATTTTATTTTTTATGAATCAATGGATGAGGGGGATCTTACCGGTCTGATAGCAATAGATACATTAATTGCATCAAGCACATTCATACATATGTTGCTGCCATCCTTTTCAAAACATTTTCCTTCTACTTGAGCCTTTGGTATCAGCTTCTCTTTTTCCCTCCCTATCACACCCTCCCTTCCTCATGAATATTTGATAAATTATTGTGTTCATATCTTTTTAAAAATTAAATACTTTAATTGGGGGCTCTTACCTCTCTTCTCACAGTCTATACATTCTTCCATTGTTGTCAAGCACACGTATACATATGTTGTCATCACCATTTTCAAAGCATTTTCTCTGTCTTGAGCCCTTGATATCAGCTCCTCATTATCCCCATCCCTTCCTTCCTTAGGAACCTTTGATAAGTTATAGATTATTATTTTCATATCTTACATTGTCCTCCGTCACCGTTCACCCATTTTTCTGTGGTTTGTCCCCCTGGGAGGGGGTTAAAGGTTGATCCTTGTGCTTGATTCCCCCTTTCTTCCCCCACTTTCCCCTTATTCTCTTGGTAGCTCTATTCTCATTGTTGGTCTTGTGGGCTTTATCTCTCCCAAATTCCCTGTGTTGCCAGTTCTTATCTGTAGCACCAAACATGTTCTGGTCGAGTCTGATTTGTAAGGGATAATTGACATGATAGTGGGGTGGAGGAAGCATTAACGAGCTAGAGGAAAATTGTATGTTTCATCAGTGCTATACTGTGCCCTGACTGGCCCATCTCTTGCTTATGACCCTTATGTAAGGGTATGTCCAATTATCTACAGATAGACTTTGGGTCTCCACTGCACACACAGGCAAGTACCCCATTCACCTTGGCATGGTTTTGTTCTGGGTCTTAGATGCCTGATACATGATCCCATAGATACCTCATGATCACACAGGCTGGTGTGCTTCTTCCATGTGGGCTTTGTTGCTTCTCAGCTAGGTGGCCGCTTGTTTACCTTCAAGACTTTAAGACTCCAGATGCTGTAACTTTTGATAGTCGGGCACCATCAGCTTCCTTCACTACATTTGCTTATGCACCCATTTTGTCTTCAGTGACTGTGTTGGGAATGTGAGCATCACAGAATGCCGCATTGTTAAAACAAAGTGTTCTTGTGTTGAGAGGTTTCATGAGTTGGGGCCTAATGTCCATCGGCTACCTTGATGGTAAACATATAAATATAAATCCCCAGATCTAGTTCCCTATCATTCTATATAAATATGTTTCTATATGGACACGACTGTATTCAGACCTCTATAAATGTCCTTTGCCTCCTACTTCTTTACACTATTTCCATTTTCTTTCCTCTTGTTCTACTATGATGTTTGGCCTTCATTCAGGTTTGGCTCTCATTCCTCACTGCTCCATTGCCCTTGATTAAGCCCCACTAGCAATCCTATGCCCTTCTCTCCAATGATTTTTAGTTCTCTTGTTTCCTCATGCCTGGGTTAGTTGATGCCCCCTCCCCGCTCTTTTCTCCTACCTCCCCCTCACCCGTGTCGCCCTGGAATCATCAGCCCTGTTGTTTTCATCTCCAAATTGTTTATCCCACCGATCTTATCCAGATAGACATGCAGAGACATTAATAAGTGCAAAACCCAGGCAAAGCCAAACAAAAGAACAAAGGAAGACAAAAACAACAAAGCAACAACAACAAAATCAGAATAACAACAAAAATAAAGCCAATGACCAAAAAGGAACTATCAATAGTTAAAGGTCTTTTTTTTTTTTTTTTTTACTTCTAGGAGTGTTTTCAACTCGAGTCGATGGGGTGGCACACTCTGTCCCCAAAGTCTATTTTCGGTATTCCCTGTGGATTTCATTGCTTTGCTCCCCTTGCTCTCGTGTTGTATGCCCTTAGTGATTCGAAACAGTGTGATGGGTTCAGATCAGGCACAATTCCCCACCGTGTCTCCATTGTTGATCCACGTCATGCTATGATTCACTGAGGGACATCATGCCTCGTAGTCAGGTCGGCCCTTTGGTTCTCTCTGTGCGTTGTCTGCGCTGAGCAGGAATATCGTCCTCGGGCTTGGTAGGCCAGGATGTTTTACCCTCATTCTCCATACCACTTTGTTTTTCCTCAGTGCTCTAATCAGAAGTGCCCCTCTCCCCAAGATGTAGCTCCAGTGCTGTCCTTTGAAGTGCATTCTTCTTGTGGGGCGGGTGGTCCATATGGTGGGGATTGGGACCCGCCCTGCAGAGCTCTCTATTGGTTCTCTGGTAGGTGCCCCTATGTTGTATTCACATTATGGCGCATTGGGTTGAAGCCTGGAGTATGCCCCTCTCCTGTGGAGGTCTAAATAATACCCTCCCCTTGGGTGTGTTAGTGCCCTGCTCCTGCCTTCCCATGTCTTTTTCCCCTCTCTTTCTTTCCCCCTCCTAGTTAGTGGTCTGCCTGGATTGGGTTTTGCTCCTGCCATAGTACTTGGATCTCAACCCAGGGATGTATGTATATAGGCACTTTTCCGCTATGCCCATATTTTTTTAAGCTTATGTCAGTGGACTCATGTACTTGTGCTTTTGTCCTTGACTTACTTCACTAAGCATGATTTCCTACAGTTGTTCCCATGCGGCAATGTGCTTATGTGTTCATCACTGCATTTTAGGGATGTGTAGTACTCCATTGTATGTATGTACCATAGTTTTTGATCCATTCGTCTCTGATGGAAATTTGGGTTTTTTTGAACTCCTTGCAATTGTGAACTGTGCCGCAATGAACATTGGAGCACAGATGTCTGGCCGTGGTTTGTTTCTTGCCTCTTCTGGTTATGTGCCCTATAGGGGCATTGGTGGGTCGCATGATAGCTCAATCACCATCTATTTTAGATACTGCCAAATTGATTTCCATAATGGCTGTACATAGCCACAGGTCCACCAGCAGTGGATGAGAATTCCTATCTCACCACAGCCCCTCCAACACGTGTTCCTTTGTAATTTTTAATTGGGCTATCTTTGAGGGTATTAGGTGGTATCTCAGTTGTTTTAATTTGCATTTCTCTTAGGACTAATGATCAGAGATGAAACTAATGGGAACAATGGTTCTGGGGGGGATACGGGAGACAGAGAGGGGGGAGAAAGGAAATGGCGGGGGAGGGGTGGAGGAACAACCTAGGGACAAGGAAACAACAAGTGAACGAAAATCAATGGAAGGAAGTTTGTAGGATGCCCAGTGGGGCTCAATCAAGGGCAATGGAGCAGTTAGGAATTACTAAACCCAAATGAGGCCGAACGTGATGGTGGGACAAAGGGAAGTAAAAAGGAAGCAGAGCAAAGGACCAGGAAGCAAAGGATATTTACAGAAACCTAAGTATAGATTTGTACATAGGTAAATATATATATATATATAATGTGAGGTGAATATTACTATGTACTCATATCTATATGTTAAGAATTAGGGTTGCAGATGGACATTAGGCCTCAACTCAAGTATTCCCTTAACACAAGAGCACTTTGTTCTAACAATCCAGCATTCTGTGATGCTCACCTTCCCAACTGGATCACTGAAGAAAAAATGGGTGCATAAGCAAATGTGGTGAGGAAAACTGATCGTGTCGTGCTATCAAAACTTATAGCGTCTGGGGTCTTAAAGGCTTGAAGATAAACAGAAGCAGCAAAGCCCACATGGAAGAAGCACACCAGCCTGTGTAATCATGAGGGGCTGATGGGATAAGCAGAGGTCCTCAAACTACGGCTCGCAGGCCACACAGGGCCCACGGGCCACACGTGGCCACGTGAGGACATTTTTCCGGCCCTCATGGTGTTTTTGCCCCATTTTGTTTTCTACTTCGAGATAAGATATGTGCGGTGTGCAAAGGAATTTATTCACTGTTTGTTTTTTTTTAACTATAGCCTGGCCCTCTGACAGGTCTGACAGAAAGTGAACTGGCCCCCTGTTTAAAAAGTTTGAGGACCTGATAAGGTATCAGGCATCTAAGACTCAGAATAAAACCATACCCAATGTGAATGAGGGGGGGGGGGCATGGAGTGGAGACATAATACCCATCTGTAGACAATTTTACATCCCCTCAAAGAAGGGTCCCAGGGAAGAGATGAGCCCGTCAGGGTTCCGTATAGCGCCAATGAAACACACAGCTTTCCTCTAGCTCTTTGGTGCTTCCTTCACCCCCTATCATGACTTCAATTCTACATTACAAATTGGATTAGACCAGAGCATGCAAACTGCTATAGATCAGAGGCTGCAACAGAGGGAATCCAGGAGAGATGAATCCCTCAGGGTCAACAAGAAGGGTAGAGATATCAGGAGGATTAGGGCAGAGTGGGGGGAGAAAAGGGGAAATAATCACAAGGATCAATCTATATCCCTCTCCCAGGGGGACAAATAACAGAAAAGCGGGCAAGGGACAAGGGAGGATGATGTAAGATAAGGAAAAAAGAATCTATAAATGATCAAAGGTTCATGAGGGAGGGGGAAAATGCAAAACTGATATGAGGAGCTTAAGTGGAAAGAGAATGCTTTAAAAATGATGATGGGAGCATATGTGCAAATGTGCTTGACACATTGGAGGTATCTATGGATTGCGTTAAGAAATATAACAGCTAATTAGGGTGCGAGGTAGTACCGATGAAGAACACAGCTCTGATCCTGGATGCTTCCTCCCCCCAACTACCATGATCCGAATTCTACCTTGCAGGGCTGGATAGGGCAGAGGCTGTACACTGGTACATATAAGGGCTGGAGGTACAGAGAATCCAGGGTGGAGGATACCTTCAGGACCAAGGTTGTGAGGGACGATGCTGGGAGAGTGGAGGGTGAGTGGGTTGGAAAGGGGGAACTGATTACAAGGATCCACATGTGACCTCTTCCCTGGGAGAGGGACAGCAGAGTAGGGGGGAAGGGAGACTCCGGATAGGGCAAGATATGACAAAATAACGATGTATAAATTACCAAGGGCACATGAGGGAGGGGAGAAAGGTGAGGGAGGGGAAAAAAACAGAGGACCTGGTGCAAGGGGCTTAAGTGGAGAGCAAATGCTTTGAGAACGATTGGGGCGGGGAATGTATGCATGTGCTTTATACAATTGATGTATGTATATGTATGGACTGTGGTAAGAGTTGTATGAGCCCCTAATAAAACGTTTAAAAGAAAAAAAAGAAATCCATATTTGTCAAACTGGCTGCAGCGCCAGGCCAGGCGTAGAGGCCGCGGAGGCAGTGGCTCCTGCCCCCGGGGCCCCCGGGTTTCGCCGCTAGTGCGTCTCCTCCGGCCCCGGGCCCGCGCACGCGTGGGAAAGTTGGCCTGGAACCTGCCCAACCAGTTCCGCTGGCGCGCGGACCGGCCGCAGAAGTTGGTGCTGCAAAACTTTTTTGGGGGGTTCCGCGGGAGCCCCCGTGCGTCGGGACCGGATGCACGCCGGCTAGCGACCCCTGGGCCGAGAGAGGTACCCGCAGAGCGACGCGCAGTGGGGGCGTCCCGGCCCCGCGGCCCGGGGGCTATGGCCATGGTGGCCGGAGGCTGGGGCGGTCCCGGCGGCGGTGGAGACACGAATGGCGTGGACAAGGCGGGTGGCTACCCGCGCGCCACCCACCGAGGAGGACTCGGACTCGCTCCCGGAAGCCCAGATAACCTGTGTGCGAGCTGGCGGCGCGGCTGCTCTTCAGCACAGTGGAGTGGGCGCGCCAAGCGCCCTTCTTCCTCGAGCTGCAGGTGGCTGGCCAGGTGGCCCTGCTGCGGCTCAGCTGGAGAGAGCTGTTCAGTGCTGAACACAGCACAGTGCCCCCTGGCGGCATGCGCGCATTCCTGGTCTCAGAAACGTTTCTTGCGCGAGCCCATTCACGGAACGGGCTTTCAAATGATGCGTTCCAGCCACTGGCCCAACTGTGAGTGCTCCACCGTTGCCTGATCTGGCAGCTAGAGGTGTACGCTCTGGGTTTGACCTTCGGCTAAAGCCTCAAAACCCCAAGCAAGGCTAATGAGTATCATGCCCCTACTCAAAGCCTAGCACCTCCCCCCTTTTTGACACCACCCCTTTTTTGGCGCCTCCCCTAGTTTTTTGACGCTGCACCTCTTTTATATTTTCGTTTTCTTTTTTTCCCTTCTTTTCGACACTTGCCATCTTCACCACCTGCTCTGATGGGCAACTCCCTGGGCCGTCTAGGCTCCCGGGCTCAGCACCCAGAACCAGGTGCCCAGGTCCCTCCCAGGGCCCCCAGGAGCCTGCAGGTGGCACGCAGAGTTGGCCTAAGGCCCTGGGATGGCCGAGGTTCCCCAGTTGTGTCTTCCAATGGACAGGATCACAGGCCATCCTTCATGCCAGCACGGGGCCTGCTTCGGCGCTCTCTCCCAGCCCTCTGGAGGCGAAGACCACCGATCGTGCAGACCCTGCGGTCCTTCTTGGGGGTCTACACCTCTGTAGGCAGTCTTCACCCTTGGAGGAATCGCGGGAGGGCTGCACCCCACCGCAACGTGTCCCGCAGCTCCATCAGGGCCGTGAGTCAATGGATTCGATCTTGGGTCCCCGAGCAGGCTGTCACATCTCTGCGGCCACCAAGCCCCCGGGGTGTCCAAGGTCCTAGCACAGAAGGGGTCCAGAGGGAGAGCAGGTTGGAGAGGTCCAGGCAGCAGACAGACATCACCATCCCAGAGGGGCCAGCTGGTCGGAATAGGGGCCCTGGTGGCACCAGGAGGATGTGTTCCCTCTGTCAGCCCTGGCATGGCCACGGTGCGGACACTTCCTCCTGTTCCAGGTCTGAGTCCAGGAAAAGACACCTCCATCCCAGGAACTCAGGACAAGATGCCATCCCAATAAGGCATACCCCGGTCCTGAGCTCCTGCTGTACCAGAAATCCCATCAACAGTTCCTATAGCTCCTCCCGAGGCTCCCCACCCCTCAAGAGGAGGAGGGTTCCTGCCACACCTCATTCCCTGTTGCTGCCACCTAGGTCTCTGAAAAGAGATCAAGAGGAGACCCAGGAATGGTTCCTATCAGAATCAGCTGTGGCTCAGGGGAAAGGGTCATATGAAACACTGTCAAAAATGAGCCCAGAGCAGACACACACCTTGAGGGGCTGCTCACCCACACGTGAAACATCGGGGCCCAAGAAGCGCAGGTTTCCCCTGCTGAGACCGAGGACAGGGGACCCTCTGGTGCTGCCTACAGCTCCGGATACAGGAAAATCCCTCGCTGAGGAACACCGGGACGGGGACAAGAGGGCTGTGCCCCAGCGCCTCCACCAGGCACTGGATGGTGACACAGGAACCAAGTCAGACTGTAGTGCCCTGCCACTTTCAAGCACGGCCCTACTGCCTGATAATCTGCCTGCTCTTCCAGCATCAGCCCTGCCAGCCACCCACCCAAGTCAGCAACAAGAGACTAGGAAAATGCAGGGATCCCAAGGTCCACTGGTCGAGTGGATGCCTGCTGGACTAGCCTCCTCCAGCAATCCCCTCTTATTGTCACCACCTCGCTCAGCCACTGGCTCATACATGCTGCCGTCGGCCCCTTTCATCCTGGTGGTTCCTGCAGCACTGTCACCCTGGATCAGTGCTGCCTGGTCTACAGGACCTCCATTGTCTAACACGCTTGCTGCCCCTTCACCAAATGTGGGAACGACAACTGGAAGCACTTTTTCTCACCTGCCTGGTCCCGCTGTTCTCTTCTCCACTGCTGCCCACAATGGATGGACAAAGCTACCCAAATCAATACCTGGGTATTCTGCTGTGTCCTCCTCAGGCCTCCCTTTTCTGAGCAAGACGCTAATCTCTCCTGCAGCTGTGACCCTGAAAATGGGGGCTGCTTCACACAGGGCTAGTTTCACCAGCACAACGACAGGCTTGCTCCCCCAGCCTGCTGCTGAGAGTGAGATCAGCCCGATGGAAACAGGTCCATACCCCCAACCGGGTCCTTCTTCCAGGACCAAGTCCTCCACCAGCAAATCTGCAGGCTTGCTCGCCAAGCCTGCTGCTGGCAATGAGGTGACCCCGATGGAAATTGGTCCATCACCCCAACAGGGTCCTTCTTCCAGGACCAAGTCCTCCACCAGCCAATCTGCAGGCTTGCTCCCCAAGCCTGCTGCTGGCAGTGAGGTGACCCCGATGGAAATTGGTCCATCACCCCAACAGGGTCCTTCTTCCAGGACCAAGTCCTCCACCAGCAAATCTGCAGGCTTGCTCCCCAAGCCTGCTGCTGGCAGTGAGGTGACCCCGATGGAAATTGGTCCATCACCCCAACAGGGTCCTCCTTCCAGGACCAAGTCCTCCACCAGCAAATCTGTAGGCTTGCTCCCCAAGCCTACTGCTGGCAGTGAGGTGACCCCGATGGAAATTGGTCCATCACCCCAACAGGGTCCTTCTTCCAGGACCAAGACCTCCACCAGCAAATCTGTAGGCTTGCTCCCCAAGCCTGCTGCTGGCAGTGAGGTGACCCCGATGGAAATTGGTCCATCACCCCAACAGGGTCCTTCTTCCAGGACCAAGTCCTCCCCCAGCCAATCTGCAGGCTTGCTCCCCAAGCCTGCTGCTGGCAGTGAGGTGACCCCGATGGAAATTGGTCCATCACCCCAACAGGGTCCTTCTTCCAGGACCAAGTCCTCCACCAGCAAATCTGCAGGCTTGCTCCCCAAGCCTGCTGCTGGCAGTGAGGTGACCCCGATGGAAATTGGTCCATCACCCCAACAGGGTCCTTCTTCCAGGACCAAGTCCTCCACCAGCCAATCTGCAGGCTTGCTCCCCAAGCCTGCTGCTGGCAGTGAGGTGACCCCGATGGAAATTGGTCCATCACCCCAACAGGGTCCTTCTTCCAGGACCAAGTCCTCCCCCAGCCAATCTGCAGGCTTGCTCCCCAAGCCTGCTGCTGGCAGTTAGGTGACCCCGATGGAAATTGGTCCATCACCCCAACAGGGTCCTTCTTCCAGGACCACGTCCTCCACCAGCAAATCTGCAGGCTTGCTCCCCAAGCCTGCTGCTGGCAGTGAGGTGACCCCGATGGAAATTGGTCCATCACCCCAACAGGGTCCTTCTTCCAGGACCAAGTCCTACACCAACAAATTTGCAGGCTTGCTCCCCAAGCCTGCTGCTGGCAGTGAGGAGACCCCGATAGAAATTGGTCCATCACCCCAACAGGGTCCTTCTTCTAGGACCAAGTCCTCCGCCAGCCAATCTGCAGGCTTGCTCCCCAAGCCTGCTGCTGGCAGTGAGGTGACCCCGATGGAAATTGGTCCATCACCCCAACAGGGTCCTTCTTCCAGGACCAAGTCCTCCTCCAGCAAATCTGCAGGCTTGCTCCCCAAGCCTGCTGCTGGCAGTGAGGTGACCCCGTTGGAAATTGGTCCATAACCCCAACAGGGTCCTTCTTCCAGGACCAAGTCCTCCCCCAGCCAATCTGCAGGCTTGCTCCCCAAGCCTGCTGCTGGCAGTTAGGTGACCCCGATGGAAATTGGTCCATCACCCCAACAGGGTCCTTCTTCCAGGACCACGTCCTCCACCAGCAAATCTGCAGGCTTGCTCCCCAAGCCTGCTGCTGGCAGTGAGGTGACCCCGATGGAAATTGGTCCATCACCCCAACAGGGTCCTTCTTCCAGGACCAAGTCCTACACCAACAAATCTGCAGGCTTGCTCCCCAAGCCTGCTGCTGGCAGTGAGGAGACCCCGATAGAAATTGGTCCATCACCCCAACAGGGTCCTTCTTCTAGGACCAAGTCCTCCGCCAGCCAATCTGCAGGCTTGCTCCCCAAGCCTGCTGCTGGCAGTGAGGTGACCCCGATGGAAATTGGTCCATCACCCCAACAGGGTCCTTCTTCCAGGACCAAGTCCTCCCCCAGCCAATCTGCAGGCTTGCTCCCCAAGCCTGCTGCTGGCAGTTAGATGACCCCGATGGAAATTGGTCCACCACCCCAACAGGGTCCTTCTTCCAGGACCAAGTCCTCCACCAGCAAATCTGCTGGCTTGCTCCCCAAGCCTGCTGCTGGCAGTGAGGTGACCACGATGGAAATTGGTCCATCACCCCAACAGGGTCCTTCTTCCAGGACCAAGTCCTCCACCAGCCAATCTGCAGGCTTGCTCCCCAAGCCTGCTGCTGGCAGTGAGGTGACCCCGATGGAAATTGGCCTATCACCCCAACAGGGTCCTTCTTCCAGGACCAAGTCCTCCTCCAGCCAATCTGCAGGCTTGCTCCCCAAGCCTGCTGCTGGCAGTGAGGTGACCCCGATGGAAATTGGTCCATCACCCCAACAGGGTCCTTCTTCCAGGACCACGTCCTCCACCAGCAAATCTGCAGGCTTGCTCCCCAAGCCTGCTGCTGGCAGTGAGGTGACCCCGATGGAAATTGGTCCATCACCCCAACAGGGTCCTTCTTCCAGGACCAAGACCTCCACCAGCAAATCTGTAGGCTTGCTCCCCAAGCCTGCTGCTGGCAGTGAGGTGACCCCGATCGAAATTGGTCCATCACCCCAATAGGGTCCTTCTTCTAGGACCAAGTCCTCCCCCAGCAAATCTGCAGGCTTGCTCCCCAAGCCTGCTGCTGGTAGTGAGGTGACTCCCATGGAAATTGGTCCATCACCCCAGGAGGATGCTCACTCAAAGGTCGTAGCGACAGACACATCTACACACCTGCATCCTGCTGCTCACATGGGTGTCACAGCAAGGGGTACATCACAGGTCCCTCAGTCGCTCCTTCTGGAAACAATCTTGAGCAGCGGACAGCCCCGAGTGTTCCCTCAGACATCTCAGGCACCCGTCACTGGCAGCACTATACCTACCAGAGAAGCCATGAGCCAGCCTGTGGTGTGTGCATCAGGCTCAAACCCCACATCAAACTTAGCGGTTCAACCTGGAGCCGCTAGCAGGCTGACATCCTCAGCCCTCCATGGACAGCAGCCTGTCACAACAAGTTCCAAAAGTTCATCCCAGACAGCCAATGTGGCAGCTCCAGCTTCGTGCCCAGGCTCAAGCTCCTCTGGGGTTAAGCCAGTGGGCACCAATTCATACCTTTCATCTGTCCTCAAGAGCTCAGGACAAAGACAGCCAGTTTTAGAGCCCAGTTCCCTCTTTGGAGCAATAAACCTGGGGGCAGACACAAAGAGGCCCCTTCCAAAACGCAGCGGAACAGGCTTGGGAATGAGCACCAGAGCTACTGGTACACAGAGCAATTCCACAATGAAGGTGGGATCCAGCCCTGGCAAGCCAAGCCCTGCGGTTGCAGGCTCTTCTGCACCCACCCTAAAACACCAGGACCCCGGAGCCACAGCTACCTCCAACAGACAGCAGATTCCTGGGAGCTCGCCCAAGCAGGGCTCCTCGATGGCAGGTGGAGGGCTGGCTACCAGTGACAGGCAGGCTTCTGGTTCCAGCACAGGCTCTGCTAATGCTCAGAATCCTGGGCCTCCTCACACGTCCAAAACACAGACCAAGCATCTCTTATCTACTCGTGCTACCTCACCCTCTGCTAAGAAACACTTATCAGATGGCAACAAGCGACCTCACACCAGGTCCAGTTCCTCTGACTCAGATACATGAAGGCGGGGCTAAGAGGAAGTAGCCAGTATGTACTTCCTCCCAGGGGGGCCTTTCTTGTACTCTGTCTAGGCCCTATTCTAAAACCTCCTGCTGAACACGCTGATCCTGGTGCAATCTAGGGGCCAGACATGTACGATCTAACTGATCGAGGAGACCTGTTGTAAACCGAGTCCAGAGAGGAAGATGAGCACAAAGAATGGTCCTTGTGGGAGTGAATAGTGAGCTTGAACTCAACATGCTGAACTGTTTCTAGGTAAGATTACTCTGAGACAACAAACTGGTGTCAACAGTTACTCAAGATCAGAGGTCAGGATGGAAGGTGGAGCCACAGAATGACATGTGTGCCAAAGCCTGCTCTAGCAGTCATTGGCGAGTCCTGGGAAACCGCCCCCCCCCACCCACCCCGCGCAGCTCAGCGGGTGTTAAGCGGGCTCTTGGTCATTTCCAGTGGGGTTGTCTCAAGGTGAAGCAATGTCTTGAGGTGAAGTGTTGAGATGTGTTTGAAAACGACGAGCTCTTGGGGAAGGCTGAGGTTTCACTGGATACTCGGCTGGATTAGTGGACACCCCCCATCCCCACACCACCCTGAGAAGCTCACAGAGGGATGCTGAGGATGCAAGGGCATTCTATAATCCATGGTGGCCCTCAGTGACCTAGTTAACCATGTGATTCGTTGGCTACCGGACATGCGGGGGTTTACCAGCCTGGGAGGCTGATCTGGTACAGCAAGCACATGTCTGGGTTGTTGTGACTTGCATTGTACGCTTGTGGGCATCCACCTGGAGTCCTTAGGACAGCATTCCCACGGAAGTTTCTTGGTGGTTCCCTGTATTCGACACAAAGAAGTAGCTTATTTCCCAAAACTTTGTCTGGTGCTGCAGGACATTACAATGTGAGGATCTGTAGCTTAATTTAGGGTAGGAGGAAAACATGTGTGCAGATTGAGAGCCTTTTCATGCTTGTTGACTTGTTGAATGCAAACCAGATTGATTTAAGCAAGCTTTTCCCATTGTGCCTTGAGATGGGGAAGCAAAGTTACACTGACCTGAGGCTGTTTGCGCATGCCTGGGTGAAAAGTCTATGAGGAATGTACGGCCGAGGCCACCCTAAAACAATGACACACTTCCCATTCCTTAGTCTCTAAATGACTTAGTATATTCTAAAGTACTAAATGAAAACCATTTTAGGAACTGAGTTAAAAGTCATAGCATGGGCTAAAAAGCAAGAGTGAAAACAGGATGATTGGTAATAGGTTTTTGTGTTTTGTTTTGTTTTAAAAGAAAAAAAAGAGAGAATAGTTTTGTCTTCAAGTAAAATGTCTGGTTGTGCCAAAATATAAAGGATAGTAAAGCCCAACTTGAGGGGATGTAGTAAGTTATAAAAAGTTTTTAAACAAATAAACTTAATTTGCCTTAGTTTTCAATACCAGCAAATACTGCGTATGGTAAAAAGCAATGAGGTGTTTTAAAATCTTTACAGAGTAGATCAATGGTGGTGGATTATTCACAGGATAGTGAAAAAGGCTGGTAAACCTCTTCACTGCAGAATGCCATCTGACTGATAATACCTTGTATTAAAAAAGGAGGGAGAATCATAGTCTTTAAAAAGGTATAAACAGAGTGGACTCCAAACCCTGTGTCATGGCAGGTTTATAATGCCAATCAGTTCAAGTAAATGTTAACTATTATGTGAAATATATTTGGCCAGATAGAGGAAATGTTCCCCAAAACAAGACCAGATTGGGACCCTAATACCTCTGCAGGAGATAGGAGCCTCACCCAATACTGCTCAACACTATAAAAGGGTCTGAAAGATGCAGGGAAAAAAAGCCTACCAATTTGTCTAAAGTCACTAAGGTTAAACAGGGGCCTAAAGAAAGCCCTACTGCCTTTCTTGAAAGGCTGCAAGAGGCTTACCAGGTGTACACACCCATAAACCCCAGCGCCCCGGCTAATCAGGCGGCTCTTGTTATGCAGTTTGTAGCACAGTCAGCTCCTAATATTAGAAAAAAGTTGCAAAAATTAGAAGGCTTTGAGGGTAAATCTCTCTCTGAGCTCCTGCCGGTGGCCCAAAAAATTTTTTGACAACAGAGAAGATCCAGCTGAGGCAACCCGAGATCTTACTCAAAAAATGGCAAAGGTGCTTCTAGCAACAGAAGCCAGGGCCCGCCGCACCTGGAGCCACCCCCCCCCCCCGCCAAAAAAAGAAAAAAGGAGATTTCGGCCAAACACAGCGAAGGCCCACCCAGCCGCGTTTAGGAAAGGATCAGTGTGCTGTGTTCAAGGAAGAAGGGCACTGGAAAAGCGAGTGCCCTAACCGAGGACAATGGAAACCCAAGAAACCCTCCATCCCTGTCTTAGTGGAGGAGCTGGAGTGACGGGGCCGGGGTTCAGCACACTCCCCACCCCCCTAAGCCCAGGGTAACTCTCATGGTGGAAAACAAACCAATCAATTTTTTAGTAAACACCGGAGCAACCCATTCAGTGCTCACCTCACCTATTGGCCCCCTCTCCAAGGACACTGCTAAAATTATTGGGGCCACGGGAAAAGTGAAGACATATCCATGGTGGTCAGCTAGAATTTCTAACCTGGGAAAAGGAACTGTGACTCACTCTTTCTTAGTCATTCCAGAATGTCCCACCCCCCTCCTGGGAGGAGACCTGCTCAGCAAGCTGAAGGCCACTATTTCCTTCAAAAAAGACTCCATGCAGGTACTAACGGGGGTCGGGGCCCTGCTGGTTTCGTTTCCAATTAAAGAAGATGAAGGATCTTAGCACAAGTAACTCCATTTTGATTTGGGAACTATGTTAACTTCTTGAAACTTACCCTGTACCTACCCCCCCTCCCTTGAATAAAACCAGCATATTTTTACTAACAGCATGCTTGCTCAGTCAGCTTGCCCAACTCCCCCTCAACTCCCAGAAAATTTTAACAATTACTTCCTTTTCTTACAATCCCTTGTGTAAGCATAGTTATCCCCTTTTTTTCCCCTGTGCCTGTCAGAAAGGGGTATAAAAACACCACTCAAACTTCCCTCTGCGCGGCTTCAATAAAGCCTGCTTCTAAAACTTTCTTAATTGGATCTCTGGTTCTGTTTCGCTCCCAAATAAACCTTGCATTATGGTGTCGAGAACCTGGGATAGGTGTGTGGCTCCCCCCTCTTTTGGGGGTCCCCTGAGAGCCCCCCTATCTCCCCCAAATCTCCAGGACCTTCAGCTCTTGGATGCGTTCAACACCAACCTGCAGCTGCCCTGGTGAGTTCCCTTTTTTCTTTCCACTTCCCTCTATTCATCCAAGCTTGGTTTCGGTTTTTGAGCTCCGCCGGAGCCTTCCCATCCAAGAAGCTGCCGCGCCGGGAATTCTCCTTCCGTTGGCCCCAGGGGCCTTGGGCAGTGATTGTTCTTGAGACGTCTTGGCAATCCCTTCCCCACGTCTTTCACTGCTGTCCCAGCCAGGACTCACTTAGGGATACCTGAGTGACTCCTGCCTGGTCCTGCTCACCAGGAAAACCGAAACCTTGTTTTTGCTCACTCCCTCTCCCCCTTTCCGTGTGGCCTTTTACCTAATGCACTGGCATTCACTTTCTGAAGGTCCCACCACTGACAGGACTATTGGCAATAAGGCCTCGCGGCATCTGCCCCCTCCAGACTGGACTAACTCTCAGAGGATTAGCCTAGAGCTGTTTAACCTGGCTGTGTACTTCCTATTCACACCTCTGCAGTGTCTGTAAGCTGCATCTCTATGTCTTCTCCTCCCTCTTATTCTCACCATGGGCGCCGGGCGCCTCCCCCTCAGACTGGACTAACTCTCATAGAGTTAGCCTAGAACTGTTTTTACCTGGCTGTGTGTTTCCTATTCACACCTCTGCAGTGTCTGTAAGCTGAATCTCTTTATCTTACTCTCACCATGGGCACCGGGCAGTCCAAAATTGACCCATTGACTCCACTGGGATGTCTCTTAAAAAACTTCTCCAGCCTGGGGTACAGCCAGACCTTGTGAAAGAAAAATACGTGTTTTTCTTTCCCAAGTTGCCTGGCCCAAGTATCAGCTCGATAACCAGTTGCGTTGGCCTCCGACTGGCACTTTCAATTTCAACGTTTCACAGGACCTGGACAGTTTCTGCAGGAGGACTGGTAAGGATTCTGAAGTCCCCTATGTGCAGGCTTTTTGAAGCTTGCGTTCCGCGCTCCCACCCCGAGCTCTGTAGCCACGGTTCCACCCACCAAATACTGTTAGCGCAATCCCCTCAGCAGAAGAACCTTAACATTCAAACCCCTGAAGAGCCAGCCAAGCTCCTCAGCACGCCGCTCTTGCCACCCTATCAGTCTCCCCTGCCCACTGCGCCTTCCTGTCATCCGTCCAATAGTTCTCCCCTATCCTCATCGGTCGCCTCTCCGTCCGATAGTTCTCCCCTGTCCTCATTGGTCGCCTCTCATACCCGTTCTCGCAACCCTCCTGCTGCCCTTTGCCCACTAAGGGAGATTGTGGGAACAGAGGGACTCATCCAAGTCCATGTCCCTTTTTCCTTACAGGACCTGTCACAGATAAAGACCCACCTGGGCTCTTTCTCAGCAAACCTCTCTCAATTTATTAAAAAAATTTACTTACCTTACCCAAATGTATAATTTTACCTGGCATAACACCCAAGTAATCCTTGCTTCTACCTATACCACCGAAAAGAGCGTGAGCAAGTCTGTGATGCAGGTCGCCAGCTAGCAAACAAAGACCACGCTATCAACTCAAATGTCCCCTTGAAGGCACATGCCATCCCACTAAAAAACCCCGGTTAGAATTATCAGCCTGGCCAGGGGTCCGACCTTCCCCACAAAAAACAACCTAATGCTCTGATACCTCATTCAAAGCTTAGAAACCGTTTCCTGCAAGGTTGTCAACTGTGGCAAACTAAGGAGAGTCACCCAAAAGGCAGATAAGAAGCCTGCTCTCTTTCTTAACCGCCTCCAGGAGGCACTCACAGAGTACACTCGTCTAGACCCAGGGTCTAGAAGCAAGGCCTCTATCTTAGCCCCTCACTTCCTCTCTCACTCAGCCCCTGACATTAGAAAAAAGCTGAAAAGGGCTGAGGAGGGCCCTGAAGCCCCTATACAGGATCTGGTAAAAATGGCATATAAAGTTTTCAACGCCCGGGAGGAGACGGCTGAGGCCACTAGCCAGGCGAGGGTCCAACAGATGGTTAGCTTCCATTCCCAAGGCCTGGTAGCAGCCCTAAGGCCGGCAGGTAATCCCGTCCATCGCCGCGTTCCCCAGGGGAGTCAGCACTTACCACCAAGAGCGTGCTTCAAGTGTGGCTGTGACGGCCACTGGGCAAAAACTTGCCCCAAACCCAAGCCTCCTACCAATCCTTGCCCACTGTGCAAACGGCCAGGCCACTGGAAGTCGGACTGCCCAACCCTGGCTCTGCCCCCGGCCCCGCAAAGCCGAGGCGCCGAAATCCAGGAAGTTCCAGACACAGAGCTACAAGGTATGGAGTTGCTGGGATTCATGGACTGAAGAGGCCCTAGCTCCTCGACTCCGGTAACCCTCGCCAAGCCCAGCGTCACGCTCAAGGTAATGGGTGAGTCCATCTCTTTTGATGGATTACGGGGGCTACCTATTCTGTGATCTCCTCTCACTCGGGCCTTACTTTTCCTTCCCAGATTTCTGTGGTGGGAATTGATAAGTCTCCCTCCACCCTTAGGCAAACCCAATCGCTGTTTTGCACGTTTAATAAAACTCCATTTTCGCACTCCTACTTGGTTATCCCCTTGTGCCCTGCTCTGTTACATGGTACTATCTCCCTCTCCAACAATGCTCTCCCCTTATCGCCCTCTTAGATCAGGCCACCTCCACAACCTCATCCCTGTCCCCAGTTTCCAATTTCAAAAACCCACCGACTAAGCCTAAGGTTTCTTTTATTAAAAACAAAACTGGAATTGTTAAGCAGACCCAAGCAGAAGTAAGGAAGGAGTTCAACCAAATGTTCTGCTTCAGAAACCACAGCTTCAACAGATACCTTCCTTTTAACTCTTCAGTGTTAGTTAAAAAAAGAGAAATTTAAAAAAATCACTGAGTTTTCATTGAAATGTATTAGTAACTCTCTTAAAACAACGTCTTTATGTTTTCCCAAGTTCCGAGCTGCAATGAGTAAACTGAAAACACAGTTGCCCTTGTTAAAATAAGATTAGTCCCAAGAAATTGTTTGTGCGTAAAGCAATTTTATCAGGATGTTATTATTACACTATGCCTTTTGCCCTTACCCGTTTGCGCGCGGACCCCCGCCCCCGGGAGCTGTCCGGCCTCAGTCCATTTGAAATACTTTATAGGCGACCCTTCCTTTTCTCCCCTTTCCCTCCCAGTAACAGCCCTCCATTAGCCTCATATTTACCATATTTGTCTTTACTACGCAACCTCCTTAGACAACACGTTAACTCCGTTATCCCTGAACCTTCTCCAGCCTCTCCCAACCTCCCAAAGTCAAGTACACCCTGGAGACACTGTATTAAATCTTTAACACCCAAACCTTTATCACCCCAGTGGGAAGGTCTGTACACTGTCATTCTCACCACTCCCTCGGCTGTCAAAGTAGTTGGTCTACACTCTTGGATATACCTCTCCAGAGTCAAACCGGTAACCAAAGTTAATCGTGATCCCCAGTGGTCTGTTCAGTCTACTGGTCCTATGTCTCTCCGCCTCACTCGCCTCACCAAACCAGCCAGCTAAGCCTAGCATTAACTTCCCCTTTCGCCTGGAGGTTTTTTCTCACTGAAAATGTAACTAACCCCCAATATCGCCAGCATCACCTACTCACAGGAAAAAGTTATCTCCTAGCCACAGCTGATTGCCTGCTCGCCAGTTATTCCGGTCCAGCCTACTTTATTTTCACCTTGTGCACGTTCTCCCAGAACCAACTCCCCCCATCGTTTGTTTTCTATATGACCAAACCTCTAACCCCGCTTGTGCACAAAAATGGGTAAAACACAACACAGGGTGCCCCTAAAAGTCCTGCAATATTCACCATGCTCACCCCTACCCTATAACCAAAACCCACCTGTTCTTTTGGTCAGGAACACAATTCCCCTTAACCATCCCTGGCCCGTAAAACAACAGGTAGACCAAACCAGTCAAGGGAGGCTGGTATTTTAACTCCCACAGCACATATCCTAATGCTAAACTGTTCATATAAAGGTCGCTAGCCCAGGTCCAATCCACCATCCACCGTAATATTCAGATCCAGGAACATCAACTCATGAACCAAATTTCTATACCTTCTGATTCTCCCTTCTCCTGGCTCACCCTATTGCAACAGGGACTGACCATTGCCAACCTTGCTGGATTAGGCAACCTTTCCACCTGCCTCATGTGTGCAGCCCTGGAATGCCCTCCTCTAGCAGCAGCCCCAGTTGCCAGCTGGTCATCTGCCCTTAAGGTCTCCACCATGCAACCCATAATTATCCCCAATGTCCCTCTGTACTTCACACCAGGGTACGCACAGGTGCCCCTTGGCTACTCCAATGCATCCACTCAACTGTGCAACACCACAATGCCACCCTCCCAGCCAATAACAGCACCAGCAGCATTTTTCTTCTGGTGCAATTATACACTCACCAAACATCTTAACATCGGTAGCAGTTCTGCCCTCCTGTGTCTACCTGTCACTCTAGTTCCGCAGCTCACTGTCTACACCCCAGCTGAATTCCAGACCAGAGACACCCAGACACATAGTCACCGCAGTAAAAGAGCAGTTTTTCTCCCGGTTGTTGTAGGCCTTTCCCTAGCTTCGTCAGCAGTCGCGGTGGAACTGAGTGGCGGCGCCCTGGGACACTCCATCACCACAACCAATCAGTTAGCCGAACGCTTCCAATCGACACTCGATATCTGTGCAGAATCCTTAGCCTCCATACAAAGACAAATAACTTCTGTTGCTCAAGTTACCTTACAGAACCGCCGCGCTCTGGACCTCCTCACGGCAGAAAAGGGAGGAACCTGCCTCTTCCTCCAGGAGGAATGCTGTTATTACATCAATGAGTCGGGAATTGTGGAAACCAATCTACAGAACCTTAACAAAGTAAGCCGTGAGTTACAGAGCACCAGGCCAACAACAGATGGAACTTCTCCCTGGTGGAGCACTTCTCTGTACTCCATTTTAGCCCCCATAATAGGACCCATAATTTTATTTACACTTTTACTTTTAATTGCTCCTTGTTTTATCCAGTTTTTCCAAAACAGGCTCTGCAACATCACCCAAGCTTCAGTTCACCAAATGATGTTGCAGCCTCATGAACCCCAATATGAAACTCTCCGGAGCCTCGATATGAATTCCCCCATCGTGCGTCCACCCTAGAATCCCAGTACTCCGCCTTAGAAAGCCCCCCTCCCCCTTAAATCGTCGTCCATGGTCACCATGAAGCAGTTACCGAAAGACAACATCGTCCATTTTCCCTATAGGGTGGAGTCTGGGATGAAGGATCTTAGCACAAGTAACTCCATTTTGATTTGGGAACTATGTTAAGTTCTTGAAACTTACCCTGTACCTACCCCCCCTCCCTTGAATAAAACCAGCATATTTTTACTAACAGGACGCTTGCTCAGTCAGCTTGCCCACCTTCTAGACGCTTGCTCAGCCAGTTTGCCCAACTCCCCCTCAACTCCCAGAAAATTTTTACAATCACTTCCTTTTCTTACAATTCCTTGAGTAAGCATAGTTATCCCCTTTTTTCCCCCTGTGCCTGTCAGAAAGGGTTATAAAAACACCACTCAAACGTCCCTCTGTGCGGCTTCAATAACTCAATGCCCTGAGTTGCTGATCCCGCCCACAAACTTCTCAATAAAGCCTGCTTCTAAAACTTTCTTAATTGGATCTCTGGTTCTGTTTCGCTCCCAAATAAACCTTACAGAAGAGTCTCACCTCTTCCTTGCAGCAGACGCCGAAAAGAAACACCAAGACCCTGGGGGACTCCTGGAAAGATGGAAAGCCACAATCCGTAATGTGTGGGCAAAAACAAATCCCCCGGGGCTGGCTAAACACCGGGCACCCATTGTAGTTCAATTACAAAGCTCTGCCACTCCAATTCGAGTAAAACAATACCCAATAAGCCAACTAGGCTATAAAGTTTCTGCCAAAAAGGCCCAGCTGTGTACAAAAATCGTCACCTACCTGGGGTATAAGTTAAAGGATGGCAATCAAACTTTGTCAAATAGCAGAATCCAGGCCATCCAAGCTATACCCAAACCCACCACCAAAAGACAGGTACGGGAATGTCTAGGGGCAGTAGGATATTGCTGCCTGTGGATCCTGGGTTTTGCAGAATTAGCCAAACCACTCTATGCAGCTACTGGAGCAACAAAGGCTGAACTAATATGAACAGAGGTAGAAGTAAAGGCTTTCCAGAAGCTGAAGACTGCACTGGTAAGTGCTCCTGCCCTAGCCCTTTCTAACCTCAAAAAGCCCTTTCACCTTGTGTGTTGGTACAGGCTCTCAGGCCCTAAAAACGACCCGTAGCGTACCTCTCCAAAAGACTCGACCCAGTAGTTGCTGAATGGCCTAACTGCTTGAGGGCAATTGCAGCCACCGCCCTGATGGTGAAAGAAGCCTCAAAGCTCACTTTTGACCAGAACCTCGTCATCACTGCTCCTCACAATGTAGAGCAACTCCTCCGGGCTCCTCCAGACAGATGGCTCTCAAATTCCAGAATCACCCAGTACCAAGCCAAGTATCTAATGGCAACAGACTGGCTGATCAGGCTGCGCGCCAAGCAGCCAGCTCCAAAACCATCCTGCCTCTGCTAGAACCCTCTAACAACCTTGAGCCTCCCCATTACTCACAAGCTGAACAAGAACTGGCCAAAATTAGCAGAGCTCCTGCACAAGGATTATGTAATTAAAGGACTGTACCAGCTAACCAGAAGTGAAGCTGCAAGGTGCCCGGTATGTGCTCAGGTAAATGCTAACCCTGTCCCAGTTCATCACCCAGGACAAAGATACCAAGGAAAAGCTCCAGGTGAACATTGGAAAGTAGATTTGACTGAACTCCCACGAGCACCAGGCAACTTCAGGTATCTCCTTGTTTTTCTGGACGCTTTTTCTGGCTGGACAGAGGCCTATCCCACAAAGAGAGAAACTGCCCTCATTGCAGTTAAAAAGTTAGTCTTTGAAATGATTCCCAGATTCAGACTCCCTATGTTCATAGGATCTGACAATGGCCTGGCGTTTACTGCCCACTTAACAAAATTACCAACTGGGGTGCTAAAAACCAATGGGAAGTTGCATTGTAGTTACCGACCACAAAGCTCTGGACAGGGAGAAAGAGCAAATAGAACAATTAAGGAAGTTCTCACTAAATGAAAGTTAAAAACTGGCGGAGATTGGGTTAGCCTCCTACCTTTTGCCTTGCTTCGGGTGAGATGTACACCTCAAAAGCATGGTTATTCTCCATTTGAGATAATGTACGGGTTTCCACGCCCATTGTTACCTAAGATTGGAAGTAAAGTGTTAAGCGAAATCAAAAACCATAACATGGTTAAGTCATTACGGGCCTTGCAAGCAGAGCGCCAGCGAATCAGAAACAACGTGCCGTCCGACCAGACTCCGGCCCGCGACGAGGAAAGCCGAAAACCCCTCTTCAACCCCGGCGACCTAGTGTGGGTAAAAAGACTAAGTCCAGGTCAACTAGAACCACGCTGGGAAGGACCATACCCTGTTGTCCTGAGTACCCCGACTGCGGCAAAGGTTGCTGGGAAGAAGGAACCCAAACTAACGCTGGGAGACATCTCGGGACAAGGACTATGTACACCCCATGGGCGTATGCTCCCTTACTAACTAACAACCTTTGTATTTTAACGCACATCATTCCGCAGGTGTATTATCATTCAGGAGAAGGGGGGCGTGAACATCTTAATCTTGACTCTCGCCACTTCACGGGACGTTTCAAACGCGCGCCTGTGCTAGTCCCAGTTTTGCTAGCACTAGGGGTTGCTGGGGCTACCGCACTTGGGAGTACAGCACTAATAAAGGAAGGGGCTGACTTACTGCCCTCAGCCTGCAAGGTAATCATGATCTCCAGGCTCTAGAAAAGTCAGTAACTGCTCTTGAAACCTCCCTAAGCTCCCTAGCCGATAGCGCTACAAAATAGAAAAGGCCTAAACTTGCTGTTTCTTAAACAAGGGGGTTTGTGTATGGCATTAGAAGAAGCATGCTGTTTTTATGTAAATCACTCCGGTGTAATTAAAAAAATATATAACTCCAAAAACAACTGCAAGATAGAAGAAAGGCCCTAACCAGTCAAGAAAACTGGTATCAACAGATGTTTTCAGCCTCTCCCGGGCTCACATCTTTACTTAGTGCCATTGCTGGGCCCCTTATTCTGTTCGTACTTGCCCTCACTGTGGGCCCGTGTGCTTTCAACGCCCTTCTCAAGTTAATCAGAACTCGCTACAAGATATCAAGTTGATGGTTCTTAAAACCAATTATCAGGTTTTAGCAAATAAAAAAGTTAGGGAATCAAGGATTTGATTTAGTTACTAGAAGAGGAGGGAATGTTAAGGCTTAATAGAATAAAATAATTTGTCTTAAGTTACTCCATTTTGAAAAGCTTAAGTGCCACCCCCCCATTCTAGGAGAGGTATGTTATTTTAGAAAAGCAAGTCCCTGTGACCTTGCAAATATCTACTCATAAATGTGAGCAAGAAGTTTTGCAAAATCTTCTGGTCCAAGATAAGCTGAGCAGGACATGCTGAACTACCCGCATCCCTGTTATCTTGTGTAAACACCCTTTCCCATTCCTTGCTCTACCCCCCTCGCCTTGCTGGTTTTAAGTGTATAAAAGGGAAAGAAAAATTTGGCCAGACGCTTCAGCTTTGGACCCTGTGTGGCCATGCTGTAGCCCAAATCCGGAGTTGTCTTCTTGTCTATTTGTCTTTTTGCCTTTCTGTAATAAAGTTTTGCTTTGTTACTTTGCAGCTGCTTGTGGGTCAGTGGTCTGTGTGGGAGCGACTCCGTAACACTTCCTGACGTTCTTGCATTATTTTCGTTGTGGATTTTTGTTGTTGTTTGTTTTCTCCGGTTCTGGGGTGCCTATCAGGGATACTCTCCCACATTCTCATGCTTTCCTCAGAGTTTGTTATATATATAAATTGTCTTTTCTTGGGAGTTTACGTAATAAAATAGGATCCGATTAAACAATTTCTACACATGTTGTTCAATGACATAGGCTACATGTTTCACATTATACCAACTTTTGGGGGGAGTGGAAATGCGCTCCATCTATATTTTAAGAAATAGATTTCAAGGGGAAATGGAGTGTCATGGTTATCTAGTGTCTGTATAATAGAAAGATCATATGTGGAAGACTTCAGCAAACAAATTTATTTTCTCAATGTTTAAGAAGCTAGAAATAAAAATCAGGCAATTAGCTTTAGTTCCAGGCCATTTCTCTCTGTTACTCGGGGTGAAGGACATTCCTCTTCAGCTTGTTTTTGGTTCCCCTTCTGCCTCGGCACCTATATTTCCCGTGTCCACTTGCCTTCTCTGCTTTTTACAATTTTTTAAATAAATCATTTTCTTGGGGCTGTCACACCTCTCATAACAACCTATACATCAGTTGTACTGAAACATTTGTGCATACTTAGACATCATCCTTTTCTAAACGGTTTCTTTCTTTTTGAGTCCTTGGCGTCGGCTCCTCTTTTTTGCCCCTTTTTCCATACTCTCCCACCCTCATGGGACCCTCATCAATGCTAAATTATTATTGTTTTGATATCTTACAGTGCCCGCTGTCTCCCTTCACCCAAGTTACTGTTGTTTGTCCCCGTGGCTGTGAGGTGGGGTGATTATACATTCATCACTGTAGTCGGTTACCAGCGTCTCCCATTTCTCCTCCCACCTTCCCCCTACCAACAGGTATCGCACCTCCCATTCCTGTTCCACATGGATGACCAGTTCTGGATTCAGTATGTCGAAAGATCTTATCTGCGCCAGGGCATATGCTCAAGTGTAGCTTGATTGTGAGTTGAAACTCGGGTCATGAGAGTGAGGTGGAGGGGAAGAATGACAGAACTAAGGAACATTGTGTGTTCTCTCGGTGTTATGCTGCACCCTGGCTGTCCTGTTCTTTCCCTTGACCCTTGTGTGAGGGAATGTCCACTTGTCTCTGGATGGGCTTTGGATCTCCACTCTGAATTCCATCATTTGCATTGTGTTATTAGTTTGGTTTTTGATGCCTGGTATCTTATTCTGTCTTCACCTCGTGGTCACAAAGGCTGGTGTGCTTCTTCCATAGGGTTTTGTGGCTTCCGAGTTACATGGCCAATGTTTATGTTCAAGCCTTTAAGACCCCAGATGCTATATCTTTTGAAAGCTGGACACCATCAGCTTTCTTCACCTCCTTTGCTTATGCACACATTTGTCTTGAGCAAACATGTTGGGAAGGTGAGCATCATGGTCTTCCAAGTTAATAGAACAAAGTGTTCTTGAACTGAGGAGTACTTGAGTGGAGGATCAATGTCCATCTGCTACCTCAATACTAAACCTATAAGTAAATATATGCACATAGATCTATTTCCCCATCAACATATTTAAATATATTTATACATGTACACGCCTGTATTTAGACCTTTATAAATGCCCTTTGCCTACTAGTTCTTTCCTTGATTTCCTTTTACTTTCCTCTTGTCCCACTGTCATGCTCAGCCTTCTTTTGGGTTTCAGTAATTCCTCTTGGTTACATTGCCCTTGATCAAGTCCTAACAGGCCTCTTACACACGCCTCGACACTGATTTTGGATCACTTGTCGTTCCCTTGTCCCTCGGTTGATTAACACCACTTCCTTTCCTCCACCTCCCCCTTTGCTATGTACCCCCGGGAACACTGGTCCCATTGCTTTCCCCTCCAGATGGTTTATCCAGCCTATCTTCTAGACATAGACCTGAGGAGATCATAATATGCACACAAAAAACAAGACAGAGCAAAAGAAAGGGACAAAAGGAAGCAAAACTATGGCACCACCAAAAAGCCAATGACACAAAAAAGGGAAAGCCTGTAAATGGTTCAAGGCCTGTTTGCTGACCTTTAGGAGTGTTCTCTGGTTGAGTCTGATTGGGTTACACGCACTGGACCAAAAGTCGTTTGTGGTACTCCACAGGACTTCCTTGTTCTGCTCCCCGTGCTGTTCTGTTGCATTCCTCCAGAGTTTTGCCTCGGTATGGTGGTGTCAGATCGGGCACAAATCCCCCACTGTCTCCAGTGTTGTCCCCTGAAGGGCTATGTGTCAGTGAGGGATGTCGTGTGTCATAGTGGGGCCAGCCATATGGTCCTCTCTGTGCATTGGCTGCTCTGAGTGGGGATATCATCCTCAAGGCTTGGTGGGCCAGGGTGTGCTCCACTCTCTCTTCCTCGCCCGTCATTTGCTCCCCAGTGCTCTGATCAGACATGTCACTCTCCCTGAGCTATAGCTTCAATGCGGTCCTCTGATGTAAATTCTTCTGTTGGGAGGGGTGGCTGTCCACGAAGTAGGGATTGGGGCCTGGCCCTCAGACCTTTCTCTTGGTTCCCTGCTTCATGCCAGTATATTGCATTCACATCTTGGAGCACCGGCATGAAGCCTGGTCCCTCTTTCCCTATGGAGATATAAACAATACCCTCGCCTTGGGTGGGTCAGTGCCCTTTTCTCCACTATCCATTTCTCCTTTTTTTCCTTTTTATTTTTACCTTTTCCTTTTCAGTTGGCTACCATATGTACCCCCTGGATTTGGTCTGTCCCATTCCATACTACCTGGACCTCACTCAGGAACGTTTGTGTACATTTGCTCTTGCCCTATGCCCCTTTTGCATTTTTTAAGCTTACCTCAGCGAAATCATGTTGCACTTGTTCTCTTGTGCGTGGATTACTTCACTTAGCATCATATCATCCAGCGATGTGCTTATTGCGTTCATCAGTACTTCTTAGTGATGTGTAGTGCTCCATTACATTTATGTACCACGGTTTTTTAATCCATTCGTATGTTGATGGAAATTTGGGTTGTTTCCAACTCTTTGCCTTTGTGAATTGTGGCGCAAGGAACATTAGAGCGCAGCTGTCTGGCCGTGGCTTGTTCCTTGCCTCTCTGGGTGTATGTCCACTAGAGGATTTCTGGGTCGTAAGATAGGTAATTTTCCATCTGCTTTAGAAATCACCAAATGGATTGCCATCGTGGCTGTATATACCTACAGGTTCACCAGCAGTGGATGATAGCTCCTATCTCACCACAGCCCCTCCAACACTTGTTGCTTTCTGATTCTTTGAATTGGGCTTTCTTTGAAGGCATTAGGTGGTACCTCATTGTTGTTTTCATTTGCATTTCTCTTATGGCTAAAGATCGGGAACATTTTCTCATATGTTTGTTGGCCATTCTGATTTTTGCCCCCTGTGAAACTTCTGTTCAGGTCCTTTGCCCACCTCCTCAGTGGGAAATAGGTTTTTCTCTTTTGGGAAGCTAGCAGAATAGTGTAGATTTTAGTAATGAGGCCTTTGTCTGATTTGTCATTGCTAAAGATGTTTTCCCAGTCCGTGGACTGCCTTAGTACCCTCTTGGTGAATTATTTCGATGTACATAGGTGTCTTATCTTCAGTATATACCATTTCTCAATTGGTGACTCCTCTGTATGTATGTCCTTCCCTATTTCTGATAGCCTAAGTATTTCCTGCCCCAAAGTTCTCAGGTGTGTCCTTTTCCCCTCATTGATGGCCCTAATTGTTTAGGATTTTACCTTGAGCTCGGTGGTCTACCTTGAGTTGATCCCTTTGCATGGAGTGAGATAAAGGTCTTACTTCATTTTTCCACAGGTAGATCTCCATTTTTTCCAGCACCACTTGTAGAAGAGGGCATCTGCTTCCCATTTGATATTTTGGGGGCCCTTATCAAAGATCAGTTGTCTGTATGCTGATGATCTGATTCCTGCGTGTTGTTCTTTTCCATTGGTCTGCGTACCTGTCATTGTATCAATACCATGTGGATTTGACCACCGTGGTTGTATAACATATGCCAAAGTCAGGTAAAGGAAGCCCTCCCACTGTATCCTTCCTTTTGAGGAGTTCTGGGCTAATTCGGGGCTTCTTCTCTCTCCATAAGGAGTTGGTAATCAGGTTTTCCATTTCTTTGAAGAAAGAGGAGGGTAATTTCATTGGGATTTTGCATTAAACTTAGATAGTGCCTTGGCCAAAACTGGCATATTCACTAGGTTGAGACTTCCAATCCATAAGCATGGGCTATCCTTCCATTGGTTGAGTTCACCCTTGCTTTCTTGTAATAGTGTTCTGTAGCTTTCCTCATATAAATATTTTGTTCTTTTAGTCAGGTATAGCCCTAGTTATTTCCATTTGTGCTTTGCTATTGTCAAGGGTACCACCTTTTGGTATCTCCTCTTCTGTGGTCTTATTCGATGTGTATTGCAGTCTGATACACTTCTGTTTGTTGGTGTTGTAACCTGCCACTCTGCGATGTTCCCCTCTCACTTCTTGCACTCCCCTCAGGTGCTTTTGGGATTTTCCATATATAAAATCATATCATCTTCAAACAACGATAGTTTCACCTCTTCCTTCCCCAAGTGAATACCTTTCACGCCATTTGTTTGCCTTACCTTTTGTGTTGGGTGTTTTTCTAGTAACACTTGTTGAAGAGGGCATCAGCTTCTCATTTGATAATTTTGGGGTCCTTATCAACGATCAGTTGTCTCTATGCTGATGATTTCATTTCTAGGTTTTCGTTCTATTCAATCGGTCCGAACATCTGTCATTATAACAGTACCATGTGGTTTTCACCATGGTGGTTCAATCGTAGGTGCTAAAGTCAGGTAAAGCAAGTCCTTCGACTTTATCCTTCTTCTTGACGAGTTCCCTGAGAATTCTGGCCTTCTTCTCTTTCCATATGAAATTGCTGGTCAGTGTTTTCCAATTCATTGACAAAGGATGTTGGTACATGTAGTAGGGTACCATTACATTTGTCTAGTACCTTGGGCATGACAGAAATCTTTGCTATACTACGTGTTCTGATGTATGACCATGGGATATCCTTCCATTTCTGGAGGTCACTTTGGGGTTTCTTGTAATAGTGATCTGTAGTTCTCCACATTCAAATCGTTTTGGGCTTTTTGGTTAGGTATACCCCTAGGTATTTAAATTTGTCAAAGTATCCAGCCCTTAACACATCATCATGGGTTCTGTAGGCACAATTATACAGGGATAATAAGTAAAGACTATAGTCAAGTCATAGAGAATCAGAAGAGACAGAAGATATGTTGAAATAATGGAGTCAAACACATTTCATGGTTGCATGATCATCTCAGCTCCTCTTGGTGGTACAGGCCAGGAGAGAGTGCAGGAGAGATTTACTGCTAACCAAGGCTTATATATCTTTGGGGGTATGCATGGCTCTTAATTGCAGGTAGAGACATACATCACAGAAAGGGGTTGTACAATAGCCAATACAATCAATGGGGGGGATATACAATGTGCATAAGCGGAACAGCAAGCAGATGAGCTGGGGTGACGGCATGACAGGAAAGGGTGGAATTAGAGATATACGTGTGACAAGAAGGGTGAACCATTCATTCATGATGGAGGCCTACCTTGGTCACTCTTGAGTGGCCTTGACCTCCCTGGGCTTTCCTACAAGAAAACAATTTACTACTGCCCTTATCAGAAGGAGGTGGGCCCTACTTAGGGTGTGACAGACTGCACAGTCTGATTCCTCTAGATAGCTGATAACCCTTAGGGAGTATAACCTCTGACCTACTTCTGTTCACCTCCAAGTGGATAGTCACTTACCACGTGTAGGAGGCAGCTTAGTTTGCCATATATTTAGGCGAAACAACTTGGGAGAAGTCTTTCTGTTTCCAACTTCAATTTGTGCTGTATTATTGTGAAGGGTACTAAATTGTTTATCTTCTCTTCCATGGACTATGCTGATGGATATAGTAGTTCCATAGCCTGCTGTTTGTTGATCTTGTATGCTTCCACTCTGCCATATTCCTCTCTCACTTCCTGCACTCCCCTTGTGGAGCTTTTGGGTTTTCTGTTTATAAAATTATATCACAAAAAAAATTATATCACCTGAGAATAAAGATAATTTCACCTCTTTTTCCTCAGATGTATACCACTGATCTCTTTCCTTTCCCTTATGTTGTTAACTAGGAACCCCAGAACGTTGTTAAATAGCAGAGGGTGCAAGGGGCATCCAGTCTGGTTGACATTTTCAGCGCGATTCCTTTGTCTTTTTTCCACTGAATACAAATTTTGGTGTTAACTTTTCATTTGTAGCTTCATATATAGCTTGTTGTAGAGGGCAAATTAGAAGAATTTTTATATTATCTTGAAGAATTTCCCTTCCATTCCGATCTTTGTAATGTGTTAAACAGGAACGGGTGCTGGATGATATTGAATGTTTTTTCTGTGTGTATTGATATTATCATGTGGTTTTATTCCTCTTTCTTACCAATACCCTGAATAAGGCTAATGGACTTGCAGATGTTGAAACCTCCATGCATCCTTGGAATGAATCCCACTTGTTCATGGAGAATTATTCGTTTTATCATATTTTGAATTATATTGACCAGTATTTTGTTAAGGATTTTGAATCAATGTTCATTAGAAAGATCAGAATGTCATTCTCAATCCTTGTGGATCCTTCCCCACTTTAACTATCGGTAATCTGCTAGATTCATAGAGAAAATCTGGGAGTTGGCCATTTGTGTAGGATTGTTGTCAGCTCTTGCCTGAATGCTTGCCAGCATTTTCCTGTGAAGCCATCTGGCCCAGGGGATATTTTAGTTGACATTTTCTTGATAACCTTGTCTATTTTCTCTATTTCTCTGAGTCTGTTGAGTTGCTTGTGGTCCATCTGGGAGGGTATTTGTCCATGTCTTCCAGGATGTTGAATTCATTGGTGTAACGGTACTCATAGTACTATACAATTCAGCTTTAAATATCATTAGAGCCCATTGTAGTTTTCCCTGTTTTATCCCTCAGTGGCGTGACTATTGTTATATGTTCCTTTCTTTCTTTGGTTAGGTTTGCAGTGGCCTACCTATTCTGTTAATCTGTTCAAAGAAACAACTATTTTACTGCATTGATTTGTTTGCATTGTTTTCACGTTTTCCAAGTTATTCACGTCTGCCCTAATTGTTTGTTATTTCGTTTCTTTTGCCATTTGTAGCATTGTCCTGTTAACTCTGTCATCAGGATCAATCACACCACTTAGTACGGTGACACTCTTCCTGACCTGTTGATCCAAAGGCATGAGAAGTCCAAAGTGGCCAGGGGGCATTCTCAGCTGCCACTTCAGTGGAATCCGTGCTGTGTTTCCAGGTGGGAGAGTTCCTTTCTTCAGGACCAGGACCTCCAGGCCTGAGGAACACAGGGTTGTTGGGACAGGAAGCAAACATGCTTCAAGGGGATCACTAGGAGTAATAGTGAGTGGTGCCACTCCAGCTTCCACCCCTTGGTTCCTGGACCCATGAATTCTGGCTCTTGGAGACACAGCACCATATATTGGCCGCTGGTTTAGAGCGTATACAGCTTCCTGGAGATCAGGAAGCCCCGCAAGTTGTTGCCACCTACTTGGCGTCGTAATTGCGTCTTTAGGAGCCCATTCCATCGTTCCATCAAGCTGGCAGCTTCAGGATGATGAGGAACATGATACGGCCAGTGGATTCCATGGGAATGGGCCCATTGCCACACTGGATTTGCTATGAAGTGAGCTCCTTGATCTGAAGCAAAGCTATGTGGGATGCCATGCCGGTGCATGAGGCATTCTTTGAGTCCACAAATAGTAGTTTTGGCAGAAGCATCACGTGCAGGGAAGGCAAATCCATATCGAGAGTAGGTGTCTATTCCAGTAAGAACAAAACGCTGTCCCCTCCATGATGGAAGTGGTCCTATGGAATCAACCTGCCACCTACTTGCTGGTTGATCTCCCCGAGGAATTGTCCCATCTCTTGAACGTAATATTGGTTTCTGTTGCTGGCAAATGGACACTCAGCAGTGGCAGTGGCCAAGTCAGCCTTGGTGAGTGGAAGTCCATGTTGCTGTGCCCATGCATAACCTCCATCCCTGCCGCCATGTGCACTTTGTTCATGTGCCCATTGGGCGATAACAGGGGTGGCAGAGGAAAGAGGAGGACCAGTCTCCACAGCGTGTGTCATCTTATCCACTTGATTATTAAAGTCCTCCTCTTCAGAGGTAATCCTTTGGTGAGCATTCACGTGAGATACAATTAACTTTACTTTCTTGGCCCATTCAGAGAAGTCTATCCACATACCTCCTTGTCACCAATTTTCCAATCATGGTCCTTCCAATTCCCTGACCATTCAGCCAAGCCATTAGCCACTGCCCATGAATCAGTATATAATCTCACATCTGGTCATTTTTCCTTATATGCAAACTGAACGGCCAGGTGCACTGCTCGAAGTTCTGCCCATTGGGAAGATATCCCTTCACCACTGTCCTTTACGGAGATCCCAGAAAAGGGCTGTAGTGCTGCTGCTGTCCACTTATGAGTGGCACCTGCATATCGTGCAGAGCCGACCGTAAACCAAGCATGACTTTTTTGGTCTTCACTTAAAGTATGGTAAGGAACTCCCCAGGAGGCCATAGGTGCAGACTGGGAGAACGGAGGCAATGTAACAGGAGTGGAGACTGTTGGCATTTGGGCCACTTCTTCTTGCAGCTTACTTGTTCCTTCAGGTCCTGCTTTGGCCCGATCTCGTATATACCACTTCCATTTAACAAGGGAGTGTTGCTGCGCACATCCAACTTTATGATTACGTGGGTCAGACAATAGCCACTTCATGATAGGTAATTCAGGCCTCATGGTGACTTGGTGGCCCATGGTGAGGCCTTCAGTCTCCAGCCAGGCCCAGTAACAGGCCAACAGCTGTTTTTCAAAGGGGGAGTAGTTGCTTGCAGAGGATGGCAAGACTTTACTCCAAAATCCCAATGGTCTATCTACGCTGTGATTCACGAATAAGGGTCTGCCAAAGACTGCACAATGCATCTTGATCTACAACTGACACCTCTAGCACCATTGGGTCAGCTGGATCATATGGTCCCAGTGGCAAAGCAGCTTGCACGGCAGCCTGCACTTGTTGAAGAGCCTTTTCTTGTTCTGGGCCCCACTCAAAAATGGAGGCTTTTCGTGTCACTTGATAAATAGGTCGAAGTAGAACACCCAAGTGAGGAATATGTTGCCTCCAAAATCCGAAGAGGCCCACTAGGCGTTGTGCCTCTTTTTTAGTCGTTGGGGGAGCTAAATGTAATAGCTTATCCTTCACTTTAGTAGGAATATCTCGACATGCCCCACACCACTGGACCCCTAGAAATTGTACTGATGTGGAGGGTACCTGAATCTTTGTTGGGTTAATTTCCCAACCCCTTGTACGCAGATATTGTACCAATGAATTTAGAGTCTTTGATACATCCTCCTGAGTGCGTCCAATCAGCATAATGTCATCAATATAATGGACCAGTGTGACATGCTGTGGAATAGACAGGTGGTCAAGGTCCCTTCGGACTAAATTATGGCACAGGGCAGAAGAGTTGATGTACTCCTGGGGGAGAGTTGTGAAAGTATATTGTTGCCCTTGCCAGGTGAAGGCAAACTGCTTCTGGTGGGCCTTTGAGACTGGTATGGAGAAGAAGGCATTAGCCAGATCAATAGCTGCATACCATGTACCAGGAGAAGTATTAATTTGCTCAAGCAATGTAATCACATCTGAGCCAGCAGCTGCAATTGGAGCTGACGATAATACACTGTCATTCTCCAGGATCCATCTGTCTTCGTTACAGGCCAAATTGGTGAATTAAATGGGGGAGGTAGTAGGAATCCCCACCCCTGCATCTTTCAAGTCTTTGATGGTGGCACTGATCTCTGCAATCCCTCCAGGCATGCGGTATTGCTCTTGGTTTACTCTTTTCCTAGGTAATGGCAATTCTAATGGTGTCCACTTGGCCTTTCCTACCATGATAGCCCTTATTCCACATTTTAGGGATCCGATATGGGGGTTCTGCCAGTTACTAAGTATGTCTATTCCAATGATGCATTCTGGAACTGGGGAAATAACCACAGGATGGGTCCCGGGGCCCACTGGACCCACAGTGAGGCGTACTTGAGCTAAAACTCCATTGATAGCTTGACCTCCATAAGCCCCCACTCTGATTGGTGGGCCTTTGAAACATTTTGGGTCTCCTGGAATTAGTGTCAGTTCTGAGCCGGTGTCTAGTAATCCCCGAAAAGTTTGATTATTTCCTTTCCCCCAATGAACAGTCACTGTTGTGAAAGGCCGCAGGTCCCTTTGGGGAAGGCTAGAAGGAAGACTAACAGTATGAACCTTCAGTGATGTAGCAGGATCCTCCTTACAAGGGACCCGGCCTCCCCTTCATTCAAGGGGTTGTGGGTCTGTAAACTGGCTCAGGTCTGGGAATTGATTGAGCGATCGTGACTGTCTATTCTGCTGTTCACCTGATCTACCATTCTTTTGCCTGTACAGATCACGTAAATATTTAGTAGGCTTCCCATCTATTTCATTCCTAGGGACACTGCAGCTAAGTAGCCAATGCCATAATTCCACACGAGACAGGTTGCTTTGATTGTTATTGAAAACTCGTTGTCTATTATAACCACGCCCACCCTGTCTCCGTGGATCCAGTGCTGACACCTGCCCTCTACCATCACGGGGACCAATCAGCCCCATTGTGGGCAAATGTCGGAGTTCGCTTCGGGCAGTGCCCACTGTTAATCCTGGTGCACATAGAATAGCAATTACAGGAGTCTTAAGAGATGCTGGGGCCCACTTCACAAACTTGTTCCTTATGGTTGTGGTAAAGGGTATGTCTTCAGGTCACCCCCTTTTTGGATCTATGGGAATATCTTGATAGATCCATTCTAACATACCAATTTCTCTAAGCTTTTGGATGCCTTCCTCTACAGTGTACCAAGGCAGGTCAGGTACTTCAAGTTGGTCTAATCTAGGCCATCTGGCAGTCCATGCTTCATTGAACTAACCAAATAAAGACTTAGATCCTTTTTTAGCCTGTCTCGCAGAGACATTGAAAGAAGAGTCTGTGCTTAGGGGTCCCATATCCAGAAACTCAGACTGGTCTAATATTACATTTCGTGCACCAGTATCCCACACCCTGAGTAACCATTCCCATGGGTATTCTCCAGGCTTTTGCTTGTACGCATTTGAGAACTCAAGCAGGTCTTTATGTGTGTAGCGCACTTCTTCTTGGATAATCTTCTCAACCTCACCTTTAGGAGGTTTCTGAGACTTCATTTTAGTGACAGGTCTAGTGGAAATAATGGGTGCTGAGGGTGTTTCCTGGGTGCTCTCAGCAATACCTTGCGAGGCATCTTCCTCAGGTAATGCTACTGATGCAGCCCCACCTGGCCTATCAACTTGAATCGTTTGGCTAATCTGCTCAGGTGTTTCTAAGGGCTCAATATCCTCTTCTTCCGGATCATCAGCCCCTATGTTCCCATCCCATGTTTCAGGGTCCCAACTTTTCCCAATGAATGCCCTTACTTTGTTTTCAGACACTACTCTAGATCTGCAATTCAGCTGCCATTGTCATTCAGCCACTCGTATAATGAGACTCTGGACCTGGTTCTCAGCAATGTCAGCTCTTTTACTAGAGGAGAGAAGGCTCTCCTTTGTAGCACAGATGGAAGTTTTCAAATCTGTTAGTCTGCATGTGAGGCGTGCTTTTGAGGCTCTGAGATCATCCCTCTCCTTAATAACACTTTCCATCGTATGAAGGACCAGCCAACCAGCTTCGCTATACTTGTCATTTTCACAAAACTCCTGGAAAATATCAAATATACGATTGCCAAGAGCATCTCCTTTATCCAGCATGTCATCTACTTTAGGTGCTACTTTAATATTATCTTTGCTATTTCAGACCATGGATTAGTACGGGTAGTAGACGTATCCCCGTCAAGACTAAATAGGTTGGAAAACCAATTTAAGAAATCCATATTTGGTGCCAAAGGGACCAGGTATAAGGCATCATGCAAAAAAAAAAGAATATGTGTGCGTGTGTGTGTGTATATATATATATATATATATATATATATATATACCATAATGAATGAAGGGGGAAGTGCAGAGTGGAGACCCAAGGCCTAAGCGTCGGCCACTGGAGATCCCCTCAGAGAGGGGTTTAGGAGAGGAGATGGGTCAGTCAGGGTGCGAGGTAGTGCCGATGAAGAGCAAAGCTTTCCCCCAGATTCTGGATGCTTCCTCCCCCCAACTACCATGATCCGAATTCTACCTTAGAGGGCTGGATAGGGCAGAGGTTGTACATTGGTAATATGAGGGCTGGAGGCACAGGGAATCCAGGGTGGATGATATCTTCTGGACCAAGGGTGTGAGGGATGATGCTGGGAGAGTATAGGGTGAGTGGGTTGGAAGGGGGAACTGATTACAAGGATCCACATGTGACCTCCTCCCTGGGAGAGGGACGGCAGAAAATGTGGGAAGGGAGACTTGGGATAGAGCAAGATATGACAAAATAACGATGTATAAATTACAAAGGGCACATGAGGGAGGGGGGAAAGGGGAGGGAGGAGGAAAAAAAAGGACCTGATGCAAAGGGCCTAAGTGGAGAGCAAATGCTTTGAGAATGATTGGGGCGGGGAATGTATGCATGTGCTTTATACAATTGATGTATGTATATGTATGGATTGTGATAAGAGTTGTATGAGTCCCTAATAAAATGTAAAAAAAGAAAGGAAAAAAAAGAAAGAAAAGAAAATGATTAGGGCAAAGAATGTACAGATGTGCTTTACACAATTGATGTATGTATATGTATGGACTGTGGTAAGAGTTGTATGAGCCCCTAATAAAACGTTTAAAAGAAAAAAGAGAAATCCATATTTGTCAAACTGGCTGCAGCGCCAGGCCAGGCGCAGGGGCGGCGGAGGCAGTGGCGAGGGCGGCGTGAGAGCGAGGCTCTGGCCCTGCGCAGGCCCAGGCCAGAGGCGGCTAGGAGGGCGAGGCATGCTGACCTGCAGGCCGCGAGCGGCGGCAGCGGCGGCAAGGGGCGCAGGGGTTCCTGGGAGGCGCAGCGTCAGGCCCTGGCGCGCGCCCGCCGCCCCTTCCCAGCGCCATGGCCGACCGCGCAACTTGTGGCCAAAGTTTGGCCCCATCCTCCGGAGTGCGCGGGGCGGCCCGCGAAGTTGGCTGCGGCCCCCGCCGCGGCTTGGGCCGGCCCATGGCCCGCGCGCCCCCGCCGGAGCCCCTGGGCGGCCGGGCTCCTGCCCCCGGGGCCCCCGGGCCTCAACGCCAGTGCGCCTCCCCCGGCCCAGGGCCCGCGCACGCGTGGGAAAGTTGGCCTGGAACCGGCCCGACCAGTTCCGCCGGCGCGCACACCGGCCGCAGAAGTTGGTGCTGCAAAACTTTTTTGGGGGGTTCCGCGGGAGCCCCCGTGCGTCGGGACCGGATGCGCGCCGGCTAGCGACCCCTGCGCCGAGAGAGGTACCCCCAGAGCGACGCGCAGCGGGGGCGCCCCGGACCCGCGGCCCGGGGGCTATGGCCTTGGTGGCCGGAGGCTGGGGCGGCCCCGGCGGCGGTGGAGACGCGAATGGCGTGGACAAGGTGGGTGGCTACCCGCCCGCCACCGAGGACTCGGCCTCGCCCCCGGGCGCTGCCAGCGACGCCGAGCAGGGCGACGACGAGCGGCAGGGGCTGCAGGTGGACTGTGTGGTGTGCGGGGACAAGGCGAGCGCAAGCACTAGGGCGTCCTCACCTGCCAGGGCTGCAAGAGCTTCTTCAAGCGGAGCATACTCCTCAACCTCAGCTACACCTGCAGGTCCAACCGTGACTGCCAGATTGACTAGCACCACCGGAACCAGTGTCAGTACTGTTGCCTAAAGAAGTGTTCCGGTCGGCATGCGCAAAGAGGCCGTGCAGCGCGGCCGCAGCCCCCACTCGCCGCCAGGTCCTGGCGCCGCGTCTTCCAGCAGCCCCACCCCCCCCCCGGGCTTGGCGCTGGCGGAGGCGGTGGGCGGAGACCTCTTCCCTGGCCAGCCAGTGTGGGAGCTGATCGCACAGCTGCTGCGCGCCAAGCCCTACCTGGCGGTGGCCGGCCACTTTGGCACGGGCGCGGCGAGCGCCTTCGGCCCGGGCGGCGCGGCGCGGTGCTGGGCATCGATAACGTGTGTGGAGCTGGCGGCGCGGCTGCTCTTCAGCACCGTGGAGTGGGCGCGCCACGCGCCCTTCTTCCCCGAGCTGCCCGTGGCCGACCAGGTGGCCCTGCTGCGGCTCAGCTGGAGCGAGCTGTTCCTGCTGAACGCGGCGGAGGCCGCCCTGACCCTGCACACTGCGCCTCTGCTGGCCGCAGCCGGGCTGCACACCGCTCCCATGGCAGCCGAGCGGGCGGTGGCCTTCATGGACCAGGTGCGCGCCTTCCAGGAGCAAGTGGACAAGCTGGGCCGCCTGCAGGTGGACTCGGCGGAGTATGGCTGCCTCAAGGCCATCGCGCTCTTTACTCTTGATGCCTGTGGCCTCTCAGACCCAGCACACGTGGAGAGGCTGCAGGAGAAGGCGCAGGTGGCCCTGACCGAGTACATGCTGACCCAGTACCCAGCCCAGCCCCAGTGCTTCGGCCGCCTGCTGCTGCGTCTGCCTGCCCTGCGCGCCGTCCCAGCCTCACTCATCTCTCAGCTGTTCTTCATGCGCCTGGTGGGCAAGACACCCGTTGAGACGCTGATCCGAGACATGCTGCTCTCGGGGAGTACTTTCAACTGGCCTTAGGGCTCCGGCCAGTGACCGACCTCCAGCGACACAGATGCTCGGGGTCCCCAGGCCAAGGATAGGGACAGCCTCCCCAAGTGGCTAACCAGAACCATGACTAGGGCGAAAGATCATTATGTAATATGCAGTAGCCCTTAGTGACCCTGGTTACAATTTGACTCGGAGGCTACTGGACTTCAGAGCCTTACAAGCCTGGAAGGTTTATTTCAGGCACAGCAAGCACATGCCTCGGCGGTGCTGACTTGCGTTCTGCACCTGGATAGGCACCTGAAGTCATTTGGAGAGGATGTCTATGTAAGTTGGTTTTACATAAATTTCTGTGCTGGATTCCTTGTGCTTGTGGATTTTCTTGTCCTTCTTGGTTTGATGTTATTTTACTACTGAGTTGGCTTTTGTGGTTTTCTTCATTTTGATGGGGTTTCTTTCCTATTTCTTACGACATTCCCTTGATAGTTATTTTCTTATCTAGTGTAAGATGGTCATGTTTCTCTTGTGTACTGCTTGCCTTCCTCTCCATACAGTTTCTTTGCATGTACTTTTCTCCCCCTATTTGCTTCGTGTTTGTCTCCATTGCAGATTGATATTTGTAGCTCTCTCTTTTCAGTCTTGTGTCATATTTGCAGAGCTGCTTCACCTTGGTTACTGTCTGGTGGGGACTGCCTTGCTCATTGATCTCAGGTTTATGTTTGCTCTTCCTTTTGATTCTCCATCCATAGAATAGCCTTCGTATTTTTTTATAACTCATTCCGCTTCTTTGGATTTCTGGAATTCTCCTTGACTGAAAATGCCCTTATTTCTTCTTCATATTTTGCTGGATTTAAGATCCTTGCTTGGCAGTTATTTCTTTTAAAGTTTCATATATGTTGTCACGTTGCCTCATGCCTGCAGAGGTTTGTTGAAGGAAAACAAACAAACAGAAAACCACACTCAGCTTAATTGTTTGCTTTCCCTTTGCAGACCCCCTGCTGGGGCTGCTTCCATAAATGTGCTCCTTACAGTTCTGCTCACAGGCGTGCCCTCGTGGCTCTCAGATTTTGCGTCCATGGCTTTATTCTGAGAAGTCCACTCTCCCATGCCATTTTCCCTGAGCCTTTGGATCCCTCTCCTAGGGAATGCTACTGTAGGTCTGATACGTCTGCTTGACTTACTGTAGATGGCCAACCAATGAATGACTACATCAACCCCGCAAGCTCCAATACTGGACAGAGAATCTGTGCTGAGTGGGCCATATCAATAAACTGAGACTTATCAGAGTTTATGTTCCTTGTACAATAATCGCACAACCTTTATAACGATCCTGACACATAGTCTGAAGGTTTCTGTCTGCACAAGTTAAGGAATTCTAGAATATTTTTGGGGGGTAGAGCATAGCTGTTCCTGGCCCAACACCTGCGCTTCACTTTGGGAACTTGCTATGAGTTAAGTCTAGGTAGAGGTCTGGAGGCCATAAACCGTGGGAGGTGTTTCCTGGGCCCATGCAGCGGTGTCTTGCTCCAGATACAGCCTAAGCACCATTATCGGCACACATCCCAAACTCAGTCATTTGGACGCATGGGGACCCTACAGGACAGAGTAGACCTGTTCCTGTGGGTTCTGAGACTGTAATTCTTCATGAGAGAAGAAAACCTGGTCTTTTGTTAGGGGAGCTGCCCTTGGTTTGACCTTTCTGCTCTTGTGTTTTGTAGCACAGAGGATGATCACTGTGCCATCAGGGCCAGGGATGAAAACACCTTCTTGGTTCGTAGTGATAGATTTCTCAAAACTTACCGAGAGATGTGGGGTATGTACAGTAGCTTTAGGGCTTGCATCAGACATCAGAACCAATTTAGACAACTCATCTTTTCTCATTCTGTTTCTTTAGAACCTCTCCTGGTCCCGTCAAGTCAACTCTGATGCGGAACAACCCTCTACAACAGGGTAAGCTTCCCCTCTGTGTTCCAGAGACTGTAATTCATTATTGCATTAAAATGTTTCTTCCTTTTGCTGTGGTGTAACACGTGGTTTTGAACTGTTGACCTTGACCTTAGCAGCCAATGCATAAGCGCTATGCCACCAGGGTTCTCTAGAGAAGCAAGACCAAGGATACTTGTATGATACATGTATGGACAAATAGTGATTTATATCCACAATTGCCTAAACAGCTATAGAAGCAGGTAAGTCCAGTTTGGTTCAAGTTCATCGGTCATATATAAGCGGGAGACTTCTCCTGTCTCATAGAGCTACGGGAACTGATGGACATGAAAGAGGAAGATGCAGGAAGAGGGTCTCGGGTGGGGAAGGCAGCGCTGCATGAATCTGAGGTGGGATGAATCAATACAAGTTGACATTCCACTGATGGTTAGTGTGATCAGTAGGTGACCTAACAGGAAATTGACAAACCAGATGTAGAATCCAGAAGTGGACAAAGGGAAATGGGCAAGACAAAGCACGCTTCTGCACAGGATTCCTCTTATAATAGAGACGACAACCCAGAAGAGGGCTCATGGGACTTACACCTGATTGATAAGTTGGACTCTAACTCTATTTTCACACAAACAGGTCCAGCTGACAGAAATTCTAATGATCACAGATGAGAAAGAGAACGTTCAAATGTGGTGCACAAAAGGAAAATTAGGACCGCCTCATTCCTCATAAGACACGATGCTTTCTCATTGTCTTTTCCGATAAGAGCAGAACTTTGTGTATCAGCAATTGACGCCGTCTGGCACTTCTGAGTGATGTAACTCTCTCTCTCTATGTATCTGATGAATCCACAACTGATGAAAGAGTAGATAGTTGATGGTCCTATGACATTCACATTCAACATCAGAAACCAGCAAGGCACTGTGATCTTGTAACTTGGTTTAGTAGGGAAGCACAAAGAGCTTATGTTTGGGTATAAGATCCCATTTGGAATCTTTACTAGCAAGTTAATTGGATTGACCTTATTACTCTGTGTGTAGATCTATTCACACAAACACTGCGAAAGCACCTTCTTTTGTTGACCCTCCGATTCTTCTTTCATTCGTTAAGCACAACTTAACTGCTCAAATGTTCCTGAAATTAGAATTTTATTGAAGAGTATTATTTTTCGTTTTTCTCTCAGCTCTACCAATAGTGGTGGGTGGGTCAACAAGAAGAAAGTCCATTCGTGCTACAACTCCAGAAATATCTGGTGATTAGAGCTAACTGCATACGTCTGAAATCAGAGGTAAATACTGGTTCTGAAACTTGAGGACATAAACAAGGCTCCTTCTACCAGGAAAGAAAAGAACACACTGCCATCCCGGAAGAGATTGTGGAAATTGTAACGTTGTAGCAGAAGCTTACAATAATAAAATGAAACATGATAGTAAAACAAACTCCACTGGAAGGAAAAAAGCCAAAAGAAGATGAAAATTGATGAAATAAACCAAAATTATTAGAGGAACAATCTACTACGTCCATTTTATTTATTATTTTTAGTAGGTTCGTTTTCCTTCATTTCCTTGAATGAGAGTTTTAGACAGGAAAGTCACAGGCAATATAGTTCAATGCAAAGCAGAAGAATTGTAAGCAAAAACTTTAAATTAGTAGAGATGACCAACAATTCAGTTGTAGTAAGAAGCTATTACCATCCATCCCTAGGAGGTAATGACAATGCTATGTGCTGATGTTACTTAAGCCCAGGGGCTGGAAGCCCATATCCAGTGTTGAAATCATGGGGTCAGAACTGGAAGCATAGCGCTGTTTACCACTAGCAGTCTACACAAACAAACAAACAAACAAACAAACCAAAACATCCACAATGAAACTTGTTGAATTGAACTAGAACTCTAAGAGACTATATGAGAAAGACCAACAGTAAAAAAAACTTGATCAGAACAAACTGTGGGTAGCACCGTGAAGAACGGGAATTCCAGAACACTTCCCTGTGCTCGTGCAGAACCTGTGCCTGGTTCAAGAGGAAGTCACGAGAGAGAACAAGGGCACACTGTGTGCTTTAACATCATCAAAGGTTTGTGTCAGGCCTGCATCCTCTAACCCTACTTACTCAGTCTGTATGCTGAGCAAGCACTCAGAGAGGCTAGATTACCTGAATAAGCCTGCACATCAGGACTGGAGGAACCTTTATTAATACCCTGTGCTATGCAGGTGACAACCTTGTTTGGCGAAAGTGAGGGGGATTCAAACATTTGCTGATAAAGTTCAAGGGCAGAAGCCTTCAGCATGGGTTACAACTCAATGAAAGGAAAACGTAAATCTTCATAACTGGACCAATATGTAGCAGGGGATAAATGGAATAAAATGTGAAGTTGGTAAGGATTTCATCTTGCTTGGATCCATAATCAATACTCATGGAAGCAGCCGTCAAGTGACCAAGCTACACTTTGTTTTGGGTCAATCTCTACAACCCCTGTTTAAAGCATTGAGAAGCAAGGATTATACTCTGAGGACTAAGGTGGGCTTGACCTAAACCAAGGTCTTCCCAATGGTCTACTCTGCATGTGAAAATTGCACATTGAAAATGGAAGACCAAAGAAAATCCAACGCACTTGAACCGCGGTGTTGGAGAAGATTATTGAAAGTATATGGACTGCCAGAAGAACGAACAGACCAATCCTGGAAGAAGGACGGCCAGAATGCAACTTAGAGGCAAGGATGGTGAGTCTTTGTCAAACCGAGGAAGGCCGTAGACGAGATTGCGAGATTGATTGACAGTGACTGTGTCACTGCGAACTCCACCCTACGAACAAGTGGGAGGATGGCACAGGAAGGACCAGGTGGTGTGTTTCCTTCTGGGGAGCTGGGAGTAGGAATGACTTGATGGCCCCTGACAGCAACATCAACTACAGAACAATCTCTCAAACAAGATATTGAAGAAAAGTATAGGTTCATTTATGTAACCTTCAAAATCGGACCAAAATTCAACATCAGAGAGGCATCCATCTACACTCAGTGATTATTAGAAATGGCAGGATAGTGCCTCACTCCAGTGGAGAGAGATGAGGTGAGTGGTTTCAGGAATATTTAAATAAGAACAAATTTTCAAAACAGTTCTTATATATTTTGTTTCCCCTAAGCAAATAACACAAGACAATATTAATTTTATACCAATATGAAAAAATTAAAATACAAGCTCACAGCCTACATATGTAGAGAAATAATTGAAAACATTGACCAGCTTTAGAACAGGGGACTGGAAGTATGTGTGATTAAGAAGGAAAATGCTGATCTTTCTTTGAAGTTTTCTGTTGTCTATGACTTTATTAAATCTCTTCAAATTTCTTTGGAAAAAATGAACAAGTCCAAATAGTTTATAAATAATTCTTCACTGTAGATTCTTGAGTCACTGCTACAGTTCAAAGTGCATGTCCAATTCTCATTTTTCTAAATCGACTAACTTTGTATTTAATTTTTAATGTGTTTCCATTTTAAGATTATTTCTTTATCTTTTAATTTTAGTATTTTAACATTGTATTAACATATAACTCATACATCACACACATTAGTGATTCAAACATCAAGAATTGTGCGATCTTTGCCACAATCCACGTTGGAGTATTTTCAACATTCTTGCATCCATCAGTACTAGCATCCCCTGTCCCCCTGTGTCTTCTAGTGTAGTCAGAGAAACCGATTGAGCTATATGTTTACCTATCCAGAATTTCTTATAAAAATCATACAAAATGGGAAAATATAGCAACCATAAAATAGAACCGAACAGTCTCCTTGCAAAAGTAATTAAAAACTAGGACAGGTTAAAAATGGGTCAAAAGCAAGGATCAACCTTGAAGCCCCTCCCAGGGAGACAAAGAACAGAAAAGTGGGTGAGGGGCGATGGAGGACGATATAAGATTTGGACAAAATGATCTGTAATTTATCAAGGGCTCATGAAGGAGATTCCCAGGGGAAGTGGGGGGAAGAAATGGGGAGCGGATATCAGGGGCTCAAGTGGGAAGAGACTTGAAAATGATGATGGCATTTTTAGGTGCAAATGTGCCTGACACACTGGAGAAATGTATGGATTGTGATAAGAGATTTAAGAGCCCCAATAAAAGTATTAAAAAATGGATCAAGGGGGGAAAATGTTAATATCTAAAATAATTAAAAGCAATCTGCAGCAGGGGTCAGAAAACTCTAACTTATAAGTTCTATGCAGCTCCTTCAGCAAGGATATGTGACTATGATGTAAAATTGAAAATGAAGATAACACCATGATACTTTCATTTATAGTATTACTTAAAATTTTCCTTATTTATAAATATATTTTATAGCTCTTGAATAATTTTTAAATTATTGTTATGTACCACGATGGCTAATGAATATAAAAAAATTTGTTGACCCCTTATCTCAGTGATTCACTTTCCAATTCACCCTGTCTGTGGACCAGATTGTTTACACGGGTATTCAATCAACTGAGGGAATTAACTAGAGGCTCAACGCACAGAAGGTCTACGCAAACGGAGGGGGCTTTCACTGTCATCCTTAGCCTTCTGCTAACCAGGTTTTCAGAATTTAAACTCTAATATAATTCCCTCCTCTAATCTTAGAGTCTACTATTCCAAATCCTTGGATCACACGACTACTTTGGCACTTCACCTAGATGGTTGCTTGTTAAGACAAGTTGTTAAGACACTACATGCTAGATGCTATTGTTGCTGATCACAGGGCACTATCTGATTTCTTCCCCCACACTTTTCTCTAGCACCCAGCTCTTCAGTGATCACTTCATGAGTTTAAGTATGGAGCCACAGTGTAATAACAGTTCTTCGATAAGGGTTTATGGTTAATGCCATATGGAGTAACGGAGACTGAGTGTTTACAGGAGCTGAGACCACCAAATCTTTCTCCTTTTGAAAGGTCTATGGACATAAATTGACACACGTTTTCTTAACTGCCATCCTGGCCACAACTGACTGAGCCCAGGCTTGGCATAATCTGACGTACAGGTTGCTCTTGTCAATTTCTGTGGAGGTGATTCCAACTCATGGCAACTCACATGTGGAGCATAACTGGTCTGGGGTTTTCAAAAGTCTGTTCTTTCAAGACCAAGTCACCAGGTCTGTCTTTGGAGGCTCTCTCCCCAACCTTGTGGCTACGAGGTAGATCATTTGTGCCACTCAGCCACCAAATCTGTAAGTTGGCCAGAAACCCTTCATCAATTCCTTGTGATAGAGAACTGGTTGACTTCAGGCAGCAATGCTGAAGCACAATAATGCGTGAGAGAGGGATGGCTCTGAACCAGCAAAAGCCAAGGTAAAGAAGAGACTGCAGGTGTAGCCCACCAAAGGCTGAGCCCTCTTCCCCACTTGAAACATATTTCCTTTATTATATGTAAATTTGCCTCCCAAAAGTGTTTTTTCTTAAAATCAGCACACTGTTGGGTGCTGATCAGTTCAAACATTTTCTCTAACAGAACAAACAAATGATACACAATTGGTGGCAAGTTGGGTTGCAGTTGCAATGGGGCCCCCAGAGTCCTGAAGGTTAGAGGAACCAAAGAGCTGCAATGCAAATTCTCATGACTGAAAACCAACATCACCGCCATTGAGGTGATTCACCTGCTGGCAATCCGACAGGACAAGGTAGAATGGCCCCTGGGTTCCTGAAGCTGACTCTTCACAGCAGGCCGTAGCCTTCTCCTTCTCCCAGCTAACAGGATGATTGTCACAGGACCAAAGGGGTTTTGTAAAACAAGAATACGAATGAAACGAGAACAAGGCTGGACATACAATATTATTAATAAATCAAGAGATTTTCATATGAAAGTGCAGCACAGAGCTGGAACCAGAGGCCAGAGAGGCACGTGGCTGTTGACAGTAGCATCTGAATGCTTAATAAATTCTAATTACTTAGAGAAATAGACATTAATATTTCTCAGATGAAACGTTAAAATAGCCAAGTCCCTCACGAGGCTCTTGCTTCACTTTCATATAACACACCCCTTGTCCATGATTTTATGAGCTTTTTCTCTCCACCTTCACATCCAAGTTTAACCACACACACAAAAAAAATGCCTGCAACTTTAGTGTACTTGACTGGTTTTAGAAGCAAATAACAAAAACAACTTTGACCATGTAATAATCTTTTCAGGTTAACTTTTCTCAATGCTTTTGAATTTAAATGAATTTTCAGCTCGTTATTTTTATGATGTGAGGCTTTATAGAAATGAGCTAATAGGAATGCCCAGTAACCAACAAGGGCTCTTATTTAAGATAAACTCATGACACAGTGGCCTATGCATTGGGCTGATAACCACAGCTTAGAGGTTCAACCTCACCAGCCAATCCACGGCAGAAAGATGAGGCTCTCTTCCTGTAAAGATACAGTCTCAGAAACCTTAAGGAGCAGCACTACTCTGTCCTCAAGGGTTAGTATGGTCAGGAATGAACTTGATGGCAGTGAGTTGTGGGGCAACTAAGAGCCAAAGGGCCTTTATCTTCCTGAATGCAAAAGCAGGGGAGAGAGAGAGGCAATTCAGTGGGTCAGAAAGCCTCCTGCTTAGGCGCTTTGAAGTCTGTGGCTTGAATACAATCTTCTCCACTAACTATCTCTACAAAGGCTCACCAATTTCTGGGTTAAAAGAGTAACGGAGGCAGCCTCCAAACCTAAAATTATCTGACTCCAGGGTCCATGTTTCTTTCTTTCTTTTAATATTTTTCAAAATAAATTAAGTGGAGATTTACATTTCAGATCATCCAATTGGTACATAACAACTTAAACTACTTACCAAAACACTCAGTAGCTTGCCCTGCTGTCCTCATTTGATTTCTCCCCTCCCTCTTATGGAATGCTATCTTCCACTTCACCCAAGGGAACTCTTTTCTACCCCATGTTGTTTCTTTACTCCTTGATTTAAAAAAATACTTTTATTGGGGGCTCTTGCATCTCATCACAATCCACGATTCATCCAGTGGGTCAAGCACATTTGCACATATACCGCCATCACCATTTTCAAAGCAATCTCTTCCCACTTGTGCCCTTGATATCAGGTCCCAATTTCTTCCTCCTCCTTCCTTCCCTCACAAATCATTGATAAGAGATATAGATTATTATTTTCATATCTTATATCATCTGCTGTCAGTCACCACCCACTTTTCTGTGGTGCGTCCCACATGGAGGGGATTATAGGTTGATCCTTGTGATCAATTCCCCTCTTCTCCCCGCCACCCTCCCCTAGTCCTCCTAGTATCTCTACTCTCATTATTGGCCCTGAGGGGTTATCTATCCTACATTCTCTGTGTTGTGAGTTCTTATCTGTAGCCGTGTGCATGCTCTGGTCTAATCCGATTTTTGAGGTAGAATTGAGGTCATGATAGTGGGGGGAAGGAAGAACAAAGAATGAGAGAGAAATCCTGTGTTTCATCAGTGCCATACTGCACCCATACTGCCTCATCTTTTCCCTGTGAACCCTCTGTGAGAGTGTGTCCAATTGTCTACCTCCCGCCATTCACATTGGGTAGGATTTTGTTCTGGGGCTTAGCTGCCTGATACTTGATCACATCAATAATTCATGATCATACAGGCTGGTGTGCTTCTTCCATGTGAGCTTCGTTGCTTCTTAGCTAGATGGCCATTATTTACCTTCAAGCCTTTAAGACCCCAGACACTATATCTTTTGATAGCCAGTCACCGTGTTTCATTTTTCCTTCTCATCTGCTTAGTAACCATCAAAGTTGATTCCTTGGGTATGAACGCCTTTGTCTTTTGTAACAGCCAGGGTCCATGTTTTAACCACCCTGCTCATTGCCTCTCATAAACGGACACGTGTCTGAGGAAGGACAAACAAAAAAATTCGTTGTGGCATTTGCTCTGAGAAGGAAACTGGGTGTCCGAAGGCAAACCACCTACCCGGACCACTGTGCTTTTACTACTCAATACTGAGAACCTAAGTGAAAAGGAGATCAATAATGTGATCAATGTAAACCCGACCAAGGAGAACACCTCCAAGATATATTGTTACTGTGGAGCAAAAACAGACAAACACGAGGTGAACAATAGTGTGCAGAGCACGTTCCTGTTTGGTTTGTTATTATTATTTTAAAGAAAGGATTCTAAGACAATGTTATCTCTTGGAGGGAACAGGGTACCTGACATGTTAGAAGTTGCTTTCCAGGATATGCTCCTGTATTGCCTGGAATTGTTCCTTTAAATTTTTAGTTTTCAAATTATATGATGGATCTTCCTAATAATAAAACAATTTTAAAGAACAAATAAGTCCCAAATTCTTCTCCTTTGTAGCCCTGATCAACGACCCCTCATCTCTCAGAGACTCAGTGTCTTCACCTGTGAAACGGGAGCAACACTGCTTCTTGTAAGATCGCTGTGAGAATAAGCGAGACCCCATGTACGAAGCGTCGGCCCCACGAAGAGGTTCCCTATGTCACTGAAATCTCATTCAACTTCATTAAAACAGCAAACAATTTCAGAAAGAACCAGGAAGACACTAAGTTACCATGGTCTCATGACAAGACTATTACCAATGTTTCCCAGTGACTAGGAAGCCAGGATGCCCCAGCCCCGAGTCCCATCTTGTGGAACAGCACTGACCTAGGAGGCAGAGGGTCCCATGTGGCCAAGACTTGCTGCTTTGCATCAGGATGCTCAGTCCCAGCAGTTAGCTGCAGCTGCAATGACAACAGAAACCAGCTCCTTGAGCGCCAACACAGCCCTGCAAGATGAGTAGTGTCCTGTGATGCACAATGGTGGTGCCGGGAAGAGGAATGCCTTCTGAAGGGGTAGGAACTAGTCCTGGTCTGGTTTTGGTGTCTGAACCATAAATAATCTGGTAATTGCTCCTTCTCTTCTATTTTCTGGTAGAGATTGAACTTAGTCTCAGAGCTGGTCTGACACTAAGTCGATGAACTGCTGATTAGAAAACAGACTGTCAATAGGACCCAGGAATCCCATTGCTAGATATATATTCCAGATTGAAATAAATCAACCCTAGAGGAACATTATTAGATGATACGTTATAAAAAGGAAAGCTTTTCACACTCAAAGAATCACTTTCAAGTGTTGCTAGGGTTAAAAGTGGTGGGAATGCAAATTACAAACGAGAGGTTATGCTTATATAAACTTGGGTGAAGGAGAAGACAAGATACAATTAAGAGTGAAGTCAGCCAAAGTGATGGAGTCAAGAGAAAACACTGGCAGGAGTGCAACAGTTAACAGTAATAGAGGGACATTGTTATATACATCATTCAACTATAGTGATTTCCCAGTAAATGCATGGATCAACACACATGGGGAAACCAGTGTGGAGGGAGAGTAGGATTGTATATACGTGCTTACATATATTTGACAGATACTTCTACATGTATGCATACCTTTACTGAAAATGTATCCATGGGGGAAACCAAGAGCAACAGGCATAGCAAACTTGACAATGTTCTACATCCTACTTTGGTGAAGAGTGACTGGGGTCTTCATAGCTGGAGAGCAGCAACTGAAGTGTCATGATCGGTTTCTCCTCATCTCCAGGTAAGGATACTAAAGAAAACTGAAGATGTAGAGAAACAATTACCCCAATGGAGTAAAGGCCCAGAACATCAGCTTTCTCATCTCTGAATCCAGAAGAATTAGATGATGTCCTGCCAGCACAACAAACTGCCTGGAAGGAATTACAGACAAGGTCCTCGATAGACCGAGATACAAATGTGAAATAAAACTAACGCTCACAAACAAACACAGGAAACAGGCTTACTTCTTGGATAAAGAGTACTGAAGCCCCAGGACTATGGAGATTATGCTCCTTAGAAATCCTTGAGGTCTACAGCGGATTTTCCTCGTGTGCCTCCATTTTTAACGAAATAAAACAAAACAAACTTGCTGCCATCGAGTCAATTCTCACTCATAGTGACCCAGTAGGGCAGGGTAGAACTGCTCTGTGAATTTCCAAGTGTAACTCTTTATAGGAGTAGAAAGCCCTTCTTTACCCCTAGTGGTCCCAAACTGCTGGCCTTGTAGATGGCAACCCAAGGCATAACCACTACTCCACCATGGCCGTTCGCAATCCTTGATATCTGGAACAGGCTCGATTTTTAGCCAAATAAAAATAGGTCTCAATGGGGTCACAATAATTTCAGGGAAGTAGGGCTTCTATTGGCTAATCAACGACGTGAGGTCAAATGTCAGCATTTACACAGAGACAAAGTTCAGAAGGGCTAGGAAAGCGGAGGAATGTAAATTCAAACGAGAGATGAATTGGCAAAAGTGAATTTACAGTGTGGTGATTACAATCAATGACAGGACACAGAATGCATATCAACTGTAAAGTGGGACACTAATTTGCCCTGTAAACCTTCACTCAGTCATAATAAAATCACACACACATGTTCCTGCACACACACACCACAATCAGATAGTCAATGGTGTCCTGGGTCAACAGAGCATAGGGAGGTCAGGTCAATTCTGAGCAGGACTGTGCCTTATCACCTGACTTGAAGGACTTTTCACATCTCATCTTTTGGACGATCACGAAGAGTGTCCAAGATCCCTGAAGACAAGTTGGTGCATAAGCACACAATGGTGCATAAGCACATAGGAAATGTGGTGAAGGAAGCTGATGATGCCTGGCTATCAAAAGATATAGCATCTGGGGTCTTAAAGGCTGGTAATTAAACAAGCAGTCATCTAGCATGGAAGAGACAAAGCCCCCATGGAAGAAACACACCAGCCTGTGTGACCATGAGATGTCGAAGGGAGGAGGTAACAAAAGTTCAGAAACACACGTCCAACTTGATGTGAAGCGGCATGGATGCCCTAGAGATGCAAAACTCACCTGTCCAGTAGTAATCCCACAGTACCACTCAGAAGGAGACACTCAAAGGGGAAAGGATGATTAAGTCAGGAGAAGGTATGGTACTCATGAACCACGTGCTTATCCACCGGTTCGTTAATATTTCCTTCCCTTAGAGGACAGGCTGTGATTTGTTTTACCTCGTTAATCATGTTAGATTCGTGTATGTTCATTTGTGCATTTAAGATCCTTCGGTACATGAAGCTCAGGATAGGTGACGCTGCAGAAACTGTTACCTGAGTAATGGTTTTCTAAGGGTAAAGGAGGGGGCGGGCATGAAGGAGAGGAGTTTGGAGCAGATAGCATTGATGATTGTATGACCCCACTGGATGGGAGAGAACAACAGAATTGTATATAAGTAGACATTGGATTTTAGAAGATATTTCAATAGAACTATTATTTTTTTTAAAGCAGCATATTGTCCAAACGGATTTGCCTCCACTGTGGTCCTCATCAGAGTTTCTCAAAAGCAACGACAACAACAACAAAATACACAATAAAGAGAACTTAGTCTGGAGATCTAAAGCTGTGGTTCCCAGATTGGGACAAACGGCCCCGAGTAGATGCTGTAACTGTTTAGGGAACCTCAAAAGCAGATGGCTATGTTTTGTCTCGGATTGTGGCCTCTAGTAGAAATGTTTATAATGGCCAGGGGAGGCTGGGACACATTTAGTATTTTTCTGAAAATTTGGCAGTAGGCCAAATTCCTTTGGGAACCTCTGACCTAAATGAAGGAAAGCATCACAGCAATGTACCGCAATCACAGTATGGCAAGCTGACAGACAAATGGTGGCTTGGAGTTCTAGTCTCCCCAATCGTGAGAAAGTAAATTTGTTTATGAAAGCGATCAACCACTGTGGTATTTGTGTTATAGTAGAAGTAGATAAGATATTTACTGTCTTAAGAATCAAGTGGAGTTCTTATTAATACATACGTTTCCAACCCTGGTTTTCACCTTTTTGAAGAACAGGATCTTGGAAAACAGTCTATCTAAATTCACTAGCAATCAAATTATGTCACAAAATGTCATGGTGAAGTCTCATTGATAGTTAGTCTCCAAGGACAACGAAAGCTATAATCTCACTGCCATCGAGTGGATTCCCACTCCCAGCAGCCCTGCGACAAGACAGCACTGCCCCTGTGTGTTTCCAAGACCGTAAATCTCTGTGGGAGTCGAAACCCTCGTCTTTCTCCCTCTGAGTGGATGATGGTTTCAAAGTGCTGACCTTGTGGTTAGCAGCCCAGTGCATAACTACAACGCCACTAGGGTGCCTGATGGGGCAATAAAGGTTAGGTATAGAGGCTAGGAGGGAAAGCAACCACAAGACGGTTCATTATTACTGCAAGATGGTCCATTATTAAGCTGACCACAGTTTCACAAGAAAACTTGTCTGCTTGTCCAATTCCACAAGAGTATTCCACAGAAAAGTTTTGCCAAATGAACCATTATTTTTTTGAATGGTTATCTAAGTGGTGAAAGGTAAGGAGATTATTTACTGTCTTCTTCTTATATCTCCTCTTTTGCTGGTTAACGTTTTCTTACGAGGGATTAGCTCTGTCATGACCTGAGATTCTTGTCTACCCCTATTGAGGGGGAAGCCCAGTTCTCACAGACTCATTAAATCAGGGTGGTAGCAGAAGAGCAATTCCCCCAATGCAGGCAGAAGATATTTGAAGATTTTGAATTTGAAAAGCAAGGGCAAAAGCGGACATTCAATATATTTAAGAACCAATAGCAAGTCCTAATTAAAATGAGACACTAATGTAGAAAAAACCTCCAGTCCATTAAAAAAGACCTGACATACCAAATTTATAGAAACGGAGAAACCTTTAAGAGTGTCACTCAAAGACACCCTTTATTGTGGAACTAAAGCCGCCCCATGGTTGGTAGTTCAAAGTCACCAGCAGCTTGGGAGAAAGCTGGAGCTTTCTACTCCTGTAAACAGTTGCAGCGTTAAATCCACAGGGGTCGCTACGAGTCAGCATTGACTTGATAGCACTGAGTGACAAAGCCACTCCCAGAGGTCACCCTTCAGCCGAGCAGTGGATTGGCCTGTAGAATATACAAAACCCAGGAGGCAGGTAATTTTGGTAACATGTTTCTTCAACAATACCCGGTACCCTCTAAACAACATATAAGGAAGTTTAAACAATTCCTTTTTAATCATTAAAAATCTGATACTGCTATTGGCGTCATTCATAAAATGCCAATTAGTTCTGAGTACATCTCGAGCATGTTATTGTTGCCAATCCCTCCAGCCTCTTGTTTAGAAACATGGCATTTTATATGTATCCTAGAGGTTAGCTGAATGAAGTCCAGAAAGCAGAATTCCGGGAGGAAACTGTTGTCATGAATCCAAACCATTTCAAATTCCCAAAAGCAGCCAGGAAGAAAGATTCAGATTGCTGATGATCCAGCCTAATAGACAACATCATGACAACACAAGAAAGATTGAAGTTATCCACAGTTTCATTTTACTTACATCTAGAATCAGTGCCCGTGCAAGCAGCAGTCAAGAAACATCAGTAATAAGATCACACAAAAACAACCAATCACATGGAAATTGAACAACACATTACTTAAAATCCACTGGGTAATTAAAGAAACTAATGGCAATTAATAGTAATAAATGCACATATCAAAAAAGAACACTACAAAATCAACACTTTATCTGAAAACCTATATCAATTAGAATAATAACAGCAAAACCCTTAGTCAACAGAAGAAAAGAAATGATAAACATAGGAACAGAAATAAATGATTCAGAAAATAATAAAATAAATAAATGAGGCAAGAAGTAGTTCAGTTAAAAGAATTTTATTTTATTTTTATGAATCAATGGATGAGGGGGATCTTACCGGTCTGATAGCAATAGATACATTAATTGCATCAAGCACATTCATACATATGTTGCTGCCATCCTTTTCAAAACATTTTCCTTCTACTTGAGCCTTTGGTATCAGCTTCTCTTTTTCCCTCCCTATCACACCCTCCCTTCCTCATGAATATTTGATAAATTATTGTGTTCATATCTTTTTAAAAATTAAATACTTTAATTGGGGGCTCTTACCTCTCTTCTCACAGTCTGTACATTCTTCCATTGTTGTCAAGCACACGTATACATATGTTGTCATCACCATTTTCAAAGCATTTTCTCTGTCTTGAGCCCTTGATATCAGCTCCTCATTATCCCCATCCCTTCCTTCCTTAGGAACCTTTGATAAGTTATAGATTATTATTTTCATATCTTACATTGTCCTCCGTCACCGTTCACCCATTTTTCTGTGGTTTGTCCCCCTGGGAGGGGGTTAAAGGTTGATCCTTGTGCTTGATTCCCCCTTTCTTCCCCCACTTTCCCCTTATTCTCTTGGTAGCTCTATTCTCATTGTTGGTCTTGTGGGCTTTATCTCTCCCAAATTCCCTGTGTTGCCAGTTCTTATCTGTAGCACCGAACATGTTCTGGTCGAGTCTGATTTGTAAGGGATAATTGACATGATAGTGGGGTGGAGGAAGCATTAACGAGCTAGAGGAAAATTGTATGTTTCATCAGTGCTATACTGTGCCCTGACTGGCCCATCTCTTGCTTATGACCCTTATGTAAGGGTATGTCCAATTATCTACAGATAGACTTTGGGTCTCCACTGCACACACAGGCAAGTACCCCATTCACCTTGGCATGGTTTTGTTCTGGGTCTTAGATGCCTGATACATGATCCCATAGATAGCTCATGATCACACAGGCTGGTGTGCTTCTTCCATGTGGGCTTTGTTGCTTCTCAGCTAGGTGGCCGCTTGTTTACCTTCAAGACTTTAAGACTCCAGATGCTGTATCTTTTGATAGTCGGGCACCATCAGCTTCCTTCACTACATTTGCTTATGCACCCATTTTGTCTTCAGTGACTGTGTTGGGAATGTGAGCATCACAGAATGCCGCATTGTTAAAACAAAGTGTTCTTGTGTTGAGAGGTTTCATGAGTTGGGGCCTAATGTCCATCGGCTACCTTGATGGTAAACATATAGATATAAATCCCCAGATCTAGTTCCCTATCATTCTATATAAATATGTTTCTATATGGACACGACTGTATTCAGACCTCTGTAAATGTCCTTTGCCTCCTACTTCTTTACACTATTTCCATTTTCTTTCCTCTTGTTCTACTATGATGTTTGGCCTTCATTCAGGTTTGGCTCTCATTCCTCACTGCTCCATTGCCCTTGATTAAGCCCCACTAGCAATCCTATGCCCTTCTCTCCAATGATTTTTAGTTCACTTGTTTCCTCATGCCTGGGTTAGTTGATCCCCCCCACCCCGCTCTTTTCTCCTACCTCCCCCTCACCCGTGTCGCCCTGGAATCATCAGCCCCGTTGTTTTCATCTCCAAATTGTTTATCCCACCGATCTTATCCAGATAGACATGCAGAGACATTAATAAGTGCAAAACCCAGGCAAAGCCAAACAAAAGAACAAAGGAAGACAAAAACAACAAAGCAACAACAACAAAATCAGAATAACAACAAAAATAAAGCCAAGGACCAAAAAGGAACTATCAATAGTTAAAGGTCTTTTTTTTTTTTTTTTTACTTCTAGGAGTGTTTTCAACTCAAGTCGATGGGGTGGCACACTCTGTCCCCAAAGTCTATTTTCGGTATTCCCTGTGGATTTCATTGCTTTGCTCCCCTTGCTCTCGTGTTGTATGCCCTTAGTGATTCGAAACAGTGTGATGGGTTCAGATCAGGCACAATTCCCCACCGTGTCTCCATTGTTGATCCACGTCATGCTATGATTCACTGAGGGACATCATGCCTCTTAGTCAGGTCGGCCCTTTGGTTCTCTCTGTGCGTTGTCTGCGCTGAGCAGGAATATCGTCCTCGGGCTTGGTAGGCCAGGATGTTTTACCCTCATTCTCCATACCACTTTGTTTTTCCTCAGTGCTCTAATCAGAAGTGCCCCTCTCCCCAAGATGTAGCTCCAGTGCTGTCCTTTGAAGTGCATTCTTCTTGTGGGGCGGGTGGTCCATATGGTGGGGATTGGGACCCGCCCTGCAGAGCTCTCTATTGGTTCTCTGGTAGGTGCCCCTATGTTGTATTCACATTATGGCGCATTGGGTTGAAGCCTGGAGTATGCCCCTCTCCTGTGGAGGTCTAAATAATACCCTCCCCTTGGGTGTGTTAGTGCCCTGCTCCTGCCTTCCCATGTCTTTTTCCCCTCTCTTTCTTTCCCCCTCCTAGTTAGTGGTCTGCCTGGATTGGGTTTTGCTCCTGCCATAGTACTTGGATCTCAACCCAGGGATGTATGTATATAGGCACTTTTCCGCTATGCCCATATTTTTTTAAGCTTATGTCAGTGGACTCATGTACTTGTGCTTTTGTCCTTGACTTACTTCACTAAGCATGATTTCCTACAGTTGTTCCCATGCGGCAATGTGCTTATGTGTTCATCACTGCATTTTAGGGATGTGTAGTACTCCATTGTATGTATGTACCATAGTTTTTGATCCATTCGTCTCTGATGGAAATTTGGGTTTTTTTGAACTCCTTGCAATTGTGAACTGTGCCGCAATGAACATTGGAGCACAGATGTCTGGCCGTGGTTTGTTTCTTGCCTCTTCTGGTTATGTGCCCAATAGGGGCATTGGTGGGTCGCATGATAGCTCAATCACCATCTATTTTAGATACTGCCAAATTGATTTCCATAATGGCTGTACATAGCCACAGGTCCACCAGCAGTGGATGAGAATTCCTATCTCACCACAGCCCCTCCAACACGTGTTCCTTTGTAATTTTTAATTGGGCTATCTTTGAGGGTATTAGGTGGTATCTCAGTTGTTTTAATTTGCATTTCTCTTAGGACTAATGATCAGAGATGAAAATAATGGGAATAATGGTTCTGGGGGGGATACGGGAGACAGAGAGGGGGGAGAAAGGAAATGGCGGGGGAGGGGTGGAGGAACAACCTAGGGACAAGGAAACAACAAGTGAACGAAAATCAATGGAAGGAAGTTTGTAGGATGCCCAGTGGGGCTCAATCAAGGGCAATGGAGCAGTTAGGAATTACTAAACCCAAATGAGGCCGAACGTGATGGTGGGACAAAGGGAAGTAAAAAGGAAGCAGAGCAAAGGACCAGGAAGCAAAGGATATTTACAGAAACCTAAGTATAGATTTGTACATAGGTAAATATATATATATATAATGTGAGGTGAATATTACTATGTACTCATATCTATATGTTAAGAATTAGGGTTGCAGATGGACATTAGGCCTCAACTCAAGTATTCCCTTAACACAAGAGCACTTTGTTCTAACAATCCAGCATTCTGTGATGCTCACCTTCCCAACTGGATCACTGAAGAAAAAATGGGTGCATAAGCAAATGTGGTGAGGAAAACTGATCGTGTCGTGCTATCAAAACTTATAGCGTCTGGGGTCTTAAAGGCTTGAAGATAAACAGAAGCAGCAAAGCCCACATGGAAGAAGCACACCAGCCTGTGTAATCATGAGGGGCTGATGGGATAAGCAGAGGTCCTCAAACTACGGCTCGCAGGCCACACAGGGCCCACGGGCCATACGTGGCCACGTGAGGACATTTTTCCGGCCCTCATGGTGTTTTTGCCCCATTTTGTATTCTACTTCGAGATAAGATATGTGCGGTGTGCAAAGGAATTTATTCACAGTTTGTTTGTTTTTTTTAACTATAGCCTGGCCCTCTGACAGGTCTGACAGAAAGTGAACTGGCCCCCTGTTTAAAAAGTTTGAGGACCTGATAAGGTATCAGGCATCTAAGACTCAGAATAAAACCATACCCAATGTGAATGAGGGGGGGGGGGGCATGGAGTAGAGACATAATACCCATCTGTAGACAATTTTACATCCCCTCAAAGAAGGGTCCCAGGGAAGAGATGAGCCCGTCAGGGTTCCGTATAGCACCAATGAAACACACAGCTTTCCTCTAGCTCTTTGGTGCTTCCTTCACCCCCTATCATGACTTCAATTCTACATTACAAATTGGATTAGACCAGAGCATGCAAACTGCTATAGATCAGAGGCTGCAACAGAGGGAATCCAGGAGAGATGAACCCGTCAGGGTCAACAAGAAGGGTAGAGATATCAGGAGGATTAGGGCAGAGTGGGGGGAGAAAAGGGGAAATAATCACAAGGATCAATCTATATCCCTCTCCCAGGGGGACAAATAACAGAAAAGCGGGCAAGGGACAATGGAGGATGATGTAAGATAAAGAAAAAATAATCTATAAATGATCAAAGGTTCATGAGGGAGGGGGAAAATGCGAAACTGATATGAGGAGCTTAAGTGGAAAGAGAATGCTTTAAAAATGATGATGGGAGCATATGTGCAAATGTGCTTGACACATTGGAGGTATCTGTGGATTGCGTTAAGAAATATAACAGCTAATTAGGGTGCGAGGTAGTACCGATGAAGAACACAGCTCTCCCCCAGATCCTGGATGCTTCCTCCCCCCAACTACCATGATCCGAATTCTACCTTGCAAGGCTGGATAGGGCAGAGGCTGTACACTGGTACATATAAGGGCTGGAGGTACAGAGAATCCAGGGTGGAGGATACCTTCAGGACCAAGGTTGTGAGGGACGATGCTGGGAGAGTGGAGGGTGAGTGGGTTGGAAAGGGGGAACTGATTACAAGGATCCACATGTGACCTCTTCCCTGGGAGAGGGACAGCAGAGAAGGGGGGAAGGGAGACTCCGGATAGGGCAAGATATGACAAAATAACGATGTATAAATTACCAAGGGCACATGAGGGAGGGGAGAAAGGGGAGGGAGGGGAAAAAAACAGAGGACCTGGTGCAAGGGGCTTAAGTGGAGAGCAAATGCTTTGAGAACGATTGGGGCGGGGAATGTATGCATGTGCTTTATACAATTGATGTATGTATATGTATGGACTGTGGTAAGAGTTGTATGAGCCCCTAATAAAACGTTTAAAAGAAAAAAAAGAAATCCATATTTGTCAAACTGGCTGCAGCGCCAGGCCAGGCGTAGAGGCCGCGGAGGCAGTGGCTCCTGCCCCCGGGGCCCCCGGGCCTCGCCGCTAGTGCGTCTCCTCCGGCCCCGGGCCCGCGCACGCGTGGGAAAGTTGGCCTGGAACCTGCCCGACCAGTTCCGCTGGCGCGCGGACCGGCCGCAGAAGTTGGTGCTGCAAAACTTTTTTGGGGGGTTCCGCGGGAGCCCCCGTGGGTCGGGACCGGATGCACGCCGGCTAGCGACCCCTGGGCCGAGAGAGGTACCCGCAGAGCGACGCGCAGTGGGGGCGTCCCGGCCCCGCGGCCCGGGGGCTATGGCCATGGTGGCCGGAGGCTGGGGCGGTCCCGGCGGCGGTGGAGACACGAATGGCGTGGACAAGGCGGGTGGCTACCCGCGCGCCACCCACCGAGGAGGACTCGGACTCGCTCCCGGGCGCCCAGATAAGCTGTGTGCGAGCTGGCGGCGCGGCTGCTCTTCAGCACACTGGAGTGGGCGCGCCAAGCGCCCTTCTTCCTCGAGCTGCAGGTGGCTGGCCAGGTGGCCCTGCTGCGGCTCAGCTGGAGAGAGCTGTTCAGTGCTGAACACAGCACAGTGCCCCCTGGCGGCATGCGCGCATTCCTGGTCTCAGAAACGTTTCTTGCGCGAGCCCATTCACGGAACGGGCTTTCAAATGATGCGTTCCAGCCACTGGCCCAACTGTGAGTGCTCCACCGTTGCCTGATCTGGCAGCTAGAGGTGTACGCTCTGGGTTTGACCTTCGGCTAAAGCCTCAAAACCCCAAGCAAGGCTAATGAGTATCATGCCCCTACTCAAAGCCTAGCACCTCCCCCCTTTTTGACACCACCCCTTTTTTGGCGCCTCCCCTAGTTTTTTGACGCTGCACCTCTTTTATATTTTCGTTTTCTTTTTTTCCCTTCTTTTCGACACTTGCCATCTTCACCACCTGCTCTGATGGGCAACTCCCTGGGCCGTCTAGGCTCCCGGGCTCAGCACCCAGAACCAGGTGCCCAGGTCCCTCCCAGGGCCCCCAGGAGCCTGCAGGTGGCACGCAGAGTTGGCCTAAGGCCCTGGGATGGCCGAGGTTCCCCAGTTGTGTCTTCCAATGGACAGGATCACAGGCCATCCTTCATGCCAGCACGGGGCCTGCTTCGGCGCTCTCTCCCAGCCCTCTGGAGGCGAAGACCACCGATTGTGCAGACCCTGCGGTCCTTCTTGGGGGTCTACACCTCTGTAGGCAGTCTTCACCCTTGGAGGAATCGCGGGAGGGCTGCACCCCACCGCAACGTGTCCCGCAGCTCCATCAGGGCCGTGAGTCAATGGATTCGATCTTGGGTCCCCGAGCAGGCTGTCACATCTCTGCGGCCACCAAGCCCCCGGGGTGTCCAAGGTCCTAGCACAGAAGGGGTCCAGAGGGAGAGCAGGTTGGAGAGGTCCAGGCAGCAGACAGACATCACCATCCCAGAGGGGCCAGCTGGTCGGAATAGGGGCCCTGGTGGCACCAGGAGGATGTGTTCCCTCTGTCAGCCCTGGCATGGCCACGGTGCGGACACTTCCTCCTGTTCCAGGTCTGAGTCCAGGAAAAGACACCTCCATCCCAGGAACTCAGGACAAGATGCCATCCCAATAAGGCATACCCCGGTCCTGAGCTCCTGCTGTACCAGAAATCCCATCAACAGTTCCTATAGCTCCTCCCGAGGCTCCCCACCCCTCAAGAGGAGGAGGGTTCCTGCCACACCTCATTCCCTGTTGCTGCCACCTAGGTCTCTGAAAAGAGATCAAGAGGAGACCCAGGAATGGTTCCTATCAGAATCAGCTGTGGCTCAGGGGAAAGGGTCATATGAACCACTGTCAAAAATGAGCCCAGAGCAGACACACACCTTGAGGGGCTGCTCACCCACACGTGAAACATCGGGGCCCAAGAAGCGCAGGTTTCCCCTGCTGAGACCGAGGACAGGGGACCCTCTGGTGCTGCCTACAGCTCCGGATACAGGAAAATCCCTCGCTGAGGAACACCGGGACGGGGACAAGAGGGCTGTGCCCCAGCGCCTCCACCAGGCACTGGATGGTGACACAGGAACCAAGTCAGACTGTAGTGCCCTGCCACTTTCAAGCACGGCCCTACTGCCTGATAATCTGCCTGCTCTTCCAGCATCAGCCCTGCCAGCCACCCACCCAAGTCAGCAACAAGAGACTAGGAAAATGCAGGGATCCCAAGGTCCACTGGTCGAGTGGATGCCTGCTGGACTGGCCTCCTCCAGCAATCCCCTCTTATTGTCACCACCTCGCTCAGCCACTGGCTCATACATGCTGCCGTCGGCCCCTTTCATCCTGGTGGTTCCTGCAGCACTGTCACCCTGGATCAGAGCTGCCTGGTCTACAGGACCTCCATTGTCTAACACGCTTGCTGCCCCTTCACCAAATGTGGGAACGACTACTGGAAGCACTTTTTCTCACCTGCCTGGTCCCGCTGTTCTCTTCTCCACTGCTGCCCACAATGGATGGACAAAGCTACCCAAATCAATACCTGGGTATTCTGCTGTGTCCTCCTCAGGCCTCCCTTTTCTGAGCAAGACGCTAATCTCTCCTGCAGCTGTGACCCTGAAAATGGGGGCTGCTTCACACAGGGCTAGTTCCACCAGCACAACGGCAGGCTTGCTCCCCCAGCCTGCTGCTGAGAGTGAGATCAGCCCGATGGAAACGGGTCCATCCCCCCAACCGGGTCCTTCTTCCAGGACCAAGTCCTCCACCAGCAAATCTGCAGGCTTGCTCGCCAAGCCTGCTGCTGGCAGTGAGGTGACCCCGATGGAAATTGGTCCATCACCCCAACAGGGTCCTTCTTCCAGGACCAAGTCCTCCACCAGCCAATCTGCAGGCTTGCTCCCCAAGCCTGCTGCTGGCAGTGAGGTGACCCCGATGGAAATTGGTCCATCACCCCAACAGGGTCCTTCTTCCAGGACCAAGTCCTCCCCCAGCCAATCTGCAGGCTTGCTCCCCAAGCCTGCTGCTGGCAGTGAGGTGACCCCGATGGAAATTGGTCCATCACCCCAACAGGGTCCTTCTTCCAGGACCAAGACTTCCACCAGCAAATCTGTAGGCTTCCTCCCCAAGCCTGCTGCTGGCAGTGAGGTGACCCCGATGGAAATTGGTCCATCACCCCAACAGGGTCCTTCTTCCAGGACCAAGTCCTCCACCAGCCAATCTGCAGGCTTGCTCCCCAAGCCTGCTGCTGGCAGTGAGGTGACCCCGATGGAAATTGGTCCATCACCCCAACAGGGTCCTTCTTCCAGGACCAAGACCTCCACCAGCAAATCTGTAGGCTTGCTCCCCAAGCCTGCTGCTGGCAGTGAGGTGACCCCGATGGAAATTGGTCCATCACCCCAACAGGGTCCTTCTTCCAGGACCAAGTCCTCCACCAGCCAATCTGCAGGCTTGCTCCCCAAGCCTGCTGCTGGCAGTGAGGTGACCCCTATGGAAATTGGTCCATCACCCCAACAGGGTCCTTCTTCCAGGACCAAGTCCTCCACCAGCCAATCTGCAGGCTTGCTCCCCAAGCCTGCTGCTGGCAGTGAGGTGACCCCGATGGAAAGTGGTCCATCACCCCAACAGGGTCCTTCTTCCAGGACCAAGTCCTCCACCAGCAAATCTGTAGGCTTGCTCCCCAAGCCTGCTGCTGGCAGTGAGGTGACCCCGATGGAAATTGGTCCATCACCCCAACAGGGTCCTTCTTCCAGGACCAAGTCCTCCACCAGCAAATCTGTAGGCTTGCTCCCCAAGCCTGCTGCTGGCAGTGAGGTGACCCCGATGGAAATTGGTCCATCACCCCAACAGGGTCCTTCTTCCAGGACCAAGTCCTCCCCCAGCCAATCTGTAGGCTTGCTCCCCAAGCCTGCTGCTGGCAGTTAGGTGACCCCGATGGAAATTGGTCCACCACCCCAACAGGGTCCTTCTTCCAGGACCCAGTCCTCCACCAGCAAATCTGCAGGCTTGCTCCCCAAGCCTGCTGCTGGCAGTGAGGTGACCCCGATGGAAATTGGTCCATCACCCCAACAGGGTCCTTCTTCCAGGACCAAGTCCTCCACCAGCCAATCTGCAGGCTTGCTCCCCAAGTCTGCTGCTGGCAGTGAGGTGACCCCGATGGAATTTGGTCCATCACCCCAACAGGGTCCTTCTTCCAGGACCAAGTCCTCCCCCAGCCAATCTGCAGGCTTGCTCCCCAAGCCTGCTGCTGGCAGTGAGGTGACCCCGATTGAAATTGGTCCATCACCCCAACAGGGTCCTTCTTCCAGGACCACATCCTCCACCAGCAAATCTGCAGGCTTGCTCCCCAAGCCTGCTGCTGGCAGTGAGGTGACCCCGATGGAAATTGGTCCATCACCCCAACAGGGTCCTTCTTCCAGGACCAAGACCTCCACCAGCAAATCTGTAGGCTTGCTCCCCAAGCCTGCTGCTGTCAGTAGGTGACCCCGATGGAAATTGGTCCATCACCCCAATAGGGTCCTTCTTCTAGGACCAAGTCCTCCCCCAGCAAATCTGCAGGCTTGCTCCCCAAGCCTGCTGCTGGTAGTGAGGTGACCCCCATGGAAATTGGTCCATCACCCCAGGAGGATGCTCACTCAAAGGTCGTAGCGACAGACACATCTACACACCTGCATCCTGCTGCTCACATGGGTGTCACAGAAAGGGGTACATCCCAGGTCCCCCAGTCGCTCCTTCTGGAAACAATCTTGAGCAGCGGACAGCCCCGAGTGTTCCCTCAGACATCTCAGGCACCCGTCACTGGCAGCACTATCCCTACCAGACAAGCCATGAGCCAGCCTGTGGTGTGTGCATCAGGCTCAAACCCCACATCAAACTTAGCAGTTCAACCTGGAGCCGCTAGCAGGCTGACATCCTCAGCCCTCCGTGGACAGCAGCCTGTCACAACAAGTTCCAAAAGTTCATCCCAGACAGCCAATGTGGCAGCTCCAGCTTCGTGCCCAGGCTCAAGCTCCTCTGGGGTTAAGCCAGTGGGCACCAATTCATACCTTTCATCTGTCCTCAAGAGCTCAGGACAAAGACAGCCAGTTTTAGAGCCCAGTTCCCTCTTTGGAGCAATAAACCTGGGGGCAGACACAAAGAGGCCCCTTCCAAAACGCAGCGGAACAGGCTTGGGAATGAGCACCAGAGCTACTGGTACACAGAGCAATTCCACAATGAAGGTGGGATCCAGCCCTGGCAAGCCAAGCCCTGCGGTTGCAGGCTCTTCTGCACCCACCCTAAAACACCAGGACCCCGGAGCCACAGCTACCTCCAACAGACAGCAGATTCCTGGGAGCTCGCCCAAGCAGGGCTCCTCGATGGCAGGTGGAGGGCTGGCTACCAGTGACAGGCAGGCTTCTGGTTCCAGCACAGGCTCTGCTAATGCTCAGAATCCTGGGCCTCCTCACACGTCCAAAACACAGACCAAGCATCTCTTATCTACTCGTGCTACCTCACCCTCTGCTAAGAAACACTTATCAGATGGCAACAAGCGACCTCACACCAGGTCCAGTTCCTCTGACTCAGATACATGAAGGCGGGGCTAAGAGGAAGTAGCCAGTATGTGCTTCCTCCCAGGGGGGCCTTTCTTGTACTCTGTCTAGGCCCTATTCTAAAACCTCCTGCTGAACACGCTGATCCTGGTGCAATCTAGGGGCCAGACATGTACGATCTAACTGATCGAGGAGACCTGTTGTAAACCGAGTCCAGAGAGGAAGATGAGCACAAAGAATGGTCCTTGTGGGAGTGAATAGTGAGCTTGAACTCAACATGCTGAACTGTTTCTAGGTAAGATTACTCTGAGACAACAAACTGGTGTCAACAGTTACTCAAGATCAGAGGTCAGGATTGAAGGTGGAGCCGCAGAATGACATGTGTGCCAAAGCCTGCTCTAGCAGTCATTGGCGAGTCCTGGGAAACCGCCCCCCCCCACCCACCCCGCGCAGCTCACCGGGTGTTAAGCGGACTCTTGGTCATTTCCAGTGGTGATGCCTCAAGGTGAAGCAACGTCTTGAGGTGAAGTGTTGAGATGTGTTTGAAAACGACGAGCTCTTGGGCGAGGCTGAGGTTTCACTGGATACTCGGCTGGATTAGTGGACACCCCCCATCCCCACACCACCCTGAGAAGCTCACAGAGGGATGCTGAGGATGCAAGGACATTCTATAACCCATGGTGGCCCTCAGTGACCTAGTTAACCATGGGATTCGTTGGCTACCGGACATGCGGGGGTTTACCAGCCTGGGAGGCTGATCTGGTACAGCAAGCACATGTCTGGGTTGTTGTGACTTGCATTGTATGCTTGTGGGCATCCACCTGGAGTCCTTAGGACAGCATTCCCACGGAAGTTTCTTGGTGGTTCCCTGTATTCGACACAAAGAAGTAGCTCATTTCCCAAAACTTTGTCTGGTGCTGCAGGACATTACAATGTGACGATCTGTAGCTTAATTTAGGGTAGGAGGAAAACATGTGTGCAGATTGAGAGCCTTTTCATGCTTGTTGACTTGTTGAATGCAAACCAGATTGATTTAAGCAAGCTTTTCCCATTGTGCCTTGAGATGGGGAAGCAAAGTTACACTGACCTGAGGCTGTTTGCGCATGCCTGGGTGAAAAGTCTATGAGGAATGTACGGCCGAGGCCACCCTAAAACAATGACACACTTCCCATTCCTTAGTCTCTAAATGACTTAGTATATTCTAAAGTACTAAATGAAAACCATTTTAGGAACTGAGTTAAAAGTCATAGCATGGGCTAAAAAGCAAGAGTGAAAACAGGATGATTGGTAATAGGTTTTTGTGTTTTGTTTTGTTTTAAAAGAAAAAAAAGAGAGAATAGTTTTGTCTTAAAGTAAAATGTCTGGTTGTGCCAAAATATAAAGGATAGTAAAGCCCAACTTGAGGGGATGTAGTAAGTTATAAAAAGTTTTTAAAAAAATAAACTTAATTTGCCTTAGTTTTCAATACCAGCAAATACTGCGTATGGTAAAAAGCAATGAGGTGTTTTAAAATCTTTACAGAGTAGATCAATGGTGGTGGATTATTCACAGGATAGTGAAAAAGGCTGGTAAACCACTTCACTGCAGAATGCCATCTGACTGATAATACCTTGTATTAAAAAAGGAGGGAGAATCATAGTCTTTAAAAAGGTATAAACAGAGTGGACTCCAAACCCTGTGTCATGGCAGGTTTATAATGCCAATCAGTTCAAGTAAATGTTAACTATTATGTGAAATATATTTGGCCAGATAGAGGAAGTGTTCCCCAAAACAAGACCAGATTGGGACCCTAATACCTCTGCAGGAGATAGGAGCCTCACCCAATACTGCTCAACACTATAAAAGGGTCTGAAAGATGCAGGGAAAAAAAGCCTACCAATTTGTCTAAAGTCACTAAGGTTAAACAGGGGCCTAAAGAAAGCCCTACTGCCTTTCTTGAAAGGCTGCAAGAGGCTTACCGGGTGTACACACCCATAGACCCCAGCGCCCCGGCTAATCAGGCGGCTCTTGTTATGCAGTTTGTAGCACAGTCAGCTCCTAATATTAGAAAAAAGTTGCAAAAATTAGAAGGCTTTGAGGGTAAATCTCTCTCTGAGCTCCTGCCGGTGGCCCAAAAAGTTTGTGACAACAGAGAAGATCCAGCTGAGGCAACCCGAGATCTTACTCAAAAAATGGCAAAGGTGCTTCTAGCAACAGAAGCCGGGGCCCGCCGCACCTGGAGCCACCACCCCCCCCCCCGCCAAAAAAAGAAAAAAGGAGATTTCGGCCAAACACAGCGAAGGCCCACCCAGCCGCGTTTAGGAAAGGATCAGTGTGCTGTGTTCAAGGAAGAAGGGCACTGGAAAAGCGAGTGCCCTAACCGAGGACAATGGAAACCCAAGAAACCCTCCATCCCTGTCTTAGTGGAGGAGCTGGAGTGACGGGGCCGGGGTTCAGCACACCCCCCACCCCCCTAAGCCCAGGGTAACTCTCATGGTGGAAAACAAACCAATCAATTTTTTAGTAAACACCGGAGCAACCCATTCAGTGCTCACCTCACCTATTGGCCCCCTCTCCAAGGACACTGCTAAAATTATTGGGGCCACGGGAAAAGTGAAGACATATCCATGGTCGTCAGCTAGAATTTCTAACCTGGGAAAAGGAACTGTGACTCACTCTTTCTTAGTCATTCCAGAATGTCCCACCCCCCTCCTGGGAGGAGACCTGCTCAGCAAGCTGAAGGCCACTATTTCCTTCAAAAAAGACTCCATGCAGGTACTAACGGGGGTCGGGGCCCTGCTGGTTTCGTTTCCAATTAAAGAAGATGAAGGATCTTAGCACAAGTAACTCCATTTTGATTTGGGAACTATGTTAAGTTCTTGAAACTTACCCTGTACCTACCCCCCCTCCCTTGAATAAAACCAGCATATTTTTACTAACAGCACGCTTGCTCAGTCAGCTTGCCCAACTTCTAGACGCTTGCTCAGCCAGTTTGCCCAACTCCCCCTCAACTCCCAGAAAATTTTAACAATTACTTCCTTTTCTTACAATCCCTTGTGTAAGCATAGTTATCCCCTTTTTTTCCCCTGTGCCTGTCAGAAAGGGGTATAAAAACACCACTCAAACTTCCCTCTGCGCGGCTTCAATAACTCAATGGCCTGAGTTGCCGATCCCACCCGCAAGCTTCTCAATAAAGCCTGCTTCTAAAACTTTCTTAATTGGATCTCTGGTTCTGTTTCGCTCCCAAATAAACCTTGCATTATGGTGTCGAGAACCTGGGATAGGTGTGTGGCTCCCCCCTCTTTTGGGGGTCCCCTGAGAGCCCCCCTATCTCCCCCAAATCTCCAGGACCTTCAGCTCTTGGATGCGTTCAACACCAACCTGCAGCTGCCCTGGTGAGTTCCCTTTTTTCTTTCCACTTCCCTCTATTCATCCAAGCTTGGTTTCGGTTTTTGAGCTCCGCCGGAGCCTTCCCATCCAAGAAGCTGCTGCGCCGGGAATTCTCCTTCCGTTGGCCCCAGGGGCCTTGGGCAGTGATTGTTCTTGAGACGTCTTGGCAATCCCTTCCCCACGTCTTTCACTGCTGTCCCAGCCAGGACTCACTTAGGGACACCTGAGTGACTCCTGCCTGGTCCTGCTCACCAGGAAAACCGAAACCTTGTTTTTGCTCACTCCCTCTCCCCCTTTCCGTGTGGCCTTTTACCTAATGCACTGGCATTCACTTTCTGAAGGTCCCACCACTGACAGGACTATTGGCAATAAGGCCTCGCGGCATTTGCCCCCTCCAGACTGGACTAACTCTCAGAGGATTAGCCTAGAGCTGTTTAACCTGGCTGTGTACTTCCTATTCACACCTCTGCAGTGTCTGTAAGCTGCATCTCTATGTCTTCTCCTCCCTCTTATTCTCACCATGGGCGCCGGGCGCCTCCCCCTCAGACTGGACTAACTCTCATAGAGTTAGCCTAGAACTGTTTTTACCTGGCTGTGTGTTTCCTATTCACACCTCTGCAGTGTCTGTAAGCTGAATCTCTTTATCTTACTCTCACCATGGGCACCGGGCAGTCCAAAATTGACCCATTGACTCCACTGGGATGTCTCTTAAAAAACTTCTCCAGCCTGGGGTACAGCCAGACCTTGTGAAAGAAAAAAACGTGTTTTTCTTTCCCAAGTTGCCTGGCCCAAGTATCAGCTCGATAACCAGTTGCGTTGGCCTCCGACTGGCACTTTCAATTTCAACGTTTCACAGGACCTGGACAGTTTCTGCAGGAGGACTGGTAAGGATTCTGAAGTCCCCTATGTGCAGGCTTTTTGAAGCTTGCGTTCCGCGCTCCCACCCCGAGCTCTGTAGCCACTGTTCCACCCACCAAATACTGTTAGCGCAATCCCCTCAGCAGAAGAACCTTAACATTCAAACCCCTGAAGAGCCAGCCAAGCTCCTCAGCACGCCGCTCTTGCCACCCTATCAGTCTCCCCTGCCCACTGCGCCTTCCTGTCATCCGTCCAATAGTTCTCCCCTATCCTCATCGGTCGCCTCTCCGTCCGATAGTTCTCCCCTGTCCTCATTGGTCGCCTCTCATACCCGTTCTCGCAACCCTCCTGCTGCCCTTTGCCCACTAAGGGAGATTGTGGGAACAGAGGGACTCATCCAAGTCCATGTCCCTTTTTCCTTACAGGACCTGTCACAGATAAAGACCCACCTGGGCTCTTTCTCAGCAAACCTCTCTCAATTTATTAAAAAAATTTACTTACCTTACCCAAATGTATAATTTTACCTGGCATAACACCCAAGTAATCCTTGCTTCTACCCATACCACCGAAAAGAGCGTGAGCAAGTCTCTGATGCAGGTCGCCAGCTAGCAAACAAAGACCACGCTATCAACTCAAATGTCCCCTTGAAGGCACATGCCATCCCACTAAAAAACCCCGGTTAGAATTATCAGCCTGGCCAGGGGTCCGACCTTCCCCACAAAAAAAAACCTAATGCTCTGATACCTCATTCAAAGCTTAGAAACCGTTTCCTGCAAGGTTGTCAACTGTGGCAAACTAAGGAGAGTCACCCAAAAGGCAGATAAGAAGCCTGCTCTCTTTCTTAACCGCCTCCAGGAGGCACTCACAGAGTACACTCGTCTAGACCCAGGGTCTAGAAGCAAGGCCTCTATCTTAGCCCCTCACTTCCTCTCTCACTCAGCCCCTGACATTAGAAAAAAGCTGAAAAGGGCTGAGGAGGGCCCTGAAGCCCCTATACAGGATCTGGTAAAAATGGCATATAAAGTTTTCAACGCCCGGGAGGAGACGGCTGAGGCCACTAGCCAGGCGAGGGTCCAACAGATGGTTAGCTTCCATTCCCAAGGCCTGGTAGCAGCCCTAAGGCCGGCAGGTAATCCCGTCCATCGCCGCGTTCCCCAGGGGAGCCAGCACTTACCACCAAGAGCGTGCTTCAAGTGTGGCTGTGACGGCCACTGGGCAAAAACTTGCCCCAAACCCAAGCCTCCTACCAATCCTTGCCCACTGTGCAAACGGCCAGGCCACTGGAAGTCGGACTGCCCAACCCTGGCTCTGCCCCCGGCCCCGCAAAGCCGAGGCGCCGAAATCCAGGAAGTTCCAGACACAGAGCAACAAGGTATGGAGTTGCTGGGATTCATGGACTGAAGAGGCCCTAGCTCCTCGACTCCGGTAACCCTCGCCAAGCCCAGCATCACGCTCAAGGTAATGGGTGAGTCCATCTCTTTTGATGGATTACGGGGGCTACCTATTCTGTGATCTCCTCTCACTCGGGCCTTACTTTTCCTTCCCAGATTTCTGTGGTGGGAATTGATAAGTCTCCCTTCACCCTTAGGCAAACCCAATCGCTGTTTTGCACGTTTAATAAAACTCCATTTTCGCACTCCTACTTGGTTATCCCCTTGTGCCCTGCTCTGTTACATGGTACTATCTCCCTCTCCAACAATGCTCTCCCCTTATCGCCCTCTTAGATCAGGCCACCTCCACAACCTCATCCCTGTCCCCAGTTTCCAATTTCAAAAACCCACCGACTAAGCCTAAGGTTTCTTTTATTAAAAACAAAACTGGAATTGTTAAGCAGACCCAAGCAGAAGTAAGGAAGGAGTTCAACCAAATGTTCTGCTTCAGAAACCACAGCTTCAACAGATAGCTTCCTTTTAACTCTTCAGTGTTAGTTAAAAAAAGGGAAATTAAAAAAAATCACTGAGTTTTCATTGAAATGTATTAGTAACTCTCTTAAAACAACGTCTTTATGTTTTCCCAAGTTCCGAGCTGCAATGAGTAAACTGAAAACACAGTTGCCCTTGTTAAAATAAGATTAGTCCCAAGAAATTGTTTGTGCGTAAAGCAATTTTATCAGGATGTTATTATTACACTATGCCTTTTGCCCTTACCCGTTTGCGCGCGGACCCCCGCCCCTGGGAGCTGTCCGGCCTCAGTCCATTTGAAATACTTTATAGGCGACCCTTCCTTTTCTCCCCTTTCCCTCCCAGTAACAGCCCTCCATTATCCTCATATTTACCATATTTGTCTTTACTATGCAACCTCCTTAGACAACACGTTAACTCCGTTATCCCTGAACCTTCTCCAGCCTCTCCCAACCTCCCAAAGTCAAGTACACCCTGGAGACACTGTATTAAATCTTTAACACCCAAACCTTTATCACCCCAGTGGGAAGGTCTGTACACTGTCATTCTCACCACTCCCTCGGCTGTCAAAGTAGTTGGTCTACACTCTTGGATATACCTCTCCAGAGTCAAACCGGTAACCAAAGTTAATCGTGATCCCCAGTGGTCTGTTCAGTCTACTGGTCCTATGTCTCTCCGCCTCACTCGCCTCACCAAACCAGCCAGCTAAGCCTAGCATTAACTTCCCCTTTCGCCTGGAGGTTTTTTCTCACTGAAAATGTAACTAACCCCCAATATCGCCAGCATCACCTACTCACAGGAAAAAGTTATCTCCTAGCCACAGCTGATTGCCTGCTCGCCAGTTATTCCGGTCCAGCCTACTTTATTTTCACCTTGTGCACGTTCTCCCAGAACCAACTCCCCCCATTGTTTGTTTTCTATATGACCAAACCTCTAACCCCGCTTGTGCACAAAAATGGGTAAAACACAACACAGGGTGCCCCTAAAAGTCCTGCAATATTCACCATGCTCACCCCTACCCTATAACCAAAACCCACCTGTTCTTTTGGTCAGGAACACAATTCCCCTTAACCATCCCTGGCCCGTAAAACAACAGGTAGACCAAACCAGTCAAGGGAGGCTGGTATTTTAACTCCCACAGCACATATCCTAATGCTAAACTGTTCATATAAAGGTCGCTAGCCCAGGTCCAATCCACCATCCACCGTAATATTCAGATCCAGGAACATCAACTCATGAACCAAATTTCTATACCTTCCGATTCTCCCTTCTCCTGGCTCACCCTATTGCAACAGGGACTGACCATTGCCAACCTTGCTGGATTAGGCAACCTTTCCACCTGCCTCATGTGTGCAGCCCTGGAATGCCCTCCTCTAGCAGCAGCCCCAGTTGCCAGCTGGTCATCTGCTCTTAAGGTCTCCACCATGCAACCCATAATTATCCCCAATGTCCCTCTGTACTTCACACCAGGGTACGCACAGGTGCCCTTTGGCTACTCCAATGCATCCACTCAACTGTGCAACACCACAATGCCACCCTCCCAGCCAATAACAGCACCAGCAGCATTTTTCTTCTGGTGCAATTATACACTCACCAAACATCTTAACATCGGTAGCAGTTCTGCCCTCTTGTGTCTACCTGTCACTCTAGTTCCGCAGCTCACTGTCTACACCCCAGCTGAATTCCAGACCAGAGACACCCAGACACATAGTCACCGCAGTAAAAGAGCAGTTTTTCTCCCGGTTGTTGTAGGCCTTTCCCTAGCTTCGTCAGCAGTCGCGGTGGAACTGAGTGGCGGCGCCCTGGGACACTCCATCACCACAACCAATCAGTTAGCCGAACGCTTCCAATCGACACTCGATATCTGTGCAGAATCCTTAGCCTCCATACAAAGACAAATAACTTCTGTTGCTCAAGTTACCTTACAGAACCGCCGCGCTCTGGACCTCCTCACGGCAGAAAAGGGAGGAACCTGCCTCTTCCTCCAGGAGGAATGCTGTTATTACATCAATGAGTCGGGAATTGTGGAAACCAATCTACAGAACCTTAACAAACTAAGCCGTGAGTTACAGAGCACCAGGCCAACAACAGATGGAACTTCTCCCTGGTGGAGCACTTCTCTGTACTCCATTTTAGCCCCCATAATAGGACCCATAATTTTATTTACACTTTTACTTTTAATTGCTCCTTGTTTTATCCAGTTTTTCCAAAACAGGCTCTGCAACATCACCCAAGCTTCAGTTCACCAAATGATGTTGCAGCCTCATGAACCCCAATATGAAACTCTCCGGAGCCTCGATATGAATTCCCCCATCGTGCATCCACCCTAGAATCCCAGTACTCCGCCTTAGAAAGCCCCCCTCCCCCTTAAATCGTCGTCCATGGTCACCATGAAGCAGTTACCGAAAGACAACATCGTCCATTTTCCCTATAGGGTGGAGTCTGGGATGAAGGATCTTAGCACAAGTAACTCCATTTTGATTTGGGAACTATGTTAAGTTCTTGAAACTTACCCTGTACCTACCCCCCCCCTCCCTTGAATAAAACCAGCATATTTTTACTAACAGGACGCTTGCTCAGTCAGCTTGCCCACCTTCTAGACGCTTGCTCAGCCAGTTTGCCCAACTCCCCCTCAACTCCCTGAAAATTTTTACAATCACTTCCTTTTCTTACAATTCCTTGAGTAAGCATTGTTATCCCCTTTTTTCCCCCTGTGCCTGTCAGAAAGGGTTATAAAAACACCACTCAAACGTCCCTCTGCGCGGCTTCAATAACTCAATGCCCTGAGTTGCTGATCCCGCCCACAAGCTTCTCAATAAAGCCTGCTTCTAAAACTTTCTTAATTGGATCTCTGGTTCTGTTTCGCTCCCAAATAAACCTTACAGAAGAGTCTCACCTCTTCCTTGCAGCAGACGCCGAAAAGAAACACCAAGACCCTGGGGGACTCCTGGAAAGATGGAAAGCCACAATCCGTAATGTGTGGGCAAAAACAAATCCCCCGGGGCTGGCTAAACACCGGGCACCCATTGTAGTTCAATTACAAAGCTCTGCCACTCCAATTCGAGTAAAACAATACCCAATAAGCCAACTAGGCTATAAAGTTTCTGCCAAAAAGGCCCAGCTGTGTACAAAAATCGTCACCTACCTGGGGTATAAGTTAAAGGATGGCAATCAAACTTTGTCAAATAGCAGAATCCAGGCCATCCAAGCTATACCCAAACCCACCACCAAAAGACAGGTATGGGAATGTCTAGGGGCAGTAGGATATTGCTGCCTGTGGATCCTGGGTTTTGCAGAATTAGCCAAACCACTCTATGCAGCTACTGGAGCAACAAAGGCTGAACTAATATGAACAGAGGTAGAAGAAAAGGCTTTCCAGAAGCTGAAGACTGCACTGGTAAGTGCTCCTGCCCTAGCCCTTTCTAACCTCAAAAAGCCCTTTCACCTTGTGTGTTGGTACAGGCTCTCAGGCCCTAAAAACGACCCGTAGCGTACCTCTCCAAAAGACTCGACCCAGTAGTTGCTGAATGGCCTAACTGCTTGAGGGCAATTGCAGCCACCGCCCTGATGGTAAAAGAAGCCTCAAAGCTCACTTTTGACCAGAACCTCGTCATCACTGCTCCTCACAATGTAGAGCAACTCCTCCGGGCTCCTCCAGACAGATGGCTCTCAAATTCCAGAATCACCCAGTACCAAGCCAAGTATCTAATGGCAACAGACTGGCTGATCAGGCTGCGCGCCAAGCAGCCAGCTCCAAAACCATCCTGCCTCTGCTAGAACCCTCTAACAACCTCGAGCCTCCCCATTACTCACAAGCTGAACAAGAACTGGCCAAAATTAGCAGAGCTCCTGCACAAGGATTATGTAATTAAAGGACTGTACCAGCTAACCAGAAGTGAAGCTGCAAGGTGCCCGGTATGTGCTCAGGTAAATGCTAACCCTGTCCCAGTTCATCACCCAGGACAAAGATACCAAGGAAAAGCTCCAGGTGAACATTGGAAAGTAGATTTGACTGAACTCCCACGAGCACCAGGCAACTTCAGGTATCTCCTTGTTTTTCTGGACGCTTTTTCTGGCTGGACAGAGGCCTATCCCACAAAGAGAGAAACTGCCCTCATTGCAGTTAAAAAGTTAGTCTTTGAAATGATTCCCAGATTCAGACTCCCTATGTTCATAGGATCTGACAATGGCCTGGCGTTTACTGCCCACTTAACAAAATTACCAACTGGGGTGCTAAAAACCAATGGGAAGTTGCATTGTAGTTACCGACCACAAAGCTCTGGACAGGGAGAAAGAGCAAATAGAACAATTAAGGAAGTTCTCACTAAATGAAAGTTAAAAACTGGCGGAGATTGGGTTAGCCTCCTACCTTTTGCCTTGCTTCGGGTGAGATGTACACCTCAAAAGCATGGTTATTCTCCATTTGAGATAATGTACGGGTTTCCACGCCCATTGTTACCTAAGATTGGAAGTAAAGTGTTAAGCGAAATCAAAAACCATAACATGGTTAAGTCATTACGGGCCTTGCAAGCAGAGCGCCAGCGAATCAGAAACAACGTGCCGTCCGACCAGACTCCGGCCCGCGACGAGGAAAGCCGAAAACCCCTCTTCAACCCCGGCGACCTAGTGTGGGTAAAAAGACTAAGTCCAGGTCAACTAGAACCACGCTGGGAAGGACCATACCCTGTTGTCCTGAGTACCCCGACTGCGGCAAAGGTTGCTGGGAAGAAGGAACCCAAACTAACGCTGGGAGACATCTCGGGACAAGGACTATGTACACCCCATGGGCGTATGCTCCCTTACTAACTAACAACCTTTGTATTTTAACGCACATCATTCCGCAGGTGTATTATCATTCAGGAGAAGGGGGGCGTGAACATCTTAATCTTGACTCTCGCCACTTCACGGGACGTTTCAAACGCGCGCCTGTGCTAGTCCCAGTTTTGCTAGCACTAGGGGTTGCTGGGGCTACCGCACTTGGGAGTACAGCACTAATAAAGGAAGGGGCTGACTTACTGCCCTCAGCCTGCAAGGTAATCATGATCTCCAGGCTCTAGAAAAGTCAGTAACTGCTCTTGAAACCTCCCTAAGCTCCCTAGCCGATAGCGCTACAAAATAGAAAAGGCCTAAACTTGCTGTTTCTTAAACAAGGGGGTTTGTGTATGGCATTAGAAGAAGCATGCTGTTTTTATGTAAATCACTCCGGTGTAATTAAAAAAATATATAACTCCAAAAACAACTGCAAGATAGAAGAAAGGCCCTAACCAGTCAAGAAAACTGGTATCAACAGATGTTTTCAGCCTCTCCCGGGCTCACATCTTTACTTAGTGCCATTGCTGGGCCCCTTATTCTGTTCGTACTTGCCCTCACTGTGGGCCCGTGTGCTTTCAACGCCCTTCTCAAGTTAATCAGAACTCGCTACAAGATATCAAGTTGATGGTTCTTAAAACCAATTATCAGGTTTTAGCAAATAAAAAAGTTAGGGAATCAAGGATTTGATTTAGTTACTAGAAGAGGAGGGAATGTTAAGGCTTAATAGAATTAAATAATTTGTCTTAAGTTACTCCATTTTGAAAAGCTTAAGTGCCACCCCCCCATTCTAGGAGAGGTATGTTATTTTAGAAAAGCAAGTCCCTGTGACCTTGCAAATATCTACTCATAAATGTGAGCAAGAAGTTTTGCAAAATCTTCTGGTCCAAGATAAGCTGAGCAGGACATGCTGAACTACCCACATCCCTGTTATCTTGTGTAAACACCCTTTCCCATTCCTTGCTCTACCCCCCTCGCCTTGCTGGTTTTAAGTGTATAAAAGGGAAAGAAAAATTTGGCCAGACGCTTCAGCTTTGGACCCTGTGTGGCCATGCTGTAGCCCAAATCCGGAGTTGTCTTCTTGTCTATTTGTCTTTTTGCCTTTCTGTAATAAAGTTTTGCTTTGTTACTTTGCAGCTGCTTGTGGGTCAGTGGTCTGTGTGGGAGCGACTCCGTAACACTTCCTGACGTTCTTGCATTATTTTCGTTGTGGATTTTTGTTGTTGTTTGTTTTCTCCGGTTCTGGGGTGCCTATCAGGGATACTCTCCCACATTCTCATGCTTTCCTCAGAGTTTGTTATATATATAAATTGTCTTTTCTTGGGAGTTTACGTAATAAAATAGGATCCGATTAAACAATTTCTACACATGTTGTTCAATGACATAGGCTACATGTTTCACATTATACCAACTTTTGGGGGGAGTGGAAATGCGCTCCATCTATATTTTAAGAAATAGATTTCAAGGGGAAATGGAGTGTCATGGTTATCTAGTGTCTGTATAATAGAAAGATCATATGTGGAAGACTTCAGCAAACAAATTTATTTTCTCAATGTTTAAGAAGCTAGAAATAAAAATCAGGCAATTAGCTTTAGTTCCAGGCCATTTCTCTCTGTTACTCGGGGTGAAGGACATTCCTCTTCAGCTTGTTTTTGGTTCCCCTTCTGCCTCGGCACCCATATTTCCCGTGTCCACTTGCCTTCTCTGCTTTTTACAATTTTTTAAATAAATCATTTTCTTGGGGCTGTCACACCTCTCATAACAACCTATACATCAGTTGTACTGAAACATTTGTGCATACTTAGACATCATCCTTTTCTAAACGGTTTCTTTCTTTTTGAGTCCTTGGCGTCGGCTCCTCTTTTTTGCCCCTTTTTCCATACTCTCCCACCCTCATGGGACCCTCATCAATGCTAAATGATTATTGTTTTGATATCTTACAGTGCCCGCTGTCTCCCTTCACCCAAGTTACTGTTGTTTGTCCCCGTGGCTGTGAGGTGGGGTGATTATACATTCATCACTGTAGTCGGTTACCAGCGTCTCCCATTTCTCCTCCCACCTTCCCCCTACCAACAGGTATCGCACCTCCCATTCCTGTTCCACATGGATGACCAGTTCTGGATTCAGTATGTCGAAAGATCTTATCTGCGCCAGGGCATATGCTCAAGTGTAGCTTGATTGTGAGTTGAAACTCGGGTCATGAGAGTGAGGTGGAGGGGAAGAATGACAGAACTAAGGAACATTGTGTGTTCTCTCGGTGTTATGCTGCACCCTGGCTGTCCTGTTCTTTCCCGTGACCCTTGTGTGAGGGAATGTCCACTTGTCTCTGGATGGGCTTTGGATCTCCACTCTGAATTCCATCATTTGCATTGTGTTATTAGTTTGGTTTTTGATGCCTGGTATCTTATTCTGTCTTCACCTCGTGGTCACAAAGGCTGGTGTGCTTCTTCCATAGGGTTTTGTGGCTTCCGAGTTACATGGCCGATGTTTATGTTCAAGCCTTTAAGACCCCAGATGCTATATCTTTTGAAAGCTGGACACCATCAGCTTTCTTCACCTCCTTTGCTTATGCACACATTTGTCTTGAGCAAACATGTTGGGAAGGTGAGCATCATGGTCTGCCAAGTTAATAGAACAAAGTGTTCTTGAACTGAGGAGTACTTGAGTGGAGGATCAATGTCCATCTGCTACCTCAATACTAAACCTATAAGTAAATATATGCACATAGATCTATTTCCCCATCAACATATTTAAATATATTTATACATGTACACGCCTGTATTTAGACCTTTATAAATGCCCTTTGCCTACTAGTTCTTTCCTTGATTTCCTTTTACTTTCCTCTTGTCCCACTGTCATGCTCAGCCTTCTTTTGGGTTTCAGTAATTCCTCTTGGTTACATTGCCCTTGATCAAGTCCTAACAGGCCTCTTACACACGCCTCGACACTGATTTTGGATCACTCGTCGTTCCCTTGTCCCTCGGTTGATTAACACCACTTCCTTTCCTCCACCTCCCCCTTTGCTATGTACCCCCGGGAACACTGGTCCCATTGCTTTCCCCTCCAGATGGTTTATCCAGCCTATCTTCTAGACATAGACCTGAGGAGATCATAATATGCACACAAAAAACAAGACAGAGCAAAAGAAAGTGACAAAAGGAAGCAAAACTATGGCACCACCAAAAAGCCAATGACACAAAAAAGGGAAAGCCTGTAAATGGTTCAAGGCCTGTTTGCTGACCTTTAGGAGTGTTCTCTGGTTGAGTCTGATTGGGTTACACGCACTGGACCAAAAGTCGTTTGTGGTACTCCACAGGACTTCCTTGTTCTGCTCCCCGTGCTGTTCTGTTGCATTCCTCCAGAGTTTGCCTCGGTATGGTGGTGTCAGATCGGGCACAAATCCCCCACTGTCTCCAGTGTTGTCCCCTGAAGGGCTATGTGTCAGTGAGGGATGTCGTGTCTCATAGTGGGGCCAGCCATATGGTCCTCTCTGTGCATTGGCTGCTCTGAGTGGGGATATCATCCTCAAGGCTTGGTGGGCCAGGGTGTGCTCCACTCTCTCTTCCTCGCCCGTCATTTGCTCCCCAGTGCTCTGATCAGACATGTCACTCTCCCTGAGCTATAGCTTCAATGCGGTCCTCTGATGTAAATTCTTCTGTTGGGAGGGGTGGCTGTCCACGAAGTAGGGATTGGGGCCTGGCCCTCAGACCTTTCTCTTGGTTCCCTGCTTCATGCCAGTATATTGCATTCACATCTTGGAGCACCGGCATGAAGCCTGGTCCCTCTTTCCCTATGGAGATATAAACAATACCCTCGCCTTGGGTGGGTCAGTGCCCTTTTCTCCACTATCCATTTCTCCTTTTTTTCCTTTTTATTTTTACCTTTTCCTTTTCAGTTGGCTACCATATGTACCCCCTGGATTTGGTCTGTCCCATTCCATACTACCTGGACCTCACTCAGGAACGTTTGTGTACATTTGCTCTTGCCCTATGCCCCTTTTGCATTTTTTAAGCTTACCTCAGCGAAATCATGTTGCACTTGTTCTCTTGTGCGTGGATTACTTCACTTAGCATCATATCATCCAGCGATGTGCTTATTGCGTTCATCAGTACTTCTTAGTGATGTGTAGTGCTCCATTACATTTATGTACCACGGTTTTTTAATCCATTCGTATGTTGATGGAAATTTGGGTTGTTTCCAACTCTTTGCCTTTGTGAATTGTGGCGCAAGGAACATTAGAGCGCAGCTGTCTGGCCGTGGCTTGTTCCTTGCCTCTCTGGGTGTATGTCCACTAGAGGATTTCTGGGTCGTAAGATAGGTAATTTTCCATCTGCTTTAGAAATCAGCAAGTGGATTGCCATCGTGGCTGTATATACCTACAGGTTCACCAGCAGTGGATGATAGCTCCTATCTCACCACAGCCCCTCCAACACTTGTTGCTTTCTGATTCTTTGAATTGGGCTTTCTTTGAAGGCATTAGGTGGTACCTCATTGTTGTTTTCATTTGCATTTCTCTTATGGCTAAAGATCGGGAACATTTTCTCATATGTTTGTTGGCCATTCTGATTTTTGCCCCCTGTGAAACTTCTGTTCAGGTCCTTTGCCCACCTCCTCAGTGGGAAATAGGTTTTTCTCTTTTGGGAAACTAGCAGAATAGTGTAGATTTTAGTAATGAGGCCTTTGTCTGATTTGTCATTGCTAAAGATGTTTTCCCAGTGCGTGGACTGCCTTAGTACCCTCTTGGTGAATTATTTCGATGTACATAGGTGTCTTATCTTCAGTATATACCATTTCTCAATTGGTGACTCCTCTGTATGTATGTCCTTCCCTATTTCTGATAGCCTAAGTATTTCCTGCCCCAAAGTTCTCAGGTGTGTCCTTTTCCCTCATTGATGGCCCTAATTGTTTAGGATTTTACCTTGAGCTCGGTGGTCTACCTTGAGTTGATCCCTTTGCATGGAGTGAGATAAAGGTCTTACTTCATTTTTCCACAGGTAGATCTCCATTTTTTCCAGCACCACTTGTAGAAGAGGGCATCTGCTTCCCATTTGATATTTTGGGGGCCCTTATCAAAGATCAGTTGTCTGTATGCTGATGATCTGATTCCTGCGTGTTGTTCTTTTCCATTGGTCTGCGTACCTGTCATTGTATCAATACCATGTGGATTTGACCACCGTGGTTGTATAACATATGCCAAAGTCAGGTAAAGGAAGCCCTCCCACTGTATCCTTCCTTTTGAGGAGTTCTGGGCTAATTCGGGGCTTCTTCTCTCTCCATAAGGAGTTGGTAATCAGGTTTTCCATTTCTTTGAAGAAAGAGGAGGGTAATTTCATTGGGATTTTGCATTAAACTTAGATAGTGCCTTGGCCAAAACTGGCATATTCACTAGGTTGAGACTTCCAATCCATAAGCATGGGCTATCCTTCCATTGGTTGAGTTCACCCTTGCTTTCTTGTAATAGTGTTCTGTAGCTTTCCTCATATAAATATTTTGTTCTTTTAGTCAGGTATAGCCCTAGTTATTTCCATTTGTGCTTTGCTATTGTCAAGGGTACCATCTTTTGGTATCTCCTCTTCTGTGGTCTTATTCGATGTGTATTGCAGTCTGATACACTTCTGTTTGTTGGTGTTGTAACCTGCCACTCTGCGATGTTCCCCTCTCACTTCCTGCACTCCCCTCAGGTGCTTTTGGGATTTTCCATATATAAAATCATATCATCTTCAAACAACGATAGCTTCACCTCTTCCTTCCCCAAGTGAATACCTTTCACGCCATTTGTTTGCCTTACCTTTTGTGTTGGGTGTTTTTCTAGTAACACTTGTTGAAGAGGGCATCAGCTTCTCATTTGATAATTTTGGGGTCCTTATCAACGATCAGTTGTCTCTATGCTGATGATTTCATTTCTAGGTTTTCGTTCTATTCAATCGGTCCGAACATCTGTCATTATAACAGTACCATGCGGTTTTCACCATGGTGGTTCAATCGTAGGTGCTAAAGTCAGGTAAAGCAAGTCCTTCGACTTTATCCTTCTTCTTGAAGAGTTCCCTGAGAATTCTGGCCTTCTTCTCTTTCCATATGAAATTGCTAGTCAGTGTTTTCCAATTCATTGACAAAGGATGTTGGTACATGTAGTAGGGTACCATTACATTTGTCTAGTACCTTGGGCATGACAGAAATCTTTGCTATACTACGTGTTCTGATGTATGACCATGGGATATCCTTCCATTTCTGGAGGTCACTTTGGGGTTTCTTGTAATAGTGTTCTGTAGTTCTCCACATTCAAATCGTTTTGGGCTTTTTGGTTAGGTATACCCCTAGGTATTTAAATTTGTCAACGTATCCAGCCCTTAACACATCATCATGGGTTCAGTAGGCACAATTATACAGGGATAATAAGTAAAGACTAAAGTCAAGTCATAGAGAATAAGAAGAGACAGAAGATATGTTGAAATAATGGAGTCAAACACATTTCATGGTTGCATGATCATCTCAGCTCCTCTTGGTGGTACAGGCCAGGAGAGAGTGCAGGAGAGATTTACTGCTAACCAAGGCTTATATATCTTTGGGGGAATGCATGGCTCCTAATTGCAGGTAGAGACATACATCACAGAAAGGGGTTGTACAATAGCCAATACAATCAATGGGGGGGATATACAATGTGCATAAGCGGAACAGCAAGCGGATGAGCTGGGGTGACGGCATGACAGGAAAGGGTGGAATTAGAGATATACGTGTGACAAGGAGGGCGAACCATTCATTCATGATGGCGGCCTACCTTGGTCACTCTTGAGTGGCCTTGACCTCCCTGGGCTTTCCTACAAGAAAACAATTTACTACTGCCCTTATCAGAAGGAGGTGGGCCCTACTTAGGGTGTGACAGACTGCAGTCTGATTCCTCTAGATAGCTGATAACCCTTAGGGAGAATAACCTCTGACCTACTTCTGTTGACCTCCAAGTGGATAGTCACTTACCACGTGTAGGAGGCAGCTAAGTTTGCCATATATTTAGGCGAAACAATGGGAGAAGTCTTTCTGTTTCCAACTTCAATTTGTTGGGAGAAGTCTTTCTGTTTCCAACTTCAATTTGTGCTGTATTATTGTGAAGGGTACTAAATTGTTTATCTTCTCTTCCATGGACTATTCTGATGGATATAGTAGTTCCATAGCCTTCTGTTTGCTGATCTTGTATGCTTCCACTCTGCCATATTCCTCTATCACTTCCTGCACTCCCCTTGTGGAGCTTTTGGGTTTTCTGTTTATAAAATTATATCACCTGAGAATAAAGATAATTTCACCTCTTTTTCCTCAGATGTATACCACTGATCTCTTTCCTTTCCCTTATGTTGTTAACTAGGAACCCCAGAATGTTGTTAAATAGAAGAGGGTGCAAGGGGCATCTTGCCTGGTTGACATTTTCAGCGCGATTCCTTTGTCTTTTTTCCACTGAATACAACTTTTGGTGTTAACTTTTCATCTGTAGCTTCATATATAGCTTGTTGTAGAGGGCAAATTTGAAGAATTTTTATATTATCTTGAAGAATTTCCCTTCCATTCCGATCTTTGTAATGTGTTAAACAGGAACGGGTGCTGGATGATATTGAATGTTTTTTCTGTGTGTATTGATATTATCATGTGGTTTTATTCCTCTTTCTTACCAATACCCTGAATAAGGCTAATGGACTTGCAGATGTTGAAACCTCCATGCATCCTTGGAATGAATCCCACTTGTTCATGGAGAATTATTCGTTTTATCATATTTTGAATTATATTGACCAGTATTGTGTTAAGGATTTTGAATCAATGTTCATTAGAAAGATCAGAATGTCATTCTCAATCCTTGTGGATCCTTCCCCACTTTAACTATCGGTAATCTGCTAGATTCATAGAGAAAATTTGGGAGTTGGCCATTTGTGTAGGATTGTTGTCAGCTCTTGCCTGAATGCTTGCCAGCATTTTCCTGTGAAGCCATCTGGCCCAGGGGATATTTTAGTTGACATTTTCTTGATAACCTTGTCTATTTTCTCTATTTCTCTGAGTCTGTTGAGTTGCTTGTGGTCCATCTGGGAGGGTATTTGTCCATGTCTTCCAGGATGTTGAATTCATTGGTGTAACGGTACTCATAGTACTATACAATTCAGCTTTAAATATCATTAGAGCCCATTGTAGTTTTCCCTGTTTTATCCCTCAGTGGCGTGACTATTGTTATATGTTCCTTTCTTTCTTTGGTTAGGTTTGCAGTGGCCTACCTATTCTGTTAATCTGTTCAAAGAAACAACTATTTTACTGCATTGATTTGTTTGCATTGTTTTCACGTTTTCCAAGTTATTCACGTCTGCCCTAATTGTTTGTTATTTCGTTTCTTTTGCCATTTGTAGCATTGTCCTGTTAACTCTGTTATCAGGATCAATCACACCACTTAGTACAGTGACACTCTTCCTGACCTGTTGATCCAAAGGCATGAGAAGTCCAAAGTGGCCAGGGGGCATTCTCAGCTGCCACTTCAGTGGAATCCGTGCTGTGTTTCCAGGTGGGAGAGTTCCTTTCTTCAGGACCAGGACCTCCAGGCCTGAGGAACACAGGGTTGTTGGGACAGGAAGCAAACATGCTTCAAGGGGATCACTAGGAGTAATAGTGAGTGGTGCCACTCCAGCTTCCACCCCTTGGTTCCTGGACCCATGAATTCTGGCTCTTGGAGACACAGCACCATATATTGGCCGCTGGTTTAGAGCGTATACAGCTTCCTGGAGATCAGGAAGCCCCGCAAGTTGTTGCCACCTACTTGGCGTCGTAATTGCGTCTTTAGGAGCCCATTCCATCGTTCCATCAAGCTGGCAGCTTCAGGATGATGAGGAACATGATACGGCCAGTGGATTCCATGGGAATGGGCCCATTGCCACACTGGATTTGCTGTGAAGTGAGCTCCTTGATCTGAACAAAACTATGTGGGATGCCATGCCGGTGCATGAGGCATTCTTTGAGTCCACAAATAGTAGTTTTGGCAGAAGCATCACGTGCAGGGAAGGCAAATCCATATCGAGAGTAGGTGTCTATTCCAGTAAGAACAAAACGCTGTCCCCTCCATGATGGAAGTGGTCCTATGGAATCAACCTGCCACCTACTTGCTGGTTGATCTCCCCGAGGAATTGTCCCATCTCTTGAACGTAATATTGGTTTCTGTTGCTGGCAAATGGACACTCAGCAGTGGCAGTGGCCAAGTCAGCCTTGGTGAGTGGAAGTCCATGTTGCTGTGCCCATGCATAACCTCCATCCCTGCCGCCATGTGCACTTTGTTCATGTGCCCATTGGGCGATAACAGGGGTGGCAGAGGAAAGAGGAGGACCAGTCTCCACAGCGTGTGTCATCTTATCCACTTGATTATTAAAGTCCTCCTCTTCAGAGGTAATCCTTTGGTGAGCATTCACGTGAGATACAATTAACTTTACTTTCTTGGCCCATTCAGAGAAGTCTATCCACATACCTCCTTGTCACCAATTTTCCAATCATGGTCCTTCCAATTCCCTGACCATTCAGCCAAGCCATTAGCCACTGCCCATGAATCAGTATATAATCTCACATCTGGTCATTTTTCCTTATATGCAAATTGAACGGCCAGGTGCACTGCTCGAAGTTCTGCCCATTGGGAAGATATCCCTTCACCACTGTCCTTTACGGAGATCCCAGAAAAGGGCTGTAGTGCTGCTGCTGTCCACTTATGAGTGGCACCTGCATATCGTGCAGAGCCGACCGTAAACCAAGCATGACTTTTTTGGTCTTCACTTAAAGTATGGTAAGGAACTCCCCAGGAGGCCATAGGTGCAGACTGGGAGAACGGAGGCAATGTAACAGGAGTGGAGACTGTTGGCATTTGGGCCACTTCTTCTTGCAGCTTACTTGTTCCTTCAGGTCCTGCTTTGGCCCGATCTCGTATATACCACTTCCATTTAACAAGGGAGTGTTGCTGCGCACATCCAACTTTATGATTACGTGGGTCAGACAATAGCCACTTCATGATAGGTAATTCAGGCCTCATGGTGACTTGGTGGCCCATGGTGAGGCCTTCAGTCTCCAGCCAGGCCCAGTAACAGGCCAACAGCTGTTTTTCAAAGGGGGAGTAGTTGCTTGCAGAGGATGGCAAGACTTTACTCCAAAATCCCAATGGTCTATCTACGCTGTGATTCACGAATAAGGGTCTGCCAAAGACTGCACAATGCATCTTGATCTACAACTGACACCTCTAGCACCATTGGGTCAGCTGGATCATATGGTCCCAGTGGCAAAGCAGCTTGCACGGCAGCCTGCACTTGTTGAAGAGCCTTTTCTTGTTCTGGGCCCCACTCAAAAATGGAGGCTTTTCGTGTCACTTGATAAATAGGTCGAAGTAGAACACCCAAGTGAGGAATATGTTGCCTCCAAAATCTGAAGAGGCCCACTAGGCGTTGTGCCTCTTTTTTAGTCGTTGGGGGAGCTAAATGTAATAGCTTATCCTTCACTTTAGTAGGAATATCTCGACATGCCCCACACCACTGGACCCCTAGAAATTGTACTGATGTGGAGGGTACCTGAATCTTTGTTGGGTTAATTTCCCAACCCCTTGTACGCAGATATTGTACCAATGAATTTAGAGTCTTTGATACATCCTCCTGAGTGCGTCCAATCAGCATAATGTCATCAATATAATGGACCAGTGTGACATGCTGTGGAATAGACAGGTGGTCAAGGTCCCTTCGGACTAAATTATGGCACAGGGCAGAAGAGTTGATGTACTCCTGGGGGAGAGTTGTGAAAGTATATTGTTGCCCTTGCCAGGTGAAGGCAAACTGCTTCTGGTGGGCCTTTGAGACTGGTATGGAGAAGAAGGCATTAGCCAGATCAATAGCTGCATACCATGTACCAGGAGAAGTATTAATTTGCTCAAGCAATGTAATCACATCTGGGCCAGCAGCTGCAATTGGAGCTGACGATAATACACTGTCATTCTCCAGGATCCATCTGTCTTCGTTACAGGCCAAATTGGTGAATTAAATGGGGGAGGTAGTAGGAATCACCACCCCTGCATCTTTCAAGTCTTTGATGGTGGCACTGATCTCTGCAATCCCTCCAGGCATGCGGTATTGCTCTTGGTTTACTCTTTTCCTAGGTAATGGCAATTCTAATGGTGTCCACTTGGCCTTTCCTACCATGATAGCCCTTATTCCACATTTTAGGGATCCGATATGGGGGTTCTGCCAGTTACTAAGTATGTCTATTCCAATGATGCATTCTGGAACTGGGGAAATAACCACAGGATGGGTCCCGGGGCCCACTGGACCCACAGTGAGGCGTACTTGAGCTAAAACTCCATTGATAGCTTGACCTCCATAAGCCCCCACTCTGATTGGTGGGCCTTTGAAACATTTTGGGTCTCCTGGAATTAGTGTCAGTTCTGAGCCGGTGTCTAGTAATCCCCGAAAAGTTTGATTATTTCCTTTCCCCCAATGAACAGTCACGCTTGTGAAAGGCCGCAGGTCCCTTTGGGGAAGGCTAGAAGGAAGACTAACAGTATAAACCTTCAGTGATGTAGCAGGATCCTCCTTACAAGGGACCCGGCCTCCCCTTCATTCAAGGGGTTGTGGGTCTGTAAACTGGCTCAGGTCTGGGAATTGATTGAGCGATCGTGACTGTCTATTCTGCTGTTCACCTGATCTACCATTCTTTTACCTGTACAGATCACGTAAATATTTAGTAGGCTTCCCATCTATTTCATTCCTAGGGACACTGCGGCTAAGTAGCCAATGCCATAATTCCACACGAGACAGGTTGCTTTGATTGTTATTGAAAACTCGTTGTCTATTATAACCACGCCCACCCTGTCTCCGTGGATCCAGTGTTGACACCTGCCCTCTACCATCACGGGGACCAATCAGCCCCATTGTGGGCAAATGTCGGAGTTCGCTTCGGGCAGTGCCCACTGTTAATCCTGGTGCACATAGAATAGCAATTACAGGAGTCTTAAGAGATGCTGGGGCCCACTTCACAAACTTGTTCCTTATGGTTATGGTAAAGGGTATGTCTTCAGGTCACCCCCTTTTTCGATCTATGGGAATATCTTGATAGATCCATTCTAACATACCAATTTCTCTAAGCTTTTGGATGCCTTCCTCTACAGTGTACCAAGGCAGGTCAGGGTCTTCAAGTTGGTCTAATCTAGGCCATCTGGCAGTCCATGCTTCATTGAACTAACCAAATAAAGACTTAGATCCTTTTTTAGCCTGTCTTGCAGAGACATTGAAAGAAGAGTCTGTGCTTAGGGGTCCCATATCCAGAAACTCAGACTGGTCTAATATTACATTTCGTGCACCAGTATCCCACACCTTGAGTAACCATTCCCAGGGGTATTCTCCAGGCTTTTGCTTGTACGTATTTGAGAACTCAAGCAGGTCTTTATGTGTGTAGCGCACTTCTTCTTGGATAATCTTCTCAACCTCACCTTTAGGAGGTTTCTGAGACTTCATTTTAGTGACAGGTCTAGTGGAAATAATGGGTGCTGAGGGTGTTTCCTGGGTGCTCTCAGCAATACCTTGTGAGGCATCTTCCTCAGGTAATGCTACTGATGCAGCCCCACCTGGCCTATCAACTTGAATCGTTTGGCTAATCTGCTCAGGTGTTTCTAAGGGCTCAATATCCTCTACTTCCGGATCATCAGCCCCTATGTTCCCATCCCATGTTTCAGGGTCCCAACTTTTCCCAATGAATGCCCTTACTTTGGTTTCAGACACTACTCTAGATCTGCAATTCAGCTGCCGTTGTCATTCAGCCACTCGTATAATGAGACTCTGGACCTGGTTCTCAGCAATGTCAGCTCTTTTACTAGAGGAGAGAAGGCTCTCCTTTGTAGCACAGATGGAAGTTTTCAAATCTGTTAGTCTGCATGTGAGGCGTGCTTTTGAGGCTCTGAGATCATCCCTCTCCTTAATAACACTTTCCATCGTATGAAGGACCAGCCAACCAGCTTCGCTATACTTGTCATTTTCACAAAACTCCTGGAAAATATCAAATATACGATTGCCAAGAGCATCTCCTTTATCCAGCATGTCATCTACTTTAGGTGCTACTTTAATATTATCTTTGCTATTTCAGACCATGGATTAGTACGGGTAGTAGACGTATCCCCGTCAAGACTAAATAGGTTGGAAAACCAATTTAAGAAATCCATATTTGGTGCCAAAGGGACCAGGTATAAGGCATCATGCAAAAAAAAAAAGAATATGGGTGCGTGTGTGTGTGTGTGTGTATATATATATATATATATATATATATATATATATATATATATATATATATATATATATATATATATACCATAATGAATGAAGGGGGAAGTGCAGAGTGGAGACCCAAGGCCCAAGCGTCGGCCACTGGAGATCCCCTCAGAGAGGGGTTTAGGAGAGGAGATGGGTCAGTCAGGGTGCGAGGTAGTGCCGATGAAGAGCAAAGCTTTCCCCCAGATTCTGGATGCTTCCTCCCCCCAACTACCATGATCCGAATTCTACCTTAGAGGGCTGGATAGGGCAGAGGTTGTACATTGGTAATATGAGGGCTGGAGGCACAGGGAATCCAGGGTGGATGATATCTTCAGGACCAAGGGTGTGAGGGATGATGCCGGGAGAGTATAGGGTGAGTGGGTTGGAAGGGGGAACTGATTACAAGGATCCACATGTGACCTCCTCCCTGGGAGAGGGACTGCAGAAAATGTGGGAAGGGAGACTTGGGATAGAGCAAGATATGACAAAATAACGATGTATAAATTACAAAGGGCACATGAGGGAGGGGGGAAAGGGGAGGGAGGAGGGAAAAAAAAGGACCTGATGCCAAGGGCCTAAGTGGAGAGCAAATGCTTTGAGAATGATTGGGGCGGGGAATGTATGCATGTGCTTTATACAATTGATGTATGTATATGTATGGATTGTGTTAAGAGTTGTATGAGTCCCTAATAAAATGTAAAAAAAGAAAAGGAAAAAAAAGAAAGAAAAGAAAATGATTAGGGCAAAGAATGTACAGATGTGCTTTACACAATTGATGTATGTATATGTATGGACTGTGGTAAGAGTTGTATGAGCCCCTAATAAAACGTTTAAAAGAAAAAAGAGAAATCCATATTTGTCAAACTGGCTGCAGCGCCAGGCCAGGCGCAGGGGCGGCGGAGGCAGTGGCGAGGGCGGCGTGAGAGCGAGGCTCTGTCCCTGCGCAGGCCCAGGCCAGCGGCGGCTGGGAGCGCGAGGCACGCTGACCTGCAGGCCGCGAGCGGCGGCAGCGGCGGCAAGGGGCGCAGGGGTTCCTGGGAGGCGCAGCGTCAGGCCCCGGCGCGCGCCCGCCGCCCCTTCCCCGCGCCGCGGCCGCCCGCGCAACTTGTGGCCAAAGTTTGGCCCCAGCCTCAGGAGTACGCGGGGCGGCCCGCGAAGTTGGCTGTGGCCTCCGCCGCGGCTCGGGCCGGCCCATGGCCCGCGCGCCCCCGCCGGAGCCCCTGGGCGGCCGGGCTCCTGCCCCCGGGGCCACCGGGCCTCAACGCCAGTGCGCCTCCCCCGGCCCCGGGCCTCGCCGCCCGCGTGGGAAAGTTGGCCTGCAACCGGCCCGACCAGTTCCGCCGGCGCGCACACCGGCCGCAGAAGTTGGTGCTGCAAAACTTTTTTGGGGGGTTCCGCGGGAGCCCCCGTGCGTCGGGACCGGATGCGCGCCGGCTAGCGACCCCTGGGCCGAGAAAGGTACCCCCAGAGCGACGCGCAGCGGGGGCGCCCCGGACCCGCGGCCCGGGGGCTATGGCCATGGTGGCCGGAGGCTGGGGCGGCCCTGGCGGCGGTGGAGACGCGAATGGCGTGGACAAGGTGGGTGGCTACCCGCGCGCCACCGAGGACTCGGCCTCGCCCCCGGGCGCCGCCACCGACGCCGAGCAGGGCGACGAGGAGCTGCAGGGGCTGCAGGTGGACTGTGTGGTGTGCGGGGACAAGGCGAGCGCAAGCACTAGGGCGTCCTCACCTGCCAGGGCTGCAAGAGCTTCTTCAAGCGGAGCATACTCCTCAACCTCAGCTACACCTGCAGGTCCAACCGTGACTGCCAGATTGACCAGCACCACCGGAACCAGTGTCAGTACTGTTGCCTCAAGAAGTGTTCCGGTCGGCATGCGCAAAGAGGCCGTGCAGCGCGGCCGCAGCCCCCACTCGCCGCCAGGTCCTGGCGCCGCGTCTTCCAGCAGCCCCCCCCCCCCACCCCCCGGCTTGGCGCTGGCGGAGGCGGTGGGCGGAGACCTCTTCCCTGGCCAGCCAGTGTGGGAGCTGATCGCACAGCTGCTGCGCGCCAAGCCCTACTTGGCGGTGGCCGGCCACTTTGGCAAGGGCGCGGCGAGCGCCTTCGGCCCGGGAGGCGCGGGCGCGGTGCTGGGCATCGATAACGTGTGTGGAGCTGGCGGCGCGGCTGCTCTTCAGCACCGTGGAGTGGGCGCGCCACGCGCCCTTCTTCCCCGAGCTGCCCGTGGCCGACCAGGTGGCCCTGCTGCGGCTCAGCTGGAGCAAGCTGTTCCTGCTGAACGCGGCGGAGGCCGCCCTGCCCCTGTACCTGCGACTCTGCTGGCCGCAGCCGGGCTGCACACCGCTCCCTTGGCCGCCGAGCGGGCGGTGGCCTTCATGGACCAGGTGCGCGCCTTCCAGGAGCAAGTGGACAAGCTGGGCCGCCTGCAGGTGGACTCGGCGGAGTATGGCTGCCTCAAGGCCATCGCGCTCTTTACTCTTGATGCCTGTGGCCTCTCAGACCCAGCACACGTGGAGAGGCTGCAGGAGAAGGCGCAGGTGGCCCTGACCGAGTACATGCTGACCCAGTACCCAGCCCAGCCCCAGTGCTTCGGCCGCCTGCTGCTGCGTCTGCCTGCCCTGCGCGCCGTCCCAGCCTCACTCATCTCTCAGCTGTTCTTCATGCGCCTGGTGGGCAAGACACCCGTTGAGACGCTGATCCGAGACATGCTGCTCTCGGGGAGTACTTTCAACTGGCCTTAGGGCTCCGGCCAGTGACCGACCTCCAGCGACACAGATGCTCGGGGTCCCCAGGCCAAGGATAGGGACAGCCTCCCCAAGTGGCTAACCAGAACCATGACTAGGGCGAAAGATCATTATGTAATATGCAGTAGCCCTTAGTGACCCTGGTTACAATTTGACTCGGAGGCTACTGGACTTCAGAGCCTTACAAGCCTGGAAGGTTTATTTCAGGCACAGCAAGCACATGCCTCGGCGGTGCTGACTTGCGTTCTGCACCTGGATAGGCACCTGAAGTCATTTGGAGAGGATGTCTATGTAAGTTGGTTTTACATAAATTTCTGTGCTGGATTCCTTGTGCTTGTGGATTTTCTTGTCCTTCTTGGTTTGATGTTATTTTACTACTGAGTTGGCTTTTGTGGTTTTCTTCATTTTGATGGGGTTTCTTTCCTATTTCTTACGACATTCCCTTGATAGTTATTTTCTTATCTAGTGTAAGATGGTCATGTTTCTCTTGTGTACTGCTTGCCTTCCTCTCCATACAGTTTCTTTGCATGTACTTTTCTCCCCCTATTTGCTTCGTGTTTGTCTCCATTGCAGATTGATATCTGTAGCTCTCTCTTTTCAGTCTTGTGTCATATTTGCAGAACTGCTTCCCCTTGGTTACTGTCTGGTGGGGACTGCCTTGCTCATTGATCTCAGGTTTATATTTGCTCTTCCTTGTGATTCTCCATCCATAGAATAGCCTTCGTATTTTTTTATAACTCATTCCGCTGCTTTGGATTTCTGGAATTCTCCTTGACTGAAAATGCCCTTATGTCTTCTTCATATTTTGCTGGATTTAAGATCCTTGCTTGGCAGTTATTTCTTTTAAAGTTTCATATATGTTGTCACGTTGCCTTATGCCTGCAGAGGTTTGATGAAGGAAAACAAACAAACAGAAAACCACACTCAGCTTAATTGTTTGCTTTCCCTTTGCAGACCCCCTGCTGGGGCTGCTTCCATAAATGTGCTCCTTACAGTTCTGCTCACAGGCGTGCCCTCATGGCTCTCAGATTTTGCGTCCATGGCTTTATTCTGAGAAGTCCACTCTCCCATGCCATTTTCCCTGAGCCTTTGGATCCCTCTCCTAGGGAATGCTACTGTAGGTCTGATACGTCTGCTTGACTTACTGTAGATGGCCAACCAATGAATGACTACATCAACCCCGCAAGCTCCAATACTGGACAGAGAATCTGTGCTGAGTGGGCCATATCAATAAACTGAGACTTATCAGAGTTTATGTTCCTTGCACAATAATCGCACAACCTTTATAACGATCCTGACACATAGTCTGCAGGTTTCTGTCTGCACAATTAAGGAATTCTAGAATATTTTTGGGGGGTAGAGCATAGCTGTTCCTGGCCCAACATCTGGGCTTCGCTTTGGGGACTTGCTATGAGTTAAGTCTAGGTAGAGGTCTGGAGGCCATAAACCGTGGGAGGTGTTTCCTGGGCCCATGCAGCGGTGTCTTGCTCCAGATACAGCCTAAGCACCATTATCGGCACACATCCCAAACTCAGTCATTTGGACGCATGGGGACCCTACAGGACAGAGTAGACCTGCTCCTGTGGGTTCTGAGACTGTAATTCTTCATGAGAGAAGAAAACCTGGTCTTTTGTTAGGGGAGCTGCCCTTGGTTTGACCTTTCTGCTCTTGTGTTTTGTAGCACAGAGGATGATCACTGTGCCATCAGGGCCAGGGATGAAAACACCTTCTTGGTTCGTAGTGATAGATTTCTCAAAACTTACCGAGAGATGTGGGGTATGTACAGTAGCTTTAGGGCTTGCATCAGACATCAGAACCAATTTAGACAACTCATCTTTTCTCATTCTGTTTCTTTAGAACCTCTCCTGGTCCCGTCAAGTCAACTCTGATGCGGAACAACCCTCTACAACAGGGTAAGCTTCCCCTCTGTGTTCCAGAGACGGTAATTCATTATTGCATTAAAATGTTTCTTCCTTTTGCTGTGGTGTAACACGTGGTTTTGAACTGTTGACCTTGACCTTAGCAGCCAATGCATAAGCGCTCTGCCACCAGGGTTCTCTAGAGAAGCAAGACCAAGGATACTTGTATGATACATGTATGGACAAATAGAGATTTATATCCACAATTGCCTAAACAGCTATAGAAGCAGGTAAGTCCAGTTTGGTTCAAGTTCATCGGTCATATATAAGCGGGAGACTTCTCCTGTCTCATAGAGCTACGGGAACTGATGGACATGAAAGAGGAAGATGCAGGAAGAGGGTCTCGGGTGGGGAAGGCAGCGCTGCGTGAATCTGAGGTGGGATGAATCAATACAAGTTGACATTCCACTGATGGTTAGTGTGATCAGTAGGTGACCTAACAGGAAATTGACAAACCAGATGTAGAATCCAGAAGTGGACAAAGGGAAATGGGCAAGACAAAGCACGCTTCTGCACAGGATTCCTCTTATAATAGAGACGACAACCCAGAAGAGGGCTCATGGGACTTACACCTGATTGATAGGTTGGACTCTAACTCTATTTTCACACAAACAGGTCCAGCTGACAGAAATTCTAATGATCACAGATGAGAAAGAGAACGTTCAAATGTGGTGCACAAAAGGAAAATTAGGACCGCCTCATTCCTCATAAGACACGATGCTTTCTCATTGTCTTTTCCGATAAGAGCAGAACTTTGTGTATCAGCAATTGACGCCGTCTGGCACTTCTGAGTGATGTAACTCTCTCTCTATATGTATCTGATGAATCCACAACTGATGAAAGCGTAGATAGTTGATGGTCCTATGACATTCACATTCAACATCAGAAACCAGCAAGGCACTGTGATCTTGTAACTTGGTTTAGTAGGGAAGCACAAAGAGCTTATGTTTGGGTATAAGATCCCATTTGGAATCTTTACTAGCAAGTTAATTGGATTGACCTTATTACTCTGTGTGTAGATCTATTCACACAAACACTGCGAAAGCACCTTCTTTTGTTGACCCTCCGATTCTTCTTTCATTCATTAAGCACAACTTAACTGCTCAAATGTTCCTGAAATTAGAATTTTATTGAAGAGTAGTATTTTTCATTTTTCTCTCAGCTCTGCCAATAGTGGTGGGTGGGTCAACAAGAAGAAAGTCCATTCGTGCTACAACTCCAGAAATATCTGGTGATTAGAGCTAACTGCATACCTCTGAAATCAGAGGTAAATACTGGTTCTGAAACTTGAGGACATAAACAAGGCTCCTTCTACCAGGAAAGAAAAGAACACACTGCCATCCCGGAAGAGATTGTGGAAATTGTAACGTTGTAGCAGAAGCTTACAATAATAAAATGAAACATGATAGTAAAACAAACTCCACTGGAAGGAAAAAAGCCAAAAGAAGATGAAAATTGATGAAATAAACCAAAATTATTAGAGGAACAATCTACTACGTCCATTTTATTTATTATTTTTAGTAGGTTCGTTTTCCTTCATTTCCTTGAATGAGAGTTTTAGACAGGAAAGTCACAGACAATATAGTTCAATGCAAAGCAGAAGAATTGTAAGCAAAAACGTTAAATTAGTAGAGATGACCAACAATTCAGTTGTAGCAAGAAGCTATTACCATCCATCCCTAGGAGGTAATGACAATGCTATGTGGTGATGTTACTTAAGCCCAGGGGCTGGAAGCCCATATCCAGTGTTGAAATCATGGGGTCAGAACTGGAAGCATAGCGCTGTTTACCACTAGCAGTCTACACAAACAAACAAACAAACCAAAACATCCACAATGAAACTTGTTGAATTGAACTAGAACTCTAAGAGACTATATGAGAAAGACCAACAGTAAAAAAAACTTGATCAGAACAAACTGTGGGTAGCACCGTGAAGAACGGGAATTCCAGAACACTTCCCTGTGCTCGTGCAGAACCTGTGCCTGGTTCAAGAGGAAGTCACAAGAGAGAACAAGGGCACACTGTGTGCTTTAACATCATCAAAGTTTTGTGTCAGGCCTGCATCCTCTAACCCTACTTACTCAGTTTGTGTGCTGAGCAAGCACTCAGAGAGGCTAGATTACCTGAATAAGCCTGCACATCAGGACTGGAGGAATCTTTATTAATACCCTGTGCTATGCAGGTGACAACCTTGTTTGGCGAAAGTGAGGGGGATTCAAACATTTGCTGATGAAGTTCAAGGGCAGAAGCCTTCAGCATGGGTTACAACTCAATGAAAGGAAAACGTAAATCTTCATAACTGGACCAATATGTAGCAGGGGATAAATGGAATAAAATGTGAAGTTGGTAAGGATTTCATCTTGCTTGGATCCATAATCAATACTCATGGAAGCAGCCGTCAAGTGACCAAGCTACACTTTGTTTTGGGTCAATCTCTACAACCCCTGTTTAAAGCATTGAGAAGCAAGGATTATACTCTGAGGACTAAGGTGGGCTTGACCTAAACCAAGGTCTTCCCAATGGTCTACTCTGCATGTGAAAATTGCACATTGAAAAAGGAAGACCAAAGAAAATCCAACGCACTTGAACCGCGGTGTTGGAGAAGATTATTGAACGTATATGGACTGCCAGAAGAACGAACAGACCAATCTTGGAAGAAGGACGGCCAGAATGCTCCTTAGAGGCAAGGATGGTGAGTCTTTGTCAAACCGAGGAAGGCCGTAGACGAGATTGCGAGATTGATTGGCAGTGACTGTGTCACTGCGAACTCCACCCTACGAACAAGTGGGAGGATGGCACAGGAAGGACCAGGTGGTGTGTTTCCTTCTGGGGAGCTGGGAGTAGGAATGACTTGATGGCCCCTGACAGCAACATCAACTACAGAACAATCTCTCAAACAAGATATTGAAGAAAAGTATAGGTTCATTTATGTAACCTTCAAAATCGGACCAAAATTCAACATCAGAGAGGCATCCATCTACACTCAGTGATTATTAGAAATGGCAGGATAGTGCCTCACTCCAGTGGAGAGAGATGAGGTGAGTGGTTTCAGGAATATTTAAATAAGAACAAATTTTCAAAACAGTTCTTATATATTTTGTTTCCCCTAAGCAAATAACACAAGACAATATTAATTTTATACCAATATGAAAAAATTAAAATACAAGCTCACAGCCTACATATGTAGAGAAATAATTGAAAACATTGACCAGCTTTAGAACAGGGGACTGGAAGTATGTGTGATTAAGAAGGAAAATGCTGATCTTTCTTTGAAGTTTTCTGTTGTCTATGACTTTATTAAATCTCTTCAAATTTCTTTGGAAAAAATGAACTAGTCCAAATAGTTTATAAATAATTCTTCACTGTAGATTCTTGAGTCACTGCTACAGTTCAAAGTGCACGTCCAATTCACATTTTTCTAAATCGACTAACTTTGTATTTAATTTTTAATGTGTTTCCATTTTAAGATTATTTCTTTATCTTTTAATTTTAGTATTTTAACATTGTATTAACATATAACTCATACATCACACACATTAGTGATTCAAACATCAAGAATTGTGCGATCTTTGCCACAATCCATGTTGGAGTATTTTCAACATTCTTGCATCCATCAGTACTAGCATCCCCTGTCCCCCTGTGTCTTCTAGTGTAGTCAGAGAAACCGATTGAGCTATATGTTTACCTATCCAGAATTTCTTATAAAAATCATACAAAATGGGAAAATATAGCAACCATAAAATAGAACAGAACAGTCTCCTTGCAAAAGTAATTAAAAACTAGGACAGGTTAAAAATGAGTCAAAAGCAAGGATCAACCTTGAAGCCCCTCCCAGGGAGACAAAGAACAGAAAAGTGGGTGAGGGGCGTTGGAGGACGATATAAGATTTGGACAAAATGATCTGTAATTTATCAAGGGCTCATGAAGGAGATTCCCAGGGGAAGTGGGGGGAAGAAATGGGGAGCGGATATCAGGGGCTCAAGTGGGAAGAGACTTGAAAATGATGATGGCATTTTTAGGTGCAAATGTGCCTGACACACTGGAGAAATGTATGGATTGTGATAAGAGATTTAAGAGCCCCAATAAAAGTATTAAAAAATGGATCAAGGGGGGAAAATGTTAATATCTAAAATAATTAAAAGCAATCTGCAGCAGGGGTCAGAAAACTCTAACTTATAAGTTCTATGCAGCTCCTTCAGCAAGGATATGTGACTATGATGTAAAATTGAAAATGAAGATAACACCATGATACTTTCATTTATAGTATTACTTAAAGTTTTCCTTATTTATAAATATATTTTATAGCTCTTGAATAATTTTTAAATTATTGTTATGTACCACGATGGCTAATGAATATAAAAAAATTTGTTGACCCCTTATCTCAGTGATTCACTTTCCAATTCACCCTGTCTGTGGACCAGATTGTTTACACGGGTATTCAATCAACTGAGGGAATTAACTAGAGGCTCAACGCACAGAAGGTCTACGCAAACGGAGGGGGCTTTCACTGTCATCCTTAGCCTTCTGCTAACCAGGTTTTCAGAATTTAAACTCTAATATAATTCCCTCCTCTAATCTTAGAGTCTACTATTCCAAATCCTTGGATCACACGACTACTTTGGCACTTCACCTAGATGGTTGCTTGTTAAGACAAGTTGTTAAGACACTACATGCTAGATGCTATTGTTGCTGATCACAGGGCACTATCTGATTTCTCCCCCCACACTTTTCTCTAGCACCCAGCTCTTCAGTGATCACTTCATGAGTTTAAGTATGGAGCCACAGTGTAATAACAGTTCTTCGATAAGGGTTTATGGTTAATGCCATATGGAGTAACGGAGACTGAGTGTTTACAGGAGCTGAGACCACCAAATCTTTCTCCTTTTGAAAGGTCTATGGACATAAATTGACACACGTTTTCTTAACTGCCATCCTGGCCACAACTGACTGAGCCCAGGCTTGGCATAATCTGACGTACAGGTTGCTCTTGTCAATTTCTGTGGAGGTGATTCCAACTCATGGCAACTCACATGTGGAGCATAACTGGTCTGGGGTTTTCAAAAGTCTGTTCTTTCAAGACCAAGTCACCAGGTCTGTCTTTGGAGGCTCTCTCCCCAACCTTGTGGCTACGAGGTAGATCATTTGTGCCACTCAGCCACCAAATCTGTAAGTTGGCCAGAAACCCTTCATCAATTCCTTGTGATAGAGAACTGGTTGACTTCAGGCAGCAATGCTGAAGCACAATAATGCGTGAGAGAGGGATGGCTCTGAACCAGCAAAAGCCAAGGTAAAGAAGAGACTGCAGGTGTAGCCCACCAAAGGCTGTGCCCTCTTCCCCACTTGAAACATATTTCCTTTATTATATGTAAATTTGCCTCCCAAAAGTGTTTTTTCTTAAAATCAGCACACTGTTGGGTGCTGATCAGTTCAAACATTTTCTCTAACAGAACAAACAAATGATACACAACTGGTGGCAAGTTGGGTTGCAGTTGCAATGGGGCCCCCAGAGTCCTGAAGGTTAGAGGAACCAAAGAGCTGCAATGCAAATTCTCATGACTGAAAACCAACATCACCGCCATTGAGGTGATTCACCTGCTGGCAATCCGACAGGACAAGGTAGAATGGCCCCTGGGTTCCTGAAGCTGACTCTTCACAGCAGGCCGTAGCCTTCTCCTTCTCCCAGCTAACAGGATGATTGTCACAGGACCAAAGGGGTTTTGTAAAACAAGAATACGAATGAAACGAGAACAAGGCTGGACATACAATATTATTAATAAATCAAGAGATTTTCATATGAAAGTGCAGCACAGAGCTGGAACCAGAGGCCAGAGAGGCACGTGGCTGTTGACAGTAGCATCTGAATGCTTAATAAATTCTAATTACTTAGAGAAATAGACATTAATATTTCTCAGATGAAACGTTAAAATAGCCAAGTCCCTCACGAGGCTCTTGCTTCACTTTCATATAACACACCCCTTGTCCATGATTTTATGAGCTTTTTCTCTCCACCTTCACATCCAAGTTTAACCACACACACAAAAAAAAATGCCTGCAACTTTAGTGTACTTGACTGGTTTTAGAAGCAAATAACAAAAACAACTTTGACCATGTAATAATCTTTTCAGGTTAACTTTTCTCAATGCTTTTGAATTTAAATGAATTTTCAGCTCGTTATTTTTATGATGTGAGGCTTTATAGAAATGAGCTAATAGGAATGCCCAGTAACCAACAAGGGCTCTTATTTAAGATAAACTCATGACACAGTGGCCTATGCATTGGGCTGATAACCACAGCTTAGAGGTTCAACCTCACCAGCCAATCCACGGCAGAAAGATGAGGCTCTCTTCCTGTAAAGATACAGTCTCAGAAACCTTAAGGAGCAGCACTACTCTGTCCTCAAGGGTTAGTATGGTCAGGAATGAACTTGATGGCAGTGAGTTGTGGGGCAACTAAGAGCCAAAGGGCCTTTATCTTCCTGAATGCAAAAGCAGGGGAGAGAGAGAGGCAATTCAGTGGGTCAGAAAGCCTCCTGCTTAGGCGCTTTGAAGTCTGTGGCTTGAATACAATCTTCTCCACTAACTATCTCTACAAAGGCTCACCAATTTCTGGGTTAAAAGAGTAACGGAGGCAGCCTCCAAACCTAAAATTATCTGACTCCAGGGTCCATGTTTCTTTCTTTCTTTTAATATTTTTCAAGATAAATTAAGTGGAGATTTACATTTCAGATCATCCAATTGGTACATAACAACTTAAACTACTTACCAAAACACTCAGTAGCTTGCCCTGCTGTCCTCATTTGATTTCTCCCCTCCCTCTTATGGAATGCTATCTTCCACTTCACCCAAGGGAACTCTTTTCTACCCCATGTTGTTTCTTTACTCCTTGATTTTAAAAAATACTTTTATTGGGGGCTCTTGCATCTCATCACAATCCACGATTCATCCAGTGGGTCAAGCACATTTGCACATATACCGCCATCACCATTTTCAAAGCAATCTCTTCCCACTTGTGCCCTTGATATCAGGTCCCAATTTCTTCCTCCTCCTTCCTTCCCTCACAAATCATTGATAAGAGATATAGATTATTATTTTCATATCTTATAACATCTGCTGTCAGTCACCACCCACTTTTCTGTGGTGCGTCCCACATGGAGGGGATTATAGGTTGATCCTTGTGATCAATTCCCCTCTTCTCCCCGCCACCCTCCCCTAGTCCTCCTAGTATCTCTACTCTCATTATTGGCCCTGAGGGGTTATCTATCCTACATTCTCTGTGTTGTGAGTTCTTATCTGTAGCCGTGTGCATGCTCTGGTCTAATCCGATTTTTGAGGTAGAATTGAGGTCATGATAGTGGGGGGAAGGAAGAACAAAGAATGAGAGAGAAATCCTGTGTTTCATCAGTGCCATACTGCACCCATACTGCCTCATCTTTTCCCTGTGACCCCTCTGTGAGAGTGTGTCCAATTGTCTACCTCCCGCCATTCACATTGGGTAGGATTTTGTTCTGGGGCTTAGCTGCCTGATACTTGATCACATCAATAATTCATGATCATACAGGCTGGTGTGCTTCTTCCATGTGAGCTTTGTTGCTTCTTAGCTAGATGGCCATTATTTACCTTCAAGCCTTTAAGACCCCAGACACTATATCTTTTGATAGCCAGTCACCGTGTTTCATTTTTCCTTCTCATCTGCTTAGTAACCATCAAAGTCGATTCCTTGGGTATGAACGCCTTTGTCTTTTGTAACAGCCAGGGTCCATGTTTTAACCACCCTGCTCATTGCCTCTCATAAACGGACATGTGTCTGAGGAAGGACAAACAAAAAAATTCGTTGTGGCATTTGCTCTGAGAAGGAAAGTGGGTGTCCGAAGGCAACCCACCTACCCGGCCCACTGTGCTTTTCCTACTCAATACTGAGAACCTAAGTGAAAAGGAGATCAAGAATGTGATCAATGTAAACCCGACCAAGGAGAACACCTCCAAGATATATTGTTACTGTGGAGCAAAAACAGACAAACACGAGGTTAACAATAGTGTGCAGAGCACGTTCCTGTTTGGTTTGTTATTATTATTTTAAAGAAAGGATTCTAAGACAATGTTATCTCTTGGAGGGAACAGGGTACCTGACATATTAGAAGTTGCTTTCCAGGATATGCTCCTGTATTGCCTGGAATTGTTCCTTTAAATTTTTAGTTTTCAAATTATATGATGGATCTTCCTAATAATAAAACAATTTTAAAGAACAAATAAGTCCCAAATTCTTCTCCTTTGTAGTCCTGATCAACGACCCCTCATCTCTCAGAGACTCAGTGTCTTCACCTGTGAAACGGGAGCAACACTGCTTCTTGTAAGATCGCTGTGAGAATAAGCGAGACCCCATGTACGAAGCGTCGGCCCCACGAAGAGGTTCCCTATGTCACTGAAATCTCATTCAACTTCATTAAAACAGCAAACAATTTCAGAAAGAACCAGGAAGACACTAAGTTACCATGGTCTCATGACAAGACTATTACCAATGTTTCCCAGTGACTAGGAAGCCAGGATGCCCCAGCCCCGAGTCCCATCTTGTGGAACAGCACTGACCTAGGAGGCAGAGGGTCCCATGTGGCCAAGACTTGCTGCTTTGGATCAGGATGCTCAGTCCCAGCAGTTAGCTGCAGCTGCAATGACAACAGAAACCAGCTCCTTGAGCGCCAACACAGCCCTGCAAGATGAGTAGTGTCCTGTGATGCACAATGGTGGTGCCGGGAAGAGGAATGCCTTCTGAAGGGGTAGGAACTAGTCCTGGTCTGGTTTTGGTGTCTGAACCATAAATAATCTGGTAATTGCTCCTTCTCTTCTATTTTCTGGTAGAGATTGAACTTAGTCTCAGAGCTGGTCTGACACTAAGTCTATGAACTGCTGATTAGAAAACAGATTGTCCATAGGACCCAGGAATCCCATTGCTAGATATATATTCCAGATTGAAATAAATCAACCCTAGAGGAACATTATTAGATGATACGTTATAAAAAGGAAAGCTTTTCACACTCAAAGAATCACTTTCAAGTGTTGCTAGGGTTAAAAGTGGTGGGAATGCAAATTACAAACGAGAGGTTATGCTTATATAAACTTGGGTGAAGGAGAAGACAAGATACAATTAAGAGTGAAGTCAGCCAAAGTGATGGAGTCAAGAGAAAACACTGGCAGGAGTGCAACAGTTAACAGTAATAGAGGGACATTGTTATATACATCATTCAACTATAGTGATTTCCCAGTAAATGCATGGATCAACACACATGGGGAAACCAGTGTGGAGGGAGAGTAGGATTGTATATACGTGCTTACATATATTTGACAGATACTTCTACATGTATGCATACCTTTACTGAAAATGTATCCATGGGGGAAACCAAGAGCAACAGGCATAGCAAACTTGACAATGTTCTACATCCTACTTTGGTGAAGAGTGACTGGGGTCTTCATAGCTGGAGAGCAGCAACTGAAGTGTCATGATCGGTTTCTCCTCATCTCCAGGTAAGGATACTAAAGAAAACTGAAGATGTAGAGAAACAATTACCCCAATGGAGTAAAGGCCCAGAACATCAGCTTTCTCATCTCTGAATCCAGAAGAATTAGATGATGTCCTGCCAGCACAACAAACTGCCTGGAAGGAATTACAGACAAGGTCCTCGATAGACCGAGATACAAATGTGAAATAAAACTAACGCTCACAAACAAACACAGGAAACAGGCTTACTTCTTGGATAAAGAGTACTGAAGCCCCAGGACTATGGAGATTATGCTCCTTAGAAATCCTTGAGGTCTACAGCGGATTTTCCTCGTGTGCCTCCATTTTTAACGAAATAAAACAAAACAAACTTGCTGCCAGCAAGTCAATTCTCACTCATAGTGACCCAGTAGGGCAGGGTAGAACTGCTCTGTGAATTTCCAAGTGTAACTCTTTATAGGAGTAGAAAGCCCTTCTTTACCCCTAGTGGTCCCAAACTGCTGGCCTTGTAGATGGCAACCCAAGGCATAACCACTACTCCACCATGGCCGTTCGCAATCCTTGATATCTGGAACAGGCTCGATTTTTAGCCAAATAAAAATAGGTCTCAATGGGGTCACAATAATTTCAGGGAAGTAGGGCTTCTATTGGCTAATCAACGACGTGAGGTCAAAATGTCAGCATTTACACAGAGACAAAGTTCAGAAGGGCTAGGAAAGCGGAGGAATGTAAATTCAAACGAGAGATGAATTGGCAAAAGTGAATTTACAGTGTGGTGATTACAATCAATGACAGGACACAGAATGCATATCAACTGTAAAGTGGGACACTAATTTGCCCTGTAAACCTTCACTCAGTCATAATAAAATCACACACACATGTTCCTGCACACACACACAAACACACACACCACAATCAGATAGTCAATGGTGTCCTGGGTCAACAGAGCATAGGGAGGTCAGGTCAATTCTGAGCAGGACTGTGCCTTATCACCTGACTTGAAGGACTTTTCACATCTCATCTTTTGGACGATCACGAAGAGTGTCCAAGATCCCTGAAGACAAGTTTGTGCATAAGCACATAATGGTGCATAAGCACATAGGAAATGTGGTGAAGGAAGCTGATGATGCCTGGCTATCAAAAGATATAGCATCTGGGGTCTTAAAGGCTGGTAATTAAACAAGCAGTCATCTAGCATGGAAGAGACAAAGCCCCCATGGAAGAAACACACCAGCCTGTGTGACCATGAGATGTCGAAGGGAGGAGGTAACAAAAGTTCAGAAACACACGTCCAACTTGATGTGAAGCGGCATGGATGCCCTAGAGATGCAAAACTCACCTGTCCAGTAGTAATCCCACAGTACCACTCAGAAGGAGACACTCAAAGGGGAAAGGATGATTAAGTCAGGAGAAGGTATGGTACTCATGAACCACGTGCTTATCCACCGGTTCGTTAATATTTCCTTCCCTTAGAGGACAGGCTGTGATTTGTTTTACCTCGTTAATCATGTTAGATTCGTGTATGTTCATTTGTGCATTTAAGATCCTTCGGTACATGAAACTCAGGGTAGGTGACGCTGCAGAAAATGTTACCTGAGTAATGGTTTTCTAAGGGTAAAGGAGGGGGCGGGCATGAAGGAGAGGAGTTTGGAGCAGATAGCATTGATGATTGTATGACCCCACTGGATGGGATTGAACAACAGAATTGTATATAAGTAGACACTGGATTTTAGAAGATATTTCAATAGAACTATTATTTTTTTTTAAAGCAGCATATTGTCCAAACGGATTTGCCTCCACTGTGGTCCTCATCAGAGTTTCTCAAAAGCAACGACAACAACAACAAAATACACAATAAAGAGAACTTAGTCTGGAGATCTAAAGCTGTGGTTCCCAGATTGGGACAAACGGCCCCGAGTAGATGCTGTAACTGTTTAGGGAACCTCAAAAGCAGATGGCTATGTTTTGTCTCGGATTGTGGCCTCTAGTAGAAATGTTTATAATGGCCAGGGGAGGCTGGGACACATTTAGTATTTTTCTGAAAATTTGGCAGTAGGCCAAATTCCTTTGGGAACCTCTGACCTAAATGAAGGAAAGCATCACAGCAATGTACCGCAATCACAGTATGGCAAGCTGACAGACAAATGGTGGCTTGGAGTTCTAGTCTCCCCAATCGTGAGAAAGTAAATTTGTTTATGAAAGCGATCAACCACTGTGGTATTTGTGTTATAGTAGAAGTAGATAAGATATTTACTGTCTTAAGAATCAAGTGGAGTTCTTATTAATACATACGTTTCCAACCCTTTTTGAAGAACAGGATCTTGGAAAACAGTCTATCTAAATTCACTAGCAATCAAATTATGTCACAAAATGTCATGGTGAAGTCTCATTGATAGTTAGGATCCAAGGACAATGAAAGCTATAATCTCACTGCCATCGAGTGGATTCCCACTCCCAGCAGCCCTGCGACAAGACAGCACTGCCCCTGTGTGTTTCCAAGACCGTAAATCTCTGTGGGAGTAGAAACCCTCGTCTTTCTCCCTCTGAGTGGATGATGGTTTCAAAGTGCTGACCTTGTGGTTAGCAGCCCAGTGCATAACTACAACGCCACTAGGGTGCCTGATGGGGCAATAAAGGTTAGGTATAGAGGCTAGGAGGGAAAGCAACCACAAGACGGTTCATTATACTGCAAGATGGTCCATTATTAAGCTGACCACAGTTTCACAAGAAAACTTGTCTGCTTGTCCAATTCCACAAGAGTATTCCACAGAAAAGTTTTGCCAAATGAACCATTATTTTTTTGAATGGTTATCTAAGTGGTGAAAGGTAGGGAGATTATGTACTGTCTTCTTCTTATATCTCCTCTTTTGCTGGTTAACGTTTTCTTACGAGGGATTAGCTCTGTCATGACCTGAGATTCTTGTCTACCCCTATTGAGGGGGAAGCCCAGTTCTCACAGACTCATTAAATCAGGGTGGTAGCAGAAGAGCAATTCCCCCAATGCAGGCAGAAGATATTTGAAGATTTTGAATTTGAAAAGCAAGGGCAAAAGCGGACATTCAATATATTTAAGAACCAATAGCAAGTCCTAATTAAAATGAGACACTAATGTAGAAAAAACCTCCAGTCCATTAAAAAAGACCTGACATACCAAATTTATAGAAACGGAGAAAACTTTAAGAGTGTCACTCAAAGACACCCTTTATTGTGGAACTAAAGCCGCCCCATGGTTGGTAGTTCAAAGTCACCAGCAGCTTGGGAGAAAGCTGGAGCTTTCTACTCCTGTAAACAGTTGCAGCGTTAAATCCACAGGGGTCGCTACGAGTCAGCATTGACTTGATAGCACTGAGTGACAAAGCCACTCCCAGAGGTCACCCTTCAGCCGAGCAGTGGATTGGCCTGTAGAATATACAAAACCCAGGAGGCAGGTAATATTGGTAACATGTTTCTTCAACAACACCCGGTACCCTCTAAACAACATATAAGGAAGTTTAAACAATTCCTTTTTAATCATTAAAAATCTGATACTGCTATTGGCGTCATTCATAAAATGCCAATTAGTTCTGAGTACATCTCGAGCATGTTATTGTTGCCAATCCCTCCAGCCTCTTGTTTAGAAACATGGCATTTTATATGTATCCTAGAGGTTAGCTGAATGAAGTCCAGAAAGCAGAATTCCGGGAGGAAACTGTTGTCATGAATCCAAACCATTTCAAATTCCCAAAAGCAGCCAGGAAGAAAGATTCAGATTGCTGATGATCCAGCCTAATAGACAACATCATGACAACACAAGAAAGATTGAAGTTATCCACAGTTTCATTTTACTTACATCTAGAATCAGTGCCCGTGCAAGCAGCAGTCAAGAAACATCAGTAATAAGATCACACAAAAACAACCAATCACATGGAAATTGAACAACACATTACTTAAAATCCACTGGGTAATTAAAGAAACTAATGGCAATTAATAGTAATAAATGCACATATCAAAAAAGAACACTACAAAATCAACACTTTATCTGAAAACCTATATCAATTAGAATAATAACAGCAAAACCCTTAGTCAACAGAAGAAAAGAAATGATAAACATAGGAACAGAAATAAATGATTCAGAAAATAATAAAATAAATAAATGAGGCAAGAAGTAGTTCAGTTAAAAGAATTTTATTTTATTTTTTATGAATCAATGGATGAGGGGGATCTTACCGGTCTGATAGCAATAGATACATTAATTGCATCAAGCACATTCATACATATGTTGCTGCCATCCTTTTCAAAACATTTTCCTTCTACTTGAGCCTTTGGTATCAGCTTCTCTTTTTCCCTCCCTATCACACCCTCCCTTCCTCATGAATATTTGATAAATTATTGTGTTCATATCTTTTTAAAAATTAAATACTTTAATTGGGGGCTCTTACCTCTCTTCTCACAGTCTGTACATTCTTCCATTGTTGTCAAGCACACGTATACATATGTTGTCATCACCATTTTCAAAGCATTTTCTCTGTCTTGAGCCCTTGATATCAGCTCCTCATTATCCCCATCCTTTCCTTCCTTATGAACCTTTGATAAGTTATAGATTATTATTTTCATATCTTACATTGTCCTCCGTCACCGTTCACCCATTTTTCTGTGGTTTGTCCCCCTGGGAGGGGGTTAAAGGTTGATCCTTGTGCTTGATTCCCCCTTTCTTCCCCCACTTTCCCCTTATTCTCTTGGTAGCTCTATTCTCATTGTTGGTCTTGTGGGCTTTATCTATCCCAAATTCCCTGTGTTGCCAGTTCTTATCTGTAGCACCGAACATGTTCTGGTCGAGTCTGATTTGTAAGGGATAATTGACATGATAGTGGGGTGGAGGAAGCATTAACGAGCTAGAGGAAAATTGTATGTTTCATCAGTGCTATACTGTGCCCTGACTGGCCCATCTCTTGCTTATGACCCTTATGTAAGGGTATGTCCAATTATCTACAGATAGACTTTGGGTCTCCACTGCACACACAGGCAAGTACCCCATTCACCTTGGCATGGTTTTGTTCTGGGTCTTAGATGCCTGATACATGATCCCATAGATACCTCATGATCACACAGGCTGGTGTGCTTCTTCCATGTGGGCTTTGTTGCTTCTCAGCTAGGTGGCCGCTTGTTTACCTTCAAGGCTTTAAGACTCCAGATGCTGTATCTTTTGATAGTCGGGCACCATCAGCTTCCTTCACTACATTTGCTTATGCACCCATTTTGTCTTCAGTGACTGTGTTGGGAATGTGAGCATCACAGAATGCCGCATTGTTAAAACAAAGTGTTCTTGTGTTGAGAGGTTTCATGAGTTGGGGCCTAATGTCCATCGGCTACCTTGATGGTAAACATATAGATATAAATCCCCAGATCTAGTTCCCTATCATTCTATATAAATATGTTTCTATATGGACACGACTGTATTCAGACCTCTATAAATGTCCTTTGCCTCCTACTTCTTTACACTATTTCCATTTTCTTTCCTCTTGTTCTACTATGATGTTTGGCCTTCATTCAGGTTTGGCTCTCATTCCTCACTGCTCCATTGCCCTTGATTAAGCCCCACTAGCAATCCTATGCCCTTCTCTCCAATGATTTTTAGTTCACTTGTTTCCTCATGCCTGGGTTAGTTGTTCCCCCCTCCCCGCTCTTTTCTCCTACCTCCCCCTCACCCGTGTCGCCCTGGAATCATCAGCCCCGTTGTTTTCATCTCCAAATTGTTTATCCCACCGATCTTATCCAGATAGACATGCAGAGACATTAATAAGTGCAAAACCCAGGCAAAGCCAAACAAAAGAACAAAAGAAGACAAAAACAACAAAGCAACAACAACAAAATCAGAATAACAACAAAAATAAAGCCAAGGACCAAAAAGGAACTATCAATAGTTAAAGGTCTTTTTTTTTTTTTTTTTTACTTCTAGGAGTGTTTTCAACTCAAGTCGATGGGGTGGCACACTCTGTCCCCAAAGTCTATTTTCGGTATTCCCTGTGGATTTCATTGCTTTGCTCCCCTTGCTCTCGTGTTGTATGCCCTTAGTGATTCGAACAGTGTGATGGGTTCAGATCAGGCACAATTCCCCACCGTGTCTCCATTGTTGATCCACGTCATGCTATGATTCACTGAGGGACATCATGCCTCGTAGTCAGGTCGGCCCTTTGGTTCTCTCTGTGCGTTGTCTGCGCTGAGCAGGAATATCGTCCTCGGGCTTGGTAGGCCAGGATGTTTTACCCTCATTCTCCATACCACTTTGTTTTTCCTCAGTGCTCTAATAAGAAGTGCCCCTCTCCCCAAGATGTAGCTCCAGTGCTGTCCTTTGAAGTGCATTCTTCTTGTGGGGCGGGTGGTCCATATGGTGGGGATTGGGACCCGCTCTGCAGAGCTCTCTATTGGTTCTCTGGTAGGTGCCCCTATGTTGTATTCACATTATGGCGCATTGGGTTGAAGCCTGGAGTATGCCCCTCTCCTGTGGAGGTCTAAATAATACCCTCCCCTTGGGTGTGTTAGTGCCCTGCTCCTGCCTTCCCATGTCTTTTTCCCCTCTCTTTCTTTCCCCCTCCTAGTTAGTGGTCTGCCTGGATTGAGTTTTGCTCCTGCCATAGTACTTGGATCTCAACCCAGGGATGTATGTATATAGGCACTTTTCCGCTATGCCCATATTTTTTTAAGCTTATGTCAGTGGACTCATGTACTTGTGCTTTTGTCCTTGACTTACTTCACTAAGCATGATTTCCTACAGTTGTTCCCATGCGGCAATGTGCTTATGTGTTCATCACTGCATTTTAGGGATGTGTAGTACTCCATTGTATGTATGTGCCATAGTTTTTGATCCATTCGTCTCTGATGGAAATTTGGGTTTTTTTGAACTCCTTGCAATTGTGAACTGTGCCGCAATGAACATTGGAGCACAGATGTCTGGCCGTGGTTTGTTTCTTGCCTCTTCTGGTTATGTGCCCAATAGGGGCAGTGGTGGGTCGCATGATAGCTCAATCACCATCTATTTTAGATACTGCCAAATTGATTTCCATAATGGCTGTACATAGCCACAGGTCCACCAGCAGTGGATGAGAATTCCTCTCTCACCACAGCCCCTCCAACACGTGTTCCTTTGTAATTTTTAATTGGGCTATCTTTGAGGGTATTAGGTGGTATCTCAGTTGTTTTAATTTGCATTTCTCTTAGGACTAATGATCAGAGATGAAAATAATGGGAACAATGGTTCTGGGGGGGATACGGGAGACAGAGAGGGGGGAGAAAGGAAATGGCGGGGGAGGGGTGGAGGAACAACCTAGGGACAAGGAAACAACAAGTGAACGAAAATCAATGGAAGGAAGTTTGTAGGATGCCCAGTGGGGCTCAATCAAGGGCAATGGAGCAGTTAGGAATTACTAAACCCAAATGAGGCCGAACGTGATGGTGGGACAAAGGGAAGTAAAAAGGAAGCAGAGCAAAGGACCAGGAAGCAAAGGATATTTACAGAAACCTAAGTATAGATTTGTACATAGGTAAATATATATATATATAATGTGAGGTGAATATTACTATGTACTCATATCTATATGTTAAGAATTAGGGTTGCAGATGGACATTAGGCCTCAACACAAGTATTCCCTTAACACAAGAGCACTTTGTTCTAACAATCCAGCATTCTGTGATGCTCACCTTCCCAACTGGATCACTGAAGAAAAAATGGGTGCATAAGCAAATGTGGTGAGGAAAACTGATCGTGTCGTGCTATCAAAACTTATAGCGCCTGGGGTCTTAAAGGCTTGAAGATCAACAGAAGCAGCAAAGCCCACATGGAAGAAGCACACCAGCCTGTGTAATCATGAGGGGCTGATGGGATAAGCAGAGGTCCTCAAACTACGGCTCGCAGGCCACACAGGGCCCACGGGCCATACGTGGCCACGTGAGGACATTTTTCCGGCCCTCATGGTGTTTTTGCCCCATTTTGTTTTCTACTTCGAGATAAGATATGTGCGGTGTGCAAAGGAATTTATTCACAGTTTGTTTGTTTTTTTTAACTATAGCCTGGCCCTCTGACAGGTCTGACCGAAAGTGAACTGGCCCCCTGTTTAAAAAGTTTGAGGACCTGATAAGGTATCAGGCATCTAAGACTCAGAATAAAACCATACCCAATGTGAATGAGGGGGGGGGGCATGGAGTAGAGACATAATACCCATCTGTAGACAATTTTACATCCCCTCAAAGAAGGGTCCCAGGGAAGAGATGAGCCCGTCAGGGTTCCGTATAGCACCAATGAAACACACAGCTTTCCTCTAGCTCTTTGGTGCTTCCTTCACCCCCTATCATGACTTCAATTCTACATTACAAATTGGATTAGACCAGAGCATGCAAACTGCTATAGATCAGAGGCTGCAACAGAGGGAATCCAGGAGAGATGAACCCGTCAGGGTCAACAAGAAGGGTAGAGATATCAGGAGGATTAGGGCAGAGTGGGGGGAGAAAAGGGGAAATAATCACAAGGATCAATCTATATCCCTCTCCCAGGGGGACAAATAACAGAAAAGCGGGCAAGGGACAATGGAGGATGATGTAAGATAAAGAAAAAATAATCTATAAATGATCAAAGGTTCATGAGGGAGGGGGAAAATGCGAAACTGATATGAGGAGCTTAAGTGGAAAGAGAATGCTTTAAAAATGATGATGGGAGCATATGGGCAAATGTGCTTGACACATTGGAGGTATCTATGGATTGCGTTAAGAAATATAACAGCTAATTAGGGTGCGAGGTAGTACCGATGAAGAACACAGCTCTCCCCCAGATCCTGGATGCTTCCTCCCCCCAACTACCATGATCCGAATTCTACCTTGCAAGGCTGGATAGGGCAGAGGCTGTACACTGGTACATATAAGGGCTGGAGGTACAGAGAATCCAGGGTGGAGGATACCTTCAGGACCAAGGTTGTGAGGGACGATGCTAGGAGAGTGGAGGGTGAGTGGATTGGAAAGGGGGAACCGATTACAAGGATCCACATGTGACCTCTTCCCTGGGAGAGGGACAGCAGAGAAGGGGGGAAGGGAGACTCCGGATAGGGCAAGATATGACAAAATAACGATGTATAAATTACCAAGGGCACATGAGGGAGGGGAGAAAGGGGAGGGAGGGGAAAAAAACAGAGGACCTGGTGCAAGGGGCTTAAGTGGAGAGCAAATGCTTTGAGAACGATTGGGGCGGGGAATGTATGCATGTGCTTTATACAATTGATGTATGTATATGTATGGACTGTGGTAAGAGTTGTATGAGCCCCTAATAAAACGTTTAAAAGAAAAAAAAGAAATCCATATTTGTCAAACTGGCTGCAGCGCCAGGCCAGGCGTAGAGGCCGCGGAGGCAGTGGCTCCTGCCCCCGGGGCCCCCGGGCCTCGCCGCTAGTGCGTCTCCTCCGGCCCCGGGCCCGCGCACGCGTGGGAAAGTTGGCCTGGAACCTGCCCGACCAGTTCCGCTGGCGCGCGGACCGGCCGCAGAAGTTGGTGCTGCAAAACTTTTTTGGGGGGTTCCGCGGGAGCCCCCGTGCGTCGGGACCGGATGCACGCCGGCTAGCGACCCCTGGGCCGAGAGAGGTACCCGCAGAGCGACGCGCAGTGGGGGCGTCCCGGCCCCGCGGCCCGGGGGCTATGGCCATGGTGGCCGGAGGCTGGGGCGGTCCCGGCGGCGGTGGAGACACGAATGGCGTGGACAAGGCGGGTGGCTACCCGCGCGCCACCCACCGAGGAGGACTCGGACTCGCTCCCGGAAGCCCAGATAACCTGTGTGCGAGCTGGCGGCGCGGCTGCTCTTCAGCACAGTGGAGTGGGCGCGCCAAGCGCCCTTCTTCCTCGAGCTGCAGGTGGCTGGCCAGGTGGCCCTGCTGCGGCTCAGCTGGAGAGAGCTGTTCAGTGCTGAACACAGCACAGTGCCCCCTGGCGGCATGCGCGCATTCCTGGTCTCAGAAACGTTTCTTGCGTGAGCCCATTCACGGAATGGGCTTTCAAATGATGCGTTCCAGCCACTGGCCCAACTGTGAGTGCTCCACCGTTGCCTGATCTGGCAGCTAGAGGTGTACGCTCTGGGTTTGACCTTCGGCTAAAGCCTCAAAACCCCAAGCAAGGCTAATGAGTATCATGCCCCTACTCAAAGCCTAGCACCTCCCCCCTTTTTGACACCACCCCTTTTTTGGCGCCTCCCCTAGTTTTTTGACGCTGCACCTCTTTTATATTTTCGTTTTCTTTTTTTCCCTTCTTTTCGACACTTGCCATCTTCACCACCTGCTCTGATGGGCAACTCCCTGGGCCGTCTAGGCTCCCGGGCTCAGCACCCAGAACCAGGTGCCCAGGTCCCTCCCAGGGCCCCCAGGAGCCTGCAGGTGGCACGCAGAGTTGGCCTAAGGCCCTGGGATGGCCGAGGTTCCCCAGTTGTGTCTTCCAATGGACAGGATCACAGGCCATCCTTCATGCCAGCACGGGGCCTGCTTCGGCGCTCTCTCCCAGCCCTCTGGAGGCGAAGACCACCGATCGTGCAGACCCTGCGGTCCTTCTTGGGGGTCTACACCTCTGTAGGCAGTCTTCACCCTTGGAGGAATCGCGGGAGGGCTGCACCCCACCGCAACGTGTCCCGCAGCTCCATCAGGGCCGTGAGTCAATGGATTCGATCTTGGGTCCCCGAGCAGGCTGTCACATCTCTGCGGCCACCAAGCCCCCGGGGTGTCCAAGGTCCTAGCACAGAAGGGGTCCAGAGGGAGAGCAGGTTGGAGAGGTCCAGGCAGCAGACAGACATCACCATCCCAGAGGGGCCAGCTGGTCGGAATAGGGGCCCTGGTGGCACCAGGAGGATGTGTTCCCTCTGTCAGCCCTGGCATGGCCACGGTGCGGACACTTCCTCCTGTTCCAGGTCTGAATCCAGGAAAAGACACCTCCATCCCAGGAACTCAGGACAAGATGCCATCCCAATAAGGCATACCCCGGTCCTGAGCTCCTGCTGTACCAGAAATCCCATCAACAGTTCCTATAGCTCCTCCCGAGGCTCCCCACCCCTCAAGAGGAGGAGGGTTCCTGCCACACCTCATTCCCTGTTGCTGCCACCTAGGTCTCTGAAAAGAGATCAAGAGGAGACCCAGGAATGGTTCCTATCAGAATCAGCTGTGGCTCAGGGGAAAGGGTCATATGAACCACTGTCAAAAATGAGCCCAGAGCAGACACACACCTTGAGGGGCTGCTCACCCACACGTGAAACATCGGGGCCCAAGAAGCGCAGGTTTCCCCTGCTGAGACCGAGGACAGGGGACCCTCTGGTGCTGCCTACAGCTCCGGATACAGGAAAATCCCTCGCTGAGGAACACCGGGACGGGGACAAGAGGGCTGTGCCCCAGCGCCTCCACCAGGCACTGGATGGTGACACAGGAACCAAGTCAGACTGTAGTGCCCTGCCACTTTCAAGCACGGCCCTACTGCCTGATAATCTGCCTGCTCTTCCAGCATCAGCCCTGCCAGCCACCCACCCAAGTCAGCAACAAGAGACTAGGAAAATGCAGGGATCCCAAGGTCCACTGGTCGAGTGGATGCCTGCTGGACTGGCCTCCTCCAGCAATCCCCTCTTATTGTCACCACCTCGCTCAGCCACTGGCTCATACATGCTGCCGTCGGCCCCTTTCATCCTGGTGGTTCCTGCAGCACTGTCACCCTGGATCAGTGCTGCCTGGTCTACAGGACCTCCATTGTCTAACACGCTTGCTGCCCCTTCACCAAATGTGGGAACGACTACTGGAAGCACTTTTTCTCACCTGCCTGGTCCCGCTGTTCTCTTCTCCACTGCTGCCCACAATGGATGGACAAAGCTACCCAAATCAATACCTGGGTATTCTGCTGTGTCCTCCTCAGGCCTCCCTTTTCTGAGCAAGACGCTAATCTCTCCTGCAGCTGTGACCCTGAAAATGGGGGCTGCTTCACACAGGGCTAGTTCCACCAGCACAACGACAGGCTTGCTCCCCCAGCCTGCTGCTGAGAGTGAGATCAGCCCGATGGAAACGGGTCCATCCCCCCAACCGGGTCCTTCTTCCAGGACCAAGTCCTCCACCAGCAAATCTGCAGGCTTGCTCGCCAAGCCTGCTGCTGGCAGTGAGGTGACCCCGATGGAAATAGGTCCATCACCCCAACAGGGTCCTTCTTCCAGGACCAAGTCCTCCACCAGCCAATCTGCAGGCTTGCTCCCCAAGCCTGCTGCTGGCAGTGAGGTGACCCCGATGGAAATTGGTCCATCACCCCAACAGGGTCCTTCTTCCAGGACCAAGTCCTCCACCAGCAAATCTGTAGGCTTGCTCCCCAAGCCTGCTGTTGGCAGTGAGGTGACCCCGATGGAAATTGGTCCATCACCCCAACAGGGTCCTTCTTCCAGGACCCAGTCCGCCACCAGCAAATCTGCAGGCTTGCTCCCCAAGCCTACTGCTGGCAGTGAGGTGACCCCGATGGAAATTGGTCCATCACCCCAACAGGGTCCTTCTTCCAGGACCAAGTCCTCCACCAGCCAATCTGCAGGCTTGCTCCCCAAGCCTGCTGCTGGCACTGAGGTGACCCCGATGGAAATTGGTCCATCACCCCAACAGGGTCCTTCTTCCAGGACCAAGTCCTCCCCCAGCCAATCTGCAGGCTTGCTCCCCAAGCCTGCTGCTGGCAGTGAGGTGACCCCGATGGAAATTGGTCCATCACCCCAACAGGGTCCTTCTTCCAGGACCAAGACCTCCACCAGCAAATCTGTAGGCTTGCTCCCCAAGCCTGCTGCTGGGAGTGAGGTGACCCCGATGGAAATTGGTCCATCACCCCAACAGGGTCCTTCTTCCAGGACCAAGTCCTCCACCAGCCAATCTGCAGGCTTGCTCCCCAAGCATGCTGCTGGCAGTGAGGTGACCCCGATGGAAATTGGTCCATCACCCCAACAGGGTCCTTCTTCCATGACCAAGTCCTCCACCAGCCAATCTGCAGGCTTGCTCCCCAAGCCTGCTGCTGGCAGTGAGGTGACCCCGATGGAAATTGGTCCATCACCCCAACAGGGTCCTTCTTCCAGGACCAAGTCCTCCACCAGCAAATCTGTAGGCTTGCTCCCCAAGCCTGCTGCTGGCAGTGAGGTGACCCCGATGGAAATTGGTCCATCACCCCAACAGTGTCCTTCTTCCAGGACCAAGTCCTCCACCAGCAAATCTATAGGCTTGCTCCCCAAGCCTGCTGCTGGCAGTGAGGTGACCCCGATGGAAATTGGTCCATCACCCCAACAGGGTCCTTCTTCCAGGACCAAGTCCTCCCCCAGCCAATCTGCAGTCTTCCTCCCCAAGCCTGCTGCTGGCAGTTAGGTGACCCCGATGGAAATTGGTCCACCACCCCAACAGGGTCCTTCTTCCAGGACCCAGTCCTCCACCAGCAAATCTGCAGGCTTGCTCCCCAAGCCTGCTGCTGGCAGTGAGGTGACCCCGATTGAAATTGGTCCATCACCCCAACAGGGTCCTTCTTCCAGGACCAAGTCCTCCACCAGCCAATCTGCAGGCTTGCTCCCCAAGTCTGCTGCTGGCAGTGAGGTGACCCCGATGGAAATTGGTCCATCACCCCAACAGGGTCCTTCTTCCAGGACCAAGTCCTCCACCAGCCAATCTGCAGGCTTGCTCCCCAAGCCTGCTGCTGGCAGTGAGGTGACCCCGATGGAAATTGGTCCATCACCCCAACAGGGTCTTTCTTCCAGGACCACGTCCTCCACCAGCAAATATGCAGGCTTGCTCCCCAAGCCTGCTGCTGGTAGTGAGGTGACCCCCATGGAAATTGGTCCATCACCCCAGGAGGATGCTCACTCAAAGGTCGTAGCGACAGACACATCTACACACCTGCATCCTGCTGCTCACATGGGTGTCACAGCAAGGGGTACATCCCAGGTCCCCCAGTCGCTCCTTCTGGAAACAATCTTGAGCAGCGGACAGCCCCGAGTGTTCCCTCAGACATCTCAGGCACCCGTCACTGGCAGCACTATCCCTACCAGACAAGCCATGAGCCAGCCTGTGGTGTGTGCATCAAGCTCAAACCCCACAGCAAACTTAGCGGTTCAACCTGGAGCCGCTAGCAGGCTGACATCCTCAGCCCTCCGTGGACAGCAGCCTGTCACAACAAGTTCCAAAAGTTCATCCCAGACAGCCAATGTGGCAGCTCCAGCTTCGGGCCCAGGCTCAAGCTCCTCTGGGGTTAAGCCAGTGGGCACCAATTCATACCTTTCATCTGTCCTCAAGAGCTCAGGACAAAGACAGCCACTTTTAGAGCCCAGTTCCCTCTTTGGAGCAATAAACCTGGGGGCAGACACAAAGAGGCCCCTTCAAAAACGCAGCGGAACAGGCTTGGGAATGAGCACCAGAGCTACTGGTACACAGAGCAATTCCACAATGAAGGTGGGATCCAGCCCTGGCAAGCCAAGCCCTGCGGTTGCAGGCTCTTCTGCACCCACCCTAAAACACCAGGACCCCGGAGCCACAGCTACCTCCAACAGACAGCAGATTCCTGGGAGCTCGCCCAAGCAGGGCTCCTCGATGGCAGGTGGAGGGCTGGCTACCAGTGACAGGCAGGCTTCTGGTTCCAGCACAGGCTCTGCTAATGCTCAGAATCCTGGGCCTCCTCACACGTCCAAAACACAGACCAAGCATCTCTTATCTACTCGTGCTACCTCACCCTCTGCTAAGAAACACTTATCAGATGGCAACAAGCGACCTCACACCAGGTCCAGTTCCTCTGACTCAGATACATGAAGGCGGGGCTAAGAGGAAGTAGCCAGTATGTACTTCCTCCCAGGGGGGCCTTTCTTGTACTCTGTCTAGGCCCTATTCTAAAACCTCCTGCTGAACACGCTGATCCTGGTGCAATCTAGGGGCCAGACATGTACGATCTAACTGATCGAGGAGACCTGTTGTAAACCGAGTCCAGAGAGGAAGATGAGCACAAAGAATGGTCCTTGTGGGAGTGAATAGTGAGCTTGAACTCAACATGCTGAACTGTTTCTAGGTAAGATTACTCTGAGACAACAAACTGGTGTCAACAGTTACTCAAGATCAGAGGTCAGGATTGAAGGTGGAGCCGCAGAATGACATGTGTGCCAAAGCCTGCTCTAGCAGTCATTGGCGAGTCCTGGGAAACCGCCCCCCCCCCACCCACCCCGCGCAGCTCAGCGGGTGTTAAGCGGACTCTTGGTCATTTCCAGTGGTGATGCCTCAAGGTGAAGCAATGTCTTGAGGTGAAGTGTTGAGATGTGTTTGAAAAACGACGAGCTCTTGGGGAAGGCTGAGGTTTCACTGGATACTCGGCTGGATTAGTGGACACCCCCCATCCCCACACCACCCTGAGAAGCTCACAGAGGGATGCTGAGGATGCAAGGACATTCTATAACCCATGGTGGCCCTCAGTGACCCAGTTAACCATGTGATTCATTGGCTACCGGACATGCGGGGGTTTACCAGCCTGGGAGGCTGATCTGGTACAGCAAGCACATGTCTGGGTTGTTGTGACTTGCATTGTACGCTTGTGGGCATCCACCTGGAGTCCTTAGGACAGCATTCCCACGGAAGTTTCTTGGTGGTTCCCTGTATTCGACACAAAGAAGTAGCTTATTTCCCAAAACTTTGTCTGGTGCTGCAGGACATTACAATGTGACGATCTGTAGCTTAATTTAGGGTAGGAGGAAAACATGTGTGCAGATTGAGAGCCTTTTCATGCTTGTTGACTTGTTGAATGCAAACCAGATTGATTTAAGCAAGCTTTTCCCATTGTGCCTTGAGATGGGGAAGCAAAGTTACACTGACCTGAGGCTGTTTGCGCATGCCTGGGTGAAAAGTCTATGAGGAATGTACGGCCGAGGCCACCCTAAAACAATGACACACTTCCCATTCCTTAGTCTCTAAATGACTTAGTATATTCTAAAGTACTAAATGAAAACCATTTTAGGAACTGAGTTAAAAGTCATAGCATGGGCTAAAAAGCAAGAGTGAAAACAGGATGATTGGTAATAGGTTTTTGTGTTTTGTTTTGTTTTAAAAGAAAAAAACGAGAGAATAGTTTTGTCTTAAAGTAAAATGTCTGGTTGTGCCAAAATATAAAGGATAGTAAAGCCCAACTTGAGGGGATGTAGTAAGTTATAAAAAGTTTTTAAAAAAATAAACTTAATTTGCCTTAGTTTTCAGTACCAGCAAATACTGCATATGGTAAAAAGCAATGAGGTGTTTTAAAATCTTTACAGAGTAGATCAATGGTGGTGGATTATTCACAGGATAATGAAAAAGGCTGGTAAACCACTTCACTGCAGAATGCCATCTGACTGATAATACCTTGTATTAAAAAAGGAGGGAGAATCATAGTCTTTAAAAAGGTATAAACAGAGTGGACTCCAAACCCTGTGTCATGGCAGGTTTATAATGCCAATCAGTTCAAGTAAATGTTAACTATTATGTGAAATATATTTGGCCAGATAGAGGAAGTGTTCCCCAAAACAAGACCATATTGGGACCCTAATACCTCTGCAGGAGATAGGAGCCTCACCCAATACTGCTCAACACTACAAAAGGGTCTGAAAGATGCAGGGGAAAAAAGCCTACCAATTTGTCTAAAGTCACTAAGGTTAAACAGGGGCCTAAAGAAAGCCCTACTGCCTTTCTTGAAAGGCTGCAAGAGGCTTACCGGGTGTACACACCCATAGACCCCAGCGCCCCGGCTAATCAGGCGGCTCTTGTTATGCAGTTTGTAGCACAGTCAGCTCCTAATATTAGAAAAAAGTTGCAAAAATTAGAAGGCTTTGAGGGTAAATCTCTCTCTGAGCTCCTGCCGGTGGCCCAAAAAGTTTGTGACAACAGAGAAGATCCAGCTGAGGCAACCCGAGATCTTACTCAAAAAATGGCAAAGGTGCTTCTAGCAACAGAAGCCGGGGCCCGCCGCACCTGTAGCCACCCCCCCCACCCCCCGCCGCCAAAAAAAGAAAAAAGGAGATTTCGGCCAAACACAGCGAAGGCCCACCCAGCCGCGTTTAGGAAAGGATCAGTGTGCTGTGTTCAAGGAAGAAGGGCACTGGAAAAGCGAGTGCCCTAACCGAGGACAATGGAAACCCAAGAAACCCTCCATCCCTGTCTTAGTGGAGGAGCTGGAGTGACGGGGCCGGGGTTCAGCACACCCCCCACCCCCCTAAGCCCAGGGTAACTCTCATGGTGGAAAACAAACCAATCAATTTTTTAGTAAACACCGGAGCAACCCATTCAGTGCTCACCTCACCTATTGGCCCCCTCTCCAAGGACACTGCTAAAATTATTGGGGCCACGGGAAAAGTGAAGACATATCCATGGTCGTCAGCTAGAATTTCTAACCTGGGAAAAGGAACTGTGACTCACTCTTTCTTAGTCATTCCAGAATGTCCCACCCCCCTCCTGGGAGGAGACCTGCTCAGCAAGCTGAAGGCCACTATTTCCTTCAAAAAAGACTCCATGCAGGTACTAACGGGGGTCGGGGCCCTGCTGGTTTCGTTTCCAATTAAAGAAGATGAAGGATCTTAGCACAAGTAACTCCATTTTGATTTGGGAACTATGTTAAGTTCTTGAAACTTACCCTGTACCTACCCCCCCTCCCTTGAATAAAACCAGCATATTTTTACTAACAGCATGCTTGCTCAGTCAGCTTGCCCAACTCCCCCTCAACTCCCAGAAAATTTTAACAATTACTTCCTTTTCTTACAATCCCTTGTGTAAGCATAGTTATCCCCTTTTTTTCCCCTGTGCCTGTCAGAAAGGGGTATAAAAACACCACTCAAACTTCCCTCTGCACGGCTTCAATAACTCAATGCCCTGAGTTGCCGATCCCACCCGCAAGCTTCTCAATAAAGCCTGCTTCTAAAACTTTCTTAATTGGATCTCTGGTTCTGTTTCGCTCCCAAATAAACCTTGCATTATGGTGTCGAGAACCTGGGATAGGTGTGTGGCTCCCCCCTCTTTTGGGGGTCCCCTGAGAGCCCCCCTATCTCCCCCAAATCTCCAGGACCTTCAGCTCTTGGATGCGTTCAACACCAACCTGCAGCTGCCCTGGTGAGTTCCCTTTTTTCTTTCCACTTCCCTCTATTCATCCAAGCTTGGTTTCGGTTTTTGAGCTCCGCCGGAGCCTTCCCATCCAAGAAGCTGCCGCGCCGGGAATTCTCCTTCCGTTGGCCCCAGGGGCCTTGGGCAGTGATTGTTCTTGAGACGTCTTGGCAATCCCTTCCCCACGTCTTTCACTGCTGTCCCAGCCAGGACTCACTTAGGGACACCTGAGTGACTCCTGCCTGGTCCTGCTCACCAGGAAAACCGAAACCTTGTTTTTGCTCACTCCCTCTCCCCCTTTCCGTGTGGCCTTTTACCTAATGCACTGGCATTCACTTTCTGAAGGTCCCACCACTGACAGGACTATTGGCAATAAGGCCTCGCAGCATCTGCCCCCTCCAGACTGGACTAACTCTCAGAGGATTAGCCTAGAGCTGTTTAACCTGGCTGTGTACTTCCTATTCACACCTCTGCAGTGTCTGTAAGCTGCATCTCTATGTCTTCTCCTCCCTCTTATTCTCACCATGGGCGCCGGGCGCCTCCCCCTCAGACTGGACTAACTCTCATAGAGTTAGCCTAGAACTGTTTTTCCTGGCTGTGTGTTTCCTATTCACACCTCTGCAGTGTCTGTAAGCTGAATCTCTTTATCTTACTCTCACCATGGGCACCGGGCAGTCCAAAATTGACCCATTGACTCCACTGGGATGTCTCTTAAAAAACTTCTCCAGCCTGGGGTACAGCCAGACCTTGTGAAAGAAAAAAACGTGTTTTTCTTTCCCAAGTTGCCTGGCCCAAGTATCAGCTCGATAACCAGTTGCGTTGGCCTCCGACTGGCACTTTCAATTTCAACGTTTCACAGGACCTGGACAATTTCTGCAGGAGGACTGGTAAGGATTCTGAAGTCCCCTATGTGCAGGCTTTTTGAAGCTTGCGTTCCGCGCTCCCACCCCGAGCTCTGTAGCCACTGTTCCACCCACCAAATACTGTTAGCGCAATCCCCTCAGCAGAAGAACCTTAACATTCAAACCCCTGAAGAGCCAGCCAAGCTCCTCAGCACGCCGCTCTTGCCACCCTATCAGTCTCCCCTGCCCACTGCGCCTTCCTGTCATCCGTCCAATAGTTCTCCCCTATCCTCATCGGTCGCCTCTCCGTCCGATAGTTCTCCCCTGTCCTCATTGGTCGCCTCTCATACCCGTTCTCGCAACCCTCCTGCTGCCCTTTGCCCACTAAGGGAGATTGTGGGAACAGAGGGACTCATCCAAGTCCATGTCCCTTTTTCCTTACAGGACCTGTCACAGATAAAGACCCACCTGGGCTCTTTCTCAGCAAACCTCTCTCAATTTATTAAAAAAATTTACTTACCTTACCCAAATGTATAATTTTACCTGGCATAACACCCAAGTAATCCTTGCTTCTACCTATACCACCGAAAAGAGCGTGAGCAAGTCTGTGATGCAGGTCGCCAGCTAGCAAACAAAGACCACGCTATCAACTCAAATGTCCCCTTGAAGGCACATGCCATGCCACTATAAAACCCCGGTTAGAATTATCAGCCTGGCCAGGGGTCCGACCTTCCCCACAATAAACAACCTAATGCTCTGATACCTCATTCAAAGCTTAGAAACCGTTTCCTGCAAGGTTGTCAACTGTGGCAAACTAAGGAGAGTCACCCAAAAGGCAGATAAGAAGCCTGCTCTCTTTCTTAACCGCCTCCAGGAGGCACTCACAGAGTACACTCGTCTAGACCCAGGGTCTAGAAGCAAGGCCTCTATCTTAGCCCCTCACTTCCTCTCTCACTCAGCCCCTGACATTAGAAAAAAGCTGAAAAGGGCTGAGGAGGGCCCTGAAGCCCCTATACAGGATCTGGTAAAAATGGCATATAAAGTTTTCAACGCCCGGGAGGAGACGGCTGAGGCCACTAGCCAGGCGAGGGTCCAACAGATGGTTAGCTTCCATTCCCAAGGCCTGGTAGCAGCCCTAAGGCCGGCAGGTAATCCCGTCCATCGCCGCGTTCCCCAGGGGAGCCAGCACTTATCACCAAGAGCGTGCTTCAAGTGTGGCTGTGACGGCCACTGGGCAAAAACTTGCCCCAAACCCAAGCCTCCTACCAATCCTTGCCCACTGTGCAAACGGCCAGGCCACTGGAAGTCGGACTGCCCAACCCTGGCTCTGCCCCCGGCCCCGCAAAGCCGAGGCGCCGAAATCCAGGAAGTTCCAGACACAGAGCTACAAGGTATGGAGTTGCTGGGATTCATGGACTGAAGAGGCCCTAGCTCCTCGACTCCGGTAACCCTCGCCAAGCCCAGCGTCACGTTCAAGGTAATGGGTGAGTCCATCTCTTTTGATGGATTACGGGGGCTACCTATTCTGTGATCTCCTCTCACTCGGGCCTTACTTTTCCTTCCCAGATTTCTGTGGTGGGAATTGATAAGTCTCCCTCCACCCTTAGGCAAACCCAATCGCTGTTTTGCACGTTTAATAAAACTCCATTTTCGCACTCCTACTTGGTTATCCCCTTGTGCCCTGCTCTGTTACATGGTACTATCTCCCTCTCCAACAATGCTCTCCCCTTATCGCCCTCTTAGATCAGGCCACCTCCACAACCTCATCCCTGTCCCCAGTTTCCAATTTCAAAAACCCACCGACTAAGCCTAAGGTTTCTTTTATTAAAAACAAAACTGGAATTGTTAAGCAGACCCAAGCAGAAGTAAGGAAGGAGTTCAACCAAATGTTCTGCTTCAGAAACCACAGCTTCAACAGATAGCTTCCTTTTAACTCTTCAGTGTTAGTTTAAAAAAGGGAAATTAAAAAAAAATCACTGAGTTTTCATTGAAATGTATTAGTAACTCTCTTAAAACAACGTCTTTATGTTTTCCCAAGTTCCGAGCTGCAATGAGTAAACTGAAAACACAGTTGCCCTTGTTAAAATAAGATTAGTCCCAAGAAATTGTTTGTGCGTAAAGCAATTTTATCAGGATGTTATTATTACACTATGCCTTTTGCCCTTACCCGTTTGCGCGCGGACCCCCGCCCCCGGGAGCTGTCCGGCCTCAGTCCATTTGAAATACTTTATAGGCGACCCTTCCTTTTCTCCCCTTTCCCTCCCAGTAACAGCCCTCCATTAGCCTCATATTTACCATATTTGTCTTTACTACGCAACCTCCTTAGACAACACGTTAACTCCGTTATCCCTGAACCTTCTCCAGCCTCTCCCAACCTCCCAAAGTCAAGTACACCCTGGAGACACTGTATTAAATCTTTAACACCCAAACCTTTATCACCCCAGTGGGAAGGTCTGTACACTGTCATTCTCACCACTCCCTCGGCTGTCAAAGTAGTTGGTCTACACTCTTGGATATACCTCTCCAGAGTCAAACCGGTAACCAAAGTTAATCGTGATCCCCAGTGGTCTGTTCAGTCTACTGGTCCTATGTCTCTCCGCCTCACTCGCCTCACCAAACCAGCCAGCTAAGCCTAGCATTAACTTCCCCTTTCGCCTGGAGGTTTTTTCTCACTGAAAATGTAACTAACCCCCAATATCGCCAGCATCACCTACTCACAGGAAAAAGTTATCTCCTAGCCACAGCTGATTGCCTGCTCGCCAGTTATTCCGGTCCAGCCTACTTTATTTTCACCTTGTTCAGACACAGTTCCAACTCCCCGAATGCGCACGTTCTCCCAGAACCAACTCCCCCCATCGTTTGTTTTCTATATGACCAAACCTCTAACCCCGCTTGTGCACAAAAATGGGTAAAACACAACACAGGGTGCCCCTAAAAGTCCTGCAATATTCACCATGCTCACCCCTACCCTATAACCAAAACCCACCTGTTCTTTTGGTCAGGAACACAATTCCCCTTAACCATCCCTGGCCCGTAAAACAACAGGTAGACCAAACCAGTCAAGGGAGGCTGGTATTTTAACTCCCACAGCACATATCCTAATGCTAAACTGTTCATATAAAGGTCGCTAGCCCAGGTCCAATCCACCATCCACCGTAATATTCAGATCCAGGAACATCAACTCATGAACCAAATTTCTATACCTTCCGATTCTCCCTTCTCCTGGCTCACCCTATTGCAACAGGGACTGACCATTGCCAACCTTGCTGGATTAGGCAACCTTTCCACCTGCCTCATGTGTGCAGCCCTGGAATGCCCTCCTCTAGCAGCAGCCCCAGTTGCCAGCTGGTCATCTGTCCTTAAGGTCTCCACCATGCAACCCATAATTATCCCCAATGTCCCTCTGTACTTCACACCAGGGTACGCACAGGTGCCCTTTGGCTACTCCAATGCATCCACTCAACTGTGCAACACCACAATGCCACCCTCCCAGCCAATAACAGCACCAGCAGCATTTTTCTTCTGGTGCAATTATACACTCACCAAACATCTTAACATCGGTAGCAGTTCTGCCCTCCTGTGTCTACCTGTCACTCTAGTTCCGCAGCTCACTGTCTACACCCCAGCTGAATTCCAGACCAGAGACACCCAGACACATAGTCACCGCAGTAAAAGAGCAGTTTTTCTCCCGGTTGTTGTAGGCCTTTCCCTAGCTTCGTCAGCAGTCGCGGTGGAACTGAGTGGCGGCGCCCTGGGACACTCCATCACCACAACCAATCAGTTAGCCGAACGCTTCCAATCGACACTCGATATCTGTGCAGAATCCTTAGCCTCCATACAAAGACAAATAACTTCTGTTGCTCAAGTTACCTTACAGAACCGCCGCGCTCTGGACCTCCTCACGGCAGAAAAGGGAGGAACCTGCCTCTTCCTCCAGGAGGAATGCTGTTATTACATCAATGAGTCGGGAATTGTGGAAACCAATCTACAGAACCTTAACAAACTAAGCCGTGAGTTACAGAGCACCAGGCCAACAACAGATGGAACTTCTCCCTGGTGGAGCACTTCTCTGTACTCCATTTTAGCCCCCATAATAGGACCCATAATTTTATTTACACTTTTACTTTTAATTGCTCCTTGTTTTATCCAGTTTTTCCAAAACAGGCTCTGCAACATCACCCAAGCTTCAGTTCACCAAATGATGTTGCAGCCTCATGAACCCCAATATGAAACTCTCCGGAGCCTCGATATGAATTCCCCCATCGTGCGTCCACCCTAGAATCCCAGTACTCCGCCTTAGAAAGCCCCCCTCCCCCTTAAATCGTCGTCCATGGTCACCATGAAGCAGTTACCGAAAGACAACATCGTCCATTTTCCCTATAGGGTGGAGTCTGGGATGAAGGATCTTAGCACAAGTAACTCCATTTTGATTTGGGAACTATGTTAAGTTCTTGAAACTTACCCTGTACCTACCCCCCCCCTCCCTTGAATAAAACCAGCATATTTTTACTAACAGGACGCTTGCTCAGTCAGCTTGCCCACCTTCTAGACGCTTGCTCAGCCAGTTTGCTCAACTCCCTGAAAATTTTTACAATCACTTCCTTTTCTTACAATTCCTTGAGTAAGCATAGTTATCCCCCTTTTTCCCCCTGTGCCTGTCAGAAAGGGTTATAAAAACACCACTCAAACGTCCCTCTGCGCGGCTTCAATAACTCAATGCCCTGAGTTGCTGATCCCGCCCACAAGCTTCTCAATAAAGCCTGCTTCTAAAACTTTCTTAATTGGATCTCTGGTTCTGTTTCGCTCCCAAATAAACCTTACAGAAGAGTCTCACCTCTTCCTTGCAGCAGACGCCGAAAAGAAACACCAAGACCCTGGGGGACTCCTGGAAAGATGGAAAGCCACAATCCGTAATGTGTGGGCAAAAACAAATCCCCCGGGGCTGGCTAAACACCGGGCACCCATTGTAGTTCAATTACAAAGCTCTGCCACTCCAATTCGAGTAAAACAATACCCAATAAGCCAACTAGGCTATAAAGTTTCTGCCAAAAAGGCCCAGCTGTGTACAAAAATCGTCACCTACCTGGGGTATAAGTTAAAGGATGGCAATCAAACTTTGTCAAATAGCAGAATCCAGGCCATCCAAGCTATACCCAAACCCACCACCAAAAGACAGGTACGGGAATGTCTAGGGGCAGTAGGATATTGCTGCCTGTGGATCCTGGGTTTTGCAGAATTAGCCAAACCACTCTATGCAGCTACTGGAGCAACAAAGGCTGAACTAATATGAACAGAGGTAGAAGAAAAGGCTTTCCAGAAGCTGAAGACTGCACTGGTAAGTGCTCCTGCCCTAGCCCTTTCTAACCTCAAAAAGCCCTTTCACCTTGTGTGTTGGTACAGGCTCTCAGGCCCTAAAAACGACCCGTAGCGTACCTCTCCAAAAGACTCGACCCAGTAGTTGCTGAATGGCCTAACTGCTTGAGGGCAATTGCAGCCACCGCCCTGATGGTGAAAGAAGCCTCAAAGCTCACTTTTGACCAGAACCTCGTCATCACTGCTCCTCACAATGTAGAGCAACTCCTCCGGGCTCCTCCAGACAGATGGCTCTCAAATTCCAGAATCACCCAGTACCAAGCCAAGTATCTAATGGCAACAGACTGGCTGATCAGGCTGCGCGCCAAGCAGCCAGCTCCAAAACCATCCTGCCTCTGCTAGAACCCTCTAACAACCTCGAGCCTCCCCATTACTCACAAGCTGAACAAGAACTGGCCAAAATTAGCAGAGCTCCTGCACAAGGATTATGTAATTAAAGGACTGTACCAGCTAACCAGAAGTGAAGCTGCAAGGTGCCCGGTATGTGCTCAGGTAAATGCTAACCCTGTCCCAGTTCATCACCCAGGACAAAGATACCAAGGAAAAGCTCCAGGTGAACATTGGAAAGTAGATTTGACTGAACTCCCACGAGCACCAGGCAACTTCAGGTATCTCCTTGTTTTTCTGGACGCTTTTTCTGGCTGGACAGAGGCCTATCCCACAAAGAGAGAAACTGCCCTCATTGCAGTTAAAAAGTTAGTCTTTGAAATGATTCCCAGATTCAGACTCCCTATGTTCATAGGATCTGACAATGGCCTGGCGTTTACTGCCCACTTAACAAAATTACCAACTGGGGTGCTAAAAACCAATGGGAAGTTGCATTGTAGTTACCGACCACAAAGCTCTGGACAGGGAGAAAGAGCAAATAGAACAATTAAGGAAGTTCTCACTAAATGAAAGTTAAAAACTGGCGGAGATTGGGTTAGCCTCCTACCTTTTGCCTTGCTTCGGGTGAGATGTACACCTCAAAAGCATGGTTATTCTCCATTTGAGATAATGTACGGGTTTCCACGCCCATTGTTACCTAAGATTGGAAGTAAAGTGTTAAGCGAAATCAAAAACCATAACATGGTTAAGTCATTACGGGCCTTGCAAGCAGAGCGCCAGCGAATCAGAAACAACGTGCCGTCCGACCAGACTCCGGCCCGCGACGAGGAAAGCCGAAAACCCCTCTTCAACCCCGGCGACCTAGTGTGGGTAAAAAGACTAAGTCCAGGTCAAGTAGAACCACGCTGGGAAGGACCATACCCTGTTGTCCTGAGTACCCCGACTGCGGCAAAGGTTGCTGGGAAGAAGGAACCCAAACTAACGCTGGGAGACATCTCGGGACAAGGACTATGTACACCCCATGGGTGTATGCTCCCTTACTAACTAACAACCTTTGTATTTTAACGCACATCATTCCGCAGGTGTATTATCATTCAGGAGAAGGGGGGCGTGAACATCTTAATCTTGACTCTCGCCACTTCACGGGACGTTTCAAACGCGCGCCTGTGCTAGTCCCAGTTTTGCTAGCACTAGGGGTTGCTGGGGCTACCGCACTTGGGAGTACAGCACTAATAAAGGAAGGGGCTGACTTACTGCCCTCAGCCTGCAAGGTAATCATGATCTCCAGGCTCTAGAAAAGTCAGTAACTGCTCTTGAAACCTCCCTAAGCTCCCTAGCCGATAGCGCTACAAAATAGAAAAGGCCTAAACTTGCTGTTTCTTAAACAAGGGGGTTTGTGTATGGCATTAGAAGAAGCATGCTGTTTTTATGTAAATCACTCCGGTGTAATTAAAAAAATATATAACTCCAAAAACAACTGCAAGATAGAAGAAAGGCCCTAGCCAGTCAAGAAAACTGGTATCAACAGATGTTTTCAGCCTCTCCCGGGCTCACATCTTTACTTAGTGCCATTGCTGGGCCCCTTATTCTGTTCGTACTTGCCCTCACTGTGGGCCCGTGTGCTTTCAACGCCCTTCTCAAGTTAATCAGAACTCGCTACAAGATATCAAGTTGATGGTTCTTAAAACCAATTATCAGGTTTTAGCAAATAAAAAAGTTAGGGAATCAAGGATTTGATTTAGTTACTAGAAGAGGAGGGAATGTTAAGGCTTAATAGAATAAAATAATTTGTCTTAAGTTACTCCATTTTGAAAAGCTTAAGTGCCACCCCCCCATTCTAGGAGAGGTATGTTATTTTAGAAAAGCAAGTCCCTGTGACCTTGCAAATATCTACTCATAAATGTGAGCAAGAAGTTTTGCAAAATCTTCTGGTCCAAGATAAGCTGAGCAGGACATGCTGAACTACCCGCATCCCTGTTATCTTGTGTAAACACCCTTTCCCATTCCTTGCTCTACCCCCCTCGCCTTGCTGGTTTTAAGTGTATAAAAGGGAAAGAAAAATTTGGCCAGACGCTTCAGCTTTGGACCCTGTGTGGCCATGCTGTAGCCCAAATCCGGAGTTGTCTTCTTGTCTATTTGTCTTTTTGCCTTTCTGTAATAAAGTTTTGCTTTGTTACTTTGCAGCTGCTTGTGGGTCAGTGGTCTGTGTGGGAGCGACTCCGTAACACTTCCTGACGTTCTTGCATTATTTTCGTTGTGGATTTTTGTTGTTGTTTGTTTTCTCCGGTTCTGGGGTGCCTATCAGGGATACTCTCCCACATTCTCATGCTTTCCTCAGAGTTTGTTATATATATAAATTGTCTTTTCTTGGGAGTTTACGTAATAAAATAGGATCCGATTAAACAATTTCTACACATGTTGTTCAATGACATAGGCTACATGTTTCACATTATACCAACTTTTGGGGGGAGTGGAAATGCGCTCCATCTATATTTTAAGAAATAGATTTCAAGGGGAAATGGAGTGTCATGGTTATCTAGTGTCTGTATAATAGAAAGATCATATGTGGAAGACTTCAGCAAACAAATTTATTTTCTCAATGTTTAAGAAGCTAGAAATAAAAATCAGGCAATTAGCTTTAGTTCCAGGCCATTTCTCTCTGTTACTCGGGGTGAAGGACATTCCTCTTCAGCTTGTTTTTGGTTCCCCTTCTGCCTCGGCACCTATATTTCCCGTGTCCACTTGCCTTCTCTGCTTTTTACAATTTTTTAAATAAATCATTTTCTTGGGGCTGTCACACCTCTCATAACAACCTATACATCAGTTGTACTGAAACATTTGTGCATACTTAGACATCATCCTTTTCTAAACGGTTTCTTTCTTTTTGAGTCCTTGGCGTCGGCTCCTCTTTTTTGCCCCTTTTTCCATACTCTCCCACCCTCATGGGACCCTCATCAATGCTAAATTATTATTGTTTTGATATCTTACAGTGCCCGCTGTCTCCCTTCACCCAAGTTACTGTTGTTTGTCCCCGTGGCTGTGAGGTGGGGTGATTATACATTCATCACTGTAGTCGGTTACCAGCGTCTCCCATTTCTCCTCCCACCTTCCCCCTACCAACAGGTATCGCACCTCCCATTCCTGTTCCACATGGATGACCAGTTCTGGATTCAGTATGTCGAAAGATCTTATCTGCGCCAGGGCATATGCTCAAGTGTAGCTTGATTGTGAGTTGAAACTCGGGTCATGAGAGTGAGGTGGAGGGGAAGAATGACAGAACTAAGGAACATTGTGTGTTCTCTCGGTGTTATGCTGCACCCTGGCTGTCCTGTTCTTTCCCTTGACCCTTGTGTGAGGGAATGTCCACTTGTCTCTGGATGGGCTTTGGATCTCCACTCTGAATTCCATCATTTGCATTGTGTTATTAGTTTGGTTTTTGATGCCTGGTATCTTATTCTGTCTTCACCTCGTGGTCACAAAGGCTGGTGTGCTTCTTCCATAGGGTTTTGTGGCTTCCGAGTTACATGGCCGATGTTTATGTTCAAGCCTTTAAGACCCCAGATGCTATATCTTTTGAAAGCTGGACACCATCAGCTTTCTTCACCTCCTTTGCTTATGCACACATTTGTCTTGAGCAAACATGTTGGGAAGGTGAGCATCATGGTCTGCCAAGTTAATAGAACAAAGTGTTCTTGAACTGAGGAGTACTTGAGTGGAGGATCAATGTCCATCTGCTACCTCAATACTAAACCTATAAGTAAATATATGCACATAGATCTATTTCCCCATCAACATATTTAAATATATTTATACATGTACACGCCTGTATTTAGACCTTTATAAATGCCCTTTGCCTACTAGTTCTTTCCTTGATTTCCTTTTACTTTCCTCTTGTCCCACTGCCATGCTCAGCCTTCTTTTGGGTTTCAGTAATTCCTCTTGGTTACATTGCCCTTGATCAAGTCCTAACAGGCCTCTTACACACGCCTCGACACTGATTTTGGATCACTTGTCGTTCCCTTGTCCCTCGGTTGATTAACACCACTTCCTTTCCTCCACCTCCCCCTTTGCTATGTACCCCCGGGAACACTGGTCCCATTGCTTTCCCCTCCAGATGGTTTATCCAGCCTATCTTCTAGACATAGACCTGAGGAGATCATAATATGCACACAAAAAACAAGACAGAGCAAAAGAAAGTGACAAAAGGAAGCAAAACTATGGCACCACCAAAAAGCCAATGACACAAAAAAGGGAAAGCCTGTAAATGGTTCAAGGCCTGTTTGCTGACCTTTAGGAGTGTTCTCTGGTTGAGTCTGATTGGGTTACACGCACTGGACCAAAAGTCGTTTGTGGTACTCCACAGGACTTCCTTGTTCTGCTCCCCGTGCTGTTCTGTTGCATTCCTCCAGAGTTTGCCTCGGTATGGTGGTGTCAGATCGGGCACAAATCCCCCACTGTCTCCAGTGTTGTCCCCTGAAGGGCTATGTGTCAGTGAGGGATGTCGTGTCTCATAGTGGGGCCAGCCATATGGTCCTCTCTGTGCATTGGCTGCTCTGAGTGGGGATATCATCCTCAAGGCTTGGTGGGCCAGGGTGTGCTCCACTCTCTCTTCCTCGCCCGTCATTTGCTCCCCAGTGCTCTGATCAGACATGTCACTCTCCCTGAGCTATAGCTTCAATGCGGTCCTCTGATGTAAATTCTTCTGTGGGGAGGGGTGGCTGTCCACGAAGTAGGGATTGGGGCCTGGCCCTCAGACCTTTCTCTTGGTTCCCTGCTTCATGCCAGTATATTGCATTCACATCTTGGAGCACCGGCATGAAGCCTGGTCCCTCTTTCCCTATGGAGATATAAACAATACCCTCGCCTTGGGTGGGTCAGTGCCCTTTTCTCCACTATCCATTTCTCCTTTTTTTCCTTTTTATTTTTACCTTTTCCTTTTCAGTTGGCTACCATATGTACCCCCTGGATTTGGTCTGTCCCATTCCATACTACCTGGACCTCACTCAGGAACGTTTGTGTACATTTGCTCTTGCCCTATGCCCCTTTTGCATTTTTTAAGCTTACCTCAGCGAAATCATGTTGCACTTGTTCTCTTGTGCGTGGATTACTTCACTTAGCATCATATCATCCAGCGATGTGCTTATTGCGTTCATCAGTACTTCTTAGTGATGTGTAGTGCTCCATTACATTTATGTACCACGGTTTTTTAATCCATTCGTATGTTGATGGAAATTTGGGTTGTTTCCAACTCTTTGCCTTTGTGAATTGTGGCGCAAGGAACATTAGAGCGCAGCTGTCTGGCCGTGGCTTGTTCCTTGCCTCTCTGGGTGTATGTCCACTAGAGGATTTCTGGGTCGTAAGATAGGTAATTTTCCATCTGCTTTAGAAATCACCAAATGGATTGCCATCGTGGCTGTATATACCTACAGGTTCACCAGCAGTGGATGATAGCTCCTATCTCACCACAGCCCCTCCAACACTTGTTGCTTTCTGATTCTTTGAATTGGGCTTTCTTTGAAGGCATTAGGTGGTACCTCATTGTTGTTTTCATTTGCATTTCTCTTATGGCTAAAGATCGGGAACATTTTCTCATATGTTTGTTGGCCATTCTGATTTTTGCCCCCTGTGAAACTTCTGTTCAGGTCCTTTGCCCACCTCCTCAGTGGGAAATAGGTTTTTCTCTTTTGGGAAGCTAGCAGAATAGTGTAGATTTTAGTAATGAGGCCTTTGTCTGATTTGTCATTGCTAAAGATGTTTTCCCAGTGCGTGGACTGCCTTAGTACCCTCTTGGTGAATTATTTCGATGTACATAGGTGTCTTATCTTCAGTATATACCATTTCTCAATTGGTGACTCCTCTGTATGTATGTCCTTCCCTATTTCTGATAGCCTAAGTATTTCCTGCCCCAAAGTTCTCAGGTGTGTCCTTTTCCCCTCATTGATGGCCCTAATTGTTTAGGATTTTACCTTGAGCTCGGTGGTCTACCTTGAGTTGATCCCTTTGCATGGAGTGAGATAAAGGTCTTACTTCATTTTTCCACAGGTAGATCTCCATTTTTTCCAGCACCACTTGTAGAAGAGGGCATCTGCTTCCCATTTGATATTTTGGGGGCCCTTATCAAAGATCAGTTGTCTGTATGCTGATGATCTGATTCCTGCGTGTTGTTCTTTTCCATTGGTCTGCGTACCTGTCATTGTATCAATACCATGTGGATTTGACCACCGTGGTTGTATAACATATGCCAAAGTCAGGTAAAGGAAGCCCTCCCACTGTATCCTTCCTTTTGAGGAGTTCTGGGCTAATTCGGGGCTTCTTCTCTCTCCATAAGGAGTTGGTAATCAGGTTTTCCATTTCTTTGAAGAAAGAGGAGGGTAATTTCATTGGGATTTTGCATTAAACTTAGATAGTGCCTTGGCCAAAACTGGCATATTCACTAGGTTGAGACTTCCAATCCATAAGCATGGGCTATCCTTCCATTGGTTGAGTTCACCCTTGCTTTCTTGTAATAGTGTTCTGTAGCTTTCCTCATATAAATATTTTGTTCTTTTAGTCAGGTATAGCCCTAGTTATTTCCATTTGTGCTTTGCTATTGTCAAGGGTACCATCTTTTGGTATCTCCTCTTCTGTGGTCTTATTCGATGTGTATTGCAGTCTGATACACTTCTGTTTGTTGGTGTTGTAACCTGCCACTCTGCGATGTTCCCCTCTCACTTCCTGCACTCCCCTCAGGTGCTTTTGGGATTTTCCATATATAAAATCATATCATCTTCAAACAACGATAGCTTCACCTCTTCCTTCCCCAAGTGAATACCTTTCACGCCATTTGTTTGCCTTACCTTTTGTGTTGGGTGTTTTTCTAGTAACACTTGTTGAAGAGGGCATCAGCTTCTCATTTGATAATTTTGGGGTCCTTATCAACGATCAGTTGTCTCTATGCTGATGATTTCATTTCTAGGTTTTCGTTCTATTCAATCGGTCCGAACATCTGTCATTATAACAGTACCATGCGGTTTTCACCATGGTGGTTCAATCGTAGGTGCTAAAGTCAGGTAAAGCAAGTCCTTCGACTTTATCCTTCTTCTTGACGAGTTCCCTGAGAATTCTGGCCTTCTTCTCTTTCCATATGAAATTGCTACTCAGTGTTTTCCAATTCATTGACAAAGGATGTTGGTACATGTAGTAGGGTACCATTACATTTGTCTAGTACCTTGGGCATGACAGAAATCTTTGCTATACTACGTGTTCTGATGTATGACCATGGGATATCCTTCCATTTCTGGAGGTCACTTTGGGGTTTCTTGTAATAGTGTTCTGTAGTTCTCCACATTCACATCGTTTTGGGCTTTTTGGTTAGGTATACCCCTTGGTATTTAAATTTGTCAACGTATCCAGCCCTTAACACATCATCATGGGTTCAGTAGGCACAATTATACAGGGATAATAAGTAAAGACTAAAGTCAAGTCATAGAGAATAAGAAGAGACAGAAGATATGTTGAAATAATGGAGTCAAACACATTTCATGGTTGCATGATCATCTCAGCTCCTCTTGGTGGTACAGGCCAGGAGAGAGTGCAGGAGAGATTTACTGCTAACCAAGGCTTATATATCTTTGGGGGAATGCATGGCTTCTAATTGCAGGTAGAGACATACATCACAGAAAGGGGTTGTACAATAGCCAATACAATCAATGGGGGGGATATACAATGTGCATAAGCGGAACAGCAAGCGGATGAGCTGGGGTGACGGCATGACAGGAAAGGGTGGAATTAGAGATATACGTGTGACAAGGAGGGCGAACCATTCATTCATGATGGCGGCCTACCTTGGTCACTCTTGAGTGGCCTTGACCTCCCTGGGCTTTCCTACAAGAAAACAATTTACTACTGCCCTTATCAGAAGGAGGTGGGCCCTACTTAGGGTGTGACAGACTGCAGTCTGATTCCTCTAGATAGCTGATAACCCTTAGGGAGAATAACCTCTGACCTACTTCTGTTGACCTCCAAGTGGATAGTCACTTACCACGTGTAGGAGGCAGCTAAGTTTGCCATATATTTAGGCGAAACAATGGGAGAAGTCTTTCTGTTTCCAACTTCAATTTGTTGGGAGAAGTCTTTCTGTTTCCAACTTCAATTTGTGCTGTATTATTGTGAAGGGTACTAAATTGTTTATCTTCTCTTCCATGGACTATTCTGATGGATATAGTAGTTCCATAGCCTTCTGTTTGCTGATCTTGTATGCTTCCACTCTGCCATATTCCTCTATCACTTCCTGCACTCCCCTTGTGGAGCTTTTGGGTTTTCTGTTTATAAAATTATATCACCTGAGAATAAAGATAATTTCACCTCTTTTTCCTCAGATGTATACCACTGATCTCTTTCCTTTCCCTTATGTTGTTAACTAGGAACCCCAGAATGTTGTTAAATAGAAGAGGGTGCAAGGGGCATCTTGCCTGGTTGACATTTTCAGCGCGATTCCTTTGTCTTTTTTCCACTGAATACAACTTTTGGTGTTAACTTTTCATCTGTAGCTTCATATATAGCTTGTTGTAGAGGGCAAATTTGAAGAATTTTTATATTATCTTGAAGAATTTCCCTTCCATTCCGATCTTTGTAATGTGTTAAACAGGAACGGGTGCTGGATGATATTGAATGTTTTTTCTGTGTGTATTGATATTATCATGTGGTTTTATTCCTCTTTCTTACCAATACCCTGAATAAGGCTAATGGACTTGCAGATGTGGAAACCTCCATGCATCCTTGGAATGAATCCCACTTGTTCATGGAGAATTATTCGTTTTATCATATTTTGAATTATATTGACCAGTATTGTGTTAAGGATTTTGAATCAATGTTCATTAGAAAGATCAGAATGTCATTCTCAATCCTTGTGGATCCTTCCCCACTTTAACTATCGGTAATCTGCTAGATTCATAGAGAAAATTTGGGAGTTGGCCATTTGTGTAGGATTGTTGTCAGCTCTTGCCTGAATGCTTGCCAGCATTTTCCTGTGAAGCCATCTGGCCCAGGGGATATTTTAGTTGACATTTTCTTGATAACCTTGTCTATTTTCTCTATTTCTCTGAGTCTGTTGAGTTGCTTGTGGTCCATCTGGGAGGGTATTTGTCCATGTCTTCCAGGATGTTGAATTCATTGGTGTAACGGTACTCATAGTACTATACAATTCAGCTTTAAATATCATTAGAGCCCATTGTAGTTTTCCCTGTTTTATCCCTCAGTGGCGTGACTATTGTTATATGTTCCTTTCTTTCTTTGGTTAGGTTTGCAGTGGCCTACCTATTCTGTTAATCTGTTCAAAGAAACAACTATTTTACTGCATTGATTTGTTTGCATTGTTTTCACGTTTTCCAAGTTATTCACGTCTGCCCTAATTGTTTGTTATTTCGTTTCTTTTGCCATTTGTAGCATTGTCCTGTTAACTCTGTCATCAGGATCAATCACACCACTTAGTACAGTGACACTCTTCCTGACCTGTTGATCCAAAGGCATGAGAAGTCCAAAGTGGCCAGGGGGCATTCTCAGCTGCCACTTCAGTGGAATCCGTGCTGTGTTTCCAGGTGGGAGAGTTCCTTTCTTCAGGACCAGGACCTCCAGGCCTGAGGAACACAGGGTTGTTGGGACAGGAAGCAAACATGCTTCAAGGGGATCACTAGGAGTAATAGTGAGTGGTGCCACTCCAGCTTCCACCCCTTGGTTCCTGGACCCATGAATTCTGGCTCTTGGAGACACAGCACCATATATTGGCCGCTGGTTTAGAGCGTATACAGCTTCCTGGAGATCAGGAAGCCCCGCAAGTTGTTGCCACCTACTTGGCGTCGTAATTGCGTCTTTAGGAGCCCATTCCATCGTTCCATCAAGCTGGCAGCTTCAGGATGATGAGGAACATGATACGGCCAGTGGATTCCATGGGAATGGGCCCATTGCCACACTGGATTTGCTGTGAAGTGAGCTCCTTGATCTGAACAAAACTATGTGGGATGCCATGCCGGTGCATGAGGCATTCTTTGAGTCCACAAATAGTAGTTTTGGCAGAAGCATCACGTGCAGGGAAGGCAAATCCATATCGAGAGTAGGTGTCTATTCCAGTAAGAACAAAACGCTGTCCCCTCCATGATGGAAGTGGTCCTATGGAATCAACCTGCCACCTACTTGCTGGTTGATCTCCCCGAGGAATTGTCCCATCTCTTGAACGTAATATTGGTTTCTCTTGCTGGCAAATGGACACTCAGCAGTGGCAGTGGCCAAGTCAGCCTTGGTGAGTGGAAGTCCATGTTGCTGTGCCCATGCATAACCTCCATCCCTGCCGCCATGTGCACTTTGTTCATGTGCCCATTGGGCGATAACAGGGGTGGCAGAGGAAAGAGGAGGACCAGTCTCCACAGCGTGTGTCATCTTATCCACTTGATTATTAAAGTCCTCCTCTTCAGAGGTAATCCTTTGGTGAGCATTCACGTGAGATACAATTAACTTTACTTTCTTGGCCCACTCAGAGAAGTCTATCCACATACATCCTTGTCACCAATTTTCCAATCATGGTCCTTCCAATTCCCTGACCATTCAGCCAAGCCATTAGCCACTGCCCATGAATCAGTATATAATCTCACATCTGGTCATTTTTCCTTATATGCAAATTGAACGGCCAGGTGCACTGCTCGAAGTTCTGCCCATTGGGAAGATATCCCTTCACCACTGTCCTTTACGGAGATCCCAGAAAAGGGCTGTAGTGCTGCTGCTGTCCACTTATGAGTGGCACCTGCATATCGTGCAGAGCCGACCGTAAACCAAGCATGACTTTTTTGGTCTTCACTTAAAGTATGGTAAGGAACTCCCCAGGAGGCCATAGGTGCAGACTGGGAGAACGGAGGCAATGTAACAGGAGTGGAGACTGTTGGCATTTGGGCCACTTCTTCTTGCAGCTTACTTGTTCCTTCAGGTCCTGCTTTGGCCCGATCTCGTATATACCACTTCCATTTAACAAGGGAGTGTTGCTGCGCACATCCAACTTTATGATTACGTGGGTCAGACAATAGCCACTTCATGATAGGTAATTCAGGCCTCATGGTGACTTGGTGGCCCATGGTGAGGCCTTCAGTCTCCAGCCAGGCCCAGTAACAGGCCAACAGCTGTTTTTCAAAGGGGGAGTAGTTGCTTGCAGAGGATGGCAAGACTTTACTCCAAAATCCCAATGGTCTATCTACGCTGTGATTCACCAATAGGGGTCTGCCAAAGACTGCACAATGCATCTTGATCTACAACTGACACCTCTAGCACCATTGGGTCAGCTGGATCATATGGTCCCAGTGGCAAAGCAGCTTGCACGGCAGCCTGCACTTGTTGAAGAGCCTTTTCTTGTTCTGGGCCCCACTCAAAAATGGAGGCTTTTCGTGTCACTTGATAAATAGGTCGAAGTAGAACACCCAAGTGAGGAATATGTTGCCTCCAAAATCCGAAGAGGCCCACTAGGCGTTGTGCCTCTTTTTTAGTCGTTGGGGGAACTAAATGTAATAGCTTATCCTTCACTTTAGTAGGAATATCTCGACATGCCCCACACCACTGGACCCCTAGAAATTGTACTGATGTGGAGGGTACCTGAATCTTTGTTGGGTTAATTTCCCAACCCCTTGTACGCAGATATTGTACCAATGAATTTAGAGTCTTTGATACATCCTCCTGAGTGCGTCCAATCAGCATAATGTCATCAATATAATGGACCAGTGTGACATGCTGTGGAATAGACAGGTGGTCAAGGTCCCTTCGGACTAAATTATGGCACAGGGCAGAAGAGTTGATGTACTCCTGGGGGAGAGTTGTGAAAGTATATTGTTGCCCTTGCCAGGTGAAGGCAAACTGCTTCTGGTGGGCCTTTGAGACTGGTATGGAGAAGAAGGCATTAGCCAGATCAATAGCTGCATACCATGTACCAGGAGAAGTATTAATTTGCTCAAGCAATGTAATCACATCTGGGCCAGCAGCTGCAATTGGAGCTGACGATAATCCACTGTCATTCTCCAGGATCCATCTGTCTTCGTTACAGGCCAAATTGGTGAACTAAATGGGGGAGGTAGTAGGAATCACCACCCCTGCATCTTTCAAGTCTTTGATGGTGGCACTGATCTCTGCAATCCCTCCAGGCATGCGGTATTGCTCTTGGTTTACTCTTTTCCTAGGTAATGGCAATTCTAATGGTGTCCACTTGGCCTTTCCTACCATGATAGCCCTTATTCCACATTTTAGGGATCCGATATGGGGGTTCTGCCAGTTACTAAGTATGTCTATTCCAATGATGCATTCTGGAACTGGGGAAATAACCACAGGATGGGTCCCGGGGCCCACTGGACCCACAGTGAGGCGTACTTGAGCTAAAACTCCATTGATAGCTTGACCTCCATAAGCCCCCACTCTGATTGGTGGGCCTTTGAAACATTTTGGGTCTCCTGGAATTAGTGTCAGTTCTGAGCCGGTGTCTAGTAATCCCCGAAAAGTTTGATTATTTCCTTTCCCCCAATGAACAGTCACTCTTGTGAAAGGCCGCAGGTCCCTTTGGGGAAGGCTAGAAGAAAGACTAACAGTATAAACCTTCAGTGATGTAGCAGGATCCTCCTTACAAGGGACCCGGCCTCCCCTTCATTCAAGGGGTTGTGGGTCTGTAAACTGGCTCAGGTCTGGGAATTGATTGAGCGATCGTGACTGTCTATTCTGCTGTTCACCTGATCTACCATTCTTTTGCCTGTACAGATCACGTAAATATTTAGTAGGCTTACCATCTATTTCATTCCTAGGGACACTGCGGCTAAGTAGCCAATGCCATAATTCCACACGAGACAGGTTGCTTTGATTGTTATTGAAAACTCGTTGTCTATTATAACCACGCCCACCCAGTCTCCGTGGATCCAGTGCTGACACCTGCCCTCTACCATCACGGGGACCAATCAGCCCCATTGTGGGCAAATGTAGGAGTTCGCTTCGGGCAGTGGCCACTGTTAATCCTGGTGCACATAGAATAGCAATTACAGGAGTCTTAAGAGATGCTGGGGCCCACTTCACAAACTTGTTCCTTATGGTTGTGGTAAAGGGTATGTCTTCAGGTCACCCCCTTTTTGGATCTATGGGAATATCTTGATAGATCCATTCTAACATACCAATTTCTCTAAGCTTTTGGATGCCTTCCTCTACAGTGTACCAAGGCAGGTCAGGGTCTTCAAGTTGGTCTAATCTAGGCCATCTGGCAGTCCATGCTTCATTGAACTAACCAAATAAAGACTTAGATCCTTTTTTAGCCTGTCTCGCAGAGACATTGAAAGAAGAGTCTGTGCTTAGGGGTCCCATATCCAGAAACTCAGACTGGTCTAATATTACATTTCGTGCACCAGTATCCCACACCCTGAGTAACCATTCCCATGGGTATTCTCCAGGCTTTTGCTTGTACGCATTTGAGAACTCAAGCAGGTCTTTATGTGTGTAGCGCACTTCTTCTTGGATAATCTTCTCAACCTCACCTTTAGGAGGTTTCTGAGACTTCATTTTAGTGACAGGTCTAGTGGAAATAATGGGTGCTGAGGGTGTTTCCTGGGTGCTCTCAGCAATACCTTGCGAGGTATCTTCCTCAGGTAATGCTACTGATGCAGCCCCACCTGGCATATCAACTTGAATCGTTTGGCTAATCTGCTCAGGTGTTTCTAAGGGCTCAATATCCTCTTCTTCCGGATCATCAGCCCCTATGTTCCCATCCCATGTTTCAGGGTCCCAACTTTTCCCAATGAATGCCCTTACTTTGGTTTCAGACACTGCTCTAGATCTGCAATTCAGCTGCCGTTGTCATTCAGCCACTCATATAGTGAGACTCTGGACCTGGTTCTCAGCAATGTCAGCTCTTTTACTAGAGGAGAGAAGGCTCTCCTTTGTAGCACAGATGGAAGATTTCAAATCTGTTAGTCTGCATGTGAGGCGTGCTTTTGAGGCTCTGAGATCATCCCTCTCCTTAATAACACTTTCCATCGTATGAAGGACCAGCCAACCAGCTTCGCTATACTTGTCATTTTCACAAAACTCCTGGAAAATATCAAATATACGATTGCCAAGAGCATCTCCTTTATCCAGCATGTCATCTACTTTAGGTGCTACTTTAATATTATCTTTGCTATTTCAGACCATGGATTAGTACGGGTAGTAGACGTATCCCCGTCAAGACTAAATAGGTTGGAAAACCAATTTAAGAAATCCATATTTGGTGTCAAAGGGACCAGGTATAAGGCATCATGCAAAAAAAAAGAATATGTGTGCGTGTGTGTGTGTGTGTGTGTGTGTGTGTATACCATAATGAATGAAGGGGGAAGTGCAGAGTGGAGACCCAAGACCCAAGTGTCGGCCACTGGAGATCCCCTCAGAGAGGGGTTTAGGAGAGGAGATGGGTCAGTCAGGGTGCGAGGTAGTGCCGATGAAGAGCAAAGCTTTCTCCCAGATTCTGGATGCTTATTCCCCCCAACTACCATGATCCGAATTCTGCCTTGCAGGGCTGGATAGGGCAGAGGTTGTACACTGGTACATATGAGGGCTGGAGGTACAGAGAATCCAGGGAGGAGGATATCTTCAGGACCAAGGTTGTGAGGGATGATGCTGGGAGAGTGGAGGGTGAGTGGGTTGGAAAGGGGGAACTGATTACAAGGATCCACATGTGACCTCTTCCCTGGGAGAGGGACAGCAGAGAAGGGGGGAACGGAGACTCCGGATAGGGCAAGGTATGACAAAATATCGATGTATAAATTACCAAGGGCACATGAGGGAGGGGGGAAAGGGGAGGGAGGGGGGAAAAAAAGAGGACCTGATGCAAGGGGCTTAAGTGGAGAGCAAATGCTTTGAGAACGATTGGGGCGGGGAATGTATGCATGTGCTTTATACAATTGATGTATGTGTATGTATGGACTGTGGTAAGAGTTGTATGAGCCCCTAATAAAACGTTTAAAAGAAAAAAAGAGAAATCCATATTTGTCACACTGTCTGCAGCACCAGGCCAGGCGCAGGGGCGGTGGAGGCTGTGGCGAGGGGGCTTGAGAGCGAGGCTCTGGCCCTGCGCAGGCCCAGGCCAGCGGCGGCTGGGAGGGCGAGGCCCGCTGACCTGCAGGCCATGAGCGGTGGCAGCGGCGGCAGGGGAAGCAGGGGTTCCTGGGAGGCGCAGCGTCAGGCCCTGGCGCGCGCCCGCCGCCCTTTCCCAGCGCAGCGGCCGCCCGCGCAACTTGTGGCCAAAGTTTGGCCCCAGCCTCCGGAGTGCGCGGGGCGGCCCGCGAAGTTGGCTGCGGCCCCCGCCGCGGCTCGGGCCGGCACATGGCCCGCGTGCCCCCGCCGGAGCCCCTGGGCGGCAGGGCGCCTGCCCCCGGGGCCCCCAGGCCTCGCCGCCAGTGCGTCTCCCCTGGCCGCGGGCCCGCGCACGCGTGGGAAAGTTGGCCTGGAACCGGCCCGACCAGTTCCGCCGGCGCGCACACCGGCCGCAGAAGTTGGTGCTGCAAAACTTTTTTAGGGGGTTCCGCGGGAGCCCCCCTTGCGTCGGGACCGGATGGGCGCCGGCTAGCGACCCCTAGGACGAGAGAGGTCCCCCTGAGCGACGCGCAATGGGGCCGCCCTGGCCCCGCGGCCCGGGGGCTATGGCCATGGTGGCCGGAGGCTTGGGCGGCCCCAGCAGCGGTGGAGACGCGAATGGCGTGGACAAGGCGGGTGGCTACCCGCGCGCCACCCACCGAGGAGGACTCGGACTCGCCCCCGGGCGCCCAGATAACCTGTGTGCGAGCTGGTGGCGCGGCTGCTCTTCAGCACCGTGGAGTGGGCGCGCCAAGCGCCCTTCTTCCTGGAGATGCGGGTGACCGACCAGGTGGCCCTGCTTTGGCTCAGCTGGAGCGAGCTGTTCCTGCTAAACCCGGCGGAGGCGGCCCTGCTCCTGCACACTGCGCCTCTGCTGGCCGCAGCCGGGCTGCACACCGCTCCCATGGCCGCCGAGCGGGCGGTGGCCTTCATGGACCAGGTGCGCGCCTTCCAGGAGCAAGTGGACAAGCTGGGCCGCCTGCAGGTGGACTCGGCGGAGTATGGCTGCCTCAAGGCCATCGCGCTCTTTACTCTTGATGCCTGTGGCCTCTCAGACCCAGCACACGTGGAGAGGCTGCAGGAGAAGGCGCAGGTGGCCCTGACCGAGTACATGCTGACCCAGTACCCAGCCCAGCCCCAGTGCTTCGGCCGCCTGCTGCTGCGTCTGCCTGCCCTGCGTGCCGTCCCAGCCTCACTCATCTCTCAGCTGTTCTTCATGCGCCTGGTGGGCAAGACACCCGTTGAGACGCTGATCCGAGACATGCTGCTCTCGGGGAGTACTTTCAACTGGCCTTAGGGCTCCGGCCAGTGACCGACCTCCAGCGACACAGATGCTCGGGGTCCCCAGGCCAAGGATAGGGACAGCCTCCCCAAGTGGCTAACCAGAACCATGACTAGGGCGAAAGATCATTATGTAATATGCAGTAGCCCTTAGTGACTCTGGTTACAATTTGACTCGGAGGCTACTGGACTTCAGAGCCTTACAAGCCTGGAAGGTTTATTTCAGGCACAGCAAGCACATGCCTCGGCGGTGCTGACTTGCGTTCTGCACCTGGATAGGCACCTGAAGTCATTTGGAGAGGATGTCTATGTAAGTTGGTTTTACATAAATTTCTGTGCTGGATTCCTTGTGCTTGTGGATTTTCTTGTCCTTCTTGGTTTGCTGTTATTTTACTACTGAGTTGGCTTTTGTGGTTTTCTTCATTTTGATGGGGTTTCTTTCCTATTTCTTACGACATTCCCTTGATAGTTATTTTCTTATCTAGTGTAAGATGGTCATGTTTCTCTTGTGTACTGCTTGCCTTCCTCTCCATACAGTTTCTTTGCATGTACTTTTCTCCCCCTATTTGCTTCGTGTTTGTCTCCATTGCAGATTGATATCTGTAGCTCTCTCTTTTCAGTCTTGTGTCATATTTGCAGAGCTGCTTCACCTTGGTTACTGTCTGGTGGGGACTGCCTTGCTCATTGATCTCAGGTTTATGTTTGCTCTTCCTTTTGATTCTCCATCCATAGAATAGCCTTCGTATTTTTTTATAACTCATTCCGCTGCTTTGGATTTCTGGAATTCTCCTTGACTGAAAATGCCCGTATTTCTTCTTCATATTTTGCTGGATTTAAGATCCTTGCTTGGCAGTTATTTCTTTTAAAGTTTCATATATGTTGTCACGTTGCCTTATGCCTGCAGAGGTTTGTTGAAGGAAAACAAACAAACAGAAAACCACACTCAGCTTAATTGTTTGCTTTCCCTTTGCAGACCCCCTGCTGGGGCTGCTTCCATAAATGTGCTCCTTACAGTTCTGCTCACAGGCGTGCCCTCATGGCTCTCAGATTTTGCGTCCATGGCTTTATTCTGAGAAGTCCACTCTCCCATGCCATTTTCCCTGAGCCTTTGGATCCCTCTCCTAGGGAATGCTACTGTAGGTCTGATACGTCTGCTTGACTTACTGTAGATGGCCAACCAATGAATGACTACATCAACCCCGCAAGCTCCAATACTGGACAGAGAATCTGTGCTGAGTGGGCCATATCAATAAACTGAGACTTATCAGAGTTTATGTTCCTTGCACAATAATCGCACAACCTTTATAACGATCCTGACACATAGTCTGCAGGTTTCTGTCTGCACAATTAAGGAATTCTAGAATATTTTTTTGGGGGGTAGAGCATAGCTGTTCCTGGCCCAACATCTGGGCTTCGCTTTGGGGACTTGCTATGAGTTAAGTCTAGGTAGAGGTCTGGAGGCCATAAACCGTGGGAGGTGTTTCCTGGGCCCATGCAGCGGTGTCTTGCTCCAGATACAGCCTAAGCACCATTATCGGCACACATCCCAAACTCAGTCATTTGGACGCATGGGGACCCTACAGGACAGAGTAGACCTGCTCCTGTGGGTTCTGAGACTGTAATTCTTCATGAGAGAAGAAAACCTGGTCTTTTGTTAGGGGAGCTGCCCTTGGTTTGACCTTTCTGCTCTTGTGTTTTGTAGCACAGAGGATGATCACTGTGCCATCAGGGCCAGGGATGAAAACACCTTCTTGGTTCGTAGTGATAGATTTCTCAAAACTTACCGAGAGATGTGGGGTATGTACAGTAGCTTTAGGGCTTGCATCAGACATCAGAACCAATTTAGACAACTCATCTTTTCTCATTCTGTTTCTTTAGAACCTCTCCTGGTCCCGTCAAGTCAACTCTGATGCAGAACAACCCTCTACAACAGGGTAAGCTTCCCCTCTGTGTTCCAGAGACGGTAATTCATTATTGCATTAAAATGTTTCTTCCTTTTGCTGTGGTGTAACACGTGGTTTTGAACTGTTGACCTTGACCTTAGCAGCCAATGCATAAGCGCTCTGCCACCAGGGTTCTCTAGAGAAGCAAGACCAAGGATACTTGTATGATACATGTATGGACAAATAGAGATTTATATCCACAATTGCCTAAACAGCTATAGAAGCAGGTAAGTCCAGTTTGGTTCAAGTTCATCGGTCATATATAAGCGGGAGACTTCTCCTGTCTCATAGAGCTACGGGAACTGATGGACATGAAAGAGGAAGATGCAGGAAGAGGGTCTCGGGTGGGGAAGGCAGCGCTGCGTGAATCTGAGGTGGGATGAATCAATACAAGTTGACATTCCACTGATGGTTAGTGTGATCAGTAGGTGACCTAACAGGAAATTGACAAACCAGATGTAGAATCCAGAAGTGGACAAAGGGAAATGGGCAAGACAAAGCACGCTTCTGCACAGGATTCCTCTTATAATAGAGACGACAACCCAGAAGAGGGCTCATGGGACTTACACCTGATTGATAGGTTGGACTCTAACTCTATTTTCACACAAACAGGTCCAGCTGACAGAAATTCTAATGATCACAGATGAGAAAGAGAACGTTCAAATGTGGTGCACAAAAGGAAAATTAGGACCGCCTCATTCCTCATAAGACACGATGCTTTCTCATTGTCTTTTCCGATAAGAGCAGAACTTTGTGTATCAGCAATTGACGCCGTCTGGCACTTCTGAGTGATGTAACTCTCTCTCTATATGTATCTGATGAATCCACAACTGATGAAAGCGTAGATAGTTGATGGTCCTATGACATTCACATTCAACATCAGAAACCAGCAAGGCACTGTGATCTTGTAACTTGGTTTAGTAGGGAAGCACAAAGAGCTTATGTTTGGGTATAAGATCCCATTTGGAATCTTTACTAGCAAGTTAATTGGATTGACCTTATTACTCTGTGTGTAGATCTATTCACACAAACACTGCGAAAGCACCTTCTTTTGTTGACCCTCCGATTCTTCTTTCATTCGTTAAGCACAACTTAACTGCTCAAATGTTCCTGAAATTAGAATTTTATTGAAGAGTAGTATTTTTCATTTTTCTCTCAGCTCTGCCAATAGTGGTGGGTGGGTCAACAAGAAGAAAGTCCATTCGTGCTACAACTCCAGAAATATCTGGTGATTAGAGCTAACTGCATACCTCTGAAATCAGAGGTAAATACTGGTTCTGAAACTTGAGGACATAAACAAGGCTCCTTCTACCAGGAAAGAAAAGAACACACTGCCATCCCGGAAGAGATTGTGGAAATTGTAACGTTGTAGCAGAAGCTTACAATAATAAAATGAAACATGATAGTAAAACAAACTCCACTGGAAGGAAAAAAGCCAAAAGAAGATGAAAATTGATGAGATAAACCAAAATTATTTGAGGAACAATCTACTACGTCCATTTTATTTATTATTTTTAGTAGGTTCATTTTCCTTCATTTCCTTGAATGAGAGTTTTAGACAGGAAAGTCACAGGCAATATAGTTCAATGCAAAGCAGAAGAATTGTAAGCAAAAACGTTAAATTAGTAGAGATGACCAACAATTCAGTTGTAGTAAGAAGCTATTACCATCCATCCCTAGGAGGTAATGACAATGCTATGTGGTGATGTTACTTAAGCCCAGGGGCTGGAAGCCCATATCCAGTGTTGAAATCATGGGGTCAGAACTGGAAGCATAGCGCTGTTTACCACTAGCAGTCTACACAAACAAACAAACAAACCAAAACATCCACAATGAAACTTGTTGAATTGAACTAGAACTCTAAGAGACTATATGAGAAAGACCAACAGTAAAAAAAACTTGATCAGAACAAACTGTGGGTAGCACCGTGAAGAACGGGAATTCCAGAACACTTCCCTGTGCTCGTGCAGAACCTGTGCCTGGTTCAAGAGGAAGTCACAAGAGAGAACAAGGGCACACTGTGTGCTTTAACATCATCAAAGTTTTGTGTCAGGCCTGCATCCTCTAACCCTACTTACTCAGTTTGTGTGCTGAGCAAGCACTCAGAGAGGCTAGATTACCTGAATAAGCCTGCACATCAGGATTGGAGGAATCTTTATTAATACCCTGTGCTATGCAGGTGACAACCCTGTTTGGCGAAAGTGAGGGGGATTCAAACATTTGCTGATGAAGTTCAAGGGCAGAAGCCTTCAGCATGGGTTACAACTCAATGAAAGGAAAACGTAAATCTTCATAACTGGACCAATATGTAGCAGGGGATAAATGGAATAAAATGTGAAGTTGGTAAGGATTTCATCTTGCTTGGATCCATAATCAATACTCATGGAAGCAGCCGTCAAGTGACCAAGCTACACTTTGTTTTGGGTCAATCTCTACAACCCCTGTTTAAAGCATTGAGAAGCAAGGATTATACTCTGAGGACTAAGGTGGGCTTGACCTAAACCAAGGTCTTCCCAATGGTCTACTCTGCATGTGAAAATTGCACATTGAAAAAGGAAGACCAAAGAAAATCCAACGCACTTGAACCGCGGTGTTGGAGAAGATTATTGAACGTATATGGACTGCCAGAAGAACGAACAGACCAATCTTGGAAGAAGGACGGCCAGAATGCTCCTTAGAGGCAAGGATGGTGAGTCTTTGTCAAACCGAGGAAGGCCGTAGACGAGATTGCGAGATTGATTGGCAGTGACTGTGTCACTGCGAACTCCACCCTACGAACAAGTGGGAGGATGGCACAGGAAGGACCAGGTGGTGTGTTTCCTTCTGGGGAGCTGGGAGTAGGAATGACTTGATGGCCCCTGACAGCAACATCAACTACAGAACAATCTCTCAAACAAGATATTGAAGAAAAGTATAGGTTCATTTATGTAACCTTCAAAATCGGACCAAAATTCAACATCAGAGAGGCATCCATCTACACTCAGTGATTATTAGAAATGGCAGGATAGTGCCTCACTCCAGTGGAGAGAGATGAGGTGAGTGGTTTCAGGAATATTTAAATAAGAACAAATTTTCAAAACAGTTCTTATATATTTTGTTTCCCCTAAGCAAATAACACAAGACAATATTAATTTTATACCAATATGAAAAAATTAAAATACAAGCTCACAGCCTACATATGTAGAGAAATAATTGAAAACATTGACCAGCTTTAGAACAGGGGACTGGAAGTATGTGTGATTAAGAAGGAAAATGCTGATCTTTCTTTGAAGTTTTCTGTTGTCTATGACTTTATTGAATCTCTTCAAATTTCTTTGGAAAAAATTAAGAAGCCCAAATAGTTTATAAATAATTCTTCACTGTAGATTCTTGAGTCACTGCTACAGTTCAAAGTGCATGTCCAATTCTCATTTTTCTAAATCGACTAACTTTGTATTTAATTTTTAATGTGTTTCCATTTTAAGATTATTTCTTTATCTTTTAATTTTAGTATTTTAACATTGTATTAACATATAACTCATACATCACACACATTAGTGATTCAAACATCAAGAATTGTGCGATCTTTGCCACAATCCACGTTGGAGTATTTTCAACATTCTTGCATCCATCAGTACTAGCATCTCCTGTCCCCCTGTGTCTTCTAGTGTAGTCAGAGAAACCGATTGAGCTATATGTTTACCTATCCAGAATTTCTGATAAAAATCATACAAAATGGGAAAATATAGCAACCATAAAATAGAACAGAACAGTCTCCTTGCAAAAGTAATTAAAAACTAGGACAGGTTAAAAATGGGTCAAAAGCAAGGATCAACCTTGAAGCCCCTCCCAGGGAGACAAAGAACAGAAAAGTGGGTGAGGGGCGATGGAGGACGATATAAGATTTGGACAAAATGATCTGTAATTTATCAAGGGCTCATGAAGGAGATTCCCAGGGGAAGTGGGGGGAAGAAATGGGGAGCGGATATCAGGGGCTCAAGTGGGAAGAGACTTGAAAATGATGATGGCATTTTTAGGTGCAAATGTGCCTGACACACTGGAGAAATGTATGGATTGTGATAAGAGATTTAAGAGCCCCAATAAAAGTATTAAAAATGGATCAAGGGGGGAAAATGTTAATATCTAAAATAATTAAAAGCAATCTGCAGCAGGGGTCAGAAAACTCTAACTTATAAGTTCTATGCAGCTCCTTCAGCAAGGATATGTGACTATGATGTAAAATTGAAAATGAAGATAACACCATGATACTTTCATTTATAGTATTACTTAAAATTTTCCTTATTTATAAATATATTTTATAGCTCTTGAATAATTTTTAAATTATTGTTATGTACCACGATGGCTAATGAATATAAAAAAATTTGTTGACCCCTTATCTCAGTGATTCACTTTCCAATTCACCCTGTCTGTGGACCAGATTGTTTACACGGGTATTCAATCAACTGAGGGAATTAACTAGAGGCTCAACGCACAGAAGGTCTACGCAAACGGAGGGGGCTTTCACTGTCATCCTTAGCCTTCTGCTAACCAGGTTTTCAGAATTTAAACTCTAATATAATTCCCTCCTCTAATCTTAGAGTCTACTATTCCAAATCCTTGGATCACACGACTACTTTGGCACTTCACCTAGATGGTTGCTTGTTAAGACAAGTTGTTAAGACACTACATGCTAGATGCTATTGTTGCTGATCACAGGGCACTATCTGATTTCTCCCCCCACACTTTTCTCTAGCACCCAGCTCTTCAGTGATCACTTCATGAGTTTAAGTATGGAGCCACAGTGTAATAACAGTTCTTCGATAAGGGTTTATGGTTAATGCCATATGGAGTAACGGAGACTGAGTGTTTACAGGAGCTGAGACCACCAAATCTTTCTCCTTTTGAAAGGTCTATGGACATAAATTGACACACGTTTTCTTAACTGCCATCCTGGCCACAACTGACTGAGCCCAGGCTTGGCATAATCTGACGTACAGGTTGCTCTTGTCAATTTCTGTGGAGGTGATTCCAACTCATGGCAACTCACATGTGGAGCATAACTGGTCTGGGGTTTTCAAAAGTCTGTTCTTTCAAGACCAAGTCACCAGGTCTGTCTTTGGAGGCTCTCTCCCCAACCTTGTGGCTACGAGGTAGATCATTTGTGCCACTCAGCTACCAAATCTGTAAGTTGGCCAGAAACCCTTCATCAATTCCTTGTGATAGAGAACTGGTTGACTTCAGGCAGCAATGCTGAAGCACAATAATGCGTGAGAGAGGGATGGCTCTGAACCAGCAAAAGCCAAGGTAAAGAAGAGACTGCAGGTGTAGCCCACCAAAGGCTGTGCCCTCTTCCCCACTTGAAACATATTTCCTTTATTATATGTAAATTTGCCTCCCAAAAGTGTTTTTTCTTAAAATCAGCACACTGTTGGGTGCTGATCAGTTCAAACATTTTCTCTAACAGAACAAACAAATGATACACAACTGGTGGCAAGTTGGGTTGCAGTTGCAATGGGGCCCCCAGAGTCCTGAAGGTTAGAGGAACCAAAGAGCTGCAATGCAAATTCTCATGACTGAAAACCAACATCACCGCCATTGAGGTGATTCACCTGCTGGCAATCCGACAGGACAAGGTAGAATGGCCCCTGGGTTCCTGAAGCTGACTCTTCACAGCAGGCCGTAGCCTTCTCCTTCTCCCAGCTAACAGGATGATTGTCACAGGACCAAAGGGGTTTTGTAAAACAAGAATACGAATGAAACGAGAACAAGGCTGGACATACAATATTATTAATAAATCAAGAGATTTTCATATGAAAGTGCAGCACAGAGCTGGAACCAGAGGCCAGAGAGGCACGTGGCTGTTGACAGTAGCATCTGAATGCTTAATAAATTCTAATTACTTAGAGAAATAGACATTAATATTTCTCAGATGAAACGTTAAAATAGCCAAGTCCCTCACGAGGCTCTTGCTTCACTTTCATATAACACACCCCTTGTCCATGATTTTATGAGCTTTTTCTCTCCACCTTCACATCCAAGTTTAACCACACACACAAAAAAAAATGCCTGCAACTTTAGTGTACTTGACTGGTTTTAGAAGCAAATAACAAAAACAACTTTGACCATGTAATAATCTTTTCAGGTTAACTTTTCTCAATGCTTTTGAATTTAAATGAATTTTCAGCTCGTTATTTTTATGATGTGAGGCTTTATAGAAATGAGCTAATAGGAATGCCCAGTAACCAACAAGGGCTCTTATTTAAGATAAACTCATGACACAGTGGCCTATGCATTGGGCTGATAACCACAGCTTAGAGGTTCAACCTCACCAGCCAATCCACGGCAGAAAGATGAGGCTCTCTTCCTGTAAAGATACAGTCTCAGAAACCTTAAGGAGCAGCACTACTCTGTCCTCAAGGGTTAGTATGGTCAGGAATGAACTTGATGGCAGTGAGTTGTGGGGCAACTAAGAGCCAAAGGGCCTTTATCTTCCTGAATGCAAAAGCAGGGGAGAGAGAGAGGCAATTCAGTGGGTCAGAAAGCCTCCTGCTTAGGCGCTTTGAAGTCTGTGGCTTGAATACAATCTTCTCCACTAACTATCTCTACAAAGGCTCACCAATTTCTGGGTTAAAAGAGTAACGGAGGCAGCCTCCAAACCTAAAATTATCTGACTCCAGGGTCCATGTTTCTTTCTTTCTTTTAATATTTTTCAAGATAAATTAAGTGGAGATTTACATTTCAGATCATCCAATTGGTACATAACAACTTAAACTACTTACCAAAACACTCAGTAGCTTGCCCTGCTGTCCTCATTTGATTTCTCCCCTCCCTCTTATGGAATGCTATCTTCCACTTCACCCAAGGGAACTCTTTTCTACCCCATGTTGTTTCTTTACTCCTTGATTTAAAAAAATACTTTTATTGGGGGCTCTTGCATCTCATCACAATCCACGATTCATCCAGTGGGTCAAGCACATTTGCACATATACCGCCATCACCATTTTCAAAGCAATCTCTTCCCACTTGTGCCCTTGATATCAGGTCCCAATTTCTTCCTCCTCCTTCCTTCCCTCACAAATCATTGATAAGAGATATAGATTATTATTTTCATATCTTACATCATCTGCTGTCAGTCACCACCCACTTTTCTGTGGTGCGTCCCACATGGAGGGGATTATAGGTTGATCCTTGTGATCAATTCCCCTCTTCTCCCCGCCACCCTCCCCTAGTCCTCCTAGTATCTCTACTCTCATTATTGGCCCTGAGGGGTTATCTATCCTACATTCTCTGTGTTGTGAGTTCTTATCTGTAGCCGTGTGCATGCTCTGGTCTAATCCGATTTTTGAGGTAGAATTGAGGTCATGATAGTGGGGGGAAGGAAGAACAAAGAATGAGAGAGAAATCCTGTGTTTCATCAGTGCCATACTGCACCCATACTGCCTCATCTTTTCCCTGTGACCCCTCTGTGAGAGTGTGTCCAATTGTCTACCTCCCGCCATTCACATTGGGTAGGATTTTGTTCTGGGGCTTAGCTGCCTGATACTTGATCCCATCAATAATTCATGATCATACAGGCTGGTGTGCTTCTTCCATGTGAGCTTCGTTGCTTCTTAGCTAGATGGCCATTATTTACCTTCAAGCCTTTAAGACCCCAGACACTATATCTTTTGATAGCCAGTCACCGTGTTTCATTTTTCCTTCTCATCTGCTTAGTAACCATCAAAGTCGATTCCTTGGGTATGAACGCCTTTGTCTTTTGTAACAGCCAGGGTCCATGTTTTAACCACCCTGCTCATTGCCTCTCATAAACGGACACGTGTCTGAGGAAGGACAAACAAAAAAATTCGTTGTGGCATTTGCTCTGAGAAGGAAACTGGGTGTCCGAAGGCAACCCACCTACCCGGACCACTGTGCTTTTACTACTCAATACTGAGAACCTAAGTGAAAAGGAGATCAAGAATGTGATCAATGTAAACCCGACCAAGGAGAACACCTCCAAGATATATTGTTACTGTGGAGCAAAAACAGACAAACACGAGGTGAACAATAGTGTGCAGAGCACGTTCCTGTTTGGTTTGTTATTATTATTTTAAAGAAAGGATTCTAAGACAGTGTTATCTCTTGGAGGGAACAGGGTACCTGACATGTTAGAAGTTGCTTTCCAGGATATGCTCCTGTATTGCCTGGAATTGTTCCTTTAAATTTTTAGTTTTCAAATTATATGATGGATCTTCCTAATAATAAAACAATTTTAAAGAACAAATAAGTCCCGAATTCTTCTCCTTTGTAGCCCTGATCAACGACCCCTCATCTCTCAGAGACTCAGTGTCTTCACCTGTGAAACGGGAGCAACACTGCTTCTTGTAAGATCGCTGTGAGAATAAGCGAGACCCCATGTACGAAGCGTCGGCCCCACGAAGAGGTTCCCTATGTCACTGAAATCTCATTCAACTTCATTAAAACAGCAAACAATTTCAGAAAGAACCAGGAAGACACTAAGTTACCATGGTCTCATGACAAGACTATTACCAATGTTTCCCAGTGACTAGGAAGCCAGGATGCCCCAGCCCCGAGTCCCATCTTGTGGAACAGCACTGACCTAGGAGGCAGAGGGTCCCATGTGGCCAAGACTTGCTGCTTTGGATCAGGATGCTCAGTCCCAGCAGTTAGCTGCAGCTGCAATGACAACAGAAACCAGCTCCTTGAGCGCCAACACAGCCCTGCAAGATGAGTAGTGTCCTGTGATGCACAATGGTGGTGCCGGGAAGAGGAATGCCTTCTGAAGGGGTAGGAACTAGTCCTGGTCTGGTTTTGGTGTCTGAACCATAAATAATCTGGTAATTGCTCCTTCTCTTCTATTTTCTGGTAGAGATTGAACTTAGTCTCAGAGCTGGTCTGACACTAAGTCTATGAACTGCTGATTAGAAAACAGATTGTCCATAGGACCCAGGAATCCCATTGCTAGATATATATTCCAGATTGAAATAAATCAACCCTAGAGGAACATTATTAGATGATACGTTATAAAAAGGAAAGCTTTTCACACTCAAAGAATCACTTTCAAGTGTTGCTAGGGTTAAAAGTGGTGGGAATGCAAATTACAAACGAGAGGTTATGCTTATATAAACTTGGGTGAAGGAGAAGACAAGATACAATTAAGAGTGAAGTCAGCCAAAGTGATGGAGTCAAGAGAAAACACTGGCAGGAGTGCAACAGTTAACAGTAATAGAGGGACATTGTTATATACATCATTCAACTATAGTGATTTCCCAGTAAATGCATGGATCAACACACATGGGGAAACCAGTGTGGAGGGAGAGTAGGATTGTACATACGTGCTTACATATATTTGACAGATACTTCTACATGTATGCATACCTTTACTGAAAATGTATCCATGGGGGAAACCAAGAGCAACAGGCATAGCAAACTTGACAATGTTCTACATCCTACTTTGGTGAAGAGTGACTGGGGTCTTCATAGCTGGAGAGCAGCAACTGAAGTGTCATGATCGGTTTCTCCTCATCTCCAGGTAAGGATACTAAAGAAAACTGAAGATGTAGAGAAACAATTACCCCCATGGAGTAAAGGCCCAGAACATCAGCTTTCTCATCTCTGAATCCAGAAGAATTAGATGATGTCCTGCCAGCACAACAAACTGCCTGTAAGGAATTACAGACAAGGTCCTCGATAGACCGAGATACAAATGTGAAATAAAACTAACGATCACAAACAAACACAGGAAACAGGCTTACTTCTTGGATAAAGAGTACTGAAGCCCCAGGACTATGGAGATTATGCTCCTTAGAAATCCTTGAGGTCTAGAGCGGATTTTCCTCGTGTGCCTCCATTTTTAACGAAATAAAGCAAAACAAACTTGCTGCCATCGAGTCAGTTCTCACTCATAGTGACCCAGTAGGGCAGGGTAGAACTGCTCTGTGAATTTCCAAGTGTAACTCTTTATAGGAGTAGAAAGCCCTTCTTTACCCCTAGTGGTCCCAAACTGCTGGCCTTGTAGATGGCAACCCAAGGCATAACCTCTACTCCACCATGGCCGTTCGCAATCCTTGATATCTGGAACAGGCTCGATTTTTAGCCAAATAAAAATAGGTCTCAATGGGGTCACAATAATTTCAGGGAAGTAGGGCTTCTATTGGCTAATCAACGACGTGAGGTCAAAATGTCAGCATTTACACAGAGACAAAGTTCAGAAGGGCTAGGAAAGCGGAGGAATGTAAATTCAAACGAGAGATGAATTGGCAAAAGTGAATTTACAGTGTGGTGATTACAATCAATGACAGGACACAGAATGCATATCAACTGTAAAGTGGGACACTAATTTGCCCTGTAAACCTTCACTCAGTCATAATAAAATCACACACACACATGTTCCTGCACACACACACAAACACACACACCACAATCAGATAGTCAATGGTGTCCTAGGTCAACAGAGCATAGGGAGGTCAGGTCAATTCTGAGCAGGACTGTGCCTTATCACCTGACTTGAAGGACTTTTCACATCTCATCTTTTGGACGATCACGAAGAGTGTCCAAGATCCCTGAAGACAAGTTGGTGCATAAGCATATAATGGTGCATAAGCACATAGGAAATGTGGTGAAGGAAGCTGATGATGCCTGGCTATCAAAAGATATAGCATCTGGGGTCTTAAAGGCTGGTAATTAAACAAGCAGCCATCTAGCATGGAAGAGACAAAGCCCCCATGGAAGAAACACACCAGCCTGTGTGACCATGAGATGTCGAAGGGAGGAGGTAACAAAAGTTCAGAAACACACGTCCAACTTGATGTGAAGCGGCATGGATGCCCTAGAGATGCAAAACTCACCTGTCCAGTAGTAATCCCACAGTACCACTCTGAAGGAGACACTCAAAGGGGAAAGGATGATTAAGTCAGGAGAAGGTATGGTACTCATGAACCACGTGCTTATCCACCGGTTCGTTAATATTTCCTTCCCTTAGAGGACAGGCTGTGATTTGTTTTACCTCGTTAATCATGTTAGATTCGTGTATGTTCATTTGTGCATTTAAGATCCTTCGGTACATGAAGCTCAGGGTAGGTGACGCTGCAGAAAATGTTACCTGAGTAATGGTTTTCTAAGGGTAAAGGAGGGGGCGGGCATGAAGGAGAGGAGTTTGGAGCAGATAGCATTGATGATTGTATGACCCCACTGGATGGGATTGAACAACAGAATTGTATATAAGTAGACATTGGATTTTAGAAGATATTTCAATAGAACTATTATTTTTTTTTAAAGCAGCATATTGTCCAAACGGATTTGCCTCCACTGTGGTCCTCATCAGAGTTTCTCAAAAGCAACGACAACAACAACAAAATACACAATAAAGAGAACTTAGTCTGGAGATCTAAAGCTGTGGTTCCCAGATTGGGACAAACGGCCCCGAGTAGATGTTGTAACTGTTTAGGGAACCTCAAAAGCAGATGGCTATGTTTTGTCTCGGATTGTGGCCTCTAGTAGAAATGTTTATAATGGCCAGGGGAGGCTGGGACACATTTAGTATTTTTCTGAAAATTTGGCAGTAGGCCAAATTCCTTTGGGAACCTCTGACCTAAATGCAGGAAAGCATCACAGCAATGTACAGCAATCACAGTATGGCAAGCTGACAGACAAATGGTGGCTTGGAGTTCTAGTCTCCCCAATCGTGAGAAAGTAAATTTGTTTATGAAAGCGATCAACCACTGTGGTATTTGTGTTATAGTAGAAGTAGATAAGATATTTACTGTCTTAAGAATCAAGTGGAGTTCTTATTAATACATACGTTTCCAACCCTGGTTTTCACCTTTTTGAAGAACAGGATCTTGGAAAACAGTCTATCTAAATTCACTAGCAATCAAATTATGTCGCAAAATGTCATGGTGAAGTCTCATTGATAGTTAGGATCCAAGGACAACGAAAGCTATAATCTCACTGCCATCGAGTGGATTCCCACTCCCAGCAGCCCTGCGACAAGACAGCACTGCCCCTGTGTGTTTCCAAGACCGTATATCTCTGTGGGAGTAGAAACCCTCGTCTTTCTCCCTCTGAGTGGATGATGGTTTCAAAGTGCTGACCTTGTGGTTAGCAGCCCAGTGCATAACTACAACGCCACTAGGGTGCCTGATGGGGCAATAAAGGTTAGGTATAGAGGCTAGGAGGGAAAGCAACCACAAGATGGTTCATTATTACTGCAAGATGGTCCATTATTAAGCTGACCACAGTTTCACAAGAAAACTTGTCTGCTTGTCCAATTCCACAAGAGTATTCCACAGAAAAGTTTTGCCAAATGAACCATTATTTTTTTGAATGGTTATCTAAGTGGTGAAAGGTAAGGAGATTATTTACTGTCTTCTTCTTATATCTCCTCTTTTGCTGGTTAACGTTTTCTTACGAGGGATTAGCTCTGTCATGACCTGAGATTCTTGTCTACCCCTATTGAGGGGGAAGCCCAGTTCTCACAGACTCATTAAATCAGGGTGGTAGCAGAAGAGCAATTCCCCCAATGCAGGCAGAAGATATTTGAAGATTTTGAATTTGAAAAGCAAGGGCAAAAGTGGACATTCAATATATTTAAGAACCAATAGCAAGTCCTAATTAAAATGAGACACTAATGTAGAAAAAACCTCCAGTCCATTAAAAAAGACCTGACATACCAAATTTATAGAAACGGAGAAACCTTTAAGAGTGTCACTCAAAGACACCCTTTATTGTGGAACTAAAGCCGCCCCATGGTTGGTAGTTCAAAGTCACCAGCAGCTTGGGAGAAAGCTGGAGCTTTCTACTCCTGTAAACAGTTGCAGCATTAAATCCACAGGGGTCGCTACGAGTCAGCATTGACTTGATAGCACTGAGTGACAAAGCCACTCCCAGAGGTCACCCTTCAGCCGAGCAGTGGATTGGCCTGTAGAATATACAAAACCCAGGAGGCAGGTAATATTGGTAACATGTTTCTTCAACAACACCCGGTACCCTCTAAACAACATATAAGGAAGTTTAAACAATTCCTTTTTAATCATTAAAAATCTGATACTGCTATTGGCATCATTCATAAAATGCCAATTAGTTCTGAGTACATCTCGAGCATGTTATTGTTGCCAATCCCTCCAGCCTCTTGTTTAGAAACATGGCATTTTATATGTATCCTAGAGGTTAGCTGAATGAAGTCCAGAAAGCAGAATTCCGGGAGGAAACTGTTGTCATGAATCCAAACCATTTCAAATTCCCAAAAGCAGCCAGGAAGAAAGATTCAGATTGCTGATGATCCAGCCTAATAGACAACATCATGACAACACAAGAAAGATTGAAGTTATCCACAGTTTCATTTTACTTACATCTAGAATCAGTGCCCGTGCAAGCAGCAGTCAAGAAACATCAGTAATAAGATCACACAAAAACAACCAATCACATGGAAATTGAACAACACATTACTTAAAATCCACTGGTAATTAAAGAAACTAATGGCAATTAATAGTAATAAATGCACATATCAAAAAAGAACACTACAAAATCAACACTTTATCTGAAAACCTATATCAATTAGAATAATAACAGCAAAACCCTTAGTCAACAGAAGAAAAGAAATGATAAACATAGGAACAGAAATAAATGATTCAGAAAATAATAAAATAAATAAATGAGGCAAGAAGTAGTTCAGTTAAAAGAATTTTATTTTATTTTTTATGAATCAATGGATGAGGGGGATCTTACCGGTCTGATAGCAATAGATACATTAATTGCATCAAGCACATTCATACATATGTTGCTGCCATCCTTTTCAAAACATTTTCCTTCTACTTGAGCCTTTGGTATCAGCTTCTCTTTTTCCTTCCCTATCACACCCTCCCTTCCTCATGAATATTTGATAAATTATTGTGTTCATATCTTTTTAAAAATTAAATACTTTAATTGGGGGCTCTTACCTCTCTTCTCACAGTCTGTACATCCTTCCATTGTTGTCAAGCACATGTATACATATGTTGTCATCACCATTTTCAAAGCATTTTCTCTGTCTTGAGCCCTTGATATCAGCTCCTCATTATCCCCATCCCTTCCTTCCTTAGGAACCTTTGATAAGTTATAGATTATTATTTTCATATCTTACATTGTCCTCCGTCACCGTTCACCCATTTTTCTGTGGTTTGTCCCCCTGGGAGGGGGTTAAAGGTTGATCCTTGTGCTTGATTCCCCCTTTCTTCCCCCACTTTCCCCTTATTCTCTTGGTAGCTCTATTCTCATTGTTGGTCTTGTGGGCTTTATCTATCCCAAATTCCCTGTGTTGCCAGTTCTTATCTGTAGCACCGAACATGTTCTGGTCGAGTCTGATTTGTAAGGGATAATTGACATGATAGTGGGGTGGAGGAAGCATTAACGAGCTAGAGGAAAATTGTATGTTTCATCAGTGCTATACTGTGCCCTGACTGGCCCATCTCTTGCTTATGACCCTTATGTAAGGGTATGTCCAATTATCTACAGATAGACTTTGGGTCTCCACTGCACACACAGGCAAGTACCCCATTCACCTTGGCATGGTTTTGTTCTGGGTCTTAGATGCCTGATACATGATCCCATAGATACCTCATGATCACACAGGCTGGTGTGCTTCTTCCATGTGGGCTTTGTTGCTTCTCAGCTAGGTGGCCGCTTGTTTACCTTCAAGGCTTTAAGACTCCAGATGCTGTATCTTTTGATAGTCGGGCACCATCAGCTTCCTTCACTACATTTGCTTATGCACCCATTTTGTCTTCAGTGACTGTGTTGGGAATGTGAGCATCACAGAATGCCGCATTGTTAAAACAAAGTGTTCTTGTGTTGAGAGGTTTCATGAGTTGGGGCCTAATGTCCATCGGCTACCTTGATGGTAAACATATAGATATAAATCCCCAGATCTAGTTCCCTATCATTCTATATAAATATGTTTCTATATGGACACGACTGTATTCAGACCTCTATAAATGTCCTTTGCCTCCTACTTCTTTACACTATTTCCATTTTCTTTCCTCTTGTTCTACTATGATGTTTGGCCTTCATTCAGGTTTGGCTCTCATTCCTCACTGCTCCATTGCCCTTGATTAAGCCCCACTAGCAATCCTATGCCCTTCTCTCCAATGATTTTTAGTTCACTTGTTTCCTCATGCCTGGGTTAGTTGATTCCCCCCCCCCCCCGCTTTTTTCTCCTACCTCCCCCTCACCCGTGTCGCCCTGGAATCATCAGCCCCGTTGTTTTCATCTCCAAATTGTTTATCCCACCGATCTTATCCAGATAGACATGCAGAGACATTAATAAGTGCAAAACCCAGGCAAAGCCAAACAAAAGAACAAAGGAAGACAAAAACAACAAAAACAAAATCAGAATAACAACAAAAATAAAGCCAAGGACCAAAAAGGAACTATCAATAGTTAAAGGTCTTTTTTTTTTTTTTTTACTTTTAGGAGTGTTTTCAACTCAAGATAGCGTGGCACACTCTGTCCCCAAAGTCTATTTTCAGTATTCCCTGTGGATTTCATTGCTTTGCTCCCCTTGCTCTCGTGTTGTATGCCCTTAGTGATTCGAAACAGTGTGATGGGTTCAGATCAGGCACAATTCGCCACCGTGTCTCCATTGTTGATCCACGTCATGCTATGATTCACTGAGGGACATCATGCCTCGTAGTCAGGTCGGCCCTTTGGTTCTCTCTGTGCGTTGTCTGCGCTGAGCAGGAATATCGTCCTCGGGCTTGGTAGGCCAGGATGTTTTACCCTCATTCTCCATACCACTTTGTTTTTCCTCAGTGCTCTAATCAGAAGTGCCCCTCTCCCCAAGATGTAGCTCCAGTGCTGTCCTTTGAAGTGCATTCTTCTTGTGGGGCGGGTGGTCCATATGGTGGGGATTGGGACCCGCCCTGCAGAGCTCTCTATTGGTTCTCTGGTAGGTGCCCCTATGTTGTATTCACATTATGGCGCATTGGGTTGAAGCCTGGAGTATGCCCCTCTCCTGTGGAGGTCTAAATAATACCCTCCCCTTGGGTGTGTTACTGCCCTGCTCCTGCCTTCCCATGTCTTTTTCCCCTCTCTTTCTTTCCCCCTCCTAGTTAGTGGTCTGCCTGGATTGGGTTTTGCTCCTGCCATAGTACTTGGATCTCAACCCAGGGATGTATGTATATAGGCACTTTTCCGCTATGCCCATATTTTTTTAAGCTTATGTCAGTGGACTCATGTACTTGTGCTTTTGTCCTTGACTTACTTCACTAAGTATGATTTCCTACAGTTGTTCCCATGCGGCAATGTGCTTATGTGTTCCTCACTGCATTTTAGGGATGTGTAGTACTCCATTGTATGTATGTACCATAGTTTTTGATCCATTCGTCTCTGATGGAAATTTGGGTTTTTTTGAACTCCTTGCAATTGTGAACTGTGCCGCAATGAACATTGGAGCACAGATGTCTGGCCGTGGTTTGTTTCTTGCCTCTTCTGGTTATGTGCCCAATAGGGGCATTGGTGGGTCGCATGATAGCTCAATCACCATCTATTTTAGATACTGCCAAATTGATTTCCATAATGGCTGTACATAGCCACAGGTCCACCAGCAGTGGATGAGAATTCCTATCTCACCACAGCCCCTCCAACACGTGTTCCTTTGTAATTTTTAATTGGGCTATCTTTGAGGGTATTAGGTGGTATCTCAGTTGTTTTAATTTGCATTTCTCTTAGGACTAATGATCAGAGATGAAAATAATGGGAACAATGGTTCTGGGGGGGATACGGGAGACAGAGAGGGGGGAGAAAGGAAATGGCGGGGGAGGGGTGGAGGAACAACCTAGGGACAAGGAAACAACAAGTGAACGAAAATCAATGGAAGGAAGTTTGTAGGATGCCCAGTGGGGCTCAATCAAGGGCAATGGAGCAGTTAGGAATTACTAAACCCAAATGAGGCCGAACGTGATGGTGGGACAAAGGGAAGTAAAAAGGAAGCAGAGCAAAGGACCAGGAAGCAAAGGATATTTACAGAAACCTAAGTATAGATTTGTACATAGGTAAATATATATATATATAATGTGAGGTGAATATTACTATGTACTCATATCTATATGTTAAGAATTAGGGTTGCAGATGGACATTAGGCCTCAACTCAAGTATTCCCTTAACACAAGAGCACTTTGTTCTAACAATCCAGCATTCTGTGATGCTCACCTTCCCAACTGGATCACTGAAGAAAAAATGGGTGCATAAGCAAATGTGGTGAGGAAAACTGATCGTGTCGTGCTATCAAAACTTATAGCGTCTGGGGTCTTAAAGGCTTGAAGATCAACAGAAGCAGCAAAGCCCACATGGAAGAAGCACACCAGCCTGTGTAATCATGAGGGGCTGATGGGATAAGCAGAGGTCCTCAAACTACGGCTCGCAGGCCACACAGGGCCCACGGGCCATACGTGGCCACGTGAGGACATTTTTCCGGCCCTCATGGTGTTTTTGCCCCATTTTGTTTTCTACTTCGAGATAAGATATGTGCAGTGTGCAAAGGAATTTATTCACAGTTTGTTTGTTTTTTTTAACTATAGCCTGGCCCTCTGACAGGTCTGACAGAAAGTGAACTGGCCCCCTGTTTAAAAAGTTTGAGGACCTGATAAGGTATCAGGCATCTAAGACTCAGAATAAAACCATACCCAATGTGAATGAGGGGGGGGGGCATGGAGTGGAGACATAATACCCATCTGTAGACAATTTTACATCCCCTCAAAGAAGGGTCCCAGGGAAGAGATGAGCCCGTCAGGGTTCCGTATAGCACCAATGAAACACACAGCTTTCCTCTAGCTCTTTGGTGCTTCCTTCACCCCCTATCATGACTTCAATTCTACATTACAAATTGGATTAGACCAGAGCATGCAAACTGCTATAGATCAGAGGCTGCAACAGAGGGAATCCAGGAGAGATGAACCCGTCAGGGTCAACAAGAAGGGTAGAGATATCAGGAGGATTAGGGCAGAGTGGGGGGAGAAAAGGGGAAATAATCACAAGGATCAATCTATATCCCTCTCCCAGGGGGACAAATAACAGAAAAGCGGGCAAGGGACAATGGAGGATGATGTAAGATAAAGAAAAAATAATCTATAAATGATCAAAGGTTCATGAGGGAGGGGGAAAATGCGAAACAGATATGAGGAGCTTAAGTGGAAAGAGAATGCTTTAAAAATGATGATGGGAGCATATGGGCAAATGTGCTTGACACATTGGAGGTATCTATGGATTGCGTTAAGAAATATAACAGCTAATTAGGGTGCGAGGTAGTACCGATGAAGAACACAGCTCTCCCCCAGATCCTGGATGCTTCCTCCCCCCAACTACCATGATCCGAATTCTACCTTGCAAGGCTGGATAGGGCAGAGGCTGTACACTGGTACATATAAGGGCTGGAGGTACAGAGAATCCAGGGTGGAGGATACCTTCAGGACCAAGGTTGTGAGGGACGATGCTGGGAGAGTGGAGGGTGAGTGGGTTGGAAAGGGGGAACTGATTACAAGGATCCACATGTGACCTCTTCCCTGGGAGAGGGACAGCAGAGAAGGGGGGAAGGGAGACTCCGGATAGGGCAAGATATGACAAAATAACGATGTATAAATTACCAAGGGCACATGAGGGAGGGGAGAAAGGGGAGGGAGGGGAAAAAAACAGAGGACCTGGTGCAAGGGGCTTAAGTGGAGAGCAAATGCTTTGAGAACGATTGGGGCGGGGAATGTATGCATGTGCTTTATACAATTGATGTATGTATATGTATGGACTGTGGTAAGAGTTGTATGAGCCCCTAATAAAACGTTTAAAAGAAAAAAAAGAAATCCATATTTGTCAAACTGGCTGCAGCGCCAGGCCAGGCGCAGAGGCCGCGGAGGCAGTGGCGAGGGCGGCGTGAGAGCGAGGCTCTGGCCCTGCGCAGGCCCAGGCCAGCGGCGGCTGGGAGGGCGAGGCCTGCTGACCTGCAGGCCAAGAGCAAGCGGCGGCGGCGGCAAGGGGCACAGGGCTTCCTGGGAGGCGCAGCGTCCGGCCCTGGCGCGCGCCCGCCGCCCCTTCCCCGCGCCGCGGCCGACCGCGCAACTTGTGGCCAAAGTTTGGCTCCAGCCTCCGGAGTGCGCGGGGCGGCCCGCGAAGTTGGCTGTGGCCCCCGCCGCGGCTCGGGCCGGCCCATGGCCCGCGCGCCCCCGCCGGAGCCCCCGGGCGGCCGGGCTCCTGCCCCCGGGGCCCCCGGGCCTCGCCGCTAGTGCGTCTCCTCCGGCCCCGGGCCCGCGCACGCGTGGGAAAGTTGGCCTGGAACCGGCCCGACCAGTTCCGCTGGCGCGCCGACCGGCCGCAGAAGTTGGTGCTGCAAAACTTTTTTGGGGGGTTCCGCGGGAGCCCCCGTGCGTCGGGACCGGATGCACGACGGCTAGCGACCCCTGGGCCGAGAGAGGTACCCGCAGAGCGACGCGCAGTGGGGGCGTCCCGGCCCCGCGGCCCGGGGGCTATGGCCATGGTGGCCGGAGGCTGGGGCGGTCCCGGCGGCGGTGGAGACACGAATGGCGTGGACAAGGCGGGTGGCTACCCGCGCGCCACCCACCGAGGAGGACTCGGACTCGCTCCCGGAAGCCCAGATAACCTGTGTGCGAGCTGGCGGCGCGGCTGCTCTTCAGCACAGTGGAGTGGGCGCGCCAAGCGCCCTTCTTCCTCGAGCTGCAGGTGGCTGGCCAGGTGGCCCTGCTGCGGCTCAGCTGGAGAGAGCTGTTCAGTGCTGAACACAGCACAGTGCCCCCTGGCGGCATGCGCGCATTCCTGGTCTCAGAAACGTTTCTTGCGCGAGCCCATTCACGGAACGGGCTTTCAAATGATGCGTTCCAGCCACTGGCCCAACTGTGAGTGCTCCACCGTTGCCTGATCTGGCAGCTAGAGGTGTACGCTCTGGGTTTGACCTTCGGCTAAAGCCTCAAAACCCCAAGCAAGGCTAATGAGTATCATGCCCCTACTCAAAGCCTAGCACCTCCCCCCTTTTTGACACCACCCCTTTTTTGGCGCCTCCCCTAGTTTTTTGACGCTGCACCTCTTTTATATTTTCGTTTTCTTTTTTTCCCTTCTTTTCGACACTTGCCATCTTCACCACCTGCTCTGATGGGCAACTCCCTGGGCCGTCTAGGCTCCCGGGCTCAGCACCCAGAACCAGGTGCCCAGGTCCCTCCCAGGGCCCCCAGGAGCCTGCAGGTGGCACGCAGAGTTGGCCTAAGGCCCTGGGATGGCCGAGGTTCCCCAGTTGTGTCTTCCAATGGACAGGATCACAGGCCATCCTTCATGCCAGCACGGGGCCTGCTTCGGCGCTCTCTCCCAGCCCTCTGGAGGCGAAGACCACCGATCGTGCAGACCCTGCGGTCCTTCTTGGGGGTCTACACCTCTGTAGGCAGTCTTCACCCTTGGAGGAATCGCGGGAGGGCTGCACCCCACCGCAACGTGTCCCGCAGCTCCATCAGGGCCGTGAGTCAATGGATTCGATCTTGGGTCCCCGAGCAGGCTGTCACATCTCTGCGGCCACCAAGCCCCCGGGGTGTCCAAGGTCCTAGCACAGAAGGGGTCCAGAGGGAGAGCAGGTTGGAGAGGTCCAGGCAGCAGACAGACATCACCATCCCAGAGGGGCCAGCTGGTCGGAATAGGGGCCCTGGTGGCACCAGGAGGATGTGTTCCCTCTGTCAGCCCTGGCATGGCCACGGTGCGGACACTTCCTCCTGTTCCAGGTCTGAGTCCAGGAAAAGACACCTCCATCCCAGGAACTCAGGACAAGATGCCATCCCAATAAGGCATACCCCGGTCCTGAGCTCCTGCTGTACCAGAAATCCCATCAACAGTTCCTATAGCTCCTCCCGAGGCTCCCCACCCCTCAAGAGGAGGAGGGTTCCTGCCACACCTCATTCCCTGTTGCTGCCACCTAGGTCTCTGAAAAGAGATCAAGAGGAGACCCAGGAATGGTTCCTATCAGAATCAGCTGTGGCTCAGGGGAAAGGGTCATATGAACCACTGTCAAAAATGAGCCCAGAGCAGACACACACCTTGAGGGGCTGCTCACCCACACGTGAAACATCGGGGCCCAAGAAGCGCAGGTTTCCCCTGCTGAGACCGAGGACAGGGGACCCTCTGGTGCTGCCTACAGCTCCGGATACAGGAAAATCCCTCGCTGAGGAACACCGGGACGGGGACAAGAGGGCTGTGCCCCAGCGCCTCCACCAGGCACTGGATGGTGACACAGGAACCAAGTCAGACTGTAGTGCCCTGCCACTTTCAAGCACGGCCCTACTGCCTGATAATCTGCCTGCTCTTCCAGCATCAGCCCTGCCAGCCACCCACCCAAGTCAGCAACAAGAGACTAGGAAAATGCAGGGATCCCAAGGTCCACTGGTCGAGTGGATGCCTGCTGGACTGGCCTCCTCCAGCAATCCCCTCTTATTGTCACCACCTCGCTCAGCCACTGGCTCATACATGCTGCCGTCGGCCCCTTTCATCCTGGTGGTTCCTGCAGCACTGTCACCCTGGATCAGTGCTGCCTGGTCTACAGGACCTCCATTGTCTAACACGCTTGCTGCCCCTTCACCAAATGTGGGAACGACTACTGGAAGCACTTTTTCTCACCTGCCTGGTCCCGCTGTTCTCTTCTCCACTGCTGCCCACAATGGATGGACAAAGCTACCCAAATCAATACCTGGGTATTCTGCTGTGTCCTCCTCAGGCCTCCCTTTTCTGAGCAAGACGCTAATCTCTCCTGCAGCTGTGACCCTGAAAATGGGGGCTGCTTCACACAGGGCTAGTTCCACCAGCACAACGGCAGGCTTGCTCCCCCAGCCTGCTGCTGAGAGTGAGATCAGCCCGATGGAAACGGGTCCATCCCCCCAACCGGGTCCTTCTTCCAGTACCAAGTCCTCCACCAGCAAATCTGTAGGCTTGCTCCCCAAGCCTGCTGCTGGCAGTGAGGTGACCCCGATGGAAATTGGTCCATCACCCCAACAGGGTCCTTCTTCCAGGACCAAGTCCTCCACCAGCAAATCTGCAGGCTTGCTCCCCAAGCCTGCTGCTGGCAGTGAGGTGACCCCGATGGAAATTGGTCCATCACCCCAACAGGGTCCTTCTTCGAGGACCAAGTCCTCCACCAGCCAGTCTGCAGGCTTGCTCCCCAAGCCTGCTGCTGGCAGTGAGGTGACCCCGATGGAAATTGGTCCATCACCCCAACAGGGTCCTTCTTCCAGGACCAAGTCCTCCCCCAGCCAATCTGCAGGCTTGCTCCCCAAGCCTGCTGCTGGCAGTGAGGTGACCCCGATGGAAATTGGTCCATCACCCCAACAGGGTCCTTCTCCCAGGACCACGTCCTCCACCAGCAAATCTGCAGGCTTGCTCCCCAAGCCTGCTGCTGGCAGTGAGGTGACCCCGATGGAAATTGGTCCATCACCCCAATAGGGTCCTTCTTCTAGGACCAAGTCCTCCCCCAGCAAATCTGCAGGCTTGCTCCCCAAGCCTGCTGCTGGTAGTGAGGTGACCCCCATGGAAATTGGTCCATCACCCCAGGAGGATGCTCACTCAAAGGTCGTAGCGACAGACACATCTACACACCTGCATCCTGCTGCTCACATGGGTGTCACAGCAAGGGGTACATCCCAGGTCCCCCAGTCGCTCCTTCTGGAAACAATCTTGAGCAGCGGACATCCCCGAGTGTTCCCTCAGACATCTCAGGCACCCGTCACTGGCAGCACTATCCCTACCAGACAAGCCATGAGCCAGCCTGTGGTGTGTGCATCAGGCTCAAACCCCACATCAAACTTAGCGGTTCAACCTGGAGCCGCTAGCAGGCTGACATCCTCAGCCCTCCGTGGACAGCAGCCTGTCACAACAAGTTCCAAAAGTTCATCCCAGACAGCCAATGTGGCAGCTCCAGCTTCGGGCCCAGGCTCAAGCTCCTCTGGGGTTAAGCCAGTGGGCACCAATTCATACCTTTCATCTGTCCTCAAGAGCTCAGGACAAAGACAGCCAGTTTTAGAGCCCAGTTCCCTCTTTGGAGCAATCAACCTGGGGGCAGACACAAAGAGGCCCCTTCAAAAACGCAGCGGAACAGGCTTGGGAATGAGCACCAGAGCTACTGGTACACAGAGCAATTCCACAATGAAGGTGGGATCCAGCCCTGGCAAGCCAAGCCCTGCGGTTGCAGGCTCTTCTGCACCCACCCTAAAACACCAGGACCCCGGAGCCACAGCTACCTCCAACAGACAGCAGATTCCTGGGAGCTCGCCCAAGCAGGGCTCCTCGATGGCAGGTGGAGGGCTGGCTACCAGTGACAGGCAGGCTTCTGGTTCCAGCACAGGCTCTGCTAATGCTCAGAATCCTGGGCCTCCTCACACGTCCAAAACACAGACCAAGCATCTCTTATCTACTCGTGCTACCTCACCCTCTGCTAAGAAACACTTATCAGATGGCAACAAGCGACCTCACACCAGGTCCAGTTCCTCTGACTCAGATACATGAAGGCGGGGCTAAGAGGAAGTAGCCAGTATGTACTTCCTCCCAGGGGGGCCTTTCTTGTACTCTGTCTAGGCCCTATTCTAAAACCTCCTGCTGAACACGCTGATCCTGGTGCAATCTAGGGGCCAGACATGTACGATCTAACTGATCGAGGAGACCTGTTGTAAACCGAGTCCAGAGAGGAAGATGAGCACAAAGAATGGTCCTTGTGGGAGTGAATAGTGAGCTTGAACTCAACATGCTGAACTGTTTCTAGGTAAGATTACTCTGAGATAACAAACTGGTGTCAACAGTTACTCAAGATCAGAGGTCAGGATTGAAGGTGGAGCCACAGAATGACATGTGTGCCAAAGCCTGCTCTAGCAGTCATTGGCGAGTCCTGGGAAACCGCCCCCCCCACCCACCCCGCGCAGCTCAGCGGGTGTTAAGCGGACTCTTGGTCATTTCCAGTGGTGATGCCTCAAGGTGAAGCAATGTCTTGAGGTGAAGTGTTGAGATGTGTTTGAAAACGACGAGCTCTTGGGCGAGGCTGAGGTTTCACTGGATACTCGGCTGGATTAGTGGACACCCCCCATCCCCACACCACCCTGAGAAGCTCACAGAGGGATGCTGAGGATGCAAGGACATTCTATAACCCATGGTGGCCCTCAGTGACCTAGTTAACCATGTGATTCGTTGGCTACCGGACATGCGGGGGTTTACCAGCCTGGGAGGCTGATCTGGTACAGCAAGCACATGTCTGGGTTGTTGTGACTTGCATTGTACGCTTGTGGGCATCCACCTGGAGTCCTTAGGACAGCATTCCCACGGAAGTTTCTTGGTGGTTCCCTGTATTGGACACAAAGAAGTAGCTTATTTCCCAAAACTTTGTCTGGTGCTGCAGGACATTACAATGTGAGGATCTGTAGCTTAATTTAGGGTAGGAGGAAAACATGTGTGCAGATTGAGAGCCTTTTCATGCTTGTTGACTTGTTGAATGCAAACCAGATTGATTTAAGCAAGCTTTTCCCATTGTGCCTTGAGATGGGGAAGCAAAGTTACACTGACCTGAGGCTGTTTGCGCATGCCTGGGTGAAAAGTCTATGAGGAATGTACGGCCGAGGCCACCCTAAAACAATAACACACTTCCCATTCCTTAGTCTCTAAATGACTTAGTATATTCTAAAGTACTAAATGAAAACCATTTTAGGAACTGAGTTAAAAGTCATAGCATGGGCTAAAAAGCAAGAGTGAAAACAGGATGATTGGTAATAGGTTTTTGTGTTTTGTTTTGTTTTAAAAGAAAAAAACGAGAGAATAGTTTTGTCTTCAAGTAAAATGTCTGGTTGTGCCAAAATATAAAGGATAGTAAAGCCCAACTTGAGGGGATGTAGTAAGTTATAAAAAGTTTTTAAAAAAATAAACTTAATTTGCCTTAGTTTTCAATACCAGCAAATACTGCGTATGGTAAAAAGCAATGAGGTGTTTTAAAATCTTTACAGAGTAGATCAATGGTGGTGGATTATTCACAGGGTAGAGAAAAAGGCTGGTAAACCACTTCACTGCAGAATGCCATCTGACTGATAATACCTTGTATTAAAAAAGGAGGGAGAATCATAGTCTTTAAAAAGGTATAAACAGAGTGGACTCCAAACCCTGTGTCATGGCAGGTTTATAATGCCAATCAGTTCAAGTAAATGTTAACTATTATGTGAAATATATTTGGCCAGATAGAGGAAGTGTTCCCCAAAACAAGACCAGATTGGGACCCTAATACCTCTGCAGGAGATAGGAGCCTCACCCAATACTGCTCAACACTATAAAAGGGTCTGAAAGATGCAGGGAAAAAAAGCCTACCAATTTGTCTAAAGTCACTAAGGTTAAACAGGGGCCTAAAGAAAGCCCTACTGCCTTTCTTGAAAGGCTGCAAGAGGCTTACCGGGTGTACACACCCATAGACCCCAGCGCCCCGGCTAATCAGGCGGCTCTTGTTATGCAGTTTGTAGCACAGTCAGCTCCTAATATTAGAAAAAAGTTGCAAAAATTAGAAGGCTTTGAGGGTAAATCTCTCTCTGAGCTCCTACCGGTGGCCCAAAAAGTTTGTGACAACAGAGAAGATCCAGCTGAGGCAACCCGAGATCTTACTCAAAAAATGCAAAGGTGCTTCTAGCAACAGAAGCCGGGGCCCGCCGCACCTGGAGCCACCCCCCCCACCCCCCGCCGCCAAAAAAAGAAAAAAGGAGATTTCGGCCAAACACAGCGAAGGCCCACCCAGCCGCGTTTAGGAAAGGATCAGTGTGCTGTGTTCAAGGAAGAAGGGCACTGGAAAAGCGAGTGCCCTAACCGAGGACAATGGAAACCCAAGAAACCCTCCATCCCTGTCTTAGTGGAGGAGCTGGAGTGACGGGGCCGGGGTTCAGCACACCCCCCACCCCCCTAAGCCCAGGGTAACTCTCATGGTGGAAAACAAACCAATCAATTTTTTAGTAAACACCGGAGCAACCCATTCAGTGCTCACCTCACCTATTGGCCCCCTCTCCAAGGACACTGCTAAAATTATTGGGGCCACGGGAAAAGTGAAGACATATCCATGGTCGTCAGCTAGAATTTCTAACCTGGGAAAAGGAACTGTGACTCACTCTTTCTTAGTCATTCCAGAATGTCCCACCCCCCTCCTGGGAGGAGACCTGCTCAGCAAGCTGAAGGCCACTATTTCCTTCAAAAAAGACTCCATGCAGGTACTAACGGGGGTCGGGGCCCTGCTGGTTTCGTTTCCAATTAAAGAAGATGAAGGATCTTAGCACAAGTAACTCCATTTTGATTTGGGAACTATGTTAAGTTCTTGAAACTTACCCTGTACCTACCCCCCCTCCCTTGAATAAAACCAGCATATTTTTACTAACAGCATGCTTGCTCAGTCAGCTTGCCCAACTCCCCCTCAACTCCCAGAAAATTTTAACAATTACTTCCTTTTCTTACAATCCCTTGTGTAAGCATAGTTATCCCCTTTTTTTCCCCTGTGCCTGTCAGAAAGGGGTATAAAAACACCACTCAAACTTCCCTCTGCGCGGCTTCAATAACTCAATGGCCTGAGTTGCCGATCCCACCCGCAAGCTTCTCAATAAAGCCTGCTTCTAAAACTTTCTTAATTGGATCTCTGGTTCTGTTTCGCTCCCAAATAAACCTTGCATTATGGTGTCGAGAACCTGGGATAGGTGTGTGGCTCCCCCCTCTTTTGGGGGTCCCCTGAGAGCCCCCCTATCTCCCCCAAATCTCCAGGACCTTCAGCTCTTGGATGCGTTCAACACCAACCTGCAGCTGCCCTGGTGAGTTCCCTTTTTTCTTTCCACTTCCCTCTATTCATCCAAGCTTGGTTTCGGTTTTTGAGCTCCGCCGGAGCCTTCCCATCCAAGAAGCTGCCGCGCCGGGAATTCTCCTTCCGTTGGCCCCAGGGGCCTTGGGCAGTGATTGTTCTTGAGACGTCTTGGCAATCCCTTCCCCACGTCTTTCACTGCTGTCCCAGCCAGGACTCACTTAGGGACACCTGAGTGACTCCTGCCTGGTCCTGCTCACCAGGAAAACCGAAACCTTGTTTTTGCTCACTCCCTCTCCCCCTTTCCGTGTGGCCTTTTACCTAATGCACTGGCATTCACTTTCTGAAGGTCCCACCACTGACAGGACTATTGGCAATAAGGCCTCGCGGCATCTGCCCCCTCCAGACTGGACTAACTCTCAGAGGATTAGCCTAGAGCTGTTTAACCTGGCTGTGTACTTCCTATTCACACCTCTGCAGTGTCTGTAAGCTGCATCTCTATGTCTTCTCCTCCCTCTTATTCTCACCATGGGCGCCGGGCGCCTCCCCCTCAGACTGGACTAACTCTCATAGAGTTAGCCTAGAACTGTTTTTACCTGGCTGTGTGTTTCCTATTCACACCTCTGCAGTGTCTGTAAGCTGAATCTCTTTATCTTACTCTCACCATGGGCACCAGGCAGTCCAAAATTGACCCATTGACTCCACTGGGATGTCTCTTAAAAAACTTCTCCAGCCTGGGGTACAGCCAGACCTTGTGAAAGAAAAAAACGTGTTTTTCTTTCCCAAGTTGCCTGGCCCAAGTATCAGCTCGATAACCAGTTGCGTTGGCCTCCGACTGGCACTTTCAATTTCAACGTTTCACAGGACCTGGACAATTTCTGCAGGAGGACTGGTAAGGATTCTGAAGTCCCCTATGTGCAGGCTTTTTGAAGCTTGCGTTCCGCGCTCCCACCCCGAGCTCTGTAGCCACTGTTCCACCCACCAAATACTGTTAGCGCAATCCCCTCAGCAGAAGAACCTTAACATTCAAACCCCTGAAGAGCCAGCCAAGCTCCTCAGCACGCCGCTCTTGCCACCCTATCAGTCTCCCCTGCCCACTGCGCCTTCCTGTCATCCGTCCAATAGTTCTCCCCTATCCTCATCGGTCGCCTCTCCGTCCGATAGTTCTCCCCTGTCCTCATTGGTCGCCTCTCATACCCGTTCTCGCAACCCTCCTGCTGCCCTTTGCCCACTAAGGGAGATTGTGGGAACAGAGGGACTCATCCAAGTCCATGTCCCTTTTTCCTTACAGGACCTGTCACAGATAAAGACCAACCTGGGATCTTTCTCAGCAAACCTCTCTCAATTTATTAAAAAAATTTACTTACCTTACCCAAATGTATAATTTTACCTGGCATAACACCCAAGTAATCCTTGCTTCTACCTATACCACCGAAAAGAGCGTGAGCAAGTCTCTGATGCAGGTCGCCAGCTAGCAAACAAAGACCACGCTATCAACTCAAATGTCCCCTTGAAGGCACATGCCATCCCACTAAAAAACCCCGGTTAGAATTATCAGCCTGGCCAGGGGTCCGACCTTCCCCACAATAAACAACCTAATGCTCTGATACCTCATTCAAAGCTTAGAAACCGTTTCCTGCAAGGTTGTCAACTGTGGCAAACTAAGGAGAGTCACCCAAAAGGCAGATAAGAAGCCTGCTCTCTTTCTTAACCGCCTCCAGGAGGCACTCACAGAGTACACTCGTCTAGACCCAGGGTCTAGAAGCAAGGCCTCTATCTTAGCCCCTCACTTCCTCTCTCACTCAGCCCCTGACATTAGAAAAAAGCTGAAAAGGGCTGAGGAGGGCCCTGAAGCCCCTATACAGGATCTGGTAAAAATGGCATATAAAGTTTTCAACGCCCGGGAGGAGACGGCTGAGGCCACTAGCCAGGCGAGGGTCCAACAGATGGTTAGCTTCCATTCCCAAGGCCTGGTAGCAGCCCTAAGGCCGGCAGGTAATCCCGTCCATCGCCGCGTTCCCCAGGGGAGCCAGCACTTACCACCAAGAGCGTGCTTCAAGTGTGGCTGTGACGGCCACTGGGCAAAAACTTGCCCCAAACCCAAGCCTCCTACCAATCCTTGCCCACTGTGCAAACGGCCAGGCCACTGGAAGTCGGACTGCCCAACCCTGGCTCTGCCCCCGGCCCCGCAAAGCCGAGGCGCCGAAATCCAGGAAGTTCCAGACACAGAGCTACAAGGTATGGAGTTGCTGGGATTCATGGACTGAAGAGGCCCTAGCTCCTCGACTCCGGTAACCCTCGCCAAGCCCAGCATCACGCTCAAGGTAATGGGTGAGTCCATCTCTTTTGATGGATTATGGGGGCTACCTATTCTGTGATCTCCTCTCACTCGGGCCTTACTTTTCCTTCCCAGATTTCTGTGGTGGGAATTGATAAGTCTCCCTTCACCCTTAGGCAAACCCAATCGCTGTTTTGCACGTTTAATAAAACTCCATTTTCGCACTCCTACTTGGTTATCCCCTTGTGCCCTGCTCTGTTACATGGTACTATCTCCCTCTCCAACAATGCTCTCCCCTTATCGCCCTCTTAGATCAGGCCACCTCCACAACCTCATCCCTGTCCCCAGTTTCCAATTTCAAAAACCCACCGACTAAGCCTAAGGTTTCTTTTATTAAAAACAAAACTGGAATTGTTAAGCAGACCCAAGCAGAAGTAAGGAAGGAGTTCAACCAAATGTTCTGCTTCAGAAACCACAGCTTCAACAGATAGCTTCCTTTTAACTCTTCAGTGTTAGTTAAAAAAAGGGAAATTAAAAAAAATCACTGAGTTTTCATTGAAATGTATTAGTAACTCTCTTAAAACAACGTCTTTATGTTTTCCCAAGTTCCGAGCTGCAATGAGTAAACTGAAAACACAGTTGCCCTTGTTAAAATAAGATTAGTCCCAAGAAATTGTTTGTGCGTAAAGCAATTTTATCAGGATGTTATTATTACACTATGCCTTTTGCCCTTACCCGTTTGTGCGCGGACCCCCGCCCCCGGGAGCTGTCCGGCCTCAGTCCATTTGAAATACTTTATAGGTGACCCTTCCTTTTCTCCCCTTTCCCTCCCAGTAACAGCCCTCCATTAGCCTCATATTTACCATATTTGTCTTTACTACACAACCTCCTTAGACAACACGTTAACTCCGTTATCCCTGAACCTTCTCCAGCCTCTCCCAACCTCCCAAAGTCAAGTACACCCTGGAGACACTGTATTAAATCTTTAACACCCAAACCTTTATCACCCCAGTGGGAAGGTCTGTACACTGTCATTCTCACCACTCCCTCGGCTGTCAAAGTAGTTGGTCTACACTCTTGGATATACCTCTCCAGAGTCAAACCGGTAACCAAAGTTAATCGTGATCCCCAGTGGTCTGTTCAGTCTACTGGTCCTATGTCTCTCCGCCTCACTCGCCTCACCAAACCAGCCAGCTAAGCCTAGCATTAACTTCCCCTTTCGCCTGGAGGTTTTTTCTCACTGAAAATGTAACTAACCCCCAATATCGCCAGCATCACCTACTCACAGGAAAAAGTTATCTCCTAGCCACAGCTGATTGCCTGCTCGCCAGTTATTCCGGTCCAGCCTACTTTATTTTCACCTTGTTCAGACACAGTTCCAACTCCCCGAATGCGCACGTTCTCCCAGAACCAACTCCCCCCATCGTTTGTTTTCTATATGACCAAACCTCTAACCCCGCTTGTGCACAAAAATGGGTAAAACACAACACAGGGTGCCCCTAAAAGTCCTGCAATATTCACCATGCTCACCCCTACCCTATAACCAAAACCCACCTGTTCTTTTGGTCAGGAACACAATTCCCCTTAACCATCCCTGGCGCGTAAAACAACAGGTAGACCAAACCAGTCAAGGGAGGCTGGTATTTTAACTCCCACAGCACATATCCTAATGCTAAACTGTTCATATAAAGGTCGCTAGCCCAGGTCCAATCCACCATCCACCGTAATATTCAGATCCAGGAACATCAACTCATGAAACAAATTTCTATACCTTCCGATTCTCCCTTCTCCTGGCTCACCCTATTGCAACAGGGACTGACCATTGCCAACCTTGCTGGATTAGGCAACCTTTCCACCTGCCTCATGTGTGCAGCCCTGGAATGCCCTCCTCTAGCAGCAGCCCCAGTTGCCAGCTGGTCATCTGCCCTTAAGGTCTCCACCATGCAACCCATAATTATCCCCAATATCCCTCTGTACTTCACACCAGGGTACGCACAGGTGCACTTTGGCTACTCCAATGCATCCACTCAACTGTGCAACACCACAATGCCACCCTCCCAGCCAATAACAGCACCAGCAGCATTTTTCTTCTGGTGCAATTATACACTCACCAAACATCTTAACATCGGTAGCAGTTCTGCCCTCTTGTGTCTACCTGTCACTCTAGTTCCGCAGCTCACTGTCTACACCCCAGCTGAATTCCAGACCAGAGACACCCAGACACATAGTCACCGCAGTAAAAGAGCAGTTTTTCTCCCGGTTGTTGTAGGCCTTTCCCTAGCTTCGTCAGCAGTCGCGGTGGAACTGAGTGGCGGCGCCCTGGGACACTCCATCACCACAACCAACCAGTTAGCCGAACGCTTCCAATCGACACTCGATATCTGTGCAGAATCCTTAGCCTCCATACAAAGACAAATAACTTCTGTTGCTCAAGTTACCTTACAGAACCGCCGCGCTCTGGACCTCCTCACGGCAGAAAAGGGAGGAACCTGCCTCTTCCTCCAGGAGGAATGCTGTTATTACATCAATGAGTCGGGAATTGTGGAAACCAATCTACAGAACCTTAACAAACTAAGCCGTGAGTTACAGAGCACCAGGCCAACAACAGATGGAACTTCTCCCTGGTGGAGCACTTCTCTGTACTCCATTTTAGCCCCCATAATAGGACCCATAATTTTATTTACACTTTTACTTTTAATTGCTCCTTGTTTTATCCAGTTTTTCCAAAACAGGCTCTGCAACATCACCCAAGCTTCAGTTCACCAAATGATGTTGCAGCCTCATGAACCCCAATATGAAACTCTCCGGAGCCTCGATATGAATTCCCCCATCGTGCGTCCACCCTAGAATCCCAGTACTCCGCCTTAGAAAGCCCCCCACCCCCTTAAATCGTCGTCCATGGTCACCATGAAGCAGTTACCGAAAGACAACATCGTCCATTTTCCCTATAGGGTGGAGTCTGGGATGAAGGATCTTAGCACAAGTAACTCCATTTTGATTTGGGAACTATGTTAAGTTCTTGAAACTTACCCTGTACCTACCCCACCCCCTCCCTTGAATAAAACCAGCATATTTTTACTAACAGGACGCTTGCTCAGTCAGCTTGCCCACCTTCTAGACGCTTGCTCAGCCAGTTTGCCCAACTCCCCCTCAACTCCCAGAAAATTTTTACAATCACTTCCTTTTCTTACAATTCCTTGAGTAAGCATAGTTATCCCCCTTTTTCCCCCTGTGCCTGTCAGAAAGGGTTATAAAAACACCACTCAAACGTCCCTCTGTGCGGCTTCAATAACTCAATGCCCTGAGTTGCTGATCCCGCCCACAAGCTTCTCAATAAAGCCTGCTTCTAAAACTTTCTTAATTGGATCTCTGGTTCTGTTTCGCTCCCAAATAAACCTTACAGAAGAGTCTCACCTCTTCCTTGCAGCAGACGCCGAAAAGAAACACCAAGACCCTGGGGGACTCCTGGAAAGATGGAAAGCCAGAATCCGTAATGTGTGGGCAAAAACAAATCCCCCGGGGCTGGCTAAACACCGGGCTCCCATTGTAGTTCAATTACAAAGCTCTGCCACTCCAATTCGAGTAAAACAATACCCAATAAGCCAACTAGGCTATAAAGTTTCTGCCAAAAAGGCCCAGCTATGTACAAAAATCGTCACCTACCTGGGGTATAAGTTAAAGGATGGCAATCAAACTTTGTCAAATAGCAGAATCCAGGCCATCCAAGCTATACCCAAACCCACCACCAAAAGACAGGTACGGGAATGTCTAGGGGCAGTAGGATATTGCTGCCTGTGGATCCTGGGTTTTGCAGAATTAGCCAAACCACTCTATGCAGCTACTGGAGCAACAAAGGCTGAACTAATATGAACAGAGGTAGAAGAAAAGGCTTTCCAGAAGCTGAAGACTGCACTGGTAAGTGCTCCTGCCCTAGCCCTTTCTAACCTCAAAAAGCCCTTTCACCTTGTGTGTTGGTACAGGCTCTCAGGCCCTAAAAACGACCCGTAGCGTACCTCTCCAAAAGACTCGACCCAGTAGTTGCTGAATGGCCTAACTGCTTGAGGGCAATTGCAGCCACCGCCCTGATGGTGAAAGAAGCCTCAAAGCTCACTTTTGACCAGAACCTCGTCATCACTGCTCCTCACAATGTAGAGCAACTCCTCCGGGCTCCTCCAGACAGATGGCTCTCAAATTCCAGAATCACCCAGTACCAAGCCAAGTATCTAATGGCAACAGACTGGCTGATCAGGCTGCGCGCCAAGCAGCCAGCTCCAAAACCATCCTGCCTCTGCTAGAACCCTCTAACAACCTCGAGCCTCCCCATTACTCACAAGCTGAACAAGAACTGGCCAAAATTAGCAGAGCTCCTGCACAAGGATTATGTAATTAAAGGACTGTACCAGCTAACCAGAAGTGAAGCTGCAAGGTGCCCGGTATGTGCTCAGGTAAATGCTAACCCTGTCCCAGTTCATCACCCAGGACAAAGATACCAAGGAAAAGCTCCAGGTGAACATTGGAAAGTAGATTTGACTGAACTCCCACGAGCACCAGGCAACTTCAGGTATCTCCTTGTTTTTCTGGACGCTTTTTCTGGCTGGACAGAGGCCTATCCCACAAAGAGAGAAACTGCCCTCATTGCAGTTAAAAAGTTAGTCTTTGAAATGATTCCCAGATTCAGACTCCCTATGTTCATAGGATCTGACAATGGCCTGGCGTTTACTGCCCACTTAACAAAATTACCAACTGGGGTGCTAAAAACCAATGGGAAGTTGCATTGTAGTTACCGACCACAAAGCTCTGGACAGGGAGAAAGAGCAAATAGAACAATTAAGGAAGTTCTCACTAAATGAAAGTTAAAAACTGGCGGAGATTGGGTTAGCCTCCTACCTTTTGCCTTGCTTCGGGTGAGATGTACACCTCAAAAGCATGGTTATTCTCCATTTGAGATAATGTACGGGTTTCCACGCCCATTGTTACCTAAGATTGGAAGTAAAGTGTTAAGCGAAATCAAAAACCATAACATGGTTAAGTCATTACGGGCCTTGCAAGCAGAGCGCCAGCGAATCAGAAACAACGTGCCGTCCGACCAGACTCCGGCCCGCGACGAGGAAAGCCGAAAACCCCTCTTCAACCCCGGCGACCTAGTGTGGGTAAAAAGACTAAGTCCAGGTCAACTAGAACCACGCTGGGAAGGACCATACCCTGTTGTCCTGAGTACCCCGACTGCGGCAAAGGTTGCTGGGAAGAAGGAACCCAAACTAACGCTGGGAGACATCTCGGGACAAGGACTATGTACACCCCATGGGCGTATGCTCCCTTACTAACTAACAACCTTTGTATTTTAACGCACATCATTCCGCAGGTGTATTATCATTCAGGAGAAGGGGGGCGTGAACATCTTAATCTTGACTCTCGCCACTTCACGGGACGTTTCAAACGCGCGCCTGTGCTAGTCCCAGTTTTGCTAGCACTAGGGGTTGCTGGGGCTACCGCACTTGGGAGTACAGCACTAATAAAGGAAGGGGCTGACTTACTGCCCTCAGCCTGCAAGGTAATCATGATCTCCAGGCTCTAGAAAAGTCAGTAACTGCTCTTGAAACCTCCCTAAGCTCCCTAGCCGATAGCGCTACAAAATAGAAAAGGCCTAAACTTGCTGTTTCTTAAACAAGGGGGTTTGTGTATGGCATTAGAAGAAGCATGCTGTTTTTATGTAAATCACTCCGGTGTAATTAAAAAAATATATAACTCCAAAAACAACTGCAAGATAGAAGAAAGGCCCTAACCAGTCAAGAAAACTGGTATCAACAGATGTTTTCAGCCTCTCCCGGGCTCACATCTTTACTTAGTGCCATTGCTGGGCCCCTTATTCTGTTCGTACTTGCCCTCACTGTGGGCCCGTGTGCTTTCAACGCCCTTCTCAAGTTAATCAGAACTCGCTACAAGATATCAAGTTGATGGTTCTTAAAACCAATTATCAGGTTTTAGCAAATAAAAAAGTTAGGGAATCAAGGATTTGATTTAGTTACTAGAAGAGGAGGGAATGTTAAGGCTTAATAGAATAAAATAATTTGTCTTAAGTTACTCCATTTTGAAAAGCTTAAGTGCCACCCCCCCATTCTAGGAGAGGTATGTTATTTTAGAAAAGCAAGTCCCTGTGACCTTGCAAATATCTACTCATAAATGTGAGCAAGAAGTTTTGCAAAATCTTCTGGTCCAAGATAAGCTGAGCAGGACATGCTGAACTACCTGCATCCCTGTTATCTTGTGTAAACACCCTTTCCCATTCCTTGCTCTACCCCCCTCGCCTTGCTGGTTTTAAGTGTATAAAAGGGAAAGAAAAATTTGGCCAGACGCTTCAGCTTTGGACCCTGTGTGGCCATGCTGTAGCCCAAATCCGGAGTTGTCTTCTTGTCTATTTGTCTTTTTGCCTTTCTGTAATAAAGTTTTGCTTTGTTACTTTGCAGCTGCTTGTGGGTCAGTGGTCTGTGTGGGAGCGACTCCGTAACACTTCCTGACGTTCTTGCATTATTTTCGTTGTGGATTTTTGTTGTTGTTTGTTTTCTCCGGTTCTGGGGTGCCTATCAGGGATACTCTCCCACATTCTCATGCTTTCCTCAGAGTTTGTTATATATATAAATTGTCTTTTCTTGGGAGTTTACGTAATAAAATAGGATCCGATTAAACAATTTCTACACATGTTGTTCAATGACATAGGCTACATGTTTCACATTATACCAACTTTTGGGGGGAGTGGAAATGCGCTCCATCTATATTTTAAGAAATAGATTTCAAGGGGAAATGGAGTGTCATGGTTATCTAGTGTCTGTATAATAGAAAGATCATATGTGGAAGACTTCAGCAAACAAATTTATTTTCTCAATGTTTAAGAAGCTAGAAATAAAAATCAGGCAATTAGCTTTAGTTCCAGGCCATTTCTCTCTGTTACTCGGGGTGAAGGACATTCCTCTTCAGCTTGTTTTTGGTTCCCCTTCTGCCTCGGCACCTATATTTCCCGTGTCCACTTGCCTTCTCTGCTTTTTACAATTTTTTAAATAAATCATTTTCTTGGGGCTGTCACACCTCTCATAACAACCTATACATCAGTTGTACTGAAACATTTGTGCATACTTAGACATCATCCTTTTCTAAACGGTTTCTTTCTTTTTGAGTCCTTGGCGTCGGCTCCTCTTTTTTGCCCCTTTTTCCATACTCTCCCACCCTCATGGGACCCTCATCAATGCTAAATGATTATTGTTTTGATATCTTACAGTGCCCGCTGTCTCCCTTCACCCAAGTTACTGTTGTTTGTCCCCGTGGCTGTGAGGTGGGGTGATTATACATTCATCACTGTAGTCGGTTACCAGCGTCTCCCATTTCTCCTCCCACCTTCCCCCTACCAACAGGTATCGCACCTCCCATTCCTGTTCCACATGGATGACCAGTTCTGGATTCAGTATGTCGAAAGATCTTATCTGCGCCAGGGCATATGCTCAAGTGTAGCTTGATTGTGAGTTGAAACTCGGGTCATGAGAGTGAGGTGGAGGGGAAGAATGACAGAACTAAGGAACATTGTGTGTTCTCTCGGTGTTATGCTGCACCCTGGCTGTCCTGTTCTTTCCCTTGACCCTTGTGTGAGGGAATGTCCACTTGTCTCTGGATGGGCTTTGGATCTCCACTCTGAATTCCATCATTTGCATTGTGTTATTAGTTTGGTTTTTGATGCCTGGTATCTTATTCTGTCTTCACCTCGTGGTCACAAAGGCTGGTGTGCTTCTTCCATAGGGTTTTGTGGCTTCCGAGTTACATGGCCGATGTTTATGTTCAAGCCTTTAAGACCCCAGATGCTATATCTTTTGAAAGCTGGACACCATCAGCTTTCTTCACCTCCTTTGCTTATGCACACATTTGTCTTGAGCAAACATGTTGGGAAGGTGAGCATCATGGTCTTCCAAGTTAATAGAACAAAGTGTTCTTGAACTGAGGAGTACTTGAGTGGAGGATCAATGTCCATCTGCTACCTCAATACTAAACCTATAAGTAAATATATGCACATAGATCTATTTCCCCATCAACATATTTAAATATATTTATACATGTACACGCCTGTATTTAGACCTTTATAAATGCCCTTTGCCTACTAGTTCTTTCCTTGATTTCCTTTTACTTTCCTCTTGTCCCACTGTCATGCTCAGCCTTCTTTTGGGTTTCAGTAATTCCTCTTGGTTACATTGCCCTTGATCAAGTCCTAACAGGCCTCTTACACACGCCTCGACACTGATTTTGGATCACTTGTCGTTCCCTTGTCCCTCGGTTGATTAACACCACTTCCTTTCCTCCACCTCCCCCTTTGCCATGTACCCCGGGGAACACTGGTCCCATTGCTTTCCCCTCCAGATGGTTTATCCAGCCTATCTTCTAGACATAGACCTGAGGAGATCATAATATGCACACAAAAAACAAGACAGAGCAAAAGAAAGTGACAAAAGGAAGCAAAACTATGGCACCACCAAAAAGCCAATGACACAAAAAAGGGAAAGCCTGTAAATGGTTCAAGGCCTGTTTGCTGACCTTTAGGAGTGTTCTCTGGTTGAGTCTGATTGGGTTACACGCACTGGACCAAAAGTCGTTTGTGGTACTCCACAGGACTTCCTTGTTCTGCTCCCCGTGCTGTTCTGTTGCATTCCTCCAGAGTTTTGCCTCGGTATGGTGGTGTCAGATCGGGCACAAATCCCCCACTGTCTCCAGTGTTGTCCCCTGAAGGGCTATGTGTCAGTGAGGGATGTCGTGTCTCATAGTGGGGCCAGCCATATGGTCCTCTCTGTGCATTGGCTGCTCTGAGTGGGGATATCATCCTCAAGGCTTGGTGGGCCAGGGTGTGCTCCACTCTCTCTTCCTCGCCCGTCATTTGCTCCCCAGTGCTCTGATCAGACATGTCACTCTCCCTGAGCTATAGCTTCAATGCGGTCCTCTGATGTAAATTCTTCTGTGGGGAGGGGTGGCTGTCCACGAAGTAGGGATTGGGGCCTGGCCCTCAGACCTTTCTCTTGGTTCCCTGCTTCATGCCAGTATATTGCATTCACATCTTGGAGCACCGGCATGAAGCCTGGTCCCTCTTTCCCTATGGAGATATAAACAATACCCTCGCCTTGGGTGGGTCAGTGCCCTTTTCTCCACTATCCATTTCTCCTTTTTTTCCTTTTTATTTTTACCTTTTCCTTTTCAGTTGGCTACCATATGTACCCCCTGGATTTGGTCTGTCCCATTCCATACTACCTGGACCTCACTCAGGAACGTTTGTGTACATTTGCTCTTGCCCTATGCCCCTTTTGCATTTTTTAAGCTTACCTCAGCGAAATCATGTTGCACTTGTTCTCTTGTGCGTGGATTACTTCACTTAGCATCATATCATCCAGCGATGTGCTTATTGCGTTCATCAGTACTTCTTAGTGATGTGTAGTGCTCCATTACATTTATGTACCACGGTTTTTTAATCCATTCGTATGTTGATGGAAATTTGGGTTGTTTCCAACTCTTTGCCTTTGTGAATTGTGGCGCAAGGAACATTAGAGCGCAGCTGTCTGGCCGTGGCTTGTTCCTTGCCTCTCTGGGTGTATGTCCACTAGAGGATTTCTGGGTCGTAAGATAGGTAATTTTCCATCTGCTTTAGAAATCACCAAATGGATTGCCATCGTGGCTGTATATACCTACAGGTTCACCAGCAGTGGATGATAGCTCCTATCTCACCACAGCCCCTCCAACACTTGTTGCTTTCTGATTCTTTGAATTGGGCTTTCTTTGAAGGCATTAGGTGGTACCTCATTGTTGTTTTCATTTGCATTTCTCTTATGGCTAAAGATCGGGAACATTTTCTCATATGTTTGTTGGCCATTCTGATTTTTGCCCCCTGTGAAACTTCTGTTCAGGTCCTTTGCCCACCTCCTCAGTGGGAAATAGGTTTTTCTCTTTTGGGAAGCTAGCAGAATAGTGTAGATTTTAGTAATGAGGCCTTTGTCTGATTTGTCATTGCTAAAGATGTTTTCCCAGTCCGTGGACTGCCTTAGTACCCTCTTGGTGAATTATTTCGATGTACATAGGTGTCTTATCTTCAGTATATACCATTTCTCAATTGGTGACTCCTCTGTATGTATGTCCTTCCCTATTTCTGATAGCCTAAGTATTTCCTGCCCCAAAGTTCTCAGGTGTGTCCTTTTCCCCTCATTGATGGCCCTAATTGTTTAGGATTTTACCTTGAGCTCGGTGGTCTACCTTGAGTTGATCCCTTTGCATGGAGTGAGATAAAGGTCTTACTTCATTTTTCCACAGGGAGATCTCCATTTTTTCCAGCACCACTTGTAGAAGAGGGCATCTGCTTCCCATTTGATATTTTGGGGGCCCTTATCAAAGATCAGTTGTCTGTATGCTGATGATCTGATTCCTGCGTGTTGTTCTTTTCCATTGGTCTGCGTACCTGTCATTGTATCAATACCATGTGGATTTGACCACCGTGGTTGTATAACATATGCCAAAGTCAGGTAAAGGAAGCCCTCCCACTGTATCCTTCCTTTTGAGGAGTTCTGGGCTAATTCGGGGCTTCTTCTCTCTCCATAAGGAGTTGGTAATCAGGTTTTCCATTTCTTTGAAGAAAGAGGAGGGTAATTTCATTGGGATTTTGCATTAAACTTAGATAGTGCCTTGGCCAAAACTGGCATATTCACTAGGTTGAGACTTCCAATCCATAAGCATGGGCTATCCTTCCATTGGTTGAGTTCACCCTTGCTTTCTTGTAATAGTGTTCTGTAGCTTTCCTCATATAAATATTTTGTTCTTTTAGTCAGGTATAGCCCTAGTTATTTCCATTTGTGCTTTGCTATTGTCAAGGGTACCACCTTTTGGTATCTCCTCTTCTGTGGTCTTATTCGATGTGTATTGCAGTCTGATACACTTCTGTTTGTTGGTGTTGTAACCTGCCACTCTGCGATGTTCCCCTCTCACTTCCTGCACTCCCCTCAGGTGCTTTTGGGATTTTCCATATATAAAATCATATCATCTTCAAACAACGATAGCTTCACCTCTTCCTTCCCCAAGTGAATACCTTTCACGCCATTTGTTTGCCTTACCTTTTGTGTTGGGTGTTTTTCTAGTAACACTTGTTGAAGAGGGCATCAGCTTCTCATTTGATAATTTTGGGGTCCTTATCAACGATCAGTTGTCTCTATGCTGATGATTTCATTTCTAGGTTTTCGTTCTATTCAATCGGTCCGAACATCTGTCATTATAACAGTACCATGTGGTTTTCACCATGGTGGTTCAATCGTAGGTGCTAAAGTCAGGTAAAGCAAGTCCTTCGACTTTATCCTTCTTCTTGAAGAGTTCCCTGAGAATTCTGGCCTTCTTCTCTTTCCATATGAAATTGCTGGTCAGTGTTTTCCAATTCATTGACAAAGGATGTTGGTACATGTAGTAGGGTACCATTACATTTGTCTAGTACCTTGGGCATGACAGAAATCTTTGCTATACTACGTGTTCTGATGTATGACCATGGGATATCCTTCCATTTCTGGAGGTCACTTTGGGGTTTCTTGTAATAGTGATCTGTAGTTCTCCACATTCAAATCGTTTTGGGCTTTTTGGTTAGGTATACCCCTAGGTATTTAAATTTGTCAACGTATCCAGCCCTTAACACATCATCATGGGTTCAGTAGGCACAATTATACAGGGATAATAAGTAAAGACTATAGTCAAGTCATAGAGAATCAGAAGAGACAGAAGATATGTTGAAATAATGGAGTCAAACACATTTCATGGTTGCATGATCATCTCAGCTCCTCTTGGTGGTACAGGCCAGGAGAGAGTGCAGGAGAGATTTACTGCTAACCAAGGCTTATATATCTTTGGGGGTATGCATGGCTCTTAATTGCAGGTAGAGACATACATCACAGAAAGGGGTTGTACAATAGCCAATACAATCAATGGGGGGGATATACAATGTGCATAAGCGGAACAGCAAGCAGATGAGCTGGGGTGACGGCATGACAGGAAAGGGTGGAATTAGAGATATACGTGTGACAAGAAGGGTGAACCATTCATTCATGATGGCGGCCTACCTTGGTCACTCTTGAGTGGCCTTGACCTCCCTGGGCTTTCCTACAAGAAAACAATTTACTACTGCCCTTATCAGAAGGAGGTGGGCCCTACTTAGGGTGTGACAGACTGAACAGTCTGATTCCTCTAGATAGCTGATAACCCTTAGGGAGTATAACCTCTGACCTACTTCTGTTCACCTCCAAGTGGATAGTCACTTACCACGTGTAGGAGGCAGCTTAGTTTGCCATATATTTAGGCGAAACAACTTGGGAGAAGTCTTTCTGTTTCCAACTTCAATTTGTGCTGTATTATTGTGAAGGGTACTAAATTGTTTATCTTCTCTTCCATGGACTATGCTGATGGATATAGTAGTTCCATAGCCTGCTGTTTGTTGATCTTGTATGCTTCCACTCTGCCATATTCCTCTCTCACTTCCTGCACTCCCCTTGTGGAGCTTTTGGGTTTTCTGTTTATAAAATTATATCACAAAAAAAAATTATATCACCTGAGAATAAAGATAATTTCACCTCTTTTTCCTCAGATGTATACCACTGATCTCTTTCCTTTCCCTTATGTTGTTAACTAGGAACCCCAGAACGTTGTTAAATAGAAGAGGGTGCAAGGGGCATCCAGTCTGGTTGACATTTTCAGCGCGATTCCTTTGTCTTTTTTCCACTGAATACAAATTTTGGTGTTAACTTTTCATTTGTAGCTTCATATATAGCTTGTTGTAGAGGGCAAATTAGAAGAATTTTTATATTATCTTGAAGAATTTCCCTTCCATTCCGATCTTTGTAATGTGTTAAACAGGAACGGGTGCTGGATGATATTGAATGTTTTTTCTGTGTGTATTGATATTATCATGTGGTTTTATTCCTCTTTCTTACCAATACCCTGAAAAAGGCTAATGGACTTGCAGATGTTGAAACCTCCATGCATCCTTGGAATGAATCCCACTTGTTCATGGAGAATTATTCGTTTTATCATATTTTGAATTATATTGACCAGTATTTTGTTAAGGATTTTGAATCAATGTTCATTAGAAAGATCAGAATGTCATTCTCAATCCTTGTGGATCCTTCCCCACTTTAACTATCGGTAATCTGCTAGATTCATAGAGAAAATTTGGGAGTTGGCCATTTGTGTAGGATTGTTGTCAGCTCTTGCCTGAATGCTTGCCAGCATTTTCCTGTGAAGCCATCTGGCCCAGGGGATATTTTAGTTGACATTTTCTTGATAACCTTGTCTATTTTCTCTGTTTCTCTGAGTCTGTTGAGTTGCTTGTGGTCCATCTGGGAGGGTATTTGTCCATGTCTTCCAGGATGTTGAATTCATTGGTGTAACGGTACTCATAGTACTATACAATTCAGCTTTAAATATCATTAGAGCCCATTGTAGTTTTCCCTGTTTTATCCCTCAGTGGCGTGACTATTGTTATATGTTCCTTTCTTTCTTTGGTTAGGTTTGCAGTGGCCTACCTATTCTGTTAATCTGTTCAAAGAAACAACTATTTTACTGCATTGATTTGTTTGCATTGTTTTCACGTTTTCCAAGTTATTCACGTCTGCCCTAATTGTTTGTTATTTCGTTTCTTTTGCCATTTGTAGCATTGTCCTGTTAACTCTGTCATCAGGATCAATCACACCACTTAGTACGGTGACACTCTTCCTGACCTGTTGATCCAAAGGCATGAGAAGTCCAAAGTGGCCAGGGGGCATTCTCAGCTGCCACTTCAGTGGAATCCGTGCTGTGTTTCCAGGTGGGAGAGTTCCTTTCTTCAGGACCAGGACCTCCAGGCCTGAGGAACACAGGGTTGTTGGGACAGGAAGCAAACATGCTTCAAGGGGATCACTAGGAGTAATAGTGAGTGGTGCCACTCCAGCTTCCACCCCTTGGTTCCTGGACCCATGAATTCTGGCTCTTGGAGACACAGCACCATATATTGGCCGCTGGTTTAGAGCGTATACAGCTTCCTGGAGATCAGGAAGCCCCGCAAGTTGTTGCCACCTACTTGGCGTCGTAATTGCGTCTTTAGGAGCCCATTCCATCGTTCCATCAAGCTGGCAGCTTCAGGATGATGAGGAACATGATACGGCCAGTGGATTCCATGGGAATGGGCCCATTGCCACACTGGATTTGCTGTGAAGTGAGCTCCTTGATCTGAAGCAAAGCTATGTGGGATGCCATGCCGGTGCATGAGGCATTCTTTGAGTCCACAAATAGTAGTTTTGGCAGAAGCATCACGTGCAGGGAAGGCAAGTCCATATCCAGAGTAGGTGTCTATTCCAGTAAGAACAAAACGCTGTCCCCTCCATGATGGAAGTGGTCCTATGGATTCAACCTGCCACCTAGATGCTGGTTGATCTCCCCGAGGAATTGTCCCATCTCTTGAACGTAATATTGGTTTCTGTTGCTGGCAAATGGACACTCAGCAGTGGCAGTGGCCAAGTCAGCCTTGGTGAGTGGAAGTCCATGTTGCTGTGCCCATGCATAACCTCCATCCCTGCCGCCATGTGCACTTTGTTCATGTGCCCATTGGGCGATAACAGGGGTGGCAGAGGAAAGAGGAGGACCAGTCTCCACAGCGTGTGTCATCTTATCCACTTGATTATTAAAGTCCTCCTCTTCAGAGGTAATCCTTTGGTGAGCATTCACGTGAGATACAATTAACTTTACTTTCTTGGCCCATTCAGAGAAGTCTATCCACATACCTCCTTGTCACCAATTTTCCAATCATGGTCCTTCCAATTCCCTGACCATTCAGCCAAGCCATTAGCCACTGCCCATGAATCAGTATATAATCTCACATCTGGTCATTTTTCCTTATATGCAAACTGAACGGCCAGGTGCACTGCTCGAAGTTCTGCCCATTGGGAAGATATCCCTTCACCACTGTCCTTTACGGAGATCCCAGAAAAGGGCTGTAGTGCTGCTGCTGTCCACTTATGAGTGGCACCTGCATATCGTGCAGAGCCGACCGTAAACCAAGCATGACTTTTTTGGTCTTCACTTAAAGTATGGTAAGGAACTCCCCAGGAGGCCATAGGTGCAGACTGGGAGAACGGAGGCAATGTAACAGGAGTGGAGACTGTTGGCATTTGGGCCACTTCTTCTTGCAGCTTACTTGTTCCTTCAGGTCCTGCTTTGGCCCGATCTCGTATATACCACTTCCATTTAACAAGGGAGTGTTGCTGCGCACATCCAACTTTATGATTACGTGGGTCAGACAATAGCCACTTCATGATAGGTAATTCAGGCCTCATGGTGACTTGGTGGCCCATGGTGAGGCCTTCAGTCTCCAGCCAGGCCCAGTAACAGGCCAACAGCTGTTTTTCAAAGGGGGAGTAGTTGCTTGCAGAGGATGGCAAGACTTTACTCCAAAATCCCAATGGTCTATCTACGCTGTGATTCACCAATAGGGGTCTGCCAAAGACTGCACACTGCATCTTGATCTACAACTGACACCTCTAGCACCATTGGGTCAGCTGGATCATATGGTCCCAGTGGCAAAGCAGCTTGCACGGCAGCCTGCACTTGTTGAAGAGCCTTTTCTTGTTCTGGGCCCCACTCAAAAATGGAGGCTTTTCGTGTCACTTGATAAATAGGTCGAAGTAGAACACCCAAGTGAGGAATATGTTGCCTCCAAAATCCGAAGAGGCCCACTAGGCGTTGTGCCTCTTTTTTAGTCGTTGGGGGAGCTAAATGTAATAGCTTATCCTTCACTTTAGTAGGAATATCTCGACATGCCCCACACCACTGGACCCCTAGAAATTGTACTGATGTGGAGGGTACCTGAATCTTTGTTGGGTTAATTTCCCAACCCCTTGTACGCAGATATTGTACCAATGAATTTAGAGTCTTTGATACATCCTCCTGAGTGCGTCCAATCAGCATAATGTCATCAATATAATGGACCAGTGTGACATGCTGTGGAATAGACAGGTGGTCAAGGTCCCTTCGGACTAAATTATGGCACAGGGCAGAAGAGTTGATGTACTCCTGGGGGAGAGTTGTGAAAGTATATTGTTGCCCTTGCCAGGTGAAGGCAAACTGCTTCTGGTGGGCCTTTGAGACTGGTATGGAGAAGAAGGCATTAGCCAGATCAATAGCTGCATACCATGTACCAGGAGAAGTATTAATTTGCTCAAGCAATGTAATCACATCTGGGCCAGCAGCTGCAATTGGAGCTGACGATAATCCACTGTCATTCTCCAGGATCCATCTGTCTTCGTTACAGGCCAAATTGGTGAACTAAATGGGGGAGGTAGTAGGAATCACCACCCCTGCATCTTTCAAGTCTTTGATGGTGGCACTGATCTCTGCAATCCCTCCAGGCATGCGGTATTGCTCTTGGTTTACTCTTTTCCTAGGTAATGGCAATTCTAATGGTGTCCACTTGGCCTTTCCTACCATGATAGCCCTTATTCCACATTTTAGGGATCCGATATGGGGGTTCTGCCAGTTACTAAGTATGTCTATTCCAATGATGCATTCTGGAACTGGGGAAATAACCACAGGATGGGTCCCGGGGCCCACTGGACCCACAGTGAGGCGTACTTGAGCTAAAACTCCATTGATAGCTTGACCTCCATAAGCCCCCACTCTGATTGGTGGGCCTTTGAAACATTTTGGGTCTCCTGGAATTAGTGTCAGTTCTGAGCCGGTGTCTAGTAATCCCCGAAAAGTTTGATTATTTCCTTTCCCCCAATGAACAGTCACGCTTGTGAAAGGCCGCAGGTCCCTTTGGGGAAGGCTAGAAGGAAGACTAACAGTATAAACCTTCAGTGATGTAGCAGGATCCTCCTTACAAGGGACCCGGCCTCCCCTTCATTCAAGGGGTTGTGGGTCTGTAAACTGGCTCAGGTCTGGGAATTGATTGAGCGATCGTGACTGTCTATTCTGCTGTTCACCTGATCTACCATTCTTTTGCCTGTACAGATCACGTAAATATTTAGTAGGCTTCCCATCTATTTCATTCCTAGGGACACTGCGGCTAAGTAGCCAATGCCATAATTCCACACGAGACAGGTTGCTTTGATTGTTATTGAAAACTCGTTGTCTATTATAACCACGCCCACCCTGTCTCCGTGGATCCAGTGCTGACACCTGCCCTCTACCATCACGGGGACCAATCAGCCCCATTGTGGGCAAATGTCGGAGTTCGCTTCGGGCAGTGGCCACTGTTAATCCTGGTGCACATAGAATAGCAATTACAGGAGTCTTAAGAGATGCTGGGGCCCACTTCACAAACTTGTTCCTTATGGTTGTGGTAAAGGGCATGTCTTCAGGTCACCCCCTTTTTGGATCTATGGGAATATCTTGATAGATCCATTCTAACATACCAATTTCTCTAAGCTTTTGGATGCCTTCCTCTACAGTGTACCAAGGCAGGTCAGGGTCTTCAAGTTGGTCTAATCTAGGCCATCTGGCAGTCCATGCTTCATTGAACTAACCAAATAAAGACTTAGATCCTTTTTTAGCCTGTCTCGCAGAGACATTGAAAGAAGAGTCTGTGCTTAGGGGTCCCATATCCAGAAACTCAGACTGGTCTAATATTACATTTCGTGCACCAGTATCCCACACCCTGAGTAACCATTCCCAGGGGTATTCTCCAGGCTTTTGCTTGTACGTATTTGAGAACTCAAGCAGGTCTTTATGTGTGTAGCACACTTCTTCTTGGATAATCTTCTCAACCTCACCATTAGGAGGTTTCTGAAACTTCATTTTAGTGACAGGTCTAGTGGAAATAATGGGTGCTGAGGGTGTTTCCTGGGTGCTCTCAGCAATACCTTGCGAGGCATCTTCCTCAGGTAATGCTACTGATGCAGCCCCACCTGGCCTATCAACTTGAATCGTTTGGCTAATCTGCTCAGGTGTTTCTAAGGGCTCAATATCCTCTACTTCCGGATCATCAGCCCCTATGTTCCCATCCCATGTTTCAGGGTCCCAACTTTTCCCAATGAATGCCCTTACTTTGGTTTCAGACACTGCTCTAGATCTGCAATTCAGCTGCCGTTGTCATTCAGCCACTCGTATAATGAGACTCTGGACCTGGTTCTCAGCAATGTCAGCTCTTTTACTAGAGGAGAGAAGGCTCTCCTTTGTAGCACAGATGGAAGTTTTCAAATCTGTTAGTCTGCATGTGAGGCGTGCTTTTGAGGCTCTGAGATCATCCCTCTCCTTAATAACACTTTCCATCGTATGAAGGACCAGCCAACCAGCTTCGCTATACTTGTCATTTTCACAAAACTCCTGGAAAATATCAAATATACGATTGCCAAGAGCATCTCCTTTATCCAGCATGTCATCTACTTTAGGTGCTACTTTAATATTATCTTTGCTATTTCAGACCATGGATTAGTACGGGTAGTAGACGTATCCCCGTCAAGACTAAATAGGTTGGAAAACCAATTTAAGAAATCCATATTTGGTGCCAAAGGGACCAGGTATAAGGCATCATGCAAAAAAAAAAGAATATGTGTGCGTGTGTGTGTATATATATATATATATACCATAATGAATGAAGGGGGAAGTGCAGAGTGGAGACCCAAGGCCCAAGCGTCGGCCACTGGAGATCCCCTCAGAGAGGGGTTTAGGAGAGGAGATGGGTCAGTCAGGGTGCGAGGTAGTGCCGATGAAGAGCAAAGCTTTCCCCCAGATTCTGGATGCTTCCTCCCCCCAACTACCATGATCCGAATTCTACCTTAGAGGGCTGGATAGGGCAGAGGTTGTACATTGGTAATATGAGGGCTGGAGGCACAGGAAATCCAGGGTGGATGATATCTTCTGGACCAAGGGTGTGAGGGATGATGCTGGGAGAGTATAGGGTGAGTGGGTTGGAAGGGGGAACTGATTACAAGGATCCACATGTGACCTCCTCCCTGGGAGAGGGACGGCAGAAAATGTGGGAAGGGAGACTTGGGATAGAGCAAGATATGACAAAATAACGATGTATAAATTACAAAGGGCACATGAGGGAGGGGGGAAAGGGGAGGGAGGAGGGGAAAAAAAGGACCTGATGCAAAGGGCCTAAGTGGAGAGCAAATGCTTTGAGAATGATTGGGGCGGGGAATGTATGCATGTGCTTTATACAATTGATGTATGTATATGTATGGATTGTGATAAGAGTTGTATGAGTCCCTAATAAAATGTAAAAAAAGAAAGAAAAGAAAATGATTAGGGCAAAGAATGTACAGATGTGCTTTACACAATTGATGTATGTATATGTATGGACTGTGGTAAGAGTTGTATGAGCCCCTAATAAAACGTTTAAAAGAAAAAAGAGAAATCCATATTTGTCAAACTGGCTGCAGCGCCAGGCCAGGCGCAGGGGCGGCGGAGGCAGTGACGAGGGCGGCGTGAGAGCGAGGCTCTGTCCCTGCGCAGGCCCAGGCCAGCGGCGGCTAGGAGGGCGAGGCATGCTGACCTGCAGGCCGCGAGAGGCGGCAGCGGCGGCAAGGGGCGCAGGGGTTCCTGGGAGGCGCAGCGTCAGGCCCCGGCGCGCGCCCGCCGCCCCTTCCCCGCGCCGCGGCCGCCCGGGCAACTTGTGGCCAAAGTTTGGCCCCAGCCTCCGGAGTGCGCGGGGGGGCCCGCGAAGTTGGCTGTGGCCCCCGCCGCGGCTCGGGCCGGCCCATGGCCCGCGCGCCCCCGCCGGAGCCCCTGGGCGGCCGGGCTCCTGCCCCCGGGGCCCCCGGGCCTCAACGCCAGTGCGCCTCCCCCGGCCCCGGGCCCGCGCACGCGTGGGAAAGTTGGCCTGGAACCGGCCCGACCAGTTCCGCCGGCGCGCACACCGGCCGCAGAAGTTGGTGCTGCAAAACTTTTTTGGGGGGTTCCGCGGGAGCCCCCGTGCGTCGGGACCGGATGCGCGCTGGCTAGCGACCCCTGCGCCGAGAGAGGTACCCCCAGAGCGACGCGCAGCGGGGGCGCCCCGGACCCGCGGCCCGGGGGCTATGGCCATGGTGGCCGGAGGCTGGGGCGGCCCCGGCGGCGGTGGAGACGCGAATGGCGTGGACAAGGTGGGTGGCTACCCGCCCGCCACCGAGGACTCGGCCTCGCCCCCGGGCGCCGCCAGCGACGCCGAGCAGGGCGACGAGGAGCGGCAGGGGCTGCAGGTGGACTGTGTGGTGTGCGGGGACAAGGCGAGCGCAAGCACTAGGGCGTCCTCACCTGCCAGGGCTGCAAGAGCTTCTTCAAGCGGAGCATACTCCTCAACCTCAGCTACACCTGCAGGTCCAACCGTGACTGCCAGATTGACCAGCACCACCGGAACCAGTGTCAGTACTGTTGCCTCAAGAAGTGTTCCGGTCGGCATGCGCAAAGAGGCCGTGCAGCGGGGCCGCAGCCCCCACTCGCCGCCAGGTCCTGGCGCCGCGTCTCCGGCAGCCCCCCCGGGCTTGGCGCTGGCGGAGGCGGTGGGCGGAGACCTCTTCCCTGGCCAGCCAGTGTGGGAGCTGATCGCACAGCTGCTGCGCGCCAAGCCCTACCTGGCGGTGGCCGGCCACTTTGGCACGGGCGCGGCGAGCGCCTTCGGCCCGGGCGGCGCGGGCGCGGTGCTGGGCATCGATAACGTGTGTGGAGCTGGCGGCGCGGCTGCTCTTCAGCACCATGGAGTGGGCGCGCCACGCGCCCTTCTTCCCCGAGCTGCCCGTGGCCGACCAGGTGGCCCTGCTGCGGCTCAGCTGGAGCGAGCTGTTCCTGCTGAACGCGGCGGAGGCCGCCCTGACCCTGCACACTGCGCCTCTGCTGGCCGCAGCCGGGCTGCACACCGCTCCCATGGCCGCCGAGCGGGCGGTGGCCTTCATGGACCAGGTGCGCGCCTTCCAGGAGCAAGTGGACAAGCTGGGCCGCCTGCAGGTGGACTCGGCGGAGTATGGCTGCCTCAAGGCCATCGCGCTCTTTACTCTTGATGCCTGTGGCCTCTCAGACCCAGCACACGTGGAGAGGCTGCAGGAGAAGGCGCAGGTGGCCCTGACCGAGTACATGCTGACCCAGTACCCAGCCCAGCCCCAGTGCTTCGGCCGCCTGCTGCTGCGTCTGCCTGCCCTGCGCGCCGTCCCAGCCTCACTCATCTCTCAGCTGTTCTTCATGCGCCTGGTGGGCAAGACACCCGTTGAGACGCTGATCCGAGACATGCTGCTCTCGGGGAGTACTTTCAACTGGCCTTAGGGCTCCGGCCAGTGACCGACCTCCAGCGACACAGATGCTCGGGGTCCCCAGGCCAAGGATAGGGACAGCCTCCCCAAGTGGCTAACCAGAACCATGACTAGGGCGAAAGATCATTATGTAATATGCAGTAGCCCTTAGTGACCCTGGTTACAATTTGACTCGGAGGCTACTGGACTTCAGAGCCTTACAAGCCTGGAAGGTTTATTTCAGGCACAGCAAGCACATGCCTCGGCGGTGCTGACTTGCGTTCTGCACCTGGATAGGCACCTGAAGTCATTTGGAGAGGATGTCTATGTAAGTTGGTTTTACATAAATTTCTGTGCTGGATTCCTTGTGCTTGTGGATTTTCTTGTCCTTCTTGGTTTGCTGTTATTTTACTACTGAGTTGGCTTTTGTGGTTTTCTTCATTTTGATGAGGTTTCTTTCCTATTTCTTACGACATTCCCTTGATAGTTATTTTCTTATCTAGTGTAAGATGGTCATGTTTCTCTTGTGTACTGCTTGCCTTCCTCTCCATACAGTTTCTTTGCATGTACTTTTCTCCCCCTATTTGCTTCGTGTTTGTCTCCATTGCAGATTGATATTTGTAGCTCTCTCTTTTCAGTCTTGTGTCATATTTGCAGAACTGCTTCACCTTGGTTACTGTCTGGTGGGGACTGCCTTGCTCATTGATCTCAGGTTTATGTTTGCTCTTCCTTTTGATTCTCCATCCATAGAATAGCCTTCGTATTTTTTTATAACTCATTCCGCTGCTTTGGATTTCTGGAATTCTCCTTGACTGAAAATGCCCTTATTTCTTCTTCATATTTTGCTGGATTTAAGATCCTTGCTTGGCAGTTATTTCTTTTAAAGTTTCATATATGTTGTCACGTTGCCTTATGCCTGCAGAGGTTTGTTGAAGGAAAACAAACAAACAGAAAACCACACTCAGCTTAATTGTTTGCTTTCCCTTTGCAGACCCCCTGCTGGGGCTGCTTCCATAAATGTGCTCCTTACAGTTCTGCTCACAGGCGTGCCCTCGTGGCTCTCAGATTTTGCGTCCATGGCTTTATTCTGAGAAGTCCACTCTCCCATGCCATTTTCCCTGAGCCTTTGGATCCCTCTCCTAGGGAATGCTACTGTAGGTCTGATACGTCTGCTTGACTTACTGTAGATGGCCAACCAATGAATGACTACATCAACCCCGCAAGCTCCAATACTGGACAGAGAATCTGTGCTGAGTGGGCCATATCAATAAACTGAGACTTATCAGAGTTTATGTTCCTTGCACAATAATCGCACAACCTTTATAACGATCCTGACACATAGTCTGCAGGTTTCTGTCTGCACAAGTTAAGGAATTCTAGAATATTTTTGGGGGGTAGAGCATAGCTGTTCCTGGCCCAACACCTGGGCTTCACTTTGGGAACTTGCTATGAGTTAAGTCTAGGTAGAGGTCTGGAGGCCATAAACCGTGGGAGGTGTTTCCTGGGCCCATGCAGCGGTGTCTTGCTCCAGATACAGCCTAAGCACCATTATCGGCACACATCCCAAACTCAGTCATTTGGACGCATGGGGACCCTACAGGACAGAGTAGACCTGCTCCTGTGGGTTCTGAGACTGTAATTCTTCATGAGAGAAGAAAACCTGGTCTTTTGTTAGGGGAGCTGCCCTTGGTTTGACCTTTCTGCTCTTGTGTTTTGTAGCACAGAGGATGATCACTGTGCCATCAGGGCCAGGGATGAAAACACCTTCTTGGTTCGTAGTGATAGATTTCTCAAAACTTACCGAGAGATGTGGGGTATGTACAGTAGCTTTAGGGCTTGCATCAGACATCAGAACCAATTTAGACAACTCATCTTTTCTCATTCTGTTTCTTTAGAACCTCTCCTGGTCCCGTCAAGTCAACTCTGATGCGGAACAACCCTCTACAACAGGGTAAGCTTCCCCTCTGTGTTCCAGAGACTGTAATTCATTATTGCATTAAAATGTTTCTTCCTGTTGCTGTGGTGTAACACGTGGTTTTGAACTGTTGACCTTGACCTTAGCAGCCAATACATAAGCGCTATGCCACCAGGGTTCTCTAGAGAAGCAAGACCAAGGATACTTGTATGATACATGTATGGACAAATAGTGATTTATATCCACAATTGCCTAAACAGCTATAGAAGCAGGTAAGTCCAGTTTGGTTCAAGTTCATCGGTCATATATAAGCGGGAGACTTCTCCTGTCTCATAGAGCTACGGGAACTGATGGACATGAAAGAGGAAGATACAGGAAGAGGGTCTCGGGTGGGGAAGGCAGCGCTGCATGAATCTGAGGTGGGATGAATCAATACAAGTTGACATTCCACTGATGGTTAGTGTGATCAGTAGATGACCTAACAGGAAATTGACAAACCAGATGTAGAATCCAGAAGTGGACAAAGGGAAATGGGCAAGACAAAGCACGCTTCTGCACAGGATTCCTCTTATAATAGAGACGACAACCCAGAAGAGGGCTCATGGGACTTACACCTGATCGATAGGTTGGACTCTAACTCTATTTTCACACAAACAGGTCCAGCTGACAGAAATTCTAATGATCACAGATGAGAAAGAGAATGTTCAAATGTGGTGCACAAAAGGAAAATTAGGACCGCCTCATTCCTCATAAGACACGATGCTTTCTCATTGTCTTTTCCGATAAGAGCAGAACTTTGTGTATCAGCAATTGACGCCGTCTGGCACTTCTGAGTGATGTAACTCTCTCTCTATATGTATCTGATGAATCCACAACTGATGAAAGCGTAGATAGTTGATGGTCCTATGACATTCACATTCAACATCAGAAACCAGCAAGGCACTGTGATCTTGTAACTTGGTTTAGTAGGGAAGCACAAAGAGCTTATGTTTGGGTATAAGATCCCATTTGGAATCTTTACTAGCAAGTTAATTGGATTGACCTTATTACTCTGTGTGTAGATCTATTCACACAAACACTGCGAAAGCACCTTCTTTTGTTGACCCTCCGATTCTTCTTTCATTCGTTAAGCACAACTTAACTGCTCAAATGTTCCTGAAATTAGAATTTTATTGAAGAGTAGTATTTTTCATTTTTCTCTCAGCTCTGCCAATAGTGGTGGGTGGGTCAACAAGAAGGAAGTCCATTCGTGCTACAACTCCAGAAATATCTGGTGATTAGAGCTAACTGCATACCTCTGAAATCAGAGGTAAATACTGGTTCTGAAACTTGAGGACATAAACAAGGCTCCTTCTACCAGGAAAGAAAAGAACACACTGCCATCCCGGAAGAGATTGTGGAAATTGTAACGTTGTAGCAGAAGCTTACAATAATAAAATGAAACATGATAGTAAAACAAACTCCACTGGAAGGAAAAAAGCCAAAAGAAGATGAAAATTGATGAGATAAACCAAAATTATTAGAGGAACAATCTACTATGTCCATTTTATTTATTATTTTTAGTAGGTTCGTTTTCCTTCATTTCCTTGAATGAGAGTTTTAGACAGGAAAGTCACAGGCAATATAGTTCAATGCAAAGCAGAAGAATTGTAAGCAAAAACTTTAAATTAGTAGAGATGACCAACAATTCAGTTGTAGTAAGAAGCTATTACCATCCATCCCTAGGAGGTAATGACAATGCTATGTGGTGATGTTACTTAAGCCCAGGGGCTGGAAGCCCATATCCAGTGTTGAAATCATGGGGTCAGAACTGGAAGCATAGCGCTGTTTACCACTAGCAGTCTACACAAACAAACAAACAAACCAAAACATCCACAATGAAACTTGTTGAATTGAACTAGAACTCTAAGAGACTATATGAGAAAGACCAACAGTAAAAAAAACTTGATCAGAACAAACTGTGGGTAGCACCGTGAAGAACGGGAATTCCAGAACACTTCCCTGTGCTCGTGCAGAACCTGTGCCTGGTTCAAGAGGAAGTCAGGAGAGAGAACAAGGGCACACTGTGTGCTTTAACATCATCAAAGGTTTGTGTCAGGCCTGCATCCTCTAACCCTACTTACTCAGTCTGTATGCTGAGCAAGCACTCAGAGAGGCTAGATTACCTGAATAAGCCTGCACATCAGGACTGGAGGAATCTTTATTAATACCCTGTGCTATGCAGGTGACAACCTTGTTTGGCGAAAGTGAGGGGGATTCAAACATTTGCTGATAAAGTTCAAGGGCAGAAGCCTTCAGCATGGGTTACAACTCAATGAAAGAAAACGTAAATCTTCATAACTGGACCAATATGTAGCAGGGGATAAATGGAATAAAATGTGAAGTTGGTAAGGATTTCATCTTGCTTGGATCCATAATCAATACTCATGGAAGCAGCCGTCAAGTGACCAAGCTACACTTTGTTTTGGGTCAATCTCTACAACCCCTGTTTAAAGCATTGAGAAGCAAGGATTATACTCTGAGGACTAAGGTGGGCTCGACCTAAACCAAGGTCTTCCCAATGGTCTACTCTGCATGTGAAAATTGCACATTGAAAATGGAAGACCAAAGAAAATCCAACGCACTTGAACCGCGGTGTTGGAGAAGATTATTGAAAGTATATGGACTGCCAGAAGAACGAACAGACCAATCCTGGAAGAAGGACAGCCAGAATGCTCCTTAGAGGCAAGGATGGTGAGTCTTTGTCAAACCGAGGAAGGCCGTAGACGAGATTGCGAGATTGATTGACAGTGACTGTGTCACTGCGAACTCCACCCTACGAACAAGTGGGAGGATGGCACAGGAAGGACCAGGTGGTGTGTTTCCTTCTGGGGAGCTGGGAGTAGGAATGACTTGATGGCCCCTGACAGCAACATCAACTACAGAACAATCTCTCAAACAAGATATTGAAGAAAAGTATAGGTTCATTTATGTAACCTTCAAAATCGGACCAAAATTCAACATCAGAGAGGCATCCATCTACACTCAGTGATTATTAGAAATGGCAGGATAGTGCCTCACTCCAGTGGAGAGAGATGAGGTGAGTGGTTTCAGGAATATTTAAATAAGAACAAATTTTCAAAACAGTTCTTATATATTTTGTTTCCCCTAAGCAAATAACACAAGACAATATTAATTTTATACCAATATGAAAAAATTAAAATACAAGCTCACAGCCTACATATGTAGAGAAATAATTGAAAACATTGACCAGCTTTAGAACAGGGGACTGGAAGTATGTGTGATTAAGAAGGAAAATGCTGATCTTTCTTTGAAGTTTTCTGTTGTCTATGACTTTATTAAATCTCTTCAAATTTCTTTGGAAAAAATGAACAAGTCCAAATAGTTTATAAATAATTCTTCACTGTAGATCTTGAGTCACTGCTACAGTTCAAAGTGCATGTCCAATTCTCATTTTTCTAAATCGACTAACTTTGTATTTAATTTTTAATGTGTTTCCATTTTAAGATTATTTCTTTATCTTTTAATTTTAGTATTTTAACATTGTATTAACATATAACTCATACATCACACACATTAGTGATTCAAACATCAAGAATTGTGCGATCTTTGCCACAATCCACGTTGGAGTATTTTCAACATTCTTGCATCCATCAGTACTAGCATCCCCTGTCCCCCTGTGTCTTCTAGTGTAGTCAGAGAAACCGATTGAGCTATATGTTTACCTATCCAGAATTTCTGATAAAAATCATACAAAATGGGAAAATATAGCAACCATAAAATAGAACCGAACAGTCTCCTTGCAAAAGTAATTAAAAACTAGGACAGGTTAAAAATGGGTCAAAAGCAAGGATCAACCTTGAAGCCCCTCCCAGGGAGACAAAGAACAGAAAAGTGGGTGAGGGGCGATGGAGGACGATATAAGATTTGGACAAAATGATCTGTAATTTATCAAGGGCTCATGAAGGAGATTCCCAGGGGAAGTGGGGGGAAGAAATGGGGAGCGGATATCAGGGGCTCAAGTGGGAAGAGACTTGAAAATGATGATGGCATTTTTAGGTGCAAATGTGCCTGACACACTGGAGAAATGTATGGATTGTGATAAGAGATTTAAGAGCCCCAATAAAAGTATTAAAAAATGGATCAAGGGGGGAAAATGTTAATATCTAAAATAATTAAAAGCAATCTGCAGCAGGGGTCAGAAAACTCTAACTTATAAGTTCTATGCAGCTCCTTCAGCAAGGATATGTGACTATGATGTAAAATTGAAAATGAAGATAACACCATGATACTTTCATTTATAGTATTACTTAAAATTTTCCTTATTTATAAATATATTTTATAGCTCTTGAATAATTTTTAAATTATTGTTATGTACCACGATGGCTAATGAATATAAAAAAATTTGTTGACCCCTTATCTCAGTGATTCACTTTCCAATTCACCCTGTCTGTGGACCAGATTGTTTACACGGGTATTCAATCAACTGAGGGAATTAACTAGAGGCTCAACGCACAGAAGGTCTACGCAAACGGAGGGGGCTTTCACTGTCATCCTTAGCCTTCTGCTAACCAGGTTTTCAGAATTTAAACTCTAATATAATTCCCTCCTCTAATCTTAGAGTCTACTATTCCAGATCCTTGGATCACACGACTACTTTGGCACTTCACCTAGATGGTTGCTTGTTAAGACAAGTTGTTAAGACACTACATGCTAGATGCTATTGTTGCTGATCACAGGGCACTATCTGATTTCTCCCCCCACACTTTTCTCTAGCACCCAGCTCTTCAGTGATCACTTCATGAGTTTAAGTATGGAGCCACAGTGTAATAACAGTTCTTCGATAAGGGTTTATGGTTAATGCCATATGGAGTAACGGAGACTGAGTGTTTACAGGAGCTGAGACCACCAAATCTTTCTCCTTTTGAAAGGTCTATGGACATAAATTGACACACGTTTTCTTAACTGCCATCCTGGCCACAACTGACTGAGCCCAGGCTTGGCATAATCTGACGTACAGGTTGCTCTTGTCAATTTCTGTGGAGGTGATTCCAACTCATGGCAACTCACATGTGGAGCATAACTGGTCTGGGGTTTTCAAAAGTCTGTTCTTTCAAGACCAAGTCACCAGGTCTGTCTTTGGAGGCTCTCTCCCCAACCTTGTGGCTACGAGGTAGATCATTTGTGCCACTCAGCCACCAAATCTGTAAGTTGGCCAGAAACCCTTCATCAATTCCTTGTGATAGAGAACTGGTTGACTTCAGGCAGCAATGCTGAAGCACAATAATGCGTGAGAGAGGGATGGCTCTGAACCAGCAAAAGCCAAGGTAAAGAAGAGACTGCAGGTGTAGCCCACCAAAGGCTGAGCCCTCTTCCCCACTTGAAACATATTTCCTTTATTATATGTAAATTTGCCTCCCAAAAGTGTTTTTTCTTAAAATCAGCACACTGTTGGTGCTGATCAGTTCAAACATTTTCTCTAACAGAACAAACAAATGATACACAATTGGTGGCAAGTTGGGTTGCAGTTGCAATGGGGCCCCCAGAGTCCTGAAGGTTAGAGGAACCAAAGAGCTGCAATGCAAATTCTCATGACTGAAAACCAACATCACCGCCATTGAGGTGATTCACCTGCTGGCAATCCGACAGGACAAGGTAGAATGGCCCCTGGGTTCCTGAAGCTGACTCTTCACAGCAGGCCGTAGCCTTCTCCTTCTCCCAGCTAACAGGATGATTGTCACAGGACCAAAGGGGTTTTGTAAAACAAGAATACGAATGAAACGAGAACAAGGCTGGACATACAATATTATTAATAAATCAAGAGATTTTCATATGAAAGTGCAGCACAGAGCTGGAACCAGAGGCCAGAGAGGCACGTGGCTGTTGACAGTAGCATCTGAATGCTTAATAAATTCTAATTACTTAGAGAAATAGACATTAATATTTCTCAGATGAAACGTTAAAATAGCCAAGTCCCTCACGAGGCTCTTGCTTCACTTTCATATAACACACCCCTTGTCCATGATTTTATGAGCTTTTTCTCTCCACCTTCACATCCAAGTTTAACCACACACACAAAAAAAATGCCTGCAACTTTAGTGTACTTGACTGGTTTTAGAAGCAAATAACGAAAACAACTTTGACCATGTAATAATCTTTTCAGGTTAACTTTTCTCAATGCTTTTGAATTTAAATGAATTTTCAGCTCGTTATGTTTATGATGTGAGGCTTTATAGAAATGAGCTAATAGGAATGCACAGTAACCAAGAAGGGCTCTTATTTAAGATAAACTCATGACACAGTGGCCTATGCATTGGGCTGATAACCACAGCTTAGAGGTTCAACCTCACCAGCCAATCCACGGCAGAAAGATGAGGCTCTCTTCCTGTAAAGATACAGTCTCAGAAACCTTAAGGAGCAGCACTACTCTGTCCTCAAGGGTTAGTATGGTCAGGAATGAACTTGATGGCAGTGAGTTGTGGGGCAACTAAGAGCCAAAGGGCCTTTATCTTCCTGAATGCAAAAGCAGGGGAGAGAGAGAGGCAATTCAGTGGGTCAGAAAGCCTCCTGCTTAGGCGCTTTGAAGTCTGTGGCTTGAATACAATCTTCTCCACTAACTATCTCTACAAAGGCTCACCAATTTCTGGGTTAAAAGAGTAACGGAGGCAGCCTCCAAACCTAAAATTATCTGACTCCAGGGTCCATGTTTCTTTCTTTCTTTTAATATTTTTCAAAATAAATTAAGTGGAGATTTACATTTCAGATCATCCAATTGGTACATAACAACTTAAACTACTTACCAAAACACTCAGTAGCTTGACCTGCTGTCCTCATTTGATTTCTCCCCTCCCTCTTATGGAATGCTATCTTCCACTTCACCCAAGGGAACTCTTTTCTACCCCATGTTGTTTCTTTACTCCTTGATTTAAAAAAATACTTTTATTGGGGGCTCTTGCATCTCATCACAATCCACGATTCATCCAGTGGGTCAAGCACATTTGCACATATACCGCCATCACCATTTTCAAAGCAATCTCTTCCCACTTGTGCCCTTGATATCAGGTCCCAATTTCTTCCTCCTCCTTCCTTCCCTCACAAATCATTGATAAGAGATATAGATTATTATTTTCATATCTTATAACATCTGCTGTCAGTCACCACCCACTTTTCTGTGGTGCGTCCCACATGGAGGGGATTATAGGTTGATCCTTGTGATCAATTCCCCTCTTCTCCCCGCCACCCTCCCCTAGTCCTCCTAGTATCTCTACTCTCATTATTGGCCCTGAGGGGTTATCTATCCTACATTCTCTGTGTTGTGAGTTCTTATCTGTAGCCGTGTGCATGCTCTGGTCTAATCCGATTTTTGAGGTAGAATTGAGGTCATGATAGTGGGGGGAAGGAAGAACAAAGAATGAGAGAGAAATCCTGTGTTTCATCAGTGCCATACTGCACCCATACTGCCTCATCTTTTCCCTGTGACCCCTCTGTGAGAGTGTGTCCAATTGTCTACCTCCGGCCATTCACATTGGGTAGGATTTTGTTCTGGGGCTTAGCTGCCTGATACTTGATCCCATCAATAATTCATGATCATACAGGCTGGTGTGCTTCTTCCATGTGAGCTTCGTTGCTTCTTAGCTAGATGGCCATTATTTACCTTCAAGCCTTTAAGACCCCAGACACTATATCTTTTGATAGCCAGTCACCGTGTTTCATTTTTCCTTCTCATCTGCTTAGTAACCATCAAAGTCGATTCCTTGGGTATGAACGCCTTTGTCTTTTGTAACAGCCAGGGTCCATGTTTTAACCACCCTGCTCATTGCCTCTCATAAACGGACACGTGTCTGAGGAAGGACAAACAAAAAAATTCGTTGTGGCATTTGCTCTGAGAAGGAAAGTGGGTGTCCGAAGGCAAACCACCTACCCGGACCACTGTGCTTTTACTACTCAATACTGAGAACCTAAGTGAAAAGGAGATCAAGAATGTGATCAATGTAAACCCGACCAAGGAGAACACCTCCAAGATATATTGTTACTGTGGAGCAAAAACAGACAAACACGAGGTGAACAATAGTGTGCAGAGCACGTTCCTGTTTGGTTTGTTATTATTATTTTAAAGAAAGGATTCTAAGACAATGTTATCTCTTGGAGGGAACAGGGTACCTGACATATTAGAAGTTGCTTTCCAGGATATGCTCCTGTATTGCCTGGAATTGTTCCTTTAAATTTTTAGTTTTCAAATTATATGATGGATCTTCCTAATAATAAAACAATTTTAAAGAACAAATAAGTCCCGAATTCTTCTCCTTTGTAGCCCTGATCAACGACCCCTCATCTCTCAGAGACTCGGTGTCTTCACCTGTGAAACGGGAGCAACACTGCTTCTTGTAAGATCGCTGTGAGAATAAGCGAGACCCCATGTACGAAGCGTCGGCCCCACGAAGAGGTTCCCTATGTCACTGAAATCTCATTCAACTTCATTAAAACAGCAAACAATTTCAGAAAGAACCAGGAAGACACTAAGTTACCATGGTCTCATGACAAGACTATTACCAATGTTTCCCAGTGACTAGGAAGCCAGGATGCCCCAGCCCCGAGTCCCATCTTGTGGAACAGCACTGACCTAGGAGGCAGAGGGTCCCATGTGGCCAAGACTTGCTGCTTTGGATCAGGATGCTCAGTCCCAGCAGTTAGCTGCAGCTGCAATGACAACAGAAACCAGCTCCTTGAGCGCCAACACAGCCCTGCAAGATGAGTAGTGTCCTGTGATGCACAATGGTGGTACCGGGAAGAGGAATGCCTTCTGAAGGGGTAGGAACTAGTCCTGGTCTGGTTTTGGTGTCTGAACCATAAATAATCTGGTAATTGCTCCTTCTCTTCTATTTTCTGGTAGAGATTGAACTTAGTCTCAGAGCTGGTCTGACACTAAGTCTATGAACTGCTGATTAGAAAACAGATTGTCCATAGGACCCAGGAATCCCATTGCTAGATATATATTCCAGATTGAAATAAATCAACCCTAGAGGAACATTATTAGATGATACGTTATAAAAAGGAAAGCTTTTCACACTCAAAGAATCACTTTCAAGTGTTGCTAGGGTTAAAAGTGGTGGGAATGCAAATTACAAACGAGAGGTTATGCTTATATAAACTTGGGTGAAGGAGAAGACAAGATACAATTAAGAGTGAAGTCAGCCAAAGTGATGGAGTCAAGAGAAAACACTGGCAGGAGTGCAACAGTTAACAGTAATAGAGGGACATTGTTATATACATCATTCAACTATAGTGATTTCCCAGTAAATGCATGGATCAACACACATGGGGAAACCAGTGTGGAGGGAGAGTAGGATTGTACATACGTGCTTATATATATTTGACAGATACTTCTACATGTATGCATACCTTTACTGAAAATGTATCCATGGGGGAAACCAAGAGCAACAGGCATAGCAAACTTGACAATGTTCTACATCCTACTTTGGTGAAGAGTGACTGGGGTCTTCATAGCTGGAGAGCAGCAACTGAAGTGTCATGATCGGTTTCTCCTCATCTCCAGGTAAGGATACTAAAGAAAACTGAAGATGTAGAGAAACAATTACCCCAATGGAGTAAAGGCCCAGAACATCAGCTTTCTCATCTCTGAATCCAGAAGAATTAGATGATGTCCTGCCAGCACAACAAACTGCCTGGAAGGAATTGCAGACAAGGTCCTCGATAGACCGAGATACAAATGTGAAATAAAACTAACGCTCACAAACAAACACAGGAAACAGGCTTACTTCTTGGATAAAGAGTACTGAAGCCCCAGGACTATGGAGATTATGCTCCTTAGAAATCCTTGAGGTCTACAGCGGATTTTCCTCGTGTGCCTCCATTTTTAACGAAATAAAACAAAACAAACTTGCTGCCATCGAGTCAATTCTCACTCATAGTGACCCAGTAGGGCAGGGTAGAACTGCTCTGTGAATTTCCAAGTGTAACTCTTTATAGGAGTAGAAAGCCCTTCTTTACCCCTAGTGGTCCCAAACTGCTGGCCTTGTAGATGGCAACCCAAGGCATAACCACTACTCCACCATGGCCGTTCGCAATCCTTGATATCTGGAACAGGCTCGATTTTTAGCCAAATAAAAATAGGTCTCAATGGGGTCACAATAATTTCAGGGAAGTAGGGCTTCTATTGGCTAATCAACGACGTGAGGTCAAAATGTCAGCATTTACACAGAGACAAAGTTCAGAAGGGCTAGGAAAGCGGAGGAATGTAAATTCAAACGAGAGATGAATTGGCAAAAGTGAATTTACAGTGTGGTGATTACAATCAATGACAGGACACAGAATGCATATCAACTGTAAAGTGGGACACTAATTTGCCCTGTAAACCTTCACTCAGTCATAATAAAATCACACACACATGTTCCTGCACACACACACAAACACACACACCACAATCAGATAGTCAATGGTGTCCTGGGTCAACAGAGCATAGGGAGGTCAGGTCAATTCTGAGCAGGACTGTGCCTTATCACCTGACTTGAAGGACTTTTCACATCTCATCTTTTGGACGATCACGAAGAGTGTCCAAGATCCCTGAAGACAAGTTGGTGCATAAGCACACAATGGTGCATAAGCACATAGGAAATGTGGTGAAGGAAGCTGATGATGCCTGGCTATCAAAAGATATAGCATCTGGGGTCTTAAAGGCTGGTAATTAAACAAGCAGTCATCTAGCGTGGAAGAGACAAAGCCCCCATGGAAGAAACACACCAGCCTGTGTGACCATGAGATGTCGAAGGGAGGAGGTAACAAAAGTTCAGAAACACACGTCCAACTTGATGTGAAGCGGCATGGATGCCCTAGAGATGCAAAACTCACCTGTCCAGTAGTAATCCCACAGTACCACTCAGAAGGAGACACTCAAAGGGGAAAGGATGATTAAGTCAGGAGAAGGTATGGTACTCATGAACCACGTGCTTATCCACCGGTTCGTTAATATTTCCTTCCCTTAGAGGACAGGCTGTGATTTGTTTTACCTCGTTAATCATGTTAGATTCGTGTATGTTCATTTGTGCATTTAAGATCCTTCGGTACATGAAGCTCAGGATAGGTGACGCTGCAGAAACTGTTACCTGAGTAATGGTTTTCTAAGGGTAAAGGAGGGGGCGGGCATGAAGGAGAGGAGTTTGGAGCAGATAGCATTGATGATTGTATGACCCCACTGGATGGGATTGAACAACAGAATTGTATATAAGTAGACATTGGATTTTAGAAGATATTTCAATAGAACTATTATTTTTTTTAAAGCAGCATATTGTCCAAACGGATTTGCCTCCACTGTGGTCCTCATCAGAGTTTCTCAAAAGCAACGACAACAACAACAAAATACACAATAAAGAGAACTTAGTCTGGAGATCTAAAGCTGTGGTTCCCAGATTGGGACAAACGGCCCCGAGTAGATGCTGTAACTGTTTAGGGAACCTCAAAAGCAGATGGCTATGTTTTGTCTCGGATTGTGGCCTCTAGTAGAAATGTTTATAATGGCCAGGGGAGGCTGGGACACATTTAGTATTTTTCTGAAAATTTGGCAGTAGGCCAAATTCCTTTGGGAACCTCTGACCTAAATGAAGGAAAGCATCACAGCAATGTACAGCAATCACAGTATGGCAAGCTGACAGACAAATGGTGGCTTGGAGTTCTAGTCTCCCCAATCGTGAGAAAGTAAATTTGTTTATGAAAGCGATCAACCACTGTGGTATTTGTGTTATAGTAGAAGTAGATAAGATATTTACTGTCTTAAGAATCAAGTGGAGTTCTTATTAATACATACGTTTCCAACCCTGGTTTTCACCTTTTTGAAGAACAGGATCTTGGAAAACAGTCTATCTAAATTCACTAGCAATCAAATTATGTCACAAAATGTCATGGTGAAGTCTCATTGATAGTTAGTCTCCAAGGACAATGAAAGCTATAATCTCACTGCCATCGAGTGGATTCCCATTCCCAGCAGCCCTGCGACAAGACAGCACTGCCCCTGTGTGTTTCCAAGACCGTAAATCTCTGTGGGAGTCGAAACCCTCGTCTTTCTCCCTCTGAGTGGATGATGGTTTCAAAGTGCTGACCTTGTGGTTAGCAGCCCAGTGCATAACTACAACGCCACTAGGGTGCCTGATGGGGCAATAAAGGTTAGGTATAGAGGCTAGGAGGGAAAGCAACCACAAGACGGTTCATTATTACTGCAAGATGGTCCATTATTAAGCTGACCACAGTTTCACAAGAAAACTTGTCTGCTTGTCCAATTCCACAAGAGTATTCCACAGAAAAGTTTTGCCAAATGAACCATTATTTTTTGAATGGTTATCTAAGTGGTGAAAGGTAAGGAGATTATTTACTGTCTTCTTCTTATATCTCCTCTTTTGCTGGTGAACGTTTTCTTACGAGGGATTAGCTCTGTCATGACCTGAGATTCTTGTCTATCCCTATTGAGGGGGAAGCCCAGTTCTCACAGACTCATTAAATCAGGGTGGTAGCAGAAGAGCAATTCCCCCAATGCAGGCAGAAGATATTTGAAGATTTTGAATTTGAAAAGCAAGGGCAAAAGCGGATATTCAATATATTGAAGAACCAATAGCAAGTCCTAATTAAAATGAGACACTAATGTAGAAAAAACCTCCAGTCCATTAAAAAAGACCTGACATACCAAATTTATAGAAACGGAGAAACCTTTAAGAGTGTCACTCAAAGACACCCTTTATTGTGGAACTAAAGCCGCCCCATGGTTGGTAGTTCAAAGTCACCAGCAGCTTGGGAGAAAGCTGGAGCTTTCTACTCCTGTAAACAGTTGCAGCGTTAAATCCACAGGGGTCGCTACGAGTCAGCATTGACTTGATAGCACTGAGTGACAAAGCCACTCCCAGAGGTCACCCTTCAGCCGAGCAGTGGATTGGCCTGTAGAATATACAAAACCCAGGAGGCAGGTAATATTGGTAACATGTTTCTTCAACAATACCCGGTACCCTCTAAACAACATATAAGGAAGTTTAAACAATTCCTTTTTAATCATTAAAAATCTGATACTGCTATTGGCGTCATTCATAAAATGCCAATTAGTTCTGAGTACATCTCGAGCATGTTATTGTTGCCAATCCCTCCAGCCTCTTGTTTAGAAACATGGCATTTTATATGTATCCTAGAGGTTAGCTGAATGAAGTCCAGAAAGCAGAATTCCGGGAGGAAACTGTTGTCATGAATCCAAACCATTTCAAATTCCCAAAAGCAGCCAGGAAGAAAGATTCAGATTGCTGATGATCCAGCCTAATAGACAACATCATGACAACACAAGAAAGATTGAAGTTATCCACAGTTTCATTTTACTTACATCTAGAATCAGTGCCCGTGCAAGCAGCAGTCAAGAAACATCAGTAATAAGATCACACAAAAACAACCAATCACATGGAAATTGAACAACACATTACTTAAAATCCACTGGGTAATTAAAGAAACTAATGGCAATTAATAGTAATAAATGCACATATCAAAAAAGAACACTAGAAAATCAACACTTTATCTGAAAACCTATATCAATTAGAATAATAACAGTAAAACCCTTAGTCAACAGAAGAAAAGAAATGATAAACATAGGAACAGAAATAAATGATTCAGAAAATAATAAAATAAATAAATGAGGCAAGAAGTAGTTCAGTTAAAAGAATTTTATTTTATTTTTTATGAATCAATGGATGAGGGGGATCTTACCGGTCTGATAGCAATAGATACATTAATTGCATCAAGCACATTCATACATATGTTGCTGCCATCCTTTTCAAAACATTTTCCTTCTACTTGAGCCTTTGGTATCAGCTTCTCTTTTTCCCTCCCTATCACACCCTCCCTTCCTCATGAATATTTGATAAATTATTGTGTTCATATCTTTTTAAAAATTAAATACTTTAATTGGGGGCTCTTACCTCTCTTCTCACAGTCTGTACATTCTTCCATTGTTGTCAAGCACACGTATACATATGTTGTCATCACCATTTTCAAAGCATTTTCTCTGTCTTGAGCCCTTGATATCAGCTCCTCATTATCCCCATCCCTTCCTTCCTTATGAACCTTTGATAAGTTATAGATTATTATTTTCATATCTTACATTGTCCTCCGTCACCGTTCACCCATTTTTCTGTGGTTTGTCCCCCTGGGAGGGGGTTAAAGGTTGATCCTTGTGCTTGATTCCCCCTTTCTTCCCCCACTTTCCCCTTATTCTCTTGGTAGCTCTATTCTCATTGTTGGTCTTGTGGGCTTTATCTCTCCCAAATTCCCTGTGTTGCCAGTTCTTATCTGTAGCACCGAACATGTTCTGGTCGAGTCTGATTTGTAAGGGATAATTGACATGATAGTGGGGTGGAGGAAGCATTAACGAGCTAGAGGAAAATTGTATGTTTCATCAGTGCTATACTGTGCCCTGACTGGCCCATCTCTTGCTTATGACCCTTATGTAAGGGTATGTCCAATTATCTACAGATAGACTTTGGGTCTCCACTGCACACACAGGCAAGTACCCCATTCACCTTGGCATGGTTTTGTTCTGGGTCTTAGATGCCTGATACATGATCCCATAGATACCTCATGATCACACAGGCTGGTGTGCTTCTTCCATGTGGGCTTTGTTGCTTCTCAGCTAGGTGGCCGCTTGTTTACCTTCAAGGCTTTAAGACTCCAGATGCTGTATCTTTTGATAGTCGGGCACCATCAGCTTCCTTCACTACATTTGCTTATGCACCCATTTTGTCTTCAGTGACTGTGTTGGGAATGTGAGCATCACAGAATGCCGCATTGTTAAAACAAAGTGTTCTTGTGTTGAGAGGTTTCATGAGTTGGGGCCTAATGTCCATCGGCTACCTTGATGGTAAACATATAGATATAAATCCCCAGATCTAGTTCCCTATCATTCTATATAAATATGTTTCTATATGGACACGACTGTATTCAGACCTCTATAAATGTCCTTTGCCTCCTACTTCTTTACACTATTTCCATTTTCTTTCCTCTTGTTCTACTATGATGTTTGGCCTTCATTCAGGTTTGGCTCTCATTCCTCACTGCTCCATTGCCCTTGATTAAGCCCCACTAGCAATCCTATGCCCTTCTCTCCAATGATTTTTAGTTCACTTGTTTCCTCATGCCTGGGTTAGTTGATCCCCCCTCCCCGCTCTTTTCTCCTACCTCCCCCTCACCCGTGTCGCCCTGGAATCATCAGCCCCGTTGTTTTCATCTCCAAATTGTTTATCCCACCGATCTTATCCAGATAGACATGCAGAGACATTAATAAGTGCAAAACCCAGGCAAAGCCAAACAAAAGAACAAAGGAAGACAAAAACAACAAAGCAACAACAACAAAATCAGAATAACAACAAAAATAAAGCCAATGACCAAAAAGGAACTATCAATAGTTAAAGGTCTTTTTTTTTTTTTTACTTCTAGGAGTGTTTTCAACTCGAGTCGATGGGGTGGCACACTCTGTCCCCAAAGTCTATTTTCGGTATTCCCTGTGGATTTCATTGCTTTGCTCCCCTTGCTCTGGTGTTGTATGCCCTTAGTGATTCGAAACAGTGTGATGGGTTCAGATCAGGCACAATTCCCCACCGTGTCTCCATTGTTGATCCACGTCATGCTATGATTCACTGAGGGACATCATGCCTCGTAGTCAGGTCGGCCCTTTGGTTCTCTCTGTGCGTTGTCTGCGCTGAGCAGGAATATCGTCCTCGGGCTTGGTAGGCCAGGATGTTTTACCCTCATTCTCCATACCACTTTGTTTTTCCTCAGTGCTCTAATCAGAAGTGCCCCTCTCCCCAAGATGTAGCTCCAGTGCTGTCCTTTGAAGTGCATTCTTCTTGTGGGGCGGGTGGTCCATATGGTGGGGATTGGGACCTGCCCTGGAGAGCTCTCTATTGGTTCTCTGGTAGGTGCCCCTATGTTGTATTCACATTATGGCGCATTGGGTTGAAGCCTGGAGTATGCCCCTCTCCTGTGGAGGTCTAAATAATACCCTCCCCTTGGGTGTGTTAGTGCCCTGCTCCTGCCTCCCCATGTCTTTTTCCCCTCTCTTTCTTTCCCCCTCCTAGTTAGTGGTCTGCCTGGATTGGGTTTTGCTCCTGCCATAGTACTTGGATCTCAACCCAGGGATGTATGTATATAGGCACTTTTCCGCTATGCCCATATTTTTTTAAGCTTATGTCAGTGGACTCATGTACTTGTGCTTTTGTCCTTGACTTACTTCACTAAGCATGATTTCCTACAGTTGTTCCCATGCGGCAATGTGCTTATGTGTTCATCACTGCATTTTAGGGATGTGTAGTACTCCATTGTATGTATGTACCATAGTTTTTGATCCATTCGTCTCTGATGGAAATTTGGGTTTTTTTGAACTCCTTGCAATTGTGAACTGTGCCGCAATGAACATTGGAGCACAGATGTCTGGCCGTGGTTTGTTTCTTGCCTCTTCTGGTTATGTGCCCAATAGGGGCATTGGTGGGTCGCATGATAGCTCAATCACCATCTATTTTAGATACTGCCATATTGATTTCCATAATGGCTGTACATAGCCACAGGTCCACCAGCAGTGGATGAGAATTCCTATCTCACCACAGCCCCTCCAACACGTGTTACTTTGTAATTTTTAATTGGGCTATCTTTGAGGGTATTAGGTGGTATCTCAGTTGTTTTAATTTGAATTTCTCTTAGGACTAATGATCAGAGATGAAAATAATGGGAACAATGGTTCTGGGGGGGATACGGGAGACAGAGAGGTGGGAGAAAGGAAATGGCGGGGGAGGGGTGCAGGAACAACCTAGGGACAAGGAAACAACAAGTGAACGAAAATCAATGGAAGGAAGTTTGTAGGATGCCCAGTGGGGCTCAATCAAGGGCAATGGAGCAGTTAGGAATTACTAAACCCAAATGAGGCCGAACGTGATGGTGGGACAAAGGGAAGTAAAAAGGAAGCAGAGCAAAGGACCAGGAAGCAAAGGATATTTACAGAAACCTAAGTATAGATTTGTACATAGGTAAATATATATATATATATAATGTGAGGTGAATATTACTATGTACTCATATCTATATGTTAAGAATTAGGGTTGCAGATGGACATTAGGCCTCAACTCAAGTATTCCCTTAACACAAGAGCACTTTGTTCTAACAATCCAGCATTCTGTGATGCTCACCTTCCCAACTGGATCACTGAAGAAAAAATGGGTGCATAAGCAAATGTGGTGAGGAAAACTGATCGTGTCGTGCTATCAAAACTTATAGCGTCTGGGGTCTTAAAGGCTTGAAGATAAACAGAAGCAGCAAAGCCCACATGGAAGAAGCACACCAGCCTGTGTAATCATGAGGGGCTGATGGGATAAGCAGAGGTCCTCAAACTACGGCTCGCAGGCCACACAGGGCCCACGGGCCACACGTGGCCACGTGAGGACATTTTTCCGGCCCTCATGGTGTTTTTGCCCCATTTTGTTTTCTACTTCGAGATAAGATATGTGCGGTGTGCAAAGGAATTTATTCACAGTTTGTTTGTTTTTTTTAAACTATAGCCTGGCCCTCTGACAGGTCTGACAGAAAGTGAACTGGCCCCCTGTTTAAAAAGTTTGAGGACCTGATAAGGTATCAGGCATCTAAGACTCAGAATAAAACCATACCCAATGTGAATGAGGGGGGGGGCATGGAGTGGAGACATAATACCCATCTGTAGACAATTTTACATCCCCTCAAAGAAGGGTCCCAGGGAAGAGATGAGCCCGTCAGGGTTCCGTATAGCGCCAATGAAACACACAGCTTTCCTCTAGCTCTTTGGTGCTTCCTTCACCCCCTATCATGACTTCAATTCTACATTACAAATTGGATTAGACCAGAGCATGCAAACTGCTATAGATCAGAGGCTGCAACAGAGGGAATCCAGGAGAGATGAACCCCTCAGGGTCAACAAGAAGGGTAGAGATATCAGGAGGATTAGGGCAGAGTGGGGGGAGAAAAGGGGAAATAATCACAAGGATCACTCTATATCCCTCTCCCAGGGGGACAAATAACAGAAAAGCGGGCAAGGGACAAGGGAGGATGATGTAAGATAAGGAAAAAATAATCTATAAATGATCAAAGGTTCATGAGGGAGGGGGAAAATGCAAAACTGATATGAGGAGCTTAAGTGGAAAGAGAATGCTTTAAAAATGATGATGGGAGCGTATGTGCAAATGTGCTTGACACATTGGAGGTATCTATGGATTGCGTTAAGAAATATTACAGCTAAGTAGGGTGCGAGGTAGTACCGATGAAGAACACAGCTCTCCCCCAGATCCTGGATGCTTCCTCCCCACAACTACCATGATCCGAATTCTACCTTGCAGGGCTGGATAGGGCAGAGGCTGTACACTGGTACATATAAGGGCTGGAGGTACAGAGAATCCAGGGTGGAGGATACCTTCAGGACCAAGGTTGTGAGGGATGATGCTGGGAGAGTGGAGGGTGAGTGGGTTGGAAAGGGGGAACTGATTACAAGGATCCACATGTGACCTCTTCCCTGGGAGAGGGACAGCAGAGAAGGGGGGAAGGGAGACTCCGGATAGGGCAAGATATGACAAAATAACGATGTATAAATTACCAAGGGCACATGAGGGAGGGGAGAAAGGGGAGGGAGGGGAAAAAAACAGAGGACCTGGTGCAAGGGGCTTAAGTGGAGAGCAAATGCTTTGAGAACGATTGGGGCGGGGAATGTATGCATGTGCTTTATACAATTGATGTATGTATATGTATGGACTGTGATAAGAGTTGTATGAGCCCCTAATAAAACGTTTAAAAGAAAAAAAAGAAATCCATATTTGTCAAACTGGCTGCAGCGCCAGGCCAGGCGCAGAGGCCGCGGAGGCAGTGACAAGGGCGGCGTGAGAGCGAGGCTCTGGCCCTGCGCAGGCCCAGGCCAGCGGCGGCTGGGAGGGCGAGGCCTGCTGACCTGCAGGCCAAGAGCAAGCAGCAGAGGCGGCAAGGGGCACAGGGGTTCCTGGGAGGCCCAGCGTCCGGCCCTGGCGCGCGCCCGCCGCCCCTTCCCAGCGCCGCGGCAGACCGCGCAACTTGTGGCCAAAGTTTGGCCCCAGCCTCCGGAGTGCGCGGGGCGGCCGGCGAAGTTGGCTGTGGCCCCCGCCGCGGCTCGTGCCGGCCCATGGCCCGCGCGCCCCCGCCGGGGCCCCCGGGCGGCCGGGCTCCTGCCCCCGGGGCCCCCGGGCCTCGCCGCTAGTGCGTCTCCTCCGGCCCCGGGCCCGCGCACGCGTGGGAAAGTTGGCCTGGAACAGGCCTGACAGTTCCGCTGGCGCGCGGACCGGCCGCAGAAGTTGGTGCTGCAAAACTTTTTTGGGGGGTTCCGCGGGAGCCCCCGTGCGTCGGGACCGGATGCACGCCGGCTAGCGACCCCTGGGCCGAGATAGGTACCCCCAGAGCGACGCGCAGTGGGGGCGCCCCGGCCCCGCTGCCCGGGGGCTATGTCCATGGTGGCCGGAGGCTGGGGCGGTCCAGGCGGCGGTGGAGACACGAATGGCGTGGACAAGGCGGGTGGCTACCCGCGCGCCACCCACCGAGGAGGACTCGGACTCGCTCCCGGAAGCCCAGATAACCTGTGTGCGAGCTGGCGGCGCGGCTGCTCTTCAGCACAGTGGAGTGGGCGCGCCAAGCGCCCTTCTTCCTCGAGCTGCAGGTGGCTGGCCAGGTGGCCCTGCTGCGGCTCAGCTGGAGAGAGCTGTTCAGTGCTGAACACAGCACAGTGCCCCCTGGCGGCATGCGCGCATTCCTGGTCTCAGAAACGTTTCTTGCGCGAGCCCATTCACGGAACGGGCTTTCAAATGATGCGTTCCAGCCACTGGCCCAACTGTGAGTGCTCCACCGTTGCCTGATCTGGCAGCTAGAGGTGTACGCTCTGGGTTTGACCTTCGGCTAAAGCCTCAAAACCCCAAGCAAGGCTAATGAGTATCATGCCCCTACTCAAAGCCTAGCACCTCCCCCCTTTTTGACACCACCCCTTTTTTGGCGCCTCCCCTAGTTTTTTGACGCTGCACCTCTTTTATATTTTCGTTTTCTTTTTTTCCCTTCTTTTCGACACTTGCCATCTTCACCACCTGCTCTGATGGGCAACTCCCTGGGCCGTCTAGGCTCCCGGGCTCAGCACCCAGAACCAGGTGCCCAGGTCCCTCCCAGGGCCCCCAGGAGCCTGCAGGTGGCACGCAGAGTTGGCCTAAGGCCCTGGGATGGCCGAGGTTCCCCAGTTGTGTCTTCCAATGGACAGGATCACAGGCCATCCTTCATGCCAGCACGGGGCCTGCTTCGGCGCTCTCTCCCAGCCCTCTGGAGGCGAAGGCCACCGATCGTGCAGACCCTGCGGTCCTTCTTGGGGGTCTACACCTCTGTAGGCAGTCTTCACCCTTGGAGGAATCGCGGGAGGGCTGCACCCCACCGCAACGTGTCCCACAGCTCCATCAGGGCCGTGAGTCAATGGATTCGATCTTGGGTCCCCGAGCAGGCTGTCACATCTCTGCGGCCACCAAGCCCCCGGGGTGTCCAAGGTCCTAGCACAGAAGGGGTCCAGAGGGAGAGCAGGTTGGAGAGGTCCAGGCAGCAGACAGACATCACCATCCCAGAGGGGCCAGCTGGTCGGAATAGGGGCCCTGGTGGCACCAGGAGGATGTGTTCCCTCTGTCAACCCTGGCATGGCCACGGTGCGGACACTTCCTCCTGTTCCAGGTCTGAGTCCAGGAAAAGACACCTCCATCCCAGGAACTCAGGACAAGATGCCATCCCAATAAGGCATACCCCGGTCCTGAGCTCCTGCTGTACCAGAAATCCCATCAACAGTTCCTATAGCTCCTCCCGAGGCTCCCCACCCCTCAAGAGGAGGAGGGTTCCTGCCACACCTCATTCCCTGTTGCTGCCACCTAGGTCTCTGAAAAGAGATCAAGAGGAGACCCAGGAATGGTTCCTATCAGAATCAGCTGTGGCTCAGGGGAAAGGGTCATATGAACCACTGTCAAAAATGAGCCCAGAGCAGACACACACCTTGAGGGGCTGCTCACCCACACGTGAAACATCGGGGCCCAAGAAGCGCAGGTTTCCCCTGCTGAGACCGAGGACAGGGGACCCTCTGGTGCTGCCTACAGCTCCGGATACAGGAAAATCCCTCGCTGAGGAACACCGGGACGGGGACAAGAGGGCTGTGCCCCAGCGCCTCCACCAGGCACTGGATGGTGACACAGGAACCAAGTCAGACTGTAGTGCCCTGCCACTTTCAAGCACGGCCCTACTGCCTGATAATCTGCCTGCTCTTCCAGCATCAGCCCTGCCAGCCACCCACCCAAGTCAGCAACAAGAGACTAGGAAAATGCAGGGATCCCAAGGTCCACTGGTCGAGTGGATGCCTGCTGGACTGGCCTCCTCCAGCAATCCCCTCTTATTGTCACCACCTCGCTCAGCCACTGGCTCATACATGCTGCCGTCGGCCCCTTTCATCCTGGAGGTTCCTGCAGCACTGTCACCCTGGATCAGTGCTGCCTGGTCTACAGGACCTCCATTGTCTAACACGCTTGCTGCCCCTTCACCAAATGTGGGAACGACTACTGGAAGCACTTTTTCTCACCTGCCTGGTCCCGCTGTTCTCTTCTCCACTGCTGCCCACAATGGATGGACAAAGCTACCCAAATCAATACCTGGGTATTCTGCTGTGTCCTCCTCAGGCCTCCCTTTTCTGAGCAAGACGCTAATCTCTCCTGCAGCTGTGACCCTGAAAATGGGGGCTGCTTCACACAGGGCTAGTTCCACCAGCACAACGACAGGCTTGCTCCCCCAGCCTGCTGCTGAGAGTGAGATCAGCCCGATGGAAACAGGTCCATCCCCCCAACCGGGTCCTTCTTCCAGGACCAAGTCCTCCACCAGCAAATCTGCAGACTTGCTCGCCAAGCCTGCTGCTGGCAGTGAGGTGACCCCGATGGAAATTGGTCCATCACCCCAACAGGGTCCTTCTTCCAGGACCAAGTCCTCCACCAGCCAATCTGCAGGCTTGCTCCCCAAGCCTGCTGCTGGCAGTGAGGTGACCCCGATGGAAATTGGTCCATCACCCCAACAGGGTCCTTCTTCCAGGACCAAGTCCTCCACCAGCAAATCTGCAGGCTTGCTCCCCAAGCCTACTGCTGGCAGTGAGGTGACCCCGATGGAAATTGGTCCATCACCCCAACAGAGTCCTTCTTCCAGGACCAAGTCCTCCACCAGCAAATCTGTAGGCTTGCTCCCCAAGCCTGCTGCTGGCAGTGAGGTGACCCCGATGGAAATTGGTCCATCACCCCAACAGGGTCCTTCTTCCAGGACCAAGACCTCCACCAGCAAATCTGTAGGCTTGCTCCCCAAGCCTGCTGCTGGCAGTGAGGTGACCCCGATGGAAATTGGTCCATCACCCCAACAGGGTCCTTCTTCCAGGACCAAGTCCTCCACCAGCCAATCGGCAGGCTTGCTCCCCAAGCCTGCTGCTGGCAGTGAGGTGACCCCGATGGAAATTGGTCCATCACCCCAACAGGGTCCTTCTTCCAGGACCAAGTCCTCCACCAGCAAATCTGCAGGCTTGCTCCCCAAGCCTGCTGCTGGCAGTGAGGTGACCCCGATGGAAATTGGTCCATCACCCCAACAGGGTCCTTCTTCCAGGACCAAGTCCTCCACCAGCAAATCTGCAGGCTTGCTCCCCAAGCCTGCTGCTGGCAGTGAGGTGACCCCGATGGAAATTGGTCCATCACCCCAACAGGGTCCTTCTTCCAGGACCAAGTCCTCCACCAGCCAATCTGCAGGCTTGCTCCCCAAGCCTGCTGCTGGCAGTGAGGTGACCCCGATGGAAATTGGTCCATCACCCCAACAGAGTCCTTCTTCCAGGACCAAGTCCTCCTCCAGCCAATCTGCAGGCTTGCTCCCCAAGCCTGCTGCTGGCAGTTAGGTGACCCCGATGGAAATTGGTCCCTCCCCCAACAGGGTCCTTCTCCCGGGACCACGTCCTCCACCAGCAAATCTGCAGGCTTGCTCCCCAAGCCTGCTGCTGGCAGTGAGGTGACCCCGATGGAAATTGGTCCATCACCCCAACAGGGTCCTTCTTCCAGGACCAATTCCTCCTCCAGCCAATCTGCAGGCTTGCTCCCCAAGCCTGTTGCTGGCAGTGAGGTGACCCCGATGGAAATTGGTCCATCACCCCATCAGGGTCCTTCTTCCAGGACCAAGTCCTACACAAACAAATCTGCAGGCTTGCTCCCCAAGCCTGCTGCTGGCAGTGAGGTGACCCCGATGGAAATTGGTCCATCACCCCAACAGGGTCCTTCTTCTAGGACCAAGTCCTCCCCCAGCCAATCTGCAGGCTTGCTCCCCAAGCCTGCTGCTGGCAGTTAGGTGACCCCGATGGAAATTGGTCCATCACCCCAACAGGGTCCTACTTACAGGACCAAGTCCTCCACCAGCAAATCTGCAGGCTTGCTCCCCAAGCCTGCTGCTGGCAGTGAGGTGACCCCGATGGAAATTGGTCCATCACCCCAACAGGGTCCTTCTTCCAGGACCAAGTCCTACACCAGCAAATCTGCAGGCTTGCTCCCCAAGCCTGCTGCTGGCAGTGAGGTGACCCCGATGGAAATTGGTCCATCACCCCAACAGGGTCCTTCTTCCAGGACCAAGACCTCCACCAGCAAATCTGTAGGCTTGCTCCCCAAGCCTGCTGCTGGCAGTGAGGTGACCCCGATGGAAATTGGTCCATCACCCCAACAGGGTCCTTCTTCCAGGACCAAGTCCTCCACCAGCCAATCTGCAGGCTTGCTCCCCAAGCCTGCTGCTGGCAGTGAGGTGACCCCGATGGAAATTGGTCCATCACCCCAACAGGGTCCTTCTTCCAGGACCAAGTCCTCCACCAGCCAATCTGCAGGCTTGCTCCCCAAGCCTGCTGCTGGCAGTGAGGTGACCCCGAAGGAAATTGGTCCATCACCCCAACAGGGTCCTTCTTCTAGGACCAAGTCCTCCACCAGCAAATCTGCAGGCTTGCTCCCCAAGCCTGCTGCTGGCAGTTAGGTGACCCCGATGGAAATTGGTCCATCACCTCAATAGGGTCCGTCTTCTAGGACCAAGTCCTCCACCAGCAAATCTGCAGGCTTGCTCCCCAAGCCTGCTGCTGGCAGTGAGGTGACCCCAAGGAAATTGGTCCATCACCCCAACAGGGTCCTTCTTCTAGGACCAAGTCCTCCACCAGCAAATCTGCAGGCTTGCTCCCCAAGCCTGCTGCTGGCAGTGAGGTGACCCCGAAGGAAATTGGTCCATCACCCCAACAGGGTCCTTCTTCTAGGACCAAGTCCTCCACCAGCAAATCTGCAGGCTTGCTCCCCAAGCCTGCTGCTGGCAGTGAGGTCACCCCCATGGAAATTGGTCCATCACCCCAGGAGGATGCTCACTCAAAGGTCGTAGCGACAGACACATCTACACACCTGCATCCTGCTGCTCACATGGGTGTCACAGCAAGGGGTACATCCCAGGTCCTCCAGTCGCTCCTTCTGGAAACAATCTTGAGCAGCGGACAGCCCCGAGTGTTCCCTCAGACATCTCAGGCACCCGTCACTGGCAGCACTATCCCTACCAGACAAGCCATGAGCCAGCCTGTGGTGTGTGCATCAGGCTCAAACCCCACATCAAACTTAGCGGTTCAACCTGGAGCCGCTAGCAGGCTGACATCCTCAGCCCTCCGTGGACAGCAGCCTGTCACAACAAGTTCCAAAAGTTCATCCCAGACAGCCAATGTGGCAGCTCCAGCTTCGGGCCCAGGCTCAAGCTCCTCTGGGGTTAAGCCAGTGGGCACCAATTCATACCTTTCATCTGTCCTCAAGAGCTCAGGACAAAGACAGCCAGTTTTAGAGCCCAGTTCCCTCTTTGGAGCAATAAACCTGGGGGCAGACACAAAGAGGCCCCTTCCAAAACGCAGCGGAACAGGCTTGGGAATGAGCACCAGAGCTACTGGTACACAGAGCAATTCCACAATGAAGGTGGGATCCAGCCCTGGCAAGCCAAGCCCTGCGGTTGCAGGCTCTTCTGCACCCACCCTAAAACACCAGGACCCCGGAGCCACAGCTACCTCCAACAGACAGCAGATTCCTGGGAGCTCGCCCAAGCAGGGCTCCTCGATGGCAGGTGGAGGGCTGGCTACCAGTGACAGGCAGGCTTCTGGTTCCAGCACAGGCTCTGCTAATGCTCAGAATCCTGGGCCTCCTCACACGTCCAAAACACAGACCAAGCATCTCTTATCTACTCGTGCTACCTCACCCTCTGCTAAGAAACACTTATCAGATGGCAACAAGCGACCTCACACCAGGTCCAGTTCCTCTGACTCAGATACATGAAGGCGGGGCTAAGAGGAAGTAGCCAGTATGTACTTCCTCCCAGGGGGGCCTTTCTTGTACTCTGTCTAGGCCCTATTCTAAAACCTCCTGCTGAACACGCTGATCCTGGTGCAATCTAGGGGCCAGACATGTACGATCTAACTGATCGAGGAGACCTGTTGTAAACCGAGTCCAGAGAGGAAGATGAGCACAAAGAATGGTCCTTGTGGGAGTGAATAGTGAGCTTGAACTCAACATGCTGAACTGTTTCTAGGTAAGATTACTCTGAGACAACAAACTGGTGTCAACAGTTACTCAAGATCAGAGGTCAGGATGGAAGGTGGAGCCGCAGAATGACATGTGTGCCAAAGCCTGCTCTAGCAGTCATTGGCGAGTCCTGGGAAACCGCCCCCCCCACCCACCCCGCGCAGCTCAGCGGGTGTTAAGCGGGCTCTTGGTCATTTCCAGTGGTGATGCCTCAAGGTGAAGCAATGTCTTGAGGTGAAGTGTTGAGATGTGTTTGAAAACGACGAGCTCTTGGGCGAGGCTGAGGTTTCACTGGATACTCGGCTGGATTAGTGGACACCCCCCATCCCCACGCCACCCTGAGAAGCTCACAGAGGGATGCTGAGGATGCAAGGACATTCTATAACCCATGGTGGCCCTCAGTGACCTAGTTAACCATGTGATTCGTTGGCTACCGGACATGCGGGGGTTTACCAGCCTGGGAGGCTGATCTGGTACAGCAAGCACATGTCTGGGTTGTTGTGACTTGCATTGTATGCTTGTGGGCATCCACCTGGAGTCCTTAGGACAGCATTCCCACGGAAGTTTCTTGGTGGTTCCCTGTATTCGACACAAAGAAGTAGCTTATTTCCCAAAACTTTGTCTGGTGCTGCAGGACATTACAATGTGAGGATCTGTAGCTTAATTTAGGGTAGGAGGAAAACATGTGTGCAGATTGAGAGCCTTTTCATGCTTGTTGACTTGTTGAATGCAAACCAGATTGATTTAAGCAAGCTTTTCCCATTGTGCCTTGAGATGGGGAAGCAAAGTTACACTGACCTGAGGCTGTTTGCGCATGCCTGGGTGAAAAGTCTATGAGGAATGTACGGCCGAGGCCACCCTAAAACAAGGACACACTTCCCATTCCTTAGTCTCTAAATGACTTAGTATATTCTAAAGTACTAAATGAAAACCATTTTAGGAACTGAGTTAAAAGTCATAGCATGGGCTAAAAAGCAAGAGTGAAAACAGGATGATTGGTAATAGGTTTTTGTGTTTTGTTTTGTTTTAAAAGAAAAAAAAGAGAGAATAGTTTTGTCTTCAAGTAAAATGTCTGGTTGTGCCAAAATATAAAGGATAGTAAAGCCCAACTTGAGGGGATGTAGTAAGTTATAAAAAGTTTTTAAAAAAATAAACTTAATTTGCCTTAGTTTTCAATACCAGCAAATACTGCGTATGGTAAAAAGCAATGAGGTGTTTTAAAATCTTTACAGAGTAGATCAATGGTGGTGGATTATTCACAGGATAGTGAAAAAGGCTGGTAAACCTCTTCACTGCAGAATGCCATCTGACTGATAATACCTTGTATTAAAAAAGGAGGGAGAATCATAGTCTTTAAAAAGGTATAAACAGAGTGGACTCCAAACCCTGTGTCATGGCAGGTTTATAATGCCAATCAGTTCAAGTAAATGTTAACTATTATGTGAAATATATTTGGCCAGATAGAGGAAATGTTCCCCAAAACAAGACCAGATTGGGACCCTAATACCTCTGCAGGAGATAGGAGCCTCACCCAATACTGCTCAACACTATAAAAGGGTCTGAAAGATGCAGGGGAAAAAAGCCTACCAATTTGTCTAAAGTCACTAAGGTTAAACAGGGGCCTAAAGAAAGCCCTACTGCCTTTCTTGAAAGGCTGCAAGAGGCTTACCGGGTGTACACACCCATAGACCCCAGCGCCCCGGCTAATCAGGCGGCTCTTGTTATGCAGTTTGTAGCACAGTCAGCTCCTAATATTAGAAAAAAGTTGCAAAAATTAGAAGGCTTTGAGGGTAAATCTCTCTCTGAGCTCCTGCCGGTGGCCCAAAAAGTTTTTGACAACAGAGAAGATCCAGCTGAGGCAACCCGAGATCTTACTCAAAAAATGGCAAAGGTGCTTCTAGCAACAGAAGCCGGGGCCCGCCGCACCTGGAGCCACCCCCCCCCCCACCGCCAAAAAAAGAAAAAAGGAGATTTCGGCCAAACACAGCGAAGGCCCACCCAGCCGCGTTTAGGAAAGGATCAGTGTGCTGTGTTCAAGGAAGAAGGGCACTGGAAAAGCGAGTGCCCTAACCGAGGACAATGGAAACCCAAGAAACCCTCCATCCCTGTCTTAGTGGAGGAGCTGGAGTGACGGGGCCGGGGTTCAGCACACCCCCCACCCCCCTAAGCCCAGGGTAACTCTCATGGTGGAAAACAAACCAATCAATTTTTTAGTAAACACCGGAGCAACCCATTCAGTGCTCACCTCACCTATTGGCCCCCTCTCCAAGGACACTGCTAAAATTATTGGGGCCACGGGAAAAGTGAAGACATATCCATGGTCGTCAGCTAGAATTTCTAACCTGGGAAAAGGAACTGTGACTCACTCTTTCTTAGTCATTCCAGAATGTCCCACCCCCCTCCTGGGAGGAGACCTGCTCAGCAAGCTGAAGGCCACTATTTCCTTCAAAAAAGACTCCATGCAGGTACTAACGGGGGTCGGGGCCCTGCTGGTTTCGTTTCCAATTAAAGAAGATGAAGGATCTTAGCACAAGTAACTCCATTTTGATTTGGGAACTATGTTAACTTCTTGAAACTTACCCTGTACCTACCCCCCCTCCCTTGAATAAAACCAGCATATTTTTACTAACAGCATGCTTGCTCAGTCAGCTTGCCCAACTCCCCCTCAACTCCCAGAAAATTTTAACAATTACTTCCTTTTCTTACAATCCCTTGTGTAAGCATAGTTATCCCCTTTTTTTCCCCTGTGCCTGTCAGAAAGGGGTATAAAAACACTACTCAAACTTCCCTCTGCGCGGCTTCAATAACTCAATGCCCTGAGTTGCCGATCCCACCCGCAAGCTTCTCAATAAAGCCTGCTTCTAAAACTTTCTTAATTGGATCTCTGGTTCTGTTTCACTCCCAAATAAACTTTGCATTATGGTGTCGAGAACCTGGGATAGGTGTGTGGCTCCCCCCTCTTTTGGGGGTCCCCTGAGAGCCCCCCTATCTCCCCCAAATCTCCAGGACCTTCAGCTCTTGGATGCGTTCAACACCAACCTGCAGCTGCCCTGGTGAGTTCCCTTTTTTCTTTCCACTTCCCTCTATTCATCCAAGCTTGGTTTCGGTTTTTGAGCTCCGCCGGAGCCTTCCCATCCAAGAAGCTGCCGCGCCGGGAATTCTCCTTCCGTTGGCCCCAGGGGCCTTGGGCAGTGATTGTTCTTGAGACGTCTTGGCAATCCCTTCCCCACGTCTTTCACTGCTGTCCCAGCCAGGACTCACTTAGGGATACCTGAGTGACTCCTGCCTGGTCCTGCTCACCAGGAAAACCGAAACCTTGTTTTTGCTCACTCCCTCTCCCCCTTTCCGTGTGGCCTTTTACCTAATGCACTGGCATTCACTTTCTGAAGGTCCCACCACTGACAGGACTATTGGCAATAAGGCCTCGCGGCATCTGCCCCCTCCAGACTGGACTAACTCTCAGAGGATTAGCCTAGAGCTGTTTAACCTGGCTGTGTACTTCCTATTCACACCTCTGCAGTGTCTGTAAGCTGCATCTCTATGTCTTCTCCTCCCTCTTATTCTCACCATGGGCGCCGGGCGCCTCCCCCTCAGACTGGACTAACTCTCATAGAGTTAGCCTAGAACTGTTTTTACCTGGCTGTGTGTTTCCTATTCACACCTCTGCAGTGTCTGTAAGCTGAATCTCTTTATCTTACTCTCACCATGGGCACCGGGCAGTCCAAAATTGACCCATTGACTCCACTGGGATGTCTCTTAAAAAACTTCTCCAGCCTGGGGTACAGCCAGACCTTGTGAAAGAAAAAAACGTGTTTTTCTTTCCCAAGTTGCCTGGCCCAAGTATCAGCTCGATAACCAGTTGCGTTGGCCTCCGACTGGCACTTTCAATTTCAACGTTTCACAGGACCTGGACAATTTCTGCAGGAGGACTGGTAAGGATTCTGAAGTCCCCTATGTGCAGGCTTTTTGAAGCTTGCGTTCCGCGCTCCCACCCCGAGCTCTGTGGCCACTGTTCCACCCACCAAATACTGTTAGCGCAGTCCCCTCAGCAGAAGAACCTTAACATTCAAACCCCTGAAGAGCCAGCCAAGCTCCTCAGCACGCCGCTCTTGCCACCCTATCAGTCTCCCCTGCCCACTGCGCCTTCCTGTCATCCGTCCAATAGTTCTCCCCTATCCTCATCGGTCGCCTCTCTGTCCGATAGTTCTCCCCTGTCCTCATTGGTCGCCTCTCATACCCGTTCTCGCAACCCTCCTGCTGCCCTTTGCCCACTAAGGGAGATTGTGGGAACAGAGGGACTCATCCAAGTCCATGTCCCTTTTTCCTTACAGGACCTGTCACAGATAAAGACCCACCTGGGCTCTTTCTCAGCAAACCTCTCTCAATTTATTAAAATATTTACTTACCTTACCCAAATGTATAATTTTACCTGGCATAACACCCAAGTAATCCTTGCTTCTACCCATACCACCGAAAAGAGCGTGAGCAAGTCTCTGATGCAGGTCGCCAGCTAGCAAACAAAGACCACGCTATCAACTCAAATGTCCCCTTGAAGGCACATGCCATCCCACTAAAAAACCCCGGTTAGAATTATCAGCCTGGCCAGGGGTCCGACCTTCCCCACAAAAAACAACCTAATGCTCTGATACCTCATTCAAAGCTTAGAAACCGTTTCCTGCAAGGTTGTCAACTGTGGCAAACTAAGGAGAGTCACCCAAAAGGCAGATAAGAAGCCTGCTCTCTTTCTTAACCGCCTCCAGGAGGCACTCACAGAGTACACTCGTCTAGACCCAGGGTCTAGAAGCAAGGCCTCTATCTTAGCCCCTCACTTCCTCTCTCACTCAGCCCCTGACATTAGAAAAAAGCTGAAAAGGGCTGAGGAGGGCCCTGAAGCCCCTATACAGGATCTGGTAAAAATGGCATATAAAGTTTTCAACGCCCGGGAGGAGACGGCTGAGGCCACTAGCCAGGCGAGGGTCCAACAGATGGTTAGCTTCCATTCCCAAGGCCTGGTAGCAGCCCTAAGGCCGGCAGGTAATCCCGTCCATCGCCGCGTTCCCCAGGGGAGCCAGCACTTACCACCAAGAGCGTGCTTCAAGTGTGGCTGTGACGGCCACTGGGCAAAAACTTGCCCCAAACCCAAGCCTCCTACCAATCCTTGCCCACTGTGCAAACGGCCAGGCCACTGGAAGTCGGACTGCCCAACCCTGGCTCTGCCCCCGGCCCCGCAAAGCCGAGGCGCCGAAATCCAGGAAGTTCCAGACACAGAGCTACAAGGTATGGAGTTGCTGGGATTCATGGACTGAAGAGGCCCTAGCTCCTCGACTCCGGTAACCCTCGCCAAGCCCAGCGTCACGCTCGAGGTAACGGGTGAGTCCATCTCTTTTGATGGATTACGGGGGCTACCTATTCTGTGATCTCCTCTCACTCGGGCCTTACTTTTCCTTCCCAGATTTCTGTGGTGGGAATTGATAAGTCTCCCTCCACCCTTAGGCAAACCCAATCGCTGTTTTGCACGTTTAATAAAACTCCATTTTCGCACTCCTACTTGGTTATCCCCTTGTGCCCTGCTCTGTTACATGGTACTATCTCCCTCTCCAACAATGCTCTCCCCTTATCGCCCTCTTAGATCAGGCCACCTCCACAACCTCATCCCTGTCCCCAGTTTCCAATTTCAAAAACCCACCGACTAAGCCTAAGGTTTCTTTTATTAAAAACAAAACTGGAATTGTTAAGCAGACCCAAGCAGAAGTAAGGAAGGAGTTCAACCAAATGTTCTGCTTCAGAAACCACAGCTTCAACAGATAGCTTCCTTTTAACTCTTCAGTGTTAGTTTAAAAAAGGGAAATTAAAAAAAAAATCACTGAGTTTTCATTGAAATGTATTAGTAACTCTCTTAAAACAACGTCTTTATGTTTTCCCAAGTTCCGAGCTGCAATGAGTAAACTGAAAACACAGTTGCCCTTGTTAAAATAAGATTAGTCCCAAGAAATTGTTTGTGCGTAAAGCAATTTTATCAGGATGTTATTATTACACTATGCCTTTTGCCCTTACCCGTTTGCGCGCGGAACCCCGCCCCCGGGAGCTGTCCGGCCTCAGTCCATTTGAAATACTTTATAGGCGACCCTTCCTTTTCTCCCCTTTCCCTCCCAGTAACAGCCCTCCATTAGCCTCATATTTACCATATTTGTCTTTACTACGCAACCTCCTTAGACAACACGTTAACTCCGTTATCCCTGAACCTTCTCCAGCCTCTCCCAACCTCCCAAAGTCAAGTACACCCTGGAGACACTGTATTAAATCTTTAACACCCAAACCTTTATCACCCCAGTGGGAAGGTCTGTACACTGTCATTCTCACCACTCCCTCGGCTGTCAAAGTAGTTGGTCTACACTCTTGGATATACCTCTCCAGAGTCAAACCGGTAACCAAAGTTAATCGTGATCCCCAGTGGTCTGTTCAGTCTACTGGTCCTATGTCTCTCCGCCTCACTCGCCTCACCAAACCAGCCAGCTAAGCCTAGCATTAACTTCCCCTTTCGCCTGGAGGTTTTTTCTCACTGAAAATGTAACTAACCCCCAATATCGCCAGCATCACCTACTCACAGGACAAAGTTATCTCCTAGCCACAGCTGATTGCCTGCTCGCCAGTTATTCCGGTCCAGCCTACTTTATTTTCACCTTGTTCAGACACAGTTCCAACTCCCCGAATGCGCACGTTCTCCCAGAACCAACTCCCCCCATCGTTTGTTTTCTATATGACCAAACCTCTAACCCCGCTTGTGCACAAAAATGGGTAAAACACAACACAGGGTGCCCCTAAAAGTCCTGCAATATTCACCATGCTCACCCCTACCCTATAACCAAAACCCACCTGTTCTTTTGGTCAGGAACACAATTCCCCTTAACCATCCCTGGCGCGTAAAACAACAGGTAGACCAAACCAGTCAAGGGAGGCTGGTATTTTAACTCCCACAGCACATATCCTAATGCTAAACTGTTCATATAAAGGTCGCTAGCCCAGGTCCAATCCACCATCCACCGTAATATTCAGATCCAGGAACATCAACTCATGAAACAAATTTCTATACCTTCCGATTCTCCCTTCTCCTGGCTCACCCTATTGCAACAGGGACTGACCATTGCCAACCTTGCTGGATTAGGCAACCTTTCCACCTGCCTCATGTGTGCAGCCCTGGAATGCCCTCCTCTAGCAGCAGCCCCAGTTGCCAGCTGGTCATCTGCCCTTAAGGTCTCCACCATGCAACCCATAATTATCCCCAATGTCCCTCTGTACTTCACACCAGGGTACGCACAGGTGCACTTTGGCTACTCCAATGCATCCACTCAACTGTGCAACACCACAATGCCACCCTCCCAGCCAATAACAGCACCAGCAGCATTTTTCTTCTGGTGCAATTATACACTCACCAAACATCTTAACATCGGTAGCAGTTCTGCCCTCTTGTGTCTACCTGTCACTCTAGTTCCGCAGCTCACTGTCTACACCCCAGCTGAATTCCAGACCAGAGACACCCAGACACATAGTCACCGCAGTAAAAGAGCAGTTTTTCTCCCGGTTGTTGTAGGCCTTTCCCTAGCTTCGTCAGCAGTCGCGGTGGAACTGAGTGGCGGCGCCCTGGGACACTCCATCACCACAACCAACCAGTTAGCCGAACGCTTCCAATCGACACTCGATATCTGTGCAGAATCCTTAGCCTCCATACAAAGACAAATAACTTCTGTTGCTCAAGTTACCTTACAGAACCGCCGCGCTCTGGACCTCCTCACGGCAGAAAAGGGAGGAACCTGCCTCTTCCTCCAGGAGGAATGCTGTTATTACATCAATGAGTCGGGAATTGTGGAAACCAATCTACAGAACCTTAACAAACTAAGCCGTGAGTTACAGAGCACCAGGCCAACAACAGATGGAACTTCTCCCTGGTGGAGCACTTCTCTGTACTCCATTTTAGCCCCCATAATAGGACCCATAATTTTATTTACACTTTTACTTTTAATTGCTCCTTGTTTTATCCAGTTTTTCCAAAACAGGCTCTGCAACATCACCCAAGCTTCAGTTCACCAAATGATGTTGCAGCCTCATGAACCCCAATATGAAACTCTCCGGAGCCTCGATATGAATTCCCCCATCGTGCGTCCACCCTAGAATCCCAGTACTCCGCCTTAGAAAGCCCCCCACCCCCTTAAATCGTCGTCCATGGTCACCATGAAGCAGTTACCGAAAGACAACATCGTCCATTTTCCCTATAGGGTGGAGTCTGGGATGAAGGATCTTAGCACAAGTAACTCCATTTTGATTTGGGAACTATGTTAAGTTCTTGAAACTTACCCTGTACCTACCCCCCCCTCCCTTGAATAAAACCAGCATATTTTTACTAACAGGACGCTTGCTCAGTCAGCTTGCCCACCTTCTAGACGCTTGCTCAGCCAGTTTGCCCAACTCCCCCTCAACTCCCAGAAAATTTTTACAATCACTTCCTTTTCTTACAATTCCTTGAGTAAGCATAGTTATCCCCTTTTTTCCCCCTGTGCCTGTCAGAAAGGGTTATAAAAACACCACTCAAACGTCCCTCTGCGCGGCTTCAATAACTCAATGCCCTGAGTTGCTGATCCCGCCCACAACCTTCTCAATAAAGCCTGCTTCTAAAACTTTCTTAATTGGATCTCTGGTTCTGTTTCGCTCCCAAATAAACCTTACAGAAGAGTCTCACCTCTTCCTTGCAGCAGACGCCGAAAAGAAACACCAAGACCCTGGGGGACTCCTGGAAAGATGGAAAGCCAGAATCCGTAATGTGTGGGCAAAAACAAATCCCCCGGGGCTGGCTAAACACCGGGCACCCATTGTAGTTCAATTACAAAGCTCTGCCACTCCAATTCGAGTAAAACAATACCCAATAAGCCAACTAGGCTATAAAGTTTCTGCCAAAAAGGCCCAGCTATGTACAAAAATCGTCACCTACCTGGGGTATAAGTTAAAGGATGGCAATCAAACTTTGTCAAATAGCAGAATCCAGGCCATCCAAGCTATACCCAAACCCACCACCAAAAGACAGGTACGGGAATGTCTAGGGGCAGTAGGATATTGCTGCCTGTGGATCCTGGGTTTTGCAGAATTAGCCAAACCACTCTATGCAGCTACTGGAGCAACAAAGGCTGAACTAATATGAACAGAGGTAGAAGAAAAGGCTTTCCAGAAGCTGAAGACTGCACTGGTAAGTGCTCCTGCCCTAGCCCTTTCTAACCTCAAAAAGCCCTTTCACCTTGTGTGTTGGTACAGGCTCTCAGGCCCTAAAAACGACCCGTAGCGTACCTCTCCAAAAGACTCGACCCAGTAGTTGCTGAATGGCCTAACTGCTTGAGGGCAATTGCAGCCACCGCCCTGATGGTGAAAGAAGCCTCAAAGCTCACTTTTGACCAGAACCTCGTCATCACTGCTCCTCACAATGTAGAGCAACTCCTCCGGGCTCCTCCAGACAGATGGCTCTCAAATTCCAGAATCACCCAGTACCAAGCCAAGTATCTAATGGCAACAGACTGGCTGATCAGGCTGCGCGCCAAGCAGCCAGCTCCAAAACCATCCTGCCTCTGCTAGAACCCTCTAACAACCTCGAGCCTCCCCATTACTCACAAGCTGAACAAGAACTGGCCAAAATTAGCAGAGCTCCTGCACAAGGATTATGTAATTAAAGGACTGTACCAGCTAACCAGAAGTGAAGCTGCAAGGTGCCCGGTATGTGCTCAGGTAAATGCTAACCCTGTCCCAGTTCATCACCCAGGACAAAGATACCAAGGAAAAGCTCCAGGTGAACATTGGAAAGTAGATTTGACTGAACTCCCACGAGCACCAGGCAACTTCAGGTATCTCCTTGTTTTTCTGGACGCTTTTTCTGGCTGGACAGAGGCCTATCCCACAAAGAGAGAAACTGCCCTCATTGCAGTTAAAAAGTTAGTCTTTGAAATGATTCCCAGATTCAGACTCCCTATGTTCATAGGATCTGACAATGGCCTGGCGTTTACTGCCCACTTAACAAAATTACCAACTGGGGTGCTAAAAACCAATGGGAAGTTGCATTGTAGTTACCGACCACAAAGCTCTGGACAGGGAGAAAGAGCAAATAGAACAATTAAGGAAGTTCTCACTAAATGAAAGTTAAAAACTGGCGGAGATTGGGTTAGCCTCCTACCTTTTGCCTTGCTTCGGGTGAGATGTACACCTCAAAAGCATGGTTATTCTCCATTTGAGATAATGTACGGGTTTCCACGCCCATTGTTACCTAAGATTGGAAGTAAAGTGTTAAGCGAAATCAAAAACCATAACATGGTTAAGTCATTACGGGCCTTGCAAGCAGAGCGCCAGCGAATCAGAAACAACGTGCCGTCCGACCAGACTCCGGCCCGCGACGAGGAAAGCCGAAAACCCCTCTTCAACCCCGGCGACCTAGTGTGGGTAAAAAGACTAAGTCCAGGTCAACTAGAACCACGCTGGGAAGGACCATACCCTGTTGTCCTGAGTACCCCGACTGCGGCAAAGGTTGCTGGGAAGAAGGAACCCAAACTAACGCTGGGAGACATCTCGGGACAAGGACTATGTACACCCCATGGGCGTATGCTCCCTTACTAACTAACAACCTTTGTATTTTAACGCACATCATTCCGCAGGTGTATTATCATTCAGGAGAAGGGGGGCGTGAACATCTTAATCTTGACTCTCGCCACTTCACGGGACGTTTCAAACGCGCGCCTGTGCTAGTCCCAGTTTTGCTAGCACTAGGGGTTGCTGGGGCTACCGCACTTGGGAGTACAGCACTAATAAAGGAAGGGGCTGACTTACTGCCCTCAGCCTGCAAGGTAATCATGATCTCCAGGCTCTAGAAAAGTCAGTAACTGCTCTTGAAACCTCCCTAAGCTCCCTAGCCGATAGCGCTACAAAATAGAAAAGGCCTAAACTTGCTGTTTCTTAAACAAGGGGGTTTGTGTATGGCATTAGAAGAAGCATGCTGTTTTTATGTAAATCACTCCGGTGTAATTAAAAAAATATATAACTCCAAAAACAACTGCAAGATAGAAGAAAGGCCCTAACCAGTCAAGAAAACTGGTATCAACAGATGTTTTCAGCCTCTCCCGGGCTCACATCTTTACTTAGTGCCATTGCTGGGCCCCTTATTCTGTTCGTACTTGCCCTCACTGTGGGCCCGTGTGCTTTCAACGCCCTTCTCAAGTTAATCAGAACTCGCTACAAGATATCAAGTTGATGGTTCTTAAAACCAATTATCAGGTTTTAGCAAATAAAAAAGTTAGGGAATCAAGGATTTGATTTAGTTACTAGAAGAGGAGGGAATGTTAAGGCTTAATAGAATAAAATAATTTGTCTTAAGTTACTCCATTTTGAAAAGCTTAAGTGCCACCCCCCCATTCTAGGAGAGGTATGTTATTTTAGAAAAGCAAGTCCCTGTGACCTTGCAAATATCTACTCATAAATGTGAGCAAGAAGTTTTGCAAAATCTTCTGGTCCAAGATAAGCTGAGCAGGACATGCTGAACTACCCGCATCCCTGTTATCTTGTGTAAACACCCTTTCCCATTCCTTGCTCTACCCCCCTCGCCTTGCTGGTTTTAAGTGTATAAAAGGGAAAGAAAAATTTGGCCAGACGCTTCAGCTTTGGACCCTGTGTGGCCATGCTGTAGCCCAAATCCGGAGTTGTCTTCTTGTCTATTTGTCTTTTTGCCTTTCTGTAATAAAGTTTTGCTTTGTTACTTTGCAGCTGCTTGTGGGTCAGTGGTCTGTGTGGGAGCGACTCCGTAACACTTCCTGACGTTCTTGCATTATTTTCGTTGTGGATTTTTGTTGTTGTTTGTTTTCTCCGGTTCTGGGGTGCCTATCAGGGATACTCTCCCACATTCTCATGCTTTCCTCAGAGTTTGTTATATATATAAATTGTCTTTTCTTGGGAGTTTACGTAATAAAATAGGATCCGATTAAACAATTTCTACACATGTTGTTCAATGACATAGGCTACATGTTTCACATTATACCAACTTTTGGGGGGAGTGGAAATGCGCTCCATCTATATTTTAAGAAATAGATTTCAAGGGGAAATGGAGTGTCATGGTTATCTAGTGTCTGTATAATAGAAAGATCATATGTGGAAGACTTCAGCAAACAAATTTATTTTCTCAATGTTTAAGAAGCTAGAAATAAAAATCAGGCAATTAGCTTTAGTTCCAGGCCATTTCTCTCTGTTACTCGGGGTGAAGGACATTCCTCTTCAGCTTGTTTTTGGTTCCCCTTCTGCCTCGGCACCTATATTTCCCGTGTCCACTTGCCTTCTCTGCTTTTTACAATTTTTTAAATAAATCATTTTCTTGGGGCTGTCACACCTCTCATAACAACCTATACATCAGTTGTACTGAAACATTTGTGCATACTTAGACATCATCCTTTTCTAAACGGTTTCTTTCTTTTTGAGTCCTTGGCGTCGGCTCCTCTTTTTTGCCCCTTTTTCCATACTCTCCCACCCTCATGGGACCCTCATCAATGCTAAATTATTATTGTTTTGATATCTTACAGTGCCCGCTGTCTCCCTTCACCCAAGTTACTGTTGTTTGTCCCCGTGGCTGTGAGGTGGGGTGATTATACATTCATCACTGTAGTCGGTTACCAGCGTCTCCCATTTCTCCTCCCACCTTCCCCCTACCAACAGGTATCGCACCTCCCATTCCTGTTCCACATGGATGACCAGTTCTGGATTCAGTATGTCGAAAGATCTTATCTGCGCCAGGGCATATGCTCAAGTGTAGCTTGATTGTGAGTTGAAACTCGGGTCATGAGAGTGAGGTGGAGGGGAAGAATGACAGAACTAAGGAACATTGTGTGTTCTCTCGGTGTTATGCTGCACCCTGGCTGTCCTGTTCTTTCCCTTGACCCTTGTGTGAGGGAATGTCCACTTGTCTCTGGATGGGCTTTGGATCTCCACTCTGAATTCCATCATTTGCATTGTGTTATTAGTTTGGTTTTTGATGCCTGGTATCTTATTCTGTCTTCACCTCGTGGTCACAAAGGCTGGTGTGCTTCTTCCATAGGGTTTTGTGGCTTCCGAGTTACATGGCCGATGTTTATGTTCAAGCCTTTAAGACCCCACATGCTATATCTTTTGAAAGCTGGACACCATCAGCTTTCTTCACCTCCTTTGCTTATGCACACATTTGTCTTGAGCAAACATGTTGGGAAGGTGAGCATCATGGTCTGCCAAGTTAATAGAACAAAGTGTTCTTGAACTGAGGAGTACTTGAGTGGAGGATCAATGTCCATCTGCTACCTCAATACTAAACCTATAAGTAAATATATGCACATAGATCTATTTCCCCATCAACATATTTAAATATATTTATACATGTACACGCCTGTATTTAGACCTTTATAAATGCCCTTTGCCTACTAGTTCTTTCCTTGATTTCCTTTTACTTTCCTCTTGTCCCACTGCCATGCTCAGCCTTCTTTTGGGTTTCAGTAATTCCTCTTGGTTACATTGCCCTTGATCAAGTCCTAACAGGCCTCTTACACACGCCTCGACACTGATTTTGGATCACTTGTCGTTCCCTTGTCCCTCGGTTGATTAACACCACTTCCTTTCCTCCACCTCCCCCTTTGCTATGTACCCCCGGGAACACTGGTCCCATTGCTTTCCCCTCCAGATGGTTTATCCAGCCTATCTTCTAGACATAGACCTGAGGAGATCATAATATGCACACAAAAAACAAGACAGAGCAAAAGAAAGTGACAAAAGGAAGCAAAACTATGGCACCACCAAAAAGCCAATGACACAAAAAAGGGAAAGCCTGTAAATGGTTCAAGGCCTGTTTGCTGACCTTTAGGAGTGTTCTCTGGTTGAGTCTGATTGGGTTACACGCACTGGACCAAAAGTCGTTTGTGGTACTCCACAGGACTTCCTTGTTCTGCTCCCCGTGCTGTTCTGTTGCATTACTCCAGAGTTTTGCCTCGGTATGGTGGTGTCAGATCGGGCACAAATCCCCCACTGTCTCCAGTGTTGTCCCCTGAAGGGCTATGTGTCAGTGAGGGATGTCGTGTCTCATAGTGGGGCCAGCCATATGGTCCTCTCTGTGCATTGGCTGCTCTGAGTGGGGATATCATCCTCAAGGCTTGGTGGGCCAGGGTGTGCTCCACTCTCTCTTCCTCGCCCGTCATTTGCTCCCCAGTGCTCTGATCAGACATGTCACTCTCCCTGAGCTATAGCTTCAATGCGGTCCTCTGATGTAAATTCTTCTGTGGGGAGGGGTGGCTGTCCACGAAGTAGGGATTGGGGCCTGGCCCTCAGACCTTTCTCTTGGTTCCCTGCTTCATGCCAGTATATTGCATTCACATCTTGGAGCACCGGCATGAAGCCTGGTCCCTCTTTCCCTATGGAGATATAAACAATACCCTCGCCTTGGGTGGGTCAGTGCCCTTTTCTCCACTATCCATTTCTCCTTTTTTTCCTTTTTATTTTTACCTTTTCCTTTTCAGTTGGCTACCATATGTACCCCCTGGATTTGGTCTGTCCCATTCCATACTACCTGGACCTCACTCAGGAACGTTTGTGTACATTTGCTCTTGCCCTATGCCCCTTTTGCATTTTTTTAAGCTTACCTCAGCGAAATCGTGTTGTACTTGTTCTCTTGTGCATGGATTACTTCACTTAGCATCATATCATCCAGCTCTTCCCTTGAGGCGATGTGCTTATTGCGTTCATCAGTACTTCTTAGTGATGTGTAGTGCTCCATTACATTTATGTACCACGGTTTTTTAATCCATTCGTATGTTGATGGAAATTTGGGTTGTTTCCAACTCTTTGCCTTTGTGAATTGCGGCACAAGGAACATTAGAGCACAGCTGTCTGGCCGTGGCTTGTTCCTTGCCTCTCTGGGTATATGTCCAGTAGAGGATTTCTGGGTCGTAAGATAGGTAATTTTCCATCTGCTTTAGAAATCACCAAATGGATTGCCATCGTGGCTGTATATACCTACAGGTTCACCAGCAGTGGATGATAGCTCCTATCTCACCACAGCCCCTCCAACACTTGTTGCTTTCTGATTCTTTGAATTGGGCTTTCTTTGAAGGCATTAGGTGGTACCTCATTGTTGTTTTCATTTGCATTTCTCTTATGGCTAAAGATCGGGAACATTTTCTCCTATGTTTGTTGGCCATTCTGATTTTTGCCCCCTGTGAAACTTCTGTTCAGGTCCTTTGCCCACCTCCTCAGTGGGAAATAGGTTTTTCTCTTTTGGGAAGCTAGCAGAATAGTGTAGATTTTAGTAATGAGGCCTTTGTCTGATTTGTCATTGCTAAAGATGTTTTCCCAGTGCGTGGACTGCCTTAGTACCCTCTTGGTGAATTATTTCGATGTACATAGGTGTCTTATCTTCAGTATATACCATTTCTCAATTGGTGACTCCTCTGTATGTATGTCCTTCCCTATTTCTGATAGCCTAAGTATTTCCTGCCCCAAAGTTCTCAGGTGTGTCCTTTTCCCCTCATTGATGGCCCTAATTGTTTAGGATTTTACCTTGAGCTCGGTGGTCTACCTTGAGTTGATCCCTTTGCATGGAGTGAGATAAAGGTCTTACTTCATTTTTCCACAGGTAGATCTCCATTTTTTCCAGCACCACTTGTAGAAGAGGGCATCTGCTTCCCATTTGATATTTTGGGGGCCCTTATCAAAGATCAGTTGTCTGTATGCTGATGATCTGATTCCTGCGTGTTGTTCTTTTCCATTGGTCTGCGTACCTGTCATTGTATCAATACCATGTGGATTTGACCACCGTGGTTGTATAACATATGCCAAAGTCAGGTAAAGGAAGCCCTCCCACTGTATCCTTCCTTTTGAGGAGTTCTGGGCTAATTCGGGGCTTCTTCTCTCTCCATAAGGAGTTGGTAATCAGGTTTTCCATTTCTTTGAAGAAAGAGGAGGGTAATTTCATTGGGATTTTGCATTAAACTTAGATAGTGCCTTGGCCAAAACTGGCATATTCACTAGGTTGAGACTTCCAATCCATAAGCATGGGCTATCCTTCCATTGGTTGAGTTCACCCTTGCTTTCTTGTAATAGTGTTCTGTAGCTTTCCTCATATAAATATTTTGTTCTTTTACTCAGGTATAGCCCTAGTTATTTCCATTTGTGCTTTGCTATTGTCAAGGGTACCACCTTTTGGTATCTCCTCTTCTGTGGTCTTATTCGATGTGTATTGCAGTCTGATACACTTCTGTTTGTTGGTGTTGTAACCTGCCACTCTGCGATGTTCCCCTCTCACTTCCTGCACTCCCCTCAGGTGCTTTTGCGATTTTCCATATATAAAATCATATCATCTTCAAACAACGATAGCTTCACCTCTTCCTTCCCCAAGTGAATACCTTTCACGCCATTTGTTTGCCTTACCTTTTGTGTTGGGTGTTTTTCTAGTAACACTTGTTGAAGAGGGCATCAGCTTCTCATTTGATAATTTTGGGGTCCTTATCAACGATCAGTTGTCTCTATGCTGATGATTTCATTTCTAGGTTTTCGTTCTATTCAATCGGTCCGAACATCTGTCATTATAACAGTACCATGCGGTTTTCACCATGGTGGTTCAATCGTAGGTGCTAAAGTCAGGTAAAGCAAGTCCTTCGACTTTATCCTTCTTCTTGAAGAGTTCCCTGAGAATTCTGGCCTTCTTCTCTTTCCATATGAAATTGCTGGTCAGTGTTTTCCAATTCATTGACAAAGGATGTTGGTACATGTAGTAGGGTACCATTACATTTGTCTAGTACCTTGGGCATGACAGAAATCTTTGCTATACTACGTGTTCTGATGTATGACCATGGGATATCCTTCCATTTCTGGAGGTCACTTTGGAGTTTCTTGTAATAGTGTTCTGTAGATCTCCACATTCAAATCGTTTTGGGCTTTTTGGTTAGGTATACCCCTAGGTATTTAAATTTGTCAACGTATCCAGACCTTAACACATCATCATGGGTTCTGTAGGCACAATTATACAGGGATAATAAGTAAAGACTATAGTCAAGTCATAGAGAATCAGAAGAGACAGAAGATATGTTGAAATAATGGAGTCAAACACATTTCATGGTTGCATGATCATCTCAGCTCCTCTTGGTGGTACAGGCCAGGAGAGAGTGCAGGAGAGATTTACTGCTAACCAAGGCTTATATATCTTTGGGGGTATGCATGGCTCTTAATTGCAGGTAGAGACATACATCACAGAAAGGGGTTGCACAATAGCCAATACAATCAATGGGGGGGATATACAATGTGCATAAGCGGAACAGCAAGCAGATGAGCTGGGGTGACGGCATGACAGGAAAGGGTGGAATTAGAGATATACGTGTGACAAGAAGGGTGAACCATTCATTCATGATGGCGGCCTACCTTGGTCACTCTTGAGTGGCCTTGACCTCCCTGGGCTTTCCTACAAGAAAACAATTTACTACTGCCCTTATCAGAAGGAGGTGGGCCCTACTTAGGGTGTGACAGACTGCACAGTCTGATTCCCCTAGATAGCTGATAACCCTTAGGGAGTATAACCTCTGACCTACTTCTGTTCACCTCCAAGTGGATAGTCACTTACCACGTGTAGGAGGCAGCTTAGTTTGCCATATATTTAGGCGAAACAACTTGGGAGAAGTCTTTCTGTTTCCAACTTCAATTTGTGCTGTATTATTGTGAAGGGTACTAAATTGTTTATCTTCTCTTCCATGGACTATGCTGATGGATATAGTAGTTCCATAGCCTGCTGTTTGTTGATCTTGTATGCTTCCACTCTGCCATATTCCTCTCTCACTTCCTGCACTCCCCTTGTGGAGCTTTTGGGTTTTCTGTTTATAAAATTATATCACAAAAAAAAATTATATCACCTGAGAATAAAGATAATTTCACCTCTTTTTCCTCAGATGTATACCACTGATCTCTTTCCTTTCCCTTATGTTGTTAACTAGGAACCCCAGAACGTTGTTAAATAGAAGAGGGTGCAAGGGGCATCCAGTCTGGTTGACATTTTCAGCGCGATTCCTTTGTCTTTTTTCCACTGAATACAAATTTTGGTGTTAACTTTTCATTTGTAGCTTCATATATAGCTTGTTGTAGAGGGCAAATTTGAAGAATTTTTATATTATCTTGAAGAATTTCCCTTCCATTCCGATCTTTGTAATGTGTTAAACAGGAACGGGTGCTGGATGATATTGAATGTTTTTTCTGTGTGTATTGATATTATCATGTGGTTTTATTCCTCTTTCTTACCAATAAACCTGAATAAGGCTAATGGACTTGCAGATGTTGAAACCTCCATGCATCCTTGGAATGAATCCCACTTGTTCATGGAGAATTATTCGTTTTATCATATTTTGAATTATATTGACCAGTATTTTGTTAAGGATTTTGAATCAATGTTCATTAGAAAGATCAGAATGTCATTCTCAATCCTTGTGGATCCTTCCCCACTTTAACTATCGGTAATCTGCTAGATTCATAGAGAAAATTTGGGAGTTGGCCATTTGTGTAGGATTGTTGTCAGCTCTTGCCTGAATGCTTGCCAGCATTTTCCTGTGAAGCCATCTGGCCCAGGGGATATTTTAGTTGACATTTTCTTGATAACCTTGTCTATTTTCTCTATTTCTCTGAGTCTGTTGAGTTGCTTGTGGTCCATCTGGGAGGGTATTTGTCCATGTCTTCCAGGATGTTGAATTCATTGGTGTAACGGTACTCATAGTACTATACAATTCAGCTTTAAATATCATTAGAGCCCATTGTAGTTTTCCCTGTTTTATCCCTCAGTGGCGTGACTATTGTTATATGTTCCTTTCTTTCTTTGGTTAGGTTTGCAGTGGCCTACCTATTCTGTTAATCTGTTCAAAGAAACAACTATTTTACTGCATTGATTTGTTTGCATTGTTTTCACGTTTTCCAAGTTATTCACGTCTGCCCTAATTGGTTGTTATTTCGTTTCTTTTGCCATTTGTAGCATTGTCCTGTTAACTCTGTCATCAGGATCAATCACACCACTTAGTACGGTGACACTCTTCCTGACCTGTTGATCCAAAGGCATGAGAAGTCCAAAGTGGCCAGGGGGCATTCTCAGCTGCCACTTCAGTGGAATCCGTGCTGTGTTTCCAGGTGGGAGAGTTCCTTTCTTCAGGACCAGGACCTCCAGGCCTGAGGAACACAGGGTTGTTGGGACAGGAAGCAAACATGCTTCAAGGGGATCACTAGGAGTAATAGTGAGTGGTGCCACTCCAGCTTCCACCCCTTGGTTCCTGGACCCATGAATTCTGGCTCTTGGAGACACAGCACCATATATTGGCCGCTGGTTTAGAGCGTATACAGCTTCCTGGAGATCAGGAAGCCCCGCAAGTTGTTGCCACCTACTTGGCGTCGTAATTGCATCTTTAGGAGCCCATTCCATCGTTCCAGCAAGCTGGCAGCTTCAGGATGATGAGGAACATGATACGGCCAGTGGATTCCATGGGAATGGGCCCATTGCCACACTGGATTTGCTGTGAAGTGAGCTCCTTGATCTGAAGCAAAGCTATGTGGGATGCCATGCCGGTGCATGAGGCATTCTTTGAGTCCACAAATAGTAGTTTTGGCAGAAGCATCACGTGCAGGGAAGGCAAATCCATATCCAGAGTAGGTGTCTATTCCAGTAAGAACAAAACGCTGTCCCCTCCATGATGGAAGTGGTCCTATGGAATCAACCTGCCACCTACTTGCTGGTTGATCTCCCCGAGGAATTGTCCCATCTCTTGAACGTAATATTGGTTTCTGTTGCTGGCAAATGGACACTCAGCAGTGGCAGTGGCCAAGTCAGCCTTGGTGAGTGGAAGTCCATGTTGCTGTGCCCATGCATAACCTCCATCCCTGCCGCCATGTGCACTTTGTTCATGTGCCCATTGGGCGATAACAGGGGTGGCAGAGGAAAGAGGAGGACCAGTCTCCACAGCGTGTGTCATCTTATCCACTTGATTATTAAAGTCCTCCTCTTCAGAGGTAATCCTTTGGTGAGCATTCACGTGAGATACAATTAACTTTACTTTCTTGGCCCATTCAGAGAAGTCTATCCACATACCTCCTTGTCACCAATTTTCCAATCATGGTCCTTCCAATTCCCTGACCATTCAGCCAAGCCATTAGCCACTGCCCATGAATCAGTATATAATCTCACATCTGGTCATTTTTCCTTATATGCAAACTGAACGGCCAGGTGCACTGCTCGAAGTTCTGCCCATTGGGAAGATATCCCTTCACCACTGTCCTTTACGGAGATCCCAGAAAAGGGCTGTAGTGCTGCTGCTGTCCACTTATGAGTGGCACCTGCATATCGTGCAGAGCCGACCGTAAACCAAGCATGACTTTTTTGGTCTTCACTTAAAGTATGGTAAGGAACTCCCCAGGAGGCCATAGGTGCAGACTGGGAGAACGGAGGCAATGTAACAGGAGTGGAGACTGTTGGCATTTGGGCCACTTCTTCTTGCAGCTTACTTGTTCCTTCAGGTCCTGCTTTGGCCCGATCTCGTATATACCACTTCCATTTAACAAGGGAGTGTTGCTGCGCACATCCAACTTTATGATTACGTGGGTCAGACAATAGCCACTTCATGATAGGTAATTCAGGCCTCATGGTGACTTGGTGGCCCATGGTGAGGCCTTCAGTCTCCAGCCAGGCCCAGTAACAGGCCAACAGCTGTTTTTCAAAGGGGGAGTAGTTGCTTGCAGAGGATGGCAAGACTTTACTCCAAAATCCCAATGGTCTATCTACGCTGTGATTCACCAATAGGGGTCTGCCAAAGACTGCACACTGCATCTTGATCTACAACTGACACCTCTAGCACCATTGGGTCAGCTGGATCATATGGTCCCAGTGGCAAAGCAGCTTGCACGGCAGCCTGCACTTGTTGAAGAGCCTTTTCTTGTTCTGGGCCCCACTCAAAAATGGAGGCTTTTCGTGTCACTTGATAAATAGGTCGAAGTAGAACACCCAAGTGAGGAATATGTTGCCTCCAAAATCCGAAGAGGCCCACTAGGCGTTGTGCCTCTTTTTTAGTCGTTGGGGGAGCTAAATGTAATAGCTTATCCTTCACTTTAGTAGGAATATCTCGACATGCCCCACACCACTGGACCCCTAGAAATTGTACTGATGTGGAGGGTACCTGAATCTTTGTTGGGTTAATTTCCCAACCCCTTGTACGCAGATATTGTACCAATGAATTTAGAGTCTTTGATACATCCTCCTGAGTGCGTCCAATCAGCATAATGTCATCAATATAATGGACCAGTGTGACATGCTGTGGAATAGACAGGTGGTCAAGGTCCCTTCGGACTAAATTATGGCACAGGGCAGAAGAGTTGATGTACTCCTGGGGGAGAGTTGTGAAAGTATATTGTTGCCCTTGCCAGGTGAAGGCAAACTGCTTCTGGTGGGCCTTTGAGACTGGTATGGAGAAGAAGGCATTAGCCAGATCAATAGCTGCATACCATGTACCAGGAGAAGTATTAATTTGCTCAAGCAATGTAATCACATCTGGGCCAGCAGCTGCAATTGGAGCTGACGATAATCCACTGTCATTCTCCAGGATCCATCTGTCTTCGTTACAGGCCAAATTGGTGAATTAAATGGGGGAGGTAGTAGGAATCACCACCCCTGCATCTTTCAAGTCTTTGATGGTGGCACTGATCTCTGCAATCCCTCCAGGCATGCGGTATTGCTCTTGGTTTACTCTTTTCCTAGGTAATGGCAATTCTAATGGTGTCCACTTGGCCTTTCCTACCATGATAGCCCTTATTCCACATTTTAGGGATCCGATATGGGGGTTCTGCCAGTTACTAAGTATGTCTATTCCAATGATGCATTCTGGAACTGGGGAAATAACCACAGGATGGGTCCCGGGGCCCACTGGACCCACAGTGAGGCGTACTTGAGCTAAAACTCCATTGATAGCTTGACCTCCATAAGCCCCCACTCTGATTGGTGGGCCTTTGAAACATTTTGGGTCTCCTGGAATTAGTGTCAGTTCTGAGCCGGTGTCTAGTAATCCCCGAAAAGTTTGATTATTTCCTTTCCCCCAATGAACAGTCACTGTTGTGAAAGGCCGCAGGTCCCTTTGGGGAAGGCTAGAAGGAAGACTAACAGTATAAACCTTCAGTGATGTAGCAGGATCCTCCTTACAAGGGACCCGGCCTCCCCTTCATTCAAGGGGTTGTGGGTCTGTAAACTGGCTCAGGTCTGGGAATTGATTGAGCGATCGTGACTGTCTATTCTGCTGTTCGCCTGATCTACCATTCTTTTGCCTGTACAGATCACGTAAATATTTAGTAGGCTTCCCATCTATTTCATTCCTAGGGACACTGCGGCTAAGTAGCCAATGCCATAATTCCACACGAGACAGGTTGCTTTGATTGTTATTGAAAACTCGTTGTCTATTATAACCACGCCCACCCTGTCTCCGTGGATCCAGTGCTGACACCTGCCCTCTACCATCACGGGGACCAATCAGCCCCATTGTGGGCAAATGTCGGAGTTCGCTTCGGGCAGTGGCCACTGTTAATCCTGGTGCACATAGAATAGCAATTACAGGAGTCTTAAGAGATGCTGGGGCCCACTTCACAAACTTGTTCCTTATGGTTATGGTAAAGGGTATGTCTTCAGGTCACCCCCTTTTTGGATCTATGGGAATATCTTGATAGATCCATTCTAACATACCAATTTCTCTAAGCTTTTGGATGCCTTCCTCTACAGTGTACCAAGGCAGGTCAGGGTCTTCAAGTTGGTCTAATCTAGGCCATCTGGCAGTCCATGCTTCATTGAACTAACCACATAAAGACTTAGATCCTTTATTAGCCTGTCTCGCAGAGACATTGAAAGAAGAGTCTGTGCTTAGGGGTCCCATATCCAGAAACTCAGACTGGTCTAATATTACATTTCGTGCACCAGTATCCCACACCCTGAGTAACCATTCCCAGGGGTATTCTCCAGGCTTTTGCTTGTACGTATTTGAGAACTCAAGCAGGTCTTTATGTGTGTAGCGCACTTCTTCTTGGATAATCTTCTCAACCTCACCTTTAGGAGGTTTCTGAGACTTCATTTTAGTGACAGGTCTAGTGGAAATAATGGGTGCTGAGGGTGTTTCCTGGGTGCTCTCAGCAATACCTTGCGAGGCATCTTCCTCAGGTAATGCTACTGATGCAGCCCCACCTGGCCTATCAACTTGAATCGTTTGGCTAATCTGCTCAGGTGTTTCTAAGGGCTCAATATCCTCTACTTCCGGATCATCAGCCCCTATGTTCCCATCCCATGTTTCAGGGTCCCAACTTTTCCCAATGAATGCCCTTACTTTGGTTTCAGACACTACTCTAGATCTGCAATTCAGCTGCCGTTGTCATTCAGCCACTCGTATAATGAGACTCTGGACCTGGTTCTCAGCAATGTCAGCTCTTTTACTAGAGGAGAGAAGGCTCTCCTTTGTAGCACAGATGGAAGTTTTCAAATCTGTTAGTCTGCATGTGAGGCGTGCTTTTGAGGCTCTGAGATCATCCCTCTCCTTAATAACACTTTCCATCGTATGAAGGACCAGCCAACCAGCTTCGCTATACTTGTCATTTTCACAAAACTCCTGGAAAATATCAAATATACGATTGCCAAGAGCATCTCCTTTATCCAGCATGTCATCTACTTTAGTTGCTACTTTAATATTATCTTTGCTATTTCAGACCATGGATTAGTACGGGTAGTAGACGTATCCCCGTCAAGACTAAATAGGTTGGAAAACCAATTTAAGAAATCCATATTTGGTGTCAAAGGGACCAGGTATAAGGCATCATGCAAAAAAAAAAGAATATGTGTGCGTGTGTGTATATATATATATATATATATATATACCATAATGAATGAAGGGGGAAGTGCAGAGTGGAGACCCAAGGCCCAAGCGTCGGCCACTGGAGATCCCCTCAGAGAGGGGTTTAGGAGAGGAGATGGGTCAGTCAGGGTGCGAGGTAGTGCCGATGAAGAGCAAAGCTTTCCCCCAGATTCTGGATGCTTCCTCCCCCCAACTACCATGATCCGAATTCTACCTTAGAGGGCTGGATAGGGCAGAGGTTGTACATTGGTAATATGAGGGCTGGAGGCACAGGGAATCCAGGGTGGATGATATCTTCTGGACCAAGGGTGTGAGGGATGATGCTGGGAGAGTATAGGGTGAGTGGGTTGGAAGGGGGAACTGATTACAAGGATCCACATGTGACCTCCTCCCTGGGAGAGGGACGGCAGAAAATGTGGGAAGGGAGACTTGGGATAGAGCAAGATATGACAAAATAACGATGTATAAATTACAAAGGGCACATGAGGGAGGGGGGAAAGGGGAGGGAGGAGGAAAAAAAAAGGACCTGATGCAAAGGGCCTAAGTGGAGAGCAAATGCTTTGAGAATGATTGGGGCGGGGAATGTATGGGTGTGCTTTATACAATTGATGTATGTATATGTATGGATTGTGATAAGAGTTGTATGAGTCCCTAATAAAATGTAAAAAAAGAAAAGGAAAAAAAAGAAAGAAAAGAAAATGATTAGGGCAAAGAATGTACAGATGTGCTTTACACAATTGATGTATGTATATGTATGGACTGTGGTAAGAGTTGTATGAGCCCCTAATAAAACGTTTAAAAGAAAAAAGAGAAATCCATATTTGTCAAACTGGCTGCAGCGCCAGGCCAGGCGCAGGGGCGGCGGAGGCAGTGGCGAGGGCGGCGTGAGAGCGAGGCTCTGGCCCTGCGCAGGCCCAGGCCAGCGGCGGCTAGGAGGGCGAGGCATGCTGACCTGCAGGCCGCGAGAGGCGGCAGCGGCGGCAAGGGGCGCAGGGGTTCCTGGGAGGCGCAGCGTCAGGCCCCGGCGCGCGCCCGCCGCCCCTTCCCCGCGCCGCGGCCGCCCGGGCAACTTGTGGCCAAAGTTTGGCCCCAGCCTCAGGAGTGCGCGGGGCGGCCCGCGAAGTTGGCTGTGGCCCCCGCCGCGGCTCGGGCCGGCCCATGGCCCGCGCGCCCCCGCCGGAGCCCCTGGGCGGCCGGGCTCCTGCCCCCGGGGCCCCCGGGCCTCAACGCCAGTGCGCCTCCCCCGGCCCCGGGCCCGCGCACGCGTGGGAAAGTTGGCCTGGAACCGGCCCGACCAGTTCCGCCGGCGCGCACACCGGCCGCAGAAGTTGGTGCTGCAAAACTTTTTTGGGGGGTTCCGCGGGAGCCCCCGTGCGTCGGGACCGGATGCGCGCCGGCTAGCGACCCCTGCGCCGAGAGAGGTACCCCCAGAGCGACGCGCAGCGGGGGCGCCCCGGACCCGCGGCCCGGGGGCTATGGCCATGGTGGCCGGAGGCTGGGGCGGTCCCAGCAGCGGTGGAGACGCGAATGGCGTGGACAAGGTGGGTGGCTACCCGCCCGCCACCGAGGACTCGGCCTCGCCCCCGGGCGCCGCCAGCGACGCCGAGCAGGGCGACGAGGAGCGGCAGGGGCTGCAGGTGGACTGTGTGGTGTGCGGGGACAAGGCGAGCGCAAGCACTAGGGCGTCCTCACCTGCCAGGGCTGCAAGAGCTTCTTCAAGCGGAGCATACTCCTCAACCTCAGCTACACCTGCAGGTCCAACCGTGACTGCCAGATTGACCAGCACCACCGGAACCAGTGTCAGTACTGTTGCCTCAAGAAGTGTTCCGGTCGGCATGCGCAAAGAGGCCGTGCAGCGGGGCCGCAGCCCCCACTCGCCGCCAGGTCCTGGCGCCGCGTCTCCGGCAGCCCCCCCGGGCTTGGCGCTGGCGGAGGCGGTGGGCGGAGACCTCTTCCATGGCCAGCCAGCGTGGGAGCTGATCACACAGCTGCTGCGCGCCAAGCCCTACCTGGCGGTGGCCGGCCACTTTGGCACGGGCGCGGCGAGCGCCTTCGGCCCGGGCGGCGCGGGCGCGGTGCTGGGCATCGATAACGTGTGTGGAGCTGGCGGCGCGGCTGCTCTTCAGCACCATGGAGTGGGCGCGCCACGCGCCCTTCTTCCCCGAGCTGCCCGTGGCCGACCAGGTGGCCCTGCTGCGGCTCAGCTGGAGCGAGCTGTTCCTGCTGAACGCGGCGGAGGCCGCCCTGACCCTGCACACTGCGCCTCTGCTGGCCGCAGCCGGGCTGCACACCGCTCCCATGGCCGCCGAGCGGGCGGTGGCCTTCATGGACCAGGTGCGCGCCTTCCAGGAGCAAGTGGACAAGCTGGGCCACCTGCAGGTGGACTCGGCGGAGTATGGCTGCCTCAAGGCCATCGCGCTCTTTACTCTTGATGCCTGTGGCCTCTCAGACCCAGCACACGTGGAGAGGCTGCAGGAGAAGGCGCAGGTGGCCCTGACCGAGTACATGCTGACCCAGTACCCAGCCCAGCCCCAGTGCTTCGGCCGCCTGCTGCTGCGTCTGCCTGCCCTGCGCGCCGTCCCAGCCTCACTCATCTCTCAGCTGTTCTTCATGCGCCTGGTGGGCAAGACACCCGTTGAGACGCTGATCCGAGACATGCTGCTCTCGGGGAGTACTTTCAACTGGCCTTAGGGCTCCGGCCAGTGACCGACCTCCAGCGACACAGATGCTCGGGGTCCCCAGGCCAAGGATAGGGACAGCCTCCCCAAGTGGCTAACCAGAACCATGACTAGGGCGAAAGATCATTATGTAATATGCAGTAGCCCTTAGTGACCCTGGTTACAATTTGACTCGGAGGCTACTGGACTTCAGAGCCTTACAAGCCTGGAAGGTTTATTTCAGGCACAGCAAGCACATGCCTCGGCGGTGCTGACTTGCGTTCTGCACCTGGATAGGCACCTGAAGTCATTTGGAGAGGATGTCTATGTAAGTTGGTTTTACATAAATTTCTGTGCTGGATTCCTTGTGCTTGTGGATTTTCTTGTCCTTCTTGGTTTGCTGTTATTTTACTACTGAGTTGGCTTTTGTGGTTTTCTTCATTTTGATGGGGTTTCTTTCCTATTTCTTACGACATTCCCTTGATAGTTATTTTCTTATCTAGTGTAAGATGGTCATGTTTCTCTTGTGTACTGCTTGCCTTCCTCTCCATACAGTTTCTTGCATGTACTTTTCTCCCCCTATTTGCTTCGTGTTTCTCTCCATTGCAGATTGATATTTGTAGCTCTCTCTTTTCAGTCTTGTGTCATATTTGCAGAACTGCTTCACCTTGGTTACTGTCTGGTGGGGACTGCCTTGCTCATTGATCTCAGGTTTATGTTTGCTCTTCCTTGTGATTCTCCATCCATAGAATAGCCTTCGTATTTTTTTATAACTCATTCCGCTGCTTTGGATTTCTGGAATTCTCCTTGACTGAAAATGCCCTTATTTCTTCTTCATATTTTGCTGGATTTAAGATCCTTGCTTGGCAGTTATTTCTTTTAAAGTTTCATATATGTTGTCACGTTGCCTTATGCCTGCAGAGGTTTGTTGAAGGAAAACAAACAAACAGAAAACCACACTCAGCTTAATTGTTTGCTTTCCCTTTGCAGACCCCCTGCTGGGGCTGCTTCCATAAATGTGCTCCTTACAGTTCTGCTCACAGGCGTGCCCTCATGGCTCTCAGATTTTGCGTCCATGGCTTTATTCTGAGAAGTCCACTCTCCCATGCCATTTTCCCTGAGCCTTTGGATCCCTCTCCTAGGGAATGCTACTGTAGGTCTGATACGTCTGCTTGACTTACTGTAGATGGCCAACCAATGAATGACTATATCAACCCCGCAAGCTCCAATACTGGACAGAGAATCTGTGCTGAGTGGGCCATATCAATAAACTGAGACTTATCAGAGTTTATGTTCCTTGCACAATAATCGCACAACCTTTATAACGATCATGACACATAGTCTGCAGGTTTCTGTCTGCACAAGTTAAGGAATTCTAGAATATTTTTGGGGGGTAGAGCATAGCTGTTCCTGGCCCAACACCTGGGCTTCACTTTGGGAACTTGCTATGAGTTAAGTCTAGGTAGAGGTCTGGAGGCCATAAACCGTGGGAGGTGTTTCCTGGGCCCATGCAGCGGTGTCTTGCTCCAGATACAGCCTAAGCACCATTATCGGCACACATCCCAAACTCAGTCATTTGGACGCATGGGGACCCTACAGGACAGAGTAGACCTGCTCCTGTGGGTTCTGAGACTGTAATTCTTCATGAGAGAAGAAAACCTGGTCTTTTGTTAGGGGAGCTGCCCTTGGTTTGACCTTTCTGCTCTTGTGTTTTGTAGCACAGAGGATGATCACTGTGCCATCAGGGCCAGGGATGAAAACACCTTCTTGGTTCGTAGTGATAGATTTCTCAAAACTTACCGAGAGATGTGGGGTATGTACAGTAGCTTTAGGGCTTGCATCAGACATCAGAACCAATTTAGACAACTCATCTTTTCTCATTCTGTTTCTTTAGAACCTCTCCTGGTCCCGTCAAGTCAACTCTGATGCAGAACAACCCTCTACAACAGGGTAAGCTTCCCCTCTGTGTTCCAGAGACAGTAATTCATTATTGCATTAAAATGTTTCTTCCTTTTGCTGTGGTGTAACACGTGGTTTTGAACTGTTGACCTTGACCTTAGCAGCCAATGCATAAGCGCTATGCCACCAGGGTTCTCTAGAGAAGCAAGACCAAGGATACTTGTATGATACATGTATGGACAAATAGTGATTTATATCCACAATTGCCTAAACAGCTATAGAAGCAGGTAAGTCCAGTTTGGTTCAAGTTCATTGGTCATATATAAGCGGGAGACTTCTCCTGTCTCATAGAGCTACGGGAACTGATGGACATGAAAGAGGAAGATGCAGGAAGAGGGTCTCGGGTGGGGAAGGCAGCGCTGCATGAATCTGAGGTGGGATGAATCAATACAAGTTGACATTCCACTGATGGTTAGTGTGATCAGTAGATGACCTAACAGGAAATTGACAAACCAGATGTAGAATCCAGAAGTGGACAAAGGGAAATGGGCAAGACAAAGCACGCTTCTGCACAGGATTCCTCTTATAATAGAGACGACAACCCAGAAGAGGGCTCATGGGACTTACACCTGATTGATAAGTTGGACTCTAACTCTATTTTCACACAAACAGGTCCAGCTGACAGAAATTCTAATGATCACAGATGAGAAAGAGAACGTTCAAATGTGGTGCACAAAAGGAAAATTAGGACCGCCTCATTCCTCATAAGACACGATGCTTTCTCATTGTCTTTTCCGATAAGAGCAGAACTTTGTGTATCAGCAATTGACGCCGTCTGGCACTTCTGAGTGATGTAACTCTCTCTCTATATGTATCTGATGAATCCACAACTGATGAAAGCGTAGATAGTTGATGGTCCTATGACATTCACATTCAACATCAGAAACCAGCAAGGCACTGTGATCTTGTAACTTGGTTTAGTAGGGAAGCACAAAGAGCTTATGTTTGGGTATAAGATCCCATTTGGAATCTTTACTAGCAAGTTAATTGGATTGACCTTATTACTCTGTGTGTAGATCTATTCACACAAACACTGCGAAAGCACCTTCTTTTGTTGACCCTCCGATTCTTCTTTCATTCGTTAAGTACAACTTAACTGTTCAAATGTTCCTGAAATTAGAATTTTATTGAAGAGTATTATTTTTCGTTTTTCTCTCAGCTCTGCCAATAGTGGTGGGTGGGTCAACAAGAAGAAAGTCCATTCGTGCTACAACTCCAGAAATATCTGGTGATTAGAGCTAACTGCATACCTCTGAAATCAGAGGTAAATACTGGTTCTGAAACTTGAGGACATAAACAAGGCTCCTTCTACCAGGAAAGAAAAGAACACACTGCCATCCCGGAAGAGATTGTGGAAATTGTAACGTTGTAGCAGAAGCTTACAATAATAAAATGAAACATGATAGTAAAACAAACTCCACTGGAAGGAAAAAAGCCAAAAGAAGATGAAAATTGATGAGATAAACCAAAATTATTAGAGGAACAATCTACTACGTCCATTTTATTTATTATTTTTAGTAGGTTCGTTTTCCTTCATTTCCTTGAATGAGAGTTTTAGACAGGAAAGTCACAGGCAATATAGTTCAATGCAAAGCAGAAGAATTGTAAGCAAAAACTTTAAATTAGTAGAGATGACCAACAATTCAGTTGTAGTAAGAAGCTATTACCATCCATCCCTAGAAGGTAATGACAATGCTATGTGGTGATGTTACTTAAGCCCAGGGGCTGGAAGCCCATATCCAGTGTTGAAATCATGGGGTCAGAACTGGAAGCATAGCGCTGTTTACCACTAGCAGTCTACACAAACAAACAAACAAACAAACAAACCAAAACATCCACAATGAAACTTGTTGAATTGAACTAGAACTCTAAGAGACTATATGAGAAAGACCAACAGTAAAAAAAACTTGATCAGAACAAACTGTGGGTAGCACCGTGAAGAACGGGAATTCCAGAACACTTCCCTGTGCTCGTGCACAACCTGTGCCTGGTTCAAGAGGAAGTCAGGAGAGAGAACAAGGGCACACTGTGTGCTTTAACATCATCAAAGGTTTGTGTCAGGCCTGCATCCTCTAACCCTACTTACTCAGTCTGTATGCTGAGCAAGCACTCAGAGAGGCTAGATTACCTGAATAAGCCTGCACATCAGGACTGGAGGAATCTTTATTAATACCCTGTGCTATGCAGGTGACAACCTTGTTTGGCGAAAGTGAGGGGGATTCAAACATTTGCTGATAAAGTTCAAGGGCAGAAGCCTTCAGCATGGGTTACAACTCAATGAAAGGAAAACGTAAATCTTCATAACTGGACCAATATGTAGCAGGGGATAAATGGAATAAAATGTGAAGTTGGTAAGGATTTCATCTTGCTTGGATCCATAATCAATACTCATGGAAGCAGCCGTCAAGTGACCAAGCTACACTTTGTTTTGGGTCAATCTCTACAACCCCTGTTTAAAGCATTGAGAAGCAAGGATTATACTCTGAGGACTAAGGTGGGCTTGACCTAAACCAAGGTCTTCCCAATGGTCTACTCTGCATGTGAAAATTGCACATTGAAAATGGAAGACCAAAGAAAATCCAACGCACTTGAACCGCGGTGTTGGAGAAGATTATTGAAAGTATATGGACTGCCAGAAGAACGAACAGACCAATCCTGGAAGAAGGACGGCCAGAATGCTCCTTAGAGGCAAGGATGGTGAGTCTTTGTCAAACCGAGGAAGGCCGTAGACGAGATTGCGAGATTGATTGACAGTGACTGTGTCACTGCGAACTCCACCCTACGAACAAGTGGGAGGATGGCACAGGAAGGACCAGGTGGTGTGTTTCCTTCTGGGGAACTGGGAGTAGGAATGACTTGATGGCCCCTGACAGCAACATCAACTACAGAACAATCTCTCAAACAAGATATTGAAGAAAAGTATAGGTTCATTTATGTAACCTTCAAAATCGGACCAAAATTCAACATCAGAGAGGCATCCATCTACACTCAGTGATTATTAGAAATGGCAGGATAGTGCCTCACTCCAGTGGAGAGAGATGAGGTGAGTGGTTTCAGGAATATTTAAATAAGAACAAATTTTCAAAACAGTTCTTATATATTTTGTTTCCCCTAAGCAAATAACACAAGACAATATTAATTTTATACCAATATGAAAAAATTAAAATACAAGCTCACAGCCTACATATGTAGAGAAATAATTGAAAACATTGACCAGCTTTAGAACAGGGGACTGGAAGTATGTGTGATTAAGAAGGAAAATGCTGATCTTTCTTTGAAGTTTTCTGTTGTCTATGACTTTATTAAATCTCTTCAAATTTCTTTGGAAAAAATGAACAAGTCCAAATAGTTTATAAATAATTCTTCACTGTAGATCTTGAGTCACTGCTACAGTTCAAAGTGAATGTCCAATTCTCTTTTTTCTAAATCGACTAACTTTGTATTTAATTTTTAATGTGTTTCCATTTTAAGATTATTTCTTTATCTTTTAATTTTAGTATTTTAACATTGTATTAACATATAACTCATACATCACACACATTAGTGATTCAAACATCAAGAATTGTGCGATCTTTGCCACAATCCACGTTGGAGTATTTTCAACATTCTTGCATCCATCAGTACTAGCATCCCCTGTCCCCCTGTGTCTTCTAGTGTAGTCAGAGAAACCGATTGAGCTATATGTTTACCTATCCAGAATTTCTTATAAAAATCATACAAAATGGGAAAATATAGCAACCATAAAATAGAACCGAACAGTCTCCTTGCAAAAGTAATTAAAAACTAGGACAGGTTAAAAATGGGTCAAAAGCAAGGATCAACCTTGAAGCCCCTCCCAGGGAGACAAAGAACAGAAAAGTGGGTGAGGGGCGATGGAGGACGATATAAGATTTGGACAAAATGATCTGTAATTTATCAAGGGCTCATGAAGGAGATTCCCAGGGGAAGTGGGGGGAAGAAATGGGGAGCGGATATCAGGGGCTCAAGTGGGAAGAGACTTGAAAATGATGATGGCATTTTTAGGTGCAAATGTGCCTGACACACTGGAGAAATGTATGGATTGTGATAAGAGATTTAAGAGCCCCAATAAAAGTATTAAAAAATGGATCAAGGGGGGAAAATGTTAATATCTAAAATAATTAAAAGCAATCTGCAGCAGGGGTCAGAAAACTCTAACTTATAAGTTCTATGCAGTTCCTTCAGCAAGGATATGTGACTATGATGTAAAATTGAAAATGAAGATAACACCATGATACTTTCATTTATAGTATTACTTAAAATTTTCCTTATTTATAAATATATTTTATAGCTCTTGAATAATTTTTAAATTATTGTTATGTACCACGATGGCTAATGAATATAAAAAAATTTGTTGACCCCTTATCTCAGTGATTCACTTTCCAATTCACCCTGTCTGTGGACCAGATTGTTTACACGGGTATTCAATCAACTGAGGGAATTAACTAGAGGCTCAACGCACAGAAGGTCTACGCAAACGGAGGGGGCTTTCACTGTCATCCTTAGCCTTCTGCTAACCAGGTTTTCAGAATTTAAACTCTAATATAATTCCCTCCTCTAATCTTAGAGTCTACTATTCCAAATCCTTGGATCACACGACTACTTTGGCACTTCACCTAGATGGTTGCTTGTTAAGACAAGTTGTTAAGACACTACATGCTAGATGCTATTGTTGCTGATCACAGGGCACTATCTGATTTCTTCCCCCACACTTTTCTCTAGCACCCAGCTCTTCAGTGATCACTTCATGAGTTTAAGTATGGAGCCACAGTGTAATAACAGTTCTTCGATAAGGGTTTATGGTTAATGCCATATGGAGTAACGGAGACTGAGTGTTTACAGGAGCTGAGACCACCAAACCTTTCTCCTTTTGAAAGGTCTATGGACATAAATTGACACACGTTTTCTTAACTGCCATCCTGGCCACAACTGACTGAGCCCAGGCTTGGCATAATCTGACGTACAGGTTGCTCTTGTCAATTTCTGTGGAGGTGATTCCAACTCATGGCAACTCACATGTGGAGCATAACTGGTCTGGGGTTTTCAAAAGTCTGTTCTTTCAAGACCAAGTCACCAGGTCTGTCTTTGGAGGCTCTCTCCCCAACCTTGTGGCTACGAGGTAGATCATTTGTGCCACTCAGCCACCAAATCTGTAAGTTGGCCAGAAACCCTTCATCAATTCCTTGTGATAGAGAACTGGTTGACTTCAGGCAGCAATGCTGAAGCACAATAATGCGTGAGAGAGGGATGGCTCTGAACCAGCAAAAGCCAAGGTAAAGAAGAGACTGCAGGTGTAGCCCACCAAAGGCTGAGCCCTCTTCCCCACTTGAAACATATTTCCTTTATTATATGTAAATTTGCCTCCCAAAAGTGTTTTTTCTTAAAATCAGCACACTGTTGGGTGCTGATCAGTTCAAACATTTTCTCTAACAGAACAAACAAATGATACACAATTGGTGGCAAGTTGGGTTGCAGTTGCAATGGGGCCCCCAGAGTCCTGAAGGTTAGAGGAACCAAAGAGCTGCAATGCAAATTCTCATGACTGAAAACCAACATCACCGCCATTGAGGTGATTCACCTGCTGGCAATCCGACAGGACAAGGTAGAATGGCCCCTGGGTTCCTGAAGCTGACTCTTCACAGCAGGCCGTAGCCTTCTCCTTCTCCCAGCTAACAGGATGATTGTCACAGGACCAAAGGGGTTTTGTAAAACAAGAATACGAATGAAACGAGAACAAGGCTGGACATACAATATTATTAATAAATCAAGAGATTTTCATATGAAAGTGCAGCACAGAGCTGGAACCAGAGGCCAGAGAGGCACGTGGCTGTTGACAGTAGCATCTGAATGCTTAATAAATTCTAATTACTTAGAGAAATAGACATTAATATTTCTCAGATGAAACGTTAAAATAGCCAAGTCCCTCACGAGGCTCTTGCTTCACTTTCATATAACACACCCCTTGTCCATGATTTTATGAGCTTTTTCTCTCCACCTTCACATCCAAGTTTAACCACACACACAAAAAAATGCCTGCAACTTTAGTGTACTTGACTGGTTTTAGAAGCAAATAACAAAAACAACTTTGACCATGTAATAATCTTTTCAGGTTAACTTTTCTCAATGCTTTTGAATTTAAATGAATTTTCAGCTCGTTATTTTTATTCTGTGAGGCTTTATAGAAATGAGCTAATAGGAATGCCCAGTAACCAACAAGGGCTCTTATTTAAGATAAACTCATGACACAGTGGCCTATGCATTGGGCTGATAACCACAGCTTAGAGGTTCAACCTCACCAGCCAATCCACGGCAGAAAGATGAGGCTCTCTTCCTGTAAAGATACAGTCTCAGAAACCTTAAGGAGCAGCACTACTCTGTCCTCAAGGGTTAGTATGGTCAGGAATGAACTTGATGGCAGTGAGTTGTGGGGCAACTAAGAGCCAAAGGGCCTTTATCTTCCTGAATGCAAAAGCAGGGGAGAGAGAGAGGCAATTCAGTGGGTCAGAAAGCCTCCTGCTTAGGCGCTTTGAAGTCTGTGGCTTGAATACAATCTTCTCCACTAACTATCTCTACAAAGGCTCACCAATTTCTGGGTTAAAAGAGTAACGGAGGCAGCCTCCAAACCTAAAATTATCTGACTCCAGGGTCCATGTTTCTTTCTTTCTTTTAATATTTTTCAAGATAAATTAAGTGGAGATTTACATTTCAGATCATCCAATTGGTACATAACAACTTAAACTACTTACCAAAACACTCAGTAGCTTGCCCTGCTGTCCTCATTTGATTTCTCCCCTCCCTCTTATGGAATGCTATCTTCCACTTCACCCAAGGGAACTCTTTTCTACCCCATGTTGTTTCTTTACTCCTTGATTTAAAAAAATACTTTTATTGGGGGCTCTTGCATCTCATCACAATCCACGATTCATCCAGTGGGTCAAGCACATTTGCACATATACCGCCATCACCATTTTCAAAGCAATCTCTTCCCACTTGTGCCCTTGATATCAGGTCCCAATTTCTTCCTCCTCCTTCCTTCCCTCACAAATCATTGATAAGAGATATAGATTATTATTTTCATATCTTATATCATCTGCTGTCAGTCACCACCCACTTTTCTGTGGTGCGTCCCACATGGAGGGGATTATAGGTTGATCCTTGTGATCAATTCCCCTCTTCTCCCCGCCACCCTCCCCTAGTCCTCCTAGTATCTCTACTCTCATTATTGGCCCTGAGGGGTTATCTATCCTACATTCTCTGTGTTGTGAGTTCTTATCTGTAGCCGTGTGCATGCTCTGGTCTAATCCGATTTTTGAGGTAGAATTGAGGTCATGATAGTGGGGGGAAGGAAGAACAAAGAATGAGAGAGAAATCCTGTGTTTCATCAGTGCCATACTGCACCCATACTGCCTCATCTTTTCCCTGTGAACCCTCTGTGAGAGTGTGTCCAATTGTCTACCTCCGGCCATTCATATTGGGTAGGATTTTGTTCTGGGGCTTAGCTGCCTGATACTTGATCCCATCAATAATTCATGATCATACAGGCTGGTGTGCTTCTTCCATGTGAGCTTCGTTGCTTCTTAGCTAGATGGCCATTATTTACCTTCAAGCCTTTAAGACCCCAGACACTATATCTTTTGATAGCCAGTCACCGTGTTTCATTTTTCCTTCTCATCTGCTTAGTAACCATCAAAGTCGATTCCTTGGGTATGAACGCCTTTGTCTTTTGTAACAGCCAGGGTCCATGTTTTAACCACCCTGCTCATTGCCTCTCATAAACGGACACGTGTCTGAGGAAGGACAAACAAAAAAATTCGTTGTGGCATTTGCTCTGAGAAGGAAACTGGGTGTCCGAAGGCAAACCACCTACCCGGCCCACTGTGCTTTTACTACTCAATACTGAGAACCTAAGTGAAAAGGAGATCAAGAATGTGATCAATGTAAACCCGACCAAGGAGAACACCTCCAAGATATATTGTTACTGTGGAGCAAAAACAGACAAACACGAGGTGAACAATAGTGTGCAGAGCACGTTCCTGTTTGGTTTGTTATTATTATTTTAAAGAAAGGATTCTAAGACAATGTTATCTCTTGGAGGGAACAGGGTACCTGACATGTTAGAAGTTGCTTTCCAGGATATGCTCCTGTATTGCCTGGAATTGTTCCTTTAAATTTTTAGTTTTCAAATTATATGATGGATCTTCCTAATAATAAAACAATTTTAAAGAACAAATAAGTCCCGAATTCTTCTCCTTTGTAGCCCTGATCAACGACCCCTCATCTCTCAGAGACTCAGTGTCTTCACCTGTGAAACGGGAGCAACACTGCTTCTTGTAAGATCGCTGTGAGAATAAGCGAGACCCCATGTACGAAGCGTCGGCCCCACGAAGAGGTTCCCTATGTCACTGAAATCTCATTCAACTTCATTAAAACAGCAAACAATTTCAGAAAGAACCAGGAAGACACTAAGTTACCATGGTCTCATGACAAGACTATTATCAATGTTTCCCAGTGACTAGGAAGCCAGGATGCCCCAGCCCCGAGTCCCATCTTGTGGAACAGCACTGACCTAGGAGGCAGAGGGTCCCATGTGGCCAAGACTTGCTGCTTTGGATCAGGATGCTCAGTCCCAGCAGTTAGCTGCAGCTGCAATGACAACAGAAACCAGCTCCTTGAGCGCCAACACAGCCCTGCAAGATGAGTAGTGTCCTGTGATGCATAATGGTGGTGCCGGGAAGAGGAATGCCTTCTGAAGGGGTAGGAACTAGTCCTGGTCTGGTTTTGGTGTCTGAACCATAAATAATCTGGTAATTGCTCCTTCTCTTCTATTTTCTGGTAGAGATTGAACTTAGTCTCAGAGCTGGTCTGACACTAAGTCTATGAACTGCTGGTTAGAAAACAGACTGTCAATAGGACCCAGGAATCCCATTGCTAGATATATATTCCAGATTGAAATAAATCAACCCTAGAGGAACATTATTAGATGATACGTTATAAAAAGGAAAGCTTTTCACACTCAAAGAATCACTTTCAAGTGTTGCTAGGGTTAAAAGTGGTGGGAATGCAAATTACAAACGAGAGGTTATGCTTATATAAACTTGGGTGAAGGAGAAGACAAGATACAATTAAGAGTGAAGTCAGCCAAAGTGATGGAGTCAAGAGAAAACACTGGCAGGAGTGCAACAGTTAACAGTAATAGAGGGACATTGTTATATACATCATTCAACTATAGTGATTTCCCAGTAAATGCATGGATCAACACACATGGGGAAACCAGTGTGGAGGGAGAGTAGGATTGTACATACGTGCTTACATATATTTGACAGATACTTCTACATGTATACATACCTTTACTGAAAATGTATCCATGGGGGAAACCAAGAGCAACAGGCATAGCAAACTTGACAATGTTCTACATCCTACTTTGGTGAAGAGTGACTGGGGTCTTCATAGCTGGAGAGCAGCAACTGAAGTGTCATGATCGGTTTCTCCTCATCTCCAGGTAAGGATACTAAAGAAAACTGAAGATGTAGAGAAACAATTACCCCAATGGAGTAAAGGCCCAGAACATCAGCTTTCTCATCTCTGAATCCAGAAGAATTAGATGATGTCCTGCCAGCACAACAAACTGCCTGGAAGGAATTACAGACAAGGTCCTCGACAGACCGAGATACAAATGTGAAATAAAACTAACGATCACAAACAAACACAGGAAACAGGCTTACTTCTTGGATAAAGAGTACTGAAGCCCCAGGACTATGGAGATTATGCTCCTTAGAAATCCTTGAGGTCTACAGCGGATTTTCCTCGTGTGCCTCCATTTTTAACGAAATAAAACAAAACAAACTTGCTGCCATCAAGTCAATTCTCACTCATAGTGACCCAGTAGGGCAGGGTAGAACTGCTCTGTGAATTTCCAAGTGTAACTCTTTATAGGAGTAGAAAGCCCTTCTTTACCCCTAGTGGTCCCAAACTGCTGGCCTTGTAGATGGCAACCCAAGGCATAACCATGGCCGTTCGCAATCCTTGATATCTGGAACAGGCTCGATTTTTAGCCAAATAAAAATAGGTCTCAATGGGGTCACAATAATTTCAGGGAAGTAGGGCTTCTATTGGCTAATCAACGACGTGAGGTCAAAATGTCAGCATTTACACAGAGACAAAGTTCAGAAGGGCTAGGAAAGCGGAGGAATGTAAATTCAAACGAGAGATGAATTGGCAAAAGTGAATTTACAGTGTGGTGATTACAATCAATGACAGGACACAGAATGCATATCAACTGTAAAGTGGGACACTAATTTGCCCTGTAAACCTTCACTCAGTCATAATAAAATCACACACACATGTTCCTGCACACACACACAAACACACACACCACAATCAGATAGTCAATGGTGTCCTGGGTCAACAGAGCATAGGGAGGTCAGGTCAATTCTGAGCAGGACTGTGCCTTATCACCTGACTTGAAGGACTTTTCACATCTCATCTTTTGGACGATCACGAAGAGTGTCCAAGATCCCTGAAGACAAGTTGGTGCATAAGCACATAATGGTGCATAAGCACATAGGAAATGTGGTGAAGGAAGCTGATGATGCCTGGCTATCAAAAGATATAGCATCTGGGGTCTTAAAGGCTGGTAATTAAACAAGCAGCCATCTAGCATGGAAGAGACAAAGCCCCCATGGAAGAAACACACCAGCCTGTGTGACCATGAGATGTCGAAGGGAGGAGGTAACAAAAGTTCAGAAACACACGTCCAACTTGATGTGAAGCGGCATGGATGCCCTAGAGATGCAAAACTCACCTGTCCAGTAGTAATCCCACAGTACCACTCAGAAGGAGACACTCAAAGGGGAAAGGATGATTAAGTCAGGAGAAGGTATGGTACTCATGAACCACGTGCTTATCCACCGGTTCGTTAATATTTCCTTCCCTTAGAGGACAGGCTGTGATTTGTTTTACCTCGTTAATCATGTTAGATTCGTGTATGTTCATTTGTGCATTTAAGATCCTTCGGTACATGAAGCTCAGGGTAGGTGACGCTGCAGAAAATGTTACCCGAGTAATGGTTTTCTAAGGGTAAAGGAGGGGGCGGGCATGAAGGAGAGGAGTTTGGAGCAGATAGCATTGATGATTGTATGACCCCACTGGATGGGATTGAACAACAGAATTGTATATAAGTAGACATTGGATTTTAGAAGATATTTCAATAGAACTATTATTTTTTTTTAAAGCAGCATATTGTCCAAATGGATTTGCCTCCACTGTGGTCCTCATCAGAGTTTCTCAAAAGCAACGACAACAACAACAAAATACACAATAAAGAGAACTTAGTCTGGAGATCTAAAGCTGTGGTTCCCAGATTGGGACAAACGGCCCCGAGTAGATGTTGTAACTGTTTAGGGAACCTCAAAAGCAGATGGCTATGTTTTGTCTCGGATTGTGGCCTCTAGTAGAAATGTTTATAATGGCCAGGGGAGGCTGGGACACATTTAGTATTTTTCTGAAAATTTGGCAGTAGGCCAAAGTCCTTTGGGAACCTCTGACCTAAATGAAGGAAAGCATCACAGCAATGTACAGCAATCACAGTATGGCAAGCTGACAGAAAAATCGTGGCTTGGAGTTCTAGTCTCCCCAATCGTGAGAAAGTAAATTTGTTTATGAAAGCGATCAACCACTGTGGTATTTGTGTTATAGTAGAAGTAGATAAGATATTTACTGTCTTAAGAATCAAGTGGAGTTCTTATTAATACATACGTTTCCAACCCTGGTTTTCACCTTTTTGAAGAACAGGATCTTGGAAAACAGTCTATCTAAATTCACTAGCAATCAAATTATGTCACAAAATGTCATGGTGAAGTCTCATTGATAGTTAGGATCCAAGGACAACGAAAGCTATAATCTCACTGCCATCGAGTGGATTCCCACTCCCAGCAGCCCTGCGACAAGACAGCACTGCCCCTGTGTGTTTCCAAGACCGTAAATCTCTGTGGGAGTCGAAACCCTCGTCTTTCTCCCTCTGAGTGGATGATGGTTTCAAAGTGCTGACCTTGTGGTTAGCAGCCCAGTGCATAACTACAACGCCACTAGGGTGCCTGATGGGGCAATAAAGGTTAGGTATAGAGGCTAGGAGGGAAAGCAACCACAAGACGGTTCATTATTACTGCAAGATGGTCCATTATTAAGCTGACCACAGTTTCACAAGAAAACTTGTCTGCTTGTCCAATTCCACAAGAGTATTCCACAGAAAAGTTTTGCCAAATGAACCATTATTTTTTTGAATGGTTATCTAAGTGGTGAAAGGTAAGGAGATTATTTACTGTCTTCTTCTTATATCTCCTCTTTTGCTGGTTAACGTTTTCTTACGAGGGATTAGCTCTGTCATGACCTGAGATTCTTGTCTATCCCTATTGAGGGGGAAGCCCAGTTCTCACAGACTCATTAAATCAGGGTGGTAGCAGAAGAGCAATTCCCCCAATGCAGGCAGAAGATATTTGAAGATTTTGAATTTGAAAAGCAAGGGCAAAAGTGGACATTCAATATATTTAAGAACCAATAGCAAGTCCTAATTAAAATGAGACACTAATGTAGAAAAAACCTCCAGTCCATTAAAAAAGACCTGACATACCAAATTTATAGAAACGGAGAAACCTTTAAGAGTGTCACTCAAAGACACCCTTTATTGTGGAACTAAAGCCGCCCCATGGTTGGTAGTTCAAAGTCACCAGCAGCTTGGGAGAAAGCTGGAGCTTTCTACTCCTGTAAACAGTTGCAGCATTAAATCCACAGGGGTCGCTACGAGTCAGCATTGACTTGATAGCACTGAGTGACAAAGCCACTCCCAGAGGTCACCCTTCAGCCGAGCAGTGGATTGGCCTGTAGAATATACAAAACCCAGGAGGCAGGTAATATTGGTAACATGTTTCTTCAACAACACCCGGTACCCTCTAAACAACATATAAGGAAGTTTAAACAATTCCTTTTTAATCATTAAAAATCTGATACTGCTATTGGCGTCATTCATAAAATGCCAATTAGTTCTGAGTACATCTCGAGCATGTTATTGTTGCCAATCCCTCCAGCCTCTTGTTTAGAAACATGGCATTTTATATGTATCCTAGAGGTTAGCTGAATGAAGTCCAGAAAGCAGAATTCCGGGAGGAAACTGTTGTCATGAATCCAAACCATTTCAAATTCCCAAAAGCAGCCAGGAAGAAAGATTCAGATTGCTGATGATCCAGCCTAATAGACAACATCATGACAACACAAGAAAGATTGAAGTTATCCACAGTTTCATTTTACTTACATCTAGAATCAGTGCCCGTGCAAGCAGCAGTCAAGAAACATCAGTAATAAGATCACACAAAAACAACCAATCACATGGAAATTGAACAACACATTACTTAAAATCCACTGGGTAATTAAAGAAACTAATGGCAATTAATAGTAATAAATGCACATATCAAAAAAGAACACTACAAAATCAACACTTTATCTGAAAACCTATATCAATTAGAATAATAACAGCAAAACCCTTAGTCAACAGAAGAAAAGAAATGATAAACATAGGAACAGAAATAAATGATTCAGAAAATAATAAAATAAATAAATGAGGCAAGAAGTAGTTCAGTTAAAAGAATTTTATTTTATTTTTTATGAATCAATGGATGAGGGGGATCTTACCGGTCTGATAGCAATAGATACATTAATTGCATCAAGCACATTCATACATATGTTGCTGCCATCCTTTTCAAAACATTTTCCTTCTACTTGAGCCTTTGGTATCAGCTTCTCTTTTTCCCTCCCTATCACACCCTCCCTTCCTCATGAATATTTGATAAATTATTGTGTTCATATCTTTTAAAAAATTAAATACTTTAATTGGGGGCTCTTACCTCTCTTCTCACAGTCTGTACATTCTTCCATTGTTGTCAAGCACACGTATACATATGTTGTCATCACCATTTTCAAAGCATTTTCTCTCTCTTGAGCCCTTGATATCAGCTCCTCATTATCCCCATCCCTTCCTTCCTTATGAACCTTTGATAAGTTATAGATTATTATTTTCATATCTTACATTGTCCTCCGTCACCGTTCACCCATTTTTCTGTGGTTTGTCCCCCTGGGAGGGGGTTAAAGGTTGATCCTTGTGCTTGATTCCCCCTTTCTTCCCCCACTTTCCCCTTATTCTCTTGGTAGCTCTATTCTCATTGTTGGTCTTGTGGGCTTTATCTCTCCCAAATTCCCTGTGTTGCCAGTTCTTATCTGTAGCACCGAACATGTTCTGGTCGAGTCTGATTTGTAAGGGATAATTGACATGATAGTGGGGTGGAGGAAGCATTAACGAGCTAGAGGAAAATTGTATGTTTCATCAGTGCTATACTGTGCCCTGACTGGCCCATCTCTTGCTTATGACCCTTATGTAAGGGTATGTCCAATTATCTACAGATAGACTTTGGGTCTCCACTGCACACACAGGCAAGTACCCCATTCACCTGGGCATGGTTTTGTTCTGGGTCTTAGATGCCTGATACATGATCCCATAGATACCTCATGATCACACAGGCTGGTGTGCTTCTTCCATGTGGGCTTTGTTGCTTCTCAGCTAGGTGGCCGCTTGTTTACCTTCAAGGCTTTAAGACTCCAGATGCTGTATCTTTTGATAGTCGGGCACCATCAGCTTCCTTCACTACATTTGCTTATGCACCCATTTTGTCTTCAGTGACTGTGTTGGGAATGTGAGCATCACAGAATGCCGCATTGTTAAAACAAAGTGTTCTTGTGTTGAGAGGTTTCATGAGTTGGGGCCTAATGTCCATCGGCTACCTTGATGGTAAACATATAAATATAAATCCCCAGATCTAGTTCCCTATCATTCTATATAAATATGTTTCTATATTGACACGACTGTATTCAGACCTCTATAAATGTCCTTTGCCTCCTACTTCTTTACACTATTTCCATTTTCTTTCCTCTTGTTCTACTATGATGTTTGGCCTTCATTCAGGTTTGGCTCTCATTCCTCACTGCTCCATTGCCCTTGATTAAGCCCCACTAGCAATCCTATGCCCTTCTCTCCAATGATTTTTAGTTCACTTGTTTCCTCATGCCTGGGTTAGTTGATGCCCCCTCCCCGCTCTTTTCTCCTACCTCCCCCTCACCCGTGTCGCCCTGGAATCATCAGCCCCGTTGTTTTCATCTCCAAATTGTTTATCCCACCGATCTTATCCAGATAGACATGCAGAGACATTAATAAGTGCAAAACCCAGGCAAAGCCAAACAAAAGAACAAAGGAAGACAAAAACAACAAAGCAACAACAACAAAATCAGAATAACAACAAAAATAAAGCCAATGACCAAAAAGGAACTATCAATAGTTAAAGGTCTTTTTTTTTTTTTTTTTTACTTCTAGGAGTGTTTTCAACTCGAGTCGATGGGGTGGCACACTCTGTCCCCAAAGTCTATTTTCGGTATTCCCTGTGGATTTCATTGCTTTGCTCCCCTTGCTCTCGTCTTGTATGCCCTTAGTGATTCGAAACAGTGTGATGGGTTCAGATCAGGCACAATTCCCCACCGTGTCTCCATTGTTGATCCACGTCATGCTATGATTCACTGAGGGACATCATGCCTCGTAGTCAGGTCGGCCCTTTGGTTCTCTCTGTGCGTTGTCTGCGCTGAGCAGGAATATCGTCCTCGGGCTTGGTAGGCCAGGATGTTTTACCCTCATTCTCCATACCACTTTGTTTTTCCTCAGTGCTCTAATCAGAAGTGCCCCTCTCCCCAAGATGTAGCTCCAGTGCTGTCCTTTGAAGTGCATTCTTCTTGTGGGGCGGGTGGTCCATATGGTGGGGATTGGGACCCGCCCTGCAGAGCTCTCTATTGGTTCTCTGGTAGGTGCCCCTATGTTGTATTCACATTATGGCGCATTGGGTTGAAGCCTGGAGTATGCCCCTCTCCTGTGGAGGTCTAAATAATACCCTCCCCTTGGGTGTGTTAGTGCCCTGCTCCTGCCTTCCCATGTCTTTTTCCCCTCTCTTTCTTTCCCCCTCCTAGTTAGTGGTCTGCCTGGATTGGGTTTTGCTCCTGCCATAGTACTTGGATCTCAACCCAGGGATGTATGTATATAGGCACTTTTCCGCTAGGCCCATATTTTTTTAAGCTTATGTCAGTGGACTCATGTACTTGTGCTTTTGTCCTTGACTTACTTCACTAAGCATGATTTCCTACAGTTGTTCCCATGCGGCAATGTGCTTATGTGTTCATCACTGCATTTTAGGGATGTGTAGTACTCCATTGTATGTATGTACCATAGTTTTTGATCCATTCGTCTCTGATGGAAATTTGGGTTTTTTTGAACTCCTTGCAATTGTGAACTGTGCCGCAATGAACATTGGAGCACAGATGTCTGGCCGTGGTTTGTTTCTTGCCTCTTCTGGTTATGTGCCCAATAGGGGCATTGGTGGGTCGCATGATAGCTCAATCACCATCTATTTTAGATACTGCCAAATTGATTTCCATAATGGCTGCACATAGCCACAGGTCCACCAGCAGTGGATGAGAATTCCTATCTCACCACAGCCCCTCCAACACGTGTTCCTTTGTAATTTTTAATTGGGCTATCTTTGAGGGTATTAGGTGGTATCTCAGTTGTTTTAATTTGCATTTCTCTTAGGACTAATGATCAGAGATGAAACTAATGGGAACAATGGTTCTGGGGGGGATACGGGAGACAGAGAGGGGGGAGAAAGGAAATGGCGGGGGAGGGGTGGAGGAACAACCTAGGGACAAGGAAACAACAAGTGAACGAAAATCAATGGAAGGAAGTTTGTAGGATGCCCAGTGGGGCTCAATCAAGGGCAATGGAGCAGTTAGGAATTACTAAACCCAAATGAGGCCGAACGTGATGGTGGGACAAAGGGAAGTAAAAAGGAAGCAGAGCAAAGGACCAGGAAGCAAAGGATATTTACAGAAACCTAAGTATAGATTTGTACATAGGTAAATATATATATATATATAATGTGAGGTGAATATTACTATGTACTCATATCTATATGTTAAGAATTAGGGTTGCAGATGGACATTAGGCCTCAACTCAAGTATTCCCTTAACACAAGAGCACTTTGTTCTAACAATCCAGCATTCTGTGATGCTCACCTTCCCAACTGGATCACTGAAGAAAAAATGGGTGCATAAGCAAATGTGGTGAGGAAAACTGATCGTGTCGTGCTATCAAAACTTATAGCGGCTAGGGTCTTAAAGGCTTGAAGATAAACAGAAGCAGCAAAGCCCACATGGAAGAAGCACACCAGCCTGTGTAATCATGAGGGGCTGATGGGATAAGCAGAGGTCCTCAAACTACGGCTCGCAGGCCACACAGGGCCCACGGGCCACACGTGGCCACGTGAGGACATTTTTCCGGCCCTCATGGTGTTTTTGCCCCATTTTGTTTTCTACTTCGAGATAAGATATGTGCGGTGTGCAAAGGAATTTATTCACAGTTTGTTTGTTTTTTTTAAACTATAGCCTGGCCCTCTGACAGGTCTGACAGAAAGTGAACTGGCCCCCTGTTTAAAAAGTTTGAGGACCTGATAAGGTATCAGGCATCTAAGACTCAGAATAAAACCATACCCAATGTGAATGAGGGGGGGGGCATGGAGTGGAGACATAATACCCATCTGTAGACAATTTTACATCCCCTCAAAGAAGGGTCCCAGGGAAGAGATGAGCCCGTCAGGGTTCCGTATAGCGCCAATGAAACACACAGCTTTCCTCTAGCTCTTTGGTGCTTCCTTCACCCCCTATCATGACTTCAATTCTACATTACAAATTGGATTAGACCAGAGCATGCAAACTGCTATAGATCAGAGGCTGCAACAGAGGGAATCCAGGAGAGATGGACCCCTCAGGGTCAACAAGAAGGGTAGAGATATCAGGAGGATTAGGGCAGAGTGGGGGGAGAAAAGGGGAAATAATCACAAGGATCACTCTATATCCCTCTCCCAGGGGGACAAATAACAGAAAAGCGGGCAAGGGACAAGGGAGGATGATGTAAGATAAGGAAAAAATAATCTATAAATGATCAAAGGTTCATGAGGGAGGGGGAAAATGCAAAACTGATATGAGGAGCTTAAGTGGAAAGAGAATGCTTTAAAAATGATGATGGGAGCGTATGTGCAAATGTGCTTGACACATTGGAGGTATCTATGGATTGCGTTAAGAAATATTACAGCTAAGTAGGGTGCGAGGTAGTACCGATGAAGAACACAGCTCTCCCCCAGATCCTGGATGCTTCCTCCCCACAACTACCATGATCCGAATTCTACCTTGCAGGGCTGGATAGGGCAGAGGCTGTACACTGGTACATATAAGGGCTGGAGGTACAGAGAATCCAGGGTGGAGGATACCTTCAGGACCAAGGTTGTGAGGGATGATGCTGGGAGAGTGGAGGGTGAGTGGGTTGGAAAGGGGGAACTGATTACAAGGATCCACATGTGACCTCTTCCCTGGGAGAGGGACAGCAGAGAAGGGGGGAAGGGAGACTCCGGATAGGGCAAGATATGACAAAATAACGATGTATAAATTACCAAGGGCACATGAGGGAGGGGAGAAAGGGGAGGGAGGGGAAAAAAACAGAGGACCTGGTGCAAGGGGCTTAAGTGGAGAGCAAATGCTTTGAGAACGATTGGGGCGGGGAATGTATGCATGTGCTTTATACAATTGATGTATGTATATGTATGGACTGTGATAAGAGTTGTATGAGCCCCTAATAAAACGTTTAAAAGAAAAAAAAGAAATCCATATTTGTCAAACTGGCTGCAGCGCCAGGCCAGGCGCAGAGGCCGCGGAGGCAGTGACAAGGGCGGCGTGAGAGCGAGGCTCTGGCCCTGCGCAGGCCCAGGCCAGCGGCGGCTGGGAGGGCGAGGCCTGCTGACCTGCAGGCCAAGAGCAAGCAGCAGAGGCGGCAAGGGGCACAGGGGTTCCTGGGAGGCCCAGGGTCCGGCCCTGGCGCGCGCCCGCCGCCCCTTCCCAGCGCCGCGGCAGACCGCGCAACTTGTGGCCAAAGTTTGGCCCCAGCCTCCGGAGTGCGCGGGGCGGCCGGCGAAGTTGGCTGTGGCCCCCGCCGCGGCTCGTGCCGGCCCATGGCCCGCGCGCCCCCGCCGGGGCCCCCGGGCGGCCGGGCTCCTGCTCCCGGGGCCCCCGGGCCTCGCCGCTAGTGCGTCTCCTCCGGCCCCGGGCCCGCGCACGCGTGGGAAAGTTGGCCTGGAACAGGCCTGACAGTTCCGCTGGCGCGCGGACCGGCCGCAGAAGTTGGTGCTGCAAAACTTTTTTGGGGGGTTCCGCGGGAGCCCCCGTGCGTCGGGACCGGATGCACGCCGGCTAGCGACCCCTGGGCCGAGATAGGTACCCCCAGAGCGACGCGCAGTGGGGGCGCCCCGGCCCCGCTGCCCGGGGGCTATGTCCATGGTGGCCGGAGGCTGGGGCGGTCCAGGCGGCGGTGGAGACACGAATGGCGTGGACAAGGCGGGTGGCTACCCGCGCGCCACCCACCGAGGAGGACTCGGACTCGCTCCCGGAAGCCCAGATAACCTGTGTGCGAGCTGGCGGCGCGGCTGCTCTTCAGCACAGTGGAGTGGGCGCGCCAAGCGCCCTTCTTCCTCGAGCTGCAGGTGGCTGGCCAGGTGGCCCTGCTGCGGCTCAGCTGGAGAGAGCTGTTCAGTGCTGAACACAGCACAGTGCCCCCTGGCGGCATGCGCGCATTCCTGGTCTCAGAAACGTTTCTTGCGCGAGCCCATTCACGGAACGGGCTTTCAAATGATGCGTTCCAGCCACTGGCCCAACTGTGAGTGCTCCACCGTTGCCTGATCTGGCAGCTAGAGGTGTACGCTCTGGGTTTGACCTTCGGCTAAAGCCTCAAAACCCCAAGCAAGGCTAATGAGTATCATGCCCCTACTCAAAGCCTAGCACCTCCCCCCTTTTTGACACCACCCCTTTTTTGGCGCCTCCCCTAGTTTTTTGACGCTGCACCTCTTTTATATTTTCGTTTTCTTTTTTTCCCTTCTTTTCGACACTTGCCATCTTCACCACCTGCTCGGATGGGCAACTCCCTGGGCCGTCTAGGCTCCCGGGCTCAGCACCCAGAACCAGGTGCCCAGGTCCCTCCCAGGGCCCCCAGGAGCCTGCAGGTGGCACGCAGAGTTGGCCTAAGGCCCTGGGATGGCCGAGGTTCCCCAGTTGTGTCTTCCAATGGACAGGATCACAGGCCATCCTTCATGCCAGCACGGGGCCTGCTTCGGCGCTCTCTCCCAGCCCTCTGGAGGCGAAGGCCACCGATCGTGCAGACCCTGCGGTCCTTCTTGGGGGTCTACACCTCTGTAGGCAGTCTTCACCCTTGGAGGAATCGCGGGAGGGCTGCACCCCACCGCAACGTGTCCCGCAGCTCCATCAGGGCCGTGAGTCAATGGATTCGATCTTGGGTCCCCGAGCAGGCTGTCACATCTCTGCGGCCACCAAGCCCCCGGGGTGTCCAAGGTCCTAGCACAGAAGGGGTCCAGAGGGAGAGCAGGTTGGAGAGGTCCAGGCAGCAGACAGACATCACCATCCCAGAGGGGCCAGCTGGTCGGAATAGGGGCCCTGGTGGCACCAGGAGGATGTGTTCCCTCTGTCAACCCTGGCATGGCCACGGTGCGGACACTTCCTCCTGTTCCAGGTCTGAGTCCAGGAAAAGACACCTCCATCCCAGGAACTCAGGACAAGATGCCATCCCAATAAGGCATACCCCGGTCCTGAGCTCCTGCTGTACCAGAAATCCCATCAACAGTTCCTATAGCTCCTCCCGAGGCTCCCCACCCCTCAAGAGGAGGAGGGTTCCTGCCACACCTCATTCCCTGTTGCTGCCACCTAGGTCTCTGAAAAGAGATCAAGAGGAGACCCAGGAATGGTTCCTATCAGAATCAGCTGTGGCTCAGGGGAAAGGGTCATATGAACCACTGTCAAAAATGAGCCCAGAGCAGACACACACCTTGAGGGGCTGCTCACCCACACGTGAAACATCGGGGCCCAAGAAGCGCAGGTTTCCCCTGCTGAGACCGAGGACAGGGGACCCTCTGGTGCTGCCTACAGCTCCGGATACAGGAAAATCCCTCGCTGAGGAACACCGGGACGGGGACAAGAGGGCTGTGCCCCAGCGCCTCCACCAGGCACTGGATGGTGACACAGGAACCAAGTCAGACTGTAGTGCCCTGCCACTTTCAAGCACGGCCCTACTGCCTGATAATCTGCCTGCTCTTCCAGCATCAGCCCTGCCAGCCACCCACCCAAGTCAGCAACAAGAGACTAGGAAAATGCAGGGATCCCAAGGTCCACTGGTCGAGTGGATGCCTGCTGGACTGGCCTCCTCCAGCAATCCCCTCTTATTGTCACCACCTCGCTCAGCCACTGGCTCATACATGCTGCCGTCGGCCCCTTTCATCCTGGTGGTTCCTGCAGCACTGTCACCCTGGATCAGTGCTGCCTGGTCTACAGGACCTCCATTGTCTAACACGCTTGCTGCCCCTTCACCAAATGTGGGAACGACTACTGGAAGCACTTTTTCTCACCTGCCTGGTCCCGCTGTTCTCTTCTCCACTGCTGCCCACAATGGATGGACAAAGCTACCCAAATCAATACCTGGGTATTCTGCTGTGTCCTCCTCAGGCCTCCCTTTTCTGAGCAAGACGCTAATCTCTCCTGCAGCTGTGACCCTGAAAATGGGGGCTGCTTCACACAGGGCTAGTTCCACCAGCACAACGACAGGCTTGCTCCCCCAGCCTGCTGCTGAGAGTGAGATCAGCCCGATGGAAACAGGTCCATCCCCCCAACCGGGTCCTTCTTCCAGGACCAAGTCCTCCACCAGCAAATCTGCAGGCTTGCTCGCCAAGCCTGCTGCTGGCAGTGAGGTGACCCCGATGGAAATTGGTCCATCACCCCAACAGGGTCCTTCTTCCAGGACCAAGTCCTCCACCAGCCAATCTGCAGGCTTGCTCCCCAAGCCTGCTGCTGGCAGTGAGGTGACCCCGATGGAAATTGGTCCATCACCCCAACAGGGTCCTTCTTCCAGGACCAAGTCCTCCACCAGCAAATCTGCAGGCTTGCTCCCCAAGCCTGCTGCTGGCAGTGAGGTGACCCCGATGGAAATTGGTCCATCACCCCAACAGGGTCCTTCTTCCAGGACCAAGTCCTCCACCAGCAAATCTGTAGGCTTGCTCCCCAAGCCTGCTGCTGGCAGTGAGGTGACCCCGATGGAAATTGGTCCATCACCCCAACAGGGTCCTTCTTCCAGGACCAAGACCTCCACCAGCAAATCTGTAGGCTTGCTCCCCAAGCCTGCTGCTGGCAGTGAGGTGACCCCGATGGAAATTGGTCCATCACCCCAACAGGGTCCTTCTTCCAGGACCAAGTCCTCCCCCAGCCAATCTGCAGGCTTGCTCCCCAAGCCTGCTGCTGGCAGTGAGGTGACCCCGATGGAAATTGGTCCATCACCCCAACAGGGTCCTGCTTCCAGGACCAAGTCCTCCACCAGCAAATCTGCAGGCTTGCTCCCCAAGCCTGCTGCTGGCAGTGAGGTGACCCCGATGGAAATTGGTCCATCACCCCAAAAGGGTCCTTCTTCCAGGACCAAGTCCTCCACCAGCCAATCTGCAGGCTTGCTCCCCAAGCCTGCTGCTGGCAGTGAGGTGACCCCTATGGAAATTGGTCCATCACCCCAACAGGGTCCTTCTTCCAGGACCAAGTCCTCCCCCAGCCAATCTGCAGGCTTGCTCCCCAAGCCTGCTGCTGGCAGTTAGGTGACCCCGATGGAAATTGGTCCATCACCCCAACAGGGTCCTTCTCCCAGGACCACGTCCTCCACCAGCAAATCTGCAGGCTTGCTCCCCAAGCCTGCTGCTGGCAGTGAGGTGACCCCGATGGAAATTGGTCCATCACCCCAACAGGGTCCTTCTTCCAGGACCAAGTCCTACACCAACAAATCTGCAGGCTTGCTCCCCAAACCTGCTGCTGGCAGTGAGGAGACCCCGATAGAAATTGGTCCATCACCCCAACAGGGTCCTTCTTCTAGGACCAAGTCCTCCCCCAGCCAATCTGCAGGCTTGCTCCCCAAGCCTGCTGCTGGCAGTGAGGTGACCCCGATGGAAATTGGTCCATCACCCCAACAGGGTCCTTCTTCCAGGACCAAGTCCTCCTCCAGCAAATCTGCAGGCTTGCTCCCCAAGCCTGCTGCTGGCAGTGAGGTGACCCCGTTGGAAATTGGTCCATCACCCCAACAGGGTCCTTCTTCCAGGACCAAGTCCTCCACCAGCAAATCTGTAGGCTTGCTCCCCAAGCCTGCTGCTGGCAGTGAGGTGACCCCGATGGAAATTGGTCCATCACCCCAACAGGGTCCTTCTTCCAGGACCAAGTCCTCCCCCAGCCAATCTGCAGGCTTGCTCCCCAAGCCTGCTGCTGGCAGTTAGGTGACCCCGATGGAAATTGGTCCACCACCCCAACAGGGTCCTTCTTCCAGGACCAAGTCCTCCACCAGCAAATCTGCTGGCTTGCTCCCCAAGCCTGCTGCTGGCAGTGAGGTGACCCCGATGGAAATTGGTCCATCACCCCAACAGGGTCCTTCTTCCAGGACCAAGTCCTCCACCAGCCAATCTGCAGGCTTGCTCCCCAAGCCTGCTGCTGGCAGTGAGGTGACCCCGATGGAAATTGGCCTATCACCCCAACAGGGTCCTTCTTCCAGGACCAAGTCCTCCCCCAGCCAATCTGCAGGCTTGCTCCCCAAGCCTGCTGCTGGCAGTGAGGTGACCCCGATGGAAATTGGTCCATCACCCCAACAGGGTCCTTCTTCCAGGACCACGTCCTCCACCAGCAAATCTGCAGGCTTGCTCCCCAAGCCTGCTGCTGGCAGTGAGGTGACCCCGATGGAAATTGGTCCATCACCCCAACAGGGTCCTTCTTCCAGGACCAAGACCTCCACCAGCAAATCTGTAGGCTTGCTCCCCAAGCCTGCTGCTGGCAGTGAGGTGACCCCGATGGAAATTGGTCCATCACCCCAATAGGGTCCTTCTTCTAGGACCAAGTCCTCCCCCAGCAAATCTGCAGGCTTGCTCCCCAAGCCTGCTGCTGGTAGTGAGGTGACTCCCATGGAAATTGGTCCATCACCCCAGGAGGATGCTCACTCAAAGGTCGTAGCGACAGACACATCTACACACCTGCATCCTGCTGCTCACATGGGTGTCACAGCAAGGGGTACATCACAGGTCCCTCAGTCGCTCCTTCTGGAAACAATCTTGAGCAGCGGACAGCCCCGAGTGTTCCCTCAGACATCTCAGGCACCCGTCACTGGCAGCACTATACCTACCAGACAAGCCATGAGCCAGCCTGTGGTGTGTGCATCAGGCTCAAACCCCACATCAAACTTAGCGGTTCAACCTGGAGCCGCTAGCAGGCTGACATCCTCAGCCCTCCGTGGACAGCATCCTGTCACAACAAGTTCCAAAAGTTCATCCCAGACAGCCAATGTGGCAGCTCCAGCTTTGGGCCCAGGCTCAAGCTCCTCTGGGGTTAAGCCAGTGGGCACCAATTCATACCTTTCATCTGTCCTCAAGAGCTCAGGACAAAGACAGGCAGTTTTAGAGCCCAGTTCCCTCTTTGGAGCAATAAACCTGGGGGCAGACACAAAGAGGCCCCTTCCAAAACGCAGCGGAACAGGCTTGGGAATGAGCACCAGAGCTACTGGTACACAGAGCAATTCCACAATGAAGGTGGGATCCAGCCCTGGCAAGCCAAGCCCTGCGGTTGCAGGCTCTTCTGCACCCACCCTAAAACACCAGGACCCCGGAGCCACAGCTACCTCCAACAGACAGCAGATTCCTGGGAGCTCGCCCAAGCAGGGCTCCTCGATGGCAGGTGGAGGGCTGGCTACCAGTGACAGGCAGGCTTCTGGTTCCAGCACAGGCTCTGCTAATGCTCAGAATCCTGGGCCTCCTCACACGTCCAAAACACAGACCAAGCATCTCTTATCTACTCGTGCTACCTCACCCTCTGCTAAGAAACACTTATCAGATGGCAACAAGCGACCTCACACCAGGTCCAGTTCCTCTGACTCAGATACATGAAGGCGGGGCTAAGAGGAAGTAGCCAGTATGTACTTCCTCCCAGGGGGGCCTTTCTTGTACTCTGTCTAGGCCCTATTCTAAAACCTCCTGCTGAACACGCTGATCCTGGTGCAATCTAGGGGCCAGACATGTACGATCTAACTGATCGAGGAGACCTGTTGAAAACCGAGTCCAGAGAGGAAGATGAGCACAAAGAATGGTCCTTGTGGGAGTGAATAGTGAGCTTGAACTCAACATGCTGAACTGTTTCTAGGTACGATTACTCTGAGACAACAAACTGGTGTCAACAGTTACTCAAGATCAGAGGTCAGGATGGAAGGTGGAGCCACAGAATGACATGTGTGCCAAAGCCTGCTCTAGCAGTCATTGGCGAGTCCTGGGAAACCGCCCCCCCCCACCCACCCTGCGCAGCTCAGCGGGTGTTAAGCGGGCTCTTGGTCATTTCCAGTGGTGATGTCTCAAGGTGAAGCAATGTCTTGAGGTGAAGTGTTGAGATGTGTTTGAAAACGACGAGCTCTTGGGGAAGGCTGAGGTTTCACTGGATACTCGGCTGGATTAGTGGACACCCCCCATCCCCACACCACCCTGAGAAGCTCACAGAGGGATGCTGAGGATGCAAGGACATTCTATAATCCATGGTGGCCCTCAGTGACCTAGTTAACCATGTGATTCGTTGGCTACCGGACATGCGGGGGTTTACCAGCCTGGGAGGCTGATCTGGTACAGCAAGCACATGTCTGGGTTGTTGTGACTTGCATTGTACGCTTGTGGGCATCCACCTGGAGTCCTTAGGACAGCATTCCCACGGAAGTTTCTTGGTGGTTCCCTGTATTTGACACAAAGAAGTAGCTTATTTCCCAAAACTTTGTCTGGTGCTGCAGGACATTACAATGTGAGGATCTGTAGCTTAATTTAGGGTAGGAGGAAAACATGTGTGCAGATTGAGAGCCTTTTCATGCTTGTTGACTTGTTGAATGCAAACCAGATTGATTTAAGCAAGCTTTTCCCATTGTGCCTTGAGATGGGGAAGCAAAGTTACACTGACCTGAGGCTGTTTGCGCATGCCTGGGTGAAAAGTCTATGAGGAATGTACGGCCGAGGCCACCCTAAAACAAGGACACACTTCCCATTCCTTAGTCTCTAAATGACTTAGTATATTCTAAAGTACTAAATGAAAACCATTTTAGGAACTGAGTTAAAAGTCATAGCATGGGCTAAAAAGCAAGAGTGAAAACAGGATGATTGGTAATAGGTTTTTGTGTTTTGTTTTGTTTTAAAAGAAAAAAAAGAGAGAATAGTTTTGTCTTCAAGTAAAATGTCTGGTTGTGCCAAAATATAAAGGATAGTAAAGCCCAACTTGAGGGGATGTAGTAAGTTATGAAAAGTTTTTAAAAAAATAAACTTAATTTGCCTTAGTTTTCATACCAGCAAATACTGCGTATGGTAAAAAGCAATGAGGTGTTTTAAAATCTTTACAGAGTAGATCAATGGTGGTGGATTATTCACAGGATAGTGAAAAAGGCTGGTAAACCTCTTCACTGCAGAATGCCATCTGACTGATAATACCTTGTATTAAAAAAGGAGGGAGAATCATAGTCTTTAAAAAGGTATAAACAGAGTGGACTCCAAACCCTGTGTCATGGCAGGTTTATAATGCCAATCAGTTCAAGTAAATGTTAACTATTATGTGAAATATATTTGGCCAGATAGAGGAAATGTTCCCCAAAACAAGACCAGATTGGGACCCTAATACCTCTGCAGGAGATAGGAGCCTCACCCATTACTGCTCAACACTATAAAAGGGTCTGAAAGATGCAGGGAAAAAAAGCCTACCAATTTGTCTAAAGTCACTAAGGTTAAACAGGGGCCTAAAGAAAGCCCTACTGCCTTTCTTGAAAGGCTGCAAGAGGCTTACCAGGTGTACACACCCATAAACCCCAGCGCCCCGGCTAATCAGGCGGCTCTTGTTATGCAGTTTGTAGCACAGTCAGCTCCTAATATTAGAAAAAAGTTGCAAAAATTAGAAGGCTTTGAGGGTAAATCTCTCTCTGAGCTCCTGCCGGTGGCCCCAAAAATTTTTTGACAACAGAGAAGATCCAGCTGAGGCAACCCGAGATCTTACTCAAAAAATGGCAAAGGTGCTTCTAGCAACAGAAGCCATGGCCCGCCGCACCTGGAGCCACCACCCCCCCCCCCCCCGCCAAAAAAAGAAAAAAGGAGATTTCGGCCAAACACAGCGAAGGCCCACCCAGCCGCGTTTAGGAAAGGATCAGTGTGCTGTGTTCAAGGAAGAAGGGCACTGGAAAAGCGAGTGCCCTAACCGAGGACAATGGAAACCCAAGAAACCCTCCATCCCTGTCTTAGTGGAGGAGCTGGAGCACACCCCCCACCCCCCTAAGCCCAGGGTAACTCTCATGGTGGAAAACAAACCAATCAATTTTTTAGTAAACACCGGAGCAACCCATTCAGTGCTCACCTCACCTATTGGCCCCCTCTCCAAGGACACTGCTAAAATTATTGGGGCCACGGGAAAAGTGAAGACATATCCATGGTCGTCAGCTAGAATTTCTAACCTGGGAAAAGGAACTGTGACTCACTCTTTCTTAGTCATTCCAGAATGTCCCACCCCCCTCCTGGGAGGAGACCTGCTCAGCAAGCTGAAGGCCACTATTTCCTTCAAAAAAGACTCCATGCAGGTACTAACGGGGGTCGGGGCCCTGCTGGTTTCGTTTCCAATTAAAGAAGATGAAGGATCTTAGCACAAGTAACTCCATTTTGATTTGGGAACTATGTTAACTTCTTGAAACTTACCCTGTACCTACCCCCCCTCCCTTGAATAAAACCAGCATATTTTTACTAACAGCATGCTTGCTCAGTCAGCTTGCCCAACTCCCCCTCAACTCCCAGAAAATTTTAACAATTACTTCCTTTTCTTACAATCCCTTGTGTAAGCATAGTTATCCCCTTTTTTTCCCCTGTGCCTGTCAGAAAGGGGTATAAAAACACCACTCAAACTTCCCTCTGCGCGGCTTCAATAAAGCCTGCTTCTAAAACTTTCTTAATTGGATCTCTGGTTCTGTTTCGCTCCCAAATAAACCTTGCATTATGGTGTCGAGAACCTGGGATAGGTGTGTGGCTCCCCCCTCTTTTGGGGGTCCCCTGAGAGCCCCCCTATCTCCCCCAAATCTCCAGGACCTTCAGCTCTTGGATGCGTTCAACACCAACCTGCAGCTGCCCTGGTGAGTTCCCTTTTTTCTTTCCACTTCCCTCTATTCATCCAAGCTTGGTTTCGGTTTTTGAGCTCCGCCGGAGCCTTCCCATCCAAGAAGCTGCCGCGCCGGGAATTCTCCTTCCGTTGGCCCCAGGGGCCTTGGGCAGTGATTGTTCTTGAGACGTCTTGGCAATCCCTTCCCCACGTCTTTCACTGCTGTCCCAGCCAGGACTCACTTAGGGACACCTGAGTGACTCCTGCCTGGTCCTGCTCACCAGGAAAACCGAAACCTTGTTTTTGCTCACTCCCTCTCCCCCTTTCCATGTGGCCTTTTACCTAATGCACTGGCATTCACTTTCTGAAGGTCCCACCACTGACAGGACTATTGGCAATAAGGCCTCGCGGCATCTGCCCCCTCCAGACTGGACTAACTCTCAGAGGATTAGCCTAGAGCTGTTTAACCTGGCTGTGTACTTCCTATTCACACCTCTGCAGTGTCTGTAAGCTGCATCTCTATGTCTTCTCCTCCCTCTTATTCTCACCATGGGTGCCGGGTGCCTCCCCCTCAGACTGGACTAACTCTCATAGAGTTAGCCTAGAACTGTTTTTACCTGGCTGTGTGTTTCCTATTCACACCTCTGCAGTGTCTGTAAGCTGAATCTCTTTATCTTACTCTCACCATGGGCACCGGGCAGTCCAAAATTGACCCATTGACTCCACTGGGATGTCTCTTAAAAAACTTCTCCAGCCTGGGGTACAGCCAGACCTTGTGAAAGAAAAAAACGTGTTTTTCTTTCCCAAGTTGCCTGGCCCAAGTATCAGCTCAATAACCAGTTGCGTTGGCCTCCGACTGGCACTTTCAATTTCAACGTTTCACAGGACCTGGACAATTTCTGCAGGAGGACTGGTAAGGATTCTGAAGTCCCCTATGTGCAGGCTTTTTGAAGCTTGCGTTCCGCGCTCCCACCCCGAGCTCTGTAGCCACTGTTCCACCCACCAAATACTGTTAGCGCAATCCCCTCAGCAGAAGAACCTTAACATTCAAACCCTTGAAGAGCCAGCCAAGCTCCTCAGCACGCCGCTCTTGCCACCCTATCAGTCTCCCCTGCCCACTGCGCCTTCCTGTCATCCGTCCAATAGTTCTCCCCTATCCTCATCGGTCGCCTCTCCGTCCGATAGTTCTCCCCTGTCCTCATTGGTCGCCTCTCATACCCGTTCTCGCAACCCTCCTGCTGCCCTTTGCCCACTAAGGGAGATTGTGGGAACAGAGGGACTCATCCAAGTCCATGTCCCTTTTTCCTTACAGGACCTGTCACAGATAAAGACCCACCTGGGATCTTTCTCAGCAAACCTCTCTCAATTTATTAAAAAAATTTACTTACCTTACCCAAATGTATAATTTTACCTGGCATAACACCCAAGTAATCCTTGCTTCTACCTATACCACCGAAAAGAGCGTGAGCAAGTCTCTGATGCAGGTCGCCAGCTAGCAAACAAAGACCACGCTATCAACTCAAATGTCCCCTTGAAGGCACATGCCATCCCACTAAAAAACCCCGGTTAGAATTATCAGGCTGGCCAGGGGTCCGACCTTCCCCACAAAAAACAACCTAATGCTCTGATACCTCATTCAAAGCTTAGAAACCGTTTCCTGCAAGGTTGTCAACTGTGGCAAACTAAGGAGTGTCACCCAAAAGGCAGATAAGAAGCCTGCTCTCTTTCTTAACCGCCTCCAGGAGGCACTCACAGAGTATACTCGTCTAGACCCAGGGTCTAGAAGCAAGGCCTCTATCTTAACCCCTCACTTCCTCTCTCACTCAGCCCCTGACATTAGAAAAAAGCTGAAAAGGGCTGAGGAGGGCCCTGAAGCCCCTATACAGGATCTGGTAAAAATGGCATATAAAGTTTTCAACGCCCGGGAGGAGACGGCTGAGGCCACTAGCCAGGCGAGGGTCCAACAGATGGTTAGCTTCCATTCCCAAGGCCTGGTAGCAGCCCTAAGGCCGGCAGGTAATCCCGTCCATCGCCGCGTTCCCCAGGGGAGCCAGCACTTACCACCAAGAGCGTGCTTCAAGTGTGGCTGTGACGGCCACTGGGCAAAAACTTGCCCCAAACCCAAGCCTCCTACCAATCCTTGCCCACTGTGCAAACGGCCAGGCCACTGGAAGTCGGACTGCCCAACCCTGGCTCTGCCCCCGGCCCCGCAAAGCCGAGGCGCCGAAATCCAGGAAGTTCCAGACACAGAGCTACAAGGTATGGAGTTGCTGGGATTCATGGACTGAAGAGGCCCTAGCTCCTCGACTCCGGTAACCCTCGCCAAGCCCAGCGTCACGCTCAAGGTAATGGGTGAGTCCATCTCTTTTGATGGATTACGGGGGCTACCTATTCTGTGATCTCCTCTCACTCGGGCCTTACTTTTCCTTCCCAGATTTCTGTGGTGGGAATTGATAAGTCTCCCTTCACCCTTAGGCAAACCCAATCGCTGTTTTGCACGTTTAATAAAACTCCATTTTCGCACTCCTACTTGGTTATCCCCTTGTGCCCTGCTCTGTTACATGGTACTATCTCCCTCTCCAACAATGCTCTCCCCTTATCGCCCTCTTAGATCAGGCCACCTCCACAACCTCATCCCTGTCCCCAGTTTCCAATTTCAAAAACCCACCGACTAAGCCTAAGGTTTCTTTTATTAAAAACAAAACTGGAATTGTTAAGCAGACCCAAGCAGAAGTAAGGAAGGAGTTCAACCAAATGTTCTGCTTCAGAAACCACAGCTTCAACAGATACCTTCCTTTTAACTCTTCAGTGTTAGTTAAAAAAAGGGAAATTAAAAAAAATCACTGAGTTTTCATTGAAATGTATTAGTAACTCTCTTAAAACAACGTCTTTAGGTTTTCCCAAGTTCTGAGCTGCAATGAGTAAACTGAAAACACAGTTGCCCTTGTTAAAATAAGATTAGTCCCAAGAAATTGTTTGTGCGTAAAGCAATTTTATCAGGATGTTATTATTACACTATGCCTTTTGCCCTAACCCGTTTGCGCGCGGACCCCCGCCCCCGGGAGCTGTCCGGCCTCAGTCCATTTGAAATACTTTATAGGCGACCCTTCCTTTTCTCCCCATTCCCTCCCAGTAACAGCCCTCCATTAGCTTCATATTTGCCATATTTGTCTTAACTACGCAACCTCCTTAGACAACACGTTAACTCCGTTATCCCTGAACCTTCTCCAGCCTCTCCCAACCTCCCAAAGTCAAGTACACCCTGGAGACACTGTATTAAATCTTTAACACCCAAACCTTTATCACCCCAGTGGGAAGGTCTGTACACTGTCATTCTCACCACTCCCTCGGCTGTCAAAGTAGTTGGTCTACACTCTTGGATATACCTCTACAGAGTCAAACCGGTAACCAAAGTTAATCGTGATCCCCAGTGGTCTGTTCAGTCTACTGGTCCTATGTCTCTCCGCCTCACTCGCCTCACCAAACCAGCCAGCTAAGCCTAGCATTAACTTCCCCTTTCGCCTGGAGGTTTTTTCTCACTGAAAATGTAACTAACCCCCAATATCGCCAGCATCACCTACTCACAGGAAAAAGTTATCTCCTAGCCACAGCTGATTGCCTGCTCGCCAGTTATTCCGGTCCAGCCTACTTTATTTTCACCTTGTGCACGTTCTCCCAGAACCAACTCCCCCCATCGTTTGTTTTCTATATGACCAAACCTCTAACCCCGCTTGTGCACAAAAATGGGTAAAACAAAACACAGGGTGCCCCTAAAAGTCCTGCAATATTCACCATGCTCACCCCTACCCTATAACCAAAACCCACCTGTTCTTTTGGTCAGGAACACAATTCCCCTTAACCATCCCTGGCCCGTAAAACAACAGGTAGACCAAACCAGTCAAGGGAGGCTGGTATTTTAACTCCCACAGCACATATCCTAATGCTAAACTGTTCATATAAAGGTCGCTAGCCCAGGTCCAATCCACCATCCACCGTAATATTCAGATCCAGGAACATCAACTCATGAACCAAATTTCTATACCTTCCGATTCTCCCTTCTCCTGGCTCACCCTATTGCAACAGGGACTGACCATTGCCAACCTTGCTGGATTAGGCAACCTTTCCACCTGCCTCATGTGTGCAGCCCTGGAATGCCCTCCTCTAGCAGCAGCCCCAGTTGCCAGCTGGTCATCTGCCCTTAAGGTCTCCACCATGCAACCCATAATTATCCCCAATGTCCCTCTGTACTTCACACCAGGGTACGCACAGGTGCCCTTTGGCTACTCCAATGCATCCACTCAACTGTGCAACACCACAATGCCACCCTCCCAGCCAATAACAGCACCAGCAGCATTTTTCTTCTGGTGCAATTATACACTCACCAAACATCTTAACATCGGTAGCAGTTCTGCCCTCCTGTGTCTACCTGTCACTCTAGTTCCGCAGCTCACTGTCTACACCCCAGCTGAATTCCAGACCAGAGACACCCAGACACATAGTCACCGCAGTAAAAGAGCAGTTTTTCTCCCGGTTGTTGTAGGCCTTTCCCTAGCTTCGTCAGCAGTCGCGGTGGAACTGAGTGGCGGCGCCCTGGGACACTCCATCACCACAACCAATCAGTTAGCCGAACGCTTCCAATCGACACTCGATATCTGTGCAGAATCCTTAGCCTCCATACAAAGACAAATAACTTCTGTTGCTCAAGTTACCTTACAGAACCGCCGCGCTCTGGACCTCCTCACGGCAGAAAAGGGAGGAACCTGCCTCTTCCTCCAGGAGGAATGCTGTTATTACATCAATGAGTCGGGAATTGTGGAAACCAATCTACAGAACCTTAACAAACTAAGCCGTGAGTTACAGAGCACCAGGCCAACAACAGATGGAACTTCTCCCTGGTGGAGCACTTCTCTGTACTCCATTTTAGCCCCCATAATAGGACCCATAATTTTATTTACACTTTTACTTTTAATTGCTCCTTGTTTTATCCAGTTTTTCCAAAACAGGCTCTGCAACATCACCCAAGCTTCAGTTCACCAAATGATGTTGCAGCCTCATGAACCCCAATATGAAACTCTCCGGAGCCTCGATATGAATTCCCCCATCGTGCGTCCACCCTAGAATCCCAGTACTCCGCCTTAGAAAGCCCCCCACCCCCTTAAATCGTCGTCCATGGTCACCATGAAGCAGTTACCGAAAGACAACATCGTCCATTTTCCCTATAGGGTGGAGTCTGGGATGAAGGATCTTAGCACAAGTAACTCCATTTTGATTTGGGAACTATGTTAAGTTCTTGAAACTTACCCTGTACCTACCCCCCCCTCCCTTGAATAAAACCAGCATATTTTTACTAACAGGACGCTTGCTCAGTCAGCTTGCCCACCTTCTAGACGCTTGCTCAGCCAGTTTGCCCAACTCCCCCTCAACTCCCAGAAAATTTTTACAATCACTTCCTTTTCTTACAATTCCTTGAGTAAGCATAGTTATCCCCTTTTTTCCCCCTGTGCCTGTCAGAAAGGGTTATAAAAACACCACTCAAACGTCCCTCTGCGCGGCTTCAATAACTCAATGCCCTGAGTTGCTGATCCCGCCCACAAGCTTCTCAATAAAGCCTGCTTCTAAAACTTTCTTAATTGGATCTCTGGTTCTGTTTCGCTCCCAAATAAACCTTACAGAAGAGTCTCACCTCTTCCTTGCAGCAGACGCCGAAAAGAAACACCAAGACCCTGGGGGACTCCTGGAAAGATGGAAAGCCACACTCCGTAATGTGTGGGCAAAAACAAATCCCCCGGGGCTGGCTAAACACCGGGCTCCCATTGTAGTTCAATTACAAAGCTCTGCCACTCCAATTCGAGTAAAACAATACCCAATAAGCCAACTAGGCTATAAAGTTTCTGCCAAAAAGGCCCAGCTGTGTACAAAAATCGTCACCTACCTGGGGTATAAGTTAAAGGATGGCAATCAAACTTTGTCAAATAGCAGAATCCAGGCCATCCAAGCTATACCCAAACCCACCACCAAAAGACAGGTACGGGAATGTCTAGGGGCAGTAGGATATTGCTGCCTGTGGATCCTGGGTTTTGCAGAATTAGCCAAACCACTCTATGCAGCTACTGGAGCAACAAAGGCTGAACTAATATGAACAGGGGTAGAAGTAAAGGCTTTCCAGAAGCTGAAGACTGCACTGGTAAGTGCTCCTGCCCTAGCCCTTTCTAACCTCAAAAAGCCCTTTCACCTTGTGTGTTGGTACAGGCTCTCAGGCCCTAAAAACGACCCGTAGCGTACCTCTCCAAAAGACTCGACCCAGTAGTTGCTGAATGGCCTAACTGCTTGAGGGCAATTGCAGCCACCGCCCTGATGGTGAAAGAAGCCTCAAAGCTCACTTTTGACCAGAACCTCGTCATCACTGCTCCTCACAATGTAGAGCAACTCCTCCGGGCTCCTCCAGACAGATGGCTCTCAAATTCCAGAATCACCCAGTACCAAGCCAAGTATCTAATGGCAACAGACTGGCTGATCAGGCTGCGCGCCAAGCAGCCAGCTCCAAAACCATCCTGCCTCTGCTAGAACCCTCTAACAACCTCGAGCCTCCCCATTACTCACAAGCTGAACAAGAACTGGCCAAAATTAGCAGAGCTCCTGCACAAGGATTATGTAATTAAAGGACTGTACCAGCTAACCAGAAGTGAAGCTGCAAGGTGCCCGGTATGTGCTCAGGTAAATGCTAACCCTGTCCCAGTTCATCACCCAGGACAAAGATACCAAGGAAAAGCTCCAGGTGAACATTGGAAAGTAGATTTGACTGAACTCCCACGAGCACCAGGCAACTTCAGGTATCTCCTTGTTTTTCTGGACGCTTTTTCTGGCTGGACAGAGGCCTATCCCACAAAGAGAGAAACTGCCCTCATTGCAGTTAAAAAGTTAGTCTTTGAAATGATTCCCAGATTCAGACTCCCTATGTTCATAGGATCTGACAATGGCCTGGCGTTTACTGCCCACTTAACAAAATTACCAACTGGGGTGCTAAAAACCAATGGGAAGTTGCATTGTAGTTACCGACCACAAAGCTCTGGACAGGGAGAAAGAGCAAATAGAACAATTAAGGAAGTTCTCACTAAATGAAAGTTAAAAACTGGCGGAGATTGGGTTAGCCTCCTACCTTTTGCCTTGCTTCGGGTGAGATGTACACCTCAAAAGCATGGTTATTCTCCATTTGAGATAATGTACGGGTTTCCATGCCCATTGTTACCTAAGATTGGAAGTAAAGTGTTAAGCGAAATCAAAAACCATAACATGGTTAAGTCATTACGGGCCTTGCAAGCAGAGCGCCAGCGAATCAGAAACAACGTGCCGTCCGACCAGACTCCGGCCCGCGACGAGGAAAGCCGAAAACCCCTCTTCAACCCCGGCGACCTAGTGTGGGTAAAAAGACTAAGTCCAGGTCAACTAGAACCACGCTGGGAAGGACCATACCCTGTTGTCCTGAGTACCCCGACTGCGGCAAAGGTTGCTGGGAAGAAGGAACCCAAACTAACGCTGGGAGACATCTCGGGACAAGGACTATGTACACCCCATGGGCGTATGCTCCCTTACTAACTAACAACCTTTGTATTTTAACGCACATCATTCCGCAGGTGTATTATCATTCAGGAGAAGGGGGGCGTGAACATCTTAATCTTGACTCTCGCCACTTCACGGGACGTTTCAAACGCGCGCCTGTGCTAGTCCCAGTTTTGCTAGCACTAGGGGTTGCTGGGGCTACCGCACTTGGGAGTACAGCACTAATAAAGGAAGGGGCTGACTTACTGCCCTCAGCCTGCAAGGTAATCATGATCTCCAGGCTCTAGAAAAGTCAGTAACTGCTCTTGAAACCTCCCTAAGCTCCCTAGCCGATAGCGCTACAAAATAGAAAAGGCCTAAACTTGCTGTTTCTTAAACAAGGGGGTTTGTGTATGGCATTAGAAGAAGCATGCTGTTTTTATGTAAATCACTCCGGTGTAATTAAAAAAATATATAACTCCAAAAACAACTGCAAGATAGAAGAAAGGCCCTAACCAGTCAAGAAAACTGGTATCAACAGATGTTTTCAGCCTCTCCCGGGCTCACATCTTTACTTAGTGCCATTGCTGGGCCCCTTATTCTGTTCGTACTTGCCCTCACTGTGGGCCCGTGTGCTTTCAACGCCCTTCTCAAGTTAATCAGAACTCGCTACAAGATATCAAGTTGATGGTTCTTAAAACCAATTATCAGGTTTTAGCAAATAAAAAAGTTAGGGAATCAAGGATTTGATTTAGTTACTAGAAGAGGAGGGAATGTTAAGGCTTAATAGAATAAAATAATTTGTCTTAAGTTACTCCATTTTGAAAAGCTTAAGTGCCACCCCCCCATTCTAGGAGAGGTATGTTATTTTAGAAAAGCAAGTCCCTGTGACCTTGCAAATATCTACTCATAAATGTGAGCAAGAAGTTTTGCAAAATCATCTGGTCCAAGATAAGCTGAGCAGGACATGCTGAACTACCCGCATCCCTGTTATCTTGTGTAAACACCCTTTCCCATTCCTTGCTCTACCCCCCTCGCCTTGCTGGTTTTAAGTGTATAAAAGGGAAAGAAAAATTTGGCCAGACGCTTCAGCTTTGGACCCTGTGTGGCCATGCTGTAGCCCAAATCCGGAGTTGTCTTCTTGTCTATTTGTCTTTTTGCCTTTCTGTAATAAAGTTTTGCTTTGTTACTTTGCAGCTGCTTGTGGGTCAGTGGTCTGTGTGGGAGCGACTCCGTAACACTTCCTGACGTTCTTGCATTATTTTCGTTGTGGATTTTTGTTGTTGTTTGTTTTCTCCGGTTCTGGGGTGCCTATCAGGGATACTCTCCCACATTCTCATGCTTTCCTCAGAGTTTGTTATATATATAAATTGTCTTTTCTTGGGAGTTTACGTAATAAAATAGGATCCGATTAAACAATTTCTACACATGTTGTTCAATGACATAGGCTACATGTTTCACATTATACCAACTTTTGGGGGGAGTGGAAATGCGCTCCATCTATATTTTAAGAAATAGATTTCAAGGGGAAATGGAGTGTCATGGTTATCTAGTGTCTGTATAATAGAAAGATCATATGTGGAAGACTTCAGCAAACAAATTTATTTTCTCAATGTTTAAGAAGCTAGAAATAAAAATCAGGCAATTAGCTTTAGTTCCAGGCCATTTCTCTCTGTTACTCGGGGTGAAGGACATTCCTCTTCAGCTTGTTTTTGGTTCCCCTTCTGCCTCGGCACCTATATTTCCCGTGTCCACTTGCCTTCTCTGCTTTTTACAATTTTTTAAATAAATCATTTTCTTGGGGCTGTCACACCTCTCATAACAACCTATACATCAGTTGTACTGAAACATTTGTGCATACTTAGACATCATCCTTTTCTAAACGGTTTCTTTCTTTTTGAGTCCTTGGCGTCGGCTCCTCTTTTTTGCCCCTTTTTCCATACTCTCCCACCCTCATGGGACCCTCATCAATGCTAAATTATTATTGTTTTGATATCTTACAGTGCCCGCTGTCTCCCTTCACCCAAGTTACTGTTGTTTGTCCCCGTGGCTGTGAGGTGGGGTGATTATACATTCATCACTGTAGTCGGTTACCAGCGTCTCCCATTTCTCCTCCCACCTTCCCCCTACCAACAGGTATCGCACCTCCCATTCCTGTTCCACATGGATGACCAGTTCTGGATTCAGTATGTCGAAAGATCTTATCTGCGCCAGGGCATATGCTCAAGTGTAGCTTGATTGTGAGTTGAAACTCGGGTCATGAGAGTGAGGTGGAGGGGAAGAATGACAGAACTAAGGAACATTGTGTGTTCTCTCGGTGTTATGCTGCACCCTGGCTGTCCTGTTCTTTCCCTTGACCCTTGTGTGAGGGAATGTCCACTTGTCTCTGGATGGGCTTTGGATCTCCACTCTGAATTCCATCATTTGCATTGTGTTATTAGTTTGGTTTTTGATGCCTGGTATCTTATTCTGTCTTCACCTCGTGGTCACAAAGGCTGGTGTGCTTCTTCCATAGGGTTTTGTGGCTTCCGAGTTACATGGCCGATGTTTATGTTCAAGCCTTTAAGACCCCACATGCTATATCTTTTGAAAGCTGGACACCATCAGCTTTCTTCACCTCCTTTGCTTATGCACACATTTGTCTTGAGCAAACATGTTGGGAAGGTGAGCATCATGGTCTGCCAAGTTAATAGAACAAAGTGTTCTTGAACTGAGGAGTACTTGAGTGGAGGATCAATGTCCATCTGCTACCTCAATACTAAACCTATAAGTAAATATATGCACATAGATCTATTTCCCCATCAACATATTTAAATATATTTATACATGTACACGCCTGTATTTAGACCTTTATAAATGCCCTTTGCCTACTAGTTCTTTCCTTGATTTCCTTTTACTTTCCTCTTGTCCCACTGCCATGCTCAGCCTTCTTTTGGGTTTCAGTAATTCCTCTTGGTTACATTGCCCTTGATCAAGTCCTAACAGGCCTCTTACACACGCCTCGACACTGATTTTGGATCACTTGTCGTTCCCTTGTCCCTCGGTTGATTAACACCACTTCCTTTCCTCCACCTCCCCCTTTGCTATGTACCCCCGGGAACACTGGTCCCATTGCTTTCCCCTCCAGATGGTTTATCCAGCCTATCTTCTAGACATAGACCTGAGGAGATCATAATATGCACACAAAAAACAAGACAGAGCAAAAGAAAGTGACAAAAGGAAGCAAAACTATGGCACCACCAAAAAGCCAATGACACAAAAAAGGGAAAGCCTGTAAATGGTTCAAGGCCTGTTTGCTGACCTTTAGGAGTGTTCTCTGGTTGAGTCTGATTGGGTTACACGCACTGGACCAAAAGTCGTTTGTGGTACTCCACAGGACTTCCTTGTTCTGCTCCCCGTGCTGTTCTGTTGCATTACTCCAGAGTTTTGCCTCGGTATGGTGGTGTCAGATCGGGCACAAATCCCCCACTGTCTCCAGTGTTGTCCCCTGAAGGGCTATGTGTCAGTGAGGGATGTCGTGTCTCATAGTGGGGCCAGCCATATGGTCCTCTCTGTGCATTGGCTGCTCTGAGTGGGGATATCATCCTCAAGGCTTGGTGGGCCAGGGTGTGCTCCACTCTCTCTTCCTCGCCCGTCATTTGCTCCCCAGTGCTCTGATCAGACATGTCACTCTCCCTGAGCTATAGCTTCAATGCGGTCCTCTGATGTAAATTCTTCTGTGGGGAGGGGTGGCTGTCCACGAAGTAGGGATTGGGGCCTGGCCCTCAGACCTTTCTCTTGGTTCCCTGCTTCATGCCAGTATATTGCATTCACATCTTGGAGCACCGGCATGAAGCCTGGTCCCTCTTTCCCTATGGAGATATAAACAATACCCTCGCCTTGGGTGGGTCAGTGCCCTTTTCTCCACTATCCATTTCTCCTTTTTTTCCTTTTTATTTTTACCTTTTCCTTTTCAGTTGGCTACCATATGTACCCCCTGGATTTGGTCTGTCCCATTCCATACTACCTGGACCTCACTCAGGAACGTTTGTGTACATTTGCTCTTGCCCTATGCCCCTTTTGCATTTTTAAGCTTACCTCAGCGAAATCATGTTGCACTTGTTCTCTTGTGCGTGGATTACTTCACTTAGCATCATATCATCCAGCGATGTGCTTATTGTGTTCATCAGTACTTCTTAGTGATGTGTAGTGCTCCATTACATTTATGTACCACGGTTTTTTAATCCATTCGTATGTTGATGGAAATTTGGGTTGTTTCCAACTCTTTGCCTTTGTGAATTGTGGCGCAAGGAACATTAGAGCGCAGCTGTCTGGCCGTGGCTTGTTCCTTGCCTCTCTGGGTGTATGTCCACTAGAGGATTTCTGGGTCGTAAGATAGGTAATTTTCCATCTGCTTTAGAAATCACCAAGTGGATTGCCATCGTGGCTGTATATACCTACAGGTTCACCAGCAGTGGATGATAGCTCCTATCTCACCACAGCCCCTCCAACACTTGTTGCTTTCTGATTCTTTGAATTGGGCTTTCTTTGAAGGCATTAGGTGGTACCTCATTGTTGTTTTCATTTGCATTTCTCTTATGGCTAAAGATCAGGAACATGTTCTCATATGTTTGTTGGCCATTCTGATTTTTGCCCCCTGTGAAACTTCTGTTCAGGTCCTTTGCCCACCTCCTCAGTGGGAAATAGGTTTTTCTCTTTTGGGAAGCTAGCAGAATAGTGTAGATTTTAGTAATGAGGCCTTTGTCTGATTTGTCATTGCTAAAGATGTTTTCCCAGTCCGTGGACTGCCTTAGTACACTCTTGGTGAATTATTTCGATGTACATAGGTGTCTTATCTTCAGTATATACCATTTCTCAATTGGTGACTCCTCTGTATGTATGTCCTTCCCTATTTCTGATAGCCTAAGTATTTCCTGCCCCAAAGTTCTCAGGTGTGTCCTTTTCCCCTCATTGATGGCCCTAATTGTTTAGGATTTTACCTTGAGCTCGGTGGTCTACCTTGAGTTGATCCCTTTGCATGGAGTGAGATAAAGGTCTTACTTCATTTTTCCACAGGTAGATCTCCATTTTTTCCAGCACCACTTGTAGAAGAGGGCATCTGCTTCCCATTTGATATTTTGGGGGCCCTTATCAAAGATCAGTTGTCTGTATGCTGATGATCTGATTCCTGCGTGTTGTTCTTTTCCATTGGTCTGCGTACCTGTCATTGTATCAATACCATGTGGATTTGACCACCGTGGTTGTATAACATATGCCAAAGTCAGGTAAAGGAAGCCCTCCCACTGTATCCTTCCTTTTGAGGAGTTCTGGGCTAATTCGGGGCTTCTTCTCTCTCCATAAGGAGTTGGTAATCAGGTTTTCCATTTCTTTGAAGAAAGAGGAGGGTAATTTCATTGGGATTTTGCATTAAACTTAGATAGTGCCTTGGCCAAAACTGGCATATTCACTAGGTTGAGACTTCCAATCCATAAGCATGGGCTATCCTTCCATTGGTTGAGTTCACCCTTGCTTTCTTGTAATAGTGTTCTGTAGCTTTCCTCATATAAATATTTTGTTCTTTTACTCAGGTATAGCCCTAGTTATTTCCATTTGTGCTTTGCTATTGTCAAGGGTACCACCTTTTGGTATCTCCTCTTCTGTGGTCTTATTCGATGTGTATTGCAGTCTGATACACTTCTGTTTGTTGGTGTTGTAGCCTGCCACTCTGCGATATTCCCCTCTCACTTCCTGCACTCCCCTCAGGTGCTTTTGGGATTTTCCATATATAAAATCATATCATCTTCAAACAACGATAGCTTCACCTCTTCCTTCCCCAAGTGAATACCTTTCACGCCATTTGTTTGCCTTACCTTTTGTGTTGGGTGTTTTTCTAGTAACACTTGTTGAAGAGGGCATCAGCTTCTCATTTGATAATTTTGGGGTCCTTATCAACGATCAGTTGTCTCTATGCTGATGATTTCATTTCTAGGTTTTCGTTCTATTCAATTGGTCCGAACATCTGTCATTATAACAGTACTATGCGGTTTTCACCATGGTGGTTCAATCGTAGGTGCTAAAGTCAGGTAAAGCAAGTCCTTCGACTTTATCCTTCTTCTTGAAGAGTTCCCTGAGAATTCTGGCCTTCTTCTCTTTCCATATGAAATTGCTAGTCAGTGTTTTCCAATTCATTGACAAAGGATGTTGGTACATGTAGTAGGGTACCATTACATTTGTCTAGTACCTTGGGCATGACAGAAATCTTTGCTATACTACGTGTTCTGATGTATGACCATGGGATATCCTTCCATTTCTGGAGGTCACTTTGGGGTTTCTTGTAATAGTGTTCTGTAGTTCTCCACATTCAAATCGTTTTGGGCTTTTTGGTTAGGTATACCCCTAGGTATTTAAATTTGTCAACGTATCCAGCCCTTAACACATCATCATGGGTTCAGTAGGCACAATTATACAGGGATAATAAGTAAAGACTAAAGTCAAGTCATAGAGAATAAGAAGAGACAGAAGATATGTTGAAATAATGGAGTCAAACACATTTCATGGTTGCATGATCATCTCAGCTCCTCTTGGTGGTACAGGCCAGGAGAGAGTGCAGGAGAGATTTACTGCTAACCAAGGCTTATATATCTTTGGGGGTATGCATGGCTCCTAATTGCAGGTAGAGACATACATCACAGAAAGGGGTTGTACAATAGCCAATACAATCAATGGGGGGGATATACAATGTGCATAAGCGGAACAGCAAGCAGATGAGCTGGGGTGACGGCATGACAGGAAAGGGTGGAATTAGAGATATACGTGTGACAAGGAGGGCGAACCATTCATTCATGATGGCGGCCTACCTTGGTCACTCTTGAGTGGCCTTGACCTCCCTGGGCTTTCCTACAAGAAAACAATTTACTACTGCCCTTATCAGAAGGAGGTGGGCCCTACTTAGGGTGTGACAGACTGCAGTCTGATTCCTCTAGATAGCTGATAACCCTTAGGGAGAATAACCTCTGACCTACTTCTGTTGACCTCCAAGTGGATAGTCACTTACCACGTGTAGGAGGCAGCTAAGTTTGCCATATATTTAGGCGAAACAACTTGGGAGAAGTCTTTCTGTTTCCAACTTCAATTTGTGCTGTATTATTGTGAAGGGTACTAAATTGTTTATCTTCTCTTCCATGGACTATTCTGATGGATATAGTAGTTCCATAGCCTTCTGTTTGCTGATCTTGTATGCTTCCACTCTGCCATATTCCTCTCTCACTTCCTGCACTCCCCTTGTGGAGCTTTTGGGTTTTCTGTTTATAAAATTATATCACCTGAGAATAAAGATAATTTCACCTCTTTTTCCTCAGATGTATACCACTGATCTCTTTCCTTTCCCTTATGTTGTTAACTAGGAACCCCAGAATGTTGTTAAATAGAAGAGGGTGCAAGGGGCATCTTGCCTGGTTGACATTTTCAGCGCGATTCCTTTGTCTTTTTTCCACTGAATACAACTTTTGGTGTTAACTTTTCATCTGTAGCTTCATATATAGCTTGTTGTAGAGGGCAAATTTGAAGAATTTTTATATTATCTTGAAGAATTTCCCTTCCATTCCGATCTTTGTAATGTGTTAAACAGGAACGGGTGCTGGATGATATTGAATGTTTTTTCTGTGTGTATTGATATTATCATGTGGTTTTATTCCTCTTTCTTACCAATACCCTGAATAAGGCTAATGGACTTGCAGATGTTGAAACCTCCATGCATCCTTGGAATGAATCCCACTTGTTCATGGAGAATTATTCGTTTTATCATATTTTGAATTATATTGACCAGTATTTTGTTAAGGATTTTGAATCAATGTTCATTAGAAAGATCAGAATGTCATTCTCAATCCTTGTGGATCCTTCCCCACTTTAACTATCGGTAATCTGCTAGATTCATAGAGAAAATTTGGGAGTTGGCCATTTGTGTAGGATTGTTGTCAGCTCTTGCCTGAATGCTTGCCAGCATTTTCCTGTGAAGCCATCTGGCCCAGGGGATATTTTAGTTGACATTTTCTTGATAACCTTGTCTATTTTCTCTATTTCTCTGAGTCTGTTGAGTTGCTTGTGGTCCATCTGGGAGGGTATTTGTCCATGTCTTCCAGGATGTTGAATTCATTGGTGTAACGGTACTCATAGTACTATACAATTCAGCTTTAAATATCATTAGAGCCCATTGTAGTTTTCCCTGTTTTATCCCTCAGTGGCGTGACTATTGTTATATGTTCCTTTCTTTCTTTGGTTAGGTTTGCAGTGGCCTACCTATTCTGTTAATCTGTTCAAAGAAACAACTATTTTACTGCATTGATTTGTTTGCATTGTTTTCACGTTTTCCAAGTTATTCACGTCTGCCCTAATTGTTTGTTATTTCGTTTCTTTTGCCATTTGTAGCATTGTCCTGTTAACTCTGTCATCAGGATCAATCACACCACTTAGTACGGTGACACTCTTCCTGACCTGTTGATCCAAAGGCATGAGAAGTCCAAAGTGGCCAGGGGGCATTCTCAGCTGCCACTTCAGTGGAATCCGTGCTGTGTTTCCAGGTGGGAGAGTTCCTTTCTTCAGGACCAGGACCTCCATGCCTGAGGAACACAGGGTTGTTGGGACAGGAAGCAAACATGCTTCAAGGGAATCACTAGGAGTAATAGTGAGTGGTGCCACTCCAGCTTCCACCCCTTGGTTCCTGGACCCATGAATTCTGGCTCTTGGAGACACAGCACCATATATTGGCCGCTGGTTTAGAGCGTATACAGCTTCCAGGAGATCAGGAAGCCCCGCAAGTTGTTGCCACCTACTTGGCGTCGTAATTGCGTCTTTAGGAGCCCATTCCATCGTTCCATCAAGCTGGCAGCTTCAGGATGATGAGGAACATGATACGGCCAGTGGATTCCATGGGAATGGGCCCATTGCCACACTGGATTTGCTGTGAAGTGAGCTCCTTGATCTGAACAAAACTATGTGGGATGCCATGCCGGTGCATGAGGCATTCTTTGAGTCCACAAATAGTAGTTTTGGCAGAAGCATCACGTGCAGGGAAGGCAAATCCATATCCAGAGTAGGTGTCTATTCCAGTAAGAACAAAACGCTGTCCCCTCCATGATGGAAGTGGTCCTATGGAATCAACCTGCCACCTACTTGCTGGTTGATCTCCCCGAGGAATTGTCCCATCTCTTGAACGTAATATTGGTTTCTGTTGCTGGCAAATGGACACTCAGCAGTGGCAGTGGCCAAGTCAGCCTTGGTGAGTGGAAGTCCATGTTGCTGTGCCCATGCATAACCTCCATCCCTGCCGCCATGTGCACTTTGTTCATGTGCCCATTGGGCGATAACAGGAGTGGCAGAGGAAAGAGGAGGACCAGTCTCCACAGCGTGTGTCATCTTATCCACTTGATTATTAAAGTCCTCCTCTTCAGAGGTAATCCTTTGGTGAGCATTCACGTGAGATACAATTAACTTTACTTTCTTGGCCCATTCAGAGAAGTCTATCCACATACCTCCTTGTCACCAATTTTCCAATCATGGTCCTTCCAATTCCCTGACCATTCAGCCAAGCCATTAGCCACTGCCCATGAATCAGTATATAATCTCACATCTGGTCATTTTTCCTTATATGCAAATTGAACGGCCAGGTGCACTGCTCGAAGTTCTGCCCATTGGGAAGATATCCCTTCACCACTGTCCTTTACGGAGATCCCAGAAAAGGGCTGTAGTGCTGCTGCTGTCCACTTATGAGTGGCACCTGCATATCGTGCAGAGCCGACCGTAAACCAAGCATGACTTTTTTGGTCTTCACTTAAAGTATGGTAAGGAACTCCCCAGGAGGCCATAGGTGCAGACTGGGAGAACGGAGGCAATGTAACAGGAGTGGAGACTGTTGGCATTTGGGCCACTTCTTCTTGCAGCTTACTTGTTCCTTCAGGTCCTGCTTTGGCCCGATCTCGTATATACCACTTCCATTTAACAAGGGAGTGTTGCTGCGCACATCCAACTTTATGATTACGTGGGTCAGACAATAGCCACTTCATGATAGGTAATTCAGGCCTCATGGTGACTTGGTGGCCCATGGTGAGGCCTTCAGTCTCCAGCCAGGCCCAGTAACAGGCCAACAGCTGTTTTTCAAAGGGGGAGTAGTTGCTTGCAGAGGATGGCAAGACTTTACTCCAAAATCCCAATGGTCTATCTACGCTGTGATTCACCAATAGGGGTCTGCCAAAGACTGCACACTGCATCTTGATCTACAACTGACACCTCTAGCACCATTGGGTCAGCTGGATCATATGGTCCCAGTGGCAAAGCAGCTTGCACGGCAGCCTGCACTTGTTGAAGAGCCTTTTCTTGTTCTGGGCCCCACTCAAAAATGGAGGCTTTTCGTGTCACTTGATAAATAGGTCGAAGTAGAACACCCAAGTGAGGAATATGTTGCCTCCAAAATCCGAAGAGGCCCACTAGGCGTTGTGCCTCTTTTTTAGTCGTTGGGGGAGCTAAATGTAATAGCTTATCCTTCACTTTAGTAGGAATATCTCGACATGCCCCACACCACTGGACCCCTAGAAATTGTACTGATGTGGAGGGTACCTGAATCTTTGTTGGGTTAATTTCCCAACCCCTTGTACGCAGATATTGTACCAATGAATTTAGAGTCTTTGATACATCCTCCTGAGTGCGTCCAATCAGCATAATGTCATCAATATAATGGACCAGTGTGACATGCTGTGGAATAGACAGGTGGTCAAGGTCCCTTCGGACTAAATTATGGCACAGGGCAGAAGAGTTGATGTACTCCTGGGGGAGAGTTGTGAAAGTATATTGTTGCCCTTGCCAGGTGAAGGCAAACTGCTTCTGGTGGGCCTTTGAGACTGGTATGGAGAAGAAGGCATTAGCCAGATCAATAGCTGCATACCATGTACCAGGAGAAGTATTAATTTGCTCAAGCAATGTAATCACATCTGGGCCAGCAGCTGCAATTGGAGCTGACGATAATCCACTGTCATTCTCCAGGATCCATCTGTCTTTGTTACAGGCCAAATTGGTGAATTAAATGGGGGAGGTAGTAGGAATCACCACCCCTGCATCTTTCAAGTCTTTGATGGTGGCACTGATCTCTGCAATCCCTCCAGGCATGCGGTATTGCTCTTGGTTTACTCTTTTCCTAGGTAATGGCAATTCTAATGGTGTCCACTTGGCCTTTCCTACCATGATAGCCCTTATTCCACATTTTAGGGATCCGATATGGGGGTTCTGCCAGTTACTAAGTATGTCTATTCCAATGATGCATTCTGGAACTGGGGAAATAACCACAGGATGGGTCCCGGGGCCCACTGGACCCACAGTGAGGCGTACTTGAGCTAAAACTCCATTGATAGCTTGACCTCCATAAGCCCCCACTCTGATTGGTGGGCCTTTGAAACATTTTGGGTCTCCTGGAATTAGTGTCAGTTCTGAGCCGGTGTCTAGTAATCCCCGAAAAGTTTGATTATTTCCTTTCCCCCAATGAACAGTCACTGTTGTGAAAGGCCGCAGGTCCCTTTGGGGAAGGCTAGAAGGAAGACTAACAGTATAAACCTTCAGTGATGTAGCAGGATCCTCCTTACAAGGGACCTGGCCTCCCCTTCATTCAAGGGGTTGTGGGTCTGTAAACTGGCTCAGGTCTGGGAATTGATTGAGCGATCGTGACTGTCTATTCTGCTGTTCACCTGATCTACCATTCTTTTGCCTGTACAGATCACGTAAATATTTAGTAGGCTTCCCATCTATTTCATTCCTAGGGACACTGCAGCTAAGTAGCCAATGCCATAATTCCACACGAGACAGGTTGCTTTGATTGTTATTGAAAACTCGTTGTCTATTATAACCACGCCCACCCAGTCTCCGTGGATCCAGTGCTGACACCTGCCCTCTACCATCACGGGGACCAATCAGCCCCATTGTGGGCAAATGTCGGAGTTTGCTTCGGGCAGTGCCCACTGTTAATCCTGGTGCACATAGAATAGCAATTACAGGAGCCTTAAGAGATGCTGGGGCCCACTTCACAAACTTGTTCCTTATGGTTGTGGTAAAGGGTATGTCTTCAGGTCACCCCCTTTTTGGATCTATGGGAATATCTTGATAGATCCATTCTAACATACCAATTTCTCTAAGCTTTTGGATGCCTTCCTCTACAGTGTACCAAGGCAGGTCAGGTACTTCAAGTTGGTCTAATCTAGGCCATCTGGCAGTCCATGCTTCATTGAACTAACCAAATAAAGACTTAGATCCTTTTTTAGCCTGTCTCGCAGAGACATTGAAAGAAGAGTCTGTGCTTAGGGGTCCCATATCCAGAAACTCAGACTGGTCTAATATTACATTTCGTGCACCAGTATCCCACACCCTGAGTAACCATTCCCAGGGGTATTCTCCAGGCTTTTGCTTGTACGTATTTGAGAACTCAAGCAGGTCTTTATGTGTGTAGCGCACTTCTTCTTGGATAATCTTCTCAACCTCACCTTTAGGAGGTTTCTGAGACTTCATTTTAGTGACAGGTCTAGTGGAAATAATGGGTGCTGAGGGTGTTTCCTGGGTGCTCTCAGCAATACCTTGCGAGGCATCTTCCTCAGGTAATGCTACTGATGCAGCCCCACCTGGCATATCAACTTGAATCGTTTGGCTAATCTGCTCAGGTGTTTCTAAGGGCTCAATATCCTCTTCTTCCGGATCATCAGCCCCTATGTTCCCATCCCATGTTTCAGGGTCCCAACTTTTCCCAATGAATGCCCTTACTTTGGTTTCAGACACTGCTCTAGATCTGCAATTCAGCTGCCGTTGTCATTCAGCCACTCATATAGTGAGACTCTGGACCTGGTTCTCAGCAATGTCAGCTCTTTTACTAGAGGAGAGAAGGCTCTCCTTTGTAGCACAGATGGAAGTTTTCAAATCTGTTAGTCTGCATGTGAGGCGTGCTTTTGAGGCTCTGAGATCATCCCTCTCCTTAATAACACTTTCCATCGTATGAAGGACCAGCCAACCAGCTTCGCTATACTTGTCATTTTCACAAAACTCCTGGAAAATATCAAATATATGATTGCCAAGAGCATCTCCTTTATCCAGCATGTCATCTACTTTAGGTGCTACTTTAATATTATCTTTGCTATTTCAGACCATGGATTAGTACGGGTAGTAGACGTATCCCCGTCAAGACTAAATAGGTTGGAAAACCAATTTAAGAAATCCATATTTGGTGTCAAAGGGACCAGGTATAAGGCATCATGCAAAAAAAAAAGAACATGTGTGCGTGTGTGTGTGTGTGTGTGTGTGTGTGTGTATATATATATATATATATATATATATATATATATATATATATATATATACCATAATGAATGAAGGGGGAAGTGCAGAGTGGAGACCCAAGGCCCAAGTGTCGGCCACTGGAGATCCCCTCAGAGAGGGGTTTAGGATAGGAGATGGGTCAGTCAGGGTGCGAGGTAGTGCCGATGAAGAGCAAAGCTTTCTCCCAGATTCTGGATGCTTCTTCCCCCCAACTACCATGATCCGAATTCTGCCTTGCAGGGCTGGATAGGGCAGAGGTTGTACACTGGTACATATGAGGGCTGGAGGTACAGAGAATCCAGGGAGGAGGATATCTTCAGGACCAAGGTTGTGAGGGATGATGCTGGGAGAGTGGAGGGTGAGTGGGTTGGAAAGGGGGAACTGATTACAAGGATCCACATGTGACCTCTTCCCTGGGAGAGGGACAGCAGAGAAGGGGGGAACGGAGACTCTGGATAGGGCAAGGTATGACAAAATATCGATGTATAAATTACCAAGGGCACATGAGGGAGGGGGGAAAGGGGAGGGAGGGGAAAAAAAAAGAGGACCTGATGCAAGGGGCTTAAGTGGAGAGCAAATGCTTTGAGAACGATTGGGGTGGGGAATGTATGCATGTGCTTTATACAATTGATGTATGTGTATGTATGGACTGTGGTAAGAGTTGTATGAGCCCCTAATAAAACGTTTAAAAGAAAAAAAGAGAAATCCATATTTGTCACACTGTCTGTAGCACCAGGCCAGGCGCAGGGGCGGTGGAGGCTGTGGCGAGGGGGCTTGAGAGCGAGGCTCTGGCCCTGCGCAGGCCCAGGCCAGCGGCGGCTGGGAGGGCGAGGCCCGCTGACCTGCAGGCCACGAGCTGTGGCAGCGGCGGCAAGGGGCACAGGGGTTCCTGGGAGGCGCAGCATCAGGCCCTGGCGCACGCCCACCGCCCTTTCCCAGCGCAGAGGCCGCCCGCGCAACTTGTGGCCAAAGTTTGGCCCCAGCCTCAGGAGTGCGCGGGGCGGGCCGCGAAGTTGGCTGTGGCCCCCGCCGCGGCTCGGGCCGGCCCATGGCCCGCGCGCCCCCGCCGGAGCCCTTGGGCGGCCGGGCTCCTGCCCCCGGGGCCCCCGGGCCTCAACGCCAGTGCGCCTCCCCCGGCCCCGGGCCCGCGCACGCGTGGGAAAGTTGGCCTGGAACCGGCCCGACCAGTTCCGCCGGCGCGCACACCGGCCGCAGAAGTTGGTGCTGCAAAACTTTTTTGGGGGGTTCCGCGGGAGCCCCCGTGCGTCGGGACCGGATGCGCGCCGGCTAGCGACCCCTGCGCCGAGAGAGGTACCCCCAGAGCGACGCGCAGCGGGGGCGCCCCGGACCCGCGGCCCGGGGGCTATGGCCATGGTGGCCGGAGGCTGGGGCGGCCCCGGCGGCGGTGGAGACGCGAATGGCGTGGACAAGGTGGGTGGCTACCCGCCCGCCACCGAGGACTCGGCCTCGCCCCCGGGCGCCGCCAGCGACGCCTAGCAGGGCGACGAGGAGCGGCAGGGGCTGCAGGTGGACTGTGTGGTGTGCGGGGACAAGGCGAGCGCAAGCACTAGGGCGTCCTCACCTGCCAGGGCTGCAAGAGCTTCTTCAAGCGGAGCATACTCCTCAACCTCAGCTACACCTGCAGGTCCAACCGTGACTGCCAGATTGACCAGCACCACCGGAACCAGTGTCAGTACTGTTGCCTCAAGAAGTGTTCCGGTCGGCATGCGCAAAGAGGCCGTGCAGCGGGGCCGCAGCCCCCACTCGCCGCCAGGTCCTGGCGCCGCGTCTCCGGCAGCCCCCCCGGGCTTGGCGCTGGCGGAGGCGGTGGGCGGAGACCTCTTCCATGGCCAGCCAGCGTGGGAGCTGATCACACAGCTGCTGCGCGCCAAGCCCTACCTGGCGGTGGCCGGCCACTTTGGCACGGGCGCGGCGAGCGCCTTCGGCCCGGGCGGCGCGGGCGCGGTGCTGGGCATCGATAACGTGTGTGGAGCTGGCGGCGCGGCTGCTCTTCAGCACCGTGGAGTGGGCGCGCCACGCGCCCTTCTTCCCCGAGCTGCCCGTGGCCGACCAGGTGGCCCTGCTGCGGCTCAGCTGGAGCGAGCTGTTCCTGCTGAACGCGGCGGAGGCCGCCCTGACCCTGCACACTGCGCCTCTGCTGGCCGCAGCCGGGCTGCACACCGTTCCCATGGCCGCCGAGCGGGCGGTGGCCTTCATGGACCAGGTGCGCGCCTTCCAGGAGCAAGTGGACAAGCTGGGCCGCCTGCAGGTGGACTCGGCGGAGTATGGCTGCCTCAAGGCCATCGCGCTCTTTACTCTTGATGCCTGTGGCCTCTCAGACCCAGCACACGTGGAGAGGCTGCAGGAGAAGGCGCAGGTGGCCCTGACCGAGTACATGCTGACCCAGTACCCAGCCCAGCCCCAGTGCTTCGGCCGCCTGCTGCTGCGTCTGCCTGCCCTGCGCGCCGTCCCAGCCTCACTCATCTCTCAGCTGTTCTTCATGCGCCTGGTGGGCAAGACACCCGTTGAGACGCTGATCCGAGACATGCTGCTCTCGGGGAGTACTTTCAACTGGCCTTAGGGCTCCGGCCAGTGACCGACCTCCAGCGACACAGATGCTCGGGGTCCCCAGGCCAAGGATAGGGACAGCCTCCCCAAGTGGCTAACCAGAACCATGACTAGGGCGAAAGATCATTATGTAATATGCAGTAGCCCTTAGTGACCCTGGTTACAATTTGACTCGGAGGCTACTGGACTTCAGAGCCTTACAAGCCTGGAAGGTTTATTTCAGGCACAGCAAGCACATGCCTCGGCGGTGCTGACTTGCGTTCTGCACCTGGATAGGCACCTGAAGTCATTTGGAGAAGATGTCTATGTAAGTTGGTTTTACATAAATTTCTGTGCTGGATTCCTTGTGCTTGTGGATTTTCTTGTCCTTCTTGGTTTGCTGTTATTTTACTACTGAGTTGGCTTTTGTGGTTTTCTTCATTTTGATGGGGTTTCTTTCCTATTTCTTACGACATTCCCTTGATAGTTATTTTCTTATCTAGTGTAAGATGGTCATGTTTCTCTTGTGTACTGCTTGCCTTCCTCTCCATACAGTTTCTTGCATGTACTTTTCTCCCCCTATTTGCTTCGTGTTTCTCTCCATTGCAGATTGATATTTGTAGCTCTCTCTTTTCAGTCTTGTGTCATATTTGCAGAACTGCTTCACCTTGGTTACTGTCTGGTGGGGACTGCCTTGCTCATTGATCTCAGGTTTATGTTTGCTCTTCCTTGTGATTCTCCATCCATAGAATAGCCTTCGTATTTTTTTATAACTCATTCCGCTGCTTTGGATTTCTGGAATTCTCCTTGACTGAAAATGCCCTTATTTCTTCTTCATATTTTGCTGGATTTAAGATCCTTGCTTGGCAGTTATTTCTTTTAAAGTTTCATATATGTTGTCACGTTGCCTTATGCCTGCAGAGGTTTGTTGAAGGAAAACAAACAAACAGAAAACCACACTCAGCTTAATTGTTTGCTTTCCCTTTGCAGACCCCCTGCTGGGGCTGCTTCCATAAATGTGCTCCTTACAGTTCTGCTCACAGGCGTGCCCTCATGGCTCTCAGATTTTGCGTCCATGGCTTTATTCTGAGAAGTCCACTCTCCCATGCCATTTTCCCTGAGCCTTTGGATCCCTCTCCTAGGGAATGCTACTGTAGGTCTGATACGTCTGCTTGACTTACTGTAGATGGCCAACCAATGAATGACTATATCAACCCCGCAAGCTCCAATACTGGACAGAGAATCTGTGCTGAGTGGGCCATATCAATAAACTGAGACTTATCAGAGTTTATGTTCCTTGCACAATAATCGCACAACCTTTATAACGATCATGACACATAGTCTGCAGGTTTCTGTCTGCACAAGTTAAGGAATTCTAGAATATTTTTGGGGGGTAGAGCATAGCTGTTCCTGGCCCAACACCTGGGCTTCACTTTGGGAACTTGCTATGAGTTAAGTCTAGGTAGAGGTCTGGAGGCCATAAACCGTGGGAGGTGTTTCCTGGGCCCATGCAGCGGTGTCTTGCTCCAGATACAGCCTAAGCACCATTATCGGCACACATCCCAAACTCAGTCATTTGGACGCATGGGGACCCTACAGGACAGAGTAGACCTGCTCCTGTGGGTTCTGAGACTGTAATTCTTCATGAGAGAAGAAAACCTGGTCTTTTGTTAGGGGAGCTGCCCTTGGTTTGACCTTTCTGCTCTTGTGTTTTGTAGCACAGAGGATGATCACTGTGCCATCAGGGCCAGGGATGAAAACACCTTCTTGGTTCGTAGTGATAGATTTCTCAAAACTTACCGAGAGATGTGGGGTATGTACAGTAGCTTTAGGGCTTGCATCAGACATCAGAACCAATTTAGACAACTCATCTTTTCTCATTCTGTTTCTTTAGAACCTCTCCTGGTCCCGTCAAGTCAACTCTGATGCAGAACAACCCTCTACAACAGGGTAAGCTTCCCCTCTGTGTTCCAGAGACAGTAATTCATTATTGCATTAAAATGTTTCTTCCTTTTGCTGTGGTGTAACACGTGGTTTTGAACTGTTGACCTTGACCTTAGCAGCCAATGCATAAGCGCTATGCCACCAGGGTTCTCTAGAGAAGCAAGACCAAGGATACTTGTATGATACATGTATGGACAAATAGTGATTTATATCCACAATTGCCTAAACAGCTATAGAAGCAGGTAAGTCCAGTTTGGTTCAAGTTCATTGGTCATATATAAGCGGGAGACTTCTCCTGTCTCATAGAGCTACGGGAACTGATGGACATGAAAGAGGAAGATGCAGGAAGAGGGTCTCGGGTGGGGAAGGCAGCGCTGCATGAATCTGAGGTGGGATGAATCAATACAAGTTGACATTCCACTGATGGTTAGTGTGATCAGTAGATGACCTAACAGGAAATTGACAAACCAGATGTAGAATCCAGAAGTGGACAAAGGGAAATGGGCAAGACAAAGCACGCTTCTGCACAGGATTCCTCTTATAATAGAGACGACAACCCAGAAGAGGGCTCATGGGACTTACACCTGATTGATAAGTTGGACTCTAACTCTATTTTCACACAAACAGGTCCAGCTGACAGAAATTCTAATGATCACAGATGAGAAAGAGAACGTTCAAATGTGGTGCACAAAAGGAAAATTAGGACCGCCTCATTCCTCATAAGACACGATGCTTTCTCATTGTCTTTTCCGATAAGAGCAGAACTTTGTGTATCAGCAATTGACGCCGTCTGGCACTTCTGAGTGATGTAACTCTCTCTCTATATGTATCTGATGAATCCACAACTGATGAAAGCGTAGATAGTTGATGGTCCTATGACATTCACATTCAACATCAGAAACCAGCAAGGCACTGTGATCTTGTAACTTGGTTTAGTAGGGAAGCACAAAGAGCTTATGTTTGGGTATAAGATCCCATTTGGAATCTTTACTAGCAAGTTAATTGGATTGACCTTATTACTCTGTGTGTAGATCTATTCACACAAACACTGCGAAAGCACCTTCTTTTGTTGACCCTCCGATTCTTCTTTCATTCGTTAAGTACAACTTAACTGCTCAAATGTTCCTGAAATTAGAATTTTATTGAAGAGTATTATTTTTCGTTTTTCTCTCAGCTCTGCCAATAGTGGTGGGTGGGTCAACAAGAAGAAAGTCCATTCGTGCTACAACTCCAGAAATATCTGGTGATTAGAGCTAACTGCATACCTCTGAAATCAGAGGTAAATACTGGTTCTGAAACTTGAGGACATAAACAAGGCTCCTTCTACCAGGAAAGAAAAGAACACACTGCCATCCCGGAAGAGATTGTGGAAATTGTAACGTTGTAGCAGAAGCTTACAATAATAAAATGAAACATGATAGTAAAACAAACTCCACTGGAAGGAAAAAAGCCAAAAGAAGATGAAAATTGATGAGATAAACCAAAATTATTAGAGGAACAATCTACTACGTCCATTTTATTTATTATTTTTAGTAGGTTCGTTTTCCTTCATTTCCTTGAATGAGAGTTTTAGACAGGAAAGTCACAGGCAATATAGTTCAATGCAAAGCAGAAGAATTGTAAGCAAAAACTTTAAATTAGTAGAGATGACCAACAATTCAGTTGTAGTAAGAAGCTATTACCATCCATCCCTAGAAGGTAATGACAATGCTATGTGGTGATGTTACTTAAGCCCAGGGGCTGGAAGCCCATATCCAGTGTTGAAATCATGGGGTCAGAACTGGAAGCATAGCGCTGTTTACCACTAGCAGTCTACACAAACAAACAAACAAACAAACAAACCAAAACATCCACAATGAAACTTGTTGAATTGAACTAGAACTCTAAGAGACTATATGAGAAAGACCAACAGTAAAAAAAACTTGATCAGAACAAACTGTGGGTAGCACCGTGAAGAACGGGAATTCCAGAACACTTCCCTGTGCTCGTGCACAACCTGTGCCTGGTTCAAGAGGAAGTCAGGAGAGAGAACAAGGGCACACTGTGTGCTTTAACATCATCAAAGGTTTGTGTCAGGCCTGCATCCTCTAACCCTACTTACTCAGTCTGTATGCTGAGCAAGCACTCAGAGAGGCTAGATTACCTGAATAAGCCTGCACATCAGGACTGGAGGAATCTTTATTAATACCCTGTGCTATGCAGGTGACAACCTTGTTTGGCGAAAGTGAGGGGGATTCAAACATTTGCTGATAAAGTTCAAGGGCAGAAGCCTTCAGCATGGGTTACAACTCAATGAAAGGAAAACGTAAATCTTCATAACTGGACCAATATGTAGCAGGGGATAAATGGAATAAAATGTGAAGTTGGTAAGGATTTCATCTTGCTTGGATCCATAATCAATACTCATGGAAGCAGCCGTCAAGTGACCAAGCTACACTTTGTTTTGGGTCAATCTCTACAACCCCTGTTTAAAGCATTGAGAAGCAAGGATTATACTCTGAGGACTAAGGTGGGCTTGACCTAAACCAAGGTCTTCCCAATGGTCTACTCTGCATGTGAAAATTGCACATTGAAAAAGGAAGACCAAAGAAAATCCAACGCACTTGAACCGCGGTGTTGGAGAAGATTATTGAACGTATATGGACTGCCAGAAGAACGAACAGACCAATCTTGGAAGAAGGACGGCCAGAATGCTCCTTAGAGGCAAGGATGGTGAGTCTTTGTCAAACCGAGGAAGGCCGTAGACGAGATTGCGAGATTGATTGACAGTGACTGTGTCACTGCGAACTCCACCCTACGAACAAGTGGGAGGATGGCACAGGAAGGACCAGGTGGTGTGTTTCCTTCTGGGGAGCTGGGAGTAGGAATGACTTGATGGCCCCTGACAGCAACATCAACTACAGACCAATCTCTCAAACAAGATATTGAAGAAAAGTATAGGTTCATTTATGTAACCTTCAAAATCGGACCAAAATTCAACATCAGAGAGGCATCCATCTACACTCAGTGATTATTAGAAATGGCAGGATAGTGCCTCACTCCAGTGGAGAGAGATGAGGTGAGTGGTTTCAGGAATATTTAAATAAGAACAAATTTTCAAAACAGTTCTTATATATTTTGTTTCCCCTAAGCAAATAACACAAGACAATATTAATTTTATACCAATATGAAAAAAATAAAATACAAGCTCACAGCCTACATATGTAGAGAAATAATTGAAAACATTGACCAGCTTTAGAACAGGGGACTGGAAGTATGTGTGATTAAGAAGGAAAATGCTGATCTTTCTTTGAAGTTTTCTGTTGTCTATGACTTTATTAAATCTCTTCAAATTTCTTTGGAAAAAATTAACAAGCCCAAATAGTTTATAAATAATTCTTCACTGTAGATTCTTGAGTCACTGCTACAGTTCAAAGTGCATGTCCAATTCTCATTTTTCTAAATCGACTAACTTTGTATTTAATTTTTAATGTGTTTCCATTTTAAGATTATTTCTTTATCTTTTAATTTTAGTATTTTAACATTTTATTAACATATAACTCATACATCACACACATTAGTGATTCAAACATCAAGAATTGTGCGATCTTTGCCACAATCCACGTTGGAGTATTTTCAACATTCTTGCATCCATCAGTACTAGCATCTCCTGTCCCCCTGTGTCTTCTAGTGTAGTCAGAGAAACCGATTGAGCTATATGTTTACCTATCCAGAATTTCTGATAAAAATCATACAAAATGGGAAAATATAGCAACCATAAAATAGAACCGAACAGTCTCCTTGCAAAAGTAATTAAAAACTAGGACAGGTTAAAAATGGGTCAAAAGCAAGGATCAACCTTGAAGCCCCTCCCAGGGAGACAAAGAACAGAAAAGTGGGTGAGGGGCGATGGAGGACGATATAAGATTTGGACAAAATGATCTGTAATTTATCAAGGGCTCATGAAGGAGATTCCCAGGGGAAGTGGGGGGAAGAAATGGGGAGCGGATATCAGGGGCTCAAGTGGGAAGAGACTTGAAAATGATGATGGCATTTTTAGGTGCAAATGTGCCTGACACACTGGAGAAATGTATGGATTGTGATAAGAGATTTAAGAGCCCCAATAAAAGTATTAAAAAATGGATCAAGGGGGGAAAATGTTAATATCTAAAATAATTAAAAGCAATCTGCAGCAGGGGTCAGAAAACTCTAACTTATAAGTTCTATGCAGCTCCTTCAGTAAGGATATGTGACTATGATGTAAAATTGAAAATGAAGATAACACCATGATACTTTCATTTATAGTATTACTTAACATTTTCCTTATTTATAAATATATTTTATAGCTCTTGAATAATTTTTAAATTATTGTTATGTACCACGATGGCTAATGAATATAAAAAAATTTGTTGACCCCTTATCTCAGTGATTCACTTTCCAATTCACCCTGTCTGTGGACCAGATTGTTTACACGGGTATTCAATCAACTGAGGGAATTAACTAGAGGCTCAACGCACAGAAGGTCTACGCAAACGGAGGGGGCTTTCACTGTCATCCTTAGCCTTCTGCTAACCAGGTTTTCAGAATTTAAACTCTAATATAATTCCCTCCTCTAATCTTAGAGTCTACTATTCAAAAATCCTTGGATCACACGACTACTTTGGCACTTCACCTAGATGGTTGCTTGTTAAGACAAGTTGTTAAGACACTACATGCTAGATGCTATTGTTGCTGATCACAGGGCACTATCTGATTTCTTCCCCCACACTTTTCTCTAGCACCCAGCTCTTCAGTGATCACTTCATGAGTTTAAGTATGGAGCCACAGTGTAATAACAGTTCTTCGATAAGGGTTTATGGTTAATGCCATATGGAGTAACGGAGACTGAGTGTTTACAGGAGCTGAGACCACCAAATCTTTCTCCTTTTGAAAGGTCTATGGACATAAATTGACACACGTTTTCTTAACTGCCATCCTGGCCACAACTGACTGAGCCCAGGCTTGGCATAATCTGACGTACAGGTTGCTCTTGTCAATTTCTGTGGAGGTGATTCCAACTCATGGCAACTCACATGTGGAGCATAACTGGTCTGGGGTTTTCAAAAGTCTGTTCTTTCAAGACCAAGTCACCAGGTCTGTCTTTGGAGGCTCTCTCCCCAACCTTGTGGCTACGAGGTAGATCATTTGTGCCACTCAGCCACCAAATCTGTAAGTTGGCCAGAAACCCTTCATCAATTCCTTGTGATAGAGAACTGGTTGACTTCAGGCAGCAATGCTGAAGCACAATAATGCGTGAGAGAGGGATGGCTCTGAACCAGCAAAAGCCAAGGTAAAGAAGAGACTGCAGGTGTAGCCCACCAAAGGCTGAGCCCTCTTCCCCACTTGAAACATATTTCCTTTATTATATGTAAATTTGCCTCCCAAAAGTGTTTTTTCTTAAAATCAGCACACTGTTGGGTGCTGATCAGTTCAAACATTTTCTCTAACAGAACAAACAAATGATACACAATTGGTGGCAAGTTGGGTTGCAGTTGCAATGGGGCCCCCAGAGTCCTGAAGGTTAGAGGAACCAAAGAGCTGCAATGCAAATTCTCATGACTGAAAACCAACATCACCGCCATTGAGGTGATTCACCTGCTGGCAATCCGACAGGACAAGGTAGAATGGCCCCTGGGTTCCTGAAGCTGACTCTTCACAGCAGGCCGTAGCCTTCTCCTTCTCCCAGCTAACAGGATGATTGTCACAGGACCAAAGGGGTTTTGTAAAACAAGAATACGAATGAAACGAGAACAAGGCTGGACATACAATATTATTAATAAATCAAGAGATTTTCATATGAAAGTGCAGCACAGAGCTGGAACCAGAGGCCAGAGAGGCACGTGGCTGTTGACAGTAGCATCTGAATGCTTAATAAATTCTAATTACTTAGAGAAATAGACATTAATATTTCTCAGATGAAACGTTAAAATAGCCAAGTCCCTCACGAGGCTCTTGCTTCACTTTCATATAACACACCCCTTGTCCATGATTTTATGAGCTTTTTCTCTCCACCTTCACATCCAAGTTTAACCACACACACAAAAAAATGCCTGCAACTTTAGTGTACTTGACTGGTTTTAGAAGCAAATAACAAAAACAACTTTGACCATGTAATAATCTTTTCAGGTTAACTTTTCTCAATGCTTTTGAATTTAAATGAATTTTCAGCTCGTTATTTTTATTCTGTGAGGCTTTATAGAAATGAGCTAATAGGAATGCCCAGTAACCAACAAGGGCTCTTATTTAAGATAAACTCATGACACAGTGGCCTATGCATTGGGCTGATAACCACAGCTTAGAGGTTCAACCTCACCAGCCAATCCACGGCAGAAAGATGAGGCTCTCTTCCTGTAAAGATACAGTCTCAGAAACCTTAAGGAGCAGCACTACTCTGTCCTCAAGGGTTAGTATGGTCAGGAATGAACTTGATGGCAGTGAGTTGTGGGGCAACTAAGAGCCAAAGGGCCTTTATCTTCCTGAATGCAAAAGCAGGGGAGAGAGAGAGGCAATTCAGTGGGTCAGAAAGCCTCCTGCTTAGGCGCTTTGAAGTCTGTGGCTTGAATACAATCTTCTCCACTAACTATCTCTACAAAGGCTCACCAATTTCTGGGTTAAAAGAGTAACGGAGGCAGCCTCCAAACCTAAAATTATCTGACTCCAGGGTTCATGTTTCTTTCTTTCTTTTAATATTTTTCAAAATAAATTAAGTGGAGATTTACATTTCAGATCATCCAATTGGTACATAACAACTTAAACTACTTACCAAAACACTCAGTAGCTTGCCCTGCTGTCCTCATTTGATTTCTTCCCTCCCTCTTATGGAATGCTATCTTCCACTTCACCCAAGGGAACTCTGTTCTACCCCATGTTGTTTCTTTACTCCTTGATTTAAAAAAATACTTTTATTGGGGGCTCTTGCATCTCATCACAATCCACGATTCATCCAGTGGGTCAAGCACATTTGCACATATACCGCCATCACCATTTTCAAAGCAATCTCTTCCCACTTGTGCCCTTGATATCAGGTCCCAATTTCTTCCTCCTCCTTCCTTCCCTCACAAATCATTGATAAGAGATATAGATTATTATTTTCATATCTTATATCATCTGCTGTCAGTCACCACAAACTTTTCTGTTGTGCGTCCCACACATGGAGGGGATTATAGGTTGATCCTTGTGATCAATTCCCCTCTTCTCCCCGCCACCCTCCCCTAGTCCTCCTAGTATCTCTACTCTCATTATTGGCCCTGAGGGGTTATCTATCCTACATTCTCTGTGTTGTGAGTTCTTATCTGTAGCCGTGTGCATGCTCTGGTCTAATCCGATTTTTGAGGTAGAATTGAGGTCATGATAGTGGGGGGAAGGAAGAACAAAGAATGAGAGAGAAATCCTGTGTTTCATCAGTGCCATACTGCACCCATACTGCCTCATCTTTTCCCTGTGACCCCTCTGTGAGAGTGTGTCCAATTGTCTACCTCCGGCCATTCACATTGGGTAGGATTTTGTTCTGGGGCTTAGCTGCCTGATACTTGATCCCATCAATAATTCATGATCATACAGGCTGGTGTGCTTCTTCCATGTGAGCTTCGTTGCTTCTTAGCTAGATGGCCATTATTTACCTTCAAGCCTTTAAGACCCCAGACACTATATCTTTTGATAGCCAGTCACCGTGTTTCATTTTTCCTTCTCATCTGCTTAGTAACCATCAAAGTCGATTCCTTGGGTATGAACGCCTTTGTCTTTTGTAACAGCCAGGGTCCATGTTTTAACCACCCTGCTCATTGCCTCTCATAAACGGACACGTGTCTGAGGAAGGACAAACAAAAAAATTCGTTGTGGCATTTGCTCTGAGAAGGAAAGTGGGTGTCCGAAGGCAACCCACCTACCCGGACCACTGTGCTTTTACTACTCAATACTGAGAACCTAAGTGAAAAGGAGATCAAGAATGTGATCAATGTAAACCCGACCAAGGAGAACACCTCCAAGATATATTGTTACTGTGGAGCAAAAACAGACAAACACGAGGTGAACAATAGTGTGCAGAGCACGTTCCTGTTTGGTTTGTTATTATTATTTTAAAGAAAGGATTCTAAGACAATGTTATCTCTTGGAGGGAACAGGGTACCTGACATGTTAGAAGTTGCTTTCCAGGATATGCTCCTGTATTGCCTGGAATTGTTCCTTTAAATTTTTAGTTTTCAAATTATATGATGGATCTTCCTAATAATAAAACAATTTTAAAGAACAAATAAGTCCCGAATTCTTCTCCTTTGTAGCCCTGATCAACGACCCCTCATCTCTCAGAGACTCAGTGTCTTCACCTGTGAAACGGGAGCAACACTGCTTCTTGTAAGATCGCTGTGAGAATAAGCGAGACCCCATGTACGAAGCGTCGGCCCCACGAAGAGGTTCCCTATGTCACTGAAATCTCATTCAACTTCATTAAAACAGCAAACAATTTCAGAAAGAACCAGGAAGACACTAAGTTACCATGGTCTCATGACAAGACTATTACCAATGTTTCCCAGTGACTAGGAAGCCAGGATGCCCCAGCCCCGAGTCCCATCTTGTGGAACAGCACTGACCTAGGAGGCAGAGGGTCCCATGTGGCCAAGACTTGCTGCTTTGGATCAGGATGCTCAGTCCCAGCAGTTAGCTGCAGCTGCAATGACAACAGAAACCAGCTCCTTGAGCGCCAACACAGCCCTGCAAGATGAGTAGTGTCCTGTGATGCACAATGGTGGTGCCGGGAAGAGGAATGCCTTCTGAAGGGGTAGGAACTAGTCCTGGTCTGGTTTTGGTGTCTGAACCATAAATAATCTGGTAATTGCTCCTTCTCTTCTATTTTCTGGTAGAGATTGAACTTAGTCTCAGAGCTGGTCTGACACTAAGTCTATGAACTGCTGATTAGAAAACAGATTGTCCATAGGACCCAGGAATCCCATTGCTAGATATATATTCCAGATTGAAATAAATCAACCCTAGAGGAACATTACTAGATGATACGTTATAAAAAGGAAAGCTTTTCACACTCAAAGAATCACTTTCAAGTGTTGCTAGGGTTAAAAGTGGTGGGAATGCAAATTACAAACGAGAGGTTATGCTTATATAAACTTGGGTGAAGGAGAAGACAAGATACAATTAAGAGTGAAGTCAGCCAAAGTGATGGAGTCAAGAGAAAACACTGGCAGGAGTGCAACAGTTAACAGTAATAGAGGGACATTGTTATATACATCATTCAACTATAGTGATTTCCCAGTAAATGCATGGATCAACACACATGGGGAAACCAGTGTGGAGGGAGAGTAGGATTGTACATACGTGCTTACATATATTTGACAGATACTTCTACATGTATACATACCTTTACTGAAAATGTATCCATGGGGGAAACCAAGAGCAACAGGCATAGCAAACTTGACAATGTTCTACATCCTACTTTGGTGAAGGGTGACTGGGGTCTTCATAGCTGGAGAGCAGCAACTGAAGTGTCATGATCGGTTTCTCCTCATCTCCAGGTAAGGATACTAAAGAAAACTGAAGATGTAGAGAAACAATTACCCCAATGGAGTAAAGGCCCAGAACATCAGCTTTCTCATCTCTGAATCCAGAAGAATTAGATGATGTCCTGCCAGCACAACAAACTGCCTGGAAGGAATTACAGACAAGGTCCTCGATAGACCGAGATACAAATGTGAAATAAAACTAACGATCACAAACAAACACAGGAAACAGGCTTACTTCTTGGATAAAGAGTACTGAAGCCCCAGGACTATGGAGATTATGCTCCTTAGAAATCCTTGAGGTCTACAGCGGATTTTCCTCGTGTGCCTCCATTTTTTTTTTTTTTTTGTGTGCCTCCATTTTTAACGAAATAAAACAAAACAAACTTGCTGCCATCAAGTCAATTCTCACTCATAGTGACGCAGTAGGGCAGGGTAGAACTGCTCTGTGAATTTCCAAGTGTAACTCTTTATAGGAGTAGAAAGCCCTCCTTTACCCCTAGTGGTCCCAAACTGCTGGCCTTGTAGATGGCAACCCAAGGCATAACCACTACTCCACCATGGCCGTTCACAATCCTTGATATCTGGAACAGGCTCGATTTTTAGCCAAATAAAAATAGGTCTCAATGGGGTCACAATAATTTCAGGGAAGTAGGGCTTCTATTGGCTAATCAACGACGTGAGGTCAAAATGTCAGCATTTACACAGAGACAAAGTTCAGAAGGGCTAGGAAAGCGGAGGAATGTAAATTCAAACGAGAGATGAATTGGCAAAAGTGAATTTACAGTGTGGTGATTACAATCAATGACAGGACACAGAATGCATATCAACTGTAAAGTGGGACACTAATTTGCCCTGTAAACCTTCACTCAGTCATAATAAAATCACACACACAGGTTCCTGCACACACACACAAACACACACACCACAATCAGATAGTCAATGGTGTCCTGGGTCAACAGAGCATAGGGAGGTCAGGTCAATTCTGAGCAGGACTGTGCCTTATCACCTGACTTGAAGGACTTTTCACATCTCATCTTTTGGACGATCACGAAGAGTGTCCAAGATCCCTGAAGACAAGTTGGTGCATAAGCACACAATGGTGCATAAGCACATAGGAAATGTGGTGAAGGAAGCTGATGATGCCTGGCTATCAAAAGATATAGCATCTGGGGTCTTAAAGGCTGGTAATTAAACAAGCAGTCATCTAGCGTGGAAGAGACAAAGCCCCCATGGAAGAAACACACCAGCCTGTGTGACCATGAGATGTCGAAGGGAGGAGGTAACAAAAGTTCAGAAACACACATCCAACTTGATGTGAAGCGGCATGGATGCCCTAGAGATGCAAAACTCACCTGTCCAGTAGTAATCCCACAGTACCACTCAGAAGGAGACACTCAAAGGGGAAAGGATGATTAAGTCAGGAGAAGGTATGGTACTCATGAACCACGTGCTTATCCACCGGTTCGTTAATATTTCCTTCCCTTAGAGGACAGGCTGTGATTTGTTTTACCTCGTTAATCATGTTAGATTCGTGTATGTTCATTTGTGCATTTAAGATCCTTCGGTACATGAAGCTCAGGATAGGTGACGCTGCAGAAACTGTTACCTGAGTAATGGTTTTCTAAGGGTAAAGGAGGGGGCGGGCATGAAGGAGAGGAGTTTGGAGCAGATAGCATTGATGATTGTATGACCCCACTGGATGGGATTGAACAACAGAATTGTATATAAGTAGACATTGGATTTTAGAAGATATTTCAATAGAACTATTATTTTTTTTTAAAGCAGCATATTGTCCAAACGGGTTTGCCTCCACTGTGGTCCTCATCAGAGTTTCTCAAAAGCAACGACAACAACAACAAAATACACAATAAAGAGAACTTAGTCTGGAGATCTAAAGCTGTGGTTCCCAGATTGGGACAAACGGCCCCGAGTAGATGCTGTAACTGTTTAGGGAACCTCAAAAGCAGATGGCTATGTTTTGTCTCGGATTGTGGCCTCTAGTAGAAATGTTTATAATGGCCAGGGGAGGCTGGGACACATTTAGTATTTTTCTGAAAATTTGGCAGTAGGCCAAATTCCTTTGGGAACCTCTGACCTAAATGAAGGAAAGCATCACAGCAATGTACAGCAATCACAGTATGGCAAGCTGACAGACAAATGGTGGCTTGGAGTTCTAGTCTCCCCAATCGTGAGAAAGTAAATTTGTTTATGAAAGCGATCAACCACTGTGGTATTTGTGTTATAGTAGAAGTAGATAAGATATTTACTGTCTTAAGAATCAAGTGGAGTTCTTATTAATACATACGTTTCCAACCCTGGTTTTCACCTTTTTGAAGAACAGGATCTTGGAAAACAGTCTATCTAAATTCACTAGCAATCAAATTATGTCACAAAATGTCATGGTGAAGTCTCATTGATAGTTAGGATCCAAGGACAATGAAAGCTATAATCTCACTGCCATCGAGTGGATTCCCACTCCCAGCAGCCCTGCGACAAGACAGCACTGCCCCTGTGTGTTTCCAAGACCGTAAATCTCTGTGGGAGTCGAAACCCTCGTCTTTCTCCCTCTGAGTGGATGATGGTTTCAAAGTGCTGACCTTGTGGTTAGCAGCCCAGTGCATAACTACAACGCCACTAGGGTGCCTGATGGGGCAATAAAGGTTAGGTATAGAGGCTAGGAGGGAAAGCAACCACAAGACGGTTCATTATTACTGCAAGATGGTCCATTATTAAGCTGACCACAGTTTCACAAGAAAACTTGTCTGCTTGTCCAATTCCACAAGAGTATTCCACAGAAAAGTTTTGCCAAATGAACCATTATTTTTTGAATGGTTATCTAAGTGGTGAAAGGTAAGGAGATTATTTACTGTCTTCTTCTTATATCTCCTCTTTTGCTGGTGAACGTTTTCTTACGAGGGATTAGCTCTGTCATGACCTGAGATTCTTGTCTATCCCTATTGAGGGGGAAGCCCAGTTCTCACAGACTCATTAAATCAGGGTGGTAGCAGAAGAGCAATTCCCCCAATGCAGGCAGAAGATATTTGAAGATTTTGAATTTGAAAAGCAAGGGCAAAAGCGGATATTCAATATATTGAAGAACCAATAGCAAGTCCTAATTAAAATGAGACACTAATGTAGAAAAAACCTCCAGTCCATTAAAAAAGACCTGACATACCAAATTTATAGAAACGGAGAAACCTTTAAGAGTGTCACTCAAAGACACCCTTTATTGTGGAACTAAAGCCGCCCCATGGTTGGTAGTTCAAAGTCACCAGCAGCTTGGGAGAAAGCTGGAGCTTTCTACTCCTGTAAACAGTTGCAGCGTTAAATCCACAGGGGTCGCTACGAGTCAGCATTGACTTGATAGCACTGAGTGACAAAGCCACTCCCAGAGGTCACCCTTCAGCCGAGCAGTGGATTGGCCTGTAGAATATACAAAACCCAGGAGGCAGGTAATATTGGTAACATGTTTCTTCAACAATACCCGGTACCCTCTAAACAACATATAAGGAAGTTTAAACAATTCCTTTTTAATCATTAAAAATCTGATACTGCTATTGGCGTCATTCATAAAATGCCAATTAGTTCTGAGTACATCTCGAGCATGTTATTGTTGCCAATCCCTCCAGCCTCTTGTTTAGAAACATGGCATTTTATATGTATCCTAGAGGTTAGCTGAATGAAGTCCAGAAAGCAGAATTCCGGGAGGAAACTGTTGTCATGAATCCAAACCATTTCAAATTCCCAAAAGCAGCCAGGAAGAAAGATTCAGATTGCTGATGATCCAGCCTAATAGACAACATCATGACAACACAAGAAAGATTGAAGTTATCCACAGTTTCATTTTACTTACATCTAGAATCAGTGCCCGTGCAAGCAGCAGTCAAGAAACATCAGTAATAAGATCACACAAAAACAACCAATCACATGGAAATTGAACAACACATTACTTAAAATCCACTGGGTAATTAAAGAAACTAATGGCAATTAATAGTAATAAATGCACATATCAAAAAAGAACACTACAAAATCAACACTTTATCTGAAAACCTATATCAATTAGAATAATAACAGCAAAACCCTTAGTCAACAGAAGAAAAGAAATGATAAACATAGGAACAGAAATAAATGATTCAGAAAATAATAAAATAAATAAATGAGGCAAGAAGTAGTTCAGTTAAAAGAATTTTATTTTATTTTTTATGAATCAATGGATGAGGGGGATCTTACCGGTCTGATAGCAATAGATACATTAATTGCATCAAGCACATTCATACATATGTTGCTGCCATCCTTTTCAAAACATTTTCCTTCTACTTGAGCCTTTGGTATCAGCTTCTCTTTTTCCCTCCCTATCACACCCTCCCTTCCTCATGAATATTTGATAAATTATTGTGTTCATATCTTTTTAAAAATTAAATACTTTAATTGGGGGCTCTTACCTCTCTTCTCACAGTCTGTACATTCTTCCATTGTTGTCAAGCACACGTATACATATGTTGTCATCACCATTTTCAAAGCATTTTCTCTCTCTTGAGCCCTTGATATCAGCTCCTCATTATCCCCATCCCTTCCTTCCTTATGAACCTTTGATAAGTTATAGATTATTATTTTCATATCTTACATTGTCCTCCGTCACCGTTCACCCATTTTTCTGTGGTTTGTCCCCCTGGGAGGGGGTTAAAGGTTGATCCTTGTGCTTGATTCCCCCTTTCTTCCCCCACTTTCCCCTTATTCTCTTGGTAGCTCTATTCTCATTGTTGGTCTTGTGGGCTTTATCTCTCCCAAATTCCCTGTGTTGCCAGTTCTTATCTGTAGCACCGAACATGTTCTGGTCGAGTCTGATTTGTAAGGGATAATTGACATGATAGTGGGGTGGAGGAAGCATTAACGAGCTAGAGGAAAATTGTATGTTTCATCAGTGCTATACTGTGCCCTGACTGGCCCATCTCTTGCTTATGACCCTTATGTAAGGGTATGTCCAATTATCTACAGATAGACTTTGGGTCTCCACTGCACACACAGGCAAGTACCCCATTCACCTTGGCATGGTTTTGTTCTGGGTCTTAGATGCCTGATACATGATCCCATAGATACCTCATGATCACACAGACTGGTGTGCTTCTTCCATGTGGGCTTTGTTGCTTCTCAGCTAGGTGGCCGCTTGTTTACCTTCAAGGCTTTAAGACTCCAGATGCTGTATCTTTTGATAGTCGGGCACCATCAGCTTCCTTCACTACATTTGCTTATGCACCCATTTTGTCTTCAGTGACTGTGTTGGGAATGTGAGCATCACAGAATGCCGCATTGTTAAAACAAAGTGTTCTTCTGTTGAGAGGTTTCATGAGTTGGGGCCTAATGTCCATCGGCTACCTTGATGGTAAACATATAGATATAAATCCCCAGATCTAGTTCCCTATCATTCTATATAAATATGTTTCTATATGGACACGACTGTATTCAGACCTCTATAAATGTCCTTTGCCTCCTACTTCTTTACACTATTTCCATTTTCTTTCCTCTTGTTCTACCATGATGTTTGGCCTTCATTCAGGTTTGGCTCTCATTCCTCACTGCTCCATTGCCCTTGATTAAGCCCCACTAGCAATCCTATGCCCTTCTCTCCAATGATTTTTAGTTCACTTGTTTCCTCATGCCTGGGTTAGTTGATCCCCCCCACCCCGCTCTTTTCTCCTACCTCCCCCTCACCCGTGTCGCCCTGGAATCATCAGCCCCGTTGTTTTCATCTCCAAATTGTTTATCCCACCGATCTTATCCAGATAGACATGCAGAGACATTAATAAGTGCAAAACCCAGGCAAAGCCAAACAAAAGAACAAAGGAAGACAAAAACAACAAAGCAACAACAACAAAATCAGAATAACAACAAAAATAAAGCCAATGACCAAAAAGGAACTATCAATAGTTAAAGGTCTTTTTTTTTTTTTACTTCTAGGAGTGTTTTCAACTCGAGTCGATGGGGTGGCACACTCTGTCCCCAAAGTCTATTTTCGGTATTCCCTGTGGATTTCATTGCTTTGCTCCCCTTGCTCTGGTGTTGTATGCCCTTAGTGATTCGAAACAGTGTGATGGGTTCAGATCAGGCACAATTCCCCACCGTGTCTCCATTGTTGATCCACGTCATGCTATGATTCACTGAGGGACATCATGCCTCGTAGTCAGGTCGGCCCTTTGGTTCTCTCTGTGCGTTGTCTGCGCTGAGCAGGAATATCGTCCTCGGGCTTGGTAGGCCAGGATGTTTTACCCTCATTCTCCATACCACTTTGTTTTTCCTCAGTGCTCTAATCAGAAGTGCCCCTCTCCCCAAGATGTAGCTCCAGTGCTGTCCTTTGAAGTGCATTCTTCTTGTGGGGCGGGTGGTCCATATGGTGGGGATTGGGACCCGCCCTGCAGAGCTCTCTATTGGTTCTCTGGTAGGTGCCCCTATGTTGTATTCACATTATGGCGCATTGGGTTGAAGCCTGGAGTATGCCCCTCTCCTGTGGAGGTCTAAATAATACCCTCCCCTTGGGTGTGTTAGTGCCCTGCTCCTGCCTTCCCATGTCTTTTTCCCCTCTCTTTCTTTTCCCCTCCTAGTTAGTGGTCTGCCTGGATTGGGTTTTGCTCCTGCCATAGTACTTGGATCTCAACCCAGGGATGTATGTATATAGGCACTTTTCCGCTATGCCCATATTTTTTTAAGCTTATGTCAGTGGACTCATGTACTTGTGCTTTTGTCCTTGACTTACTTCACTAAGCATGATTTCCTACAGTTGTTCCCATGCGGCAATGTGCTTATGTGTTCATCACTGCATTTTAGGGATGTGTAGTACTCCATTGTATGTATGTACCATAGTTTTTGATCCATTCGTCTCTGATGGAAATTTGGGTTTTTTTGAACTCCTTGCAATTGTGAACTGTGCCGCAATGAACATTGGAGCACAGATGTCTGGCCGTGGTTTGTTTCTTGCCTCTTCTGGTTATGTGCCCAATAGGGGCATTGGTGGGTCGCATGATAGCTCAATCACCATCTATTTTAGATACTGCCAAATTGATTTCCATAATGGCTGTACATAGCCACAGGTCCACCAGCAGTGGATGAGAATTCCTATCTCACCACAGCCCCTCCAACACGTGTTCCTTTGTAATTTTTAATTGGGCTATCTTTGAGGGTATTAGGTGGTATCTCAGTTGTTTTAATTTGCATTTCTCTTAGGACTAATGATCAGAGATGAAAATAATGGGAACAATGGTTCTGGGGGGGATACGGGAGACAGAGAGGGGGGAGAAAGGAAATGGCGGGGGAGGGGTGGAGGAACAACCTAGGGACAAGGAAACAACAAGTGAACGAAAATCAATGGAAGGAAGTTTGTAGGATGCCCAGTGGGGCTCAATCAAGGGCAATGGAGCAGTTAGGAATTACTAAACCCAAATGAGGCCGAACGTGATGGTGGGACAAAGGGAAGTAAAAAGGAAGCAGAGCAAAGGACCAGGAAGCAAAGGATATTTACAGAAACCTAAGTATAGATTTGTACATAGGTAAATATATATATATATAATGTGAGGTGAATATTACTATGTACTCATATCTATATGTTAAGAATTAGGGTTGCAGATGGACATTAGGCCTCAACTCAAGTATTCCCTTAACACAAGAGCACTTTGTTCTAACAATCCAGCATTCTGTGATGCTCACCTTCCCAACTGGATCACTGAAGAAAAAATGGGTGCATAAGCAAATGTGGTGAGGAAAACTGATCGTGTCGTGCTATCAAAACTTATAGCGTCTGGGGTCTTAAAGGCTTGAAGATCAACAGAAGCAGCAAAGCCCACATGGAAGAAGCACACCAGCCTGTGTAATCATGAGGGGCTGATGGGATAAGCAGAGGTCCTCAAACTACGGCTCGCAGGCCACACAGGGCCCACGGGCCATACGTGGCCACGTGAGGACATTTTTCCGGCCCTCATGGTGTTTTTGCCCCATTTTGTATTCTACTTCGAGATAAGATATGTGCAGTGTGCAAAGGAATTTATTCAAAGTTTGTTTGTTTTTTTTAACTATAGCCTGGCCCTCTGACAGGTCTGACAGAAAGTGAACTGGCCCCCTGTTTAAAAAGTTTGAGGACCTGATAAGGTATCAGGCATCTAAGACTCAGAATAAAACCATACCCAATGTGAATGAGGGGGGGGGGGCATGGAGTGGAGACATAATACCCATCTGTAGACAATTTTACATCCCCTCAAAGAAGGGTCCCAGGGAAGAGATGAGCCCGTCAGGGTTCCGTATAGCGCCAATGAAACACACAGCTTTCCTCTAGCTCTTTGGTGCTTCCTTCACCCCCTATCATGACTTCAATTCTACATTACAAATTGGATTAGACCAGAGCATGCAAACTGCTATAGATCAGAGGCTGCAACAGAGGGAATCCAGGAGAGATGAACCCCTCAGGGTCAACAAGAAGGGTAGAGATATCAGGAGGATTAGGGCAGAGTGGGGGGAGAAAAGGGGAAATAATCACAAGGATCAATCTATATCCCTCTCCCAGGGGGACAAATAACAGAAAAGCGGGCAAGGGACAATGGAGGATGATGTAAGATAAGGAAAAAATAATCTATAAATGATCAAAGGTTCATGAGGGAGGGGGAAATGCGAAACTGATATGAGGAGCTTAAGTGGAAAGAGAATGCTTTAAAAATGATGATGGGAGCATATGTGCAAATGTGCTTGACACATTGGAGGTATCTATGGATTGCGTTAAAAAATATAACAGCTAATTAGGGTGCGAGGTAGTACCGATGAAGAACACAGCTCTCCCCCTGATCCTGGATGCTTCCTCCCCCCAACTACCATGATCCGAATTCTACCTTGCAGGGCTGGATAGGGCAGAGGCTGTACACTGGTACATATAAGGGCTGGAGGTACAGAGAATCCAGGGTGGAGGATACCTTCAGGACCAAGGTTGTGAGGGACGATGCTGGGAGAGTGGAGGGTGAGTGGGTTGGAAAGGGGGAACTGATTACAAGGATCCACATGTGACCTCTTCCCTGGGAGAGGGACAGCAGAGAAGGGGGGAAGGGAGACTCCGGATAGGGCAAGATATGACAAAATAACGATGTATAAATTACCAAGGGCACATGAGGGAGGGGAGAAAGGGGAGGGAGGGGAAAAAAACAGAGGACCTGGTGCAAGGGGCTTAAGTGGAGAGCAAATGCTTTGAGAACGATTGGGGCGGGGAATGTATGCATGTGCTTTATACAATTGATGTATGTATATGTATGGACTGTGGTAAGAGTTGTATGAGCCCCTAATAAAACGTTTAAAAGAAAAAAAAGAAATCCGTATTTGTCAAACTGGCTGCAGCGCCAGGCCAGGCGTAGAGGCCGCGGAGGCAGTGGCGAGGGCGGCGTGAGAGCGAGGCTCTGGCCCTGAGCAGGCCCAGGCCAGCAGCAGCTGGGAGGGCGAGGCCTGCTGACCTGCAGGCCAAGAGCAAGAGGCGGCGGCGGCAAGGGGCACAGGGGTTCCTGGGAGGCGCAGCGTCAGGCCCTGGCGCGCGCCCGCCGCCCCTTCCCCACGCCATGGCCGACCGCGCAACTTGTGGCCAAAGTTTGGCCCCAGCCTCCGGAGTGTGCGGGGCGGCCCGCGAAGTTGGCTGCGGCTCGGGCCGGCCCATGGCCCGCGCGCCCCCGCCGGGGCCCCAGGGCGGCCGGGCTCCTGCCCCCGGGGCCCCCGGGCCTCGCCGCTAGTGCGTCTCCTCCGGCCCCGGGCCCGCGCACGCGTGGGAAAGTTGGCCTGGAACCGGCCCGACCAGTTCCGCTGGCGCGCGGACCGGCCGCAGAAGTTGGTGCTGCAAAACTTTTTTGGGGGGTTCCGCGGGAGCCCCCGTGCGTCGGGACCGGATGCACGCCGGCTAGCGACCCCTGGGCCGAGAGAGGTACCCCCAGAGCGACGCGCAGTGGGGGCGCCCCGGCCCCGCGGCCCGGGGGCTATGGCCATGGTGGCCGGAGGCTGGGGCGGTCCCGGCGGCGGTGGAGACACGAATGGCGTGGACAAGGCGGGTGGCTACCCGCGCGCCACCCACCGAGGAGGACTCGGACTCGCTCCCGGAAGCCCAGATAACCTGTGTGCGAGCTGGCGGCGCGGCTGCTCTTCAGCACAGTGGAGTGGGCGCGCCAAGCGCCCTTCTTCCTCGAGCTGCAGGTGGCTGGCCAGGTGGCCCTGCTGCGGCTCAGCTGGAGAGAGCTGTTCAGTGCTGAACACAGCACAGTGCCCCCTGGCGGCATGCGCGCATTCCTGGTCTCAGAAACGTTTCTTGCGCGAGCCCATTCACGGAACGGGCTTTCAAATGATGCGTTCCAGCCACTGGCCCAACTGTGAGTGCTCCACCGTTGCCTGATCTGGCAGCTAGAGGTGTACGCTCTGGGTTTGACCTTCGGCTAAAGCCTCAAAACCCCAAGCAAGGCTAATGAGTATCATGCCCCTACTCAAAGCCTAGCACCTCCCCCCTTTTTGACACCACCCCTTTTTTGGCGCCTCCCCTAGTTTTTTGACGCTGCACCTCTTTTATATTTTCGTTTTCTTTTTTTCCCTTCTTTTCGACACTTGCCATCTTCACCACCTGCTCAGATGGGCAACTCCCTGGGCCGTCTAGGCTCCCGGGCTCAGCACCCAGAACCAGGTGCCCAGGTCCCTCCCAGGGCCCCCAGGAGCCTGCAGGTGGCACGCAGAGTTGGCCTAAGGCCCTGGGATGGCCGAGGTTCCCCAGTTGTGTCTTCCAATGGACAGGATCACAGGCCATCCTTCATGCCAGCACGGGGCCTGCTTCGGCGCTCTCTCCCAGCCCTCTGGAGGCGAAGGCCACCGATCGTGCAGACCCTGCGGTCCTTCTTGGGGGTCTACACCTCTGTAGGCAGTCTTCACCCTTGGAGGAATCGCGGGAGGGCTGCACCCCACCGCAACGTGTCCCGCAGCTCCATCAGGGCCGTGAGTCAATGGATTCGATCTTGGGTCCCCGAGCAGGCTGTCACATCTCTGCGGCCACCAAGCCCCCGGGGTGTCCAAGGTCCTAGCACAGAAGGGGTCCAGAGGGAGAGCAGGTTGGAGAGGTCCAGGCAGCAGACAGACATCACCATCCCAGAGGGGCCAGCTGGTCGGAATAGGGGCCCTGGTGGCACCAGGAGGATGTGTTCCCTCTGTCAGCCCTGGCATGGCCACGGTGCGGACACTTCCTCCTGTTCCAGGTCTGAGTCCAGGAAAAGACACCTCCATCCCAGGAACTCAGGACAAGATGCCATCCCAATAAGGCATACCCCGGTCCTGAGCTCCTGCTGTACCAGAAATCCCATCAACAGTTCCTATAGCTCCTCCCGAGGCTCCCCACCCCTCAAGAGGAGGAGGGTTCCTGCCACACCTCATTCCCTGTTGCTGCCACCTAGGTCTCTGAAAAGAGATCAAGAGGAGACCCAGGAATGGTTCCTATCAGAATCAGCTGTGGCTCAGGGGAAAGGGTCATATGAACCACTGTCAAAAATGAGCCCAGAGCAGACACACACCTTGAGGGGCTGCTCACCCACACGTGAAACATCAGGGCCCAAGAAGCGCAGGTTTCCCCTGCTGAGACCGAGGACAGGGGACCCTCTGGTGCTGCCTACAGCTCCGGATACAGGAAAATCCCTCGCTGAGGAACACCGGGACGGGGACAAGAGGGCTGTGCCCCAGCGCCTCCACCAGGCACTGGATGGTGACACAGGAACCAAGTCAGACTGTAGTGCCCTGCCACTTTCAAGCACGGCCCTACTGCCTGATAATCTGCCTGCTCTTCCAGCATCAGCCCTGCCAGCCACCCACCCAAGTCAGCAACAAGAGACTAGGAAAATGCAGGGATCCCAAGGTCCACTGGTCGAGTGGATGCCTGCTGGACTGGCCTCCTCCAGCAATCCCCTCTTATTGTCACCACCTCGCTCAGCCACTGGCTCATACATGCTGCCGTCGGCCCCTTTCATCCTGGTGGTTCCTGCAGCACTGTCACCCTGGATCAGTGCTGCCTGGTCTACAGGACCTCCATTGTCTAACACGCTTGCTGCCCCTTCACCAAATGTGGGAACGACTACTGGAAGCACTTTTTCTCACCTGCCTGGTCCCGCTGTTCTCTTCTCCACTGCTGCCCACAATGGATGGACAAAGCTACCCAAATCAATACCTGGGTATTCTGCTGTGTCCTCCTCAGGCCTCCCTTTTCTGAGCAAGACGCTAATCTCTCCTGCAGCTGTGACCCTGAAAATGGGGGCTGCTTCACACAGGGCTAGTTCCACCAGCACAACGACAGGCTTGCTCCCCCAGCCTGCTGCTGAGAGTGAGATCAGCCCGATGGAAACAGGTCCATCCCCCCAACCGGGTCCTTCTTCCAGGACCAAGTCCTCCACCAGCAAATCTGCAGGCTTGCTCGCCAAGCCTGCTGCTGGCAGTGAGGTGACCCCGATGGAAATTGGTCCATCACCCCAACAGGGTCCTTCTTCCAGGACCAAGTCCTCCACCAGCCAATCTGCAGGCGTGCTCCCCAAGCCTGCTGCTGGCAGTGAGGTGACCCCGATGGAAATTGGTCCATCACCCCAACAGGGTCCTTCTTCCAGGACCAAGTCCTCCACCAGCAAATCTGCAGGCTTGCTCCCCAAGCCTGCTGCTGGCAGTGAGGTGACCCCGATGGAAATTGGTCCATCACCCCAACAGAGTCCTTCTTCCAGGACCAAGTCCTCCACCAGCAAATCTGTAGGCTTACTCCCCAAGCCTGCTGCTGGAAGTGAGGTGACCCCGATGGAAATTGGTCCATCACCCCAACAGGGTCCTTCTTCCAGGACCAAGACCTCCACCAGCAAATCTGTAGGCTTGCTCTACAAGCCTGCTGCTGGCAGTGAGGTGACCTCGATGGAAATTGGTCCATCACCCCAACAGGGTCCTTCTTCCAGGACCAAGTCCTCCACCAGCAAATCTGCAGGCTTGCTCCCCAAGCCTGCTGCTGGCAGTGAGGTGACCCCGATGGAAATTGGTCCATCACCCCAACAGGGTCCTTCTTCCAGGACCAAGTCCTCCCCCAGCCAATCTGCAGGCTTGCTCCCCAAGCCTGCTACTGGCAGTTAGGTGACCCCGATGGAAATTGGTCCATCACCCCAACAGGGTCCTTCTCCCGGGACCACGTCCTCCACCAGCAAATCTGCAGGCTTGCTCCCCAACCCTGCTGCTGGCAGTGAGGTGACCCCGATGGAAATTGGTCCATCACCCCAACAGAGTCCTTCTTCCAGGACCAAGTCCTCCCCCAGCCAATCTGCAGGCTTGCTCCCCAAGCCTGCTACTGGCAGTTAGGTGACCCCGATGGAAATTGGTCCATCACCCCAACAGGGTCCTTCTCCCGGGACCACGTCCTCCACCAGCAAATCTGCAGGCTTGCTCCCCAAGCCTGCTGCTGGCAGTGAGGTGACCCCGATGGAAATTGGTCCATCACCCCAACAGGGTCCTTCTATCAGGACCAAGTCCTACACCAACAAATCTGCAGGCTTGCTCCCCAAGCCTGCTGCTGGCAGTGAGGTGACCCCGATGGAAATTGGTCCATCACCCCAACAGGGTCCTTCTTCTAGGACCAAGTCCTCCCCCAGCCAATCTGCAGGCTTGCTCCCCAAGCCTGTTGCTGGCAGTGAGGTGACCCCGATGGAAATTGGTCCATCACTCCAACAGGGTCCTTCTTCCAGGACCAAGTCCTACACCAGCCAATCTGCAGGCTTGCTCCCCAAGCCTGCTGCTGGCAGTGAGGTGACCCCGATGGAAATTGGTCCATCACCCCAACAGGGTCCTTCTTCCAGGACCAAGTCCTCCACCAGCCAATCTGCAGGCTTGCTCCCCAAGCCTGCTGCTGGCAGTGAGGTGACCCCGATGGAAATTGGTCCATCACCCCAACAGGGTCCTTCTTCCAGGACCAAGTCCTCCACCAGCAAATCTGCAGGCTTACTCCCCAAGCCTGCTGCTGGCAGTGAGGTGACCCCGATGGAAATTGGTCCATCACCCCAACAGGGTCCTTCTTCCAGGACCAAGTCCTCCACCAGCAAATCTGCAGGCTTGCTCCCCAAGCCTGCTGCTGGCAGTGAGGTGACCCCGATGGAAATTGGTCCATCACCCCAACAGAGTCCTTCTTCCAGGACCAAGACCTCCCCCAGCCAATCTGCAGGCTTGCTCCCCAAGCCTGCTGCTGGCAGTTAGGTGACCCCGATGGAAATTGGTCCATCACCCCAACAGGGTCCTTCTCCCGGGACCACATCCTCCCCCAGCAAATCTGCAGGCTTGCTCCCCAAGCCTGCTGCTGGCAGTGAGGTGACCCCGATGGAAATTGGTCCATCACCCCAACAGGGTCCTTCTACCAGGACCAAGTCCTACACCAACAAATCTGCAGGCTTGCTCCCCAAGCCTGCTGCTGGCAGTGAGGTGACCCCGATGGAAATTGGTCCATCACCCCAACAGGGTCCTTCTTCTAGGACCAAGTCCTCCCCCAGCCAATCTGCAGGCTTGCTCCCCAAGCCTGCTGCTGGCAGTTAGGTGACCCCGATGGAAATTGGTCCATCACCCCAACAGGGTCCTTCTTCCAGGACCAAGTCCTCCACCAGCAAATCTGCAGGCTTGCTCCCCAAGCCTGCTGCTGGCAGTGAGGTGACCCCGATGGAAATTGGTCCATCACCCCAACAGGGTCCTTCTTCTAGGCCCAAGTCCTCCCCCAGCCAATCTGCAGGCTTGCTCCCCAAGCCTGCTGCTGGCAGTGAGGTGACCCCGATGGAAATTGGTCCATCACCCCAATAGGGTCCTTCTTCTAGGACCAAGTCCTCCCCCAGCAAATCTGCAGGCTTGCTCCCCAAGCCTGCTGCTGGCAGTGAGGTCACCCCCATGGAAATTGGTCCATCACCCCAGGAGGATGCTCACTCAAACGTCATAGCGAGAGACACATGTACACACCTGCATCCTGCTGCTCACATGGGTTTCACAGCAAGGGGTACATCCCAGGTCCCCCAGTCGCTCCTTCTGGAAACAATCTTGAGCAGCGGACAGCCCCGAGTGTTCCCTCAGACATCTCAGGCACCTGTCACTGGCAGCACTATCCCTACCAGACAAGCCATGAGCCAGCCTGTGGTGTGTGCATCAGGCTCAAACCCCACATCAAACTTAGCGGTTCAACCTGGAGCCGCTAGCAGGCTGACATCCTCAGCCCTCCGTGGACAGCAGCCTGTCACAACAAGTTCCAAAATTTCATCCCAGACAGCCAATGTGGCAGCTCCAGCTTCGGGCCCAGGCTCAAGCTCCTCTGGGGTTAAGCCAGTGGGCACCAATTCATACCTTTCATCTGTCCTCAAGAGCTCAGGACAAAGACAGCCAGTTTTAGAGCCCAGTTCCCTCTTTGGAGCAATAAACCTGGGGGCAGACACAAAGAGGCCCCTTCAAAAACGCAGCGGAACAGGCTTGGGAATGAGCACCAGAGCTACTGGTACACAGAGCAATTCCACAATGAAGGTGGGATCCAGCCCTGGCAAGCCAAGCCCTGCGGTTGCAGGCTCTTCTGCACCCACCCTAAAACACCAGGACCCCGGAGCCAAAGCTACCTACAACAGACAGCAGATTCCTGGGAGCTCGCCCAAGCAGGGCTCCTCGATGGCAGGTGGAGGGCTGGCTACCAGTGACAGGCAGGCTTCTGGTTCCAGCACAGGCTCTGCTAATGCTCAGAATCCTGGGCCTCCTCACACGTCCAAAACACAGACCAAGCATCTCTTATCTACTCGTGCTACCTCACCCTCCGCTAAGAAACACTTATCAGATGGCAACAAGCGACCTCACACCAGGTCCAGTACCTCTGACTCAGATACATGAAGGCGGGGCTAAGAGGAAGTAGCCAGTATGTACTTCCTCCCAGGGGGGCCTTTCTTGTACTCTGTCTAGGCCCTATTCTAAAACCTCCTGCTGAACACGCTGATCCTGGTGCAATCTAGGGGCCAGACATGTACGATCTAACTGATCGAGGAGACCTGTTGTAAACCGAGTCCAGAGAGGAAGATGAGCACAAAGAATGGTCCTTGTGGGAGTGAATAGTGAGCTTGAACTCAACATGCTGAACTGTTTCTAGGTAAGATTACTCTGAGACAACAAACTGGTGTCAACAGTTACTCAAGATCAGAGGTCAGGATTGAAGGTGGAGCCGCAGAATGACATGTGTGCCAAAGCCTGCTCTAGCAGTCATTGGCGAGTCCTGGGAAACCGCCCCCCCCCCTACCCACCCCGCGCAGCTCAGCGGGTGTTAAGCGGGCTCTTGGTCATTTCCAGTGGTGATGCCTCAAGGTGAAGCAATGTCTTGAGGTGAAGTGTTGAGATGTGTTTGAAAACGACGAGCTCTTGGGCGAGGCTGAGGTTTCACTGGATACTCGGCTGGATTAGTGGACACCCCCCATCCCCACGCCACCCTGAGAAGCTCACAGATGGATGCTGAGGATGCAAGGACATTCTATAACCCATGGTGGCCCTCAGTGACCTAGTTAACCATGTGATTCGTTGGCTACCGGACATGCGGGGGTTTACCAGCCTGGGAGGCTGATCTGGTACAGCAAGCACATGTCTGGGTTGTTGTGACTTGCATTGTATGCTTGTGGGCATCCACCTGGAGTCCTTAGGACAGCATTCCCACGGAAGTTTCTTGGTGGTTCCCTGTATTCGACACAAAGAAGTAGCTTATTTCCCAAAACTTTGTCTGGTGCTGCAGGACATTACAATGTGAGGATCTGTAGCTTAATTTAGGGTAGGAGGAAAACATGTGTGCAGATTGAGAGCCTTTTCATGCTTGTTGACTTGTTGAATGCAAACCAGATTGATTTAAGCAAGCTTTTCCCATTGTGCCTTGAGATGGGGAAGCAAAGTTACACTGACCTGAGGCTGTTTGCGCATGCCTGGGTGAAAAGTCTATGAGGAATGTACGGCCGAGGCCACCCTAAAACAATGACACACTTCCCATTCCTTAGTCTCTAAATGACTTAGTATATTCTAAAGTACTAAATGAAAACCATTTTAGGAACTGAGTTAAAAGTCATAGCATGGGCTAAAAAGCAAGAGTGAAAACAGGATGATTGGTAATAGGTTTTTGTGTTTTGTTTTGTTTTAAAAGAAAAAAAAGAGAGAATAGTTTTGTCTTCAAGTAAAATGTCTGGTTGTGCCAAAATATAAAGGATAGTAAAGCCCAACTTGAGGGGATGTAGTAAGTTATAAAAAGTTTTTAAAAAAATAAACTTAATTTGCCTTAGTTTTCAATACCAGCAAATACTGCGTATGGTAAAAAGCAATGAGGTGTTTTAAAATCTTTACAGAGTAGATCAATGGTGGTGGATTATTCACAGGATAGTGAAAAAGGCTGGTAAACCTCTTCACTGCAGAATGCCATCTGACTGATAATACCTTGTATTAAAAAAGGAGGGAGAATCATAGTCTTTAAAAAGGTATAAACAGAGTGGACTCCAAACCCTGTGTCATGGCAGGTTTACAATGCCAATCAGTTCAAGTAAATGTTAACTATTATGTGAAATATATTTGGCCAGATAGAGGAAATGTTCCCCAAAACAAGACCAGATTGGGACCCTAATACCTCTGCAGGAGATAGGAGCCTCACCCAATACTGCTCAACACTATAAAAGGGTCTGAAAGATGCAGGGAAAAAAAGCCTACCAATTTGTCTAAAGTCACTAAGGTTAAACAGGGGCCTAAAGAAAGCCCTACTGCCTTTCTTGAAAGGCTGCAAGAGGCTTACCGGGTGTACACACCCATAGACCCCAGCGCCCCGGCTAATCAGGCGGCTCTTGTTATGCAGTTTGTAGCACAGTCAGCTCCTAATATTAGAAAAAAGTTGCAAAAATTAGAAGGCTTTGAGGGTAAATCTCTCTCTGAGCTCCTGCCGGTGGCCCAAAAAGTTTCTGACAACAGAGAAGATCCAGCTGAGGCAACCCGAGATCTTACTCAAAAAATGGCAAAGGTGCTTCTAGCAACAGAAGCCGGGGCCCGCCGCACCTGGAGCCACCCCCCCCCCCCCCCGCCAAAAAAAGAAAAAAGGAGATTTCGGCCAAACACAGCGAAGGCCCACCCAGCCGCGTTTAGGAAAGGATCAGTGTGCTGTGTTCAAGGAAGAAGGGCACTGGAAAAGCGAGTGCCCTAACCGAGGACAATGGAAACCCAAGAAACCCTCCATCCCTGTCTTAGTGGAGGAGCTGGAGTGACGGGGCCGGGGTTCAGCACACCCCCCACCCCCCTAAGCCCAGGGTAACTCTCATGGTGGAAAACAAACCAATCAATTTTTTAGTAAACACCGGAGCAACCCATTCAGTGCTCACCTCACCTATTGGCCCCCTCTCCAAGGACACTGCTAAAATTATTGGGGCCACGGGAAAAGTGAAGACATATCCATGGTGGTCAGCTAGAATTTCTAACCTGGGAAAAGGAACTGTGACTCACTCTTTCTTAGTCATTCCAGAATGTCCCACCCCCCTCCTGGGAGGAGACCTGCTCAGCAAGCTGAAGGCCACTATTTCCTTCAAAAAAGACTCCATGCAGGTACTAACGGGGGTCGGGGCCCTGCTGGTTTCGTTTCCAATTAAAGAAGATGAAGGATCTTAGCACAAGTAACTCCATTTTGATTTGGGAACTATGTTAAGTTCTTGAAACTTACCCGGTACCTACCCCCCCTCCCTTGAATAAAACCAGCATATTTTTACTAACAGCATGCTTGCTCAGTCAGCTTGCCCAACTCCCCCTCAACTCCCAGAAAATTTTAACAATTACTTCCTTTTCTTACAATCCCTTGTGTAAGCATAGTTATCCCCCTTTTTTCCCCTGTGCCTGTCAGAAAGGGGTATAAAAACACCACTCAAACTTCCCTCTGCGCGGCTTCAATAAAGCCTGCTTCTAAAACTTTCTTAATTGGATCTCGGGTTCTGTTTCGCTCCCAAATAAACCTTGCATTATGGTGTCGAGAACCTGGGATAGGTGTGTGGCTCCCCCCTCTTTTGGGGGTCCCCTGAGAGCCCCCCTATCTCCCCCAAATCTCCAGGACCTTCAGCTCTTGGATGCGTTCAACACCAACCTGCAGCTGCCCTGGTGAGTTCCCTTTTTTCTTTCCACTTCCCTCTATTCATCCAAGCTTCGTTTCGGTTTTTGAGCTCCGCCGGAGCCTTCCCATCCAAGAAGCTGCCGCGCCGGGAATTCTCCTTCCGTTGGCCCCAGGGGCCTTGGGCAGTGATTGTTCTTGAGACGTCTTGGCAATCCCTTCCCCACGTCTTTCACTGCTGTCCCAGCCAGGACTCACTTAGGGATACCTGAGTGACTCCTGCCTGGTCCTGCTCACCAGGAAAACCGAAACCTTGTTTTTGCTCACTCCCTCTCCCCCTTTCCGTGTGGCCTTTTACCTAATGCACTGGCATTCACTTTCTGAAGGTCCCACCACTGACAGGACTATTGGCAATAAGGCCTCGCGGCATCTGCCCCCTCCAGACTGGACTAACTCTCAGAGGATTAGCCTAGAGCTGTTTAACCTGGCTGTGTACTTCCTATTCACACCTCTGCAGTGTCTGTAAGCTGCATCTCTATGTCTTCTCCTCCCTCTTATTCTCACCATGGGCGCCGGGCGCCTCCCCCTCAGACTGGACTAACTCTCATAGAGTTAGCCTAGAACTGTTTTTACCTGGCTGTGTGTTTCCTATTCACACCTCTGCAGTGTCTGTAAGCTGAATCTCTTTATCTTACTCTCACCATGGGCACCGGGCAGTCCAAAATTGACCCATTGACTCCACTGGGATGTCTCTTAAAAAACTTCTCCAGCCTGGGGTACAGCCAGACCTTGTGAAAGAAAAGAACGTGTTTTTCTTTCCCAAGTTGCCTGGCCCAAGTATCAGCTCGATAACCAGTTGCGTTGGCCTCCGACTGGCACTTTCAATTTCAACGTTTCACAGGACCTGGACAATTTCTGCAGGGGGACTGGTAAGGATTCTGAAGTCCCCTATGTGCAGGCTTTTTGAAGCTTGCGTTCCACGCTCCCACCCCGAGCTCTGTAGCCACTGTTCCACCCACCAAATACTGTTAGCGCAATCCCCTCAGCAGAAGAACCTTAACATTCAAACCCCTGAAGAGCCAGCCAAGCTCCTCAGCACGCCGCTCTTGCCACCCTATCAGTCTCCCCTGCCCACTGCGCCTTCCTGTCATCCGTCCAATAGTTCTCCCCTATCCTCATCGGTCGCCTCTCCGTCCGATAGTTCTCCCCTGTCCTCATTGGTCGCCTCTCATACCCGTTCTCGCAACCCTCCTGCTGCCCTTTGCCCACTAAGGGAGATTGTGGGAACAGAGGGACTCATCCAAGTCCATGTCCCTTTTTCCTTACAGGACCTGTCACAGATAAAGACCCACCTGGGCTCTTTCTCAGCAAACCTCTCTCAATTTATTAAAATATTTACTTACCTTACCCAAATGTATAATTTTACCTGGCATAACACCCAAGTAATCCTTGCTTCTACCCATACCACCGAAAAGAGCGTGAGAAAGTCTCTGATGCAGGTCGCCAGCTAGCAAACAAAGACCACGCTATCAACTCAAATGTCCCCTTGAAGGCACATGCCATCCCACTAAAAAACCCCGGTTAGAATTATAAGCCTGGCCAGGGGTCCGACCTTCCCCACAAAAAACAACCTAATGCTCTGATACCTCATTCAAAGCTTAGAAACCGTTTCCTGCAAGGTTGTCAACTGTGGCAAACTAAGGAGAGTCACCCAAAAGGCAGATAAGAAGCCTGCTCTCTTTCTTAACCGCCTCCAGGAGGCACTCACAGAGTACACTCGTCTAGACCCAGGGTCTAGAAGCAAGGCCTCTATCTTAGCCCCTCACTTCCTCTCTCACTCAGCCCCTGACATTAGAAAAAAGCTGAAAAGGGCTGAGGAGGGCCCTGAAGCCCCTATACAGGATCTGGTAAAAATGGCATATAAAGTTTTCAACGCCCGGGAGGAGACGGCTGAGGCCACTAGCCAGGCGAGGGTCCAACAGATGGTTAGCTTCCATTCCCAAGGCCTGGTAGCAGCCCTAAGGCCGGCAGGTAATCCCGTCCATCGCCGCGTTCCCCAGGGGAGCCAGCACTTACCACCAAGAGCGTGCTTCAAGTGTGGCTGTGACGGCCACTGGGCAAAAACTTGCCCCAAACCCAAGCCTCCTACCAATCCTTGCCCACTGTGCAAACGGCTAGGCCACTGGAAGTCGGACTGCCCAACCCTGGCTCTGCCCCCGGCCCCGCAAAGCCGAGGCGCCGAAATCCAGGAAGTTCCAGACACAGAGCTACAAGGTATGGAGTTGCTGGGATTCATGGACTGAAGAGGCCCTAGCTCCTCGACTCCGGTAACCCTCGCCAAGCCCAGCGTCACGCTCAAGGTAACGGGTGAGTCCATCTCTTTTGATGGATTACGGGGGCTACCTATTCTGTGATCTCCTCTCACTCGGGCCTTACTTTTCCTTCCCAGATTTCTGTGGTGGGAATTGATAAGTCTCCCTCCACCCTTAGGCAAACCCAATCGCTGTTTTGCACGTTTAATAAAACTCCATTTTCGCACTCCTACTTGGTTATCCCCTTGTGCCCTGCTCTGTTACATGGTACTATCTCCCTCTCCAACAATGCTCTCCCCTTATCGCCCTCTTAGATCAGGCCACCTCCACAACCTCATCCCTGTCCCCAGTTTCCAATTTCAAAAACCCAACGACTAAGCCTAAGGTTTCTTTTATTAAAAACAAAACTGGAATTGTTAAGCAGACCCAAGCAGAAGTAAGGAAGGAGTTCAACCAAATGTTCTGCTTCAGAAACCACAGCTTCAACAGATAGCTTCCTTTTAACTCTTCAGTGTTAGTTAAAAAAAGGGAAATTAAAAAAAAAATCACTGAGTTTTCATTGAAATGTATTAGTAACTCTCTTAAAACAACGTCTTTATGTTTTCCCAAGTTCCGAGCTGCAATGAGTAAACTGAAAACACAGTTGCCCTTGTTAAAATAAGATTAGTCCCAAGAAATTGTTTGTGCGTAAAGCAATTTTATCAGGATGTTATTATTACACTATGCCTTTTGCCCTTACCCGTTTGCGCGCGGACCCCCGCCCCCGGGAGCTGTCCGGCCTCAGTCCATTTGAAATACTTTATAGGCGACCCTTCCTTTTCTCCCCTTTCCCTCCCAGTAACAGCCCTCCATTAGCCTCATATTTACCATATTTGTCTTTACTACGCAACCTCCTTAGACAACACGTTAACTCCGTTATCCCTGAACCTTCTCCAGCCTCTCCCAACCTCCCAAAGTCAAGTACACCCTGGAGACACTGTATTAAATCTTTAACACCCAAACCTTTATCACCCCAGTGGGAAGGTCTGTACACTGTCATTCTCACCACTCCCTCGGCTGTCAAAGTAGTTGGTCTACACTCTTGGATATACCTCTACAGAGTCAAACCGGTAACCAAAGTTAATCGTGATCCCCAGTGGTCTGTTCAGTCTACTGGTCCTATGTCTCTCCGCCTCACTCGCCTCACCAAACCAGCCAGCTAAGCCTAGCATTAACTTCCCCTTTCGCCTGGAGGTTTTTCTCACTGAAAATGTAACTAACCCCCAATATCGCCAGCATCACCTACTCACAGGAAAAAGTTATCTCCTAGCCACAGCTGATTGCCTGGTCGCCAGTTATTCCGGTCCAGCCTACTTTATTTTCACCTTGTTCAGACACAGTTCCAACTCCCCGAATGCGCACGTTCTCCCAGAACCAACTCCCCCCATCGTTTGTTTTCTATATGACCAAACCTCTAACCCCGCTTGTGCACAAAAATGGGTAAAACAAAACACAGGGTGCCCCTAAAAGTCCTGCAATATTCACCATGCTCACCCCTACCCTATAACCAAAACCCACCTGTTCTTTTGGTCAGGAACACAATTCCCCTTAACCATCCCTGGCCCGTAAAACAACAGGTAGACCAAACCAGTCAAGGGAGGCTGGTATTTTAACTCCCACAGCACATATCCTAATGCTAAACTGTTCATATAAAGGTCGCTAGCCCAGGTCCAATCCACCATCCACCGTAATATTCAGATCCAGGAACATCAACTCATGAAACAAATTTCTATACCTTCCGATTCTCCCTTCTCCTGGCTCACCCTATTGCAACAGGGACTGACCATTGCCAACCTTGCTGGATTAGGCAACCTTTCCACCTGCCTCATGTGTGCAGCCCTGGAATGCCCTCCTCTAGCAGCAGCCCCAGTTGCCAGCTGGTCATCTGCCCTTAAGGTCTCCACCATGTAACCCATAATTATCCCCAATGTCCCTCTGTACTTCACACCAGGGTACGCACAGGTGCACTTTGGCTACTCCAATGCATCCACTCAACTGTGCAACACCACAATGCCACCCTCCCAGCCAATAACAGCACCAGCAGCATTTTTCTTCTGGTGCAATTATACACTCACCAAACATCTTAACATCGGTAGCAGTTCTGCCCTCTTGTGTCTACCTGTCACTCTAGTTCCGCAGCTCACTGTCTACACCCCAGCTGAATTCCAGACCAGAGACACCCAGACACATAGTCACCGCAGTAAAAGAGCAGTTTTTCTCCCGGTTGTTGTAGGCCTTTCCCTAGCTTCGTCAGCAGTCGCGGTGGAACTGAGTGGCGGCGCCCTGGGACACTCCATCACCACAACCAACCAGTTAGCCGAACGCTTCCAATCGACACTCGATATCTGTGCAGAATCCTTAGCCTCCATACAAAGACAAATAACTTCTGTTGCTCAAGTTACCTTACAGAACCGCCGCGCTCTGGACCTCCTCACGGCAGAAAAGGGAGGAACCTGCCTCTTCCTCCAGGAGGAATGCTGTTATTACATCAATGAGTCGGGAATTGTGGAAACCAATCTACAGAACCTTAACAAACTAAGCCGTGAGTTACAGAGCACCAGGCCAACAACAGATGGAACTTCTCCCTGGTGGAGCATTTCTCTGTACTCCATTTTAGCCCCCATAATAGGACCCATAATTTTATTTACACTTTTACTTTTAATTGCTCCTTGTTTTATCCAGTTTTTCCAAAACAGGCTCTGCAACATCACCCAAGCTTCAGTTCACCAAATGATGTTGCAGCCTCATGAACCCCAATATGAAACTCTCCGGAGCCTCGATATGAATTCCCCCATCGTGCGTCCACCCTAGAATCCCAGTACTCCGCCTTAGAAAGCCCCCCACCCCCTTAAATCGTCGTCCATGGTCACCATGAAGCAGTTACCGAAAGACAACATCGTCCATTTTCCCTATAGGGTGGAGTGTGGGATGAAGGATCTTAGCACAAGTAACTCCATTTTGATTTGGGAACTATGTTAAGTTCTTGAAACTTACCCTGTACCTACCCCCCCCCCTCCCTTGAATAAAACCAGCATATTTTTACTAACAGGACGCTTGCTCAGTCAGCTTGCCCACCTTCTAGACGCTTGCTCAGCCAGTTTGCCCAACTCCCCCTCAACTCCCAGAAAATTTTTACAATCACTTCCTTTTCTTACAGTTCCTTGAGTAAGCATAGTTATCCCCCTTTTTCCCCCCTGTGCCTGTCAGAAAGGGTTATAAAAACACCACTCAAACGTCCCTCTGCGCGGCTTCAATAACTCAATGCCCTGAGTTGCTGATCCCGCCCACAAGCTTCTCAATAAAGCCTGCTTCTAAAACTTTCTTAATTGGATCTCTGGTTCTGTTTCGCTCCCAAATAAACCTTACAGAAGAGTCTCACCTCTTCCTTGCAGCAGACGCCGAAAAGAAACACCAAGACCCTGGGGGACTCCTGGAAAGATGGAAAGCCACAATCCGTAATGTGTGGGCAAAAACAAATCCCCCGGGGCTGGCTAAACACCGGGCACCCATTGTAGTTCAATTACAAAGCTCTGCCACTCCAATTCGAGTAAAACAATACCCAATAAGCCAACTAGGCTATAAAGTTTCTGCCAAAAAGGCCCAGCTATGTACAAAAATCATCACCTACCTGGGGTATAAGTTAAAGGATGGCAATCAAACTTTGTCAAATAGCAGAATCCAGGCCATCCAAGCTATACCCAAACCCACCACCAAAAGACAGGTACGGGAATGTCTAGGGGCAGTAGGATATTGCTGCCTGTGGATCCTGGGTTTTGCAGAATTAGCCAAACCACTCTATGCAGCTACTGGAGCAACAAAGGCTGAACTAATATGAACAGAGGTAGAAGAAAAGGCTTTCCAGAAGCTGAAGACTGCACTGGTAAGTGCTCCTGCCCTAGCCCTTTCTAACCTCAAAAAGCCCTTTCACCTTGTGTGTTGGTACAGGCTCTCAGGCCCTAAAAACGACCCGTAGCGTACCTCTCCAAAAGACTCGACCCAGTAGTTGCTGAATGGCCTAACTGCTTGAGGGCAATTGCAGCCACCGCCCTGATGGTGAAAGAAGCCTCAAAGCTCACTTTTGACCAGAACCTCGTCATCACTGCTCCTCACAATGTAGAGCAACTCCTCCGGGCTCCTCCAGACAGATGGCTCTCAAATTCCAGAATCACCCAGTACCAAGCCAAGTATCTAATGGCAACAGACTGGCTGATCAGGCTGCGCGCCAAGCAGCCAGCTCCAAAACCATCCTGCCTCTGCTAGAACCCTCTAACAACCTCGAGCCTCCCCATTACTCACAAGCTGAACAAGAACTGGCCAAAATTAGCAGAGCTCCTGCACAAGGATTATGTAATTAAAGGACTGTACCAGCTAACCAGAAGTGAAGCTGCAAGGTGCCCGGTATGTGCTCAGGTAAATGCTAACCCTGTCCCAGTTCATCACCCAGGACAAAGATACCAAGGAAAAGCTCCAGGTGAACATTGGAAAGTAGATTTGACTGAACTCCCACGAGCACCAGGCAACTTCAGGTATCTCCTTGTTTTTCTGGACGCTTTTTCTGGCTGGACAGAGGCCTATCCCACAAAGAGAGAAACTGCCCTCATTGCAGTTAAAAAGTTAGTCTTTGAAATGATTCCCAGATTCAGACTCCCTATGTTCATAGGATCTGACAATGGCCTGGCGTTTACTGCCCACTTAACAAAATTACCAACTGGGGTGCTAAAAACCAATGGGAAGTTGCATTGTAGTTACCGACCACAAAGCTCTGGACAGGGAGAAAGAGCAAATAGAACAATTAAGGAAGTTCTCACTAAATGAAAGTTAAAAACTGGCGGAGATTGGGTTAGCCTCCTACCTTTTGCCTTGCTTCGGGTGAGATGTACACCTCAAAAGCATGGTTATTCTCCATTTGAGATAATGTACGGGTTTCCACGCCCATTGTTACCTAAGATTGGAAGTAAAGTGTTAAGCGAAATCAAAAACCATAACATGGTTAAGTCATTACGGGCCTTGCAAGCAGAGCGCCAGCGAATCAGAAACAACGTGCCGTCCGACCAGACTCCGGCCCGCGACGAGGAAAGCCGAAAACCCCTCTTCAACCCCGGCGACCTAGTGTGGGTAAAAAGACTAAGTCCAGGTCAACTAGAACCACGCTGGGAAGGACCATACCCTGTTGTCCTGAGTACCCCGACTGCGGCAAAGGTTGCTGGGAAGAAGGAACCCAAACTAACGCTGGGAGACATCTCGGGACAAGGACTATGTACACCCCATGGGCGTATGCTCCCTTACTAACTAACAACCTTTGTATTTTAACGCACATCATTCCGCAGGTGTATTATCATTCAGGAGAAGGGGGGCGTGAACATCTTAATCTTGACTCTCGCCACTTCACGGGACGTTTCAAACGCGCGCCTGTGCTAGTCCCAGTTTTGCTAGCACTAGGGGTTGCTGGGGCTACCGCACTTGGGAGTACAGCACTAATAAAGGAAGGGGCTGACTTACTGCCCTCAGCCTGCAAGGTAATCATGATCTCCAGGCTCTAGAAAAGTCAGTAACTGCTCTTGAAACCTCCCTAAGCTCCCTAGCCGATAGCGCTACAAAATAGAAAAGGCCTAAACTTGCTGTTTCTTAAACAAGGGGGTTTGTGTATGGCATTAGAAGAAGCATGCTGTTTTTATGTAAATCACTCCGGTGTAATTAAAAAAATATATAACTCCAAAAACAACTGCAAGATAGAAGAAAGGCCCTAACCAGTCAAGAAAACTGGTATCAACAGATGTTTTCAGCCTCTCCCGGGCTCACATCTTTACTTAGTGCCATTGCTGGGCCCCTTATTCTGTTCGTACTTGCCCTCACTGTGGGCCCGTGTGCTTTCAACGCCCTTCTCAAGTTAATCAGAACTCGCTACAAGATATCAAGTTGATGGTTCTTAAAACCAATTATCAGGTTTTAGCAAATAAAAAAGTTAGGGAATCAAGGATTTGATTTAGTTACTAGAAGAGGAGGGAATGTTAAGGCTTAATAGAATAAAATAATTTGTCTTAAGTTACTCCATTTTGAAAAGCTTAAGTGCCACCCCCCCATTCTAGGAGAGGTATGTTATTTTAGAAAAGCAAGTCCCTGTGACCTTGCAAATATCTACTCATAAATGTGAGCAAGAAGTTTTGCAAAATCTTCTGGTCCAAGATAAGCTGAGCAGGACATGCTGAACTACCCGCATCCCTGTTATCTTGTGTAAACACCCTTTCCCATTCCTTGCTCTACCCCCCTCGCCTTGCTGGTTTTAAGTGTATAAAAGGGAAAGAAAAATTTGGCCAGACGCTTCAGCTTTGGACCCTGTGTGGCCATGCTGTAGCCCAAATCCGGAGTTGTCTTCTTGTCTATTTGTCTTTTTGCCTTTCTGTAATAAAGTTTTGCTTTGTTACTTTGCAGCTGCTTGTGGGTCAGTGGTCTGTGTGGGAGCGACTCCGTAACACTTCCTGACGTTCTTGCATTATTTTCGTTGTGGATTTTTGTTGTTGTTTGTTTTCTCCGGTTCTGGGGTGCCTATCAGGGATACTCTCCCACATTCTCATGCTTTCCTCAGAGTTTGTTATATATATAAATTGTCTTTTCTTGGGAGTTTACGTAATAAAATAGGATCCGATTAAACAATTTCTACACATGTTGTTCAATGACATAGGCTACATGTTTCACATTATACCAACTTTTGGGGGGAGTGGAAATGCGCTCCATCTATATTTTAAGAAATAGATTTCAAGGGGAAATGGAGTGTCATGGTTATCTAGTGTCTGTATAATAGAAAGATCATATGTGGAAGACTTCAGCAAACAAATTTATTTTCTCAATGTTTAAGAAGCTAGAAATAAAAATCAGGCAATTAGCTTTAGTTCCAGGCCATTTCTCTCTGTTACTCGGGGTGAAGGACATTCCTCTTCAGCTTGTTTTTGGTTCCCCTTCTGCCTCGGCACCTATATTTCCCGTGTCCACTTGCCTTCTCTGCTTTTTACAATTTTTTAAATAAATCATTTTCTTGGGGCTGTCACACCTCTCATAACAACCTATACATCAGTTGTACTGAAACATTTGTGCATACTTAGACATCATCCTTTTCTAAACGGTTTCTTTCTTTTTGAGTCCTTGGCGTCGGCTCCTCTTTTTTGCCCCTTTTTCCATACTCTCCCACCCTCATGGGACCCTCATCAATGCTAAATTATTATTGTTTTGATATCTTACAGTGCCCGCTGTCTCCCTTCACCCAAGTTACTGTTGTTTGTCCCCGTGGCTGTGAGGTGGGGTGATTATACATTCATCACTGTAGTCGGTTACCAGCGTCTCCCATTTCTCCTCCCACCTTCCCCCTACCAACAGGTATCGCACCTCCCATTCCTGTTCCACATGGATGACCAGTTCTGGATTCAGTATGTCGAAAGATCTTATCTGCGCCAGGGCATATGCTCAAGTGTAGCTTGATTGTGAGTTGAAACTCGGGTCATGAGAGTGAGGTGGAGGGGAAGAATGACAGAACTAAGGAACATTGTGTGTTCTCTCGGTGTTATGCTGCACCCTGGCTGTCCTGTTCTTTCCCTTGACCCTTGTGTGAGGGAATGTCCACTTGTCTCTGGATGGGCTTTGGATCTCCACTCTGAATTCCATCATTTGCATTGTGTTATTAGTTTGGTTTTTGATGCCTGGTATCTTATTCTGTCTTCACCTCGTGGTCACAAAGGCTGGTGTGCTTCTTCCATAGGGTTTTGTGGCTTCCGAGTTACATGGCCGATGTTTATGTTCAAGCCTTTAAGACCCCACATGCTATATCTTTTGAAAGCTGGACACCATCAGCTTTCTTCACCTCCTTTGCTTATGCACACATTTGTCTTGAGCAAACATGTTGGGAAGGTGAGCATCATGGTCTTCCAAGTTAATAGAACAAAGTGTTCTTGAACTGAGGAGTACTTGAGTGGAGGATCAATGTCCATCTGCTACCTCAATACTAAACCTATAAGTAAATATATGCACATAGATCTATTTCCCCATCAACATATTTAAATATATTTATACATGTACACGCCTGTATTTAGACCTTTATAAATGCCCTTTGCCTACTAGTTCTTTCCTTGATTTCCTTTTACTTTCCTCTTGTCCCACTGCCATGCTCAGCCTTCTTTTGGGTTTCAGTAATTCCTCTTGGTTACATTGCCCTTGATCAAGTCCTAACAGGCCTCTTACACACGCCTCGACACTGATTTTGGATCACTTGTCGTTCCCTTGTCCCTCGGTTGATTAACACCACTTCCTTTCCTCCACCTCCCCCTTTGCTATGTACCCCCGGGGAACACTGGTCCCATTGCTTTCCCCTCCAGATTGTTTATCCAGCCTATCTTCTAGACATAGACCTGAGGAGATCATAATATGCACACAAAAAACAAGACAGAGCAAAAGAAAGTGACAAAAGGAAGCAAAACTATGGCACCACCAAAAAGCCAATGACACAAAAAAGGGAAAGCCTGTAAATGGTTCAAGGCCTGTTTGCTGACCTTTAGGAGTGTTCTCTGGTTGAGTCTGATTGGGTTACACGCACTGGACCAAAAGTCGTTTGTGGTACTCCACAGGACTTCCTTGTTCTGCTCCCCGTGCTGTTCTGTTGCATTCCTCCAGAGTTTTGCCTCGGTATGGTGGTGTCAGATCGGGCACAAATCCCCCACTGTCTCCAGTGTTGTCCCCTGAAGGGCTATGTGTCAGTGAGGGATGTCGTGTCTCATAGTGGGGCCAGCCATATGGTCCTCTCTGTGCATTGGCTGCTCTGAGTGGGGATATCATCCTCAAGGCTTGGTGGGCCAGGGTGTGCTCCACTCTCTCTTCCTCGCCCGTCATTTGCTCCCCAGTGCTCTGATCAGACATGTCACTCTCCCTGAGCTATAGCTTCAATGCGGTCCTCTGATGTAAATTCTTCTGTGGGGAGGGGTGGCTGTCCACGAAGTAGGGATTGGGGCCTGGCCCTCAGACCTTTCTCTTGGTTCCCTGCTTCATGCCAGTATATTGCATTCACATCTTGGAGCACCGGCATGAAGCCTGGTCCCTCTTTCCCTATGGAGATGTAAACAATACCCTCGCCTTGGGTGGGTCAGTGCCCTTTTCTCCACTATCCATTTCTCCTTTTTTTCCTTTTTATTTTTACCTTTTCCTTTTCAGTTGGCTACCATATGTACCCCCTGGATTTGGTCTGTCCCATTCCATACTACCTGGACCTCACTCAGGAACGTTTGTGTACATTTGCTCTTGCCCTATGCCCCTTTTGCATTTTTTAAGCTTACCTCAGCGAAATCATGTTGCACTTGTTCTCTTGTGCGTGGATTACTTCACTTAGCATCATATCATCCAGCGATGTGCTTATTGCGTTCATCAGTACTTCTTAGTGATGTGTAGTGCTCCATTACATTTATGTACCACGGTTTTTTAATCCATTCGTATGTTGATGGAAATTTGGGTTGTTTCCAACTCTTTGCCTTTGTGAATTGTGGCGCAAGGAACATTAGAGCGCAGCTGTCTGGCCGTGGCTTGTTCCTTGCCTCTCTGGGTGTATGTCCACTAGAGGATTTCTGGGTCGTAAGATAGGTAATTTTCCATCTGCTTTAGAAATCACCAAATGGATTGCCATCGTGGCTGTATATACCTACAGGTTCACCAGCAGTGGATGATAGCTCCTATCTCACCACAGCCCCTCCAACACTTGTTGCTTTCTGATTCTTTGAATTGGGCTTTCTTTGAAGGCATTAGGTGGTACCTCATTGTTGTTTTCATTTGCATTTCTCTTATGGCTAAAGATCGGGAACATTTTCTCATATGTTTGTTGGCCATTCTGATTTTTGCCCCCTGTGAAACTTCTGTTCAGGTCCTTTGCCCACCTCCTCAGTGGGAAATAGGTTTTTCTCTTTTGGGAAGCTAGCAGAATAGTGTAGATTTTAGTAATGAGGCCTTTGTCTGATTTGTCATTGCTAAAGATGTTTTCCCAGTCCGTGGACTGCCTTAGTACCCTCTTGGTGAATTATTTCGATGTACATAGGTGTCTTATCTTCAGTATATACCATTTCTCAATTGGTGACTCCTCTGTATGTATGTCCTTCCCTATTTCTGATAGCCTAAGTATTTCCTGCCCCAAAGTTCTCAGGTGTGTCCTTTTCCCCTCATTGATGGCCCTAATTGTTTAGGATTTTACCTTGAGCTCGGTGGTCTACCTTGAGTTGATCCCTTTGCATGGAGTGAGATAAAGGTCTTACTTCATTTTTCCACAGGTAGATCTCCATTTTTTTCCAGCACCACTTGTAGAAGAGGGCATCTGCTTCCCATTTGATATTTTGGGGGCCCTTATCAAAGATCAGTTGTCTGTATGCTGATGATCTGATTCCTGCGTGTTGTTCTTTTCCATTGGTCTGCGTACCTGTCATTGTATCAATACCATGTGGATTTGACCACCGTGGTTGTATAACATATGCCAAAGTCAGGTAAAGGAAGCCCTCCCACTGTATCCTTCCTTTTGAGGAGTTCTGGGCTAATTCGGGGCTTCTTCTCTCTCCATAAGGAGTTGGTAATCAGGTTTTCCATTTCTTTGAAGAAAGAGGAGGGTAATTTCATTGGGATTTTGCATTAAACTTAGATAGTGCCTTGGCCAAAACTGGCATATTCACTAGGTTGAGACTTCCAATCCATAAGCATGGGCTATCCTTCCATTGGTTGAGTTCACCCTTGCTTTCTTGTAATAGTGTTCTGTAGCTTTCCTCATATAAATATTTTGTTCTTTTAGTCAGGTATAGCCCTAGTTATTTCCATTTGTGCTTTGCTATTGTCAAGGGTACCACCTTTTGGTATCTCCTCTTCTGTGGTCTTATTCGATGTGTATTGCAGTCTGATACACTTCTGTTTGTTGGTGTTGTAACCTGCCACTCTGCGATGTTCCCCTCTCACTTCCTGCACTCCCCTCAGGTGCTTTTGCGATTTTCCATATATAAAATCATATCATCTTCAAACAACGATAGCTTCACCTCTTCCTTCCCCAAGTGAATACCTTTCACGCCATTTGTTTGCCTTACCTTTTGTGTTGGGTGTTTTTCTAGTAACACTTGTTGAAGAGGGCATCAGCTTCTCATTTGATAATTTTGGGGTCCTTATCAACGATCAGTTGTCTCTATGCTGATGATTTCATTTCTAGGTTTTCGTTCTATTCAATCGGTCCGAACATCTGTCATTATAACAGTACCATGTGGTTTTCACCATGGTGGTTCAATCGTAGGTGCTAAAGTCAGGTAAAGCAAGTCCTTCGACTTTATCCTTCTTCTTGAAGAGTTCCCTGAGAATTCTGGCCTTCTTCTCTTTCCATATGAAATTGCTGGTCAGTGTTTTCCAATTCATTGACAAAGGATGTTGGTACATGTAGTAGGGTACCATTACATTTGTCTAGTACCTTGGGCATGACAGAAATCTTTGCTATACTACGTGTTCTGATGTATGACCATGGGATATCCTTCCATTTCTGGAGGTCACTTTGGGGTTTCTTGTAATAGTGATCTGTAGTTCTCCACATTCAAATCGTTTTGGGCTTTTTGGTTAGGTATACCCCTAGGTATTTAAATTTGTCAACGTATCCAGCCCTTAACACATCATCATGGGTTCAGTAGGCACAATTATACAGGGATAATAAGTAAAGACTATAGTCAAGTCATAGAGAATCAGAAGAGACAGAAGATATGTTGAAATAATGGAGTCAAACACATTTCATGGTTGCATGATCATCTCAGCTCCTCTTGGTGGTACAGGCCAGGAGAGAGTGCAGGAGAGATTTACTGATAACCAAGGCTTATATATCTTTGGGGGTATGCATGGCTCTTAATTGCAGGTAGAGACATACATCACAGAAAGGGGTTGTACAATAGCCAATACAATCAATGGGGGGGATATACAATGTGCATAAGCGGAACAGCAAGCAGATGAGCTGGGGTGACGGCATGACAGGAAAGGGTGGAATTAGAGATATACGTGTGACAAGAAGGGTGAACCATTCATTCATGATGGCGGCCTACCTTGGTCACTCTTGAGTGGCCTTGACCTCCCTGGGCTTTCCTACAAGAAAACAATTTACTACTGCCCTTATCAGAAGGAGGTGGGCCCTACTTAGGGTGTGACAGACTGCACAGTCTGATTCCTCTAGATAGCTGATAACCCTTAGGGAGTATAACCTCTGACCTACTTCTGTTCACCTCCAAGTGGATAGTCACTTACCACGTGTAGGAGGCAGCTTAGTTTGCCATATATTTAGGCGAAACAACTTGGGAGAAGTCTTTCTGTTTCCAACTTCAATTTGTGCTGTATTATTGTGAAGGGTACTAAATTGTTTATCTTCTCTTCCATGGACTATGCTGATGGATATAGTAGTTCCATAGCCTGCTGTTTGTTGATCTTGTATGCTTCCACTCTGCCATATTCCTCTCTCACTTCCTGCACTCCCCTTGTGGAGCTTTTGGGTTTTCTGTTTATAAAATTATATCACAAAAAAAAATTATATCACCTGAGAATAAAGATAATTTCACCTCTTTTCCCTCAGATGTATACCACTGATCTCTTTCCTTTCCCTTATGTTGTTAACTAGGAACCCCAGAACGTTGTTAAATAGAAGAGGGTGCAAGGGGCATCCAGTCTGGTTGACATTTTCAGCGCGATTCCTTTGTCTTTTTTCCACTGAATACAAATTTTGGTGTTAACTTTTCATCTGTAGCTTCATATATAGCTTGTTGTAGAGGGCAAATTAGAAGAATTTTTATATTATCTTGAAGAATTTCCCTTCCATTCCGATCTTTGTAATGTGTTAAACAGGAACGGGTGCTGGATGATATTGAATGTTTTTTCTGTGTGTATTGATATTATCATGTGGTTTTATTCCTCTTTCTTACCAATACCCTGAATAAGGCTAATGGACTTGCAGATGTTGAAACCTCCATGCATCCTTGGAATGAATCCCACTTGTTCATGGAGAATTATTCGTTTTATCATATTTTGAATTATATTGACCAGTATTTTGTTAAGGATTTTGAATCAATGTTCATTAGAAAGATCAGAATGTCATTCTCAATCCTTGTGGATCCTTCCCCACTTTAACTATCGGTAATCTGCTAGATTCATAGAGAAAATTTGGGAGTTGGCCATTTGTGTAGGATTGTTGTCAGCTCTTGCCTGAATGCTTGCCAGCATTTTCCTGTGAAGCCATCTGGCCCAGGGGATATTTTAGTTGACATTTTCTTGATAACCTTGTCTATTTTCTCTATTTCTCTGAGTCTGTTGAGTTGCTTGTGGTCCATCTGGGAGGGTATTTGTCCATGTCTTCCAGGATGTTGAATTCATTGGTGTAACGGTACTCATAGTACTATACAATTCAGCTTTAAATATCATTAGAGCCCATTGTAGTTTTCCCTGTTTTATCCCTCAGTGGCGTGACTATTGTTATATGTTCCTTTCTTTCTTTGGTTAGGTTTGCAGTGGCCTACCTATTCTGTTAATCTGTTCAAAGAAACAACTATTTTACTGCATTGATTTGTTTGCATTGTTTTCACGTTTTCCAAGTTATTCACGTCTGCCCTAATTGGTTGTTATTTCGTTTCTTTTGCCATTTGTAGCATTGTCCTGTTAACTCTGTCATCAGGATCAATCACACCACTTAGTACGGTGACACTCTTCCTGACCTGTTGATCCAAAGGCATGAGAAGTCCAAAGTGGCCAGGGGGCATTCTCAGCTGCCACTTCAGTGGAATCCGTGCTGTGTTTCCAGGTGGGAGAGTTCCTTTCTTCAGGACCAGGACCTCCAGGCCTGAGGAACACAGGGTTGTTGGGACAGGAAGCAAACATGCTTCAAGGGGATCACTAGGAGTAATAGTGAGTGGTGCCACTCCAGCTTCCACCCCTTGGTTCCTGGACCCATGAATTCTGGCTCTTGGAGACACAGCACCATATATTGGCCGCTGGTTTAGAGCGTATACAGCTTCCTGGAGATCAGGAAGCCCCGCAAGTTGTTGCCACCTACTTGGCGTCGTAATTGCGTCTTTAGGAGCCCATTCCATCGTTCCATCAAGCTGGCAGCTTCAGGATGATGAGGAACATGATACGGCCAGTGGATTCCATGGGAATGGGCCCATTGCCACACTGTATTTGCTGTGAAGTGAGCTCCTTGATCTGAAGCAAAGCTATGTGGGATGCCATGCCGGTGCATGAGGCATTCTTTGAGTCCACAAATAGTAGTTTTGGCAGAAGCATCACGTGCAGGGAAGGCAAATCCATATCCAGAGTAGGTGTCTATTCCAGTAAGAACAAAACGCTGTCCCCTCCATGATGGAAGTGGTCCTATGGAATCAACCTGCCACCTACTTGCTGGTTGATCTCCCCGAGGAATTGTCCCATCTCTTGAACGTAATATTGGTTTCTGTTGATGGCAAATGGACACTCAGCAGTGGCAGTGGCCAAGTCAGCCTTGGTGAGTGGAAGTCCATGTTGCTGTGCCCATGCATAACCTCTATCCCTGCCGCCATGTGCACTTTGTTCATGTGCCCATTGGGCGATAACAGGGGTGGCAGAGGAAAGAGGAGGACCAGTCTCCACAGCGTGTGTCATCTTATCCACTTGATTATTAAAGTCCTCCTCTTCAGAGGTAATCCTTTGGTGAGCATTCACGTGAGATACAATTAACTTTACTTTCTTGGCCCATTCAGAGAAGTCTATCCACATACCTCCTTGTCACCAATTTTCCAATCATGGTCCTTCCAATTCCCTGACCATTCAGCCAAGCTATTAGCCACAGCCCATGAATCAGTATATAATCTCACATCTGGTCATTTTTCCTTATATGCAAATTGAACGGCCAGGTGCACTGCTCGAAGTTCTGCCCATTGGGAAGATATCCCTTCACCACTGTCCTTTACGGAGATCCCAGAAAAGGGCTGTAGTGCTGCTGCTGTCCACTTATGAGTGGCACCTGCATATCGTGCAGAGCCGACCGTAAACCAAGCATGACTTTTTTGGTCTTCACTTAAAGTATGGTAAGGAACTCCCCAGGAGGCCATAGGTGCAGACTGGGAGAACGGAGGCAATGTAACAGGAGTGGAGACTGTTGGCATTTGGGCCACTTCTTCTTGCAGCTTACTTGTTCCTTCAGGTCCTGCTTTGGCCCGATCTCATATATACCACTTCCATTTAACAAGGGAGTGTTGCTGCGCACATCCAACTTTATGATTACGTGGGTCAGACAATAGCCACTTCATGATAGGTAATTCAGGCCTCATGGTGACTTGGTGGCCCATGGTGAGGCCTTCAGTCTCCAGCCAGGCCCAGTAACAGGCCAACAGCTGTTTTTCAAAGGGGGAGTAGTTGCTTGCAGAGGATGGCAAGACTTTACTCCAAAATCCCAATGGTCTATCTACGCTGTGATTCACCAATAGGGGTCTGCCAAAGACTGCACACTGCATCTTGATCTACAACTGACACCTCTAGCACCATTGGGTCAGCTGGATCATATGGTCCCAGTGGCAAAGCAGCTTGCACGGCAGCCTGCACTTGTTGAAGAGCCTTTTCTTGTTCTGGGCCCCACTCAAAAATGGAGGCTTTTCGTGTCACTTGATAAATAGGTCGAAGTAGAACACCCAAGTGAGGAATATGTTGCCTCCAAAATCCGAAGAGGCCCACTAGGCGTTGTGCCTCTTTTTTAGTCGTTGGGGGAGCTAAATGTAATAGCTTATCCTTCACTTTAGTAGGAATATCTCGACATGCCCCACACCACTGGACCCCTAGAAATTGTACTGATGTGGAGGGTACCTGAATCTTTGTTGGGTTAATTTCCCAACCCCTTGTACGCAGATATTGTACCAATGAATTTAGAGTCTTTGATACATCCTCCTGAGTGCGTCCAATCAGCATAATGTCATCAATATAATGGACCAGTGTGACATGCTGTGGAATAGACAGGTGGTCAAGGTCCCTTCGGACTAAATTATGGCACAGGGCAGAAGAGTTGATGTACTCCTGGGGGAGAGTTGTGAAAGTATATTGTTGCCCTTGCCAGGTGAAGGCAAACTGCTTCTGGTGGGCCTTTGAGACTGGTATGGAGAAGAAGGCATTAGCCAGATCAATAGCTGCATACCATGTACCAGGAGAAGTATTAATTTGCTCAAGCAATGTAATCACATCTGGGCCAGCAGCTGCAATTGGAGCTGACGATAATCCACTGTCATTCTCCAGGATCCATCTGTCTTCGTTACAGGCCAAATTGGTGAACTAAATGGGGGAGGTAGTAGGAATCACCACCCCTGCATCTTTCAAGTCTTTGATGGTGGCACTGATCTCTGCAATCCCTCCAGGCATGCGGTATTGCTCTTGGTTTACTCTTTTCCTAGGTAATGGCAATTCTAATGGTGTCCACTTGGCCTTTCCTACCATGATAGCCCTTATTCCACATTTTAGGGATCCGATATGGGGGTTCTGCCAGTTACTAAGTATGTCTATTCCAATGATGCATTCTGGAACTGGGGAAATAACCACAGGATGGGTCCCGGGACACTGCGGCTAAGTAGCCAATGCCATAATTCCACACGAGACAGGTTGCTTTGATTGTTATTGAAAACTCGTTGTCTATTATAACCACGCCCACCCTGTCTCCGTGGATCCAGTGCTGACACCTGCCCTCTACCATCACGGGGACCAATCAGCCCCATTGTGGGCAAATGTCGGAGTTCGCTTCGGGCAGTGGCCACTGTTAATCCTGGTGCACATAGAATAGCAATTACAGGAGTCTTAAGAGATGCTGGGGCCCACTTCACAAACTTGTTCCTTATGGTTATGGTAAAGGGTATGTCTTCAGGTCACCCCCTTTTTGGATCTATGGGAATATCTTGATAGATCCATTCTAACATACCAATTTCTCTAAGCTTTTGGATGCCTTCCTCTACAGTGTACCAAGGCAGGTCAGGGTCTTCAAGTTGGTCTAATCTAGGCCATCTGGCAGTCCATGCTTCATTGAACTAACCACATAAAGACTTAGATCCTTTTTTAGCCTGTCTCGCAGAGACATTGAAAGAAGAGTCTGTGCTTAGGGGTCCCATATCCAGAAACTCAGACTGGTCTAATATTACATTTCGTGCACCAGTATCCCACACCCTGAGTAACCATTCCCAGGGGTATTCTCCAGGCTTTTGCTTGTACGTATTTGAGAACTCAAGCAGGTCTTTATGTGTGTAGCGCACTTCTTCTTGGATAATCTTCTCAACCTCACCTTTAGGAGGTTTCTGAGACTTCATTTTAGTGACAGGTCTAGTGGAAATAATGGGTGCTGAGGGTGTTTCCTGGGTGCTCTCAGCAATACCTTGCGAGGCATCTTCCTCAGGTAATGCTACTGATGCAGCCCCACCTGGCCTATCAACTTGAATCGTTTGGCTAATCTGCTCAGGTGTTTCTAAGGGCTCAATATCCTCTACTTCCGGATCATCAGCCCCTATGTTCCCATCCCATGTTTCAGGGTCCCAACTTTTCCCAATGAATGCCCTTACTTTGGTTTCAGACACTACTCTAGATCTGCAATTCAGCTGCCGTTGTCATTCAGCCACTCGTATAATGAGACTCTGGACCTGGTTCTCAGCAATGTCAGCTCTTTTACTAGAGGAGAGAAGGCTCTCCTTTGTAGCACAGATGGAAGTTTTCAAATCTGTTAGTCTGCATGTGAGGCGTGCTTTTGAGGCTCTGAGATCATCCCTCTCCTTAATAACACTTTCCATCGTATGAAGGACCAGCCAACCAGCTTCGCTATACTTGTCATTTTCACAAAACTCCTGGAAAATATCAAATATACGATTGCCAAGAGCATCTCCTTTATCCAGCATGTCATCTACTTTAGGTGCTACTTTAATATTATCTTTGCTATTTCAGACCATGGATTAGTACGGGTAGTAGACGTATCCCCGTCAAGACTAAATAGGTTGGAAAACCAATTTAAGAAATCCATATTTGGTGCCAAAGGGACCAGGTATAAGGCATCATGCAAAAAAAAAAGAATATGTGTGCGTGTGTGTATATATACATATATATATATATATATATATATATATATATACCATAATGAATGAAGGGGGAAGTGCAGAGTGGAGACCCAAGGCCCAAGCGTCGGCCACTGGAGATCCCCTCAGAGAGGGGTTTAGGAGAGGAGATGGGTCAGTCAGGGTGCGAGGTAGTGCCGATGAAGAGCAAAGCTTTCCCCCAGATTCTGGATGCTTCCTCCCCCCAACTACCATTATCCGAATTCTACCTTAGAGGGCTGGATAGGGCAGAGGTTGTACATTGGTAATATGAGGGCTGGAGGCACAGGGAATGCAGGGTGGATGATATCTTCTGGACCAAGGGTGTGAGGGAAGATGCTGGGAGAGTATAGGGTGAGTGGGTTGGAAGGGGGAACTGATTACAAGGATCCACATGTGACCTCCTCCCTGGGAGAAGGACGGCAGAAAATGTGGGAAGGGAGACTTGGGATAGAGCAAGATATGACAAAATAACGATGTATAAATTACAAAGGGCACATGAGGGAGGGGGGAAAGGGGAGGGAGGAGGAAAAAAAAAGGACCTGATGCAAAGGGCCTAAGTGGAGAGCAAATGCTTTGAGAATGATTGGGGCGGGGAATGTATGCATGTGCTTTATACAATTGATGTATGTATATGTATGGATTGTGATAAGAGTTGTATGAGTCCCTAATAAAATGTAAAAAAAGAAAGGAAAAAAAAGAAAGAAAAGAAAATGATTAGGGCAAAGAATGTACAGATGTGCTTTACACAATTGATGTATGTATATGTATGGACTGTGGTAAGAGTTGTATGAGCCCCTAATAAAACGTTTAAAAGAAAAAAGAGAAATCCATATTTGTCAAACTGGCTGCAGCGCCAGGCCAGGCGCAGGGGCGGCGGAGGCAGTGGCGAGGGCGGCGTGAGAGCGAGGCTCTGGCCCTGCGCAGGCCCAGGCCAGTGGCGGCTAGGAGGGCGAGGCATGCTGACCTGCAGGCCTCCAGCGGCGGGAGCGGCGGCAAGGGGCACAGGGGTTCCTGGGAGGCGCAGCGTCAGGCCCTGGCGCGCGCCCGCCGCCCCTTCCCCGCGCCGCGGCCGCCCGGGCAACTTGTGGCCAAAGTTTGGCCCCAGCCTCAGGAGTGCGCGGGGCGGGCCGCGAAGTTGGCTGTGGCCCCCGCCGCGGCTCGGGCCGGCCCATGGCCCGCGCGCCCCCGCCGGAGCCCCTGGGCGGCCGGGCTCCTGCCCCCGGGGCCCCCGGGCCTCAACGCCAGTGCGCCTCCCCCGGCCCCGGGCCCGCGCACGCGTGGGAAAGTTGGCCTGGAACCGGCCCGACCAGTTCCGCCGGCGCGCACACCGGCCGCAGAAGTTGGTGCTGCAAAACTTTTTTGGGGGGTTCCGCGGGAGCCCCCGTGCGTCGGGACCGGATGCGCGCCGGCTAGCGACCCCTGCGCCGAGAGAGGTACCCCCAGAGCGACGCGCAGCGGGGGCGCCCCGGACCCGCGGCCCGGGGGCTATGGCCATGGTGGCCGGAGGCTGGGGCGGCCCCGGCGGCGGTGGAGACGCGAATGGCGTGGACAAGGTGGGTGGCTACCCGCGCGCCACCGAGGACTCAGCCTCGCCCCCGGGCGCCGCCAGCGACGCCAAGCAGGGCGACGAGGAGCGGCAGGGGCTGCAGGTGGACTGTGTGGTGTGCGGGGACAAGGCGAGCGCAAGCACTAGGGCGTCCTCACCTGCCAGGGCTGCAAGAGCATCTTCAAGCGGAGCATACTCCTCAACCTCAGCTACACCTGCAGGTCCAACCGTGACTGCCACATTGACCAGCACCACCGGAACCAGTGTCAGTACTGTTGCCTCAAGAAGTGTTCCGGTCGGCATGCGCAAAGAGGCCGTGCAGCGGGGCCGCAGCCCCCACTCGCCGCCAGGTCCTGGCGCCGCGTCTCAGGCAGCCCCCCCCCCGGGCTTGGCGCTGGCGGAGGCGGTGGGCGGAGACCTCTTCCATGGCCAGCCAGTGTGGGAGCTGATCGCACAGCTGCTGCGCGCCAAGCCCTACCTGGCGGTGGCCGGCCACTTTGGCACGGGCGCGGCGAGCGCCTTCGGCCCGGGCGGCGCGGGCGGGGTGCTGGGCATCGATAACGTGTGTGGAGCTGGCGGCGCGGCTGCTCTTCAGCACCGTGGAGTGGGCGCGCCACGCGCCCTTCTTCCCCGAGCTGCCCGTGGCCGACCAGGTGGCCCTGCTGCGGCTCAGCTGGAGCGAGCTGTTCCTGCTGAACGCGGCGGAGGCCACCCTGACCCTGCACACTGCGCCTCTGCTGGCCGCAGCCGGGCTACACACCGCTCCGTTGGCCGCCGAGCGGGCGGTGGCCTTCATGGACCAGGTGCGCGCCTTCCAGGAGCAAGTGGACAAGCTGGGCCGCCTGCAGGTGGACTCGGCGGAGTATGGCTGCCTCAAGGCCATCGCGCTCTTTACTCTTGATGCCTGTGGCCTCTCAGACCCAGCACACGTGGAGAGGCTGCAGGAGAAGGCGTAGGTGGCCCTGACCGAGTACATGCTGACCCAGTACCCAGCCCAGCCCCAGTGCTTCGGCCGCCTGCTGCTGCGTCTGCCTGCCCTGCGCGCCGTCCCAGCCTCACTCATCTCTCAGCTGTTCTTCATGCGCCTGGTGGGCAAGACACCCGTTGAGACGCTGATCCGAGACATGCTGCTCTCGGGGAGTACTTTCAACTGGCTTTAGGGCTCCGGCCAGTGACCGACCTCCAGCGACACAGATGCTCGGGGTCCCCAGGCCAAGGATAGGGACAGCCTCCCCAAGTGGCTAACCAGAACCATGACTAGGGTGAAAGATCATTATGTAATATGCAGTAGCCCTTAGTGACCCTGGTTACAATTTGACTCGGAGGCTACTGGACTTCAGAGCCTTACAAGCCTGGAAGGTTTATTTCAGGCACAGCAAGCATATGCCTCGGCGGTGCTGACTTGCGTTCTGCACCTGGATAGGCACCTGAAGTCATTTGGAGAGGATGTCTATGTAAGTTGGTTTTACATAAATTTCTGTGCTGGATTCCTTGTGCTTGTGGATTTTCTTGTCCTTCTTGGTTTGCTGTTATTTTACTACTGAGTTGGCTTTTGTGGTTTTCTTCATTTTGATGAGGTTTCTTTCCTATTTCTTACGACATTCCCTTGATAGTTATTTTCTTATCTAGTGTAAGATGGTCATGTTTCTCTTGTGTACTGCTTGCCTTCCTCTCCATACAGTTTCTTTGCATGTACTTTTCTCCCCCTATTTGCTTCATGTTTGTCTCCATTGCAGATTGATATTTGTAGCTCTCTCTTTTCAGTCTTGTGTCATATTTGCAGAACTGCTTCACCTTGGTTACTGTCTGGTGGGGACTGCCTTGCTCATTGATCTCAGGTTTATGTTTGCTCTTCCTTGTGATTCTCCATCCATAGAATAGCCTTCGTATTTTTTTATAACTCATTCCGCTGCTTTGGATTTCTGGAATTCTCCTTGACTGAAAATGCCCTTATTTCTTCTTCATATTTTGCTGGATTTAAGATCCTTGCTTGGCAGTTATTTCTTTTAAAGTTTCATATATGTTGTCACGTTGCCTTATGCCTGCAGAGGTTTGTTGAAGGAAAACAAACAAACAGAAAACCACACTCAGCTTAATTGTTTGCTTTCCCTTTGCAGACCCCCTGCTGGGGCTGCTTCCATAAATGTGCTCCTTACAGTTCTGCTCACAGGCGTGCCCTCGTGGCTCTCAGATTTTGCGTCCATGGCTTTATTCTGAGAAGTCCACTCTCCCATGCCATTTTCCCTGAGCCTTTGGATCCCTCTCCTAGGGAATGCTACTGTAGGTCTGATACGTCTGCTTGACTTACTGTAGATGGCCAACCAATGAATGACTACATCAACCCCGCAAGCTCCAATACTGGACAGAGAATCTGTGCTGAGTGGGCCATATCAATAAACTGAGACTTATCAGAGTTTATGTTCCTTGTACAATAATCGCACAACCTTTATAACGATCCTGACACATAGTCTGAAGGTTTCTGTCTGCACAAGTTAAGGAATTCTAGAATATTTTTGGGGGGTAGAGCATAGCTGTTCCTGGCCCAACACCTGGGCTTCACTTTGGGAACTTGCTATGAGTTAAGTCTAGGTAGAGGTCTGGAGGCCATAAACCGTGGGAGGTGTTTCCTGGGCCCATGCAGCGGTGTCTTGCTCCAGATACAGCCTAAGCACCATTATCGGCACACATCCCAAACTCAGTCATTTGGACGCATGGGGACCCTACAGGACAGAGTAGACCTGCTCCTGTGGGTTCTGAGACTGTAATTCTTCATGAGAGAAGAAAACCTGGTCTTTTGTTAGGGGAGCTGCCCTTGGTTTGACCTTTCTGCTCTTGTGTTTTGTAGCACAGAGGATGATCACTGTGCCATCAGGGCCAGGGATGAAAACACCTTCTTGGTTCGTAGTGATAGATTTCTCAAAACTTACCGAGAGATGTGGGGTATGTACAGTAGCTTTAGGGCTTGCATCAGACATCAGAACCAATTTAGACAACTCATCTTTTCTCATTCTGTTTCTTTAGAACCTCTCCTGGTCCCGTCAAGTCAACTCTGATGCGGAACAACCCTCTACAACAGGGTAAGCTTCCCCTCTGTGTTCCAGAGACGGTAATTCATTATTGCATTAAAATGTTTCTTCCTTTTGCTGTGGTGTAACACGTGGTTTTGAACTGTTGACCTTGACCTTAGCAGCCAATGCATAAGCGCTATGCCACCAGGGTTCTCTAGAGAAGCAAGACCAAGGATACTTGTATGATACATGTATGGACAAATAGAGATTTATATCCACAATTGCCTAAACAGCTATAGAAGCAGGTAAGTCCAGTTTGGTTCAAGTTCATCGGTCATATATAAGCGGGAGACTTCTCCTGTCTCATAGAGCTACGGGAACTGATGGACATGAAAGAGGAAGATGCAGGAAGAGGGTCTCGGGTGGGGAAGGCAGCGCTGCATGAATCTGAGGTGGGATGAATCAATACAAGTTGACATTCCACTGATGGTTAGTGTGATCAGTAGATGACCTAACAGGAAATTGACAAACCAGATGTAGAATCCAGAAGTGGACAAAGGGAAATGGGCAAGACAAAGCACGCTTCTGCACAGGATTCCTCTTATAATAGAGACGACAACCCAGAAGAGGGCTCATGGGACTTACACCTGATCGATAAGTTGGACTCTAACTCTATTTTCACACAAACAGGTCCAGCTGACAGAAATTCTAATGATCACAGATGAGAAAGAGAACGTTCAAATGTGGTGCACAAAAGGAAAATTAGGACCGCCTCATTCCTCATAAGACACGATGCTTTCTCATTGTCTTTTCCGATAAGAGCAGAACTTTGTGTATCAGCAATTGACGCCGTCTGGCACTTCTGAGTGATGTAACTCTCTCTATATATGTATCTGATGAATCCACAACTGATGAAAGAGTAGATAGTTGATGGTCCTATGACATTCACATTCAACATCAGAAACCAGCAAGGCACTGTGATCTTGTAACTTGGTTTAGTAGGGAAGCACAAAGAGCTTATGTTTGGGTATAAGATCCCATTTGGAATCTTTACTAGCAAGTTAATTGGATTGACCTTATTACTCTGTGTGTAGATCTATTCACACAAACACTGCGAAAGCACCTTCTTTTGTTGACCCTCCGATTCTTCTTTCATTCGTTAAGCACAACTTAACTGCTCAAATGTTCCTGAAATTAGAATTTTATTGAAGAGTAGTATTTTTCATTTTTCTCTCAGCTCTGCCAATAGTGGTGGGTGGGTCAACAAGAAGAAAGTCCATTCGTGCTACAACTCCAGAAATATCTGGTGATTAGAGCTAACTGCATACCTCTGAAATCAGAGGTAAATACTGGTTCTGAAACTTGAGGACATAAACAAGGCTCCTTCTACCAGGAAAGAAAAGAACACACTGCCATCCCGGAAGAGATTGTGGAAATTGTAACGTTGTAGCAGAAGCTTACAATAATAAAATGAAACATGATAGTAAAACAAACTCCACTGGAAGGAAAAAAGCCAAAAGAAGATGAAAATTGATGAGATAAACCAAAATTATTAGAGGAACAATCTACTATGTCCATTTTATTTATTATTTTTAGTAGGTTCGTTTTCCTTCATTTCCTTGAATGAGAGTTTTAGACAGGAAAGTCACAGGCAATATAGTTCAATGCAAAGCAGAAGAATTGTAAGCAAAAACTTTAAATTAGTAGAGATGACCAACAATTCAGTTGTAGTAAGAAGCTATTACCATCCATCCCTAGGAGGTAATGACAATGCTATGTGGTGATGTTACTTAAGCCCAGGGGCTGGAAGCCCATATCCAGTGTTGAAATCATGGGGTCAGAACTGGAAGCATAGCGCTGTTTACCACTAGCAGTCTACACAAACAAACAAACAAACCAAAACATCCAAAATGAAACTTGTTGAATTGAACTAGAACTCTAAGAGACTATATGAGAAAGACCAACAGTAAAAAAAAACTTGATCAGAACAAACTGTGGGTAGCACCGTGAAGAACGGGAATTCCAGAACACTTCCCTGTGCTCGTGCAGAACCTGTGCCTGGTTCAAGAGGAAGTCACGAGAGAGAACAAGGGCACACTGTGTGCTTTAACATCATCAAAGGTTTGTGTCAGGCCTGCATCCTCTAACCCTACTTACTCAGTCTGTATGCTGAGCAAGCACTCAGAGAGGCTAGATTACCTGAATAAGCCTGCACATCAGGACTGGAGGAATCTTTATTAATACCCTGTGCTATGCAGGTGACAACCTTGTTTGGCGAAAGTGAGGGGGATTCAAACATTTGCTGATAAAGTTCAAGGGCAGAAGCCTTCAGCATGGGTTACAACTCAATGAAAGAAAACGTAAATCTTCATAACTGGACCAATATGTAGCAGGGGATAAATGGAATAAAATGTGAAGTTGGTAAGGATTTCATCTTGCTTGGATCCATAATCAATACTCATGGAAGCAGCCGTCAAGTGACCAAGCTACACTTTGTTTTGGGTCAATCTCTACAACCCCTGTTTAAAGCATTGAGAAGCAAGGATTATACTCTGAGGACTAAGGTGGGCTTGACCTAAACCAAGGTCTTCCCAATGGTCTACTCTGCATGTGAAAATTGCACATTGAAAATGGAAGACCAAAGAAAATCCAACGCACTTGAACCGCGGTGTTGGAGAAGATTATTGAAAGTATATGGACTGCCAGAAGAACGAACAGACCAATCCTGGAAGAAGGACGGCCAGAATGCTCCTTAGAGGCAAGGATGGTGAGTCTTTGTCAAACCGAGGAAGGCCGTAGACGAGATTGCGAGATTGATTGACAGTGACTGTGTCACTGCGAACTCCACCCTACGAACAAGTGGGAGGATGGCACAGGAAGGACCAGGTGGTGTGTTTCCTTCTGGGGAGCTGGGAGTAGGAATGACTTGATGGCCCCTGACAGCAACATCAACTACAGAACAATCTCTCAAACAAGATATTGAAGAAAAGTATAGGTTCATTTATGTAACCTTCAAAATCGGACCAAAATTCAACATCAGAGAGGCATCCATCTACACTCAGTGATTATTAGAAATGGCAGGATAGTGCCTCACTCCAGTGGAGAGAGATGAGGTGAGTGGTTTCAGGAATATTTAAATAAGAACAAATTTTCAAAACAGTTCTTGTATATTTTGTTTCCCCTAAGCAAATAACACAAGACAATATTAATTTTATACCAATATGAAAAAATTAAAATACAAGCTCACAGCCTACATATGTAGAGAAATAATTGAAAACATTGACCAGCTTTAGAACAGGGGACTGGAAGTATGTGTGATTAAGAAGGAAAATGCTGATCTTTCTTTGAAGTTTTCTGTTGTCTATGACTTTATTAAATCTCTTCAAATTTCTTTGGAAAAAATGAACAAGTCCAAATAGTTTATAAATAATTCTTCACTGTAGATCTTGAGTCACTGCTACAGTTCAAAGTGCATGTCCAATTCTCATTTTTCTAAATCGACTAACTTTGTATTTAATTTTTAATGTGTTTCCATTTTAAGATTATTTCTTTATCTTTTAATTTTAGTATTTTAACATTGTATTAACATATAACTCACACATCACACACATTAGTGATTCAAACATCAAGAATTGTGCGATCTTTGCCACAATCCACGTTGGAGTATTTTCAACATTCTTGCATCCATCAGTACTAGCATCCCCTGTCCCCCTGTGTCTTCTAGTGTAGTCAGAGAAACCGATTGAGCTATATGTTTACCTATCCAGAATTTCTGATAAAAATCATACAAAATGGGAAAATATAGCAACCATAAAATAGAACCGAACAGTCTCCTTGCAAAAGTAATTAAAAACTAGGACAGGTTAAAAATGGGTCAAAAGCAAGGATCAACCTTGAAGCCCCTCCCAGGGAGACAAAGAACAGAAAAGTGGGTGAGGGGCGATGGAGGACGATATAAGATTTGGACAAAATGATCTGTAATTTATCAAGGGCTCATGAAGGAGATTCCCAGGGGAAGTGGGGGGAAGAAATGGGGAGCGGATATCAGGGGCTCAAGTGGGAAGAGACTTGAAAATGATGATGGCATTTTTAGGTGCAAATGTGCCTGACACACTGGAGAAATGTATGGATTGTGATAAGAGATTTAAGAGCCCCAATAAAAGTATTAAAAAATGGATCAAGGGGGGAAAATGTTAATATCTAAAATAATTAAAAGCAATCTGCAGCAGGGGTCAGAAAACTCTAACTTATAAGTTCTATGCAGCTCCTTCAGCAAGGATATGTGACTATGATGTAAAATTGAAAATGAAGATAACACCATGATACTTTCATTTATAGTATTACTTAAAATTTTCCTTATTTATAAATATATTTTATAGCTCTTGAATAATTTTTAAATTATTGTTATGTACCACGATGGCTAATGAATATAAAAAAATTTGTTGACCCCTTATCTCAGTGATTCACTTTCCAATTCACCCTGTCTGTGGACCAGATTGTTTACACGGGTATTCAATCAACTGAGGGAATTAACTAGAGGCTCAACGCACAGAAGGTCTACACAAACGGAGGGGGCTTTCACTGTCATCCTTAGCCTTCTGCTAACCAGGTTTTCAGAATTTAAACTCTAATATAATTCCCTCCTCTAATCTTAGAGTCTACTATTCCAAATCCTTGGATCACACGACTACTTTGGCACTTCACCTAGATGGTTGCTTGTTAAGACAAGTTGTTAAGACACTACATGCTAGATGCTATTGTTGCTGATCACAGGGCACTATCTGATTTCTTCCCCCACACTTTTCTCTAGCACCCAGCTCTTCAGTGATCACTTCATGAGTTTAAGTATGGAGCCACAGTGTAATAACAGTTCTTCGATAAGGGTTTATGGTTAATGCCATATGGAGTAACGGAGACTGAGTGTTTACAGGAGCTGAGACCACCAAACCTTTCTCCTTTTGAAAGGTCTATGGACATAAATTGACACACGTTTTCTTAACTGCCATCCTGGCCACAACTGACTGAGCCCAGGCTTGGCATAATCTGACGTACAGGTTGCTCTTGTCAATTTCTGTGGAGGTGATTCCAACTCATGGCAACTCACATGTGGAGCATAACTGGTCTGGGGTTTTCAAAAGTCTGTTCTTTCAAGACCAAGTCACCAGGTCTGTCTTTGGAGGCTCTCTCCCCAACCTTGTGGCTACGAGGTAGATCATTTGTGCCACTCAGCCACCAAATCTGTAAGTTGGCCAGAAACCCTTCATCAATTCCTTGTGATAGAGAACTGGTTGACATCAGGCAGCAATGCTGAAGCACAATAATGCGTGAGAGAGGGATGGCTCTGAACCAGCAAAAGCCAAGGTAAAGAAGAGACTGCAGGTGTAGCCCACCAAAGGCTGAGCCCTCTTCCCCACTTGAAACATATTTCCTTTATTATATGTAAATTTGCCTCCCAAAAGTGTTTTTTCTTAAAATCAGCACACTGTTGGGTGCTGATCAGTTCAAACATTTTCTCTAACAGAACAAACAAATGATACACAATTGGTGGCAAGTTGGGTTGCAGTTGCAATGGGGCCCCCAGAGTCCTGAAGGTTAGAGGAACCAAAGAGCTGCAATGCAAATTCTCATGACTGAAAACCAACATCACCGCCATTGAGGTGATTCACCTGCTGGCAATCCGACAGGACAAGGTAGAATGGCCCCTGGGTTCCTGAAGCTGACTCTTCACAGCAGGCCGTAGCCTTCTCCTTCTCCCAGCTAACAGGATGATTGTCACAGGACCAAAGGGGTTTTGTAAAACAAGAATACGAATGAAACGAGAACAAGGCTGGACATACAATATTATTAATAAATCAAGAGATTTTCATATGAAAGTGCAGCACAGAGCTGGAACCAGAGGCCAGAGAGGCACGTGGCTGTTGACAGTAGCATCTGAATGCTTAATAAATTCTAATTACTTAGAGAAATAGACATTAATATTTCTCAGATGAAACGTTAAAATAGCCAAGTCCCTCACGAGGCTCTTGCTTCACTTTCATATAACACACCCCTTGTCCATGATTTTATGAGCTTTTTCTCTCCACCTTCACATCCAAGTTTAACCACACACACAAAAAAAATGCCTGCAACTTTAGTGTACTTGACTGGTTTTAGAAGCAAATAACGAAAACAACTTTGACCATGTAATAATCTTTTCAGGTTAACTTTTCTCAATGCTTTTGAATTTAAATGAATTTTCAGCTCGTTATTTTTATTATGTGAGGCTTTATAGAAATGAGCTAATAGGAATGCCCAGTAACCAACAAGGGCTCTTATTTAAGATAAACTCATGACACAGTGGCCTATGCATTGGGCTGATAACCACAGCTTAGAGGTTCAACCTCACCAGCCAATCCACGGCAGAAAGATGAGGCTCTCTTCCTGTAAAGATACAGTCTCAGAAACCTTAAGGAGCAGCACTACTCTGTCCTCAAGGGTTAGTATGGTCAGGAATGAACTTGATGGCAGTGAGTTGTGGGGCAACTAAGAGCCAAAGGGCCTTTATCTTCCTGAATGCAAAAGCAGGGGAGAGAGAGAGGCAATTCAGTGGGTCAGAAAGCCTCCTGCTTAGGCGCTTTGAAGTCTGTGGCTTGAATACAATCTTCTCCACTAACTATCTCTACAAAGGCTCACCAATTTCTGGGTTAAAAGAGTAACGGAGGCAGCCTCCAAACCTAAAATTATCTGACTCCAGGGTCCATGTTTCTTTCTTTCTTTTAATATTTTTCAAAATAAATTAAGTGGAGATTTACATTTCAGATCATCCAATTGGTACATAACAACTTAAACTACTTACCAAAACACTCAGTAGCTTGCCCTGCTGTCCTCATTTGATTTCTCCCCTCCCTCTTATGGAATGCTATCTTCCACTTCACCCAAGGGAACTCTTTTCTACCCCATGTTGTTTCTTTACTCCTTGAATTAAAAAAATACTTTTATTGGGGGCTCTTGCATCTCATCACAATCCACGATTCATCCAGTGGGTCAAGCACATTTGCACATATACCGCCATCACCATTTTCAAAGCAATCTCTTCCCACTTGTGCCCTTGATATCAGGTCCCAATTTCTTCCTCCTCCTTCCTTCCCTCACAAATCATTGATAAGAGATATAGATTATTATTTTCATATCTTATATCATCTGATGTCAGTCACCACCCACTTTTCTGTGGTGCGTCCCACATGGAGGGGATTATAGGTTGATCCTTGTGATCAATTCCCCTCTTCTCCCCGCCACCCTCCCCTAGTCCTCCTAGTATCTCTACTCTCATTATTGGCCCTGAGGGGTTATCTATCCTACATTCTCTGTGTTGTGAGTTCTTATCTGTAGCCGTGTGCATGCTCTGGTCTAATCCGATTTTTGAGGTAGAATTGAGGTCATGATAGTGGGGGGAAGGAAGAACAAAGAATGAGAGAGAAATCCTGTGTTTCATCAGTGCCATACTGCACCCATACTGCCTCATCTTTTCCCTGTGACCCCTCTGTGAGAGTGTGTCCAATTGTCTACCTCCGGCCATTCACATTGGGTAGGATTTTGTTCTGGGGCTTAGCTGCCTGATACTTGATCCCATCAATAATTCATGATCATACAGGCTGGTGTGCTTCTTCCATGTGAGCTTCGTTGCTTCTTAGCTAGATGGCCATTATTTACCTTCAAGCCTTTAAGACCCCAGACACTATATCTTTTGATAGCCAGTCACCGTGTTTCATTTTTCCTTCTCATCTGCTTAGTAACCATCAAAGTCGATTCCTTGGGTATGAACGCCTTTGTCTTTTGTAACAGCCAGGGTCCATGTTTTAACCACCCTGCTCATTGCCTCTCATAAACGGACACGTGTCTGAGGAAGGACAAACAAAAAAATTCGTTGTGGCATTTGCTCTGAGAAGGAAAGTGGGTGTCCGAAGGCAAACCACCTACCCGGACCACTGTGCTTTTACTACTCAATACTGAGAACCTAAGTGAAAAGGAGATCAAGAATGTGATCAATGTAAACCCGACCAAGGAGAACACCTCCAAGATATATTGTTACTGTGGAGCAAAAACAGACAAACACGAGGTGAACAATAGTGTGCAGAGCACGTTCCTGTTTGGTTTGTTATTATTATTTTAAAGAAAGGATTCTAAGACAATGTTATCTCTTGGAGGGAACAGGGTACCTGACATGTTAGAAGTTGCTTTCCAGGATATGCTCCTGTATTGCCTGGAATTGTTCCTTTAAATTTTTAGTTTTCAAATTATATGATGGATCTTCCTAATAATAAAACAATTTTAAAGAACAAATAAGTCCAGAATTCTTCTCCTTTGTAGCCCTGATCAACGACCCCTCATCTCTCAGAGACTCAGTGTCTTCACCTGTGAAACGGGAGCAACACTGCTTCTTGTAAGATCGCTGTGAGAATAAGCGAGACCCCATGTACGAAGCGTCGGCCCCACGAAGAGGTTCCCTATGTCACTGAAATCTCATTCAACTTCATTAAAACAGCAAACAATTTCAGAAAGAACCAGGAAGACACTAAGTTACCATGGTCTCATGACAAGACTATTACCAATGTTTCCCAGTGACTAGGAAGCCAGGATGCCCCAGCCCCGAGTCCCATCTTGTGGAACAGCACTGACCTAGGAGGCAGAGGGTCCCATGTGGCCAAGACTTGCTGCTTTGGATCAGGATGCTCAGTCCCAGCAGTTAGCTGCAGCTGCAATGACAACAGAAACCAGCTCCTTGAGCGCCAACACAGCCCTGCAAGATGAGTAGTGTCCTGTGATGCACAATGGTGGTGCCGGGAAGACGAATGCCTTCTGAAGGGGTAGGAACTAGTCCTGGTCTGGTTTTGGTGTCTGAACCATAAATAATCTGGTAATTGCTCCTTCTCTTCTATTTTCTGGTAGAGATTGAACTTAGTCTCAGAGCTGGTCTGACACTAAGTCTATGAACTGCTGATTAGAAAACAGATTGTCCATAGGACCCAGGAATCCCATTGCTAGATATATATTCCAGATTGAAATAAATCAACCCTAGAGGAACATTATTAGATGATACGTTATAAAAAGGAAAGCTTTTCACACTCAAAGAATCACTTTCAAGTGTTGCTAGGGTTAAAAGTGGTGGGAATGCAAATTACAAACGAGAGGTTATGCTTATATAAACTTGGGTGAAGGAGAAGACAAGATACAATTAAGAGTGAAGTCAGCCAAAGTGATGGAGTCAAGAGAAAACACTGGCAGGAGTGCAACAGTTAACAGTAATAGAGGGACATTGTTATATACATCATTCAACTATAGTGATTTCCCAGTAAATGCATGGATCAACACACATGGGGAAACCAGTGTGGAGGGAGAGTAGGATTGTACATACGTGCTTACATATATTTGACAGATACTTCTACATGTATACATACCTTTACTGAAAATGTATCCATGGGGGAAACCAAGAGCAACAGGCATAGCAAACTTGACAATGTTCTACATCCTACTTTGGTGAAGGGTGACTGGGGTCTTCATAGCTGGAGAGCAGCAACTGAAGTGTCATGATCGGTTTCTCCTCATCTCCAGGTAAGGATACTAAAGAAAACTGAAGATGTAGAGAAACAATTACCCCAATGGAGTAAAGGCCCAGAACATCAGCTTTCTCATCTCTGAATCCAGAAGAATTAGATGATGTCCTGCCAGCACAACAAACTGCCTGGAAGGAATTGCAGACAAGGTCCTCGATAGACCGAGATCCAAATGTGAAATAAAACTAACGATCACAAACAAACACAGGAAACAGGCTTACTTCTTGGATAAAGAGTACTGAAGCCCCAGGACTATGGAGATTATGCTCCTTAGAAATCCTTGAGGTCTACAGCGGATTTTCCTCGTGTGCCTCCATTTTTAACGAAATAAAACAAAACAAACTTGCTGCCATCAAGTCAATTCTCACTCATAGTGACGCAGTAGGGCAGGGTAGAACTGCTCTGTGAATTTCCAAGTGTAACTCTTTATAGGAGTAGAAAGCCCTCCTTTACCCCTAGTGGTCCCAAACTGCTGGCCTTGTAGATGGCAACCCAAGGCATAACCACTACTCCACCATGGCCGTTCGCAATCCTTGATATCTGGAACAGGCTCGATTTTTAGCCAAATAAAAATAGGTCTCAATGGGGTCACAATAATTTCAGGGAAGTAGGGCTTCTATTGGCTAATCAACGACGTGAGGTCAAAATGTCAGCATTTACACAGAGACAAAGTTCAGAAGGGCTAGGAAAGCGGAGGAATGTAAATTCAAACGAGAGATGAATTGGCAAAAGTGAATTTACAGTGTGGTGATTACAATCAATGACAGGACACAGAATGCATATCAACTGTAAAGTGGGACACTAATTTGCCCTGTAAACCTTCACTCAGTCATAATAAAATCACACACACAGGTTCCTGCACACACACACAAACACACACACCACAATCAGATAGTCAATGGTGTCCTGGGTCAACAGAGCATAGGGAGGTCAGGTCAATTCTGAGCAGGACTGTGCCTTATCACCTGACTTGAAGGACTTTTCACATCTCATCTTTTGGACGATCACGAAGAGTGTCCAAGATCCCTGAAGACAAGTTGGTGCATAAGCACACAATGGTGCATAAGCACATAGGAAATGTGGTGAAGGAAGCTGATGATGCCTGGCTATCAAAAGATATAGCATCTGGGGTCTTAAAGGCTGGTAATTAAACAAGCAGTCATCTAGCGTGGAAGAGACAAAGCCCCCATGGAAGAAACACACCAGCCTGTGTGACCATGAGATGTCGAAGGGAGGAGGTAACAAAAGTTCAGAAACACACATCCAACTTGATGTGAAGCGGCATGGATGCCCTAGAGATGCAAAACTCACCTGTCCAGTAGTAATCCCACAGTACCACTCAGAAGGAGACACTCAAAGGGGAAAGGATGATTAAGTCAGGAGAAGGTATGGTACTCATGAACCACGTGCTTATCCACCGGTTCGTTAATATTTCCTTCCCTTAGAGGACAGGCTGTGATTTGTTTTACCTCGTTAATCATGTTAGATTCGTGTATGTTCATTTGTGCATTTAAGATCCTTCGGTACATGAAGCTCAGGATAGGTGACGCTGCAGAAACTGTTACCTGAGTAATGGTTTTCTAAGGGTAAAGGAGGGGGCGGGCATGAAGGAGAGGAGTTTGGAGCAGATAGCATTGATGATTGTATGACCCCACTGGATGGGATTGAACAACAGAATTGTATATAAGTAGACATTGGATTTTAGAAGATATTTCAATAGAACTATTATTTTTTTTTAAAGCAGCATATTGTCCAAACGGATTTGCCTCCACTGTGGTCCTCATCAGAGTTTCTCAAAAGCAACGACAACAACAACAAAATACACAATAAAGAGAACTTAGTCTGGAGATCTAAAGCTGTGGTTCCCAGATTGGGACAAACGGCCCCGAGTAGATGCTGTAACTGTTTAGGGAACCTCAAAAGCAGATGGCTATGTTTTGTCTCGGATTGTGGCCTCTAGTAGAAATGTTTATAATGGCCAGGGGAGGCTGGGACACATTTAGTATTTTTCTGAAAATTTGGCAGTAGGCCAAATTCCTTTGGGAACCTCTGACCTAAATGAAGGAAAGCATCACAGCAATGTACAGCAATCACAGTATGGCAAGCTGACAGAAAAATCGTGGCTTGGAGTTCTAGTCTCCCCAATCGTGAGAAAGTAAATTTGTTTATGAAAGCGATCAACCACTGTGGTATTTGTGTTATAGTAGAAGTAGATAAGATATTTACTGTCTTAAGAATCAAGTGGAGTTCTTATTAATACATACGTTTCCAACCCTGGTTTTCACCTTTTTGAAGAACAGGATCTTGGAAAACAGTCTATCTAAATTCACTAGCAATCAAATTATGTCACAAAATGTCATGGTGAAGTCTCATTGATAGTTAGGATCCAAGGACAATGAAAGCTATAATCTCACTGCCATCGAGTGGATTCCCACTCCCAGCAGCCCTGCGACAAGACAGCACTGCCCCTGTGTGTTTCCAAGACCGTAAATCTCTGTGGGAGTCGAAACCCTCGTCTTTCTCCCTCTGAGTGGATGATGGTTTCAAAGTGCTGACCTTGTGGTTAGCAGCCCAGTGCATAACTACAACGCCACTAGGGTGCCTGATGGGGCAATAAAGGTTAGGTATAGAGGCTAGGAGGGAAAGCAACCACAAGACGGTTCATTATTACTGCAAGATGGTCCATTATTAAGCTGACCACAGTTTCACAAGAAAACTTGTCTGCTTGTCCAATTCCACAAGAGTATTCCACAGAAAAGTTTTGCCAAATGAACCATTATTTTTTGAATGGTTATCTAAGTGGTGAAAGGTAAGGAGATTATTTACTGTCTTCTTCTTATATCTCCTCTTTTGCTGGTGAACGTTTTCTTACGAGGGATTAGCTCTGTCATGACCTGAGATTCTTGTCTATCCCTATTGAGGGGGAAGCCCAGTTCTCACAGACTCATTAAATCAGGGTGGTAGCAGAAGAGCAATTCCCCCAATGCAGGCAGAAGATATTTGAAGATTTTGAATTTGAAAAGCAAGGGCAAAAGCGGATATTCAATATATTGAAGAACCAATAGCAAGTCCTAATTAAAATGAGACACTAATGTAGAAAAAACCTCCAGTCCATTAAAAAAGACCTGACATACCAAATTTATAGAAACGGAGAAACCTTTAAGAGTGTCACTCAAAGACACCCTTTATTGTGGAACTAAAGCCGCCCCATGGTTGGTAGTTCAAAGTCACCAGCAGCTTGGGAGAAAGCTGGAGCTTTCTACTCCTGTAAACAGTTGCAGCGTTAAATCCACAGGGGTCGCTACGAGTCAGCATTGACTTGATAGCACTGAGTGACAAAGCCACTCCCAGAGGTCACCCTTCAGCCGAGCAGTGGATTGGCCTGTAGAATATACAAAACCCAGGAGGCAGGTAATATTGGTAACATGTTTCTTCAACAATACCCGGTACCCTCTAAACAACATATAAGGAAGTTTAAACAATTCCTTTTTAATCATTAAAAATCTGATACTGCTATTGGCGTCATTCATAAAATGCCAATTAGTTCTGAGTACATCTCGAGCATGTTATTGTTGCCAATCCCTCCAGCCTCTTGTTTAGAAACATGGCATTTTATATGTATCCTAGAGGTTAGCTGAATGAAGTCCAGAAAGCAGAATTCCGGGAGGAAACTGTTGTCATGAATCCAAACCATTTCAAATTCCCAAAAGCAGCCAGGAAGAAAGATTCAGATTGCTGATGATCCAGCCTAATAGACAACATCATGACAACACAAGAAAGATTGAAGTTATCCACAGTTTCATTTTACTTACATCTAGAATCAGTGCCCGTGCAAGCAGCAGTCAAGAAACATCAGTAATAAGATCACACAAAAACAACCAATCACATGGAAATTGAACAACACATTACTTAAAATCCACTGGGTAATTAAAGAAACTAATGGCAATTAATAGTAATAAATGCACATATCAAAAAAGAACACTACAAAATCAACACTTTATCTGAAAACCTATATCAATTAGAATAATAACAGCAAAACCCTTAGTCAACAGAAGAAAAGAAATGATAAACATAGGAACAGAAATAAATGATTCAGAAAATAATAAAATAAATAAATGAGGCAAGAAGTAGTTCAGTTAAAAGAATTTTATTTTATTTTTTATGAATCAATGGATGAGGGGGATCTTACCGGTCTGATAGCAATAGATACATTAATTGCATCAAGCACATTCATACATATGTTGCTGCCATCCTTTTCAAAACATTTTCCTTCTACTTGAGCCTTTGGTATCAGCTTCTCTTTTTCCCTCCCTATCACACCCTCCCTTCCTCATGAATATTTGATAAATTATTGTGTTCATATCTTTTTAAAAATTAAATACTTTAATTGGGGGCTCTTACCTCTCTTCTCACAGTCTGTACATTCTTCCATTGTTGTCAAGCACACGTATACATATGTTGTCATCACCATTTTCAAAGCATTTTCTCTCTCTTGAGCCCTTGATATCAGCTCCTCATTATCCCCATCCCTTCCTTCCTTATGAACCTTTGATAAGTTATAGATTATTATTTTCATATCTTACATTGTCCTCCGTCACCGTTCACCCATTTTTCTGTGGTTTGTCCCCCTGGGAGGGGGTTAAAGGTTGATCCTTGTGCTTGATTCCCCCTTTCTTCCCCCACTTTCCCCTTATTCTCTTGGTAGCTCTATTCTCATTGTTGGTCTTGTGGGCTTTATCTCTCCCAAATTCCCTGTGTTGCCAGTTCTTATCTGTAGCACCGAACATGTTCTGGTCGAGTCTGATTTGTAAGGGATAATTGACATGATAGTGGGGTGGAGGAAGCATTAACGAGCTAGAGGAAAATTGCATGTTTCATCAGTGCTATACTGTGCCCTGACTGGCCCATCTCTTGCTTATGACCCTTATGTAAGGGTATGTCCAATTATCTACAGATAGACTTTGGGTCTCCACTGCACACACAGGCAAGTACCCCATTCACCTTGGCATGGTTTTGTTCTGGGTCTTAGATGCCTGATACATGATCCCATAGATACCTCATGATCACACAGACTGGTGTGCTTCTTCCATGTGGGCTTTGTTGCTTCTCAGCTAGGTGGCCGCTTGTTTACCTTCAAGGCTTTAAGACTCCAGATGCTGTATCTTTTGATAGTCGGGCACCATCAGCTTCCTTCACTACATTTGCTTATGCACCCATTTTGTCTTCAGTGACTGTGTTGGGAATGTGAGCATCACAGAATGCCGCATTGTTAAAACAAAGTGTTCTTCTGTTGAGAGGTTTCATGAGTTGGGGCCTAATGTCCATCGGCTACCTTGATGGTAAACATATAGATATAAATCCCCAGATCTAGTTCCCTATCATTCTATATAAATATGTTTCTATATGGACACGACTGTATTCAGACCTCTATAAATGTCCTTTGCCTCCTACTTCTTTACACTATTTCCATTTTCTTTCCTCTTGTTCTACCATGATGTTTGGCCTTCATTCAGGTTTGGCTCTCATTCCTCACTGCTCCATTGCCCTTGATTAAGCCCCACTAGCAATCCTATGCCCTTCTCTCCAATGATTTTTAGTTCACTTGTTTCCTCATGCCTGGGTTAGTTGATCCCCGCCACCCCGCTCTTTTCTCCTACCTCCCCCTCACCCGTGTCGCCCTGGAATCATCAGCCCCGTTGTTTTCATCTCCAAATTGTTTATCCCACCGATCTTATCCAGATAGACATGCAGAGACATTAATAAGTGCAAAACCCAGGCAAAGCCAAACAAAAGAACAAAGGAAGACAAAAACAACAAAGCAACAACAACAAAATCAGAATAACAACAAAAATAAAGCCAATGACCAAAAAGGAACTATCAATAGTTAAAGGTCTTTTTTTTTTTTTTACTTCTAGGAGTGTTTTCAACTCGAGTCGATGGGGTGGCACACTCTGTCCCCAAAGTCTATTTTCGGTATTCCCTGTGGATTTCATTGCTTTGCTCCCCTTGCTCTCGTCTTGTATGCCCTTAGTGATTCGAAACAGTGTGATGGGTTCAGATCAGGCACAATTCCCCACCGTGTCTCCATTGTTGATCCACGTCATGCTATGATTCACTGAGGGACATCATGCCTCGTAGTCAGGTCGGCCCTTTGGTTCTCTCTGTGCGTTGTCTGCGCTGAGCAGGAATATCGTCCTCGGGCTTGGTAGGCCAGGATGTTTTACCCTCATTCTCCATACCACTTTGTTTTTCCTCAGTGCTCTAATCAGAAGTGCCCCTCTCCCCAAGATGTAGCTCCAGTGCTGTCCTTTGAAGTGCATTCTTCTTGTGGGGCGGGTGGTCCATATGGTGGGGATTGGGACCCGCCCTGCAGAGCTCTCTATTGGTTCTCTGGTAGGTGCCCCTATGTTGTATTCACATTATGGCGCATTGGGTTGAAGCCTGGAGTATGCCCCTCTCCTGTGGAGGTCTAAATAATACCCTCCCCTTGGGTGTGTTAGTGCCCTGCTCCTGCCTTCCCATGTCTTTTTCCCCTCTCTTTCTTTTCCCCTCCTAGTTAGTGGTCTGCCTGGATTGGGTTTTGCTCCTGCCATAGTACTTGGATCTCAACCCAGGGATGTATGTATATAGGCACTTTTCCGCTATGCCCATATTTTTTTAAGCTTATGTCAGTGGACTCATGTACTTGTGCTTTTGTCCTTGACTTACTTCACTAAGCATGATTTCCTACAGTTGTTCCCATGCGGCAATGTGCTTATGTGTTCCTCACTGCATTTTAGGGATGTGTAGTACTCCATTGTATGTATGTACCATAGTTTTTGATCCATTCGTCTCTGATGGAAATTTGGGTTTTTTTGAACTCCTTGCAATTGTGAACTGTGCCGCAATGAACATTGGAGCACAGATGTCTGGCCGTGGTTTGTTTCTTGCCTCTTCTGGTTATGTGCCCAATAGGGGCATTGGTGGGTCGCATGATAGCTCAATCACCATCTATTTTAGATACTGCCAAATTGATTTCCATAATGGCTGTACATAGCCACAGGTCCACCAGCAGTGGATGAGAATTCCTATCTCACCACAGCCCCTCCAACACGTGTTCCTTTGTAATTTTTAATTGGGCTATCTTTGAGGGTATTAGGTGGTATCTCAGTTGTTTTAATTTGCATTTCTCTTAGGACTAATGATCAGAGATGAAAATAATGGGAACAATGGTTCTGGGGGGGATACGGGAGACAGAGAGGGGGGAGAAAGGAAATGGCGGGGGAGGGGTGGAGGAACAACCTAGGGACAAGGAAACAACAAGTGAACGAAAATCAATGGAAGGAAGTTTGTAGGATGCCCAGTGGGGCTCAATCAAGGGCAATGGAGCAGTTAGGAATTACTAAACCCAAATGAGGCCGAACGTGATGGTGGGACAAAGGGAAGTAAAAAGGAAGCAGAGCAAAGGACCAGGAAGCAAAGGATATTTACAGAAACCTAAGTATAGATTTGTACATAGGTAAATATATATATATATAATGTGAGGTGAATATTACTATGTACTCATATCTATATGTTAAGAATTAGGGTTGCAGATGGACATTAGGCCTCAACTCAAGTATTCCCTTAACACAAGAGCACTTTGTTCTAACAATCCAGCATTCTGTGATGCTCACCTTCCCAACTGGATCACTGAAGAAAAAATGGGTGCATAAGCAAATGTGGTGAGGAAAACTGATCGTGTCATGCTATCAAAACTTATAGCGTCTGGGGTCTTAAAGGCTTGAAGATCAACAGAAGCAGCAAAGCCCACATGGAAGAAGCACACCAGCCTGTGTAATCATGAGGGGCTGATGGGATAAGCAGAGGTCCTCAAACTACGGCTCGCAGGCCACACAGGGCCCACGGGCCACACGTGGCCACGTGAGGACATTTTTCCGGCCCTCATGGTGTTTTTGCCCCATTTTGTTTTCTACTTCGAGATAAGATATGTGCGGTGTGCAAAGGAATTTATTCACAGTTTGTTTGTTTTTTTTTAACTATAGCCTGGCCCTCTGACAGGTCTGACAGAAAGTGAACTGGCCCCCTGTTTAAAAAGTTTGAGGACCTGATAAGGTATCAGGCATCTAAGACTCAGAATAAAACCATACCCAATGTGAATGAGGGGGGGGGCATGGAGTGGAGACATAATACCCATCTGTAGACAATTTTACATCCCCTCAAAGAAGGGTCCCAGGGAAGAGATGAGCCCGTCAGGGTTCCGTATAGCGCCAATGAAACACACAGCTTTCCTCTAGCTCTTTGGTGCTTCCTTCACCCCCTATCATGACTTCAATTCTACATTACAAATTGGATTAGACCAGAGCATGCAAACTGCTATAGATCAGAGGCTGCAACAGAGGGAATCCAGGAGAGATGAACCCCTCAGGGTCAACAAGAAGGGTAGAGATATCAGGAGGATTAGGGCAGAGTGGGGGGAGAAAAGGGGAAATAATCACAAGGATCAATCTATATCCCTCTCCCAGGGGGACAAATAACAGAAAAGCGGGCAAGGGACAATGGAGGATGATGTAAGATAAGGAAAAAATAATCTATAAATGATCAAAGGTTCATGAGGGAGGGGGAAAATGCGAAACTGATATGAGGAGCTTAAGTGGAAAGAGAATGCTTTAAAAATGATGATGGGAGCATATGTGCAAATGTGCTTGACACATTGGAGGTATCTATGGATTGCGTTAAAAAATATAACAGCTAATTAGGGTGCGAGGTAGTACCGATGAAGAACACAGCTCTCCCCCTGATCCTGGATGCTTCCTCCCCCCAACTACCATGATCCGAATTCTACCTTGCAGGGCTGGATAGGGCAGAGGCTGTACACTGGTACATATAAGGGCTGGAGGTACAGAGAATCCAGGGTGGAGGATACCTTCAGGACCAAGGTTGTGAGGGACGATGCTGGGAGAGTGGAGGGTGAGTGGGTTGGAAAGGGGGAACTGATTACAAGGATCCACATGTGACCTCTTCCCTGGGAGAGGGACAGCAGAGAAGGGGGGAAGGGAGACTCCGGATAGGGCAAGATATGACAAAATAACGATGTATAAATTACCAAGGGCACATGAGGGAGGGGAGAAAGGGGAGGGAGGGGAAAAAAACAGAGGACCTGGTGCAAGGGGCTTAAGTGGAGAGCAAATGCTTTGAGAACGATTGGGGCGGGGAATGTATGCATGTGCTTTATACAATTGATGTATGTATATGTATGGACTGTGGTAAGAGTTGTATGAGCCCCTAATAAAACGTTTAAAAGAAAAAAAAGAAATCCGTATTTGTCAAACTGGCTGCAGCGCCAGGCCAGGCGTAGAGGCCGCGGAGGCAGTGGCGAGGGCGGCGTGAGAGCGAGGCTCTGGCCCTGAGCAGGCCCAGGCCAGCAGCAGCTGGGAGGGCGAGGCCTGCTGACCTGCAGGCCAAGAGCAAGAGGCGGCGGCGGCAAGGGGCACAGGGGTTCCTGGGAGGCGCAGCGTCAGGCCCTGGCGCGCGCCCGCCGCCCCTTCCCCACGCCACGGCCTACCGCGCAACTTGTGGCCAAAGTTTGGCCCCAGCCTCCGGAGTGTGCGGGGCGGCCCGCGAAGTTGGCTGCGGCTCGGGCCGGCCCATGGCCCGCGCGCCCCCGCCGGGGCCCCAGGGCGGCCGGGCTCCTGCCCCCGGGGCCCCCGGGCCTCGCCGCTAGTGCGTCTCCTCCGGCCCCGGGCCCGCGCACGCGTGGGAAAGTTGGCCTGGAACCGGCCCGACCAGTTCCGCTGGCGCGCGGACCGGCCGCAGAAGTTGGTGCTGCAAAACTTTTTTGGGGGGTTCCGCGGGAGCCCCCGTGCGTCGGGACCGGATGCACGCCGGCTAGCGACCCCTGGGCCGAGAGAGGTACCCCCAGAGCGACGCGCAGTGGGGGCGCCCCGGCCCCGCGGCCCGGGGGCTATGGCCATGGTGGCCGGAGGCTGGGGCGGTCCCGGCGGCGGTGGAGACACGAATGGCGTGGACAAGGCGGGTGGCTACCCGCGCGCCACCCACCGAGGAGGACTCGGACTCGCTCCCGGAAGCCCAGATAACCTGTGTGCGAGCTGGAGGCGCGGCTGCTCTTCAGCACAGTGGAGTGGGCGCGCCAAGCGCCCTTCTTCCTTGAGCTGCAGGTGGCTGGCCAGGTGGCCCTGCTGCGGCTCAGCTGGAGAGAGCTGTTCAGTGCTGAACACAGCACAGTGCCCCCTGGCGGCATGCGCGCATTCCTGGTCTCAGAAACGTTTCTTGCGCGAGCCCATTCACGGAACGGGCTTTCAAATGATGCGTTCCAGCCACTGGCCCAACTGTGAGTGCTCCACCGTTGCCTGATCTGGCAGCTAGAGGTGTACGCTCTGGGTTTGACCTTCGGCTAAAGCCTCAAAACCCCAAGCAAGGCTAATGAGTATCATGCCCCTACTCAAAGCCTAGCACCTCCCCCCTTTTTGACACCACCCCTTTTTTGGCGCCTCCCCTAGTTTTTTGACGCTGCACCTCTTTTATATTTTCGTTTTCTTTTTTTCCCTTCTTTTCGACACTTGCCATCTTCACCACCTGCTCGGATGGGCAACTCCCTGGGCCGTCTAGGCTCCCGGGCTCAGCACCCAGAACCAGGTGCCCAGGTCCCTCCCAGGGCCCCCAGGAGCCTGCGGGTGGCACGCAGAGTTGGCCTAAGGCCCTGGGATCGCCGAGTTGTGTCTTCCAATGGACAGGATCACAGGCCATCCTTCATGCCAGCACGGGGCCTGCTTCGGCGCTCTCTCCCAGCCCTCTGGAGGCGAAGGCCACCGATCGTGCAGACCCTGCGGTCCTTCTTGGGGGTCTACACCTCTGTAGGCAGTCTTCACCCTTGGAGGAATCGCGGGAGGGCTGCACCCCACCGCAACGTGTCCCGCAGCTCCATCAGGGCCGTGAGTCAATGGATTCGATCTTGGGTCCCCGAGCAGGCTGTCACATCTCTGCGGCCACCAAGCCCCCGGGGTGTCCAAGGTCCTAGCACAGAAGGGGTCCAGAGGGAGAGCAGGTTGGAGAGGTCCAGGCAGCAGACAGACATCACCATCCCAGAGGGGCCAGCTGGTCGGAATAGGGGCCCTGGTGGCACCAGGAGGATGTGTTCCCTCTGTCAGCCCTGGCATGGCCACGGTGCGGACACTTCCTCCTGTTCCAGGTCTGAGTCCAGGAAAAGACACCTCCATCCCAGGAACTCAGGACAAGATGCCATCCCAATAAGGCATACCCCGGTCCTGAGCTCCTGCTGTACCAGAAATCCCATCAACAGTTCCTATAGCTCCTCCCGAGGCTCCCCACCCCTCAAGAGGAGGAGGGTTCCTGCCACACCTCATTCCCTGTTGCTGCCACCTAGGTCTCTGAAAAGAGATCAAGAGGAGACCCAGGAATGGTTCCTATCAGAATCAGCTGTGGCTCAGGGGAAAGGGTCATATGAACCACTGTCAAAAATGAGCCCAGAGCAGACACACACCTTGAGGGGCTGCTCACCCACACGTGAAACATCGGGGCCCAAGAAGCGCAGGTTTCCCCTGCTGAGACCGAGGACAGGGGACCCTCTGGTGCTGCCTACAGCTCCGGATACAGGAAAATCCCTCGCTGAGGAACACCGGGACGGGGACAAGAGGGCTGTGCCCCAGCGCCTCCACCAGGCACTGGATGGTGACACAGGAACCAAGTCAGACTGTAGTGCCCTGCCACTTTCAAGCACGGCCCTACTGCCTGATAATCTGCCTGCTCTTCCAGCATCAGCCCTGCCAGCCACCCACCCAAGTCAGCAACAAGAGACTAGGAAAATGCAGGGATCCCAAGGTCCACTGGTCGAGTGGATGCCTGCTGGACTGGCCTCCTCCAGCAATCCCCTCTTATTGTCACCACCTCGCTCAGCCACTGGCTCATACATGCTGCCGTCGGCCCCTTTCATCCTGGTGGTTCCTGCAGCACTGTCACCCTGGATCAGTGCTGCCTGGTCTACAGGACCTCCATTGTCTAACACGCTTGCTGCCCCTTCACCAAATGTGGGAACGACTACTGGAAGCACTTTTTCTCACCTGCCTGGTCCCGCTGTTCTCTTCTCCACTGCTGCCCACAATGGATGGACAAAGCTACCCAAATCAATACCTGGGTATTCTGCTGTGTCCTCCTCAGGCCTCCCTTTTCTGAGAAAGACGCTAATCTCTCCTGCAGCTGTGACCCTGAAAATGGGGGCTGCTTCACACAGGGCTAGTTCCACCAGCACAACGACAGGCTTGCTCCACCAGCCTGCTGCTGAGAGTGAGATCAGCCCGATGGAAACAGGTCCATTCCCCCAACCGGGTCCTTCTTCCAGGACCAAGTCCTCCACCAGCCAATCTGCAGGCTTGCTCACCAAGCCTGCTGCTGGTAGTGAGGTGAACCCGATGGAAATTGGTCCATCACCCCAACAGGGTCCTTCTTCCAGGACCAAGTCCTCCACCAGCCAATCTGCAGGCGTGCTCCCCAAGCCTGCTGCTGGCAGTGAGGTGACCCCGATGGAAATTGGTCCATCACCCCAACAGGGTCCTTCTTCCAGGACCAAGTCCTCCACCAGCCAATCTGCAGGCTTGCTCCCCAAGCCTGCTGCTGGCAGTGAGGTGACCCCGATGGAAATTGGTCCATCACCCCAACAGAGTCCTTCTTCCAGGACCAAGTCCTCCACCAGCAAATCTGTAGGCTTACTCCCCAAGCCTGCTGCTGGAAGTGAGGTGACCCCGATGGAAATTGGTCCATCACCCCAACAGGGTCCTTCTTCCAGGACCAAGACCTCCACCAGCAAATCTGTAGGCTTGCTCTACAAGCCTGCTGCTGGCAGTGAGGTGACCTCGATGGAAATTGGTCCATCACCCCAACAGGGTCCTTCTTCCAGGACCAAGTCCTCCACCAGCAAATCTGCAGGCTTGCTCCCCAAGCCTGCTGCTGGCAGTGAGGTGACCCCGATGGAAATTGGTCCATCACCCCAACAGGGTCCTTCTTCCAGGACCAAGTCCTCCACCAGCAAATCTGCAGGCTTGCTCCCCAAGCCTGCTGCTGGCAGTGAGGTGACCCCGATGGAAATTGGTCCATCACCCCAACATGGTCCTTCTTCCAGGACCAAGTCCTCCATCAGCAAATCTGCAGGCTTGCTCCCCAAGCCTGCTGCTGGCAGTGAGGTGACCCCGATGGAAATAGGTCCATCACCCCAACAGGGTCCTTCTTCCAGGACCAAGTCCTCCACCAGCCAATCTGCAGGCTTGTTCCCCAAGCCTGCTGCTGGCAGTGAGGTGACCCCGATGGAAATTGGTCCATCACCGCAACAGAGTCCTTCTTCCAGGACCAAGTCCTCCCCCAGCCAATCTGCAGGCTTGCTCCCCAAGCCTGCTACTGGCAGTTAGGTGACCCCGATGGAAATTGGTCCATCACCCCAACAGGGTCCTTCTCCCGGGACCACGTCCTCCACCAGCAAATCTGCAGGCTTGCTCTCCAAGCCTGCTGCTGGCAGTGAGGTGACCCCGATGGAAATTGGTCCATCACCCCAACAGGGTCCTTCTATCAGGACCAAGTCCTACACCAACAAATCTGCAGGCTTGCTCCCCAAGCCTGCTGCTGGCAGTGAGGTGACCCCGATGGAAATTGGTCCATCACCCCAAGAGGGTCCTTCTTCTAGGACCAAGTCCTCCCCCAGCCAATCTGCAGGCTTGCTCCCCAAGCCTGTTGCTGGCAGTGAGGTGACCCCGATGGAAATTGGTCCATCACTCCAACAGGGTCCTTCTTCCAGGACCAAGTCCTACACCAACAAATCTGCAGGCTTGCTCCCCAAGCCTGCTGCTGGCAGTGAGGTGACCCCGATGGAAATTGGTCCATCACCCCAACAGGGTCCTTCTTCTAGGACCAAGTCCTCCCCCAGCCAATCTGCAGGCTTGCTCCCCAAGCCTGCTGCTGGCAGTTAGGTGACCCCGATGGAAATTGGTCCATCACCCCAACAGGGTCCTTCTTACAGGACCAAGTCCTCCACCAGCAAATCTGCAGGCTTGCTCCCCAAGCCTGCTGCTGGCAGTGAGGTGACCCCGATGGAAATTGGTCCATCACACCAACAGGGTCCTTCTTCCAGGACCAAGTCCTCCACCAGCCAATCTGCAGGCTTGCTCCCCAAGCCTGCTGCTGGCAGTGAGGTGACCCCAATGGAAATTGGTCCATCACCCCAACAGGGTCCTTCTTCCAGGACCAAGTCCTCCACCAGCAAATCTGCAGGCTTACTCCCCAAGCCTGCTGCTGGCAGTGAGGTGACCCCGATGGAAATTGGTCCATCACCCCAACAGGGTCCTTCTTCCAGGACCAAGTCCTCCACCAGCAAATCTGCAGGCTTGCTCCCCAAGCCTGCTGCTGGCAGTGAGGTGACCCCGATGGAAATTGGTCCATCACCCCAACAGGGTCCTTCTTCCAGGACCAAGTCCTCCCCCAGCCAATCTGCAGGCTTGCTCCCCAAGCCTGCTGCTGGCAGTGAGGTGACCCCGATGGAAATTGGTCCATCACCCCAACAGGGTCCTTCTACCAGGACCAAGTCCTACACCAACAAATCTGCAGGCTTGCTCCCCAAGCCTGCTGCTGGCAGTGAGGTGACCCCGATGGAAATTGGTCCATCACCCCAACAGGGTCCTTCTTCTAGGACCAAGTCCTCCCCCAGCCAATCTGCAGGCTTGCTCCCCAAGCCTGCTGCTGGCAGTTAGGTGACCCCGATGGAAATTGGTCCATCACCCCAACAGGGTCCTTCTTCCAGGACCAAGTCCTCCACCAGCAAATCTGCAGGCTTGCTCCCCAAGCCTGCTGCTGGCAGTGAGGTGACCCCGATGGAAATTGGTCCATCACCCCAACAGGGTCCTTCTTCTAGGACCAAGTCCTCCACCAGCCAATCTGCAGGCTTGCTCCCCAAGCCTGCTGCTGGCAGTGAGGTGACCCCGATGGAAATTGGTCCATCACCCCAATAGGGTCCTTCTTCTAGGACCAAGTCCTCCCCCAGCAAATCTGCAGGCTTGCTCCCCAAGCCTGCTGCTGGCAGTGAGGTCACCCCCATGGAAATTGGTCCATCACCCCAGGAGGATGCTCACTCAAACGTCGTAGCGACAGACACATGTACACACCTGCATCCTGCTGCTCACATGGGTTTCACAGCAAGGGGTACATCCCAGGTCCCCCAGTCGCTCCTTCTGGAAACAATCTTGAGCAGCGGACAGCCCCGAGTGTTCCCTCAGACATCTCAGGCACCCGTCACTGGCAGCACTATCCCTACCAGAGAAGCCATGAGCCAGCCTGTGGTGTGTGCATCAGGCTCAAACCCCACATCAAACTTAGCGGTTCAACCTGGAGCCGCTAGCAGGCTGACATCCTCAGCCCTCCGTGGACAGCAGCCTGTCACAACAAGTTCCAAAATTTCATCCCAGACAGCCAATGTGGCAGCTCCAGCTTCGGGCCCAGGCTCAAGCTCCTCTGGGGTTAAGCCAGTGGGCACCAATTCATACCTTTCATCTGTCCTCAAGAGCTCAGGACAAAGACAGCCAGTTTTAGAGCCCAGTTCCCTCTTTGGAGCAATAAACCTGGGGGCAGACACAAAGAGGCCCCTTCCAAAACGCAGCGGAACAGGCTTGGGAATGAGCACCAGAGCTACTGGTACACAGAGCAATTCCACAATGAAGGTGGGATCCAGCCCTGGCAAGCCAAGCCCTGCGGTTGCAGGCTCTTCTGCACCCACCCTAAAACACCAGGACCCCGGAGCCACAGCTACCTCCAACAGACAGCAGATTCCTGGGAGCTCGCCCAAGCAGGGCTCCTCGATGGCAGGTGGAGGGCTGGCTACCAGTGACAGGCAGGCTTCTGGTTCCAGCACAGGCTCTGCTAATGCTCAGAATCCTGGGCCTCCTCACACGTCCAAAACACAGACCAAGCATCTCTTATCTACTCGTGCTACCTCACCCTCCGCTAAGAAACACTTATCAGATGGCAACAAGTGACCTCACACCAGGTCCAGTACCTCTGACTCAGATACATGAAGGTGGGGCTAAGAGGAAGTAGCCAGTATGTACTTCCTCCCAGGGGGGCCTTTCTTGTACTCTGTCTAGGCCCTATTCTAAAACCTCCTGCTGAACACGCTGATCCTGGTGCAATCTAGGGGCCAGACATGTACGATCTAACTGATCGAGGAGACCTGTTGTAAACCGAGTCCAGAGAGGAAGATGAGCACAAAGAATGGTCCTTGTGGGAGTGAATAGTGAGCTTGAACTCAACATGCTGAACTGTTTCTAGGTAAGATTACTCTGAGACAACAAACTGGTGTCAACAGTTACTCAAGATCAGAGGTCAGGATTGAAGGTGGAGCCGCAGAATGACATGTGTGCCAAAGCCTGCTCTAGCAGTCATTGGCGAGTCCTGGGAAACCGCCCCCCCCCCTACCCACCCCGCGCAGCTCAGCGGGTGTTAAGCGGGCTCTTGGTCATTTCCAGTGGTGATGCCTCAAGGTGAAGCAATGTCTTGAGGTGAAGTGTTGAGATGTGTTTGAAAACGACGAGCTCTTGGGCGAGGCTGAGGTTTCACTGGATACTCGGCTGGATTAGTGGACACCCCCCATCCCCACGCCACCCTGAGAAGCTCACAGATGGATGCTGAGGATGCAAGGACATTCTATAACCCATGGTGGCCCTCAGTGACCTAGTTAACCATGTGATTCGTTGGCTACCGGACATGCGGGGGTTTACCAGCCTGGGAGGCTGATCTGGTACAGCAAGCACATGTCTGGGTTGTTGTGACTTGCATTGTATGCTTGTGGGCATCCACCTGGAGTCCTTAGGACAGCATTCCCACGGAAGTTTCTTGGTGGTTCCCTGTATTCGACACAAAGAAGTAGCTTATTTCCCAAAACTTTGTCTGGTGCTGCAGGACATTACAATGTGAGGATCTGTAGCTTAATTTAGGGTAGGAGGAAAACATGTGTGCAGATTGAGAGCCTTTTCATGCTTGTTGACTTGTTGAATGCAAACCAGATTGATTTAAGCAAGCTTTTCCCATTGTGCCTTGAGATGGGGAAGCAAAGTTACACTGACCTGAGGCTGTTTGCGCATGCCTGGGTGAAAAGTCTATGAGGAATGTACGGCCGAGGCCACCCTAAAACAAGGACACACTTCCCATTCCTTAGTCTCTAAATGACTTAGTATATTCTAAAGTACTAAATGAAAACCATTTTAGGAACTGAGTTAAAAGTCATAGCATGGGCTAAAAAGCAAGAGTGAAAACAGGATGATTGGTAATAGGTTTTTGTGTTTTGTTTTGTTTTAAAAGAAAAAAAAGAGAGAATAGTTTTGTCTTCAAGTAAAATGTCTGGTTGTGCCAAAATATAAAGGATAGTAAAGCCCAACTTGAGGGGATGTAGTAAGTTATAAAAAGTTTTTAAAAAAATAAACTTAATTTGCCTTAGTTTTCAATACCAGCAAATACTGCGTATGGTAAAAAGCAATGAGGTGTTTTAAAATCTTTACAGAGTAGATCAATGGTGGTGGATTATTCACAGGATAGTGAAAAAGGCTGGTAAACCTCTTCACTGCAGAATGCCATCTGACTGATAATACCTTGTATTAAAAAAGGAGGGAGAATCATAGTCTTTAAAAAGGTATAAACAGAGTGGACTCCAAACCCTGTGTCATGGCAGGTTTACAATGCCAATCAGTTCAAGTAAATGTTAACTATTATGTGAAATATATTTGGCCAGATAGAGGAAATGTTCCCCAAAACAAGACCAGATTGGGACCCTAATACCTCTGCAGGAGATAGGAGCCTCACCCAATACTGCTCAACACTATAAAAGGGTCTGAAAGATGCAGGGAAAAAAAGCCTACCAATTTGTCTAAAGTCACTAAGGTTAAACAGGGGCCTAAAGAAAGCCCTACTGCCTTTCTTGAAAGGCTGCAAGAGGCTTACCGGGTGTACACACCCATAGACCCCAGCGCCCCGGCTAATCAGGCGGCTCTTGTTATGCAGTTTGTAGCACAGTCAGCTCCTAATATTAGAAAAAAGTTGCAAAAATTAGAAGGCTTTGAGGGTAAATCTCTCTCTGAGCTCCTGCCGGTGGCCCAAAAAGTTTTTGACAACAGAGAAGATCCAGCTGAGGCAACCCGAGATCTTACTCAAAAAATGGCAAAGGTGCTTCTAGCAACAGAAGCCGGGGCCCGCCGCACCTGGAGCCACCCCCCCCCCCCCCGCCAAAAAAAGAAAAAAGGAGATTTCGGCCAAACACAGCGAAGGCCCACCCAGCCGCGTTTAGGAAAGGATCAGTGTGCTGTGTTCAAGGAAGAAGGGCACTGGAAAAGCGAGTGCCCTAACCGAGGACAATGGAAACCCAAGAAACCCTCCATCCCTGTCTTAGTGGAGGAGCTGGAGTGACGGGGCCGGGGTTCAGCACACCCCCCACCCCCCTAAGCCCAGGGTAACTCTCATGGTGGAAAACAAACCAATCAATTTTTTAGTAAACACCGGAGCAACCCATTCAGTGCTCACCTCACCTATTGGCCCCCTCTCCAAGGACACTGCTAAAATTATTGGGGCCACGGGAAAAGTGAAGACATATCCATGGTCGTCAGCTAGAATTTCTAACCTGGGAAAAGGAACTGTGACTCACTCTTTCTTAGTCATTCCAGAATGTCCCACCCCCCTCCTGGGAGGAGACCTGCTCAGCAAGCTGAAGGCCACTATTTCCTTCAAAAAAGACTCCATGCAGGTACTAATGGGGGTCGGGGCCCTGCTGGTTTCGTTTCCAATTAAAGAAGATGAAGGATCTTAGCACAAGTAACTCCATTTTGATTTGGGAACTATGTTAAGTTCTTGAAACTTACCCTGTACCTACCCCCCCTCCCTTGAATAAAACCAGCATATTTTTACTAACAGCATGCTTGCTCAGTCAGCTTGCCCAACTCCCCCTCAACTCCCAGAAAATTTTAACAATTACTTCCTTTTCTTACAATCCCTTGTGTAAGCATAGTTATCCCCTTTTTTTCCCCTGTGCCTGTCAGAAAGGGGTATAAAAACACCACTCAAACTTCCCTCTGCGCGGCTTCAATAACTCAATGCCCTGAGTTGCCGATCCCACCCGCAAGCTTCTAAATAAAGCCTGCTTTTAAAACTTTCTTAATTGGATCTCTGGTTCTGTTTCGCTCCCAAATAAACCTTGCATTATGGTGTCGAGAACCCGGGATAGGTGTGTGGCTCCCCCCTCTTTTGGGGGTCCCCTGAGAGCCCCCCTATCTCCCCCAAATCTCCAGGACCTTCAGCTCTTGGATGCGTTCAACACCAACCTGCAGCTGCCCTGGTGAGTTCCCTTTTTTCTTTCCACTTCCCTCTATTCATCCAAGCTTGGTTTCGGTTTTTGAGCTCCGCCGGAGCCTTCCCATCCAAGAAGCTGCCGCGCCGGGAATTCTCCTTCCGTTGGCCCCAGGGGCCTTGGGCAGTGATTGTTCTTGAGACGTCTTGGCAATCCCTTCCCCATGTCTTTCACTGCTGTCCCAGCCAGGACTCACTTAGGGACACCTGAGTGACTCCTGCCTGGTCCTGCTCACCAGGAAAACCGAAACCTTGTTTTTGCTCACTCCCTCTCCCCCTTTCCGTGTGGCCTTTTACCTAATGCACTGGCATTCACTTTCTGAAGGTCCCACCACTGACAGGACTATTGGCAATAAGGCCTCGCGGCATCTGCCCCCTCCAGACTGGACTAACTCTCAGAGGATTAGCCTAGAGCTGTTTAACCTGGCTGTGTACTTCCTATTCACACCTCTGCAGTGTCTGTAAGCTGCATCTCTATGTCTTCTCCTCCCTCTTATTCTCACCATGGGCGCCGGGCGCCTCCCCCTCAGACTGGACTAACTCTCATAGAGTTAGCCTAGAACTGTTTTTACCTGGCTGTGTGTTTCCTATTCACACCTCTGCAGTGTCTGTAAGCTGAATCTCTTTATCTTACTCTCACCATGGGCACCGGGCAGTCCAAAATTGACCCATTGACTCCACTGGGATGTCTCTTAAAAAACTTCTCCAGCCTGGGGTACAGCCAGACCTTGTGAAAGAAAAGAACGTGTTTTTCTTTCCCAAGTTGCCTGGCCCAAGTATCAGCTCGATAACCAGTTGCGTTGGCCTCCGACTGGCACTTTCAATTTCAACGTTTCACAGGACCTGGACAATTTCTGCAGGAGGACTGGTAAGGATTCTGAAGTCCCCTATGTGCAGGCTTTTTGAAGCTTGCGTTCCGCGCTCCCACCCCGAGCTCTGTAGCCACTGTTCCACCCACCAAATACTGTTAGCGCAATCCCCTCAGCAGAAGAACCTTAACATTCAAACCCCTGAAGAGCCAGCCAAGCTCCTCAGCACGCCGCTCTTGCCACCCTATCAGTCTCCCCTGCCCACTGCGCCTTCCTGTCATCCGTCCAATAGTTCTCCCCTATCCTCATCGGTCGCCTCTCCGTCCGATAGTTCTCCCCTGTCCTCATTGGTCGCCTCTCATACCCGTTCTCGCAACCCTCCTGCTGCCCTTTGCCCACTAAGGGAGATTGTGGGAACAGAGGGACTCATCCAAGTCCATGTCCCTTTTTCCTTACAGGACCTGTCACAGATAAAGACCCACCTGGGCTCTTTCTCAGCAAACCTCTCTCAATTTATTAAAATATTTACTTACCTTACCCAAATGTATAATTTTACCTGGCATAACACCCAAGTAATCCTTGCTTCTACCCATACCACCGAAAAGAGCGTGAGAAAGTCTCTGATGCAGGTCGCCAGCTAGCAAACAAAGACCACGCTATCAACTCAAATGTCCCCTTGAAGGCACATGCCATCCCACTAAAAAACCCCGGTTAGAATTATCAGCCTGGCCAGGGGTCCGACCTTCCCCACAAAAAACAACCTAATGCTCTGATACCTCATTCAAAGCTTAGAAACCGTTCCTGCAAGGTTGTCAACTGTGGCAAACTAAGGAGAGTCACCCAAAAGGCAGATAAGAAGCCTGCTCTCTTTCTTAACCGCCTCCAGGAGGCACTCACAGAGTACACTCGTCTAGACCCAGGGTCTAGAAGCAAGGCCTCTATCTTAGCCCCTCACTTCCTCTCTCACTCAGCCCCTGACATTAGAAAAAAGCTGAAAAGGGCTGAGGAGGGCCCTGAAGCCCCTATACAGGATCTGGTAAAAATGGCATATAAAGTTTTCAACGCCCGGGAGGAGACGGCTGAGGCCACTAGCCAGGCGAGGGTCCAACAGATGGTTAGCTTCCATTCCCAAGGCCTGGTAGCAGCCCTAAGGCCAGCAGGTAATCCCGTCCATCGCCGCGTTCCCCAGGGGAGCCAGCACTTACCACCAAGAGCGTGCTTCAAGTGTGGCTGTGACGGCCACTGGGCAAAATCTTGCCCCAAACCCAAGCCTCCTACCAATCCTTGCCCACTGTGCAAACGGCCAGGCCACTGGAAGTCGGACTGCCCAACCCTGGCTCTGCCCCCGGCCCCGCAAAGCCGAGGCGCCGAAATCCAGGAAGTTCCAGACACAGAGCTACAAGGTATGGAGTTGCTGGGATTCATGGACTGAAGAGGCCCTAGCTCCTCGACTCCGGTAACCCTCGCCAAGCCCAGCGTCACGCTCAAGGTAACGGGTGAGTCCATCTCTTTTGATGGATTACGGGGGCTACCTATTCTGTGATCTCCTCTCACTCGGGCCTTACTTTTCCTTCCCAGATTTCTGTGGTGGGAATTGATAAGTCTCCCTCCACCCTTAGGCAAACCCAATCGCTGTTTTGCACGTTTAATAAAACTCCATTTTCGCACTCCTACTTGGTTATCCCCTTGTGCCCTGCTCTGTTACATGGTACTATCTCCCTCTCCAACAATGCTCTCCCCTTATCGCCCTCTTAGATCAGGCCACCTCCACAACCTCATCCCTGTCCCCAGTTTCCAATTTCAAAAACCCAACGACTAAGCCTAAGGTTTCTTTTATTAAAAACAAAACTGGAATTGTTAAGCAGACCCAAGCAGAAGTAAGGAAGGAGTTCAACCAAATGTTCTGCTTCAGAAACCACAGCTTCAACAGATAGCTTCCTTTTAACTCTTCAGTGTTAGTTAAAAAAAGGGAAATTAAAAAAAAAATCACTGAGTTTTCATTGAAATGTATTAGTAACTCTCTTAAAACAACGTCTTTATGTTTTCCCAAGTTCCGAGCTGCAATGAGTAAACTGAAAACACAGTTGCCCTTGTTAAAATAAGATTAGTCCCAAGAAATTGTTTGTGCGTAAAGCAATTTTATCAGGATGTTATTATTACACTATGCCTTTTGCCCTTACCCGTTTGCGCGCGGACCCCCGCCCCCGGGAGCTGTCCGGCCTCAGTCCATTTGAAATACTTTATAGGCGACCCTTCCTTTTCTCCCCTTTCCCTCCCAGTAACAGCCCTCCATTAGCCTCATATTTACCATATTTGTCTTTACTACGCAACCTCCTTAGACAACACGTTAACTCCGTTATCCCTGAACCTTCTCCAGCCTCTCCCAACCTCCCAAAGTCAAGTACACCCTGGAGACACTGTATTAAATCTTTAACACCCAAACCTTTATCACCCCAGTGGGAAGGTCTGTACACTGTCATTCTCACCACTCCCTCGGCTGTCAAAGTAGTTGGTCTACACTCTTGGATATACCTCTCCAGAGTCAAACCGGTAACCAAAGTTAATCGTGATCCCCAGTGGTCTGTTCAGTCTACTGGTCCTATGTCTCTCCGCCTCACTCGCCTCACCAAACCAGCCAGCTAAGCCTAGCATTAACTTCCCCTTTCGCCTGGAGGTTTTTTCTCACTGAAAATGTAACTAACCCCCAATATCGCCAGCATCACCTACTCACAGGACAAAGTTATCTCCTAGCCACAGCTGATTGCCTGGTCGCCAGTTATTCCGGTCCAGCCTACTTTATTTTCACCTTGTTCAGACACAGTTCCAACTCCCCGAATGCGCACGTTCTCCCAGAACCAACTCCCCCCATCGTTTGTTTTCTATATGACAAAACCTCTAACCCCGCTTGTGCACAAAAATGGGTAAAACAAAACACAGGGTGCCCCTAAAAGTCCTGCAATATTCACCATGCTCACCCCTACCCTATAACCAAAACCCACCTGTTCTTTTGGTCAGGAACACAATTCCCCTTAACCATCCCTGGCCCGTAAAACAACAGGTAGACCAAACCAGTCAAGGGAGGCTGGTATTTTAACTCCCACAGCACATATCCTAATGCTAAACTGTTCATATAAAGGTCGCTAGCCCAGGTCCAATCCACCATCCACCGTAATATTCAGATCCAGGAACATCAACTCATGAAACAAATTTCTATACCTTCCGATTCTCCCTTCTCCTGGCTCACCCTATTGCAACAGGGACTGACCATTGCCAACCTTGCTGGATTAGGCAACCTTTCCACCTGCCTCATGTGTGCAGCCCTGGAATGCCCTCCTCTAGCAGCAGCCCCAGTTGCCAGCTGGTCATCTGCCCTTAAGGTCTCCACCATGTAACCCATAATTATCCCCAATGTCCCTCTGTACTTCACACCAGGGTACGCACAGGTGCACTTTGGCTACTCCAATGCATCCACTCAACTGTGCAACACCACAATGCCACCCTCCCAGCCAATAACAGCACCAGCAGCATTTTTCTTCTGGTGCAATTATACACTCACCAAACATCTTAACATCGGTAGCAGTTCTGCCCTCTTGTGTCTACCTGTCACTCTAGTTCCGCAGCTCACTGTCTACACCCCAGCTGAATTCCAGACCAGAGACACCCAGACACATAGTCACCGCAGTAAAAGAGCAGTTTTTCTCCCGGTTGTTGTAGGCCTTTCCCTAGCTTCGTCAGCAGTCGCGGTGGAACTGAGTGGCGGCGCCCTGGGACACTCCATCACCACAACCAACCAGTTAGCCGAACGCTTCCAATCGACACTCGATATCTGTGCAGAATCCTTAGCCTCCATACAAAGACAAATAACTTCTGTTGCTCAAGTTACCTTACAGAACCGCCGCGCTCTGGACCTCCTCACGGCAGAAAAGGGAGGAACCTGCCTCTTCCTCCAGGAGGAATGCTGTTATTACATCAATGAGTCGGGAATTGTGGAAACCAATCTACAGAACCTTAACAAACTAAGCCGTGAGTTACAGAGCACCAGGCCAACAACAGATGGAACTTCTCCCTGGTGGAGCACTTCTCTGTACTCCATTTTAGCCCCCATAATAGGACCCATAATTTTATTTACACTTTTACTTTTAATTGCTCCTTGTTTTATCCAGTTTTTCCAAAACAGGCTCTGCAACATCACCCAAGCTTCAGTTCACCAAATGATGTTGCAGCCTCATGAACCCCAATATGAAACTCTCCGGAGCCTCGATATGAATTCCCCCATCGTGCGTCCACCCTAGAATCCCAGTACTCCGCCTTAGAAAGCCCCCCACCCCCTTAAATCGTCGTCCATGGTCACCATGAAGCAGTTACCGAAAGACAACATCGTCCATTTTCCCTATAGGGTGGAGTCTGGGATGAAGGATCTTAGCACAAGTAACTCCATTTTGATTTGGGAACTATGTTAAGTTCTTGAAACTTACCCTGTACCTACCCCCCCCCTCCCTTGAATAAAACCAGCATATTTTTACTAACAGGACGCTTGCTCAGTCAGCTTGCCCACCTTCTAGACGCTTGCTCAGCCAGTTTGCCCAACTCCCCCTCAACTCCCAGAAAATTTTTACAATCACTTCCTTTTCTTACAATTCCTTGAGTAAGCATAGTTATCCCCTTTTTTCCCCCTGTGCCTGTCAGAAAGGGTTATAAAAACACCACTCAAACGTCCCTCTGCGCGGCTTCAATAACTCAATGCCCTGAGTTGCTGATCCCGCCCACAAGCTTCTCAATAAAGCCTGCTTCTAAAACTTTCTTAATTGGATCTCTGGTTCTGTTTCGCTCCCAAATAAACCTTACAGAAGAGTCTCACCTCTTCCTTGCAGCAGACGCCGAAAAGAAACACCAAGACCCTGGGGGACTCCTGGAAAGATGGAAAGCCACAATCCGTAATGTGTGGGCAAAAACAAATCCCCCGGGGCTGGCTAAACACCGGGCACCCATTGTAGTTCAATTACAAAGCTCTGCCACTCCAATTCGAGTAAAACAATACCCAATAAGCCAACTAGGCTATAAAGTTTCTGCCAAAAAGGCCCAGCTATGTACAAAAATCGTCACCTACCTGGGGTATAAGTTAAAGGATGGCAATCAAACTTTGTCAAATAGCAGAATCCAGGCCATCCAAGCTATACCCAAACCCACCACCAAAAGACAGGTACGGGAATGTCTAGGGGCAGTAGGATATTGCTGCCTGTGGATCCTGGGTTTTGCAGAATTAGCCAAACCACTCTATGCAGCTACTGGAGCAACAAAGGCTGAACTAATATGAACAGAGGTAGAAGAAAAGGCTTTCCAGAAGCTGAAGACTGCACTGGTAAGTGCTCCTGCCCTAGCCCTTTCTAACCTCAAAAAGCCCTTTCACCTTGTGTGTTGGTACAGGCTCTCAGGCCCTAAAAACGACCCGTAGCGTACCTCTCCAAAAGACTCGACCCAGTAGTTGCTGAATGGCCTAACTGCTTGAGGGCAATTGCAGCCACCGCCCTGATGGTGAAAGAAGCCTCAAAGCTCACTTTTGACCAGAACCTCGTCATCACTGCTCCTCACAATGTAGAGCAACTCCTCCGGGCTCCTCCAGACAGATGGCTCTCAAATTCCAGAATCACCCAGTACCAAGCCAAGTATCTAATGGCAACAGACTGGCTGATCAGGCTGCGCGCCAAGCAGCCAGCTCCAAAACCATCCTGCCTCTGCTAGAACCCTCTAACAACCTCGAGCCTCCCCATTACTCACAAGCTGAACAAGAACTGGCCAAAATTAGCAGAGCTCCTGCACAAGGATTATGTAATTAAAGGACTGTACCAGCTAACCAGAAGTGAAGCTGCAAGGTGCCCGGTATGTGCTCAGGTAAATGCTAACCCTGTCCCAGTTCATCACCCAGGACAAAGATACCAAGGAAAAGCTCCAGGTGAACATTGGAAAGTAGATTTGACTGAACTCCCACGAGCACCAGGCAACTTCAGGTATCTCCTTGTTTTTCTGGACGCTTTTTCTGGCTGGACAGAGGCCTATCCCACAAAGAGAGAAACTGCCCTCATTGCAGTTAAAAAGTTAGTCTTTGAAATGATTCCCAGATTCAGACTCCCTATGTTCATAGGATCTGACAATGGCCTGGCGTTTACTGCCCACTTAACAAAATTACCAACTGGGGTGCTAAAAACCAATGGGAAGTTGCATTGTAGTTACCGACCACAAAGCTCTGGACAGGGAGAAAGAGCAAATAGAACAATTAAGGAAGTTCTCACTAAATGAAAGTTAAAAACTGGCGGAGATTGGGTTAGCCTCCTACCTTTTGCCTTGCTTCGGGTGAGATGTACACCTCAAAAGCATGGTTATTCTCCATTTGAGATAATGTACGGGTTTCCACGCCCATTGTTACCTAAGATTGGAAGTAAAGTGTTAAGCGAAATCAAAAACCATAACATGGTTAAGTCATTACGGGCCTTGCAAGCAGAGCGCCAGCGAATCAGAAACAACGTGCCGTCCGACCAGACTCCGGCCCGCGACGAGGAAAGCCGAAAACCCCTCTTCAACCCCGGCGACCTAGTGTGGGTAAAAAGACTAAGTCCAGGTCAACTAGAACCACGCTGGGAAGGACCATACCCTGTTGTCCTGAGTACCCCGACTGCGGCAAAGGTTGCTGGGAAGAAGGAACCCAAACTAACGCTGGGAGACATCTCGGGACAAGGACTATGTACACCCCATGGGCGTATGCTCCCTTACTAACTAACAACCTTTGTATTTTAACGCACATCATTCCGCAGGTGTATTATCATTCAGGAGAAGGGGGGCGTGAACATCTTAATCTTGACTCTCGCCACTTCACGGGACGTTTCAAACGCGCGCCTGTGCTAGTCCCAGTTTTGCTAGCACTAGGGGTTGCTGGGGCTACCGCACTTGGGAGTACAGCACTAATAAAGGAAGGGGCTGACTTACTGCCCTCAGCCTGCAAGGTAATCATGATCTCCAGGCTCTAGAAAAGTCAGTAACTGCTCTTGAAACCTCCCTAAGCTCCCTAGCCGATAGCGCTACAAAATAGAAAAGGCCTAAACTTGCTGTTTCTTAAACAAGGGGGTTTGTGTATGGCATTAGAAGAAGCATGCTGTTTTTATGTAAATCACTCCGGTGTAATTAAAAAAATATATAACTCCAAAAACAACTGCAAGATAGAAGAAAGGCCCTAGCCAGTCAAGAAAACTGGTATCAACAGATGTTTTCAGCCTCTCCCGGGCTCACATCTTTACTTAGTGCCATTGCTGGGCCCCTTATTCTGTTCGTACTTGCCCTCACTGTGGGCCCGTGTGCTTTCAACGCCCTTCTCAAGTTAATCAGAACTCGCTACAAGATATCAAGTTGATGGTTCTTAAAACCAATTATCAGGTTTTAGCAAATAAAAAAGTTAGGGAATCAAGGATTTGATTTAGTTACTAGAAGAGGAGGGAATGTTAAGGCTTAATAGAATAAAATAATTTGTCTTAAGTTACTCCATTTTGAAAAGCTTAAGTGCCACCCCCCCATTCTAGGAGAGGTATGTTATTTTAGAAAAGCAAGTCCCTGTGACCTTGCAAATATCTACTCATAAATGTGAGCAAGAAGTTTTGCAAAATCTTCTGGTCCAAGATAAGCTGAGCAGGACATGCTGAACTACCCGCATCCCTGTTATCTTGTGTAAACACCCTTTCCCATTCCTTGCTCTACCCCCCTCGCCTTGCTGGTTTTAAGTGTATAAAAGGGAAAGAAAAATTTGGCCAGACGCTTCAGCTTTGGACCCTGTGTGGCCATGCTGTAGCCCAAATCCGGAGTTGTCTTCTTGTCTATTTGTCTTTTTGCCTTTCTGTAATAAAGTTTTGCTTTGTTACTTTGCAGCTGCTTGTGGGTCAGTGGTCTGTGTGGGAGCGACTCCGTAACACTTCCTGACGTTCTTGCATTATTTTCGTTGTGGATTTTTGTTGTTGTTTGTTTTCTCCGGTTCTGGGGTGCCTATCAGGGATACTCTCCCACATTCTCATGCTTTCCTCAGAGTTTGTTATATATATAAATTGTCTTTTCTTGGGAGTTTACGTAATAAAATAGGATCCGATTAAACAATTTCTACACATGTTGTTCAATGACATAGGCTACATGTTTCACATTATACCAACTTTTGGGGGGAGTGGAAATGCGCTCCATCTATATTTTAAGAAATAGATTTCAAGGGGAAATGGAGTGTCATGGTTATCTAGTGTCTGTATAATAGAAAGATCATATGTGGAAGACTTCAGCAAACAAATTTATTTTCTCAATGTTTAAGAAGCTAGAAATAAAAATCAGGCAATTAGCTTTAGTTCCAGGCCATTTCTCTCTGTTACTCGGGGTGAAGGACATTCCTCTTCAGCTTGTTTTTGGTTCCCCTTCTGCCTCGGCACCTATATTTCCCGTGTCCACTTGCCTTCTCTGCTTTTTACAATTTTTTAAATAAATCATTTTCTTGGGGCTGTCACACCTCTCATAACAACCTATACATCAGTTGTACTGAAACATTTGTGCATACTTAGACATCATCCTTTTCTAAACGGTTTCTTTCTTTTTGAGTCCTTGGCGTCGGCTCCTCTTTTTTGCCCCTTTTTCCATACTCTCCCACCCTCATGGGACCCTCATCAATGCTAAATTATTATTGTTTTGATATCTTACAGTGCCCGCTGTCTCCCTTCACCCAAGTTACTGTTGTTTGTCCCCGTGGCTGTGAGGTGGGGTGATTATACATTCATCACTGTAGTCGGTTACCAGCGTCTCCCATTTCTCCTCCCACCTTCCCCCTACCAACAGGTATCGCACCTCCCATTCCTGTTCCACATGGATGACCAGTTCTGGATTCAGTATGTCGAAAGATCTTATCTGCGCCAGGGCATATGCTCAAGTGTAGCTTGATTGTGAGTTGAAACTCGGGTCATGAGAGTGAGGTGGAGGGGAAGAATGACAGAACTAAGGAACATTGTGTGTTCTCTCGGTGTTATGCTGCACCCTGGCTGTCCTGTTCTTTCCCTTGACCCTTGTGTGAGGGAATGTCCACTTGTCTCTGGATGGGCTTTGGATCTCCACTCTGAATTCCATCATTTGCATTGTGTTATTAGTTTGGTTTTTGATGCCTGGTATCTTATTCTGTCTTCACCTCGTGGTCACAAAGGCTGGTGTGCTTCTTCCATAGGGTTTTGTGGCTTCCGAGTTACATGGCCGATGTTTATGTTCAAGCCTTTAAGACCCCACATGCTATATCTTTTGAAAGCTGGACACCATCAGCTTTCTTCACCTCCTTTGCTTATGCACACATTTGTCTTGAGCAAACATGTTGGGAAGGTGAGCATCATGGTCTTCCAAGTTAATAGAACAAAGTGTTCTTGAACTGAGGAGTACTTGAGTGGAGGATCAATGTCCATCTGCTACCTCAATACTAAACCTATAAGTAAATATATGCACATAGATCTATTTCCCCATCAACATATTTAAATATATTTATACATGTACACGCCTGTATTTAGACCTTTATAAATGCCCTTTGCCTACTAGTTCTTTCCTTGATTTCCTTTTACTTTCCTCTTGTCCCACTGTCATGCTCAGCCTTCTTTTGGGTTTCAGTAATTCCTCTTGGTTACATTGCCCTTGATCAAGTCCTAACAGGCCTCTTACACACGCCTCGACACTGATTTTGGATCACTTGTCGTTCCCTTGTCCCTCGGTTGATTAACACCACTTCCTTTCCTCCACCTCCCCCTTTGCTATGTACCCCCGGGGAACACTGGTCCCATTGCTTTCCCCTCCAGATTGTTTATCCAGCCTATCTTCTAGACATAGACCTGAGGAGATCATAATATGCACACAAAAAACAAGACAGAGCAAAAGAAAGTGACAAAAGGAAGCAAAACTATGGCACCACCAAAAAGCCAATGACACAAAAAAGGGAAAGCCTGTAAATGGTTCAAGGCCTGTTTGCTGACCTTTAGGAGTGTTCTCTGGTTGAGTCTGATTGGGTTACACGCACTGGACCAAAAGTCGTTTGTGGTACTCCACAGGACTTCCTTGTTCTGCTCCCCGTGCTGTTCTGTTGCATTCCTCCAGAGTTTTGCCTCGGTATGGTGGTGTCAGATCGGGCACAAATCCCCCACTGTCTCCAGTGTTGTCCCCTGAAGGGCTATGTGTCAGTGAGGGATGTCGTGTCTCATAGTGGGGCCAGCCATATGGTCCTCTCTGTGCATTGGCTGCTCTGAGTGGGGATATCATCCTCAAGGCTTGGTGGGCCAGGGTGTGCTCCACTCTCTCTTCCTCGCCCGTCATTTGCTCCCCAGTGCTCTGATCAGACATGTCACTCTCCCTGAGCTATAGCTTCAATGCGGTCCTCTGATGTAAATTCTTCTGTGGGGAGGGGTGGCTGTCCACGAAGTAGGGATTGGGGCCTGGCCCTCAGACCTTTCTCTTGGTTCCCTGCTTCATGCCAGTATATTGCATTCACATCTTGGAGCACCGGCATGAAGCCTGGTCCCTCTTTCCCTATGGAGATGTAAACAATACCCTCGCCTTGGGTGGGTCAGTGCCCTTTTCTCCACTATCCATTTCTCCTTTTTTTCCTTTTTATTTTTACCTTTTCCTTTTCAGTTGGCTACCATATGTACCCCCTGGATTTGGTCTGTCCCATTCCATACTACCTGGACCTCACTCAGGAACGTTTGTGTACATTTGCTCTTGCCCTATGCCCCTTTTGCATTTTTTAAGCTTACCTCAGCGAAATCATGTTGCACTTGTTCTCTTGTGCGTGGATTACTTCACTTAGCATCATATCATCCAGCGATGTGCTTATTGCGTTCATCAGTACTTCTTAGTGATGTGTAGTGCTCCATTACATTTATGTACCACGGTTTTTTAATCCATTCGTATGTTGATGGAAATTTGGGTTGTTTCCAACTCTTTGCCTTTGTGAATTGTGGCGCAAGGAACATTAGAGCGCAGCTGTCTGGCCGTGGCTTGTTCCTTGCCTCTCTGGGTGTATGTCCACTAGAGGATTTCTGGGTCGTAAGATAGGTAATTTTCCATCTGCTTTAGAAATCACCAAATGGATTGCCATCGTGGCTGTATATACCTACAGGTTCACCAGCAGTGGATGATAGCTCCTATCTCACCACAGCCCCTCCAACACTTGTTGCTTTCTGATTCTTTGAATTGGGCTTTCTTTGAAGGCATTAGGTGGTACCTCATTGTTGTTTTCATTTGCATTTCTCTTATGGCTAAAGATCGGGAACATTTTCTCATATGTTTGTTGGCCATTCTGATTTTTGCCCCCTGTGAAACTTCTGTTCAGGTCCTTTGCCCACCTCCTCAGTGGGAAATAGGTTTTTCTCTTTTGGGAAGCTAGCAGAATAGTGTAGATTTTAGTAATGAGGCCTTTGTCTGATTTGTCATTGCTAAAGATGTTTTCCCAGTCCGTGGACTGCCTTAGTACCCTCTTGGTGAATTATTTCGATGTACATAGGTGTCTTATCTTCAGTATATACCATTTCTCAATTGGTGACTCCTCTGTATGTATGTCCTTCCCTATTTCTGATAGCCTAAGTATTTCCTGCCCCAAAGTTCTCAGGTGTGTCCTTTTCCCCTCATTGATGGCCCTAATTGTTTAGGATTTTACCTTGAGCTCGGTGGTCTACCTTGAGTTGATCCCTTTGCATGGAGTGAGATAAAGGTCTTACTTCATTTTTCCACAGGTAGATCTCCATTTTTTTCCAGCACCACTTGTAGAAGAGGGCATCTGCTTCCCATTTGATATTTTGGGGGCCCTTATCAAAGATCAGTTGTCTGTATGCTGATGATCTGATTCCTGCGTGTTGTTCTTTTCCATTGGTCTGCGTACCTGTCATTGTATCAATACCATGTGGATTTGACCACCGTGGTTGTATAACATATGCCAAAGTCAGGTAAAGGAAGCCCTCCCACTGTATCCTTCCTTTTGAGGAGTTCTGGGCTAATTCGGGGCTTCTTCTCTCTCCATAAGGAGTTGGTAATCAGGTTTTCCATTTCTTTGAAGAAAGAGGAGGGTAATTTCATTGGGATTTTGCATTAAACTTAGATAGTGCCTTGGCCAAAACTGGCATATTCACTAGGTTGAGACTTCCAATCCATAAGCATGGGCTATCCTTCCATTGGTTGAGTTCACCCTTGCTTTCTTGTAATAGTGTTCTGTAGCTTTCCTCATATAAATATTTTGTTCTTTTAGTCAGGTATAGCCCTAGTTATTTCCATTTGTGCTTTGCTATTGTCAAGGGTACCACCTTTTGGTATCTCCTCTTCTGTGGTCTTATTCGATGTGTATTGCAGTCTGATACACTTCTGTTTGTTGGTGTTGTAACCTGCCACTCTGCGATGTTCCCCTCTCACTTCCTGCACTCCCCTCAGGTGCTTTTGCGATTTTCCATATATAAAATCATATCATCTTCAAACAACGATAGCTTCACCTCTTCCTTCGCCAAGTGAATACCTTTCACGCCATTTGTTTGCCTTACCTTTTGTGTTGGGTGTTTTTCTAGTAACACTTGTTGAAGAGGGCATCAGCTTCTCATTTGATAATTTTGGGGTCCTTATCAACGATCAGTTGTCTCTATGCTGATGATTTCATTTCTAGGTTTTCGTTCTATTCAATCGGTCCGAACATCTGTCATTATAACAGTACCATGTGGTTTTCACCATGGTGGTTCAATCGTAGGTGCTAAAGTCAGGTAAAGCAAGTCCTTCGACTTTATCCTTCTTCTTGAAGAGTTCCCTGAGAATTCTGGCCTTCTTCTCTTTCCATATGAAATTGCTGGTCAGTGTTTTCCAATTCATTGACAAAGGATGTTGGTACATGTAGTAGGGTACCATTACATTTGTCTAGTACCTTGGGCATGACAGAAATCTTTGCTATACTACGTGTTCTGATGTATGACCATGGGATATCCTTCCATTTCTGGAGGTCACTTTGGGGTTTCTTGTAATAGTGATCTGTAGTTCTCCACATTCAAATCGTTTTGGGCTTTTTGGTTAGGTATACCCCTAGGTATTTAAATTTGTCAACGTATCCAGCCCTTAACACATCATCATGGGTTCAGTAGGCACAATTATACAGGGATAATAAGTAAAGACTATAGTCAAGTCATAGAGAATCAGAAGAGACAGAAGATATGTTGAAATAATGGAGTCAAACACATTTCATGGTTGCATGATCATCTCAGCTCCTCTTGGTGGTACAGGCCAGGAGAGAGTGCAGGAGAGATTTACTGATAACCAAGGCTTATATATCTTTGGGGGTATGCATGGCTCTTAATTGCAGGTAGAGACATACATCACAGAAAGGGGTTGTACAATAGCCAATACAATCAATGGGGGGGATATACAATGTGCATAAGCGGAACAGCAAGCAGATGAGCTGGGGTGACGGCATGACAGGAAAGGGTGGAATTAGAGATATACGTGTGACAAGAAGGGTGAACCATTCATTCATGATGGCGGCCTACCTTGGTCACTCTTGAGTGGCCTTGACCTCCCTGGGCTTTCCTACAAGAAAACAATTTACTACTGCCCTTATCAGAAGGAGGTGGGCCCTACTTAGGGTGTGACAGACTGCACAGTCTGATTCCTCTAGATAGCTGATAACCCTTAGGGAGTATAACCTCTGACCTACTTCTGTTCACCTCCAAGTGGATAGTCACTTACCACGTGTAGGAGGCAGCTTAGTTTGCCATATATTTAGGCGAAACAACTTGGGAGAAGTCTTTCTGTTTCCAACTTCAATTTGTGCTGTATTATTGTGAAGGGTACTAAATTGTTTATCTTCTCTTCCATGGACTATGCTGATGGATATAGTAGTTCCATAGCCTGCTGTTTGTTGATCTTGTATGCTTCCACTCTGCCATATTCCTCTCTCACTTCCTGCACTCCCCTTGTGGAGCTTTTGGGTTTTCTGTTTATAAAATTATATCACAAAAAAAAATTATATCACCTGAGAATAAAGATAATTTCACCTCTTTTTCCTCAGATGTATACCACTGATCTCTTTCCTTTCCCTTATGTTGTTAACTAGGAACCCCAGAACGCTGTTAAATAGAAGAGGGTGCAAGGGGCATCCAGTCTGGTTGACATTTTCAGCGCGATTCCTTTGTCTTTTTTCCACTGAATACAAATTTTGGTGTTAACTTTTCATTTGTAGCTTCATATATAGCTTGTTGTAGAGGGCAAATTAGAAGAATTTTTATATTATCTTGAAGAATTTCCCTTCCATTCCGATCTTTGTAATGTGTTAAACAGGAACGGGTGCTGGATGATATTGAATGTTTTTTCTGTGTGTATTGATATTATCATGTGGTTTTATTCCTCTTTCTTACCAATACCCTGAATAAGGCTAATGGACTTGCAGATGTTGAAACCTCCATGCATCCTTGGAATGAATCCCACTTGTTCATGGAGAATTATTCGTTTTATCATATTTTGAATTATATTGACCAGTATTTTGTTAAGGATTTTGAATCAATGTTCATTAGAAAGATCAGAATGTCATTCTCAATCCTTGTGGATCCTTCCCCACTTTAACTATCGGTAATCTGCTAGATTCATAGAGAAAATTTGGGAGTTGGCCATTTGTGTAGGATTGTTGTCAGCTCTTGCCTGAATGCTTGCCAGCATTTTCCTGTGAAGCCATCTGGCCCAGGGGATATTTTAGTTGACATTTTCTTGATAACCTTGTCTATTTTCTCTATTTCTCTGAGTCTGTTGAGTTGCTTGTGGTCCATCTGGGAGGGTATTTGTCCATGTCTTCCAGGATGTTGAATTCATTGGTGTAACGGTACTCATAGTACTATACAATTCAGCTTTAAATATCATTAGAGCCCATTGTAGTTTTCCCTGTTTTATCCCTCAGTGGCGTGACTATTGTTATATGTTCCTTTCTTTCTTTGGTTAGGTTTGCAGTGGCCTACCTATTCTGTTAATCTGTTCAAAGAAACAACTATTTTACTGCATTGATTTGTTTGCATTGTTTTCACGTTTTCCAAGTTATTCACGTCTGCCCTAATTGTTTGTTATTTCGTTTCTTTTGCCATTTGTAGCATTGTCCTGTTAACTCTGTCATCAGGATCAATCACACCACTTAGTACGGTGACACTCTTCCTGACCTGTTGATCCAAAGGCATGAGAAGTCCAAAGTGGCCAGGGGGCATTCTCAGCTGCCACTTCAGTGGAATCCGTGCTGTGTTTCCAGGTGGGAGAGTTCCTTTCTTCAGGACCAGGACCTCCAGGCCTGAGGAACACAGGGTTGTTGGGACAGGAAGCAAACATGCTTCAAGGGGATCACTAGGAGTAATAGTGAGTGGTGCCACTCCAGCTTCCACCCCTTGGTTCCTGGACCCATGAATTCTGGCTCTTGGAGACACAGCACCATATATTGGCCGCTGGTTTAGAGCGTATACAGCTTCCTGGAGATCAGGAAGCCCCGCAAGTTGTTGCCACCTACTTGGCGTCGTAATTGCGTCTTTAGGAGCCCATTCCATCGTTCCATCAAGCTGGCAGCTTCAGGATGATGAGGAACATGATACGGCCAGTGGATTCCATGGGAATGGGCCCATTGCCACACTGTATTTGCTGTGAAGTGAGCTCCTTGATCTGAAGCAAAGCTATGTGGGATGCCATGCCGGTGCATGAGGCATTCTTTGAGTCCACAAATAGTAGTTTTGGCAGAAGCATCACGTGCAGGGAAGGCAAATCCATATCCAGAGTAGGTGTCTATTCCAGTAAGAACAAAACGCTGTCCCCTCCATGATGGAAGTGGTCCTATGGAATCAACCTGCCACCTACTTGCTGGTTGATCTCCCCGAGGAATTGTCCCATCTCTTGAACGTAATATTGGTTTCTGTTGCTGGCAAATGGACACTCAGCAGTGGCAGTGGCCAAGTCAGCCTTGGTGAGTGGAAGTCCATGTTGCTGTGCCCATGCATAACCTCTATCCCTGCCGCCATGTGCACTTTGTTCATGTGCCCATTGGGCGATAACAGGGGTGGCAGAGGAAAGAGGAGGACCAGTCTCCACAGCGTGTGTCATCTTATCCACTTGATTATTAAAGTCCTCCTCTTCAGAGGTAATCCTTTGGTGAGCATTCACGTGAGATACAATTAACTTTACTTTCTTGGCCCATTCAGAGAAGTCTATCCACATACCTCCTTGTCACCAATTTTCCAATCATGGTCCTTCCAATTCCCTGACCATTCAGCCAAGCTATTAGCCACAGCCCATGAATCAGTATATAATCTCACATCTGGTCATTTTTCCTTATATGCAAACTGAACGGCCAGGTGCACTGCTCGAAGTTCTGCCCATTGGGAAGATATCCCTTCACCACTGTCCTTTACGGAGATCCCAGAAAAGGGCTGTAGTGCTGCTGCTGTCCACTTATGAGTGGCACCTGCATATCGTGCAGAGCCGACCGTAAACCAAGCATGACTTTTTTGGTCTTCACTTAAAGTATGGTAAGGAACTCCCCAGGAGGCCATAGGTGCAGACTGGGAGAACGGAGGCAATGTAACAGGAGTGGAGACTGTTGGCATTTGGGCCACTTCTTCTTGCAGCTTACTTGTTCCTTCAGGTCCTGCTTTGGCCCGATCTCGTATATACCACTTCCATTTAACAAGGGAGTGTTGCTGCGCACATCCAACTTTATGATTACGTGGGTCAGACAATAGCCACTTCATGATAGGTAATTCAGGCCTCATGGTGACTTGGTGGCCCATGGTGAGGCCTTCAGTCTCCAGCCAGGCCCAGTAACAGGCCAACAGCTGTTTTTCAAAGGGGGAGTAGTTGCTTGCAGAGGATGGCAAGACTTTACTCCAAAATCCCAATGGTCTATCTACGCTGTGATTCACGAATAAGGGTCTGCCAAAGACTGCACACTGCATCTTGATCTACAACTGACACCTCTAGCACCATTGGGTCAGCTGGATCATATGGTCCCAGTGGCAAAGCAGCTTGCACGGCAGCCTGCACTTGTTGAAGAGCCTTTTCTTGTTCTGGGCCCCACTCAAAAATGGAGGCTTTTCGTGTCACTTGATAAATAGGTCGAAGTAGAACACCCAAGTGAGGAATATGTTGCCTCCAAAATCCGAAGAGGCCCACTAGGCGTTGTGCCTCTTTTTTAGTCGTTGGGGGAGCTAAATGTAATAGCTTATCCTTCACTTTAGTAGGAATATCTCGACATGCCCCACACCACTGGACCCCTAGAAATTGTACTGATGTGGAGGGTACCTGAATCTTTGTTGGGTTAATTTCCCAACCCCTTGTACGCAGATATTGTACCAATGAATTTAGAGTCTTTGATACATCCTCCTGAGTGCGTCCAATCAGCATAATGTCATCAATATAATGGACCAGTGTGACATGCTGTGGAATAGACAGGTGGTCAAGGTCCCTTCGGACTAAATTATGGCACAGGGCAGAAGAGTTGATGTACTCCTGGGGGAGAGTTGTGAAAGTATATTGTTGCCCTTGCCAGGTGAAGGCAAACTGCTTCTGGTGGGCCTTTGAGACTGGTATGGAGAAGAAGGCATTAGCCAGATCAATAGCTGCATACCATGTACCAGGAGAAGTATTAATTTGCTCAAGCAATGTAATCACATCTGGGCCAGCAGCTGCAATTGGAGCTGACGATAATCCACTGTCATTCTCCAGGATCCATCTGTCTTCGTTACAGGCCAAATTGGTGAACTAAATGGGGGAGGTAGTAGGAATCACCACCCCTGCATCTTTCAAGTCTTTGATGGTGGCACTGATCTCTGCAATCCCTCCAGGCATGCGGTATTGCTCTTGGTTTACTCTTTTCCTAGGTAATGGCAATTCTAATGGTGTCCACTTGGCCTTTCCTACCATGATAGCCCTTATTCCACATTTTAGGGATCCGATATGGGGGTTCTGCCAGTTACTAAGTATGTCTATTCCAATGATGCATTCTGGAACTGGGGAAATAACCACAGGATGGGTCCCGGGGCCCACTGGACCCACAGTGAGGCGTACTTGAGCTAAAACTCCATTGATAGCTTGACCTCCATAAGCCCCCACTCTGATTGGTGGGCCTTTGAAACATTTTGGGTCTCCTGGAATTAGTGTCAGTTCTGAGCCGGTGTCTAGTAATCCCCGAAAAGTTTGATTATTTCCTTTCCCCCAATGAACAGTCACTGTTGTGAAAGGCCGCAGGTCCCTTTGGGGAAGGCTAGAAGGAAGACTAACAGTATAAACCTTCAGTGATGTAGCAGGATCCTCCTTACAAGGGACCCGGCCTCCCCTTCATTCAAGGGGTTGTGGGTCTGTAAACTGGCTCAGGTCTGGGAATTGATTGAGCGATCGTGACTGTCTATTCTGCTGTTCACCTGATCTACCATTCTTTTGCCTGTACAGATCACGTAAATATTTAGTAGGCTTCCCATCCATTTCATTCCTAGGGACACTGCGGCTAAGTAGCCAATGCCATAATTCCACACGAGACAGGTTGCTTTGATTGTTATTGAAAACTCGTTGTCTATTATAACCACGCCCACCCTGTCTCCGTGGATCCAGTGCTGACACCTGCCCTCTACCATCACGGGGACCAATCAGCCCCATTGTGGGCAAATGTCGGAGTTCGCTTCGGGCAGTGGCCACTGTTAATCCTGGTGCACATAGAATAGCAATTACAGGAGTCTTAAGAGATGCTGGGGCCCACTTCACAAACTTGTTCCTTATGGTTATGGTAAAGGGTATGTCTTCAGGTCACCCCCTTTTTGGATCTATGGGAATATCTTGATAGATCCATTCTAACATACCAATTTCTCTAAGCTTTTGGATGCCTTCCTCTACAGTGTACCAAGGCAGGTCAGGGTCTTCAAGTTGGTCTAATCTAGGCCATCTGGCAGTCCATGCTTCATTGAACTAACCACATAAAGACTTAGATCCTTTTTTAGCCTGTCTCGCAGAGACATTGAAAGAAGAGTCTGTGCTTAGGGGTCCCATATCCAGAAACTCAGACTGGTCTAATATTACATTTCGTGCACCAGTATCCCACACCCTGAGTAACCATTCCCAGGGGTATTCTCCAGGCTTTTGCTTGTACGTATTTGAGAACTCAAGCAGGTCTTTATGTGTGTAGCGCACTTCTTCTTGGATAATCTTCTCAACCTCACCTTTAGGAGGTTTCTGAGACTTCATTTTAGTGACAGGTCTAGTGGAAATAATGGGTGCTGAGGGTGTTTCCTGGGTGCTCTCAGCAATACCTTGCGAGGCATCTTCCTCAGGTAATGCTACTGATGCAGCCCCACCTGGCCTATCAACTTGAATCGTTTGGCTAATCTGCTCAGGTGTTTCTAAGGGCTCAATATCCTCTACTTCCGGATCATCAGCCCCTATGTTCCCATCCCATGTTTCAGGGTCCCAACTTTTCCCAATGAATGCCCTTACTTTGGTTTCAGACACTGCTCTAGATCTGCAATTCAGCTGCCGTTGTCATTCAGCCACTCGTATAATGAGACTCTGGACCTGGTTCTCAGCAATGTCAGCTCTTTTACTAGAGGAGGGAAGGCTCTTCTTTGTAGCACAGATGGAAATTTTCAAATCTGTTAGTCTGCATGTGAGGCGTGCTTTTGAGGCTCTGAGATCATCCCTCTCCTTAATAACACTTTCCATCGTATGAAGGACCAGCCAACCAGCTTCGCTATACTTGTCATTTTCACAAAACTCCTAGAAAATATCAAATATACGATTGCCAAGAGCATCTCCTTTATCCAGCATGTCATCTACTTTAGGTGCTACTTTAATATTATCTTTGCTATTTCAGACCATGGATTAGTACGGGTAGTAGACGTATCCCCGTCAAGACTAAATAGGTTGGAAAACCAATTTAAGAAATCCATATTTGGTGCCAAAGGGACCAGGTATAAGGCATCATGCAAAAAAAAAAGAATATGTGTGCGTGTGTGTATATATATATATATATATATATATATATATATATATATATATATATATATATATATATATATATATATATACCATAATGAATGAAGGGGGAAGTGCAGAGTGGAGACCCAAGGCCCAAGCGTCGGCCACTGGAGATCCCCTCAGAGAGGGGTTTAGGAGAGGAGATGGGTCAGTCAGGGTGCGAGGTAGTGCCGATGAAGAGCAAAGCTTTCCCCCAGATTCTGGATGCTTCCTCCCCCCAACTACCATGATCCGAATTCTACCTTAGAGGGCTGGATAGGGCAGAGGTTGTACATTGGTAATATGAGGGCTGGAGGCACAGGAAATCCAGGGTGGATGATATCTTCTGGACCAAGGGTGTGAGGGATGATGCTGGGAGAGTATAGGGTGAGTGGGTTGGAAGGGGGAACTGATTACAAGGATCCACATGTGACCTCCTCCCTGGGAGAGGGACGGCAGAAAATGTGGGAAGGGAGACTTGGGATAGAGCAAGATATGACAAAATAACGATGTATAAATTACAAAGGGCACATGAGGGAGGGGGGAAAGGGGAGGGAGGAGGGAAAAAAAAGGACCTGATGCAAAGGGCCTAAGTGGAGAGCAAATGCTTTGAGAATGATTGGGGCGGGGAATGTATGCATGTGCTTTATACAATTGATGTATGTATATGTATGGATTGTGATAAGAGTTGTATGAGTCCCTAATAAAATGTAAAAAAAGAAAAGAAAAAAAAGAAAGAAAAGAAAATGATTAGGGCAAAGAATGTACAGATGTGCTTTACACAATTGATGTATGTATATGTATGGACTGTGGTAAGAGTTGTATGAGCCCCTAATAAAACGTTTAAAAGAAAAAAGAGAAATCCATATTTGTCAAACTGGCTGCAGCGCCAGGCCAGGCGCAGGGGCGGCGGAGGCAGTGGCGAGGGCGGCGTGAGAGCGAGGCTCTGGCCCTGCGCAGGCCCAGGCCAGCGGCGGCTAGGAGGGCGAGGCATGCTGACCTGCAGGCCGCGAGCGGCGGCAGCGGCGGCAAGGGGCGCAGGGGTTCCTGGGAGGCGCAGGGTCAGGCCCCGGCGCGCGCCCGCCGCCCCTTCCCCGCGCCGCGGCCGCCCGGGCAACTTGTGGCCAAAGTTTGGCCCCAGCCTCAGGAGTGCGCGGGGCGGCCCGCGAAGTTGGCTGTGGCCCCCGCCGCGGCTCGGGCCGGCCCATGGCCCGCGCGCCCCCGCCGGAGCCCCTGGGCGGCCGGGCTCCTGCCCCCGGGGCCCCCGGGCCTCAACGCCAGTGCGCCTCCCCCGGCCCCGGGCCCGCGCACGCGTGGGAAAGTTGGCCTGGAACCGGCCCGACCAGTTCCGCCGGCGCGCACACCGGCCGCAGAAGTTGGTGCTGCAAAACTTTTTTGGGGGGTTCCGCGGGAGCCCCCGTGCGTCGGGACCGGATGCGCGCCGGCTAGCGACCCCTGCGCCGAGAGAGGTACCCCCAGAGCGACGCGCAGCGGGGGTGCCCCGGACCCGCGGCCCGGGGGCTATGGCCATGGTGGCCGGAGGCTGGGGCGGCCCCGGCGGCGGTGGAGACGCGAATGGCGTGGACAAGGTGGGTGGCTAACCGCCCGCCACCGAGGACTCGGCCTCGCCCCCGGGCGCCGCCAGCGACGCCGAGCAGGGCGACGAGGAGCGGCAGGGGCTGCAGGTGGACTGTGTGGTGTGCAGGGACAAGGCGAGCGCAAGCACTAGGGCGTCCTCACCTGCCAGGGCTGCAAGAGCATCTTCAAGCGGAGCATACTCCTCAACCTCAGCTACACCTGCAGGTCCAACCGTGACTGCCACATTGACCAGCACCACCGGAACCAGTGTCAGTACTGTTGCCTCAAGAAGTGTTCCGGTCGGCATGCGCAAAGAGGCCGTGCAGCGGGGCCGCAGCCCCCACTCGCCGCCAGGTCCTGGCGCCGCGTCTCCGGCAGCCCCCCCGGGCTTGGCGCTGGCGGAGGCGGTGGGCGGAGACGTCTTCCCTGGCCAGCCAGTGTGGGAGCTGATCGCACAGCTGCTGAGCGCCAAGCCCTACCTGGCGGTGGCCGGCCACTTTGGCACGGGCGCGGCGAGCGCCTTCGGCCCGGGCGGCGCGGGCGCGGTGCTGGGCATCGATAACGTGTGTGGAGCTGGCGGCGCGGCTGCTCTTCAGCACCGTGGAGTGGGCGCGCCACGCGCCCTTCTTCCCCGAGCTGCCCGTGGCTGACCAGGTGGCCCTGCTGCGGCTCAGCTGGAGCGAGCTGTTCCTGCTGAACGCGGCGGAGGCCGCCCTGACCCTGCACACTGCGCCTCTGCTGGCCGCAGCCGGGCTGCACACCGCTCCCATGGCCGCCGAGCGGGCGGTGGCCTTCATGGACCAGGTGCGCGCCTTCCAGGAGCAAGTGGACAAGCTGGGTCGCCTGCAGGTGGACTCGGCGGAGTATGGCTGCCTCAAGGCCATCGCGCTCTTTACTCTTGATGCCTGTGGCCTCTCAGACCCAGCACACGTGGAGAGGCTGCAGGAGAAGGCGCAGGTGGCCCTGACCGAGTACATGCTGACCCAGTACCCAGCCCAGCCCCAGTGCTTCGGCCGCCTGCTGCTGCGTCTGCCTGCCCTGCGCGCCGTCCCAGCCTCACTCATCTCTCAGCTGTTCTTCATGCGCCTGGTGGGCAAGACACCCGTTGAGACGCTGATCCGAGACATGCTGCTCTCGGGGAGTACTTTCAACTGGCCTTAGGGCTCCGGCCAGTGACCGACCTCCAGCGACACAGATGCTCGGGGTCCCCAGGCCAAGGATAGGGACAGCCTCCCCAAGTGGCTAACCAGAACCATGACTAGGGCGAAAGATCATTATGTAATATGCAGTAGCCCTTAGTGACCCTGGTTACAATTTGACTCGGAGGCTACTGGACTTCTGAGCCTTACAAGCCTGGAAGGTTTATTTCAGGCACAGCAAGCACATGCCTCGGCGGTGCTGACTTGCGTTCTGCACCTGGATAGGCACCTGAAGTCATTTGGAGAGGATGTCTATGTAAGTTGGTTTTACATAAATTTCTGTGCTGGATTCCTTGTGCTTGTGGATTTTCTTGTCCTTCTTGGTTTGCTGTTATTTTACTACTGAGTTGGCTTTTGTGGTTTTCTTCATTTTGATGAGGTTTCTTTCCTATTTCTTACGACATTCCCTTGATAGTTATTTTCTTATCTAGTGTAAGATGGTCATGTTTCTCTTGTGTACTGCTTGCCTTCCTCTCCATACAGTTTCTTTGCATGTACTTTTCTCCCCCTATTTGCTTCGTGTTTGTCTCCATTGCAGATTGATATTTGTAGCTCTCTCTTTTCAGTCTTGTGTCATATTTGCAGAACTGCTTCACCTTGGTTACTGTCTGGTGGGGACTGCCTTGCTCATTGATCTCAGGTTTATGTTTGCTCTTCCTTTTGATTCTCCATCCATAGAATAGCCTTCGTATTTTTTTATAACTCATTCCGCTGCTTTGGATTTCTGGAATTCTCCTTGACTGAAAATGCCCTTATTTCTTCTTCATATTTTGCTGGATTTAAGATCCTTGCTTGGCAGTTATTTCTTTTAAAGTTTCATATATGTTGTCACGTTGCCTTATGCCTGCAGAGGTTTGTTGAAGGAAAACAAACAAACAGAAAACCACACTCAGCTTAATTGTTTGCTTTCCCTTTGCAGACCCCCTGCTGGGGCTGCTTCCATAAATGTGCTCCTTACAGTTCTGCTCACAGGCGTGCCCTCGTGGCTCTCAGATTTTGCGTCCATGGCTTTATTCTGAGAAGTCCACTCTCCCATGCCATTTTCCCTGAGCCTTTGGATCCCTCTCCTAGGGAATGCTACTGTAGGTCTGATACGTCTGCTTGACTTACTGTAGATGGCCAACCAATGAATGACTACATCAACCCCGCAAGCTCCAATACTGGACAGAGAATCTGTGCTGAGTGGGCCATATCAATAAACTGAGACTTATCAGAGTTTATGTTCCTTGCACAATAATCGCACAACCTTTATAACGATCCTGACACATAGTCTGCAGGTTTCTGTCTGCACAAGTTAAGGAATTCTAGAATATTTTTGGGGGGTAGAGCATAGCTGTTCCTGGCCCAACACCTGGGCTTCACTTTGGGAACTTGCTATGAGTTAAGTCTAGGTAGAGGTCTGGAGGCCATAAACCGTGGGAGGTGTTTCCTGGGCCCATGCAGCGGTGTCTTGCTCCAGATACAGCCTAAGCACCATTATCGGCACACATCCCAAACTCAGTCATTTGGACGCATGGGGACCCTACAGGACAGAGTAGACCTGTTCCTGTGGGTTCTGAGACTGTAATTCTTCATGAGAGAAGAAAACCTGGTCTTTTGTTAGGGGAGCTGCCCTTGGTTTGACCTTTCTGCTCTTGTGTTTTGTAGCACAGAGGATGATCACTGTGCCATCAGGGCCAGGGATGAAAACACCTTCTTGGTTCGTAGTGATAGATTTCTCAAAACTTACCGAGAGATGTGGGGTATGTACAGTAGCTTTAGGGCTTGCATCAGACATCAGAACCAATTTAGACAACTCATCTTTTCTCATTCTGTTTCTTTAGAACCTCTCCTGGTCCCGTCAAGTCAACTCTGATGCGGAACAACCCTCTACAACAGGGTAAGCTTCCCCTCTGTGTTCCAGAGACGGTAATTCATTATTGCATTAAAATGTTTCTTCCTTTTGCTGTGGTGTAACACGTGGTTTTGAACTGTTGACCTTGACCTTAGCAGCCAATGCATAAGCGCTATGCCACCAGGGTTCTCTAGAGAAGCAAGACCAAGGATACTTGTATGATACATGTATGGACAAATAGTGATATATATCCACAATTGCCTAAACAGCTATAGAAGCAGGTAAGTCCAGTTTGGTTCAAGTTCATCGGTCATATATAAGCGGGAGACTTCTCCTGTCTCATAGAGCTACGGGAACTGATGGACATGAAAGAGGAAGATGCAGGAAGAGGGTCTCGGGTGGGGAAGGCAGCGCTGCATGAATCTGAGGTGGGATGAATCAATACAAGTTGACATTCCACTGATGGTTAGTGTGATCAGTAGATGACCTAACAGGAAATTGACAAACCAGATGTAGAATCCAGAAGTGGACAAAGGGAAATGGGCAAGACAAAGCACGCTTCTGCACAGGATTCCTCTTATAATAGAGACGACAACCCAGAAGAGGGCTCATGGGACTTACACCTGATTGATAAGTTGGACTCTAACTCTATTTTCACACAAACAGGTCCAGCTGACAGAAATTCTAATGATCACAGATGAGAAAGAGAACGTTCAAATGTGGTGCACAAAAGGAAAATTAGGACCGCCTCATTCCTCATAAGACACGATGCTTTCTCATTGTCTTTTCCGATAAGAGCAGAACTTTGTGTATCAGCAATTGACGCCGTCTGGCACTTCTGAGTGATGTAACTCTCTCTCTATATGTATCTGATGAATCGACAACTGATGAAAGAGTAGATAGTTGATGGTCCTATGACATTCACATTCAACATCAGAAACCAGCAAGGCACTGTGATCTTGTAACTTGGTTTAGTAGGGAAGCACAAAGAGCTTATGTTTGGGTATAAGATCCCATTTGGAATCTTTACTAGCAAGTTAATTGGATTGACCTTATTACTCTGTGTGTAGATCTATTCACACAAACACTGCGAAAGCACCTTCTTTTGTTGACCCTCCGATTCTTCTTTCATTCGTTAAGCACAACTTAACTGCTCAAATGTTCCTGAAATTAGAATTTTATTGAAGAGTATTATTTTTCGTTTTTCTCTCAGCTCTGCCAATAGTGGTGGGTGGGTCAACAAGAAGAAAGTCCATTCGTGCTACAACTCCAGAAATATCTGGTGTTTAGAGCTAACTGCATACCTCTGAAATCAGAGGTAAATACTGGTTCTGAAACTTGAAGACATAAACAAGGCTCCTTCTACCAGGAAAGAAAAGAACACACTGCCATCCCGGAAGAGATTGTGGAAATTGTAACGTTGTAGCAGAAGCTTACAATAATAAAATGAAACATGATAGTAAAACAAACTCCACTGGAAGGAAAAAAGCCAAAAGAAGATGAAAATTGATGAAATAAACCAAAATTATTAGAGGAACAATCTACTACGTCCATTTTATTTATTATTTTTAGTAGGTTCGTTTTCCTTCATTTCCTTGAATGAGAGTTTTAGACAGGAAAGTCACAGGCAATATAGTTCAATGCAAAGCAGAAGAATTGTAAGCAAAAACTTTAAATTAGTAGAGATGACCAACAATTCAGTTGTAGTAAGAAGCTATTACCATCCATCCCTAGGAGGTAATGACAATGCTATGTGGTGATGTTACTTAAGCCCAGGGGCTGGAAGCCCATATCCAGTGTTGAAATCATGGGGTCAGAACTGGAAGCATAGCGCTGTTTACCACTAGCAGTCTACACAAACAAACAAACAAACAAACAAACCAAAACATCCACAATGAAACTTGTTGAATTGAACTAGAACTCTAAGAGACTATATGAGAAAGACCAACAGTAAAAAAAACTTGATCAGAACAAACTGTGGGTAGCACCGTGAAGAACGGGAATTCCAGAACACTTCCCTGTGCTCGTGCACAACCTGTGCCTGGTTCAAGAGGAAGTCACGAGAGAGAACAAGGGCACACTGTGTGCTTTAACATCATCAAAGGTTTGTGTCAGGCCTGCATCCTCTAACCCTACTTACTCAGTCTGTATGCTGAGCAAGCACTCAGAGAGGCTAGATTACCTGAATAAGCCTGCACATCAGGACTGGAGGAATCTTTATTAATACCCTGTGCTATGCAGGTGACAACCTTGTTTGGCGAAAGTGAGGGGGATTCAAACATTTGCTGATAAAGTTCAAGGGCAGAAGCCTTCAGCATGGGTTACAACTCAATGAAAGAAAACGTAAATCTTCATAACTGGACCAATATGTAGCAGGGGATAAATGGAATAAAATGTGAAGTTGGTAAGGATTTCATCTTGCTTGGATCCATAAACAATACTCATGGAAGCAGCCGTCAAGTGACCAAGCTACACTTTGTTTTGGGTCAATCTCTACAACCCCTGTTTAAAGCATTGAGAAGCAAGGATTATACTCTGAGGACTAAGGTGGGCTTGACCTAAACCAAGGTCTTCCCAATGGTCTACTCTGCATGTGAAAATTGCACATTGAAAATGGAAGACCAAAGAAAATCCAACGCACTTGAACCGCGGTGTTGGAGAAGATTATTGAAAGTATATGGACTGCCAGAAGAACGAACAGACCAATCCTGGAAGAAGGACGGCCAGAATGCTCCTTAGAGGCAAGGATGGTGAGTCTTTGTCAAACCGAGGAAGGCCGTAGACGAGATTGCGAGATTGATTGACAGTGACTGTGTCACTGCGAACTCCACCCTACGAACAAGTGGGAGGATGGCACAGGAAGGACCAGGTGGTGTGTTTCCTTCTGGGGAGCTGGGAGTAGGAATGACTTGATGGCCCCTGACAGCAACATCAACTACAGAACAATCTCTCAAACAAGATATTGAAGAAAAGTATAGGTTCATTTATGTAACCTTCAAAATCGGACCAAAATTCAACATCAGAGAGGCATCCATCTACACTCAGTGATTATTAGAAATGGCAGGATAGTGCCTCACTCCAGTGGAGAGAGATGAGGTGAGTGGTTTCAGGAATATTTAAATAAGAACAAATTTTCAAAACAGTTCTTATATATTTTGTTTCCCCTAAGCAAATAACACAAGACAATATTAATTTTATACCAATATGAAAAAAATAAAATACAAGCTCACAGCCTACATATGTAGAGAAATAATTGAAAACATTGACCAGCTTTAGAACAGGGGACTGGAAGTATGTGTGATTAAGAAGGAAAATGCTGATCTTTCTTTGAAGTTTTCTGTTGTCTATGACTTTATTAAATCTCTTCAAATTTCTTTGGAAAAAATGAACAAGTCCAAATAGTTTATAAATAATTCTTCACTGTAGATTCTTGAGTCACTGCTACAGTTCAAAGTGCATGTCCAATTCTCATTTTTCTAAATCGACTAACTTTGTATTTAATTTTTAATGTGTTTCCATTTTAAGATTATTTCTTTATCTTTTAATTTTAGTATTTTAACATTGTATTAACATATAACTCATACATCACACACATTAGTGATTCAAACATCAAGAATTGTGCGATCTTTGCCACAATCCACGTTGGAGTATTTTCAACATTCTTGCATCCATCAGTACTAGCATCCCCTGTCCCCCTGTGTCTTCTAGTGTAGTCAGAGAAACCGATTGAGCTATATGTTTACCTATCCAGAATTTCTGATAAAAATCATACAAAATGGGAAAATATAGCAACCATAAAATAGAACAGAACAGTCTCCTTGCAAAAGTAATTAAAAACTAGGACAGGTTAAAAATGGGTCAAAAGCAAGGATCAACCTTGAAGCCCCTCCCAGGGAGACAAAGAACAGAAAAGTGGGTGAGGGGCGATGGAGGACGATATAAGATTTGGACAAAATGATCTGTAATTTATCAAGGGCTCATGAAGGAGATTCCCAGGGGAAGTGGGGGGAAGAAATGGGGAGCGGATATCAGGGGCTCAAGTGGGAAGAGACTTGAAAATGATGATGGCATTTTTAGGTGCAAATGTGCCTGACACACTGGAGAAATGTATGGATTGTGATAAGAGATTTAAGAGCCCCAATAAAAGTATTAAAAAATGGATCAAGGGGGGAAAATGTTAATATCTAAAATAATTAAAAGCAATCTGCAGCAGGGGTCAGAAAACTCTAACTTATAAGTTCTATGCAGCTCCTTCAGCAAGGATATGTGACTATGATGTAAAATTGAAAATGAAGATAACACCATGATACTTTCATTTATAGTATTACTTAAAGTTTTCCTTATTTATAAATATATTTTATAGCTCTTGAATAATTTTTAAATTATTGTTATGTACCACGATGGCTAATGAATATAAAAAAATTTGTTGACCCCTTATCTCAGTGATTCACTTTCCAATTCACCCTGTCTGTGGACCAGATTGTTTACACGGGTATTCAATCAACTGAGGGAATTAACTAGAGGCTCAACGCACAGAAGGTCTACGCAAACGGAGGGGGCTTTCACTGTCATCCTTAGCCTTCTGCTAACCAGGTTTTCAGAATTTAAACTCTAATATAATTCCCTCCTCTAATCTTAGAGTCTACTATTCCAAATCCTTGGATCACACGACTACTTTGGCACTTCACCTAGATGGTTGCTTGTTAAGACAAGTTGTTAAGACACTACATGCTAGATGCTATTGTTGCTGATCACAGGGCACTATCTGATTTCTTCCCCCACACTTTTCTCTAGCACCCAGCTCTTCAGTGATCACTTCATGAGTTTAAGTATGGAGCCACAGTGTAATAACAGTTCTTCGATAAGGGTTTATGGTTAATGCCATATGGAGTAACGGAGACTGAGTGTTTACAGGAGCTGAGACCACCAAACCTTTCTCCTTTTGAAAGGTCTATGGACATAAATTGACACACGTTTTCTTAACTGCCATCCTGGCCACAACTGACTGAGCCCAGGCTTGGCATAATCTGACGTACAGGTTGCTCTTGTCAATTTCTGTGGAGGTGATTCCAACTCATGGCAACTCACATGTGGAGCATAACTGGTCTGGGGTTTTCAAAAGTCTGTTCTTTCAAGACCAAGTCACCAGGTCTGTCTTTGGAGGCTCTCTCCCCAACCTTGTGGCTACGAGGTAGATCATTTGTGCCACTCAGCCACCAAATCTGTAAGTTGGCCAGAAACCCTTCATCAATTCCTTGTGATAGAGAACTGGTTGACTTCAGGCAGCAATGCTGAAGCACAATAATGCGTGAGAGAGGGATGGCTCTGAACCAACAAAAGCCAAGGTAAAGAAGAGACTGCAGGTGTAGCCCACCAAAGGCTGAGCCCTCTTCCCCACTTGAAACATATTTCCTTTATTATATGTAAATTTGCCTCCCAATAGTGTTTTTTCTTAAAATCAGCACACTGTTGGGTGCTGATCAGTTCAAACATTTTCTCTAACAGAACAAACAAATGATACACAATTGGTGGCAAGTTGGGTTGCAGTTGCAATGGGGCCCCCAGAGTCCTGAAGGTTAGAGGAACCAAAGAGCTGCAATGCAAATTCTCATGACTGAAAACCAACATCACCGCCATTGAGGTGATTCACCTGCTGGCAATCCGACAGGACAAGGTAGAATGGCCCCTGGGTTCCTGAAGCTGACTCTTCACAGCAGGCCGTAGCCTTCTCCTTCTCCCAGCTAACAGGATGATTGTCACAGGACCAAAGGGGTTTTGTAAAACAAGAATACGAATGAAATGAGAACAAGGCTGGACATACAATATTATTAATAAATCAAGAGATTTTCATATGAAAGTGCAGCACAGAGCTGGAACCAGAGGCCAGAGAGGCACGTGGCTGTTGACAGTAGCATCTGAATGCTTTATAAATTCTAATTACTTAGAGAAATAGACATTAATATTTCTCAGATGAAACGTTAAAATAGCCAAGTCCCTCACGAGGCTCTTGCTTCACTTTCATATAACACACCCCTTGTCCATGATTTTATGAGCTTTTTCTCTCCACCTTCACATCCAAGTTTAACCACACACACAAAAAAAATGCCTGCAACTTTAGTGTACTTGACTGGTTTTAGAAGCAAATAACAAAAACAACTTTGACCATGTAATAATCTTTTCAGGTTAACTTTTCTCAATGCTTTTGAATTTAAATGAATTTTCAGCTCGTTATTTTTATTATGTGAGGCTTTATAGAAATGAGCTAATAGGAATGCACAGTAACCAACAAGGGCTCTTATTTAAGATAAACTCATGACACAGTGGCCTATGCATTGGGCTGATAACCACAGCTTAGAGGTTCAACCTCACCAGCCAATCCACGGCAGAAAGATGAGGCTCTCTTCCTGTAAAGATACAGTCTCAGAAACCTTAAGGAGCAGCACTACTCTGTCCTCAAGGGTTAGTATGGTCAGGAATGAACTTGATGGCAGTGAGTTGTGGGGCAACTAAGAGCCAAAGGGCCTTTATCTTCCTGAATGCAAAAGCAGGGGAGAGAGAGAGGCAATTCAGTGGGTCAGAAAGCCTCCTGCTTAGGCGCTTTGAAGTCTGTGGCTTGAATACAATCTTCTCCACTAACTATCTCTACAAAGGCTCACCAATTTCTGGGTTAAAAGAGTAACGGAGGCAGCCTCCAAACCTAAAATTATCTGACTCCAGGGTCCATGTTTCTTTCTTTCTTTTAATATTTTTCAAAATAAATTAAGTGGAGATTTACATTTCAGATCATCCAATTGGTACATAACAACTTAAACTACTTACCAAAACACTCAGTAGCTTGCCCTGCTGTCCTCATTTGATTTCTCCCCTCCCTCTTATGGAATGCTATCTTCCACTTCACCCAAGGGAACTCTTTTCTACCCCATGTTGTTTCTTTACTCCTTGAATTAAAAAAATACTTTTATTGGGGGCTCTTGCATCTCATCACAATCCACGATTCATCCAGTGGGTCAAGCACATTTGCACATATACCGCCATCACCATTTTCAAAGCAATCTCTTCCCACTTGTGCCCTTGATATCAGGTCCCAATTTCTTCCTCCTCCTTCCTTCCCTCACAAATCATTGATAAGAGATATAGATTATTATTTTCATATCTTATATCATCTGATGTCAGTCACCACCCACTTTTCTGTGGTGCGTCCCACATGGAGGGGATTATAGGTTGATCCTTGTGATCAATTCCCCTCTTCTCCCCGCCACCCTCCCCTAGTCCTCCTAGTATCTCTACTCTCATTATTGGCCCTGAGGGGTTATCTATCCTACATTCTCTGTGTTGTGAGTTCTTATCTGTAGCCGTGTGCATGCTCTGGTCTAATCCGATTTTTGAGGTAGAATTGAGGTCATGATAGTGGGGGGAAGGAAGAACAAAGAATGAGAGAGAAATCCTGTGTTTCATCAGTGCCATACTGCACCCATACTGCCTCATCTTTTCCCTGTGACCCCTCTGTGAGAGTGTGTCCAATTGTCTACCTCCGGCCATTCACATTGGGTAGGATTTTGTTCTGGGGCTTAGCTGCCTGATACTTGATCCCATCAATAATTCATGATCATACAGGCTGGTGTGCTTCTTCCATGTGAGCTTCGTTGCTTCTTAGCTAGATGGCCATTATTTACCTTCAAGCCTTTAAGACCCCAGACACTATATCTTTTGATAGCCAGTCACCGTGTTTCATTTTTCCTTCTCATCTGCTTAGTAACCATCAAAGTCGATTCCTTGGGTATGAACGCCTTTGTCTTTTGTAACAGCCAGGGTCCATGTTTTAACCACCCTGCTCATTGCCTCTCATAAACGGACACGTGTCTGAGGAAGGACAAACAAAAAAATTCGTTGTGGCATTTGCTCTGAGAAGGAAAGTGGGTGTCCGAAGGCAACCCACCTACCCGGACCACTGTGCTTTTACTACTCAATACTGAGAACCTAAGTGAAAAGGAGATCAAGAATGTGATCAATGTAAACCCGACCAAGGAGAACACCTCCAAGATATATTGTTACTGTGGAGCAAAAACAGACAAACACGAGGTGAACAATAGTGTGCAGAGCACGTTCCTGTTTGGTTTGTTATTATTATTTTAAAGAAAGGATTCTAAGACAATGTTATCTCTTGGAGGGAACAGGGTACCTGACATGTTAGAAGTTGCTTTCCAGGATATGCTCCTGTATTGCCTGGAATTGTTCCTTTAAATTTTTAGTTTTCAAATTATATGATGGATCTTCCTAATAATAAAACAATTTTAAAGAACAAATAAGTCCCGAATTCTTCTCCTTTGTAGCCCTGATCAACGACCCCTCATCTCTCAGAGACTCAGTGTCTTCACCTGTGAAACGGGAGCAACACTGCTTCTTGTAAGATCGCTGTGAGAATAAGCGAGACCCCATGTACGAAGCGTCGGCCCCACGAAGAGGTTCCCTATGTCACTGAAATCTCATTCAACTTCATTAAAACAGCAAACAATTTCAGAAAGAACCAGGAAGACACTAAGTTACCATGGTCTCATGACAAGACTATTACCAATGTTTCCCAGTGACTAGGAAGCCAGGATGCCCCAGCCCCGAGTCCCATCTTGTGGAACAGCACTGACCAAGGAGGCAGAGGGTCCCATGTGGCCAAGACTTGCTGCTTTGGATCAGGATGCTCAGTCCCAGCAGTTAGCTGCAGCTGCAATGACAACAGAAACCAGCTCCTTGAGCGCCAACACAGCCCTGCAAGATGAGTAGTGTCCTGTGATGCACAATGGTGGTGCCGGGAAGAGGAATGCCTTCTGAAGGGGTAGGAACTAGTCCTGGTCTGGTTTTGGTGTCTGAACCATAAATAATCTGGTAATTGCTCCTTCTCTTCTATTTTCTGGTAGAGATTGAACTTAGTCTCAGAGCTGGTCTGACACTAAGTCTATGAACTGCTGATTAGAAAACAGATTGTCCATAGGACCCAGGAATCCCATTGCTAGATATATATTCCAGATTGAAATAAATCAACCCTAGAGGAACATTATTAGATGATACGTTATAAAAAGGAAAGCTTTTCACACTCAAAGAATCACTTTCAAGTATTGCTAGGGTTAAAAGTGGTGGGAGTGCAAATTACAAACGAGAGGTTATGCTTATATAAACTTGGGTGAAGGAGAAGACAAGATACAATTAAGAGTGAAGTCAGCCAAAGTGATGGAGTCAAGAGAAAACACTGGCAGGAGTGCAACAGTTAACAGTAATAGAGGGACATTGTTATATACATCATTCAACTATAGTGATTTCCCAGTAAATGCATGGATCAACACACATGGGGAAACCAGTGTGGAGGGAGAGTAGGATAGTACATACGTGCTTACATATATTTGACAGATACTTCTACATGTATGCATACCTTTACTGAAAATGTATCCATGGGGGAAACCAAGAGCAACAGGCATAGCAAACTTGACAATGTTCTACATCCTACTTTGGTGAAGAGTGACTGGGGTCTTCATAGCTGGAGAGCAGCAACTGAAGTGTCATGATCGGTTTCTCCTCATCTCCAGGTAAGGATACTAAAGAAAACTGAAGATATAGAGAAACAATTACCCCCATGGAGTAAAGTCCCAGAACATCAGCTTTCTCATCTCTGAATCCAGAAGAATTAGATGATGTCCTGCCAGCACAACAAACTGCCTGGAAGGAATTGCAGACAAGGTCCTCGATAGACCGAGATACAAATGTGAAATAAAACTAACGATCACAAACAAACACAGGAAACAGGCTTACTTCTTGGATAAAGAGTACTGAAGCCCCAGGACTATGGAGATTATGCTCCTTAGAAATCCTTGAGGTCTAGAGCGGATTTTCCTCGTGTGCCTCCATTTTTAACGAAATAAAACAAAACAAACTTGCTGCCATCAAGTCAATTCTCACTCATAGTGACCCAGTAGGGCAGGGTAGAACTGCTCTGTGAATTTCCAAGTGTAACTCTTTATAGGAGTAGAAAGCCCTCCTTTACCCCTAGTGGTCCCAAACTGCTGGCCTTGTAGATGGCAACCCAAGGCATAACCACTACTCCACCATGGCCGTTCGCAATCCTTGATATCTGGAACAGGCTCGATTTTTAGCCAAATAAAAATAGGTCTCAATGGGGTCACAATAATTTCAGGGAAGTAGGGCTTCTATTGGCTAATCAACGACGTGAGGTCAAAATGTCAGCATTTACACAGAGACAAAGTTCAGAAGGGCTAGGAAAGCGGAGGAATGTAAATTCAAACGAGAGATGAATTGGCAAAAGTGAATTTACAGTGTGGTGATTACAATCAATGACAGGACACAGAATGCATATCAACTGTAAAGTGGGACACTAATTTGCCCTGTAAACCTTCACTCAGTCATAATAAAATCACACACACATGTTCCTGCACACACACACAAACACACACACCACAATCAGATAGTCAATGGTGTCCTGGGTCAACAGAGCATAGGGAGGTCAGGTCAATTCTGAGCAGGACTGTGCCTTATCACCTGACTTGAAGGACTTTTCACATCTCATCTTTTGGACGATCACGAAGAGTGTCCAAGATCCCTGAAGACAAGTTGGTGCATAAGCACACAATGGTGCATAAGCACATAGGAAATGTGGTGAAGGAAGCTGATGATGCCTGGCTATCAAAAGATATAGCATCTGGGGTCTTAAAGGCTGGTAATAAAACAAGCAGTCATCTAGCGTGGAAGAGACAAAGCCCCCATGGAAGAAACACACCAGCCTGTGTGACCATGAGAAGTCGAAGGGAGGAGGTAACAAAAGTTCAGAAACACACGTCCAACTTGATGTGAAGCGGCATGGATGCCCTAGAGATGCAAAACTCACCTGTCCAGTAGTAATCCCACAGTACCACTCAGAAGGAGACACTCAAAGGGGAAAGGATGATTAAGTCAGGAGAAGGTATGGTACTCATGAACCACGTGCTTATCCACCGGTTCGTTAATATTTCCTTCCCTTAGAGGACAGGCTGTGATTTGTTTTACCTCGTTAATCATGTTAGATTCGTGTATGTTCATTTGTGCATTTAAGATCCTTCGGTACATGAAGCTCAGGGTAGGTGACGCTGCAGAAAATGTTACCTGAGTAATGGTTTTCTAAGGGTAAAGGAGGGGGCGGGCATGAAGGAGAGGAGTTTGGAGCAGATAGCATTGATGATTGTATGACCCCACTGGATGGGATTGAACAACAGAATTGTATATAAGTAGACATTGGATTTTAGAAGATATTTCAATAGAACTATTATTTTTTTTTAAAGCAGCATATTGTCCAAACGGATTTGCCTCCACTGTGGTCCTCATCAGAGTTTCTCAAAAGCAACGACAACAACAACAAAATACACAATAAAGAGAACTTAGTCTGGAGATCTAAAGCTGTGGTTCCCAGATTGGGACAAACGGCCCCGAGTAGATGCTGTAACTGTTTAGGGAACCTCAAAAGCAGATGGCTATGTTTTGTCTCGGATTGTGGCCTCTAGTAGAAATGTTTATAATGGCCAGGGGAGGCTGGGACACATTTAGTATTTTTCTGAAAATTTGGCAGTAGGCCAAATTCCTTTGGGAACCTCTGACCTAAATGAAGGAAAGCATCACAGCAATGTACAGCAATCACAGTATGGCAAGCTGACAGAAAAATCGTGGCTTGGAGTTCTAGTCTCCCCAATCGTGAGAAAGTAAATTTGTTTATGAAAGCGATCAACCACTGTGGTATTTGTGTTATAGTAGAAGTAGATAAGATATTTACTGTCTTAAGAATCAAGTGGAGTTCTTATTAATACATACGTTTCCAACCCTTTTTGAAGAACAGGATCTTGGAAAACAGTCTATCTAAATTCACTAGCAATCAAATTATGTCACAAAATGTCATGGTGAAGTCTCATTGATAGTTAGTCTCCAAGGACAATGAAAGCTATAATCTCACTGCCATTGAGTGGATTACCATTCCCAGCAGCCCTGCGACAAGACAGCACTGCCCCTGTGTGTTTCCAAGACCGTAAATCTCTGTGGGAGTCGAAACCCTCGTCTTTCTCCCTCTGAGTGGATGATGGTTTCAAAGTGCTGACCTTGTGGTTAGCAGCCCAGTGCATAACTACAACGCCACTAGGGTGCCTGATGGGGCAATAAAGGTTAGGTATAGAGGCTAGGAGGGAAAGCAACCACAAGACGGTTCATTATTACTGCAAGATGGTCCATTATTAAGCTGACCACAGTTTCACAAGAAAACTTGTCTGCTTGTCCAATTCCACAAGAGTATTCCACAGAAAAGTTTTGCCAAATGAACCATTATTTTTTGAATGGTTATCTAAGTGGTGAAAGGTAAGGAGATTATTTACTGTCTTCTTCTTATATCTCCTCTTTTGCTGGTGAACGTTTTCTTACGATGGATTAGCTCTGTCATGACCTGAGATTCTTGTCTATCCCTATTGAGGGGGAAGCCCAGTTCTCACAGACTCATTAAATCAGGGTGGTAGCAGAAGAGCAATTCCCCCAATGCAGGCAGAAGATATTTGAAGATTTTGAATTTGAAAAGCAAGGGCAAAAGCGGATATTCAATATATTGAAGAACCAATAGCAAGTCCTAATTAAAATGAGACACTAATGTAGAAAAAACCTCCAGTCCATTAAAAAAGACCTGACATACCAAATTTATAGAAACGGAGAAACCTTTAAGAGTGTCACTCAAAGACACCCTTTATTGTGGAACTAAAGCCGCCCCATGGTTGGTAGTTCAAAGTCACCAGCAGCTTGGGAGAAAGCTGGAGCTTTCTACTCCTGTAAACAGTTGCAGCGTTAAATCCACAGGGGTCGCTACGAGTCAGCATTGACTTGATAGCACTGAGTGACAAAGCCACTCCCAGAGGTCACCCTTCAGCCGAGCAGTGGATTGGCCTGTAGAATATACAAAACCCAGGAGGCAGGTAATATTGGTAACATGTTTCTTCAACAATACCCGGTACCCTCTAAACAACATATAAGGAAGTTTAAACAATTCCTTTTTAATCATTAAAAATCTGATACTGCTATTGGCGTCATTCATAAAATGCCAATTAGTTCTGAGTACATCTCGAGCATGTTATTGTTGCCAATCCCTCCAGCCTCTTGTTTAGAAACATGGCATTTTATATGTATCCTAGAGGTTAGCTGAATGAAGTCCAGAAAGCAGAATTCCGGGAGGAAACTGTTGTCATGAATCCAAACCATTTCAAATTCCCAAAAGCAGCCAGGAAGAAAGATTCAGATTGCTGATGATCCAGCCTAATAGACAACATCATGACAACACAAGAAAGATTGAAGTTATCCACAGTTTCATTTTACTTACATCTAGAATCAGTGCCCGTGCAAGCAGCAGTCAAGAAACATCAGTAATAAGATCACACAAAAACAACCAATCACATGGAAATTGAACAACACATTACTTAAAATCCACTGGGTAATTAAAGAAACTAATGGCAATTAATAGTAATAAATGCACATATCAAAAAAGAACACTAGAAAATCAACACTTTATCTGAAAACCTATATCAATTAGAATAATAACAGCAAAACCCTTAGTCAACAGAAGAAAAGAAATGATAAACATAGGAACAGAAATAAATGATTCAGAAAATAATAAAATAAATAAATGAGGCAAGAAGTAGTTCAGTTAAAAGAATTTTATTTTATTTTTTATGAATCAATGGATGAGGGGGATCTTACCGGTCTGATAGCAATAGATACATTAATTGCATCAAGCACATTCATACATATGTTGCTGCCATCCTTTTCAAAACATTTTCCTTCTACTTGAGCCTTTGGTATCAGCTTCTCTTTTTCCCTCCCTATCACACCCTCCCTTCCTCATGAATATTTGATAAATTATTGTGTTCATATCTTTTTAAAAATTAAATACTTTAATTGGGGGCTCTTACCTCTCTTCTCACAGTCTGTACATTCTTCCATTGTTGTCAAGCACACGTATACATATGTTGTCATCACCATTTTCAAAGCATTTTCTCTCTCTTGAGCCCTTGATATCAGCTCCTCATTATCCCCATCCCTTCCTTCCTTATGAACCTTTGATAAGTTATAGATTATTATTTTCATATCTTACATTGTCCTCCGTCACCGTTCACCCATTTTTCTGTGGTTTGTCCCCCTGGGAGGGGGTTAAAGGTTGATCCTTGTGCTTGATTCCCCCTTTCTTCCCCCACTTTCCCCTTATTCTCTTGGTAGCTCTATTCTCATTGTTGGTCTTGTGGGCTTTATCTCTCCCAAATTCCCTGTGTTGCCAGTTCTTATCTGTAGCACCGAACATGTTCTGGTCGAGTCTGATTTGTAAGGGATAATTGACATGATAGTGGGGTGGAGGAAGCATTAACGAGCTAGAGGAAAATTGTATGTTTCATCAGTGCTATACTGTGCCCTGACTGGCCCATCTCTTGCTTATGACCCTTATGTAAGGGTATGTCCAATTATCTACAGATAGACTTTGGGTCTCCACTGCACACACAGGCAAGTACCCCATTCACCTTGGCATGGTTTTGTTCTGGGTCTTAGATGCCTGATACATGATCCCATAGATACCTCATGATCACACAGGCTGGTGTGCTTCTTCCATGTGGGCTTTGTTGCTTCTCAGCTAGGTGGCCGCTTGTTTACCTTCAAGGCTTTAAGACTCCAGATGCTGTATCTTTTGATAGTCGGGCACCATCAGCTTCCTTCACTACATTTGCTTATGCACCCATTTTGTCTTCAGTGACTGTGTTGGGAATGTGAGCATCACAGAAGCCGCATTGTTAAAACAAAGTGTTCTTGTGTTGAGAGGTTTCATGAGTTGGGGCCTAATGTCCATCGGCTACCTTGATGGTAAACATATAGATATAAATCTCCAGATCTAGTTCCCTATCATTCTATATAAATATGTTTCTATATGGACACGCCTGTATTCAGACCTCTATAAATGTCCTTTGCCTCCTACTTCTTTACACTATTTCCATTTTCTTTCCTCTTGTTCTACTATGATGTTTGGCCTTCATTCAAGTTTGGCTCTCATTCCTCACTGCTCCATTGCCCTTGATTAAGCCCCACTAGCAATCCTATGCCCTTCTCTCCAATGATTTTTAGTTCACTTGTTTCCTCATGCCTGGGTTAGTTGATCCCCCCCACCCCGCTCTTTTCTCCTACCTCCCCCTCACCCGTGTCGCCCTGGAATCATCAGCCCCGTTGTTTTCATCTCCAAATTGTTTATCCCACCGATCTTATCCAGATAGACATGCAGAGACATTAATAAGTGCAAAACCCAGGCAAAGCCAAACAAAAGAACAAAGGAAGACAAAAACAACAAAGCAACAACAACAAAATCAGAATAACAACAAAAATAAAGCCAAGGACCAAAAAGGAACTATCAATAGTTAAAGGTCTTTTTTTTTTTTTTTACTTTTAGGAGTGTTTTCAACTCGAGTCGATGGGGTGGCACACTCTGTCCCCAAAGTCTATTTTCGGTATTCCCTGTGGATTTCATTGCTTTGCTCCCCTTGCTCTGGTGTTGTATGCCCTTAGTGATTCGAAACAGTGTGATGGGTTCAGATCAGGCACAATTCCCCACCGTGTCTCCATTGTTGATCCACGTCATGCTATGATTCACTGAGGGACATCATGCCTCGTAGTCAGGTCGGCCCTTTGGTTCTCTCTGTGCGTTGTCTGCGCTGAGCAGGAATATCGTCCTCGGGCTTGGTAGGCCAGGATGTTTTACCCTCATTCTCCATACCACTTTGTTTTTCCTCAGTGCTCTAATCAGAAGTGCCCCTCTCCCCAAGATGTAGCTCCAGTGCTGTCCTTTGAAGTGCATTCTTCTTGTGGGGCGGGTGGTCCATATGGTGGGGATTGGGACCCGCCCTGCAGAGCTCTCTATTGGTTCTCTGGTAGGTGCCCCTATGTTGTATTCACATTATGGCGCATTGGGTTGAAGCCTGGAGTATGCCCCTCTCCTGTGGAGGTCTAAATAATACCCTCCCCTTGGGTGTGTTAGTGCCCTGCTCCTGCCTCCCCATGTCTTTTTCCCCTCTCTTTCTTTCCCCCTCCTAGTTAGTGGTCTGCCTGGATTGGGTTTTGCTCCTGCCATAGTACTTGGATCTCAACCCAGGGATGTATGTATATAGGCACTTTTCCGCTATGCCCATATTTTTTTAAGCTTATGTCAGTGGACTCATGTACTTGTGCTTTTGTCCTTGACTTACTTCACTAAGCATGATTTCCTACAGTTGTTCCCATGCGGCAATGTGCTTATGTGTTCATCACTGCATTTTAGGGATGTGTAGTACTCCATTGTATGTATGTACCATAGTTTTTGATCCATTCGTCTTTGATGGAAATTTGGGTTTTTTTGAACTCCTTGCAATTGTGAACTGTGCCGCAATGAACATTGGAGCACAGATGTCTGGCCGTGGTTTGTTTCTTGCCTCTTCTGGTTATGTGCCCAATAGGGGCATTGGTGGGTCGCATGATAGCTCAATCACCATCTATTTTAGATACTGCCAAATTGATTTCCATAATGGCTGTACATAGCCACAGGTCCACCAGCAGTGGATGAGAATTCCTATCTCACCACAGCCCCTCCAACACGTGTTCCTTTGTAATTTTTAATTGGGCTATCTTTGAGGGTATTAGGTGGTATCTCAGTTGTTTTAATTTGCATTTCTCTTAGGACTAATGATCAGAGATGAAAATAATGGGAACAATGGTTCTGGGGGGGATACGGGAGACAGAGAGGGGGGAGAAAGGAAATGGCGGGGGAGGGGTGGAGGAACAACCTAGGGACAAAGAAACAACAAGTGAACGAAAATCAATGGAAGGAAGTTTGTAGGATGCCCAGTGGGGCTCAATCAAGGGCAATGGAGCTGTTAGGAATTACTAAACCCAAATGAGGCCGAACGCGATGGTGGGACAAAGGGAAGTAAAAAGGAAGCAGAGCAAAGGACCAGGAAGCAAAGGATATTTACAGAAACCTAAGTATAGATTTGTACATAGGTAAATATATATATATATAATGTGAGGTGAATATTACTATGTACTCATATCTATATGTTAAGAATTAGGGTTGCAGATGGACATTAGGCCTCAACTCAAGTATTCCCTTAACACAAGAGCACTTTGTTCTAACAATCCAGCATTCTGTGATGCTCACCTTCCCAACTGGATCACTGAAGAAAAAATGGGTGCATAAGCAAATGTGGTGAGGAAAACTGATCGTGTCGTGCTATCAAAACTTATAGCGTCTGGGGTCTTAAAGGCTTGAAGATCAACAGAAGCAGCAAAGCCCACATGGAAGAAGCACACCAGCCTGTGTAATCATGAGGGGCTGATGGGATAAGCAGAGGTCCTCAAACTACGGCTCGCAGGCCACACAGGGCCCACGGGCCACACGTGGCCACGTGAGGACATTTTTCCGGCCCTCATGGTGTTTTTGCCCCATTTTGTTTTCTACTTCGAGATAAGATATGTGCGGTGTGCAAAGGAATTTATTCACAGTTTGTTTGTTTTTTTTTAACTATAGCCTGGCCCTCTGACAGGTCTGACAGAAAGTGAACTGGCCCCCTGTTTAAAAAGTTTGAGGACCTGATAAGGTATCAGGCATCTAAGACTCAGAATAAAACCATACCCAATGTGAATGAGGGGGGGGGGGGCATGGAGTGGAGACATAATACCCATCTGTAGACAATTTTACATCCCCTCAAAGAAGGGTCCCAGGGAAGAGATGAGCCCGTCAGGGTTCCGTATAGCGCCAATGAAACACACAGCTTTCCTCTAGCTCTTTGGTGCTTCCTTCACCCCCTATCATGACTTCAATTCTACATTACAAATTGGATTAGACCAGAGCATGCAAACTGCTATAGATCAGAGGCTGCAACAGAGGGAATCCAGGAGAGATGAACCCCTCAGGGTCAACAAGAAGGGTAGAGATATCAGGAGGATTAGGGCAGAGTGGGGGGAGAAAAGGGGAAATAATCACAAGGATCCATCTATATCCCTCTCCCAGGGGGACAAATAACAGAAAAGCGGGCAAGGGACAATGGAGGATGATGTAAGATAAGGAAAAAATAATCTATAAATGATCAAAGGTTCATGAGGGAGGGGGAAAATGCGAAACTGATATGAGGAGCTTAAGTGGAAAGAGAATGCTTTAAAAATGATGATGGGAGCATATGTGCAAATGTGCTTGACACATTGGAGGTATCTATGGATTGCGTTAAGAAATATAACAGCTAATTAGGGTGCGAGGTAGTACCGATGAAGAACACAGCTCTCCCCCTGATCCTGGATGCTTCCTCCCCCCAACTACCATGATCCGAATTCTACCTTGCAGGGCTGGATAGGGCAGAGGCTGTACACTGGTACATATAAGGGCTGGAGGTACAGAGAATCCAGGGTGGAGGATACCTTCAGGACCAAGGTTGTGAGGGACGATGCTGGGAGAGTGGAGGGTGAGTGGGTTGGAAAGGGGGAACTGATTACAAGGATCCACATGTGACCTCTTCCCTGGGAGAGGGACAGCAGAGAAGGGGGGAAGGGAGACTCCGGATAGGGCAAGATATGACAAAATAACGATGTATAAATTACCAAGGGCACATGAGGGAGGGGAGAAAGGGGAGGGAAGGGAAAAAAACAGAGGACCTGGTGCAAGGGGCTTAAGTGGAGAGCAAATGCTTTGAGAACGATTGGGGCGGGGAATGTATGCATGTGCTTTATACAATTGATGTATGTATATGTATGGACTGTGGTAAGAGTTGTATGAGCCCCTAATAAAACGTTTAAAAGAAAAAAAAGAAATCCATATTTGTCAAACTGGCTGCAGCGCCAGGCCAGGCGCAGAGGCCGCGGAGGCAGTGGCGAGGGCGGCGTGAGAGCGAGGCTCTGGCCCTGCGCAGGCCCAGGCCAGCGGCGGCTGGGAGGGCGAGGCCTGCTGACCTGCAGGCCAAGAGCAAGCAGCTGCTGCGGAAAGGGGCACAGGGGTTCCTGGGAGGCGCAGCGTCCGGCCACAGCGCGCGCCCGCCGCCCCTTCCCAGCGCTGCGGCAGACCGCGCAACTTGTGGCCAAAGTTTGGCCCCAGCCTCCGGAGTGCGCGGGGCGGCCCGCGAAGTTGGCTGTGGCCCCCGCCGCGGCTCTGGCCGGCCCATGGCCCGCGCGCCCCCGCCGGGGCCCCCGGGCGGCCGGGCTCCTGCCCCCGGGGCCCCCGGGCCTCGCCGCTAGTGCGTCTCCTCCGGCCCCGGGCCCGCGCACGCGTGGGAAAGTTGGCCTGGAACCGGCCCGACCAGTTCCGCTGGCGCGCGGACCGGCCGCAGAAGTTGGTGCTGTAAAACTTTTTTGGGGGGTTCCGCGGGAGCCCCCGTGCGTCGGGACCGGATGCACGCCGGCTAGCGACCCCTGGGCCGAGAGAGGTACCCCCAGAGCGACGCGCAGTGGGGGCGCCCCGGCCCCGCGGCCCGGGGGCTATGGCCATGGTGGCCGGAGGCTGGGGCGGTCCCGGCGGCGGTGGAGACACGAATGGCGTGGACAAGGCGGGTGGCTACCCGCGCGCCACCCACCGAGGAGGACTCGGACTCGCTCCCGGAAGCCCAGATAACCTGTGTGCGAGCTGGCGGCGCGGCTGCTCTTCAGCACAGTGGAGTGGGCGCGCCAAGCGCCCTTCTTCCTCGAGCTGCAGGTGGCTGGCCAGGTGGCCCTGCTGCGGCTCAGCTGGAGAGAGCTGTTCAGTGCTGAACACAGCACAGTGCCCCCTGGCGGCATGCGCGCATTCCTGGTCTCAGAAACGTTTCTTGCGCGAGCCCATTCACGGAACGGGCTTTCAAATGATGCGTTCCAGCCACTGGCCCAACTGTGAGTGCTCCACCGTTGCCTGATCTGGCAGCTAGAGGTGTACGCTCTGGGTTTGACCTTCGGCTAAAGCCTCAAAACCCCAAGCAAGGCTAATGAGTATCATGCCCCTACTCAAAGCCTAGCACCTCCCCCCTTTTTGACACCACCCCTTTTTTGGCGCCTCCCCTAGTTTTTTGACGCTGCACCTCTTTTATATTTTCGTTTTCTTTTTTTCCCTTCTTTTCGACACTTGCCATCTTCACCACCTGCTCTGATGGGCAACTCCCTGGGCCGTCTAGGCTCCCGGGGTCAGCACCCAGAACCAGGTGCCCAGGTCCCTCCCAGGGCCCCCAGGAGCCTGCAGGTGGCACGCAGAGTTGGCCTAAGGCCCTGGGATGGCCGAGGTTCCCCAGTTGTGTCTTCCAATGGACAGGATCACAGGCCATCCTTCATGCCAGCACGGGGCCTGCTTCGGCGCTCTCTCCCAGCCCTCTGGAGGCGAAGGCCACCGATCGTGCAGACCCTGCGGTCCTTCTTGGGGGTCTACACCTCTGTAGGCAGTCTTCACCCTTGGAGGAATCGCGGGAGGGCTGCACCCCACCGCAACGTGTCCCGCAGCTCCATCAGGGCCGTGAGTCAATGGATTCGATCTTGGGTCCCCGAGCAGGCTGTCACATCTCTGCGGCCACCAAGCCCCCGGGGTGTCCAAGGTCCTAGCACAGAAGGGGTCCAGAGGGAGAGCAGGTTGGAGAGGTCCAGGCAGCAGACAGACATCACCATCCCAGAGGGGCCAGCTGGTCGGAATAGGGGCCCTGGTGGCACCAGGAGGATGTGTTCCCTCTGTCAGCCCTGGCATGGCCACAGTGCGGACACTTCCTCCTGTTCCAGGTCTGAGTCCAGGAAAAGACACCTCCATCCCAGGAACTCAGGACAAGATGCCATCCCAATAAGGCATACCCCGGTCCTGAGCTCCTGCTGTACCAGAAATCCCATCAACAGTTCCTATAGCTCCTCCCGAGGCTCCCCACCCCTGAAGAGGAGGAGGGTTCCTGCCACACCTCATTCCCTGTTGCTGCCACCTAGGTCTCTGAAAAGAGATCAAGAGGAGACCCAGGAATGGTTCCTATCAGAATCAGCTGTGGCTCAGGGGAAAGGGTCATATGAACCACTGTCAAAAATGAGCCCAGAGCAGACACACACCTTGAGGGGCTGCTCACCCACACGTGAAACATCGGGGCCCAAGAAGCGCAGGTTTCCCCTGCTGAGACCGAGGACAGGGGACCCTCTGGTGCTGCCTACAGCTCCGGATACAGGAAAATCCCTCGCTGAGGAACACCGGGACGGGGACAAGAGGGCTGTGCCCCAGCGCCTCCACCAGGCACTGGATGGTGACACAGGAACCAAGTCAGACTGTAGTGCCCTGCCACTTTCAAGCACGGCCCTACTGCCTGATAATCTGCCTGCTCTTCCAGCATCAGCCCTGCCAGCCACCCACCCAAGTCAGCAACAAGAGACTAGGAAAATGCAGGGATCCCAAGGTCCACTGGTCGAGTGGATGCCTGCTGGACTGGCCTCCTCCAGCAATCCCCTCTTATTGTCACCACCTCGCTCAGCCACTGGCTCATACATGCTGCCGTCGGCCCCTTTCATCCTGGTGGTTCCTGCAGCACTGTCACCCTGGATCAGTGCTGCCTGGTCTACAGGACCTCCATTGTCTAACACGCTTGCTGCCCCTTCACCAAATGTGGGAACGACAACTGGAAGCACTTTTTCTCACCTGCCTGGTCCCGCTGTTCTCTTCTCCACTGCTGCCCACAATGGATGGACAAAGCTACCCAAATCAATACCTGGGTATTCTGCTGTGTCCTCCTCAGGCCTCCCTTTTCTGAGCAAGACGCTAATCTCTCCTGCAGCTGTGACCCTGAAAATGGGGGCTGCTTCACACAGGGCTAGTTCCACCAGCACAACGACAGGCTTGCTCCCCCAGCCTGCTGCTGAGAGTGAGATCAGCCCGATGGAAACAGGTCCATCCCCCCAACCGGGTCCTTCTTCCAGGACCAAGTCCTCCACCAGCAAATCTGCAGACTTGCTCGCCAAGCCTGCTGCTGGCAGTGAGGTGACCCCGATGGAAATTGGCCCATCACCCCAACAGGGTCCTTCTTCCAGGACCAAGTCCTCCACCAGCCAATCTGCAGGCTTGCTCCCCAAGCCTGCTTCTGGCAGTGAGGTGACCCCGATGGAAATTGGTCCATCACCCCAACAGGGTCCTTCTTCCAGGACCAAGTCCTCCACCAGCAAATCTGCAGGCTTGCTCCCCAAGCCTACTGCTGGCAGTGAGGTGACCCCGATGGAAATTGGTCCATCACCCCAACAGAGTCCTTCTTCCAGGACCAAGTCCTCCACCAGCAAATCTGTAGGCTTGCTCCCCAAGCCTGCTGCTGGCAGTGAGGTGACCCCGATGGAAATTGGTCCATCACCCCAACAGGGTCCTTCTTCCAGGACCAAGACCTCCACCAGCAAATCTGTAGGCTTGCTCCCCAAGCCTGCTGCTGGCAGTGAGGTGACCCCGATGGAAATTGGTCCATCACCCCAACAGGGTCCTTCTTCCAGGACCAAGTCCTCCACCAGCCAATCTGCAGGCTTGCTCCCCAAGCCTGCTGCTGGCAGTGAGGTGACCCAGATGGAAATTGGTCCATCACCCCAACAGGGTCCTTCTTCCAGGACCAAGTCCTCCACCAGCAAATCTGCAGGCTTGCTCCCCAAGCCTGCTGTTGGCAGTGAGGTGACCCCGATGGAAATTGGTCCATCACCCCAACAGGGTCCTTTTTCCAGGACCAAGTCCTCCACCAGCAAATCTGCAGGCTTGCTCCCCAAGCCTGCTGCTGGCAGTGAGGTGACCCCGATGGAAATTGGTCCATCACCCCAACAGGGTCCTTCTTCCAGGACCAAGTCCTCCACCAGCCAATCTGCAGGCTTGCTCCCCAAGCCTGCTGCTGGCAGTGAGGTGACCCCGATGGAAATTGGTCCATCACCCCAACAGAGTCCTTCTTCCAGGACCAAGTCCTCCTCCAGCCAATCTGCAGGCTTGCTCCCCAAGCCTGCTGCTGGCAGTTAGGTGACCCCGATGGAAATTGGTCCCTCCCCCAACAGGGTCCTTCTCCCGGGACCACGTCCTCGACCAGCAAATCTGCAGGCTTGCTCCCCAAGCCTGCTGCTGGCAGTGAGGTGACCCCGATGGAAATTGGTCCATCCCCCCAACAGGGTCCTTCTACCAGGACCAAGTCCTACACCAACAAATCTGCAGGCTTGCTCCCCAAGCCTGCTGCTGGCAGTGAGGTGGCCCCGATGGAAATTGGTCCATCACCCCAACAGGGTCCTTCTTCTAGGACCAAGTCCTCCCCCAGCCAATCTGCAGGCTTGCTCCCCAAGCCTGTTGCTGGCAGTGAGGTGACCCCGATGGAAATTGGTCCATCACCCCAACAGGGTCCTTCTTCCAGGACCAAGTCCTACACCAACAAATCTGCAGGCTTGCTCCCCAAGCCTGCTGCTGGCAGTGAGGTGACCCCGATGGAAATTGGTCCATCACCCCAACAGGGTCCTTCTTCTAGGACCAAGTCCTCCCCCAGCCAATCTGCAGGCTTGCTCCCCAAGCCTGCTGCTGTCAGTTAGGTGACCCCGATGGAAATTGGTCCATCACCCCAACAGGGTCCTTCTTACAGGACCAAGTCCTCCACCAGCAAATCTGCAGGCTTGCTCCCCAAGCCTGCTGCTGGCAGTGAGGTGACCCCGATGGAAATTGGTCCATCACCCCAACAGGGTCCTTCTTCCAGGACCAAGTCCTACACCAGCAAATCTGCAGGCTTGCTCCCCAAGCCTGCTGCTGGCAGTGAGGTGACCCCGATGGAAATTGGTCCATCACCCCAACAGGGTCCTTCTTCCAGGACCAAGACCTCCACCAGCAAATCTGTAGGCTTGCTCCCCAAGCCTGCTGCTGGCAGTGAGGTGACCCCGATGGAAATTGGTCCATCACCCCAACAGGGTCCTTCTTCCAGGACCAAGTCCTCCACCAGCCAATCTGCAGGCTTGCTCCCCAAGCCTGCTGCTGGCAGTGAGGTGACCCCGATGGAAATTGGTCCATCACCCCAACAGGGTCCTTCTTCCAGGACCAAGTCCTCCACCAGCCAATCTGCAGGCTTGCTCCCCAAGCCTGCTGCTGGCAGTGAGGTGACCCCGATGGAAATTGGTCCATCACCCCAACAGGGTCCTTCTTCCAGGACCAAGTCCTCCACCAGGAAATCTGCAGGCTTGCTCCCCAAGCCTGCTGCTGGCAGTGAGGTGACCCCGATGGAAATTGGTCCATCACCCCAACAGGGTCCTTCTTCCAGGACCCAGTCCTCCACCAGCCAATCTGCAGGCTTGCTCCCCAAGCCTGCTGCTGGCAGTGAGGTGACCCCGATGGAAATTGGTCCATCACCCCAACAGAGTCCTTCTTCCAGGACCAAGTCCTCCCCCAGCCAATCTGCAGGCTTGCTCCCCAAGCCTTCTGCTGGCAGTTAGGTGACCCCGATGGAAATTGGTCCATCACCCCAACAGGGTCCTTCTCCCGGGACCACGTCCTCCACCAGCAAATCTGCAGGCTTGCTCCCCAAGCCTGCTGCTGGCAGTGAGGTGACCCCGATGGAAATTGGTCCATCACCCCAACAGGGTCCTTCTACCAGGACCAAGTCCCACACCAACAAATCTGCAGGCTTGCTCCCCAAGCCTGCTGCTGGCAGTGAGGTGACCCCGATGGAAATTGGTCCATCACCCCAACAGGGTCCTTCTTCCAGGACCAAGTCCTCCACCAGCAAATCTGCAGGCTTGCTCCCCAAGCCTGTTGCTGGCAGTGAGGTGACCCCGATGGAAATTGGTCCATCACCCCAACAGGGTCCTTCTCCCAGGACCAAGTCCTACACCATCAAATCTGCAGGCTTGCTCCCCAAGCCTGCTGCTGGCAGTGAGGTGACCCCGATGGAAATTGGTCCATCACCCCAACAGGGTCCTTCTTCTAGGACCAAATCCTCCCCCAGCCAATCTGTAGGCTTTCTCCCCAAGCCTGCTGCTGGCAGTTAGGTGACCCCGATGGAAATTGGTCCATCACCCCAACAGGGTCCTTCTTACAGGACCAAGTCCTCCACCAGCAAATCTGCAGGCTTGCTCCCCAAGCCTGCTGCTGGCAGTGAGGTGACCCCGATGGAAATTGGTCCATCACCCCAACAGGGTCCTTCTTCCAGGACCAAGTCCTACACCAGCAAATCTGCAGGCTTGCTCCCCAAGCCTGCTGCTGGCAGTGAGGTGACCCCGAAGGAAATTGGTCCATCACCCCAACAGGGTCCTTCTTCTAGGACCAAGTCCTCCACCAGCAAATCTGCAGGCTTGCTCCCCAAGCCTGCTGCTGGCAGTGAGGTGACCCAGATGGAAATTGGTCCATCACCTCAATAGGGTCCTTCTTCTAGGACCAAGTCCTCCCCCAGCAAATCTGCAGGCTTGCTCCCCAAGCCTGCTGCTGGCAGTGAGGTCACCCCCATGGAAATTGGTCCATCACCCCAGGAGGATGCTCACTCAAAGGTCGTAGCGACAGACACATCTACACACCTGCATCCTGCTGCTCACATGTGTGTCACAGCAAGGGGTACATCACAGGTCCCCCAGTCGCTCCTTCTGGAAACAATCTTGAGCAGCGGACAGCCCCGAGTGTTCCCTCAGACATCTCAGGCACCCGTCACTGGCAGCACTATCCCTACCAGACAAGCCATGAGCCAGCCTGTGGTGTGTGCATCAGGCTCAAACCCCACATCAAACTTAGCGGTTCAACCTGGAGCCGCTAGCAGGCTGACATCCTCAGCCCTCCGTGGACAGCAGCCTGTCACAACAAGTTCCAAAAGTTCATCCCAGACAGCCAATGTGGCAGCTCCAGCTTCGGGCCCAGGCTCAAGCTCCTCTGGGGTTAAGCCAGTGGGCACCAATTCATACCTTTCATCTGTCCTCAAGAGCTCAGGACAAAGACAGCCAGTTTTAGAGCCCAGTTCCCTCTTTGGAGCAATAAACCTGGGGGCAGACACAAAGAGGCCCCTTCCAAAACGCAGCGGAACAGGCTTGGGAATGAGCACCAGAGCTACTGGTACACAGAGCAATTCCACAATGAAGGTGGGATCCAGCCCTGGCAAGCCAAGCCCTGCGGTTGCAGGCTCTTCTGCACCCACCCTAAAACACCAGGACCCCGGAGCCACAGCTACCTCCAACAGACAGCAGATTCCTGGGAGCTCGCCCAAGCAGGGCTCCTCGATGGCAGGTGGAGGGCTGGCTACCAGTGACAGGCAGGCTTCTGGTTCCAGCACAGGCTCTGCTAATGCTCAGAATCCTGGGCCTCCTCACACGTCCAAAACACAGACCAAGCATCTCTTATCTACTCGTGCTACCTCACCCTCTGCTAAGAAACACTTATCAGATGGCAACAAGCGACCTCACACCAGGTCCAGTTCCTCTGACTCAGATACATGAAGGCGGGGCTAAGAGGAAGTAGCCAGTATGTACTTCCTCCCAGGGGGGCCTTTCTTGTACTCTGTCTAGGCCCTATTCTAAAACCTCCTGCTGAACACGCTGATCCTGGTGCAATCTAGGGGCCAGACATGTACGATCTAACTGATCGAGGAGACCTGTTGTAAACCGAGTCCAGAGAGGAAGATGAGCACAAAGAATGGTCCTTGTGGGAGTGAATAGTGAGCTTGAACTCAACATGCTGAACTGTTTCTAGGTAAGATTACTCTGAGACAACAAACTGGTGTCAACAGTTACTCAAGATCAGAGGTCAGGATGGAAGGTGGAGCCGCAGAATGACATGTGTGCCAAAGCCTGCTCTAGCAGTCATTGGCGAGTCCTGGGAAACCGCCCCCCCCACCCACCCCGCGCAGCTCAGCGGGTGTTAAGCGGGCTCTTGGTCATTTCCAGTGGTGATGCCTCAAGGTGAAGCAATGTCTTGAGGTGAAGTGTTGAGATGTGTTTGAAAACGACGAGCTCTTGGGCGAGGCTGAGGTTTCACTGGATACTCGGCTGGATTAGTGGACACCCCCCATCCCCACGCCACCCTGAGAAGCTCACAGAGGGATGCTGAGGATGCAAGGACATTCTATAACCCATGGTGGCCCTCAGTGACCTAGTTAACCATGTGATTCGTTGGCTACCGGACATGCGGGGGTTTACCAGCCTGGGAGGCTGATCTGGTACAGCAAGCACATGTCTGGGTTGTTGTGACTTGCATTGTATGCTTGTGGGCATCCACCTGGAGTCCTTAGGACAGCATTCCCACGGAAGTTTCTTGGTGGTTCCCTGTATTCGACACAAAGAAGTAGCTTATTTCCCAAAACTTTGTCTGGTGCTGCAGGACATTACAATGTGAGGATCTGTAGCTTAATTTAGGGTAGGAGGAAAACATGTGTGCAGATTGAGAGCCTTTTCATGCTTGTTGACTTGTTGAATGCAAACCAGATTGATTTAAGCAAGCTTTTCCCATTGTGCCTTGAGATGGGGAAGCAAAGTTACACTGACCTGAGGCTGTTTGCGCATGCCTGGGTGAAAAGTCTATGAGGAATGTACGGCCGAGGCCACCCTAAAACAATGACACACTTCCCATTCCTTAGTCTCTAAATGACTTAGTATATTCTAAAGTACTAAATGAAAACCATTTTAGGAACTGAGTTAAAAGTCATAGCATGGGCTAAAAAGCAAGAGTGAAAACAGGATGATTGGTAATAGGTTTTTGTGTTTTGTTTTGTTTTAAAAGAAAAAAAAGAGAGAATAGTTTTGTCTTCAAGTAAAATGTCTGGTTGTGCCAAAATATAAAGGATAGTAAAGCCCAACTTGAGGGGATGTAGTAAGTTATAAAAAGTTTTTAAAAAAATAAACTTAATTTGCCTTAGTTTTCAATACCAGCAAATACTGCGTATGGTAAAAAGCAATGAGGTGTTTTAAAATCTTTACAGAGTAGATCAATGGTGGTGGATTATTCACAGGATAGTGAAAAAGGCTGGTAAACCTCTTCACTGCAGAATGCCATCTGACTGATAATACCTTGTATTAAAAAAGGAGGGAGAATCATAGTCTTTAAAAAGGTATAAACAGAGTGGACTCCAAACCCTGTGTCATGGCAGGTTTATAATGCCAATCAGTTCAAGTAAATGTTAACTATTATGTGAAATATATTTGGCCAGATAGAGGAAATGTTCCCCAAAACAAGACCAGATTGGGACCCTAATACCTCTGCAGGAGATAGGAGCCTCACCCAATACTGCTCAACACTATAAAAGGGTCTGAAAGATGCAGGGAAAAAAAGCCTACCAATTTGTCTAAAGTCACTAAGGTTAAACAGGGGCCTAAAGAAAGCCCTACTGCCTTTCTTGAAAGGCTGCAAGAGGCTTACCGGGTGTACACACCCATAGACCCCAGCGCCCCGGCTAATCAGGCGGCTCTTGTTATGCAGTTTGTAGCACAGTCAGCTCCTAATATTAGAAAAAAGTTGCAAAAATTAGAAGGCTTTGAGGGTAAATCTCTCTCTGAGCTCCTGCCGGTGGCCCAAAAAGTTTTTGACAACAGAGAAGATCCAGCTGAGGCAACCCGAGATCTTACTCAAAAAATGGCAAAGGTGCTTCTAGCAACAGAAGCCGGGGCCCGCCGCACCTGGAGCCACCCCCCCCCCACCGCCAAAAAAAGAAAAAAGGAGATTTCGGCCAAACACAGCGAAGGCCCACCCAGCCGCGTTTAGGAAAGGATCAGTGTGCTGTGTTCAAGGAAGAAGGGCACTGGAAAAGCGAGTGCCCTAACCGAGGACAATGGAAACCCAAGAAACCCTCCATCCCTGTCTTAGTGGAGGAGCTGGAGTGACGGGGCCGGGGTTCAGCACACCCCCCACCCCCCTAAGCCCAGGGTAACTCTCATGGTGGAAAACAAACCAATCAATTTTTTAGTAAACACCGGAGCAACCCATTCAGTGCTCACCTCACCTATTGGCCCCCTCTCCAAGGACACTGCTAAAATTATTGGGGCCACGGGAAAAGTGAAGACATATCCATGGTCGTCAGCTAGAATTTCTAACCTGGGAAAAGGAACTGTGACTCACTCTTTCTTAGTCATTCCAGAATGTCCCACCCCCATCCTGGGAGGAGACCTGCTCAGCAAGCTGAAGGCCACTATTTCCTTCAAAAAAGACTCCATGCAGGTACTAACGGGGGTCGGGGCCCTGCTGGTTTCGTTTCCAATTAAAGAAGATGAAGGATCTTAGCACAAGTAACTCCATTTTGATTTGGGAACTATGTTAAGTTCTTGAAACTTACCCTGTACCTACCCCCCCTCCCTTGAATAAAACCAGCATATTTTTATTAACAGCATGCTTGCTCAGTCAGCTTGCCTAACTCCCCCTCAACTCCCAGAAAATTTTAACAATTACTTCCTTTTCTTACAATCCCTTGTGTAAGCATAGTTATCCCCTTTTTTTCCCCTGTGCCTGTCAGAAAGGGGTATAAAAACACCACTCAAACTTCCCTCTGCGCGGCTTCAATAACTCAATGCCCTGAGTTGCCGATCCCACCCGCAAGCTTCTCAATAAAGCCTGCTTCTAAAACTTTCTTAATTGGATCTCTGGTTCTGTTTCGCTCCCAAATAAACCTTGCATTATGGTGTCGAGAACCTGGGATAGGTGTGTGGCTCCCCCCTCTTTTGGGGGTCCCCTGAGAGCCCCCCTATCTCCCCAAAATCTCCAGGACCTTCAGCTCTTGGATGCGTTCAACACCAACCTGCAGCTGCCCTGGTGAGTTCCCTTTTTTTTTTCCACTTCCCTCTATTCATCCAAGCTTGGTTTCGGTTTTTGAGCTCCGCCGGAGCCTTCCCATCCAAGAAGCTGCCGCGCCGGGAATTCTCCTTCCGTTGGCCCCAGGGGCCTTGGGCAGTGATTGTTCTTGAGACGTCTTGGCAATCCCTTCCCCACGTCTTTCACTGCTGTCCCAGCCAGGACTCACTTAGGGATACCTGAGTGACTCCTGCCTGGTCCTGCTCACCAGGAAAACCGAAACCTTGTTTTTGCTCACTCCCTCTCCCCCTTTCCGTGTGGCCTTTTACCTAATGCACTGGCATTCACTTTCTGAAGGTCCCACCACTGACAGGACTATTGGCAATAAGGCCTCGCGGCATCTGCCCCCTCCAGACTGGACTAACTCTCAGAGGATTAGCCTAGAGCTGTTTAACCTGGCTGTGTACTTCCTATTCACACCTCTGCAGTGTCTGTAAGCTGCATCTCTATGTCTTCTCCTCCCTCTTATTCTCACCATGGGCGCCGGGCGCCTCCCCCTCAGACTGGACTAACTCTCATAGAGTTAGCCTAGAACTGTTTTTACCTGGCTGTGTGTTTCCTATTCACACCTCTGCAGTGTCTGTAAGCTGAATCTCTTTATCTTACTCTCACCATGGGCACCGGGCAGTCCAAAATTGACCCATTGACTCCACTGGGATGTCTCTTAAAAAACTTCTCCAGCCTGGGGTACAGCCAGACCTTGTGAAAGAAAAAAACGTGTTTTTCTTTCCCAAGTTGCCTGGCCCAAGTATCAGCTCGATAACCAGTTGTGTTGGCCTCCGACTGGCACTTTCAATTTCAACGTTTCACAGGACCTGGACAATTTCTGCAGGAGGACTGGTAAGGATTCTGAAGTCCCCTATGTGCAGGCTTTTTGAAGCTTGCGTTCCACGCTCCCACCCCGAGCTCTGTAGCCACTGTTCCACCCACCAAATACTGTTAGCGCAATCCCCTCAGCAGAAGAACCTTAACATTCAAACCCCTGAAGAGCCAGCCAAGCTCCTCAGCACGCCGCTCTTGCCACCCTATCAGTCTCCCCTGCCCACTGCGCCTTCCTGTCATCCGTCCAATAGTTCTCCCCTATCCTCATCGGTCGCCTCTCCGTCCGATAGTTCTCCCCTGTCCTCATTGGTCGCCTCTCATACCCATTCTCGCAACCCTCCTGCTGCCCTTTGCCCACTAAGGGAGATTGTGGGAACAGAGGGACTCATCCAAGTCCATGTCCCTTTTTCCTTACAGGACCTGTCACAGATAAAGACCCACCTGGGCTCTTTCTCAGCAAACCTCTCTCAATTTATTAAAATATTTACTTACCTTACCCAAATGTATAATTTTACCTGGCATAACACCCAAATAATCCTTGCTTCTACCCATACCACCGAAAAGAGCGTGAGCAAGTCTCTGATGCAGGTCGCCAGCTAGCAAACAAAGACCACGCTATCAACTCAAATGTCCCCTTGAAGGCACATGCCATCCCACTAAAAAACCCCGGTTAGAATTATCAGCCTGGCCAGGGGTCCGACCTTCCCCACAAAAAACAACCTAATGCTCTGATACCTCATTCAAAGCTTAGAAACCGTTTCCTGCAAGGTTGTCAACTGTGGCAAACTAAGGAGAGTCACCCAAAAGGCAGATAAGAAGCCTGCTCTCTTTCTTAACCGCCTCCAGGAGGCACTCACAGAGTACACTCGTCTAGACCCAGGGTCTAGAAGCAAGGCCTCTATCTTAGCCCCTCACTTCCTCTCTCACTCAGCCCCTGACATTAGAAAAAAGCTGAAAAGGGCTGAGGAGGGCCCTGAAGCCCCTATACAGGATCTGGTAAAAATGGCATATAAAGTTTTCAACGCCCGGGAGGAGACGGCTGAGGCCACTAGCCAGGCGAGGGTCCAACAGATGGTTAGCTTCCATTCCCAAGGCCTGGTAGCAGCCCTAAGGCCGGCAGGTAATCCCGTCCATCGCCGCGTTCCCCAGGGGAGCCAGCACTTACCACCAAGAGCGTGCTTCAAGTGTGGCTGTGACGGCCACTGGGCAAAAACTTGCCCCAAACCCAAGCCTCCTACCAATCCTTGCCCACTGTGCAAACGGCCAGGCCACTGGAAGTCGGACTGCCCAACCCTGGCTCTGCCCCCGGCCCCGCAAAGCCGAGGCGCCGAAATCCAGGAAGTTCCAGACACAGAGCTACAAGGTATGGAGTTGCTGGGATTCATGGACTGAAGAGGCCCTAGCTCCTCGACTCCGGTAACCCTCGCCAAGCCCAGCGTCACGCTCGAGGTAACGGGTGAGTCCATCTCTTTTGATGGATTACGGGGGCTACCTATTCTGTGATCTCCTCTCACTCGGGCCTTACTTTTCCTTCCCAGATTTCTGTGGTGGGAATTGATAAGTCTCCCTCCACCCTTAGGCAAACCCAATCGCTGTTTTGCACGTTTAATAAAACTCCATTTTCGCACTCCTACTTGGTTATCCCCTTGTGCCCTGCTCTGTTACATGGTACTATCTCCCTCTCCAACAATGCTCTCCCCTTATCGCCCTCTTAGATCAGGCCACCTCCACAACCTCATCCCTGTCCCCAGTTTCCAATTTCAAAAACCCACCGACAAAGCCTAAGGTTTCTTTTATTAAAAACAAAACTGGAATTGTTAAGCAGACCCAAGCAGAAGTAAGGAAGGAGTTCAACCAAATGTTCTGCTTCAGAAACCACAGCTTCAACAGATAGCTTCCTTTTAACTCTTCAGTGTTAGTTAAAAAAAGGGAAATTAAAAAAAAATCACTGAGTTTTCATTGAAATGTATTAGTAACTCTCTTAAAACAACGTCTTTATGTTTTCCCAAGTTCCGAGCTGCAATGAGTAAACTGAAAACACAGTTGCCCTTGTTAAAATAAGATTAGTCCCAAGAAATTGTTTGTGCGTAAAGCAATTTTATCAGGATGTTATTATTACACTATGCCTTTTGCCCTTACCCGTTTGCGCGCGGACCCCCGCCCCCGGGAGCTGTCCGGCCTCAGTCCATTTGAAATACTTTATAGGCGACCCTTCCTTTTCTCCCCTTTCCCTCCCAGTAACAGCCCTCCATTAGCCTCATATTTACCATATTTGTCTTTACTACGCAACCTCCTTAGACAACACGTTAACTCCGTTATCCCTGAACCTTCTCCAGCCTCTCCCAACCTCCCAAAGTCAAGTACACCCTGGAGACACTGTATTAAATCTTTAACACCCAAACCTTTATCACCCCAGTGGGAAGGTCTGTACACTGTCATTCTCACCACTCCCTCGGCTGTCAAAGTAGTTGGTCTACACTCTTGGATATACCTCTCCAGAGTCAAACCGGTAACCAAAGTTAATCGTGATCCCCAGTGGTCTGTTCAGTCTACTGGTCCTATGTCTCTCCGCCTCACTCGCCTCACCAAACCAGCCAGCTAAGCCTAGCATTAACTTCCCCTTTCGCCTGGAGGTTTTTTCTCACTGAAAATGTAACTAACCCCCAATATCGCCAGCATCACCTACTCACAGGAAAAAGTTATCTCCTAGCCACAGCTGATTGCCTGCTCGCCAGTTATTCCGGTCCAGCCTACTTTATTTTCACCTTGTTCAGACACAGTTCCAACTCCCCGAATGCGCACGTTCTCCCAGAACCAACTCCCCCCATCGTTTGTTTTCTATATGACCAAACCTCTAACCCCGCTTGTGCACAAAAATGGGTAAAACAAAACACAGGGTGCCCCTAAAAGTCCTGCAATATTCACCATGCTCACCCCTACCCTATAACCAAAACCCACCTGTTCTTTTGGTCAGGAACACAATTCCCCTTAACCATCCCTGGCCCGTAAAACAACAGGTAGACCAAACCAGTCAAGGGAGGCTGGTATTTTAACTCCCACAGCACATATCCTAATGCTAAACTGTTCATATAAAGGTCGCTAGCCCAGGTCCAATCCACCATCCACCGTAATATTCAGATCCAGGAACATCAACTCATGAAACAAATTTCTATACCTTCCGATTCTCCCTTCTCCTGGCTCACCCTATTGCAACAGGGACTGACCATTGCCAACCTTGCTGGATTAGGCAACCTTTCGACCTGCCTCATGTGTGCAGCCCTGGAATGCCCTCCTCTAGCAGCAGCCCCAGTTGCCAGCTGGTCATCTGCCCTTAAGGTCTCCACCATGCAACCCATAATTATCCCCAATGTCCCTCTGTACTTCACACCAGGGTACGCACAGGTGCACTTTGGCTACTCCAATGCATCCACTCAACTGTGCAACACCACAATGCCACCCTCCCAGCCAATAACAGCACCAGCAGCATTTTTCTTCTGGTGCAATTATACACTCACCAAACATCTTAACATCGGTAGCAGTTCTGCCCTCTTGTGTCTACCTGTCACTCTAGTTCCGCAGCTCACTGTCTACACCCCAGCTGAATTCCAGACCAGAGACACCCAGACACATAGTCACCGCAGTAAAAGAGCAGTTTTTCTCCCGGTTGTTGTAGGCCTTTCCCTAGCTTCGTCAGCAGTCGCGGTGGAACTGAGTGGCGGCGCCCTGGGACACTCCATCACCACAACCAACCAGTTAGCCGAACGCTTCCAATCGACACTCGATATCTGTGCAGAATCCTTAGCCTCCATACAAAGACAAATAACTTCTGTTGCTCAAGTTACCTTACAGAACCGCCGCGCTCTGGACCTCCTCACGGCAGAAAAGGGAGGAACCTGCCTCTTCCTCCAGGAGGAATGCTGTTATTACATCAATGAGTCGGGAATTGTGGAAACCAATCTACAGAACCTTAACAAACTAAGCCGTGAGTTACAGAGCACCAGGCCAACAACAGATGGAACTTCTCCCTGGTGGAGCACTTCTCTGTACTCCATTTTAGCCCCCATAATAGGACCCATAATTTTATTTACACTTTTACTTTTAATTGCTCCTTGTTTTATCCAGTTTTTCCAAAACAGGCTCTGCAACATCACCCAAGCTTCAGTTCACCAAATGATGTTGCAGCCTCATGAACCCCAATATGAAACTCTCCGGAGCCTCGATATGAATTCCCCCATCGTGCGTCCACCCTAGAATCCCAGTACTCCGCCTTAGAAAGCCCCCCACCCCCTTAAATCGTCGTCCATGGTCACCATGAAGCAGTTACCGAAAGACAACATCGTCCATTTTCCCTATAGGGTGGAGTCTGGGATGAAGGATCTTAGCACAAGTAACTCCATTTTGATTTGGGAACTATGTTAAGTTCTTGAAACTTACCCTGTACCTACCCCCCCCCCTCCCTTGAATAAAACCAGCATATTTTTACTAACAGGACGCTTGCTCAGTCAGCTTGCCCACCTTCTAGACGCTTGCTCAGCCAGTTTGCCCAACTCCCCCTCAACTCCCAGAAAATTTTTACAATCACTTCCTTTTCTTACAATTCCTTGAGTAAGCATAGTTATCCCCTTTTTTCCCCCTGTGCCTGTCAGAAAGGGTTATAAAAACACCACTCAAACGTCCCTCTGTGCGGCTTCAATAACTCAATGCCCTGAGTTGCTGATCCCGCCCACAAGCTTCTCAATAAAGCCTGCTTCTAAAACTTTCTTAATTGGATCTCTGGTTCTGTTTCGCTCCCAAATAAACCTTACAGAAGAGTCTCACCTCTTCCTTGCAGCAGACGCCGAAAAGAAACACCAAGACCCTGGGGGACTCCTGGAAAGATGGAAAGCCACAATCCGTAATGTGTGGGCAAAAACAAATCCCCCGGGGCTGGCTAAACACCGGGCACCCATTGTAGTTCAATTACAAAGCTCTGCCACTCCAATTCGAGTAAAACAATACCCAATAAGCCAACTAGGCTATAAAGTTTCTGCCAAAAAGGCCCAGCTATGTACAAAAATCGTCACCTACCTGGGGTATAAGTTAAAGGATGGCAATCAAACTTTGTCAAATAGCAGAATCCAGGCCATCCAAGCTATACCCAAACCCACCACCAAAAGACAGGTACGGGAATGTCTAGGGGCAGTAGGATATTGCTGCCTGTGGATCCTGGGTTTTGCAGAATTAGCCAAACCACTCTATGCAGCTACTGGAGCAACAAAGGCTGAACTAATATGAACAGAGGTAGAAGAAAAGGCTTTCCAGAAGCTGAAGACTGCACTGGTAAGTGCTCCTGCCCTAGCCCTTTCTAACCTCAAAAAGCCCTTTCACCTTGTGTGTTGGTACAGGCTCTCAGGCCCTAAAAACGACCCGTAGCGTACCTCTCCAAAAGACTCGACCCAGTAGTTGCTGAATGGCCTAACTGCTTGAGGGCAATTGCAGCCACCGCCCTGATGGTGAAAGAAGCCTCAAAGCTCACTTTTGACCAGAACCTCGTCATCACTGCTCCTCACAATGTAGAGCAACTCCTCCGGGCTCCTCCAGACAGATGGCTCTCAAATTCCAGAATCACCCAGTACCAAGCCAAGTATCTAATGGCAACAGACTGGCTGATCAGGCTGCGCGCCAAGCAGCCAGCTCCAAAACCATCCTGCCTCTGCTAGAACCCTCTAACAACCTCGAGCCTCCCCATTACTCACAAGCTGAACAAGAACTGGCCAAAATTAGCAGAGCTCCTGCACAAGGATTATGTAATTAAAGGACTGTACCAGCTAACCAGAAGTGAAGCTGCAAGGTGCCCGGTATGTGCTCAGGTAAATGCTAACCCTGTCCCAGTTCATCACCCAGGACAAAGATACCAAGGAAAAGCTCCAGGTGAACATTGGAAAGTAGATTTGACTGAACTCCCACGAGCACCAGGCAACTTCAGGTATCTCCTTGTTTTTCTGGACGCTTTTTCTGGCTGGACAGAGGCCTATCCCACAAAGAGAGAAACTGCCCTCATTGCAGTTAAAAAGTTAGTCTTTGAAATGATTCCCAGATTCAGACTCCCTATGTTCATAGGATCTGACAATGGCCTGGCGTTTACTGCCCACTTAACAAAATTACCAACTGGGGTGCTAAAAACCAATGGGAAGTTGCATTGTAGTTACCGACCACAAAGCTCTGGACAGGGAGAAAGAGCAAATAGAACAATTAAGGAAGTTCTCACTAAATGAAAGTTAAAAACTGGCGGAGATTGGGTTAGCCTCCTACCTTTTGCCTTGCTTCGGGTGAGATGTACACCTCAAAAGCATGGTTATTCTCCATTTGAGATAATGTACGGGTTTCCACGCCCATTGTTACCTAAGATTGGAAGTAAAGTGTTAAGCGAAATCAAAAACCATAACATGGTTAAGTCATTACGGGCCTTGCAAGCAGAGCGCCAGCGAATCAGAAACAACGTGCCGTCCGACCAGACTCCGGCCCGCGACGAGGAAAGCCGAAAACCCCTCTTCAACCCCGGCGACCTAGTGTGGGTAAAAAGACTAAGTCCAGGTCAACTAGAACCACGCTGGGAAGGACCATACCCTGTTGTCCTGAGTACCCCGACTGCGGCAAAGGTTGCTGGGAAGAAGGAACCCAAACTAACGCTGGGAGACATCTCGGGACAAGGACTATGTACACCCCATGGGCGTATGCTCCCTTACTAACTAACAACCTTTGTATTTTAACGCACATCATTCCGCAGGTGTATTATCATTCAGGAGAAGGGGGGCGTGAACATCTTAATCTTGACTCTCGCCACTTCACGGGACGTTTCAAACGCGCGCCTGTGCTAGTCCCAGTTTTGCTAACACTAGGGGTTGCTGGGGCTACCGCACTTGGGAGTACAGCACTAATAAAGGAAGGGGCTGACTTACTGCCCTCAGCCTGCAAGGTAATCATGATCTCCAGGCTCTAGAAAAGTCAGTAACTGCTCTTGAAACCTCCCTAAGCTCCCTAGCCGATAGCGCTACAAAATAGAAAAGGCCTAAACTTGCTGTTTCTTAAACAAGGGGGTTTGTGTATGGCATTAGAAGAAGCATGCTGTTTTTATGTAAATCACTCCGGTGTAATTAAAAAAATACATAACTCCAAAAACAACTGCAAGATAGAAGAAAGGCCCTAACCAGTCAAGAAAACTGGTATCAACAGATGTTTTCAGCCTCTCCCGGGCTCACATCTTTACTTAGTGCCATTGCTGGGCCCCTTATTCTGTTCGTACTTGCCCTCACTGTGGGCCCGTGTGCTTTCAACGCCCTTCTCAAGTTAATCAGAACTCGCTACAAGATATCAAGTTGATGGTTCTTAAAACCAATTATCAGGTTTTAGCAAATAAAAAAGTTAGGGAATCAAGGATTTGATTTAGTTACTAGAAGAGGAGGGAATGTTAAGGCTTAATAGAATAAAATAATTTGTCTTAAGTTACTCCATTTTGAAAAGCTTAAGTGCCACCCCCCCATTCTAGGAGAGGTATGTTATTTTAGAAAAGCAAGTCCCTGTGACCTTGCAAATATCTACTCATAAATGTGAGCAAGAAGTTTTGCAAAATCTTCTGGTCCAAGATAAGCTGAGCAGGACATGCTGAACTACCCGCATCCCTGTTATCTTGTGTAAACACCCTTTCCCATTCCTTGCTCTACCCCCCTCGCCTTGCTGGTTTTAAGTGTATAAAAGGGAAAGAAAAATTTGGCCAGACGCTTCAGCTTTGGACCCTGTGTGGCCATGCTGTAGCCCAAATCCGGAGTTGTCTTCTTGTCTATTTGTCTTTTTGCCTTTCTGTAATAAAGTTTTGCTTTGTTACTTTGCAGCTGCTTGTGGGTCAGTGGTCTGTGTGGGAGCGACTCCGTAACACTTCCTGACGTTCTTGCATTATTTTCGTTGTGGATTTTTGTTGTTGTTTGTTTTCTCCGGTTCTGGGGTGCCTATCAGGGATACTCTCCCACATTCTCATGCTTTCCTCAGAGTTTGTTATATATATAAATTGTCTTTTCTTGGGAGTTTACGTAATAAAATAGGATCCGATTAAACAATTTCTACACATGTTGTTCAATGACATAGGCTACATGTTTCACATTATACCAACTTTTGGGGGGAGTGGAAATGCGCTCCATCTATATTTTAAGAAATAGATTTCAAGGGGAAATGGAGTGTCATGGTTATCTAGTGTCTGTATAATAGAAAGATCATATGTGGAAGACTTCAGCAAACAAATTTATTTTCTCAATGTTTAAGAAGCTAGAAATAAAAATCAGGCAATTAGCTTTAGTTCCAGGCCATTTCTCTCTGTTACTCGGGGTGAAGGACATTCCTCTTCAGCTTGTTTTTGGTTCCCCTTCTGCCTCGGCACCTATATTTCCCGTGTCCACTTGCCTTCTCTGCTTTTTACAATTTTTTAAATAAATCATTTTCTTGGGGCTGTCACACCTCTCATAACAACCTATACATCAGTTGTACTGAAACATTTGTGCATACTTAGACATCATCCTTTTCTAAACGGTTTCTTTCTTTTTGAGTCCTTGGCGTCGGCTCCTCTTTTTTGCCCCTTTTTCCATACTCTCCCACCCTCATGGGACCCTCATCAATGCTAAATTATTATTGTTTTGATATCTTACAGTGCCCGCTGTCTCCCTTCACCCAAGTTACTGTTGTTTGTCCCCGTGGCTGTGAGGTGGGGTGATTATACATTCATCACTGTAGTCGGTTACCAGCGTCTCCCATTTCTCCTCCCACCTTCCCCCTACCAACAGGTATCGCACCTCCCATTCCTGTTCCACATGGATGACCAGTTCTGGATTCAGTATGTCGAAAGATCTTATCTGCGCCAGGGCATATGCTCAAGTGTAGCTTGATTGTGAGTTGAAACTCGGGTCATGAGAGTGAGGTGGAGGGGAAGAATGACAGAACTAAGGAACATTGTGTGTTCTCTCGGTGTTATGCTGCACCCTGGCTGTCCTGTTCTTTCCCTTGACCCTTGTGTGAGGGAATGTCCACTTGTCTCTGGATGGGCTTTGGATCTCCACTCTGAATTCCATCATTTGCATTGTGTTATTAGTTTGGTTTTTGATGCCTGGTATCTTATTCTGTCTTCACCTCGTGGTCACAAAGGCTGGTGTGCTTCTTCCATAGGGTTTTGTGGCTTCCGAGTTACATGGCCGATGTTTATGTTCAAGCCTTTAAGACCCCAGATGCTATATCTTTTGAAAGCTGGACACCATCAGCTTTCTTCACCTCCTTTGCTTATGCACACATTTGTCTTGAGCAAACATGTTGGGAAGGTGAGCATCATGGTCTGCCAAGTTAATAGAACAAAGTGTTCTTGAACTGAGGAGTACTTGAGTGGAGGATCAATGTCCATCTGCTACCTCAATACTAAACCTATAAGTAAATATATGCACATAGATCTATTTCCCCATCAACATATTTAAATATATTTATACATGTACACGCCTGTATTTAGACCTTTATAAATGCCCTTTGCCTACTAGTTCTTTCCTTGATTTCCTTTTACTTTCCTCTTGTCCCACTGCCATGCTCAGCCTTCTTTTGGGTTTCAGTAATTCCTCTTGGTTACATTGCCCTTGATCAAGTCCTAACAGGCCTCTTACACACGCCTCGACACTGATTTTGGATCACTTGTCGTTCCCTTGTCCCTCGGTTGATTAACACCACTTCCTTTCCTCCACCTCCCCCTTTGCTATGTACCCCCGGGGAACACTGGTCCCATTGCTTTCCCCTCCAGATGGTTTATCCAGCCTATCTTCTAGACATAGACCTGAGGAGATCATAATATGCACACAAAAAACAAGACAGAGCAAAAGAAAGTGACAAAAGGAAGCAAAACTATGGCACCACCAAAAAGCCAATGACACAAAAAAGGGAAAGCCTGTAAATGGTTCAAGGCCTGTTTGCTGACCTTTAGGAGTGTTCTCTGGTTGAGTCTGATTGGGTTACACGCACTGGACCAAAAGTCGTTTGTGGTACTCCACAGGACTTCCTTGTTCTGCTCCCCGTGCTGTTCTGTTGCATTCCTCCAGAGTTTTGCCTCGGTATGGTGGTGTCAGATCGGGCACAAATCCCCCACTGTCTCCAGTGTTGTCCCCTGAAGGGCTATGTGTCAGTGAGGGATGTCGTGTCTCATAGTGGGGCCAGCCATATGGTCCTCTCTGTGCATTGGCTGCTCTGAGTGGGGATATCATCCTCAAGGCTTGGTGGGCCAGGGTGTGCTCCACTCTCTCTTCCTCGCCCGTCATTTGCTCCCCAGTGCTCTGATCAGACATGTCACTCTCCCTGAGCTATAGCTTCAATGCGGTCCTCTGATGTAAATTCTTCTGTTGGGTGGGGTGGCTGTCCACGAAGTAGGGATTGGGGCCTGGCCCTCAGACCTTTCTCTTGGTTCCCTGCTTCATGCCAGTATATTGCATTCACATCTTGGAGCACCGGCATGAAGCCTGGTCCCTCTTTCCCTATGGAGATATAAACAATACCCTCGCCTTGGGTGGGTCAGTGCCCTTTTCTCCACTATCCATTTCTCCTTTTTTTCCTTTTTATTTTTACCTTTTCCTTTTCAGTTGGCTACCATATGTACCCCCTGGATTTGGTCTGTCCCATTCCATACTACCTGGACCTCACTCAGGAACGTTTGTGTACATTTGCTCTTGCCCTACGCCCCTTTTGCATTTTTTTAAGCTTACCTCAGCGAAATCGTGTTGTACTTGTTCTCTTGTGCATGGATTACTTCACTTAGCATAATATCATCCAGCTCTTCCCTTGAGGCGATGTGCTTATTGCGTTCATCAGTACTTCTTAGTGATGTGTAGTGCTCCAATACATTTATGTACCACGGTTTTTTAATCCATTCGTATGTTGATGGAAATTTGGGTTGTTTCCAACTCTTTGCCTTTGTGAATTGTGGCGCAAGGAACATTAGAGCGCAGCTGTCTGGCCGTGGCTTGTTCCTTGCCTCTCTGGGTGTATGTCCACTAGAGGATTTCTGGGTCGTAAGATAGGTAATTTTCCATCTGCTTTAGAAATCACCAAATGGATTGCCATCGTGGCTGTATATACCTACAGGTTCACCAGCAGTGGATGATAGCTCCTATCTCACCACAGCCCCTCCAACACTTGTTGCTTTCTGATTCTTTGAATTGGGCTTTCTTTGAAGGCATTAGGTGGTACCTCATTGTTGTTTTCATTTGCATTTCTCTTATGGCTAAAGATCGGGAACATTTTCTCATATGTTTGTTGGCCATTCTGATTTTTGCCCCCTGTGAAACTTCTGTTCAGGTCCTTTGCCCACCTCCTCAGTGGGAAATAGGTTTTTCTCTTTTGGGAAGCTAGCAGAATAGTGTAGATTTTAGTAATGAGGCCTTTGTCTGATTTGTCATTGCTAAAGATGTTTTCCCAGTCCGTGGACTGCCTTAGTACCCTCTTGGTGAATTATTTCGATGTACATAGGTGTCTTATCTTCAGTATATACCATTTCTCAATTGGTGACTCCTCTGTATGTATGTCCTTCCCTATTTCTGATAGCCTAAGTATTTCCTGCCCCAAAGTTCTCAGGTGTGTCCTTTTCCCCTCATTGATGGCCCTAATTGTTTAGGATTTTACCTTGAGCTCGGTGGTCTACCTTGAGTTGATCCCTTTGCATGGAGTGAGATAAAGGTCTTACTTCATTTTTCCACAGGTAGATCTCCATTTTTTTCCAGCACCACTTGTAGAAGAGGGCATCTGCTTCCCATTTGATATTTTGGGGGCCCTTATCAAAGATCAGTTGTCTGTATGCTGATGATCTGATTCCTGCGTGTTGTTCTTTTCCATTGGTCTGCGTACCTGTCATTGTATCAATACCATGTGGATTTGACCACCGTGGTTGTATAACATATGCCAAAGTCAGGTAAAGGAAGCCCTCCCACTGTATCCTTCCTTTTGAGGAGTTCTGGGCTAATTCGGGGCTTCTTCTCTCTCCATAAGGAGTTGGTAATCAGGTTTTCCATTTCTTTGAAGAAAGAGGAGGGTAATTTCATTGGGATTTTGCATTAAACTTAGATAGTGCCTTGGCCAAAACTGGCATATTCACTAGGTTGAGACTTCCAATCCATAAGCATGGGCTATCCTTCCATTGGTTGAGTTCACCCTTGCTTTCTTGTAATAGTGTTCTGTAGCTTTCCTCATATAAATATTTTGTTCTTTTAGTCAGGTATAGCCCTAGTTATTTCCATTTGTGCTTTGCTATTGTCAAGGGTACCACCTTTTGGTATCTCCTCTTCTGTGGTCTTATTCGATGTGTATTGCAGTCTGATACACTTCTGTTTGTTGGTGTTGTAACCTGCCACTCTGCGATGTTCCCCTCTCACTTCCTGCACTCCCCTCAGGTGCTTTTGCGATTTTCCATATATAAAATCATATCATCTTCAAACAACGATAGCTTCACCTCTTCCTTCCCCAAGTGAATACCTTTCACGCCATTTGTTTGCCTTACCTTTTGTGTTGGGTGTTTTTCTAGTAACACTTGTTGAAGAGGGCATCAGCTTCTCATTTGATAATTTTGGGGTCCTTATCAACGATCAGTTGTCTCTATGCTGATGATTTCATTTCTAGGTTTTCGTTCTATTCAATCGGTCCGAACATCTGTCATTATAACAGTACCATGTGGTTTTCACCATGGTGGTTCAATCGTAGGTGCTAAAGTCAGGTAAAGCAAGTCCTTCGACTTTATCCTTCTTCTTGAAGAGTTCCCTGAGAATTCTGGCCTTCTTCTCTTTCCATATGAAATTGCTGGTCAGTGTTTTCCAATTCATTGACAAAGGATGTTGGTACATGTAGTAGGGTACCATTACATTTGTCTAGTACCTTGGGCATGACAGAAATCTTTGCTATACTACGTGTTCTGATGTATGACCATGGGATATCCTTCCATTTCTGGAGGTCACTTTGGGGTTTCTTGTAATAGTGATCTGTAGTTCTCCACATTCAAATCGTTTTGGGCTTTTTGGTTAGGTATACCCCTAGGTATTTAAATTTGTCAACGTATCCAGCCCTTAACACATCATCATGGGTTCAGTAGGCACAATTATACAGGGATAATAAGTAAAGACTATAGTCAAGTCATAGAGAATCAGAAGAGACAGAAGATATGTTGAAATAATGGAGTCAAACACATTTCATGGTTGCATGATCATCTCAGCTCCTCTTGGTGGTACAGGCCAGGAGAGAGTGCAGGAGAGATTTACTGATAACCAAGGCTTATATATCTTTGGGGGTATGCATGGCTCTTAATTGCAGGTAGAGACATACATCACAGAAAGGGGTTGTACAATAGCCAATACAATCAATGGGGGGGATATACAATGTGCATAAGCGGAACAGCAAGCAGATGAGCTGGGGTGACGGCATGACAGGAAAGGGTGGAATTAGAGATATACGTGTGACAAGAAGGGTGAACCATTCATTCATGATGGCGGCCTACCTTGGTCACTCTTGAGTGGCCTTGACCTCCCTGGGCTTTCCTACAAGAAAACAATTTACTACTGCCCTTATCAGAAGGAGGTGGGCCCTACTTAGGGTGTGACAGACTGCACAGTCTGATTCCTCTAGATAGCTGATAACCCTTAGGGAGTATAACCTCTGACCTACTTCTGTTCACCTCCAAGTGGATAGTCACTTACCACGTGTAGGAGGCAGCTTAGTTTGCCATATATTTAGGCGAAACAACTTGGGAGAAGTCTTTCTGTTTCCAACTTCAATTTGTGCTGTATTATTGTGAAGGGTACTAAATTGTTTATCTTCTCTTCCATGGACTATGCTGATGGATATAGTAGTTCCATAGCCTGCTGTTTGTTGATCTTGTATGCTTCCACTCTGCCATATTCCTCTCTCACTTCCTGCACTCCCCTTGTGGAGCTTTTGGGTTTTCTGTTTATAAAATTATATCACAAAAAAAAATTATATCACCTGAGAATAAAGATAATTTCACCTCTTTTTCCTCAGATGTATACCACTGATCTCTTTCCTTTCCCTTATGTTGTTAACTAGGAACCCCAGAACGTTGTTAAATAGAAGAGGGTGCAAGGGGCATCCAGTCTGGTTGACATTTTCAGCGCGATTCCTTTGTCTTTTTTCCACTGAATACAAATTTTGGTGTTAACTTTTCATTTGTAGCTTCATATATAGCTTGTTGTAGAGGGCAAATTAGAAGAATTTTTATATTATCTTGAAGAATTTCCCTTCCATTCCGATCTTTGTAATGTGTTAAACAGGAACGGGTGCTGGATGATATTGAATGTTTTTTCTGTGTGTATTGATATTATCATGTGGTTTTATTCCTCTTTCTTACCAATACCCTGAATAAGGCTAATGGACTTGCAGATGTTGAAACCTCCATGCATCCTTGGAATGAATCCCACTTGTTCATGGAGAATTATTCGTTTTATCATATTTTGAATTATATTGACCAGTATTTTGTTAAGGATTTTGAATCAATGTTCATTAGAAAGATCAGAATGTCATTCTCAATCCTTGTGGATCCTTCCCCACTTTAACTATCGGTAATCTGCTAGATTCATAGAGAAAATTTGGGAGTTGGCCATTTGTGTAGGATTGTTGTCAGCTCTTGCCTGAATGCTTGCCAGCATTTTCCTGTGAAGCCATCTGGCCCAGGGGATATTTTAGTTGACATTTTCTTGATAACCTTGTCTATTTTCTCTATTTCTCTGAGTCTGTTGAGTTGCTTGTGGTCCATCTGGGAGGGTATTTGTCCATGTCTTCCAGGATGTTGAATTCATTGGTGTAACGGTACTCATAGTACTATACAATTCAGCTTTAAATATCATTAGAGCCCATTGTAGTTTTCCCTGTTTTATCCCTCAGTGGCGTGACTATTGTTATATGTTCCTTTCTTTCTTTGGTTAGGTTTGCAGTGGCCTACCTATTCTGTTAATCTGTTCAAAGAAACAACTATTTTACTGCATTGATTTGTTTGCATTGTTTTCACGTTTTCCAAGTTATTCACGTCTGCCCTAATTGTTTGTTATTTCGTTTCTTTTGCCATTTGTAGCATTGTCCTGTTAACTCTGTCATCAGGATCAATCACACCACTTAGTACGGTGACACTCTTCCTGACCTGTTGATCCAAAGGCATGAGAAGTCCAAAGTGGCCAGGGGGCATTCTCAGCTGCCACTTCAGTGGAATCCGTGCTGTGTTTCCAGGTGGGAGAGTTCCTTTCTTCAGGACCAGGACCTCCAGGCCTGAGGAACACAGGGTTGTTGGGACAGGAAGCAAACATGCTTCAAGGGGATCACTAGGAGTAATAGTGAGTGGTGCCACTCCAGCTTCCACCCCTTGGTTCCTGGACCCATGAATTCTGGCTCTTGGAGACACAGCACCATATATTGGCCGCTGGTTTAGAGCGTATACAGCTTCCTGGAGATCAGGAAGCCCCGCAAGTTGTTGCCACCTACTTGGCGTCGTAATTGCGTCTTTAGGAGCCCATTCCATCGTTCCATCAAGCTGGCAGCTTCAGGATGATGAGGAACATGATACGGCCAGTGGATTCCATGGGAATGGGCCCATTGCCACACTGTATTTGCTGTGAAGTGAGCTCCTTGATCTGAAGCAAAGCTATGTGGGATGCCATGCCGGTGCATGAGGCATTCTTTGAGTCCACAAATAGTAGTTTTGGCAGAAGCATCACGTGCAGGGAAGGCAAATCCATATCCAGAGTAGGTGTCTATTCCAGTAAGAACAAAACGCTGTCCCCTCCATGATGGAAGTGGTCCTATGGAATCAACCTGCCACCTACTTGCTGGTTGATCTCCCCGAGGAATTGTCCCATCTCTTGAACGTAATATTGGTTTCTGTTGCTGGCAAATGGACACTCAGCAGTGGCAGTGGCCAAGTCAGCCTTGGTGAGTGGAAGTCCATGTTGCTGTGCCCATGCATAACCTCTATCCCTGCCGCCATGTGCACTTTGTTCATGTGCCCATTGGGCGATAACAGGGGTGGCAGAGGAAAGAGGAGGACCAGTCTCCACAGCGTGTGTCATCTTATCCACTTGATTATTAAAGTCCTCCTCTTCAGAGGTAATCCTTTGGTGAGCATTCACGTGAGATACAATTAACTTTACTTTCTTGGCCCATTCAGAGAAGTCTATCCACATACCTCCTTGTCACCAATTTTCCAATCATGGTCCTTCCAATTCCCTGACCATTCAGCCAAGCCATTAGCCACTGCCCATGAATCAGTATATAATCTCACATCTGGTCATTTTTCCTTATATGCAAACTGAACGGCCAGGTGCACTGCTCGAAGTTCTGCCCATTGGGAAGATATCCCTTCACCACTGTCCTTTACGGAGATCCCAGAAAAGGGCTGTAGTGCTGCTGCTGTCCACTTATGAGTGGCACCTGCATATCGTGCAGAGCCGACCGTAAACCAAGCATGACTTTTTTGGTCTTCACTTAAAGTATGGTAAGGAACTCCCCAGGAGGCCATAGGTGCAGACTGGGAGAACGGAGGCAATGTAACAGGAGTGGAGACTGTTGGCATTTGGGCCACTTCTTCTTGCAGCTTACTTGTTCCTTCAGGTCCTGCTTTGGCCCGATCTCGTATATACCACTTCCATTTAACAAGGGAGTGTTGCTGCGCACATCCAACTTTATGATTACGTGGGTCAGACAATAGCCACTTCATGATAGGTAATTCAGGCCTCATGGTGACTTGGTGGCCCATGGTGAGGCCTTCAGTCTCCAGCCAGGCCCAGTAACAGGCCAACAGCTGTTTTTCAAAGGGGGAGTAGTTGCTTGCAGAGGATGGCAAGACTTTACTCCAAAATCCCAATGGTCTATCTACGCTGTGATTCACGAATAAGGGTCTGCCAAAGACTGCACACTGCATCTTGATCTACAACTGACACCTCTAGCACCATTGGGTCAGCTGGATCATATGGTCCCAGTGGCAAAGCAGCTTGCACGGCAGCCTGCACTTGTTGAAGAGCCTTTTCTTGTTCTGGGCCCCACTCAAAAATGGAGGCTTTTCGTGTCACTTGATAAATAGGTCGAAGTAGAACACCCAAGTGAGGAATATGTTGCCTCCAAAATCCGAAGAGGCCCACTAGGCGTTGTGCCTCTTTTTTAGTCGTTGGGGGAGCTAAATGTAATAGCTTATCCTTCACTTTAGTAGGAATATCTCGACATGCCCCACACCACTGGACCCCTAGAAATTGTACTGATGTGGAGGGTACCTGAATCTTTGTTGGGTTAATTTCCCAACCCCTTGTACGCAGATATTGTACCAATGAATTTAGAGTCTTTGATACATCCTCCTGAGTGCGTCCAATCAGCATAATGTCATCAATATAATGGACCAGTGTGACATGCTGTGGAATAGACAGGTGGTCAAGGTCCCTTCGGACTAAATTATGGCACAGGGCAGAAGAGTTGATGTACTCCTGGGGGAGAGTTGTGAAAGTATATTGTTGCCCTTGCCAGGTGAAGGCAAACTGCTTCTGGTGGGCCTTTGAGACTGGTATGGAGAAGAAGGCATTAGCCAGATCAATAGCTGCATACCATGTACCAGGAGAAGTATTAATTTGCTCAAGCAATGTAATCACATCTGGGCCAGCAGCTGCAATTGGAGCTGACGATAATCCACTGTCATTCTCCAGGATCCATCTGTCTTCGTTACAGGCCAAATTGGTGAATTAAATGGGGGAGGTAGTAGGAATCACCACCCCTGCATCTTTCAAGTCTTTGATGGTGGCACTGATCTCTGCAATCCCTCCAGGCATGCGGTATTGCTCTTGGTTTACTCTTTTCCTAGGTAATGGCAATTCTAATGGTGTCCACTTGGCCTTTCCTACCATGATAGCCCTTATTCCACATTTTAGGGATCCGATATGGGGGTTCTGCCAGTTACTAAGTATGTCTATTCCAATGATGCATTCTGGAACTGGGGAAATAACCACAGGATGGGTCCCAGGGCCCACTGGACCCACAGTGAGGCGTACTTGAGCTAAAACTCCATTGATAGCTTGACCTCCATAAGCCCCCACTCTGATTGGTGGGCCTTTGAAACATTTTGGGTCTCCTGGAATTAGTGTCAGTTCTGAGCCGGTGTCTAGTAATCCCCGAAAAGTTTGATTATTTCCTTTCTCCCAATGAACAGTCACTGTTGTGAAAGGCCGCAGGTCCCTTTGGGGAAGGCTAGAAGGAAGACTAACAGTATAAACCTTCAGTGATGTAGCAGGATCCTCCTTACAAGGGACCCGGCCTCCCCTTCATTCAAGGGGTTGTGGGTCTGTAAACTGGCTCAGGTCTGGGAATTGATTGAGCGATCGTGACTGTCTATTCTGCTGTTCACCTGATCTACCATTCTTTTGCCTGTACAGATCACGTAAATATTTAGTAGGCTTCCCATCTATTTCATTCCTAGGGACACTGCGGCTAAGTAGCCAATGCCATAATTCCACACGAGACAGGTTGCTTTGATTGTTATTGAAAACTCGTTGTCTATTAGAACCACGCCCACCCTGTCTCCGTGGATCCAGTGCTGACACCTGCCCTCTACCATCACGGGGACCAATCAGCCCCATTGTGGGCAAATGTCGGAGTTCGCTTCGGGCAGTGGCCACTGTTAATCCTGGTGCACATAGAATAGCAATTACAGGAGTCTTAAGAGATGCTGGGGCCCACTTCACAAACTTGTTCCTTATGGTTATGGTAAAGGGTATGTCTTCAGGTCACCCCCTTTTTGGATCTATGGGAATATCTTGATAGATCCATTCTAACATACCAATTTCTCTAAGCTTTTGGATGCCTTCCTCTACAGTGTACCAAGGCAGGTCAGGGTCTTCAAGTTGGTCTAATCTAGGCCATCTGGCAGTCCATGCTTCATTGAACTAACCACATAAAGACTTAGATCCTTTTTTAGCCTGTCTCGCAGAGACATTGAAAGAAGAGTCTGTGCTTAGGGGTCCCATATCCAGAAACTCAGACTGGTCTAATATTACATTTCGTGCACCAGTATCCCACACCCTGAGTAACCATTCCCAGGGGTATTCTCCAGGCTTTTGCTTGTACGTATTTGAGAACTCAAGCAGGTCTTTATGTGTGTAGCGCACTTCTTCTTGGATAATCTTCTCAACCTCACCTTTAGGAGGTTTCTGAGACTTCATTTTAGTGACAGGTCTAGTGGAAATAATGGGTGCTGAGGGTGTTTCCTGGGTGCTCTCAGCAATACCTTGCGAGGCATCTTCCTCAGGTAATGCTACTGATGCAGCCCCACCTGGCCTATCAACTTGAATCGTTTGGCTAATCTGCTCAGGTGTTTCTAAGGGCTCAATATCCTCTACTTCCGGATCATCAGCCCCTATGTTCCCATCCCATGTTTCAGGGTCCCAACTTTTCCCAATGAATGCCCTTACTTTGGTTTCAGACACTACTCTAGATCTGCAATTCAGCTGCTGTTCTCATTCAGCCACTCGTATAATGAGACTCTGGACCTGGTTCTCAGCAATGTCAGCTCTTTTACTAGAGGAGAGAAGGCTCTCCTTTGTAGCACAGATGGAAGTTTTCAAATCTGTTAGTCTGCATGTGAGGCGTGCTTTTGAGGCTCTGAGATCATCCCTCTCCTTAATAACACTTTCCATCGTATGAAGGACCAGCCAACCAGCTTCGCTATACTTGTCATTTTCACAAAACTCCTGGAAAATATCAAATATACGATTGCCAAGAGCATCTCCTTTATCCAGCATGTCATCTACTTTAGGTGCTACTTTAATATTATCTTTGCTATTTCAGACCATGGATTAGTACGGGTAGTAGACGTATCCCTGTCAAGACTAAATAGGTTGGAAAACCAATTTAAGAAATCCATATTTGGTGCCAAAGGGACCAGGTATAAGGCATCATGCAAAAAAAAAAGAATATGTGTGCGTGTGTGTATATATATATATATATATACCATAATGAATGAAGGGGGAAGTGCAGAGTGGAGACCCAAGGCCCAAGCGTCGGCCACTGGAGATCCCCTCAGAGAGGGGTTTAGGAGAGGAGATGGGTCAGTCAGGGTGCGAGGTAGTGCCGATGAAGAGCAAAGCTTTCCCCCAGATTCTGGATGCTTCCTCCCCCCAACTACCATGATCCGAATTCTACCTTAGAGGGCTGGATAGGGCAGAGGTTGTACATTGGTAATATGAGGGCTGGAGGCACAGGAAATCCAGGGTGGATGATATCTTCTGGACCAAGGGTGTGAGGGATGATGCTGGGAGAGTATAGGGTGAGTGGGTTGGAAGGGGGAACTGATTACAAGGATCCACATGTGACCTCCTCCCTGGGAGAGGGACGGCAGAAAATGTGGGAAGGGAGACTTGGGATAGAGCAAGATATGACAAAATAACGATGTATAAATTACAAAGGGCACATGAGGGAGGGGGGAAAGGGGAGGGAGGAGGAAAAAAAAGGACCTGATGCAAAGGGCCTAAGTGGAGAGCAAATGCTTTGAGAATGATTGGGGCGGGGAATGTATGCATGTGCTTTATACAATTGATGTATGTATATGTATGGATTGTGATAAGAGTTGTATGAGTCCCTAATAAAATGTAAAAAAAGAAAAGGAAAAAAAAGAAAGAAAAGAAAATGATTAGGGCAAAGAATGTACAGATGTGCTTTACACAATTGATGTATGTATATGTATGGACTGTGGTAAGAGTTGTATGAGCCCCTAATAAAACGTTTAAAAGAAAAAAGAGAAATCCATATTTGTCAAACTGGCTGCAGCGCCAGGCCAGGCGCAGGGGCGGCGGAGGCAGTGGCGAGGGCGGCGTGAGAGCGAGGCTCTGGCCCTGCGCAGGCCCAGGCCAGCGGCGGCTAGGAGGGCGAGGCATGCTGACCTGCAGGCCGCGAGCGGCGGCAGCGGCGGCAAGGGGCGCAGGGGTTCCTGGGAGGCGCAGCGTCAGGCCCTGGCGCGCGCCCGCCGCCCCTTCCCCGCGCCGCGGCCGCCCGGGCAACTTGTGGCCAAAGTTTGGCCCCAGCCTCAGGAGTGCGCGGGGCGGGCCGCGAAGTTGGCTGTGGCCCCCGCCGCGGCTCGGGCCGGCCCATGGCCCGCGCGCCCCCGCCGGAGCCCCTGGGCGGCCGGGCTCCTGCCCCCGGGGCCCCCGGGCCTCAACGCCAGTGCGCCTCCCCCGGCCCCGGGCCCGCGCACGCGTGGGAAAGTTGGCCTGGAACCGGCCCGACCAGTTCCGCCGGCGCGCACACCGGCCGCAGAAGTTGGTGCTGCAAAACTTTTTTGGGGGGTTCCGCGGGAGCCCCCGTGCGTCGGGACCGGATGCGCGCCGGCTAGCGACCCCTGCGCCGAGAGAGGTACCCCCAGAGCGACGCGCAGCGGGGGCGCCCCGGACCCGCGGCCCGGGGGCTATGGCCATGGTGGCCGGAGGCTGGGGCGGCCCCGGCGGCGGTGGAGACGCGAATGGCGTGGACAAGGTGGGTGGCTACCCGCCCGCCACCGAGGACTCGGCCTCGCCCCCGGGCGCCGCCAGCGACGCCGAGCAGGGCGACGAGGAGCGGCAGGGGCTGCAGGTGGACTGTGTGGTGTGCGGGGACAAGGCGAGCGCAAGCACTAGGGCGTCCTCACCTGCCAGGGCTGCAAGAGCATCTTCAAGCGGAGCATACTCCTCAACCTCAGCTACAGCTGCAGGTCCAACCGTGACTGCCACATTGACCAGCACCACCGGAACCAGTGTCAGTACTGTTGCCTCAAGAAGTGTTCCGGTCGGCATGCGCAAAGAGGCCGTGCAGCGGGGCCGCAGCCCCCACTCGCCGCCAGGTCCTGGCGCCGCGTCTCTGGCAGCCCCCCCCCCGGGCTTGGCGCTGGCGGAGGCGGTGGGCGGAGACCTCTTCCATGGCCAGCCAGCGTGGGAGCTGATCACACAGCTGCTGCGCGCCAAGCCCTACCTGGCGGTGGCCGGCCACTTTGGCATGGGCGCGGCGAGCGCCTTCGGCCCGGGCGGCGCGGGCGCGGTGCTGGGCATCGATAACGTGTGTGGAGCTGGCGGCGCGGCTGCTCTTCAGCACCGTGGAGTGGGCGCGCCACGCGCCCTTCTTCCCCGAGCTGCCCGTGGCCGACCAGGTGGCCCTGCTGCGGCTCAGCTGGAGCGAGCTGTTCCTGCTGAACGCGGCGGAGGCCACCCTGACCCTGCACACTGCGCCTCTGCTGGCCGCAGCCGGGCTACACACCGCTCCGTTGGCCGCCGAGCGGGCGGTGGCCTTCATGGACCAGGTGCGCGCCTTCCAGGAGCAAGTGGACAAGCTGGGCCGCCTGCAGGTGGACTCGGCGGAGTATGGCTGCCTCAAGGCCATCGCGCTCTTTACTCTTGATGCCTGTGGCCTCTCAGACCCAGCACACGTGGAGAGGCTGCAGGAGAAGGCGTAGGTGGCCCTGACCGAGTACATGCTGACCCAGTACCCAGCCCAGCCCCAGTGCTTCGGCCGCCTGCTGCTGCGTCTGCCTGCCCTGCGCGCCGTCCCAGCCTCACTCATCTCTCAGCTGTTCTTCATGCGCCTGGTGGGCAAGACACCCGTTGAGACGCTGATCCGAGACATGCTGCTCTCGGGGAGTACTTTCAACTGGCTTTAGGGCTCCGGCCAGTGACCGACCTCCAGCGACACAGATGCTCGGGGTCCCCAGGCCAAGGATAGGGACAGCCTCCCCAAGTGGCTAACCAGAACCATGACTAGGGTGAAAGATCATTATGTAATATGCAGTAGCCCTTAGTGACCCTGGTTACAATTTGACTCGGAGGCTACTGGACTTCAGAGCCTTACAAGCCTGGAAGGTTTATTTCAGGCACAGCAAGCATATGCCTCGGCGGTGCTGACTTGCGTTCTGCACCTGGATAGGCACCTGAAGTCATTTGGAGAGGATGTCTATGTAAGTTGGTTTTACATAAATTTCTGTGCTGGATTCCTTGTGCTTGTGGATTTTCTTGTCCTTCTTGGTTTGCTGTTATTTTACTACTGAGTTGGCTTTTGTGGTTTTCTTCATTTTGATGAGGTTTCTTTCCTATTTCTTACGACATTCCCTTGATAGTTATTTTCTTATCTAGTGTAAGATGGTCATGTTTCTCTTGTGTACTGCTTGCCTTCCTCTCCATACAGTTTCTTTGCATGTACTTTTCTCCCCCTATTTGCTTCATGTTTGTCTCCATTGCAGATTGATATTTGTAGCTCTCTCTTTTCAGTCTTGTGTCATATTTGCAGAACTGCTTCACCTTGGTTACTGTCTGGTGGGGACTGCCTTGCTCATTGATCTCAGGTTTATGTTTGCTCTTCCTTGTGATTCTCCATCCATAGAATAGCCTTCGTATTTTTTTATAACTCATTCCGCTGCTTTGGATTTCTGGAATTCTCCTTGACTGAAAATGCCCTTATTTCTTCTTCATATTTTGCTGGATTTAAGATCCTTGCTTGGCAGTTATTTCTTTTAAAGTTTCATATATGTTGTCACGTTGCCTTATGCCTGCAGAGGTTTGTTGAAGGAAAACAAACAAACAGAAAACCACACTCAGCTTAATTGTTTGCTTTCCCTTTGCAGACCCCCTGCTGGGGCTGCTTCCATAAATGTGCTCCTTACAGTTCTGCTCACAGGCGTGCCCTCATGGCTCTCAGATTTTGCGTCCATGGCTTTATTCTGAGAAGTCCACTCTCCCATGCCATTTTCCCTGAGCCTTTGGATCCCTCTCCTAGGGAATGCTACTGTAGGTCTGATACGTCTGCTTGACTTACTGTAGATGGCCAACCAATGAATGACTACATCAACCCCGCAAGCTCCAATACTGGACAGAGAATCTGTGCTGAGTGGGCCATATCAATAAACTGAGACTTATCAGAGTTTATGTTCCTTGTACAATAATCGCACAACCTTTATAACGATCCTGACACATAGTCTGAAGGTTTCTGTCTGCACAAGTTAAGGAATTCTAGAATATTTTTGGGGGGTAGAGCATAGCTGTTCCTGGCCCAACACCTGGGCTTCACTTTGGGAACTTGCTATGAGTTAAGTCTAGGTAGAGGTCTGGAGGCCATAAACCGTGGGAGGTGTTTCCTGGGCCCATGCAGCGGTGTCTTGCTCCAGATACAGCCTAAGCACCATTATCGGCACACATCCCAAACTCAGTCATTTGGACGCATGGGGACCCTACAGGACAGAGTAGACCTGCTCCTGTGGGTTCTGAGACTGTAATTCTTCATGAGAGAAGAAAACCTGGTCTTTTGTTAGGGGAGCTGCCCTTGGTTTGACCTTTCTGCTCTTGTGTTTTGTAGCACAGAGGATGATCACTGTGCCATCAGGGCCAGGGATGAAAACACCTTCTTGGTTCGTAGTGATAGATTTCTCAAAACTTACCGAGAGATGTGGGGTATGTACAGTAGCTTTAGGGCTTGCATCAGACATCAGAACCAATTTAGACAACTCATCTTTTCTCATTCTGTTTCTTTAGAACCTCTCCTGGTCCCGTCAAGTCAACTCTGATGCGGAACAACCCTCTACAACAGGGTAAGCTTCCCCTCTGTGTTCCAGAGACGGTAATTCATTATTGCATTAAAATGTTTCTTCCTTTTGCTGTGGTGTAACACGTGGTTTTGAACTGTTGACCTTGACCTTAGCAGCCAATGCATAAGCGCTATGCCACCAGGGTTCTCTAGAGAAGCAAGACCAAGGATACTTGTATGATACATGTATGGACAAATAGAGATTTATATCCACAATTGCCTAAACAGCTATAGAAGCAGGTAAGTCCAGTTTGGTTCAAGTTCATCGGTCATATATAAGCGGGAGACTTCTCCTGTCTCATAGAGCTACGGGAACTGATGGACATGAAAGAGGAAGATGCAGGAAGAGGGTCTCGGGTGGGGAAGGCAGCGCTGCATGAATCTGAGGTGGGATGAATCAATACAAGTTGACATTCCACTGATGGTTAGTGTGATCAGTAGATGACCTAACAGGAAATTGACAAACCAGATGTAGAATCCAGAAGTGGACAAAGGGAAATGGGCAAGACAAAGCACGCTTCTGCACAGGATTCCTCTTATAATAGAGACGACAACCCAGAAGAGGGCTCATGGGACTTACACCTGATCGATAAGTTGGACTCTAACTCTATTTTCACACAAACAGGTCCAGCTGACAGAAATTCTAATGATCACAGATGAGAAAGAGAACGTTCAAATGTGGTGCACAAAAGGAAAATTAGGACCGCCTCATTCCTCATAAGACACGATGCTTTCTCATTGTCTTTTCCGATAAGAGCAGAACTTTGTGTATCAGCAATTGACGCCGTCTGGCACTTCTGAGTGATGTAACTCTCTCTATATATGTATCTGATGAATCCACAACTGATGAAAGAGTAGATAGTTGATGGTCCTATGACATTCACATTCAACATCAGAAACCAGCAAGGCACTGTGATCTTGTAACTTGGTTTAGTAGGGAAGCACAAAGAGCTTATGTTTGGGTATAAGATCCCATTTGGAATCTTTACTAGCAAGTTAATTGGATTGACCTTATTACTCTGTGTGTAGATCTATTCACACAAACACTGCGAAAGCACCTTCTTTTGTTGACCCTCCGATTCTTCTTTCATTCGTTAAGCACAACTTAACTGCTCAAATGTTCCTGAAATTAGAATTTTATTGAAGAGTATTATTTTTCGTTTTTCTCTCAGCTCTGCCAATAGTGGTGGGTGGGTCAACAAGAAGAAAGTCCATTCGTGCTACAACTCCAGAAATATCTGGTGATTAGAGCTAACTGCATACCTCTGAAATCAGAGGTAAATACTGGTTCTGAAACTTGAGGACATAAACAAGGCTCCTTCTACCAGGAAAGAAAAGAACACACTGCCATCCCGGAAGAGATTGTGGAAATTGTAACGTTGTAGCAGAAGCTTACAATAATAAAATGAAACATGATAGTAAAACAAACTCCACTGGAAGGAAAAAAGCCAAAAGAAGATGAAAATTGATTAAATAAACCAAAATTATTAGAGGAACAATCTACTACGTCCATTTTATTTATTATTTTTAGTAGGTTCGTTTTCCTTCATTTCCTTGAATGAGAGTTTTAGACAGGAAAGTCACAGGCAATATAGTTCAATGCAAAGCAGAAGAATTGTAAGCAAAAACTTTAAATTAGTAGAGATGACCAACAATTCAGTTGTAGTAAGAAGCTATTACCATCCATCCCTAGGAGGTAATGACAATGCTATGTGGTGATGTTACTTAAGCCCAGGGGCTGGAAGCCCATATCCAGTGTTGAAATCATGGGGTCAGAACTGGAAGCATAGCGCTGTTTACCACTAGCAGTCTACACAAACAAACAAACAAACAAACAAACCAAAACATCCACAATGAAACTTGTTGAATTGAACTAGAACTCTAAGAGACTATATGAGAAAGACCAACAGTAAAAAAAACTTGATCAGAACAAACTGTGGGTAGCACCGTGAAGAACGGGAATTCCAGAACACTTCCCTGTGCTCGTGCACAACCTGTGCCTGGTTCAAGAGGAAGTCACGAGAGAGAACAAGGGCACACTGTGTGCTTTAACATCATCAAAGGTTTGTGTCAGGCCTGCATCCTCTAACCCTACTTACTCAGTCTGTATGCTGAGCAAGCACTCAGAGAGGCTAGATTACCTGAATAAGCCTGCACATCAGGACTGGAGGAATCTTTATTAATACCCTGTGCTATGCAGGTGACAACCTTGTTTGGCGAAAGTGAGGGGGATTCAAACATTTGCTGATAAAGTTCAAGGGCAGAAGCCTTCAGCATGGGTTACAACTCAATGAAAGGAAAACGTAAATCTTCATAACTGGACCAATATGTAGCAGGGGATAAATGGAATAAAATGTGAAGTTGGTAAGGATTTCATCTTGCTTGGATCCATAATCAATACTCATGGAAGCAGCCGTCAAGTGACCAAGCTACACTTTGTTTTGGGTCAATCTCTACAACCCCTGTTTAAAGCATTGAGAAGCAAGGATTATACTCTGAGGACTAAGTTGGGCTTGACCTAAACCAAGGTCTTCCCAATGGTCTACTCTGCATGTGAAAATTGCACATTGAAAATGGAAGACCAAAGAAAATCCAACGCACTTGAACCGCGGTGTTGGAGAAGATTATTGAAAGTATATGGACTGCCAGAAGAACGAACAGACCAATCCTGGAAGAAGGACGGCCAGAATGCTCCTTAGAGGCAAGGATGGTGAGTCTTTGTCAAACCGAGGAAGGCCGTAGACGAGATTGCGAGATTGATTGACAGTGACTGTGTCACTGCGAACTCCACCCTACGAACAAGTGGGAGGATGGCACAGGAAGGACCAGGTGGTGTGTTTCCTTCTGGGGAGCTGGGAGTAGGAATGACTTGATGGCCCCTGACAGCAACATCAACTACAGAACAATCTCTCAAACAAGATATTGAAGAAAAGTATAGGTTCATTTATGTAACCTTCAAAATCGGACCAAAATTCAACATCAGAGAGGCATCCATCTACACTCAGTGATTATTAGAAATGGCAGGATAGTGCCTCACTCCAGTGGAGAGAGATGAGGTGAGTGGTTTCAGGAATATTTAAATAAGAACAAATTTTCAAAACAGTTCTTATATATTTTGTTTCCCCTAAGCAAATAACACAAGACAATATTAATTTTATACCAATATGAAAAAAATAAAATACAAGCTCACAGCCTACATATGTAGAGAAATAATTGAAAACATTGACCAGCTTTAGAACAGGGGACTGGAAGTATGTGTGATTAAGAAGGAAAATGCTGATCTTTCTTTGAAGTTTTCTGTTGTCTATGACTTTATTAAATCTCTTCAAATTTCTTTGGAAAAAATTAACAAGCCCAAATAGTTTATAAATAATTCTTCACTGTAGATTCTTGAGTCACTGCTACAGTTCAAAGTGCATGTCCAATTCTCATTTTTCTAAATCGACTAACTTTGTATTTAATTTTTAATGTGTTTCCATTTTAAGATTATTTCTTTATCTTTTAATTTTAGTATTTTAACATTGTATTAACATATAACTCATACATCACACACATTAGTGATTCAAACATCAAGAATTGTGCGATCTTTGCCACAATCCACGTTGGAGTATTTTCAACATTCTTGCATCCATCAGTACTAGCATCCCCTGTCCCCCTGTGTCTTCTAGTGTAGTCAGAGAAACCGATTGAGCTATATGTTTACCTATCCAGAATTTCTGATAAAAATCATACAAAATGGGAAAATATAGCAACCATAAAATAGAACAGAACAGTCTCCTTGCAAAAGTAATTAAAAACTAGGACAGGTTAAAAATGGGTCAAAAGCAAGGATCAACCTTGAAGCCCCTCCCAGGGAGACAAAGAACAGAAAAGTGGGTGAGGGGCGATGGAGGACGATATAAGATTTGGACAAAATGATCTGTAATTTATCAAGGGCTCATGAAGGAGATTCCCAGGGGAAGTGGGGGGAAGAAATGGGGAGCGGATATCAGGGGCTCAAGTGGGAAGAGACTTGAAAATGATGATGGCATTTTTAGGTGCAAATGTGCCTGACACACTGGAGAAATGTATGGATTGTGATAAGAGATTTAAGAGCCCCAATAAAAGTATTAAAAAATGGATCAAGGGGGGAAAATGTTAATATCTAAAATAATTAAAAGCAATCTGCAGCAGGGGTCAGAAAACTCTAACTTATAAGTTCTATGCAGCTCCTTCAGCAAGGATATGTGACTATGATGTAAAATTGAAAATGAAGATAACACCATGATACTTTCATTTATAGTATTACTTAAAATTTTCCTTATTTATAAATATATTTTATAGCTCTTGAATAATTTTTAAATTATTGTTATGTACCACGATGGCTAATGAATATAAAAAAATTTGTTGACCCCTTATCTCAGTGATTCACTTTCCAATTCACCCTGTCTGTGGACCAGATTGTTTACACGGGTATTCAATCAACTGAGGGAATTAACTAGAGGCTCAACGCACAGAAGGTCTACGCAAACGGAGGGGGCTTTCACTGTCATCCTTAGCCTTCTGCTAACCAGGTTTTCAGAATTTAAACTCTAATATAATTCCCTCCTCTAATCTTAGAGTCTACTATTCCAAATCCTTGGATCACACGACTACTTTGGCACTTCACCTAGATGGTTGCTTGTTAAGACAAGTTGTTAAGACACTACATGCTAGATGCTATTGTTGCTGATCACAGGGCACTATCTGATTTCTTCCCCCACACTTTTCTCTAGCACCCAGCTCTTCAGTGATCACTTCATGAGTTTAAGTATGGAGCCACAGTGTAATAACAGTTCTTCGATAAGGGTTTATGGTTAATGCCATATGGAGTAACGGAGACTGAGTGTTTACAGGAGCTGAGACCACCAAACCTTTCTCCTTTTGAAAGGTCTATGGACATAAATTGACACACGTTTTCTTAACTGCCATCCTGGCCACAACTGACTGAGCCCAGGCTTGGCATAATCTGACGTACAGGTTGCTCTTGTCAATTTCTGTGGAGGTGATTCCAACTCATGGCAACTCACATGTGGAGCATAACTGGTCTGGGGTTTTCAAAAGTCTGTTCTTTCAAGACCAAGTCACCAAGTCTGTCTTTGGAGGCTCTCTCCCCAACCTTGTGGCTACGAGGTAGATCATTTGTGCCACTCAGCCACCAAATCTGTAAGTTGGCCAGAAACCCTTCATCAATTCCTTGTGATAGAGAACTGGTTGACTTCAGGCAGCAATGCTGAAGCACAATAATGCGTGAGAGAGGGATGGCTCTGAACCAGCAAAAGCCAAGGTAAAGAAGAGACTGCAGGTGTAGCCCACCAAAGGCTGAGCCCTCTTCCCCACTTGAAACATATTTCCTTTATTATATGTAAATTTGCCTCCCAAAAGTGTTTTTTCTTAAAATCAGCACACTGTTGGGTGCTGATCAGTTCAAACATTTTCTCTAACAGAACAAACAAATGATACACAATTGGTGGCAAGTTGGGTTGCAGTTGCAATGGGGCCCCCAGAGTCCTGAAGGTTAGAGGAACCAAAGAGCTGCAATGCAAATTCTCATGACTGAAAACCAACATCACCGCCATTGAGGTGATTCACCTGCTGGCAATCCGACAGGACAAGGTAGAATGGCCCCTGGGTTCCTGAAGCTGACTCTTCACAGCAGGCCGTAGCCTTCTCCTTCTCCCAGCTAACAGGATGATTGTCACAGGACCAAAGGGGTTTTGTAAAACAAGAATACGAATGAAACGAGAACAAGGCTGGACATACAATATTATTAATAAATCAAGAGATTTTCATATGAAAGTGCAGCACAGAGCTGGAACCAGAGGCCAGAGAGGCACGTGGCTGTTGACAGTAGCATCTGAATGCTTAATAAATTCTAATTACTTAGAGAAATAGACATTAATATTTCTCAGATGAAACGTTAAAATAGCCAAGTCCCTCACGAGGCTCTTGCTTCACTTTCATATAACACACCCCTTGTCCATGATTTTATGAGCTTTTTCTCTCCACCTTCACATCCAAGTTTAACCACACACACAAAAAAAATGCCTGCAACTTTAGTGTACTTGACTGGTTTTAGAAGCAAATAACGAAAACAACTTTGACCATGTAATAATCTTTTCAGGTTAACTTTTCTCAATGCTTTTGAATTTAAATGAATTTTCAGCTCGTTATTTTTATGATGTGAGGCTTTATAGAAATGAGCTAATAGGAATGCCCAGTAACCAACAAGGGCTCTTATTTAAGATAAACTCATGACACAGTGGCCTATGCATTGGGCTGATAACCACAGCTTAGAGGTTCAACCTCACCAGCCAATCCACGGCAGAAAGATGAGGCTCTCTTCCTGTAAAGATACAGTCTCAGAAACCTTAAGGAGCAGCACTACTCTGTCCTCAAGGGTTAGTATGGTCAGGAATGAACTTGATGGCAGTGAGTTGTGGGGCAACTAAGAGCCAAAGGGCCTTTATCTTCCTGAATGCAAAAGCAGGGGAGAGAGAGAGGCAATTCAGTGGGTCAGAAAGCCTCCTGCTTAGGCGCTTTGAAGTCTGTGGCTTGAATACAATCTTCTCCACTAACTATCTCTACAAAGGCTCACCAATTTCTGGGTTAAAAGAGTAACGGAGGCAGCCTCCAAACCTAAAATTATCTGACTCCAGGGTCCATGTTTCTTTCTTTCTTTTAATATTTTTCAAAATAAATTAAGTGGAGATTTACATTTCAGATCATCCAATTGGTACATAACAACTTAAACTACTTACCAAAACACTCAGTAGCTTGCCCTGCTGTCCTCATTTGATTTCTCCCCTCCCTCTTATGGAATGCTATCTTCCACTTCACCCAAGGGAACTCTTTTCTACCCCATGTTGTTTCTTTACTCCTTGAATTAAAAAAATACTTTTATTGGGGGCTCTTGCATCTCATCACAATCCACGATTCATCCAGTGGGTCAAGCACATTTGCACATATACCGCCATCACCATTTTCAAAGCAATCTCTTCCCACTTGTGCCCTTGATATCAGGTCCCAATTTCTTCCTCCTCCTTCCTTCCCTCACAAATCATTGATAAGAGATATAGATTATTATTTTCATATCTTATATCATCTGATGTCAGTCACCACCCACTTTTCTGTGGTGCGTCCCACATGGAGGGGATTATAGGTTGATCCTTGTGATCAATTCCCCTCTTCTCCCCGCCACCCTCCCCTAGTCCTCCTAGTATCTCTACTCTCATTATTGGCCCTGAGGGGTTATCTATCCTACATTCTCTGTGTTGTGAGTTCTTATCTGTAGCCGTGTGCATGCTCTGGTCTAATCCGATTTTTGAGGTAGAATTGAGGTCATGATAGTGGGGGGAAGGAAGAACAAAGAATGAGAGAGAAATCCTGTGTTTCATCAGTGCCATACTGCACCCATACTGCCTCATCTTTTCCCTGTGACCCCTCTGTGAGAGTGTGTCCAATTGTCTACCTCCGGCCATTCACATTGGGTAGGATTTTGTTCTGGGGCTTAGCTGCCTGATACTTGATCCCATCAATAATTCATGATCATACAGGCTGGTGTGCTTCTTCCATGTGAGCTTCGTTGCTTCTTAGCTAGATGGCCATTATTTACCTTCAAGCCTTTAAGACCCCAGACACTATATCTTTTGATAGCCAGTCACCGTGTTTCATTTTTCCTTCTCATCTGCTTAGTAACCATCAAAGTCGATTCCTTGGGTATGAACGCCTTTGTCTTTTGTAACAGCCAGGGTCCATGTTTTAACCACCCTGCTCATTGCCTCTCATAAACGGACACGTGTCTGAGGAAGGACAAACAAAAAAATTCGTTGTGGCATTTGCTCTGAGAAGGAAAGTGGGTGTCCGAAGGCAAACCACCTACCCGGACCACTGTGCTTTTACTACTCAATACTGAGAACCTAAGTGAAAAGGAGATCAAGAATGTGATCAATGTAAACCCGACCAAGGAGAACACCTCCAAGATATATTGTTACTGTGGAGCAAAAACAGACAAACACGAGGTGAACAATAGTGTGCAGAGCACGTTCCTGTTTGGTTTGTTATTATTATTTTAAAGAAAGGATTCTAAGACAATGTTATCTCTTGGAGGGAACAGGGTACCTGACATGTTAGAAGTTGCTTTCCAGGATATGCTCCTGTATTGCCTGGAATTGTTCCTTTAAATTTTTAGTTTTCAAATTATATGATGGATCTTCCTAATAATAAAACAATTTTAAAGAACAAATAAGTCCCGAATTCTTCTCCTTTGTAGCCCTGATCAACGACCCCTCATCTCTCAGAGACTCAGTGTCTTCACCTGTGAAACGGGAGCAACACTGCTTCTTGTAAGATCGCTGTGAGAATAAGCGAGACCCCATGTACGAAGCGTCGGCCCCACGAAGAGGTTCCCTATGTCACTGAAATCTCATTCAACTTCATTAAAACAGCAAACAATTTCAGAAAGAACCAGGAAGACACTAAGTTACCATGGTCTCATGACAAGACTATTACCAATGTTTCCCAGTGACTAGGAAGCCAGGATGCCCCAGCCCCGAGTCCCATCTTGTGGAACAGCACTGACCTAGGAGGCAGAGGGTCCCATGTGGCCAAGACTTGCTGCTTTGGATCAGGATGCTCAGTCCCAGCAGTTAGCTGCAGCTGCAATGACAACAGAAACCAGCTCCTTGAGCGCCAACACAGCCCTGCAAGATGAGTAGTGTCCTGTGATGCACAATGGTGGTACCGGGAAGAGGAATGCCTTCTGAAGGGGTAGGAACTAGTCCTGGTCTGGTTTTGGTGTCTGAACCATAAATAATCTGGTAATTGCTCCTTCTCTTCTATTTTCTGGTAGAGATTGAACTTAGTCTCAGAGCTGCTCTGACACTAAGTCTATGAACTGCTGATTAGAAAACAGACTGTCCATAGGACCCAGGAATCCCATTGCTAGATATATATTCCAGATTGAAATAAATCAACCCTAGAGGAACATTATTAGATGATACGTTATAAAAAGGAAAGCTTTTCACACTCAAAGAATCACTTTCAAGTGTTGCTAGGGTTAAAAGTGGTGGGAATGCAAATTACAAACGAGAGGTTATGCTTATATAAACTTGGGTGAAGGAGAAGACAAGATACAATTAAGAGTGAAGTCAGCCAAAGTGATGGAGTCAAGAGAAAACACTGGCAGGAGTGCAACAGTTAACAGTAATAGAGGGACATTGTTATATACATCATTCAACTATAGTGATTTCCCAGTAAATGCATGGATCAACACACATGGGGAAACCAGTGTGGAGGGAGAGTAGGATAGTACATACGTGCTTACATATATTTGACAGATACTTCTACATGTATACATACCTTTACTGAAAATGTATCCATGGGGGAAACCAAGAGCAACAGGCATAGCAAACTTGACAATGTTCTACATCCTACTTTGGTGAAGAGTGACTGGGGTCTTCATAGCTGAAGAGCAGCAACTGAAGTGTCATGATCGGTTTCTCCTCATCTCCAGGTAAGGATACTAAAGAAAACTGAAGATGTAGAGAAACAATTACCCCAATGGAGTAAAGGCCCAGAACATCAGCTTTCTCATCTCTGAATCCAGAAGAATTGGATGATGTCCTGCCAGCACAACAAACTGCCTGGAAGGAATTACAGACAAGGTCCTAGATAGACCGAGATACAAATGTGAAATAAAACTAACGATCACAAACAAACACAGGAAACAGGCTTACTTCTTGGATAAAGAGTACTGAAGCCCCAGGACTATGGAGATTATGCTCCTTAGAAATCCTTGAGGTCTAGAGCGGATTTTCCTCGTGTGCCTCCATTTTTAACGAAATAAAACAAAACAAACTTGCTGCCATCGAGTCAATTCTCACTCATAGTGACCCAGTAGGGCAGGGTAGAACTGCTCTGTGAATTTCCAAGTGTAACTCTTTATAGGAGTAGAAAGCCCTTCTTTACCCCTAGTGGTCCCAAACTGCTGGCCTTGTAGATGGCAACCCAAGGCATAACCACTACTCCACCATGGCCGTTCGCAATCCTTGATATCTGGAACAGGCTCGATTTTTAGCCAAATAAAAATAGGTCTCAATGGGGTCACAATAATTTCAGGGAAGTAGGGCTTCTATTGGCTAATCAACGACGTGAGGTCAAAATGTCAGCATTTACACAGAGACAAAGTTCAGAAGGGCTAGGAAAGCGGAGGAATGTAAATTCAAACGAGAGATGAATTGGCAAAAGTGAATTTACAGTGTGGTGATTACAATCAATGACAGGACACAGAATGCATATCAACTGTAAAGTGGGACACTAATTTGCCCTGTAAACCTTCACTCAGTCATAATAAAATCACACACACATGTTCCTGCACACACACACAAACACACACACCACAATCAGATAGTCAATGGTGTCCTGGGTCAACAGAGCATAGGGAGGTCAGGTCAATTCTGAGCAGGACTGTGCCTTATCACCTGACTTAAAGGACTTTTCACATCTCATCTTTTGGACGATCACGAAGAGTGTCCAAGATCCCTGAAGACAAGTTGGTGCATAAGCACATAATGGTGCATAAGCACATAGGAAATGTGGTGAAGGAAGCTGATGATGCCTGGCTATCAAAAGATATAGCATCTGGGGTCTTAAAGGCTGGTAATTAAACAAGCAGCCATCTAGCATGGAAGAGACAAAGCCCCCATGGAAGAAACACACCAGCCTGTGTGACCATGAGATGTCGAAGGGAGGAGGTAACAAAAGTTCAGAAACACACGTCCAACTTGATGTGAAGCGGCATGGATGCCCTAGAGATGCAAAACTCACCTGTCCAGTAGTAATCCCACAGTACCACTCAGAAGGAGACACTCAAAGGGGAAAGGATGATTAAGTCAGGAGAAGGTATGGTACTCATGAACCACGTGCTTATCCACCGGTTCGTTAATATTTCCTTCCCTTAGAGGACAGGCTGTGATTTGTTTTACCTCGTTAATCATGTTAGATTCGTGTATGTTCATTTGTGCATTTAAGATCCTTCGGTACATGAAGCTCAGGGTAGGTGACGCTGCAGAAAATGTTACCTGAGTAATGGTTTTCTAAGGGTACAGGAGGGGGCGGGCATGAAGGAGAGGAGTTTGGAGCAGATAGCATTGATGATTGTATGACCCCACTGGATGGGATTGAACAACAGAATTGTATATAAGTAGACATTGGATTTTAGAAGATATTTCAATAGAACTATTATTTTTTTTTAAAGCAGCATATTGTCCAAACGGATTTGCCTCCACTGTGGTCCTCATCAGAGTTTCTCAAAAGCAACGACAACAACAACAAAATACACAATAAAGAGAACTTAGTCTGGAGATCTAAAGCTGTGGTTCCCAGATTGGGACAAACGACCCCGAGTAGATGTTGTAACTGTTTAGGGAACCTCAAAAGCAGATGGCTATGTTTTGTCTCGGATTGTGGCCTCTAGTAGAAATGTTTATAATGGCCAGGGGAGGCTGGGACACATTTAGTATTTTTCTGAAAATTTGGCAGTAGGCCAAATTCCTTTGGGAACCTCTGACCTAAATGCAGGAAAGCATCACAGCAATGTACAGCAATCACAGTATGGCAAGCTGACAGACAAATGGTGGCTTGGAGTTCTAGACTCCCCAATCGTGAGAAAGTAAATTTGTTTATGAAAGCGATCAACCACTGTGGTATTTGTGTTATAGTAGAAGTAGATAAGATATTTACTGTCTTAAGAATCAAGTGGAGTTCTTATTAATACATACGTTTCCAACCCTGGTTTTCACCTTTTTGAAGAACAGGATCTTGGAAAACAGTCTATCTAAATTCACTAGCAATCAAATTATGTCGCAAAATGTCATGGTGAAGTCTCATTGATAGTTAGGATCCAAGGACAACGAAAGCTATAATCTCACTGCCATCGAGTGGATTCCCACTCCCAGCAGCCCTGCGACAAGACAGCACTGCCCCTGTGTGTTTCCAAGACCGTAAATCTCTGTGGGAGTCGAAACCCTCGTCTTTCTCCCTCTGAGTGGATGATGGTTTCAAAGTGCTGACCTTGTGGTTAGCAGCCCAGTGCATAACTACAACGCCACTAGGGTGCCTGATGGGGCAATAAAGGTTAGGTATAGAGGCTAGGAGGGAAAGCAACCACAAGACGGTTCATTATTACTGCAAGATGGTCCATTATTAAGCTGACCACAGTTTCACAAGAAAACTTGTCTGCTTGTCCAATTCCACAAGAGTATTCCACAGAAAAGTTTTGCCAAATGAACCATTATTTTTTTGAATGGTTATCTAAGTGGTGAAAGGTAAGGAGATTATTTACTGTCTTCTTCTTATATCTCCTCTTTTGCTGGTTAACGTTTTCTTACGAGGGATTAGCTCTGTCATGACCTGAGATTCTTGTCTACCCCTATTGAGGGGGAAGCCCAGTTCTCACAGACTCATTAAATCAGGGTGGTAGCAGAAGAGCAATTCCCCCAATGCAGGCAGAAGATATTTGAAGATTTTGAATTTGAAAAGCAAGGGCAAAAGTGGACATTCAATATATTTAAGAACCAATAGCAAGTCCTAATTAAAATGAGACACTAATGTAGAAAAAACCTCCAGTCCATTAAAAAAGACCTGACATACCAAATTTATAGAAACGGAGAAACCTTTAAGAGTGTCACTCAAAGACACCCTTTATTGTGGAACTAAAGCCGCCCCATGGTTGGTAGTTCAAAGTCACCAGCAGCTTGGGAGAAAGCTGGAGCTTTCTACTCCTGTAAACAGTTGCAGCGTTAAATCCACAGGGGTCGCTACGAGTCAGCATTGACTTGATAGCACTGAGTGACAAAGCCACTCCCAGAGGTCACCCTTCAGCCGAGCAGTGGATTGGCCTGTAGAATATACAAAACCCAGGAGGCAGGTAATATTGGTAACATGTTTCTTCAACAATACCCGGTACCCTCTAAACAACATATAAGGAAGTTTAAACAATTCCTTTTTAATCATTAAAAATCTGATACTGCTATTGGCGTCATTCATAAAATGCCAATTAGTTCTGAGTACATCTCGAGCATGTTATTGTTGCCAATCCCTCCAGCCTCTTGTTTAGAAACATGGCATTTTATATGTATCCTAGAGGTTAGCTGAATGAAGTCCAGAAAGCAGAATTCCGGGAGGAAACTGTTGTCATGAATCCAAACCATTTCAAATTCCCAAAAGCAGCCAGGAAGAAAGATTCAGATTGCTGATGATCCAGCCTAATAGACAACATCATGACAACACAAGAAAGATTGAAGTTATCCACAGTTTCATTTTACTTACATCTAGAATCAGTGCCCGTGCAAGCAGCAGTCAAGAAACATCAGTAATAAGATCACACAAAAACAACCAATCACATGGAAATTGAACAACACATTATTTAAAATCCACTGGGTAATTAAAGAAACTAATGGCAATTAATAGTAATAAATGCACATATCAAAAAAGAACACTAGAAAATCAACACTTTATCTGAAAACCTATATCAATTAGAATAATAACAGCAAAACCCTTAGTCAACAGAAGAAAAGAAATGATAAACATAGGAACAGAAATAAATGATTCAGAAAATAATAAAATAAATAAATGAGGCAAGAAGTAGTTCAGTTAAAAGAATTTTATTTTATTTTTTATGAATCAATGGATGAGGGGGATCTTACCGGTCTGATAGCAATAGATACATTAATTGCATCAAGCACATTCATACATATGTTGCTGCCATCCTTTTCAAAACATTTTCCTTCTACTTGAGCCTTTGGTATCAGCTTCTCTTTTTCCCTCCCTATCACACCCTCCCTTCCTCATGAATATTTGATAAATTATTGTGTTCATATCTTTTTAAAAATTAAATACTTTAATTGGGGGCTCTTACCTCTCTTCTCACAGTCTGTACATTCTTCCATTGTTGTCAAGCACACGTATACATATGTTGTCATCACCATTTTCAAAGCATTTTCTCTGTCTTGAGCCCTTGATATCAGCTCCTCATTATCCCCATCCCTTCCTTCCTTATGAACCTTTGATAAGTTATAGATTATTATTTTCATATCTTACATTGTCCTCCGTCACCGTTCACCCATTTTTCTGTGGTTTGTCCCCCTGGGAGGGGGTTAAAGGTTGATCCTTGTGCTTGATTCCCCCTTTCTTCCCCCACTTTCCCCTTATTCTCTTGGTAGCTCTATTCTCATTGTTGGTCTTGTGGGCTTTATCTCTCCCAAATTCCCTGTGTTGCCAGTTCTTATCTGTAGCACCGAACATGTTCTGGTCGAGTCTGATTTGTAAGGGATAATTGACATGATAGTGGGGTGGAGGAAGCATTAACGAGCTAGAGGAAAATTGTATGTTTCATCAGTGCTATACTGTGCCCTGACTGGCCCATCTCTTGCTTATGACCCTTATGTAAGGGTATGTCCAATTATCTACAGATAGACTTTGGGTCTCCACTGCACACACAGGCAAGTACCCCATTCACCTTGGCATGGTTTTGTTCTGGGTCTTAGATGCCTGATACATGATCCCATAGATACCTCATGATCACACAGGCTGGTGTGCTTCTTCCATGTGGGCTTTGTTGCTTCTCAGCTAGGTGGCCGCTTGTTTACCTTCAAGGCTTTAAGACTCCAGATGCTGTATCTTTTGATAGTCGGGCACCATCAGCTTCCTTCACTACATTTGCTTATGCACCCATTTTGTCTTCAGTGACTGTGTTGGGAATGTGAGCATCACAGAATGCCGCATTGTTAAAACAAAGTGTTCTTGTGTTGAGAGGTTTCATGAGTTGGGGCCTAATGTCCATCGGCTACCTTGATGGTAAACATATAGATATAAATCCCCAGATCTAGTTCCCTATCATTCTATATAAATATGTTTCTATATGGACACGCCTGTATTCAGACCTCTATAAATGTCCTTTGCCTCCTACTTCTTTACACTATTTCCATTTTCTTTCCTCTTGTTCTACTATGATGTTTGGCCTTCATTCAAGTTTGGCTCTCATTCCTCACTGCTCCATTGCCCTTGATTAAGCCCCACTAGCAATCCTATGCCCTTCTCTCCAATGATTTTTAGTTCACTTGTTTCCTCATGCCTGGGTTAGTTGATCCCCCCCCCCGCTCTTTTCTCCTACCTCCCCCTCACCCGTGTCGCCCTGGAATCATCAGCCCCGTTGTTTTCATCTCCAAATTGTTTATCCCACCGATCTTATCCAGATAGACATGCAGAGACATTAATAAGTGCAAAACCCAGGCAAAGCCAAACAAAAGAACAAAGGAAGACAAAAACAACAAAGCAACAACAACAAAATCAGAATAACAACAAAAATAAAGCCAAGGACCAAAAAGGAACTATCAATAGTTAAAGGTCTTTTTTTTTTTTTTTTACTTTTAGGAGTGTTTTCAACTCGAGTCGATGGGGTGGCACACTCTGTCCCCAAAGTCTATTTTCGGTATTCCCTGTGGATTTCATTGCTTTGCTCCCCTTGCTCTGGTGTTGTATGCCCTTAGTGATTCGAAACAGTGTGATGGGTTCAGATCAGGCACAATTCCCCACCGTGTCTCCATTGTTGATCCACGTCATGCTATGATTCACTGAGGGACATCATGCCTCGTAGTCAGGTCGGCCCTTTGGTTCTCTCTGTGCGTTGTCTGCGCTGAGCAGGAATATCGTCCTCGGGCTTGGTAGGCCAGGATGTTTTACCCTCATTCTCCATACCACTTTGTTTTTCCTCAGTGCTCTAATCAGAAGTGCCCCTCTCCCCAAGATGTAGCTCCAGTGCTGTCCTTTGAAGTGCATTCTTCTTGTGGGGCGGGTGGTCCATATGGTGGGGATTGGGACCCGCCCTGCAGAGCTCTCTATTGGTTCTCTGGTAGGTGCCCCTATGTTGTATTCACATTATGGCGCATTGGGTTGAAGCCTGGAGTATGCCCCTCTCCTGTGGAGGTCTAAATAATACCCTCCCCTTGGGTGTGTTAGTGCCCTGCTCCTGCCTTCCCATGTCTTTTTCCCCTCTCTTTCTTTCCCCCTCCTAGTTAGTGGTCTGCCTGGATTGGGTTTTGCTCCTGCCATAGTACTTGGATCTCAACCCAGGGATGTATGTATATAGGCACTTTTCCGCTATGCCCATATTTTTTTAAGCTTATGTCAGTGGACTCATGTACTTGTGCTTTTGTCCTTGACTTACTTCACTAAGCATGATTTCCTACAGTTGTTCCCATGCGGCAATGTGCTTATGTGTTCATCACTGCATTTTAGGGATGTGTAGTACTCCATTGTATGTATGTACCATAGTTTTTGATCCATTCGTCTTTGATGGAAATTTGGGTTTTTTTGAACTCCTTGCAATTGTGAACTGTGCCGCAATGAACATTGGAGCACAGATGTCTGGCCGTGGTTTGTTTCTTGCCTCTTCTGGTTATGTGCCCAATAGGGGCATTGGTGGGTCGCATGATAGCTCAATCACCATCTATTTTAGATACTGCCAAATTGATTTCCATAATGGCTGTACATAGCCACAGGTCCACCAGCAGTGGATGAGAATTCCTATCTCACCACAGCCCCTCCAACACGTGTTCCTTTGTAATTTTTAATTGGGCTATCTTTGAGGGTATTAGGTGGTATCTCAGTTGTTTTAATTTGCATTTCTCTTAGGACTAATGATCAGAGATGAAAATAATGGGAACAATGGTTCTGGGGGGGATACGGGAGACAGAGAGGGGGGAGAAAGGAAATGGCGGGGGAGGGGTGGAGGAACAACCTAGGGACAAAGAAACAACAAGTGAACGAAAATCAATGGAAGGAAGTTTGTAGGATGCCCAGTGGGGCTCAATCAAGGGCAATGGAGCTGTTAGGAATTACTAAACCCAAATGAGGCCGAACGCGATGGTGGGACAAAGGGAAGTAAAAAGGAAGCAGAGCAAAGGACCAGGAAGCAAAGGATATTTACAGAAACCTAAGTATAGATTTGTACATATGTAAATATATATATATATAATGTGAGGTGAATATTACTATGTACTCATATCTATATGTTAAGAATTAGGGTTGCAGATGGACATTAGGCCTCAACTCAAGTATTCCCTTAACACAAGAGCACTTTGTTCTAACAATCCAGCATTCTGTGATGCTCACCTTCCCAACTGGATCACTGAAGAAAAAATGGGTGCATAAGCAAATGTGGTGAGGAAAACTGATCGTGTCGTGCTATCAAAACTTATAGCGTCTGGGGTCTTAAAGGCTTGAAGATCAACAGAAGCAGCAAAGCCCACATGGAAGAAGCACACCAGCCTGTGTAATCATGAGGGGCTGATGGGATAAGCAGAGGTCCTCAAACTACGGCTCGCAGGCCACACAGGGCCCACGGGCCACACGTGGCCACGTGAGGACATTTTTCCGGCCCTCATGGTGTTTTTGCCCCATTTTGTTTTCTACTTCGAGATAAGATATGTGCGGTGTGCAAAGGAATTTATTCACAGTTTGTTTGTTTTTTTTTAACTATAGCCTGGCCCTCTGACAGGTCTGACAGAAAGTGAACTGGCCCCCTGTTTAAAAAGTTTGAGGACCTGATAAGGTATCAGGCATCTAAGACTCAGAATAAAACCATACCCAATGTGAATGAGGGGGGGGGGGCATGGAGTGGAGACATAATACCCATCTGTAGACAATTTTACATCCCCTCAAAGAAGGGTCCCAGGGAAGAGATGAGCCCGTCAGGGTTCCGTATAGCGCCAATGAAACACACAGCTTTCCTCTAGCTCTTTGGTGCTTCCTTCACCCCCTATCATGACTTCAATTCTACATTACAAATTGGATTAGACCAGAGCATGCAAACTGCTATAGATCAGAGGCTGCAACAGAGGGAATCCAGGAGAGATGAACCCCTCAGGGTCAACAAGAAGGGTAGAGATATCAGGAGGATTAGGGCAGAGTGGGGGGAGAAAAGGGGAAATAATCACAAGGATCCATCTATATCCCTCTCCCAGGGGGACAAATAACAGAAAAGCGGGCAAGGGACAATGGAGGATGATGTAAGATAAAGAAAAAATAATCTATAAATGATCAAAGGTTCATGAGGGAGGGGGAAAATGCGAAACTGATATGAGGAGCTTAAGTGGAAAGAGAATGCTTTAAAAATGATGATGGGAGCATATGTGCAAATGTGCTTGACACATTGGAGGTATCTATGGATTGCGTTAAGAAATATAACAGCTAATTAGGGTGCGAGGTAGTACCGATGAAGAACACAGCTCTCCCCCTGATCCTGGATGCTTCCTCCCCCCAACTACCATGATCCGAATTCTACCTTGCAGGGCTGGATAGGGCAGAGGCTGTACACTGGTACATATAAGGGCTGGAGGTACAGAGAATCCAGGGTGGAGGATACCTTCAGGACCAAGGTTGTGAGGGACGATGCTGGGAGAGTGGAGGGTGAGTGGGTTGGAAAGGGGGAACTGATTACAAGGATCCACATGTGACCTCTTCCCTGGGAGAGGGACAGCAGAGAAGGGGGGAAGGGAGACTCCGGATAGGGCAAGATATGACAAAATAACGATGTATAAATTACCAAGGGCACATGAGGGAGGGGAGAAAGGGGAGGGAAGGGAAAAAAACAGAGGACCTGGTGCAAGGGGCTTAAGTGGAGAGCAAATGCTTTGAGAACGATTGGGGCGGGGAATGTATGCATGTGCTTTATACAATTGATGTATGTATATGTATGGACTGTGGTAAGAGTTGTATGAGCCCCTAATAAAACGTTTAAAAGAAAAAAAAGAAATCCATATTTGTCAAACTGGCTGCAGCGCCAGGCCAGGCGCAGAGGCCGCGGAGGCAGTGGCGAGGGCGGCGTGAGAGCGAGGCTCTGGCCCTGCGCAGGCCCAGGCCAGCGGCGGCTGGGAGGGCGAGGCCTGCTGACCTGCAGGCCAAGAGCAAGCAGCTGCTGCGGAAAGGGGCACAGGGGTTCCTGGGAGGCGCAGCGTCCGGCCACAGCGCGCGCCCGCCGCCCCTTCCCAGCGCTGCGGCAGACCGCGCAACTTGTGGCCAAAGTTTGGCCCCAGCCTCCGGAGTGCGCGGGGCGGCCCGCGAAGTTGGCTGTGGCCCCCGCCGCGGCTCTGGCCGGCCCATGGCCCGCGCGCCCCCGCCGGGGCCCCCGGGCGGCCGGGCTCCTGCCCCCGGGGCCCCCGGGCCTCGCCGCTAGTGCGTCTCCTCCGGCCCCGGGCCCGCGCACGCGTGGGAAAGTTGGCCTGGAACCGGCCCGACCAGTTCCGCTGGCGCGCGGACCGGCCGCAGAAGTTGGTGCTGTAAAACTTTTTTGGGGGGTTCCGCGGGAGCCCCCGTGCGTCGGGACCGGATGCACGCCGGCTAGCGACCCCTGGGCCGAGAGAGGTACCCCCAGAGCGACGCGCAGTGGGGGCGCCCCGGCCCCGCGGCCCGGGGGCTATGGCCATGGTGGCCGGAGGCTGGGGCGGTCCCGGCGGCGGTGGAGACACGAATGGCGTGGACAAGGCGGGTGGCTACCCGCGCGCCACCCACCGAGGAGGACTCGGACTCGCTCCCGGAAGCCCAGATAACCTGTGTGCGAGCTGGCGGCGCGGCTGCTCTTCAGCACAGTGGAGTGGGCGCGCCAAGCGCCCTTCTTCCTCGAGCTGCAGGTGGCTGGCCAGGTGGCCCTGCTGCGGCTCAGCTGGAGAGAGCTGTTCAGTGCTGAACACAGCACAGTGCCCCCTGGCGGCATGCGCGCATTCCTGGTCTCAGAAACGATTCTTGCGCGAGCCCATTCACGGAACGGGCTTTCAAATGATGCGTTCCAGCCACTGGCCCAACTGTGAGTGCTCCACCGTTGCCTGATCTGGCAGCTAGAGGTGTACGCTCTGGGTTTGACCTTCGGCTAAAGCCTCAAAACCCCAAGCAAGGCTAATGAGTATCATGCCCCTACTCAAAGCCTAGCACCTCCCCCCTTTTTGACACCACCCCTTTTTTGGCGCCTCCCCTAGTTTTTTGACGCTGCACCTCTTTTATATTTTCGTTTTCTTTTTTTCCCTTCTTTTCGACACTTGCCATCTTCACCACCTGCTCTGATGGGCAACTCCCTGGGCCGTCTAGGCTCCCGGGCTCAGCACCCAGAACCAGGTGCCCAGGTCCCTCCCAGGGCCCCCAGGAGCCTGCAGGTGGCACGCAGAGTTGGCCTAAGGCCCTGGGATGGCCGAGGTTCCCCAGTTGTGTCTTCCAATGGACAGGATCACAGGCCATCCTTCATGCCAGCACGGGGCCTGCTTCGGCGCTCTCTCCCAGCCCTCTGGAGGCGAAGGCCACCGATCGTGCAGACCCTGCGGTCCTTCTTGGGGGTCTACACCTCTGTAGGCAGTCTTCACCCTTGGAGGAATCGCGGGAGGGCTGCACCCCACCGCAACGTGTCCCGCAGCTCCATCAGGGCCGTGAGTCAATGGATTCGATCTTGGGTCCCCGAGCAGGCTGTCACATCTCTGCGGCCACCAAGCCCCCGGGGTGTCCAAGGTCCTAGCACAGAAGGGGTCCAGAGGGAGAGCAGGTTGGAGAGGTCCAGGCAGCAGACAGACATCACCATCCCAGAGGGGCCAGCTGGTCGGAATAGGGGCCCTGGTGGCACCAGGAGGATGTGTTCCCTCTGTCAGCCCTGGCATGGCCACAGTGCGGACACTTCCTCCTGTTCCAGGTCTGAGTCCAGGAAAAGACACCTCCATCCCAGGAACTCAGGACAAGATGCCATCCCAATAAGGCATACCCCGGTCCTGAGCTCCTGCTGTACCAGAAATCCCATCAACAGTTCCTATAGCTCCTCCCGAGGCTCCCCACCCCTGAAGAGGAGGAGGGTTCCTGCCACACCTCATTCCCTGTTGCTGCCACCTAGGTCTCTGAAAAGAGATCAAGAGGAGACCCAGGAATGGTTCCTATCAGAATCAGCTGTGGCTCAGGGGAAAGGGTCATATGAACCACTGTCAAAAATGAGCCCAGAGCAGACACACACCTTGAGGGGCTGCTCACCCACACGTGAAACATCGGGGCCCAAGAAGCGCAGGTTTCCCCTGCTGAGACCGAGGACAGGGGACCCTCTGGTGCTGCCTACAGCTCCGGATACAGGAAAATCCCTCGCTGAGGAACACCGGGACGGGGACAAGAGGGCTGTGCCCCAGCGCCTCCACCAGGCACTGGATGGTGACACAGGAACCAAGTCAGACTGTAGTGCCCTGCCACTTTCAAGCACGGCCCTACTGCCTGATAATCTGCCTGCTCTTCCAGCATCAGCCCTGCCAGCCACCCACCCAAGTCAGCAACAAGAGACTAGGAAAATGCAGGGATCCCAAGGTCCACTGGTCGAGTGGATGCCTGCTGGACTGGCCTCCTCCAGCAATCCCCTCTTATTGTCACCACCTCGCTCAGCCACTGGCTCATACATGCTGCCGTCGGCCCCTTTCATCCTGGTGGTTCCTGCAGCACTGTCACCCTGGATCAGTGCTGCCTGGTCTACAGGACCTCCATTGTCTAACACGCTTGCTGCCCCTTCACCAAATGTGGGAACGACAACTGGAAGCACTTTTTCTCACCTGCCTGGTCCCGCTGTTCTCTTCTCCACTGCTGCCCACAATGGATGGACAAAGCTACCCAAATCAATACCTGGGTATTCTGCTGTGTCCTCCTCAGGCCTCCCTTTTCTGAGCAAGACGCTAATCTCTCCTGCAGCTGTGACCCTGAAAATGGGGGCTGCTTCACACAGGGCTAGTTCCACCAGCACAACGACAGGCTTGCTCCCCCAGCCTGCTGCTGAGAGTGAGATCAGCCCGATGGAAACAGGTCCATCCCCCCAACCGGGTCCTTCTTCCAGGACCAAGTCCTCCACCAGCAAATCTGCAGACTTGCTCGCCAAGCCTGCTGCTGGCAGTGAGGTGACCCCGATGGAAATTGGTCCATCACCCCAACAGGGTCCTTCTTCCAGGACCAAGTCCTCCACCAGCCAATCTGCAGGCTTGCTCCCCAAGCCTGCTTCTGGCAGTGAGGTGACCCCGATGGAAATTGGTCCATCACCCCAACAGGGTCCTTCTTCCAGGACCAAGTCCTCCACCAGCAAATCTGCAGGCTTGCTCCCCAAGCCTACTGCTGGCAGTGAGGTGACCCCGATGGAAATTGGTCCATCACCCCAACAGAGTCCTTCTTCCAGGACCAAGTCCTCCACCAGCAAATCTGTAGGCTTGCTCCCCAAGCCTGCTGCTGGCAGTGAGGTGACCCCGATGGAAATTGGTCCATCACCCCAACAGGGTCCTTCTTCCAGGACCAAGACCTCCACCAGCAAATCTGTAGGCTTGCTCCCCAAGCCTGCTGCTGGCAGTGAGGTGACCCCGATGGAAATTGGTCCATCACCCCAACAGGGTCCTTCTTCCAGGACCAAGTCCTCCACCAGCCAATCTGCAGGCTTGCTCCCCAAGCCTGCTGCTGGCAGTGAGGTGACCCCGATGGAAATTGGTCCATCACCCCAACAGGGTCCTTCTTCCAGGACCAAGTCCTCCACCAGCCAATCTGCAGGCTTGCTCCCCAAGCCTGCTGCTGGCAGTGAGGTGACCCCGATGGAAATTGGTCCATCACCCCAACAGAGTCCTTCTTCCAGGACCAAGTCCTCCTCCAGCCAATCTGCAGGCTTGCTCCCCAAGCCTGCTGCTGGCAGTTAGGTGACCCCGATGGAAATTGGTCCCTCCCCCAACAGGGTCCTTCTCCCGGGACCACGTCCTCGACCAGCAAATCTGCAGGCTTGCTCCCCAAGCCTGCTGCTGGCAGTGAGGTGACCCCGATGGAAATTGGTCCATCCCCCCAACAGGGTCCTTCTACCAGGACCAAGTCCTACACCAACAAATCTGCAGGCTTGCTCCCCAAGCCTGCTGCTGGCAGTGAGGTGGCCCCGATGGAAATTGGTCCATCACCCCAACAGGGTCCTTCTTCTAGGACCAAGTCCTCCCCCAGCCAATCTGCAGGCTTGCTCCCCAAGCCTGTTGCTGGCAGTGAGGTGACCCCGATGGAAATTGGTCCATCACCCCAACAGGGTCCTTCTTCCAGGACCAAGTCCTACACCAACAAATCTGCAGGCTTGCTCCCCAAGCCTGCTGCTGGCAGTGAGGTGACCCCGATGGAAATTGGTCCATCACCCCAACAGGGTCCTTCTTCTAGGACCAAGTCCTCCCCCAGCCAATCTGCAGGCTTGCTCCCCAAGCCTGCTGCTGTCAGTTAGGTGACCCCGATGGAAATTGGTCCATCACCCCAACAGGGTCCTTCTTACAGGACCAAGTCCTCCACCAGCAAATCTGCAGGCTTGCTCCCCAAGCCTGCTGCTGGCAGTGAGGTGACCCCGATGGAAATTGGTCCATCACCCCAACAGGGTCCTTCTTCCAGGACCAAGTCCTACACCAGCAAATCTGCAGGCTTGCTCCCCAAGCCTGCTGCTGGCAGTGAGGTGACCCCGATGGAAATTGGTCCATCACCCCAACAGGGTCCTTCTTCCAGGACCAAGACCTCCACCAGCAAATCTGTAGGCTTGCTCCCCAAGCCTGCTGCTGGCAGTGAGGTGACCCCGATGGAAATTGGTCCATCACCCCAACAGGGTCCTTCTTCCAGGACCAAGTCCTCCACCAGCCAATCTGCAGGCTTGCTCCCCAAGCCTGCTGCTGGCAGTGAGGTGACCCCGATGGAAATTGGTCCATCACCCCAACAGGGTCCTTCTTCCAGGACCAAGTCCTCCACCAGCCAATCTGCAGGCTTGCTCCCCAAGCCTGCTGCTGGCAGTGAGGTGACCCCGATGGAAATTGGTCCATCACCCCAACAGGGTCCTTCTTCCAGGACCAAGTCCTCCACCAGGAAATCTGCAGGCTTGCTCCCCAAGCCTGCTGCTGGCAGTGAGGTGACCCCGATGGAAATTGGTCCATCACCCCAACAGGGTCCTTCTTCCAGGACCCAGTCCTCCACCAGCCAATCTGCAGGCTTGCTCCCCAAGCCTGCTGCTGGCAGTGAGGTGACCCCGATGGAAATTGGTCCATCACCCCAACAGAGTCCTTCTTCCAGGACCAAGTCCTCCCCCAGCCAATCTGCAGGCTTGCTCCCCAAGCCTTCTGCTGGCAGTTAGGTGACCCCGATGGAAATTGGTCCATCACCCCAACAGGGTCCTTCTCCCGGGACCACGTCCTCCACCAGCAAATCTGCAGGCTTGCTCCCCAAGCCTGCTGCTGGCAGTGAGGTGACCCCGATGGAAATTGGTCCATCACCCCAACAGGGTCCTTCTACCAGGACCAAGTCCCACACCAACAAATCTGCAGGCTTGCTCCCCAAGCCTGCTGCTGGCAGTGAGGTGACCCCGATGGAAATTGGTCCATCACCCCAACAGGGTCCTTCTTCCAGGACCAAGTCCTCCACCAGCAAATCTGCAGGCTTGCTCCCCAAGCCTGTTGCTGGCAGTGAGGTGACCCCGATGGAAATTGGTCCATCACCCCAACAGGGTCCTTCTCCCAGGACCAAGTCCTACACCATCAAATCTGCAGGCTTGCTCCCCAAGCCTGCTGCTGGCAGTGAGGTGACCCCGATGGAAATTGGTCCATCACCCCAACAGGGTCCTTCTTCTAGGACCAAATCCTCCCCCAGCCAATCTGTAGGCTTTCTCCCCAAGCCTGCTGCTGGCAGTTAGGTGACCCCGATGGAAATTGGTCCATCACCCCAACAGGGTCCTTCTTACAGGACCAAGTCCTCCACCAGCAAATCTGCAGGCTTGCTCCCCAAGCCTGCTGCTGGCAGTGAGGTGACCCCGATGGAAATTGGTCCATCACCCCAACAGGGTCCTTCTTCCAGGACCAAGTCCTACACCAGCAAATCTGCAGGCTTGCTCCCCAAGCCTGCTGCTGGCAGTGAGGTGACCTCGAAGGAAATTGGTCCATCACCCCAACAGGGTCCTTCTTCTAGGACCAAGTCCTCCACCAGCAAATCTGCAGGCTTGCTCCCCAAGCCTGCTGCTGGCAGTGAGGTGACCCAGATGGAAATTGGTCCATCACCTCAATAGGGTCCTTCTTCTAGGACCAAGTCCTCCCCCAGCAAATCTGCAGGCTTGCTCCCCAAGCCTGCTGCTGGCAGTGAGGTCACCCCCATGGAAATTGGTCCATCACCCCAGGAGGATGCTCACTCAAAGGTCGTAGCGACAGACACATCTACACACCTGCATCCTGCTGCTCACATGTGTGTCACAGCAAGGGGTACATCACAGGTCCCCCAGTCGCTCCTTCTGGAAACAATCTTGAGCAGCGGACAGCCCCGAGTGTTCCCTCAGACATCTCAGGCACCCGTCACTGGCAGCACTATCCCTACCAGACAAGCCATGAGCCAGCCTGTGGTGTGTGCATCAGGCTCAAACCCCACATCAAACTTAGCGGTTCAACCTGGAGCCGCTAGCAGGCTGACATCCTCAGCCCTCCGTGGACAGCAGCCTGTCACAACAAGTTCCAAAAGTTCATCCCAGACAGCCAATGTGGCACCTCCAGCTTCGGGCCCAGGCTCAAGCTCCTCTGGGGTTAAGCCAGTGGGCACCAATTCATACCTTTCATCTGTCCTCAAGAGCTCAGGACAAAGACAGCCAGTTTTAGAGCCCAGTTCCCTCTTTGGAGCAATAAACCTGGGGGCAGACACAAAGAGGCCCCTTCAAAAACGCAGCGGAACAGGCTTGGGAATGAGCACCAGAGCTACTGGTACACAGAGCAATTCCACAATGAAGGTGGGATCCAGCCCTGGCAAGCCAAGCCCTGCGGTTGCAGGCTCTTCTGCACCCACCCTAAAACACCAGGACCCCGGAGCCACAGCTACCTCCAACAGACAGCAGATTCCTGGGAGCTCGCCCAAGCAGGGCTCCTCGATGGCAGGTGGAGGGCTGGCTACCAGTGACAGGCAGGCTTCTGGTTCCAGCACAGGCTCTGCTAATGCTCAGAATCCTGGGCCTCCTCACACGTCCAAAACACAGACCAAGCATCTCTTATCTACTCGTGCTACCTCACCCTCTGCTAAGAAACACTTATCAGATGGCAACAAGCGACCTCACACCAGGTCCAGTTCCTCTGACTCAGATACATGAAGGCGGGGCTAAGAGGAAGTAGCCAGTATGTACTTCCTCCCAGGGGGGCCTTTCTTGTACTCTGTCTAGGCCCTATTCTAAAACCTCCTGCTGAACACGCTGATCCTGGTGCAATCTAGGGGCCAGACATGTACGATCTAACTGATCGAGGAGACCTGTTGTAAACCGAGTCCAGAGAGGAAGATGAGCACAAAGAATGGTCCTTGTGGGAGTGAATAGTGAGCTTGAACTCAACATGCTGAACTGTTTCTAGGTAAGATTACTCTGAGACAACAAACTGGTGTCAACAGTTACTCAAGATCAGAGGTCAGGATGGAAGGTGGAGCCGCAGAATGACATGTGTGCCAAAGCCTGCTCTAGCAGTCATTGGCGAGTCCTGGGAAACCGCCCCCCCCACCCACCCCGCGCAGCTCAGCGGGTGTTAAGCGGGCTCTTGGTCATTTCCAGTGGTGATGCCTCAAGGTGAAGCAATGTCTTGAGGTGAAGTGTTGAGATGTGTTTGAAAACGACGAGCTCTTGGGCGAGGCTGAGGTTTCACTGGATACTCGGCTGGATTAGTGGACACCCCCCATCCCCACGCCACCCTGAGAAGCTCACAGAGGGATGCTGAGGATGCAAGGACATTCTATAACCCATGGTGGCCCTCAGTGACCTAGTTAACCATGTGATTCGTTGGCTACCGGACATGCGGGGGTTTACCAGCCTGGGAGGCTGATCTGGTACAGCAAGCACATGTCTGGGTTGTTGTGACTTGCATTGTATGCTTGTGGGGATCCACCTGGAGTCCTTAGGACAGCATTCCCACGGAAGTTTCTTGGTGGTTCCCTGTATTCGACACAAAGAAGTAGCTTATTTCCCAAAACTTTGTCTGGTGCTGCAGGACATTACAATGTGAGGATCTGTAGCTTAATTTAGGGTAGGAGGAAAACATGTGTGCAGATTGAGAGCCTTTTCATGCTTGTTGACTTGTTGAATGCAAACCAGATTGATTTAAGCAAGCTTTTCCCATTGTGCCTTGAGATGGGGAAGCAAAGTTACACTGACCTGAGGCTGTTTGCGCATGCCTGGGTGAAAAGTCTATGAGGAATGTACGGCCGAGGCCACCCTAAAACAATGACACACTTCCCATTCCTTAGTCTCTAAATGACTTAGTATATTCTAAAGTACTAAATGAAAACCATTTTAGGAACTGAGTTAAAAGTCATAGCATGGGCTAAAAAGCAAGAGTGAAAACAGGATGATTGGTAATAGGTTTTTGTGTTTTGTTTTGTTTTAAAAGAAAAAAAAGAGAGAATAGTTTTGTCTTCAAGTAAAATGTCTGGTTGTGCCAAAATATAAAGGATAGTAAAGCCCAACTTGAGGGGATGTAGTAAGTTATAAAAAGTTTTTAAAAAAATAAACTTAATTTGCCTTAGTTTTCAATACCAGCAAATACTGCGTATGGTAAAAAGCAATGAGGTGTTTTAAAATCTTTACAGAGTAGATCAATGGTGGTGGATTATTCACAGGATAGTGAAAAAGGCTGGTAAACCTCTTCACTGCAGAATGCCATCTGACTGATAATACCTTGTATTAAAAAAGGAGGGAGAATCATAGTCTTTAAAAAGGTATAAACAGAGTGGACTCCAAACCCTGTGTCATGGCAGGTTTATAATGCCAATCAGTTCAAGTAAATGTTAACTATTATGTGAAATATATTTGGCCAGATAGAGGAAATGTTCCCCAAAACAAGACCAGATTGGGACCCTAATACCTCTGCAGGAGATAGGAGCCTCACCCAATACTGCTCAACACTATAAAAGGGTCTGAAAGATGCAGGGAAAAAAAGCCTACCAATTTGTCTAAAGTCACTAAGGTTAAACAGGGGCCTAAAGAAAGCCCTACTGCCTTTCTTGAAAGGCTGCAAGAGGCTTACCGGGTGTACACACCCATAGACCCCAGCGCCCCGGCTAATCAGGCGGCTCTTGTTATGCAGTTTGTAGCACAGTCAGCTCCTAATATTAGAAAAAAGTTGCAAAAATTAGAAGGCTTTGAGGGTAAATCTCTCTCTGAGCTCCTGCCGGTGGCCCAAAAAGTTTTTGACAACAGAGAAGATCCAGCTGAGGCAACCCGAGATCTTACTCAAAAAATGGCAAAGGTGCTTCTAGCAACAGAAGCCGGGGCCCGCCGCACCTGGAGCCACCCCCCCCCCCCCGCCGCCAAAAAAAGAAAAAAGGAGATTTCGGCCAAACACAGCGAAGGCCCACCCAGCCGCGTTTAGGAAAGGATCAGTGTGCTGTGTTCAAGGAAGAAGGGCACTGGAAAAGCGAGTGCCCTAACCGAGGACAATGGAAACCCAAGAAACCCTCCATCCCTGTCTTAGTGGAGGAGCTGGAGTGACGGGGCCGGGGTTCAGCACACCCCCCACCCCCCTAAGCCCAGGGTAACTCTCATGGTGGAAAACAAACCAATCAATTTTTTAGTAAACACCGGAGCAACCCATTCAGTGCTCACCTCACCTATTGGCCCCCTCTCCAAGGACACTGCTAAAATTATTGGGGCCACGGGAAAAGTGAAGACATATCCATGGTCGTCAGCTAGAATTTCTAACCTGGGAAAAGGAACTGTGACTCACTCTTTCTTAGTCATTCCAGAATGTCCCACCCCCCTCCTGGGAGGAGACCTGCTCAGCAAGCTGAAGGCCACTATTTCCTTCAAAAAAGACTCCATGCAGGTACTAACGGGGGTCGGGGCCCTGCTGGTTTCGTTTCCAATTAAAGAAGATGAAGGATCTTAGCACAAGTAACTCCATTTTGATTTGGGAACTATGTTAAGTTCTTGAAACTTACCCTGTACCTACCCCCCCTCCCTTGAATAAAACCAGCATATTTTTACTAACAGCATGCTTGCTCAGTCAGCTTGCCCAACTCCCCCTCAACTCCCAGAAAATTTTAACAATTACTTCCTTTTCTTACAATCCCTTGTGTAAGCATAGTTATCCCTTTTTTTTCCCCTGTGCCTGTCAGAAAGGGGTATAAAAACACTACTCAAACTTCCCTCTGCGCGGCTTCAATAACTCAATGCCCTGAGTTGCCGATCCCACCCGCAAGCTTCTCAATAAAGCCTGCTTCTAAAACTTTCTTAATTGGATCTCTGGTTCTGTTTCGCTCCCAAATAAACCTTGCATTATGGTGTCGAGAACCTGGGATAGGTGTGTGGCTCCCCCCTCTTTTGGGGGTCCCCTGAGAGCCCCCCTATCTCCCCCAAATCTCCAGGACCTTCAGCTCTTGGATGCGTTCAACACCAACCTGCAGCTGCCCTGGTGAGTTCCCTTTTTTCTTTCCACTTCCCTCTATTCATCCAAGCTTGGTTTCGGTTTTTGAGCTCCGCCGGAGCCTTCCCATCCAAGAAGCTGCCGCGCCGGGAATTCTCCTTCCGTTGGCCCCAGGGGCCTTGGGCAGTGATTGTTCTTGAGACGTCTTGGCAATCCCTTCCCCACGTCTTTCACTGCTGTCCCAGCCAGGACTCACTTAGGGATACCTGAGTGACTCCTGCCTGGTCCTGCTCACCAGGAAAACCGAAACCTTGTTTTTGCTCACTCCCTCTCCCCCTTTCCGTGTGGCCTTTTACCTAATGCACTGGCATTCACTTTCTGAAGGTCCCACCACTGACAGGACTATTGGCAATAAGGCCTCGCGGCATCTGCCCCCTCCAGACTGGACTAACTCTCAGAGGATTAGCCTAGAGCTGTTTAACCTGGCTGTGTACTTCCTATTCACACCTCTGCAGTGTCTGTAAGCTGCATCTCTATGTCTTCTCCTCCCTCTTATTCTCACCATGGGCGCCGGGCGCCTCCCCCTCAGACTGGACTAACTCTCATAGAGTTAGCCTAGAACTGTTTTTACCTGGCTGTGTGTTTCCTATTCACACCTCTGCAGTGTCTGTAAGCTGAATCTCTTTATCTTACTCTCACCATGGGCACCGGGCAGTCCAAAATTGACCCATTGACTCCACTGGGATGTCTCTTAAAAAACTTCTCCAGCCTGGGGTACAGCCAGACCTTGTGAAAGAAAAAAACGTGTTTTTCTTTCCCAAGTTGCCTGGCCCAAGTATCAGCTCGATAACCAGTTGTGTTGGCCTCCGACTGGCACTTTCAATTTCAACGTTTCACAGGACCTGGACAATTTCTGCAGGAGGACTGGTAAGGATTCTGAAGTCCCCTATGTGCAGGCTTTTTGAAGCTTGCGTTCCACGCTCCCACCCCGAGCTCTGTAGCCACTGTTCCACCCACCAAATACTGTTAGCGCAATCCCCTCAGCAGAAGAACCTTAACATTCAAACCCCTGAAGAGCCAGCCAAGCTCCTCAGCACGCCGCTCTTGCCACCCTATCAGTCTCCCCTGCCCACTGCGCCTTCCTGTCATCCGTCCAATAGTTCTCCCCTATCCTCATCGGTCGCCTCTCCGTCCGATAGTTCTCCCCTGTCCTCATTGGTCGCCTCTCATACCCATTCTCGCAACCCTCCTGCTGCCCTTTGCCCACTAAGGGAGATTGTGGGAACAGAGGGACTCATCCAAGTCCATGTCCCTTTTTCCTTACAGGACCTGTCACAGATAAAGACCCACCTGGGCTCTTTCTCAGCAAACCTCTCTCAATTTATTAAAATATTTACTTACCTTACCCAAATGTATAATTTTACCTGGCATAACACCCAAATAATCCTTGCTTCTACCCATACCACCGAAAAGAGCGTGAGCAAGTCTCTGATGCAGGTCGCCAGCTAGCAAACAAAGACCACGCTATCAACTCAAATGTCCCCTTGAAGGCACATGCCATCCCACTAAAAAACCCCGGTTAGAATTATCAGCCTGGCCAGGGGTCCGACCTTCCCCACAAAAAACAACCTAATGCTCTGATACCTCATTCAAAGCTTAGAAACCGTTTCCTGCAAGGTTGTCAACTGTGGCAAACTAAGGAGAGTCACCCAAAAGGCAGATAAGAAGCCTGCTCTCTTTCTTAACCGCCTCCAGGAGGCACTCACAGAGTACACTCGTCTAGACCCAGGGTCTAGAAGCAAGGCCTCTATCTTAGCCCCTCACTTCCTCTCTCACTCAGCCCCTGACATTAGAAAAAAGCTGAAAAGGGCTGAGGAGGGCCCTGAAGCCCCTATACAGGATCTGGTAAAAATGGCATATAAAGTTTTCAACGCCCGGGAGGAGACGGCTGAGGCCACTAGCCAGGCGAGGGTCCAACAGATGGTTAGCTTCCATTCCCAAGGCCTGGTAGCAGCCCTAAGGCCGGCAGGTAATCCCGTCCATCGCCGCGTTCCCCAGGGGAGCCAGCACTTACCACCAAGAGCGTGCTTCAAGTGTGGCTGTGACGGCCACTGGGCAAAAACTTGCCCCAAACCCAAGCCTCCTACCAATCCTTGCCCACTGTGCAAACGGCCAGGCCACTGGAAGTCGGACTGCCCAACCCTGGCTCTGCCCCCGGCCCCGCAAAGCCGAGGCGCCGAAATCCAGGAAGTTCCAGACACAGAGCTACAAGGTATGGAGTTGCTGGGATTCATGGACTGAAGAGGCCCTAGCTCCTCGACTCCGGTAACCCTCGCCAAGCCCAGCGTCACGCTCGAGGTAACGGGTGAGTCCATCTCTTTTGATGGATTACGGGGGCTACCTATTCTGTGATCTCCTCTCACTCGGGCCTTACTTTTCCTTCCCAGATTTCTGTGGTGGGAATTGATAAGTCTCCCTCCACCCTTAGGCAAACCCAATCGCTGTTTTGCACGTTTAATAAAACTCCATTTTCGCACTCCTACTTGGTTATCCCCTTGTGCCCTGCTCTGTTACATGGTACTATCTCCCTCTCCAACAATGCTCTCCCCTTATCGCCCTCTTAGATCAGGCCACCTCCACAACCTCATCCCTGTCCCCAGTTTCCAATTTCAAAAACCCACCGACTAAGCCTAAGGTTTCTTTTATTAAAAACAAAACTGGAATTGTTAAGCAGACCCAAGCAGAAGTAAGGAAGGAGTTCAACCAAATGTTCTGCTTCAGAAACCACAGCTTCAACAGATAGCTTCCTTTTAACTCTTCAGTGTTAGTTAAAAAAAGGGAAATTAAAAAAAAAATCACTGAGTTTTCATTGAAATGTATTAGTAACTCTCTTAAAACAACGTCTTTATGTTTTCCCAAGTTCCGAGCTGCAATGAGTAAACTGAAAACACAGTTGCCCTTGTTAAAATAAGATTAGTCCCAAGAAATTGTTTGTGCGTAAAGCAATTTTATCAGGATGTTATTATTACACTATGCCTTTTGCCCTTACCCGTTTGCGCGCGGACCCCCGCCCCCGGGAGCTGTCCGGCCTCAGTCCATTTGAAATACTTTATAGGCGACCCTTCCTTTTCTCCCCTTTCCCTCCCAGTAACAGCCCTCCATTAGCCTCATATTTACCATATTTGTCTTTACTACGCAACCTCCTTAGACAACACGTTAACTCCGTTATCCCTGAACCTTCTCCAGCCTCTCCCAACCTCCCAAAGTCAAGTACACCCTGGAGACACTGTATTAAATCTTTAACACCCAAACCTTTATCACCCCAGTGGGAAGGTCTGTACACTGTCATTCTCACCACTCCCTCGGCTGTCAAAGTAGTTGGTCTACACTCTTGGATATACCTCTCCAGAGTCAAACCGGTAACCAAAGTTAATCGTGATCCCCAGTGGTCTGTTCAGTCTACTGGTCCTATGTCTCTCCGCCTCACTCGCCTCACCAAACCAGCCAGCTAAGCCTAGCATTAACTTCCCCTTTCGCCTGGAGGTTTTTTCTCACTGAAAATGTAACTAACCCCCAATATCGCCAGCATCACCTACTCACAGGACAAAGTTATCTCCTAGCCACAGCTGATTGCCTGGTCGCCAGTTATTCCGGTCCAGCCTACTTTATTTTCACCTTGTTCAGACACAGTTCCAACTCCCCGAATGCGCACGTTCTCCCAGAACCAACTCCCCCCATCGTTTGTTTTCTATATGACCAAACCTCTAACCCCGCTTGTGCACAAAAATGGGTAAAACAAAACACAGGGTGCCCCTAAAAGTCCTGCAATATTCACCATGCTCACCCCTACCCTATAACCAAAACCCACCTGTTCTTTTGGTCAGGAACACAATTCCCCTTAACCATCCCTGGCCCGTAAAACAACAGGTAGACCAAACCAGTCAAGGGAGGCTGGTATTTTAACTCCCACAGCACATATCCTAATGCTAAACTGTTCATATAAAGGTCGCTAGCCCAGGTCCAATCCACCATCCACCGTAATATTCAGATCCAGGAACATCAACTCATGAAACAAATTTCTATACCTTCCGATTCTCCCTTCTCCTGGCTCACCCTATTGCAACAGGGACTGACCATTGCCAACCTTGCTGGATTAGGCAACCTTTCCACCTGCCTCATGTGTGCAGCCCTGGAATGCCCTCCTCTAGCAGCAGCCCCAGTTGCCAGCTGGTCATCTGCCCTTAAGGTCTCCACCATGCAACCCATAATTATCCCCAATGTCCCTCTGTACTTCACACCAGGGTACGCACAGGTGCACTTTGGCTACTCCAATGCATCCACTCAACTGTGCAACACCACAATGCCACCCTCCCAGCCAATAACAGCACCAGCAGCATTTTTCTTCTGGTGCAATTATACACTCACCAAACATCTTAACATCGGTAGCAGTTCTGCCCTCTTGTGTCTACCTGTCACTCTAGTTCCGCAGCTCACTGTCTACACCCCAGCTGAATTCCAGACCAGAGACACCCAGACACATAGTCACCGCAGTAAAAGAGCAGTTTTTCTCCCGGTTGTTGTAGGCCTTTCCCTAGCTTCGTCAGCAGTCGCGGTGGAACTGAGTGGCGGCGCCCTGGGACACTCCATCACCACAACCAACCAGTTAGCCGAACGCTTCCAATCGACACTCGATATCTGTGCAGAATCCTTAGCCTCCATACAAAGACAAATAACTTCTGTTGCTCAAGTTACCTTACAGAACCGCCGCGCTCTGGACCTCCTCACGGCAGAAAAGGGAGGAACCTGCCTCTTCCTCCAGGAGGAATGCTGTTATTACATCAATGAGTCGGGAATTGTGGAAACCAATCTACAGAACCTTAACAAACTAAGCCGTGAGTTACAGAGCACCAGGCCAACAACAGATGGAACTTCTCCCTGGTGGAGCACTTCTCTGTACTCCATTTTAGCCCCCATAATAGGACCCATAATTTTATTTACACTTTTACTTTTAATTGCTCCTTGTTTTATCCAGTTTTTCCAAAACAGGCTCTGCAACATCACCCAAGCTTCAGTTCACCAAATGATGTTGCAGCCTCATGAACCCCAATATGAAACTCTCCGGAGCCTCGATATGAATTCCCCCATCGTGCGTCCACCCTAGAATCCCAGTACTCCGCCTTAGAAAGCCCCCCACCCCCTTAAATCGTCGTCCATGGTCACCATGAAGCAGTTACCGAAAGACAACATCGTCCATTTTCCCTATAGGGTGGAGTCTGGGATGAAGGATCTTAGCACAAGTAACTCCATTTTGATTTGGGAACTATGTTAAGTTCTTGAAACTTACCCTGTACCTACCCCCCCCCTCCCTTGAATAAAACCAGCATATTTTTACTAACAGGACGCTTGCTCAGTCAGCTTGCCCACCTTCTAGACGCTTGCTCAGCCAGTTTGCCCAACTCCCCCTCAACTCCCAGAAAATTTTTACAATCACTTCCTTTTCTTACAATTCCTTGAGTAAGCATAGTTATCCCCTTTTTTCCCCCTGTGCCTGTCAGAAAGGGTTATAAAAACACCACTCAAACGTCCCTCTGCGCGGCTTCAATAACTCAATGCCCTGAGTTGCTGATCCCGCCCACAAGCTTCTCAATAAAGCCTGCTTCTAAAACTTTCTTAATTGGATCTCTGGTTCTGTTTCGCTCCCAAATAAACCTTACAGAAGAGTCTCACCTCTTCCTTGCAGCAGACGCCGAAAAGAAACACCAAGACCCTGGGGGACTCCTGGAAAGATGGAAAGCCACAATCCGTAATGTGTGGGCAAAAACAAATCCCCCGGGGCTGGCTAAACACCGGGCACCCATTGTAGTTCAATTACAAAGCTCTGCCACTCCAATTCGAGTAAAACAATACCCAATAAGCCAACTAGGCTATAAAGTTTCTGCCAAAAAGGCCCAGCTATGTACAAAAATCGTCACCTACCTGGGGTATAAGTTAAAGGATGGCAATCAAACTTTGTCAAATAGCAGAATCCAGGCCATCCAAGCTATACCCAAACCCACCACCAAAAGACAGGTACGGGAATGTCTAGGGGCAGTAGGATATTGCTGCCTGTGGATCCTGGGTTTTGCAGAATTAGCCAAACCACTCTATGCAGCTACTGGAGCAACAAAGGCTGAACTAATATGAACAGAGGTAGAAGAAAAGGCTTTCCAGAAGCTGAAGACTGCACTGGTAAGTGCTCCTGCCCTAGCCCTTTCTAACCTCAAAAAGCCCTTTCACCTTGTGTGTTGGTACAGGCTCTCAGGCCCTAAAAACGACCCGTAGCGTACCTCTCCAAAAGACTCGACCCAGTAGTTGCTGAATGGCCTAACTGCTTGAGGGCAATTGCAGCCACCGCCCTGATGGTGAAAGAAGCCTCAAAGCTCACTTTTGACCAGAACCTCGTCATCACTGCTCCTCACAATGTAGAGCAACTCCTCCGGGCTCCTCCAGACAGATGGCTCTCAAATTCCAGAATCACCCAGTACCAAGCCAAGTATCTAATGGCAACAGACTGGCTGATCAGGCTGCGCGCCAAGCAGCCAGCTCCAAAACCATCCTGCCTCTGCTAGAACCCTCTAACAACCTCGAGCCTCCCCATTACTCACAAGCTGAACAAGAACTGGCCAAAATTAGCAGAGCTCCTGCACAAGGATTATGTAATTAAAGGACTGTACCAGCTAACCAGAAGTGAAGCTGCAAGGTGCCCGGTATGTGCTCAGGTAAATGCTAACCCTGTCCCAGTTCATCACCCAGGACAAAGATACCAAGGAAAAGCTCCAGGTGAACATTGGAAAGTAGATTTGACTGAACTCCCACGAGCACCAGGCAACTTCAGGTATCTCCTTGTTTTTCTGGACGCTTTTTCTGGCTGGACAGAGGCCTATCCCACAAAGAGAGAAACTGCCCTCATTGCAGTTAAAAAGTTAGTCTTTGAAATGATTCCCAGATTCAGACTCCCTATGTTCATAGGATCTGACAATGGCCTGGCGTTTACTGCCCACTTAACAAAATTACCAACTGGGGTGCTAAAAACCAATGGGAAGTTGCATTGTAGTTACCGACCACAAAGCTCTGGACAGGGAGAAAGAGCAAATAGAACAATTAAGGAAGTTCTCACTAAATGAAAGTTAAAAACTGGCGGAGATTGGGTTAGCCTCCTACCTTTTGCCTTGCTTCGGGTGAGATGTACACCTCAAAAGCATGGTTATTCTCCATTTGAGATAATGTACGGGTTTCCACGCCCATTGTTACCTAAGATTGGAAGTAAAGTGTTAAGCGAAATCAAAAACCATAACATGGTTAAGTCATTACGGGCCTTGCAAGCAGAGCGCCAGCGAATCAGAAACAACGTGCCGTCCGACCAGACTCCGGCCCGCGACGAGGAAAGCCGAAAACCCCTCTTCAACCCCGGCGACCTAGTGTGGGTAAAAAGACTAAGTCCAGGTCAACTAGAACCACGCTGGGAAGGACCATACCCTGTTGTCCTGAGTACCCCGACTGCGGCAAAGGTTGCTGGGAAGAAGGAACCCAAACTAACGCTGGGAGACATCTCGGGACAAGGACTATGTACACCCCATGGGCGTATGCTCCCTTACTAACTAACAACCTTTGTATTTTAACGCACATCATTCCGCAGGTGTATTATCATTCAGGAGAAGGGGGGCGTGAACATCTTAATCTTGACTCTCGCCACTTCACGGGACGTTTCAAACGCGCGCCTGTGCTAGTCCCAGTTTTGCTAGCACTAGGGGTTGCTGGGGCTACCGCACTTGGGAGTACAGCACTAATAAAGGAAGGGGCTGACTTACTGCCCTCAGCCTGCAAGGTAATCATGATCTCCAGGCTCTAGAAAAGTCAGTAACTGCTCTTGAAACCTCCCTAAGCTCCCTAGCCGATAGCGCTACAAAATAGAAAAGGCCTAAACTTGCTGTTTCTTAAACAAGGGGGTTTGTGTATGGCATTAGTAGAAGCATGCTGTTTTTATGTAAATCACTCCGGTGTAATTAAAAAAATACATAACTCCAAAAACAACTGCAAGATAGAAGAAAGGCCCTAACCAGTCAAGAAAACTGGTATCAACAGATGTTTTCAGCCTCTCCCGGGCTCACATCTTTACTTAGTGCCATTGCTGGGCCCCTTATTCTGTTCGTACTTGCCCTCACTGTGGGCCCGTGTGCTTTCAACGCCCTTCTCAAGTTAATCAGAACTCGCTACAAGATATCAAGTTGATGGTTCTTAAAACCAATTATCAGGTTTTAGCAAATAAAAAAGTTAGGGAATCAAGGATTTGATTTAGTTACTAGAAGAGGAGGGAATGTTAAGGCTTAATAGAATAAAATAATTTGTCTTAAGTTACTCCATTTTGAAAAGCTTAAGTGCCACCCCCCCATTCTAGGAGAGGTATGTTATTTTAGAAAAGCAAGTCCCTGTGACCTTGCAAATATCTACTCATAAATGTGAGCAAGAAGTTTTGCAAAATCTTCTGGTCCAAGATAAGCTGAGCAGGACATGCTGAACTACCCGCATCCCTGTTATCTTGTGTAAACACCCTTTCCCATTCCTTGCTCTACCCCCCTCGCCTTGCTGGTTTTAAGTGTATAAAAGGGAAAGAAAAATTTGGCCAGACGCTTCAGCTTTGGACCCTGTGTGGCCATGCTGTAGCCCAAATCCGGAGTTGTCTTCTTGTCTATTTGTCTTTTTGCCTTTCTGTAATAAAGTTTTGCTTTGTTACTTTGCAGCTGCTTGTGGGTCAGTGGTCTGTGTGGGAGCGACTCCGTAACACTTCCTGACGTTCTTGCATTATTTTCGTTGTGGATTTTTGTTGTTGTTTGTTTTCTCCGGTTCTGGGGTGCCTATCAGGGATACTCTCCCACATTCTCATGCTTTCCTCAGAGTTTGTTATATATATAAATTGTCTTTTCTTGGGAGTTTACGTAATAAAATAGGATCCGATTAAACAATTTCTACACATGTTGTTCAATGACATAGGCTACATGTTTCACATTATACCAACTTTTGGGGGGAGTGGAAATGCGCTCCATCTATATTTTAAGAAATAGATTTCAAGGGGAAATGGAGTGTCATGGTTATCTAGTGTCTGTATAATAGAAAGATCATATGTGGAAGACTTCAGCAAACAAATTTATTTTCTCAATGTTTAAGAAGCTAGAAATAAAAATCAGGCAATTAGCTTTAGTTCCAGGCCATTTCTCTCTGTTACTCGGGGTGAAGGACATTCCTCTTCAGCTTGTTTTTGGTTCCCCTTCTGCCTCGGCACCTATATTTCCCGTGTCCACTTGCCTTCTCTGCTTTTTACAATTTTTTAAATAAATCATTTTCTTGGGGCTGTCACACCTCTCATAACAACCTATACATCAGTTGTACTGAAACATTTGTGCATACTTAGACATCATCCTTTTCTAAACGGTTTCTTTCTTTTTGAGTCCTTGGCGTCGGCTCCTCTTTTTTGCCCCTTTTTCCATACTCTCCCACCCTCATGGGACCCTCATCAATGCTAAATGATTATTGTTTTGATATCTTACAGTGCCCGCTGTCTCCCTTCACCCAAGTTACTGTTGTTTGTCCCCGTGGCTGTGAGGTGGGGTGATTATACATTCATCACTGTAGTCGGTTACCAGCGTCTCCCATTTCTCCTCCCACCTTCCCCCTACCAACAGGTATCGCACCTCCCATTCCTGTTCCACATGGATGACCAGTTCTGGATTCAGTATGTCGAAAGATCTTATCTGCGCCAGGGCATATGCTCAAGTGTAGCTTGATTGTGAGTTGAAACTCGGGTCATGAGAGTGAGGTGGAGGGGAAGAATGACAGAACTAAGGAACATTGTGTGTTCTCTCGGTGTTATGCTGCACCCTGGCTGTCCTGTTCTTTCCCTTGACCCTTGTGTGAGGGAATGTCCACTTGTCTCTGGATGGGCTTTGGATCTCCACTCTGAATTCCATCATTTGCATTGTGTTATTAGTTTGGTTTTTGATGCCTGGTATCTTATTCTGTCTTCACCTCGTGGTCACAAAGGCTGGTGTGCTTCTTCCATAGGGTTTTGTGGCTTCCGAGTTACATGGCCGATGTTTATGTTCAAGCCTTTAAGACCCCAGATGCTATATCTTTTGAAAGCTGGACACCATCAGCTTTCTTCACCTCCTTTGCTTATGCACACATTTGTCTTGAGCAAACATGTTGGGAAGGTGAGCATCATGGTCTGCCAAGTTAATAGAACAAAGTGTTCTTGAACTGAGGAGTACTTGAGTGGAGGATCAATGTCCATCTGCTACCTCAATACTAAACCTATAAGTAAATATATGCACATAGATCTATTTCCCCATCAACATATTTAAATATATTTATACATGTACACGCCTGTATTTAGACCTTTATAAATGCCCTTTGCCTACTAGTTCTTTCCTTGATTTCCTTTTACTTTCCTCTTGTCCCACTGCCATGCTCAGCCTTCTTTTGGGTTTCAGTAATTCCTCTTGGTTACATTGCCCTTGATCAAGTCCTAACAGGCCTCTTACACACGCCTCGACACTGATTTTGGATCACTTGTCGTTCCCTTGTCCCTCGGTTGATTAACACCACTTCCTTTCCTCCACCTCCCCCTTTGCTATGTACCCCCGGGGAACACTGGTCCCATTGCTTTCCCCTCCAGATGGTTTATCCAGCCTATCTTCTAGACATAGACCTGAGGAGATCATAATATGCACACAAAAAACAAGACAGAGCAAAAGATAGTGACAAAAGGAAGCAAAACTATGGCACCACCAAAAAGCCAATGACACAAAAAAGGGAAAGCCTGTAAATGGTTCAAGGCCTGTTTGCTGACCTTTAGGAGTGTTCTCTGGTTGAGTCTGATTGGGTTACACGCACTGGACCAAAAGTCGTTTGTGGTACTCCACAGGACTTCCTTGTTCTGCTCCCCGTGCTGTTCTGTTGCATTCCTCCAGAGTTTTGCCTCGGTATGGTGGTGTCAGATCGGGCACAAATCCCCCACTGTCTCCAGTGTTGTCCCCTGAAGGGCTATGTGTCAGTGAGGGATGTCGTGTCTCATAGTGGGGCCAGCCATATGGTCCTCTCTGTGCATTGGCTGCTCTGAGTGGGGATATCATCCTCAAGGCTTGGTGGGCCAGGGTGTGCTCCACTCTCTCTTCCTCGCCCGTCATTTGCTCCCCAGTGCTCTGATCAGACATGTCACTCTCCCTGAGCTATAGCTTCAATGCGGTCCTCTGATGTAAATTCTTCTGTTGGGTGGGGTGGCTGTCCACGAAGTAGGGATTGGGGCCTGGCCCTCAGACCTTTCTCTTGGTTCCCTGCTTCATGCCAGTATATTGCATTCACATCTTGGAGCACCGGCATGAAGCCTGGTCCCTCTTTCCCTATGGAGATATAAACAATACCCTCGCCTTGGGTGGGTCAGTGCCCTTTTCTCCACTATCCATTTCTCCTTTTTTTCCTTTTTATTTTTACCTTTTCCTTTTCAGTTGGCTACCATATGTACCCCCTGGATTTGGTCTGTCCCATTCCATACTACCTGGACCTCACTCAGGAACGTTTGTGTACATTTGCTCTTGCCCTACGCCCCTTTTGCATTTTTTTAAGCTTACCTCAGCGAAATCGTGTTGTACTTGTTCTCTTGTGCATGGATTACTTCACTTAGCATAATATCATCCAGCTCTTCCCTTGAGGCGATGTGCTTATTGCGTTCATCAGTACTTCTTAGTGATGTGTAGTGCTCCAATACATTTATGTACCACGGTTTTTTAATCCATTCGTATGTTGATGGAAATTTGGGTTGTTTCCAACTCTTTGCCTTTGTGAATTGTGGCGCAAGGAACATTAGAGCGCAGCTGTCTGGCCGTGGCTTGTTCCTTGCCTCTCTGGGTGTATGTCCACTAGAGGATTTCTGGGTCGTAAGATAGGTAATTTTCCATCTGCTTTAGAAATCACCAAATGGATTGCCATCGTGGCTGTATATACCTACAGGTTCACCAGCAGTGGATGATAGCTCCTATCTCACCACAGCCCCTCCAACACTTGTTGCTTTCTGATTCTTTGAATTGGGCTTTCTTTGAAGGCATTAGGTGGTACCTCATTGTTGTTTTCATTTGCATTTCTCTTATGGCTAAAGATCGGGAACATTTTCTCATATGTTTGTTGGCCATTCTGATTTTTGCCCCCTGTGAAACTTCTGTTCAGGTCCTTTGCCCACCTCCTCAGTGGGAAATAGGTTTTTCTCTTTTGGGAAGCTAGCAGAATAGTGTAGATTTTAGTAATGAGGCCTTTGTCTGATTTGTCATTGCTAAAGATGTTTTCCCAGTCCGTGGACTGCCTTAGTACCCTCTTGGTGAATTATTTCGATGTACATAGGTGTCTTATCTTCAGTATATACCATTTCTCAATTGGTGACTCCTCTGTATGTATGTCCTTCCCTATTTCTGATAGCCTAAGTATTTCCTGCCCCAAAGTTCTCAGGTGTGTCCTTTTCCCCTCATTGATGGCCCTAATTGTTTAGGATTTTACCTTGAGCTCGGTGGTCTACCTTGAGTTGATCCCTTTGCATGGAGTGAGATAAAGGTCTTACTTCATTTTTCCACAGGTAGATCTCCATTTTTTTCCAGCACCACTTGTAGAAGAGGGCATCTGCTTCCCATTTGATATTTTGGGGGCCCTTATCAAAGATCAGTTGTCTGTATGCTGATGATCTGATTCCTGCGTGTTGTTCTTTTCCATTGGTCTGCGTACCTGTCATTGTATCAATACCATGTGGATTTGACCACCGTGGTTGTATAACATATGCCAAAGTCAGGTAAAGGAAGCCCTCCCACTGTATCCTTCCTTTTGAGGAGTTCTGGGCTAATTCGGGGCTTCTTCTCTCTCCATAAGGAGTTGGTAATCAGGTTTTCCATTTCTTTGAAGAAAGAGGAGGGTAATTTCATTGGGATTTTGCATTAAACTTAGATAGTGCCTTGGCCAAAACTGGCATATTCACTAGGTTGAGACTTCCAATCCATAAGCATGGGCTATCCTTCCATTGGTTGAGTTCACCCTTGCTTTCTTGTAATAGTGTTCTGTAGCTTTCCTCATATAAATATTTTGTTCTTTTAGTCAGGTATAGCCCTAGTTATTTCCATTTGTGCTTTGCTATTGTCAAGGGTACCACCTTTTGGTATCTCCTCTTCTGTGGTCTTATTCGATGTGTATTGCAGTCTGATACACTTCTGTTTGTTGGTGTTGTAACCTGCCACTCTGCGATGTTCCCCTCTCACTTCCTGCACTCCCCTCAGGTGCTTTTGCGATTTTCCATATATAAAATCATATCATCTTCAAACAACGATAGCTTCACCTCTTCCTTCCCCAAGTGAATACCTTTCACGCCATTTGTTTGCCTTACCTTTTGTGTTGGGTGTTTTTCTAGTAACACTTGTTGAAGAGGGCATCAGCTTCTCATTTGATAATTTTGGGGTCCTTATCAACGATCAGTTGTCTCTATGCTGATGATTTCATTTCTAGGTTTTCGTTCTATTCAATCGGTCCGAACATCTGTCATTATAACAGTACCATGTGGTTTTCACCATGGTGGTTCAATCGTAGGTGCTAAAGTCAGGTAAAGCAAGTCCTTCGACTTTATCCTTCTTCTTGAAGAGTTCCCTGAGAATTCTGGCCTTCTTCTCTTTCCATATGAAATTGCTGGTCAGTGTTTTCCAATTCATTGACAAAGGATGTTGGTACATGTAGTAGGGTACCATTACATTTGTCTAGTACCTTGGGCATGACAGAAATCTTTGCTATACTACGTGTTCTGATGTATGACCATGGGATATCCTTCCATTTCTGGAGGTCACTTTGGGGTTTCTTGTAATAGTGATCTGTAGTTCTCCACATTCAAATCGTTTTGGGCTTTTTGGTTAGGTATACCCCTAGGTATTTAAATTTGTCAACGTATCCAGCCCTTAACACATCATCATGGGTTCAGTAGGCACAATTATACAGGGATAATAAGTAAAGACTATAGTCAAGTCATAGAGAATCAGAAGAGACAGAAGATATGTTGAAATAATGGAGTCAAACACATTTCATGGTTGCATGATCATCTCAGCTCCTCTTGGTGGTACAGGCCAGGAGAGAGTGCAGGAGAGATTTACTGATAACCAAGGCTTATATATCTTTGGGGGTATGCATGGCTCTTAATTGCAGGTAGAGACATACATCACAGAAAGGGGTTGTACAATAGCCAATACAATCAATGGGGGGGATATACAATGTGCATAAGCGGAACAGCAAGCAGATGAGCTGGGGTGACGGCATGACAGGAAAGGGTGGAATTAGAGATATACGTGTGACAAGAAGGGTGAACCATTCATTCATGATGGCGGCCTACCTTGGTCACTCTTGAGTGGCCTTGACCTCCCTGGGCTTTCCTACAAGAAAACAATTTACTACTGCCCTTATCAGAAGGAGGTGGGCCCTACTTAGGGTGTGACAGACTGCACAGTCTGATTCCTCTAGATAGCTGATAACCCTTAGGGAGTATAACCTCTGACCTACTTCTGTTCACCTCCAAGTGGATAGTCACTTACCACGTGTAGGAAGCAGCTTAGTTTGCCATATATTTAGGCGAAACAACTTGGGAGAAGTCTTTCTGTTTCCAACTTCAATTTGTGCTGTATTATTGTGAAGGGTACTAAATTGTTTATCTTCTCTTCCATGGACTATGCTGATGGATATAGTAGTTCCATAGCCTGCTGTTTGTTGATCTTGTATGCTTCCACTCTGCCATTTCCTCTCTCACTTCCTACACTCCCCTTGTGGAGCTTTTGGGTTTTCTGTTTATAAAATTATATCACAAAAAAAAATTATATCACCTGAGAATAAAGATAATTTCACCTCTTTTTCCTCAGATGTATACCACTGATCTCTTTCCTTTCCCTTATGTTGTTAACTAGGAACCCCAGAACGTTGTTAAATAGAAGAGGGTGCAAGGGGCATCCAGTCTGGTTGACATTTTCAGCGCGATTCCTTTGTCTTTTTTCCACTGAATACAAATTTTGGTGTTAACTTTTCATTTGTAGCTTCATATATAGCTTGTTGTAGAGGGCAAATTAGAAGAATTTTTATATTATCTTGAAGAATTTCCCTTCCATTCCGATCTTTGTAATGTGTTAAACAGGAACGGGTGCTGGATGATATTGAATGTTTTTTCTGTGTGTATTGATATTATCATGTGGTTTTATTCCTCTTTCTTACCAATAAACCTGAATAAGGCTAATGGACTTGCAGATGTTGAAACCTCCATGCATCCTTGGAATGAATCCCACTTGTTCATGGAGAATTATTCGTTTTATCATATTTTGAATTATATTGACCAGTATTTTGTTAAGGATTTTGAATCAATGTTCATTAGAAAGATCAGAATGTCATTCTCAATCCTTGTGGATCCTTCCCCACTTTAACTATCGGTAATCTGCTAGATTCATAGAGAAAATTTGGGAGTTGGCCATTTGTGTAGGATTGTTGTCAGCTCTTGCCTGAATGCTTGCCAGCATTTTCCTGTGAAGCCATCTGGCCCAGGGGATATTTTAGTTGACATTTTCTTGATAACCTTGTCTATTTTCTCTATTTCTCTGAGTCTGTTGAGTTGCTTGTGGTCCATCTGGGAGGGTATTTGTCCATGTCTTCCAGGATGTTGAATTCATTGGTGTAACGGTACTCATAGTACTATACAATTCAGCTTTAAATATCATTAGAGCCCATTGTAGTTTTCCCTGTTTTATCCCTCAGTGGCGTGACTATTGTTATATGTTCCTTTCTTTCTTTGGTTAGGTTTGCAGTGGCCTACCTATTCTGTTAATCTGTTCAAAGAAACAACTATTTTACTGCATTGATTTGTTTGCATTGTTTTCACGTTTTCCAAGTTATTCACGTCTGCCCTAATTGTTTGTTATTTCGTTTCTTTTGCCATTTGTAGCATTGTCCTGTTAACTCTGTCATCAGGATCAATCACACCACTTAGTACGGTGACACTCTTCCTGACCTGTTGATCCAAAGGCATGAGAAGTCCAAAGTGGCCAGGGGGCATTCTCAGCTGCCACTTCAGTGGAATCCGTGCTGTGTTTCCAGGTGGGAGAGTTCCTTTCTTCAGGACCAGGACCTCCAGGCCTGAGGAACACAGGGTTGTTGGGACAGGAAGCAAACATGCTTCAAGGGGATCACTAGGAGTAATAGTGAGTGGTGCCACTCCAGCTTCCACCCCTTGGTTCCTGGACCCATGAATTCTGGCTCTTGGAGACACAGCACCATATATTGGCCGCTGGTTTAGAGCGTATACAGCTTCCTGGAGATCAGGAAGCCCCGCAAGTTGTTGCCACCTACTTGGCGTCGTAATTGCGTCTTTAGGAGCCCATTCCATCGTTCCATCAAGCTGGCAGCTTCAGGATGATGAGGAACATGATACGGCCAGTGGATTCCATGGGAATGGGCCCATTGCCACACTGTATTTGCTGTGAAGTGAGCTCCTTGATCTGAAGCAAAGCTATGTGGGATGCCATGCCGGTGCATGAGGCATTCTTTGAGTCCACAAATAGTAGTTTTGGCAGAAGCATCACGTGCAGGGAAGGCAAATCCATATCCAGAGTAGGTGTCTATTCCAGTAAGAACAAAACGCTGTCCCCTCCATGATGGAAGTGGTCCTATGGAATCAACCTGCCACCTACTTGCTGGTTGATCTCCCCGAGGAATTGTCCCATCTCTTGAACGTAATATTGGTTTCTGTTGATGGCAAATGGACACTCAGCAGTGGCAGTGGCCAAGTCAGCCTTGGTGAGTGGAAGTCCATGTTGCTGTGCCCATGCATAACCTCTATCCCTGCCGCCATGTGCACTTTGTTCATGTGCCCATTGGGCGATAACAGGGGTGGCAGAGGAAAGAGGAGGACCAGTCTCCACAGCGTGTGTCATCTTATCCACTTGATTATTAAAGTCCTCCTCTTCAGAGGTAATCCTTTGGTGAGCATTCACGTGAGATACAATTAACTTTACTTTCTTGGCCCATTCAGAGAAGTCTATCCACATACCTCCTTGTCACCAATTTTCCAATCATGGTCCTTCCAATTCCCTGACCATTCAGCCAAGCCATTAGCCACTGCCCATGAATCAGTATATAATCTCACATCTGGTCATTTTTCCTTATATGCAAACTGAACGGCCAGGTGCACTGCTCGAAGTTCTGCCCATTGGGAAGATATCCCTTCACCACTGTCCTTTACGGAGATCCCAGAAAAGGGCTGTAGTGCTGCTGCTGTCCACTTATGAGTGGCACCTGCATATCGTGCAGAGCCGACCGTAAACCAAGCATGACTTTTTTGGTCTTCACTTAAAGTATGGTAAGGAACTCCCCAGGAGGCCATAGGTGCAGACTGGGAGAACGGAGGCAATGTAACAGGAGTGGAGACTGTTGGCATTTGGGCCACTTCTTCTTGCAGCTTACTTGTTCCTTCAGGTCCTGCTTTGGCCCGATCTCGTATATACCACTTCCATTTAACAAGGGAGTGTTGCTGCGCACATCCAACTTTATGATTACGTGGGTCAGACAATAGCCACTTCATGATAGGTAATTCAGGCCTCATGGTGACTTGGTGGCCCATGGTGAGGCCTTCAGTCTCCAGCCAGGCCCAGTAACAGGCCAACAGCTGTTTTTCAAAGGGGGAGTAGTTGCTTGCAGAGGATGGCAAGACTTTACTCCAAAATCCCAATGGTCTATCTACGCTGTGATTCACGAATAAGGGTCTGCCAAAGACTGCACACTGCATCTTGATCTACAACTGACACCTCTAGCACCATTGGGTCAGCTGGATCATATGGTCCCAGTGGCAAAGCAGCTTGCACGGCAGCCTGCACTTGTTGAAGAGCCTTTTCTTGTTCTGGGCCCCACTCAAAAATGGAGGCTTTTCGTGTCACTTGATAAATAGGTCGAAGTAGAACACCCAAGTGAGGAATATGTTGCCTCCAAAATCCGAAGAGGCCCACTAGGCGTTGTGCCTCTTTTTTAGTCGTTGGGGGAGCTAAATGTAATAGCTTATCCTTCACTTTAGTAGGAATATCTCGACATGCCCCACACCACTGGACCCCTAGAAATTGTACTGATGTGGAGGGTACCTGAATCTTTGTTGGGTTAATTTCCCAACCCCTTGTACGCAGATATTGTACCAATGAATTTAGAGTCTTTGATACATCCTCCTGAGTGCGTCCAATCAGCATAATGTCATCAATATAATGGACCAGTGTGACATGCTGTGGAATAGACAGGTGGTCAAGGTCCCTTCGGACTAAATTATGGCACAGGGCAGAAGAGTTGATGTACTCCTGGGGGAGAGTTGTGAAAGTATATTGTTGCCCTTGCCAGGTGAAGGCAAACTGCTTCTGGTGGGCCTTTGAGACTGGTATGGAGAAGAAGGCATTAGCCAGATCAATAGCTGCATACCATGTACCAGGAGAAGTATTAATTTGCTCAAGCAATGTAATCACATCTGGGCCAGCAGCTGCAATTGGAGCTGACGATAATCCACTGTCATTCTACAGGATCCATCTGTCTTCGTTACAGGCCAAATTGGTGAATTAAATGGGGGAGGTAGTAGGAATCACCACCCCTGCATCTTTCAAGTCTTTGATGGTGGCACTGATCTCTGCAATCCCTCCAGGCATGCGGTATTGCTCTTGGTTTACTCTTTTCCTAGGTAATGGCAATTCTAATGGTGTCCACTTGGCCTTTCCTACCATGATAGCCCTTATTCCACATTTTAGGGATCCGATATGGGGGTTCTGCCAGTTACTAAGTATGTCTATTCCAATGATGCATTCTGGAACTGGGGAAATAACCACAGGATGGGTCCCAGGGCCCACTGGACCCACAGTGAGGCGTACTTGAGCTAAAACTCCATTGATAGCTTGACCTCCATAAGCCCCCACTCTGATTGGTGGGCCTTTGAAACATTTTGGGTCTCCTGGAATTAGTGTCAGTTCTGAGCCGGTGTCTAGTAATCCCCGAAAAGTTTGATTATTTCCTTTCTCCCAATGAACAGTCACTGTTGTGAAAGGCCGCAGGTCCCTTTGGGGAAGGCTAGAAGGAAGACTAACAGTATAAACCTTCAGTGATGTAGCAGGATCCTCCTTACAAGGGACCCGGCCTCCCCTTCATTCAAGGGGTTGTGGGTCTGTAAACTGGCTCAGGTCTGGGAATTGATTGAGCGATCGTGACTGTCTATTCTGCTGTTCACCTGATCTACCATTCTTTTGCCTGTACAGATCACGTAAATATTTAGTAGGCTTCCCATCTATTTCATTCCTAGGGACACTGCGGCTAAGTAGCCAATGCCATAATTCCACACGAGACAGGTTGCTTTGATTGTTATTGAAAACTCGTTGTCTATTAGAACCACGCCCACCCTGTCTCCGTGGATCCAGTGCTGACACCTGCCCTCTACCATCACGGGGACCAATCAGCCCCATTGTGGGCAAATGTCGGAGTTCGCTTCGGGCAGTGGCCACTGTTAATCCTGGTGCACATAGAATAGCAATTACAGGAGTCTTAAGAGATGCTGGGGCCCACTTCACAAACTTGTTCCTTATGGTTATGGTAAAGGGTATGTCTTCAGGTCACCCCCTTTTTGGATCTATGGGAATATCTTGATAGATCCATTCTAACATACCAATTTCTCTAAGCTTTTGGATGCCTTCCTCTACAGTGTACCAAGGCAGGTCAGGGTCTTCAAGTTGGTCTAATCTAGGCCATCTGGCAGTCCATGCTTCATTGAACTAACCACATAAAGACTTAGATCCTTTTTTAGCCTGTCTCGCAGAGACATTGAAAGAAGAGTCTGTGCTTAGGGGTCCCATATCCAGAAACTCAGACTGGTCTAATATTACATTTCGTGCACCAGTATCCCACACCCTGAGTAACCATTCCCAGGGGTATTCTCCAGGCTTTTGCTTGTACGTATTTGAGAACTCAAGCAGGTCTTTATGTGTGTAGCGCACTTCTTCTTGGATAATCTTCTCAACCTCACCTTTAGGAGGTTTCTGAGACTTCATTTTAGTGACAGGTCTAGTGGAAATAATGGGTGCTGAGGGTGTTTCCTGGGTGCTCTCAGCAATACCTTGCGAGGCATCTTCCTCAGGTAATGCTACTGATGCAGCCCCACCTGGCCTATCAACTTGAATCGTTTGGCTAATCTGCTCAGGTGTTTCTAAGGGCTCAATATCCTCTACTTCCGGATCATCAGCCCCTATGTTCCCATCCCATGTTTCAGGGTCCCAACTTTTCCCAATGAATGCCCTTACTTTGGTTTCAGACACTACTCTAGATCTGCAATTCAGCTGCTGTTCTCATTCAGCCACTCGTATAATGAGACTCTGGACCTGGTTCTCAGCAATGTCAGCTCTTTTACTAGAGGAGAGAAGGCTCTCCTTTGTAGCACAGATGGAAGTTTTCAAATCTGTTAGTCTGCATGTGAGGCGTGCTTTTGAGGCTCTGAGATCATCCCTCTCCTTAATAACACTTTCCATCGTATGAAGGACCAGCCAACCAGCTTCGCTATACTTGTCATTTTCACAAAACTCCTGGAAAATATCAAATATACGATTGCCAAGAGCATCTCCTTTATCCAGCATGTCATCTACTTTAGGTGCTACTTTAATATTATCTTTGCTATTTCAGACCATGGATTAGTACGGGTAGTAGACGTATCCCCGTCAAGACTAAATAGGTTGGAAAACCAATTTAAGAAATCCATATTTGGTGCCAAAGGGACCAGGTATAAGGCATCATGCAAAAAAAAAAGAATATGTGTGCGTGTGTGTATATATATATATATATACCATAATGAATGAAGGGGGAAGTGCAGAGTGGAGACCCAAGGCCCAAGCGTCGGCCACTGGAGATCCCCTCAGAGAGGGGTTTAGGAGAGGAGATGGGTCAGTCAGGGTGCGAGGTAGTGCCGATGAAGAGCAAAGCTTTCCCCCAGATTCTGGATGCTTCCTCCCCCCAACTACCATGATCCGAATTCTACCTTAGAGGGCTGGATAGGGCAGAGGTTGTACATTGGTAATATGAGGGCTGGAGGCACAGGAAATCCAGGGTGGATGATATCTTCTGGACCAAGGGTGTGAGGGATGATGCTGGGAGAGTATAGGGTGAGTGGGTTGGAAGGGGGAACTGATTACAAGGATCCACATGTGACCTCCTCCCTGGGAGAGGGACGGCAGAAAATGTGGGAAGGGAGACTTGGGATAGAGCAAGATATGACAAAATAACGATGTATAAATTACAAAGGGCACATGAGGGAGGGGGGAAAGGGGAGGGAGGAGGAAAAAAAAGGACCTGATGCAAAGGGCCTAAGTGGAGAGCAAATGCTTTGAGAATGATTGGGGCGGGGAATGTATGCATGTGCTTTATACAATTGATGTATGTATATGTATGGATTGTGATAAGAGTTGTATGAGTCCCTAATAAAATGTAAAAAAAGAAAAGGAAAAAAAAGAAAGAAAAGAAAATGATTAGGGCAAAGAATGTACAGATGTGCTTTACACAATTGATGTATGTATATGTATGGACTGTGGTAAGAGTTGTATGAGCCCCTAATAAAACGTTTAAAAGAAAAAAGAGAAATCCATATTTGTCAAACTGGCTGCAGCGCCAGGCCAGGCGCAGGGGCGGCGGAGGCAGTGGCGAGGGCGGCGTGAGAGCGAGGCTCTGGCCCTGCGCAGGCCCAGGCCAGCGGCGGCTAGGAGGGCGAGGCATGCTGACCTGCAGGCCGCGAGCGGCGGCAGCGGCGGCAAGGGGCGCAGGGGTTCCTGGGAGGCGCAGCGTCAGGCCCTGGCGCGCGCCCGCCGCCCCTTCCCCGCGCCACGGCCGCCCGGGCAACTTGTGGCCAAAGTTTGGCCCCAGCCTCAGGAGTGCGCGGGGCGGGCCGCGAAGTTGGCTGTGGCCCCCGCCGCGGCTCGGGCCGGCCCATGGCCCGCGCGCCCCCGCCGGAGCCCCTGGGCGGCCGGGCTCCTGCCCCCGGGGCCCCCGGGCCTCAACGCCAGTGCGCCTCCCCCGGCCCCGGGCCCGCGCACGCGTGGGAAAGTTGGCCTGGAACCGGCCCGACCAGTTCCGCCGGCGCGCACACCGGCCGCAGAAGTTGGTGCTGCAAAACTTTTTTGGGGGGTTCCGCGGGAGCCCCCGTGCGTCGGGACCGGATGCGCGCCGGCTAGCGACCCCTGCGCCGAGAGAGGTACCCCCAGAGCGACGCGCAGCGGGGGCGCCCCGGACCCGCGGCCCGGGGGCTATGGCCATGGTGGCCGGAGGCTGGGGCGGCCCCGGCGGCGGTGGAGACGCGAATGGCGTGGACAAGGTGGGTGGCTACCCGCCCGCCACCGAGGACTCGGCCTCGCCCCCGGGCGCCGCCAGCGACGCCGAGCAGGGCGACGAGGAGCGGCAGGGGCTGCAGGTGGACTGTGTGGTGTGCGGGGACAAGGCGAGCGCAAGCACTAGGGCGTCCTCACCTGCCAGGGCTGCAAGAGCATCTTCAAGCGGAGCATACTCCTCAACCTCAGCTACAGCTGCAGGTCCAACCGTGACTGCCACATTGACCAGCACCACCGGAACCAGTGTCAGTACTGTTGCCTCAAGAAGTGTTCCGGTCGGCATGCGCAAAGAGGCCGTGCAGCGGGGCCGCAGCCCCCACTCGCCGCCAGGTCCTGGCGCCGCGTCTCAGGCAGCCCCCCCCCCGGGCTTGGCGCTGGCGGAGGCGGTGGGCGGAGACCTCTTCCATGGCCAGCCAGTGTGGGAGCTGATCGCACAGCTGCTGCGCGCCAAGCCCTACCTGGCGGTGGCCGGCCACTTTGGCACGGGCGCGGCGAGCGCCTTCGGCCCGGGCGGCGCGGGCGGGGTGCTGGGCATCGATAACGTGTGTGGAGCTGGCGGCGCGGCTGCTCTTCAGCACCATGGAGTGGGCGCGCCACGCGCCCTTCTTCCCCGAGCTGCCCGTGGCCGACCAGGTGGCCCTGCTGCGGCTCAGCTGGAGCGAGCTGTTCCTGCTGAACGCGGCGGAGGCCACCCTGACCCTGCACACTGCGCCTCTGCTGGCCGCAGCCGGGCTACACACCGCTCCGTTGGCCGCCGAGCGGGCGGTGGCCTTCATGGACCAGGTGCGCGCCTTCCAGGAGCAAGTGGACAAGCTGGGCCGCCTGCAGGTGGACTCGGCGGAGTATGGCTGCCTCAAGGCCATCGCGCTCTTTACTCTTGATGCCTGTGGCCTCTCAGACCCAGCACACGTGGAGAGGCTGCAGGAGAAGGCGTAGGTGGCCCTGACCGAGTACATGCTGACCCAGTACCCAGCCCAGCCCCAGTGCTTCGGCCGCCTGCTGCTGCGTCTGCCTGCCCTGCGCGCCGTCCCAGCCTCACTCATCTCTCAGCTGTTCTTCATGCGCCTGGTGGGCAAGACACCCGTTGAGACGCTGATCCGAGACATGCTGCTCTCGGGGAGTACTTTCAACTGGCTTTAGGGCTCCGGCCAGTGACCGACCTCCAGCGACACAGATGCTCGGGGTCCCCAGGCCAAGGATAGGGACAGCCTCCCCAAGTGGCTAACCAGAACCATGACTAGGGTGAAAGATCATTATGTAATATGCAGTAGCCCTTAGTGACCCTGGTTACAATTTGACTCGGAGGCTACTGGACTTCAGAGCCTTACAAGCCTGGAAGGTTTATTTCAGGCACAGCAAGCATATGCCTCGGCGGTGCTGACTTGCGTTCTGCACCTGGATAGGCACCTGAAGTCATTTGGAGAGGATGTCTATGTAAGTTGGTTTTACATAAATTTCTGTGCTGGATTCCTTGTGCTTGTGGATTTTCTTGTCCTTCTTGGTTTGCTGTTATTTTACTACTGAGTTGGCTTTTGTGGTTTTCTTCATTTTGATGAGGTTTCTTTCCTATTTCTTACGACATTCCCTTGATAGTTATTTTCTTATCTAGTGTAAGATGGTCATGTTTCTCTTGTGTACTGCTTGCCTTCCTCTCCATACAGTTTCTTTGCATGTACTTTTCTCCCCCTATTTGCTTCATGTTTGTCTCCATTGCAGATTGATATTTGTAGCTCTCTCTTTTCAGTCTTGTGTCATATTTGCAGAACTGCTTCACCTTGGTTACTGTCTGGTGGGGACTGCCTTGCTCATTGATCTCAGGTTTATGTTTGCTCTTCCTTGTGATTCTCCATCCATAGAATAGCCTTCGTATTTTTTTATAACTCATTCCGCTGCTTTGGATTTCTGGAATTCTCCTTGACTGAAAATGCCCTTATTTCTTCTTCATATTTTGCTGGATTTAAGATCCTTGCTTGGCAGTTATTTCTTTTAAAGTTTCATATATGTTGTCACGTTGCCTTATGCCTGCAGAGGTTTGTTGAAGGAAAACAAACAAACAGAAAACCACACTCAGCTTAATTGTTTGCTTTCCCTTTGCAGACCCCCTGCTGGGGCTGCTTCCATAAATGTGCTCCTTACAGTTCTGCTCACAGGCGTGCCCTCGTGGCTCTCAGATTTTGCGTCCATGGCTTTATTCTGAGAAGTCCACTCTCCCATGCCATTTTCCCTGAGCCTTTGGATCCCTCTCCTAGGGAATGCTACTGTAGGTCTGATACGTCTGCTTGACTTACTGTAGATGGCCAACCAATGAATGACTACATCAACCCCGCAAGCTCCAATACTGGACAGAGAATCTGTGCTGAGTGGGCCATATCAATAAACTGAGACTTATCAGAGTTTATGTTCCTTGTACAATAATCGCACAACCTTTATAACGATCCTGACACATAGTCTGAAGGTTTCTGTCTGCACAAGTTAAGGAATTCTAGAATATTTTTGGGGGGTAGAGCATAGCTGTTCCTGGCCCAACACCTGGGCTTCACTTTGGGAACTTGCTATGAGTTAAGTCTAGGTAGAGGTCTGGAGGCCATAAACCGTGGGAGGTGTTTCCTGGGCCCATGCAGCGGTGTCTTGCTCCAGATACAGCCTAAGCACCATTATCGGCACACATCCCAAACTCAGTCATTTGGACGCATGGGGACCCTACAGGACAGAGTAGACCTGCTCCTGTGGGTTCTGAGACTGTAATTCTTCATGAGAGAAGAAAACCTGGTCTTTTGTTAGGGGAGCTGCCCTTGGTTTGACCTTTCTGCTCTTGTGTTTTGTAGCACAGAGGATGATCACTGTGCCATCAGGGCCAGGGATGAAAACACCTTCTTGGTTCGTAGTGATAGATTTCTCAAAACTTACCGAGAGATGTGGGGTATGTACAGTAGCTTTAGGGCTTGCATCAGACATCAGAACCAATTTAGACAACTCATCTTTTCTCATTCTGTTTCTTTAGAACCTCTCCTGGTCCCGTCAAGTCAACTCTGATGCGGAACAACCCTCTACAACAGGGTAAGCTTCCCCTCTGTGTTCCAGAGACGGTAATTCATTATTGCATTAAAATGTTTCTTCCTTTTGCTGTGGTGTAACACGTGGTTTTGAACTGTTGACCTTGACCTTAGCAGCCAATGCATAAGCGCTATGCCACCAGGGTTCTCTAGAGAAGCAAGACCAAGGATACTTGTATGATACATGTATGGACAAATAGAGATTTATATCCACAATTGCCTAAACAGCTATAGAAGCAGGTAAGTCCAGTTTGGTTCAAGTTCATCGGTCATATATAAGCGGGAGACTTCTCCTGTCTCATAGAGCTACGGGAACTGATGGACATGAAAGAGGAAGATGCAGGAAGAGGGTCTCGGGTGGGGAAGGCAGCGCTGCATGAATCTGAGGTGGGATGAATCAATACAAGTTGACATTCCACTGATGGTTAGTGTGATCAGTAGATGACCTAACAGGAAATTGACAAACCAGATGTAGAATCCAGAAGTGGACAAAGGGAAATGGGCAAGACAAAGCACGCTTCTGCACAGGATTCCTCTTATAATAGAGACGACAACCCAGAAGAGGGCTCATGGGACTTACACCTGATCGATAAGTTGGACTCTAACTCTATTTTCACACAAACAGGTCCAGCTGACAGAAATTCTAATGATCACAGATGAGAAAGAGAACGTTCAAATGTGGTGCACAAAAGGAAAATTAGGACCGCCTCATTCCTCATAAGACACGATGCTTTCTCATTGTCTTTTCCGATAAGAGCAGAACTTTGTGTATCAGCAATTGACGCCGTCTGGCACTTCTGAGTGATGTAACTCTCTCTATATATGTATCTGATGAATCCACAACTGATGAAAGAGTAGATAGTTGATGGTCCTATGACATTCACATTCAACATCAGAAACCAGCAAGGCACTGTGATCTTGTAACTTGGTTTAGTAGGGAAGCACAAAGAGCTTATGTTTGGGTATAAGATCCCATTTGGAATCTTTACTAGCAAGTTAATTGGATTGACCTTATTACTCTGTGTGTAGATCTATTCACACAAACACTGCGAAAGCACCTTCTTTTGTTGACCCTCCGATTCTTCTTTCATTCGTTAAGCACAACTTAACTGCTCAAATGTTCCTGAAATTAGAATTTTATTGAAGAGTATTATTTTTCGTTTTTCTCTCAGCTCTGCCAATAGTGGTGGGTGGGTCAACAAGAAGAAAGTCCATTCGTGCTACAACTCCAGAAATATCTGGTGATTAGAGCTAACTGCATACCTCTGAAATCAGAGGTAAATACTGGTTCTGAAACTTGAGGACATAAACAAGGCTCCTTCTACCAGGAAAGAAAAGAACACACTGCCATCCCGGAAGAGATTGTGGAAATTGTAACGTTGTAGCAGAAGCTTACAATAATAAAATGAAACATGATAGTAAAACAAACTCCACTGGAAGGAAAAAAGCCAAAAGAAGATGAAAATTGATGAGATAAACCAAAATTATTAGAGGAACAATCTACTATGTCCATTTTATTTATTATTTTTAGTAGGTTCGTTTTCCTTCATTTCCTTGAATGAGAGTTTTAGACAGGAAAGTCACAGGCAATATAGTTCAATGCAAAGCAGAAGAATTGTAAGCAAAAACTTTAAATTAGTAGAGATGACCAACAATTCAGTTGTAGTAAGAAGCTATTACCATCCATCCCTAGGAGGTAATGACAATGCTATGTGGTGATGTTACTTAAGCCCAGGGGCTGGAAGCCCATATCCAGTGTTGAAATCATGGGGTCAGAACTGGAAGCATAGCGCTGTTTACCACTAGCAGTCTACACAAACAAACAAACAAACCAAAACATCCAAAATGAAACTTGTTGAATTGAACTAGAACTCTAAGAGACTATATGAGAAAGACCAACAGTAAAAAAAAACTTGATCAGAACAAACTGTGGGTAGCACCGTGAAGAACGGGAATTCCAGAACACTTCCCTGTGCTCGTGCACAACCTGTGCCTGGTTCAAGAGGAAGTCACGAGAGAGAACAAGGGCACACTGTGTGCTTTAACATCATCAAAGGTTTGTGTCAGGCCTGCATCCTCTAACCCTACTTACTCAGTCTGTATGCTGAGCAAGCACTCAGAGAGGCTAGATTACCTGAATAAGCCTGCACATCAGGACTGGAGGAATCTTTATTAATACCCTGTGCTATGCAGGTGACAACCTTGTTTGGCGAAAGTGAGGGGGATTCAAACATTTGCTGATAAAGTTCAAGGGCAGAAGCCTTCAGCATGGGTTACAACTCAATGAAAGAAAACGTAAATCTTCATAACTGGACCAATATGTAGCAGGGGATAAATGGAATAAAATGTGAAGTTGGTAAGGATTTCATCTTGCTTGGATCCATAATCAATACTCATGGAAGCAGCCGTCAAGTGACCAAGCTACACTTTGTTTTGGGTCAATCTCTACAACCCCTGTTTAAAGCATTGAGAAGCAAGGATTATACTCTGAGGACTAAGGTGGGCTTGACCTAAACCAAGGTCTTCCCAATGGTCTACTCTGCATGTGAAAATTGCACATTGAAAATGGAAGACCAAAGAAAATCCAACGCACTTGAACCGCGGTGTTGGAGAAGATTATTGAAAGTATATGGACTGCCAGAAGAACGAACAGACCAATCCTGGAAGAAGGACGGCCAGAATGCTCCTTAGAGGCAAGGATGGTGAGTCTTTGTCAAACCGAGGAAGGCCGTAGAGGAGATTGCGAGATTGATTGACAGTGACTGTGTCACTGCGAACTCCACCCTACGAACAAGTGGGAGGATGGCACAGGAAGGACCAGGTGGTGTGTTTCCTTCTGGGGAGCTGGGAGTAGGAATGACTTGATGGCCCCTGACAGCAACATCAACTACAGAACAATCTCTCAAACAAGATATTGAAGAAAAGTATAGGTTCATTTATGTAACCTTCAAAATCGGACCAAAATTCAACATCAGAGAGGCATCCATCTACACTCAGTGATTATTAGAAATGGCAGGATAGTGCCTCACTCCAGTGGAGAGAGATGAGGTGAGTGGTTTCAGGAATATTTAAATAAGAACAAATTTTCAAAACAGTTCTTATATATTTTGTTTCCCCTAAGCAAATAACACAAGACAATATTAATTTTATACCAATATGAAAAAATTAAAATACAAGCTCACAGCCTACATATGTAGAGAAATAACTGAAAACATTGACCAGCTTTAGAACAGGGGACTGGAAGTATGTGTGATTAAGAAGGAAAATGCTGATCTTTCTTTGAAGTTTTCTGTTGTCTATGACTTTATTAAATCTCTTCAAATTTCTTTGGAAAAAATTAACAAGCCCAAATAGTTTATAAATAATTCTTCACTGTAGATTCTTGAGTCACTGCTACAGTTCAAAGTGCATGTCCAATTCTCATTTTTCTAAATCGACTAACTTTGTATTTAATTTTTAATGTGTTTCCATTTTAAGATTATTTCTTTATCTTTTAATTTTAGTATTTTAACATTGTATTAACATATAACTCATACATCACACACATTAGTGATTCAAACATCAAGAATTGTGCGATCTTTGCCACAATCCACGTTGGAGTATTTTCAACATTCTTGCATCCATCAGTACTAGCATCCCCTGTCCCCCTGTGTCTTCTAGTGTAGTCAGAGAAACCGATTGAGCTATATGTTTACCTATCCAGAATTTCTGATAAAAATCATACAAAATGGGAAAATATAGCAACCATAAAATAGAACAGAACAGTCTCCTTGCAAAAGTAATTAAAAACTAGGACAGGTTAAAAATGGGTCAAAAGCAAGGATCAACCTTGAAGCCCCTCCCAGGGAGACAAAGAACAGAAAAGTGGGTGAGGGGCGATGGAGGACGATATAAGATTTGGACAAAATGATCTGTAATTTATCAAGGGCTCATGAAGGAGATTCCCAGGGGAAGTGGGGGGAAGAAATGGGGAGCGGATATCAGGGGCTCAAGTGGGAAGAGACTTGAAAATGATGATGGCATTTTTAGGTGCAAATGTGCCTGACACACTGGAGAAATGTATGGATTGTGATAAGAGATTTAAGAGCCCCAATAAAAGTATTAAAAAATGGATCAAGGGGGGAAAATGTTAATATCTAAAATAATTAAAAGCAATCTGCAGCAGGGGTCAGAAAACTCTAACTTATAAGTTCTATGCAGCTCCTTCAGCAAGGATATGTGACTATGATGTAAAATTGAAAATGAAGATAACACCATGATACTTTCATTTATAGTATTACTTAAAATTTTCCTTATTTATAAATATATTTTATAGCTCTTGAATAATTTTTAAATTATTGTTATGTACCACGATGGCTAATGAATATAAAAAAATTTGTTGACCCCTTATCTCAGTGATTCACTTTCCAATTCACCCTGTCTGTGGACCAGATTGTTTACACGGGTATTCAATCAACTGAGGGAATTAACTAGAGGCTCAACGCACAGAAGGTCTACGCAAACGGAGGGGGCTTTCACTGTCATCCTTAGCCTTCTGCTAACCAGGTTTTCAGAATTTAAACTCTAATATAATTCCCTCCTCTAATCTTAGAGTCTACTATTCCAAATCCTTGGATCACACGACTACTTTGGCACTTCACCTAGATGGTTGCTTGTTAAGACAAGTTGTTAAGACACTACATGCTAGATGCTATTGTTGCTGATCACAGGGCACTATCTGATTTCTTCCCCCACACTTTTCTCTAGCACCCAGCTCTTCAGTGATCACTTCATGAGTTTAAGTATGGAGCCACAGTGTAATAACAGTTCTTCGATAAGGGTTTATGGTTAATGCCATATGGAGTAACGGAGACTGAGTGTTTACAGGAGCTGAGACCACCAAACCTTTCTCCTTTTGAAAGGTCTATGGACATAAATTGACACACGTTTTCTTAACTGCCATCCTGGCCACAACTGACTGAGCCCAGGCTTGGCATAATCTGACGTACAGGTTGCTCTTGTCAATTTCTGTGGAGGTGATTCCAACTCATGGCAACTCACATGTGGAGCATAACTGGTCTGGGGTTTTCAAAAGTCTGTTCTTTCAAGACCAAGTCACCAAGTCTGTCTTTGGAGGCTCTCTCCCCAACCTTGTGGCTACGAGGTAGATCATTTGTGCCACTCAGCCACCAAATCTGTAAGTTGGCCAGAAACCCTTCATCAATTCCTTGTGATAGAGAACTGGTTGACTTCAGGCAGCAATGCTGAAGCACAATAATGCGTGAGAGAGGGATGGCTCTGAACCAGCAAAAGCCAAGGTAAAGAAGAGACTGCAGGTGTAGCCCACCAAAGGCTGAGCCCTCTTCCCCACTTGAAACATATTTCCTTTATTATATGTAAATTTGCCTCCCAAAAGTGTTTTTTCTTAAAATCAGCACACTGTTGGGTGCTGATCAGTTCAAACATTTTCTCTAACAGAACAAACAAATGATACACAATTGGTGGCAAGTTGGGTTGCAGTTGCAATGGGGCCCCCAGAGTCCTGAAGGTTAGAGGAACCAAAGAGCTGCAATGCAAATTCTCATGACTGAAAACCAACATCACCGCCATTGAGGTGATTCACCTGCTGGCAATCCGACAGGACAAGGTAGAATGGCCCCTGGGTTCCTGAAGCTGACTCTTCACAGCAGGCCGTAGCCTTCTCCTTCTCCCAGCTAACAGGATGATTGTCACAGGACCAAAGGGGTTTTGTAAAACAAGAATACGAATGAAACGAGAACAAGGCTGGACATACAATATTATTAATAAATCAAGAGATTTTCATATGAAAGTGCAGCACAGAGCTGGAACCAGAGGCCAGAGAGGCACGTGGCTGTTGACAGTAGCATCTGAATGCTTAATAAATTCTAATTACTTAGAGAAATAGACATTAATATTTCTCAGATGAAACGTTAAAATAGCCAAGTCCCTCACGAGGCTCTTGCTTCACTTTCATATAACACACCCCTTGTCCATGATTTTATGAGCTTTTTCTCTCCACCTTCACATCCAAGTTTAACCACACACACAAAAAAAATGCCTGCAACTTTAGTGTACTTGACTGGTTTTAGAAGCAAATAACGAAAACAACTTTGACCATGTAATAATCTTTTCAGGTTAACTTTTCTCAATGCTTTTGAATTTAAATGAATTTTCAGCTCGTTATTTTTATGATGTGAGGCTTTATAGAAATGAGCTAATAGGAATGCCCAGTAACCAACAAGGGCTCTTATTTAAGATAAACTCATGACACAGTGGCCTATGCATTGGGCTGATAACCACAGCTTAGAGGTTCAACCTCACCAGCCAATCCACGGCAGAAAGATGAGGCTCTCTTCCTGTAAAGATACAGTCTCAGAAACCTTAAGGAGCAGCACTACTCTGTCCTCAAGGGTTAGTATGGTCAGGAATGAACTTGATGGCAGTGAGTTGTGGGGCAACTAAGAGCCAAAGGGCCTTTATCTTCCTGAATGCAAAAGCAGGGGAGAGAGAGAGGCAATTCAGTGGGTCAGAAAGCCTCCTGCTTAGGCGCTTTGAAGTCTGTGGCTTGAATACAATCTTCTCCACTAACTATCTCTACAAAGGCTCACCAATTTCTGGGTTAAAAGAGTAACGGAGGCAGCCTCCAAACCTAAAATTATCTGACTCCAGGGTCCATGTTTCTTTCTTTCTTTTAATATTTTTCAAAATAAATTAAGTGGAGATTTACATTTCAGATCATCCAATTGGTACATAACAACTTAAACTACTTACCAAAACACTCAGTAGCTTGCCCTGCTGTCCTCATTTGATTTCTCCCCTCCCTCTTATGGAATGCTATCTTCCACTTCACCCAAGGGAACTCTTTTCTACCCCATGTTGTTTCTTTACTCCTTGAATTAAAAAAATACTTTTATTGGGGGCTCTTGCATCTCATCACAATCCACGATTCATCCAGTGGGTCAAGCACATTTGCACATATACCGCCATCACCATTTTCAAAGCAATCTCTTCCCACTTGTGCCCTTGATATCAGGTCCCAATTTCTTCCTCCTCCTTCCTTCCCTCACAAATCATTGATAAGAGATATAGATTATTATTTTCATATCTTATATCATCTGATGTCAGTCACCACCCACTTTTCTGTGGTGCGTCCCACATGGAGGGGATTATAGGTTGATCCTTGTGATCAATTCCCCTCTTCTCCCCGCCACCCTCCCCTAGTCCTCCTAGTATCTCTACTCTCATTATTGGCCCTGAGGGGTTATCTATCCTACATTCTCTGTGTTGTGAGTTCTTATCTGTAGCCGTGTGCATGCTCTGGTCTAATCCGATTTTTGAGGTAGAATTGAGGTCATGATAGTGGGGGGAAGGAAGAACAAAGAATGAGAGAGAAATCCTGTGTTTCATCAGTGCCATACTGCACCCATACTGCCTCATCTTTTCCCTGTGACCCCTCTGTGAGAGTGTGTCCAATTGTCTACCTCCGGCCATTCACATTGGGTAGGATTTTGTTCTGGGGCTTAGCTGCCTGATACTTGATCCCATCAATAATTCATGATCATACAGGCTGGTGTGCTTCTTCCATGTGAGCTTCGTTGCTTCTTAGCTAGATGGCCATTATTTACCTTCAAGCCTTTAAGACCCCAGACACTATATCTTTTGATAGCCAGTCACCGTGTTTCATTTTTCCTTCTCATCTGCTTAGTAACCATCAAAGTCGATTCCTTGGGTATGAACGCCTTTGTCTTTTGTAACAGCCAGGGTCCATGTTTTAACCACCCTGCTCATTGCCTCTCATAAACGGACACGTGTCTGAGGAAGGACAAACAAAAAAATTCGTTGTGGCATTTGCTCTGAGAAGGAAAGTGGGTGTCCGAAGGCAAACCACCTACCCGGACCACTGTGCTTTTACTACTCAATACTGAGAACCTAAGTGAAAAGGAGATCAAGAATGTGATCAATGTAAACCCGACCAAGGAGAACACCTCCAAGATATATTGTTACTGTGGAGCAAAAACAGACAAACACGAGGTGAACAATAGTGTGCAGAGCACGTTCCTGTTTGGTTTGTTATTATTATTTTAAAGAAAGGATTCTAAGACAATGTTATCTCTTGGAGGGAACAGGGTACCTGACATGTTAGAAGTTGCTTTCCAGGATATGCTCCTGTATTGCCTGGAATTGTTCCTTTAAATTTTTAGTTTTCAAATTATATGATGGATCTTCCTAATAATAAAACAATTTTAAAGAACAAATAAGTCCCGAATTCTTCTCCTTTGTAGCCCTGATCAACGACCCCTCATCTCTCAGAGACTCAGTGTCTTCACCTGTGAAACGGGAGCAACACTGCTTCTTGTAAGATCGCTGTGAGAATAAGCGAGACCCCATGTACGAAGCGTCGGCCCCACGAAGAGGTTCCCTATGTCACTGAAATCTCATTCAACTTCATTAAAACAGCAAACAATTTCAGAAAGAACCAGGAAGACACTAAGTTACCATGGTCTCATGACAAGACTATTACCAATGTTTCCCAGTGACTAGGAAGCCAGGATGCCCCAGCCCCGAGTCCCATCTTGTGGAACAGCACTGACCTAGGAGGCAGAGGGTCCCATGTGGCCAAGACTTGCTGCTTTGGATCAGGATGCTCAGTCCCAGCAGTTAGCTGCAGCTGCAATGACAACAGAAACCAGCTCCTTGAGCGCCAACACAGCCCTGCAAGATGAGTAGTGTCCTGTGATGCACAATGGTGGTACCGGGAAGAGGAATGCCTTCTGAAGGGGTAGGAACTAGTCCTGGTCTGGTTTTGGTGTCTGAACCATAAATAATCTGGTAATTGCTCCTTCTCTTCTATTTTCTGGTAGAGATTGAACTTAGTCTCAGAGCTGCTCTGACACTAAGTCTATGAACTGCTGATTAGAAAACAGACTGTCCATAGGACCCAGGAATCCCATTGCTAGATATATATTCCAGATTGAAATAAATCAACCCTAGAGGAACATTATTAGATGATACGTTATAAAAAGGAAAGCTTTTCACACTCAAAGAATCACTTTCAAGTGTTGCTAGGGTTAAAAGTGGTGGGAATGCAAATTACAAACGAGAGGTTATGCTTATATAAACTTGGGTGAAGGAGAAGACAAGATACAATTAAGAGTGAAGTCAGCCAAAGTGATGGAGTCAAGAGAAAACACTGGCAGGAGTGCAACAGTTAACAGTAATAGAGGGACATTGTTATATACATCATTCAACTATAGTGATTTCCCAGTAAATGCATGGATCAACACACATGGGGAAACCAGTGTGGAGGGAGAGTAGGATAGTACATACGTGCTTACATATATTTGACAGATACTTCTACATGTATACATACCTTTACTGAAAATGTATCCATGGGGGAAACCAAGAGCAACAGGCATAGCAAACTTGACAATGTTCTACATCCTACTTTGGTGAAGAGTGACTGGGGTCTTCATAGCTGAAGAGCAGCAACTGAAGTGTCATGATCGGTTTCTCCTCATCTCCAGGTAAGGATACTAAAGAAAACTGAAGATGTAGAGAAACAATTACCCCAATGGAGTAAAGGCCCAGAACATCAGCTTTCTCATCTCTGAATCCAGAAGAATTGGATGATGTCCTGCCAGCACAACAAACTGCCTGGAAGGAATTACAGACAAGGTCCTCGATAGACCGAGATACAAATGTGAAATAAAACTAACGATCACAAACAAACACAGGAAACAGGCTTACTTCTTGGATAAAGAGTACTGAAGCCCCAGGACTATGGAGATTATGCTCCTTAGAAATCCTTGAGGTCTAGAGCGGATTTTCCTCGTGTGCCTCCATTTTTAACGAAATAAAACAAAACAAACTTGCTGCCATCGAGTCAATTCTCACTCATAGTGACCCAGTAGGGCAGGGTAGAACTGCTCTGTGAATTTCCAAGTGTAACTCTTTATAGGAGTAGAAAGCCCTTCTTTACCCCTAGTGGTCCCAAACTGCTGGCCTTGTAGATGGCAACCCAAGGCATAACCACTACTCCACCATGGCCGTTCGCAATCCTTGATATCTGGAACAGGCTCGATTTTTAGCCAAATAAAAATAGGTCTCAATGGGGTCACAATAATTTCAGGGAAGTAGGGCTTCTATTGGCTAATCAACGACGTGAGGTCAAAATGTCAGCATTTACACAGAGACAAAGTTCAGAAGGGCTAGGAAAGCGGAGGAATGTAAATTCAAACGAGAGATGAATTGGCAAAAGTGAATTTACAGTGTGGTGATTACAATCAATGACAGGACACAGAATGCATATCAACTGTAAAGTGGGACACTAATTTGCCCTGTAAACCTTCACTCAGTCATAATAAAATCACACACACATGTTCCTGCACACACACACAAACACACACACCACAATCAGATAGTCAATGGTGTCCTGGGTCAACAGAGCATAGGGAGGTCAGGTCAATTCTGAGCAGGACTGTGCCTTATCACCTGACTTAAAGGACTTTTCACATCTCATCTTTTGGACGATCACGAAGAGTGTCCAAGATCCCTGAAGACAAGTTGGTGCATAAGCACATAATGGTGCATAAGCACATAGGAAATGTGGTGAAGGAAGCTGATGATGCCTGGCTATCAAAAGATATAGCATCTGGGGTCTTAAAGGCTGGTAATTAAACAAGCAGCCATCTAGCATGGAAGAGACAAAGCCCCCATGGAAGAAACACACCAGCCTGTGTGACCATGAGATGTCGAAGGGAGGAGGTAACAAAAGTTCAGAAACACACGTCCAACTTGATGTGAAGCGGCATGGATGCCCTAGAGATGCAAAACTCACCTGTCCAGTAGTAATCCCACAGTACCACTCAGAAGGAGACACTCAAAGGGGAAAGGATGATTAAGTCAGGAGAAGGTATGGTACTCATGAACCACGTGCTTATCCACCGGTTCGTTAATATTTCCTTCCCTTAGAGGACAGGCTGTGATTTGTTTTACCTCGTTAATCATGTTAGATTCGTGTATGTTCATTTGTGCATTTAAGATCCTTCGGTACATGAAGCTCAGGGTAGGTGACGCTGCAGAAAATGTTACCTGAGTAATGGTTTTCTAAGGGTACAGGAGGGGGCGGGCATGAAGGAGAGGAGTTTGGAGCAGATAGCATTGATGATTGTATGACCCCACTGGATGGGATTGAACAACAGAATTGTATATAAGTAGACATTGGATTTTAGAAGATATTTCAATAGAACTATTATTTTTTTTTAAAGCAGCATATTGTCCAAACGGATTTGCCTCCACTGTGGTCCTCATCAGAGTTTCTCAAAAGCAACGACAACAACAACAAAATACACAATAAAGAGAACTTAGTCTGGAGATCTAAAGCTGTGGTTCCCAGATTGGGACAAACGACCCCGAGTAGATGTTGTAACTGTTTAGGGAACCTCAAAAGCAGATGGCTATGTTTTGTCTCGGATTGTGGCCTCTAGTAGAAATGTTTATAATGGCCAGGGGAGGCTGGGACACATTTAGTATTTTTCTGAAAATTTGGCAGTAGGCCAAATTCCTTTGGGAACCTCTGACCTAAATGCAGGAAAGCATCACAGCAATGTACAGCAATCACAGTATGGCAAGCTGACAGACAAATGGTGGCTTGGAGTTCTAGACTCCCCAATCGTGAGAAAGTAAATTTGTTTATGAAAGCGATCAACCACTGTGGTATTTGTGTTATAGTAGAAGTAGATAAGATATTTACTGTCTTAAGAATCAAGTGGAGTTCTTATTAATACATACGTTTCCAACCCTGGTTTTCACCTTTTTGAAGAACAGGATCTTGGAAAACAGTCTATCTAAATTCACTAGCAATCAAATTATGTCGCAAAATGTCATGGTGAAGTCTCATTGATAGTTAGGATCCAAGGACAACGAAAGCTATAATCTCACTGCCATCGAGTGGATTCCCACTCCCAGCAGCCCTGCGACAAGACAGCACTGCCCCTGTGTGTTTCCAAGACCGTAAATCTCTGTGGGAGTCGAAACCCTCGTCTTTCTCCCTCTGAGTGGATGATGGTTTCAAAGTGCTGACCTTGTGGTTAGCAGCCCAGTGCATAACTACAACGCCACTAGGGTGCCTGATGGGGCAATAAAGGTTAGGTATAGAGGCTAGGAGGGAAAGCAACCACAAGACGGTTCATTATTACTGCAAGATGGTCCATTATTAAGCTGACCACAGTTTCACAAGAAAACTTGTCTGCTTGTCCAATTCCACAAGAGTATTCCACAGAAAAGTTTTGCCAAATGAACCATTATTTTTTTGAATGGTTATCTAAGTGGTGAAAGGTAAGGAGATTATTTACTGTCTTCTTCTTATATCTCCTCTTTTGCTGGTTAACGTTTTCTTACGAGGGATTAGCTCTGTCATGACCTGAGATTCTTGTCTACCCCTATTGAGGGGGAAGCCCAGTTCTCACAGACTCATTAAATCAGGGTGGTAGCAGAAGAGCAATTCCCCCAATGCAGGCAGAAGATATTTGAAGATTTTGAATTTGAAAAGCAAGGGCAAAAGTGGACATTCAATATATTTAAGAACCAATAGCAAGTCCTAATTAAAATGAGACACTAATGTAGAAAAAACCTCCAGTCCATTAAAAAAGACCTGACATACCAAATTTATAGAAACGGAGAAACCTTTAAGAGTGTCACTCAAAGACACCCTTTATTGTGGAACTAAAGCCGCCCCATGGTTGGTAGTTCAAAGTCACCAGCAGCTTGGGAGAAAGCTGGAGCTTTCTACTCCTGTAAACAGTTGCAGCATTAAATCCACAGGGGTCGCTACGAGTCAGCATTGACTTGATAGCACTGAGTGACAAAGCCACTCCCAGAGGTCACCCTTCAGCCGAACAGTGGATTGGCCTGTAGAATATACAAAACCCAGGAGGCAGGTAATATTGGTAACATGTTTCTTCAACAACACCCGGTACCCTCTAAACAACATATAAGGAAGTTTAAACAATTCCTTTTTAATCATTAAAAATCTGATACTGCTATTGGCGTCATTCATAAAATGCCAATTAGTTCTGAGTACATCTCGAGCATGTTATTGTTGCCAATTCCTCCAGCCTCTTGTTTAGAAACATGGCATTTTATATGTATCCTAGAGGTTAGCTGAATGAAGTCCAGAAAGCAGAATTCCGGGAGGAAACTGTTGTCATGAATCCAAACCATTTCAAATTCCCAAAAGCAGCCAGGAAGAAAGATTCAGATTGCTGATGATCCAGCCTAAAAGACAACATCATGACAACACAAGAAAGATTGAAGTTATCCACAGTTTCATTTTACTTACATCTAGAATCAGTGCCCGTGCAAGCAGCAGTCAAGAAACATCAGTAATAAGATCACACAAAAACAACCAATCACATGGAAATTGAACAACACATTACTTAAAATCCACTGGGTAATTAAAGAAACTAATGGCAATTAATAGTAATAAATGCACATATCAAAAAAGAACACTACAAAATCAACACTTTATCTGAAAACCTATATCAATTAGAATAATAACAGCAAAACCCTTAGTCAACAGAAGAAAAGAAATGATAAACATAGGAACAGAAATAAATGATTCAGAAAATAATAAAATAAATAAATGAGGCAAGAAGTAGTTCAGTTAAAAGAATTTTATTTTATTTTTTATGAATCAATGGATGAGGGGGATCTTACCGGTCTGATAGCAATAGATACATTAATTGCATCAAGCACATTCATACATATGTTGCTGCCATCCTTTTCAAAACATTTTCCTTCTACTTGAGCCTTTGGTATCAGCTTCTCTTTTTCCTTCCCTATCACACCCTCCCTTCCTCATGAATATTTGATAAATTATTGTGTTCATATCTTTTGAAAAATTAAATACTTTAATTGGGGGCTCTTACCTCTCTTCTCACAGTCTGTACATCCTTCCATTGTTGTCAAGCACACGTATACATATGTTGTCATCACCATTTTCAAAGCATTTTCTCTGTCTTGAGCCCTTGATATCAGCTCCTCATTATCCCCATCCCTTCCTTCCTTATGAACCTTTGATAAGTTATAGATTATTATTTTCATATCTTACATTGTCCTCCGTCACCGTTCACCCATTTTTCTGTGGTTTGTCCCCCTGGGAGGGGGTTAAAGGTTGATCCTTGTGCTTGATTCCCCCTTTCTTCCCCCACTTTCCCCTTATTCTCTTGGTAGCTCTATTCTCATTGTTGGTCTTGTGGGCTTTATCTCTCCCAAATTCCCTGTGTTGCCAGTTCTTATCTGTAGCACCAAACATGTTCTGGTCGAGTCTGATTTGTAAGGGATAATTGACATGATAGTGGGGTGGAGGAAGCATTAACGAGCTAGAGGAAAATTGTATGTTTCATCAGTGCTATACTGTGCCCTGACTGGCCCATCTCTTGCTTATGACCCTTATGTAAGGGTATGTCCAATTATCTACAGATAGACTTTGGGTCTCCACTGCACACACAGGCAAGTACCCCATTCACCTTGGCATGGTTTTGTTCTGGGTCTTAGATGCCTGATACATGATCCCATAGATACCTCATGATCACACAGGCTGGTGTGCTTCTTCCATGTGGGCTTTGTTGCTTCTCAGCTAGGTGGCCGCTTGTTTACCTTCAAGGCTTTAAGACTCCAGATGCTGTATCTTTTGATAGTCGGGCACCATCAGCTTCCTTCACTACATTTGCTTATGCACCCATTTTGTCTTCAGTGACTGTGTTGGGAATGTGAGCATCACAGAATGCCGCATTGTTAAAACAAAGTGTTCTTGTGTTGAGAGGTTTCATGAGTTGGGGCCTAATGTCCATCGGCTACCTTGATGGTAAACATATAGATATAAATCCCCAGATCTAGTTCCCTATCATTCTATATAAATATGTTTCTATATGGACACGACTGTATTCAGACCTCTATAAATGTCCTTTGCCTCCTACTTCTTTACACTATTTCCATTTTCTTTCCTCTTGTTCTACTATGATGTTTGGCCTTCATTCAGGTTTGGCTCTCATTCCTCACTGCTCCATTGCCCTTGATTAAGCCCCACTAGCAATCCTATGCCCTTCTCTCCAATGATTTTTAGTTCACTTGTTTCCTCATGCCTGGGTTAGTTGATCCCCCCCCACCCCGCTCTTTTCTCCTACCTCCCCCTCACCCGTGTCGCCCTGGAATCATCAGCCCCGTTGTTTTCATCTCCAAATTGTTTATCCCACCGATCTTATCCAGATAGACATGCAGAGACATTAATAAGTGCAAAACCCAGGCAAAGCCAAACAAAAGAACAAAGGAAGACAAAAACAACAAAGCAACAACAACAAAATCAGAATAACAACAAAAATAAAGCCAAGGACCAAAAAGGAACTATCAATAGTTAAAGGTCTTTTTTTTTTTTTTTACTTCTAGGAGTGTTTTCAACTCAAGTCGATGGGGTGGCACACTCTGTCCCCAAAGTCTATTTTCGGTATTCCCTGTGGATTTCATTGCTTTGCTCCCCTTGCTCTCGTGTTGTATGCCCTTAGTGATTCGAAACAGTGTGATGGGTTCAGATCAGGCACAATTCCCCACCGTGTCTCCATTGTTGATCCACGTCATGCTATGATTCACTGAGGGACATCATGCCTCGTAGTCAGGTCGGCCCTTTGGTTCTCTCTGTGCGTTGTCTGCGCTGAGCAGGAATATCGTCCTCGGGCTTGGTAGGCCAGGATGTTTTACCCTCATTCTCCATACCACTTTGTTTTTCCTCAGTGCTCTAATCAGAAGTGCCCCTCTCCCCAAGATGTAGCTCCAGTGCTGTCCTTTGAAGTGCATTCTTCTTGTGGGGCGGGTGGTCCATATGGTGGGGATTGGGACCCGCCCTGCAGAGCTCTCTATTGGTTCTCTGGTAGGTGCCCCTATGTTGTATTCACATTATGGCGCATTGGGTTGAAGCCTGGAGTATGCCCCTCTCCTGTGGAGGTCTAAATAATACCCTCCCCTTGGGTGTGTTAGTGCCCTGCTCCTGCCTTCCCATGACTTTTTCCCCTCTCTTTCTTTCCCCCTCCTAGTTAGTGGTCTGCCTGGATTGGGTTTTGCTCCTGCCATAGTACTTGGATCTCAACCCAGGGATGTATGTATATAGGCACTTTTCCGCTATGCCCATATTTTTTTAAGCTTATGTCAGTGGACTCATGTACTTGTGCTTTTGTCCTTGACTTACTTCACTAAGCATGATTTCCTACAGTTGTTCCCATGCGGCAATGTGCTTATGTGTTCATCACTGCATTTTAGGGATGTGTAGTACTCCATTGTATGTATGTACCATAGTTTTTGATCCATTCGTCTCTGATGGAAATTTGGGTTTTTTTGAACTCCTTGCAATTGTGAACTGTGCCGCAATGAACATTGGAGCACAGATGTCTGGCTGTGGTTTGTTTCTTGCCTCTTCTGGTTATGTGCCCAATAGGGGCATTGGTGGGTCGCATGATAGCTCAATCACCATCTATTTTAGATACTGCCAAATTGATTTCCATAATGGCTGCACATAGCCACAGGTCCACCAGCAGTGGATGAGAATTCCTATCTCACCACAGCCCCTCCAACACGTGTTCCTTTGTAATTTTTAATTGGGCTATCTTTGAGGGTATTAGGTGGTATCTCAGTTGTTTTAATTTGCATTTCTCTTAGGACTAATGATCAGAGATGAAAATAATGGGAACAATGGTTCTGGGGGGGATACGGGAGACAGAGAGGGGGGAGAAAGGAAATGGCGGGGGAGGGGTGGAGGAACAACCTAGGGACAAGGAAACAACAAGTGAACGAAAATCAATGGAAGGATGTTTGTAGGATGCCCAGTGGGGCTCAATCAAGGGCAATGGAGCAGTTAGGAATTACTAAACCCAAATGAGGCCGAACGTGATGGTGGGACAAAGGGAAGTAAAAAGGAAGCAGAGCAAAGGACCAGGAAGCAAAGGATATTTACAGAAACCTAAGTATAGATTTGTACATAGGTAAATATATATATATATATAATGTGAGGTGAATATTACTATGTACTCATATCTATATGTTAAGAATTAGGGTTGCAGATGGACATTAGGCCTCAACTCAAGTATTCCCTTAACACAAGAGCACTTTGTTCTAACAATCCAGCATTCTGTGATGCTCACCTTCCCAACTGGATCACTGAAGAAAAAATGGGTGCACAAGCAAATGTGGAGAGGAAAACTTATCGTGTCGTGCTATCAAAACTTATAGCGTCTGGGGTCTTAAAGGCTTGAAGATAAACAGAAGCAGCAAAGCCCACATGGAAGAAACACACCAGCCTGTGTAATCATGAGGGGCTGATGGGATAAGCAGAGGTCCTCAAACTATGGCTCGCAGGCCACACAGGGCCCACGGGCCACACGTGGCCACGTGAGGACATTTTTCCGGCCGTCATGGTGTTTTTGCCCCATTTTGTTTTCTACTTCGAGATAAGATATGTGCGGTGTGCAAAGGAATTTATTCACAGTTTGTTTGTTTTTTTTAACTATAGCCTGGCCCTCTGACAGGTCTGACAGAAAGTGAACTGGCCCCCTGTTTAAAAAGTTTGAGGACCTGATAAGGTATCAGGCATCTAAGACTCAGAATAAAACCATACCCAATGTGAATGAGGGGGGGGGCATGGAGTGGAGACATAATACCCATCTGTAGACAATTTTACATCCCCTCAAAGAAGGGTCCCAGGGAAGAGATGAGCCCGTCAGGGTTCCGTATAGCACCAATGAAACACACAGCTTTCCTCTAGCTCTTTGGTGCTTCCTTCACCCCCTATCATGACTTCAATTCTACATTACAAATTGGATTAGACCAGAGCATGCAAACTGCTATAGATCAGAGGCTGCAACAGAGGGAATCCAGGAGAGATGAACCCGTCAGGGTCAACAAGAAGGGTAGAGATATCAGGAGGATTAGGGCAGAGTGGGGGGAGAAAAGGGGAAATAATCACAAGGATCAATCTATATCCCTCTCCCAGGGGGACAAATAACAGAAAAGCGGGCAAGGGACAATGGAGGATGATGTAAGATAAGGAAAAAATAATCTATAAATGATCAAAGGTTCATGAGGGAGGGGGAAAATGCGAAACTGATATGAGGAGCTTAAGTGGAAAGAGAATGCTTTAAAAATGATGATGGGAGCATATGGGCAAATGTGCTTGACACATTGGAGGTATCTATGGATTGCGTTAAGAAATATAACAGCTAATTAGGGTGCGAGGTAGTACCGATGAAGAACACAGCTCTCCCCCAGATCCTGGATGCTTCCTCCCCCCAACTACCATGATCCGAATTCTACCTTGCAAGGCTGGATAGGGCAGAGGCTGTACACTGGTACATATAAGGGCTGGAGGTACAGAGAATCCAGGGTGGAGGATACCTTCAGGACCAAGGTTGTGAGGGACGATGCTGGGAGAGTGGAGGGTGAGTGGGTTGGAAAGGGGGAACTGATTACAAGGATCCACATGTGACCTCTTCCCTGGGAGAGGGACAGCAGAGAAGGGGGGAAGGGAGACTCCGGATAGGGCAAGATATGACAAAATAACGATGTATAAATTACCAAGGGCACATGAGGGAGGGGAGAAAGGGGAGGGAGGGGAAAAAAACAGAGGACCTGGTGCAAGGGGCTTAAGTGGAGAGCAAATGCTTTGAGAACGATTGGGGCGGGGAATGTATGCATGTGCTTTATACAATTGATGTATGTATATGTATGGACTGTGGTAAGAGTTGTATGAGCCCCTAATAAAACGTTTAAAAGAAAAAAAAGAAATCCATATTTGTCAAACTGGCTGCAGCGCCAGGCCAGGCGCAGAGGCCGCGGAGGCAGTGGCGAGGGCGGCGTGAGAGCGAGGCTCTGGCCCTGCGCAGGCCCAGGCCAGCGGCGGCTGGGAGGGCGAGGCCTGCTGACCTGCAGGCCAAGAGCAAGCAGCGGTGGCGGCAAGGGGCACAGGGGTTCCTGGGAGGCGCAGCGTCCGGCCCTGGCGCGCGCCCGCCGCCCCTTCCCAGCGCCGTGGCAGACCATGCAACTTGTGGCCAAAGTTTGGCCCCAGCCTCCGGAGTGCGCAGGGCGGCCCGCGATGTTGGCTGTGGCCTCCGCCGCGGCTCGGGCCGGCCCATGGCCCGCGCGCCCCCGCCGGGGCCCCCGGGCGGCCGGGCTCCTGCCCCCGGGGCCCCCGGGCCTCGCCGCTAGTGCGTCTCCTCCGGCCCCGGGCCCGCGCACGCGTGGGAAAGTTGGCCTGGAACCGGCCGACCAGTTCCGCTGGCGCGCGGACCGGCCGCAGAAGTTGGTGCTGCAAAACTTTTTGGGGGGGTTCCGCGGGAGCCCCCGTGCGTCGGGACCGGATGCACGCCGGCTAGCGACCCCTGGGCCGAGAGAGGTACCCCCAGAGCGACGCGCAGTGGGGGCGCCCCGGCCCCGCGGCCCGGGGGCTATGGCCATGGTGGCCGGAGGCTGGGGCGGTCCCGGCGGCGGTGGAGACACGAATGGCGTGGACAAGGCGGGTGGCTACCCGCGCGCCACCCACCGAGGAGGACTCGGACTCGCTCCCGGAAGCCCAGATAACCTGTGTGCGAGCTGGCGGCGCGGCTGCTCTTCAGCACAGTGGAGTGGGCGCGCCAAGCGCCCTTCTTCCTCGAGCTGCAGGTGGCTGGCCAGGTGGCCCTGCTGCGGCTCAGCTGGAGAGAGCTGTTCAGTGCTGAACACAGCACAGTGCCCCCTGGCGGCATGCGCGCATTCCTGGTCTCAGAAACGTTTCTTGCGCGAGCCCATTCACGGAACGGGCTTTCAAATGATGCGTTCCAGCCACTGGCCCAACTGTGAGTGCTCCACCGTTGCCTGATCTGGCAGCTAGAGGTGTACGCTCTGGGTTTGACCTTCGGCTAAAGCCTCAAAACCCCAAGCAAGGCTAATGAGTATCATGCCCCTACTCAAAGCCTAGCACCTCCCCCCTTTTTGACACCACCCCTTTTTTGGCGCCTCCCCTAGTTTTTTGACGCTGCACCTCTTTTATATTTTCGTTTTCTTTTTTTCCCTTCTTTTCGACACTTGCCATCTTCACCACCTGCTCGGATGGGCAACTCCCTGGGCCGTCTAGGCTCCCGGGCTCAGCACCCAGAACCAGGTGCCCAGGTCCCTCCCAGGGCCCCCAGGAGCCTGCAGGTGGCACGCAGAGTTGGCCTAAGGCCCTGGGATGGCCGAGGTTCCCCAGTTGTGTCTTCCAATGGACAGGATCACAGGCCATCCTTCATGCCAGCACGGGGCCTGCTTCGGCGCTCTCTCCCAGCCCTCTGGAGGCGAAGACCACCGATCGTGCAGACCCTGCGGTCCTTCTTGGGGGTCTACACCTCTGTAGGCAGTCTTCACCCTTGGAGGAATCGCGGGAGGGCTGCACCCCACCGCAACGTGTCCCGCAGCTCCATCAGGGCCGTGAGTCAATGGATTCGATCTTGGGTCCCCGAGCAGGCTGTCACATCTCTGCGGCCACCAAGCCCCCGGGGTGTCCAAGGTCCTAGCACAGAAGGGGTCCAGAGGGAGAGCAGGTTGGAGAGGTCCAGGCAGCAGACAGACATCACCATCCCAGAGGGGCCAGCTGGTCGGAATAGGGGCCCTGGTGGCACCAGGAGGATGTGTTCCCTCTGTCAGCCCTGGCATGGCCACGGTGCGGACACTTCCTCCTGTTCCAGGTCTGAGTCCAGGAAAAGACACCTCCATCCCAGGAACTCAGGACAAGATGCCATCCCAATAAGGCATACCCCGGTCCTGAGCTCCTGCTGTACCAGAAATCCCATCAACAGTTCCTATAGCTCCTCCCGAGGCTCCCCACCCCTCAAGAGGAGGAGGGTTCCTGCCACACCTCATTCCCTGTTGCTGCCACCTAGGTCTCTGAAAAGAGATCAAGAGGAGACCCAGGAATGGTTCCTATCAGAATCAGCTGTGGCTCAGGGGAAAGGGTCATATGAACCACTGTCAAAAATGAGCCCAGAGCAGACACACACCTTGAGGGGCTGCTCACCCACACGTGAAACATCGGGGCCCAAGAAGCGCAGGTTTCCCCTGCTGAGACCGAGGACAGGGGACCCTCTGGTGCTGCCTACAGCTCCGGATACAGGAAAATCCCTCGCTGAGGAACACCGGGACGGGGACAAGAGGGCTGTGCCCCAGCGCCTCCACCAGGCACTGGATGGTGACACAGGAACCAAGTCAGACTGTAGTGCCCTGCCACTTTCAAGCACGGCCCTACTGCCTGATAATCTGCCTGCTCTTCCAGCATCAGCCCTGCCAGCCACCCACCCAAGTCAGCAACAAGAGACTAGGAAAATGCAGGGATCCCAAGGTCCACTGGTCGAGTGGATGCCTGCTGGACTGGCCTCCTCCAGCAATCCCCTCTTATTGTCACCACCTCGCTCAGCCACTGGCTCATACATGCTGCCGTCGGCCCCTTTCATCCTGGTGGTTCCTGCAGCACTGTCACCCTGGATCAGTGCTGCCTGGTCTACAGGACCTCCATTGTCTAACACGCTTGCTGCCCCTTCACCAAATGTGGGAACGACTACTGGAAGCACTTTTTCTCACCTGCCTGGTCCCGCTGTTCTCTTCTCCACTGCTGCCCACAATGGATGGACAAAGCTACCCAAATCAATACCTGGGTATTCTGCTGTGTCCTCCTCAGGCCTCCCTTTTCTGAGCAAGACGCTAATCTCTCCTGCAGCTGTGACCCTGAAAATGGGGGCTGCTTCACACAGGGCTAGTTCCACCAGCACAACGACAGGCTTGCTCCCCCAGCCTGCTGCTGAGAGTGAGATCAGCCCGATGGAAACAGGTCCATCCCCCCAACCGGGTCCTTCTTCCAGGACCAAGTCCTCCACCAGCAAATCTGCAGGCTTGCTTGCCAAGCCTGCTGCTGGCAGTGAGGTGACCCCGATGGAAATTGGTCCATCACCCCAACAGGGTCCTTCTTCCAGGACCAAGTCCTCCCTCAGCCAATCTGCAGGCTTGCTCCCCAAGCCTGCTGCTGGCAATGAGGTGACCCCGATGGAAATTGGTCCATCACCCCAACAGGGTCCTTCTTCCAGGACCAAGTCCTCCCTCAGCCAATCTGCAGGCTTGCTCCCCAAGCCTGCTGCTGGCAGTGAGGTGACCCCGATGGAAATTGGTCCATCACCCCAACAGGGTCCTTCTTCCAGGACCAAGTCCTCCACCAGCCAATCTGCAGGCTTGCTCCCCAAGCCTGCTGCTGGCAGTGAGGTGACCCCGATGGAAATTGGTCCATCACCCCAACAGGGTCCTTCTTCCAGGACCAAGTCCTCCACTAGCAAATCTGCAGGCTTGCTCGCCAAGCCTGCTGCTGGCAGTGAGGTGACCCCGATGGAAATTGGTCCATCACCCCAACAGGGTCCTTCTTCCAGGACCAAGTCCTCCCTCAGCCAATCTGCAGGCTTGCTCCCCAAGCCTGCTGCTGGCAGTGAGGTGACCCCGATGGAAATTGGTCCATCACCCCAACAGGGTCCTTCTTCAAGGACCAAGTCCTCCACCAGCCAATCTGCAGGCTTGCTCCCCAAGCCTGCTGCTGGCAGTGAGGTGACCCCGATGGAAATTGGTCCATCACCCCAACAGGGTCCTTCTTCCAGGACCAAGTCCTCCACCAGCAAATCTGCAGGCTTGCTCCCCAAGCCTGCTGCTGGCAGTGAGGTGACCACGATGGAAATTGGTCCATCACCCCAACAGGGTCCCTCTTCCAGGACCAAGTCCTCCACCAGCCAATCTGCAGGCTTGCTCCCCAAGCCTGCTGCTGGCAGTGAGGTGACCCCGATGGAAATTGGTCCATCACCCCAACAGGGTCCTTCTTCCAGGACCAAGTCCTCCCCCAGCCAATCTGCAGGCTTGCTCCCCAAGCCTGCTGCTGGCAGTGAGGTGACCACGATGGAAATTGGTCCATCACCCCAACAGGGTCCCTCTTCCAGGACCAAGTCCTCCACCAGCCAATCTGCAGGCTTGCTCCCCAAGCCTGCTGCTGGCAGTGAGGTGACCCCGATGGAAATTGGTCCATCACCCCAACAGGGTCCTTCTTCCAGGACCAAGTCCTCCCCCAGCCAATCTGCAGGCTTGCTCCCCAAGCCTGCTGCTGGCAGTGAGGTGACCCCGATGGAAATTGGTCCATCACCCCAACAGGGTCCTTCTTCCAGGACCAAGTCCTCCACCAGCAAATCTGTAGGCTTGCTCCCCAAGCCTGCTGCTGGCAGTGAGGTGACCCCGATGGAAATTGGTCCATCACCCCAAAAGGGTCCTTCTTCCAGGACCAAGTCCTCCACCAGCAAATATGTAGGCTTGCTCCCCAAGCCTGCTGCTGGCAGTGAAGTGACCCCGATGGAAATTGGTCCATCACCCCAACAGGGTCCTTCTTCCAGGACCAAGTCCTCCCCCAGCCAATCTGCAGGCTTGCTCCCCAAGCCTGCTGCTGGCAGTTAGGTGACCCCGATGGAAATTGGTCCACCACCCCAACAGGGTCCTTCTTCCAGGACCCAGTCCTCCACCAGCAAATCTGCAGGCTTGCTCCCCAAGCCTGCTGCTGGCAGTGAGGTGACCCCGATGGAAATTGGTCCATCACCCCAACAGGGTCCTTCTTCCAGGACCAAGTCCTCCACCAGCCAATCTGCAGGCTTGCTCCCCAAGCCTGCTGCTGGCAGTGAGGTGACCCCGATGGAAATTGGTCCATCACCCCAACAGGGTCCTTCTTCCAGGACCAAGTCCTCCCCCAACCCATCTGCAGGCTTGCTCCCCAAGCCTGCTGCTGGCAGTGAGGTGACCCCGATGGAAATTGGTCCATCACCCCAACAGGGTCCTTCTTCCTGGACCACGTCCTCCACCAGCAAATCTGCAGGCTTGCTCCCCAAGCCTGCTGCTGGCAGTGAGGTGACCCCGATGGAAATTGGTCCATCACCCCAACAGGGTCCTTCTTCCAGGACCAAGTCCTCCACCAGCAAATCTGCAGGCTTGCTCCCCAAGCCTGCTGCTGGCAGTGAGGTGACCCCGATGGAAATTGGTCCATCACCCCAATAGGGTCCTTCTTCTAGGACCAAGTCCTCCCCCAGCAAATCTGCAGGCTTGCTCCCCAAGCCTGCTGCTGGTAGTGAGGTCACCCCCATGGAAATTGGTCCATCACCCCAGGAGGATGCTCACTCAAAGGTCGTAGCGACAGACACATCTACACACCTGCATCCTGCTGCTCACATGGGTGTCACAGCAAGGGGTACATCACAGGTCCCCCAGTCGCTCCTTCTGGAAACAATCTTGAGCAGCGGACAGCCCCGAGTGTTCCCTCAGACATCTCAGGCACCCGTCACTGGCAGCACTATACCTACCAGACAAGCCATGAGCCAGCCTGTGGTGTGTGCATCAGGCTCAAACCCCACATCAAACTTAGCGGTTCAACCTGGAGCCGCTAGCAGGCTGACATCCTCAGCCCTCCGTGGACAGCAGCCTGTCACAACAAGTTCCAAATGTTCATCCCAGACAGCCAATGTGGCAGCTCCAGCTTCGGGCCCAGGCTCAAGCTCCTCTGGGGTTAAGCCAGTGGGCACCAATTCATACCTTTCATCTGTCCTCAAGAGCTCAGGACAAAGACAGGCAGTTTTAGAGCCCAGTTCCCTCTTTGGAGCAATAAACCTGGGGGCAGACACAAAGAGGCCCCTTCCAAAACGCAGCGGAACAGGCTTGGGAATGAGCACCAGAGCTACTGGTACACAGAGCAATTCCACAATGAAGGTGGGATCCAGCCCTGGCAAGCCAAGCCCTGCGGTTGCAGGCTCTTCTGCACCCACCCTAAAACACCAGGACCCCGGAGCCACAGCTACCTCCAACAGACAGCAGATTCCTGGGAGCTCGCCCAAGCAGGGCTCCTCGATGGCAGGTGGAGGGCTGGCTACCAGTGACAGGCAGGCTTCTGGTTCCAGCACAGGCTCTGCTAATGCTCAGAATCCTGGGCCTCCTCACACGTCCAAAACACAGACCAAGCATCTCTTATCTACTCCTGCTACCTCATCCTCTGCTAAGAAACACTTATCAGATGGCAACAAGCGACCTCACACCAGGTCCAGTTCCTCTGACTCAGATACATGAAGGCGGGGCTAAGAGGAAGTAGCCAGTATGTACTTCCTCCCAGGGGGGCCTTTCTTGTACTCTGTCTAGGCCCTATTCTAAAACCTCCTGCTGAACACGCTGATCCTGGTGCAATCTAGGGACCAGACATGTACGATCTAAATGATCGAGGAGACCTGTTGTAAACCGAGTCCAGAGAGGAAGATGAGCACAAAGAATGGTCCTTGTGGGAGTGAATAGTGAGCTTGAACTCAACATGCTGAACTGTTTCTAGGTACGATTACTCTGAGACAACAAACTGGTGTCAACAGTTACTCAAGATCAGAGGTCAGGATTGAAGGTGGAGCCACAGAATGACATGTGTGCCAAAGCCTGCTCTAGCAGTCATTGGCGAGTCCTGGGAAACCGCCCCCCCCACCCACCCCGCGCAGCTCAGCGGGTGTAAAGCGGGCTCTTGGTCATTTCCAGTGGTGATGTCTCAAGGTGAAGCAATGTCTTGAGGTGAAGTGTTGAGATGTGTTTGAAAACGACGAGCTCTTGGGGAAGGCTGAGGTTTCACTGGATACTCGGCTGGATTAGTGGACACCCCCCATCCCCACACCACCCTGAGAAGCTCACAGAGGGATGCTGAGGATGCAAGGACATTCTATAATCCATGGTGGCCCTCAGTGACCTAGTTAACCATGTGATTCGTTGGCTACCGGACATGCGGGGGTTTACCAGCCTGGGAGGCTGATCTGGTACAGCAAGCACATGTCTGGGTTGTTGTGACTTGCATTGTACGCTTGTGGGCATCCACCTGGAGTCCTTAGGACAGCATTCCCACGGAAGTTTCTTGGTGGTTCCCTGTATTCGACACAAAGAAGTAGCTCATTTCCCAAAACTTTGTCTGGTGCTGCAGGACATTACAATGTGACGATCTGTAGCTTAATTTAGGGTAGGAGGAAAACATGTGTGCAGATTGAGAGCCTTTTCATGCTTGTTGACTTGTTGAATGCAAACCAGATTGATTTAAGCAAGCTTTTCCCATTGTGCCTTGAGATGGGGAAGCAAAGTTACACTGACCTGAGGCTGTTTGCGCATGCCTGGGTGAAAAGTCTATGAGGAATGTACGGCCGAGGCCACCCTAAAACAATGACACACTTCCCATTCCTTAGTCTCTAAATGACTTAGTATATGCTAAAGTACTAAATGAAAACCATTTTAGGAACTGAGTTAAAAGTCATAGCATGGGCTAAAAAGCAAGAGTGAAAACAGGATGATTGGTAATAGGTTTTTGTGTTTTGTTTTGTTTTAAAAGAAAAAAAAGAGAGAATAGTTTTGTCTTCAAGTAAAATGTCTGGTTGTGCCAAAATATAAAGGATAGTAAAGCCCAACTTGAGGGGATGTAGTAAGTTATAAAAAGTTTTTAAAAAAATAAACTTAATTTGCCTTAGTTTTCAATACCAGCAAATACTGCGTATGGTAAAAAGCAATGAGGTGTTTTAAAATCTTTACAGAGTAGATCAATGGTGGTGGATTATTCACAGGATAGTGAAAAAGGCTGGTAAACCTCTTCACTGCAGAATGCCATCTGACTGATAATACCTTGTATTAAAAAAGGAGGGAGAATCATAGTCTTTAAAAAGGTATAAACAGAGTGGACTCCAAACCCTGTGTCATGGCAGGTTTATAATGCCAATCAGTTCAAGTAAATGTTAACTATTATGTGAAATATATTTGGCCAGATAGAGGAAATGTTCCCCAAAACAAGACCAGATTGGGACCCTAATACCTCTGCAGGAGATAGGAGCCTCACCCAATACTGCTCAACACTATAAAAGGGTCTGAAAGATGCAGGGGAAAAAAGCCTACCAATTTGTCTAAAGTCACTAAGGTTAAACAGGGGCCTAAAGAAAGCCCTACTGCCTTTCTTGAAAGGCTGCAAGAGGCTTACCAGGTGTACACACCCATAAACCCCAGCGCCCCGGCTAATCAGGCGGCTCTTGTTATGCAGTTTGTAGCACAGTCAGCTCCTAATATTAGAAAAAAGTTGCAAAAATTAGAAGGCTTTGAGGGTAAATCTCTCTCTGAGCTCCTGCCGGTGGCCCAAAAAGTTTTTGACAACAGAGAAGATCCAGCTGAGGCAACCCGAGATCTTACTCAAAAAATGGCAAAGGTGCTTCTAGCAACAGAAGCCAGGGCCCGCCGCACCTGGAGCCACCCCCCCCCCCGCCAAAAAAAGAAAAAAGGAGATTTCGGCCAAACACAGCGAAGGCCCACCCAGCCGCGTTTAGGAAAGGATCAGTGTGCTGTGTTCAAGGAAGAAGGGCACTGGAAAAGCGAGTGCCCTAACCGAGGACAATGGAAACCCAAGAAACCCTCCATCCCTGTCTTAGTGGAGGAGCTGGAGTGACGGGGCCGGGGTTCAGCACACCCCCCACCCCCCTAAGCCCAGGGTAACTCTCATGGTGGAAAACAAACCAATCAATTTTTTAGTAAACACCGGAGCAACCCATTCAGTGCTCACCTCACCTATTGGCCCCCTCTCCAAGGACACTGCTAAAATTATTGGGGCCACGGGAAAAGTGAAGACATATCCATGGTCGTCAGCTAGAATTTCTAACCTGGGAAAAGGAACTGTGACTCACTCTTTCTTAGTCATTCCAGAATGTCCCACCCCCCTCCTGGGAGGAGACCTGCTCAGCAAGCTGAAGGCCACTATTTCCTTCAAAAAAGACTCCATGCAGGTACTAACGGGGGTCGGGGCCCTGCTGGTTTCGTTTCCAATTAAAGAAGATGAAGGATCTTAGCACAAGTAACTCCATTTTGATTTGGGAACTATGTTAAGTTCTTGAAACTTACCCTGTACCTACCCCCCCTCCCTTGAATAAAACCAGCATATTTTTACTAACAGCATGCTTGCTCAGTCAGCTTGCCCAACTCCCCCTCAACTCCCAGAAAATTTTAACAATTACTTCCTTTTCTTACAATCCCTTGTGTAAGCATAGTTATCCCCTTTTTTTCCCCTGTGCCTGTCAGAAAGGGGTATAAAAACACCACTCAAACTTCCCTCTGCGCGGCTTCAATAAAGCCTGCTTCTAAAACTTTCTTAATTGGACCTCTGGTTCTGTTTCGCTCCCAAATAAACCTTGCATTATGGTGTCGAGAACCTGGGATAGGTGTGTGGCTCCCCCCTCTTTTGGGGGTCCCCTGAGAGCCCCCCTATCTCCCCCAAATCTCCAGGACCTTCAGCTCTTGGATGCGTTCAACACCAACCTGCAGCTGCCCTGGTGAGTTCCCTTTTTTCTTTCCACTTCCCTCTATTCATCCAAGCTTGGTTTCGGTTTTTGAGCTCCGCCGGAGCCTTCCCATCCAAGAAGCTGCCGCGCCAGGAATTCTCCTTCCGTTGGCCCCAGGGGCCTTGGGCAGTGATTGTTCTTGAGACGTCTTGGCAATCCCTTCCCCACGTCTTTCACTGCTGTCCCAGCCAGGACTCACTTAGGGACACCTGAGTGACTCCTGCCTGGTCCTGCTCACCAGGAAAACCGAAACCTTGTTTTTGCTCACTCCCTCTCCCCCTTTCCATGTGGCCTTTTACCTAATGCACTGGCATTCACTTTCTGAAGGTCCCACCACTGACAGGACTATTGGCAATAAGGCCTCGCGGCATCTGCCCCCTCCAGACTGGACTAACTCTCAGAGGATTAGCCTAGAGCTGTTTAACCTGGCTGTGTACTTCCTATTCACACCTCTGCAGTGTCTGTAAGCTGCATCTCTATGTCTTCTCCTCCCTCTTATTCTCACCATGGGCGCCGGGCGCCTCCCCCTCAGACTGGACTAACTCTCATAGAGTTAGCCTAGAACTGTTTTTACCTGGCTGTGTGTTTCCTATTCACACCTCTGCAGTGTCTGTAAGCTGAATCTCTTTATCTTACTCTCACCATGGGCACCGGGCAGTCCAAAATTGACCCATTGACTCCACTGGGATGTCTCTTAAAAAACTTCTCCAGCCTGGGGTACAGCCAGACCTTGTGAAAGAAAAAAACGTGTTTTTCTTTCCCAAGTTGCCTGGCCCAAGTATCAGCTCGATAACCAGTTGCGTTGGCCTCCAACTGGCACTTTCAATTTCAACGTTTCACAGGACCTGGACAATTTCTGCAGGAGGACTGGTAAGGATTCTGAAGTCCCCTATGTGCAGGCTTTTTGAAGCTTGCGTTCCGCGCTCCCACCCCGAGCTCTGTAGCCACTGTTCCACCCACCAAATACTGTTAGCGCAATCCCCTCAGCAGAAGAACCTTAACATTCAAACCCCTGAAGAGCCAGCCAAGCTCCTCAGCACGCCGCTCTTGCCACCCTATCAGTCTCCCCTGCCCACTGCGCCTTCCTGTCATCCGTCCAATAGTTCTCCCCTATCCTCATCGGTCGCCTCTCCGTCCGATAGTTCTCCCCTGTCCTCATTGGTCGCCTCTCATACCCGTTCTCGCAACCCTCCTGCTGCCCTTTGCCCACTAAGGGAGATTGTGGGAACAGAGGGACTCATCCAAGTCCATGTCCCTTTTTCCTTACAGGACCTGTCACAGATAAAGACCCACCTGGGATCTTTCTCAGCAAACCTCTCTCAATTTATTAAAAAAATTTACTTACCTTACCCAAATGTATAATTTTACCTGGCATAACACCCAAGTAATCCTTGCTTCTACCTATACCACCGAAAAGAGCGTGAGCAAGTCTCTGATGCAGGTCGCCAGCTAGCAAACAAAGACCACGCTATCAACTCAAATGTCCCCTTGAAGGCACATGCCATCCCACTAAAAAACCCCGGTTAGAATTATCAGCCTGGCCAGGGGTCCGACCTTCCCCACAAAAAACAACCTAATGCTCTGATACCTCATTCAAAGCTTAGAAACCGTTTCCTGCAAGGTTGTCAACTGTGGCAAACTAAGGAGAGTCACCCAAAAGGCAGATAAGAAGCCTGCTCTCTTTCTTAACCGCCTCCAGGAGGCACTCACAGAGTACACTCGTCTAGACCCAGGGTCTAGAAGCAAGGCCTCTATCTTAGCCCCTCACTTCCTCTCTCACTCAGCCCCTGACATTAGAAAAAAGCTGAAAAGGGCTGAGGAGGGCCCTGAAGCCCCTATACAGGATCTGGTGAAAATGGCATATAAAGTTTTCAACGCCCGGGAGGAGACGGCTGAGGCCACTAGCCAGGCGAGGGTCCAACAGATGGTTAGCTTCCATTCCCAAGGCCTGGTAGCAGCCCTAAAGCCGGCAGGTAATCCCGTCCATCGCCGCGTTCCCCAGGGGAGCCAGCACTTACCACCAAGGGCGTGCTTCAAGTGTGGCTGTGACGGCCACTGGGCAAAAACTTGCCCCAAACCCAAGCCTCCTACCAATCCTTGCCCACTGTGCAAACGGCCAGGCCACTGGAAGTCGGACTGCCCAACCCTGGCTCTGCCCCCCGCCCCGCAAAGCCGAGGCGCCGAAATCCAGGAAGTTCCAGACACAGAGCTACAAGGTATGGAGTTGCTGGGATTCATGGACTGAAGAGGCCCTAGCTCCTCGACTCCGGTAACCCTCGCCAAGCCCAGCGTCACGCTCAAGGTAACGGGTGAGTCCATCTCTTTTGATGGATTACGGGGGCTACCTATTCTGTGATCTCCTCTCACTCGGGCCTTACTTTTCCTTCCCAGATTTCTGTGGTGGGAATTGATAAGTCTCCCTCCACCCTTAGGCAAACCCAATCGCTGTTTTGCACGTTTAATAAAACTCCATTTTCGCACTCCTACTTGGTTATCCCCTTGTGCCCTGCTCTGTTACATGGTACTATCTCCCTCTCCAACAATGCTCTCCCCTTATCGCCCTCTTAGATCAGGCCACCTCCACAACCTCATCCCTGTCCCCAGTTTCCAATTTCAAAAACCCACCGACTAAGCCTAAGGTTTCTTTTATTAAAAACAAAACTGGAATTGTTAAGCAGACCCAAGCAGAAGTAAGGAAGGAGTTCAACCAAATGTTCTGCTTCAGAAACCACAGCTTCAACAGATAGCTTCCTTTTAACTCTTCAGTGTTAGTTAAAAAAAGGGAAATTAAAAAAAAAATCACTGAGTTTTCATTGAAATGTATTAGTAACTCTCTTAAAATAACGTCTTTATGTTTTCCCAAGTTCCGAGCTGCAATGAGTAAACTGAAAACACAGTTGCCCTTGTTAAAATAAGATTAGTCCCAAGAAATTGTTTGTGCGTAAAGCAATTTTATCAGGATGTTATTATTACACTATGCCTTTTGCCCTTACCCGTTTGCGCGCGGACCCCCGCCCCCGGGAGCTGTCCGGCCTCAGTCCATTTGAAATTCTTTATAGGCGACCCTTCCTTTTCTCCCCTTTCCCTCCCAGTAACAGCCCTCCATTAGCCTCATATTTACCATATTTGTCTTTACTACGCAACCTCCTTAGACAACACGTTAACTCCGTTATCCCTGAACCTTCTCCAGCCTCTCCCAACCTCCCAAAGTCAAGTACACCCTGGAGACACTGTATTAAATCTTTAACACCCAAACCTTTATCACCCCAGTGGGAAGGTCTGTACACTGTCATTCTCACCACTCCCTCGGCTGTCAAAGTAGTTGGTCTACACTCTTGGATATACCTCTCCAGAGTCAAACCGGTAACCAAAGTTAATCGTGATCCCCAGTGGTCTGTTCAGTCTACTGGTCCTATGTCTCTCCGCCTCACTCGCCTCACCAAACCAGCCAGCTAAGCCTAGCATTAACTTCCCCTTTTGCCTGGAGGTTTTTTCTCACTGAAAATGTAACTAACCCCCAATATCGCCAGCATCACCTACTCACAGGAAAAAGTTATCTCCTAGCCACAGCTGATTGCCTGCTCGCCAGTTATTCCGGTCCAGCCTACTTTATTTTCACCTTGTTCAGACACAGTTCCAACTCCCCGAATGCGCACGTTCTCCCAGAACCAACTCCCCCCATCGTTTGTTTTCTATATGACCAAACCTCTAACCCCGCTTGTGCACAAAAATGGGTAAAACACAACACAGGGTGCCCCTAAAAGTCCTGCAATATTCACCATGCTCACCCCTACCCTATAACCAAAACCCACCTGTTCTTTTGGTCAGGAACACAATTCCCCTTAACCATCCCTGGCCCGTAAAACAACAGGTAGACCAAACCAGTCAAGGGAGGCTGGTATTTTAACTCCCACAGCACATATCCTAATGCTAAACTGTTCATATAAAGGTCGCTAGCCCAGGTCCAATCCACCATCCACCGTAATATTCAGATCCAGGAACATCAACTCATGAACCAAATTTCTATACCTTCCGATTCTCCCTTCTCCTGGCTCACCCTATTGCAACAGGGACTGACCATTGCCAACCTTGCTGGATTAGGCAACCTTTCCACCTGCCTCATGTGTGCAGCCCTGGAATGCCCTCCTCTAGCAGCAGCCCCAGTTGCCAGCTGGTCATCTGCCCTTAAGGTCTCCACCATGCAACCCATAATTATCCCCAATGTCCCTCTGTACTTCACACCAGGGTACGCACAGGTGCCCTTTGGCTACTCCAATGCATCCACTCAACTGTGCAACACCACAATGCCACCCTCCCAGCCAATAACAGCACCAGCAGCATTTTTCTTCTGGTGCAATTATACACTCACCAAACATCTTAACATCGGTAGCAGTTCTGCCCTCCTGTGTCTACCTGTCACTCTAGTTCCGCAGCTCACTGTCTACACCCCAGCTGAATTCCAGACCAGAGACACCCAGACACATAGTCACCGCAGTAAAAGAGCAGTTTTTCTCCCAGTTGTTGTAGGCCTTTCCCTAGCTTCGTCAGCAGTCGCGGTGGAACTGAGTGGCGGCGCCCTGGGACACTCCATCACCACAACCAATCAGTTAGCCGAACGCTTCCAATCGACACTCGATATCTGTGCAGAATCCTTAGCCTCCATACAAAGACAAATAACTTCTGTTGCTCAAGTTACCTTACAGAACCGCCGCGCTCTGGACCTCCTCACGGCAGAAAAGGGAGGAACCTGCCTCTTCCTCCAGGAGGAATGCTGTTATTACATCAATGAGTCGGGAATTGTGGAAACCAATCTACAGAACCTTAACAAACTAAGCCGTGAGTTACAGAGCACCAGGCCAACAACAGATGGAACTTCTCCCTGGTGGAGCACTTCTCTGTACTCCATTTTAGCCCCCATAATAGGACCCATAATTTTATTTACACTTTTACTTTTAATTGCTCCTTGTTTTATCCAGTTTTTCCAAAACAGGCTCTGCAACATCACCCAAGCTTCAGTTCACCAAATGATGTTGCAGCCTCATGAACCCCAATATGAAACTCTCCGGAGCCTCGATATGAATTCCCCCATCGTGCATCCACCCTAGAATCCCAGTACTCCGCCTTAGAAAGCCCCCCTCCCCCTTAAATCGTCGTCCATGGTCACCATGAAGCAGTTACCGAAAGACAACATCGTCCATTTTCCCTATAGGGTGGAGTCTGGGATGAAGGATCTTAGCACAAGTAACTCCATTTTGATTTGGGAACTATGTTAAGTTCTTGAAACTTACCCTGTACCTACCCCCCCCCTCCCTTGAATAAAACCAGCATATTTTTACTAACAGGACGCTTGCTCAGTCAGCTTGCCCACCTTCTAGACGCTTGCTCAGCCAGTTTGCCCAACTCCCCCTCAACTCCCAGAAAATTTTTACAATCACTTCCTTTTCTTACAATTCCTTGAGTAAGCATAGTTATCCCCTTTTTTCCCCCTGTGCCTGTCAGAAAGGGTTATAAAAACACCACTCAAACGTCCCTCTGCGCGGCTTCAATAACTCAATGCCCTGAGTTGCTGATCCCGCCCACAAGCTTCTCAATAAAGCCTGCTTCTAAAACTTTCTTAATTGGATCTCTGGTTCTGTTTCGCTCCCAAATAAACCTTACAGAAGAGTCTCACCTCTTCCTTGCAGCAGACGCCGAAAAGAAACACCAAGACCCTGGGGGACTCCTGGAAAGATGGAAAGCCACAATCCGTAATGTGTGGGCAAAAACAAATCCCCCGGGGCTGGCTAAACACCGGGCACCCATTGTAGTTCAATTACAAAGCTCTGCCACTCCAATTCGAGTAAAACAATACCCAATAAGCCAACTAGGCTATAAAGTTTCTGCCAAAAAGGCCCAGCTATGTACAAAAATCGTCACCTACCTGGGGTATAAGTTAAAGGATGGCAATCAAACTTTGTCAAATAGCAGAATCCAGGCCATCCAAGCTATACCCAAACCCACCACCAAAAGACAGGTACGGGAATGTCTAGGGGCAGTAGGATATTGCTGCCTGTGGATCCTGGGTTTTGCAGAATTAGCCAAACCACTCTATGCAGCTACTGGAGCAACAAAGGCTGAACTAATATGAACAGAGGTAGAAGAAAAGGCTTTCCAGAAGCTGAAGACTGCACTGGTAAGTGCTCCTGCCCTAGCCCTTTCTAACCTCAAAAAGCCCTTTCACCTTGTGTGTTGGTACAGGCTCTCAGGCCCTAAAAACGACCCGTAGCGTACCTCTCCAAAAGACTCGACCCAGTAGTTGCTGAATGGCCTAACTGCTTGAGGGCAATTGCAGCCACCGCCCTGATGGTGAAAGAAGCCTCAAAGCTCACTTTTGACCAGAACCTCGTCATCACTGCTCCTCACAATGTAGAGCAACTCCTCCGGGCTCCTCCAGACAGATGGCTCTCAAATTCCAGAATCACCCAGTACCAAGCCAAGTATCTAATGGCAACAGACTGGCTGATCAGGCTGCGCGCCAAGCAGCCAGCTCCAAAACCATCCTGCCTCTGCTAGAACCCTCTAACAACCTCGAGCCTCCCCATTACTCACAAGCTGAACAAGAACTGGCCAAAATTAGCAGAGCTCCTGCACAAGGATTATGTAATTAAAGGACTGTACCAGCTAACCAGAAGTGAAGCTGCAAGGTGCCCGGTATGTGCTCAGGTAAATGCTAACCCTGTCCCAGTTCATCACCCAGGACAAAGATACCAAGGAAAAGCTCCAGGTGAACATTGGAAAGTAGATTTGACTGAACTCCCACGAGCACCAGGCAACTTCAGGTATCTCCTTGTTTTTCTGGACGCTTTTTCTGGCTGGACAGAGGCCTATCCCACAAAGAGAGAAACTGCCCTCATTGCAGTTAAAAAGTTAGTCTTTGAAATGATTCCCAGATTCAGACTCCCTATGTTCATAGGATCTGACAATGGCCTGGCGTTTACTGCCCACTTAACAAAATTACCAACTGGGGTGCTAAAAACCAATGGGAAGTTGCATTGTAGTTACCGACCACAAAGCTCTGGACAGGGAGAAAGAGCAAATAGAACAATTAAGGAAGTTCTCACTAAATGAAAGTTAAAAACTGGCGGAGATTGGGTTAGCCTCCTACCTTTTGCCTTGCTTCGGGTGAGATGTACACCTCAAAAGCATGGTTATTCTCCATTTGAGATAATGTACGGGTTTCCACGCCCATTGTTACCTAAGATTGGAAGTAAAGTGTTAAGCGAAATCAAAAACCATAACATGGTTAAGTCATTACGGGCCTTGCAAGCAGAGCGCCAGCGAATCAGAAACAACGTGCCGTCCGACCAGACTCCGGCCCGCGACGAGGAAAGCCGAAAACCCCTCTTCAACCCCGGCGACCTAGTGTGGGTAAAAAGACTAAGTCCAGGTCAACTAGAACCACGCTGGGAAGGACCATACCCTGTTGTCCTGAGTACCCCGACTGCGGCAAAGGTTGCTGGGAAGAAGGAACCCAAACTAACGCTGGGAGACATCTCGGGACAAGGACTATGTACACCCCATGGGCGTATGCTCCCTTACTAACTAACAACCTTTGTATTTTAACGCACATCATTCCGCAGGTGTATTATCATTCAGGAGAAGGGGGGCGTGAACATCTTAATCTTGACTCTCGCCACTTCACGGGACGTTTCAAACGCGCGCCTGTGCTAGTCCCAGTTTTGCTAGCACTAGGGGTTGCTGGGGCTACCGCACTTGGGAGTACAGCACTAATAAAGGAAGGGGCTGACTTACTGCCCTCAGCCTGCAAGGTAATCATGATCTCCAGGCTCTAGAAAAGTCAGTAACTGCTCTTGAAACCTCCCTAAGCTCCCTAGCCGATAGCGCTACAAAATAGAAAAGGCCTAAACTTGCTGTTTCTTAAACAAGGGGGTTTGTGTATGGCATTAGTAGAAGCATGCTGTTTTTATGTAAATCACTCCGGTGTAATTAAAAAAATACATAACTCCAAAAACAACTGCAAGATAGAAGAAAGGCCCTAACCAGTCAAGAAAACTGGTATCAACAGATGTTTTCAGCCTCTCCCGGGCTCACATCTTTACTTAGTGCCATTGCTGGGCCCCTTATTCTGTTCGTACTTGCCCTCACTGTGGGCCCGTGTGCTTTCAACGCCCTTCTCAAGTTAATCAGAACTCGCTACAAGATATCAAGTTGATGGTTCTTAAAACCAATTATCAGGTTTTAGCAAATAAAAAAGTTAGGGAATCAAGGATTTGATTTAGTTACTAGAAGAGGAGGGAATGTTAAGGCTTAATAGAATAAAATAATTTGTCTTAAGTTACTCCATTTTGAAAAGCTTAAGTGCCACCCCCCCATTCTAGGAGAGGTATGTTATTTTAGAAAAGCAAGTCCCTGTGACCTTGCAAATATCTACTCATAAATGTGAGCAAGAAGTTTTGCAAAATCTTCTGGTCCAAGATAAGCTGAGCAGGACATGCTGAACTACCCGCATCCCTGTTATCTTGTGTAAACACCCTTTCCCATTCCTTGCTCTACCCCCCTCGCCTTGCTGGTTTTAAGTGTATAAAAGGGAAAGAAAAATTTGGCCAGACGCTTCAGCTTTGGACCCTGTGTGGCCATGCTGTAGCCCAAATCCGGAGTTGTCTTCTTGTCTATTTGTCTTTTTGCCTTTCTGTAATAAAGTTTTGCTTTGTTACTTTGCAGCTGCTTGTGGGTCAGTGGTCTGTGTGGGAGCGACTCCGTAACACTTCCTGACGTTCTTGCATTATTTTCGTTGTGGATTTTTGTTGTTGTTTGTTTTCTCCGGTTCTGGGGTGCCTATCAGGGATACTCTCCCACATTCTCATGCTTTCCTCAGAGTTTGTTATATATATAAATTGTCTTTTCTTGGGAGTTTACGTAATAAAATAGGATCCGATTAAACAATTTCTACACATGTTGTTCAATGACATAGGCTACATGTTTCACATTATACCAACTTTTGGGGGGAGTGGAAATGCGCTCCATCTATATTTTAAGAAATAGATTTCAAGGGGAAATGGAGTGTCATGGTTATCTAGTGTCTGTATAATAGAAAGATCATATGTGGAAGACTTCAGCAAACAAATTTATTTTCTCAATGTTTAAGAAGCTAGAAATAAAAATCAGGCAATTAGCTTTAGTTCCAGGCCATTTCTCTCTGTTACTCGGGGTGAAGGACATTCCTCTTCAGCTTGTTTTTGGTTCCCCTTCTGCCTCGGCACCTATATTTCCCGTGTCCACTTGCCTTCTCTGCTTTTTACAATTTTTTAAATAAATCATTTTCTTGGGGCTGTCACACCTCTCATAACAACCTATACATCAGTTGTACTGAAACATTTGTGCATACTTAGACATCATCCTTTTCTAAACGGTTTCTTTCTTTTTGAGTCCTTGGCGTCGGCTCCTCTTTTTTGCCCCTTTTTCCATACTCTCCCACCCTCATGGGACCCTCATCAATGCTAAATGATTATTGTTTTGATATCTTACAGTGCCCGCTGTCTCCCTTCACCCAAGTTACTGTTGTTTGTCCCCGTGGCTGTGAGGTGGGGTGATTATACATTCATCACTGTAGTCGGTTACCAGCGTCTCCCATTTCTCCTCCCACCTTCCCCCTACCAACAGGTATCGCACCTCCCATTCCTGTTCCACATGGATGACCAGTTCTGGATTCAGTATGTCGAAAGATCTTATCTGCGCCAGGGCATATGCTCAAGTGTAGCTTGATTGTGAGTTGAAACTCGGGTCATGAGAGTGAGGTGGAGGGGAAGAATGACAGAACTAAGGAACATTGTGTGTTCTCTCGGTGTTATGCTGCACCCTGGCTGTCCTGTTCTTTCCCTTGACCCTTGTGTGAGGGAATGTCCACTTGTCTCTGGATGGGCTTTGGATCTCCACTCTGAATTCCATCATTTGCATTGTGTTATTAGTTTGGTTTTTGATGCCTGGTATCTTATTCTGTCTTCACCTCGTGGTCACAAAGGCTGGTGTGCTTCTTCCATAGGGTTTTGTGGCTTCCGAGTTACATGGCCGATGTTTATGTTCAAGCCTTTAAGACCCCACATGCTATATCTTTTGAAAGCTGGACACCATCAGCTTTCTTCACCTCCTTTGCTTATGCACACATTTGTCTTGAGCAAACATGTTGGGAAGGTGAGCATCATGGTCTGCCAAGTTAATAGAACAAAGTGTTCTTGAACTGAGGAGTACTTGAGTGGAGGATCAATGTCCATCTGCTACCTCAATACTAAACCTATAAGTAAATATATGCACATAGATCTATTTCCCCATCAACATATTTAAATATATTTATACATGTACACGCCTGTATTTAGACCTTTATAAATGCCCTTTGCCTACTAGTTCTTTCCTTGATTTCCTTTTACTTTCCTCTTGTCCCACTGCCATGCTCAGCCTTCTTTTGGGTTTCAGTAATTCCTCTTGGTTACATTGCCCTTGATCAAGTCCTAACAGGCCTCTTACACACGCCTCGACACTGATTTTGGATCACTTGTCGTTCCCTTGTCCCTCGGTTGATTAACACCACTTCCTTTCCTCCACCTCCCCCTTTGCTATGTACCCCCGGGAACACTGGTCCCATTGCTTTCCCCTCCAGATGGTTTATCCAGCCTATCTTCTAGACATAGACCTGAGGAGATCATAATATGCACACAAAAAACAAGACAGAGCAAAAGAAAGTGACAAAAGGAAGCAAAACTATGGCACCACCAAAAAGCCAATGACACAAAAAAGGGAAAGCCTGTAAATGGTTCAAGGCCTGTTTGCTGACCTTTAGGAGTGTTCTCTGGTTGAGTCTGATTGGGTTACACGCACTGGACCAAAAGTCGTTTGTGGTACTCCACAGGACTTCCTTGTTCTGCTCCCCGTGCTGTTCTGTTGCATTCCTCCAGAGTTTGCCTCGGTATGGTGGTGTCAGATCGGGCACAAATCCCCCACTGTCTCCAGTGTTGTCCCCTGAAGGGCTATGTGTCAGTGAGGGATGTCGTGTCTCATAGTGGGGCCAGCCATATGGTCCTCTCTGTGCATTGGCTGCTCTGAGTGGGGATATCATCCTCAAGGCTTGGTGGGCCAGGGTGTGCTCCACTCTCTCTTCCTCGCCCGTCATTTGCTCCCCAGTGCTCTGATCAGACATGTCACTCTCCCTGAGCTATAGCTTCAATGCGGTCCTCTGATGTAAATTCTTCTGTGGGGAGGGGTGGCTGTCCACGAAGTAGGGATTGGGGCCTGGCCCTCAGACCTTTCTCTTGGTTCCCTGCTTCATGCCAGTATATTGCATTCACATCTTGGAGCACCGGCATGAAGCCTGGTCCCTCTTTCCCTATGGAGATATAAACAATACCCTCGCCTTGGGTGGGTCAGTGCCCTTTTCTCCACTATCCATTTCTCCTTTTTTTCCTTTTTATTTTTACCTTTTCCTTTTCAGTTGGCTACCATATGTACCCCCTGGATTTGGTCTGTCCCATTCCATACTACCTGGACCTCACTCAGGAACGTTTGTGTACATTTGCTCTTGCCCTATGCCCCTTTTGCATTTTTTAAGCTTACCTCAGCGAAATCATGTTGCACTTGTTCTCTTGTGCGTGGATTACTTCACTTAGCATCATATCATCCAGCGATGTGCTTATTGCGTTCATCAGTACTTCTTAGTGATGTGTAGTGCTCCATTACATTTATGTACCACGGTTTTTTAATCCATTCGTATGTTGATGGAAATTTGGGTTGTTTCCAACTCTTTGCCTTTGTGAATTGTGGCGCAAGGAACATTAGAGCGCAGCTGTCTGGCCGTGGCTTGTTCCTTGCCTCTCTGGGTGTATGTCCACTAGAGGATTTCTGGGTCGTAAGATAGGTAATTTTCCATCTGCTTTAGAAATCACCAAATGGATTGCCATCGTGGCTGTATATACCTACAGGTTCACCAGCAGTGGATGATAGCTCCTATCTCACCACAGCCCCTCCAACACTTGTTGCTTTCTGATTCTTTGAATTGGGCTTTCTTTGAAGGCATTAGGTGGTACCTCATTGTTGTTTTCATTTGCATTTCTCTTATGGCTAAAGATCGGGAACATTTTCTCATATGTTTGTTGGCCATTCTGATTTTTGCCCCCTGTGAAACTTCTGTTCAGGTCCTTTGCCCACCTCCTCAGTGGGAAATAGGTTTTTCTCTTTTGGGAAGCTAGCAGAATAGTGTAGATTTTAGTAATGAGGCCTTTGTCTGATTTGTCATTGCTAAAGATGTTTTCCCAGTCCGTGGACTGCCTTAGTACCCTCTTGGTGAATTATTTCGATGTACATAGGTTTCTTATCTTCAGTATATACCATTTCTCAATTGGTGACTCCTCTGTATGTATGTCCTTCCCTATTTCTGATAGCCTAAGTATTTCCTGCCCCAAAGTTCTCAGGTGTGTCCTTTTCCCCTCATTGATGGCCCTAATTGTTTAGGATTTTACCTTGAGCTCGGTGGTCTACCTTGAGTTGATCCCTTTGCATGGAGTGAGATAAAGGTCTTACTTCATTTTTCCACAGGTAGATCTCCATTTTTTTCCAGCACCACTTGTAGAAGAGGGCATCTGCTTCCCATTTGATATTTTGGGGGCCCTTATCAAAGATCAGTTGTCTGTATGCTGATGATCTGATTCCTGCGTGTTGTTCTTTTCCATTGGTCTGCGTACCTGTCATTGTATCAATACCATGTGGATTTGACCACCGTGGTTGTATAACATATGCCAAAGTCAGGTAAAGGAAGCCCTCCCACTGTATCCTTCCTTTTGAGGAGTTCTGGGCTAATTCGGGGCTTCTTCTCTCTCCATAAGGAGTTGGTAATCAGGTTTTCCATTTCTTTGAAGAAAGAGGAGGGTAATTTCATTGGGATTTTGCATTAAACTTAGATAGTGCCTTGGCCAAAACTGGCATATTCACTAGGTTGAGACTTCCAATCCATAAGCATGGGCTATCCTTCCATTGGTTGAGTTCACCCTTGCTTTCTTGTAATAGTGTTCTGTAGCTTTCCTCATATAAATATTTTGTTCTTTTAGTCAGGTATAGCCCTAGTTATTTCCATTTGTGCTTTGCTATTGTCAAGGGTACCACCTTTTGGTATCTCCTCTTCTGTGGTCTTATTCGATGTGTATTGCAGTCTGATACACTTCTGTTTGTTGGTGTTGTAACCTGCCACTCTGCGATGTTCCCCTCTCACTTCCTGCACTCCCCTCAGGTGCTTTTGGGATTTTCCATATATAAAATCATATCATCTTCAAACAACGATAGCTTCACCTCTTCCTTCCCCAAGTGAATACCTTTCACGCCATTTGTTTGCCTTACCTTTTGTGTTGGGTGTTTTTCTAGTAACACTTGTTGAAGAGGGCATCAGCTTCTCATTTGATAATTTTGGGGTCCTTATCAACGATCAGTTGTCTCTATGCTGATGATTTCATTTCTAGGTTTTCGTTCTATTCAATTGGTCCGAACATCTGTCATTATAACAGTACCATGTGGTTTTCACCATGGTGGTTCAATCGTAGGTGCTAAAGTCAGGTAAAGCAAGTCCTTCGACTTTATCCTTCTTCTTGAAGAGTTCCCTGAGAATTCTGGCCTTCTTCTCTTTCCATATGAAATTGCTGGTCAGTGGTTTCCAATTCATTGACAAAGGATGTTGGTACATGTAGTAGGGTACCATTACATTTGTCTAGTACCTTGGGCATGACAGAAATCTTTGCTATACTACGTGTTCTGATGTATGACCATGGGATATCCTTCCATTTCTGGAGGTCACTTTGGGGTTTCTTGTAATAGTGATCTGTAGTTCTCCACATTCAAATCGTTTTGGGCTTTTTGGTTAGGTATACCCCTAGGTATTTAAATTTGTCAACGTATCCAGCCCTTAACACATCATCATGGGTTCAGTAGGCACAATTATACAGGGATAATAAGTAAAGACTATAGTCAAGTCATAGAGAATCAGAAGAGACAGAAGATATGTTGAAATAATGGAGTCAAACACATTTCATGGTTGCATCATCATCTCAGCTCCTCTTGGTGGTACAGGCCAGGAGAGAGTGCAGGAGAGATTTACTGATAACCAAGGCTTATATATCTTTGGGGGTATGCATGGCTCTTAATTGCAGGTAGAGATATACATCACAGAAAGGGGTTGTACAATAGCCAATACAATCAATGGGGGGGATATACAATGTGCATAAGCGGAACAGCAAGCAGATGAGCTGGGGTGACGGCATGACAGGAAAGGGTGGAATTAGAGATATACGTGTGACAAGAAGGGTGAACCATTCATTCATGATGGCGGCCTACCTTGGTCACTCTTGAGTGGCCTTGACCTCCCTGGGCTTTCCTACAAGAAAACAATTTACTACTGCCCTTATCAGAAGGAGGTGGGCCCTACTTAGGGTGTGACAGACTGCACAGTCTGATTCCTCTAGATAGCTGATAACCCTTAGGGAGTATAACCTCTGACCTACTTCTGTTCACCTCCAAGTGGATAGTCACTTACCACGTGTAGGAGGCAGCTTAGTTTGCCATATATTTAGGCGAAACAACTTGGGAGAAGTCTTTCTGTTTCCAACTTCAATTTGTGCTGTATTATTGTGAAGGGTACTAAATTGTTTATCTTCTCTTCCATGGACTATGCTGATGGATATAGTAGTTCCATAGCCTGCTGTTTGTTGATCTTGTATGCTTCCACTCTGCCATATTCCTCTCTCACTTCTTGCACTCCCCTTGTGGAGCTTTTGGGTTTTCTGTTTATAAAATTATATCACAAAAAAAAATTATATCACCTGAGAATAAAGATAATTTCACCTCTTTTTCCTCAGATGTATACCACTGATCTCTTTCCTTTCCCTTATGTTGTTAACTAGGAACCCCAGAACGTTGTTAAATAGAAGAGGGTGCAAGGGGCATCCAGTCTGGTTGACATTTTCAGCGCGATTCCTTTGTCTTTTTTCCACTGAATACAAATTTTGGTGTTAACTTTTCATTTGTAGCTTCATATATAGCTTGTTGTAGAGGGCAAATTAGAAGAATTTTTATATTATCTTGAAGAATTTCCCTTCCATTCCGATCTTTGTAATGTGTTAAACAGGAACGGGTGCTGGATGATATTGAATGTTTTTTCTGTGTGTATTGATATTATCATGTGGTTTTATTCCTCTTTCTTACCAATACCCTGAAAAAGGCTAATGGACTTGCAGATGTTGAAACCTCCATGCATCCTTGGAATGAATCCCACTTGTTCATGGAGAATTATTCGTTTTATCATATTTTGAATTATATTGACCAGTATTTTGTTAAGGATTTTGAATCAATGTTCATTAGAAAGATCAGAATGTCATTCTCAATCCTTGTGGATCCTTCCCCACTTTAACTATCGGTAATCTGCTAGATTCATAGAGAAAATTTGGGAGTTGGCCATTTGTGTAGGATTGTTGTCAGCTCTTGCCTGAATGCTTGCCAGCATTTTCCTGTGAAGCCATCTGGCCCAGGGGATATTTTAGTTGACATTTTCTTGATAACCTTGTCTATTTTCTCTGTTTCTCTGAGTCTGTTGAGTTGCTTGTGGTCCATCTGGGAGGGTATTTGTCCATGTCTTCCAGGATGTTGAATTCATTGGTGTAACGGTACTCATAGTACTATACAATTCAGCTTTAAATATCATTAGAGCCCATTGTAGTTTTCCCTGTTTTATCCCTCAGTGGCGTGACTATTGTTATATGTTCCTTTCTTTCTTTGGTTAGGTTTGCAGTGGCCTACCTATTCTGTTAATCTGTTCAAAGAAACAACTATTTTACTGCATTGATTTGTTTGCATTGTTTTCACGTTTTCCAAGTTATTCACGTCTGCCCTAATTGTTTGTTATTTCGTTTCTTTTGCCATTTGTAGCATTGTCCTGTTAACTCTGTCATCAGGATCAATCACACCACTTAGTACGGTGACACTCTTCCTGACCTGTTGATCCAAAGGCATGAGAAGTCCAAAGTGGCCAGGGGGCATTCTCAGCTGCCACTTCAGTGGAATCCGTGCTGTGTTTCCAGGTGGGAGAGTTCCTTTCTTCAGGACCAGGACCTCCAGGCCTGAGGAACACAGGGTTGTTGGGACAGGAAGCAAACATGCTTCAAGGGGATCACTAGGAGTAATAGTGAGTGGTGCCACTCCAGCTTCCACCCCTTGGTTCCTGGACCCATGAATTCTGGCTCTTGGAGACACAGCACCATATATTGGCCGCTGGTTTAGAGCGTATACAGCTTCCTGGAGATCAGGAAGCCCCGCAAGTTGTTGCCACCTACTTGGCGTCGTAATTGCGTCTTTAGGAGCCCATTCCATCGTTCCATCAAGCTGGCAGCTTCAGGATGATGAGGAACATGATACGGCCAGTGGATTCCATGGGAATGGGCCCATTGCCACACTGGATTTGCTGTGAAGTGAGCTCCTTGATCTGAAGCAAAGCTATGTGGGATGCCATGCCGGTGCATGAGGCATTCTTTGAGTCCACAAATAGTAGTTTTGGCAGAAGCATCACGTGCAGGGAAGGCAAGTCCATATCCAGAGTAGGTGTCTATTCCAGTAAGAACAAAACGCTGTCCCCTCCATGATGGAAGTGGTCCTATGGATTCAACCTGCCACCTAGATGCTGGTTGATCTCCCCGAGGAATTGTCCCATCTCTTGAACGTAATATTGGTTTCTGTTGCTGGCAAATGGACACTCAGCAGTGGCAGTGGCCAAGTCAGCCTTGGTGAGTGGAAGTCCATGTTGCTGTGCCCATGCATAACCTCCATCCCTGCCGCCATGTGCACTTTGTTCATGTGCCCATTGGGCGATAACAGGGGTGGCAGAGGAAAGAGGAGGACCAGTCTCCACAGCGTGTGTCATCTTATCCACTTGATTATTAAAGTCCTCCTCTTCAGAGGTAATCCTTTGGTGAGCATTCACGTGAGATACAATTAACTTTACTTTCTTGGCCCATTCAGAGAAGTCTATCCACATACCTCCTTGTCACCAATTTTCCAATCATGGTCCTTCCAATTCCCTGACCATTCAGCCAAGCCATTAGCCACTGCCCATGAATCAGTATATAATCTCACATCTGGTCATTTTTCCTTATATGCAAACTGAACGGCCAGGTGCACTGCTCGAAGTTCTGCCCATTGGGAAGATATCCCTTCACCACTGTCCTTTACGGAGATCCCAGAAAAGGGCTGTAGTGCTGCTGCTGTCCACTTATGAGTGGCACCTGCATATCGTGCAGAGCCGACCGTAAACCAAGCATGACTTTTTTGGTCTTCACTTAAAGTATGGTAAGGAACTCCCCAGGAGGCCATAGGTGCAGACTGGGAGAACGGAGGCAATGTAACAGGAGTGGAGACTGTTGGCATTTGGGCCACTTCTTCTTGCAGCTTACTTGTTCCTTCAGGTCCTGCTTTGGCCCGATCTCGTATATACCACTTCCATTTAACAAGGGAGTGTTGCTGCGCACATCCAACTTTATGATTACGTGGGTCAGACAATAGCCACTTCATGATAGGTAATTCAGGCCTCATGGTGACTTGGTGGCCCATGGTGAGGCCTTCAGTCTCCAGCCAGGCCCAGTAACAGGCCAACAGCTGTTTTTCAAAGGGGGAGTAGTTGCTTGCAGAGGATGGCAAGACTTTACTCCAAAATCCCAATGGTCTATCTACGCTGTGATTCACGAATAAGGGTCTGCCAAAGACTGCACACTGCATCTTGATCTACAACTGACACCTCTAGCACCATTGGGTCAGCTGGATCATATGGTCCCAGTGGCAAAGCAGCTTGCACGGCAGCCTGCACTTGTTGAAGAGCCTTTTCTTGTTCTGGGCCCCACTCAAAAATGGAGGCTTTTCGTGTCACTTGATAAATAGGTCGAAGTAGAACACCCAAGTGAGGAATATGTTGCCTCCAAAATCCGAAGAGGCCCACTAGGCGTTGTGCCTCTTTTTTAGTCGTTGGGGGAGCTAAATGTAATAGCTTATCCTTCACTTTAGTAGGAATATCTCGACATGCCCCACACCACTGGACCCCTAGAAATTGTACTGATGTGGAGGGTACCTGAATCTTTGTTGGGTTAATTTCCCAACCCCTTGTACGCAGATATTGTACCAATGAATTTAGAGTCTTTGATACATCCTCCTGAGTGCGTCCAATCAGCATAATGTCATCAATATAATGGACCAGTGTGACATGCTGTGGAATAGACAGGTGGTCAAGGTCCCTTCGGACTAAATTATGGCACAGGGCAGAAGAGTTGATGTACTCCTGGGGGAGAGTTGTGAAAGTATATTGTTGCCCTTGCCAGGTGAAGGCAAACTGCTTCTGGTGGGCCTTTGAGACTGGTATGGAGAAGAAGGCATTAGCCAGATCAATAGCTGCATACCATGTACCAGGAGAAGTATTAATTTGCTCAAGCAATGTAATCACATCTGGGCCAGCAGCTGCAATTGGAGCTGACGATAATCCACTGTCATTCTCCAGGATCCATCTGTCTTCGTTACAGGCCAAATTGGTGAACTAAATGGGGGAGGTAGTAGGAATCACCACCCCTGCATCTTTCAAGTCTTTGATGGTGGCACTGATCTCTGCAATCCCTCCAGGCATGCGGTATTGCTCTTGGTTTACTCTTTTCCTAGGTAATGGCAATTCTAATGGTGTCCACTTGGCCTTTCCTACCATGATAGCCCTTATTCCACATTTTAGGGATCCGATATGGGGGTTCTGCCAGTTACTAAGTATGTCTATTCCAATGATGCATTCTGGAACTGGGGAAATAACCACAGGATGGGTCCCGGGGCCCACTGGACCCACAGTGAGGCGTACTTGAGCTAAAACTCCATTGATAGCTTGACCTCCATAAGCCCCCACTCTGATTGGTGGGCCTTTGAAACATTTTGGGTCTCCTGGAATTAGTGTCAGTTCTGAGCCGGTGTCTAGTAATCCCCGAAAAGTTTGATTATTTCCTTTCCCCCAATGAACAGTCACTGTTGTGAAAGGCCGCAGGTCCCTTTGGGGAAGGCTAGAAGGAAGACTAACAGTATAAACCTTCAGTGATGTAGCAGGATCCTCCTTACAAGGGACCCGGCCTCCCCTTCATTCAAGGGGTTGTGGGTCTGTAAACTGGCTCAGGTCTGGGAATTGATTGAGCGATCGTGACTGTCTATTCTGCTGTTCGCCTGATCTACCATTCTTTTGCCTGTACAGATCACGTAAATATTTAGTAGGCTTCCCATCTATTTCATTCCTAGGGACACTGCGGCTAAGTAGCCAATGCCATAATTCCACACGAGACAGGTTGCTTTGATTGTTATTGAAAACTCGTTGTCTATTAGAACCACGCCCACCCTGTCTCCGTGGATCCAGTGCTGACACCTGCCCTCTACCATCACGGGGACCAATCAGCCCCATTGTGGGCAAATGTCGGAGTTCGCTTCGGGCAGTGGCCACTGTTAATCCTGGTGCACATAGAATAGCAATTACAGGAGTCTTAAGAGATGCTGGGGCCCACTTCACAAACTTGTTCCTTATGGTTATGGTAAAGGGTATGTCTTCAGGTCACCCCCTTTTTGGATCTATGGGAATATCTTGATAGATCCATTCTAACATACCAATTTCTCTAAGCTTTTGGATGCCTTCCTCTACAGTGTACCAAGGCAGGTCAGGGTCTTCAAGTTGGTCTAATCTAGGCCATCTGGCAGTCCATGCTTCATTGAACTAACCACATAAAGACTTAGATCCTTTATTAGCCTGTCTCGCAGAGACATTGAAAGAAGAGTCTGTGCTTAGGGGTCCCATATCCAGAAACTCAGACTGGTCTAATATTACATTTCGTGCACCAGTATCCCACACCCTGAGTAACCATTCCCAGGGGTATTCTCCAGGCTTTTGCTTGTACGTATTTGAGAACTCAAGCAGGTCTTTATGTGTGTAGCGCACTTCTTCTTGGATAATCTTCTCAACCTCACCTTTAGGAGGTTTCTGAGACTTCATTTTAGTGACAGGTCTAGTGGAAATAATGGGTGCTGAGGGTGTTTCCTGGGTGCTCTCAGCAATACCTTGCGAGGCATCTTCCTCAGGTAATGCTACTGATGCAGCCCCACCTGGCCTATCAACTTGAATCGTTTGGCTAATCTGCTCAGGTGTTTCTAAGGGCTCAATATCCTCTACTTCCGGATCATCAGCCCCTATGTTCCCATCCCATGTTTCAGGGTCCCAACTTTTCCCAATGAATGCCCTTACTTTGGTTTCAGACACTACTCTAGATCTGCAATTCAGCTGCCGTTGTCATTCAGCCACTCGTATAATGAGACTCTGGACCTGGTTCTCAGCAATGTCAGCTCTTTTACTAGAGGAGAGAAGGCTCTCCTTTGTAGCACAGATGGAAGTTTTCAAATCTGTTAGTCTGCATGTGAGGCGTGCTTTTGAGGCTCTGAGATCATCCCTCTCCTTAATAACACTTTCCATCGTATGAAGGACCAGCCAACCAGCTTCGCTATACTTGTCATTTTCACAAAACTCCTGGAAAATATCAAATATACGATTGCCAAGAGCATCTCCTTTATCCAGCATGTCATCTACTTTAGGTGCTACTTTAATATTATCTTTGCTATTTCAGACCATGGATTAGTACGGGTAGTAGACGTATCCCCGTCAAGACTAAATAGGTTGGAAAACCAATTTAAGAAATCCATATTTGGTGCCAAAGGGACCAGGTATAAGGCATCATGCAAAAAAAAAGAATATGTGTGCGTGTGTGTGTATATATATATATATATACCATAATGAATGAAGGGGGAAGTGCAGAGTGGAGACCCAAGGCCCAAGCGTCGGCCACTGGAGATCCCCTCAGAGAGGGGTTTAGGAGAGGAGATGGGTCAGTCAGGGTGCGAGGTAGTGCCGATGAAGAGCAAAGCTTTCCCCCAGATTCTGGATGCTTCCTCCCCCCAACTACCATGATCCGAATTCTACCTTAGAGGGCTGGATAGGGCAGAGGTTGTACATTGGTAATATGAGGGCTGGAGGCACAGGAAATCCAGGGTGGATGATATCTTCTGGACCAAGGGTGTGAGGGATGATGCTGGGAGAGTATAGGGTGAGTGGGTTGGAAGGGGGAACTGATTACAAGGATCCACATGTGACCTCCTCCCTGGGAGAGGGACGGCAGAAAATGTGGGAAGGGAGACTTGGGATAGAGCAAGATATGACAAAATAACGATGTATAAATTACAAAGGGCACATGAGGGAGGGGGGAAAGGGGAGGGAGGAGGGGAAAAAAAGGACCTGATGCAAAGGGCCTAAGTGGAGAGCAAATGCTTTGAGAATGATTGGGGCGGGGAATGTATGCATGTGCTTTATACAATTGATGTATGTATATGTATGGATTGTGATAAGAGTTGTATGAGTCCCTAATAAAATGTAAAAAAAGAAAAGGAAAAAAAAGAAAGAAAAGAAAATGATTAGGCCAAAGAATGTACAGATGTGCTTTACACAATTGATGTATGTATATGTATGGACTGTGGTAAGAGTTGTATGAGCCCCTAATAAAACGTTTAAAAGAAAAAAGAGAAATCCATATTTGTCAAACTGGCTGCAGCGCCAGGCCAGGCGCAGGGGCGGCGGAGGCAGTGGCGAGGGCGGCATGAGAGCGAGGCTCTGTCCCTGCGCAGGCCCAGGCCAGCGGCGGCTAGGAGGGCGAGGCACGCTGACCTGCAGGCCGCGAGCGGCGGCAGCGGCGGCAAGGGGCGCAGGGGTTCCTGGGAGGCGCAGCGTCAGGCCCCGGCGCGCGCCCGCCGCCCCTTCCCCGCGCCGCGGCCGCCCGGGCAACTTGTGGCCAAAGTTTGGCCCCAGCCTCAGGAGTGCGCGGGGCGGGCCGCGAAGTTGGCTGTGGCCCCCGCCGCGGCTCGGGCCGGCCCATGGCCCGCGCGCCCCCGCCGGAGCCCCTGGGCGGCCGGGCTCCTGCCCCCGGGGCCACCGGGCCTCAACGCCAGTGCGCCTCCCCCGGCCCCGGGCCCGCGCACGCGTGGGAAAGTTGGCCTGGAACCGGCCCGACCAGTTCCGCCGGCGCGCACACCGGCCGCAGAAGTTGGTGCTGCAAAACTTTTTTGGGGGGTTCCGCGGGAGCCCCCGTGCGTCGGGACCGGATGCGCGCCGGCTAGCGACCCCTGGGCCGAGAGAGGTACCCCCAGAGCGACGCGCAGCGGGGGCGCCCCGGACCCGCGGCCCGGGGGCTATGGCCATGGTGGCCGGAGGCTGGGGCGGCCCCGGCGGCGGTGGAGACGCGAATGGCGTGGACAAGGTGGGTGGCTACCCGCCCGCCACCGAGGACTCGGCCTCGCCCCCGGGCGCCGCCAGCGACGCCGAGCAGGGCGACGAGGAGCGGCAGGGGCTGCAGGTGGACTGTGTGGTGTGCGGGGACAAGGCGAGCGCAAGCACTAGGGCGTCCTCACCTGCCAGGGCTGCAAGAGCTTCTTCAAGCGGAGCATACTCCTCAACCTCAGCTACACCTGCAGGTCCAACCGTGACTGCCAGATTGACCAGCACCACCGGAACCAGTGTCAGTACTGTTGCCTCAAGAAGTGTTCCGGTCGGCATGCGCAAAGAGGCCGTGCAGCGGGGCCGCAGCCCCCACTCGCCGCCAGGTCCTGGCGCCGCGTCTCTGGCAGCCCCCCTGGGCTTGGCGCTGGCGGAGGCGGTGGGCGGAGACCTCTTCCCTGGCCAGCCAGTGTGGGAGCTGATCGCACAGCTGCTGCGCGCCAAGCCCTACCTGGCGGTGGCCGGCCACTTTGGCACGGGCGCGGCGAGCGCCTTCGGCCCGGGCGGCGCGGGCGCGGTGCTGGGCATCGATAACGTGTGTGGAGCTGGCGGCGCGGCTGCTCTTCAGCACCGTGGAGTGGGCGCGCCACGCGCCCTTCTTCCCCGAGCTGCCCGTGGCCGACCAGGTGGCCCTGCTCCGGCTCAGCTGGAGCGAGCTGATCCTGCTGAACGCGGCGGAGGCCGCCCTGACCCTGCACACTGCGCCTCTGCTGGCCGCAGCCGGGCTGCACACCGCTCCCATGGCCGCCTAGCGGGCGGTGGCCTTCATGGACCAGGTGCGCGCCTTCCAGGAGCAAGTGGACAAGCTGGGCCGCCTGCAGGTGGACTCGGCGGAGTATGGCTGCCTCAAGGCCATCGCGCTCTTTACTCTTGATGCCTGTGGCCTCTCAGACCCAGCACACGTGGAGAGGCTGCAGGAGAAGGCGCAGGTGGCCCTGACCGAGTACATGCTGACCCAGTACCCAGCCCAGCCCCAGTGCTTCGGCCGCCTGCTGCTGCGTCTGCCTGCCCTGCGCGCAGTCCCAGCCTCACTCATCTCTCAGCTGTTCTTCATGCGCCTGGTGGGCAAGACACCCGTTGAGACGCTGATCCGAGACATGCTGCTCTCGGGGAGTACTTTCAACTGGCCTTAGGGCTCCGGCCAGTGACCGACCTCCAGCGACACAGATGCTCGGGGTCCCCAGGCCAAGGATAGGGACAGCCTCCCCAAGTGGCTAACCAGAACCATGACTAGGGCGAAAGATCATTATGTAATATGCAGTAGCCCTTAGTGACCCTGGTTACAATTTGACTCGGAGGCTACTGGACTTCAGAGCCTTACAAGCCTGGAAGGTTTATTTCAGGCACAGCAAGCACATGCCTCGGCGGTGCTGACTTGCGTTCTGCACCTGGATAGGCACCTGAAGTCATTTGGAGAGGATGTCTATGTAAGTTGGTTTTACATAAATTTCTGTGCTGGATTCCTTGTGCTTGTGGATTTTCTTGTCCTTCTTGGTTTGCTGTTATTTTACTACTGAGTTGGCTTTTGTGGTTTTCTTCATTTTGATGAGGTTTCTTTCCTATTTCTTACGACATTCCCTTGATAGTTATTTTCTTATCTAGTGTAAGATGGTCATGTTTCTCTTGTGTACTGCTTGCCTTCCTCTCCATACAGTTTCTTTGCATGTACTTTTCTCCCCCTATTTGCTTCGTGTTTGTCTCCATTGCAGATTGATATTTGTAGCTCTCTCTTTTCAGTCTTGTGTCATATTTGCAGAACTGCTTCACCTTGGTTACTGTCTGGTGGGGACTGCCTTGCTCATTGATCTCAGGTTTATGTTTGCTCTTCCTTTTGATTCTCCATCCATAGAATAGCCTTCGTATTTTTTTATAACTCATTCCGCTTCTTTGGATTTCTGGAATTCTCCTTGACTGAAAATGCCCTTATTTCTTCTTCATATTTTGCTGGATTTAAGATCCTTGCTTGGCAGTTATTTCTTTTAAAGTTTCATATATGTTGTCACGTTGCCTTATGCCTGCAGAGGTTTGTTGAAGGAAAACAAACAAACAGAAAACCACACTCAGCTTAATTGTTTGCTTTCCCTTTGCAGACCCCCTGCTGGGGCTGCTTCCATAAATGTGCTCCTTACAGTTCTGCTCACAGGCGTGCCCTCGTGGCTCTCAGATTTTGCGTCCATGGCTTTATTCTGAGAAGTCCACTCTCCCATGCCATTTTCCCTGAGCCTTTGGATCCCTCTCCTAGGGAATGCTACTGTAGGTCTGATACGTCTGCTTGACTTACTGTAGATGGCCAACCAATGAATGACTACATCAACCCCGCAAGCTCCAATACTGGACAGAGAATCTGTGCTGAGTGGGCCATATCAATAAACTGAGACTTATCAGAGTTTATGTTCCTTGCACAATAATCGCACAACCTTTATAACGATCCTGACACATAGTCTGCAGGTTTCTGTCTGCACAAGTTAAGGAATTCTAGAATATTTTTGGGGGGTAGAGCATAGCTGTTCCTGGCCCAACACCTGGGCTTCACTTTGGGAACTTGCTATGAGTTAAGTCTAGGTAGAGGTCTGGAGGCCATAAACCGTGGGAGGTGTTTCCTGGGCCCATGCAGCGGTGTCTTGCTCCAGATACAGCCTAAGCACCATTATCGGCACACATCCCAAACTCAGTCATTTGGACGCATGGGGACCCTACAGGACAGAGTAGACCTGCTCCTGTGGGTTCTGAGACTGTAATTCTTCATGAGAGAAGAAAACCTGGTCTTTTGTTAGGGGAGCTGCCCTTGGTTTGACCTTTCTGCTCTTGTGTTTTGTAGCACAGAGGATGATCACTGTGCCATCAGGGCCAGGGATGAAAACACCTTCTTGGTTCGTAGTGATAGATTTCTCAAAACTTACCGAGAGATGTGGGGTATGTACAGTAGCTTTAGGGCTTGCATCAGACATCAGAACCAATTTAGACAACTCATCTTTTCTCATTCTGTTTCTTTAGAACCTCTCCTGGTCCCGTCAAGTCAACTCTGATGCGGAACAACCCTCTACAACAGGGTAAGCTTCCCCTCTGTGTTCCAGAGACGGTAATTCATTATTGCATTAAAATGTTTCTTCCTTTTGCTGTGGTGTAACACGTGGTTTTGAACTGTTGACCTTGACCTTAGCAGCCAATGCATAAGCGCTATGCCACCAGGGTTCTCTAGAGAAGCAAGACAAAGGATACTTGTATGATACATGTATGGACAAATAGTGATTTATATCCACAATTGCCTAAACAGCTATAGAAGCAGGTAAGTCCAGTTTGGTTCAAGTTCATCGGTCATATATAAGCGGGAGACTTCTCCTGTCTCATAGAGCTACGGGAACTGATGGACATGAAAGAGGAAGATGCAGGAAGAGGGTCTCGGGTGGGGAAGGCAGCGCTGCATGAATCTGAGGTGGGATGAATCAATACAAGTTGACATTCCACTGATGGTTAGTGTGATCAGTAGGTGACCTAACAGGAAATTGACAAACCAGATGTAGAATCCAGAAGTGGACAAAGGGAAATGGGCAAGACAAAGCACGCTTCTGCACAGGATTCCTCTTATAATAGAGACGACAACCCAGAAGAGGGCTCATGGGACTTACACCTGATCGATAAGTTGGACTCTAACTCTATTTTCACACAAACAGGTCCAGCTGACAGAAATTCTAATGATCACAGATGAGAAAGAGAACGTTCAAATGTGGTGCACAAAAGGAAAATTAGGACCGCCTCATTCCTCATAAGACACGATGCTTTCTCATTGTCTTTTCCGATAAGAGCAGAACTTTGTGTATCAGCAATTGACGCCGTCTGGCACTTTGAGTGATGTAACTCTCTCTCTATATGTATCTTCTCTGATGAATCCACAACTGATGAAAGAGTAGATAGTTGATGGTCCTATGACATTCACATTCAACATCAGAAACCAGCAAGGCACTGTGATCTTGTAACTTGGTTTAGTAGGGAAGCACAAAGAGCTTATGTTTGGGTATAAGATCCCATTTGGAATCTTTACTAGCAAGTTAATTGGATTGACCTTATTACTCTGTGTGTAGATCTATTCACACAAACACTGCGAAAGCACCTTCTTTTGTTGACCCTCCGATTCTTCTTTCATTCGTTAAGCACAACTTAACTGCTCAAATGTTCCTGAAATTAGAATTTTATTGAAGAGTATTATTTTTCGTTTTTCTCTCAGCTCTGCCAATAGTGGTGGGTGGGTCAACAAGAAGAAAGTCCATTCGTGCTACAACTCCAGAAATATCTGGTGATTAGAGCTAACTGCATACCTCTGAAATCAGAGGTAAATACTGGTTCTGAAACTTGAGGACATAAACAAGGCTCCTTCTACCAGGAAAGAAAAGAACACACTGCCATCCCGGAAGAGATTGTGGAAATTGTAACGTTGTAGCAGAAGCTTACAATAATAAAATGAAACATGATAGTAAAACAAACTCCACTGGAAGGAAAAAAGCCAAAAGAAGATGAAAATTGATGAAATAAACCAAAATTATTAGAGGAACAATCTACTACGTCCATTTTATTTATTATTTTTAGTAGGTTCGTTTTCCTTCATTTCCTTGAATGAGAGTTTTAGACAGGAAAGTCACAGGCAATATAGTTCAATGCAAAGCAGAAGAATTATAAGCAAAAACTTTAAATTAGTAGAGATGACCAACAATTCAGTTGTAGTAAGAAGCTATTACCATCCATCCCTAGGAGGTAATGACAATGCTATGTGGTGATGTTACTTAAGCCCAGGGACTGGAAGCCCATATCCAGTGTTGAAATCATGGGGTCAGAACTGGAAGCATAGCGCTGTTTACCACTAGCAGTCTACACAAACAAACAAACAAACAAACCAAAACATCCACAATGAAACTTGTTGAATTGAACTAGAACTCTAAGAGACTATATGAGAAAGACCAACAGTAAAAAAAACTTGATCAGAACAAACTGTGGGTAGCACCGTGAAGAACGGGAATTCCAGAACACTTCCCTGTGCTCGTGCACAACCTGTGCCTGGTTCAAGAGGAAGTCACGAGAGAGAACAAGGGCACACTGTGTGCTTTAACATCATCAAAGGTTTGTGTCAGGCCTGCATCCTCTAACCCTACTTACTCAGTCTGTATGCTGAGCAAGCACTCAGAGAGGCTAGATTACCTGAATAAGCCTGCACATCAGGACTGGAGGAATCTTTATTAATACCCTGTGCTATGCAGGTGACAACCTTGTTTGGCGAAAGTGAGGGGGATTCAAACATTTGCTGATAAAGTTCAAGGGCAGAAGCCTTCAGCATGGGTTACAACTCAATGAAAGGAAAACGTAAATCTTCATAACTGGACCAATATGTAGCAGGGGATAAATGGAATAAAATGTGAAGTTGGTAAGGATTTCATCTTGCTTGGATCCATAATCAATACTCATGGAAGCAGCCGTCAAGTGACCAAGCTACACTTTGTTTTGGGTCAATCTCTACAACCCCTGTTTAAAGCATTGAGAAGCAAGGATTATACTCTGAGGACTAAGGTGGGCTTGACCTAAACCAAGGTCTTCCCAATGGTCTACTCTGCATGTGAAAATTGCACATTGAAAAAGGAAGACCAAAGAAAATCCAACGCACTTGAACCGCGGTGTTGGAGAAGATTATTGAAAGTATATGGACTGCCAGAAGAACGAACAGACCAATCCTGGAAGAAGGACGGCCAGAATGCTCCTTAGAGGCAAGGATGGTGAGTCTTTGTCAAACCGAGGAAGGCCGTAGACGAGATTGCGAGATTGATTGACAGTGACTGTGTCACTGCGAACTCCACCCTACGAACAAGTGGGAGGATGGCACAGGAAGGACCAGGTGGTGTGTTTCCTTCTGGGGAGCTGGGAGTAGGAATGACTTGATGGCCCCTGACAGCAACATCAACTACAGAACAATCTCTCAAACAAGATATTGAAGAAAAGTATAGGTTCATTTATGTAACCTTCAAAATCGGACCAAAATTCAACATCAGAGAGGCATCCATCTACACTCAGTGATTATTAGAAATGGCAGGATAGTGCCTCACTCCAGTGGAGAGAGATGAGGTGAGTGGTTTCAGGAATATTTAAATAAGAACAAATTTTCAAAACAGTTCTTATATATTTTGTTTCCCCTAAGCAAATAACACAAGACAATATTAATTTTATACCAATATGAAAAAAATAAAATACAAGCTCACAGCCTACATATGTAGAGAAATAATTGAAAACATTGACCAGCTTTAGAACAGGGGACTGGAAGTATGTGTGATTAAGAAGGAAAATGCTGATCTTTCTTTGAAGTTTTCTGTTGTCTATGACTTTATTAAATCTCTTCAAATTTCTTTGGAAAAAATGAACAAGCCCAAATAGTTTATAAATAATTCTTCACTGTAGATTCTTGAGTCACTGCTACAGTTCAAAGTGCATGTCCAATTCTCATTTTTCTAAATCGACTAACTTTGTATTTAATTTTTAATGTGTTTCCATTTTAAGATTATTTCTTTATCTTTTAATTTTAGTATTTTAACATTGTATTAACATATAACTCATACATCACACACATTAGTGATTCAAACATCAAGAATTGTGCGATCTTTGCCACAATCCACGTTGGGGTATTTTCAACATTCTTGCATCCATCAGTACTAGCATCCCCTGTCCCCCTGTGTCTTCTAGTGTAGTCAGAGAAACCGATTGAGCTATATGTTTACCTATCCAGAATTTCTGATAAAAATCATACAAAATGGGAAAATATAGCAACCATAAAATAGAACAGAACAGTCTCCTTGCAAAAGTAATTAAAAACTAGGACAGGTTAAAAATGGGTCAAAAGCAAGGATCAACCTTGAAGCCCCTCCCAGGGAGACAAAGAACAGAAAAGTGGGTGAGGGGCGATGGAGGACGATATAAGATTTGGACAAAATGATCTGTAATTTATCAAGGGCTCATGAAGGAGATTCCCAGGGGAAGTGGGGGGAAGAAATGGGGAGCGGATATCAGGGGCTCAAGTGGGAAGAGACTTGAAAATGATGATGGCATTTTTAGGTGCAAATGTGCCTGACACACTGGAGAAATGTATGGATTGTGATAAGAGATTTAAGAGCCCCAATAAAAGTATTAAAAAATGGATCAAGGGGGGAAAATGTTAATATCTAAAATAATTAAAAGCAATCTGCAGCAGGGGTCAGAAAACTCTAACTTATAAGTTCTATGCAGCTCCTTCAGCAAGGATATGTGACTATGATGTAAAATTGAAAATGAAGATAACACCATGATACTTTCATTTATAGTATTACTTAAAATTTTCCTTATTTATAAATATATTTTATAGCTCTTGAATAATTTTTAAATTATTGTTATGTACCACGATGGCTAATGAATATAAAAAAATTTGTTGACCCCTTATCTCAGTGATTCACTTTCCAATTCACCCTGTCTGTGGACCAGATTGTTTACACGGGTATTCAATCAACTGAGGGAATTAACTAGAGGCTCAACGCACAGAAGGTCTACGCAAACGGAGGGGGCTTTCACTGTCATCCTTAGCCTTCTGCTAACCAGGTTTTCAGAATTTAAACTCTAATATAATTCCCTCCTCTAATCTTAGAGTCTACTATTCCAAATCCTTGGATCACACGACTACTTTGGCACTTCACCTAGATGGTTGCTTGTTAAGACAAGTTGTTAAGACACTACATGCTAGATGCTATTGTTGCTGATCACAGGGCACTATCTGATTTCTTCCCCCACACTTTTCTCTAGCACCCAGCTCTTCAGTGATCACTTCATGAGTTTAAGTATGGAGCCACAGTGTAATAACAGTTCTTCGATAAGGGTTTATGGTTAATGCCATATGGAGTAACGGAGACTGAGTGTTTACAGGAGCTGAGACCACCAAACCTTTCTCCTTTTGAAAGGTCTATGGACATAAATTGACACACGTTTTCTTAACTGCCATCCTGGCCACAACTGACTGAGCCCAGGCTTGGCATAATCTGACGTACAGGTTGCTCTTGTCAATTTCTGTGGAGGTGATTCCAACTCATGGCAACTCACATGTGGAGCATAACTGGTCTGGGGTTTTCAAAAGTCTGTTCTTTCAAGACCAAGTCACCAGGTCTGTCTTTGGAGGCTCTCTCCCCAACCTTGTGGCTACGAGGTAGATCATTTGTGCCACTCAGCCACCAAATCTGTAAGTTGGCCAGAAACCCTTCATCAATTCCTTGTGATAGAGAACTGGTTGACTTCAGGCAGCAATGCTGAAGCACAATAATGCGTGAGAGAGGGATGGCTCTGAACCAGCAAAAGCCAAGGTAAAGAAGAGACTGCAGGTGTAGCCCACCAAAGGCTGAGCCCTCTTCCCCACTTGAAACATATTTCCTTTATTATATGTAAATTTGCCTCCCAAAAGTGTTTTTTCTTAAAATCAGCACACTGTTGGGTGCTGATCAGTTCAAACATTTTCTCTAACAGAACAAACAAATGATACACAATTGGTGGCAAGTTGGGTTGCAGTTGCAATGGGGCCCCCAGAGTCCTGAAGGTTAGAGGAACCAAAGAGCTGCAATGCAAATTTTCATGACTGAAAACCAACATCACCGCCATTGAGGTGATTCACCTGCTGGCAATCCGACAGGACAAGGTAGAATGGCCCCTGGGTTCCTGAAGCTGACTCTTCACAGCAGGCCGTAGCCTTCTCCTTCTCCCAGCTAACAGGATGATTGTCACAGGACCAAAGGGGTTTTGTAAAACAAGAATACGAATGAAACGAGAACAAGGCTGGACATACAATATTATTAATAAATCAAGAGATTTTCATATGAAAGTGCAGCACAGAGCTGGAACCAGAGGCCAGAGAGGCACGTGGCTGTTGACAGTAGCATCTGAATGCTTAATAAATTCTAATTACTTAGAGAAATAGACATTAATATTTCTCAGATGAAACGTTAAAATAGCCAAGTCCCTCACGAGGCTCTTGCTTCACTTTCATATAACACACCCCTTGTCCATGATTTTATGAGCTTTTTCTCTCCACCTTCACATCCAAGTTTAACCACACACACAAAAAAAATGCCTGCAACTTTAGTGTACTTGACTGGTTTTAGAAGCAAATAACGAAAACAACTTTGACCATGTAATAATCTTTTCAGGTTAACTTTTCTCAATGCTTTTGAATTTAAATGAATTTTCAGCTCGTTATTTTTATGATGTGAGGCTTTATAGAAATGAGCTAATAGGAATGCCCAGTAACCAACAAGGGCTCTTATTTAAGATAAACTCATGACACAGTGGCCTATGCATTGGGCTGATAACCACAGCTTAGAGGTTCAACCTCACCAGCCAATCCACGGCAGAAAGATGAGGCTCTCTTCCTGTAAAGATACAGTCTCAGAAACCTTAAGGAGCAGCACTACTCTGTCCTCAAGGGTTAGTATGGTCAGGAATGAACTTGATGGCAGTGAGTTGTGGGGCAACTAAGAGCCAAAGGGCCTTTATCTTCCTGAATGCAAAAGCAGGGGAGAGAGAGAGGCAATTCAGTGGGTCAGAAAGCCTCCTGCTTAGGCGCTTTGAAGTCTGTGGCTTGAATACAATCTTCTCCACTAACTATCTCTACAAAGGCTCACCAATTTCTGGGTTAAAAGAGTAACGGAGGCAGCCTCCAAACCTAAAATTATCTGACTCCAGGGTCCATGTTTCTTTCTTTCTTTTAATATTTTTCAAAATAAATTAAGTGGAGATTTACATTTCAGATCATCCAATTGGTACATAACAACTTAAACTACTTACCAAAACACTCAGTAGCTTGCCCTGCTGTCCTCATTTGATTTCTCCCCTCCCTCTTATGGAATGCTATCTTCCACTTCACCCAAGGGAACTCTTTTCTACCCCATGTTGTTTCTTTACTCCTTGAATTAAAAAAATACTTTTATTGGGGGCTCTTGCATCTCATCACAATCCACGATTCATCCAGTGGGTCAAGCACATTTGCACATATACCGCCATCACCATTTTCAAAGCAATCTCTTCCCACTTGTGCCCTTGATATCAGGTCCCAATTTCTTCCTCCTCCTTCCTTCCCTCACAAATCATTGATAAGAGATATAGATTATTATTTTCATATCTTATATCATCTGATGTCAGTCACCACCCACTTTTCTGTGGTGCGTCCCACATGGAGGGGATTATAGGTTGATCCTTGTGATCAATTCCCCTCTTCTCCCCGCCACCCTCCCCTAGTCCTCCTAGTATCTCTACTCTCATTATTGGCCCTGAGGGGTTATCTATCCTACATTCTCTGTGTTGTGAGTTCTTATCTGTAGCCGTGTGCATGCTCTGGTCTAATCCGATTTTTGAGGTAGAATTGAGGTCATGATAGTGGGGGGAAGGAAGAACAAAGAATGAGAGAGAAATCCTGTGTTTCATCAGTGCCATACTGCACCCATACTGCCTCATCTTTTCCCTGTGACCCCTCTGTGAGAGTGTGTCCAATTGTCTACCTCCGGCCATTCACATTGGGTAGGATTTTGTTCTGGGGCTTAGCTGCCTGATACTTGATCCCATCAATAATTCATGATCATACAGGCTGGTGTGCTTCTTCCATGTGAGCTTCGTTGCTTCTTAGCTAGATGGCCATTATTTACCTTCAAGCCTTTAAGACCCCAGACACTATATCTTTTGATAGCCAGTCACCGTGTTTCATTTTTCCTTCTCATCTGCTTAGTAACCATCAAAGTCGATTCCTTGGGTATGAACGCCTTTGTCTTTTGTAACAGCCAGGGTCCATGTTTTAACCACCCTGCTCATTGCCTCTCATAAACGGACACGTGTCTGAGGAAGGACAAACAAAAAAATTCGTTGTGGCATTTGCTCTGAGAAGGAAAGTGGGTGTCCGAAGGCAACCCACCTACCCGGACCACTGTGCTTTTACTACTCAATACTGAGAACCTAAGTGAAAAGGAGATCAAGAATGTGATCAATGTAAACCCGACCAAGGAGAACACCTCCAAGATATATTGTTACTGTGGAGCAAAAACAGACAAACACGAGGTGAACAATAGTGTGCAGAGCACGTTCCTGTTTGGTTTGTTATTATTATTTTAAAGAAAGGATTCTAAGACAATGTTATCTCTTGGAGGGAACAGGGTACCTGACATGTTAGAAGTTGCTTTCCAGGATATGCTCCTGTATTGCCTGGAATTGTTCCTTTAAATTTTTAGTTTTCAAATTATATGATGGATCTTCCTAATAATAAAACAATTTTAAAGAACAAATAAGTCCCGAATTCTTCTCCTTTGTAGCCCTGATCAACGACCCCTCATCTCTCAGAGACTCAGTGTCTTCACCTGTGAAACGGGAGCAACACTGCTTCTTGTAAGATCGCTGTGAGAATAAGCGAGACCCCATGTACGAAGCGTCGGCCCCACGAAGAGGTTCCCTATGTCACTGAAATCTCATTCAACTTCATTAAAACAGCAAACAATTTCAGAAAGAACCAGGAAGACACTAAGTTACCATGGTCTCATGACAAGACTATTACCAATGTTTCCCAGTGACTAGGAAGCCAGGATGCCCCAGCCCCGAGTCCCATCTTGTGGAACAGCACTGACCTAGGAGGCAGAGGGTCCCATGTGGCCAAGACTTGCTGCTTTGGATCAGGATGCTCAGTCCCAGCAGTTAGCTGCAGCTGCAATGACAACAGAAACCAGCTCCTTGAGCGCCAACACAGCCCTGCAAGATGAGTAGTGTCCTGTGATGCACAATGGTGGTACCGGGAAGAGGAATGCCTTCTGAAGGGGTAGGAACTAGTCCTGGTCTGGTTTTGGTGTCTGAACCATAAATAATCTGGTAATTGCTCCTTCTCTTCTATTTTCTGGTAGAGATTGAACTTAGTCTCAGAGCTGCTCTGACACTAAGTCTATGAACTGCTGATTAGAAAACAGATTGTCCATAGGACCCAGGAATCCCATTGCTAGATATATATTCCAGATTGAAATAAATCAACCCTAGAGGAACATTATTAGATGATACGTTATAAAAAGGAAAGCTTTTCACACTCAAAGAATCACTTTCAAGTGTTGCTAGGGTTAAAAGTGGTGGGAATGCAAATTACAAACGAGAGGTTATGCTTATATAAACTTGGGTGAAGGAGAAGACAAGATACAATTAAGAGTGAAGTCAGCCAAAGTGATGGAGTCAAGAGAAAACACTGGCAGGAGTGCAACAGTTAACAGTAATAGAGGGACATTGTTATATACATCATTCAACTATAGTGATTTCCCAGTAAATGCATGGATCAACACACATGGGGAAACCAGTGTGGAGGGAGAGTAGGATAGTACATACGTGCTTACATATATTTGACAGATACTTCTACATGTATACATACCTTTACTGAAAATGTATCCATGGGGGAAACCAAGAGCAACAGGCATAGCAAACTTGACAATGTTCTACATCCTACTTTGGTGAAGAGTGACTGGGGTCTTCATAGCTGAAGAGCAGCAACTGAAGTGTCATGATCGGTTTCTCCTCATCTCCAGGTAAGGATACTAAAGAAAACTGAAGATGTAGAGAAACAATTACCCCAATGGAGTAAAGGCCCAGAACATCAGCTTTCTCATCTCTGAATCCAGAAGAATTGGATGATGTCCTGCCAGCACAACAAACTGCCTGGAAGGAATTACAGACAAGGTCCTAGATAGACCGAGATACAAATGTGAAATAAAACTAACGATCACAAACAAACACAGGAAACAGGCTTACTTCTTGGATAAAGAGTACTGAAGCCCCAGGACTATGGAGATTATGCTCCTTAGAAATCCTTGAGGTCTACAGCGGATTTTCCTCGTGTGCCTCCATTTTTAACGAAATAAAACAAAACAAACTTGCTGCCATCGAGTCAATTCTCACTCATAGTGACCCAGTAGGGCAGGGTAGAACTGCTCTGTGAATTTCCAAGTGTAACTCTTTATAGGAGTAGAAAGCCCTTCTTTACCCCTAGTGGTCCCAAACTGCTGGCCTTGTAGATGGCAACCCAAGGCATAACCACTACTCCACCATGGCCGTTCGCAATCCTTGATATCTGGAACAGGCTCGATTTTTAGCCAAATAAAAATAGGTCTCAATGGGGTCACAATAATTTCAGGGAAGTAGGGCTTCTATTGGCTAATCAACGACGTGAGGTCAAAATGTCAGCATTTACACAGAGACAAAGTTCAGAAGGGCTAGGAAAGCGGAGGAATGTAAATTCAAACGAGAGATGAATTGGCAAAAGTGAATTTACAGTGTGGTGATTACAATCAATGACAGGACACAGAATGCATATCAACTGTAAAGTGGGACACTAATTTGCCCTGTAAACCTTCACTCAGTCATAATAAAATCACACACACATGTTCCTGCACACACACACAAACACACACACCACAATCAGATAGTCAATGGTGTCCTGGGTCAACAGAGCATAGGGAGGTCAGGTCAATTCTGAGCAGGACTGTGCCTTATCACCTGACTTAAAGGACTTTTCACATCTCATCTTTTGGACGATCACGAAGAGTGTCCAAGATCCCTGAAGACAAGTTGGTGCATAAGCACATAATGGTGCATAAGCACATAGGAAATGTGGTGAAGGAAGCTGATGATGCCTGGCTATCAAAAGATATAGCATCTGGGGTCTTAAAGGCTGGTAATTAAACAAGCAGCCATCTAGCATGGAAGAGACAAAGCCCCCATGGAAGAAACACACCAGCCTGTGTGACCATGAGATGTCGAAGGGAGGAGGTAACAAAAGTTCAGAAACACACGTCCAACTTGATGTGAAGCGGCATGGATGCCCTAGAGATGCAAAACTCACCTGTCCAGTAGTAATCCCACAGTACCACTCAGAAGGAGACACTCAAAGGGGAAAGGATGATTAAGTCAGGAGAAGGTATGGTACTCATGAACCACGTGCTTATCCACCGGTTCGTTAATATTTCCTTCCCTTAGAGGACAGGCTGTGATTTGTTTTACCTCGTTAATCATGTTAGATTCGTGTATGTTCATTTGTGCATTTAAGATCCTTCGGTACATGAAGCTCAGGGTAGGTGACGCTGCAGAAAATGTTACCTGAGTAATGGTTTTCTAAGGGTACAGGAGGGGGCGGGCATGAAGGAGAGGAGTTTGGAGCAGATAGCATTGATGATTGTATGACCCCACTGGATGGGATTGAACAACAGAATTGTATATAAGTAGACATTGGATTTTAGAAGATATTTCAATAGAACTATTATTTTTTTTTAAAGCAGCATATTGTCCAAACGGATTTGCCTCCACTGTGGTCCTCATCAGAGTTTCTCAAAAGCAACGACAACAACAACAAAATACACAATAAAGAGAACTTAGTCTGGAGATCTAAAGCTGTGGTTCCCAGATTGGGACAAACGACCCCGAGTAGATGTTGTAACTGTTTAGGGAACCTCAAAAGCAGATGGCTATGTTTTGTCTCGGATTGTGGCCTCTAGTAGAAATGTTTATAATGGCCAGGGGAGGCTGGGACACATTTAGTATTTTTCTGAAAATTTGGCAGTAGGCCAAATTCCTTTGGGAACCTCTGACCTAAATGCAGGAAAGCATCACAGCAATGTACAGCAATCACAGTATGGCAAGCTGACAGACAAATGGTGGCTTGGAGTTCTAGACTCCCCAATCGTGAGAAAGTAAATTTGTTTATGAAAGCGATCAACCACTGTGGTATTTGTGTTATAGTAGAAGTAGATAAGATATTTACTGTCTTAAGAATCAAGTGGAGTTCTTATTAATACATACGTTTCCAACCCTGGTTTTCACCTTTTTGAAGAACAGGATCTTGGAAAACAGTCTATCTAAATTCACTAGCAATCAAATTATGTCGCAAAATGTCATGGTGAAGTCTCATTGATAGTTAGGATCCAAGGACAATGAAAGCTATAATCTCACTGCCATCGAGTGGATTCCCACTCCCAGCAGCCCTGCGACAAGACAGCACTGCCCCTGTGTGTTTCCAAGACCGTAAATCTCTGTGGGAGTCGAAACCCTCGTCTTTCTCCCTCTGAGTGGATGATGGTTTCAAAGTGCTGACCTTGTGGTTAGCAGCCCAGTGCATAACTACAACGCCACTAGGGTGCCTGATGGGGCAATAAAGGTTAGGTATAGAGGCTAGGAGGGAAAGCAACCACAAGACGGTTCATTATTACTGCAAGATGGTCCATTATTAAGCTGACCACAGTTTCACAAGAAAACTTGTCTGCTTGTCCAATTCCACAAGAGTATTCCACAGAAAAGTTTTGCCAAATGAACCATTATTTTTTTGAATGGTTATCTAAGTGGTGAAAGGTAAGGAGATTATTTACTGTCTTCTTCTTATATCTCCTCTTTTGCTGGTTAACGTTTTCTTACGAGGGATTAGCTCTGTCATGACCTGAGATTCTTGTCTACCCCTATTGAGGGGGAAGCCCAGTTCTCACAGACTCATTAAATCAGGGTGGTAGCAGAAGAGCAATTCCCCCAATGCAGGCAGAAGATATTTGAAGATTTTGAATTTGAAAAGCAAGGGCAAAAGTGGACATTCAATATATTTAAGAACCAATAGCAAGTCCTAATTAAAATGAGACACTAATGTAGAAAAAACCTCCAGTCCATTAAAAAAGACCTGACATACCAAATTTATAGAAACGGAGAAACCTTTAAGAGTGTCACTCAAAGACACCCTTTATTGTGGAACTAAAGCCGCCCCATGGTTGGTAGTTCAAAGTCACCAGCAGCTTGGGAGAAAGCTGGAGCTTTCTACTCCTGTAAACAGTTGCAGCATTAAATCCACAGGGGTCGCTACGAGTCAGCATTGACTTGATAGCACTGAGTGACAAAGCCACTCCCAGAGGTCACCCTTCAGCCGAACAGTGGATTGGCCTGTAGAATATACAAAACCCAGGAGGCAGGTAATATTGGTAACATGTTTCTTCAACAACACCCGGTACCCTCTAAACAACATATAAGGAAGTTTAAACAATTCCTTTTTAATCATTAAAAATCTGATACTGCTATTGGCGTCATTCATAAAATGCCAATTAGTTCTGAGTACATCTCGAGCATGTTATTGTTGCCAATTCCTCCAGCCTCTTGTTTAGAAACATGGCATTTTATATGTATCCTAGAGGTTAGCTGAATGAAGTCCAGAAAGCAGAATTCCGGGAGGAAACTGTTGTCATGAATCCAAACCATTTCAAATTCCCAAAAGCAGCCAGGAAGAAAGATTCAGATTGCTGATGATCCAGCCTAAAAGACAACATCATGACAACACAAGAAAGATTGAAGTTATCCACAGTTTCATTTTACTTACATCTAGAATCAGTGCCCGTGCAAGCAGCAGTCAAGAAACATCAGTAATAAGATCACACAAAAACAACCAATCACATGGAAATTGAACAACACATTACTTAAAATCCACTGGGTAATTAAAGAAACTAATGGCAATTAATAGTAATAAATGCACATATCAAAAAAGAACACTACAAAATCAACACTTTATCTGAAAACCTATATCAATTAGAATAATAACAGCAAAACCCTTAGTCAACAGAAGAAAAGAAATGATAAACATAGGAACAGAAATAAATGATTCAGAAAATAATAAAATAAATAAATGAGGCAAGAAGTAGTTCAGTTAAAAGAATTTTATTTTATTTTTTATGAATCAATGGATGAGGGGGATCTTACCGGTCTGATAGCAATAGATACATTAATTGCATCAAGCACATTCATACATATGTTGCTGCCATCCTTTTCAAAACATTTTCCTTCTACTTGAGCCTTTGGTATCAGCTTCTCTTTTTCCTTCCCTATCACACCCTCCCTTCCTCATGAATATTTGATAAATTATTGTGTTCATATCTTTTGAAAAATTAAATACTTTAATTGGGGGCTCTTACCTCTCTTCTCACAGTCTGTACATCCTTCCATTGTTGTCAAGCACACGTATACATATGTTGTCATCACCATTTTCAAAGCATTTTCTCTGTCTTGAGCCCTTGATATCAGCTCCTCATTATCCCCATCCCTTCCTTCCTTATGAACCTTTGATAAGTTATAGATTATTATTTTCATATCTTACATTGTCCTCCGTCACCGTTCACCCATTTTTCTGTGGTTTGTCCCCCTGGGAGGGGGTTAAAGGTTGATCCTTGTGCTTGATTCCCCCTTTCTTCCCCCACTTTCCCCTTATTCTCTTGGTAGCTCTATTCTCATTGTTGGTCTTGTGGGCTTTATCTCTCCCAAATTCCCTGTGTTGCCAGTTCTTATCTGTAGCACCGAACATGTTCTGGTCGAGTCTGATTTGTAAGGGATAATTGACATGATAGTGGGGTGGAGGAAGCATTAACGAGCTAGAGGAAAATTGTATGTTTCATCAGTGCTATACTGTGCCCTGACTGGCCCATCTCTTGCTTATGACCCTTATGTAAGGGTATGTCCAATTATCTACAGATAGACTTTGGGTCTCCACTGCACACACAGGCAAGTACCCCATTCACCTTGGCATGGTTTTGTTCTGGGTCTTAGATGCCTGATACATGATCCCATAGATACCTCATGATCACACAGGCTGGTGTGCTTCTTCCATGTGGGCTTTGTTGCTTCTCAGCTAGGTGGCCGCTTGTTTACCTTCAAGGCTTTAAGACTCCAGATGCTGTATCTTTTGATAGTCGGGCACCATCAGCTTCCTTCACTACATTTGCTTATGCACCCATTTTGTCTTCAGTGACTGTGTTGGGAATGTGAGCATCACAGAATGCCGCATTGTTAAAACAAAGTGTTCTTGTGTTGAGAGGTTTCATGAGTTGGGGCCTAATGTCCATCGGCTACCTTGATGGTAAACATATAGATATAAATCCCCAGATCTAGTTCCCTATCATTCTATATAAATATGTTTCTATATGGACACGCCTGTATTCAGACCTCTATAAATGTCCTTTGCCTCCTACTTCTTTACACTATTTCCATTTTCTTTCCTCTTGTTCTACTATGATGTTTGGCCTTCATTCAAGTTTGGCTCTCATTCCTCACTGCTCCATTGCCCTTGATTAAGCCCCACTAGCAATCCTATGCCCTTCTCTCCAATGATTTTTAGTTCACTTGTTTCCTCATGCCTGGGTTAGTTGATCCCCCCCCCCCGCTCTTTTCTCCTACCTCCCCCTCACCCGTGTCGCCCTGGAATCATCAGCCCCGTTGTTTTCATCTCCAAATTGTTTATCCCACCGATCTTATCCAGATAGACATGCAGAGACATTAATAAGTGCAAAACCCAGGCAAAGCCAAACAAAAGAACAAAGGAAGACAAAAACAACAAAGCAACAACAACAAAATCAGAATAACAACAAAAATAAAGCCAAGGACCAAAAAGGAACTATCAATAGTTAAAGGTCTTTTTTTTTTTTTTACTTTTAGGAGTGTTTTCAACTCGAGTCGATGGGGTGGCACACTCTGTCCCCAAAGTCTATTTTCGGTATTCCCTGTGGATTTCATTGCTTTGCTCCCCTTGCTCTGGTGTTGTATGCCCTTAGTGATTCGAAACAGTGTGATGGGTTCAGATCAGGCACAATTCCCCACCGTGTCTCCATTGTTGATCCACGTCATGCTATGATTCACTGAGGGACATCATGCCTCGTAGTCAGGTCGGCCCTTTGGTTCTCTCTGTGCGTTGTCTGCGCTGAGCAGGAATATCGTCCTCGGGCTTGGTAGGCCAGGATGTTTTACCCTCATTCTCCATACCACTTTGTTTTTCCTCAGTGCTCTAATCAGAAGTGCCCCTCTCCCCAAGATGTAGCTCCAGTGCTGTCCTTTGAAGTGCATTCTTCTTGTGGGGCGGGTGGTCCATATGGTGGGGATTGGGACCCGCCCTGCAGAGCTCTCTATTGGTTCTCTGGTAGGTGCCCCTATGTTGTATTCACATTATGGCGCATTGGGTTGAAGCCTGGAGTATGCCCCTCTCCTGTGGAGGTCTAAATAATACCCTCCCCTTGGGTGTGTTAGTGCCCTGCTCCTGCCTCCCCATGTCTTTTTCCCCTCTCTTTCTTTCCCCCTCCTAGTTAGTGGTCTGCCTGGATTGGGTTTTGCTCCTGCCATAGTACTTGGATCTCAACCCAGGGATGTATGTATATAGGCACTTTTCCGCTATGCCCATATTTTTTTAAGCTTATGTCAGTGGACTCATGTACTTGTGCTTTTGTCCTTGACTTACTTCACTAAGCATGATTTCCTACAGTTGTTCCCATGCGGCAATGTGCTTATGTGTTCATCACTGCATTTTAGGGATGTGTAGTACTCCATTGTATGTATGTACCATAGTTTTTGATCCATTCGTCTCTGATGGAAATTTGGGTTTTTTTGAACTCCTTGCAATTGTGAACTGTGCCGCAATGAACATTGGAGCACAGATGTCTGGCCGTGGTTTGTTTCTTGCCTCTTCTGGTTATGTGCCCAATAGGGGCATTGGTGGGTCGCATGATAGCTCAATCACCATCTATTTTAGATACTGCCAAATTGATTTCCATAATGGCTGTACATAGCCACAGGTCCACCAGCAGTGGATGAGAATTCCTATCTCACCACAGCCCCTCCAACACGTGTTCCTTTGTAATTTTTAATTGGGCTATCTTTGAGGGTATTAGGTGGTATCTCAGTTGTTTTAATTTGCATTTCTCTTAGGACTAATGATCAGAGATGAAAATAATGGGAACAATGGTTCTGGGGGGGATACGGGAGACAGAGAGGGGGGAGAAAGGAAATGGCAGGGGAGGGGTGGAGGAACAACCTAGGGACAAGGAAACAACAAGTGAACGAAAATCAATGGAAGGAAGTTTGTAGGATGCCCAGTGGGGCTCAATCAAGGGCAATGGAGCAGTTAGGAATTACTAAACCCAAATGAGGCCGAACGTGATGGTGGGACAAAGGGAAGTAAAAAGGAAGCAGAGCAAAGGACCAGGAAGCAAAGGATATTTACAGAAACCTAAGTATAGATTTGTACATATGTAAATATATATATATATATAATGTGAGGTGAATATTACTATGTACTCATATCTATATGTTAAGAATTAGGGTTGCAGATGGACATTAGGCCTCAACTCAAGTATTCCCTTAACACAAGAGCACTTTGTTCTAACAATCCAGCATTCTGTGATGCTCACCTTCCCAACTGGATCACTGAAGAAAAAATGGGTGCACAAGCAAATGTGGTGAGGAAAACTTATCGTGTCGTGCTATCAAAACTTATAGCGTCTGGGGTCTTAAAGGCTTGAAGATAAACAGAAGCAGCAAAGCCCACATGGAAGAAGCACACCAGCCTGTGTAATCATGAGGGGCTGATGGGATAAGCAGAGGTCCTCAAACTATGGCTCGCAGGCCACACAGGGCCCACGGGCCACACGTGGCCACGTGAGGACATTTTTCCGGCCGTCATGGTGTTTTTGCCCCATTTTGTTTTCTACTTCGAGATAAGATATGTGCGGTGTGCAAAGGAATTTATTCACAGTTTGTTTGTTTTTTTTAACTATAGCCTGGCCCTCTGACAGGTCTGACAGAAAGTGAACTGGCCCCCTGTTTAAAAAGTTTGAGGACCTGATAAGGTATCAGGCATCTAAGACTCAGAATAAAACCATACCCAATGTGAATGAGGGGGGGGGGCATGGAGTGGAGACATAATACCCATCTGTAGACAATTTTACATCCCCTCAAAGAAGGGTCCCAGGGAAGAGATGAGCCCGTCAGGGTTCCGTATAGCACCAATGAAACACACAGCTTTCCTCTAGCTCTTTGGTGCTTCCTTCACCCCCTATCATGACTTCAATTCTACATTACAAATTGGATTAGACCAGAGCATGCAAACTGCTATAGATCAGAGGCTGCAACAGAGGGAATCCAGGAGAGATGAACCCGTCAGGGTCAACAAGAAGGGTAGAGATATCAGGAGGATTAGGGCAGAGTGGGGGGAGAAAAGGGGAAATAATCACAAGGATCAATCTATATCCCTCTCCCAGGGGGACAAATAACAGAAAAGCGGGCAAGGGACAATGGAGGATGATGTAAGATAAGGAAAAAATAATCTATAAATGATCAAAGGTTCATGAGGGAGGGGGAAAATGCGAAACTGATATGAGGAGCTTAAGTGGAAAGAGAATGCTTTAAAAATGATGATGGGAGCATATGGGCAAATGTGCTTGACACATTGGAGGTATCTATGGATTGCGTTAAGAAATATAACAGCTAATTAGGGTGCGAGGTAGTACCGATGAAGAACACAGCTCTCCCCCAGATCCTGGATGCTTCCTCCCCCCAACTACCATGATCCGAATTCTACCTTGCAAGGCTGGATAGGGCAGAGGCTGTACACTGGTACATATAAGGGCTGGAGGTACAGAGAATCCAGGGTGGAGGATACCTTCAGGACCAAGGTTGTGAGGGACGATGCTGGGAGAGTGGAGGGTGAGTGGGTTGGAAAGGGGGAACTGATTACAAGGATCCACATGTGACCTCTTCCCTGGGAGAGGGACAGCAGAGAAGGGGGGAAGGGAGACTCCGGATAGGGCAAGATATGACAAAATAACGATGTATAAATTACCAAGGGCACATGAGGGAGGGGAGAAAGGGGAGGGAGGGGAAAAAAACAGAGGACCTGGTGCAAGGGGCTTAAGTGGAGAGCAAATGCTTTGAGAACGATTGGGGCGGGGAATGTATGCATGTGCTTTATACAATTGATGTATGTATATGTATGGACTGTGGTAAGAGTTGTATGAGCCCCTAATAAAACGTTTAAAAGAAAAAAAAGAAATCCATATTTGTCAAACTGGCTGCAGCGCCAGGCCAGGCGCAGAGGCCGCGGAGGCAGTGGCGAGGGCGGCGTGAGAGCGAGGCTCTGGCCCTGCGCAGGCCCAGGCCAGCGGCGGCTGGGAGGGCGAGGCCTGCTGACCTGCAGGCCAAGAGCAAGCAGCGGCGGCGGCAAGGGGCACAGGGGTTCCTGGGAGGCGCAGCGTCCGGCCCTGGCGCGCGCCCGCCGCCCCTTCCCAGCGCCGTGGCAGACCATGCAACTTGTGGCCAAAGTTTGGCCCCAGCCTCCGGAGTGCGCAGGGCGGCCCGCGATGTTGGCTGTGGCCTCCGCCGCGGCTCGGGCCGGCCCATGGCCCGCGCGCCCCCGCCGGGGCCCCCGGGCGGCCGGGCTCCTGCCCCCTGGTCCCCGGGCCTCGCCGCTAGTGCGTCTCCTCCGGCCCCGGGGCCCGCGCACGCGTGGGAAAGTTGGCCTGGAACCGGCCGACCAGTTCCGCTGGCGCGCGGACCGGCCGCAGAAGTTGGTGCTGCAAAACTTTTTGGGGGGGTTCCGCGGGAGCCCCCGTGCGTCGGGACCGGATGCACGCCGGCTAGCGACCCCTGGGCCGAGAGAGGTACCCCCAGAGCGACGCGCAGTGGGGGCGCCCCGGCCCCGCGGCCCGGGGGCTATGGCCATGGTGGCCGGAGGCTGGGGCGGTCCCGGCGGCGGTGGAGACACGAATGGCGTGGACAAGGCGGGTGGCTACCCGCGCGCCACCCACCGAGGAGGACTCGGACTCGCTCCCGGAAGCCCAGATAACCTGTGTGCGAGCTGGCGGCGCGGCTGCTCTTCAGCACAGTGGAGTGGGCGCGCCAAGCGCCCTTCTTCCTCGAGCTGCAGGTGGCTGGCCAGGTGGCCCTGCTGCGGCTCAGCTGGAGAGAGCTGTTCAGTGCTGAACACAGCACAGTGCCCCCTGGCGGCATGCGCGCATTCCTGGTCTCAGAAACGTTTCTTGCGCGAGCCCATTCACGGAACGGGCTTTCAAATGATGCGTTCCAGCCACTGGCCCAACTGTGAGTGCTCCACCGTTGCCTGATCTGGCAGCTAGAGGTGTACGCTCTGGGTTTGACCTTCGGCTAAAGCCTCAAAACCCCAAGCAAGGCTAATGAGTATCATGCCCCTACTCAAAGCCTAGCACCTCCCCCCTTTTTGACACCACCCCTTTTTTGGCGCCTCCCCTAGTTTTTTGACGCTGCACCTCTTTTATATTTTCGTTTTCTTTTTTTCCCTTCTTTTCGACACTTGCCATCTTCACCACCTGCTCGGATGGGCAACTCCCTGGGCCGTCTAGGCTCCCGGGCTCAGCACCCAGAACCAGGTGCCCAGGTCCCTCCCAGGGCCCCCAGGAGCCTGCAGGTGGCACGCAGAGTTGGCCTAAGGCCCTGGGATGGCCGAGGTTCCCCAGTTGTGTCTTCCAATGGACAGGATCACAGGCCATCCTTCATGCCAGCACGGGGCCTGCTTCGGCGCTCTCTCCCAGCCCTCTGGAGGCGAAGACCACCGATCGTGCAGACCCTGCGGTCCTTCTTGGGGGTCTACACCTCTGTAGGCAGTCTTCACCCTTGGAGGAATCGCGGGAGGGCTGCACCCCACCGCAACGTGTCCCGCAGCTCCATCAGGGCCGTGAGTCAATGGATTCGATCTTGGGTCCCCGAGCAGGCTGTCACATCTCTGCGGCCACCAAGCCCCCGGGGTGTCCAAGGTCCTAGCACAGAAGGGGTCCAGAGGGAGAGCAGGTTGGAGAGGTCCAGGCAGCAGACAGACATCACCATCCCAGAGGGGCCAGCTGGTCGGAATAGGGGCCCTGGTGGCACCAGGAGGATGTGTTCCCTCTGTCAGCCCTGGCATGGCCACGGTGCGGACACTTCCTCCTGTTCCAGGTCTGAGTCCAGGAAAAGACACCTCCATCCCAGGAACTCAGGACAAGATGCCATCCCAATAAGGCATACCCCGGTCCTGAGCTCCTGCTGTACCAGAAATCCCATCAACAGTTCCTATAGCTCCTCCCGAGGCTCCCCACCCCTCAAGAGGAGGAGGGTTCCTGCCACACCTCATTCCCTGTTGCTGCCACCTAGGTCTCTGAAAAGAGATCAAGAGGAGACCCAGGAATGGTTCCTATCAGAATCAGCTGTGGCTCAGGGGAAAGGGTCATATGAACCACTGTCAAAAATGAGCCCAGAGCAGACACACACCTTGAGGGGCTGCTCACCCACACGTGAAACATCGGGGCCCAAGAAGCGCAGGTTTCCCCTGCTGAGACCGAGGACAGGGGACCCTCTGGTGCTGCCTACAGCTCCGGATACAGGAAAATCCCTCGCTGAGGAACACCGGGACGGGGACAAGAGGGCTGTGCCCCAGCGCCTCCACCAGGCACTGGATGGTGACACAGGAACCAAGTCAGACTGTAGTGCCCTGCCACTTTCAAGCACGGCCCTACTGCCTGATAATCTGCCTGCTCTTCCAGCATCAGCCCTGCCAGCCACCCACCCAAGTCAGCAACAAGAGACTAGGAAAATGCAGGGATCCCAAGGTCCACTGGTCGAGTGGAAGCCTGCTGGACTGGCCTCCTCCAGCAATCCCCTCTTATTGTCACCACCTCGCTCAGCCACTGGCTCATACATGCTGCCGTCGGCCCCTTTCATCCTGGTGGTTCCTGCAGCACTGTCACCCTGGATCAGTGCTGCCTGGTCTACAGGACCTCCATTGTCTAACACGCTTGCTGCCCCTTCACCAAATGTGGGAACGACTACTGGAAGCACTTTTTCTCACCTGCCTGGTCCCGCTGTTCTCTTCTCCACTGCTGCCCACAATGGATGGACAAAGCTACCCAAATCAATACCTGGGTATTCTGCTGTGTCCTCCTCAGGGCTCCCTTTTCTGAGCGAGACGCTAATCTCTCCTGCAGCTGTGACCCTGAAAATGGTGGCTGCTTCACACAGGGCTAGTTCCACCAGCACAACGACAGGCTTGGTCGCCCAGCCTGCTGCTGATAGTGAGATCAGCCCGATGGAAACAGGTCCATCCCCCCAACCGGGTCCTTCTTCCAGGACCAAGTCCTCCACCAGCAAATCTGCAGGCTTGCTCGCCAAGCCTGCTGCTGGCAGTGAGGTGACCCCGATGGAAATTGGTCCATCACCCCAACAGGGTCCTTCTTCCAGGACCAAGTCCTCCCTCAGCCAATCTGCAGGCTTGCTCCCCAAGCCTGCTGCTGGCACTGAGGTGACCCCGATGGAAATTGGTCCATCACCCCAACAGGGTCCTTCTTCCAGGACCAAGTCCTCCCTCAGCCAATCTGTAGGCTTGCTACCCAAGCCTGCTGCTGGCACTGAGGTGACCACGATGGAAATTGGTCCATCACCCCAACAGGGTCCTTCTTCCAGGACCAAGTCCTCCACCAGCCAATCTGCAGGCTTGCTCCCCAAGCCTGCTGCTGGCAGTGAGGTGACCCTGATGGAAATTGGTCCATCACCCCAACAGGGTCCTTCTTCCAGGACCAAGTCCTCCACCAGCAAATCTGCAGGCTTGCTCCCCAAGCCTGCTGCTGGCAGTGAGGTGACCCCGATGGAAATTGGTCCATCACCCCAACAGGGTCCTTCTTCCAGGACCAAGTCCTCCCTCAGCCAATCTGCAGGCTTGCTCCCCAAGCCTGCTGCTGGCACTGAGGTGACCCCGATGGAAATTGGTCCATCACCCCAACAGGGTCCTTCTTCCAGGACCAAGTCCTCCCTCAGCCAATCTGCAGGCTTGCTCCCCAAGCCTGCTGCTGGCAGTGAGGTGACCACGATGGAAATTGGTCCATCACCCCAACAGGGTCCTTCTTCCAGGACCAAGTCCTCCACCAGCCAATCTGCAGGCTTGCTCCCCAAGCCTGCTGCTGGCAGTGAGGTGACCCCGATGGAAATTGGTCCATCACCCCAACAGGGTCCTTCTTCCAGGACCAAGTCCTCCACCAGCAAATCTGCAGGCTTGCTCCCCAAGCCTGCTGCTGGCAGTGAGGTGACCCCGATGGAAAGTGGTCCATCACCCCAACAGGGTCCCTCTTCCAGGACCAAGTCCTCCACCAGACAATCTGCAGGCTTGCTCCCCAAGCCTGCTGCTGGCAGTGAGGTGACCCCGATGGAAATTGGTCCATCCCCCCAACAGGGTCCTTCTTCCAGGACCAAGTCCTCCCCCAGCCAATCTGCAGGCTTGCTCCCCAAGCCTGCTGCTGGCAGTTAGGTGACCCCGATGGAAATTGGTCCATCACCCCAACAGGGTCCTTCTCCCAGGACCACGTCCTCCACCAGCAAATCTGCAGGCTTGGTCCCCAAGCCTGTTGCTGGCAGTGAGGTGACCCCGATGGAAATTGGTCCATCACCCCAACAGGGTCCTTCTTCCAGGACCAAGTCCTCCACCAGCAAATCTGTAGGCTTGCTCCCCAAGCCTGCTGCTGGCAGTGAGGTGACCCCGATGGAAATTGGTCCATCACCCCAACAGGGTCCTTCTTCCAGGACCAAGTCCTCCACCAGCAAATATGTAGGCTTGCTCCCCAAGCCTGCTGCTGGCAGTGAAGTGACCCCGATGGAAATTGGTCCATCACCCCAACAGGGTCCTTCTTCCAGGACCAAGTCCTCCCCCAGCCAATCTGCAGGCTTGCTCCCCAAGCCTGCTGCTGGCAGTTAGGTGACCCCGATGGAAATTGGTCCACCACCCCAACAGGGTCCTTCTTCCAGGACCCAGTCCTCCACCAGCAAATCTGCAGGCTTGCTCCCCAGGCAGCACTATACCTACCAGACAAGCCATGAGCCAGCCTGTGGTGTGTGCATCAGGCTCAAACCCCACATCAAACTTAGCGGTTCAACCTGGAGCCGCTAGCAGGCTGACATCCTCAGCCCTCCGTGGACAGCAGCCTGTCACAACAAGTTCCAAATGTTCATCCCAGACAGCCAATGTGGCAGCTCCAGCTTCGGGCCCAGGCTCAAGCTCCTCTGGGGTTAAGCCAGTGGGCACCAATTCATACCTTTCATCTGTCCTCAAGAGCTCAGGACAAAGACAGGCAGTTTTAGAGCCCAGTTCCCTCTTTGGAGCAATAAACCTGGGGGCAGACACAAAGAGGCCCCTTCCAAAACGCAGCGGAACAGGCTTGGGAATGAGCACCAGAGCTACTGGTACACAGAGCAATTCCACAATGAAGGTGGGATCCAGCCCTGGCAAGCCAAGCCCTGCGGTTGCAGGCTCTTCTGCACCCACCCTAAAACACCAGGACCCCGGAGCCACAGCTACCTCCAACAGACAGCAGATTCCTGGGAGCTCGCCCAAGCAGGGCTCCTCGATGGCAGGTGGAGGGCTGGCTACCAGTGACAGGCAGGCTTCTGGTTCCAGCACAGGCTCTGCTAATGCTCAGAATCCTGGGCCTCCTCACACGTCCAAAACACAGACCAAGCATCTCTTATCTACTCGTGCTACCTCACCCTCTGCTAAGAAACACTTATCAGATGGCAACAAGCGACCTCACACCAGGTCCAGTTCCTCTGACTCAGATACATGAAGGCGGGGCTAAGAGGAAGTAGCCAGTATGTACTTCCTCCCAGGGGGGCCTTTCTTGTACTCTGTCTAGGCCCTATTCTAAAACCTCCTGCTGAACACGCTGATCCTGGTGCAATCTAGGGACCAGACATGTACGATCTAACTGATCGAGGAGACCTGTTGTAAACCGAGTCCAGAGAGGAAGATGAGCACAAAGAATGGTCCTTGTGGGAGTGAATAGTGAGCTTGAACTCAACATGCTGAACTGTTTCTAGGTAAGATTACTCTGAGACAACAAACTGGTGTCAACAGTTACTCAAGATCAGAGGTCAGGATTGAAGGTGGAGCCACAGAATGACATGTGTGCCAAAGCCTGCTCTAGCAGTCATTGGCGAGTCCTGGGAAACCGCCCCCCCCCCCACCCACCCCGCGCAGCTCAGCGGGTGTTAAGCGGGCTCTTGGTCATTTCCAGTGGTGATGTCTCAAGGTGAAGCAATGTCTTGAGGTGAAGTGTTGAGATGTGTTTGAAAACGACGAGCTCTTGGGGAAGGCTGAGGTTTCACTGGATACTCGGCTGGATTAGTGGACACCCCCCATCCCCACACCACCCTGAGAAGCTCACAGAGGGATGCTGAGGATGCAAGGACATTCTATAATCCATGGTGGCCCTCAGTGACCTAGTTAACCATGTGATTCGTTGGCTACCGGACATGCGGGGGTTTACCAGCCTGGGAGGCTGATCTGGTACAGCAAGCACATGTCTGGGTTGTTGTGACTTGCATTGTACGCTTGTGGGCATCCACCTGGAGTCCTTAGGACAGCATTCCCACGGAAGTTTCTTGGTGGTTCCCTGTATTTGACACAAAGAAGTAGCTTATTTCCCAAAACTTTGTCTGGTGCTGCAGGACATTACAATGTGACGATCTGTAGCTTAATTTAGGGTAGGAGGAAAACATGTGTGCAGATTGAGAGCCTTTTCATGCTTGTTGACTTGTTGAATGCAAACCAGATTGATTTAAGCAAGCTTTTCCCATTGTGCCTTGAGATGGGGAAGCAAAGTTACACTGACCTGAGGCTGTTTGCGCATGCCTGGGTGAAAAGTCTATGAGGAATGTACGGCCGAGGCCACCCTAAAACAAGGACACACTTCCCATTCCTTAGTCTCTAAATGACTTAGTATATGCTAAAGTACTAAATGAAAACCATTTAGGAACTGAGTTAAATCTCTCTCTGAGCTCCTGCCGGTGGCCCAAAAAGTTTTTGACAACAGAGAAGATCCAGCTGAGGCAACCCGAGATCTTACTCAAAAAATGGCAAAGGTGCTTCTAGCAACAGAAGCCGGGGCCCGCCGCACCTGTAGCCACCCCCCCCCCCCCCGCCAAAAAAAGAAAAAAGGAGATTTCGGCCAAACACAGCGAAGGCCCACCCAGCCGCGTTTAGGAAAGGATCAGTGTGCTGTGTTCAAGGAAGAAGGGCACTGGAAAAGCGAGTGCCCTAACCGAGGACAATGGAAACCCAAGAAACCCTCCATCCCTGTCTTAGTGGAGGAGCTGGAGTGACGGGGCCGGGGTTCAGCACACCCCCCACCCCCCTAAGCCCAGGGTAACTCTCATGGTGGAAAACAAACCAATCAATTTTTTAGTAAACACCGGAGCAACCCATTCAGTGCTCACCTCACCTATTGGCCCCCTCTCCAAGGACACTGCTAAAATTATTGGGGCCACGGGAAAAGTGAAGACATATCCATGGTCGTCAGCTAGAATTTCTAACCTGGGAAAAGGAACTGTGACTCACTCTTTCTTAGTCATTCCAGAATGTCCCACCCCCCTCCTGGGAGGAGACCTGCTCAGCAAGCTGAAGGCCACTATTTCCTTCAAAAAAGACTCCATGCAGGTACTAACGGGGGTCGGGGCCCTGCTGGTTTCGTTTCCAATTAAAGAAGATGAAGGATCTTAGCACAAGTAACTCCATTTTGATTTGGGAACTATGTTAACTTCTTGAAACTTACCCTGTACCTACCCCCCCTCCCTTGAATAAAACCAGCATATTTTTACTAACAGCATGCTTGCTCAGTCAGCTTGCCCAACTCCCCCTCAACTCCCAGAAAATTTTAACAATTACTTCCTTTTCTTACAATCCCTTGTGTAAGCATAGTTATCCCCTTTTTTTCCCCTGTGCCTGTCAGAAAGGGGTATAAAAACACTACTCAAACTTCCCTCTGCGCGGCTTCAATAACTCAATGCCCTGAGTTGCCGATCCCACCCGCAAGCTTCTCAATAAAGCCTGCTTCTAAAACTTTCTTAATTGGATCTCTGGTTCTGTTTTGCTCCCAAATAAACCTTGCATTATGGTGTCGAGAACCTGGGATAGGTGTGTGGCTCCCCCCTCTTTTGGGGGTCCCCTGAGAGCCCCCCTATCTCCCCCAAATCTCCAGGACCTTCAGCTCTTGGATGCGTTCAACACCAACCTGCAGCTGCCCTGGTGAGTTCCCTTTTTTCTTTCCACTTCCCTCTATTCATCCAAGCTTGGTTTCGGTTTTTGAGCTCCGCCGGAGCCTTCCCATCCAAGAAGCTGCCGCGCCGGGAATTCTCCTTCCGTTGGCCCCAGGGGCCTTGGGCAGTGATTGTTCTTGAGACGTCTTGGCAATCCCTTCCCCACGTCTTTCACTGCTGTCCCAGCCAGGACTCACTTAGGGATACCTGAGTGACTCCTGCCTGGTCCTGCTCACCAGGAAAACCGAAACCTTGTTTTTGTTCACTCCCTCTCCCCCTTTCCGTGTGGCCTTTTACCTAATGCACTGGCATTCACTCTGAAGGTCCCACCACTGACAGGACTATTGGCAATAAGGCCTCGCGGCATCTGCCCCCTCCAGACTGGACTAACTCTCAGAGGATTAGCCTAGAGCTGTTTAACCTGGCTGTGTACTTCCTATTCACACCTCTGCAGTGTCTGTAAGCTGCATCTCTATGTCTTCTCCTCCCTCTTATTCTCACCATGGGCGCCGGGCGCCTCCCCCTCAGACTGGACTAACTCTCATAGAGTTAGCCTAGAACTGTTTTTACCTGGCTGTGTGTTTCCTATTCACACCTCTGCAGTGTCTGTAAGCTGAATCTCTTTATCTTACTCTCACCATGGGCACCGGGCAGTCCAAAATTGACCCATTGACTCCACTGGGATGTCTCTTAAAAAACTTCTCCAGCCTGGGGTACAGCCAGACCTTGTGAAAGAAAAATACGTGTTTTTCTTTCCCAAGTTGCCTGGCCCAAGTATCAGCTCGATAACCAGTTGCGTTGGCCTCCGACTGGCACTTTCAATTTCAACGTTTCACAGGACCTGGACAATTTCTGCAGGAGGACTGGTAAGGATTCTGAAGTCCCCTATGTGCAGGCTTTTTGAAGCTTGCGTTCCACGCTCCCACCCCGAGCTCTGTAGCCACTGTTCCACCCACCAAATACTGTTAGCGCAATCCCCTCAGCAGAAGAACCTTAACATTCAAACCCCTGAAGAGCCAGCCAAGCTCCTCAGCACGCCGCTCTTGCCACCCTATCAGTCTCCCCTGCCCACTGCACCTTCCTGTCATCCGTCCAATAGTTCTCCCCTATCCTCATCGGTCGCCTCTCCGTCCGATAGTTCTCCCCTGTCCTCATTGGTCGCCTCTCATACCCATTCTCGCAACCCTCCTGCTGCCCTTTGCCCACTAAGGGAGATTGTGGGAACAGAGGGACTCATCCAAGTCCATGTCCCTTTTTCCTTACAGGACCTGTCACAGATAAAGACCCACCTGGGCTCTTTCTCAGCAAACCTCTCTCAATTTATTAAAATATTTACTTACCTTACCCAAATGTATAATTTTACCTGGCATAACACCCAAATAATCCTTGCTTCTACCCATACCACCGAAAAGAGCGTGAGCAAGTCTCTGATGCAGGTCGCCAGCTAGCAAACAAAGACCACGCTATCAACTCAAATGTCCCCTTGAAGGCACATGCCATCCCACTAAAAAACCCCGGTTAGAATTATCAGCCTGGCCAGGGGTCCGACCTTCCCCACAAAAAACAACCTAATGCTCTGATACCTCATTCAAAGCTTAGAAACCGTTTCCTGCAAGGTTGTCAACTGTGGCAAACTAAGGAGAGTCACCCAAAAGGCAGATAAGAAGCCTGCTCTCTTTCTTAACCGCCTCCAGGAGGCACTCACAGAGTACACTCGTCTAGACCCAGGGTCTAGAAGCAAGGCCTCTATCTTAGCCCCTCACTTCCTCTCTCACTCAGCCCCTGACATTAGAAAAAAGCTGAAAAGGGCTGAGGAGGGCCCTGAAGCCCCTATACAGGATCTGGTAAAAATGGCATATAAAGTTTTCAACGCCCGGGAGGAGACGGCTGAGGCCACTAGCCAGGCGAGGGTCCAACAGATGGTTAGCTTCCATTCCCAAGGCCTGGTAGCAGCCCTAAGGCCGGCAGGTAATCCCGTCCATCGCCGCGTTCCCCAGGGGAGCCAGCACTTACCACCAAGAGCGTGCTTCAAGTGTGGCTGTGACGGCCACTGGGCAAAAACTTGCCCCAAACCCAAGCCTCCTACCAATCCTTGCCCACTGTGCAAACGGCCAGGCCACTGGAAGTCGGACTGCCCAACCCTGGCTCTGCCCCCGGCCCCGCAAAGCCGAGGCGCCGAAATCCAGGAAGTTCCAGACACAGAGCTACAAGGTATGGAGTTGCTGGGATTCATGGACTGAAGAGGCCCTAGCTCCTCCACTCCGGTAACCCTCGCCAAGCCCAGCGTCACGCTCAAGGTAATGGGTGAGTCCATCTCTTTTGATGGATTACGGGGGCTACCTATTCTGTGATCTCCTCTCACTCGGGCCTTACTTTTCCTTCCCAGATTTCTGTGGTGGGAATTGATAAGTCTCCCTTCACCCTTAGGCAAACCCAATCGCTGTTTTGCACGTTTAATAAAACTCCATTTTCGCACTCCTACTTGGTTATCCCCTTGTGCCCTGCTCTGTTACATGGTACTATCTCCCTCTCCAACAATGCTCTCCCCTTATCGCCCTCTTAGATCAGGCCACCTCCACAACCTCATCCCTGTCCCCAGTTTCCAATTTCAAAAACCCACCGACTAAGCCTAAGGTTTCTTTTATTAAAAACAAAACTGGAATTGTTAAGCAGACCCAAGCAGAAGTAAGGAAGGAGTTCAACCAAATGTTCTGCTTCAGAAACCACAGCTTCAACAGATACCTTCCTTTTAACTCTTCAATGTTAGTTAAAAAAAGGGAAATTAAAAAAAATCACTGAGTTTTCATTGAAATGTATTAGTAACTCTCTTAAAACAACGTCTTTATGTTTTCCCAAGTTCCGAGCTGCAATGAGTAAACTGAAAACACAGTTGCCCTTGTTAAAATAAGATTAGTCCCAAGAAATTGTTTGTGCGTAAAGCAATTTTATCAGGATGTTATTATTACACTATGCCTTTTGCCCTTACCCGTTTGCGCGCGGACCCCCGCCCCCGGGAGCTGTCCGGCCTCAGTCCATTTGAAATACTTTATAGGCGACCCTTCCTTTTCTCCCCATTCCCTCCCAGTAACAGCCCTCCATTAGCCTCATATTTACCATATTTGTCTTTACTACGCAACCTCCTTAGACAACACGTTAACTCCGTTATCCCTGAACCTTCTCCAGCCTCTCCCAACCTCCCAAAGTCAAGTACACCCTGGAGACACTGTATTAAATCTTTAACACCCAAACCTTTATCACCCCAGTGGGAAGGTCTGTACACTGTCATTCTCACCACTCCCTCGGCTGTCAAAGTAGTTGGTCTACACTCTTGGATATACCTCTCCAGAGTCAAACCGGTAACCAAAGTTAATCGTGATCCCCAGTGGTCTGTTCAGTCTACTGGTCCTATGTCTCTCCGCCTCACTCGCCTCACCAAACCAGCCAGCTAAGCCTAGCATTAACTTCCCCTTTCGCCTGGAGGTTTTTTCTCACTGAAAATGTAACTAACCCCCAATATCGCCAGCATCACCTACTCACAGGAAAAAGTTATCTCCTAGCCACAGCTGATTGCCTGCTCGCCAGTTATTCCGGTCCAGCCTACTTTATTTTCACCTTGTGCACGTTCTCCCAGAACCAACTCCCCCCATCGTTTGTTTTCTATATGACCAAACCTCTAACCCCGCTTGTGCACAAAAATGGGTAAAACACAACACAGGGTGCCCCTAAAAGTCCTGCAATATTCACCATGCTCACCCCTACCCTATAACCAAAACCCACCTGTTCTTTTGGTCAGGAACACAATTCCCCTTAACCATCCCTGGCCCGTAAAACAACAGGTAGACCAAACCAGTCAAGGGAGGCTGGTATTTTAACTCCCACAGCACATATCCTAATGCTAAACTGTTCATATAAAGGTCGCTAGCCCAGGTCCAATCCACCATCCACCGTAATATTCAGATCCAGGAACATCAACTCATGAACCAAATTTCTATACCTTCCGATTCTCCCTTCTCCTGGCTCACCCTATTGCAACAGGGACTGACCATTGCAAACCTTGCTGGATTAGGCAACCTTTCCACCTGCCTCATGTGTGCAGCCCTGGAATGCCCTCCTCTAGCAGCAGCCCCAGTTGCCAGCTGGTCATCTGCCCTTAAGGTCTCCACCATGCAACCCATAATTACCCCCAATGTCCCTCTGTACTTCACACCAGGGTACGCACAGGTGCCCTTTGGCTACTCCAATGCATCCACTCAACTGTGCAACACCACAATGCCACCCTCCCAGCCAATAACAGCACCAGCAGCATTTTTCTTCTGGTGCAATTATACACTCACCAAACATCTTAACATCGGTAGCAGTTCTGCCCTCCTGTGTCTACCTGTCACTCTAGTTCCGCAGCTCACTGTCTACACCCCAGCTGAATTCCAGACCAGAGACACCCAGACACATAGTCACCGCAGTAAAAGAGCAGTTTTTCTCCCGGCTGTTGTAGGCCTTTCCCTAGCTTTGTCAGCAGTCGCGGTGGAACTGAGTGGCGGCGCCCTGGGACACTCTATCACCACAACCAATCAGTTAGCCGAACGCTTCCAATCGACACTCGATATCTGTGCAGAATCCTTAGCCTCCATACAAAGACAAATAACTTCTGTTGCTCAAGTTACCTTACAGAACCGCCGCGCTCTGGACCTCCTCACGGCAGAAAAGGGAGGAACCTGCCTCTTCCTCCAGGAGGAATGCTGTTATTACATCAATGAGTCGGGAATTGTGGAAACCAATCTACAGAACCTTAACAAACTAAGCCGTGAGTTACAGAGCACCAGGCCAACAACAGATGGAACTTCTCCCTGGTGGAGCACTTCTCTGTACTCCATTTTAGCCCCCATAATAGGACCCATAATTTTATTTACACTTTTACTTTTAATTGCTCCTTGTTTTATCCAGTTTTTCCAAAACAGGCTCTGCAACATCACCCAAGCTTCAGTTCACCAAATGATGTTGCAGCCTCATGAACCCCAATATGAAACTCTCCGGAGCCTCGATATGAATTCCCCCATCGTGCGTCCACCCTAGAATCCCAGTACTCCGCCTTAGAAAGCCCCCCTCCCCCTTAAATCGTCGTCCATGGTCACCATGAAGCAGTTACCGAAAGACAACATCGTCCATTTTCCCTATAGGGTGGAGTCTGGGATGAAGGATCTTAGCACAAGTAACTCCATTTTGATTTGGGAACTATGTTAAGTTCTTGAAACTTACCCTGTACCTACCCCCCCCCCTCCCTTGAATAAAACCAGCATATTTTTACTAACAGGACGCTTGCTCAGTCAGCTTGCCCACCTTCTAGACGCTTGCTCAGCCAGTTTGCCCAACTCCCCCTCAACTCCCAGAAAATTTTTACAATCACTTCCTTTTCTTACAATTCCTTGAGTAAGCATAGTTATCCCCTTTTTTCCCCCTGTGCCTGTCAGAAAGGGTTATAAAAACACCACTCAAACGTCCCTCTGCGCGGCTTCAATAACTCAATGCCCTGAGTTGCTGATCCCGCCCACAAGCTTCTCAATAAAGCCTGCTTCTAAAACTTTCTTAATTGGATCTCTGGTTCTGTTTCGCTCCCAAATAAACCTTACAGAAGAGTCTCACCTCTTCCTTGCAGCAGACGCCGAAAAGAAACACCAAGACCCTGGGGGACTCCTGGAAAGATGGAAAGCCACAATCCGTAATGTGTGGGCAAAAACAAATCCCCCGGGGCTGGCTAAACACCGGGCACCCATTGTAGTTCAATTACAAAGCTCTGCCACTCCAATTCGAGTAAAACAATACCCAATAAGCCAACTAGGCTATAAAGTTTCTGCCAAAAAGGCCCAGCTATGTACAAAAATCGTCACCTACCTGGGGTATAAGTTAAAGGATGGCAATCAAACTTTGTCAAATAGCAGAATCCAGGCCATCCAAGCTATACCCAAACCCACCACCAAAAGACAGGTACGGGAATGTCTAGGGGCAGTAGGATATTGCTGCCTGTGGATCCTGGGTTTTGCAGAATTAGCCAAACCACTCTATGCAGCTACTGGAGCAACAAAGGCTGAACTAATATGAACAGAGGTAGAAGAAAAGGCTTTCCAGAAGCTGAAGACTGCACTGGTAAGTGCTCCTGCCCTAGCCCTTTCTAACCTCAAAAAGCCCTTTCACCTTGTGTGTTGGTACAGGCTCTCAGGCCCTAAAAACGACCCGTAGCGTACCTCTCCAAAAGACTCGACCCAGTAGTTGCTGAATGGCCTAACTGCTTGAGGGCAATTGCAGCCACCGCCCTGATGGTGAAAGAAGCCTCAAAGCTCACTTTTGACCAGAACCTCGTCATCACTGCTCCTCACAATGTAGAGCAACTCCTCCGGGCTCCTCCAGACAGATGGCTCTCAAATTCCAGAATCACCCAGTACCAAGCCAAGTATCTAATGGCAACAGACTGGCTGATCAGGCTGCGCGCCAAGCAGCCAGCTCCAAAACCATCCTGCCTCTGCTAGAACCCTCTAACAACCTCGAGCCTCCCCATTACTCACAAGCTGAACAAGAACTGGCCAAAATTAGCAGAGCTCCTGCACAAGGATTATGTAATTAAAGGACTGTACCAGCTAACCAGAAGTGAAGCTGCAAGGTGCCCGGTATGTGCTCAGGTAAATGCTAACCCTGTCCCAGTTCATCACCCAGGACAAAGATACCAAGGAAAAGCTCCAGGTGAACATTGGAAAGTAGATTTGACTGAACTCCCACGAGCACCAGGCAACTTCAGGTATCTCCTTGTTTTTCTGGACGCTTTTTCTGGCTGGACAGAGGCCTATCCCACAAAGAGAGAAACTGCCCTCATTGCAGTTAAAAAGTTAGTCTTTGAAATGATTCCCAGATTCAGACTCCCTATGTTCATAGGATCTGACAATGGCCTGGCGTTTACTGCCCACTTAACAAAATTACCAACTGGGGTGCTAAAAACCAATGGGAAGTTGCATTGTAGTTACCGACCACAAAGCTCTGGACAGGGAGAAAGAGCAAATAGAACAATTAAGGAAGTTCTCACTAAATGAAAGTTAAAAACTGGCGGAGATTGGGTTAGCCTCCTACCTTTTGCCTTGCTTCGGGTGAGATGTACACCTCAAAAGCATGGTTATTCTCCATTTGAGATAATGTACGGGTTTCCACGCCCATTGTTACCTAAGATTGGAAGTAAAGTGTTAAGCGAAATCAAAAACCATAACATGGTTAAGTCATTACGGGCCTTGCAAGCAGAGCGCCAGCGAATCAGAAACAACGTGCCGTCCGACCAGACTCCGGCCCGCGACGAGGAAAGCCGAAAACCCCTCTTCAACCCCGGCGACCTAGTGTGGGTAAAAAGACTAAGTCCAGGTCAACTAGAACTACGCTGGGAAGGACCATACCCTGTTGTCCTGAGTACCCCGACTGCGGCAAAGGTTGCTGGGAAGAAGGAACCCAAACTAACGCTGGGAGACATCTCGGGACAAGGACTATGTACACCCCATGGGCGTATGCTCCCTTACTAACTAACAACCTTTGTATTTTAACGCACATCATTCCGCAGGTGTATTATCATTCAGGAGAAGGGGGGCGTGAACATCTTAATCTTGACTCTCGCCACTTCACGGGACGTTTCAAACGCGCGCCTGTGCTAGTCCCAGTTTTGCTAGCACTAGGGGTTGCTGGGGCTACCGCACTTGGGAGTACAGCACTAATAAAGGAAGGGGCTGACTTACTGCCCTCAGCCTGCAAGGTAATCATGATCTCCAGGCTCTAGAAAAGTCAGTAACTGCTCTTGAAACCTCCCTAAGCTCCCTAGCCGATAGCGCTACAAAATAGAAAAGGCCTAAACTTGCTGTTTCTTAAACAAGGGGGTTTGTGTATGGCATTAGAAGAAGCATGCTGTTTTTATGTAAATCACTCCGGTGTAATTAAAAAAATATATAACTCCAAAAACAACTGCAAGATAGAAGAAAGGCCCTAACCAGTCAAGAAAACTGGTATCAACAGATGTTTTCAGCCTCTCCCGGGCTCACATCTTTACTTAGTGCCATTGCTGGGCCCCTTATTCTGTTCGTACTTGCCCTCACTGTGGGCCCGTGTGCTTTCAACGCCCTTCTCAAGTTAATCAGAACTCGCTACAAGATATCAAGTTGATGGTTCTTAAAACCAATTATCAGGTTTTAGCAAATAAAAAAGTTAGGGAATCAAGGATTTGATTTAGTTACTAGAAGAGGAGGGAATGTTAAGGCTTAATAGAATAAAATAATTTGTCTTAAGTTACTCCATTTTGAAAAGCTTAAGTGCCACCCCCCCATTCTAGGAGAGGTATGTTATTTTAGAAAAGCAAGTCCCTGTGACCTTGCAAATATCTACTCATAAATGTGAGCAAGAAGTTTTGCAAAATCTTCTGGTCCAAGATAAGCTGAGCAGGACATGCTGAACTACCTGCATCCCTGTTATCTTGTGTAAACACCCTTTCCCATTCCTTGCTCTACCCCCCTCGCCTTGCTGGTTTTAAGTGTATAAAAGGGAAAGAAAAATTTGGCCAGACGCTTCAGCTTTGGACCCTGTGTGGCCATGCTGTAGCCCAAATCCGGAGTTGTCTTCTTGTCTATTTGTCTTTTTGCCTTTCTGTAATAAAGTTTTGCTTTGTTACTTTGCAGCTGCTTGTGGGTCAGTGGTCTGTGTGGGAGCGACTCCGTAACACTTCCTGACGTTCTTGCATTATTTTCGTTGTGGATTTTTGTTGTTGTTTGTTTTCTCCGGTTCTGGGGTGCCTATCAGGGATACTCTCCCACATTCTCATGCTTTCCTCAGAGTTTGTTATATATATAAATTGTCTTTTCTTGGGAGTTTACGTAATAAAATAGGATCCGATTAAACAATTTCTACACATGTTGTTCAATGACATAGGCTACATGTTTCACATTATACCAACTTTTGGGGGGAGTGGAAATGCGCTCCATCTATATTTTAAGAAATAGATTTCAAGGGGAAATGGAGTGTCATGGTTATCTAGTGTCTGTATAATAGAAAGATCATATGTGGAAGACTTCAGCAAACAAATTTATTTTCTCAATGTTTAAGAAGCTAGAAATAAAAATCAGGCAATTAGCTTTAGTTCCAGGCCATTTCTCTCTGTTACTCGGGGTGAAGGACATTCCTCTTCAGCTTGTTTTTGGTTCCCCTTCTGCCTCGGCACCTATATTTCCCGTGTCCACTTGCCTTCTCTGCTTTTTACAATTTTTTAAATAAATCATTTTCTTGGGGCTGTCACACCTCTCATAACAACCTATACATCAGTTGTACTGAAACATTTGTGCATACTTAGACATCATCCTTTTCTAAACGGTTTCTTTCTTTTTGAGTCCTTGGCGTCGGCTCCTCTTTTTTGCCCCTTTTTCCATACTCTCCCACCCTCATGGGACCCTCATCAATGCTAAATGATTATTGTTTTGATATCTTACAGTGCCCGCTGTCTCCCTTCACCCAAGTTACTGTTGTTTGTCCCCGTGGCTGTGAGGTGGGGTGATTATACATTCATCACTGTAGTCGGTTACCAGCGTCTCCCATTTCTCCTCCCACCTTCCCCCTACCAACAGGTATCGCACCTCCCATTCCTGTTCCACATGGATGACCAGTTCTGGATTCAGTATGTCGAAAGATCTTATCTGCGCCAGGGCATATGCTCAAGTGTAGCTTGATTGTGAGTTGAAACTCGGGTCATGAGAGTGAGGTGGAGGGGAAGAATGACAGAACTAAGGAACATTGTGTGTTCTCTCGGTGTTATGCTGCACCCTGGCTGTCCTGTTCTTTCCCTTGACCCTTGTGTGAGGGAATGTCCACTTGTCTCTGGATGGGCTTTGGATCTCCACTCTGAATTCCATCATTTGCATTGTGTTATTAGTTTGGTTTTTGATGCCTGGTATCTTATTCTGTCTTCACCTCGTGGTCACAAAGGCTGGTGTGCTTCTTCCATAGGGTTTTGTGGCTTCCGAGTTACATGGCCGATGTTTATGTTCAAGCCTTTAAGACCCCACATGCTATATCTTTTGAAAGCTGGACACCATCAGCTTTCTTCACCTCCTTTGCTTATGCACACATTTGTCTTGAGCAAACATGTTGGGAAGGTGAGCATCATGGTCTGCCAAGTTAATAGAACAAAGTGTTCTTGAACTGAGGAGTACTTGAGTGGAGGATCAATGTCCATCTGCTACCTCAATACTAAACCTATAAGTAAATATATGCACATAGATCTATTTCCCCATCAACATATTTAAATATATTTATACATGTACACGCCTGTATTTAGACCTTTATAAATGCCCTTTGCCTACTAGTTCTTTCCTTGATTTCCTTTTACTTTCCTCTTGTCCCACTGTCATGCTCAGCCTTCTTTTGGGTTTCAGTAATTCCTCTTGGTTACATTGCCCTTGATCAAGTCCTAACAGGCCTCTTACACACGCCTCGACACTGATTTTGGATCACTTGTCGTTCCCTTGTCCCTCGGTTGATTAACACCACTTCCTTTCCTCCACCTCCCCCTTTGCCATGTACCCCGGGGAACACTGGTCCCATTGCTTTCCCCTCCAGATGGTTTATCCAGCCTATCTTCTAGACATAGACCTGAGGAGATCATAATATGCACACAAAAAACAAGACAGAGCAAAAGAAAGTGACAAAAGGAAGCAAAACTATGGCACCACCAAAAAGCCAATGACACAAAAAAGGGAAAGCCTGTAAATGGTTCAAGGCCTGTTTGCTGACCTTTAGGAGTGTTCTCTGGTTGAGTCTGATTGGGTTACACGCACTGGACCAAAAGTCGTTTGTGGTACTCCACAGGACTTCCTTGTTCTGCTCCCCGTGCTGTTCTGTTGCATTCCTCCAGAGTTTTGCCTCGGTATGGTGGTGTCAGATCGGGCACAAATCCCCCACTGTCTCCAGTGTTGTCCCCTGAAGGGCTATGTGTCAGTGAGGGATGTCGTGTCTCATAGTGGGGCCAGCCATATGGTCCTCTCTGTGCATTGGCTGCTCTGAGTGGGGATATCATCCTCAAGGCTTGGTGGGCCAGGGTGTGCTCCACTCTCTCTTCCTCGCCCGTCATTTGCTCCCCAGTGCTCTGATCAGACATGTCACTCTCCCTGAGCTATAGCTTCAATGCGGTCCTCTGATGTAAATTCTTCTGTGGGGAGGGGTGGCTGTCCACGAAGTAGGGATTGGGGCCTGGCCCTCAGACCTTTCTCTTGGTTCCCTGCTTCATGCCAGTATATTGCATTCACATCTTGGAGCACCGGCATGAAGCCTGGTCCCTCTTTCCCTATGGAGATATAAACAATACCCTCGCCTTGGGTGGGTCAGTGCCCTTTTCTCCACTATCCATTTCTCCTTTTTTTCCTTTTTATTTTTACCTTTTCCTTTTCAGTTGGCTACCATATGTACCCCCTGGATTTGGTCTGTCCCATTCCATACTACCTGGACCTCACTCAGGAACGTTTGTGTACATTTGCTCTTGCCCTATGCCCCTTTTGCATTTTTTAAGCTTACCTCAGCGAAATCATGTTGCACTTGTTCTCTTGTGCGTGGATTACTTCACTTAGCATCATATCATCCAGCGATGTGCTTATTGCGTTCATCAGTACTTCTTAGTGATGTGTAGTGCTCCATTACATTTATGTACCACGGTTTTTTAATCCATTCGTATGTTGATGGAAATTTGGGTTGTTTCCAACTCTTTGCCTTTGTGAATTGTGGCGCAAGGAACATTAGAGCGCAGCTGTCTGGCCGTGGCTTGTTCCTTGCCTCTCTGGGTGTATGTCCACTAGAGGATTTCTGGGTCGTAAGATAGGTAATTTTCCATCTGCTTTAGAAATCACCAAATGGATTGCCATCGTGGCTGTATATACCTACAGGTTCACCAGCAGTGGATGATAGCTCCTATCTCACCACAGCCCCTCCAACACTTGTTGCTTTCTGATTCTTTGAATTGGGCTTTCTTTGAAGGCATTAGGTGGTACCTCATTGTTGTTTTCATTTGCATTTCTCTTATGGCTAAAGATCGGGAACATGTTCTCATATGTTTGTTGGCCATTCTGATTTTTGCCCCCTGTGAAACTTCTGTTCAGGTCCTTTGCCCACCTCCTCAGTGGGAAATAGGTTTTTCTCTTTTGGGAAGCTAGCAGAATAGTGTAGATTTTAGTAATGAGGCCTTTGTCTGATTTGTCATTGCTAAAGATGTTTTCCCAGTCCGTGGACTGCCTTAGTACCCTCTTGGTGAATTATTTCGATGTACATAGGTGTCTTATCTTCAGTATATACCATTTCTCAATTGGTGACTCCTCTGTATGTATGTCCTTCCCTATTTCTGATAGCCTAAGTATTTCCTGCCCCAAAGTTCTCAGGTGTGTCCTTTTCCCCTCATTGATGGCCCTAATTGTTTAGGATTTTACCTTGAGCTCGGTGGTCTACCTTGAGTTGATCCCTTTGCATGGAGTGAGATAAAGGTCTTACTTCACTTTTCCACAGGTAGATCTCCATTTTTTCCAGCACCACTTGTAGAAGAGGGCATCTGCTTCCCATTTGATATTTTGGGGGCCCTTATCAAAGATCAGTTGTCTGTATGCTGATGATCTGATTCCTGCGTGTTGTTCTTTTCCATTGGTCTGCGTACCTGTCATTGTATCAATACCATGTGGATTTGACCACCGTGGTTGTATAACATATGCCAAAGTCAGGTAAAGGAAGCCCTCCCACTGTATCCTTCCTTTTGAGGAGTTCTGGGCTAATTCGGGGCTTCTTCTCTCTCCATAAGGAGTTGGTAATCAGGTTTTCCATTTCTTTGAAGAAAGAGGAGGGTAATTTCATTGGGATTTTGCATTAAACTTAGATAGTGCCTTGGCCAAAACTGGCATATTCACTAGGTTGAGACTTCCAATCCATAAGCATGGGCTATCCTTCCATTGGTTGAGTTCACCCTTGCTTTCTTGTAATAGTGTTCTGTAGCTTTCCTCATATAAATATTTTGTTCTTTTAGTCAGGTATAGCCCTAGTTATTTCCATTTGTGCTTTGCTATTGTCAAGGGTACCACCTTTTGGTATCTCCTCTTCTGTGGTCTTATTCGATGTGTATTGCAGTCTGATACACTTCTGTTTGTTGGTGTTGTAACCTGCCACTCTGCGATGTTCCCCTCTCACTTCCTGCACTCCCCTCAGGTGCTTTTGGGATTTTCCATATATAAAATCATATCATCTTCAAACAACGATAGCTTCACCTCTTCCTTCCCCAAGTGAATACCTTTCACGCCATTTGTTTGCCTTACCTTTTGTGTTGGGTGTTTTTCTAGTAACACTTGTTGAAGAGGGCATCAGCTTCTCATTTGATAATTTTGGGGTCCTTATCAACGATCAGTTGTCTCTATGCTGATGATTTCATTTCTAGGTTTTCGTTCTATTCAATCGGTCCGAACATCTGTCATTATAACAGTACCATGTGGTTTTCACCATGGTGGTTCAATCGTAGGTGCTAAAGTCAGGTAAAGCAAGTCCTTCGACTTTATCCTTCTTCTTGAAGAGTTCCCTGAGAATTCTGGCCTTCTTCTCTTTCCATATGAAATTGCTGGTCAGTGTTTTCCAATTCATTGACAAAGGATGTTGGTACATGTAGTAGGGTACCATTACATTTGTCTAGTACCTTGGGCATGACAGAAATCTTTGCTATACTACGTGTTCTGATGTATGACCATGGGATATCCTTCCATTTCTGGAGGTCACTTTGGGGTTTCTTGTAATAGTGATCTGTAGTTCTCCACATTCAAATCGTTTTGGGCTTTTTGGTTAGGTATACCCCTAGGTATTTAAATTTGTCAACGTATCCAGCCCTTAACACATCATCATGGGTTCAGTAGGCACAATTATACAGGGATAATAAGTAAAGACTATAGTCAAGTCATAGAGAATCAGAAGAGACAGAAGATATGTTGAAATAATGGAGTCAAACACATTTCATGGTTGCATGATCATCTCAGCTCCTCTTGGTGGTACAGGCCAGGAGAGAGTGCAGGAGAGATTTACTGCTAACCAAGGCTTATATATCTTTGGGGGTATGCATGGCTCTTAATTGCAGGTAGAGACATACATCACAGAAAGGGGTTGTACAATAGCCAATACAATCAATGGGGGGGATATACAATGTGCATAAGCGGAACAGCAAGCAGATGAGCTGGGGTGACGGCATGACAGGAAAGGGTGGAATTAGAGATATACGTGTGACAAGAAGGGTGAACCATTCATTCATGATGGCGGCCTACCTTGGTCACTCTTGAGTGGCCTTGACCTCCCTGGGCTTTCCTACAAGAAAACAATTTACTACTGCCCTTATCAGAAGGAGGTGGGCCCTACTTAGGGTGTGACAGACTGAACAGTCTGATTCCTCTAGATAGCTGATAACCCTTAGGGAGTATAACCTCTGACCTACTTCTGTTCACCTCCAAGTGGATAGTCACTTACCACGTGTAGGAGGCAGCTTAGTTTGCCATATATTTAGGCGAAACAACTTGGGAGAAGTCTTTCTGTTTCCAACTTCAATTTGTGCTGTATTATTGTGAAGGGTACTAAATTGTTTATCTTCTCTTCCATGGACTATGCTGATGGATATAGTAGTTCCATAGCCTGCTGTTTGTTGATCTTGTATGCTTCCACTCTGCCATATTCCTCTCTCACTTCCTGCACTCCCCTTGTGGAGCTTTTGGGTTTTCTGTTTATAAAATTATATCACAAAAAAAAATTATATCACCTGAGAATAAAGATAATTTCACCTCTTTTTCCTCAGATGTATACCACTGATCTCTTTCCTTTCCCTTATGTTGTTAACTAGGAACCCCAGAACGTTGTTAAATAGAAGAGGGTGCAAGGGGCATCCAGTCTGGTTGACATTTTCAGCGCGATTCCTTTGTCTTTTTTCCACTGAATACAAATTTTGGTGTTAACTTTTCATTTGTAGCTTCATATATAGCTTGTTGTAGAGGGCAAATTAGAAGAATTTTTATATTATCTTGAAGAATTTCCCTTCCATTCCGATCTTTGTAATGTGTTAAACAGGAACGGGTGCTGGATGATATTGAATGTTTTTTCTGTGTGTATTGATATTATCATGTGGTTTTATTCCTCTTTCTTACCAATACCCTGAAAAAGGCTAATGGACTTGCAGATGTTGAAACCTCCATGCATCCTTGGAATGAATCCCACTTGTTCATGGAGAATTATTCGTTTTATCATATTTTGAATTATATTGACCAGTATTTTGTTAAGGATTTTGAATCAATGTTCATTAGAAAGATCAGAATGTCATTCTCAATCCTTGTGGATCCTTCCCCACTTTAACTATCGGTAATCTGCTAGATTCATAGAGAAAATTTGGGAGTTGGCCATTTGTGTAGGATTGTTGTCAGCTCTTGCCTGAATGCTTGCCAGCATTTTCCTGTGAAGCCATCTGGCCCAGGGGATATTTTAGTTGACATTTTCTTGATAACCTTGTCAATTTTCTCTATTTCTCTGAGTCTGTTGAGTTGCTTGTGGTCCATCTGGGAGGGTATTTGTCCATGTCTTCCAGGATGTTGAATTCATTGGTGTAACGGTACTCATAGTACTATACAATTCAGCTTTAAATATCATTAGAGCCCATTGTAGTTTTCCCTGTTTTATCCCTCAGTGGCGTGACTATTGTTATATGTTCCTTTCTTTCTTTGGTTAGGTTTGCAGTGGCCTACCTATTCTGTTAATCTGTTCAAAGAAACAACTATTTTACTGCATTGATTTGTTTGCATTGTTTTCACGTTTTCCAAGTTATTCACGTCTGCCCTAATTGGTTGTTATTTCGTTTCTTTTGCCATTTGTAGCATTGTCCTGTTAACTCTGTCATCAGGATCAATCACACCACTTAGTACGGTGACACTCTTCCTGACCTGTTGATCCAAAGGCATGAGAAGTCCAAAGTGGCCAGGGGGCATTCTCAGCTGCCACTTCAGTGGAATCCGTGCTGTGTTTCCAGGTGGGAGAGTTCCTTTCTTCAGGACCAGGACCTCCATGCCTGAGGAACACAGGGTTGTTGGGACAGGAAGCAAACATGCTTCAAGGGGATCACTAGGAGTAATAGTGAGTGGTGCCACTCCAGCTTCCACCCCTTGGTTCCTGGACCCATGAATTCTGGCTCTTGGAGACACAGCACCATATATTGGCCGCTGGTTTAGAGCATATACAGCTTCCTGGAGATCAGGAAGCCCCGCAAGTTGTTGCCACCTACTTGGCATCGTAATTGCATCTTTAGGAGCCCATTCCATCGTTCCATCAAGCTGGCAGCTTCAGGATGATGAGGAACATGATACGGCCAGTGGATTCCATGGGAATGGGCCCATTGCCACACTGGATTTGCTGTGAAGTGAGCTCCTTGATCTGAAGCAAAGCTATGTGGGATGCCATGCCGGTGCATGAGGCATTCTTTGAGTCCACAAATAGTAGTTTTGGCAGAAGCATCACGTGCAGGGAAGGCAAGTCCATATCCAGAGTAGGTGTCTATTCCAGTAAGAACAAAACGCTGTCCCCTCCATGATGGAAGTGGTCCTATGGATTCAACCTGCCACCTAGATGCTGGTTGATCTCCCCGAGGAATTGTCCCATCTCTTGAACGTAATATTGGTTTCTGTTGCTGGCAAATGGACACTCAGCAGTGGCAGTGGCCAAGTCAGCCTTGGTGAGTGGAAGTCCATGTTGCTGTGCCCATGCATAACCTCCATCCCTGCCGCCATGTGCACTTTGTTCATGTGCCCATTGGGCGATAACAGGGGTGGCAGAGGAAAGAGGAGGACCAGTCTCCACAGCGTGTGTCATCTTATCCACTTGATTATTAAAGTCCTCCTCTTCAGAGGTAATCCTTTGGTGAGCATTCACGTGAGATACAATTAACTTTACTTTCTTGGCCCATTCAGAGAAGTCTATCCACATACCTCCTTGTCACCAATTTTCCAATCATGGTCCTTCCAATTCCCTGACCATTCAGCCAAGCCATTAGCCACTGCCCATGAATCAGTATATAATCTCACATCTGGTCATTTTTCCTTATATGCAAACTGAACGGCCAGGTGCACTGCTCGAAGTTCTGCCCATTGGGAAGATATCCCTTCACCACTGTCCTTTACGGAGATCCCAGAAAAGGGCTGTAGTGCTGCTGCTGTCCACTTATGAGTGGCACCTGCATATCGTGCAGAGCCGACCGTAAACCAAGCATGACTTTTTTGGTCTTCACTTAAAGTATGGTAAGGAACTCCCCAGGAGGCCATAGGTGCAGACTGGGAGAACGGAGGCAATGTAACAGGAGTGGAGACTGTTGGCATTTGGGCCACTTCTTCTTGCAGCTTACTTGTTCCTTCAGGTCCTGCTTTGGCCCGATCTCGTATATACCACTTCCATTTAACAAGGGAGTGTTGCTGCGCACATCCAACTTTATGATTACGTGGGTCAGACAATAGCCACTTCATGATAGGTAATTCAGGCCTCATGGTGACTTGGTGGCCCATGGTGAGGCCTTCAGTCTCCAGCCAGGCCCAGTAACAGGCCAACAGCTGTTTTTCAAAGGGGGAGTAGTTGCTTGCAGAGGATGGCAAGACTTTACTCCAAAATCCCAATGGTCTATCTACGCTGTGATTCACCAATAGGGGTCTGCCAAAGACTGCACACTGCATCTTGATCTACAACTGACACCTCTAGCACCATTGGGTCAGCTGGATCATATGGTCCCAGTGGCAAAGCAGCTTGCACGGCAGCCTGCACTTGTTGAAGAGCCTTTTCTTGTTCTGGGCCCCACTCAAAAATGGAGGCTTTTCGTGTCACTTGATAAATAGGTCGAAGTAGAACACCCAAGTGAGGAATATGTTGCCTCCAAAATCCGAAGAGGCCCACTAGGCGTTGTGCCTCTTTTTTAGTCGTTGGGGGAGCTAAATGTAATAGCTTATCCTTCACTTTAGTAGGAATATCTCGACATGCCCCACACCACTGGACCCCTAGAAATTGTACTGATGTGGAGGGTACCTGAATCTTTGTTGGGTTAATTTCCCAACCCCTTGTACGCAGATATTGTACCAATGAATTTAGAGTCTTTGATACATCCTCCTGAGTGCGTCCAATCAGCATAATGTCATCAATATAATGGACCAGTGTGACATGCTGTGGAATAGACAGGTGGTCAAGGTCCCTTCGGACTAAATTATGGCACAGGGCAGAAGAGTTGATGTACTCCTGGGGGAGAGTTGTGAAAGTATATTGTTGCCCTTGCCAGGTGAAGGCAAACTGCTTCTGGTGGGCCTTTGAGACTGGTATGGAGAAGAAGGCATTAGCCAGATCAATAGCTGCATACCATGTACCAGGAGAAGTATTAATTTGCTCAAGCAATGTAATCACATCTGGGCCAGCAGCTGCAATTGGAGCTGACGATAATCCACTGTCATTCTCCAGGATCCATCTGTCTTCGTTACAGGCCAAATTGGTGAACTAAATGGGGGAGGTAGTAGGAATCACCACCCCTGCATCTTTCAAGTCTTTGATGGTGGCACTGATCTCTGCAATCCCTCCAGGCATGCGGTATTGCTCTTGGTTTACTCTTTTCCTAGGTAATGGCAATTCTAATGGTGTCCACTTGGCCTTTCCTACCATGATAGCCCTTATTCCACATTTTAGGGATCCGATATGGGGGTTCTGCCAGTTACTAAGTATGTCTATTCCAATGATGCATTCTGGAACTGGGGAAATAACCACAGGATGGGTCCCGGGGCCCACTGGACCCACAGTGAGGCGTACTTGAGCTAAAACTCCATTGATAGCTTGACCTCCATAAGCCCCCACTCTGATTGGTGGGCCTTTGAAACATTTTGGGTCTCCTGGAATTAGTGTCAGTTCTGAGCCGGTGTCTAGTAATCCCCGAAAAGTTTGATTATTTCCTTTCCCCCAATGAACAGTCACGCTTGTGAAAGGCCGCAGGTCCCTTTGGGGAAGGCTAGAAGGAAGACTAACAGTATAAACCTTCAGTGATGTAGCAGGATCCTCCTTACAAGGGACCCGGCCTCCCCTTCATTCAAGGGGTTGTGGGTCTGTAAACTGGCTCAGGTCTGGGAATTGATTGAGCGATCGTGACTGTCTATTCTGCTGTTCACCTGATCTACCATTCTTTTGCCTGTACAGATCACGTAAATATTTAGTAGGCTTCCCATCTATTTCATTCCTAGGGACACTGCGGCTAAGTAGCCAATGCCATAATTCCACACGAGACAGGTTGCTTTGATTGTTATTGAAAACTCGTTGTCTATTATAACCACGCCCACCCTGTCTCCGTGGATCCAGTGCTGACACCTGCCCTCTACCATCACGGGGACCAATCAGCCCCATTGTGGGCAAATGTCGGAGTTCGCTTCGGGCAGTGGCCACTGTTAATCCTGGTGCACATAGAATAGCAATTACAGGAGTCTTAAGAGATGCTGGGGCCCACTTCACAAACTTGTTCCTTATGGTTGTGGTAAAGGGCATGTCTTCAGGTCACCCCCTTTTTGGATCTATGGGAATATCTTGATAGATCCATTCTAACATACCAATTTCTCTAAGCTTTTGGATGCCTTCCTCTACAGTGTACCAAGGCAGGTCAGGGTCTTCAAGTTGGTCTAATCTAGGCCATCTGGCAGTCCATGCTTCATTGAACTAACCAAATAAAGACTTAGATCCTTTTTTAGCCTGTCTCGCAGAGACATTGAAAGAAGAGTCTGTGCTTAGGGGTCCCATATCCAGAAACTCAGACTGGTCTAATATTACATTTCGTGCACCAGTATCCCACACCCTGAGTAACCATTCCCAGGGGTATTCTCCAGGCTTTTGCTTGTACGTATTTGAGAACTCAAGCAGGTCTTTATGTGTGTAGCACACTTCTTCTTGGATAATCTTCTCAACCTCACCATTAGGAGGTTTCTGAAACTTCATTTTAGTGACAGGTCTAGTGGAAATAATGGGTGCTGAGGGTGTTTCCTGGGTGCTCTCAGCAATACCTTGCGAGGCATCTTCCTCAGGTAATGCTACTGATGCAGCCCCACCTGGCCTATCAACTTGAATCGTTTGGCTAATCTGCTCAGGTGTTTCTAAGGGCTCAATATCCTCTACTTCCGGATCATCAGCCCCTATGTTCCCATCCCATGTTTCAGGGTCCCAACTTTTCCCAATGAATGCCCTTACTTTGGTTTCAGACACTGCTCTAGATCTGCAATTCAGCTGCCGTTGTCATTCAGCCACTCGTATAATGAGACTCTGGACCTGGTTCTCAGCAATGTCAGCTCTTTTACTAGAGGAGAGAAGGCTCTCCTTTGTAGCACAGATGGAAGTTTTCAAATCTGTTAGTCTGCATGTGAGGCGTGCTTTTGAGGCTCTGAGATCATCCCTCTCCTTAATAACACTTTCCATCGTATGAAGGACCAGCCAACCAGCTTCGCTATACTTGTCATTTTCACAAAACTCCTGGAAAATATCAAATATACGATTGCCAAGAGCATCTCCTTTATCCAGCATGTCATCTACTTTAGGTGCTACTTTAATATTATCTTTGCTATTTCAGACCATGGATTAGTACGGGTAGTAGACGTATCCCCGTCAAGACTAAATAGGTTGGAAAACCAATTTAAGAAATCCATATTTGGTGCCAAAGGGACCAGGTATAAGGCATCATGCAAAAAAAAAAGAATATGTGTGCGTGTGTGTGTATATATATATATATATACCATAATGAATGAAGGGGGAAGTGCAGAGTGGAGACCCAAGGCCCAAGCGTCGGCCACTGGAGATCCCCTCAGAGAGGGGTTTAGGAGAGGAGATGGGTCAGTCAGGGTGCGAGGTAGTGCCGATGAAGAGCAAAGCTTTCCCCCAGATTCTGGATGCTTCCTCCCCCCAACTACCATGATCCGAATTCTACCTTAGAGGGCTGGATAGGGCAGAGGTTGTACATTGGTAATATGAGGGCTGGAGGCACAGGGAATCCAGGGTGGATGATATCTTCTGGACCAAGGGTGTGAGGGATGATGCTGGGAGAGTATAGGGTGAGTGGGTTGGAAGGGGGAACTGATTACAAGGATCCACATGTGACCTCCTCCCTGGGAGAGGGACGGCAGAAAATGTGGGAAGGGAGACTTGGGATAGAGCAAGATATGACAAAATAACGATGTATAAATTACAAAGGGCACATGAGGGAGGGGGGAAAGGGGAGGGAGGAGGGGAAAAAAAGGACCTGATGCAAAGGGCCTAAGTGGAGAGCAAATGCTTTGAGAATGATTGGGGCGGGGAATGTATGCATGTGCTTTATACAATTGATGTATGTATATGTATGGATTGTGATAAGAGTTGTATGAGTCCCTAATAAAATGTAAAAAAAGAAAAGGAAAAAAAAGAAAGAAAAGAAAATGATTAGGGCAAAGAATGTACAGATGTGCTTTACACAATTGATGTATGTATATGTATGGACTGTGGTAAGAGTTGTATGAGCCCCTAATAAAACGTTTAAAAGAAAAAAGAGAAATCCATATTTGTCAAACTGGCTGCAGCGCCAGGCCAGGCGCAGGGGCGGCGGAGGCAGTGACGAGGGCGGCGTGAGAGCGAGGCTCTGTCCCTGCGCAGGCCCAGGCCAGCGGCGGCTAGGAGGGCGAGGCATGCTGACCTGCAGGCCGCGAGCGGCGGCAGCGGCGGCAAGGGGCGCAGGGGTTCCTGGGAGGCGCAGCGTCAGGCCCCGGCGCGCGCCCGCCGCCCCTTCCCCGCGCCGCGGCCGCCCGGGCAACTTGTGGCCAAAGTTTGGCCCCAGCCTCCGGAGTGCGCGGGGGGGCCCGCGAAGTTGGCTGTGGCCCCCGCCGCGGCTCGGGCCGGCCCATGGCCCGCGCGCCCCCGCCGGAGCCCCTGGGCGGCCGGGCTCCTGCCCCCGGGGCCCCCGGGCCTCAACGCCAGTGCGCCTCCCCCGGCCCCGGGCCCGCGCACGCGTGGGAAAGTTGGCCTGGAACCGGCCCGACCAGTTCCGCCGGCGCGCACACCGGCCGCAGAAGTTGGTGCTGCAAAACTTTTTTGGGGGGTTCCGCGGGAGCCCCCGTGCGTCGGGACCGGATGCGCGCCGGCTAGCGACCCCTGCGCCGAGAGAGGTACCCCCAGAGCGACGCGCAGCGGGGGCGCCCCGGACCCGCGGCCCGGGGGCTATGGCCATGGTGGCCGGAGGCTGGGGCGGCCCCGGCGGCGGTGGAGACGCGAATGGCGTGGACAAGGTGGGTGGCTACCCGCCCGCCACCGAGGACTCGGCCTCGCCCCCGGGCGCCGCCAGCGACGCCGAGCAGGGCGACGAGGAGCGGCAGGGGCTGCAGGTGGACTGTGTGGTGTGCGGGGACAAGGCGAGCGCAAGCACTAGGGCGTCCTCACCTGCCAGGGCTGCAAGAGCTTCTTCAAGCGGAGCATACTCCTCAACCTCAGCTACACCTGCAGGTCCAACCGTGACTGCCAGATTGACCAGCACCACCGGAACCAGTGTCAGTACTGTTGCCTCAAGAAGTGTTCCGGTCGGCATGCGCAAAGAGGCCGTGCAGCGGGGCCGCAGCCCCCACTCGCCGCCAGGTCCTGGCGCCGCGTCTCCGGCAGCCCCCCCGGGCTTGGCGCTGGCGGAGGCGGTGGGCGGAGACCTCTTCCCTGGCCAGCCAGTGTGGGAGCTGATCGCACAGCTGCTGCGCGCCAAGCCCTACCTGGCGGTGGCCGGCCACTTTGGCACGGGCGCGGCGAGCGCCTTCGGCCCGGGCGGCGCGGGCGCGGTGCTGGGCATCGATAACGTGTGTGGAGCTGGCGGCGCGGCTGCTCTTCAGCACCATGGAGTGGGCGCGCCACGCGCCCTTCTTCCCCGAGCTGCCCGTGGCCGACCAGGTGGCCCTGCTGCGGCTCAGCTGGAGCGAGCTGTTCCTGCTGAACGCGGCGGAGGCCGCCCTGACCCTGCACACTGCGCCTCTGCTGGCCGCAGCCGGGCTGCACACCGCTCCCATGGCCGCCGAGCGGGCGGTGGCCTTCATGGACCAGGTGCGCGCCTTCCAGGAGCAAGTGGACAAGCTGGGCCGCCTGCAGGTGGACTCGGCGGAGTATGGCTGCCTCAAGGCCATCGCGCTCTTTACTCTTGATGCCTGTGGCCTCTCAGACCCAGCACACGTGGAGAGGCTGCAGGAGAAGGCGCAGGTGGCCCTGACCGAGTACATGCTGACCCAGTACCCAGCCCAGCCCCAGTGCTTCGGCCGCCTGCTGCTGCGTCTGCCTGCCCTGCGCGCCGTCCCAGCCTCACTCATCTCTCAGCTGTTCTTCATGCGCCTGGTGGGCAAGACACCCGTTGAGACGCTGATCCGAGACATGCTGCTCTCGGGGAGTACTTTCAACTGGCCTTAGGGCTCCGGCCAGTGACCGACCTCCAGCGACACAGATGCTCGGGGTCCCCAGGCCAAGGATAGGGACAGCCTCCCCAAGTGGCTAACCAGAACCATGACTAGGGCGAAAGATCATTATGTAATATGCAGTAGCCCTTAGTGACCCTGGTTACAATTTGACTCGGAGGCTACTGGACTTCAGAGCCTTACAAGCCTGGAAGGTTTATTTCAGGCACAGCAAGCACATGCCTCGGCGGTGCTGACTTGCGTTCTGCACCTGGATAGGCACCTGAAGTCATTTGGAGAGGATGTCTATGTAAGTTGGTTTTACATAAATTTCTGTGCTGGATTCCTTGTGCTTGTGGATTTTCTTGTCCTTCTTGGTTTGCTGTTATTTTACTACTGAGTTGGCTTTTGTGGTTTTCTTCATTTTGATGAGGTTTCTTTCCTATTTCTTACGACATTCCCTTGATAGTTATTTTCTTATCTAGTGTAAGATGGTCATGTTTCTCTTGTGTACTGCTTGCCTTCCTCTCCATACAGTTTCTTTGCATGTACTTTTCTCCCCCTATTTGCTTCGTGTTTGTCTCCATTGCAGATTGATATTTGTAGCTCTCTCTTTTCAGTCTTGTGTCATATTTGCAGAACTGCTTCACCTTGGTTACTGTCTGGTGGGGACTGCCTTGCTCATTGATCTCAGGTTTATGTTTGCTCTTCCTTGTGATTCTCCATCCATAGAATAGCCTTCGTATTTTTTTATAACTCATTCCGCTGCTTTGGATTTCTGGAATTCTCCTTGACTGAAAATGCCCTTATTTCTTCTTCATATTTTGCTGGATTTAAGATCCTTGCTTGGCAGTTATTTCTTTTAAAGTTTCATATATGTTGTCACGTTGCCTTATGCCTGCAGAGGTTTGTTGAAGGAAAACAAACAAACAGAAAACCACACTCAGCTTAATTGTTTGCTTTCCCTTTGCAGACCCCCTGCTGGGGCTGCTTCCATAAATGTGCTCCTTACAGTTCTGCTCACAGGCGTGCCCTCATGGCTCTCAGATTTTGCGTCCATGGCTTTATTCTGAGAAGTCCACTCTCCCATGCCATTTTCCCTGAGCCTTTGGATCCCTCTCCTAGGGAATGCTACTGTAGGTCTGATACGTCTGCTTGACTTACTGTAGATGGCCAACCAATGAATGACTACATCAACCCCGCAAGCTCCAATACTGGACAGAGAATCTGTGCTGAGTGGGCCATATCAATAAACTGAGACTTATCAGAGTTTATGTTCCTTGCACAATAATCGCACAACCTTTATAACGATCCTGACACATAGTCTGCAGGTTTCTGTCTGCACAAGTTAAGGAATTCTAGAATATTTTTGGGGGGTAGAGCATAGCTGTTCCTGGCCCAACACCTGGGCTTCACTTTGGGAACTTGCTATGAGTTAAGTCTAGGTAGAGGTCTGGAGGCCATAAACCGTGGGAGGTGTTTCCTGGGCCCATGCAGCGGTGTCTTGCTCCAGATACAGCCTAAGCACCATTATCGGCACACATCCCAAACTCAGTCATTTGGACGCATGGGGACCCTACAGGACAGAGTAGACCTGCTCCTGTGGGTTCTGAGAATGTAATTCTTCATGAGAGAAGAAAACCTGGTCTTTTCTTAGGGGAGCTGCCCTTGGTTTGACCTTTCTGCTCTTGTGTTTTGTAGCACAGAGGATGATCACTGTGCCATCAGGGCCAGGGATGAAAACACCTTCTTGGTTCGTAGTGATAGATTTCTCAAAACTTACCGAGAGATGTGGGGTATGTACAGTAGCTTTAGGGCTTGCATCAGACATCAGAACCAATTTAGACAACTCATCTTTTCTCATTCTGTTTCTTTAGAACCTCTCCTGGTCCCGTCAAGTCAACTCTGATGCAGAACAACCCTCTACAACAGGGTAAGCTTCCCCTCTGTGTTCCAGAGACGGTAATTCATTATTGCATTAAAATGTTTCTTCCTTTTGCTGTGGTGTAACACGTGGTTTTGAACTGTTGACCTTGACCTTAGCAGCCAATGCATAAGCACTATGCCACCAGGGTTCTCTAGAGAAGCAAGACCAAGGATACTTGTATGATACATGTATGGACAAATAGTGATTTATATCCACAATTGCCTAAACAGCTATAGAAGCAGGTAAGTCCAGTTTGGTTCAAGTTCATCGGTCATATATAAGCGGGAGACTTCTCCTGTCTCATAGAGCTACGGGAACTGATGGACATGAAAGAGGAAGATGCAGGAAGAGGGTCTCGGGTGGGGAAGGCAGCGCTGCATGAATCTGAGGTGGGATGAATCAATACAAGTTGACATTCCACTGATGGTTAGTGTGATCAGTAGGTGACCTAACAGGAAATTGACAAACCAGATGTAGAATCCAGAAGTGGACAAAGGGAAATGGGCAAGACAAAGCACGCTTCTGCACAGGATTCCTCTTATAATAGAGACGACAACCCAGAAGAGGGCTCATGGGACTTACACCTGATTGATAAGTTGGACTCTAACTCTATTTTCACACAAACAGGTCCAGCTGACAGAAATTCTAATGATCACAGATGAGAAAGAGAACGTTCAAATGTGGTGCACAAAAGGAAAATTAGGACCGCCTCATTCCTCATAAGACACGATGCTTTCTCATTGTCTTTTCCGATAAGAGCAGAACTTTGTGTATCAGCAATTGACGCCGTCTGGCACTTCTGAGTGATGTAACTCTCTCTCTATATGTATCTGATGAATCCACAACTGATGAAAGCGTAGATAGTTGATGGTCCTATGACATTCACATTCAACATCAGAAACCAGCAAGGCACTGTGATCTTGTAACTTGGTTTAGTAGGGAAGCACAAAGAGCTTATGTTTGGGTATAAGATCCCATTTGGAATCTTTACTAGCAAGTTAATTGGATTGACCTTATTACTCTGTGTGTAGATCTATTCACACAAACACTGCGAAAGCACCTTCTTTTGTTGACCCTCCGATTCTTCTTTCATTCGTTAAGCACAACTTAACTGCTCAAATGTTCCTGAAATTAGAATTTTATTGAAGAGTAGTATTTTTCGTTTTTCTCTCAGCTCTGCCAATAGTGGTGGGTGGGTCAACAAGAAGAAAGTCCATTCGTGCTACAACTCCAGAAATATCTGGTGATTAGAGCTAACTGCATACCTCTGAAATCAGAGGTAAATACTGGTTCTGAAACTTGAGGACATAAACAAGGCTCCTTCTACCAGGAAAGAAAAGAACACACTGCCATCCCGGAAGAGATTGTGGAAATTGTAACGTTGTAGCAGAAGCTTACAATAATAAAATGAAACATGATAGTAAAACAAACTCCACTGGAAGGAAAAAAGCCAAAAGAAGATGAAAATTGATGAGATAAACCAAAATTATTAGAGGAACAATCTACTACGTCCATTTTATTTATTATTTTTAGTAGGTTCATTTTCCTTCATTTCCTTGAATGAGAGTTTTAGACAGGAAAGTCACAGGCAATATAGTTCAATGCAAAGCAGAAGAATTGTAAGCAAAAACTTTAAATTAGTAGAGATGACCAACAATTCAGTTGTAGTAAGAAGCTATTACCATCCATCCCTAGGAGGTAATGACAATGCTATGTGGTGATGTTACTTAAGCCCAGGGGCTGGAAGCCCATATCCAGTGTTGAAATCATGGGGTCAGAACTGGAAGCATAGCGCTGTTTACCACTAGCAGTCTACACAAACAAACAAACAAACAAACAAACCAAAACATCCACAATGAAACTTGTTGAATTGAACTAGAACTCTAAGAGACTATATGAGAAAGACCAACAGTAAAAAAAAACTTGATCAGAACAAACTGTGGGTAGCACCGTGAAGAACGGGAATTCCAGAACACTTCCCTGTGCTCGTGCACAACCTGTGCCTGGTTCAAGAGGAAGTCAGGAGAGAGAACAAGGGCACACTGTGTGCTTTAACATCATCAAAGGTTTGTGTCAGGCCTGCATCCTCTAACCCTACTTACTCAGTCTGTATGCTGAGCAAGCACTCAGAGAGGCTAGATTACCTGAATAAGCCTGCACATCAGGACTGGAGGAATCTTTATTAATACCCTGTGCTATGCAGGTGACAACCTTGTTTGGCGAAAGTGAGGGGGATTCAAACATTTGCTGATAAAGTTCAAGGGCAGAAGCCTTCAGCATGGGTTACAACTCAATGAAAGGAAAACGTAAATCTTCATAACTGGACCAATATGTAGCAGGGGATAAATGGAATAAAATGTGAAGTTGGTAAGGATTTCATCTTGCTTGGATCCATAATCAATACTCATGGAAGCAGCCGTCAAGTGACCAAGCTACACTTTGTTTTGGGTCAATCTCTACAACCCCTGTTTAAAGCATTGAGAAGCAAGGATTATACTCTGAGGACTAAGGTGGGCTTGACCTAAACCAAGGTCTTCCCAATGGTCTACTCTGCATGTGAAAATTGCACATTGAAAAAGGAAGACCAAAGAAAATCCAACGCACTTGAACCGCGGTGTTGGAGAAGATTATTGAAAGTATATGGACTGCCAGAAGAACGAACAGACCAATCCTGGAAGAAGGACGGCCAGAATGCTCCTTAGAGGCAAGGATGGTGAGTCTTTGTCAAACCGAGGAAGGCCGTAGACGAGATTGCGAGATTGATTGACAGTGACTGTGTCACTGCGAACTCCACCCTACGAACAAGTGGGAGGATGGCACAGGAAGGACCAGGTGGTGTGTTTCCTTCTGGGGAGCTGGGAGTAGGAATGACTTGATGGCCCCTGACAGCAACATCAACTACAGAACAATCTCTCAAACAAGATATTGAAGAAAAGTATAGGTTCATTTATGTAACCTTCAAAATCGGACCAAAATTCAACATCAGAGAGGCATCCATCTACACTCAGTGATTATTAGAAATGGCAGGATAGTGCCTCACTCCAGTGGAGAGAGATGAGGTGAGTGGTTTCAGGAATATTTAAATAAGAACAAATTTTCAAAACAGTTCTTGTATATTTTGTTTCCCCTAAACAAATAACACAAGACAATATTAATTTTATACCAATATGAAAAAATTAAAATACAAGCTCACAGCCTACATATGTAGAGAAATAATTGAAAACATTGACCAGCTTTAGAACAGGGGACTGGAAGTATGTGTGATTAAGAAGGAAAATGCTGATCTTTCTTTGAAGTTTTCTGTTGTCTATGACTTTATTAAATCTCTTCAAATTTCTTTGGAAAAAATGAACAAGTCCAAATAGTTTATAAATAATTCTTCACTGTAGATCTTGAGTCACTGCTACAGTTCAAAGTGCATGTCCAATTCTCATTTTTCTAAATCGACTAACTTTGTATTTAATTTTTAATGTGTTTCCATTTTAAGATTATTTCTTTATCTTTTAATTTTAGTATTTTAACATTGTATTAACATATAACTCATACATCACACACATTAGTGATTCAAACATCAAGAATTGTGCGATCTTTGCCACAATCCACGTTGGAGTATTTTCAACATTCTTGCATCCATCAGTACTAGCATCCCCTGTCCCCCTGTGTCTTCTAGTGTAGTCAGAGAAACCGATTGAGCTATATGTTTACCTATCCAGAATTTCTGATAAAAATCATACAAAATGGGAAAATATAGCAACCATAAAATAGAACCGAACAGTCTCCTTGCAAAAGTAATTAAAAACTAGGACAGGTTAAAAATGGGTCAAAAGCAAGGATCAACCTTGAAGCCCCTCCCAGGGAGACAAAGAACAGAAAAGTGGGTGAGGGGCGATGGAGGACGATATAAGATTTGGACAAAATGATCTGTAATTTATCAAGGGCTCATGAAGGAGATTCCCAGGGGAAGTGGGGGGAAGAAATGGGGAGCGGATATCAGGGGCTCAAGTGGGAAGAGACTTGAAAATGATGATGGCATTTTTAGGTGCAAATGTGCCTGACACACTGGAGAAATGTATGGATTGTGATAAGAGATTTAAGAGCCCCAATAAAAGTATTAAAAAATGGATCAAGGGGGGAAAATGTTAATATCTAAAATAATTAAAAGCAATCTGCAGCAGGGGTCAGAAAACTCTAACTTATAAGTTCTATGCAGCTCCTTCAGCAAGGATATGTGACTATGATGTAAAATTGAAAATGAAGATAACACCATGATACTTTCATTTATAGTATTACTTAAAATTTTCCTTATTTATAAATATATTTTATAGCTCTTGAATAATTTTTAAATTATTGTTATGTACCACGATGGCTAATGAATATAAAAAAATTTGTTGACCCCTTATCTCAGTGATTCACTTTCCAATTCACCCTGTCTGTGGACCAGATTGTTTACACGGGTATTCAATCAACTGAGGGAATTAACTAGAGGCTCAACGCACAGAAGGTCTACGCAAACGGAGGGGGCTTTCACTGTCATCCTTAGCCTTCTGCTAACCAGGTTTTCAGAATTTAAACTCTAATATAATTCCCTCCTCTAATCTTAGAGTCTACTATTCCAAATCCTTGGATCACACGACTACTTTGGCACTTCACCTAGATGGTTGCTTGTTAAGACAAGTTGTTAAGACACTACATGCTAGATGCTATTGTTGCTGATCACAGGGCACTATCTGATTTCTCCCCCCACACTTTTCTCTAGCACCCAGCTCTTCAGTGATCACTTCATGAGTTTAAGTATGGAGCCACAGTGTAATAACAGTTCTTCGATAAGGGTTTATGGTTAATGCCATATGGAGTAACGGAGACTGAGTGTTTACAGGAGCTGAGACCACCAAACCTTTCTCCTTTTGAAAGGTCTATGGACATAAATTGACACACGTTTTCTTAACTGCCATCCTGGCCACAACTGACTGAGCCCAGGCTTGGCATAATCTGACGTACAGGTTGCTCTTGTCAATTTCTGTGGAGGTGATTCCAACTCATGGCAACTCACATGTGGAGCATAACTGGTCTGGGGTTTTCAAAAGTCTGTTCTTTCAAGACCAAGTCACCAGGTCTGTCTTTGGAGGCTCTCTCCCCAACCTTGTGGCTACGAGGTAGATCATTTGTGCCACTCAGCCACCAAATCTGTAAGTTGGCCAGAAACCCTTCATCAATTCCTTGTGATAGAGAACTGGTTGACTTCAGGCAGCAATGCTGAAGCACAATAATGCGTGAGAGAGGGATGGCTCTGAACCAGCAAAAGCCAAGGTAAAGAAGAGACTGCAGGTGTAGCCCACCAAAGGCTGAGCCCTCTTCCCCACTTGAAACATATTTCCTTTATTATATGTAAATTTGCCTCCCAAAAGTGTTTTTTCTTAAAATCAGCACACTGTTGGGTGCTGATCAGTTCAAACATTTTCTCTAACAGAACAAACAAATGATACACAATTGGTGGCAAGTTGGGTTGCAGTTGCAATGGGGCCCCCAGAGTCCTGAAGGTTAGAGGAACCAAAGAGCTGCAATGCAAATTCTCATGACTGAAAACCAACATCACCGCCATTGAGGTGATTCACCTGCTGGCAATCCGACAGGACAAGGTAGAATGGCCCCTGGGTTCCTGAAGCTGACTCTTCACAGCAGGCCGTAGCCTTCTCCTTCTCCCAGCTAACAGGATGATTGTCACAGGACCAAAGGGGTTTTGTAAAACAAGAATACGAATGAAACGAGAACAAGGCTGGACATACAATATTATTAATAAATCAAGAGATTTTCATATGAAAGTGCAGCACAGAGCTGGAACCAGAGGCCAGAGAGGCACGTGGCTGTTGACAGTAGCATCTGAATGCTTAATAAATTCTAATTACTTAGAGAAATAGACATTAATATTTCTCAGATGAAACGTTAAAATAGCCAAGTCCCTCACGAGGCTCTTGCTTCACTTTCATATAACACACCCCTTGTCCATGATTTTATGAGCTTTTTCTCTCCACCTTCACATCCAAGTTTAACCACACACACAAAAAAAATGCCTGCAACTTTAGTGTACTTGACTGGTTTTAGAAGCAAATAACGAAAACAACTTTGACCATGTAATAATCTTTTCAGGTTAACTTTTCTCAATGCTTTTGAATTTAAATGAATTTTCAGCTCGTTATTTTTATTATGTGAGGCTTTATAGAAATGAGCTAATAGGAATGCACAGTAACCAAGAAGGGCTCTTATTTAAGATAAACTCATGACACAGTGGCCTATGCATTGGGCTGATAACCACAGCTTAGAGGTTCAACCTCACCAGCCAATCCACGGCAGAAAGATGAGGCTCTCTTCCTGTAAAGATACAGTCTCAGAAACCTTAAGGAGCAGCACTACTCTGTCCTCAAGGGTTAGTATGGTCAGGAATGAACTTGATGGCAGTGAGTTGTGGGGCAACTAAGAGCCAAAGGGCCTTTATCTTCCTGAATGCAAAAGCAGGGGAGAGAGAGAGGCAATTCAGTGGGTCAGAAAGCCTCCTGCTTAGGCGCTTTGAAGTCTGTGGCTTGAATACAATCTTCTCCACTAACTATCTCTACAAAGGCTCACCAATTTCTGGGTTAAAAGAGTAACGGAGGCAGCCTCCAAACCTAAAATTATCTGACTCCAGGGTCCATGTTTCTTTCTTTCTTTTAATATTTTTCAAAATAAATTAAGTGGAGATTTACATTTCAGATCATCCAATTGGTACATAACAACTTAAACTACTTACCAAAACACTCAGTAGCTTGCCCTGCTGTCCTCATTTGATTTCTCCCCTCCCTCTTATGGAATGCTATCTTCCACTTCACCCAAGGGAACTCTTTTCTACCCCATGTTGTTTCTTTACTCCTTGATTTAAAAAAATACTTTTATTGGGGGCTCTTGCATCTCATCACAATCCACGATTCATCCAGTGGGTCAAGCACATTTGCACATATACCGCCATCACCATTTTCAAAGCAATCTCTTCCCACGTGTGCCCTTGATATCAGGTCCCAATTTCTTCCTCCTCCTTCCTTCCCTCACAAATCATTGATAAGAGATATAGATTATTATTTTCATATCTTATATCATCTGCTGTCAGTCACCACCCACTTTTCTGTGGTGCGTCCCACATGGAGGGGATTATAGGTTGATCCTTGTGATCAATTCCCCTCTTCTCCCCGCCACCCTCCCCTAGTCCTCCTAGTATCTCTACTCTCATTATTGGCCCTGAGGGGTTATCTATCCTACATTCTCTGTGTTGTGAGTTCTTATCTGTAGCCGTGTGCATGCTCTGGTCTAATCCGATTTTTGAGGAAGAATTCAGGTCATGATAGTGGGGGGAAGGAAGAACAAAGAATGAGAGAGAAATCCTGTGTTTCATCAGTGCCATACTGCACCCATACTGCCTCATCTTTTCCCTGTGACCCCTCTGTGAGAGTGTGTCCAATTGTCTACCTCCGGCCATTCACATTGGGTAGGATTTTGTTCTGGGGCTTAGCTGCCTGATACTTGATCCCATCAATAATTCATGATCATACAGGCTGGTGTGCTTCTTCCATGTGAGCTTCGTTGCTTCTTAGCTAGATGGCCATTATTTACCTTCAAGCCTTTAAGACCCCAGACACTATATCTTTTGATAGCCAGTCACCGTGTTTCATTTTTCCTTCTCATCTGCTTAGTAACCATCAAAGTCGATTCCTTGGGTATGAACGCCTTTGTCTTTTGTAACAGCCAGGGTCCATGTTTTAACCACCCTGCTCATTGCCTCTCATAAACGGACACGTGTCTGAGGAAGGACAAACAAAAAAATTCGTTGTGGCATTTGCTCTGAGAAGGAAAGTGGGTGTCCGAAGGCAAACCACCTACCCGGCCCACTGTGCTTTTACTACTCAATACTGAGAACCTAAGTGAAAAGGAGATCAAGAATGTGATCAATGTAAACCCGACCAAGGAGAACACCTCCAAGATATATTGTTACTGTGGAGCAAAAACAGACAAACACGAGGTGAACAATAGTGTGCAGAGCACGTTCCTGTTTGGTTTGTTATTATTATTTTAAAGAAAGGATTCTAAGACAATGTTATCTCTTGGAGGGAACAGGGTACCTGACATGTTAGAAGTTGCTTTCCAGGATATGCTCCTGTATTGCCTGGAATTGTTCCTTTAAATTTTTAGTTTTCAAATTATATGATGGATCTTCCTAATAATAAAACAATTTTAAAGAACAAATAAGTCCCGAATTCTTCTCCTTTGTAGCCCTGATCAACGACCCCTCATCTCTCGGAGACTCAGTGTCTTCACCTGTGAAACGGGAGCAACACTGCTTCTTGTAAGATCGCTGTGAGAATAAGCGAGACCCCATGTACGAAGCGTCGGCCCCACGAAGAGGTTCCCTATGTCACTGAAATCTCATTCAACTTCATTAAAACAGCAAACAATTTCAGAAAGAACCAGGAAGACACTAAGTTACCATGGTCTCATGACAAGACTATTACCAATGTTTCCCAGTGACTAGGAAGCCAGGATGCCCCAGCCCCGAGTCCCATCTTGTGGAACAGCACTGACCTAGGAGGCAGAGGGTCCCATGTGGCCAAGACTTGCTGCTTTGGATCAGGATGCTCAGTCCCAGCAGTTAGCTGCAGCTGCAATGACAACAGAAACCAGCTCCTTGAGCGCCAACACAGCCCTGCAAGATGAGTAGTGTCCTGTGATGCACAATGGTGGTGCCGGGAAGAGGAATGCCTTCTGAAGGGGTAGGAACTAGTCCTGGTCTGGTTTTGGTGTCTGAACCATAAATAATCTGGTAATTGCTCCTTCTCTTCTATTTTCTGGTAGAGATTGAACTTAGTCTCAGAGCTGGTCTGACACTAAGTCTATGAACTGCTGATTAGAAAACAGACTGTCCATAGGACCCAGGAATCCCATTGCTAGATATATATTCCAGATTGAAATAAATCAACCCTAGAGGAACATTATTAGATGATACGTTATAAAAAGGAAAGCTTTTCACACTCAAAGAATCACTTTCAAGTGTTGCTAGGGTTAAAAGTGGTGGGAATGCAAATTACAAACGAGAGGTTATGCTTATATAAACTTGGGTGAAGGAGAAGACAAGATACAATTAAGAGTGAAGTCAGCCAAAGTGATGGAGTCAAGAGAAAACACTGGCAGGAGTGCAACAGTTAACAGTAATAGAGGGACATTGTTATATACATCATTCAACTATAGTGATTTCCCAGTAAATGCATGGATCAACACACATGGGGAAACCAGTGTGGAGGGAGAGTAGGATTGTACATACGTGCTTACATATATTTGACAGATACTTCTACATGTATACATACCTTTACTGAAAATGTATCCATGGGGGAAACCAAGAGCAACAGGCATAGCAAACTTGACAATGTTCTACATCCTACTTTGGTGAAGAGTGACTGGGGTCTTCATAGCTGGAGAGCAGCAACTGAAGTGTCATGATCGGTTTCTCCTCATCTCCAGGTAAGGATACTAAAGAAAACTGAAGATGTAGAGAAACAATTACCCCAATGGAGTAAAGGCCCAGAACATCAGCTTTCTCATCTCTGAATCCAGAAGAATTAGATGATGTCCTGCCAGCACAACAAACTGCCTGGAAGGAATTACAGACAAGGTCCTCGATAGACCGAGATACAAATGTGAAATAAAACTAACGATCACAAACAAACACAGGAAACAGGCTTACTTCTTGGATAAAGAGTACTGAAGCCCCAGGACTATGGAGATTATGCTCCTTAGAAATCCTTGAGGTCTACAGCGGATTTTCCTCGTGTGCCTCCATTTTTAACGAAATAAAACAAAACAAACTTGCTGCCATCAAGTCAATTCTCACTCATAGTGACCCAGTAGGGCAGGGTAGAACTGCTCTGTGAATTTCCAAGTGTAACTCTTTATAGGAGTAGAAAGCCCTTCTTTACCCCTAGTGGTCCCAAACTGCTGGCCTTGTAGATGGCAACCCAAGGCATAACCATGGCCGTTCGCAATCCTTGATATCTGGAACAGGCTCGATTTTTAGCCAAATAAAAATAGGTCTCAATGGGGTCACAATAATTTCAGAGAAGTAGGGCTTCTATTGGCTAATCAAGACGTGAGGTCAAAATGTCCGCATTTACACAGAGACAAAGTTCAGAAGGGCTAGGAAAGCGGAGGAATGTAAATTCAAACGAGAGATGAATTGGCAAAAGTGAATTTACAGTGTGGTGATTACAATCAATGACAGGACACAGAATGCATATCAACTGTAAAGTGGGACACTAATTTGCCCTGTAAACCTTCACTCAGTCATAATAAAATCACACACACATGTTCCTGCACACACACACAAACACACACACCACAATCAGATAGTCAATGGTGTCCTGGGTCAACAGAGCATAGGGAGGTCAGGTCAATTCTGAGCAGGACTGTGCCTTATCACCTGACTTGAAGGACTTTTCACATCTCATCTTTTGGACGATCACGAAGAGTGTCCAAGATCCCTGAAGACAAGTTGGTGCATAAGCACACAATGGTGCATAAGCACATAGGAAATGTGGTGAAGGAAGCTGATGATGCCTGGCTATCAAAAGATATAGCATCTGGGGTCTTAAAGGCTGGTAATTAAACAAGCAGTCATCTAGCATGGAAGAGACAAAGCCCCCATGGAAGAAACACACCAGCCTGTGTGACCATGAGATGTCGAAGAAGGAGGTAACAAAAGTTCAGAAACACACGTCCAACTTGATGTGAAGCGGCATGGATGCCCTAGAGATGCAAAACTCACCTGTCCAGTAGTAATCCCACAGTACCACTCAGAAGGAGACACTCAAAGGGGAAAGGATGATTAAGTCAGGAGAAGGTATGGTACTCATGAACCACATGCTTATCCACCGGTTCGTTAATATTTCCTTCCCTTAGAGGACAGGCTGTGATTTGTTTTACCTCGTTAATCATGTTAGATTAGTGTATGTTCATTTGTGCATTTAAGATCCTTCGGTACATGAAGCTCAGGATAGGTGACGCTGCAGAAACTGTTACCTGAGTAATGGTTTTCTAAGGGTAAAGGAGGGGGCGGGCATGAAGGAGAGGAGTTTGGAGCAGATAGCATTGATGATTGTATGACCCCACTGGATGGGATTGAACAACAGAATTGTATATAAGTAGACATTGGATTTTAGAAGATATTTCAATAGAACTATTATTTTTTTTTTTAAGCAGCATATTGTCCAAATGGATTTGCCTCCACTGTGGTCCTCATCAGAGTTTCTCAAAAGCAACGACAACAACAACAAAATACACAATAAAGAGAACTTAGTCTGGAGATCTAAAGCTGTGGTTCCCAGATTGGGACAAACGGCCCCGAGTAGATGTTGTAACTGTTTAGGGAACCTCAAAAGCAGATGGCTATGTTTTGTCTCGGATTGTGGCCTCTAGTAGAAATGTTTATAATGGCCAGGGGAGGCTGGGACACATTTAGTATTTTTCTGAAAATTTGGCAGTAGGCCAAATTCCTTTGGGAACCTCTGACCTAAATGCAGGAAAGCATCACAGCAATGTACAGCAATCACAGTATGGCAAGCTGACAGACAAATGGTGGCTTGGAGTTCTAGTCTCCCCAATCGTGAGAAAGTAAATTTGTTTATGAAAGCGATCAACCACTGTGGTATTTGTGTTATAGTAGAAGTAGATAAGATATTTACTGTCTTAAGAATCAAGTGGAGTTCTTATTAATACATACGTTTCCAACCCTGGTTTTCACCTTTTTGAAGAACAGGATCTTGGAAAACAGTCTATCTAAATTCACTAGCAATCAAATTATGTCACAAAATGTCATGGTGAAGTCTCATTGATAGTTAGGATCCAAGGACAATGAAAGCTATAATCTCACTGCCATCGAGTGGATTCCCACTCCCAGCAGCCCTGCGACAAGACAGCACTGCCCCTGTGTGTTTCCAAGACCGTAAATCTCTGTGGGAGTCGAAACCCTCGTCTTTCTCCCTCTGAGTGGATGATGGTTTCAAAGTGCTGACCTTGTGGTTAGCAGCCCAGTGCATAACTACAACGCCACTAGGGTGCCTGATGGGGCAATAAAGGTTAGGTATAGAGGCTAGGAGGGAAAGCAACCACAAGATGGTTCATTATTACTGCAAGATGGTCCATTATTAAGCTGACCACAGTTTCACAAGAAAACTTGTCTGCTTGTCCAATTCCACAAGAGTATTCCACAGAAAAGTTTTGCCAAATGAACCATTATTTTTTTGAATGGTTATCTAAGTGGTGAAAGGTAAGGAGATTATTTACTGTCTTCTTCTTATATCTCCTCTTTTGCTGGTGAACGTTTTCTTACGAGGGATTAGCTCTGTCATGACCTGAGATTCTTGTCTATCCCTATTGAGGGGGAAGCCCAGTTCTCACAGACTCATTAAATCAGGGTGGTAGCAGAAGAGCAATTCCCCCAATGCAGGCAGAAGATATTTGAAGATTTTGAATTTGAAAAGCAAGGGCAAAAGCGGACATTCAATATATTTAAGAACCAATAGCAAGTCCTAATTAAAATGAGACACTAATGTAGAAAAAACCTCCAGTCCATTACAAAAGACCTGACATACCAAATTTATAGAAACGGAGAAACCTTTAAGAGTGTCACTCAAAGACACCCTTCATTGTGGAACTAAAGCCGCCCCATGGTTGGTAGTTCAAAGTCACCAGCAGCTTGGGAGAAAGCTGGAGCTTTCTACTCCTGTAAACAGTTGCAGCATTAAATCCACAGGGGTCGCTACGAGTCAGCATTGACTTGATAGCACTGAGTGACAAAGCCACTCCCAGAGGTCACCCTTCAGCCGAGCAGTGGATTGGCCTGTAGAATATACAAAACCCAGGAGGCAGGTAATATTGGTAACATGTTTCTTCAACAATACCCGGTACCCTCTAAACAACATATAAGGAAGTTTAAACAATTCCTTTTTAATCATTAAAAATCTGATACTGCTATTGGCGTCATTCATAAAATGCCAATTAGTTCTGAGTACATCTCGAGCATGTTATTGTTGCCAATCCCTCCAGCCTCTTGTTTAGAAACATGGCATTTTATATGTATCCTAGAGGTTAGCTGAATGAAGTCCAGAAAGCAGAATTCCGGGAGGAAACTGTTGTCATGAATCCAAACCATTTCAAATTCCCAAAAGCAGCCAGGAAGAAAGATTCAGATTGCTGATGATCCAGCCTAATAGACAACATCATGACAACACAAGAAAGATTGAAGTTATCCACAGTTTCATTTTACTTACATCTAGAATCAGTGCCCGTGCAAGCAGCAGTCAAGAAACATCAGTAATAAGATCACACAAAAACAACCAATCACATGGAAATTGAACAACACATTACTTAAAATCCACTGGGTAATTAAAGAAACTAATGGCAATTAATAGTAATAAATGCACATATCAAAAAAGAACACTAGAAAATCAACACTTTATCTGAAAACCTATATCAATTAGAATAATAACAGCAAAACCCTTAGTCAACAGAAGAAAAGAAATGATAAACATAGGAACAGAAATAAATGATTCAGAAAATAATAAAATAAATAAATGAGGCAAGAAGTAGTTCAGTTAAAAGAATTTTATTTTATTTTTTATGAATCAATGGATGAGGGGGATCTTACCGGTCTGATAGCAATAGATACATTAATTGCATCAAGCACATTCATACATATGTTGCTGCCATCCTTTTCAAAACATTTTCCTTCTACTTGAGCCTTTGGTATCAGCTTCTCTTTTTCCCTCCCTATCACACCCTCCCTTCCTCATGAATATTTGATAAATTATTGTGTTCATATCTTTTTAAAAATTAAATACTTTAATTGGGGGCTCTTACCTCTCTTCTCACAGTCTGTACATTCTTCCATTGTTGTCAAGCACACGTATACATATGTTGTCATCACCATTTTCAAAGCATTTTCTCTGTCTTGAGCCCTTGATATCAGCTCCTCATTATCCCCATCCCTTCCTTCCTTATGAACCTTTGATAAGTTATAGATTATTATTTTCATATCTTACATTGTCCTCCGTCACCGTTCACCCATTTTTCTGTGGTTTGTCCCCCTGGGAGGGGGTTAAAGGTTGATCCTTGTGCTTGATTCCCCCTTTCTTCCCCCACTTTCCCCTTATTCTCTTGGTAGCTCTATTCTCATTGTTGGTCTTGTGGGCTTTATCTCTCCCAAATTCCCTGTGTTGCCAGTTCTTATCTGTAGCACCGAACATGTTCTGGTCGAGTCTGATTTGTAAGGGATAATTGACATGATAGTGGGGTGGAGGAAGCATTAACGAGCTAGAGGAAAATTGTATGTTTCATCAGTGCTATACTGTGCCCTGACTGGCCCATCTCTTGCTTATGACCCTTATGTAAGGGTATGTCCAATTATCTACAGATAGACTTTGGGTCTCCACTGCACACACAGGCAAGTACCCCATTCACCTTGGCATGGTTTTGTTCTGGGTCTTAGATGCCTGATACATGATCCCATAGATACCTCATGATCACACAGGCTGGTGTGCTTCTTCCATGTGGGCTTTGTTGCTTCTCAGCTAGGTGGCCGCTTGTTTACCTTCAAGGCTTTAAGACTCCAGATGCTGTATCTTTTGATAGTCGGGCACCATCAGCTTCCTTCACTACATTTGCTTATGCACCCATTTTGTCTTCAGTGACTGTGTTGGGAATGTGAGCATCACAGAATGCCGCATTGTTAAAACAAAGTGTTCTTGTGTTGAGAGGTTTCATGAGTTGGGGCCTAATGTCCATCGGCTACCTTGATGGTAAACATATAGATATAAATCCCCAGATCTAGTTCCCTATCATTCTATATAAATATGTTTCTATATGGACACGACTGTATTCAGACCTCTATAAATGTCCTTTGCCTCCTACTTCTTTACACTATTTCCATTTTCTTTCCTCTTGTTCTACTATGATGTTTGGCCTTCATTCAGGTTTGGCTCTCATTCCTCACTGCTCCATTGCCCTTGATTAAGCCCCACTAGCAATCCTATGCCCTTCTCTCCAATGATTTTTAGTTCACTTGTTTCCTCATGCCTGGGTTAGTTGATGCCCCCTCCCCGCTCTTTTCTCCTACCTCCCCCTCACCCGTGTCGCCCTGGAATCATCAGCCCCGTTGTTTTCATCTCCAAATTGTTTATCCCACCGATCTTATCCAGATAGACATGCAGAGACATTAATAAGTGCAAAACCCAGGCAAAGCCAAACAAAAGAACAAAGGAAGACAAAAACAACAAAGCAACAACAACAAAATCAGAATAACAACAAAAATAAAGCCAAGGACCAAAAAGGAACTATCAATAGTTAAAGGTCTTTTTTTTTTTTTTTTTACTTCTAGGAGTGTTTTCAACTCGAGTCGATGGGGTGGCACACTCTGTCCCCAAAGTCTATTTTCGGTATTCCCTGTGGATTTCATTGCTTTGCTCCCCTTGCTCTGGTGTTGTATGCCCTTAGTGATTCGAAACAGTGTGATGGGTTCAGATCAGGCACAATTCCCCACCGTGTCTCCATTGTTGATCCACGTCATGCTATGATTCACTGAGGGACATCATGCCTCGTAGTCAGGTCGGCCCTTTGGTTCTCTCTGTGCGTTGTCTGCGCTGAGCAGGAATATCGTCCTCGGGCTTGGTAGGCCAGGATGTTTTACCCTCATTCTCCATACCACTTTGTTTTTCCTCAGTGCTCTAATCAGAAGTGCCCCTCTCCCCAAGATGTAGCTCCAGTGCTGTCCTTTGAAGTGCATTCTTCTTGTGGGGCGGGTGGTCCATATGGTGGGGATTGGGACCCGCCCTGCAGAGCTCTCTATTGGTTCTCTGGTAGGTGCCCCTATGTTGTATTCACATTATGGCGCATTGGGTTGAAGCCTGGAGTATGCCCCTCTCCTGTGGAGGTCTAAATAATACCCTCCCCTTGGGTGTGTTAGTGCCCTGCTCCTGCCTCCCCATGTCTTTTTCCCCTCTCTTTCTTTCCCCCTCCTAGTTAGTGGTCTGCCTGGATTGGGTTTTGCTCCTGCCATAGTACTTGGATCTCAACCCAGGGATGTATGTATATAGGCACTTTTCCGCTATGCCCATATTTTTTTAAGCTTATGTCAGTGGACTCATGTACTTGTGCTTTTGTCCTTGACTTACTTCACTAAGCATGATTTCCTACAGTTGTTCCCATGCGGCAATGTGCTTATGTGTTCATCACTGCATTTTAGGGATGTGTAGTACTCCATTGTATGTATGTACCATAGTTTTTGATCCATTCGTCTCTGATGGAAATTTGGGTTTTTTTGAACTCCTTGCAATTGTGAACTGTGCCGCAATGAACATTGGAGCACAGATGTCTGGCCGTGGTTTGTTTCTTGCCTCTTCTGGTTATGTGCCCTATAGGGGCATTGGTGGGTCGCATGATAGCTCAATCACCATCTATTTTAGATACTGCCAAATTGATTTCCATAATGGCTGTACATAGCCACAGGTCCACCAGCAGTGGATGAGAATTCCTATCTCACCACAGCCCCTCCAACACGTGTTCCTTTGTAATTTTTAATTGGGCTATCTTTGAGGGTATTAGGTGGTATCTCAGTTGTTTTAATTTGCATTTCTCTTAGGACTAATGATCAGAGATGAAACTAATGGGAACAATGGTTCTGGGGGGGATACGGGAGACAGAGAGGGAGGAGAAAGGAAATGGCAGGGGAGGGGTGGAGGAACAACCTAGGGACAAGGAAACAACAAGTGAACGAAAATCAATGGAAGGAAGTTTGTAGGATGCCCAGTGGGGCTCAATCAAGGGCAATGGAGCAGTTAGGAATTACTAAACCCAAATGAGGCCGAACGTGATGGTGGGACAAAGGGAAGTAAAAAGGAAGCAGAGCAAAGGACCAGGAAGCAAAGGATATTTACAGAAACCTAAGTATAGATTTGTACATAGGTAAATATATATATATATATAATGTGAGGTGAATATTACTATGTACTCATATCTATATGTTAAGAATTAGGGTTGCAGATGGACATTAGGCCTCAACTCAAGTATTCCCTTAACACAAGAGCACTTTGTTCTAACAATCCAGCATTCTGTGATGCTCACCTTCCCAACTGGATCACTGAAGAAAAAATGGGTGCATAAGCAAATGTGGTGAGGAAAACTGATCGTGTCGTGCTATCAAAACTTATAGCGTCTGGGGTCTTAAAGGCTTGAAGATAAACAGAAGCAGCAAAGCCCACATGGAAGAAGCACACCAGCCTGTGTAATCATGAGGGGCTGATGGGATAAGCAGAGGTCCTCAAACTATGGCTCGCAGGCCACACAGGGCCCACGGGCCACACGTGGCCACGTGAGGACATTTTTCCGGCCCTCATGGTGTTTTTGCCCCATTTTGTTTTCTACTTCGAGATAAGATATGTGCGGTGTGCAAAGGAATTTATTCACAGTTTGTTTGTTTTTTTTAACTATAGCCTGGCCCTCTGACAGGTCTGACAGAAAGTGAACTGGCCCCCTGTTTAAAAAGTTTGAGGACCTGATAAGGTATCAGGCATCTAAGACTCAGAATAAAACCATACCCAATGTGAATGAGGGGGGGGGCATGGAGTGGAGACATAATACCCATCTGTAGACAATTTTACATCCCCTCAAAGAAGGGTCCCAGGGAAGAGATGAGCCCGTCAGGGTTCCGTATAGCACCAATGAAACACACAGCTTTCCTCTAGCTCTTTGGTGCTTCCTTCACCCCCTATCATGACTTCAATTCTACATTACAAATTGGATTAGACCAGAGCATGCAAACTGCTATAGATCAGAGGCTGCAACAGAGGGAATCCAGGAGAGATGAACCCCTCAGGGTCAACAAGAAGGGTAGAGATATCAGGAGGATTAGGGCAGAGTGGGGGGAGAAAAGGGGAAATAATCACAAGGATCAATCTATATCCCTCTCCCAGGGGGACAAATAACAGAAAAGCGGGCAAGGGACAATGGAGGATGATGTAAGATAAGGAAAAAATAATCTATAAATGATCAAAGGTTCATGAGGGAGGGGGAAAATGCGAAACTGATATGAGGAGCTTAAGTGGAAAGAGAATGCTTTAAAAATGATGATGGGAGCATATGGGCAAATGTGCTTGACACATTGGAGGTATCTATGGATTGCGTTAAGAAATATAACAGCTAATTAGGGTGCGAGGTAGTACCGATGAAGAACACAGCTCTCCCCCAGATCCTGGATGCTTCCTCCCCCCAACTACCATGATCCGAATTCTACCTTGCAAGGCTGGATAGGGCAGAGGCTGTACACTGGTACATATAAGGGCTGGAGGTACAGAGAATCCAGGGTGGAGGATACCTTCAGGACCAAGGTTGTGAGGGACGATGCTGGGAGAGTGGAGGGTGAGTGGGTTGGAAAGGGGGAACTGATTACAAGGATCCACATGTGACCTCTTCCCTGGGAGAGGGACAGCAGAGAAGGGGGGAAGGAAGACTCCGGATAGGGCAAGATATGACAAAATAACGATGTATAAATTACCAAGGGCACATGAGGGAGGGGAGAAAGGGGAGGGAGGGGAAAAAAACAGAGGACCTGGTGCAAGGGGCTTAAGTGGAGAGCAAATGCTTTGAGAACGATTGGGGCGGGGAATGTATGCATGTGCTTTTTACAATTGATGTATGTATATGTATGGACTGTGGTAAGAGTTGTATGAGCCCCTAATAAAACGTTTAAAAGAAAAAAAAGAAATCCATATTTGTCAAACTGGCTGCAGCGCCAGGCCAGGCGCAGAGGCCGCGGAGGCAGTGACAAGGGCGGCGTGAGAGCGAGGCTCTGGCCCTGCGCAGGCCCAGGCCAGCGGCGGCTGGGAGGGCGAGGCCTGCTGACCTGCAGGCCAAGAGCAAGCAGCAGAGGCGGCAAGGGGCACAGGGGTTCCTGGGAGGCCCAGCGTCCGGCCCTGGCGCGCGCCCGCCGCCCCTTCCCAGCGCCGCGGCAGACCGCGCAACTTGTGGCCAAAGTTTGGCCCCAGCCTCCGGAGTGCGCGGGGCGGCCGGCGAAGTTGGCTGTGGCCCCCGCCGCGGCTCGTGCCGGCCCATGGCCCGCGCGCCCCCGCCGGGGCCCCCGGGCGGCCGGGCTCCTGCCCCCGGGGCCCCCGGGCCTCGCCGCTAGTGCGTCTCCTCCGGCCCCGGGCCCGCGCACGCGTGGGAAAGTTGGCCTGGAACAGGCCTGACAGTTCCGCTGGCGCGCGGACCGGCCGCAGAAGTTGGTGCTGCAAAACTTTTTTGGGGGGTTCCGCGGGAGCCCCCGTGCGTCGGGACCGGATGCACGCCGGCTAGCGACCCCTGGGCCGAGATAGGTACCCCCAGAGCGACGCGCAGTGGGGGCGCCCCGGCCCCGCTGCCCGGGGGCTATGTCCATGGTGGCCGGAGGCTGGGGCGGTCCAGGCGGCGGTGGAGACACGAATGGCGTGGACAAGGCGGGTGGCTACCCGCGCGCCACCCACCGAGGAGGACTCGGACTCGCTCCCGGAAGCCCAGATAACCTGTGTGCGAGCTGGCGGCGCGGCTGCTCTTCAGCACAGTGGAGTGGGCGCGCCAAGCGCCCTTCTTCCTCGAGCTGCAGGTGGCTGGCCAGGTGGCCCTGCTGCGGCTCAGCTGGAGAGAGCTGTTCAGTGCTGAACACAGCACAGTGCCCCCTGGCGGCATGCGCGCATTCCTGGTCTCAGAAACGTTTCTTGCGCGAGCCCATTCACGGAACGGGCTTTCAAATGATGCGTTCCAGCCACTGGCCCAACTGTGAGTGCTCCACCGTTGCCTGATCTGGCAGCTAGAGGTGTACGCTCTGGGTTTGACCTTCGGCTAAAGCCTCAAAACCCCAAGCAAGGCTAATGAGTATCATGCCCCTACTCAAAGCCTAGCACCTCCCCCCTTTTTGACACCACCCCTTTTTTGGCGCCTCCCCTAGTTTTTTGACGCTGCACCTCTTTTATATTTTCGTTTTCTTTTTTTCCCTTCTTTTCGACACTTGCCATCTTCACCACCTGCTCGGATGGGCAACTCCCTGGGCCGTCTAGGCTCCCGGGCTCAGCACCCAGAACCAGGTGCCCAGGTCCCTCCCAGGGCCCCCAGGAGCCTGCAGGTGGCACGCAGAGTTGGCCTAAGGCCCTGGGATGGCCGAGGTTCCCCAGTTGTGTCTTCCAATGGACAGGATCACAGGCCATCCTTCATGCCAGCACGGGGCCTGCTTCGGCGCTCTCTCCCAGCCCTCTGGAGGCGAAGGCCACCGATCGTGCAGACCCTGCGGTCCTTCTTGGGGGTCTACACCTCTGTAGGCAGTCTTCACCCTTGGAGGAATCGCGGGAGGGCTGCACCCCACCGCAACGTGTCCCACAGCTCCATCAGGGCCGTGAGTCAATGGATTCGATCTTGGGTCCCCGAGCAGGCTGTCACATCTCTGCGGCCACCAAGCCCCCGGGGTGTCCAAGGTCCTAGCACAGAAGGGGTCCAGAGGGAGAGCAGGTTGGAGAGGTCCAGGCAGCAGACAGACATCACCATCCCAGAGGGGCCAGCTGGTCGGAATAGGGGCCCTGGTGGCACCAGGAGGATGTGTTCCCTCTGTCAACCCTGGCATGGCCACGGTGCGGACACTTCCTCCTGTTCCAGGTCTGAGTCCAGGAAAAGACACCTCCATCCCAGGAACTCAGGACAAGATGCCATCCCAATAAGGCATACCCCGGTCCTGAGCTCCTGCTGTACCAGAAATCCCATCAACAGTTCCTATAGCTCCTCCCGAGGCTCCCCACCCCTCAAGAGGAGGAGGGTTCCTGCCACACCTCATTCCCTGTTGCTGCCACCTAGGTCTCTGAAAAGAGATCAAGAGGAGACCCAGGAATGGTTCCTATCAGAATCAGCTGTGGCTCAGGGGAAAGGGTCATATGAACCACTGTCAAAAATGAGCCCAGAGCAGACACACACCTTGAGGGGCTGCTCACCCACACGTGAAACATCGGGGCCCAAGAAGCGCAGGTTTCCCCTGCTGAGACCGAGGACAGGGGACCCTCTGGTGCTGCCTACAGCTCCGGATACAGGAAAATCCCTCGCTGAGGAACACCGGGACGGGGACAAGAGGGCTGTGCCCCAGCGCCTCCACCAGGCACTGGATGGTGACACAGGAACCAAGTCAGACTGTAGTGCCCTGCCACTTTCAAGCACGGCCCTACTGCCTGATAATCTGCCTGCTCTTCCAGCATCAGCCCTGCCAGCCACCCACCCAAGTCAGCAACAAGAGACTAGGAAAATGCAGGGATCCCAAGGTCCACTGGTCGAGTGGATGCCTGCTGGACTGGCCTCCTCCAGCAATCCCCTCTTATTGTCACCACCTCGCTCAGCCACTGGCTCATACATGCTGCCGTCGGCCCCTTTCATCCTGGAGGTTCCTGCAGCACTGTCACCCTGGATCAGTGCTGCCTGGTCTACAGGACCTCCATTGTCTAACACGCTTGCTGCCCCTTCACCAAATGTGGGAACGACTACTGGAAGCACTTTTTCTCACCTGCCTGGTCCCGCTGTTCTCTTCTCCACTGCTGCCCACAATGGATGGACAAAGCTACCCAAATCAATACCTGGGTATTCTGCTGTGTCCTCCTCAGGCCTCCCTTTTCTGAGCAAGACGCTAATCTCTCCTGCAGCTGTGACCCTGAAAATGGGGGCTGCTTCACACAGGGCTAGTTCCACCAGCACAACGACAGGCTTGCTCCCCCAGCCTGCTGCTGAGAGTGAGATCAGCCCGATGGAAACAGGTCCATCCCCCCAACCGGGTCCTTCTTCCAGGACCAAGTCCTCCACCAGCAAATCTGCAGACTTGCTCGCCAAGCCTGCTGCTGGCAGTGAGGTGACCCCGATGGAAATTGGTCCATCACCCCAACAGGGTCCTTCTTCCAGGACCAAGTCCTCCACCAGCCAATCTGCAGGCTTGCTCCCCAAGCCTGCTGCTGGCAGTGAGGTGACCCCGATGGAAATTGGTCCATCACCCCAACAGGGTCCTTCTTCCAGGACCAAGTCCTCCACCAGCAAATCTGCAGGCTTGCTCCCCAAGCCTACTGCTGGCAGTGAGGTGACCCCGATGGAAATTGGTCCATCACCCCAACAGAGTCCTTCTTCCAGGACCAAGTCCTCCACCAGCAAATCTGTAGGCTTGCTCCCCAAGCCTGCTGCTGGCAGTGAGGTGACCCCGATGGAAATTGGTCCATCACCCCAACAGGGTCCTTCTTCCAGGACCAAGACCTCCACCAGCAAATCTGTAGGCTTGCTCCCCAAGCCTGCTGCTGGCAGTGAGGTGACCCCGATGGAAATTGGTCCATCACCCCAACAGGGTCCTTCTTCCAGGACCAAGTCCTCCACCAGCCAATCGGCAGGCTTGCTCCCCAAGCCTGCTGCTGGCAGTGAGGTGACCCCGATGGAAATTGGTCCATCACCCCAACAGGGTCCTTCTTCCAGGACCAAGTCCTCCACCAGCAAATCTGCAGGCTTGCTCCCCAAGCCTGCTGCTGGCAGTGAGGTGACCCCGATGGAAATTGGTCCATCACCCCAACAGGGTCCTTCTTCCAGGACCAAGTCCTCCACCAGCAAATCTGCAGGCTTGCTCCCCAAGCCTGCTGCTGGCAGTGAGGTGACCCCGATGGAAATTGGTCCATCACCCCAACAGGGTCCTTCTTCCAGGACCAAGTCCTCCACCAGCCAATCTGCAGGCTTGCTCCCCAAGCCTGCTGCTGGCAGTGAGGTGACCCCGATGGAAATTGGTCCATCACCCCAACAGAGTCCTTCTTCCAGGACCAAGTCCTCCTCCAGCCAATCTGCAGGCTTGCTCCCCAAGCCTGCTGCTGGCAGTTAGGTGACCCCGATGGAAATTGGTCCCTCCCCCAACAGGGTCCTTCTCCCGGGACCACGTCCTCCACCAGCAAATCTGCAGGCTTGCTCCCCAAGCCTGCTGCTGGCAGTGAGGTGACCCCGATGGAAATTGGTCCATCACCCCAACAGGGTCCTTCTTCCAGGACCAATTCCTCCTCCAGCCAATCTGCAGGCTTGCTCCCCAAGCCTGTTGCTGGCAGTGAGGTGACCCCGATGGAAATTGGTCCATCACCCCATCAGGGTCCTTCTTCCAGGACCAAGTCCTACACAAACAAATCTGCAGGCTTGCTCCCCAAGCCTGCTGCTGGCAGTGAGGTGACCCCGATGGAAATTGGTCCATCACCCCAACAGGGTCCTTCTTCTAGGACCAAGTCCTCCCCCAGCCAATCTGCAGGCTTGCTCCCCAAGCCTGCTGCTGGCAGTTAGGTGACCCCGATGGAAATTGGTCCATCACCCCAACAGGGTCCTACTTACAGGACCAAGTCCTCCACCAGCAAATCTGCAGGCTTGCTCCCCAAGCCTGCTGCTGGCAGTGAGGTGACCCCGATGGAAATTGGTCCATCACCCCAACAGGGTCCTTCTTCCAGGACCAAGTCCTACACCAGCAAATCTGCAGGCTTGCTCCCCAAGCCTGCTGCTGGCAGTGAGGTGACCCCGATGGAAATTGGTCCATCACCCCAACAGGGTCCTTCTTCCAGGACCAAGACCTCCACCAGCAAATCTGTAGGCTTGCTCCCCAAGCCTGCTGCTGGCAGTGAGGTGACCCCGATGGAAATTGGTCCATCACCCCAACAGGGTCCTTCTTCCAGGACCAAGTCCTCCACCAGCCAATCTGCAGGCTTGCTCCCCAAGCCTGCTGCTGGCAGTGAGGTGACCCCGATGGAAATTGGTCCATCACCCCAACAGGGTCCTTCTTCCAGGACCAAGTCCTCCACCAGCCAATCTGCAGGCTTGCTCCCCAAGCCTGCTGCTGGCAGTGAGGTGACCCCGAAGGAAATTGGTCCATCACCCCAACAGGGTCCTTCTTCTAGGACCAAGTCCTCCACCAGCAAATCTGCAGGCTTGCTCCCCAAGCCTGCTGCTGGCAGTTAGGTGACCCCGATGGAAATTGGTCCATCACCTCAATAGGGTCCGTCTTCTAGGACCAAGTCCTCCACCAGCAAATCTGCAGGCTTGCTCCCCAAGCCTGCTGCTGGCAGTGAGGTGACCCCAAGGAAATTGGTCCATCACCCCAACAGGGTCCTTCTTCTAGGACCAAGTCCTCCACCAGCAAATCTGCAGGCTTGCTCCCCAAGCCTGCTGCTGGCAGTGAGGTGACCCCGAAGGAAATTGGTCCATCACCCCAACAGGGTCCTTCTTCTAGGACCAAGTCCTCCACCAGCAAATCTGCAGGCTTGCTCCCCAAGCCTGCTGCTGGCAGTGAGGTCACCCCCATGGAAATTGGTCCATCACCCCAGGAGGATGCTCACTCAAAGGTCGTAGCGACAGACACATCTACACACCTGCATCCTGCTGCTCACATGGGTGTCACAGCAAGGGGTACATCCCAGGTCCTCCAGTCGCTCCTTCTGGAAACAATCTTGAGCAGCGGACAGCCCCGAGTGTTCCCTCAGACATCTCAGGCACCCGTCACTGGCAGCACTATCCCTACCAGACAAGCCATGAGCCAGCCTGTGGTGTGTGCATCAGGCTCAAACCCCACATCAAACTTAGCGGTTCAACCTGGAGCCGCTAGCAGGCTGACATCCTCAGCCCTCCGTGGACAGCAGCCTGTCACAACAAGTTCCAAAAGTTCATCCCAGACAGCCAATGTGGCAGCTCCAGCTTCGGGCCCAGGCTCAAGCTCCTCTGGGGTTAAGCCAGTGGGCACCAATTCATACCTTTCATCTGTCCTCAAGAGCTCAGGACAAAGACAGCCAGTTTTAGAGCCCAGTTCCCTCTTTGGAGCAATAAACCTGGGGGCAGACACAAAGAGGCCCCTTCCAAAACGCAGCGGAACAGGCTTGGGAATGAGCACCAGAGCTACTGGTACACAGAGCAATTCCACAATGAAGGTGGGATCCAGCCCTGGCAAGCCAAGCCCTGCGGTTGCAGGCTCTTCTGCACCCACCCTAAAACACCAGGACCCCGGAGCCACAGCTACCTCCAACAGACAGCAGATTCCTGGGAGCTCGCCCAAGCAGGGCTCCTCGATGGCAGGTGGAGGGCTGGCTACCAGTGACAGGCAGGCTTCTGGTTCCAGCACAGGCTCTGCTAATGCTCAGAATCCTGGGCCTCCTCACACGTCCAAAACACAGACCAAGCATCTCTTATCTACTCGTGCTACCTCACCCTCTGCTAAGAAACACTTATCAGATGGCAACAAGCGACCTCACACCAGGTCCAGTTCCTCTGACTCAGATACATGAAGGCGGGGCTAAGAGGAAGTAGCCAGTATGTACTTCCTCCCAGGGGGGCCTTTCTTGTACTCTGTCTAGGCCCTATTCTAAAACCTCCTGCTGAACACGCTGATCCTGGTGCAATCTAGGGGCCAGACATGTACGATCTAACTGATCGAGGAGACCTGTTGTAAACCGAGTCCAGAGAGGAAGATGAGCACAAAGAATGGTCCTTGTGGGAGTGAATAGTGAGCTTGAACTCAACATGCTGAACTGTTTCTAGGTAAGATTACTCTGAGACAACAAACTGGTGTCAACAGTTACTCAAGATCAGAGGTCAGGATGGAAGGTGGAGCCGCAGAATGACATGTGTGCCAAAGCCTGCTCTAGCAGTCATTGGCGAGTCCTGGGAAACCGCCCCCCCCACCCACCCCGCGCAGCTCAGCGGGTGTTAAGCGGGCTCTTGGTCATTTCCAGTGGTGATGCCTCAAGGTGAAGCAATGTCTTGAGGTGAAGTGTTGAGATGTGTTTGAAAACGACGAGCTCTTGGGCGAGGCTGAGGTTTCACTGGATACTCGGCTGGATTAGTGGACACCCCCCATCCCCACGCCACCCTGAGAAGCTCACAGAGGGATGCTGAGGATGCAAGGACATTCTATAACCCATGGTGGCCCTCAGTGACCTAGTTAACCATGTGATTCGTTGGCTACCGGACATGCGGGGGTTTACCAGCCTGGGAGGCTGATCTGGTACAGCAAGCACATGTCTGGGTTGTTGTGACTTGCATTGTATGCTTGTGGGCATCCACCTGGAGTCCTTAGGACAGCATTCCCACGGAAGTTTCTTGGTGGTTCCCTGTATTCGACACAAAGAAGTAGCTTATTTCCCAAAACTTTGTCTGGTGCTGCAGGACATTACAATGTGAGGATCTGTAGCTTAATTTAGGGTAGGAGGAAAACATGTGTGCAGATTGAGAGCCTTTTCATGCTTGTTGACTTGTTGAATGCAAACCAGATTGATTTAAGCAAGCTTTTCCCATTGTGCCTTGAGATGGGGAAGCAAAGTTACACTGACCTGAGGCTGTTTGCGCATGCCTGGGTGAAAAGTCTATGAGGAATGTACGGCCGAGGCCACCCTAAAACAAGGACACACTTCCCATTCCTTAGTCTCTAAATGACTTAGTATATTCTAAAGTACTAAATGAAAACCATTTTAGGAACTGAGTTAAAAGTCATAGCATGGGCTAAAAAGCAAGAGTGAAAACAGGATGATTGGTAATAGGTTTTTGTGTTTTGTTTTGTTTTAAAAGAAAAAAAAGAGAGAATAGTTTTGTCTTCAAGTAAAATGTCTGGTTGTGCCAAAATATAAAGGATAGTAAAGCCCAACTTGAGGGGATGTAGTAAGTTATAAAAAGTTTTTAAAAAAATAAACTTAATTTGCCTTAGTTTTCAATACCAGCAAATACTGCGTATGGTAAAAAGCAATGAGGTGTTTTAAAATCTTTACAGAGTAGATCAATGGTGGTGGATTATTCACAGGATAGTGAAAAAGGCTGGTAAACCTCTTCACTGCAGAATGCCATCTGACTGATAATACCTTGTATTAAAAAAGGAGGGAGAATCATAGTCTTTAAAAAGGTATAAACAGAGTGGACTCCAAACCCTGTGTCATGGCAGGTTTATAATGCCAATCAGTTCAAGTAAATGTTAACTATTATGTGAAATATATTTGGCCAGATAGAGGAAATGTTCCCCAAAACAAGACCAGATTGGGACCCTAATACCTCTGCAGGAGATAGGAGCCTCACCCAATACTGCTCAACACTATAAAAGGGTCTGAAAGATGCAGGGGAAAAAAGCCTACCAATTTGTCTAAAGTCACTAAGGTTAAACAGGGGCCTAAAGAAAGCCCTACTGCCTTTCTTGAAAGGCTGCAAGAGGCTTACCGGGTGTACACACCCATAGACCCCAGCGCCCCGGCTAATCAGGCGGCTCTTGTTATGCAGTTTGTAGCACAGTCAGCTCCTAATATTAGAAAAAAGTTGCAAAAATTAGAAGGCTTTGAGGGTAAATCTCTCTCTGAGCTCCTGCCGGTGGCCCAAAAAGTTTTTGACAACAGAGAAGATCCAGCTGAGGCAACCCGAGATCTTACTCAAAAAATGGCAAAGGTGCTTCTAGCAACAGAAGCCGGGGCCCGCCGCACCTGGAGCCACCCCCCCCCCCCACCGCCAAAAAAAGAAAAAAGGAGATTTCGGCCAAACACAGCGAAGGCCCACCCAGCCGCGTTTAGGAAAGGATCAGTGTGCTGTGTTCAAGGAAGAAGGGCACTGGAAAAGCGAGTGCCCTAACCGAGGACAATGGAAACCCAAGAAACCCTCCATCCCTGTCTTAGTGGAGGAGCTGGAGTGACGGGGCCGGGGTTCAGCACACCCCCCACCCCCCTAAGCCCAGGGTAACTCTCATGGTGGAAAACAAACCAATCAATTTTTTAGTAAACACCGGAGCAACCCATTCAGTGCTCACCTCACCTATTGGCCCCCTCTCCAAGGACACTGCTAAAATTATTGGGGCCACGGGAAAAGTGAAGACATATCCATGGTCGTCAGCTAGAATTTCTAACCTGGGAAAAGGAACTGTGACTCACTCTTTCTTAGTCATTCCAGAATGTCCCACCCCCCTCCTGGGAGGAGACCTGCTCAGCAAGCTGAAGGCCACTATTTCCTTCAAAAAAGACTCCATGCAGGTACTAACGGGGGTCGGGGCCCTGCTGGTTTCGTTTCCAATTAAAGAAGATGAAGGATCTTAGCACAAGTAACTCCATTTTGATTTGGGAACTATGTTAACTTCTTGAAACTTACCCTGTACCTACCCCCCCTCCCTTGAATAAAACCAGCATATTTTTACTAACAGCATGCTTGCTCAGTCAGCTTGCCCAACTCCCCCTCAACTCCCAGAAAATTTTAACAATTACTTCCTTTTCTTACAATCCCTTGTGTAAGCATAGTTATCCCCTTTTTTTCCCCTGTGCCTGTCAGAAAGGGGTATAAAAACACTACTCAAACTTCCCTCTGCGCGGCTTCAATAACTCAATGCCCTGAGTTGCCGATCCCACCCGCAAGCTTCTCAATAAAGCCTGCTTCTAAAACTTTCTTAATTGGATCTCTGGTTCTGTTTCACTCCCAAATAAACTTTGCATTATGGTGTCGAGAACCTGGGATAGGTGTGTGGCTCCCCCCTCTTTTGGGGGTCCCCTGAGAGCCCCCCTATCTCCCCCAAATCTCCAGGACCTTCAGCTCTTGGATGCGTTCAACACCAACCTGCAGCTGCCCTGGTGAGTTCCCTTTTTTCTTTCCACTTCCCTCTATTCATCCAAGCTTGGTTTCGGTTTTTGAGCTCCGCCGGAGCCTTCCCATCCAAGAAGCTGCCGCGCCGGGAATTCTCCTTCCGTTGGCCCCAGGGGCCTTGGGCAGTGATTGTTCTTGAGACGTCTTGGCAATCCCTTCCCCACGTCTTTCACTGCTGTCCCAGCCAGGACTCACTTAGGGATACCTGAGTGACTCCTGCCTGGTCCTGCTCACCAGGAAAACCGAAACCTTGTTTTTGCTCACTCCCTCTCCCCCTTTCCGTGTGGCCTTTTACCTAATGCACTGGCATTCACTTTCTGAAGGTCCCACCACTGACAGGACTATTGGCAATAAGGCCTCGCGGCATCTGCCCCCTCCAGACTGGACTAACTCTCAGAGGATTAGCCTAGAGCTGTTTAACCTGGCTGTGTACTTCCTATTCACACCTCTGCAGTGTCTGTAAGCTGCATCTCTATGTCTTCTCCTCCCTCTTATTCTCACCATGGGCGCCGGGCGCCTCCCCCTCAGACTGGACTAACTCTCATAGAGTTAGCCTAGAACTGTTTTTACCTGGCTGTGTGTTTCCTATTCACACCTCTGCAGTGTCTGTAAGCTGAATCTCTTTATCTTACTCTCACCATGGGCACCGGGCAGTCCAAAATTGACCCATTGACTCCACTGGGATGTCTCTTAAAAAACTTCTCCAGCCTGGGGTACAGCCAGACCTTGTGAAAGAAAAAAACGTGTTTTTCTTTCCCAAGTTGCCTGGCCCAAGTATCAGCTCGATAACCAGTTGCGTTGGCCTCCGACTGGCACTTTCAATTTCAACGTTTCACAGGACCTGGACAATTTCTGCAGGAGGACTGGTAAGGATTCTGAAGTCCCCTATGTGCAGGCTTTTTGAAGCTTGCGTTCCGCGCTCCCACCCCGAGCTCTGTGGCCACTGTTCCACCCACCAAATACTGTTAGCGCAGTCCCCTCAGCAGAAGAACCTTAACATTCAAACCCCTGAAGAGCCAGCCAAGCTCCTCAGCACGCCGCTCTTGCCACCCTATCAGTCTCCCCTGCCCACTGCGCCTTCCTGTCATCCGTCCAATAGTTCTCCCCTATCCTCATCGGTCGCCTCTCTGTCCGATAGTTCTCCCCTGTCCTCATTGGTCGCCTCTCATACCCGTTCTCGCAACCCTCCTGCTGCCCTTTGCCCACTAAGGGAGATTGTGGGAACAGAGGGACTCATCCAAGTCCATGTCCCTTTTTCCTTACAGGACCTGTCACAGATAAAGACCCACCTGGGCTCTTTCTCAGCAAACCTCTCTCAATTTATTAAAATATTTACTTACCTTACCCAAATGTATAATTTTACCTGGCATAACACCCAAGTAATCCTTGCTTCTACCCATACCACCGAAAAGAGCGTGAGCAAGTCTCTGATGCAGGTCGCCAGCTAGCAAACAAAGACCACGCTATCAACTCAAATGTCCCCTTGAAGGCACATGCCATCCCACTAAAAAACCCCGGTTAGAATTATCAGGCTGGCCAGGGGTCCGACCTTCCCCACAAAAAACAACCTAATGCTCTGATACCTCATTCAAAGCTTAGAAACCGTTTCCTGCAAGGTTGTCAACTGTGGCAAACTAAGGAGAGTCACCCAAAAGGCAGATAAGAAGCCTGCTCTCTTTCTTAACCGCCTCCAGGAGGCACTCACAGAGTACACTCGTCTAGACCCAGGGTCTAGAAGCAAGGCCTCTATCTTAGCCCCTCACTTCCTCTCTCACTCAGCCCCTGACATTAGAAAAAAGCTGAAAAGGGCTGAGGAGGGCCCTGAAGCCCCTATACAGGATCTGGTAAAAATGGCATATAAAGTTTTCAACGCCCGGGAGGAGACGGCTGAGGCCACTAGCCAGGCGAGGGTCCAACAGATGGTTAGCTTCCATTCCCAAGGCCTGGTAGCAGCCCTAAGGCCGGCAGGTAATCCCGTCCATCGCCGCGTTCCCCAGGGGAGCCAGCACTTACCACCAAGAGCGTGCTTCAAGTGTGGCTGTGACGGCCACTGGGCAAAAACTTGCCCCAAACCCAAGCCTCCTACCAATCCTTGCCCACTGTGCAAACGGCCAGGCCACTGGAAGTCGGACTGCCCAACCCTGGCTCTGCCCCCGGCCCCGCAAAGCCGAGGCGCCGAAATCCAGGAAGTTCCAGACACAGAGCTACAAGGTATGGAGTTGCTGGGATTCATGGACTGAAGAGGCCCTAGCTCCTCGACTCCGGTAACCCTCGCCAAGCCCAGCGTCACGCTCGAGGTAACGGGTGAGTCCATCTCTTTTGATGGATTACGGGGGCTACCTATTCTGTGATCTCCTCTCACTCGGGCCTTACTTTTCCTTCCCAGATTTCTGTGGTGGGAATTGATAAGTCTCCCTCCACCCTTAGGCAAACCCAATCGCTGTTTTGCACGTTTAATAAAACTCCATTTTCGCACTCCTACTTGGTTATCCCCTTGTGCCCTGCTCTGTTACATGGTACTATCTCCCTCTCCAACAATGCTCTCCCCTTATCGCCCTCTTAGATCAGGCCACCTCCACAACCTCATCCCTGTCCCCAGTTTCCAATTTCAAAAACCCACCGACTAAGCCTAAGGTTTCTTTTATTAAAAACAAAACTGGAATTGTTAAGCAGACCCAAGCAGAAGTAAGGAAGGAGTTCAACCAAATGTTCTGCTTCAGAAACCACAGCTTCAACAGATAGCTTCCTTTTAACTCTTCAGTGTTAGTTTAAAAAAGGGAAATTAAAAAAAAAATCACTGAGTTTTCATTGAAATGTATTAGTAACTCTCTTAAAACAACGTCTTTATGTTTTCCCAAGTTCCGAGCTGCAATGAGTAAACTGAAAACACAGTTGCCCTTGTTAAAATAAGATTAGTCCCAAGAAATTGTTTGTGCGTAAAGCAATTTTATCAGGATGTTATTATTACACTATGCCTTTTGCCCTTACCCGTTTGCGCGCGGAACCCCGCCCCCGGGAGCTGTCCGGCCTCAGTCCATTTGAAATACTTTATAGGCGACCCTTCCTTTTCTCCCCTTTCCCTCCCAGTAACAGCCCTCCATTAGCCTCATATTTACCATATTTGTCTTTACTACGCAACCTCCTTAGACAACACGTTAACTCCGTTATCCCTGAACCTTCTCCAGCCTCTCCCAACCTCCCAAAGTCAAGTACACCCTGGAGACACTGTATTAAATCTTTAACACCCAAACCTTTATCACCCCAGTGGGAAGGTCTGTACACTGTCATTCTCACCACTCCCTCGGCTGTCAAAGTAGTTGGTCTACACTCTTGGATATACCTCTCCAGAGTCAAACCGGTAACCAAAGTTAATCGTGATCCCCAGTGGTCTGTTCAGTCTACTGGTCCTATGTCTCTCCGCCTCACTCGCCTCACCAAACCAGCCAGCTAAGCCTAGCATTAACTTCCCCTTTCGCCTGGAGGTTTTTTCTCACTGAAAATGTAACTAACCCCCAATATCGCCAGCATCACCTACTCACAGGACAAAGTTATCTCCTAGCCACAGCTGATTGCCTGCTCGCCAGTTATTCCGGTCCAGCCTACTTTATTTTCACCTTGTTCAGACACAGTTCCAACTCCCCGAATGCGCACGTTCTCCCAGAACCAACTCCCCCCATCGTTTGTTTTCTATATGACCAAACCTCTAACCCCGCTTGTGCACAAAAATGGGTAAAACACAACACAGGGTGCCCCTAAAAGTCCTGCAATATTCACCATGCTCACCCCTACCCTATAACCAAAACCCACCTGTTCTTTTGGTCAGGAACACAATTCCCCTTAACCATCCCTGGCGCGTAAAACAACAGGTAGACCAAACCAGTCAAGGGAGGCTGGTATTTTAACTCCCACAGCACATATCCTAATGCTAAACTGTTCATATAAAGGTCGCTAGCCCAGGTCCAATCCACCATCCACCGTAATATTCAGATCCAGGAACATCAACTCATGAAACAAATTTCTATACCTTCCGATTCTCCCTTCTCCTGGCTCACCCTATTGCAACAGGGACTGACCATTGCCAACCTTGCTGGATTAGGCAACCTTTCCACCTGCCTCATGTGTGCAGCCCTGGAATGCCCTCCTCTAGCAGCAGCCCCAGTTGCCAGCTGGTCATCTGCCCTTAAGGTCTCCACCATGCAACCCATAATTATCCCCAATGTCCCTCTGTACTTCACACCAGGGTACGCACAGGTGCACTTTGGCTACTCCAATGCATCCACTCAACTGTGCAACACCACAATGCCACCCTCCCAGCCAATAACAGCACCAGCAGCATTTTTCTTCTGGTGCAATTATACACTCACCAAACATCTTAACATCGGTAGCAGTTCTGCCCTCTTGTGTCTACCTGTCACTCTAGTTCCGCAGCTCACTGTCTACACCCCAGCTGAATTCCAGACCAGAGACACCCAGACACATAGTCACCGCAGTAAAAGAGCAGTTTTTCTCCCGGTTGTTGTAGGCCTTTCCCTAGCTTCGTCAGCAGTCGCGGTGGAACTGAGTGGCGGCGCCCTGGGACACTCCATCACCACAACCAACCAGTTAGCCGAACGCTTCCAATCGACACTCGATATCTGTGCAGAATCCTTAGCCTCCATACAAAGACAAATAACTTCTGTTGCTCAAGTTACCTTACAGAACCGCCGCGCTCTGGACCTCCTCACGGCAGAAAAGGGAGGAACCTGCCTCTTCCTCCAGGAGGAATGCTGTTATTACATCAATGAGTCGGGAATTGTGGAAACCAATCTACAGAACCTTAACAAACTAAGCCGTGAGTTACAGAGCACCAGGCCAACAACAGATGGAACTTCTCCCTGGTGGAGCACTTCTCTGTACTCCATTTTAGCCCCCATAATAGGACCCATAATTTTATTTACACTTTTACTTTTAATTGCTCCTTGTTTTATCCAGTTTTTCCAAAACAGGCTCTGCAACATCACCCAAGCTTCAGTTCACCAAATGATGTTGCAGCCTCATGAACCCCAATATGAAACTCTCCGGAGCCTCGATATGAATTCCCCCATCGTGCGTCCACCCTAGAATCCCAGTACTCCGCCTTAGAAAGCCCCCCACCCCCTTAAATCGTCGTCCATGGTCACCATGAAGCAGTTACCGAAAGACAACATCGTCCATTTTCCCTATAGGGTGGAGTCTGGGATGAAGGATCTTAGCACAAGTAACTCCATTTTGATTTGGGAACTATGTTAAGTTCTTGAAACTTACCCTGTACCTACCCCCCCCTCCCTTGAATAAAACCAGCATATTTTTACTAACAGGACGCTTGCTCAGTCAGCTTGCCCACCTTCTAGACGCTTGCTCAGCCAGTTTGCCCAACTCCCCCTCAACTCCCAGAAAATTTTTACAATCACTTCCTTTTCTTACAATTCCTTGAGTAAGCATAGTTATCCCCTTTTTTCCCCCTGTGCCTGTCAGAAAGGGTTATAAAAACACCACTCAAACGTCCCTCTGCGCGGCTTCAATAACTCAATGCCCTGAGTTGCTGATCCCGCCCACAACCTTCTCAATAAAGCCTGCTTCTAAAACTTTCTTAATTGGATCTCTGGTTCTGTTTCGCTCCCAAATAAACCTTACAGAAGAGTCTCACCTCTTCCTTGCAGCAGACGCCGAAAAGAAACACCAAGACCCTGGGGGACTCCTGGAAAGATGGAAAGCCAGAATCCGTAATGTGTGGGCAAAAACAAATCCCCCGGGGCTGGCTAAACACCGGGCACCCATTGTAGTTCAATTACAAAGCTCTGCCACTCCAATTCGAGTAAAACAATACCCAATAAGCCAACTAGGCTATAAAGTTTCTGCCAAAAAGGCCCAGCTATGTACAAAAATCGTCACCTACCTGGGGTATAAGTTAAAGGATGGCAATCAAACTTTGTCAAATAGCAGAATCCAGGCCATCCAAGCTATACCCAAACCCACCACCAAAAGACAGGTACGGGAATGTCTAGGGGCAGTAGGATATTGCTGCCTGTGGATCCTGGGTTTTGCAGAATTAGCCAAACCACTCTATGCAGCTACTGGAGCAACAAAGGCTGAACTAATATGAACAGAGGTAGAAGAAAAGGCTTTCCAGAAGCTGAAGACTGCACTGGTAAGTGCTCCTGCCCTAGCCCTTTCTAACCTCAAAAAGCCCTTTCACCTTGTGTGTTGGTACAGGCTCTCAGGCCCTAAAAACGACCCGTAGCGTACCTCTCCAAAAGACTCGACCCAGTAGTTGCTGAATGGCCTAACTGCTTGAGGGCAATTGCAGCCACCGCCCTGATGGTGAAAGAAGCCTCAAAGCTCACTTTTGACCAGAACCTCGTCATCACTGCTCCTCACAATGTAGAGCAACTCCTCCGGGCTCCTCCAGACAGATGGCTCTCAAATTCCAGAATCACCCAGTACCAAGCCAAGTATCTAATGGCAACAGACTGGCTGATCAGGCTGCGCGCCAAGCAGCCAGCTCCAAAACCATCCTGCCTCTGCTAGAACCCTCTAACAACCTCGAGCCTCCCCATTACTCACAAGCTGAACAAGAACTGGCCAAAATTAGCAGAGCTCCTGCACAAGGATTATGTAATTAAAGGACTGTACCAGCTAACCAGAAGTGAAGCTGCAAGGTGCCCGGTATGTGCTCAGGTAAATGCTAACCCTGTCCCAGTTCATCACCCAGGACAAAGATACCAAGGAAAAGCTCCAGGTGAACATTGGAAAGTAGATTTGACTGAACTCCCACGAGCACCAGGCAACTTCAGGTATCTCCTTGTTTTTCTGGACGCTTTTTCTGGCTGGACAGAGGCCTATCCCACAAAGAGAGAAACTGCCCTCATTGCAGTTAAAAAGTTAGTCTTTGAAATGATTCCCAGATTCAGACTCCCTATGTTCATAGGATCTGACAATGGCCTGGCGTTTACTGCCCACTTAACAAAATTACCAACTGGGGTGCTAAAAACCAATGGGAAGTTGCATTGTAGTTACCGACCACAAAGCTCTGGACAGGGAGAAAGAGCAAATAGAACAATTAAGGAAGTTCTCACTAAATGAAAGTTAAAAACTGGCGGAGATTGGGTTAGCCTCCTACCTTTTGCCTTGCTTCGGGTGAGATGTACACCTCAAAAGCATGGTTATTCTCCATTTGAGATAATGTACGGGTTTCCACGCCCATTGTTACCTAAGATTGGAAGTAAAGTGTTAAGCGAAATCAAAAACCATAACATGGTTAAGTCATTACGGGCCTTGCAAGCAGAGCGCCAGCGAATCAGAAACAACGTGCCGTCCGACCAGACTCCGGCCCGCGACGAGGAAAGCCGAAAACCCCTCTTCAACCCCGGCGACCTAGTGTGGGTAAAAAGACTAAGTCCAGGTCAACTAGAACCACGCTGGGAAGGACCATACCCTGTTGTCCTGAGTACCCCGACTGCGGCAAAGGTTGCTGGGAAGAAGGAACCCAAACTAACGCTGGGAGACATCTCGGGACAAGGACTATGTACACCCCATGGGCGTATGCTCCCTTACTAACTAACAACCTTTGTATTTTAACGCACATCATTCCGCAGGTGTATTATCATTCAGGAGAAGGGGGGCGTGAACATCTTAATCTTGACTCTCGCCACTTCACGGGACGTTTCAAACGCGCGCCTGTGCTAGTCCCAGTTTTGCTAGCACTAGGGGTTGCTGGGGCTACCGCACTTGGGAGTACAGCACTAATAAAGGAAGGGGCTGACTTACTGCCCTCAGCCTGCAAGGTAATCATGATCTCCAGGCTCTAGAAAAGTCAGTAACTGCTCTTGAAACCTCCCTAAGCTCCCTAGCCGATAGCGCTACAAAATAGAAAAGGCCTAAACTTGCTGTTTCTTAAACAAGGGGGTTTGTGTATGGCATTAGAAGAAGCATGCTGTTTTTATGTAAATCACTCCGGTGTAATTAAAAAAATATATAACTCCAAAAACAACTGCAAGATAGAAGAAAGGCCCTAACCAGTCAAGAAAACTGGTATCAACAGATGTTTTCAGCCTCTCCCGGGCTCACATCTTTACTTAGTGCCATTGCTGGGCCCCTTATTCTGTTCGTACTTGCCCTCACTGTGGGCCCGTGTGCTTTCAACGCCCTTCTCAAGTTAATCAGAACTCGCTACAAGATATCAAGTTGATGGTTCTTAAAACCAATTATCAGGTTTTAGCAAATAAAAAAGTTAGGGAATCAAGGATTTGATTTAGTTACTAGAAGAGGAGGGAATGTTAAGGCTTAATAGAATAAAATAATTTGTCTTAAGTTACTCCATTTTGAAAAGCTTAAGTGCCACCCCCCCATTCTAGGAGAGGTATGTTATTTTAGAAAAGCAAGTCCCTGTGACCTTGCAAATATCTACTCATAAATGTGAGCAAGAAGTTTTGCAAAATCTTCTGGTCCAAGATAAGCTGAGCAGGACATGCTGAACTACCCGCATCCCTGTTATCTTGTGTAAACACCCTTTCCCATTCCTTGCTCTACCCCCCTCGCCTTGCTGGTTTTAAGTGTATAAAAGGGAAAGAAAAATTTGGCCAGACGCTTCAGCTTTGGACCCTGTGTGGCCATGCTGTAGCCCAAATCCGGAGTTGTCTTCTTGTCTATTTGTCTTTTTGCCTTTCTGTAATAAAGTTTTGCTTTGTTACTTTGCAGCTGCTTGTGGGTCAGTGGTCTGTGTGGGAGCGACTCCGTAACACTTCCTGACGTTCTTGCATTATTTTCGTTGTGGATTTTTGTTGTTGTTTGTTTTCTCCGGTTCTGGGGTGCCTATCAGGGATACTCTCCCACATTCTCATGCTTTCCTCAGAGTTTGTTATATATATAAATTGTCTTTTCTTGGGAGTTTACGTAATAAAATAGGATCCGATTAAACAATTTCTACACATGTTGTTCAATGACATAGGCTACATGTTTCACATTATACCAACTTTTGGGGGGAGTGGAAATGCGCTCCATCTATATTTTAAGAAATAGATTTCAAGGGGAAATGGAGTGTCATGGTTATCTAGTGTCTGTATAATAGAAAGATCATATGTGGAAGACTTCAGCAAACAAATTTATTTTCTCAATGTTTAAGAAGCTAGAAATAAAAATCAGGCAATTAGCTTTAGTTCCAGGCCATTTCTCTCTGTTACTCGGGGTGAAGGACATTCCTCTTCAGCTTGTTTTTGGTTCCCCTTCTGCCTCGGCACCTATATTTCCCGTGTCCACTTGCCTTCTCTGCTTTTTACAATTTTTTAAATAAATCATTTTCTTGGGGCTGTCACACCTCTCATAACAACCTATACATCAGTTGTACTGAAACATTTGTGCATACTTAGACATCATCCTTTTCTAAACGGTTTCTTTCTTTTTGAGTCCTTGGCGTCGGCTCCTCTTTTTTGCCCCTTTTTCCATACTCTCCCACCCTCATGGGACCCTCATCAATGCTAAATTATTATTGTTTTGATATCTTACAGTGCCCGCTGTCTCCCTTCACCCAAGTTACTGTTGTTTGTCCCCGTGGCTGTGAGGTGGGGTGATTATACATTCATCACTGTAGTCGGTTACCAGCGTCTCCCATTTCTCCTCCCACCTTCCCCCTACCAACAGGTATCGCACCTCCCATTCCTGTTCCACATGGATGACCAGTTCTGGATTCAGTATGTCGAAAGATCTTATCTGCGCCAGGGCATATGCTCAAGTGTAGCTTGATTGTGAGTTGAAACTCGGGTCATGAGAGTGAGGTGGAGGGGAAGAATGACAGAACTAAGGAACATTGTGTGTTCTCTCGGTGTTATGCTGCACCCTGGCTGTCCTGTTCTTTCCCTTGACCCTTGTGTGAGGGAATGTCCACTTGTCTCTGGATGGGCTTTGGATCTCCACTCTGAATTCCATCATTTGCATTGTGTTATTAGTTTGGTTTTTGATGCCTGGTATCTTATTCTGTCTTCACCTCGTGGTCACAAAGGCTGGTGTGCTTCTTCCATAGGGTTTTGTGGCTTCCGAGTTACATGGCCGATGTTTATGTTCAAGCCTTTAAGACCCCACATGCTATATCTTTTGAAAGCTGGACACCATCAGCTTTCTTCACCTCCTTTGCTTATGCACACATTTGTCTTGAGCAAACATGTTGGGAAGGTGAGCATCATGGTCTGCCAAGTTAATAGAACAAAGTGTTCTTGAACTGAGGAGTACTTGAGTGGAGGATCAATGTCCATCTGCTACCTCAATACTAAACCTATAAGTAAATATATGCACATAGATCTATTTCCCCATCAACATATTTAAATATATTTATACATGTACACGCCTGTATTTAGACCTTTATAAATGCCCTTTGCCTACTAGTTCTTTCCTTGATTTCCTTTTACTTTCCTCTTGTCCCACTGCCATGCTCAGCCTTCTTTTGGGTTTCAGTAATTCCTCTTGGTTACATTGCCCTTGATCAAGTCCTAACAGGCCTCTTACACACGCCTCGACACTGATTTTGGATCACTTGTCGTTCCCTTGTCCCTCGGTTGATTAACACCACTTCCTTTCCTCCACCTCCCCCTTTGCTATGTACCCCCGGGAACACTGGTCCCATTGCTTTCCCCTCCAGATGGTTTATCCAGCCTATCTTCTAGACATAGACCTGAGGAGATCATAATATGCACACAAAAAACAAGACAGAGCAAAAGAAAGTGACAAAAGGAAGCAAAACTATGGCACCACCAAAAAGCCAATGACACAAAAAAGGGAAAGCCTGTAAATGGTTCAAGGCCTGTTTGCTGACCTTTAGGAGTGTTCTCTGGTTGAGTCTGATTGGGTTACACGCACTGGACCAAAAGTCGTTTGTGGTACTCCACAGGACTTCCTTGTTCTGCTCCCCGTGCTGTTCTGTTGCATTACTCCAGAGTTTTGCCTCGGTATGGTGGTGTCAGATCGGGCACAAATCCCCCACTGTCTCCAGTGTTGTCCCCTGAAGGGCTATGTGTCAGTGAGGGATGTCGTGTCTCATAGTGGGGCCAGCCATATGGTCCTCTCTGTGCATTGGCTGCTCTGAGTGGGGATATCATCCTCAAGGCTTGGTGGGCCAGGGTGTGCTCCACTCTCTCTTCCTCGCCCGTCATTTGCTCCCCAGTGCTCTGATCAGACATGTCACTCTCCCTGAGCTATAGCTTCAATGCGGTCCTCTGATGTAAATTCTTCTGTGGGGAGGGGTGGCTGTCCACGAAGTAGGGATTGGGGCCTGGCCCTCAGACCTTTCTCTTGGTTCCCTGCTTCATGCCAGTATATTGCATTCACATCTTGGAGCACCGGCATGAAGCCTGGTCCCTCTTTCCCTATGGAGATATAAACAATACCCTCGCCTTGGGTGGGTCAGTGCCCTTTTCTCCACTATCCATTTCTCCTTTTTTTCCTTTTTATTTTTACCTTTTCCTTTTCAGTTGGCTACCATATGTACCCCCTGGATTTGGTCTGTCCCATTCCATACTACCTGGACCTCACTCAGGAACGTTTGTGTACATTTGCTCTTGCCCTATGCCCCTTTTGCATTTTTTTAAGCTTACCTCAGCGAAATCGTGTTGTACTTGTTCTCTTGTGCATGGATTACTTCACTTAGCATCATATCATCCAGCTCTTCCCTTGAGGCGATGTGCTTATTGCGTTCATCAGTACTTCTTAGTGATGTGTAGTGCTCCATTACATTTATGTACCACGGTTTTTTAATCCATTCGTATGTTGATGGAAATTTGGGTTGTTTCCAACTCTTTGCCTTTGTGAATTGCGGCACAAGGAACATTAGAGCACAGCTGTCTGGCCGTGGCTTGTTCCTTGCCTCTCTGGGTATATGTCCAGTAGAGGATTTCTGGGTCGTAAGATAGGTAATTTTCCATCTGCTTTAGAAATCACCAAATGGATTGCCATCGTGGCTGTATATACCTACAGGTTCACCAGCAGTGGATGATAGCTCCTATCTCACCACAGCCCCTCCAACACTTGTTGCTTTCTGATTCTTTGAATTGGGCTTTCTTTGAAGGCATTAGGTGGTACCTCATTGTTGTTTTCATTTGCATTTCTCTTATGGCTAAAGATCGGGAACATTTTCTCCTATGTTTGTTGGCCATTCTGATTTTTGCCCCCTGTGAAACTTCTGTTCAGGTCCTTTGCCCACCTCCTCAGTGGGAAATAGGTTTTTCTCTTTTGGGAAGCTAGCAGAATAGTGTAGATTTTAGTAATGAGGCCTTTGTCTGATTTGTCATTGCTAAAGATGTTTTCCCAGTGCGTGGACTGCCTTAGTACCCTCTTGGTGAATTATTTCGATGTACATAGGTGTCTTATCTTCAGTATATACCATTTCTCAATTGGTGACTCCTCTGTATGTATGTCCTTCCCTATTTCTGATAGCCTAAGTATTTCCTGCCCCAAAGTTCTCAGGTGTGTCCTTTTCCCCTCATTGATGGCCCTAATTGTTTAGGATTTTACCTTGAGCTCGGTGGTCTACCTTGAGTTGATCCCTTTGCATGGAGTGAGATAAAGGTCTTACTTCATTTTTCCACAGGTAGATCTCCATTTTTTCCAGCACCACTTGTAGAAGAGGGCATCTGCTTCCCATTTGATATTTTGGGGGCCCTTATCAAAGATCAGTTGTCTGTATGCTGATGATCTGATTCCTGCGTGTTGTTCTTTTCCATTGGTCTGCGTACCTGTCATTGTATCAATACCATGTGGATTTGACCACCGTGGTTGTATAACATATGCCAAAGTCAGGTAAAGGAAGCCCTCCCACTGTATCCTTCCTTTTGAGGAGTTCTGGGCTAATTCGGGGCTTCTTCTCTCTCCATAAGGAGTTGGTAATCAGGTTTTCCATTTCTTTGAAGAAAGAGGAGGGTAATTTCATTGGGATTTTGCATTAAACTTAGATAGTGCCTTGGCCAAAACTGGCATATTCACTAGGTTGAGACTTCCAATCCATAAGCATGGGCTATCCTTCCATTGGTTGAGTTCACCCTTGCTTTCTTGTAATAGTGTTCTGTAGCTTTCCTCATATAAATATTTTGTTCTTTTACTCAGGTATAGCCCTAGTTATTTCCATTTGTGCTTTGCTATTGTCAAGGGTACCACCTTTTGGTATCTCCTCTTCTGTGGTCTTATTCGATGTGTATTGCAGTCTGATACACTTCTGTTTGTTGGTGTTGTAACCTGCCACTCTGCGATGTTCCCCTCTCACTTCCTGCACTCCCCTCAGGTGCTTTTGCGATTTTCCATATATAAAATCATATCATCTTCAAACAACGATAGCTTCACCTCTTCCTTCCCCAAGTGAATACCTTTCACGCCATTTGTTTGCCTTACCTTTTGTGTTGGGTGTTTTTCTAGTAACACTTGTTGAAGAGGGCATCAGCTTCTCATTTGATAATTTTGGGGTCCTTATCAACGATCAGTTGTCTCTATGCTGATGATTTCATTTCTAGGTTTTCGTTCTATTCAATCGGTCCGAACATCTGTCATTATAACAGTACCATGCGGTTTTCACCATGGTGGTTCAATCGTAGGTGCTAAAGTCAGGTAAAGCAAGTCCTTCGACTTTATCCTTCTTCTTGAAGAGTTCCCTGAGAATTCTGGCCTTCTTCTCTTTCCATATGAAATTGCTGGTCAGTGTTTTCCAATTCATTGACAAAGGATGTTGGTACATGTAGTAGGGTACCATTACATTTGTCTAGTACCTTGGGCATGACAGAAATCTTTGCTATACTACGTGTTCTGATGTATGACCATGGGATATCCTTCCATTTCTGGAGGTCACTTTGGAGTTTCTTGTAATAGTGTTCTGTAGATCTCCACATTCAAATCGTTTTGGGCTTTTTGGTTAGGTATACCCCTAGGTATTTAAATTTGTCAACGTATCCAGACCTTAACACATCATCATGGGTTCTGTAGGCACAATTATACAGGGATAATAAGTAAAGACTATAGTCAAGTCATAGAGAATCAGAAGAGACAGAAGATATGTTGAAATAATGGAGTCAAACACATTTCATGGTTGCATGATCATCTCAGCTCCTCTTGGTGGTACAGGCCAGGAGAGAGTGCAGGAGAGATTTACTGCTAACCAAGGCTTATATATCTTTGGGGGTATGCATGGCTCTTAATTGCAGGTAGAGACATACATCACAGAAAGGGGTTGCACAATAGCCAATACAATCAATGGGGGGGATATACAATGTGCATAAGCGGAACAGCAAGCAGATGAGCTGGGGTGACGGCATGACAGGAAAGGGTGGAATTAGAGATATACGTGTGACAAGAAGGGTGAACCATTCATTCATGATGGCGGCCTACCTTGGTCACTCTTGAGTGGCCTTGACCTCCCTGGGCTTTCCTACAAGAAAACAATTTACTACTGCCCTTATCAGAAGGAGGTGGGCCCTACTTAGGGTGTGACAGACTGCACAGTCTGATTCCCCTAGATAGCTGATAACCCTTAGGGAGTATAACCTCTGACCTACTTCTGTTCACCTCCAAGTGGATAGTCACTTACCACGTGTAGGAGGCAGCTTAGTTTGCCATATATTTAGGCGAAACAACTTGGGAGAAGTCTTTCTGTTTCCAACTTCAATTTGTGCTGTATTATTGTGAAGGGTACTAAATTGTTTATCTTCTCTTCCATGGACTATGCTGATGGATATAGTAGTTCCATAGCCTGCTGTTTGTTGATCTTGTATGCTTCCACTCTGCCATATTCCTCTCTCACTTCCTGCACTCCCCTTGTGGAGCTTTTGGGTTTTCTGTTTATAAAATTATATCACAAAAAAAAATTATATCACCTGAGAATAAAGATAATTTCACCTCTTTTTCCTCAGATGTATACCACTGATCTCTTTCCTTTCCCTTATGTTGTTAACTAGGAACCCCAGAACGTTGTTAAATAGAAGAGGGTGCAAGGGGCATCCAGTCTGGTTGACATTTTCAGCGCGATTCCTTTGTCTTTTTTCCACTGAATACAAATTTTGGTGTTAACTTTTCATTTGTAGCTTCATATATAGCTTGTTGTAGAGGGCAAATTTGAAGAATTTTTATATTATCTTGAAGAATTTCCCTTCCATTCCGATCTTTGTAATGTGTTAAACAGGAACGGGTGCTGGATGATATTGAATGTTTTTTCTGTGTGTATTGATATTATCATGTGGTTTTATTCCTCTTTCTTACCAATAAACCTGAATAAGGCTAATGGACTTGCAGATGTTGAAACCTCCATGCATCCTTGGAATGAATCCCACTTGTTCATGGAGAATTATTCGTTTTATCATATTTTGAATTATATTGACCAGTATTTTGTTAAGGATTTTGAATCAATGTTCATTAGAAAGATCAGAATGTCATTCTCAATCCTTGTGGATCCTTCCCCACTTTAACTATCGGTAATCTGCTAGATTCATAGAGAAAATTTGGGAGTTGGCCATTTGTGTAGGATTGTTGTCAGCTCTTGCCTGAATGCTTGCCAGCATTTTCCTGTGAAGCCATCTGGCCCAGGGGATATTTTAGTTGACATTTTCTTGATAACCTTGTCTATTTTCTCTATTTCTCTGAGTCTGTTGAGTTGCTTGTGGTCCATCTGGGAGGGTATTTGTCCATGTCTTCCAGGATGTTGAATTCATTGGTGTAACGGTACTCATAGTACTATACAATTCAGCTTTAAATATCATTAGAGCCCATTGTAGTTTTCCCTGTTTTATCCCTCAGTGGCGTGACTATTGTTATATGTTCCTTTCTTTCTTTGGTTAGGTTTGCAGTGGCCTACCTATTCTGTTAATCTGTTCAAAGAAACAACTATTTTACTGCATTGATTTGTTTGCATTGTTTTCACGTTTTCCAAGTTATTCACGTCTGCCCTAATTGGTTGTTATTTCGTTTCTTTTGCCATTTGTAGCATTGTCCTGTTAACTCTGTCATCAGGATCAATCACACCACTTAGTACGGTGACACTCTTCCTGACCTGTTGATCCAAAGGCATGAGAAGTCCAAAGTGGCCAGGGGGCATTCTCAGCTGCCACTTCAGTGGAATCCGTGCTGTGTTTCCAGGTGGGAGAGTTCCTTTCTTCAGGACCAGGACCTCCAGGCCTGAGGAACACAGGGTTGTTGGGACAGGAAGCAAACATGCTTCAAGGGGATCACTAGGAGTAATAGTGAGTGGTGCCACTCCAGCTTCCACCCCTTGGTTCCTGGACCCATGAATTCTGGCTCTTGGAGACACAGCACCATATATTGGCCGCTGGTTTAGAGCGTATACAGCTTCCTGGAGATCAGGAAGCCCCGCAAGTTGTTGCCACCTACTTGGCGTCGTAATTGCATCTTTAGGAGCCCATTCCATCGTTCCAGCAAGCTGGCAGCTTCAGGATGATGAGGAACATGATACGGCCAGTGGATTCCATGGGAATGGGCCCATTGCCACACTGGATTTGCTGTGAAGTGAGCTCCTTGATCTGAAGCAAAGCTATGTGGGATGCCATGCCGGTGCATGAGGCATTCTTTGAGTCCACAAATAGTAGTTTTGGCAGAAGCATCACGTGCAGGGAAGGCAAATCCATATCCAGAGTAGGTGTCTATTCCAGTAAGAACAAAACGCTGTCCCCTCCATGATGGAAGTGGTCCTATGGAATCAACCTGCCACCTACTTGCTGGTTGATCTCCCCGAGGAATTGTCCCATCTCTTGAACGTAATATTGGTTTCTGTTGCTGGCAAATGGACACTCAGCAGTGGCAGTGGCCAAGTCAGCCTTGGTGAGTGGAAGTCCATGTTGCTGTGCCCATGCATAACCTCCATCCCTGCCGCCATGTGCACTTTGTTCATGTGCCCATTGGGCGATAACAGGGGTGGCAGAGGAAAGAGGAGGACCAGTCTCCACAGCGTGTGTCATCTTATCCACTTGATTATTAAAGTCCTCCTCTTCAGAGGTAATCCTTTGGTGAGCATTCACGTGAGATACAATTAACTTTACTTTCTTGGCCCATTCAGAGAAGTCTATCCACATACCTCCTTGTCACCAATTTTCCAATCATGGTCCTTCCAATTCCCTGACCATTCAGCCAAGCCATTAGCCACTGCCCATGAATCAGTATATAATCTCACATCTGGTCATTTTTCCTTATATGCAAACTGAACGGCCAGGTGCACTGCTCGAAGTTCTGCCCATTGGGAAGATATCCCTTCACCACTGTCCTTTACGGAGATCCCAGAAAAGGGCTGTAGTGCTGCTGCTGTCCACTTATGAGTGGCACCTGCATATCGTGCAGAGCCGACCGTAAACCAAGCATGACTTTTTTGGTCTTCACTTAAAGTATGGTAAGGAACTCCCCAGGAGGCCATAGGTGCAGACTGGGAGAACGGAGGCAATGTAACAGGAGTGGAGACTGTTGGCATTTGGGCCACTTCTTCTTGCAGCTTACTTGTTCCTTCAGGTCCTGCTTTGGCCCGATCTCGTATATACCACTTCCATTTAACAAGGGAGTGTTGCTGCGCACATCCAACTTTATGATTACGTGGGTCAGACAATAGCCACTTCATGATAGGTAATTCAGGCCTCATGGTGACTTGGTGGCCCATGGTGAGGCCTTCAGTCTCCAGCCAGGCCCAGTAACAGGCCAACAGCTGTTTTTCAAAGGGGGAGTAGTTGCTTGCAGAGGATGGCAAGACTTTACTCCAAAATCCCAATGGTCTATCTACGCTGTGATTCACCAATAGGGATCTGCCAAAGACTGCACACTGCATCTTGATCTACAACTGACACCTCTAGCACCATTGGGTCAGCTGGATCATATGGTCCCAGTGGCAAAGCAGCTTGCACGGCAGCCTGCACTTGTTGAAGAGCCTTTTCTTGTTCTGGGCCCCACTCAAAAATGGAGGCTTTTCGTGTCACTTGATAAATAGGTCGAAGTAGAACACCCAAGTGAGGAATATGTTGCCTCCAAAATCCGAAGAGGCCCACTAGGCGTTGTGCCTCTTTTTTAGTCGTTGGGGGAGCTAAATGTAATAGCTTATCCTTCACTTTAGTAGGAATATCTCGACATGCCCCACACCACTGGACCCCTAGAAATTGTACTGATGTGGAGGGTACCTGAATCTTTGTTGGGTTAATTTCCCAACCCCTTGTACGCAGATATTGTACCAATGAATTTAGAGTCTTTGATACATCCTCCTGAGTGCGTCCAATCAGCATAATGTCATCAATATAATGGACCAGTGTGATATGCTGTGGAATAGACAGGTGGTCAAGGTCCCTTCGGACTAAATTATGGCACAGGGCAGAAGAGTTGATGTACTCCTGGGGGAGAGTTGTGAAAGTATATTGTTGCCCTTGCCAGGTGAAGGCAAACTGCTTCTGGTGGGCCTTTGAGACTGGTATGGAGAAGAAGGCATTAGCCAGATCAATAGCTGCATACCATGTACCAGGAGAAGTATTAATTTGCTCAAGCAATGTAATCACATCTGGGCCAGCAGCTGCAATTGGAGCTGACGATAATCCACTGTCATTCTCCAGGATCCATCTGTCTTCGTTACAGGCCAAATTGGTGAATTAAATGGGGGAGGTAGTAGGAATCACCACCCCTGCATCTTTCAAGTCTTTGATGGTGGCACTGATCTCTGCAATCCCTCCAGGCATGCGGTATTGCTCTTGGTTTACTCTTTTCCTAGGTAATGGCAATTCTAATGGTGTCCACTTGGCCTTTCCTACCATGATAGCCCTTATTCCACATTTTAGGGATCCGATATGGGGGTTCTGCCAGTTACTAAGTATGTCTATTCCAATGATGCATTCTGGAACTGGGGAAATAACCACAGGATGGGTCCCGGGGCCCACTGGACCCACAGTGAGGCGTACTTGAGCTAAAACTCCATTGATAGCTTGACCTCCATAAGCCCCCACTCTGATTGGTGGGCCTTTGAAACATTTTGGGTCTCCTGGAATTAGTGTCAGTTCTGAGCCGGTGTCTAGTAATCCCCGAAAAGTTTGATTATTTCCTTTCCCCCAATGAACAGTCACTGTTGTGAAAGGCCGCAGGTCCCTTTGGGGAAGGCTAGAAGGAAGACTAACAGTATAAACCTTCAGTGATGTAGCAGGATCCTCCTTACAAGGGACCCGGCCTCCCCTTCATTCAAGGGGTTGTGGGTCTGTAAACTGGCTCAGGTCTGGGAATTGATTGAGCGATCGTGACTGTCTATTCTGCTGTTCGCCTGATCTACCATTCTTTTGCCTGTACAGATCACGTAAATATTTAGTAGGCTTCCCATCTATTTCATTCCTAGGGACACTGCGGCTAAGTAGCCAATGCCATAATTCCACACGAGACAGGTTGCTTTGATTGTTATTGAAAACTCGTTGTCTATTAGAACCACGCCCACCCTGTCTCCGTGGATCCAGTGCTGACACCTGCCCTCTACCATCACGGGGACCAATCAGCCCCATTGTGGGCAAATGTCGGAGTTCGCTTCGGGCAGTGGCCACTGTTAATCCTGGTGCACATAGAATAGCAATTACAGGAGTCTTAAGAGATGCTGGGGCCCACTTCACAAACTTGTTCCTTATGGTTATGGTAAAGGGTATGTCTTCAGGTCACCCCCTTTTTGGATCTATGGGAATATCTTGATAGATCCATTCTAACATACCAATTTCTCTAAGCTTTTGGATGCCTTCCTCTACAGTGTACCAAGGCAGGTCAGGGTCTTCAAGTTGGTCTAATCTAGGCCATCTGGCAGTCCATGCTTCATTGAACTAACCACATAAAGACTTAGATCCTTTATTAGCCTGTCTCGCAGAGACATTGAAAGAAGAGTCTGTGCTTAGGGGTCCCATATCCAGAAACTCAGACTGGTCTAATATTACATTTCGTGCACCAGTATCCCACACCCTGAGTAACCATTCCCAGGGGTATTCTCCAGGCTTTTGCTTGTACGTATTTGAGAACTCAAGCAGGTCTTTATGTGTGTAGCGCACTTCTTCTTGGATAATCTTCTCAACCTCACCTTTAGGAGGTTTCTGAGACTTCATTTTAGTGACAGGTCTAGTGGAAATAATGGGTGCTGAGGGTGTTTCCTGGGTGCTCTCAGCAATACCTTGCGAGGCATCTTCCTCAGGTAATGCTACTGATGCAGCCCCACCTGGCCTATCAACTTGAATCGTTTGGCTAATCTGCTCAGGTGTTTCTAAGGGCTCAATATCCTCTACTTCCGGATCATCAGCCCCTATGTTCCCATCCCATGTTTCAGGGTCCCAACTTTTCCCAATGAATGCCCTTACTTTGGTTTCAGACACTACTCTAGATCTGCAATTCAGCTGCCGTTGTCATTCAGCCACTCGTATAATGAGACTCTGGACCTGGTTCTCAGCAATGTCAGCTCTTTTACTAGAGGAGAGAAGGCTCTCCTTTGTAGCACAGATGGAAGTTTTCAAATCTGTTAGTCTGCATGTGAGGCGTGCTTTTGAGGCTCTGAGATCATCCCTCTCCTTAATAACACTTTCCATCGTATGAAGGACCAGCCAACCAGCTTCGCTATACTTGTCATTTTCACAAAACTCCTGGAAAATATCAAATATACGATTGCCAAGAGCATCTCCTTTATCCAGCATGTCATCTACTTTAGGTGCTACTTTAATATTATCTTTGCTATTTCAGACCATGGATTAGTACGGGTAGTAGACGTATCCCCGTCAAGACTAAATAGGTTGGAAAACCAATTTAAGAAATCCATATTTGGTGCCAAAGGGACCAGGTATAAGGCATCATGCAAAAAAAAAAGAATATGTGTGCGTGTGTGTGTATGTATGTATATATATATATATATATATATACCATAATGAATGAAGGGGGAAGTGCAGAGTGGAGACCCAAGGCCCAAGCGTCGGCCACTGGAGATCCCCTCAGAGAGGGGTTTAGGAGAGGAGATGGGTCAGTCAGGGTGCGAGGTAGTGCCGATGAAGAGCAAAGCTTTCCCCCAGATTCTGGATGCTTCCTCCCCCCAACTACCATGATCCGAATTCTACCTTAGAGGGCTGGATAGGGCAGAGGTTGTACATTGGTAATATGAGGGCTGGAGGCACAGGAAATCCAGGGTGGATGATATCTTCTGGACCAAGGGTGTGAGGGATGATGCTGGGAGAGTATAGGGTGAGTGGGTTGGAAGGGGGAACTGATTACAAGGATCCACATGTGACCTCCTCCCTGGGAGAGGGACGGCAGAAAATGTGGGAAGGGAGACTTGGGATAGAGCAAGATATGACAAAATAACGATGTATAAATTACAAAGGGCACATGAGGGAGGGGGGAAAGGGGAGGGAGGAGGAGGAAAAAAAGGACCTGATGCAAAGGGCCTAAGTGGAGAGCAAATGCTTTGAGAATGATTGGGGCGGGGAATGTATGCATGTGCTTTATACAATTGATGTATGTATATGTATGGATTGTGATAAGAGTTGTATGAGTCCCTAATAAAATGTAAAAAAAGAAAAGGAAAAAAAAGAAAGAAAAGAAAATGATTAGGGCAAAGAATGTACAGATGTGCTTTACACAATTGATGTATGTATATGTATGGACTGTGGTAAGAGTTGTATGAGCCCCTAATAAAACGTTTAAAAGAAAAAAGAGAAATCCATATTTGTCAAACTGGCTGCAGCGCCAGGCCAGGCGCAGGGGCGGCGGAGGCAGTGGCGAGGGGAGCGTGAGAGCGAGGCTCTGTCCCTGCGCAGGCCCAGGCCAGCGGCGGCTAGGAGGGCGAGGCATGCTGACCTGCAGGCCGCGAGCGGCGGCAGCGGCGGCAAGGGGCGCAGGGGTTCCTGGGAGGCGCAGCGTCAGGCCCTGGCGCGCGCCCGCCGCCCCTTCCCCGCGCCGCGGCCGCCCGGGCAACTTGTGGCCAAAGTTTGGCCCCAGCCTCAGGAGTGCGCGGGGCGGCCCGCGAAGTTGGCTGTGGCCCCCGCCGCGGCTCGGGCCGGCCCATGGCCCGCGCGCCCCCGCCGGAGCCCCTGGGCGGCCGGGCTCCTGCCCCCGGGGTCCCCGGGCCTCAACGCCAGTGCGCCTCCCCCGGCCCCGGGCCCGCGCACGCGTGGGAAAGTTGGCCTGGAACCGGCCCGACCAGTTCCGCCGGCGCGCACACCGGCCGCAGAAGTTGGTGCTGCAAAACTTTTTTGGGGGGTTCCGCGGGAGCCCCCGTGCGTCGGGACCGGATGCGCGCCGGCTAGCGACCCCTGCGCCGAGAGAGGTACCCCCAGAGCGACGCGCAGCGGGGGCGCCCCGGACCCGCGGCCCGGGGGCTATGGCCATGGTGGCCGGAGGCTGGGGCGGCCCCGGCGGCGGTGGAGACGCGAATGGCGTGGACAAGGTGGGTGGCTACCCGCCCGCCACCGAGGACTCGGCCTCGCCCCCGGGCGCCGCCAGCGACGCCGAGCAGGGCGACGAGGAGCGGCAGGGGCTGCAGGTGGACTGTGTGGTGTGCGGGGACAAGGCGAGCGCAAGCACTAGGGCGTCCTCACCTGCCAGGGCTGCAAGAGCTTCTTCAAGAGGAGCATACTCCTCAACCTCAGCTACACCTGCAGGTCCAACCGTGACTGCCAGATTGACCAGCACCACCGGAACCAGTGTCAGTACTGTTGCCTCAAGAAGTGTTCCGGTCGGCATGCGCAAAGAGGCCGTGCAGCGGGGCCGCAGCCCCCACTCGCCGCCAGGTCCTGGCGCCGCGTCTCTGGCAGCCCCCCCCCGGGCTTGGCGCTGGCGGAGGCGGTGGGCGGAGACCTCTTCCATGGCCAGCCAGCGTGGGAGCTGATCACACAGCTGCTGCGCGCCAAGCCCTACCTGGCGGTGGCCGGCCACTTTGGCACGGGCGCGGCGAGCGCCTTCGGCCCGGGCGGCGCGGGCGCGGTGCTGGGCATCGATAACGTGTGTGGAGCTGGCGGCGCGGCTGCTCTTCAGCACCATGGAGTGGGCGCGCCACGCGCCCTTCTTCCCCGAGCTGCCCGTGGCCGACCAGGTGGCCCTGCTGCGGCTCAGCTGGAGCGAGCTGTTCCTGCTGAACGCGGCGGAAGCCGCCCTGACCCTGCACACTGCGCCTCTGCTGGCCGCAGCCGGGCTGCACACCGCTCCCATGGCCGCCTAGCGGGCGGTGGCCTTCATGGACCAGGTGCGCGCCTTCCAGGAGCAAGTGGACAAGCTGGGCCGCCTGCAGGTGGACTCGGCGGAGTATGGCTGCCTCAAGGCCATCGCGCTCTTTACTCTTGATGCCTGTGGCCTCTCAGACCCAGCACACGTGGAGAGGCTGCAGGAGAAGGCGCAGGTGGCCCTGACCGAGTACATGCTGACCCAGTACCCAGCCCAGCCCCAGTGCTTCGGCCGCCTGCTGCTGCGTCTGCCTGCCCTGCGCGCCGTCCCAGCCTCACTCATCTCTCAGCTGTTCTTCATGCGCCTGGTGGGCAAGACACCCGTTGAGACGCTGATCCGAGACATGCTGCTCTCGGGGAGTACTTTCAACTGGCCTTAGGGCTCCGGCCAGTGACCGACCTCCAGCGACACAGATGCTCGGGGTCCCCAGGCCAAGGATAGGGACAGCCTCCCCAAGTGGCTAACCAGAACCATGACTAGGGCGAAAGATCATTATGTAATATGCAGTAGCCCTTAGTGACCCTGGTTACAATTTGACTCGGAGGCTACTGGACTTCAGAGCCTTACAAGCCTGGAAGGTTTATTTCAGGCACAGCAAGCACATGCCTCGGCGGTGCTGACTTGCGTTCTGCACCTGGATAGGCACCTGAAGTCATTTGGAGAGGATGTCTATGTAAGTTGGTTTTACATAAATTTCTGTGCTGGATTCCTTGTGCTTGTGGATTTTCTTGTCCTTCTTGGTTTGCTGTTATTTTACTACTGAGTTGGCTTTTGTGGTTTTCTTCATTTTGATGAGGTTTCTTTCCTATTTCTTACGACATTCCCTTGATAGTTATTTTCTTATCTAGTGTAAGATGGTCATGTTTCTCTTGTGTACTGCTTGCCTTCCTCTCCATACAGTTTCTTTGCATGTCATTTTCTCCCCCTATTTGCTTCGTGTTTGTCTCCATTGCAGATTGATATTTGTAGCTCTCTCTTTTCAGTCTTGTGTCATATTTGCAGAACTGCTTCACCTTGGTTACTGTCTGGTGGGGACTGCCTTGCTCATTGATCTCAGGTTTATGTTTGCTCTTCCTTTTGATTCTCCATCCATAGAATAGCCTTCGTATTTTTTTATAACTCATTCCGCTGCTTTGGATTTCTGGAATTCTCCTTGACTGAAAATGCCCTTATTTCTTCTTCATATTTTGCTGGATTTAAGATCCTTGCTTGGCAGTTATTTCTTTTAAAGTTTCATATATGTTGTCACGTTGCCTTATGCCTGCAGAGGTTTGTTGAAGGAAAACAAACAAACAGAAAACCACACTCAGCTTAATTGTTTGCTTTCCCTTTGCAGACCCCCTGCTGGGGCTGCTTCCATAAATGTGCTCCTTACAGTTCTGCTCACAGGCGTGCCCTCGTGGCTCTCAGATTTTGCGTCCATGGCTTTATTCTGAGAAGTCCACTCTCCCATGCCATTTTCCCTGAGCCTTTGGATCCCTCTCCTAGGGAATGCTACTGTAGGTCTGATACGTCTGCTTGACTTACTGTAGATGGCCAACCAATGAATGACTACATCAACCCCGCAAGCTCCAATACTGGACAGAGAATCTGTGCTGAGTGGGCCATATCAATAAACTGAGACTTATCAGAGTTTATGTTCCTTGCACAATAATCGCACAACCTTTATAACGATCCTGACACATAGTCTGCAGGTTTCTGTCTGCACAAGTTAAGGAATTCTAGAATATTTTTGGGGGGTAGAGCATAGCTGTTCCTGGCCCAACACCTGGGCTTCACTTTGGGAACTTGCTATGAGTTAAGTCTAGGTAGAGGTCTGGAGGCCATAAACCGTGGGAGGTGTTTCCTGGGCCCATGCAGCGGTGTCTTGCTCCAGATACAGCCTAAGCACCATTATCGGCACACATCCCAAACTCAGTCATTTGGACGCATGGGGACCCTACAGGACAGAGTAGACCTGTTCCTGTGGGTTCTGAGACTGTAATTCTTCATGAGAGAAGAAAACCTGGTCTTTTGTTAGGGGAGCTGCCCTTGGTTTGACCTTTCTGCTCTTGTGTTTTGTAGCACAGAGGATGATCACTGTGCCATCAGGGCCAGGGATGAAAACACCTTCTTGGTTCGTAGTGATAGATTTCTCAAAACTTACCGAGAGATGTGGGGTATGTACAGTAGCTTTAGGGCTTGCATCAGACATCAGAACCAATTTAGACAACTCATCTTTTCTCATTCTGTTTCTTTAGAACCTCTCCTGGTCCCGTCAAGTCAACTCTGATGCGGAACAACCCTCTACAACAGGGTAAGCTTCCCCTCTGTGTTCCAGAGACGGTAATTCATTATTGCATTAAAATGTTTCTTCCTTTTGCTGTGGTGTAACACGTGGTTTTGAACTGTTGACCTTGACCTTAGCAGCCAATGCATAAGCGCTATGCCACCAGGGTTCTCTAGAGAAGCAAGACAAAGGATACTTGTATGATACATGTATGGACAAATAGTGATTTATATCCACAATTGCCTAAACAGCTATAGAAGCAGGTAAGTCCAGTTTGGTTCAAGTTCATCGGTCATATATAAGCGGGAGACTTCTCCTGTCTCATAGAGCTACGGGAACTGATGGACATGAAAGAGGAAGATGCAGGAAGAGGGTCTCGGGTGGGGAAGGCAGCGCTGCATGAATCTGAGGTGGGATGAATCAATACAAGTTGACATTCCACTGATGGTTAGTGTGATCAGTAGGTGACCTAACAGGAAATTGACAAACCAGATGTAGAATCCAGAAGTGGACAAAGGGAAATGGGCAAGACAAAGCACGCTTCTGCACAGGATTCCTCTTATAATAGAGACGACAACCCAGAAGAGGGCTCATGGGACTTACACCTGATCGATAAGTTGGACTCTAACTCTATTTTCACACAAACAGGTCCAGCTGACAGAAATTCTAATGATCACAGATGAGAAAGAGAACGTTCAAATGTGGTGCACAAAAGGAAAATTAGGACCGCCTCATTCCTCATAAGACACGATGCTTTCTCATTGTCTTTTCCGATAAGAGCAGAACTTTGTGTATCAGCAATTGACGCCGTCTGGCACTTTGAGTGATGTAACTCTCTCTCTATATGTATCTTCTCTGATGAATCCACAACTGATGAAAGAGTAGATAGTTGATGGTCCTATGACATTCACATTCAACATCAGAAACCAGCAAGGCACTGTGATCTTGTAACTTGGTTTAGTAGGGAAGCACAAAGAGCTTATGTTTGGGTATAAGATCCCATTTGGAATCTTTACTAGCAAGTTAATTGGATTGACCTTATTACTCTGTGTGTAGATCTATTCACACAAACACTGCGAAAGCACCTTCTTTTGTTGACCCTCCGATTCTTCTTTCATTCGTTAAGCACAACTTAACTGCTCAAATGTTCCTGAAATTAGAATTTTATTGAAGAGTATTATTTTTCGTTTTTCTCTCAGCTCTGCCAATAGTGGTGGGTGGGTCAACAAGAAGAAAGTCCATTCGTGCTACAACTCCAGAAATATCTGGTGATTAGAGCTAACTGCATACCTCTGAAATCAGAGGTAAATACTGGTTCTGAAACTTGAGGACATAAACAAGGCTCCTTCTACCAGGAAAGAAAAGAACACACTGCCATCCCGGAAGAGATTGTGGAAATTGTAACGTTGTAGCAGAAGCTTACAATAATAAAATGAAACATGATAGTAAAACAAACTCCACTGGAAGGAAAAAAGCCAAAAGAAGATGAAAATTGATGAAATAAACCAAAATTATTAGAGGAACAATCTACTACGTCCATTTTATTTATTATTTTTAGTAGGTTCGTTTTCCTTCATTTCCTTGAATGAGAGTTTTAGACAGGAAAGTCACAGGCAATATAGTTCAATGCAAAGCAGAAGAATTATAAGCAAAAACTTTAAATTAGTAGAGATGACCAACAATTCAGTTGTAGTAAGAAGCTATTACCATCCATCCCTAGGAGGTAATGACAATGCTATGTGGTGATGTTACTTAAGCCCAGGGACTGGAAGCCCATATCCAGTGTTGAAATCATGGGGTCAGAACTGGAAGCATAGCGCTGTTTACCACTAGCAGTCTACACAAACAAACAAACAAACAAACCAAAACATCCACAATGAAACTTGTTGAATTGAACTAGAACTCTAAGAGACTATATGAGAAAGACCAACAGTAAAAAAAACTTGATCAGAACAAACTGTGGGTAGCACCGTGAAGAACGGGAATTCCAGAACACTTCCCTGTGCTCGTGCACAACCTGTGCCTGGTTCAAGAGGAAGTCACGAGAGAGAACAAGGGCACACTGTGTGCTTTAACATCATCAAAGGTTTGTGTCAGGCCTGCATCCTCTAACCCTACTTACTCAGTCTGTATGCTGAGCAAGCACTCAGAGAGGCTAGATTACCTGAATAAGCCTGCACATCAGGACTGGAGGAATCTTTATTAATACCCTGTGCTATGCAGGTGACAACCTTGTTTGGCGAAAGTGAGGGGGATTCAAACATTTGCTGATAAAGTTCAAGGGCAGAAGCCTTCAGCATGGGTTACAACTCAATGAAAGGAAAACGTAAATCTTCATAACTGGACCAATATGTAGCAGGGGATAAATGGAATAAAATGTGAAGTTGGTAAGGATTTCATCTTGCTTGGATCCATAATCAATACTCATGGAAGCAGCCGTCAAGTGACCAAGCTACACTTTGTTTTGGGTCAATCTCTACAACCCCTGTTTAAAGCATTGAGAAGCAAGGATTATACTCTGAGGACTAAGGTGGGCTTGACCTAAACCAAGGTCTTCCCAATGGTCTACTCTGCATGTGAAAATTGCACATTGAAAAAGGAAGACCAAAGAAAATCCAACGCACTTGAACCGCGGTGTTGGAGAAGATTATTGAAAGTATATGGACTGCCAGAAGAACGAACAGACCAATCCTGGAAGAAGGACGGCCAGAATGCTCCTTAGAGGCAAGGATGGTGAGTCTTTGTCAAACCGAGGAAGGCCGTAGACGAGATTGCGAGATTGATTGACAGTGACTGTGTCACTGCGAACTCCACCCTACGAACAAGTGGGAGGATGGCACAGGAAGGACCAGGTGGTGTGTTTCCTTCTGGGGAGCTGGGAGTAGGAATGACTTGATGGCCCCTGACAGCAACATCAACTACAGAACAATCTCTCAAACAAGATATTGAAGAAAAGTATAGGTTCATTTATGTAACCTTCAAAATCGGACCAAAATTCAACATCAGAGAGGCATCCATCTACACTCAGTGATTATTAGAAATGGCAGGATAGTGCCTCACTCCAGTGGAGAGAGATGAGGTGAGTGGTTTCAGGAATATTTAAATAAGAACAAATTTTCAAAACAGTTCTTATATATTTTGTTTCCCCTAAGCAAATAACACAAGACAATATTAATTTTATACCAATATGAAAAAAATAAAATACAAGCTCACAGCCTACATATGTAGAGAAATAATTGAAAACATTGACCAGCTTTAGAACAGGGGACTGGAAGTATGTGTGATTAAGAAGGAAAATGCTGATCTTTCTTTGAAGTTTTCTGTTGTCTATGACTTTATTAAATCTCTTCAAATTTCTTTGGAAAAAATGAACAAGCCCAAATAGTTTATAAATAATTCTTCACTGTAGATTCTTGAGTCACTGCTACAGTTCAAAGTGCATGTCCAATTCTCATTTTTCTAAATCGACTAACTTTGTATTTAATTTTTAATGTGTTTCCATTTTAAGATTATTTCTTTATCTTTTAATTTTAGTATTTTAACATTGTATTAACATATAACTCATACATCACACACATTAGTGATTCAAACATCAAGAATTGTGCGATCTTTGCCACAATCCACGTTGGGGTATTTTCAACATTCTTGCATCCATCAGTACTAGCATCCCCTGTCCCCCTGTGTCTTCTAGTGTAGTCAGAGAAACCGATTGAGCTATATGTTTACCTATCCAGAATTTCTGATAAAAATCATACAAAATGGGAAAATATAGCAACCATAAAATAGAACAGAACAGTCTCCTTGCAAAAGTAATTAAAAACTAGGACAGGTTAAAAATGGGTCAAAAGCAAGGATCAACCTTGAAGCCCCTCCCAGGGAGACAAAGAACAGAAAAGTGGGTGAGGGGCGATGGAGGACGATATAAGATTTGGACAAAATGATCTGTAATTTATCAAGGGCTCATGAAGGAGATTCCCAGGGGAAGTGGGGGGAAGAAATGGGGAGCGGATATCAGGGGCTCAAGTGGGAAGAGACTTGAAAATGATGATGGCATTTTTAGGTGCAAATGTGCCTGACACACTGGAGAAATGTATGGATTGTGATAAGAGATTTAAGAGCCCCAATAAAAGTATTAAAAAATGGATCAAGGGGGGAAAATGTTAATATCTAAAATAATTAAAAGCAATCTGCAGCAGGGGTCAGAAAACTCTAACTTATAAGTTCTATGCAGCTCCTTCAGCAAGGATATGTGACTATGATGTAAAATTGAAAATGAAGATAACACCATGATACTTTCATTTATAGTATTACTTAAAATTTTCCTTATTTATAAATATATTTTATAGCTCTTGAATAATTTTTAAATTATTGTTATGTACCACGATGGCTAATGAATATAAAAAAATTTGTTGACCCCTTATCTCAGTGATTCACTTTCCAATTCACCCTGTCTGTGGACCAGATTGTTTACACGGGTATTCAATCAACTGAGGGAATTAACTAGAGGCTCAACGCACAGAAGGTCTACGCAAACGGAGGGGGCTTTCACTGTCATCCTTAGCCTTCTGCTAACCAGGTTTTCAGAATTTAAACTCTAATATAATTCCCTCCTCTAATCTTAGAGTCTACTATTCCAAATCCTTGGATCACACGACTACTTTGGCACTTCACCTAGATGGTTGCTTGTTAAGACAAGTTGTTAAGACACTACATGCTAGATGCTATTGTTGCTGATCACAGGGCACTATCTGATTTCTTCCCCCACACTTTTCTCTAGCACCCAGCTCTTCAGTGATCACTTCATGAGTTTAAGTATGGAGCCACAGTGTAATAACAGTTCTTCGATAAGGGTTTATGGTTAATGCCATATGGAGTAACGGAGACTGAGTGTTTACAGGAGCTGAGACCACCAAACCTTTCTCCTTTTGAAAGGTCTATGGACATAAATTGACACACGTTTTCTTAACTGCCATCCTGGCCACAACTGACTGAGCCCAGGCTTGGCATAATCTGACGTACAGGTTGCTCTTGTCAATTTCTGTGGAGGTGATTCCAACTCATGGCAACTCACATGTGGAGCATAACTGGTCTGGGGTTTTCAAAAGTCTGTTCTTTCAAGACCAAGTCACCAGGTCTGTCTTTGGAGGCTCTCTCCCCAACCTTGTGGCTACGAGGTAGATCATTTGTGCCACTCAGCCACCAAATCTGTAAGTTGGCCAGAAACCCTTCATCAATTCCTTGTGATAGAGAACTGGTTGACTTCAGGCAGCAATGCTGAAGCACAATAATGCGTGAGAGAGGGATGGCTCTGAACCAGCAAAAGCCAAGGTAAAGAAGAGACTGCAGGTGTAGCCCACCAAAGGCTGAGCCCTCTTCCCCACTTGAAACATATTTCCTTTATTATATGTAAATTTGCCTCCCAAAAGTGTTTTTTCTTAAAATCAGCACACTGTTGGGTGCTGATCAGTTCAAACATTTTCTCTAACAGAACAAACAAATGATACACAATTGGTGGCAAGTTGGGTTGCAGTTGCAATGGGGCCCCCAGAGTCCTGAAGGTTAGAGGAACCAAAGAGCTGCAATGCAAATTTTCATGACTGAAAACCAACATCACCGCCATTGAGGTGATTCACCTGCTGGCAATCCGACAGGACAAGGTAGAATGGCCCCTGGGTTCCTGAAGCTGACTCTTCACAGCAGGCCGTAGCCTTCTCCTTCTCCCAGCTAACAGGATGATTGTCACAGGACCAAAGGGGTTTTGTAAAACAAGAATACGAATGAAACGAGAACAAGGCTGGACATACAATATTATTAATAAATCAAGAGATTTTCATATGAAAGTGCAGCACAGAGCTGGAACCAGAGGCCAGAGAGGCACGTGGCTGTTGACAGTAGCATCTGAATGCTTAATAAATTCTAATTACTTAGAGAAATAGACATTAATATTTCTCAGATGAAACGTTAAAATAGCCAAGTCCCTCACGAGGCTCTTGCTTCACTTTCATATAACACACCCCTTGTCCATGATTTTATGAGCTTTTTCTCTCCACCTTCACATCCAAGTTTAACCACACACACAAAAAAAATGCCTGCAACTTTAGTGTACTTGACTGGTTTTAGAAGCAAATAACGAAAACAACTTTGACCATGTAATAATCTTTTCAGGTTAACTTTTCTCAATGCTTTTGAATTTAAATGAATTTTCAGCTCGTTATTTTTATGATGTGAGGCTTTATAGAAATGAGCTAATAGGAATGCCCAGTAACCAACAAGGGCTCTTATTTAAGATAAACTCATGACACAGTGGCCTATGCATTGGGCTGATAACCACAGCTTAGAGGTTCAACCTCACCAGCCAATCCACGGCAGAAAGATGAGGCTCTCTTCCTGTAAAGATACAGTCTCAGAAACCTTAAGGAGCAGCACTACTCTGTCCTCAAGGGTTAGTATGGTCAGGAATGAACTTGATGGCAGTGAGTTGTGGGGCAACTAAGAGCCAAAGGGCCTTTATCTTCCTGAATGCAAAAGCAGGGGAGAGAGAGAGGCAATTCAGTGGGTCAGAAAGCCTCCTGCTTAGGCGCTTTGAAGTCTGTGGCTTGAATACAATCTTCTCCACTAACTATCTCTACAAAGGCTCACCAATTTCTGGGTTAAAAGAGTAACGGAGGCAGCCTCCAAACCTAAAATTATCTGACTCCAGGGTCCATGTTTCTTTCTTTCTTTTAATATTTTTCAAAATAAATTAAGTGGAGATTTACATTTCAGATCATCCAATTGGTACATAACAACTTAAACTACTTACCAAAACACTCAGTAGCTTGCCCTGCTGTCCTCATTTGATTTCTCCCCTCCCTCTTATGGAATGCTATCTTCCACTTCACCCAAGGGAACTCTTTTCTACCCCATGTTGTTTCTTTACTCCTTGAATTAAAAAAATACTTTTATTGGGGGCTCTTGCATCTCATCACAATCCACGATTCATCCAGTGGGTCAAGCACATTTGCACATATACCGCCATCACCATTTTCAAAGCAATCTCTTCCCACTTGTGCCCTTGATATCAGGTCCCAATTTCTTCCTCCTCCTTCCTTCCCTCACAAATCATTGATAAGAGATATAGATTATTATTTTCATATCTTATATCATCTGATGTCAGTCACCACCCACTTTTCTGTGGTGCGTCCCACATGGAGGGGATTATAGGTTGATCCTTGTGATCAATTCCCCTCTTCTCCCCGCCACCCTCCCCTAGTCCTCCTAGTATCTCTACTCTCATTATTGGCCCTGAGGGGTTATCTATCCTACATTCTCTGTGTTGTGAGTTCTTATCTGTAGCCGTGTGCATGCTCTGGTCTAATCCGATTTTTGAGGTAGAATTGAGGTCATGATAGTGGGGGGAAGGAAGAACAAAGAATGAGAGAGAAATCCTGTGTTTCATCAGTGCCATACTGCACCCATACTGCCTCATCTTTTCCCTGTGACCCCTCTGTGAGAGTGTGTCCAATTGTCTACCTCCGGCCATTCACATTGGGTAGGATTTTGTTCTGGGGCTTAGCTGCCTGATACTTGATCCCATCAATAATTCATGATCATACAGGCTGGTGTGCTTCTTCCATGTGAGCTTCGTTGCTTCTTAGCTAGATGGCCATTATTTACCTTCAAGCCTTTAAGACCCCAGACACTATATCTTTTGATAGCCAGTCACCGTGTTTCATTTTTCCTTCTCATCTGCTTAGTAACCATCAAAGTCGATTCCTTGGGTATGAACGCCTTTGTCTTTTGTAACAGCCAGGGTCCATGTTTTAACCACCCTGCTCATTGCCTCTCATAAACGGACACGTGTCTGAGGAAGGACAAACAAAAAAATTCGTTGTGGCATTTGCTCTGAGAAGGAAAGTGGGTGTCCGAAGGCAACCCACCTACCCGGACCACTGTGCTTTTACTACTCAATACTGAGAACCTAAGTGAAAAGGAGATCAAGAATGTGATCAATGTAAACCCGACCAAGGAGAACACCTCCAAGATATATTGTTACTGTGGAGCAAAAACAGACAAACACGAGGTGAACAATAGTGTGCAGAGCACGTTCCTGTTTGGTTTGTTATTATTATTTTAAAGAAAGGATTCTAAGACAATGTTATCTCTTGGAGGGAACAGGGTACCTGACATGTTAGAAGTTGCTTTCCAGGATATGCTCCTGTATTGCCTGGAATTGTTCCTTTAAATTTTTAGTTTTCAAATTATATGATGGATCTTCCTAATAATAAAACAATTTTAAAGAACAAATAAGTCCCGAATTCTTCTCCTTTGTAGCCCTGATCAACGACCCCTCATCTCTCAGAGACTCAGTGTCTTCACCTGTGAAACGGGAGCAACATTGCTTCTTGTAAGATCGCTGTGAGAATAAGCGAGACCCCATGTACGAAGCGTCGGCCCCACGAAGAGGTTCCCTATGTCACTGAAATCTCATTCAACTTCATTAAAACAGCAAACAATTTCAGAAAGAACCAGGAAGACACTAAGTTACCATGGTCTCATGACAAGACTATTACCAATGTTTCCCAGTGACTAGGAAGCCAGGATGCCCCAGCCCCGAGTCCCATCTTGTGGAACAGCACTGACCTAGGAGGCAGAGGGTCCCATGTGGCCAAGACTTGCTGCTTTGGATCAGGATGCTCAGTCCCAGCAGTTAGCTGCAGCTGCAATGACAACAGAAACCAGCTCCTTGAGCGCCAACACAGCCCTGCAAGATGAGTAGTGTCCTGTGATGCACAATGGTGGTACCGGGAAGAGGAATGCCTTCTGAAGGGGTAGGAACTAGTCCTGGTCTGGTTTTGGTGTCTGAACCATAAATAATCTGGTAATTGCTCCTTCTCTTCTATTTTCTGGTAGAGATTGAACTTAGTCTCAGAGCTGCTCTGACACTAAGTCTATGAACTGCTGATTAGAAAACAGATTGTCCATAGGACCCAGGAATCCCATTGCTAGATATATATTCCAGATTGAAATAAATCAACCCTAGAGGAACATTATTAGATGATACGTTATAAAAAGGAAAGCTTTTCACACTCAAAGAATCACTTTCAAGTGTTGCTAGGGTTAAAAGTGGTGGGAATGCAAATTACAAACGAGAGGTTATGCTTATATAAACTTGGGTGAAGGAGAAGACAAGATACAATTAAGAGTGAAGTCAGCCAAAGTGATGGAGTCAAGAGAAAACACTGGCAGGAGTGCAACAGTTAACAGTAATAGAGGGACATTGTTATATACATCATTCAACTATAGTGATTTCCCAGTAAATGCATGGATCAACACACATGGGGAAACCAGTGTGGAGGGAGAGTAGGATAGTACATACGTGCTTACATATATTTGACAGATACTTCTACATGTATACATACCTTTACTGAAAATGTATCCATGGGGGAAACCAAGAGCAACAGGCATAGCAAACTTGACAATGTTCTACATCCTACTTTGGTGAAGAGTGACTGGGGTCTTCATAGCTGAAGAGCAGCAACTGAAGTGTCATGATCGGTTTCTCCTCATCTCCAGGTAAGGATACTAAAGAAAACTGAAGATGTAGAGAAACAATTACCCCAATGGAGTAAAGGCCCAGAACATCAGCTTTCTCATCTCTGAATCCAGAAGAATTGGATGATGTCCTGCCAGCACAACAAACTGCCTGGAAGGAATTACAGACAAGGTCCTAGATAGACCGAGATACAAATGTGAAATAAAACTAACGATCACAAACAAACACAGGAAACAGGCTTACTTCTTGGATAAAGAGTACTGAAGCCCCAGGACTATGGAGATTATGCTCCTTAGAAATCCTTGAGGTCTACAGCGGATTTTCCTCGTGTGCCTCCATTTTTAACGAAATAAAACAAAACAAACTTGCTGCCATCGAGTCAATTCTCACTCATAGTGACCCAGTAGGGCAGGGTAGAACTGCTCTGTGAATTTCCAAGTGTAACTCTTTATAGGAGTAGAAAGCCCTTCTTTACCCCTAGTGGTCCCAAACTGCTGGCCTTGTAGATGGCAACCCAAGGCATAACCACTACTCCACCATGGCCGTTCGCAATCCTTGATATCTGGAACAGGCTCGATTTTTAGCCAAATAAAAATAGGTCTCAATGGGGTCACAATAATTTCAGGGAAGTAGGGCTTCTATTGGCTAATCAACGACGTGAGGTCAAAATGTCAGCATTTACACAGAGACAAAGTTCAGAAGGGCTAGGAAAGCGGAGGAATGTAAATTCAAACGAGAGATGAATTGGCAAAAGTGAATTTACAGTGTGGTGATTACAATCAATGACAGGACACAGAATGCATATCAACTGTAAAGTGGGACACTAATTTGCCCTGTAAACCTTCACTCAGTCATAATAAAATCACACACACATGTTCCTGCACACACACACAAACACACACACCACAATCAGATAGTCAATGGTGTCCTGGGTCAACAGAGCATAGGGAGGTCAGGTCAATTCTGAGCAGGACTGTGCCTTATCACCTGACTTAAAGGACTTTTCACATCTCATCTTTTGGACGATCACGAAGAGTGTCCAAGATCCCTGAAGACAAGTTGGTGCATAAGCACATAATGGTGCATAAGCACATAGGAAATGTGGTGAAGGAAGCTGATGATGCCTGGCTATCAAAAGATATAGCATCTGGGGTCTTAAAGGCTGGTAATTAAACAAGCAGCCATCTAGCATGGAAGAGACAAAGCCCCCATGGAAGAAACACACCAGCCTGTGTGACCATGAGATGTCGAAGGGAGGAGGTAACAAAAGTTCAGAAACACACGTCCAACTTGATGTGAAGCGGCATGGATGCCCTAGAGATGCAAAACTCACCTGTCCAGTAGTAATCCCACAGTACCACTCAGAAGGAGACACTCAAAGGGGAAAGGATGATTAAGTCAGGAGAAGGTATGGTACTCATGAACCACGTGCTTATCCACCGGTTCGTTAATATTTCCTTCCCTTAGAGGACAGGCTGTGATTTGTTTTACCTCGTTAATCATGTTAGATTCGTGTATGTTCATTTGTGCATTTAAGATCCTTCGGTACATGAAGCTCAGGGTAGGTGACGCTGCAGAAAATGTTACCTGAGTAATGGTTTTCTAAGGGTACAGGAGGGGGCGGGCATGAAGGAGAGGAGTTTGGAGCAGATAGCATTGATGATTGTATGACCCCACTGGATGGGATTGAACAACAGAATTGTATATAAGTAGACATTGGATTTTAGAAGATATTTCAATAGAACTATTATTTTTTTTTAAAGCAGCATATTGTCCAAACGGATTTGCCTCCACTGTGGTCCTCATCAGAGTTTCTCAAAAGCAACGACAACAACAACAAAATACACAATAAAGAGAACTTAGTCTGGAGATCTAAAGCTGTGGTTCCCAGATTGGGACAAACGACCCCGAGTAGATGTTGTAACTGTTTAGGGAACCTCAAAAGCAGATGGCTATGTTTTGTCTCGGATTGTGGCCTCTAGTAGAAATGTTTATAATGGCCAGGGGAGGCTGGGACACATTTAGTATTTTTCTGAAAATTTGGCAGTAGGCCAAATTCCTTTGGGAACCTCTGACCTAAATGCAGGAAAGCATCACAGCAATGTACAGCAATCACAGTATGGCAAGCTGACAGACAAATGGTGGCTTGGAGTTCTAGACTCCCCAATCGTGAGAAAGTAAATTTGTTTATGAAAGCGATCAACCACTGTGGTATTTGTGTTATAGTAGAAGTAGATAAGATATTTACTGTCTTAAGAATCAAGTGGAGTTCTTATTAATACATACGTTTCCAACCCTGGTTTTCACCTTTTTGAAGAACAGGATCTTGGAAAACAGTCTATCTAAATTCACTAGCAATCAAATTATGTCGCAAAATGTCATGGTGAAGTCTCATTGATAGTTAGGATCCAAGGACAATGAAAGCTATAATCTCACTGCCATCGAGTGGATTCCCACTCCCAGCAGCCCTGCGACAAGACAGCACTGCCCCTGTGTGTTTCCAAGACCGTAAATCTCTGTGGGAGTCGAAACCCTCGTCTTTCTCCCTCTGAGTGGATGATGGTTTCAAAGTGCTGACCTTGTGGTTAGCAGCCCAGTGCATAACTACAACGCCACTAGGGTGCCTGATGGGGCAATAAAGGTTAGGTATAGAGGCTAGGAGGGAAAGCAACCACAAGACGGTTCATTATTACTGCAAGATGGTCCATTATTAAGCTGACCACAGTTTCACAAGAAAACTTGTCTGCTTGTCCAATTCCACAAGAGTATTCCACAGAAAAGTTTTGCCAAATGAACCATTATTTTTTTGAATGGTTATCTAAGTGGTGAAAGGTAAGGAGATTATTTACTGTCTTCTTCTTATATCTCCTCTTTTGCTGGTTAACGTTTTCTTACGAGGGATTAGCTCTGTCATGACCTGAGATTCTTGTCTACCCCTATTGAGGGGGAAGCCCAGTTCTCACAGACTCATTAAATCAGGGTGGTAGCAGAAGAGCAATTCCCCCAATGCAGGCAGAAGATATTTGAAGATTTTGAATTTGAAAAGCAAGGGCAAAAGTGGACATTCAATATATTTAAGAACCAATAGCAAGTCCTAATTAAAATGAGACACTAATGTAGAAAAAACCTCCAGTCCATTAAAAAAGACCTGACATACCAAATTTATAGAAACGGAGAAACCTTTAAGAGTGTCACTCAAAGACACCCTTTATTGTGGAACTAAAGCCGCCCCATGGTTGGTAGTTCAAAGTCACCAGCAGCTTGGGAGAAAGCTGGAGCTTTCTACTCCTGTAAACAGTTGCAGCATTAAATCCACAGGGGTCGCTACGAGTCAGCATTGACTTGATAGCACTGAGTGACAAAGCCACTCCCAGAGGTCACCCTTCAGCCGAACAGTGGATTGGCCTGTAGAATATACAAAACCCAGGAGGCAGGTAATATTGGTAACATGTTTCTTCAACAACACCCGGTACCCTCTAAACAACATATAAGGAAGTTTAAACAATTCCTTTTTAATCATTAAAAATCTGATACTGCTATTGGCGTCATTCATAAAATGCCAATTAGTTCTGAGTACATCTCGAGCATGTTATTGTTGCCAATTCCTCCAGCCTCTTGTTTAGAAACATGGCATTTTATATGTATCCTAGAGGTTAGCTGAATGAAGTCCAGAAAGCAGAATTCCGGGAGGAAACTGTTGTCATGAATCCAAACCATTTCAAATTCCCAAAAGCAGCCAGGAAGAAAGATTCAGATTGCTGATGATCCAGCCTAAAAGACAACATCATGACAACACAAGAAAGATTGAAGTTATCCACAGTTTCATTTTACTTACATCTAGAATCAGTGCCCGTGCAAGCAGCAGTCAAGAAACATCAGTAATAAGATCACACAAAAACAACCAATCACATGGAAATTGAACAACACATTACTTAAAATCCACTGGGTAATTAAAGAAACTAATGGCAATTAATAGTAATAAATGCACATATCAAAAAAGAACACTACAAAATCAACACTTTATCTGAAAACCTATATCAATTAGAATAATAACAGCAAAACCCTTAGTCAACAGAAGAAAAGAAATGATAAACATAGGAACAGAAATAAATGATTCAGAAAATAATAAAATAAATAAATGAGGCAAGAAGTAGTTCAGTTAAAAGAATTTTATTTTATTTTTTATGAATCAATGGATGAGGGGGATCTTACCGGTCTGATAGCAATAGATACATTAATTGCATCAAGCACATTCATACATATGTTGCTGCCATCCTTTTCAAAACATTTTCCTTCTACTTGAGCCTTTGGTATCAGCTTCTCTTTTTCCTTCCCTATCACACCCTCCCTTCCTCATGAATATTTGATAAATTATTGTGTTCATATCTTTTGAAAAATTAAATACTTTAATTGGGGGCTCTTACCTCTCTTCTCACAGTCTGTACATCCTTCCATTGTTGTCAAGCACACGTATACATATGTTGTCATCACCATTTTCAAAGCATTTTCTCTGTCTTGAGCCCTTGATATCAGCTCCTCATTATCCCCATCCCTTCCTTCCTTATGAACCTTTGATAAGTTATAGATTATTATTTTCATATCTTACATTGTCCTCCGTCACCGTTCACCCATTTTTCTGTGGTTTGTCCCCCTGGGAGGGGGTTAAAGGTTGATCCTTGTGCTTGATTCCCCCTTTCTTCCCCCACTTTCCCCTTATTCTCTTGGTAGCTCTATTCTCATTGTTGGTCTTGTGGGCTTTATCTCTCCCAAATTCCCTGTGTTGCCAGTTCTTATCTGTAGCACCGAACATGTTCTGGTCGAGTCTGATTTGTAAGGGATAATTGACATGATAGTGGGGTGGAGGAAGCATTAACGAGCTAGAGGAAAATTGTATGTTTCATCAGTGCTATACTGTGCCCTGACTGGCCCATCTCTTGCTTATGACCCTTATGTAAGGGTATGTCCAATTATCTACAGATAGACTTTGGGTCTCCACTGCACACACAGGCAAGTACCCCATTCACCTTGGCATGGTTTTGTTCTGGGTCTTAGATGCCTGATACATGATCCCATAGATACCTCATGATCACACAGGCTGGTGTGCTTCTTCCATGTGGGCTTTGTTGCTTCTCAGCTAGGTGGCCGCTTGTTTACCTTCAAGGCTTTAAGACTCCAGATGCTGTATCTTTTGATAGTCGGGCACCATCAGCTTCCTTCACTACATTTGCTTATGCACCCATTTTGTCTTCAGTGACTGTGTTGGGAATGTGAGCATCACAGAATGCCGCATTGTTAAAACAAAGTGTTCTTGTGTTGAGAGGTTTCATGAGTTGGGGCCTAATGTCCATCGGCTACCTTGATGGTAAACATATAGATATAAATCCCCAGATCTAGTTCCCTATCATTCTATATAAATATGTTTCTATATGGACACGCCTGTATTCAGACCTCTATAAATGTCCTTTGCCTCCTACTTCTTTACACTATTTCCATTTTCTTTCCTCTTGTTCTACTATGATGTTTGGCCTTCATTCAAGTTTGGCTCTCATTCCTCACTGCTCCATTGCCCTTGATTAAGCCCCACTAGCAATCCTATGCCCTTCTCTCCAATGATTTTTAGTTCACTTGTTTCCTCATGCCTGGGTTAGTTGATCCCCCCCCCCGCTCTTTTCTCCTACCTCCCCCTCACCCGTGTCGCCCTGGAATCATCAGCCCCGTTGTTTTCATCTCCAAATTGTTTATCCCACCGATCTTATCCAGATAGACATGCAGAGACATTAATAAGTGCAAAACCCAGGCAAAGCCAAACAAAAGAACAAAGGAAGACAAAAACAACAAAGCAACAACAACAAAATCAGAATAACAACAAAAATAAAGCCAAGGACCAAAAAGGAACTATCAATAGTTAAAGGTCTTTTTTTTTTTTTTACTTTTAGGAGTGTTTTCAACTCGAGTCGATGGGGTGGCACACTCTGTCCCCAAAGTCTATTTTCGGTATTCCCTGTGGATTTCATTGCTTTGCTCCCCTTGCTCTGGTGTTGTATGCCCTTAGTGATTCGAAACAGTGTGATGGGTTCAGATCAGGCACAATTCCCCACCGTGTCTCCATTGTTGATCCACGTCATGCTATGATTCACTGAGGGACATCATGCCTCGTAGTCAGGTCGGCCCTTTGGTTCTCTCTGTGCGTTGTCTGCGCTGAGCAGGAATATCGTCCTCGGGCTTGGTAGGCCAGGATGTTTTACCCTCATTCTCCATACCACTTTGTTTTTCCTCAGTGCTCTAATCAGAAGTGCCCCTCTCCCCAAGATGTAGCTCCAGTGCTGTCCTTTGAAGTGCATTCTTCTTGTGGGGCGGGTGGTCCATATGGTGGGGATTGGGACCCGCCCTGCAGAGCTCTCTATTGGTTCTCTGGTAGGTGCCCCTATGTTGTATTCACATTATGGCGCATTGGGTTGAAGCCTGGAGTATGCCCCTCTCCTGTGGAGGTCTAAATAATACCCTCCCCTTGGGTGTGTTAGTGCCCTGCTCCTGCCTCCCCATGTCTTTTTCCCCTCTCTTTCTTTCCCCCTCCTAGTTAGTGGTCTGCCTGGATTGGGTTTTGCTCCTGCCATAGTACTTGGATCTCAACCCAGGGATGTATGTATATAGGCACTTTTCCGCTATGCCCATATTTTTTTAAGCTTATGTCAGTGGACTCATGTACTTGTGCTTTTGTCCTTGACTTACTTCACTAAGCATGATTTCCTACAGTTGTTCCCATGCGGCAATGTGCTTATGTGTTCATCACTGCATTTTAGGGATGTGTAGTACTCCATTGTATGTATGTACCATAGTTTTTGATCCATTCGTCTCTGATGGAAATTTGGGTTTTTTTGAACTCCTTGCAATTGTGAACTGTGCCGCAATGAACATTGGAGCACAGATGTCTGGCCGTGGTTTGTTTCTTGCCTCTTCTGGTTATGTGCCCAATAGGGGCATTGGTGGGTCGCATGATAGCTCAATCACCATCTATTTTAGATACTGCCAAATTGATTTCCATAATGGCTGTACATAGCCACAGGTCCACCAGCAGTGGATGAGAATTCCTATCTCACCACAGCCCCTCCAACACGTGTTCCTTTGTAATTTTTAATTGGGCTATCTTTGAGGGTATTAGGTGGTATCTCAGTTGTTTTAATTTGCATTTCTCTTAGGACTAATGATCAGAGATGAAAATAATGGGAACAATGGTTCTGGGGGGGATACGGGAGACAGAGAGGGGAGAGAAAGGAAATGGCAGGGGAGGGGTGGAGGAACAACCTAGGGACAAGGAAACAACAAGTGAACGAAAATCAATGGAAGGAAGTTTGTAGGATGCCCAGTGGGGCTCAATCAAGGGCAATGGAGCAGTTAGGAATTACTAAACCCAAATGAGGCCGAACGTGATGGTGGGACAAAGGGAAGTAAAAAGGAAGCAGAGCAAAGGACCAGGAAGCAAAGGATATTTACAGAAACCTAAGTATAGATTTGTACATATGTAAATATATATATATATATAATGTGAGGTGAATATTACTATGTACTCATATCTATATGTTAAGAATTAGGGTTGCAGATGGACATTAGGCCTCAACTCAAGTATTCCCTTAACACAAGAGCACTTTGTTCTAACAATCCAGCATTCTGTGATGCTCACCTTCCCAACTGGATCACTGAAGAAAAAATGGGTGCACAAGCAAATGTGGTGAGGAAAACTTATCGTGTCGTGCTATCAAAACTTATAGCGTCTGGGGTCTTAAAGGCTTGAAGATAAACAGAAGCAGCAAAGCCCACATGGAAGAAGCACACCAGCCTGTGTAATCATGAGGGGCTGATGGGATAAGCAGAGGTCCTCAAACTATGGCTCGCAGGCCACACAGGGCCCACGGGCCACACGTGGCCACGTGAGGACATTTTTCCGGCCGTCATGGTGTTTTTGCCCCATTTTGTTTTCTACTTCGAGATAAGATATGTGCGGTGTGCAAAGGAATTTATTCACAGTTTGTTTGTTTTTTTTAACTATAGCCTGGCCCTCTGACAGGTCTGACAGAAAGTGAACTGGCCCCCTGTTTAAAAAGTTTGAGGACCTGATAAGGTATCAGGCATCTAAGACTCAGAATAAAACCATACCCAATGTGAATGAGGGGGGGGGGCATGGAGTGGAGACATAATACCCATCTGTAGACAATTTTACATCCCCTCAAAGAAGGGTCCCAGGGAAGAGATGAGCCCGTCAGGGTTCCGTATAGCACCAATGAAACACACAGCTTTCCTCTAGCTCTTTGGTGCTTCCTTCACCCCCTATCATGACTTCAATTCTACATTACAAATTGGATTAGACCAGAGCATGCAAACTGCTATAGATCAGAGGCTGCAACAGAGGGAATCCAGGAGAGATGAACCCGTCAGGGTCAACAAGAAGGGTAGAGATATCAGGAGGATTAGGGCAGAGTGGGGGGAGAAAAGGGGAAATAATCACAAGGATCAATCTATATCCCTCTCCCAGGGGGACAAATAACAGAAAAGCGGGCAAGGGACAATGGAGGATGATGTAAGATAAGGAAAAAATAATCTATAAATGATCAAAGGTTCATGAGGGAGGGGGAAAATGCGAAACTGATATGAGGAGCTTAAGTGGAAAGAGAATGCTTTAAAAATGATGATGGGAGCATATGGGCAAATGTGCTTGACACATTGGAGGTATCTATGGATTGCGTTAAGAAATATAACAGCTAATTAGGGTGCGAGGTAGTACCGATGAAGAACACAGCTCTCCCCCAGATCCTGGATGCTTCCTCCCCCCAACTACCATGATCCGAATTCTACCTTGCAAGGCTGGATAGGGCAGAGGCTGTACACTGGTACATATAAGGGCTGGAGGTACAGAGAATCCAGGGTGGAGGATACCTTCAGGACCAAGGTTGTGAGGGACGATGCTGGGAGAGTGGAGGGTGAGTGGGTTGGAAAGGGGGAACTGATTACAAGGATCCACATGTGACCTCTTCCCTGGGAGAGGGACAGCAGAGAAGGGGGGAAGGGAGACTCCGGATAGGGCAAGATATGACAAAATAACGATGTATAAATTACCAAGGGCACATGAGGGAGGGGAGAAAGGGGAGGGAGGGGAAAAAAACAGAGGACCTGGTGCAAGGGGCTTAAGTGGAGAGCAAATGCTTTGAGAACGATTGGGGCGGGGAATGTATGCATGTGCTTTATACAATTGATGTATGTATATGTATGGACTGTGGTAAGAGTTGTATGAGCCCCTAATAAAACGTTTAAAAGAAAAAAAAGAAATCCATATTTGTCAAACTGGCTGCAGCGCCAGGCCAGGCGCAGAGGCCGCGGAGGCAGTGGCGAGGGCGGCGTGAGAGCGAGGCTCTGGCCCTGCGCAGGCCCAGGCCAGCGGCGGCTGGGAGGGCGAGGCCTGCTGACCTGCAGGCCAAGAGCAAGCAGCGGCGGCGGCAAGGGGCACAGGGGTTCCTGGGAGGCGCAGCGTCCGGCCCTGGCGCGCGCCCGCCGCCCCTTCCCAGCGCCGTGGCAGACCATGCAACTTGTGGCCAAAGTTTGGCCCCAGCCTCCGGAGTGCGCAGGGCGGCCCGCGATGTTGGCTGTGGCCTCCGCCGCGGCTCGGGCCGGCCCATGGCCCGCGCGCCCCCGCCGGGGCCCCCGGGCGGCCGGGCTCCTGCCCCCTGGTCCCCGGGCCTCGCCGCTAGTGCGTCTCCTCCGGCCCCGGGGCCCGCGCACGCGTGGGAAAGTTGGCCTGGAACCGGCCGACCAGTTCCGCTGGCGCGCGGACCGGCCGCAGAAGTTGGTGCTGCAAAACTTTTTGGGGGGGTTCCGCGGGAGCCCCCGTGCGTCGGGACCGGATGCACGCCGGCTAGCGACCCCTGGGCCGAGAGAGGTACCCCCAGAGCGACGCGCAGTGGGGGCGCCCCGGCCCCGCGGCCCGGGGGCTATGGCCATGGTGGCCGGAGGCTGGGGCGGTCCCGGCGGCGGTGGAGACACGAATGGCGTGGACAAGGCGGGTGGCTACCCGCGCGCCACCCACCGAGGAGGACTCGGACTCGCTCCCGGAAGCCCAGATAACCTGTGTGCGAGCTGGCGGCGCGGCTGCTCTTCAGCACAGTGGAGTGGGCGCGCCAAGCGCCCTTCTTCCTCGAGCTGCAGGTGGCTGGCCAGGTGGCCCTGCTGCGGCTCAGCTGGAGAGAGCTGTTCAGTGCTGAACACAGCACAGTGCCCCCTGGCGGCATGCGCGCATTCCTGGTCTCAGAAACGTTTCTTGCGCGAGCCCATTCACGGAACGGGCTTTCAAATGATGCGTTCCAGCCACTGGCCCAACTGTGAGTGCTCCACCGTTGCCTGATCTGGCAGCTAGAGGTGTACGCTCTGGGTTTGACCTTCGGCTAAAGCCTCAAAACCCCAAGCAAGGCTAATGAGTATCATGCCCCTACTCAAAGCCTAGCACCTCCCCCCTTTTTGACACCACCCCTTTTTTGGCGCCTCCCCTAGTTTTTTGACGCTGCACCTCTTTTATATTTTCGTTTTCTTTTTTTCCCTTCTTTTCGACACTTGCCATCTTCACCACCTGCTCGGATGGGCAACTCCCTGGGCCGTCTAGGCTCCCGGGCTCAGCACCCAGAACCAGGTGCCCAGGTCCCTCCCAGGGCCCCCAGGAGCCTGCAGGTGGCACGCAGAGTTGGCCTAAGGCCCTGGGATGGCCGAGGTTCCCCAGTTGTGTCTTCCAATGGACAGGATCACAGGCCATCCTTCATGCCAGCACGGGGCCTGCTTCGGCGCTCTCTCCCAGCCCTCTGGAGGCGAAGACCACCGATCGTGCAGACCCTGCGGTCCTTCTTGGGGGTCTACACCTCTGTAGGCAGTCTTCACCCTTGGAGGAATCGCGGGAGGGCTGCACCCCACCGCAACGTGTCCCGCAGCTCCATCAGGGCCGTGAGTCAATGGATTCGATCTTGGGTCCCCGAGCAGGCTGTCACATCTCTGCGGCCACCAAGCCCCCGGGGTGTCCAAGGTCCTAGCACAGAAGGGGTCCAGAGGGAGAGCAGGTTGGAGAGGTCCAGGCAGCAGACAGACATCACCATCCCAGAGGGGCCAGCTGGTCGGAATAGGGGCCCTGGTGGCACCAGGAGGATGTGTTCCCTCTGTCAGCCCTGGCATGGCCACGGTGCGGACACTTCCTCCTGTTCCAGGTCTGAGTCCAGGAAAAGACACCTCCATCCCAGGAACTCAGGACAAGATGCCATCCCAATAAGGCATACCCCGGTCCTGAGCTCCTGCTGTACCAGAAATCCCATCAACAGTTCCTATAGCTCCTCCCGAGGCTCCCCACCCCTCAAGAGGAGGAGGGTTCCTGCCACACCTCATTCCCTGTTGCTGCCACCTAGGTCTCTGAAAAGAGATCAAGAGGAGACCCAGGAATGGTTCCTATCAGAATCAGCTGTGGCTCAGGGGAAAGGGTCATATGAACCACTGTCAAAAATGAGCCCAGAGCAGACACACACCTTGAGGGGCTGCTCACCCACACGTGAAACATCGGGGCCCAAGAAGCGCAGGTTTCCCCTGCTGAGACCGAGGACAGGGGACCCTCTGGTGCTGCCTACAGCTCCGGATACAGGAAAATCCCTCGCTGAGGAACACCGGGACGGGGACAAGAGGGCTGTGCCCCAGCGCCTCCACCAGGCACTGGATGGTGACACAGGAACCAAGTCAGACTGTAGTGCCCTGCCACTTTCAAGCACGGCCCTACTGCCTGATAATCTGCCTGCTCTTCCAGCATCAGCCCTGCCAGCCACCCACCCAAGTCAGCAACAAGAGACTAGGAAAATGCAGGGATCCCAAGGTCCACTGGTCGAGTGGATGCCTGCTGGACTGGCCTCCTCCAGCAATCCCCTCTTATTGTCACCACCTCGCTCAGCCACTGGCTCATACATGCTGCCGTCGGCCCCTTTCATACTGGTGGTTCCTGCAGCACTGTCACCCTGGATCAGTGCTGCCTGGTCTACAGGACCTCCATTGTCTAACACGCTTGCTGCCCCTTCACCAAATGTGGGAACGACTACTGGAAGCACTTTTTCTCACCTGCCTGGTCCCGCTGTTCTCTTCTCCACTGCTGCCCACAATGGATGGACAAAGCTACCCAAATCAATACCTGGGTATTCTGCTGTGTCCTCCTCAGGCCTCCCTTTTCTGAGCAAGACGCTAATCTCTCCTGCAGCTGTGACCCTGAAAATGGGGGCTGCTTCACACAGGGCTAGTTCCACCAGCACAACGACAGGCTTGCTCCCCCAGCCTGCTGCTGAGAGTGAGATCAGCCCGATGGAAACAGGTCCATCCCCCCAACCGGGTCCTTCTTCCAGGACCAAGTCCTCCACCAGCAAATCTGCAGGCTTGCTTGCCAAGCCTGCTGCTGGCAGTGAGGTGACCCCGATGGAAATTGGTCCATCACCCCAACAGGGTCCTTCTTCCAGGACCAAGTCCTCCCTCAGCCAATCTGCAGGCTTGCTCCCCAAGCCTGCTGCTGGCAGTGAGGTGACCCCGATGGAAATTGGTCCATCACCCCAACAGGGTCCTTCTTCCAGGACCAAGTCCTCCCTCAGCCAATCTGCAGGCTTGCTCCCCAAGCCTGCTGCTGGCAGTGAGGTGACCCCGATGGAAATTGGTCCATCACCCCAACAGGGTCCTTCTTCCAGGACCAAGTCCTCCACCAGCCAATCTGCAGGCTTGCTCCCCAAGCCTGCTGCTGGCAGTGAGGTGACCCCGATGGAAATTGGTCCATCACCCCAACAGGGTCCTTCTTCCAGGACCAAGTCCTCCACTAGCAAATCTGCAGGCTTGCTCGCCAAGCCTGCTGCTGGCAGTGAGGTGACCCCGATGGAAATTGGTCCATCACCCCAACAGGGTCCTTCTTCCAGGACCAAGTCCTCCCTCAGCCAATCTGCAGGCTTGCTCCCCAAGCCTGCTGCTGGCACTGAGGTGACCCCGATGGAAATTGGTCCATCACCCCAACAGGGTCCTTCTTCAAGGACCAAGTCCTCCACCAGCCAATCTGCAGGCTTGCTCCCCAAGCCTGCTGCTGGCAGTGAGGTGACCCCGATGGAAATTGGTCCATCACCCCAACAGGGTCCTTCTTCCAGGACCAAGTCCTCCACCAGCAAATCTGCAGGCTTGCTCCCCAAGCCTGCTGCTGGCAGTGAGGTGACCACGATGGAAATTGGTCCATCACCCCAACAGGGTCCCTCTTCCAGGACCAAGTCCTCCACCAGCCAATCTGCAGGCTTGCTCCCCAAGCCTGCTGCTGGCAGTGAGGTGACCCCGATGGAAATTGGTCCATCACCCCAACAGGGTCCTTCTTCCAGGACCAAGTCCTCCCTCAGCCAATCTGCAGGCTTGCTCCCCAAGCCTGCTGCTGGCAGTTAGGTGACCCCGATGGAAATTGGTCCATCACCCCAACAGGGTCCTTCTCCCAGGACCACGTCCTCCACCAGCAAATCTGCAGGCTTGCTCCCCAAGCCTGCTGCTGGCAGTGAGGTGACCCCGATGGAAATTGGTCCATCACCCCAACAGGGTCCTTCTTCCAGGACCAAGTCCTCCACCAGCAAATCTGTAGGCTTGCTCCCCAAGCCTGCTGCTGGCAGTGAGGTGACCCCGATGGAAATTGGTCCATCACCCCAAAAGGGTCCTTCTTCCAGGACCAAGTCCTCCACCAGCAAATATGTAGGCTTGCTCCCCAAGCCTGCTGCTGGCAGTGAAGTGACCCCGATGGAAATTGGTCCATCACCCCAACAGGGTCCTTCTTCCAGGACCAAGTCCTCCCCCAGCCAATCTGCAGGCTTGCTCCCCAAGCCTGCTGCTGGCAGTTAGGTGACCCCGATGGAAATTGGTCCACCACCCCAACAGGGTCCTTCTTCCAGGACCCAGTCCTCCACCAGCAAATCTGCAGGCTTGTTCCCCAAGCCTGCTGCTGGCAGTGAGGTGACCCCGATGGAAATTGGTCCATCACCCCAACAGGGTCCTTCTTCCAGGACCAAGTCCTCCACCAGCCAATCTGCAGGCTTGCTCCCCAAGCCTGCTGCTGGCAGTGAGGTGACCCCGATGGAAATTGGTCCATCACCCCAACAGGGTCCTTCTTCCAGGACCAAGTCCTACACCAACAAATCTGCAGGCTTGCTCCCCAAGCCTGCTGCTGGCAGTGAGGTGACCCCGATGGAAATTGGTCCATCACCCCAACAGGGTCCTTCTTCCTGGACCACGTCCTCCACCAGCAAATCTGCAGGCTTGCTCCCCAAGCCTGCTGCTGGCAGTGAGGTGACCCCGATGGAAATTGGTCCATCACCCCAACAGGGTCCTTCTTCCAGGACCAAGTCCTCCACCAGCCAATCTGCAGGCTTGCTCCCCAAGCCTGCTGCTGGCAGTGAGGTGACCCCGATGGAAATTGGTCCATCACCCCAATAGGGTCCTTCTTCTAGGACCAAGTCCTCCCCCAGCAAATCTGCAGGCTTGCTCCCCAAGCCTGCTGCTGGTAGTGAGGTCACCCCCATGGAAATTGGTCCATCACCCCAGGAGGATGCTCACTCAAAGGTCGTAGCGACAGACACATCTACACACCTGCATCCTGCTGCTCACATGGGTGTCACAGCAAGGGGTACATCACAGGTCCCCCAGTCGCTCCTTCTGGAAACAATCTTGAGCAGCGGACAGCCCCGAGTGTTCCCTCAGACATCTCAGGCACCCGTCACTGGCAGCACTATACCTACCAGACAAGCCATGAGCCAGCCTGTGGTGTGTGCATCAGGCTCAAACCCCACATCAAACTTAGCGGTTCAACCTGGAGCCGCTAGCAGGCTGACATCCTCAGCCCTCCGTGGACAGCAGCCTGTCACAACAAGTTCCAAATGTTCATCCCAGACAGCCAATGTGGCAGCTCCAGCTTCGGGCCCAGGCTCAAGCTCCTCTGGGGTTAAGCCAGTGGGCACCAATTCATACCTTTCATCTGTCCTCAAGAGCTCAGGACAAAGACAGCCAGTTTTAGAGCCCAGTTCCCTCTTTGGAGCAATAAACCTGGGGGCAGACACAAAGAGGCCCCTTCCAAAACGCAGCGGAACAGGCTTGGGAATGAGCACCAGAGCTACTGGTACACAGAGCAATTCCACAATGAAGGTGGGATCCAGCCCTGGCAAGCCAAGCCCTGCGGTTGCAGGCTCTTCTGCACCCACCCTAAAACACCAGGACCCCGGAGCCACAGCTACCTCCAACAGACAGCAGATTCCTGGGAGCTCGCCCAAGCAGGGCTCCTCGATGGCAGGTGGAGGGCTGGCTACCAGTGACAGGCAGGCTTCTGGTTCCAGCACAGGCTCTGCTAATGCTCAGAATCCTGGGCCTCCTCACACGTCCAAAACACAGACCAAGCATCTCTTATCTACTCGTGCTACCTCACCCTCTGCTAAGAAACACTTATCAGATGGCAACAAGCGACCTCACACCAGGTCCAGTTCCTCTGACTCAGATACATGAAGGCGGGGCTAAGAGGAAGTAGCCAGTATGTACTTCCTCCCAGGGGGGCCTTTCTTGTACTCTGTCTAGGCCCTATTCTAAAACCTCCTGCTGAACACGCTGATCCTGGTGCAATCTAGGGACCAGACATGTACGATCTAAATGATCGAGGAGACCTGTTGTAAACCGAGTCCAGAGAGGAAGATGAGCACAAAGAATGGTCCTTGTGGGAGTGAATAGTGAGCTTGAACTCAACATGCTGAACTGTTTCTAGGTACGATTACTCTGAGACAACAAACTGGTGTCAACAGTTACTCAAGATCAGAGGTCAGGATTGAAGGTGGAGCCACAGAATGACATGTGTGCCAAAGCCTGCTCTAGCAGTCATTGGCGAGTCCTGGGAAACCGCCCCCCCCCCACCCACCCCGCGCAGCTCAGCGGGTGTAAAGCGGGCTCTTGGTCATTTCCAGTGGTGATGTCTCAAGGTGAAGCAATGTCTTGAGGTGAAGTGTTGAGATGTGTTTGAAAACGACGAGCTCTTGGGGAAGGCTGAGGTTTCACTGGATACTCGGCTGGATTAGTGGACACCCCCCATCCCCACACCACCCTGAGAAGCTCACAGAGGGATGCTGAGGATGCAAGGACATTCTATAATCCATGGTGGCCCTCAGTGACCTAGTTAACCATGTGATTCGTTGGCTACCGGACATGCGGGGGTTTACCAGCCTGGGAGGCTGATCTGGTACAGCAAGCACATGTCTGGGTTGTTGTGACTTGCATTGTACGCTTGTGGGCATCCACCTGGAGTCCTTAGGACAGCATTCCCACGGAAGTTTCTTGGTGGTTCCCTGTATTCGACACAAAGAAGTAGCTCATTTCCCAAAACTTTGTCTGGTGCTGCAGGACATTACAATGTGACGATCTGTAGCTTAATTTAGGGTAGGAGGAAAACATGTGTGCAGATTGAGAGCCTTTTCATGCTTGTTGACTTGTTGAATGCAAACCAGATTGATTTAAGCAAGCTTTTCCCATTGTGCCTTGAGATGGGGAAGCAAAGTTACACTGACCTGAGGCTGTTTGCGCATGCCTGGGTGAAAAGTCTATGAGGAATGTACGGCCGAGGCCACCCTAAAACAATGACACACTTCCCATTCCTTAGTCTCTAAATGACTTAGTATATGCTAAAGTACTAAATGAAAACCATTTTAGGAACTGAGTTAAAAGTCATAGCATGGGCTAAAAAGCAAGAGTGAAAACAGGATGATTGGTAATAGGTTTTTGTGTTTTGTTTTGTTTTAAAAGAAAAAAAAGAGAGAATAGTTTTGTCTTCAAGTAAAATGTCTGGTTGTGCCAAAATATAAAGGATAGTAAAGCCCAACTTGAGGGGATGTAGTAAGTTATAAAAAGTTTTTAAAAAAATAAACTTAATTTGCCTTAGTTTTCAATACCAGCAAATACTGCGTATGGTAAAAAGCAATGAGGTGTTTTAAAATCTTTACAGAGTAGATCAATGGTGGTGGATTATTCACAGGATAGTGAAAAAGGCTGGTAAACCTCTTCACTGCAGAATGCCATCTGACTGATAATACCTTGTATTAAAAAAGGAGGGAGAATCATAGTCTTTAAAAAGGTATAAACAGAGTGGACTCCAAACCCTGTGTCATGGCAGGTTTATAATGCCAATCAGTTCAAGTAAATGTTAACTATTATGTGAAATATATTTGGCCAGATAGAGGAAATGTTCCCCAAAACAAGACCAGATTGGGACCCTAATACCTCTGCAGGAGATAGGAGCCTCACCCAATACTGCTCAACACTATAAAAGGGTCTGAAAGATGCAGGGGAAAAAAGCCTACCAATTTGTCTAAAGTCACTAAGGTTAAACAGGGGCCTAAAGAAAGCCCTACTGCCTTTCTTGAAAGGCTGCAAGAGGCTTACCAGGTGTACACACCCATAAACCCCAGCGCCCCGGCTAATCAGGCGGCTCTTGTTATGCAGTTTGTAGCACAGTCAGCTCCTAATATTAGAAAAAAGTTGCAAAAATTAGAAGGCTTTGAGGGTAAATCTCTCTCTGAGCTCCTGCCGGTGGCCCAAAAAGTTTTTGACAACAGAGAAGATCCAGCTGAGGCAACCCGAGATCTTACTCAAAAAATGGCAAAGGTGCTTCTAGCAACAGAAGCCAGGGCCCGCCGCACCTGGAGCCACCCCCCCCCCGCCAAAAAAAGAAAAAAGGAGATTTCGGCCAAACACAGCGAAGGCCCACCCAGCCGCGTTTAGGAAAGGATCAGTGTGCTGTGTTCAAGGAAGAAGGGCACTGGAAAAGCGAGTGCCCTAACCGAGGACAATGGAAACCCAAGAAACCCTCCATCCCTGTCTTAGTGGAGGAGCTGGAGTGACGGGGCCGGGGTTCAGCACACCCCCCACCCCCCTAAGCCCAGGGTAACTCTCATGGTGGAAAACAAACCAATCAATTTTTTAGTAAACACCGGAGCAACCCATTCAGTGCTCACCTCACCTATTGGCCCCCTCTCCAAGGACACTGCTAAAATTATTGGGGCCACGGGAAAAGTGAAGACATATCCATGGTCGTCAGCTAGAATTTCTAACCTGGGAAAAGGAACTGTGACTCACTCTTTCTTAGTCATTCCAGAATGTCCCACCCCCCTCCTGGGAGGAGACCTGCTCAGCAAGCTGAAGGCCACTATTTCCTTCAAAAAAGACTCCATGCAGGTACTAACGGGGGTCGGGGCCCTGCTGGTTTCGTTTCCAATTAAAGAAGATGAAGGATCTTAGCACAAGTAACTCCATTTTGATTTGGGAACTATGTTAAGTTCTTGAAACTTACCCTGTACCTACCCCCCCTCCCTTGAATAAAACCAGCATATTTTTACTAACAGCATGCTTGCTCAGTCAGCTTGCCCAACTCCCCCTCAACTCCCAGAAAATTTTAACAATTACTTCCTTTTCTTACAATCCCTTGTGTAAGCATAGTTATCCCCTTTTTTTCCCCTGTGCCTGTCAGAAAGGGGTATAAAAACACCACTCAAACTTCCCTCTGCGCGGCTTCAATAAAGCCTGCTTCTAAAACTTTCTTAATTGGACCTCTGGTTCTGTTTCGCTCCCAAATAAACCTTGCATTATGGTGTCGAGAACCTGGGATAGGTGTGTGGCTCCCCCCTCTTTTGGGGGTCCCCTGAGAGCCCCCCTATCTCCCCCAAATCTCCAGGACCTTCAGCTCTTGGATGCGTTCAACACCAACCTGCAGCTGCCCTGGTGAGTTCCCTTTTTTCTTTCCACTTCCCTCTATTCATCCAAGCTTGGTTTCGGTTTTTGAGCTCCGCCGGAGCCTTCCCATCCAAGAAGCTGCCGCGCCAGGAATTCTCCTTCCGTTGGCCCCAGGGGCCTTGGGCAGTGATTGTTCTTGAGACGTCTTGGCAATCCCTTCCCCACGTCTTTCACTGCTGTCCCAGCCAGGACTCACTTAGGGACACCTGAGTGACTCCTGCCTGGTCCTGCTCACCAGGAAAACCGAAACCTTGTTTTTGCTCACTCCCTCTCCCCCTTTCCATGTGGCCTTTTACCTAATGCACTGGCATTCACTTTCTGAAGGTCCCACCACTGACAGGACTATTGGCAATAAGGCCTCGCGGCATCTGCCCCCTCCAGACTGGACTAACTCTCAGAGGATTAGCCTAGAGCTGTTTAACCTGGCTGTGTACTTCCTATTCACACCTCTGCAGTGTCTGTAAGCTGCATCTCTATGTCTTCTCCTCCCTCTTATTCTCACCATGGGCGCCGGGCGCCTCCCCCTCAGACTGGACTAACTCTCATAGAGTTAGCCTAGAACTGTTTTTACCTGGCTGTGTGTTTCCTATTCACACCTCTGCAGTGTCTGTAAGCTGAATCTCTTTATCTTACTCTCACCATGGGCACCGGGCAGTCCAAAATTGACCCATTGACTCCACTGGGATGTCTCTTAAAAAACTTCTCCAGCCTGGGGTACAGCCAGACCTTGTGAAAGAAAAAAACGTGTTTTTCTTTCCCAAGTTGCCTGGCCCAAGTATCAGCTCGATAACCAGTTGCGTTGGCCTCCAACTGGCACTTTCAATTTCAACGTTTCACAGGACCTGGACAATTTCTGCAGGAGGACTGGTAAGGATTCTGAAGTCCCCTATGTGCAGGCTTTTTGAAGCTTGCGTTCCGCGCTCCCACCCCGAGCTCTGTAGCCACTGTTCCACCCACCAAATACTGTTAGCGCAATCCCCTCAGCAGAAGAACCTTAACATTCAAACCCCTGAAGAGCCAGCCAAGCTCCTCAGCACGCCGCTCTTGCCACCCTATCAGTCTCCCCTGCCCACTGCGCCTTCCTGTCATCCGTCCAATAGTTCTCCCCTATCCTCATCGGTCGCCTCTCCGTCCGATAGTTCTCCCCTGTCCTCATTGGTCGCCTCTCATACCCGTTCTCGCAACCCTCCTGCTGCCCTTTGCCCACTAAGGGAGATTGTGGGAACAGAGGGACTCATCCAAGTCCATGTCCCTTTTTCCTTACAGGACCTGTCACAGATAAAGACCCACCTGGGATCTTTCTCAGCAAACCTCTCTCAATTTATTAAAAAAATTTACTTACCTTACCCAAATGTATAATTTTACCTGGCATAACACCCAAGTAATCCTTGCTTCTACCTATACCACCGAAAAGAGCGTGAGCAAGTCTCTGATGCAGGTCGCCAGCTAGCAAACAAAGACCACGCTATCAACTCAAATGTCCCCTTGAAGGCACATGCCATCCCACTAAAAAACCCCGGTTAGAATTATCAGCCTGGCCAGGGGTCCGACCTTCCCCACAAAAAACAACCTAATGCTCTGATACCTCATTCAAAGCTTAGAAACCGTTTCCTGCAAGGTTGTCAACTGTGGCAAACTAAGGAGAGTCACCCAAAAGGCAGATAAGAAGCCTGCTCTCTTTCTTAACCGCCTCCAGGAGGCACTCACAGAGTACACTCGTCTAGACCCAGGGTCTAGAAGCAAGGCCTCTATCTTAGCCCCTCACTTCCTCTCTCACTCAGCCCCTGACATTAGAAAAAAGCTGAAAAGGGCTGAGGAGGGCCCTGAAGCCCCTATACAGGATCTGGTGAAAATGGCATATAAAGTTTTCAACGCCCGGGAGGAGACGGCTGAGGCCACTAGCCAGGCGAGGGTCCAACAGATGGTTAGCTTCCATTCCCAAGGCCTGGTAGCAGCCCTAAAGCCGGCAGGTAATCCCGTCCATCGCCGCGTTCCCCAGGGGAGCCAGCACTTACCACCAAGGGCGTGCTTCAAGTGTGGCTGTGACGGCCACTGGGCAAAAACTTGCCCCAAACCCAAGCCTCCTACCAATCCTTGCCCACTGTGCAAACGGCCAGGCCACTGGAAGTCGGACTGCCCAACCCTGGCTCTGCCCCCCGCCCCGCAAAGCCGAGGCGCCGAAATCCAGGAAGTTCCAGACACAGAGCTACAAGGTATGGAGTTGCTGGGATTCATGGACTGAAGAGGCCCTAGCTCCTCGACTCCGGTAACCCTCGCCAAGCCCAGCGTCACGCTCAAGGTAACGGGTGAGTCCATCTCTTTTGATGGATTACGGGGGCTACCTATTCTGTGATCTCCTCTCACTCGGGCCTTACTTTTCCTTCCCAGATTTCTGTGGTGGGAATTGATAAGTCTCCCTCCACCCTTAGGCAAACCCAATCGCTGTTTTGCACGTTTAATAAAACTCCATTTTCGCACTCCTACTTGGTTATCCCCTTGTGCCCTGCTCTGTTACATGGTACTATCTCCCTCTCCAACAATGCTCTCCCCTTATCGCCCTCTTAGATCAGGCCACCTCCACAACCTCATCCCTGTCCCCAGTTTCCAATTTCAAAAACCCACCGACTAAGCCTAAGGTTTCTTTTATTAAAAACAAAACTGGAATTGTTAAGCAGACCCAAGCAGAAGTAAGGAAGGAGTTCAACCAAATGTTCTGCTTCAGAAACCACAGCTTCAACAGATAGCTTCCTTTTAACTCTTCAGTGTTAGTTAAAAAAAGGGAAATTAAAAAAAAAATCACTGAGTTTTCATTGAAATGTATTAGTAACTCTCTTAAAATAACGTCTTTATGTTTTCCCAAGTTCCGAGCTGCAATGAGTAAACTGAAAACACAGTTGCCCTTGTTAAAATAAGATTAGTCCCAAGAAATTGTTTGTGCGTAAAGCAATTTTATCAGGATGTTATTATTACACTATGCCTTTTGCCCTTACCCGTTTGCGCGCGGACCCCCGCCCCCGGGAGCTGTCCGGCCTCAGTCCATTTGAAATTCTTTATAGGCGACCCTTCCTTTTCTCCCCTTTCCCTCCCAGTAACAGCCCTCCATTAGCCTCATATTTACCATATTTGTCTTTACTACGCAACCTCCTTAGACAACACGTTAACTCCGTTATCCCTGAACCTTCTCCAGCCTCTCCCAACCTCCCAAAGTCAAGTACACCCTGGAGACACTGTATTAAATCTTTAACACCCAAACCTTTATCACCCCAGTGGGAAGGTCTGTACACTGTCATTCTCACCACTCCCTCGGCTGTCAAAGTAGTTGGTCTACACTCTTGGATATACCTCTCCAGAGTCAAACCGGTAACCAAAGTTAATCGTGATCCCCAGTGGTCTGTTCAGTCTACTGGTCCTATGTCTCTCCGCCTCACTCGCCTCACCAAACCAGCCAGCTAAGCCTAGCATTAACTTCCCCTTTTGCCTGGAGGTTTTTTCTCACTGAAAATGTAACTAACCCCCAATATCGCCAGCATCACCTACTCACAGGAAAAAGTTATCTCCTAGCCACAGCTGATTGCCTGCTCGCCAGTTATTCCGGTCCAGCCTACTTTATTTTCACCTTGTTCAGACACAGTTCCAACTCCCCGAATGCGCACGTTCTCCCAGAACCAACTCCCCCCATCGTTTGTTTTCTATATGACCAAACCTCTAACCCCGCTTGTGCACAAAAATGGGTAAAACACAACACAGGGTGCCCCTAAAAGTCCTGCAATATTCACCATGCTCACCCCTACCCTATAACCAAAACCCACCTGTTCTTTTGGTCAGGAACACAATTCCCCTTAACCATCCCTGGCCCGTAAAACAACAGGTAGACCAAACCAGTCAAGGGAGGCTGGTATTTTAACTCCCACAGCACATATCCTAATGCTAAACTGTTCATATAAAGGTCGCTAGCCCAGGTCCAATCCACCATCCACCGTAATATTCAGATCCAGGAACATCAACTCATGAACCAAATTTCTATACCTTCCGATTCTCCCTTCTCCTGGCTCACCCTATTGCAACAGGGACTGACCATTGCCAACCTTGCTGGATTAGGCAACCTTTCCACCTGCCTCATGTGTGCAGCCCTGGAATGCCCTCCTCTAGCAGCAGCCCCAGTTGCCAGCTGGTCATCTGCCCTTAAGGTCTCCACCATGCAACCCATAATTATCCCCAATGTCCCTCTGTACTTCACACCAGGGTACGCACAGGTGCCCTTTGGCTACTCCAATGCATCCACTCAACTGTGCAACACCACAATGCCACCCTCCCAGCCAATAACAGCACCAGCAGCATTTTTCTTCTGGTGCAATTATACACTCACCAAACATCTTAACATCGGTAGCAGTTCTGCCCTCCTGTGTCTACCTGTCACTCTAGTTCCGCAGCTCACTGTCTACACCCCAGCTGAATTCCAGACCAGAGACACCCAGACACATAGTCACCGCAGTAAAAGAGCAGTTTTTCTCCCGGTTGTTGTAGGCCTTTCCCTAGCTTCGTCAGCAGTCGCGGTGGAACTGAGTGGCGGCGCCCTGGGACACTCCATCACCACAACCAATCAGTTAGCCGAACGCTTCCAATCGACACTCGATATCTGTGCAGAATCCTTAGCCTCCATACAAAGACAAATAACTTCTGTTGCTCAAGTTACCTTACAGAACCGCCGCGCTCTGGACCTCCTCACGGCAGAAAAGGGAGGAACCTGCCTCTTCCTCCAGGAGGAATGCTGTTATTACATCAATGAGTCGGGAATTGTGGAAACCAATCTACAGAACCTTAACAAACTAAGCCGTGAGTTACAGAGCACCAGGCCAACAACAGATGGAACTTCTCCCTGGTGGAGCACTTCTCTGTACTCCATTTTAGCCCCCATAATAGGACCCATAATTTTATTTACACTTTTACTTTTAATTGCTCCTTGTTTTATCCAGTTTTTCCAAAACAGGCTCTGCAACATCACCCAAGCTTCAGTTCACCAAATGATGTTGCAGCCTCATGAACCCCAATATGAAACTCTCCGGAGCCTCGATATGAATTCCCCCATCGTGCGTCCACCCTAGAATCCCAGTACTCCGCCTTAGAAAGCCCCCCACCCCCTTAAATCGTCGTCCATGGTCACCATGAAGCAGTTACCGAAAGACAACATCGTCCATTTTCCCTATAGGGTGGAGTCTGGGATGAAGGATCTTAGCACAAGTAACTCCATTTTGATTTGGGAACTATGTTAAGTTCTTGAAACTTACCCTGTACCTACCCCCCCCCTCCCTTGAATAAAACCAGCATATTTTTACTAACAGGACGCTTGCTCAGTCAGCTTGCCCACCTTCTAGACGCTTGCTCAGCCAGTTTGCCCAACTCCCCCTCAACTCCCTGAAAATTTTTACAATCACTTCCTTTTCTTACAATTCCTTGAGTAAGCATAGTTATCCCCCTTTTTCCCCCTGTGCCTGTCAGAAAGGGTTATAAAAACACCACTCAAACGTCCCTCTGCGCGGCTTCAATAACTCAATGCCCTGAGTTGCTGATCCCGCCCACAAGCTTCTCAATAAAGCCTGCTTCTAAAACTTTCTTAATTGGATCTCTGGTTCTGTTTCGCTCCCAAATAAACCTTACAGAAGAGTCTCACCTCTTCCTTGCAGCAGACGCCGAAAAGAAACACCAAGACCCTGGGGGACTCCTGGAAAGATGGAAAGCCACAATCCGTAATGTGTGGGCAAAAACAAATCCCCCGGGGCTGGCTAAACACCGGGCACCCATTGTAGTTCAATTACAAAGCTCTGCCACTCCAATTCGAGTAAAACAATACCCAATAAGCCAACTAGGCTATAAAGTTTCTGCCAAAAAGGCCCAGCTATGTACAAAAATCGTCACCTACCTGGGGTATAAGTTAAAGGATGGCAATCAAACTTTGTCAAATAGCAGAATCCAGGCCATCCAAGCTATACCCAAACCCACCACCAAAAGACAGGTACGGGAATGTCTAGGGGCAGTAGGATATTGCTGCCTGTGGATCCTGGGTTTTGCAGAATTAGCCAAACCACTCTATGCAGCTACTGGAGCAACAAAGGCTGAACTAATATGAACAGAGGTAGAAGAAAAGGCTTTCCAGAAGCTGAAGACTGCACTGGTAAGTGCTCCTGCCCTAGCCCTTTCTAACCTCAAAAAGCCCTTTCACCTTGTGTGTTGGTACAGGCTCTCAGGCCCTAAAAACGACCCGTAGCGTACCTCTCCAAAAGACTCGACCCAGTAGTTGCTGAATGGCCTAACTGCTTGAGGGCAATTGCAGCCACCGCCCTGATGGTGAAAGAAGCCTCAAAGCTCACTTTTGACCAGAACCTCGTCATCACTGCTCCTCACAATGTAGAGCAACTCCTCCGGGCTCCTCCAGACAGATGGCTCTCAAATTCCAGAATCACCCAGTACCAAGCCAAGTATCTAATGGCAACAGACTGGCTGATCAGGCTGCGCGCCAAGCAGCCAGCTCCAAAACCATCCTGCCTCTGCTAGAACCCTCTAACAACCTCGAGCCTCCCCATTACTCACAAGCTGAACAAGAACTGGCCAAAATTAGCAGAGCTCCTGCACAAGGATTATGTAATTAAAGGACTGTACCAGCTAACCAGAAGTGAAGCTGCAAGGTGCCCGGTATGTGCTCAGGTAAATGCTAACCCTGTCCCAGTTCATCACCCAGGACAAAGATACCAAGGAAAAGCTCCAGGTGAACATTGGAAAGTAGATTTGACTGAACTCCCACGAGCACCAGGCAACTTCAGGTATCTCCTTGTTTTTCTGGACGCTTTTTCTGGCTGGACAGAGGCCTATCCCACAAAGAGAGAAACTGCCCTCATTGCAGTTAAAAAGTTAGTCTTTGAAATGATTCCCAGATTCAGACTCCCTATGTTCATAGGATCTGACAATGGCCTGGCGTTTACTGCCCACTTAACAAAATTACCAACTGGGGTGCTAAAAACCAATGGGAAGTTGCATTGTAGTTACCGACCACAAAGCTCTGGACAGGGAGAAAGAGCAAATAGAACAATTAAGGAAGTTCTCACTAAATGAAAGTTAAAAACTGGCGGAGATTGGGTTAGCCTCCTACCTTTTGCCTTGCTTCGGGTGAGATGTACACCTCAAAAGCATGGTTATTCTCCATTTGAGATAATGTACGGGTTTCCACGCCCATTGTTACCTAAGATTGGAAGTAAAGTGTTAAGCGAAATCAAAAACCATAACATGGTTAAGTCATTACGGGCCTTGCAAGCAGAGCGCCAGCGAATCAGAAACAACGTGCCGTCCGACCAGACTCCGGCCCGCGACGAGGAAAGCCGAAAACCCCTCTTCAACCCCGGCGACCTAGTGTGGGTAAAAAGACTAAGTCCAGGTCAACTAGAACCACGCTGGGAAGGACCATACCCTGTTGTCCTGAGTACCCCGACTGCGGCAAAGGTTGCTGGGAAGAAGGAACCCAAACTAACGCTGGGAGACATCTCGGGACAAGGACTATGTACACCCCATGGGCGTATGCTCCCTTACTAACTAACAACCTTTGTATTTTAACGCACATCATTCCGCAGGTGTATTATCATTCAGGAGAAGGGGGGCGTGAACATCTTAATCTTGACTCTCGCCACTTCACGGGACGTTTCAAACGCGCGCCTGTGCTAGTCCCAGTTTTGCTAGCACTAGGGGTTGCTGGGGCTACCGCACTTGGGAGTACAGCACTAATAAAGGAAGGGGCTGACTTACTGCCCTCAGCCTGCAAGGTAATCATGATCTCCAGGCTCTAGAAAAGTCAGTAACTGCTCTTGAAACCTCCCTAAGCTCCCTAGCCGATAGCGCTACAAAATAGAAAAGGCCTAAACTTGCTGTTTCTTAAACAAGGGGGTTTGTGTATGGCATTAGAAGAAGCATGCTGTTTTTATGTAAATCACTCCGGTGTAACTAAAAAAATATATAACTCCAAAAACAACTGCAAGATAGAAGAAAGGCCCTAACCAGTCAAGAAAACTGGTATCAACAGATGTTTTCAGCCTCTCCCGGGCTCACATCTTTACTTAGTGCCATTGCTGGGCCCCTTATTCTGTTCGTACTTGCCCTCACTGTGGGCCCGTGTGCTTTCAACGCCCTTCTCAAGTTAATCAGAACTCGCTACAAGATATCAAGTTGATGGTTCTTAAAACCAATTATCAGGTTTTAGCAAATAAAAAAGTTAGGGAATCAAGGATTTGATTTAGTTACTAGAAGAGGAGGGAATGTTAAGGCTTAATAGAATAAAATAATTTGTCTTAAGTTACTCCATTTTGAAAAGCTTAAGTGCCACCCCCCCCCCCCCATTCTAGGAGAGGTATGTTATTTTAGAAAAGCAAGTCCCTGTGACCTTGCAAATATCTACTCATAAATGTGAGCAAGAAGTTTTGCAAAATCTTCTGGTCCAAGATAAGCTGAGCAGGACATGCTGAACTACCCGCATCCCTGTTATCTTGTGTAAACACCCTTTCCCATTCCTTGCTCTACCCCCCTCGCCTTGCTGGTTTTAAGTGTATAAAAGGGAAAGAAAAATTTGGCCAGACGCTTCAGCTTTGGACCCTGTGTGGCCATGCTGTAGCCCAAATCCGGAGTTGTCTTCTTGTCTATTTGTCTTTTTGCCTTTCTGTAATAAAGTTTTGCTTTGTTACTTTGCAGCTGCTTGTGGGTCAGTGGTCTGTGTGGGAGCGACTCCGTAACACTTCCTGACGTTCTTGCATTATTTTCGTTGTGGATTTTTGTTGTTGTTTGTTTTCTCCGGTTCTGGGGTGCCTATCAGGGATACTCTCCCACATTCTCATGCTTTCCTCAGAGTTTGTTATATATATAAATTGTCTTTTCTTGGGAGTTTACGTAATAAAATAGGATCCGATTAAACAATTTCTACACATGTTGTTCAATGACATAGGCTACATGTTTCACATTATACCAACTTTTGGGGGGAGTGGAAATGCGCTCCATCTATATTTTAAGAAATAGATTTCAAGGGGAAATGGAGTGTCATGGTTATCTAGTGTCTGTATAATAGAAAGATCATATGTGGAAGACATCAGCAAACAAATTTATTTTCTCAATGTTTAAGAAGCTAGAAATAAAAATCAGGCAATTAGCTTTAGTTCCAGGCCATTTCTCTCTGTTACTCGGGGTGAAGGACATTCCTCTTCAGCTTGTTTTTGGTTCCCCTTCTGCCTCGGCACCTATATTTCCCGTGTCCACTTGCCTTCTCTGCTTTTTACAATTTTTTAAATAAATCATTTTCTTGGGGCTGTCACACCTCTCATAACAACCTATACATCAGTTGTACTGAAACATTTGTGCATACTTAGACATCATCCTTTTCTAAACGGTTTCTTTCTTTTTGAGTCCTTGGCGTCGGCTCCTCTTTTTTGCCCCTGTTTCCATACTCTCCCACCCTCATGGGACCCTCATCAATGCTAAATTATTATTGTTTTGATATCTTACAGTGCCCGCTGTCTCCCTTCACCCAAGTTACTGTTGTTTGTCCCCGTGGCTGTGAGGTGGGGTGATTATACATTCATCACTGTAGTCGGTTACCAGCGTCTCCCATTTCTCCTCCCACCTTCCCCCTACCAACAGGTACCACACCTCCCATTCCTGTTCCACATGGATGACCAGTTCTGGATTCAGTATGTCGAAAGATCTTATCTGCGCCAGGGCATATGCTCAAGTGTAGCTTGATTGTGAGTTGAAACTCGGGTCATGAGAGTGAGGTGGAGGGGAAGAATGACAGAACTAAGGAACATTGTGTGTTCTCTCGGTGTTATGCTGCACCCTGGCTGTCCTGTTCTTTCCCTTGACCCTTGTGTGAGGGAATGTCCACTTGTCTCTGGATGGGCTTTGGATCTCCACTCTGAATTCCATCATTTGCATTGTGTTATTAGTTTGGTTTTTGATGCCTGGTATCTTATTCTGTCTTCACCTCGTGGTCACAAAGGCTGGTGTGCTTCTTCCATAGGGTTTTGTGGCTTCCGAGTTACATGGCCGATGTTTATGTTCAAGCCTTTAAGACCCCAGATGCTATATCTTTTGAAAGCTGGACACCATCAGCTTTCTTCACCTCCTTTGCTTATGCACACATTTGTCTTGAGCAAACATGTTGGGAAGGTGAGCATCATGGTCTGCCAAGTTAATAGAACAAAGTGTTCTTGAACTGAGGAGTACTTGAGTGGAGGATCAATGTCCATCTGCTACCTCAATACTAAACCTATAAGTAAATATATGCACATAGATCTATTTCCCCATCAACATATTTAAATATATTTATACATGTACACGCCTGTATTTAGACCTTTATAAATGCCCTTTGCCTACTAGTTCTTTCCTTGATTTCCTTTTACTTTCCTCTTGTCCCACTGTCATGCTCAGCCTTCTTTTGGGTTTCAGTAATTCCTCTTGGTTACATTGCCCTTGATCAAGTCCTAACAGGCCTCTTACACACGCGTCAACACTGATTTTGGATCACTTGTCGTTCCCTTGTCCCTCGGTTGATTAACACCACTTCCTTTCCTCCACCTCCCCCTTTGCCATGTACCCCGGGGAACACTGGTCCCATTGCTTTCCCCTCCAGATTGTTTATCCAGCCTATCTTCTAGACATAGACCTGAAGAGATCATAATATGCACACAAAAAACAAGACAGAGCAAAAGAAAGTGACAAAAGGAAGCAAAACTACGGCACCACCAAAAAGCCAATGACACAAAAAAGGGAAAGCCTGTAAATGGTTCAAGGCCTGTTTGCTGACCTTTAGGAGTGTTCTCTGGTTGAGTCTGATTGGGTTACACGCACTGGACCAAAAGTCGTTTGTGGTACTCCACAGGACTTCCTTGTTCTGCTCCCCGTGCTGTTCTGTTGCATTCCTCCAGAGTTTTGCCTCGGTATGGTGGTGTCAGACCGGGCACAAATCCCCCACTGTCTCCAGTGTTGTCCCCTGAAGGGCTATGTGTCAGTGAGGGATGTCGTGTCTCATAGTGGGGCCAGCCATATGGTCCTCTCTGTGCATTGGCTGCTCTGAGTGGGGATATCATCCTCAAGGCTTGGTGGGCCAGGGTGTGCTCCACTCTCTCTTCCTCGCCCGTCATTTGCTCCCCAGTGCTCTGATCAGACATGTCACTCTCCCTGAGCTATAGCTTCAATGCGGTCCTCTGATGTAAATTCTTCTGTTGGGTGGGGTGGCTGTCCACGAAGTAGGGATTGGGGCCTGGCCCTCAGACCTTTCTCTTGGTTCCCTGCTTCATGCCAGTATATTGCATTCACATCTTGGAGCACCGGCATGAAGCCTGGTCCCTCTTTCCCTATGGAGATATAAACAATACCCTCGCCTTGGGTGGGTCAGTGCCCTTTTCTCCACTATCCATTTCTCCTTTTTTTCCTTTTTATTTTTACCTTTTCCTTTTCAGTTGGCTACCATATGTACCCCCTGGATTTGGTCTGTCCCATTCCATACTACCTGGACCTCACTCAGGAACGTTTGTGTACATTTGCTCTTGCCCTACGCCCCTTTTGCATTTTTTTAAGCTTACCTCAGCGAAATCGTGTTGTACTTGTTCTCTTGTGCATGGATTACTTCACTTAGCATAATATCATCCAGCTCTTCCCTTGAGGCGATGTGCTTATTGCGTTCATCAGTACTTCTTAGTGATGTGTAGTGCTCCATTACATTTATGTACCACGGTTTTTTAATCCATTCGTATGTTGATGGAAATTTGGGTTGTTTCCAACTCTTTGCCTTTGTGAATTGCGGCACAAGGAACATTAGAGCACAGCTGTCTGGCCGTGGCTTGTTCCTTGCCTCTCTGGGTATATGTCCAGTAGAGGATTTCTGGGTCGTAAGATAGGTAATTTTCCATCTGCTTTAGAAATCACCAAATGGATTGCCATCGTGGCTGTATATACCTACAGGTTCACCAGCAGTGGATGATAGCTCCTATCTCACCACAGCCCCTCCAACACTTGTTGCTTTCTGATTCTTTGAATTGGGCTTTCTTTGAAGGCATTAGGTGGTACCTCATTGTTGTTTTCATTTGCATTTCTCTTATGGCTAAAGATCTGGAACACTTTCACATATGTTTGTTGGCCATTCTGATTTTTGCCCCCTGTGAAACTTCTGTTCAGGTCCTTTGCCCACCTCCTCAGTGGGAAATAGGTTTTTCTCTTTTGGGAAGCTAGCAGAATAGTGTAGATTTTAGTAATGAGGCCTTTGTCTGATTTGTCATTGCTAAAGATGTTTTCCCAGTGCGTGGACTGCCTTAGTACCCTCTTGGTGAATTATTTCGATGTACATAGGTGTCTTATCTTCAGTATATACCATTTCTCAATTGGTGACTCCTCTGTATGTATGTCCTTCCCTATTTCTGATAGCCTAAGTATTTCCTGCCCCAAAGTTCTCAGGTGTGTCCTTTTCCCCTCATTGATGGCCCTAATTGTTTAGGATTTTACCTTGAGCTCGGTGGTCTACCTTGAGTTGATCCCTTTGCATGGAGTGAGATAAAGGTCTTACTTCATTTTTCCACAGGTAGATCTCCATTTTTTCCAGCACCACTTGTAGAAGAGGGCATCTGCTTCCCATTTGATATTTTGGGGGCCCTTATCAAAGATCAGTTGTCTGTATGCTGATGATCTGATTCCTGCGTGTTGTTCTTTTCCATTGGTCTGCGTACCTGTCATTGTATCAATACCATGTGGATTTGACCACCGTGGTTGTATAACATATGCCAAAGTCAGGTAAAGGAAGCCCTCCCACTGTATCCTTCCTTTTGAGGAGTTCTGGGCTAATTCGGGGCTTCTTCTCTCTCCATAAGGAGTTGGTAATCAGGTTTTCCATTTCTTTGAAGAAAGAGGAGGGTAATTTCATTGGGATTTTGCATTAAACTTAGATAGTGCCTTGGCCAAAACTGGCATATTCACTAGGTTGAGACTTCCAATCCATAAGCATGGGCTATCCTTCCATTGGTTGAGTTCACCCTTGCTTTCTTGTAATAGTGTTCTGTAGCTTTCCTCATATAAATATTTTGTTCTTTTAGTCAGGTATAGCCCTAGTTATTTCCATTTGTGCTTTGCTATTGTCAAGGGTACCACCTTTTGGTATCTCCTCTTCTGTGGTCTTATTCGATGTGTATTGCAGTCTGATACACTTCTGTTTGTTGGTGTTGTAACCTGCCACTCTGCGATGTTCCCCTCTCACTTCCTGCACTCCCCTCAGGTGCTTTTGGGATTTTCCATATATAAAATCATATCATCTTCAAACAACGATAGCTTCACCTCTTCCTTCCCCAAGTGAATACCTTTCACGCCATTTGTTTGCCTTACCTTTTGTGTTGGGTGTTTTTCTAGTAACACTTGTTGAAGAGGGCATCAGCTTCTCATTTGATAATTTTGGGGTCCTTATCAACGATCAGTTGTCTCTATGCTGATGATTTCATTTCTAGGTTTTCGTTCTATTCAATCGGTCCGAACATCTGTCATTATAACAGTACCATGCGGTTTTCACCATGGTGGTTCAATCGTAGGTGCTAAAGTCAGGTAAAGCAAGTCCTTCGACTTTATCCTTCTTCTTGAAGAGTTCCCTGAGAATTCTGGCCTTCTTCTCTTTCCATATGAAATTGCTACTCAGTGTTTTCCAATTCATTGACAAAGGATGTTGGTACATGTAGTAGGGTACCATTACATTTGTCTAGTACCTTGGGCATGACAGAAATCTTTGCTATACTACGTGTTCTGATGTATGACCATGGGATATCCTTCCATTTCTGGAGGTCACTTTGGGGTTTCTTGTAATAGTGTTCTGTAGTTCTCCACATTCAAATCGTTTTGGGCTTTTTGGTTAGGTATACACCTAGGTATTTAAATTTGTCAACGTATCCAGCCCTTAACACATCATCATGGGTTCAGTAGGCACAATTATACAGGGATAATAAGTAAAGACTAAAGTCAAGTCATAGAGAATAAGAAGAGACAGAAGATATGTTGAAATAATGGAGTCAAACACATTTCATGGTTGCATGATCATCTCAGCTCCTCTTGGTGGTACAGGCCAGGAGAGAGTGCAGGAGAGATTTACTGCTAACCAAGGCTTATATATCTTTGGGGGAATGCATGGCTCCTAATTGCAGGTAGAGACATACATCACAGAAAGGGGTTGTACAATAGCCAATACAATCAATGGGGGGGATATACAATGTGCATAAGCGGAACAGCAAGCGGATGAGCTGGGGTGACGGCATGACAGGAAAGGGTGGAATTAGAGATATACGTGTGACAAGGAGGGCGAACCATTCATTCATGATGGCGGCCTACCTTGGTCACTCTTGAGTGGCCTTGACCTCCCTGGGCTTTCCTACAAGAAAACAATTTACTACTGCCCTTATCAGAAGGAGGTGGGCCCTACTTAGGGTGTGACAGACTGCAGTCTGATTCCTCTAGATAGCTGATAACCCTTAGGGAGAATAACCTCTGACCTACTTCTGTTGACCTCCAAGTGGATAGTCACTTACCACGTGTAGGAGGCAGCTAAGTTTGCCATATATTTAGGCGAAACAACTTGGGAGAAGTCTTTCTGTTTCCAACTTCAATTTGTGCTGTATTATTGTGAAGGGTACTAAATTGTTTATCTTCTCTTCCATGGACTATTCTGATGGATATAGTAGTTCCATAGCCTTCTGTTTGCTGATCTTGTATGCTTCCACTCTGCCATATTCCTCTATCACTTCCTGCACTCCCCTTGTGGAGCTTTTGGGTTTTCTGTTTATAAAATTATATCACCTGAGAATAAAGATAATTTCACCTCTTTTTCCTCAGATGTATACCACTGATCTCTTTCCTTTCCCTTATGTTGGTAACTAGGAACCCCAGAATGTTGTTAAATAGAAGAGGGTGCAAGGGGCATCTTGCCTGGTTGACATTTTCAGCGCGATTCCTTTGTCTTTTTTCCACTGAATACAACTTTTGGTGTTAACTTTTCATCTGTAGCTTCATATATAGCTTGTTGTAGAGGGCAAATTTGAAGAATTTTTATATTATCTTGAAGAATTTCCCTTCCATTCCGATCTTTGTAATGTGTTAAACAGGAACGGGTGCTGGATGATATTGAATGTTTTTTCTGTGTGTATTGATATTATCATGTGGTTTTATTCCTCTTTCTTACCAATACCCTGAATAAGGCTAATGGACTTGCAGATGTTGAAACCTCCATGCATCCTTGGAATGAATCCCACTTGTTCATGGAGAATTATTCGTTTTATCATATTTTGAATTATATTGACCAGTATTGTGTTAAGGATTTTGAATCAATGTTCATTAGAAAGATCAGAATGTCATTCTCAATCCTTGTGGATCCTTCCCCACTTTAACTATCGGTAATCTGCTAGATTCATAGAGAAAATTTGGGAGTTGGCCATTTGTGTAGGATTGTTGTCAGCTCTTGCCTGAATGCTTGCCAGCATTTTCCTGTGAAGCCATCTGGCCCAGGGGATATTTTAGTTGACATTTTCTTGATAACCTTGTCTATTTTCTCTATTTCTCTGAGTCTGTTGAGTTGCTTGTGGTCCATCTGGGAGGGTATTTGTCCATGTCTTCCAGGATGTTGAATTCATTGGTGTAACGGTACTCATAGTACTATACAATTCAGCTTTAAATATCATTAGAGCACATTGTAGTTTTCCCTGTTTTATCCCTCAGTGGCGTGACTATTGTTATATGTTCCTTTCTTTCTTTGGTTAGGTTTGCAGTGGCCTACCTATTCTGTTAATCTGTTCAAAGAAACAACTATTTTACTGCATTGATTTGTTTGCATTGTTTTCACGTTTTCCAAGTTATTCACGTCTGCCCTAATTGTTTGTTATTTCGTTTCTTTTGCCATTTGTAGCATTGTCCTGTTAACTCTGTCATCAGGATCAATCACACCACTTTTAGTACGGTGACACTCTTCCTGACCTGTTGATCCAAAGGCATGAGAAGTCCAAAGTGGCCAGGGGGCATTCTCAGCTGCCACTTCAGTGGAATCCGTGCTGTGTTTCCAGGTGGGAGAGTTCCTTTCTTCAGGACCAGGACCTCCAGGCCTGAGGAACACAGGGTTGTTGGGACAGGAAGCAAACATGCTTCAAGGGGATCACTAGGAGTAATAGTGAGTGGTGCCACTCCAGCTTCCACCCCTTGGTTCCTGGACCCATGAATTCTGGCTCTTGGAGACACAGCACCATATATTGGCCGCTGGTTTAGAGCGTATACAGCTTCCTGGAGATCAGGAAGCCCCGCAAGTTGTTGCCACCTACTTGGCGTCGTAATTGCGTCTTTAGGAGCCCATTCCATCGTTCCATCAAGCTGGCAGCTTCAGGATGATGAGGAACATGATACGGCCAGTGGATTCCATGGGAATGGGCCCATTGCCACACTGGATTTGCTGTGAAGTGAGCTCCTTGATCTGAACAAAACTATGTGGGATGCCATGCCGGTGCATGAGGCATTCTTTGAGTCCACAAATAGTAGTTTTGGCAGAAGCATCACGTGCAGGGAAGGCAAATCCATATCGAGAGTAGGTGTCTATTCCAGTAAGAACAAAACGCTGTCCCCTCCATGATGGAAGTGGTCCTATGGAATCAACCTGCCACCTACTTGCTGGTTGATCTCCCCGAGGAATTGTCCCATCTCTTGAACGTAATATTGGTTTCTCTTGCTGGCAAATGGACACTCAGCAGTGGCAGTGGCCAAGTCAGCCTTGGTGAGTGGAAGTCCATGTTGCTGTGCCCATGCATAACCTCCATCCCTGCCGCCATGTGCACTTTGTTCATGTGCCCATTGGGCGATAACAGGGGTGGCAGAGGAAAGAGGAGGACCAGTCTCCACAGCGTGTGTCATCTTATCCACTTGATTATTAAAGTCCTCCTCTTCAGAGGTAATCCTTTGGTGAGCATTCACGTGAGATACAATTAACTTTACTTTCTTGGCCCATTCAGAGAAGTCTATCCACATACATCCTTGTCACCAATTTTCCAATCATGGTCCTTCCAATTCCCTGACCATTCAGCCAAGCCATTAGCCACTGCCCATGAATCAGTATATAATCTCACATCTGGTCATTTTTCCTTATATGCAAATTGAACGGCCAGGTGCACTGCTCGAAGTTCTGCCCATTGGGAAGATATCCCTTCACCACTGTCCTTTACGGAGATCCCAGAAAAGGGCTGTAGTGCTGCTGCTGTCCACTTATGAGTGGCACCTGCATATCGTGCAGAGCCGACCGTAAACCAAGCATGACTTTTTTGGTCTTCACTTAAAGTATGGTAAGGAACTCCCCAGGAGGCCATAGGTGCAGACTGGGAGAACGGAGGCAATGTAACAGGAGTGGAGACTGTTGGCATTTGGGCCACTTCTTCTTGCAGCTTACTTGTTCCTTCAGGTCCTGCTTTGGCCCGATCTCGTATATACCACTTCCATTTAACAAGGGAGTGTTGCTGCGCACATCCAACTTTATGATTACGTGGGTCAGACAATAGCCACTTCATGATAGGTAATTCAGGCCTCATGGTGACTTGGTGGCCCATGGTGAGGCCTTCAGTCTCCAGCCAGGCCCAGTAACAGGCCAACAGCTGTTTTTCAAAGGGGGAGTAGTTGCTTGCAGAGGATGGCAAGACTTTACTCCAAAATCCCAATGGTCTATCTATGCTGTGATTCACCAATAGGGGTCTGCCAAAGACTGCACAATGCATCTTGATCTACAACTGACACCTCTAGCACCATTGGGTCAGCTGGATCATATGGTCCCAGTGGCAAAGCAGCTTGCACGGCAGCCTGCACTTGTTGAAGAGCCTTTTCTTGTTCTGGGCCCCACTCAAAAATGGAGGCTTTTCGTGTCACTTGATAAATAGGTCGAAGTAGAACACCCAAGTGAGGAATATGTTGCCTCCAAAATCCGAAGAGGCCCACTAGGCGTTGTGCCTCTTTTTTAGTCGTTGGGGGAACTAAATGTAATAGCTTATCCTTCACTTTAGTAGGAATATCTCGACATGCCCCACACCACTGGACCCCTAGAAATTGTACTGATGTGGAGGGTACCTGAATCTTTGTTGGGTTAATTTCCCAACCCCTTGTACGCAGATATTGTACCAATGAATTTAGAGTCTTTGATACATCCTCCTGAGTGCGTCCAATCAGCATAATGTCATCAATATAATGGACCAGTGTGACATGCTGTGGAATAGACAGGTGGTCAAGGTCCCTTCGGACTAAATTATGGCACAGGGCAGAAGAGTTGATGTACTCCTGGGGGAGAGTTGTGAAAGTATATTGTTGCCCTTGCCAGGTGAAGGCAAACTGCTTCTGGTGGGCCTTTGAGACTGGTATGGAGAAGAAGGCATTAGCCAGATCAATAGCTGCATACCATGTACCAGGAGAAGTATTAATTTGCTCAAGCAATGTAATCACATCTGGGCCAGCAGCTGCAATTGGAGCTGACGATAATTCACTGTCATTCTCCAGGATCCATCTGTCTTCGTTACAGGCCAAATTGGTGAATTAAATGGGGGAGGTAGTAGGAATCACCACCCCTGCATCTTTCAAGTCTTTGATGGTGGCACTGATCTCTGCAATCCCTCCAGGCATGCGGTATTGCTCTTGGTTTACTCTTTTCCTAGGTAATGGCAATTCTAATGGTGTCCACTTGGCCTTTCCTACCATGATAGCCCTTATTCCACATTTTAGGGATCCGATATGGGGGTTCTGCCAGTTACTAAGTATGTCTATTCCAATGATGCATTCTGGAACTGGGGAAATAACCACAGGATGGGTCCCGGGGCCCACTGGACCCACAGTGAGGCGTACTTGAGCTAAAACTCCATTAATAGCTTGACCTCCATAAGCCCCCACTCTGATTGGTGGGCCTTTGAAACATTTTGGGTCTCCTGGAATTAGTGTCAGTTCTGAGCCGGTGTCTAGTAATCCCCGAAAAGTTTGATTATTTCCTTTCCCCCAATGAACAGTCACTGTTGTGAAAGGCCGCAGGTCCCTTTGGGGAAGGCTAGAAGGAAGACTAACAGTATAAACCTTCAGTGATGTAGCAGGATCCTCCTTACAAGGGACCCGGCCTCCCCTTCATTCAAGGGGTTGTGGGTCTGTAAACTGGCTCAGGTCTGGGAATTGATTGAGCGATCGTGACTGTCTATTCTGCTGTTCACCTGATCTACCATTCTTTTGCCTGTACAGATCACGTAAATATTTAGTAGGCTTCCCATCTATTTCATTCCTAGGGACACTGCAGCTAAGTAGCCAATGCCATAATTCCACACGAGACAGGTTGCTTTGATTGTTATTGAAAACTCGTTGTCTATTATAACCACGCCCACCCAGTCTCCGTGGATCCAGTGCTGACACCTGCCCTCTACCATCACGGGGACCAATCAGCCCCATTGTGGGCAAATGTCGGAGTTCGCTTCGGGCAGTGCCCACTGTTAATCCTGGTGCACATAGAATAGCAATTACAGGAGTCTTAAGAGATGCTGGGGCCCACTTCACAAACTTGTTCCTTATGGTTGTGGTAAAGGGTATGTCTTCAGGTCACCCCCTTTTTGGATCTATGGGAATATCTTGATAGATCCATTCTAACATACCAATTTCTCTAAGCTTTTGGATGCCTTCCTCTACAGTGTACCAAGGCAGGTCAGGTACTTCAAGTTGGTCTAATCTAGGCCATCTGGCAGTCCATGCTTCATTGAACTAACCAAATAAAGACTTAGATCCTTTTTTAGCCTGTCTCGCAGAGACATTGAAAGAAGAGTCTGTGCTTAGGGGTCCCATATCCAGAAACTCAGACTGGTCTAATATTACATTTCGTGCACCAGTATCCCACACCCTGAGTAACCATTCCCATGGGTATTCTCCAGGCTTTTGCTTGTACGCATTTGAGAACTCAAGCAGGTCTTTATGTGTGTAGCGCACTTCTTCTTGGATAATCTTCTCAACCTCACCTTTAGGAGGTTTCTGAGACTTCATTTTAGTGACAGGTCTAGTGGAAATAATGGGTGCTGAGGGTGTTTCCTGGGTGCTCTCAGCAATACCTTGCGAGGCATCTTCCTCAGGTAATGCTACTGATGCAGCCCCACCTGGCCTATCAACTTGAATCGTTTGGCTAATCTGCTCAGGTGTTTCTAAGGGCTCAATATCCTCTACTTCCGGATCATCAGCCCCTATGTTCCCATCCCATGTTTCAGGGTCCCAACTTTTCCCAATGAATGCCCTTACTTTGTTTTCAGACACTACTCTAGATCTGCAATTCAGCTGCCATTGTCATTCAGCCACTCGTATAATGAGACTCTGGACCTGGTTCTCAGCAGTGTCAGCTCTTTTACTAGAGGAGAGAAGGCTCTCCTTTGTAGCACAGATGGAAGTTTTCAAATCTGTTAGTCTGCATGTGAGGCGTGCTTTTGAGGCTCTGAGATCATCCCTCTCCTTAATAACACTTTCCATCGTATGAAGGACCAGCCAACCAGCTTCGCTATACTTGTCATTTTCACAAAACTCCTGGAAAATATCAAATATACGATTGCCAAGAGCATCTCCTTTATCCAGCATGTCATCTACTTTAGGTGCTACTTTAATATTATCTTTGCTATTTCAGACCATGGATTTGTACGGGTAGTAGACGTATCCCCGTCAAGACTAAATAGGTTGGAAAACCAATTTAAGAAATCCATATTTGGTGCCAAAGGGACCAGGTATAAGGCATCATGCAAAAAAAAAAAGAATATGTGTGCGTGTGTGTATATATATATATATATACCATAATGAATGAAGGGGGAAGTGCAGAGTGGAGACCCAAGGCCCAAGCGTCGGCCACTGGAGATCCCCTCAGAGAGGGGTTTAGGAGAGGAGATGGGTCAGTCAGGGTGCGAGGTAGTGCCGATGAAGAGCAAAGCTTTCCCCCAGATTCTTGATGCTTCCTCCCCCCAACTACCATGATCCGAATTCTACCTTAGAGGGCTGGATAGGGCAGAGGTTGTACATTGGTAATATGAGGGTTGGAGGCACAGGGAATCCAGGGTGGATGATATCTTCAGGACCAAGGGTGTGAGGGATGATGCCGGGAGAGTATAGGGTGAGTGGGTTTGAATGGGGAACTGATTACAAGGATCCACATGTGACCTCCTCCCTGGGAGAGGGACGGCAGAAAATGTGGGAAGGGAGACTTGGGATAGAGCAAGATATGACAAAATAACGATGTATAAATTACAAAGGGCACATGAGGGAGGGGGGAAAGGGGAGGGAGGAGGAAAAAAAAAGGACCTGATGCCAAGGGCCTAAGTGGAGAGCAAATGCTTTGAGAATGATTGGGGCGGGGAATGTATGCATGTGCTTTATACAATTGATGTATGTATATGTATGGATTGTGTTAAGAGTTGTATGAGTCCCTAATAAAATGTAAAAAAAGAAAAGGAAAAAAAAGAAAGAAAAGAAAATGATTAGGGCAAAGAATGTACAGATGTGCTTTACACAATTGATGTATGTATATGTATGGACTGTGGTAAGAGTTGTATGAGCCCCTAATAAAACGTTTAAAAGAAAAAAGAGAAATCCATATTTGTCAAACTGGCTGCAGCGCCAGGCCAGGCGCAGGGGCGGCGGAGGCAGTGGCGAGGGCGGCGTGAGAGCGAGGCTCTGGCCCTGCGCAGGCCCAGGCCAGCGGCGGCTGGGAGCGCGAGGCACGCTGACCTGCAGGCCGCGAGCGGCAGCAGAGGCGGCAAGGGGCGCAGGGGTTCCTGGGAGGCGCAGCGTCAGGCCCGGGCGCGCGCCCACCGCCCCTTCCCCGACCAGTTCCGCCGGCGCTCACACGGGCCGCAGAAGTTGGTGCTGCAAAACTTTTTTGGGGGGTTCCGCGGGAGCCCCCGTGCGTCGGGACCGGATGCGCGCCGGCTAGCGACCCCTGGGCCGAGAGAGGTACCCCCAGAGCGACGCGCAGCGGGGGCGCCCCGGACCCGCGGCCCGGGGGCTATGGCCATGGTGGCTGGAGGCTGGGGCGGCCCCGGCGGCAGTGGAGACGCGAATGGCGTGGACAAGGTGGGTGGCTACCCGCGCGCCACCGAGGACTCGGCCTCGCCCCCGGGCGCCGCCAGCGACGCCGAGCAGGGCGACGAGGAGCTGCAGGGGCTGCAGGTGGACTGTGTGGTGTGCCGGGACAAGGCGAGCGCAAGCACTAGGGCGTCCTCACCTGCCAGGGCTGCAAGAGCTTCTTCAAGAGGAGCATACTCCTCAACCTCAGCTACACCTGAAGGTCCAACCGTGACTGCCAGATTGACCAGCACCACCGGAACCAGTGTCAGTACTGTTGCCTCAAGAAGTGTTCCGGTCGGCATGCGCAAAGAGGCCTTGCAGCGCGGCCGCAGCCCCCACTCGCCGCCAGGTCCTGGCGCCGCGTCTTCCAGCAGCCCCCCCCCGGGCTTGGCGCTGGCGGAGGCGGTGGGCGGAGACCTCTTCCCTGGCCAGCCAGTGTGGGAGCTGATCGCACAGCTGCTGCGCGCCAAGCCCTACTTGGCGGTGGCCGGCCACTTTGGCACGGGCGCGGCGAGCGCCTTCGGCCCGGGAGGCGCGGGCGCGGTGCTGGGCATCGATAACGTGTGTGGAGCTGGCGGCGCGGCTGCTCTTCAGCACCGTGGAGTGGGCGCGCCACGCGCCCTTCTTCCCCGTGCTGCCCGTGGCCGACCAGGTGGCCCTGCTGCGGCTCAGCTGGAGCAAGCTGTTCCTGCTGAACGCGGCGGAGGCCGCCCTGCCCCTGCACACTGCGACTCTGCTGGCCGCAGCCGGGCTGCACACCGCTCCCTTGGCCGCCGAGCGGGCGGTGGCCTTCATGGACCAGGTGCGCGCCTTCCAGGAGCAAGTGGACAAGCTGGGCCGCCTGCAGGTGGACTCGGCGGAGTATGGCTGCCTCAAGGCCATCGCGCTCTTTACTCTTGATGCCTGTGGCCTCTCAGACCCAGCACACGTGGAGAGGCTGCAGGAGAAGGCGCAGGTGGCCCTGACCGAGTACATGCTGACCCAGTACCCAGCCCAGCCCCAGTGCTTCGGCCGCCTGCTGCTGCGTCTGCCTGCCCTGCGCGCCGTCCCAGCCTCACTCATCTCTCAGCTGTTCTTCATGCGCCTGGTGGGCAAGACACCCGTTGAGACGCTGATCCGAGACATGCTGCTCTCGGGGAGTACTTTCAACTGGCCTTAGGGCTCCGGCCAGTGACCGACCTCCAGCGACACAGATGCTCGGGGTCCCCAGGCCAAGGATAGGGACAGCCTCCCCAAGTGGCTAACCAGAACCATGACTAGGGCGAAAGATCATTATGTAATATGCAGTAGCCCTTAGTGACCCTGGTTACAATTTGACTCGGAGGCTACTGGACTTCAGAGCCTTACAAGCCTGGAAGGTTTATTTCAGGCACAGCAAGCACATGCCTCGGCGGTGCTGACTTGCGTTCTGCACCTGGATAGGCACCTGAAGTCATTTGGAGAGGATGTCTATGTAAGTTGGTTTTACATAAATTTCTGTGCTGGATTCCTTGTGCTTGTGGATTTTCTTGTCCTTCTTGGTTTGCTGTTATTTTACTACTGAGTTGGCTTTTGTGGTTTTCTTCATTTTGATGGGGTTTCTTTCCTATTTCTTACGACATTCCCTTGATAGTTATTTTCTTATCTAGTGTAAGATGGTCATGTTTCTCTTGTGTACTGCTTGCCTTCCTCTCCATACAGTTTCTTTACATGTACTTTTCTCCCCCTATTTGCTTCGTGTTTGTCTCCATTGCAGATTGATATCTGTAGCTCTCTCTTTTCAGTCTTGTGTCATATTTGCAGAACTGCTTCACCTTGGTTACTGTCTGGTGGGGACTGCCTTGCTCATTGATCTCAGGTTTATGTTTGCTCTTCCTTGTGATTCTCCATCCATAGAATAGCCTTCGTATTTTTTTATAACTCATTCCGCTGCTTTGGATTTCTGGAATTCTCCTTGACTGAAAATGCCCTTATGTCTTCTTCATATTTTGCTGGATTTAAGATCCTTGCTTGGCAGTTATATCTTTTAAAGTTTCATATATGTTGTCACGTTGCCTTATGCCTGCAGAGGTTTGTTGAAGGAAAACAAACAAACAGAAAACCACACTCAGCTTAATTGTTTGCTTTCCCTTTGCAGACCCCCTGCTGGGGCTGCTTCCATAAATGTGCTCCTTACAGTTCTGCTCACAGGCGTGCCCTCATGGCTCTCAGATTTTGCGTCCATGGCTTTATTCTGAGAAGTCCACTCTCCCATGCCATTTTCCCTGAGCCTTTGGATCCCTCTCCTAGGGAATGCTACTGTAGGTCTGATACGTCTGCTTGACTTACTGTAGATGGCCAACCAATGAATGACTACATCAACCCCGCAAGCTCCAATACTGGACAGAGAATCTGTGCTGAGTGGGCCATATCAATAAACTGAGACTTATCAGAGTTTATGTTCCTTGCACAATAATCGCACAACCTTTATAACGATCCTGACACATAGTCTGCAGGTTTCTGTCTGCACAATTAAGGAATTCTAGAATATTTTTGGGGGGTAGAGCATAGCTGTTCCTGGCCCAACATCTGGGCTTCGCTTTGGGGACTTGCTATGAGTTAAGTCTAGGTAGAGGTCTGGAGGCCATAAACCGTGGGAGGTGTTTCCTGGGCCCATGCAGCGGTGTCTTGCTCCAGATACAGCCTAAGCACCATTCTCGGCACACATCCCAAACTCAGTCATTTGGACGCATGGGGACCCTACAGGACAGAGTAGACCTGCTCCTGTGGGTTCTGAGACTGTAATTCTTCATGAGAGAAGAAAACCTGGTCTTTTGTTAGGGGAGCTGCCCTTGGTTTGACCTTTCTGCTCTTGTGTTTTGTAGCACAGAGGATGATCACTGTGCCATCAGGGCCAGGGATGAAAACACATTCTTGGTTCGTAGTGATAGATTTCTCAAAACTTACCGAGAGATGTGGGGTATGTACAGTAGCTTTAGGGCTTGCATCAGACATCAGAACCAATTTAGACAACTCATCTTTTCTCATTCTGTTTCTTTAGAACCTCTCCTGGTCCCGTCAAGTCAACTCTGATGCGGAACAACCCTCTACAACAGGGTAAGCTTCCCCTCTGTGTTCCAGAGACGGTAATTCATTATTGCATTAAAATGTTTCTTCCTTTTGCTGTGGTGTAACACGTGGTTTTGAACTGTTGACCTTGACCTTAGCAGCCAATGCATAAGCGCTCTGCCACCAGGGTTCTCTAGAGAAGCAAGACCAAGGATACTTGTATGATACATGTATGGACAAATAGAGATTGATATCCACAATTGCCTAAACAGCTATAGAAGCAGGTAAGTCCAGTTTGGTTCAAGTTCATCGGTCATATATAAGCGGGAGACTTCTCCTGTCTCATAGAGCTACGGGAACTGATGGACATGAAAGAGGAAGATGCAGGAAGAGGGTCTCGGGTGGGGAAGGCAGCGCTGCGTGAATCTGAGGTGGGATGAATCAATACAAGTTGACATTCCACTGATGGTTAGTGTGATCAGTAGGTGACCTAACAGGAAATTGACAAACCAGATGTAGAATCCAGAAGTGGACAAAGGGAAATGGGCAAGACAAAGCACGCTTCTGCACAGGATTCCTCTTATAATAGAGACGACAACCCAGAAGAGGGCTCATGGGACTTACACCTGATTGATAGGTTGGACTCTAACTCTATTTTCACACAAACAGGTCCAGCTGACAGAAATTCTAATGATCACAGATGAGAAAGAGAACGTTCAAATGTGGTGCACAAAAGGAAAATTAGGATCGCCTCATTCCTCATAAGACACGATGCTTTCTCGTTGTCTTTTCTGATAAGAGCAGAACTTTGTGTATCAGCAATTGACGCCGTCTGGCACTTCTGAGTGATGTAACTCTCTCTCTATATGTATCTGATGAATCCACAACTGATGAAAGCGTAGATAGTTGATGGTCCTATGACATTCACATTCAACATCAGAAACCAGCAAGGCACTGTGATCTTGTAACTTGGTTTAGTAGGGAAGCACAAAGAGCTTATGTTTGGGTATAAGATCCCATTTGGAATCTTTACTAGCAAGTTAATTGGATTGACCTTATTACTCTGTGTGTAGATCTATTCACACAAACACTGCGAAAGCACCTTCTTTTGTTGACCCTCCGATTCTTCTTTCATTCATTAAGCACAACTTAACTGCTCAAATGTTCCTGAAATTAGAATTTTATTGAAGAGTAGTATTTTTCATTTTTCTCTCAGCTCTGCCAATAGTGGTGGGTGGGTCAACAAGAAGAAAGTCCATTCGTGCTACAACTCCAGAAATATCTGGTGATTAGAGCTAACTGCATACCTCTGAAATCAGAGGTAAATACTGGTTCTGAAACTTGAGGACATAAACAAGGCTCCTTCTACCAGGAAAGAAAAGAACACACTGCCATCCCGGAAGAGATTGTGGAAATTGTAACGTTGTAGCAGAAGCTTACAATAATAAAATGAAACATGATAGTAAAACAAACTCCACTGGAAGGAAAAAAGCCAAAAGAAGATGAAAATTGATGAAATAAACCAAAATTATTAGAGGAACAATCTACTACGTCCATTTTATTTATTATTTTTAGTAGGTTCGTTTTCCTTCATTTCCTTGAATGAGAGTTTTAGACAGGAAAGTCACAGGCAATATAGTTCAATGCAAAGCAGAAGAATTGTAAGCAAAAACGTTAAATTAGTAGAGATGACCAACAATTCAGTTGTAGCAAGAAGCTATTACCATCCATCCCTAGGAGGTAATGACAATGCTATGTGGTGATGTTACTTAAGCCCAGGGGCTGGAAGCCCATATCCAGTGTTGAAATCATGGGGTCAGAACTGGAAGCATAGCGCTGTTTACCACTAGCAGTCTACACAAACAAACAAACAAACCAAAACATCCACAATGAAACTTGTTGAATTGAACTAGAACTCTAAGAGACTATATGAGAAAGACCAACAGTAAAAAAAACTTGATCAGAACAAACTGTGGGTAGCACCGTGAAGAACGGGAATTCCAGAACACTTCCCTGTGCTCGTGCAGAACCTGTGCCTGGTTCAAGAGGAAGTCACGAGAGAGAACAAGGGCACACTGTGTGCTTTAACATCATCAAAGGTTTGTGTCAGGCCTGCATCCTCTAACCCTACTTACTCAGTCTGTGTGCTGAGCAAGCACTCAGAGAGGCTAGATTACCTGAATAAGCCTGCACATCAGGACTGGAGGAATCTTTATTAATACCCTGTGCTATGCAGGTGACAACCTTGTTTGGCGAAAGTGAGGGGGATTCAAACATTTGCTGATGAAGTTCAAGGGCAGAAGCCTTCAGCATGGGTTACAACTCAATGAAAGGAAAACGTAAATCTTCATAACTGGACCAATATGTAGCAGGGGATAAATGGAATAAAATGTGAAGTTGGTAAGGATTTTATCTTGCTTGGATCCATAATCAATACTCATGGAAGCAGCCGTCAAGTGACCAAGCTACACTTTGTTTTGGGTCAATCTCTACAACCCCTGTTTAAAGCATTGAGAAGCAAGGATTATACTCTGAGGACTAAGGTGGGCTTGACCTAAACCAAGGTCTTCCCAATGGTCTACTCTGCATGTGAAAATTGCACATTGAAAAAGGAAGACCAAAGAAAATCCAACGCACTTGAACCGCGGTGTTGGAGAAGATTATTGAACGTATATGGACTGCCAGAAGAACGAACAGACCAATCTTGGAAGAAGGACGGCCAGAATGCTCCTTAGAGGCAAGGATGGTGAGTCTTTGTCAAACCGAGGAAGGCCGTAGACGAGATTGCGAGATTGATTGGCAGTGACTGTGTCACTGCGAACTCCACCCTACGAACAAGTGGGAGGATGGCACAGGAAGGACCAGGTGGTGTGTTTCCTTCTGGGGAGCTGGGAGTAGGAATGACTTGATGGCCCCTGACAGCAACATCAACTACAGACCAATCTCTCAAACAAGATATTGAAGAAAAGTATAGGTTCATTTATGTAACCTTCAAAATCGGACCAAAATTCAACATCAGAGAGGCATCCATCTACACTCAGTGATTATTAGAAATGGCAGGATAGTGCCTCACTCCAGTGGAGAGAGATGAGGTGAGTGGTTTCAGGAATATTTAAATAAGAACAAATTTTCAAAACAGTTCTTATATATTTTGTTTCCCCTAAGCAAATAACACAAGACAATATTAATTTTATACCAATATGAAAAAAATAAAATACAAGCTCACAGCCTACATATGTAGAGAAATAATTGAAAACATTGACCAGCTTTAGAACAGGGGACTGGAAGTATGTGTGATTAAGAAGGAAAATGCTGATCTTTCTTTGAAGTTTTCTGTTGTCTATGACTTTATTAAATCTCTTCAAATTTCTTTGGAAAAAATGAACAAGTCCAAATAGTTTATAAATAATTCTTCACTGTAGATTCTTGAGTCACTGCTACAGTTCAAAGTGCATGTCCAATTCTCATTTTTCTAAATCGACTAACTTTGTATTTAATTTTTAATGTGTTTCCATTTTAAGATTATTTCTTTATCTTTTAATTTTAGTATTTTAACATTGTATTAACATATAACTCATACATCACACACATTAGTGATTCAAACATCAAGAATTGTGCGATCTTTGCCACAATCCACGTTGGAGTATTTTCAACATTCTTGCATCCATCAGTACTAGCATCCCCTGTCCCCCTGTGTCTTCTAGTGTAGTCAGAGAAACCGATTGAGCTATATGTTTACCTATCCAGAATTTCTTATAAAAATCATACAAAATGGGAAAATATAGCAACCATAAAATAGAACAGAACAGTCTCCTTGCAAAAGTAATTAAAAACTAGGACAGGTTAAAAATGAGTCAAAAGCAAGGATCAACCTTGAAGCCCCTCCCAGGGAGACAAAGAACAGAAAAGTGGGTGAGGGGCGATGGAGGACGATATAAGATTTGGACAAAATGATCTGTAATTTATCAAGGGCTCATGAAGGAGATTCCCAGGGGAAGTGGGGGGAAGAAATGGGGAGCGGATATCAGGGGCTCAAGTGGGAAGAGACTTGAAAATGATGATGGCATTTTTAGGTGCAAATGTGCCTGACACACTGGAGAAATGTATGGATTGTGATAAGAGATTTAAGAGCCCCAATAAAAGTATTAAAAAATGGATCAAGGGGGGAAAATGTTAATATCTAAAATAATTAAAAGCAATCTGCAGCAGGGGTCAGAAAACTCTAACTTATAAGTTCTATGCAGCTCCTTCAGCAAGGATATGTGACTATGATGTAAAATTGAAAATGAAGATAACACCATGATACTTTCATTTATAGTATTACTTAAAGTTTTCCTTATTTATAAATATATTTTATAGCTCTTGAATAATTTTTAAATTATTGTTATGTACCACGATGGCTAATGAATATAAAAAAATTGGTTGACCCCTTATCTCAGTGATTCACTTTCCAATTCACCCTGTCTGTGGACCAGATTGTTTACACGGGTATTCAATCAACTGAGGGAATTAACTAGAGGCTCAACGCACAGAAGGTCTACGCAAACGGAGGGGGCTTTCACTGTCATCCTTAGCCTTCTGCTAACCAGGTTTTCAGAATTTAAACTCTAATATAATTCCCTCCTCTAATCTTAGAGTCTACTATTCCAAATCCTTGGATCACACGACTACTTTGGCACTTCACCTAGATGGTTGCTTGTTAAGACAAGTTGTTAAGACACTACATGCTAGATGCTATTGTTGCTGATCACAGGGCACTATCTGATTTCTCCCCCCACACTTTTCTCTAGCACCCAGCTCTTCAGTGATCACTTCATGAGTTTAAGTATGGAGCCACAGTGTAATAACAGTTCTTCGATAAGGGTTTATGGTTAATGCCATATGGAGTAACGGAGACTGAGTGTTTACAGGAGCTGAGACCACCAAATCTTTCTCCTTTTGAAAGGTCTATGGACATAAATTGACACACGTTTTCTTAACTGCCATCCTGGCCACAACTGACTGAGCCCAGGCTTGGCATAATCTGACGTACAGGTTGCTCTTGTCAATTTCTGTGGAGGTGATTCCAACTCATGGCAACTCACATGTGGAGCATAACTGGTCTGGGGTTTTCAAAAGTCTGTTCTTTCAAGACCAAGTCACCAGGTCTGTCTTTGGAGGCTCTCTCCCCAACCTTGTGGCTACGAGGTAGATCATTTGTGCCACTCAGCCACCAAATCTGTAAGTTGGCCAGAAACCCTTCATCAATTCCTTGTGATAGAGAACTGGTTGACTTCAGGCAGCAATGCTGAAGCACAATAATGCGTGAGAGAGGGATGGCTCTGAACCAGCAAAAGCCAAGGTAAAGAAGAGATTGCAGGTGTAGCCCACCAAAGGCTGTGCCCTCTTCCCCACTTGAAACATATTTCCTTTATTATATGTAAATTTGCCTCCCAAAAGTGTTTTTTCTTAAAATCAGCACACTGTTGGGTGCTGATCAGTTCAAACATTTTCTCTAACAGAACAAACAAATGATACACAATTGGTGGCAAGTTGGGTTGCAGTTGCAATGGGGCCCCCAGAGTCCTGAAGGTTAGAGGAACCAAAGAGCTGTATGCAAATTCTCATGACTGAAAACCAACATCACCGCCATTGAGGTGATTCACCTGCTGGCAATCCGACAGGACAAGGTAGAATGGCCCCTGGGTTCCTGAAGCTGACTCTTCACAGCAGGCCGTAGCCTTCTCCTTCTCCCAGCTAACAGGATGATTGTCACAGGACCAAAGGGGTTTTTTAAAACAAGAATACGAATGAAACGAGAACAAGGCTGGACATACAATATTATTAATAAATCAAGAGATTTTCATATGAAAGTGCAGCACAGAGCTGGAACCAGAGGCCAGAGAGGCACGTGGCTGTTGACAGTAGCATCTGAATGCTTAATAAATTCTAATTACTTAGAGAAATAGACATTAATATTTCTCAGATGAAACGTTAAAATATCCAAGTCCCTCACGAGGCTCTTGCTTCACTTTCATATAACACACCCCTTGTCCATGATTTTATGAGCTTTTTCTCTCCACCTTCACATCCAAGTTTAACCACAAAAAAAAAAAATGCCTGCAACTTTAGTGTACTTGACTGGTTTTAGAAGCAAATAACAAAAACAACTTTGACCATGTAATAATCTTTTCAGGTTAACTTTTCTCAATGCTTTTGAATTTAAATGAATTTTCAGCTCGTTATTTTTATTATGTGAGGCTTTATAGAAATGAGCTAATAGGAATGCCCAGTAACCAACAAGGGCTCTTATTTAAGATAAACTCATGACACAGTGGCCTATGCATTGGGCTGATAACCACAGCTTAGAGGTTCAACCTCACCAGCCAATCCACGGCAGAAAGATGAGGCTCTCTTCCTGTAAAGATACAGTCTCAGAAACCTTAAGGAGCAGCACTACTCTGTCCTCAAGGGTTAGTATGGTCAGGAATGAACTTGATGGCAGTGAGTTGTGGGGCAACTAAGAGCCAAAGGGCCTTTATCTTCCTGAATGCAAAAGCAGGGGAGAGAGAGAGGCAATTCAGTGGGTCAGAAAGGCTCCTGCTTAGGCGCTTTGAAGTCTGTGGCTTGAATACAATCTTCTCCACTAACTATCTCTACAAAGGCTCACCAATTTCTGGGTTAAAAGAGTAACGGAGGCAGCCTCCAAACCTAAAATTATCTGACTCCAGGGTCCATGTTTCTTTCTTTCTTTTAATATTTTTCAAGATAAATTAAGTGGAGATTTACATTTCAGATCATCCAATTGGTACATAACAACTTAAACTACTTACCAAAACACTCAGTAGCTTGCCCTGCTGTCCTCATTTGATTTCTCCCCTCCCTCTTATGGAATGCTATCTTCCACTTCACCCAAGGGAACTCTTTTCTACCCCATGTTGTTTCTTTACTCCTTGATTTAAAAAAATACTTTTATTGGGGGCTCTTGCATCTCATCACAATCCACGATTCATCCAGTGGGTCAAGCACATTTGCACATATACCGCCATCACCATTTTCAAAGCAATCTCTTCCCACTTGTGCCCTTGATATCAGGTCCCAATTTCTTCCTCCTCCTTCCTTCCCTCACAAATCATTGATAAGAGATATAGATTATTATTTTCATATCTTATAACATCTGCTGTCAGTCACCACCCACTTTTCTGTGGTGCGTCCCACATGGAGGGGATTATAGGTTGATCCTTGTGATCAATTCCCCTCTTCTCCCCGCCACCCTCCCCTAGTCCTCCTAGTATCTCTACTGTCATTATTGGCCCTGAGGGGTTATCTATCCTACATTCTCTGTGTTGTGAGTTCTTATCTGTAGCCGTGTGCATGCTCTGGTCTAATCCGATTTTTGAGGTAGAATTGAGGTCATGATAGTGGGGGGAAGGAAGAACAAAGAATGAGAGAGAAATCCTGTGTTTCATCAGTGCCATACTGCACCCATACTGCCTCATCTTTTCCCTGTGACCCCTCTGTGAGAGTGTGTCCAATTGTCTACCTCCCGCCATTCACATTGGGTAGGATTTTGTTCTGGGGCTTAGCTGCCTGATACTTGATCCCATCAATAATTCATGATCATACAGGCTGGTGTGCTTCTTCCATGTGAGCTTCGTTGCTTCTTAGCTAGATGGCCATTATTTACCTTCAAGCCTTTAAGACCCCAGACACTATATCTTTTGATAGCCAGTCACCGTGTTTCATTTTTCCTTCTCATCTGCTTAGTAACCATCAAAGTCGATTCCTTGGGTATGAACGCCTTTGTCTTTTGTAACAGCCAGGGTCCATGTTTTTTTTTTTTTTTTTTTAAACATTTTATTAGGGGCTCATACAACACTTATCACAATCCATACATAGACATACATCAATTGTATAAAGCACATCTGTACATATTTTGCCCTAATCATTTTCTTTTTTTCTTCTTTTTTTTTTTTCTTCTTTTACATTTTATTAGGGACTCCAACAACTCTTACCACAATCCATACATATACATACATCAATTGTACAAAGCACACCCATACACTCCCTGTCCCAATCACTCTCAAGGCATTTGCTCTTCACCTAAGCCCCTTGCATCAGGTCCTCCTTTTTTTCCCCCCCTCCCTCCCTTTCCCCCCCTCCCTCATATGCCCTTGGTAATTTATACCTCGTTATTTTGTCATATCTTGCCCTATTCGGGGTCTCCCTTCCCCCCTTCTCTGCTGTCCCTCTCCCAGGGAAGAGGTCACATGTGGCTCCTTGTAATCAGTTTCCCCTTTCCAACCCACTCACCCTCCACTCTCCCAGCATCGTCCCTCACTCCCTTGGTCCTGGAGGTATCATCCACCCTGGATTCCCTGTATCTCCAACCCTCCTATGTACCAGTGTACAGCCTCTGTCCTATCCAGCCCTGCAAGGTAGAATTCGGATCATGGTAGTTGGGGGGAGGAAGCATCCAGGATCTGGGGGAAAGCTGTGTTCTTCATCGATACTACCTCACACCCTAATTAACCCATCTCCTCTCCTAAGCCCCTCTATGAGGGGATCTCCATTGGCTGACACTTGGGCCTTGGGTCTCCACTCTGCACTTCCCCCTTCATTTAATATAATATATATATACACATACATATATACATATACACATAAATACACATACATACACACACTTATATCTTTTTTTTTTTTTGCATGATGCCTTATATCTGGTCCCTTGGGCACCTCGTGATCGCACTGGCCGGTGTGCTTCTTCCATGTGGGCTTATTTGTTTCTGAGCGAGATGGCCGCTTGTTCACCTTCAAGCCTTTAAGACCCCAGACACTATCTCTTTTGATAGCCGGGCACCATCAGCTTTCTTCACCACATTTGCTTATGCACCCATTTGTCTTCAGCGATCCTATCATGGAGGTGTGCAGTCAATGATATGATTTTTTGTTCTTTGATGCCTGGTAACTGATCCCTTTGGGACCACTCGATCACACAGGCTGGTGTGTTCTTCCATGTGGACTTTGTTGCTTCTGAGCTAGATGGCCGCTTGTTTATCTTCAAGCCTTTAAGACCCCAGTCACTATCTCTTTTGATAGCCGGGCACCATCAGCTTTCTTCACCACATTTACTTGTTCACCCATGTTGGCGCCAGCTGTTGTGTCGGGAGAGTGAGCATCATAGAGTTCCAATTTAATAAAAGAAGGTATTCATGCATAGAGGGAGTGTTTGAGTAGAGGCCCAAGGTCCTTCCGCCACCTTAATACTTGACCTATAAATTTAGACACAAAGATCTATTTCCCCAACCTCCTATATATATTTGCATGTACATGTCTTTGTCTAGACCTCCATGAATGCCCTTTGACTCCTAGCTCTTTCCTCCATCTCCCTTGACCTTCCTCCTGCCCTACTACCATGCTTCATTGCCACCTGGGCTAGAGTATACCTCTTCTCTAAGCAACCTTACCCTTGATCATTTCCCACCAGGCCTGCCACTCCCCCTTCTCTACCCTTTGGGGTCCCATGTTTTTCCCTTGTCCCTGGGTTTGTTAACACCACTTCCTTACCCCCCCTACCCCCCACCCCAAGTCCCCCCGGAACTGTCGGTCCCGTTGTTTTTCCTCCAGATAGTTCATCCAGCCTGTCCTATTCAGACAGACCTGTGGAGTCACTAACATGCACGAAAACTAGACAGAGGAACACAAAGCAACAGTATATAACCGGACAACAAAACAACCTAAACAAACCACTGAAAAAGAACAGAACAAAACAGTTCACAAGAGAAAAGCTTGTAGTTAGTTCAGGGATCTTTGCTGGCCCTTAGGAGCGTTTTCCAGTCCTGTCTGTTGGGGCACCACGCCCTGGCCCCAAAGTCCACTTTCAGCATTCCCTGGGGACCTTGCCACTCCATTCCCTTGCTGTTCCGCTGCACTTCCCCAGTGCATTGCCTCGGTGTGGTGGGATCAGGTCAGGTGCAATTCCCACACTGTGTCTCCGGTGCTGTCCCCTGTATCGCCCTTAGTCACTGAGGGGCATCATGTCTCATAGTAGGGCCAGCCATGTTGTTCTCTCTGTGGACTGGCTGCTCTACTCAGGAACATCATCATCACGGCCTGGTGGGCCAGGCTGTGCTCCACTCTCTCCTCCTGCCCCTTCATCTGCTCCCGTGTGCTCTGGTCAAATATGACCATCTCCCATAGCTGCAGGGTCAATGTCGTCCTTTGGAACAAGTTCTTTTCGGGGGAGGGGCAGGAATACACTTAATTTATGGTGCTGGGGCCTGCCTCCCAGACCTCTCCACCGGTTCCGTCCTCCACGCCGGGATAATGCATTCACACCTTGCGACACTGGGTTGAAGTCTGGTCCCACTTTCCCTGTGGAGATATAAACAATACCCTCCCCTTGGGTGGATTAATGCCCCATTTCTGTCATGCTGATTGTACTTACCTCAGGGGACTCATGTTGTACCTGTCCCTTTGGGACTGGCTTACCTCGCTTAGCATAATTCCTTCCAGCTCGATTCCTTGGGTATGAACGCCTTTGTCTTTTGTAACAGCCAGGGTCCATGTTTTAACCACCCTGCTCATTGCCTCTCATAAACGGACACGTGTCTGAGGAAGGACAAACAAAAAAATTCGTTGTGGCATTTGCTCTGAGAAGGAAACTGGGTGTCCGAAGGCAAACCACCTACCCGGCCCACTGTGCTTTTACTACTCAATACTGAGAACCTAAGTGAAAAGGAGATCAAGAATGTGATCAATGTAAACCCGACCAAGGAGAACACCTCCAAGATATATTGTTACTGTGGAGCAAAAACAGACAAACACGAGGTGAACAATAGTGTGCAGAGCACGTTCCTGTTTGGTTTGTTATTATTATTTTAAAGAAAGGATTCTAAGACAGTGTTATCTCTTGGAGGGAACAGGGTACCTGACATGTTAGAAGTTGCTTTCCAGGATATGCTCCTGTATTGCCTGGAATTGTTCCTTTAAATTTTTAGTTTTCAAATTATATGATGGATCTTCCTAATAATAAAACAATTTTAAAGAACAAATAAGTCCCGAATTCTTCTCCTTTGTAGTCCTGATCAACGACCCCTCATCTCTCAGAGACTCAGTGTCTTCACCTGTGAAACGGGAGCAACACTGCTTCTTGTAAGATCGCTGTGAGAATAAGCGAGACCCCATGTACGAAGCGTCGGCCCCACGAAGAGGTTCCCTATGTCACTGAAATCTCATTCAACTTCATTAAAACAGCAAACAATTTCAGGAAGAACCAGGAAGACACTAAGTTACCATGGTCTCATGACAAGACTATTATCAATGTTTCCCAGTGACTAGGAAGCCAGGATGCCCCAGCCCCGAGTCCCATCTTGTGGAACAGCACTGACCTAGGAGGCAGAGGGTCCCATGTGGCCAAGACTTGCTGCTTTGGATCAGGATGCTCAGTCCCAGCAGTTAGCTGCAGCTGCAATGACAACAGAAACCAGCTCCTTGAGGGCCAACACAGCCCTGCAAGATGAGTAGTGTCCTGGGATGCACAATGGTGGTACCGGGAAGAGGAATGCCTTCTGAAGGGGTAGGAACTAGTCCTGGTCTGGTTTTGGTGTCTGAACCATAAATAATCTGGTAATTGCTCCTTCTCTTCTATTTTCTGGTAGAGATTGAACTTAGTCTCAGAGCTGGTCTGACACTAAGTCTATGAACTGCTGATTAGAAAACAGACTGTCAATAGGACCCAGGAATCCCATTGCTAGATATATATTCCAGATTGAAATAAATCAACCCTAGAGGAACATTATTAGATGATACGTTATAAAAAGGAAAGCTTTTCACACTCAAAGAATCACTTTCAAGTGTTGCTAGGGTTAAAAGTGGTGGGAATGCAAATTACAAACGAGAGGTTATGCTTATATAAACTTGGGTGAAGGAGAAGACAAGATACAATTAAGAGTGAAGTCAGCCAAAGTGATGGAGTCAAGAGAAAACACTGGCAGGAGTGCAACAGTTAACAGTAATAGAGGGACATTGTTATATACATCATTCAACTATAGTGATTTCCCAGTAAATGCATGGATCAACACACATGGGGAAACCAGTGTGGAGGGAGAGTAGGATTGTATATACGTGCTTACATATATTTGACAGATACTTCTACATGTATGCATACCTTTACTGAAAATGTATCCATGGGGGAAACCAAGAGCAACAGGCATAGCAAACTTGACAATGTTCTACATCCTACTTTGGTGAAGAGTGACTGGGGTCTTCATAGCTGGAGAGCAGCAACTGAAGTGTCATGATCGGTTTCTCCTCATCTCCAGGTAAGGATACTAAAGAAAACTGAAGATGTAGAGAAACAATTACCCCAATGGAGTAAAGGCCCAGAACATCAGCTTTCTCATCTCTGAATCCAGAAGAATTAGATGATGTCCTGCCAGCACAACAAACTGCCTGGAAGGAATTACAGACAAGGTCCTCGATAGACCGAGATACAAATGTGAAATAAAACTAACGCTCACAAACAAACACAGGAAACAGGCTTACTTCTTGGATAAAGAGTACTGAAGCCCCAGGACTATGGAGATTATGCTCCTTAGAAATCCTTGAGGTCTACAGCGGATTTTCCTCGTGTGCCTCCATTTTTAACGAAATAAAACAAAACAAACTTGCTGCCAGCAAGTCAATTCTCACTCATAGTGACCCAGTAGGGCAGGGTAGAACTGCTCTGTGAATTTCCAAGTGTAACTCTTTATAGGAGTAGAAAGCCCTTCTTTACCCCTAGTGGTCCCAAACTGCTGGCCTTGTAGATGGCAACCCAAGGCATAACCACTACTCCACCATGGCCGTTCGCAATCCTTGATATCTGGAACAGGCTCGATTTTTAGCCAAATAAAAATAGGTCTCAATGGGGTCACAATAATTTCAGGGAAGTAGGGCTTCTATTGGCTAATCAACGACGTGAGGTCAAAATGTCAGCATTTACACAGAGACAAAGTTCAGAAGGGCTAGGAAAGCGGAGGAATGTAAATTCAAACGAGAGATGAATTGGCAAAAGTGAATTTACAGTGTGGTGATTACAATCAATGACAGGACACAGAATGCATATCAACTGTAAAGTGGGACACTAATTTGCCCTGTAAACCTTCACTCAGTCATAATAAAATCACACACACATGTTCCTGCACACACACACAAACACACACACCACAATCAGATAGTCAATGGTGTCCTGGGTCAACAGAGCATAGGGAGGTCAGGTCAATTCTGAGCAGGACTGTGCCTTATCACCTGACTTGAAGGACTTTTCACATCTCATCTTTTGGACGATCACGAAGAGTGTCCAAGATCCCTGAAGACAAGTTGGTGCATAAGCACATAATGGTGCATAAGCACATAGGAAATGTGGTGAAGGAAGCTGATGATGCCTGGCTATCAAAAGATATAGCATCTGGGGTCTTAAAGGCTGGTAATTAAACAAGCAGTCATCTAGCATGGAAGAGACAAAGCCCCCATGGAAGAAACACACCAGCCTGTGTGACCATGAGATGTCGAAGGGAGGAGGTAACAAAAGTTCAGAAACACACGTCCAACTTGATGTGAAGCGGCATGGATGCCCTAGAGATGCAAAACTCACCTGTCCAGTAGTAATCCCACAGTACCACTCAGAAGGAGACACTCAAAGGGGAAAGGATGATTAAGTCAGGAGAAGGTATGGTACTCATGAACCACGTGCTTATCCACCGGTTCGTTAATATTTCCTTCCCTTAGAGGACAGGCTGTGATTTGTTTTACCTCGTTAATCATGTTAGATTCGTGTATGTTCATTTGTGCATTTAAGATCCTTCGGTACATGAAACTCAGGGTAGGTGACGCTGCAGAAAATGTTACCTGAGTAATGGTTTTCTAAGGGTAAAGGAGGGGGTGGGCATGAAGGAGAGGAGTTTGGAGCAGATAGCATTGATGATTGTATGACCCCACTGGATGGGATTGAACAACAGAATTGTATATAAGTAGACACTGGATTTTAGAAGATATTTCAATAGAACTATTATTTTTTTTTAAAGCAGCATATTGTCCAAACGGATTTGCCTCCACTGTGGTCCTCATCAGAGTTTCTCAAAAGCAACGACAACAACAACAAAATACACAATAAAGAGAACTTAGTCTGGAGATCTAAAGCTGTGGTTCCCAGATTGGGACAAACGGCCCCGAGTAGATGCTGTAACTGTTTAGGGAACCTCAAAAGCAGATGGCTATGTTTTGTCTCGGATTGTGGCCTCTAGTAGAAATGTTTATAATGGCCAGGGGAGGCTGGGACACATTTAGTATTTTTCTGAAAATTTGGCAGTAGGCCAAATTCCTTTGGGAACCTCTGACCTAAATGAAGGAAAGCATCACAGCAATGTACAGCAATCACAGTATGGCAAGCTGACAGACAAATGGTGGCTTGGAGTTCTAGTCTCCCCAATCGTGAGAAAGTAAATTTGTTTATGAAAGCGATCAACCACTGTGGTATTTGTGTTATAGTAGAAGTAGATAAGATATTTACTGTCTTAAGAATCAAGTGGAGTTCTTATTAATACATACGTTTCCAACCCTTTTTGAAGAACAGGATCTTGGAAAACAGTCTATCTAAATTCACTAGCAATCAAATTATGTCACAAAATGTCATGGTGAAGTCTCATTGATAGTTAGGATCCAAGGACAATGAAAGCTATAATCTCACTGCCATCGAGTGGATTCCCACTCCCAGCAGCCCTGCGACAAGACAGCACTGCCCCTGTGTGTTTCCAAGACCGTAAATCTCTGTGGGAGTAGAAACCCTCGTCTTTCTCCCTCTGAGTGGATGATGGTTTCAAAGTGCTGACCTTGTGGTTAGCAGCCCAGTGCATAACTACAACGCCACTAGGGTGCCTGATGGGGCAATAAAGGTTAGGTATAGAGGCTAGGAGGGAAAGCAACCACAAGACGGTTCATTATACTGCAAGATGGTCCATTATTAAGCTGACCACAGTTTCACAAGAAAACTTGTCTGCTTGTCCAATTCCACAAGAGTATTCCTCAGAAAAGTTTTGCCAAATGAACCATTATTTTTTTGAATGGTTATCTAAGTGGTGAAAGGTAAGGAGATTATTTACTGTCTTCTTCTTATATCTCCTCTTTTGCTGGTTAACGTTTTCTTACGAGGGATTAGCTCTGTCATGACCTGAGATTCTTGTCTACCCCTATTGAGGGGGAAGCCCAGTTCTCACAGACTCATTAAATCAGGGTGGTAGCAGAAGAGCAATTCCCCCAATGCAGGCAGAAGATATTTGAAGATTTTGAATTTGAAAAGCAAGGGCAAAAGCGGACATTCAATATATTTAAGAACCAATAGCAAGTCCTAATTAAAATGAGACACTAATGTAGAAAAAACCTCCAGTCCATTAAAAAAGACCTGACATACCAAATTTATAGAAACGGAGAAACCTTTAAGAGTGTCACTCAAAGACACCCTTTATTGTGGAACTAAAGCCGCCCCATGGTTAGTAGTTCAAAGTCACCAGCAGCTTGGGAGAAAGCTGGAGCTTTCTACTCCTGTAAACAGTTGCAGCGTTAAATCCACAGGGGTCGCTACGAGTCAGCATTGACTTGATAGCACTGAGTGACAAAGCCACTCCCAGAGGTCACCCTTCAGCCGAGCAGTGGATTGGCCTGTAGAATATACAAAACCCAGGAGGCAGGTAATATTGGTAACATGTTTCTTCAACAACACCCGGTACCCTCTAAACAACATATAAGGAAGTTTAAACAATTCCCTTTTAATCATTAAAAATCTGATACTGCTATTGGCGTCATTCATAAAATGCCAATTAGTTCTGAGTACATCTCGAGCATGTTATTGTTGCCAATCCCTCCAGCCTCTTGTTTAGAAACATGGCATTTTATATGTATCCTAGAGGTTAGCTGAATGACGTCCAGAAAGCAGAATTCCGGGAGGAAACTGTTGTCATGAATCCAAACCATTTCAAATTCCCAAAAGCAGCCAGGAAGAAAGATTCAGATTGCTGATGATCCAGCCTAATAGACAACATCATGACAACACAAGAAAGATTGAAGTTATCCACAGTTTCATTTTACTTACATCTAGAATCAGTGCCCGTGCAAGCAGCAGTCAAGAAACATCAGTAATAAGATCACACAAAAACAACCAATCACATGGAAATTGAACAACACATTACTTAAAATCCACTGGGTAATTAAAGAAACTAATGGCAATTAATAGTAATAAATGCACATATCAAAAAAGAACACTACAAAATCAACACTTTATCTGAAAACCTATATCAATTAGAATAATAACAGCAAAACCCTTAGTCAACAGAAGAAAAGAAATGATAAACATAGGAACAGAAATAAATGATTCAGAAAATAATAAAATAAATAAATGAGGCAAGAAGTAGTTCAGTTAAAAGAATTTTATTTTATTTTTTATGAATCAATGGATGAGGGGGATCTTACCGGTCTGATAGCAATAGATACATTAATTGCATCAAGCACATTCATACATATGTTGCTGCCATCCTTTTCAAAACATTTTCCTTCTACTTGAGCCTTTGGTATCAGCTTCTCTTTTTCCCTCCCTATCACACCCTCCCTTCCTCATGAATATTTGATAAATTATTGTGTTCATATCTTTTTAAAAATTAAATACTTTAATTGGGGGCTCTTACCTCTCTTCTCACAGTCTGTACATTCTTCCATTGTTGTCAAGCACACGTACACATATGTTGTCATCACCATTTTCAAAGCATTTTCTCTGTCTTGAGCCCTTGATATCAGCTCCTCATTATCCCCATCCCTTCCTTCCTTATGAACCTTTGATAAGTTATAGATTATTATTTTCATATCTTACATTGTCCTCCGTCACCGTTCACCCATTTTTCTGTGGTTTGTCCCCCTGGGAGGGGGTTAAAGGTTGATCCTTGTGCTTGATTCCCCCTTTCTTCCCCCACTTTCCCCTTATTCTCTTGGTAGCTCTATTCTCATTGTTGGTCTTGTGGGCTTTATCTATCCCAAATTCCCTGTGTTGCCAGTTCTTATCTGTAGCACCGAACATGTTCTGGTCGAGTCTGATTTGTAAGGGATAATTGACATGATAGTGGGGTGGAGGAAGCATTAACGAGCTAGAGGAAAATTGTATGTTTCATCAGTGCTATACTGTGCCCTGACTGGCCCATCTCTTGCTTATGACCCTTATGTAAGGGTATGTCCAATTATCTACAGATAGACTTTGGGTCTCCACTGCACACACAGGCAAGTACCCCATTCACCTTGGCATGGTTTTGTTCTGGGTCTTAGATGCCTGATACATGATCCCATAGATAGCTCATAATCACACAGGCTGGTGTGCTTCTTCCATGTGGGCTTTGTTGCTTCTCAGCTAGGTGGCCGCTTGTTTACCTTCAAGGCTTTAAGACTCCAGATGCTGTATCTTTTGATAGTCGGGCACCATCAGCTTCCTTCACTACATTGGCTTATGCACCCATTTTGTCTTCAGTGACTGTGTTGGGAATGTGAGCATCACAGAATGCCGCATTGTTAAAACAAAGTGTTCTTGTGTTGAGAGGTTTCATGAGTTGGGGCCTAATGTCCATCGGCTACCTTGATGGTAAACATATAGATATAAATCCCCAGATCTAGTTCCCTATCATTCTATATAAATATGTTTCTATATGGACACGACTGTATTCAGACCTCTATAAATGTCCTTTGCCTCCTACTTCTTTACACTATTTCCATTTTCTTTCCTCTTGTTCTACTATGATGTTTGGCCTTCATTCAGGTTTGGCTCTCATTCCTCACTGCTCCATTGCCCTTGATTAAGCCCCACTAGCAATCCTATGCCCTTCTCTCCAATGATTTTTAGTTCACTTGTTTCCTCATGCCTGGGTTAGTTGTTCCCCCCTCCCCGCTCTTTTCTCCTACCTCCCCCTCACCCGTGTCGCCCTGGAATCATCAGCCCCGTTGTTTTCATCTCCAAATTGTTTATCCCACCGATCTTATCCAGATAGACATGCAGAGACATTAATAAGTGCAAAACCCAGGCAAAGCCAAACAAAAGAACAAAAGAAGACAAAAACAACAAAGCAACAACAACAAAATCAGAATAACAACAAAAATAAAGCCAATGATCAAAAAGGAACTATCAATAGTTAAAGGTCTTTTTTTTTTTTTTTTTACTTTTAGGAGTGTTTTCAACTCGAGTCGATGGGGTGGCACACTCTGTCCCCAAAGTCTATTTTCGGTATTCCCTGTGGATTTCATTGCTTTGCTCCCCTTGCTCTCGTGTTGTATGCCCTTAGTGATTCGAACAGTGTGATGGGTTCAGATCAGGCACAATTCCCCACCGTGTCTCCATTGTTGATCCACGTCATGCTATGATTCACTGAGGGACATCATGCCTCGTAGTCAGGTCGGCCCTTTGGTTCTCTCTGTGCGTTGTCTGCGCTGAGCAGGAATATCGTCCTCGGGCTTGGTAGGCCAGGATGTTTTACCCTCATTCTCCATACCACTTTGTTTTTCCTCAGTGCTCTAATCAGAAGTGCCCCTCTCCCCAAGATGTAGCTCCAGTGCTGTCCTTTGAAGTGCATTCTTCTTGTGGGGCGGGTGGTCCATATGGTGGGGATTGGGACCCGCCCTGCAGAGCTCTCTATTGGTTCTCTGGTAGGTGCCCCTATGTTGTATTCACATTATGGCGCATTGGGTTGAAGCCTGGAGTATGCCCCTCTCCTGTGGAGGTCTAAATAATACCCTCCCCTTGGGTGTGTTAGTGCCCTGCTCCTGCCTTCCCATGTCTTTTTCCCCTCTCTTTCTTTCCCCCTCCTAGTTAGTGGTCTGCCTGGATTGGGTTTTGCTCCTGCCATAGTACTTGGATCTCAACCCAGGGATGTATGTATATAGGCACTTTTCCGCTATGCCCATATTTTTTTAAGCTTATGTCAGTGGACTCATGTACTTGTGCTTTTGTCCTTGACTTACTTCACTAAGCATGATTTCCTACAGTTGTTCCCATGCGGCAATGTGCTTATGTGTTCATCACTGCATTTTAGGGATGTGTAGTACTCCATTGTATGTATGTACCATAGTTTTTGATCCATTCGTCTCTGATGGAAATTTGGGTTTTTTTGAACTCCTTGCGATTGTGAACTGTGCCGCAATGAACATTGGAGCACAGATGTCTGGCCGTGGTTTGTTTCTTGCCTGTTCTGGTTATGTGCCCAATAGGGGCATTGGTGGGTCGCATGATAGCTCAATCACCATCTATTTTAGATACTGCCAAATTGATTTCCATAATGGCTGTACATAGCCACAGGTCCACCAGCAGTGGATGAGAATTCCTCTCTCACCACAGCCCCTCCAACACGTGTTCCTTTGTAATTTTTAATTGGGCTATCTTTGAGGGTATTAGGTGGTATCTCAGTTGTTTTAATTTGCATTTCTCTTAGGACTAATGATCAGAGATGAAAATAATGGGAACAATGGTTCTGGGGGGGATACGGGAGACAGAGAGGGGGGAGAAAGGAAATGGCGGGGGAGGGGTGGAGGAACAACCTAGGGACAAGGAAACAACAAGTGAACGAAAATCAATGGAAGGAAGTTTGTAGGATGCCCAGTGGGGCTCAATCAAGGGCAATGGAGCAGTTAGGAATTACTAAACCCAAATGAGGCCGAACGTGATGGTGGGACAAAGGGAAGTAAAAAGGAAGCAGAGCAAAGGACCAGGAAGCAAAGGATATTTACAGAAACCTAAGTATAGATTTGTACATAGGTAAATATATATATATATAATGTGAGGTGAATATTACTATGTACTCATATCTATATGTTAAGAATTAGGGTTGCAGATGGACATTAGGCCTCAACTCAAGTATTCCCTTAACACAAGAGCACTTTGTTCTAACAATCCAGCATTCTGTGATGCTCACCTTCCCAACTGGATCACTGAAGAAAAAATGGGTGCATAAGCAAATGTGGTGAGGAAAACTGATCGTGTCGTGCTATCAAAACTTATAGCGTCTGGGGTCTTAAAGGCTTGAAGATCAACAGAAGCAGCAAAGCCCACATGGAAGAAGCACACCAGCCTGTGTAATCATGAGGGGCTGATGGGATAAGCAGAGGTCCTCAAACTACGGCTCGCAGGCCACACAGGGCCCACGGGCCATACGTGGCCACGTGAGGACATTTTTCCGGCCCTCATGGTGTTTTTGCCCCATTTTGTATTCTACTTCGAGATAAGATATGTGCGGTGTGCAAAGGAATTTATTCACAGTTTGTTTGTTTTTTTTAACTATAGCCTGGCCTATGACAGGTCTGACAGAAAGTGAACTGGCCCCCTGTTTAAAAAGTTTGAGGACCTGATAAGGTATCAGGCATCTAAGACTCAGAATAAAACCATACCCAATGTGAATGAGGGGGGGGGCATGGAGTAGAGACATAATACCCATCTGTAGACAATTTTACATCCCCTCAAAGAAGGGTCCCAGGGAAGAGATGAGCCCGTCAGGGTTCCGTATAGCACCAATGAAACACACAGCTTTCCTCTAGCTCTTTGGTGCTTCCTTCACCCCCTATCATGACTTCAATTCTACATTACAAATTGGATTAGACCAGAGCATGCAAACTGCTATAGATCAGAGGCTGCAACAGAGGGAATCCAGGAGAGATGAACCCGTCAGGGTCAACAAGAAGGGTAGAGATATCAGGAGGATTAGGGCAGAGTGGGGGGAGAAAAGGGGAAATAATCACAAGGATCAATCTATATCCCTCTCCCAGGGGGACAAATAACAGAAAAGCAGGCAAGGGACAATGGAGGATGATGTAAGATAAAGAAAAAATAATCTATAAATGATCAAAGGTTCATGAGGGAGGGGGAAAATGCGAAACTGATATGAGGAGCTTAAGTGGAAAGAGAATGCTTTAAAAATGATGATGGGAGCATATGGGCAAATGTGCTTGACACATTGGAGGTATCTATGGATTGCGTTAAGAAATATAACAGCTAATTAGGGTGCGAGGTAGTACCGATGAAGAACACAGCTCTCCCCCAGATCCTGGATGCTTCCTCCCCCCAACTACCATGATCCGAATTCTACCTTGCAAGGCTGGATAGGGCAGAGGCTGTACACTGGTACATATAAGGGCTGGAGGTACAGAGAATCCATGGTGGAGGATACCTTCAGGACCAAGGTTGTGAGGGACGATGCTGGGAGAGTGGAGGGTGAGTGGGTTGGAAAGGGGGAACTGATTACAAGGATCCACATGTGACCTCTTCCCTGGGAGAGGGACAGCAGAGAAGGGGGGAAGGGAGACTCCGGATAGGGCAAGATATGACAAAATAACGATGTATAAATTACCAAGGGCACATGAGGGAGGGGAGAAAGGGGAGGGAGGGGGAAAAAAACAGAGGACCTGGTGCAAGGGGCTTAAGTGGAGAGCAAATGCTTTGAGAACGATTGGGGCGGGGAATGTATGCATGTGCTTTATACAATTGATGTATGTATATGTATGGACTGTGGTAAGAGTTGTATGAGCCCCTAATAAAACGTTTAAAAGAAAAAAAAGAAATCCATATTTGTCAAACTGGCTGCAGCGCCAGGCCAGGCGCAGAGGCCGCGGAGGCAGTGGCGAGGGCGGCGTGAGAGCGAGGCTCTGGCCCTGCGCAGGCCCAGGCCAGCAGCAGCTGGGAGGGCGAGGCCTCCTGACCTGCAGGCCAAGAGCAAGAGGCGGCGGCGGCGGCAAGGGGCACAGGGGTTCCTGGGAGGCGCAGCGTCAGGCCCTGGCGCGCGCCCGCCGCCCCTTCCCCGCGCCGCGGCCGCCCGCGCAACTTGTGGCCAAAGTTTAGCCCCAGCCTCCGGAGTGCGCGGGGCGGCCCGCGAAGTTGGCTGTGGCCCCCGCCGCGGCTCGGGCCGGCCGGGGCCCCAGGGCGGCCGGGCTCCTGCCCCCGGGGCCCCCGGGCCTCGCCGCTAGTGCGTCTCCTCCGGCCCCGGGCCCGCGCACGCGTGGGAAAGTTGGCCTGGAACCGGCCCGACCAGTTCCGCTGGCGCGCAGACCGGCCGCAGAAGTTGGTGCTGCAAAACTTTTTTGGGGGGTTCCGCGGGAGCCCCCGTGCGTCGGGACCGGATGCACGCCGGCTAGCGACCCCTGGGCCGAGAGAGGTTCCCGCAGAGCGACGCGCAGTGGGGGCGTCCCGGCCCCGCGGCCCGGGGGCTATGGCCATGGTGGCCGGAGGCTGTGGCGGTCCCGGCGGCGGTGGAGACACGAATGGCGTGGACAAGGCGGGTGGCTACCCGCGGGCCACCCACCGAGGAGGACTCGGACTCGCTCCCGGAAGCCCAGATAACCTGTGTGCGAGCTGGCGGCGCGGCTGCTCTTCAGCACAGTGGAGTGGGCGCGCCAAGCGCCCTTCTTCCTCGAGCTGCAGGTGGCTGGCCAGGTGGCCCTGCTGCGGCTCAGCTGGAGAGAGCTGTTCAGTGCTGAACACAGCACAGTGCCCCCTGGCGGCATGCGCGCATTCCTGGTCTCAGAAACGTTTCTTGCGCGAGCCCATTCACGGAACGGGCTTTCAAATGATGCGTTCCAGCCACTGGCCCAACTGTGAGTGCTCCACCGTTGCCTGATCTGGCAGCTAGAGGTGTGCGCTCTGGGTTTGACCTTCGGCTAAAGCCTCAAAACCCCAAGCAAGGCTAATGAGTATCATGCCCCTACTCAAAGCCTAGCACCTCCCCCCTTTTTGACACCACCCCTCTTTTGGCGCCTCCCCTAGTTTTTTGACGCTGCACCTCTTTTATATTTTCGTTTTCTTTTTTTCCCTTCTTTTCGACACTTGCCATCTTCACCACCTGCTCTGATGGGCAACTCCCTGGGCCGTCTAGGCTCCCGGGCTCAGCACCCAGAACCAGGTGCCCAGGTCCCTCCCCGGGCCCCCAGGAGCCTGCAGGTGGCACGCAGAGTTGGCCTAAGGCCCTGGGATGGCCGAGGTTCCCCAGTTGTGTCTTCCAATGGACAGGATCACAGGCCATCCTTCATGCCAGCACGGGGCCTGCTTCGGCGCTCTCTCCCAGCCCTCTGGAGGCGAAGACCACCCATCGTGCAGACCCTGCGGTCCTTCTTGGGGGTCTACACCTCTGTAGGCAGTCTTCACCCTTGGAGGAATCGCGGGAGGGCTGCACCCCACCGCAACGTGTCCCGCAGCTCCATCAGGGCCGTGAGTCAATGGATTCGATCTTGGGTCCCCGAGCAGGCTGTCACATCTCTGCGGCCACCAAGCCCCCGGGGTGTCCAAGGTCCTAGCACAGAAGGGGTCCAGAGGGAGAGCAGGTTGGAGAGGTCCAGGCAGCAGACAGACATCACCATCCCAGAGGGGCCAGCTGGTCGGAATAGGGGCCCTGGTGGCACCAGGAGGATGTGTTCCCTCTGTCAGCCCTGGCATGGCCACGGTGCGGACACTTCCTCCTGTTCCAGGTCTGAGTCCAGGAAAAGACACCTCCATCCCAGGAACTCAGGACAAGATGCCATCCCAATAAGGCATACCCCGGTCCTGAGCTCCTGCTGTACCAGAAATCCCATCAACAGTTCCTATAGCTCCTCCCAAGGCTCCCCACCCCTCAAGAGGAGGAGGGTTCCTGCCACACCTCATTCCCTGTTGCTGCCACCTAGGTCTCTGAAAAGAGATCAAGAGGAGACCCAGGAATGGTTCCTATCAGAATCAGCTGTGGCTCAGGGGAAAGGGTCATATGAACCACTGTCAAAAATGAGCCCAGAGCAGACACACACCTTGAGGGGCTGCTCACCCACACGTGAAACATCGGGGCCCAAGAAGCGCAGGTTTCCCCTGCTGAGACCGAGGACAGGGGACCCTCTGGTGCTGCCTACAGCTCCGGATACAGGAAAATCCCTCGCTGAAGAACACCGGGACGGGGACAAGAGGGCTGTGCCCCAGCGCCTCCACCAGGCACTGGATGGTGACACAGGAACCAAGTCAGACTGTAGTGCCCTGCCACTTTCAAGCACGGCCCTACTGCCTGATAATCTGCCTGCTCTTCCAGCATCAGCCCTGCAAGCCACCCACCCAAGTCAGCAACAAGAGACTAGGAAAATGCAGGGATCCCAAGGTCCACTGGTCGAGTGGATGCCTGCTGGACTGGCCTCCTCCAGCAATCCCCTCTTATTGTCACCACCTCGCTCAGCCACTGGCTCATACATGCTGCCGTCGGCCCCTTTCATCCTGGTGGTTCCTGCAGCACTGTCACCCTGGATCAGTGCTGCCTGGTCTACAGGACCTCCATTGTCTAACACGCTTGCTGCCCCTTCACCAAATGTGGGAACGACTACTGGAAGCACTTTTTCTCACCTGCCTGGTCCCGCTGTTCTCTACTCCACTGCTGCCCACAATGGATGGACAAAGCTACCCAAATCAATACCTGGGTATTCTGCTGTGTCCTCCTCAGGCCTCCCTTTTCTGAGCAAGACGCTAATCTCTCCTGCAGCTGTGACCCTGAATATGGGGGCTGCTTCACACAGGGCTAGTTCCACCAGCACAACGACAGGCTTGCTCCCCCAGCCTGCTGCTGAGAGTGAGATCAGCCCGATGGAAACGGGTCCATCCCCCCAACCGGGTCCTTCTTCCAGGACCAAGTCCTCCACCAGCAAATCTGCAGGCTTGCTCGCCAAGCCTGCTGCTGGCAGTGAGGTGACCCCGATGGAAATAGGTCCATCACCCCAACAGGGTCCTTCTTCCAGGACCAAGACCTCCACCAGCAAATCTGTAGGCTTGCTCCCCAAGCCTGCTGCTGGCAGTGAGGTGACCCCGATGGAAATTGGTCCATCACCCCAACAGGGTCCTTCTTCCAGGACCCAGTCCTCCACCAGCAAATCTGCAGGCTTGCTCCCCAAGCCTACTGCTGGCAGTGAGGTGACCCCGATGGAAATTGGTCCATCACCCCAACAGGGTCCTTCTTCCAGGACCAAGTCCTCCACCAGCCAATCTGCAGGCTTGCTCCCCAAGCCTGCTGCTGGCAGTGAGGTGACCCCGATGGAAATTGGTCCATCACCCCAACAGGGTCCTTCTTCCAGGACCAAGTCCTCCCCCAGCCAATCTGCAGGCTTGCTCCCCAAGCCTGCTGCTGGCAGTGAGGTGACCCCGATGGAAATTGGTCCATCACCCCAACAGGGTCCTTCTTCCAGGACCAAGTCCTCCACCAGCCAATCTGCAGGCTTGCTCCCCAAGCCTGCTGCTGGCAGTGAGGTGACCCCGATGGAAATTGGTCCATCACCCCAACAGGGTCCTTCTTCCAGGACCAAGTCCTCCACCAGCCAATCTGCAGGCTTGCTCCCCAAGCCTGCTGCTGGCAGTGAGGTGACCCCGATGGAAATTGGTCCATCACCCCAACAGGGTCCTTCTTCCAAGACCAAGTCCTCCCCCAGCCAATCTGCAGGCTTGCTCCCCAAGCCTGCTGCTGGCAGTGAGGTGACCCCGATGGAAATTGGTCCATCACCCCAACAGGGTCCTTCTTCCAGGACCAAGTCCTCCACCAGCCAATCTGCAGGCTTGCTCTCCAAGCCTGCTGCTGGCAGTGAGGTGACCCCGATGGAAATTGGTCCATCACCCCAACAGGGTCCTTCTTCCAGGACCAAGTCCTCCACCAGCAAATCTGCAGGCTTGCTCCCCAAGCCTGCTGCTGGCAGTGAGGTGACCCCGATGGAAATTGGTCCATCACCCCAACAGGGTCCTTCTTCGAGGACCAAGTCCTCCACCAGCCAATCTGCAGGCTTGCTCCCCAAGCCTGCTGCTGGCAGTGAGGTGACCCCGATGGAAATTGGTCCATCACCCCAACAGGGTCCTTCTTCCAGGACCAAGTCCTCCCCCAGCCAATCTGCAGGCTTGCTCCCCAAGCCTGCTGCTGGCAGTGAGGTGACCCCGATGGAAATTGGTCCATCACCCCAACAGGGTCCTTCTTCTAGGACCAAGTCCTCCACCAGCAAATCTGCAGGCTTGCTCCCCAAGCCTGCTGCTGGCAGTGAGGTGACCCCGATGGAAATTGGTCCATCACCCCAACAGGGTCCTTCTTCCAGGACCAAGACCTCCACCAGCAAATCTGTAGGCTTGCTCCCCAAGCCTGCTGCTGGCAGTGAGGTGACCCCGATGGAAATTGGTCCATCACCCCAACAGGGTCCTTCTTCTAGGACCAAGTCCTCCACCAGCAAATCTGCAGGCTTGCTCCCCAAGCCTGCTGCTGGCAGTGAGATGACCCCGATGGAAATTGGTCCATCACCCCAATAGGGTCCTTCTTCTAGGACCAAGTCCTCCCCCAGCAAATCTGCAGGCTTGCTCCCCAAGCCTGCTGCTGGTAGTGAGGTGACCCCCATGGAAATTGGTCCATCACCCCAGGAGGATGCTCACTCAAAGGTCGTAGCGACAGACACATCTACACACCTGCATCCTGCTGCTCACATGGGTGTCACAGCAAGGGGTACATCACAGGTCCCCCAGTCGCTCCTTCTGGAAACAATCTTGAGCAGCGGACAGCCCCGAGTGTTCCCTCAGACATCTCAGGCACCCGTCACTGGCAGCACTATCCCTACCAGACAAGCCATGAGCCAGCCTGTGGTGTGTGCATCAGTCTCAAACCCCACATCAAACTTAGCGGTTCAACCTGGAGCCGCTAGCAGGCTGACATCCTCAGCCCTCCGTGGACAGCAGCCTGTCACAACAAGTTCCAAAAGTTCATCCCAGACAGCCAATGTGGCAGCTCCAGCTTCGGGCCCAGGCTCAAGCTCCTCTGGGGTTAAGCCAGTGGGCACCAATTCATACCTTTCATCTGTCCTCAAGAGCTCAGGACAAAGACAGGCAGTTTTAGAGCCCAGTTCCCTCTTTGGAGCAATAAACCTGGGGGCAGACACAAAGAGGCCCCTTCCAAAACGCAGCGGAACAGGCTTGGGAATGAGCACCAGAGCTACTGGTACACAGAGCAATTCCACAATGAAGGTGGGATCCAGCCCTGGCAAGCCAAGCCCTGCGGTTGCAGGCTCTTCTGCACCCACCCTAAAACACCAGGACCCCGGAGCCACAGCTACCTCCAACAGACAGCAGATTCCTGGGAGCTCGCCCAAGCAGGGCTCCTCGATGGCAGGTGGAGGGCTGGCTACCAGTGACAGGCAGGCTTCTGGTTCCAGCACAGGCTCTGCTAATGCTCAGAATCCTGGGCCTCCTCACACGTCCAAAACACAGACCAAGCATCTCTTATCTACTCGTGCTACCTCACCCTCTGCTAAGAAACACTTATCAGATGGCAACAAGCGACCTCACACCAGGTCCAGTTCCTCTGACTCAGATACATGAAGGCGGGGCTAAGAGGAAGTAGCCAGTATGTACTTCCTCCCAGGGGGGCCTTTCTTGTACTCTGTCTAGGCCCTATTCTAAAACCTCCTGCTGAACACGCTGATCCTGGTGCAATCTAGGGGCCAGACATGTACGATCTAACTGATCGAGGAGACCTGTTGTAAACCGAGTCCAGAGAGGAAGATGAGCACAAAGAATGGTCCTTGTGGGAGTGAATAGTGAGCTTGAACTCAACATGCTGAACTGTTTCTAGGTAAGATTACTCTGAGACAACAAACTGGTGTCAACAGTTACTCAAGATCAGAGGTCAGGATTGAAGGTGGAGCTGCAGAATGACATGTGTGCCAAAGCCTGCTCTAGCAGTCATTGGCGAGTCCTGGGAAACCGCCCCCCCCCCCACCCACCCCGCGCAGCTCAGCGGGTGTTAAGCGGGCTCTTGGTCATTTCCAGTGGTGATGCCTCAAGGTGAAGCAATGTCTTGAGGTGAAGTGTTGAGATGTGTTTGAAAACGATGAGCTCTTGGGCGAGGCTGAGGTTTCACTGGATACTCGGCTGGATTAGTGGACACCCCCCATCCCCACACCACCCTGAGAAGCTCACAGAGGGATGCTGAGGATGCAAGGACATTCTATAACCCATGGTGGCCCTCAGTGACCTAGTTAACCATGTGATTCGTTGGCTACCGGACATGCGGGGGTTTACCAGCCTGGGAGGCTGATCTGGTACAGCAAGCACATGTCTGGGTTGTTGTGACTTGCATTGTATGCTTGTGGGCATCCACCTGGAGTCCTTAGGACAGCATTCCCACGGAAGTTTCTTGGTGGTTCCCTGTATTGGACACAAAGAAGTAGCTTATTTCCCAAAACTTTGTCTGGTGCTGCAGGACATTACAATGTGACGATCTGTAGCTTAATTTAGGGTAGGAGGAAAACATGTGTGCAGATTGAGAGCCTTTTCATGCTTGTTGACTTGTTGAATGCAAACCAGATTTATTTAAGCAAGCTTTTCCCATTGTGCCTTGAGATGGGGAAGCAAAGTTACACTGACCTGAGGCTGTTTGCGCATGCCTGGGTGAAAAGTCTATGAGGAATGTACGGCCGAGGCCACCCTAAAACAATGACACACTTCCCATTCCTTAGTCTCTAAATGACTTAGTATATTCTAAAGTACTAAATGAAAACCATTTTAGGAACTGAGTTAAAAGTCATAGCATGGGCTAAAAAGCAAGAGTGAAAACAGGATGATTGGTAATAGGTTTTTGTGTTTTGTTTTGTTTTAAAAGAAAAAAAAGAGAGAATAGTTTTGTCTTCAAGTAAAATGTCTGGTTGTGCCAAAATATAAAGGATAGTAAAGCCCAACTTGAGGGGATGTAGTAAGTTATAAAAAGTTTTAAAAAAAATAAACTTAATTTGCCTTAGTTTTCAATACCAGCAAATACTGCGTATGGTAAAAAGCAATGAGGTGTTTTAAAATCTTTACAGAGTAGATCAATGGTGGTGGATTATTCACAGGATAGTGAAAAAGGCTGGTAAACCACTTCACTGCAGAATGCCATCTGACTGATAATACCTTGTATTAAAAAAAGGAGGGAGAATCATAGTCTTTAAAAAGGTATAAACAGAGTGGACTCCAAACCCTGTGTCATGGCAGGTTTATAATGCCAATCAGTTCAAGTAAATGTTAACTATTATGTGAAATATATTTGGCCAGATAGAGGAAGTGTTCCCCAAAACAAGACCAGATTGGGACCCTAATACCTCTGCAGGAGATAGGAGCCTCACCCAATACTGCTCAACACTATAAAAGGGTCTGAAAGATGCAGGGAAAAAAAGCCTACCAATTTGTCTAAAGTCACTAAGGTTAAACAGGGGCCTAAAGAAAGCCCTACTGCCTTTCTTGAAAGGCTGCAAGAGGCTTACCGGGTGTACACACCCATAGACCCCAGCGCCCCGGCTAATCAGGCGGCTCTTGTTATGCAGTTTGTAGCACAGTCAGCTCCTAATATTAGAAAAAAGTTGCAAAAATTAGAAGGCTTTGAGGGTAAATCTCTCTCTGAGCTCCTGCCGGTGGCCCAAAAAGTTTGTGACAACAGAGAAGATCCAGCTAAGGCAACCCGAGATCTTACTCAAAAAATGGCAAAGGTGCTTCTAGCAACAGAAGCCGGGGCCCGCCGCACCTGGAGCCACCCCCCCCCCCCCGCCGCCAAAAAAAGAAAAAAGGAGATTTCGGCCAAACACAGCGAAGGCCCACCCAGCCGCGTTTAGGAAAGGATCAGTGTGCTGTGTTCAAGGAAGAAGGGCACTGGAAAAGCGAGTGCCCTAACCGAGGACAATGGAAACCCAAGAAACCCTCCATCCCTGTCTTAGTGGAGGAGCTGGAGTGACGGGGCCGGGGTTCAGCACACCCCCCACCCCCCTAAGCCCAGGGTAACTCTCATGGTGGAAAACAAACCAATCAATTTTTTAGTAAACACCGGAGCAACCCATTCAGTGCTCACCTCACCTATTGGCCCCCTCTCCAAGGACACTGCTAAAATTATTGGGGCCACGGGAAAAGTGAAGACATATCCATGGTCGTCAGCTAGAATTTCTAACCTGGGAAAAGGAACTGTGACTCACTCTTTCTTAGTCATTCCAGAATGTCCCACCCCCATCCTGGGAGGAGACCTGCTCAGCAAGCTGAAGGCCACTATTTCCTTCAAAAAAGACTCCATGCAGGTACTAACGGGGGTCGGGGCCCTGCTGGTTTCGTTTCCAATTAAAGAAGATGAAGGATCTTAGCACAAGTAACTCCATTTTGATTTGGGAACTATGTTAAGTTCTTGAAACTTACCCTGTACCTACCCCCCCTCCCTTGAATAAAACCAGCATATTTTTACTAACAGCATGCTTGCTCAGTCAGCTTGCCCAACTCCCCCTCAACTCCCAGAAAATTTTAACAATTACTTCCTTTTCTTACAATCCCTTGTGTAAGCATAGTTATCCCCTTTTTTTCCCCTGTGCCTGTCAGAAAGGGGTATAAAAACACCACTCAAACTTCCCTCTGCGCGGCTTCAATAACTCAATGGCCTGAGTTGCCGATCCCACCCGCAAGCTTCTCAATAAAGCCTGCTTCTAAAACTTTCTTAATTGGATCTCTGGTTCTGTTTCGCTCCCAAATAAACCTTGCATTATGGTGTCGAGAACCTGGGATAGGTGTGTGGCTCCCCCCTCTTTTGGGGGTCCCCTGAGAGCCCCCCTATCTCCCCCAAATCTCCAGGACCTTCAGCTCTTGGATGCGTTCAACACCAACCTGCAGCTGCCCTGGTGAGTTCCCTTTTTTCTTTCCACTTCCCTCTATTCATCCAAGCTTGGTTTCGGTTTTTGAGCTCCGCCCGAGCCTTCCCATCCAAGAAGCTGCCGCGCCGGGAATTCTCCTTCCGTTGGCCCCAGGGGCCTTGGGCAGTGATTGTTCTTGAGACGTCTTGGCAATCCCTTCCCCACGTCTTTCACTGCTGTCCCAGCCAGGACTCACTTAGGGACACCTGAGTGACTCCTGCCTGGTCCTGCTCACCAGGAAAACCGAAACCTTGTTTTTGCTCACTCCCTCTCCCCCTTTCCGTGTGGCCTTTTACCTAATGCACTGGCATTCACTTTCTGAAGGTCCCACCACTGACAGGACTATTGGCAATAAGGCCTCGCGGCATCTGCCCCCTCCAGACTGGACTAACTCTCAGAGGATTAGCCTAGAGCTGTTTAACCTGGCTGTGTACTTCCTATTCACACCTCTGCAGTGTCTGTAAGCTGCATCTCTATGTCTTCTCCTCCCTCTTATTCTCACCATGGGCGCCGGGCGCCTCCCCCTCAGACTGGACTAACTCTCATAGAGTTAGCCTAGAACTGTTTTTACCTGGCTGTGTGTTTCCTATTCACACCTCTGCAGTGTCTGTAAGCTGAATCTCTTTATCTTACTCTCACCATGGGCACCGGGCAGTCCAAAATTGACCCATTGACTCCACTGGGATGTCTCTTAAAAAACTTCTCCAGCCTGGGGTACAGCCAGACCTTGTGAAAGAAAAAAACGTGTTTTTCTTTCCCAAGTTGCCTGGCCCAAGTATCAGCTCGATAACCAGTTGCGTTGGCCTCCAACTGGCACTTTCAATTTCAACGTTTCACAGGACCTGGACAATTTCTGCAGGAGGACTGGTAAGGATTCTGAAGTCCCCTATGTGCAGGCTTTTTGAAGCTTGCGTTCCGCGCTCCCACCCCGAGCTCTGTAGCCACTGTTCCACCCACCAAATACTGTTAGCGCAATCCCCTCAGCAGAAGAACCTTAACATTCAAACCCCTGAAGAGCCAGCCAAGCTCCTCAGCACGCCGCTCTTGCCACCCTATCAGTCTCCCCTGCCCACTGCGCCTTCCTGTCATCCGTCCAATAGTTCTCCCCTATCCTCATCGGTCGCCTCTCCGTCCGATAGTTCTCCCCTGTCCTCATTGGTCGCCTCTCATACCCGTTCTCGCAACCCTCCTGCTGCCCTTTGCCCACTAAGGGAGATTGTGGGAACAGAGGGACTCATCCAAGTCCATGTCCCTTTTTCCTTACAGGACCTGTCACAGATAAAGACCCACCTGGGCTCTTTCTCAGCAAACCTCTCTCAATTTATTAAAAAAATTTACTTACCTTACCCAAATGTATAATTTTACCTGGCATAACACCCAAGTAATCCTTGCTTCTACCTATACCACCGAAAAGAGCGTGAGCAAGTCTCTGATGCAGGTCGCCAGCTAGCAAACAAAGACCACGCTATCAACTCAAATGTCCCCTTGAAGGCACATGCCATCCCACTAAAAAACCCCGGTTAGAATTATCAGCCTGGCCAGGGGTCCGACCTTCCCCACAAAAAACAACCTAATGCTCTGATACCTCATTCAAAGCTTAGAAACCGTTTCCTGCAAGGTTGTCAACTGTGGCAAACTAAGGAGAGTCACCCAAAAGGCAGATAAGAAGCCTGCTCTCTTTCTTAACCGCCTCCAGGAGGCACTCACAGAGTACACTCGTCTAGACCCAGGGTCTAGAAGCAAGGCCTCTATCTTAGCCCCTCACTTCCTCTCTCACTCAGCCCCTGACATTAGAAAAAAGCTGAAAAGGGCTGAGGAGGGCCCTGAAGCCCCTATACAGGATCTGGTAAAAATGGCATATAAAGTTTTCAACGCCCGGGAGGAGACGGCTGAGGCCACTAGCCAGGCGAGGGTCCAACAGATGGTTAGCTTCCATTCCCAAGGCCTGGTAGCAGCCCTAAGGCCGGCAGGTAATCCCGTCCATCGCCGCGTTCCCCAGGGGAGCCAGCACTTACCACCAAGAGCGTGCTTCAAGTGTGGCTGTGACGGCCACTGGGCAAAAACTTGCCCCAAACCCAAGCCTCCTACCAATCCTTGCCCACTGTGCAAACGGCCAGGCCACTGGAAGTCGGACTGCCCAACCCTGGCTCTGCCCCCGGCCCCGCAAAGCCGAGGCGCCGAAATCCAGGAAGTTCCAGACACAGAGCAACAAGGTATGGAGTTGCTGGGATTCATGGACTGAAGAGGCCCTAGCTCCTCGACTTCGGTAACCCTCGCCAAGCCCAGCATCACGCTCAAGGTAATGGGTGAGTCCATCTCTTTTGATGGATTATGGGGGCTACCTATTCTGTGATCTCCTCTCACTCGGGCCTTACTTTTCCTTCCCAGATTTCTGTGGTGGGAATTGATAAGTCTCCCTTCACCCTTAGGCAAACCCAATCGCTGTTTTGCACGTTTAATAAAACTCCATTTTCGCACTCCTACTTGGTTATCCCCTTGTGCCCTGCTCTGTTACATGGTACTATCTCCCTCTCCAACAATGCTCTCCCCTTATCGCCCTCTTAGATCAGGCCACCTCCACAACCTCATCCCTGTCCCCAGTTTCCAATTTCAAAAACCCACCGACTAAGCCTAAGGTTTCTTTTATTAAAAACAAAACTGGAATTGTTAAGCAGACCCAAGCAGAAGTAAGGAAGGAGTTCAACCAAATGTTCTGCTTCAGAAACCACAGCTTCGACAGATAGCTTCCTTTTAACTCTTCAGTGTTAGTTAAAAAAAGGGAAATTAAAAAAAATCACTGAGTTTTCATTGAAATGTATTAGTAACTCTCTTAAAACAACGTCTTTATGTTTTCCCAAGTTCCGAGCTGCAATGAGTAAACTGAAAACACAGTTGCCCTTGTTAAAATAAGATTAGTCCCAAGAAATTGTTTGTGCGTAAAGCAATTTTATCAGGATGTTATTATTACACTATGCCTTTTGCCCTTACCCGTTTGCGCGCGGACCCCCGCCCCCAGGAGCTGTCCGGCCTCAGTCCATTTGAAATTCTTTATAGGCGACCCTTCCTTTTCTCCCCTTTCCCTCCCAGTAACAGCCCTCCATTAGCCTCATATTTACCATATTTGTCTTTACTACGCAACCTCCTTAGACAACACGTTAACTCCGGTATCCCTGAACCTTCTCCAGCCTCTCCCAACCTCCCAAAGTCAAGTACACCCTGGAGACACTGTATTAAATCTTTAACACCCAAACCTTTATCACCCCAGTGGGAAGGTCTGTACACTGTCATTCTCACCACTCCCTCGGCTGTCAAAGTGGTTGGTCTACACTCTTGGATATACCTCTCCAGAGTCAAACCGGTAACCAAAGTTAATCGTGATCCCCAGTGGTCTGTTCAGTCTACTGGTCCTATGTCTCTCCGCCTCACTCGCCTCACCAAACCAGCCAGCTAAGCCTAGCATTAACTTCCCCTTTCACCTGGAGGTTTTTTCTCACTGAAAATGTAACTAACCCCCAATATCGCCAGCATCACCTACTCACAGGAAAAAGTTATCTCCTAGCCACAGCTGATTGCCTGGTCGCCAGTTATTCCGGTCCAGCCTACTTTATTTTCACCTTGTGCACGTTCTCCCAGAACCAACTCCCCCCATCGTTTGTTTTCTATATGACCAAACCTCTAACCCCGCTTGTGCACAAAAATGGGTAAAACACAACACAGGGTGCCCCTAAAAGTCCTGCAATATTCACCATGCTCACCCCTACCCTATAACCAAAACCCACCTGTTCTTTTGGTCAGGAACACAATTCCCCTTAACCATCCCTGGCCCGTAAAACAACAGGTAGACCAAACCAGTCAAGGGAGGCTGGTATTTTAACTCCCACAGCACATATCCTAATGCTAAACTGTTCATATAAAGGTCGCTAGCCCAGGTCCAATCCACCATCCACCGTAATATTCAGATCCAGGAACATCAACTCATGAACCAAATTTCTATACCTTCCGATTCTCCCTTCTCCTGGCTCACCCTATTGCAACAGGGACTGACCATTGCCAACCTTGCTGGATTAGGCAACCTTTCCACCTGCCTCATGTGTGCAGCCCTGGAATGCCCTCCTCTAGCAGCAGCCCCAGTTGCCAGCTGGTCATCTGCCCTTAAGGTCTCCACCATGCAACCCATAATTATCCCCAATGTCCCTCTGTACTTCACACCAGGGTACGCACAGGTGCCCTTTGGCTACTCCAATGCATCCACTCAACTGTGCAACACCACAATGCCACCCTCCCAGCCAATAACAGCACCAGCAGCATTTTTCTTCTGGTGCAATTATACACTCACCAAACATCTTAACATCGGTAGCAGTTCTGCCCTCTTGTGTCTACCTGTCACTCTAGTTCCGCAGCTCACTGTCTACACCCCAGCTGAATTCCAGACCAGAGACACCCAGACACATAGTCACCGCAGTAAAAGAGCAGTTTTTCTCCCGGTTGTTGTAGGCCTTTCCCTAGCTTCGTCAGCAGTCGCGGTGGAACTGAGTGGCGGCGCCCTGGGACACTCCATCACCACAACCAATCAGTTAGCCGAACGCTTCCAATCGACACTCGATATCTGTGCAGAATCCTTAGCCTCCATACAAAGACAAATAACTTCTGTTGCTCAAGTTACCTTACAGAACCGCCGCGCTCTGGACCTCCTCACGGCAGAAAAGGGAGGAACCTGCCTCTTCCTCCAGGAGGAATGCTGTTATTACATCAATGAGTCGGGAATTGTGGAAACCAATCTACAGAACCTTAACAAACTAAGCCGTGAGTTACAGAGCACCAGGCCAACAACAGATGGAACTTCTCCCTGGTGGAGCACTTCTCTGTACTCCATTTTAGCCCCCATAATAGGACCCATAATTTTATTTACACTTTTACTTTTAATTGCTCCTTGTTTTATCCAGTTTTTCCAAAACAGGCTCTGCAACATCACCCAAGCTTCAGTTCACCAAATGATGTTGCAGCCTCATGAACCCCAATATGAAACTCTCCGGAGCCTCGATATGAATTCCCCCATCGTGCGTCCACCCTAGAATCCCAGTACTCCGCCTTAGAAAGCCCCCCTCCCCCTTAAATCGTCGTCCATGGTCACCATGAAGCAGTTACCGAAAGACAACATCGTCCATTTTCCCTATAGGGTGGAGTCTGGGATGAAGGATCTTAGCACAAGTAACTCCATTTTGATTTGGGAACTATGTTAAGTTCTTGAAACTTACCCTGTACCTACCCCCCCCCTCCCTTGAATAAAACCAGCATATTTTTACTAACAGGACGCTTGCTCAGTCAGCTTGCCCACCTTCTAGACGCTTGCTCAGCCAGTTTGCCCAACTCCCCCTCAACTCCCTGAAAATTTTTACAATCACTTCCTTTTCTTACAATTCCTTGAGTAAGCATAGTTATCCCCTTTTTCCCCCTGTGCCTGTCAGAAAGGGTTATAAAAACACCACTCAAACGTCCCTCTGCGCGGCTTCAATAACTCAATGCCCTGAGTTGCTGATCCCGCCCACAAGCTTCTCAATAAAGCCTGCTTCTAAAACTTTCTTAATTGGATCTCTGGTTCTGTTTCGCTCCCAAATAAACCTTACAGAAGAGTCTCACCTCTTCCTTGCAGCAGACGCCGAAAAGAAACACCAAGACCCTGGGGGACTCCTGGAAAGATGGAAAGCCACAATCCGTAATGTGTGGGCAAAAACAAATCCCCCGGGGCTGGCTAAACACCGGGCACCCATTGTAGTTCAATTACAAAGCTCTGCCACTCCAATTCGAGTAAAACAATACCCAATAAGCCAACTAGGCTATAAAGTTTCTGCCAAAAAGGCCCAGCTGTGTACAAAAATCGTCACCTACCTGGGGTATAAGTTAAAGGATGGCAATCAAACTTTGTCAAATAGCAGAATCCAGGCCATCCAAGCTATACCCAAACCCACCACCAAAAGACAGGTACGGGAATGTCTAGGGGCAGTAGGATATTGCTGCCTGTGGATCCTGGGTTTTGCAGAATTAGCCAAACCACTCTATGCAGCTACTGGAGCAACAAAGGCTGAACTAATATGAACAGAGGTAGAAGAAAAGGCTTTCCAGAAGCTGAAGACTGCACTGGTAAGTGCTCCTGCCCTAGCCCTTTCTAACCTCAAAAAGCCCTTTCACCTTGTGTGTTGGTACAGGCTCTCAGGCCCCAAAAACGACCCGTAGCGTACCTCTCCAAAAGACTCGACCCAGTAGTTGCTGAATGGCCTAACTGCTTGAGGGCAATTGCAGCCACCGCCCTGATGGTGAAAGAAGCCTCAAAGCTCACTTTTGACCAGAACCTCGTCATCACTGCTCCTCACAATGTAGAGCAACTCCTCCGGGCTCCTCCAGACAGATGGCTCTCAAATTCCAGAATCACCCAGTACCAAGCCAAGTATCTAATGGGAACAGACTGGCTGATCAGGCTGCGCGCCAAGCAGCCAGCTCCAAAACCATCCTGCCTCTGCTAGAACCCTCTAACAACCTCGAGCCTCCCCATTACTCACAAGCTGAACAAGAACTGGCCAAAATTAGCAGAGCTCCTGCACAAGGATTATGTAATTAAAGGACTGTACCAGCTAACCAGAAGTGAAGCTGCAAGGTGCCCGGTATGTGCTCAGGTAAATGCTAACCCTGTCCCAGTTCATCACCCAGGACAAAGATACCAAGGAAAAGCTCCAGGTGAACATTGGAAAGTAGATTTGACTGAACTCCCACGAGCACCAGGCAACTTCAGGTATCTCCTTGTTTTTCTGGACGCTTTTTCTGGCTGGACAGAGGCCTATCCCACAAAGAGAGAAACTGCCCTCATTGCAGTTAAAAAGTTAGTCTTTGAAATGATTCCCAGATTCAGACTCCCTATGTTCATAGGATCTGACAATGGCCTGGCGTTTACTGCCCACTTAACAAAATTACCAACTGGGGTGCTAAAAACCAATGGGAAGTTGCATTGTAGTTACCGACCACAAAGCTCTGGACAGGGAGAAAGAGCAAATAGAACAATTAAGGAAGTTCTCACTAAATGAAAGTTAAAAACTGGCGGAGATTGGGTTAGCCTCCTACCTTTTGCCTTGCTTCGGGTGAGATGTACACCTCAAAAGCATGGTTATTCTCCATTTGAGATAATGTACGGGTTTCCACGCCCATTGTTACCTAAGATTGGAAGTAAAGTGTTAAGCGAAATCAAAAACCATAACATGGTTAAGTCATTACGGGCCTTGCAAGCAGAGCGCCAGCGAATCAGAAACAACGTGCCGTCCGACCAGACTCCGGCCCGCGACGAGGAAAGCCGAAAACCCCTCTTCAACCCCGGCGACCTAGTGTGGGTAAAAAGACTAAGTCCAGGTCAACTAGAACCACGCTGGGAAGGACCATACCCTGTTGTCCTGAGTACCCCGACTGCGGCAAAGGTTGCTGGGAAGAAGGAACCCAAACTAACGCTGGGAGACATCTCGGGACAAGGACTATGTACACCCCATGGGCGTATGCTCCCTTACTAACTAACAACCTTTGTATTTTAACGCACATCATTCCGCAGGTGTATTATCATTCAGGAGAAGGGGGGCGTGAACATCTTAATCTTGACTCTCGCCACTTCACGGGACGTTTCAAACGCGCGCCTGTGCTAGTCCCAGTTTTGCTAGCACTAGGGGTTGCTGGGGCTACCGCACTTGGGAGTACAGCACTAATAAAGGAAGGGGCTGACTTACTGCCCTCAGCCTGCAAGGTAATCATGATCTCCAGGCTCTAGAAAAGTCAGTAACTGCTCTTGAAACCTCCCTAAGCTCCCTAGCCGATAGCGCTACAAAATAGAAAAGGCCTAAACTTGCTGTTTCTTAAACAAGGGGGTTTGTGTATGGCATTAGAAGAAGCATGCTGTTTTTATGTAAATCACTCCGGTGTAATTAAAAATATATATAACTCCAAAAACAACTGCAAGATAGAAGAAAGGCCCTAACCAGTCAAGAAAACTGGTATCAACAGATGTTTTCAGCCTCTCCCGGGCTCACATCTTTACTTAGTGCCATTGCTGGGCCCCTTATTCTGTTCGTACTTGCCCTCACTGTGGGCCCGTGTGCTTTCAACGCCCTTCTCAAGTTAATCAGAACTCGCTACAAGATATCAAGTTGATGGTTCTTAAAACCAATTATCAGGTTTTAGCAAATAAAAAAGTTAGGGAATCAAGGATTTGATTTAGTTACTAGAAGAGGAGGGAATGTTGAGGCTTAATAGAATAAAATAATTTGTCTTAAGTTACTCCATTTTGAAAAGCTTAAGTGCCACCCCCCCATTCTAGGAGAGGTATGTTATTTTAGAAAAGCAAGTCCCTGTGACCTTGCAAATATCTACTCATAAATGTGAGCAAGAAGTTTTGCAAAATCTTCTGGTCCAAGATAAGCTGAGCAGGACATGCTGAACTACCCGCATCCCTGTTATCTTGTGTAAACACCCTTTCCCATTCCTTGCTCTACCCCCCTCGCCTTGCTGGTTTTAAGTGTATAAAAGGGAAAGAAAAATTTGGCCAGACGCTTCAGCTTTGGACCCTGTGTGGCCATGCTGTAGCCCAAATCCGGAGTTGTCTTCTTGTCTATTTGTCTTTTTGCCTTTCTGTAATAAAGTTTTGCTTTGTTACTTTGCAGCTGCTTGTGGGTCAGTGGTCTGTGTGGGAGCGACTCCGTAACACTTCCTGACGTTCTTGCATTATTTTCGTTGTGGATTTTTGTTGTTGTTTGTTTTCTCCGGTTCTGGGGTGCCTATCAGGGATACTCTCCCACATTCTCATGCTTTCCTCAGAGTTTGTTATATATATAAATTGTCTTTTCTTGGGAGTTTACGTAATAAAATAGGATCCGATTAAACAATTTCTACACATGTTGTTCAATGACATAGGCTACATGTTTCACATTATACCAACTTTTGGGGGGAGTGGAAATGCGCTCCATCTATATTTTAAGAAATAGATTTCAAGGGGAAATGGAGTGTCATGGTTATCTAGTGTCTGTATAATAGAAAGATCATATGTGGAAGACATCAGCAAACAAATTTATTTTCTCAATGTTTAAGAAGCTAGAAATAAAAATCAGGCAATTAGCTTTAGTTCCAGGCCATTTCTCTCTGTTACTCGGGGTGAAGGACATTCCTCTTCAGCTTGTTTTTGGTTCCCCTTCTGCCTCGGCACCCATATTTCCCGTGTCCACTTGCCTTCTCTGCTTTTTACAATTTTTTAAATAAATCATTTTCTTGGGGCTGTCACACCTCTCATAACAACCTATACATCAGTTGTACTGAAACATTTGTGCATACTTAGACATCATCCTTTTCTAAACGGTTTCTTTCTTTTTGAGTCCTTGGCGTCGGCTCCTCTTTTTTGCCCCTTTTTCCATACTCTCCCACCCTCATGGGACCCTCATCAATGCTAAATTATTATTGTTTTGATATCTTACAGTGCCCGCTGTCTCCCTTCACCCAAGTTACTGTTGTTTGTCCCCGTGGCTGTGAGGTGGGGTGATTATACATTCATCACTGTAGTCGGTTACCAGCGTCTCCCATTTCTCCTCCCACCTTCCCCCTACCAACAGGTATCGCACCTCCCATTCCTGTTCCACATGGATGACCAGTTCTGGATTCAGTATGTCGAAAGATCTTATCTGCGCCAGGGCATATGCTCAAGTGTAGCTTGATTGTGAGTTGAAACTCGGGTCATGAGAGTGAGGTGGAGGGGAAGAATGACAGAACTAAGGAACATTGTGTGTTCTCTCGGTGTTATGCTGCACCCTGGCTGTCCTGTTCTTTCCCTTGACCCTTGTGTGAGGGAATGTCCACTTGTCTCTGGATGGGCTTTGGATCTCCACTCTGAATTCCATCATTTGCATTGTGTTATTAGTTTGGTTTTTGATGCCTGGTATCTTATTCTGTCTTCACCTCGTGGTCACAAAGGCTGGTGTGCTTCTTCCATAGGGTTTTGTGGCTTCCGAGTTACATGGCCGATGTTTATGTTCAAGCCTTTAAGACCCCAGATGCTATATCTTTTGAAAGCTGGACACCATCAGCTTTCTTCACCTCCTTTGCTTATGCACACATTTGTCTTGAGCAAACATGTTGGGAAGGTGAGCATCATGGTCTGCCAAGTTAATAGAACAAAGTGTTCTTGAACTGAGGAGTACTTGAGTGGAGGATCAATGTCCATCTGCTACCTCAATACTAAACCTATAAGTAAATATATGCACATAGATCTATTTCCCCATCAAGATATTTAAATATATTTATACATGTACACGCCTGTATTTAGACCTTTATAAATGCCCTTTGCCTACTAGTTCTTTCCTTGATTTCCTTTTACTTTCCTCTTGTCCCACTGCCATGCTCAGCCTTCTTTTGGGTTTCAGTAATTCCTCTTGGTTACATTGCCCTTGATCAAGTCCTAACAGGCCTCTTACACACGCCTCGACACTGATTTTGGATCACTTGTCGTTCCCTTGTCCCTCGGTTGATTAACACCACTTCCTTTCCTCCACCTCCCCCTTTGCTATGTACCCCCGGGAACACTGGTCCCATTGCTTTCCCCTCCAGATGGTTTATCCAGCCTATCTTCTAGACATAGACCTGAGGAGATCATAATATGCACACAAAAAACAAGACAGAGCAAAAGAAAGGGACAAAAGGAAGCAAAACTATGGCACCACCAAAAAGCCAATGACACAAAAAAGGGAAAGCCTGTAAATGGTTCAAGGCCTGTTTGCTGACCTTTAGGAGTGTTCTCTGGTTGAGTCTGATTGGGTTACACGCACTGGACCAAAAGTCGTTTGTGGTACTCCACAGGACTTCCTTGTTCTGCTCCCCGTGCTGTTCTGTTGCATTCCTCCAGAGTTTTGCCTCGGTATGGTGGTGTCAGATCGGGCACAAATCCCCCACTGTCTCCAGTGTTGTCCCCTAAAGGGCTATGTGTCAGTGAGGGATGTCGTGTCTCATAGTGGAGCCAGCCATATGGTCCTCTCTGTGCATTGGCTGCTCTGAGTGGGGATATCATCCTCAAGGCTTGGTGGGCCAGGGTGTGCTCCACTCTCTCTTCCTCGCCCGTCATTTGCTCCCCAGTGCTCTGATCAGACATGTCACTCTCCCTGAGCTATAGCTTCAATGCGGTCCTCTGATGTAAATTCTTCTGTGGGGAGGGGTGGCTGTCCACGAAGTAGAGTTTTGGGGCCTGGCCCTCAGACCTTTCTCTTGGTTCCCTGCTTCATGCCAGTATATTGCATTCACATCTTGGAGCACCGGCATGAAGCCTGGTCCCTCTTTCCCTATGGAGATATAAACAATACCCTCGCCTTGGGTGGGTCAGTGCCCTTTTCTCCACTATTCATTTCTCCTTTTTTTCCTTTTTATTTTTACCTTTTCCTTTTCAGTTGGCTACCATATGTACCCCCTGGATTTGGTCTGTCCCATTCCATACTACCTGGACCTCACTCAGGAACGTTTGTGTACATTTGCTCTTGCCCTATGCCCCTTTTGCATTTTTTAAGCTTACCTCAGCGAAATCATGTTGCACTTGTTCTCTTGTGCGTGGATTACTTCACTTAGCATCATATCATCCAGCGATGTGCTTATTGCGTTCATCAGTACTTCTTAGTGATGTGTAGTGCTCCATTACATTTATGTACCACGGTTTTTTAATCCATTCGTATGTTGATGGAAATTTGGGTTGTTTCCAACTCTTTGCCTTTGTGAATTGTGGCGCAAGGAACATTAGAGCGCAGCTGTCTGGCCGTGGCTTGTTCCTTGCCTCTCTGGGTGTATGTCCACTAGAGGATTTCTGGGTCGTAAGATAGGTAATTTTCCATCTGCTTTAGAAATCAGCAAGTGGATTGCCATCGTGGCTGTATATACCTACAGGTTCACCAGCAGTGGATGATAGCTCCTATCTCACCACAGCCCCTCCAACACTTGTTGCTTTCTGATTCTTTGAATTGGGCTTTCTTTGAAGGCATTAGGTGGTACCTCATTGTTGTTTTCATTTGCATTTCTCTTATGGCTAAAGATCGGGAACATTTTCTCATATGTTTGTTGGCCATTCTGATTTTTGCCCCCTGTGAAACTTCTGTTCAGGTCCTTTGCCCACCTCCTCAGTGGGAAATAGGTTTTTCTCTTTTGGGAAGCTAGCAGAATAGTGTAGATTTTAGTAATGAGGCCTTTGTCTGATTTGTCATTGCTAAAGATGTTTTCCCAGTGCGTGGACTGCCTTAGTACACTCTTGGTGAATTATTTCGATGTACATAGGTGTCTTATCTTCAGTATATACCATTTCTCAATTGGTGACTCCTCTGTATGTATGTCCTTCCCTATTTCTGATAGCCTAAGTATTTCCTGCCCCAAAGTTCTCAGGTGTGTCCTTTTCCCCTCATTGATGGCCCTAATTGTTTAGGATTTTACCTTGAGCTCGGTGGTCTACCTTGAGTTGATCCCTTTGCATGGAGTGAGATAAAGGTCTTACTTCATTTTTCCACAGGGAGATCTCCATTTTTTCCAGCACCACTTGTAGAAGAGGGCATCTGCTTCCCATTTGATATTTTGGGGGCCCTTATCAAAGATCAGTTGTCTGTATGCTGATGATCTGATTCCTGCGTGTTGTTCTTTTCCATTGGTCTGCGTACCTGTCATTGTATCAATACCATGTGGATTTGACCACAGTGGTTGTATAACATATGCCAAAGTCAGGTAAAGGAAGCCCTCCCACTGTATCCTTCCTTTTGAGGAGTTCTGGGCTAATTCGGGGCTTCTTCTCTCTCCATAAGGAGTTGGTAATCAGGTTTTCCATTTCTTTGAAGAAAGAGGAGGGTAATTTCATTGGGATTTTGCATTAAACTTAGATAGTGCCTTGGCCAAAACTGGCATATTCACTAGGTTGAGACTTCCAATCCATAAGCATGGGCTATCCTTCCATTGGTTGAGTTCACCCTTGCTTTCTTGTAATAGTGTTCTGTAGCTTTCCTCATATAAATATTTTGTTCTTTTAGTCAGGTATAGCCCTAGTTATTTCCATTTGTGCTTTGCTATTGTCAAGGGTACCACCTTTTGGTATCTCCTCTTCTGTGGTCTTATTCGATGTGTATTGCAGTCTGATACACTTCTGTTTGTTGGTGTTGTAACCTGCCACTCTGCGATGTTCCCCTCTCACTTCCTGCACTCCCCTCAGGTGCTTTTGCGATTTTCCATATATAAAATCATATCATCTTCAAACAACGATAGCTTCACCTCTTCCTTCCCCAAGTGAATACCTTTCACGCCATTTGTTTGCCTTACCTTTTGTGTTGGGTGTTTTTCTAGTAACACTTGTTGAAGAGGGCATCAGCTTCTCATTTGATAATTTTGGGGTCCTTATCAACGATCAGTTGTCTCTATGCTGATGATTTCATTTCTAGGTTTTCGTTCTATTCAATCGGTCCGAACATCTGTCATTATAACAGTACCATGTGGTTTTCACCATGGTGGTTCAATCGTAGGTGCTAAAGTCAGGTAAAGCAAGTCCTTCGACTTTATCCTTCTTCTTGACGAGTTCCCTGAGAATTCTGGCCTTCTTCTCTTTCCATATGAAATTGCTAGTCAGTGTTTTCCAATTCATTGACAAAGGATGTTGGTACATGTAGTAGGGTACCATTACATTTGTCTAGTACCTTGGGCATGACAGAAATCTTTGCTATACTACGTGTTCTGATGTATGACCATGGGATATCCTTCCATTTCTGGAGGTCACTTTGGGGTTTCTTGTAATAGTGTTCTGTAGTTCTCCACATTCAAATCGTTTTGGGCTTTTTGGTTAGGTATACCCCTAGGTATTTAAATTTGTCAACGTATCCAGCCCTTAACACATCATCATGGGTTCAGTAGGCACAATTATACAGGGATAATAAGTAAAGACTAAAGTCAAGTCATAGAGAATAAGAAGAGACAGAAGATATGTTGAAATAATGGAGTCAAACACATTTCATGGTTGCATGATCATCTCAGCTCCTCTTGGTGGTACAGGCCAGGAGAGAGTGCAGGAGAGATTTACTGATAACCAAGGCTTATATATCTTTGGGGGAATGCATGGCTCCTAATTGCAGGTAGAGACATACATCACAGAAAGGGGTTGTACAATAGCCAATACAATCAATGGGGGGGATATACAATGTGCATAAGCGGAACAGCAAGCGGATGAGCTGGGGTGACGGCATGACAGGAAAGGGTGGAATTAGAGATATACGTGTGACAAGGAGGGCGAACCATTCATTCATGATGGCGGCCTACCTTGGTCACTCTTGAGTGGCCTTGACCTCCCTGGGCTTTCCTACAAGAAAACAATTTACTACTGCCCTTATCAGAAGGAGGTGGGCCCTACTTAGGGTGTGACAGACTGCAGTCTGATTCCTCTAGATAGCTGATAACCCTTAGGGAGAATAACCTCTGACCTACTTCTGTTGACCTCCAAGTGGATAGTCACTTACCACGTGTAGGAGGCAGCTAAGTTTGCCATATATTTAGGCGAAACAACTTGGGAGAAGTCTTTCTGTTTCCAACTTCAATTTGTGCTGTATTATTGTGAAGGGTACTAAATTGTTTATCTTCTCTTCCATGGACTATTCTGATGGATATAGTAGTTCCATAGCCTTCTGTTTGCTGATCTTGTATGCTTCCACTCTGCCATATTCCTCTATCACTTCCTGCACTCCCCTTGTGGAGCTTTTGGGTTTTCTGTTTATAAAATTATATCACCTGAGAATAAAGATAATTTCACCTCTTTTTCCTCAGATGTATACCACTGATCTCTTTCCTTTCCCTTATGTTGTTAACTAGGAACCCCAGAATGTTGTTAAATAGAAGAGGGTGCAAGGGGCATCTTGCCTGGTTGACATTTTCAGCGCGATTCCTTTGTCTTTTTTCCACTGAATACAACTTTTGGTGTTAACTTTTCATCTGTAGCTTCATATATAGCTTGTTGTAGAGGGCAAATTTGAAGAATTTTTATATTATCTTGAAGAATTTCCCTTCCATTCCGATCTTTGTAATGTGTTAAACAGGAACGGGTGCTGGATGATATTGAATGTTTTTTCTGTGTGTATTGATATTATCATGTGGTTTTATTCCTCTTTCTTACCAATACCCTGAATAAGGCTAATGGACTTGCAGATGTTGAAACCTCCATGCATCCTTGGAATGAATCCCACTTGTTCATGGAGAATTATTCGTTTTATCATATTTTGAATTATATTGACCAGTATTTTGTTAAGGATTTTGAATCAATGTTCATTAGAAAGATCAGAATGTCATTCTCAATCCTTGTGGATCCTTCCCCACTTTAACTATCGGTAATCTGCTAGATTCATAGAGAGAATTTGGGAGTTGGCCATTTGTGTAGGATTGTTGTCAGCTCTTGCCTGAATGCTTGCCAGCATTTTCCTGTGACGCCATCTGGCCCAGGGGATATTTTAGTTGACATTTTCTTGATAACCTTGTCTATTTTCTCTATTTCTCTGAGTCTGTTGAGTTGCTTGTGGTCCATCTGGGAGGGTATTTGTCCATGTCTTCCAGGATGTTGAATTCATTGGTGTAACGGTACTCATAGTACTATACAATTCAGCTTTAAATATCATTAGAGCCCATTGTAGTTTTCCCTGTTTTATCCCTCAGTGGCGTGACTATTGTTATATGTTCCTTTCTTTCTTTGGTTAGGTTTGCAGTGGCCTACCTATTCTGTTAATCTGTTCAAAGAAACAACTATTTTACTGCATTGATTTGTTTGCATTGTTTTCACGTTTTCCAAGTTATTCACGTCTGCCCTAATTGTTTGTTATTTCGTTTCTTTTGCCATTTGTAGCATTGTCCTGTTAACTCTGTCATCAGGATCAATCACACCACTTAGTACAGTGACACTCTTCCTGACCTGTTGATCCAAAGGCATGAGAAGTCCAAAGTGGCCAGGGGGCATTCTCAGCTGCCACTTCAGTGGAATCCGTGCTGTGTTTCCAGGTGGGAGAGTTCCTTTCTTCAGGACCAGGACCTCCAGGCCTGAGGAACACAGGGTTGTTGGGACAGGAAGCAAACATGCTTCAAGGGGATCACTAGGAGTAATAGTGAGTGGTGCCACTCCAGCTTCCACCCCTTGGTTCCTGGACCCATGAATTCTGGCTCTTGGAGACACAGCACCATATATTGGCCGCTGGTTTAGAGCGTATACAGCTTCCTGGAGATCAGGAAGCCCCGCAAGTTGTTGCCACCTACTTGGCGTCGTAATTGCGTCTTTAGGAGCCCATTCCATCGTTCCATCAAGCTGGCAGCTTCAGGATGATGAGGAACATGATACGGCCAGTGGATTCCATGGGAATGGGCCCATTGCCACACTGGATTTGCTGTGAAGTGAGCTCCTTGATCTGAACAAAACTATGTGGGATGCCATGCCGGTGCATGAGGCATTCTTTGAGTCCACAAATAGTAGTTTTGGCAGAAGCATCACGTGCAGGGAAGGCAAATCCATATCGAGAGTAGGTGTCTATTCCAGTAAGAACAAAACGCTGTCCCCTCCATGATGGAAGTGGTCCTATGGAATCAACCTGCCACCTACTTGCTGGTTGATCTCCCCGAGGAATTGTCCCATCTCTTGAACGTAATATTGGTTTCTCTTGCTGGCAAATGGACACTCAGCAGTGGCAGTGGCCAAGTCAGCCTTGGTGAGTGGAAGTCCATGTTGCTGTGCCCATGCATAACCTCCATCCCTGCCGCCATGTGCACTTTGTTCATGTGCCCATTGGGCGATAACAGGGGTGGCAGAGGAAAGAGGAGGACCAGTCTCCACAGCGTGTGTCATCTTATCCACTTGATTATTAAAGTCCTCCTCTTCAGAGGTAATCCTTTGGTGAGCATTCACGTGAGATACAATTAACTTTACTTTCTTGGCCCATTCAGAGAAGTCTATCCACATACATCCTTGTCACCAATTTTCCAATCATGGTCCTTCCAATTCCCTGACCATTCAGCCAAGCCATTAGCCACTGCCCATGAATCAGTATATAATCTCACATCTGGTCATTTTTCCTTATATGCAAATTGAACGGCCAGGTGCACTGCTCGAAGTTCTGCCCATTGGGAAGATATCCCTTCACCACTGTCCTTTACGGAGATCCCAGAAAAGGGCTGTAGTGCTGCTGCTGTCCACTTATGAGTGGCACCTGCATATCGTGCAGAGCCGACCGTAAACCAAGCATGACTTTTTTGGTCTTCACTTAAAGTATGGTAAGGAACTCCCCAGGAGGCCATAGGTGCAGACTGGGAGAACGGAGGCAATGTAACAGGAGTGGAGAGTGTTGGCATTTGGGCCACTTCTTCTTGCAGCTTACTTGTTCCTTCAGGTCCTGCTTTGGCCCGATCTCGTATATACCACTTCCATTTAACAAGGGAGTGTTGCTGCGCACATCCAACTTTATGATTACGTGGGTCAGACAATAGCCACTTCATGATAGGTAATTCAGGCCTCATGGTGACTTGGTGGCCCATGGTGAGGCCTTCAGTCTCCAGCCAGGCCCAGTAACAGGCCAACAGCTGTTTTTCAAAGGGGGAGTAGTTGCTTGCAGAGGATGGCAAGACTTTACTCCAAAATCCCAATGGTCTATCTACGCTGTGATTCACCAATAGGGGTCTGCCAAAGACTGCACAATGCATCTTGATCTACAACTGACACCTCTAGCACCATTGGGTCAGCTGGATCATATGGTCCCAGTGGCAAAGCAGCTTGCACGGCAGCCTGCACTTGTTGAAGAGCCTTTTCTTGTTCTGGGCCCCACTCAAAAATGGAGGCTTTTCGTGTCACTTGATAAATAGGTCGAAGTAGAACACCCAAGTGAGGAATATGTTGCCTCCAAAATCCGAAGAGGCCCACTAGGCATTGTGCCTCTTTTTTAGTCGTTGGGGGAACTAAATGTAATAGCTTATCCTTCACTTTAGTAGGAATATCTCGACATGCCCCACACCACTGGACCCCTAGAAATTGTACTGATGTGGAGGGTACCTGAATCTTTGTTGGGTTAATTTCCCAACCCCTTGTACGCAGATATTGTACCAATGAATTTAGAGTCTTTGATACATCCTCCTGAGTGCGTCCAATCAGCATAATGTCATCAATATAATGGACCAGTGTGACATGCTGTGGAATAGACAGGTGGTCAAGGTCCCTTCGGACTAAATTATGGCACAGGGCAGAAGAGTTGATGTACTCCTGGGGGAGAGTTGTGAAAGTATATTGTTGCCCTTGCCAGGTGAAGGCAAACTGCTTCTGGTGGGCCTTTGAGACTGGTGTGGAGAAGAAGGCATTAGCCAGATCAATAGCTGCATACCATGTACCAGGAGAAGTATTAATTTGCTCAAGCAATGTAATCACATCTGGGCCAGCAGCTGCAATTGGAGCTGACGATAATCCACTGTCATTCTCCAGGATCCATCTGTCTTCGTTACAGGCCAAATTGGTGAATTAAATGGGGGAGGTAGTAGGAATCACCACCCCTGCATCTTTCAAGTCTTTGATGGTGGCACTGATCTCTGCAATCCCTCCAGGCATGCGGTATTGCTCTTGGTTTACTCTTTTCCTAGGTAATGGCAATTCTAATGGTGTCCACTTGGCCTTTCCTACCATGATAGCCCTTATTCCACATTTTAGGGATCCGATATGGGGGTTCTGCCAGTTACTAAGTATGTCTATTCCAATGATGCATTCTGGAACTGGGGAAATAACCACAGGATGGGTCCCGGGGCCCACTGGACCCACAGTGAGGCGTACTTGAGCTAAAACTCCATTGATAGCTTGACCTCCATAAGCCCCCACTCTGATTGGTGGGCCTTTGAAACATTTTGGGTCTCCTGGAATTAGTGTCAGTTCTGAGCCGGTGTCTAGTAATCCCCGAAAAGTTTGATTATTTCCTTTCCCCCAATGAACAGTCACTCTTGTGAAAGGCCGCAGGTCCCTTTGGGGAAGGCTAGAAGAAAGACTAACAGTATAAACCTTCAGTGATGTAGCAGGATCCTCCTTACAAGGGACCCGGCCTCCCCTTCATTCAAGGGGTTGTGGGTCTGTAAACTGGCTCAGGTCTGGGAATTGATTGAGCGATTGTGACTGTCTATTCTGCTGTTCACCTGATCTACCATTCTTTTGCCTGTACAGATCACGTAAATATTTAGTAGGCTTCCCATCTATTTCATTCCTAGGGACACTGCGGCTAAGTAGCCAATGCCATAATTCCACACGAGACAGGTTGCTTTGATTGTTATTGAAAACTCGTTGTCTATTATAACCACGCCCACCCAGTCTCCGTGGATCCAGTGCTGACACCTGCCCTCTACCATCACGGGGACCAATCAGCCCCATTGTGGGCAAATGTCGGAGTTCGCTTCGGGCAGTGCCCACTGTTAATCCTGGTGCACATAGAATAGCAATTACAGGAGTCTTAAGAGATGCTGGGGCCCACTTCACAAACTTGTTCCTTATGGTTGTGGTAAAGGGTATGTCTTCAGGTCACCCCCTTTTTGGATCTATGGGAATATCTTGATAGATCCATTCTAACATACCAATTTCTCTAAGCTTTTGGATGCCTTCCTCTACAGTGTACCAAGGCAGGTCAGGGTCTTCAAGTTGGTCTAATCTAGGCCATCTGGCAGTCCATGCTTCATTGAACTAACCAAATAAAGACTTAGATCCTTTTTTAGCCTGTCTCGCAGAGACATTGAAAGAAGAGTCTGTGCTTAGGGGTCCCATATCCAGAAACTCAGACTGGTCTAATATTACATTTCGTGCACCAGTATCCCACACCCTGAGTAACCATTCCCAGGGGTATTCTCCAGGCTTTTGCTTGTACGTATTTGAGAACTCAAGCAGGTCTTTATGTGTGTTGCGCGCTTCTTCTTGGATAATCTTCTCAACCTCACCTTTAGGAGGTTTCTGAGACTTCATTTTAGTGACAGGTCTAGTGGAAATAATGGGTGCTGAGGGTGTTTCCTGGGTGCTCTCAGCAATACCTTGCGAGGCATCTTCCTCAGGTAATGCTACTGATGCAGCCCCACCTGGCCTATCAACTTGAATCGTTTGGCTAATTTGCTCAGGTGTTTCTAAGGGCTCAATATCCTCTACTTCCGGATCATCAGCCCCTATGTTCCCATCCCATGTTTCAGGGTCCCAACTTTTCCCAATGAATGCCCTTACTTTGGTTTCAGACACTGCTCTAGATCTGCAATTCAGCTGCCGTTGTCATTCAGCCACTCATATAGTGAGACTCTGGACCTGGTTCTCAGCAATGTCAGCTCTTTTACTAGAGGAGAGAAGGCTCTCCTTTGTAGCACAGATGGAAGTTTTCAAATCTGTTAGTCTGCATGTGAGGCGTGCTTTTGAGGCTCTGAGATCATCCCTCTCCTTAATAACACTTTCCATCGTATGAAGGACCAGCCAACCAGCTTCGCTATACTTGTCATTTTCACAAAACTCCTGGAAAATATCAAATATACGATTGCCAAGAGCATCACCTTTATCCAGCATGTCATCTACTTTAGGTGCTACTTTAATATTATCTTTGCTATTTCAGACCATGGATTAGTACGGGTAGTAGACGTATCCCCGTCAAGACTAAATAGGTTGGAAAACCAATTTAAGAAATCCATATTTGGTGTCAAAGGGACCAGGTATAAGGCATCATGCAAAAAAAAAAAAGAATATGTGTGCGTGTGTGTGTGTGTGTGTGTGTATATATACCATAATGAATGAAGGGGGAAGTGCAGAGTGGAGACCCAAGGCCCAAGTGTCGGCCACTGGAGATCCCCTCAGAGAGGGGTTTAGGATAGGAGATGGGTCAGTCAGGGTGCGAGGTAGTGCCGATGAAGAGCAAAGCTTTCTCCCAGATTCTGGATGCTTCTTTCCCCCAACTACCATGATCCGAATTCTGCCTTGCAGGGCTGGATAGGGCAGAGGTTGTACACTGGTACATATGAGGGCTGGAGGTACAGAGAATCCAGGGAGGAGGATATCTTCAGGACCAAGGTTGTGAGGGATGATGCTGGGAGAGTGGAGGGTGAGTGGGTTGGAAAGGGGGAACTGATTACAAGGATCCACATGTGACCTGTTCCCTGGGAGAGGGACAGCAGAGAAGGGGGGAACGGAGACTCCGGATAGGGCAAGGTATGACAAAATATCGATGTATAAATTACCAAGGGCACATGAGGGAGGGGGGAAAGGGGAGGGAGGGGGAAAAAAAAGAGGACATGATGCAAGGGGCTTAAGTGGAGAGCAAAAGCTTTGAGAACGATTGGGGCGGGGAATGTATGCATGTGCTTTATACAATTGATGTATGTGTATGTATGGACTGTGGTAAGAGTTGTATGAGCCCCTAATAAAACGTTTAAAAGAAAAAAAACAAATCCATATTTGTCAAACTGTCTGCAGCACCAGGCCAGGCGCAGGGGCGGTGGAGGCTGTGGCGAGGGGGCTTGAGAGCAAGGCTCTGGCCCTGCGCAGGCCCAGGCCAGCGGCGGCTGGGAGGGCGAGGCCTGCTGACCTGCAGACCGCGAGCGGTGGCGGCGGCGGCAAGGGGCGCAGGGGTTCCTGGGAGGCGCAGCGTCCGGCCCCAGCGCGCGCCCGCCGCCCCTTCCCAGCGCAGCGGCCGCCCGCGCAACTTGTGGCCAAAGTTTGGCCCCAGCCTCCGGAGTGCGCGGGGCGGCCCGCGAAGTTGGCTGCGGCCCCCGCCGCGGCTCGGGCCGGCACATGGCCCGCGTGCCCCCGCCGGAGCCCCTGGGCGGCCGGGCGCCTGCCCCCGGGGCCCCCAGGCCTCGCCGCTAGTGCGTCTCCCCTGGCCCCGGGCCCGCGCACGCGTGGGAAAGTTGGCCTGGAACCGGCCTGACCAGTTCCGCTGGCGCGCGGACCGGCCGCAGAAGTTGGTGCTGCAAAACTTTTTTGGGGGGTTCCGCGGGAGCCCCCCTTGCGTCGGGACCGGATGCGCGCCGGATAGCGACCCCTGGGCCGAGAGAAGTCCCCCTGAGCGACGCGCAATGGGGCCGCCCTGGCCCCGCGGCCCGGGGGCTATGGCCATGGTGGCCGGAGGCTTGGGCGGCCCCAGCAGCGGTGGAGACGCGAATGGCGTGGACAAGGCGGGTGGCTACCCGCGCGCCACCCACCGAGGAGGACTCGGACTCGCCCCCGGGCGCCCAGATAACCTGTGTGCGAGCTGGTAGCGCGGCTGCTCTTCAGCACCTTGGAGTGGGCGCACCAAGCGCCCTTCTTCCTGGAGATGCGGGTGACCGACCAGGTGGCCCTGCTTTGGCTCAGCTGGAGCGAGCTGTTCCTGCTAAACCCGGCGGAGGCGGCCCTGCTCCTGCACACTGCGCCTCTGCTGGCCGCAGCCGGGCTGCACACCGCTCCCATGGCCGCCGAGCGGGCGGTGGCCTTCATGGACCAGGTGCGCGCCTTCCAGGAGCAAGTGGACAAGCTGGGCCGCCTGCAGGTGGACTCGGCGGAGTATGGCTGCCTCAAGGCCATCGCGCTCTTTACTCTTGATGCCTGTGGCCTCTCAGACCCAGCACACATGGAGAGGCTGCAGGAGAAGGCGCAGGTGGCCCTGACCGAGTACATGCTGACCCAGTACCCAGCCCAGCCCCAGTGCTTCGGCCGCCTGCTGCTGCGTCTGCCTGCCCTGCGCGCCGTCCCAGCCTCACTCATCTCTCAGCTGTTCTTCATGCGCCTGGTGGGCAAGACACCCGTTGAGACGCTGATCCGAGACATGCTGCTCTCGGGGAGTACTTTCAACTGGCCTTAGGGCTCCGGCCAGTGACCGACCTCCAGCGACACAGATGCTCGGGGTCCCCAGGCCAAGGATAGGGACAGCCTCCCCAAGTGGCTAACCAGAACCATGACTAGGGCGAAAGATCATTATGTAATATGCAGTAGCCCTTAGTGACCCTGGTTACAATTTGACTCGGAGGCTACTGGACTTCAGAGCCTTACAAGCCTGGAAGGTTTATTTCAGGCACAGCAAGCACATGCCTCGGCGGTGCTGACTTGCGTTCTGCACCTGGATAGGCACCTGAAGTCATTTGGAGAGGATGTCTATGTAAGTTGGTTTTACATAAATTTCTGTGCTGGATTCCTTGTGCTTGTGGATTTTCTTGTCCTTCTTGGTTTGCTGTTATTTTACTACTGAGTTGGCTTTTGTGGTTTTCTTCATTTTGATGGGGTTTCTTTCCTATTTCTTACGACATTCCCTTGATAGTTATTTTCTTATCCAGTGTAAGATGGTCATGTTTCTCTTGTGTACTGCTTGCCTTCCTCTCCATACAGTTTCTTTGCATGTACTTTTCTCCCCCTATTTGCTTCGTGTTTGTCTCCATTGCAGATTGATATCTGTAGCTCTCTCTTTTCAGTCTTGTGTCATATTTGCAGAGCTGCTTCACCTTGGTTACTGTCTGGTGGGGACTGCCTTGCTCATTGATCTCAGGTTTATGTTTGCTCTTCCTTGTGATTCTCCATCCATAGAATAGCCTTCGTATTTTTTTATAACTCATTCCGCTGCTTTGGATTTCTGGAATTCTCCTTGACTGAAAATGCCCTTATTTCTTCTTCATATTTTGCTGGATTTAAGATCCTTGCTTGGCAGTTATTTCTTTTAAAGTTTCATATATGTTGTCACGTTGCCTTATGCCTGCAGAGGTTTGTTGAAGGAAAACAAACAAACAGAAAACCACACTCAGCTTAATTGTTTGCTTTCCCTTTGCAGACCCCCTGCTGGGGCTGCTTCCATAAATGTGCTCCTTACAGTTCTGCTCACAGGCGTGCCCTCATGGCTCTCAGATTTTGCGTCCATGGCTTTATTCTGAGAAGTCCACTCTCCCATGCCATTTTCCCTGAGCCTTTGGATCCCTCTCCTAGGGAATGCTACTGTAGGTCTGATACGTCTGCTTGACTTACTGTAGATGGCCAACCAATGAATGACTACATCAACCCCGCAAGCTCCAATACTGGACAGAGAATCTGTGCTGAGTGGGCCATATCAATAAACTGAGAGTTATCAGAGTTTATGTTCCTTGCACAATAATCGCACAACCTTTATAACGATCCTGACACATAGTCTGCAGGTTTCTGTCTGCACAATTAAGGAATTCTAGAATATTTTTGGGGGGTAGAGCATAGCTGTTCCTGGCCCAACATCTGGGCTTCACTTTGGGGACTTGCTATGAGTTAAGTCTAGGTAGAGGTCTGGAGGCCATAAACCGTGGGAGGTGTTTCCTGGGCCCATGCAGCGGTGTCTTGCTCCAGATACAGCCTAAGCACCATTATCGGCACACATCCCAAACTCAGTCATTTGGACGCATGGGGACCCTACAGGACAGAGTAGACCTGCTCCTGTGGGTTCTGAGACTGTAATTCTTCATGAGAGAAGAAAACCTGGTCTTTTGTTAGGGGAGCTGCCCTTGGTTTGACCTTTCTGCTCTTGTGTTTTGTAGCACAGAGGATGATCACTGTGCCATCAGGGCCAGGGATGAAAACACCTTCTTGGTTCGTAGTGATAGATTTCTCAAAACTTACCGAGAGATGTGGGGTATGTACAGTAGCTTTAGGGCTTGCATCAGACATCAGAACCAATTTAGACAACTCATCTTTTCTCATTCTGTTTCTTTAGAACCTCTCCTGGTCCCGTCAAGTCAACTCTGATGCGGAACAACCCTCTACAACAGGGTAAGCTTCCCCTCTGTGTTCCAGAAACTGTAATTCATTATTGCATTAAAATGTTTCTTCCTTTTGCTGTGGTGTAACACGTGGTTTTGAACTGTTGACCTTGTGACCTTAGCAGCCAATGCATAAGCGCTATGCCACCAGGGTTCTCTAGAGAAGCAAGACCAAGGATACTTGTATGATACATGTATGGACAAATAGAGATTTATATCCACAATTGCCTAAACAGCTATAGAAGCAGGTAAGTCCAGTTTGGATCAAGTTCATCGGTCATATATAAGCGGGAGACTTCTCCTGTCTCATAGAGCCAAGGGAACTGATGGACATGAAAGAAGAAGATGCAGGAAGAGGGTCTCGGGTGGGGAAGGCAGAGCTGCGTGAATCTGAAGTGGGATGAACCAATACAAGTTGACATTCCACTGATGGTTAGTGTGATCAGTAGATGACCTAACAGGAAATTGACAAACCAGATGTAGAATCCAGAAGTGGACAAAGGGAAATGGGCAAGACAAAGCACGCTTCTGCACAGGATTCCTCTTATAATAGAGACGACAACCCAGAAGAGGGCTCATGGGACTTACACCTGATTGATAGGTTGGACTCTAACTCTATTTTCACACAAACAGGTCCAGCTGACAGAAATTCTAATGATCACAGATGAGAAAGAGAACGTTCAAATGTGGTGCACAAAAGGAAAATTAGGACCGCCTCATTCCTCATAAGACACGATGCTTTCTCATTGTCTTTTCCGATAAGAGCAGAACTTTGTGTATCAGCAATTGACGCCGTCTGGCACTTCTGAGTGATGTAACTCTCTCTCTATATGTATCTGATGAATCCACAACTGATGAAAGCGTAGATAGTTGATGGTCCTATGACATTCACATTCAACATCAGAAACCAGCAAGGCACTGTGATCTTGTAACTTGGTTTAGTAGGGAAGCACAAAGAGCTTATGTTTGGGTATACGATCCCATTTGGAATCTTTACTAGCAAGTTAATTGGATTGACCTTATTACTCTGTGTGTAGATCTATTCACACAAACACTGCGAAAGCACCTTCTTTTGTTGACCCTCCGATTCTTCTTTCATTCGTTAAGCACAACTTAACTGCTCAAATGTTCCTGAAATTAGAATTTTATTGAAGAGTAGTATTTTTCGTTTTTCTCTCAGCTCTGCCAATAGTGGTGGGTCGGTCAACAAGAAGAAAGTCCATTCGTGCTACAACTCCAGAAATATCTGGTGATTAGAGTTAACTGCATACCTCTGAAATCAGAGGTAAATACTGGTTCTGAAACTTGAGGACATAAACAAGGCTCCTTCTACCAGGAAAGAAAAGAACACACTGCCATCCCGGAAGAGATTGTGGAAATTGTAACGTTGTAGCAGAAGCTTACAATAATAAAATGAAACATGATAGTAAAACAAACTCCACTGGAAGGAAAAAAGCCAAAAGAAGATGAAAATTGATGAGATAAACCAAAATTATTAGAGGAACAATCTACTACGTTCATTTTATTTATTATTTTTAGTAGGTTCGTTTTCCTTCATTTCTTTGAATGAGAGTTTTAGACAGGAAAGTCACAGGCAATATAGTTCAATGCAAAGCAGAAGAATTGTAAGCAAAAACGTTAAATCAGTAGAGATGACCAACAATTCAGTTGTAGTAAGAAGCTATTACCATCCATCCCTAGGAGGTAATGACAATGCTATGTGGTGATGTTACTTAAGCCCAGGGGCTGGAAGCCCATATCCAGTGTTGAAATCATGGGGTCAAGAACTGGAAGCATAGCGCTGTTTACCACTAGCAGTCTACGCAAACAAACAAACAAACCAAAACATCCACAATGAAACTTGTTGAATTGAACTAGAACTCTAAGAGACTATATGAGAAAGACCAACAGTAAAAAAAACTTGATCAGAACAAACTGTGGGTAGCACCGTGAAGAACGGGAATTCCAGAACACTTCCCTGTGCTCGTGCAGAACCTGTGCCTGGTTCAAGAGGAAGTCACGAGAGAGAACAAGGGCACACTGTGTGCTTTAACATCATCAAAGGTTTGTGTCAGGCCTGCATCCTCTAACCCTACTTACTCAGTCTGTGTGCTGAGCAAGCACTCAGAGAGGCTAGATTACCTGAATAAGCCTGCACATCAGGACTGGAGGAATCTTTATTAATACCCTGTGCTATGCAGGTGACAACCTTGTTTGGCGAAAGTGAGGGGGACTCAAACATTTGCTGATGAAGTTCAAGGGCAGAAGCCTTCAGCATGGGTTACAACTCAATGAAAGGAAAACGTAAATCTTCATAACTGGACCAATATGTAGCAGGGGATAAATGGAATAAAATGTGAAGTTGGTAAGGATTTCATCTTGCTTGGATCCATAATCAATACTCATGGAAGCAGCCGTCAAGTGACCAAGCTACACTTTGTTTTGGGTCAATCTCTACAACCCCTGTTTAAAGCATTGAGAAGCAAGGATTATACTCTGAGGACTAAGGTGGGCTTGACCTAAACCAAGGTCTTCCCAATGGTCTACTCTGCATGTGAAAATTGCACATTGAAAAAGGAAGACCAAAGAAAATCCAACGCACTTGAACCGCGGTGTTGGAGAAGATTATTGAACGTATATGGACTGCCAGAAGAACGAACAGACCAATCTTGGAAGAAGGACGGCCAGAATGCTCCTTAGAGGCAAGGATGGTGAGTCTTTGTCAAACCGAGGAAGGCCGTAGACGAGATTGCGAGATTGATTGACAGTGACTGTGTCACTGCGAACTCCACCCTACGAACAAGTGGGAGGATGGCACAGGAAGGACCAGGTGGTGTGTTTCCTTCTGGGGAGCTGGGAGTAGGAATGACTTGATGGCCCCTGACAGCAACATCAACTACAGAACAATCTCTCAAACAAGATATTGAAGAAAAGTATAGGTTCATTTATGTAACCTTCAAAATCGGACCAAAATTCAACATCAGAGAGGCATCCATCTACACTCAGTGATTATTAGAAATGGCAGGATAGTGCCTCACTCCAGTGGAGAGAGATGAGGTGAGTGGTTTCAGGAATATTTAAATAAGAACAAATTTTCAAAACAGTTCTTATATATTTTGTTTCCCCTAAGCAAATAACACAAGACAATATTAATTTTATACTAATATGAAAAAAATAAAATACAAGCTCACAGCCTACATATGTAGAGAAATAATTGAAAACATTGACCAGCTTTAGAACAGGGGACTGACTGGAAGTATGTGTGATTAAGAAGGAAAATGCTGATCTTTCTTTGAAGTTTTCTGTTGTCTATGACTTTATTAAATCTCTTCAAATTTCTTTGGAAAAAATTAAGAAGCCCAAATAGTTTACAAATAATTCTTCACTGTAGATTCTTGAGTCACTGCTACAGTTCAAAGTGCATGTCCAATTCTCATTTTTCTAAATCGACTAAATTTGTATTTAATTTTTAATGTGTTTCCATTTTAAGATTATTTCTTTATCTTTTAATTTTAGTATTTTAACATTGTATTAACATATAACTCATACATCACACACATTAGTGATTCAAACATCAAGAATTGTGCGATCTTTGCCACAATCCACGTTGGAGTATTTTCAACATTCTTGCATCCATCAGTACTAGCATCTCCTGTCCCCCTGTGTCTTCTAGTGTAGTCAGAGAAACCGATTGAGCTATATGTTTACCTATCCAGAATTTCTTATAAAAATCATACAAAATGGGAAAATATAGCAACCATAAAATAGAACCGAACAGTCTCCTTGCAAAAGTAATTAAAAACTAGGACAGGTTAAAAATGGGTCAAAAGCAAGGATCAACCTTGAAGCCCCTCCCAGGGAGACAAAGAACAGAAAAGTGGGTGAGGGGCGATGGAGGACGATATAAGATTTGGACAAAATGATCTGTAACTTATCAAGGGCTCATGAAGGAGATTCCCAGGGGAAGTGGGGGGAAGAAATGGGGAGCGGATATCAGGGGCTCAAGTGGGAAGAGACTTGAAAATGATGATGGCATTTTTAGGTGCAAATGTGCCTGACACACTGGAGAAATGTATGGATTGTGATAAGAGATTTAAGAGCCCCAATAAAAGTATTAAAAAATGGATCAAGGGGGGAAAATGTTAATATCTGAAATAATTAAAAGCAAATATTTAAAATAATTAAAAGCAAAATGTTAATATTTAAAATAATTAAAAGCAATCTGCAGCAGGGGTTAGAAAACTCTAACTTATAAGTTCTAAGCAGCTCCTTCAGCAAGGATATGTGATTATGATGTAAAATTGAAAATGAAGATAACACCATGATACTTTCAATTATAATATTACTTAAAATTTCCATATTTATAAATAGATTTTATAGCTCTTGAATAATTTTTAAATTATTGTTATGTACCGCGATGGCTCATAAGTAAATATATGCACATAGATCTATTTCCCCATCAACATATTTAAATATATTTATACATGTACACGCCTGTATTTTTAGACCTTTATAAATGCCCTAGCCTACTAGTTCTTTCCTTGATTTCCTTTTACTTTCCTCTTGTCCCACTGTCATGCTCAGCCTTCTTTTGGGTTTCAGTAATTCCTCTTGGTTACATTGCCCTTGATCAAGTCCTAACAGGCCTCTTACACACGCCTCGACACTGATTTTGGATCACTTGTCGTTCCCTTGTCCCTCGGTTGATTAACACCACTTCCTTTCCTCCACCTCCCCCTTTGCTATGTACCCCCGGGAACACTGGTCCCATTGCTTTCCCCTCCAGATTGTTTATCCAGCCTATCTTCTAGACATAGACCTGAGGAGATCATAATATGCACACAAAAAACAAGACAGAGCAAAAGAAAGTGACAAAAGGAAGCAAAACTATGGCACCACCAAAAAGCCAATGACACAAAAAAGGGAAAGCCTGTAAATGGTTCAAGGCCTGTTTGCTGACCTTTAGGAGTGTTCTCTGGTTGAGTCTGATTGGGTTACACGCACTGGACCAAAAGTCGTTTGTGGTACTCCACAGAACTTTCTTGTTCTGCTCCCCATGCTGTTCTGTTGCATTACTCCAGAGTTTTGCGTCGGTATGGTGGTGTCAGATCGGGCACAAATCCCCCACTGTCACCAGTGTTGTCCCCTGAAGGGCTATGTGTCAGTGAGGGATGTCGTGTCTCATAGTGGGGCCAGCCATATGGTCCTCTCTGTGCATTGGCTGCTCTGAGTGGGGATATCATCCTCAAGGCTTGGTGGGCCAGGGTGTGCTCCACTCTCTCTTCCTCGCCCGTCATTTGCTCCCCAGTGCTCTGATCAGACATGTCACTCTCCCTGAGCTATAGCTTCAATGCGGTCCTCTGATGTAAATTCTTCTGTGGGGAGGGGTGGCTGTCCACGAAGTAGAGTTTTGGGGCCTGGCCCTCAGACCTTTCTCTTGGTTCCCTGCTTCATGCCAGTATATTGCATTCACATCTTGGAGCACCGGCATGAAGCCTGGTCCCTCTTTTCCTATGGAGATATAAACAATACCCTCGCCTTGGGTGGGTTAGTGCCCTTTTCTCCACTATCCATTCTTCCTTTTTTCCTTTGTATTTTTACCTTTTCCTTTTCAGTTGGCTACCATATGTACCCCCTGGATTTGGTCTGTCCCATTCCATACTACCTGGACCTCACTCAGGAACGTTTGTGTACATTTGCTCTTGCCCTACGCCCCTTTTGCATTTTTTAAGCTTACCTCAGCGAAATCATGTTGCACTTGTTCTCTTGTGCATGGATTACTTCACTTAACATAATATCATCCAGCTCTTCCCTTGAGGCGATGTGCTTATTGCGTTCATCAGTACTTTTTAGTGATGTGTAGTGCTCCATTACATTTATGTACCACGGTTTTTTAATCCATTCGTATGTTGATGGAAATTTGGGTTGTTTCCAACTCTTTGCCTTTGTGAATTGTGGCGCAAGGAACATTAGAGCACAGCTGTCTGGCCGTGGCTTGTTCCTTGCCTCTCTGGGTGTATGTCCAGTAGAGGATTTCTGGGTCGTAAGATAGGTAATTTTCCATCTGCTTTAGAAATCACCAAATGGATTGCCATCGTGGCTGTATATACCTACAGGTTCACCAGCAGTGGTTGATAGCTCCTATCTCACCACAGCCCCTCCAACACTTGTTGCTTTCTGATTCTTTGAATTGGGCTTTCTTTGAAGGCATTAGGTGGTACCTCATTGTTGTTTTCATTTGCATTTCTCTTATGGCTAAAGATCGGGAACATTTTCTCATATGTTTGTTGGCCATTCTGATTTTTGCCCCCTGTGAAACTTCTGTTCAGGTCCTTTGCCCACCTCCTCAGTGGGAAATAGGTTTTTCTCTTTTGGGAAGCTAGCAGAATAGTGTAGATTTTAGTAATGAGGCCTTTGTCTGATTTGTCATTGCTAAAGATGTTTTCCCAATCCGTGGACTGCCTTAGTACCCTCTTGGTGAATTATTTCGATGTACATAGGTGTCTTATCTTCAGTATATACCATTTCTCAATTGGTGACTCCTCTGTATGTATGTCCTTCCCTATTTCTGATAGCCTAAGTATTTCCTGCCCCAAAGTTCTCAGGTGTGTCCTTTTCCCCTCATTGATGGCCCTAATTGTTTAGGATTTTACCTTGAGCTCGGTGGTCTACCTTGAGTTGATCCCTTTGCATGGAGTGAGATAAAGGTCTTACTTCATTTTTCCACAGGTAGATCTCCATTTTTTCCAGCACCACTTGTAGAAGAGGGCATCTGCTTCCCATTTGATATTTTGGGGGCCCTTATCAAAGATCAGTTGTCTGTATGCTGATGATCTGATTCCTGTGTGTTGTTCTTTTCCATTGGTCTGCGTACCTGTCATTGTATCAATACCATGTGGATTTGACCACCGTGGTTGTATAACATATGCCAAAGTCAGGTAAAGGAAGCCCTCCCACTGTATCCTTCCTTTTGAGGAGTTCTGGGCTAATTCGGGGCTTCTTCTCTCTCCATAAGGAGTTGGTAATCAGGTTTTCCATTTCTTTGAAGAAAGAGGAGGGTAATTTCATTGGGATTGCATTAAAATTAGATAGTGCCTTGGCCAAAACTGGCATATTCACTAGGTTGAGACTTCCAATCCATAAGCATGGAACTATCCTTCCATTGGTTGAGTTCACCCTTGGTTTCTTGTAATAGTGTTCTGTAGCTTTCCTCATATAAATATTTTGTTCTTTTAGTCAGGTATAGCCCTAGTTATTTCCATTTGTGCTTTGCTATTGTCAAGGGTACCACCTTTTGGTATCTCCTCTTCTGTGTTCTTATTCGATGTGTATAGCAGTCTGATACACTTCTGTTTGTTGGTGTTGTAGCCTGCCACTCTGCGATATTCCCCTCTCACTTCCTGCACTCCCCTCAGGTGCTTTTGGGATTTTCCATATATAAAATCATATCATCTTCAAACAACGATAGCTTCACCTCTTCCTTCCCCAAGTGAATACCTTTGACGCCATTTGTTTGCCTTGCCTTTTGTGTTGGGTCTTTTTCTACCTCCTGTTATGGATGTGTCTGTGGTTCCTTATTGTCTTCTTTCCACCCTTAAGCCAATGCCTCCTTGGGAGTGGTTTTCTCCTTGTTGCCCTCTAGGTGGGGTTGTTCTATATAGCGGTCTCTTATTTATGCTCGGTGAGTGCTCTTCTTCCGTCCATACTGGGTCGCTAGGGATCTTTTGTAGTGCTGGGTTTCTGCTAACGTAGTCTTTGAGTTATTCCTGGTCTCAGAAGACTCTTACTTCTCCATCTATCTTGATAGATAATTTGGCTGGGTAGTGGATTCTTGGGTTTGCGTTATTTTCTTTTAATTTTTGGAATATATCACTCCCCTCTCTTTTCTTCTACTTAGTGTCTGCTGCTAGGTCTGAGCACATTCTTATTTGGCAACTTTTATATGTGATTGCTTGTTTTACTCTAGCTGCTCTCCTGATTTCTCCTTTTCTTCAAAGTTGTGCCGTTTAACTATTATGTGCCTTGGTGACTTCAAGGGATCCAGTCTAGCTGCTGTTCTTTCAGCCTTCTGAATGGCTGCCTGGTTTTCATTAAGCTGGGGAAGTTTACCTCCAAAAATTCTCTCACTATTTTTACAGATGACTTCTTGATGTGTCTTCCTCTGGTAATCCAATTATTCTGATGTTTCTGATGTTGTTCCTCATCATAGAATCAGACATAGCGCTAACATTTTCTTCAGCGTTCTTGATGATCTTTTTAGATTTATGTTCACATTTCTTAAAGTCTGTTTGACTGTCGTCTAGATCACTGGTGTGGTTCTCTGCCTCCTCCAGTTAATTGGCAAAGTCCTTGAGTCTGCGACTGGTTTTTGTTATCTAGTCCCTAAGCTCCTGTATTTCCCTTTGGTGTATGGACTTTATCTCCTCTATCATTTCATCCTTTGTCCGTATTGTTTCCCTCATAACTCTATGACTCCAAACGGCATTCTGAACATTTCATTTTGTGGCAAATCAGTGTTTCCTTCTTCAATGCACCTTGTTAAGTTCAGGACAACATCTGTCATTGCCTTTTGTTGCTCCTGTTTTTCGTTGAGGTCATTGGGGCTGCTGGGTGTTTGTGCTGCATTGTTTTAGAGGAGCCAGGTGCCATTCCAGGGGGTGGAAGCACACTAGCTATTTTGGGGTGTCACTTAGGAATTTTTTTTTTTTCAAATTTCCTGCAGCTAATTTCACTATGGAATTGACCTACCACTTTATCCCCTGGTGGCTGAACTCTTTCCCTAGTCAACAAGTATTCTGTTATTTGGAGGGCAAGTTGGACGGTCCTCTCAGGGGACATTGGTTGTGTTGTTGTGGACCTATGAGGATGATGAAACTGGGTGATCTCACAAGAAGCCATGATGTTGTGGCCCATTGATATTTAGGGAGCCACCGAGGGCATGCTGGGGTTCCCACTGCAAGGGGCGTGCCACAGAAGGCTGGTGGGTTGCCCGCTTTGGTATAGAACACCACAAATGCCAGGCAGAATTGCCCGGTCAGGTAGATCACTGCAGAGCATGGCCAGAAGTTTCCTCAGCAGCGTGCAAGGTTGGCAAGTGCTGCCCCAGCTGCCTCAGGCCTTGTGAGATACTATGACAGACAGCAGGATTTTCCCTGTCACGTGGGACCACAGAGGATTGATAGGAGCTCCCCCAGGAACACAGGCATTACTTCCTCCAAAGAAGGTGGGCAGGATTACTCAGTCAAGTGTAAAGCACTGCAGTGCGCGGGTGGGCGGAATTTTCCTGGAAGGAGTTGGGCAGGATATCCCCTGGCAGAGGGTGAGCACGTTTTCTCCAGCCTCGGCTTATGATCCAGAGGGTGAAGCACTTCCAGTTGGGTGGAGGGCAGGCAAAATTGCTTTAGGCTATGGGGAGTGGTCTGTAGGTAACAATGGTGTGAAAGAAAACGTAGGAAAAAAACTAAGCCCACTAATACTGTGGGGTGTAGAGAGAAGTGAGGGAAATAAAACAATATAGCTGAACCTCGATTCCTGATCGTGGGGCTGGAAGGTTTCATCCGGCCCCAAAGCAGCTGCAAGCTATGACTTTGTTGAGATAAGGCCCTGCGCCAGCCTCAAACGATCCTTGCTCTGGCTGAGACAGTGGCAGGGCTAAAGTCAATCTGTAGCCAACCACCACTGTGGTAAGCCAAAAGTCCAAGTCCCTCAAAATCTAGTCGATCTGTGCCTGCTTATCTTTATGAAACCCCTCCTGAGACCCGGCAGTGTGGAATTTCCCTCTTATTAACTCTCTTGCGCTGATTTCTGTAGAGTCCCTCTGCTATGTGTTACTCAGTCGCCATCATCCCAGATGTTGATTTCAGGGATCTTGTTAGGAAGGAAGGTGAGCATGAAAAGTACCAGCTTATTAGAACAAAGTGTTCTTCGTTGAGAGAGTACTTGAGTATTCCTCTGCTACCTTAATACCTAACATTTAACTCTATATCTGGAGAGAGACCTATGGTTATAAATTGATATATTTACATATGTGCAGGCCTATATTTATACCTCTATCAGTGCCTTTTGCTTTCTATGTCTTTGTTCTATTTGTAATTACTTTCGTCCTGTCCCACTATTATGTTTAACCTTCATTAGACTCTCAATATTTTCTTTCCGTGACCTTGAACTTGATCAAACCCAACCAGGCATGCTACGCCCCCTTCACCATTGATTTTAAATCCTCATATTGTTCCCGTGCTTCTGGGTGTGTTGGCTCCCCACTCCCTTTCTTCCGTTCCCCCTCCCCTATATCCGCCCAGAGCCATCGACCCCATTTTTTTTTGTCCTCGGGATTATCATGCCTATCCTCTATGGATACACATGAGAAAAGGACAACGGAGGACCAAAATCATATAAGAAGTTCGAGGTCTGTCTGCTGACCCTTTAGACTGTTTTCCAATCTGCTCTGGTGAATTGTTGCCTTCCCTTTATATCTCACTCCAGTGCAGGGGTTGTCAGACAGGTAGAATCTCCACTCTGTGTCTCCAGTGCTGTCCTATGTAACCCATGCACTTGGTACCTTTTCCCCTATGCTTCTTATACTTTTAAAGCTTACTTCAGTGGAGTCATTTTGTACTTCTCATTTGTTGCTTGACTTACTTCACTTAGCATCATTTCCTCCAACTCTCGCAGCATCGAGGTGCCTGATTCATTCATTGATACTTTTTAAGGTTGCAAATTTCACTATTGTAGGTTAATACCAGTTTTTTAATCCATTTGTTGGTTGATGGAAATTTAGGCTGCCTCCAGTTCGGTGTGGCTGTGAACTGCGCTTCAAAGAACACTGGAGCACACATGTGTGGCAGTGCTGTTTCTTACTTCTTCTGGGCATATGCCCATTAGGGGAATGCTGGCTTATATGGTAGCTCAATTTCCATTTGTTTTACATATCACCATATCGATCTCCATAGCAGATGCCCAGACGTATGGGACCACCAGCAGTAGATGAGAGTTCCCATCACCACATCCTCTCCAACACTTGTTGCCTTCTGTTTGTTTTCTCACTTGGGCTATCTTTGAGGGTGTTAGGTGATATTTCCTAGTTGTTTTGATTTGCTTTTCCCTTTTGGCTAAATGATCAGGAACATTTTCTCTGATGTTTGTTGGTCATTTGAACTTTTGCCCTTATGAAACTTTTTTCAGGTCTTTTGCTCATCTACTTAATGGGTTTTTTGTTTATTTCCTTATTGTGGACTATCCGAGTATTGAAGATTTTATAAATAAGACCTGTATCTGATGTGTCATTGCTCAAGATGTTTTCCCAGTCTGTGGGCTCTCTTATTACTCTCTTGGCAAAAGATTTCAACGTGCACAAGTGTTTTATAATCAGTATATCCCATTTATCAAGTTGTGCTTCCTCTCTATTTGTGTACTCTATTTCCAATAGCCTAGGTATTCCCTACGTCAAATTTCTTAAGTTTGTCCCAATTCGCCTATAGATGGCCCTAAGGTCTTGGGATTTTACCTCGAGGTCTGTGATCCATCTTGAGTTTAATCTTGTGCATGGAGGGAGGTAAGGGTCTTACTTCAATTTTCAGCAGGGAGATATCCAGTTTTTCTAGTAACACTTGTTGAAGAGGGCATCAGCTTCTCATTTGATAATTTTGGGGTCCTTATCAAAGATCAGTTGTCTCTATGCTGATGATTTCATTTCTAGGTTTTCGTTCTATTCAATCGGTCCGAACATCTGTCATTATAACAGTACCATGCGGTTTTCACCATGGTGGTTCAATCGTAGGTGCTAAAGTCAGGTAAAGCAAGTCCTTCGACTTTATCCTTCTTCTTGAAGAGTTCCCTGAGAATTCTGGCCTTCTTCTCTTTCCATATGAAATTGCTAGTCAGTGTTTTCCAATTCATTGACAAAGGATGTTGGTACATGTAGTAGGGTACCATTACATTTGTCTAGTACCTTGGGCATGACAGAAATCTTTGCTATACTACGTGTTCTGATGTATGACCATGGGATATCCTTCCATTTCTGGAGGTCACTTTGGGGTTTCTTGTAATAGTGTTCTGTAGTTCTCCACATTCAAATCGTTTTGGGCTTTTTGGTTAGGTATACCCCTAGGTATTTAAATTTGTCAACGTATCCAGCCCTTAACACATCATCATGGGTTCAGTAGGCACATTTATACAGGGATAATAAGTAAAGACTATAGTCAAGTCATAGAGAATCAGAAGAGATAGAATATATGTTGAAATAATGGAGTCAAACATATTTCATGGTTGCATGATCATCTCAGCTCCTCTTGGTGGTACAGGCCAGGAGAGAGTGCAGGAGAGATTTACTGCTAACCAAGGCTTATATATCTTTGGGGGTATGCATGGCTCCTAATTGCAGGTAGAGACATACATCACAGAAAGCGGTTGTACAATAGCCAATACAATCAATGGGGGGGATATACAATGTGCATAAGCGGAACAGCAAGCGGATGAGCTGGGGTGACGGCATGACAGGAAAGGGTGGAATTAGAGATATATGTGTGACAAGAATGGTGAACCATTCATTCATGATGGCGGCCTACCTTGGTCACTCTTGAGTGGCCTTGACCTCCCTGGGCTTTCCTACAAGAAAACAATTTACTACTGCCCTTATCAGAAGGAGGTGGGCCCTACTTAGGGTGTGACAGACTGCACAGTCCATCTGGGAGGGTATTTGTCCATGTCTTCCAGGATGTTGAATTCATTGGTGTAACGGTACTCATAGTACTATACAATTCAGCTTTAAATATCATTAGAGCCCATTGTAGTTTTCCCTGTTTTATCCCTCAGTGGCGTGACTATTGTTATATGTTCCTTTCTTTCTTTGGTTAGGTTTGCAGTGGCCTACCTATTCTGTTAATCTGTTCAAAGAAACAACTATTTTACTGCATTGATTTGTTTGCATTGTTTTCACGTTTTCCAAGTTATTCATGTCTGCCCTCATTTTTTTGTTATTTCCTTTCTTTTGCCATTTGTAGCATTGTCCTATTAACTCTGCTCAAAGTGCTGGCAGTTATGTGTCAGCATATCAATCATAAGTCTCCTCCTTTATCATGTGTGTGTTTATCACTATCAAACTTCCTCTGATAACTGCCTTTACTATAACCCAAAGGTTTTGTTGCATCGTATTCTCATTCGCATTGGTGTCTAGAAACTTTCTGATTTCATCTCCAATCTGCTTCAAGACCACTCAGTTTGTAGTAGAGAGTTACTCATACTCTAATTCTTTGCTTTTGTTTCCTTTATCTTCTTGTTGATGTTGAGCCTTGTGGAGTATTAGTCTGAATTTAGCTTGAATTTATCTGGGCTTTTCCTGTATCAGAGCCTGGGGTCTGTCTTTGAATGTGTGCAATGTGGATTTGAAGAGGATATGAATCATTTTGTATTTTGGTTGGAGAGCTCTAAAACTGTTCCTCAGGTCAAGTTGCCTAATGGTAGAGTTTAGTTCTGCAGCTTCCTATTAAGCTTCTTTCCCTGTGATCATTCTTTCTCAGAAAGTGGGGTATTAAAGTCACCTACGATGATTGTGGATATTGTGATTGATTTTTTCATCTCTTGGTGCATTTGATTGACAAATTTCTCAGGTCCCTCCTAGCATGTTTAAATGTTTATGGTGCTCCCTGGCTCTTGGTCTAGTGATACCTTGAGCGTTATCTTGTACCCCGCCTTGTCTCTTCTTATGACTTGCACCTTGAAATTCAGTTTGTTAGCGATTAGGTTTTCAACCCCTTTGTTTTAAATTTGACGGTTGATTGGTATCTATTTCTTCGGCCTTGGATTCTCAGCCTATTTCTGTCTACCAGCTTGAGATGTCTGTCTTATAATCAGCAGGTTCATGGGTTATGTTTGCTAAGCCTGCCCACTAGTCTCTTTCAATGGCTTAATTCAGTCCATTGATATTCTGTGATGTCAACTCATACTGTTTGTCATGTGTATTTTCCTACTTTCCTTCTTGTCATTGCATTGTGTGAATGAGTGTATGGTTCATACTTGGCTTCTTTTCACCATTGAGGCCAGGATACCATATGGGCTATTTCAATATGTTGACCCCTGGGTGGAGTTTCCCTATGTGGTGATCTCCTATTTCTGCTTGTGGGTGTTGTTCTTTTGACCACACTTGATTGGCAAGGATTTTTTTTTGTAGAGCTGGGTTTCTTTAACTATATTCTTTGAGTGTTTTCTTGTCTGGGAAAACTGTCACTTTACTATGTATCGTGTTAACTTGGCTATTCAGAGGAAACTTGGTTTGCATGGTTTTCCTTCAACTCTAAGAAGATGGTAATCCACTCTCTCCTAGTCCTCATGGTGTCTGCTAATATGTCTGAGCATATTCTTATTTGGGTACCTTTATAGGTGACTGCCTTTTCTGATCTAACTGCCACAGATGGGGTTGTTGATAAAGGTCGGAAAACCCCACCGCTACTTGTGAATGTACAGTTCTACCAAGGGAACAGCCTTTCTCTTGTGGGTGGAGGTGTTAGCAGAAACCAAGAAAGGGCCCTCTGCCACAGGAGGGGGTCCCAGGCAACATTGGAAAAGCCTTGTCGCACTGGTCAAGGTTCCGGGTCACCACGGGGAAAGCCTGGTTCCTGTGTGAGTAGGTGATGGTTAAATGGTAGAGGTGACCTCTTGCCGTAGAAAAGGGTGTTAGATAACGGTAGGGAAAGCCCAACTGCTATAGTCGGGGCACTGAGCACAAATGAGGGCAGCTGCAAGAGCCGTGGACAGAAAACATGTGAGGGGTTGGTTGAGGCCGCTGTCACATAGTGTGGGCTTGGGAGAGTAGGGAACAGCTCATTGGGGAGACTACCAAGGGAGGACAGTGGGAGTACCACAGTAGTTGCAAGGGATTCAGTTGGACAGCTAACTAGCTCCTGCCACAGTGACCCAGCTCTTGGGGTTAGTGATGAGGGGTGGGGAAAAATCTGCTATTGGTGACCTTGGTGGCATCTGAAGTAGTGTGCCAATATGGGACTGGGTATCCCTGGGACACGGGCACAGAACCCCCAGGCTCTAGATTGTGTCTATAGGTGGGGAAATCGCCTCCAAGAATAAGGAAGTGTACTGAGGATGACATGGGGTGTTTTCACTTACCAGAACCTCTCCACTAGTCCTCCTGGAAAGCAGGTTCACTCATTGCCATGGAGCTTCAATGTGGGCTTCTCACTAGGGCATCATCTGCCTGGGCCACCTGCTGCCTTTTTATTCATTCTTTGCAGATGGGAAACACTATCTTTTTCTTAAAGCTCACTGGTTTGGCTTTCTTTTGCTTGAATCCTACTTTGTGAGCGTTGTCTAATTCTGTTAGCTTAGTATTAACCTCCTGGGTTTATATTTTTCTATTTTGTTCTTGAACGCTTTCAAATATTTCATGTGATTTCAAAAGATTTCTTTCCATTATTTTCCCATGTTTCTATCAATCCTTGATGCATCCATTGAAAGTACCTCAATTTGTTTTCTGAATGGACTTTCTTGTAGTTGCAATGTCTTTTCTTCCAGTGTGAGTTATGCTTTCATAATGGCAGGCTGTGTTTCAACCACAGTAGTTGGCATTTCCATGTCCATATATGGATAACCTCTTCTAGTTGGAGGTTTTATTCCCGTTTTAAACCCATCGTTCCTTATCATGGTGGATCTGGAAGCAGTGACTGTAGTCAAGACAAAGAGCTAGTGGAGTTGGAGTCATTTTTTGGGGTCTATTTCAACTGTGGAGTAGGTTGAAAGGGACATTGAGGAAGTACTTCTTCAAGGTAAGAGTTCTCCAAAATAGCGACCTGTGTTCCGAGGAGATTCCCATGAGTGAAGTGTAGCAGGCTGTGATCTGTTCTCCAATAGGCCTATCACTGTGAATACATGGGGCCATGAGGAAACATCAAATTTTCTGGCAGATTGAGTGCTGAATGAGGAGTGATATAGGTGCTCTCATGGTGAGAAGTGAAGTCTTTGCTATCCCCATGAAGGCCTTCCAAACAGGGCTTGGGAAGCTGAAGGAAGCTCTTTTGAAAGGGTATGTATTGGATTGGGGCATTGACTCCTGAGGGTCTTCAGACACCCATTTTAATGCCCATCTCCAGATGGTGAAGTAAACGGCATCCTTTCAAAAAGGCATTCGGTGAGTCAAGAGATGTTACGCGTGGTGGAGCAGATCAAACTTGAAAGTTTTCTGATGGATTCCAGATCTGCACTCTTTAGGTTGTCATAAGTGATTCTTAGGAGGACTTGATTATTGTTCCAGGGACTTGAGTCACCAGTATGGCCCGTTGTAGCAGCAGTAGTATTGTCACTCATTACATGTGGTGGAGGCCAAGCTTGCTTAGTCTCATAGAGGAACCAGCCATAGGCAGGGCAGGGCAGATTATGTGGCCCCGATAGAAGTTGGTGAAAGGCCACTGAAATCACCATGCCAATTGGCATAAGTTCTTGAGTCCTGTAGAACCAGAACCACAGTCAGCATGCAGACAACCAATGTGGGGGATTGGTGCATCAAGAGCATCTGGTACTGATTTGGCTTCGGTAAGTGCCCCTCCAGGAAGGTGGAGTACACCTATCAGCAGAGATCTGATGTTTTCATCGATTAGGTGTGAGAGTACTTCTTCAGGGTTTGAGGTCTCCAAAGTAGCCACCGTGGTTTCTAGGAGATTCCCATGAGTGAAGGGTAGCATGCTGTGATCTCTCCTCCATCAGTTTTATCACTGTGAATACATGGGCCAATGCAGAAAACATCAGAGTTCCTTGGGAGGCATGATTTATGCCTTGCTACTGCTGTGAGTACATCGTGGGAAAGAAGAGGGCCTCTGTAAGACTGGACACATATTCTGGCCTGGCATTGATTAAGAGGTATGACACAAGAAAGTAGATCCGGGTACACTGTGGTTCCCAAGGGACTTTGCTCCCATGACCAAAGTGTCTGGCTTTCCTGTGGGGACCAGGACGACCACCAGTGGCCACCACCTGAGAATTATTGGATACAAGATTTTAAGGGAAGGTAAGCTGGAGGGTCAGAGTTGAGTAAGAAATACAGCCCAAAGTGCAGCTTATGGTGCCAAACAGAGGTCCTATGTGTACAGAGCTCGAGGGGACATGCATGCTCAACAAAGTTTGCCATGCTCTCCAAATTTTGCCAGCATGTATGCTAGCGAACCTAGATCAGTAAGGGACAATTTTGGTGATGTACTGCTCCCAGAGAGAGGGCAATAGATGAAGAGCTTGTCCCCAGAGAGAGAGAGAGAAAGTAAAGAGAGGCCAGAGACCATTGCATGGGTGACAGTGGAAGTGTGTAGGTGTGAGAGTCAGAGAGAATGGTAGTGAGTGTGGCCGAAGACACGTATGAGAGTGAGAGTGGAAGGTGTTGGGAGACTTGATCTCACGAGATAATGGGAGAGGCCCATTCAAGAAGCCTAGTGCTACTCCTTTATGCACGATTAAATTCCTTGCACATATAAGGAATACAGGGGGATACCATCCAGATCAGCTCTACATCCCTGTCCAGCTGGAAGTAGCTACAGAAGTCAGACTTTCACCCGTCAACTTCCCAAAGAATTTGGATGGTATCGTTTGAGGGGCTTGGTGGGTTGTAGTTGTGGGAGTGTGTGGGGTTTGTATGAGTGAGGGCTGAGCAGGGTAGTTGAGGGGTGGGATAAACAGGTGGAGGGTGGGAGGTAATAAACTCATTTAAAATATATCAAAACATGTCAGCCCATTTTTCAGAGACACAAATGACAATGAAAGTTGGGATGGTCATAAGGGAAATTACTAAGTTTCTGGAATAAAGATGATTTCACTTCCAAATTTATATAAGCCAGGAACAGAATAAAAAATAACATTTCATCAGAAGACAAGGTATTCAAAGACTTAGATAGACCTTAATTGATGCACATTAACAATCAGATGTGAATATACTACCTAATCCATTTGAATGACAAAGATAGTAAGCTGGATCAAAGAAACCTTTTTTTAAGAGTCTATACTATAACTAAGAGATACATATAAAAGAGAAGTCTATATAAAAGTTGAAGTCAAAGGCTGAGAAATACATATTATGCATACGATAACCAAAATATTATAGCGAGGGTACTCATGAACCTTTCTGAGAGTGGAAGCCCTCATCATTTTCTCTCAGAGTAGCTGGTGGTTTAGAACAGTTTTGCAGTGAGCCACCTAACATGAAACCCAGTAGACCCATTTCTATGATGCCGCCGTAGAGGTAACCAAAAGTAAATATATAGGAGACCTTGTTGTATGCAAAGGATCCCTGATGACAGTGAGGGATCGGTATTGAGATGTTTTCTTCAAGGTGGATGTTCAAACCCATCAGGTGTTCCACTGAAGATGAGTCTGTTGGGTCTCACATAGATCTACAGACTTAGAAACCACATAGACGGTTGATATGAGTCAGAATGAACTCAAGGACCTTGTCGTTGCTTCAGTTGGTTGGCTTTTTTGTAGTAGATAAAGGCCATATAAAAACTAAAAGACCCAATCTCACAGCTATTCAGTTTATTTTAACTCATAGAGATCCTGCAAGATAAGGTAAAAATGTCTCTGTTGGTTTCAAAGAATCTAAGTCTTTAGAAGAACAGATAAGCTCAGTAAAAAAATCAACTAAAATTATTTATCAATAAGCTGCACTGCCACATGAAGTGGTTGGCTTAAAAACTTTCATAGGTGGGGGAATGTATTCATAGGATTATAGGATAAAGGTATAGGTGTTACTTAACTGCAATTGTTAGAAATTGGGTATTTTTGTTTAGTTCACTTATAAAATGTTATGTTTATATGAAGCTGGCTATGTTGAATTGCATGCATTTTAGCTTTATCCTGTTGGATACAGATATGATTTTATTGTTGTTTGTTTGAAAATAACATATTGTTAATGAGTGATGTGAAAGTGTAAAATGGACAAGGGGTGGTCTGTGGCAGTTATATAATTGTCAATATAAGGATTAAGTGTGTAGGGGTGGAGTCCAGGCTGTCAATCAGGATAGAGCAAATGAGGCTTCTGTGTGCACATAGCCTTCCCCTACGGATTCTGGGGATTCAATTATTTCCTCTTTGGAGGTGGAAACTCTCTGCTCACACCCTGGGAGTCATAGCAGCTGACAAGACACATGGACCCATCCTGACGCAGCCCTGGGAAGCCATGCAGAGACCCCTGCCAGCGCTGAGATGTTTCCAATCCCACTGGATCCAAAGATTTTCTACCCACGGGCCTGTGATCATCTACATTTGATGTCATTGTATGTGTTTCAGGAATCTGAAGAGGACTTTATAAATTGGTTTCAGACATATGGGCTCATATTGGACTTATGGATTTATCTGGACTGGGCTGGGCTGGGATGTTTTCTCAATGTTTAATTGCTCTGGTATATAAATGTCTTTCTTATACACCTGTGTGTCCGTGGATTTGTTCCTCTAGTCTACCCAGACTAACACACTGGCTAAGAAAAGGGAATAATATTTTACAAGAAAGAAATCAGAAACATATTGCCTCAAAACTGTGTGTACCAAGTATTCTTAGAACATGCTAAACCAGTGGCAGTGTCTCCAGCATCACAGCAATACACGCGCCACACCAGTAGCACAAAGTGACACACCAGTGGTGGATAGCCATGCTACAACATGCTTCTACTGGAAAATAGGATATTAAATGAAAGAAGTTATTTGGCATTCTAGTTAGCATCCCACTGATACCACAGTTAGGAATATACTCAAAAGACTTGAGAGCAGATATGCGTGCACCAATATTGAGAGTGGCATTCCCTATGGTGGCTTTATTAGTCCATTCCTAGGCAAGTCCAAAGTAAGGTAAAATATAGAGGCAGAAACAAGATGACTAGAGCTGTGAAGGGTTGGTGAATGCTGATGGAGATACGACTCCATTGATCATTTGACTTCTGTAAGCTCCACTGACTTCTGGGAATTCAAAACATTGTGTTCACCTGGAATTAAGTGTCAATTCCCAAGCAGTGTCCAGTTATCAACCCGAAATATGACTCTTTCGTTCCCCAGGGAATACTCCTGAGTGTGAGAGGCTGTTGACCCATTTGAGAAAAGCTAGGAGAAAGACTAACCGTGTAAGCCATTGGTAGTACAGAGGGATCCTTTCTCAGTGGCACTTGACCTCCTCTTCACGCAAGAGTTTGAGAGTCTATAATGTGATTCAATTCTGGTACTTGATGGAGGAATCTTGACCTTTTTCTGGCGATTCCTGTTAGCCTTCTATCACCTGATACAGAATTTTTCTGCGTGTGTAGTTCAAGTAACTATTTAATTTCTTCCCATCTATTTCACTTTGAGGACACCCTTTCCAAGTGGGCAATGGCATAAGTCCATATCCATCAGGTTATTCTGCTTTTATTGAGGGAATATATTTCCCAACACCATTCTATATACCCTCAGAGCACGTGCATGGCTCCCTAATCACAGGTACCCAAGTGGCCTGTACTTTTACCCTAAAGATGCCTGAGTTCACTGGATGAGTATATTCACATGGGTGCTGGGGGCAGGTAGCGGGGAGTGACTGTCTCCAGAGACTAGAGAGCAATAGCCCATTTCTGCTCCTGTAGCTACAGCTTCACAACACTGAAGGAATTCACACGGCAGAGGCACATTTGTAAATCCAAGTAACTCTTATGAAGGGAAGGAAAGGAAAGTTTCAGGTACAACACTCTGAAAAGAACGGGCTACCTATGGAAGGCTTGCAAGCCCGCATGGTGGGGGCCTTGGGAAAGCTCTTGATGGAAAATGGCTGGTTCAGGGGAGGGTGGACAAACACCTGGAAGGAATATTGGAACAGGATCAAGGAGTCAGGGTGGCGAGCCACGATGGGGGATTCCCCAGAGATTGAGGGGGCCTCAGGTGGGAACCAGACCAGCACATGCCTGCACATGTCCAGAGTGTCACCCTCAGATCTGCAAGCATGGAACTGACTAAAACAGGCTGTGGCCTGCTTTTAGACCCTCCTACCTTTACTGAATGGGGAGGCATGGTTGAAGGCACTGGCTGGTCTTTTTGGCTGAATTTAGGCTCACCTGTGTGAACCCATGTGGCTGGTGCCTAATTGGTGCTCCCAGGTCGACCTCCCTCTTGGGCATAGGGGACAGGTGTGAGCCTGCTCACCTTTTTGATTTTCCGATAGATGTCTAATTAGTGTGCCGGATTTCTTTGCAACTCTTTATTGAGTCCCTGACAGCCAATTTCCACTAGGACAGGCATCAGGGTAGACAAAGTCCACTTTGTCCCTCATCAAGTGACCTGTCAGGTCCGGTACTTCAACTTGACTTACTATAGAGCATCTCCCAACTCATGATGCAGCCAATTAATCAAATAATTGACTACATCTTCTGCTAACCTCACTAGGAAACACTCTGTGCTCAGTGGGTGCATATCAATAAACTCAGACTTCTGAAAACTTAGAATTTTATGCCATTAACCCACACCTTTACTCCCCATTGGCACACATATTCTCCAGGTGTCTGTGTGTACATTTTAGGAAAATCTAGCTGTTCTTTAGGAGTAGAGCACACCTCTTTCTAGGTCAACACCTGGACTTCACTTTTGAAAATTCACTCTGACGTCAGTGTGGTACAGGTCTACAGGCCACAAGGGGTGGGGAAGGTGTTTCCTGGGGCCATGCAGCTATTCTTGAAAGGCATCTGCATCAGACAACGCCCCAGATACTGCCTCATATCAGTAAGTATCCTTATTCATGACCAGTGAGCCAATTCTGAATCTTCAACACCCTTTCAGTCACAGTATAACTGCTCCTTTGTGTTTCTGAGACTATGATGACTCATATTTTAGTATAATACTTTTATTGACACAAATTTATACATCATAAAATTAGATAGTTCAGTTGTTCAACTATGTCAAGGAGAACTGTATAATGATTACCATTTCCATTTTAGAACTTTCACCCCACAGTCTGCCCCAGAGGTGAAGTTGCCTTGACACTTAGTTGTGCACTCACAGTTCCAGTGATCCCCACCCTGTCCCACCTTCACTTTTTATTCCTGAAATCACCTTTCCTTCCCTACCATCCCCCCACCTCTGCATGGACGACCAACCCTCGTATCTGTTATTAGGCATCCACTTTTCCTGCACATCACACACTGCAAAACCCAACAGAATCAATTTTAAAAATTGAAATAAGGCAGTAAGGATAAAATGATCATAATGTAAAGGTCAAAATCCAAATAATGAGGAAGAAAACTACAAATCAACATTAAAAATGCCAGGGGGAAAATTTCTGTCGTGGAATAAGTAAGGGATACTTTCACAAGGAACCAATTCAGATCGTGTCTATAGGAAGGTCTCTGGCCAAATATCGAGTTCCATTCAGCAAGTTCAAGATTAAATAGTCTCTGCCTGATAGTAAGGCTGTTGAATGCTCTTGCCTGTGGGTACAGTGGATCTGCCAGTGGCTCAGTATGAATACATATTCCACAGATGGGTTTTTGGTTCTTAATGTTCTCCATAGCATTCTGCAAATTGTGCGTTCATAATTTTAGATCTGATTCCTTTCCCTTTGCCATATTTGAATTTTGTACATGTCATTGGTGGATCACGCAAGCTGGTATGCTTCATCTGTGTGGACCTAGTTGACTCCTGACCTAGATATCTCTTTGTTTGAACACAAACCAGTAAGACCCCAGACACTATTCCCCAGACATTCTTCCAATTGATAGACAGGCACCACCTTTTTTCTTCACCACACTTTTGTAGCACCCTTATCTTCAGTGAGCCACTCATGAAGGTGAGTATCCAGCATGTCTATGTTATCACAACTAAGTGTTCTTGAATTGGGGCTGCAGTTAAGTGGGAGCCCAGACTCCATCTGCTTGTTCAAAGTGTTTGCATTTCTCAGGTTAACTTTGGTGGTCTTAACATGACAAAATCACAACCCTATAATATTAACAGCATCAATAGAAGCCCATAAGTCAACCAGCAGCTAAACAATAAGAAAAGAAACTCCCCCAAAGTAAAAACAAGTGAAAAAGCAAAGTATGCTACAAGCAGGAACACAAAGACCCATAGAAACAAATACAGTGGTGCCAGTCACCCCCCGGGTATGAGCTGCTTGCACTGTCGTCATCCACTTTCCCAAGGACCCCGCACTCCAGACAGTGTCTGCAGGGGAGTCTGTGCGAGTACAGTTCCACCTCGTCCTACACAGTTCGACCTCCCATTCTATGGGGCTCTGTTGACCCTAAGTCTGGGGGTTGACACCAGTGGGGGCCTACCCGGGTCAATGTTTCCAAGTGTCTATCCTGCTCGACGAGACTGTAACTCTGCATGGTACAACGCCTCGTCGTTCTCCAGGGCTGTGTTTGTAACTGCTGCCTTGTTGGGGGCTGAAGGAGTAAGCACTGGCCTGTAGTGCTCCTCTCAGCGGCAGAGTCGGCTGAATCTCCTCAGACGTGTGTGCAGAGGGTGATGGCTGTACGGAGAGTGGATTCATCTTCGCATAGGGAGGACTAGTGCTGGTGGCTGGATGGGTCAATGCAGTCTAGGGGCTCCAAGCCCCATCTTCTGGATGCTCAGTCTATAGATCCCTAAGACACTGCTACATGTTCCCTGTTCCAAGGTTCCATTTCTTTCCAACCAGTGTCCCCATTTAATATCTGGCCTTTTCTAGTCTGAGGACTTGGCGGTGTACTTCAGTCTCTGTGAGAATGACTCTGGGTTTGGTTTTCGGCAACATCAGTTTTGTTACTATAAGAATTCCTGATACAAGTAGACACTGTGCGGTCTTTTCGGCTACATTTCAAGGAGCATTCCTTCATTCTGATTCTTTATTTTCCCTCCTAACCTAGAAGGACTCCGTGGGGAAAGTTTTCCAAGCAAAATCTGTTCATTGCCACTCTCATTCCACTCCAGTCAGTAATTTCTGTCATAATGGTGTCCAGACTGCAGCAGTGCACAGAAGCTGGGGATTGTAGCAGCACTGGGTTAAGCCAATCAACTTCTCAGCTGTGCCCTTCGTGGACCTGGTCAAGTGAGAGTCTGAAAGGGAACTTGTATATCTATTGACATGAATCCACCAGCCCAGCGCCTCCAAAAGTCTGGTTGAGTCTATCACAGCTCGCGCCATTGAGTCTTCTGTTCGTCTAGCTCTGACCTTTAGTGGTCCTAGCCTCAAAATTTTAGCACAAAGTCACACCACTCTCTTGGACCACAGGGCCTGGGGGGCATTCAGTGGGAGAATGTATTCCTGTGCTGTTAACCCACTTCTTCCCTTTGGGATTTGACATTTTTATAGGCTATTTGAGGAAGCTCCTTAAGTCTGTTAAGTCTGTCCAGAGACCGAATTTCACTCACGCTCCTACCATGGGTATACTCAGTCTAAAGCACCCCAGTTTTCGCTTCTGAGCAGTTTAGTAGCAAACCGTAAGCCACTGTGTCTCAAATCAATTATTGAACAAAACTGTCCGATGATCTTCTATATTATTATCTGGCCTGTGTACAAATTGTACAATAACACAAAAAGGCCACAAGATGGGATGCTCGATTTAAAAATCCAGCAAGATCTTAACAACTTCTGCTAACGTAACAGCAGGTATTCAGAATTCCCTATTTACAAGCTTCTGTGTTCCTGCTTCCCATCCCCTCTGATATCAAGTGTGTACCATCCCTCAATTCCTGCTCAGACAATGAATCGCCTTTTACCCTTGGAGTCTGCTATAGTTTATTGTGCCAGCCTGGCCGATAAACACAAGTAGGATTAACTGAAGGGCAGAGTGATAAATGGCTCGGTGAGCCTCGCCTTGCTTGTTCTGTGCCTCAGTTTAAAGGGGTACACTACCTGTGGGATGCCTACCCTGTGGACTGTGTCGCTGTAAGTTGAGGTCCCTTTACGCCCACACGATTGGAATGTTCATCACTGGAGCTGGGGACCGACAGTTGATGACAGTTGGGGACCTGCCTTGCTGTTTGCTGCCTGGATATATATAGCCCAGCTCTCTCTACAGAAGGGGACTGGCAACTGGTGGCTCTCAAGCCTTAAAGGACTGCTAGTGTCTCACTGCTTTATAATTTAACTGTTAAGTTCTTGTATTATCTATCTGTATATAATTTAACGGTTCATTTCTTGTATGATATATCTATCTTTATAAATATATTTATATATAATTACTAGCAATCTGGTTTGTCTCTCTAGAGATCCCTGTCCAACACAGATGGGTATTAGGTCTCCACTCCATGCCCCCCTCATTCACATTGGGTATGGTGTTATTCTGAGTCTTAAATGCCTGATACCTTATCAGGTCCTCAAACTTTTTAAACAGGGGGCCAGTTCACTTTCTATCAGACCTGTCAGAGGGCCGGACTATAGTTTAAAAACTTTTGCCTTGTGCTTTTCAAATTCAAAATCTTCAAATATCTTCTGCCTGCACTGGGGGAATTGCTCTTCTGCTACCACCCTGATTTAATGAGTCTGTGAGAACTGGGCTTCCCCCACAATAGGCGTAGACAAGAATCTCAGGTCATGACAGAGCTAATCCCTCATAAGGAAATGTTAACCAGCAAAAGATGAGATATAAGAAGAAGACCGTAAATAGTCTCCTTTACCTTTCACCAGTTAGATAACCATTCAAAAAATAATGGTTTAATTTGCAAAATGTTTCTGTAATACTCTTGTGTAACTAGACAAGCAGACAAGTTTGCTTGTGAAACGTGGTCATCTTAATAGTGAACCATCTTGCAGTAATAAAAACTGTCTTGCAGTTGCTTTCCCTCCCAGCCTCTATACCTAACCATTATTTCCCTATCAGGAGCCCTAGTGATGTTGCAGTTATGCACTGGGCTGCTAACCACAAGGTCAGCAGTTTGAAACCATCAGCCACTCAGAGGGAGAAAGACGAGGGTTTCTACTCCCACAGAGATTTACGGTCTTGGAAACACACAGGGACAGTGCTGTCTTGTCGCAGGGAATCCACTCGATGGCAGTAAGATTATAGCTTTCATTGTCCTTGGAACCTAACTATCAATGAGACTTCACCATGACATTTTGTGACATAATTTGATTGCTAGTGAATTTATATAGACCGTTTTCCAAGATCCTTTTCTTCAAAAAGGTGAAAAGCAGAGTTGGAAATGTATGTATTAATAAGAACTCCCTTGATTCTTAAGACAGTAAATATCTTATGTACTGCTACTATAACACAAATACCACAGTGGATGATGGCTTTCATAAACAAATTTATTTTCTCATGATTGGGGAGACTAGAACTCCAAATCCACCATTTGTCTGTCAGCTTGCCATACTGTGATGGCTGTACATTGCTGTGATGCTGGAAATGATGCTACTGGTTTTTCAAAATACCAGTAGGATCGTGCAGGGTGAACAAGTTTCAGCTGAGCTTGCAGACTAAGAACATCTGACAAAGGAGAAATAGGCTGTCTACTTTTGAGAAGTTTGCCAATGAAAACTTCATGAATCCATCAGAACAGTGTCAGGCATGGAAACCTCAGGAATAGCAGGAGAACCTTGTCAGCTGTGGTAACAGAAGATGAACCCTCCACGTTTGAAGGCATTGAAAATCTAAGTGAGGAAGAACGGACAGAGTGCACTATAATGACATGGATGGAGTCAAGTTTGGGGACTGTCATCTGATGATAGAGCATAGCTCAAAACTATAAGAAAGAGCTGCCAATAAAAGGATTAAAAAAGAAAGAGCTAAATATATTTATTCTCAATTAAAATCTATTAACAATTAGAAGGTATGAAGCCAGAAATATTGGAAGTCATCAATAAATGAAAAGGAATGCATAACGTTCAATATCCTAGGGATCAGTGAACTGAAATGGATTGGCATGGGTCATTTTGAATCAGATATACAGATGAGTGCCTATTCCAGGGACGAGGAATTGAAGAGGAATGGCATTGCCTTCACGGTCACTGAGGACACTCGGAGATCTACCCTGAAGTCTGGAAGCACAGTTACCAGAGTGAAGCTGTTGTTGGCTGGCTGGTTTCAGAAGCAGAGCCATGGGAGGGACGTGGTCCCTGATCTGGCACATCTTAGAGCCTGTGCCTGCCCAAAGTGACTGGGATTTACACTGAAAGCAATCTTCTCCTTTGCTCAACATTTAAAAGAAGCACTTTTCATTGCTACCCCTTCTTTGGGTCTTTCCTCATGAAACTTGCAAAGACATCTTAGGCCTGTCCAGATTTTTACTGACGGAGGTAGAGTATTTCAGGCAGTGTTGCCATTTAAGTCATTGTGAGCATCATTTCCTGATAATAATATAAATAAATAGCTAGATAGCTAGATAGCTAGATAGCTAGATAGCTAGATAGCTAGATAGCTAGATAGCTAGATAGCTAGATAGCTAGATAGCTAGATAGCTAGATAGCTAGATAGCTAGATAGCTAGATAGCTAGATAGCTAGATAGATAGATAGATAGATAGATAGATAGATAGATAGATGAAACTCCCATTTCTGTAATTCATTGGCAGAAGATGAGTATAGGACATTAAGACACTGTGACTAATCCGTCAGGTGGAGGTGGGAGTTGGCAGGACAGGCAGGTGAAAAGATACTCAGAGCTGGTGAGGGCACTTCAGGGATGCTGCAAGAGTCCAGGCCTCCCAGTCCCCTTCAGTGGCTACTCAGCTCAGATGCAAGGGGCTGACTATTGCAGATAACATTGGACATGGTTGCTTAGCTCAGGATCTGCAGACAACAAAATTGCAGTAGAAAATCCCCCAGCTACTCCCTTCCCCAGACATGTGCTATAAAACTCTTTGCCCCTAGCCTGGGTGACACGACTTGTCAGGTCCCACGACCTCAGTTGGGAGCTCAGGATACCCTCGTCCCTTTCTTTGCTCTCCCTTCCCTCCCAGGTCACAGGCCTTCTCTGGCCCCAAATTCAGGACCCATGAACCTCTCTCGGGAGCTCTGAAATACACCTTTGAAACTCTTCTCTATCTTCTCCTTTCTTTCTTTCCCATGCCAAATCAACCTTACAAAATCAATACAGGATTAAGGCTTCAATGATCAAATAGACCTGACGACCTATCAACGATGTTTCCTTCTCCTGTTCTGCAGAAGAAAAGACTGAGGGGCTCAGTGGAATTACACTTCTTGTCCAAGAACCCATCCTCAGAAATGGGGAGAGGCAAGAAAGAGCAGGGGTTCTCTGGAACCCTGGAACCTTGATGCACATGGTCTGTGCCTGTCTGGGTACACTGCCAAGCCGAGGGCCAGCAAATTCGGCTTGGTTTTTGAAGACAGGATGCTCCATTGGTGAGCAGCCAGTGGAGGGAGCAGGGAGGTCCTCTGCAGACAGGCTCAAAGGGGGTTCCCACCAAAAGGCAGGGCTGGAGGGGTTAGAGCCAGATGATTGGGGCGGGGACTGCCCGTAACTACGCCCCCCCACCCCCCCACCCCCCATGCCTCCTGGTCCCTGGTTAGGGGCGTGGCACAGAATCTCCCATCAACAAGCCCAATCTGCAGGCAAGGCAGAATGACTGTTAACTGTCACTTTCCAGAACTGCTCTTGCTTCTCCTGGCCTGGAAGGCCCACAGTCAGAAGACAGCACAGATGGGCTGCAGGCCTGATCCCAGTTCTACCCATCTTGACCTCATGCTCCCAACCTCCACGTTTCTGGCTCCAGTTAGCTTCTTCGCTTTGCTCTGCCCCCCTCTCCCCCCTGGCCAGCCTCACTCCCGTCTGCTTATCTTTCCTGAACTGCTGACCTTCGAGCATCTCTCCATGCCAAAGGTCTCCTCCTTCAACAGCCACCATGGATGCGGACCCCACACTGTCTGGCCTCACCTTGCTTGTGGTCCCCTCCAACCACCTGAAATTGCTAGCCCTGAGTCAGGTAAGCGGGGTTCAGGTTGGGTTGGGCAGCCAGGCCCGGGTGATGGGAGGGCGGGGCTCAGCGAGGCTTCCTGCACAGGGTGAGGATCCACAGGGCTTCCTTCGTGGCAGTGGCCCAGGGCACTGCTATGGGGACGTTCCCCTGACAACTGGGGCCTTTGCAGACGAGATAGACCACCTTACCAGGACTCCCTTGTCGAGACCTCCCTGACATCCTCACCTTGTAGAAAGATCATGGGTGCTTCCCTGAGTACTCCGCTGACTGCCCCCTTCCCGGTGGTACAGGAAGGAGTCTACATCCATGTGCCTGGTGGGATTGATCTGCACTCTTTCTTTCTTTTCTGTAGTTTGTTGTTGGTCTCAGGTGTGAGATTGTGAAAGGTTGAGGTAAGGCAGTGCGAGGGATCCCTGACATCCTCACCTTGTAGAAAGATCATGGGCTTCCCTGGGTACCCACCAGAGGCCCACATAGGACAGGAAGGATTTTCTCTCCATGCGGAGCTGGGATTGATCTGTAGGACACTTTTTTTCTTTTGTGTACTTTGTTGTTGGGATCAGGTGTGAAATTGAGAAGGCCTGAGGTAAGGCAGGGCGAGGGATCCCTGAGTCCCGAACTGAATGCCTTGAGGGAGATGGAAGGGAATCAGGAGCCGGAGGGGGGAGTCCTGGGACAGGAACAGCGCTGTGAGGATGAGTGAAGGCCAGTGTCCCGGGACAGTGTCAGGGAGCTGGAGGAGCGAAGTCTGATGGTGGCGCCTGGAACAGTTAGTACTCCGCCTGAAGAGGATCCTGATGGCTAACCATCGGGGAAGGCTGGGAATACGTTGGCTCTAAAGAAAATATTAAACATAGAAATGTTAGGGAATGAAGAGTGAAGTCAGATTGGGTTCTAGTGGGTAGAATCAGCCCTGAACAAGAAATGGGGAACCTCTCAGGAGCTGCTGGGCAGGAGAAAGGGCTCGTGGAGAGACTTGCGGGGCTCCTCAACCTACTGCGGCGCCCACATGTGGCCCGCCGGGAACACTGATCTGACCAGCCGTGTGTTTTTGCCCCGTTTTGTTTTATACTTCAAAATAAGATATGTGTAATTTGTATAAGAATTTGTTCATAGTGTTTTTTTTTTAACTATAGTCTGACCCTCCAACGGGTCTGAGGGATAGTGAATTGGGCCCCTGTTGAAAAGTTTGAGGACCCCTGGTACAGAGCTTAGTGAGAGGACATGGTCTTAATGTCTGGGTTGGCTCTCATCAAATTTTGCATGTCAGGAAGAGTCATACATGTGGGCTAATGGAATGTGGAGAGCTGCATGGAAATAGGAGAAAGCACTCTCTTGTGGATAGTCAGTCCACCGTGAGCCAGAGCTTTCCTTCATTTAGGTCAGAGGTTCCCAAAGGAATTTGTCCTAATGCCAAATTTTCAGAAAAATGCTAAATGTGTCCCACCCTCCCCTGGCCATTATAAACATTTCTACTAGAGGCCACAATCCGAGACAAAACATAGCCATCTGCTTTTGAGGTTCCCTAAACAGTTACAGCATCCACTCGGGGCCGTTTGTCCCAATCTGGGAACCACAGCTTTAGATCTCCAGACTAAGTTCTCTTTATTGTGTATTTTGTTGTTGTTGTCGTTGCTTTTGAGAAACTCTGATGAGGACCACAGTGGAGGCAAATCCGTTTGGACAATATGCTGCTTTAAAAAAAAATAATAGTTCTATTGAAATATCTTCTAAAATCCAATGTCTACTTATATACAATTCTGTTGTTCAATCCCATCCAGTGGGGTCATACAATCATCAATGCTATCTGCTCCAAACTCCTCTCCTTCATGCCCGCCCCCTCCTTTACCCTTAGAAAACCATTACTCAGGTAACAGTTTCTGCAGCGTCACCTATCCTGAGCTTCATGTACCGAAGGATCTTAAATGCACAAATGAACATACACGAATCTAACATGATTAACGAGGTAAAACAAATCACAGCCTGTCCTCTAAGGGAAGGAAATATTAACGAACCGGTGGATAAGCACGTGGTTCATGAGTACCATACCTTCTCCTGACTTAATCATCCTTTCCCCTTTGAGTGTCTCCTTCTGAGTGGTACTGTGGGATTACTACTGGACAGGTGAGTTTTGCATCTCTAGGGCATCCATGCCGCTTCACATCAAGTTGGACGTGTGTTTCTGAACTTTTGTTACCTCCTCCCTTCGACATCTCATGGTCACACAGGCTGGTGTGTTTCTTCCATGGGGGCTTTGTCTCTTCCACGCTAGATGACTGCTTGTTTAATTACCAGCCTTTAAGACCCCAGATGCTATATCTTTTGATAGCCAGGCATCATCAGCTTCCTTCACCACATTTCCTATGTGCTTATGCACCATTGTGTGCTTATGCACCAACTTGTCTTCAGGGATCTTGGACACTCTTCGTGATCGTCCAAAAGATGAGATGTGAAAAGTCCTTCAAGTCAGGTGATAAGGCACAGTCCTGCTCAGAATTGACCTGACCTCCCTATGCTCTGTTGACCCAGGACACCATTGACTATCTGATTGTGGTGTGTGTGTTTGTGTGTGTGTGCAGGAACATGTGTGTGTGATTTTATTATGACTGAGTGAAGGTTTACAGGGCAAATTAGTGTCCCACTTTACAGTTGATATGCATTCTGTGTCCTGTCATTGATTGTAATCACCACACTGTAAATTCACTTTTGCCAATTCATCTCTCGTTTGAATTTACATTCCTCCGCTTTCCTAGCCCTTCTGAACTTTGTCTCTGTGTAAATGCTGACATTTTGACCTCACGTCGTTGATTAGCCAATAGAAGCCCTACTTCCCTGAAATTATTGTGACCCCATTGAGACCTATTTTTATTTGGCTAAAAATCGAGCCTGTTCCAGATATCAAGGATTGCGAACGGCCATGGTGGAGTAGTGGTTATGCCTTGGGTTGCCATCTACAAGGACAGCAGTTTGGGACCACTAGGGGTAAAGAAGGGCTTTCTACTCCTATAAAGAGTTACACTTGGAAATTCACAGAGCAGTTCTACCCTGCCCTACTGGGTCACTATGAGTGAGAATTGACTCGATGGCAGCAAGTTTGTTTTGTTTTATTTCGTTAAAAATGGAGGCACACGAGGAAAATCCGCTGTAGACCTCAAGGATTTCTAAGGAGCATAATCTCCATAGTCCTGGGGCTTCAGTACTCTTTATCCAAGAAGTAAGCCTGTTTCCTGTGTTTGTTTGTGAGCGTTAGTTTTATTTCACATTTGTATCTCGGTCTATCGAGGACCTTGTCTGTAATTCCTTCCAGGCAGTTTGTTGTGCTGGCAGGACATCATCTAATTCTTCTGGATTCAGAGATGAGAAAGCTGATGTTCTGGGCCTTTACTCCATGGGGGTAATTGTTTCTCTACATCTTCAGTTTTCTTTAGTATCCTTACCTGGAGATGAGGAGAAACCGATCATGACACTTCAGTTGCTGCTCTCCAGCTATGAAGACCCCAGTCACTCTTCACCAAAGTAGGATGTAGAACATTGTCAAGTTTGCTATGCCTGTTGCTCTTGGTTTCCCCCATGGATACATTTTCAGTAAAGGTATGCATACATGTAGAAGTATCTGTCAAATATATGTAAGCACGTATATACAATCCTACTCTCCCTCCACACTGGTTTCCCCATGTGTGTTGATCCATGCATTTACTGGGAAATCACTATAGTTGAATGATGTATATAACAATGTCCCTCTATTACTGTTAACTGTTGCACTCCTGCCAGTGTTTTCTCTTGACTCCATCACTTTGGCTGACTTCACTCTTAATTGTATCTTGTCTTCTCCTTCACCCAAGTTTATATAAGCATAACCTCTCGTTTGTAATTTGCATTCCCACCACTTTTAACCCTAGCAACACTTGAAAGTGATTCTTTGAGTGTGAAAAGCTTTCCTTTTTATAACGTATCATCTAATAATGTTCCTCTAGGGTTGATTTATTTCAATCTGGAATATATATCTAGCAATGGGATTCCTGGGTCCTATTGACAATCTGTTTTCTAATCAGCAGTTCATAGACTTAGTGTCAGACCAGCTCTGAGACTAAGTTCAATCTCTACCAGAAAATAGAAGAGAAGGAGCAATTACCAGATTATTTATGGTTCAGACACCAAAACCAGACCAGGACTAGTTCCTACCCCTTCAGAAGGCATTCCTCTTCCCGGTACCACCATTGTGCATCACAGGACACTACTCATCTTGCAGGGCTGTGTTGGCGCTCAAGGAGCTGGTTTCTGTTGTCATTGCAGCTGCAGCTAACTGCTGGGACTGAGCATCCTGATCCAAAGCAGCAAGTCTTGGCCACATGGGACCCTCTGCCTCCTAGGTCAGTGCTGTTCCACAAGATGGGACTCGGGGCTGGGGCATCCTGGCTTCCTAGTCACTGGGAAACATTGATAATAGTCTTGTCATGAGACCATGGTAACTTAGTGTCTTCCTGGTTCTTTCTGAAATTGTTTGCTGTTTTAATGAAGTTGAATGAGATTTCAGTGACATAGGGAACCTCTTCGTGGGGCCGACGCTTCGTACATGGGGTCTCGCTTATTCTCACAGCGATCTTACAAGAAGCAGTGTTGCTCCCGTTTCACAGGTGAAGACACTGAGTCTCTGAGAGATGAGGGGTCGTTGATCAGGGCTACAAAGGAGAAGAATTTGGGACTTATTTGTTCTTTAAAATTGTTTTATTATTAGGAAGATCCATCATATAATTTGAAAACTAAAAATTTAAAGGAACAATTCCAGGCAATACAGGAGCATATCCTGGAAAGCAACTTCTAACATGTCAGGTACCCTGTTCCCTCCAAGAGATAACATTGTCTTAGAATCCTTTCTTTAAAATAATAATAACAAACCAAACAGGAACGTGCTCTGCACACTATTGTTCACCTCGTGTTTGTCTGTTTTTGCTCCACAGTAACAATATATCTTGGAGGTGTTCTCCTTGGTCGGGTTTACATTGATCACATTCTTGATCTCCTTTTCACTTAGGTTCTCAGTATTGAGTAGGAAAAGCACAGTGGGCCGGGTAGGTGGGTTGCCTTCGGACACCCACTTTCCTTCTCAGAGCAAATGCCACAACGAATTTTTTTGTTTGTCCTTCCTCAGACACGTGTCCGTTTATGAGAGGCAATGAGCAGGGTGGTTAAAACATGGACCCTGGCTGTTACAAAAGACAAAGGCGTTCATACCCAAGGAATCGACTTTGATGGTTACTAAGCAGATGAGAAGGAAAAATGAAACACGGTGACTGGCTATCAAAAGATATAGTGTCTGGGGTCTTAAAGGCTTGAAGGTAAATAATGGCCATCTAGCTAAGAAGCAACGAAGCTCACATGGAAGAAGCACACCAGCCTGTATGATCATGAATTATTGATGGGATCAAGTATCAGGCAGCTAAGCCCCAGAACAAAATCCTACCCAATGTGAATGGCGGGAGGTAGACAATTGGACACACTCTCACAGAGGGGTCACAGGGAAAAGATGAGGCAGTATGGGTGCAGTATGGCACTGATGAAACACAGGATTTCTCTCTCATTCTTTGTTCTTCCTTCCCCCCACTATCATGACCTCAATTCTACCTCAAAAATCGGATTAGACCAGAGCATGCACACGGCTACAGATAAGAACTCACAACACAGAGAATGTAGGATAGATAACCCCTCAGGGCCAATAATGAGAGTAGAGATACTAGGAGGACTAGGGGAGGGTGGCGGGGAGAAGAGGGGAATTGATCACAAGGATCAACCTATAATCCCCTCCATGTGTGGGACGCACCACAGAAAAGTGGGTGGTGACTGACAGCAGATGATATAAGATATGAAAATAATAATCTATATCTCTTATCAATGATTTGTGAGGGAAGGAAGGAGGAGGAAGAAATTGGGACCTGATATCAAGGGCTCAAGTGGGAAGAGATTGCTTTGAAAATGGTGATGGCGGTATATGTGCAAATGTGCTTGACCCACTGGATGAATCGTGGATTGTGATGAGATGCAAGAGCCCCCAATAAAAGTATTTTTTTTAATCAAGGAGTAAAGAAACAACATGGGGTAGAAAAGTGTTCCCTTCGGTGAAGTGGAAGATCGCATTCCATAAGAGGTAGGGGAGAAATCAAATGAGGACAGCAGGGCAAGCTACTGAGTGTTTTGGTAAGTAGTTTAAGTTGTTATGTACCAATTGGATGATCTGAAATGTAAATCTCCACTTAATTTATTTTGAAAAACATTAAAGAAAGAAACATGGACTCTGGAGCCAGATAATTTTAGGTTTGGAGGCTGCCTCCGTTACTCTTTTAACCCAGAAATTGGTGAGCCTTTGTAGAGATAGTTAGTGGAAAAGATTGTATTCAAGCCACAGACTTCAAAGCGCCTAAGCAGGAGGCTTTCTGACCCACTGAATTGCCTCTCTCTCTCCTGCTTTTGCATTCAGGAAGATAAAGGTCCTTTGGCTCTTAGTTGCACCATAACTCACTGCCATCAAGTTCATTCCTGACCATACTACCCTTTAGGACAGAGTAGTGCTGCTCCTTAAGGTTTCTGAGACTGTATCTTTACAGGAAGAGAGCCTCATCTTTCTTCCATGGATTGGCTGGTGAGGTTGAACCTCTAAGCTGTGGTTATCAGCCCAATGCATAGACCACTGTGTCATGAGTTTATCTTAAATAAGAGCCCTTGTTGGTTACTGTACATTCCTATTAGCTCATTTCTATAAAGCCTCACATAATAAAAATAACGAGCTGAAAATTCATTTAAATTCAAAAGCATCTAGAAAAGTTAACCTGAAAAGATTATTACATGGTCAAAGTTGTTTTTGTTATTTGCTTCTAAAACCAGTCAAGTACACTAAAGTTGCAGGCATTTTTTTGTGGTTAAACTTGGATGTGAAGGTGGAGAGAAAAAGCTCATAAAATCTTGGACAAGGGGTGTGTTATATGAAAGTGAAGCAAGAGCCTCGTGAGGGACTTGGATATTTTAACGTTTCATCTGAGAAATATTAATGTCTATTTCTCTAAGTAATTAGAATTTATTAAGCATTCAGATGCTACTGTAAACAGCCACGTGCCTCTCTGGCCTCTGGTTCCAGCTCTGTGCTGCACTTTCATATGAAAATCTCTTGATTTATTAATAATATTGTATGTCCAGCCTTGTTCTCGTTTCATTCGTATTCTTGTTTTACAAAACCCCTTTGGTCCTGTGACAATCATCCTGTTAGCTGGGAGAAGGAGAATGCTACGGCCTGCTGCGAAGAGTCAGCTTCAGGAACCCAGGGGCCATTCTACCTTGTCCTGTCAGATTGCCAGCAGGTGAATCACCTCAATGGCAGTGATGTTGGTTTTCAGTCATGAGAATTTGCATTGCAGCTCTTTGGTTCCTCTAACCTTCAGGATTCTGGGAGCCCCATTGCATCTGCAACCCAACTTGCCACCAAATGTGTATCATTTGTTTGTTCTGTTAGAGAAAATGTTTGAACTGATCAGCACCCAACAGTGTGCTGATTTTAAGAAAATACACTTTTGGGAGGCAAATTTACATATAATAAAGGAAATATGTTTCAAGTGGGGAAGAGGGCTCAGCCTTTGGTGGGCTACACCTGCAGTCTCTTCTTTACCTTGACTTTTGCTGGTTCAGAGCCATTCCTCTCTCACGCATTAGTGTGCTTCAGCATTTCTGCCTGATGTTAACCAGTTCTCTATCACAAGGAATTGATGAAGGGTTTCTGGCCAACTTACAGATTTGGTGGCTGAGTGGCACAAATGATCTACCTCGTAGCCACAAGGATGGGGAGAGAGCCTCCAAAGACAGACCTGGCGACTTGGTCTTGAAAGAACAGACTTTTGAAACCCCATAGACCAGTTCTGCTCCACATGTGAGTTGCCATGTGTTGGAATCACCTCCACAGAAATTGACAAGAGCAACCTGTACGTCAGATTATGCCAAGCCTGGGCTCAGTCAGTTGTGGCCAGGATAGCAGTTAAGAAAATGTGTGTCAATTTATGTCCATAGACCTTTCAATAGGAGAAAGATTTGGTGGTCTCAGCTCCTGTAAACACTCAGTCTCCGTTACTCCATATGGCATTAACCATAAACCCTAATCGAAGAACTGTTATTACACTGTGGCTCCATACTTAAACTCATGAAGTGATCACTGAAGAACTGGGTGCTAGAGAAAAGTGTGGGGGAAGAAATCAGATAGTGCCCTGTTATCAGCAACAATAGCATCTAGCATGTAGTGTCTTAACAACTTGTCTTAACAAGCAACCATCTAGGTGAAGTTCCAAAGTAGTCGTGTGATCCAAGGATTTTGAATAGTAGACTCTAGGATTAGAGGAGGGAATTATATTAGAGTTTAAATTCTGAAAACCTGATTAGCAGAAGGCTAAGGATGACAATGAAAGCCCCCTCCGTTTGCGTAGACCTCCTGTGCGTTAAGCCTCTAGCTAATTCCCTCAGTTGATTAAACACCTGTGTGAATTGGAAAGTGAATCACTGAGATAAGGGGTCAACCAATTTTTTTATATTCATTAGCCATCGTGGTACATAACAATAATTTAAAAATTATTCAAGAGCTACAAAATGTATTTATAAATAAGGAAAATTTTAAGTAATATTTTAAATGAAAGTATGGTGTTATCTTTATTTTCAATTTTACATCATAGTCACATATCCATGCTGAAGGAGCTGCATAGAACTTATAAGGTAGAGTTTTCTGACCCCTGCTGCAGATTGCTTTTAATTATTTTAAATATTAACATTTTGCTTTTAATTATTTTAAATATTTGCTTGTAATTATTTTAGATATTAACATTTTCCCCCCTTGTTCCATTTTTTAATACTTTTATTGGGGCTCTTAAATCTCTTATCACAATCCATACATTTCTCCAGTGTGTCAGGCACATTTGCACCTAAAAATGCCATCATCATTTTCAAGTCTCTTCCCACTTGAGCCCCTGATATCCGCTCCCCATTTCTTCCCCCCACTTCCCCTGGGAACCCTCCTTCATGAGCCTTTGATAAGTTACAGATCATTTTGTCCAAATCTTATATCGTCCTCCTTCGCCCTTACCCACTTTTCTGTTCTTTGTCTCCCTGGGAGAGGCTTCAAGGTTGATCCTTGCTTTTGACCCATTTTTAACCTGTCCTAGTTTTTATTACTTTTGCAAGGAGACTGTTCTGTTCTATTTTATGGTTGCTATATTTTCCCATTTTGTATGATTTTTATAAGAAATTCTGGATAGGTAAACATATAGCTCAATCGGTTTCTCTGACTACACTAGAAGACACAGGGGGACAGGAGCTGCTAGTACTGATGGATGCAAGAATGTTAAAAATACTCCAACGTGGATTGTGGCAAAAATCGCACAATTCTTGATGTTTGAATCACTAATGTGTGTGATGTATGAGTTATATGTTAATAAAATGTTAAAATACTAAAATTAAAAGATAAAGAAATAATCTTATAATGGAAACACATTAAAAATTAAATACAAATTTAGTCGATTTAGAAAAATGAGAGTTGGACATGCACTTTGAACTGTAGCAGTGACTCAAGAATCTACAGTGAAGAATTATTTATAAACTATTTATTTGGACTTTTTAATTTTTTCAGAAGTAATTTGAAGAGATTTTAAAATGTCATAGACATCAGAAAATTTCAAAGAAACATCAGCATACTCCTTCTTAATCACACATACTTCCAGTCCTCTGTTCTAAAGCTGGTCAATGTTTTCAATTATTTCTCTACATATGTAGGCTGTGGGCTTGTATTTTAATTTTTTCATATTGGTATAAAATTAATATTGTCTTGTGTTATTTGCTTAGGGGAAACAAAATATATAAGAACTGTTTTGAAAATTTGTTCTTATTTAAATATTCCTGAAACCACCCACCTTATCTCTCTCCACTGAAGTGAGGCACTATCCTGCCATTTCTAATAATCACTGAGTGTAGATGGATGCCTCTCTGATGTTGAATTTTGGTCCGATTTTGAAGGTTACATAAATGAACCTATACTTTTCTTCAATATCTTGTTTGAGAGATTGATCTGTAGATGATGTTGCTGTCAGGGGCCATCAAGTCATTCCTACTCCCAGCTCCCCAGAAGGAAACACACTACCTGGTCCTTCCTGTGCCATCCTCCCACTTGTTCGTAGGGTGGAGTTTGCAGTGACACAGCCACTGTCAATGAATCTCGCCATCTCCTCTACGGCCTTCCTCGGTTTCACAAAGACTCACCATCCTTACCTCAAAGGAGCATTCTGGCCGTCCTTCTTCCAAGATTGGTCAGTTCGTTCTTCTGGCAGTCCATATACGTTCAATAATCTTCTCCAACACCGCGGTTCAAGTGCGTTGGATTTTCTTTGGTCTTCCTTTTTCAATGTGCAATTTTCACATGCAGAGTAGACCATTGGTTTAGGTCAAGCCCACCTTAGTCCTCAGAGTATAATCCTTGCTTCTCAATGCTTTAAACAGGGGTTGTAGAGATTGACCCAAAACAAAGTGTAGCTTGGTCACTTGACGGCTGCTTCCATGAGTATTGATTATGGATCCAAGCAAGATGAAATCCTTACCAACTTCACATTTTATTCCATTTATCCCCTGCTACATATTGGTCCAGTTATGAAGATTTACGTTTTCCTTTCATTGAGTTGTAACCCATGCTGAAGGCTTCTGCCCTTGAACTTCATCAGCAAATGTTTGAATCCCCCTCACTTTCGCCAAACAAGGTTGTCACCTGCATAGCACAGGGTATTAATAAAGATTCCTCCAGTCCTGATGTGCAGGCTTATTCAGGTAATCTAGCCTCTCTGAGTGCTTGCTCAGCATACAGACTGAGTAAGTAGGGTTAGAGGATGCAGGCCTGACACAAACCTTTGATGATGTTAAAGCACACAGTGTGCCCTTGTTCTCTCTCCTGACTTCCTCTTGAACCAGGCACAGGTTGTGCACGAGCACAGGGAAGTGTTCTGGAATTCCCGTTCTTCACGGTGCTACCCACAGTTTGTTCTGATCAAGTTTTTTTTACTGTTGGTCTTTCTCATATAGTCTCTTAGAGTTCTAGTTCAATTCAACAAGTTTCATTTTGGATGTTTTGGTTTGTTTGTTTGTTTGTTTGTGTAGACTGCTAGTGGTAAACAGCGCTATGCTTCCAGTTCTTGACCCCATGATTTCAACACTGGATATGGGCTTCCAGCCCCTGGGCTTAAGTAACATCACCACATAGCATTGTCATTACCTCCTAGGGATGGATGGTAATAGCTTCTTACTACAACTGAATTGTTGGTCATCTCTACTAATTTAACGTTTTTGCTTACAATTCTTCTGCTTTGCATTGAACTATATTGCCTGTGACTTTCCTGTCTAAAACTCTCATTCAAGGAAATGAAGGAAAACGAACCTACTAAAAATAATAAATAAAATGGACGTAGTAGATTGTTCCTCTAATAATTTTGGTTTATCTCATCAATTTTCATCTTCTTTTGGCTTTTTGCCTTCCAGTGGAGTTTGTTTTACTATCATGTTTCATTTTATTATTGTAAGCTTCTGCTACAACGTTACAATTTCCACAATCTCTTCCGGGATGGCAGTGTGTTCTTTTCTTTCCTGGTAGAAGGAGCCTTGTTTATGTCCTCAAGTTTCAGAACCAGTATTTACCTCTGATTTCAGAGGTATGCAGTTAGCTCTAATCACCAGATATTTCTGGAGTTGTAGCACGAATGGACTTCCTTCTTGTTGACCCACCCACCACTATTGGCAGAGCTGAGAGAAAAATGAAAAATACTACTCTTCAATAAAATTCTAATTTCAGGAATATTTGAGCAGTTAAGTTGTGCTTAATGAATGAAAGAAGAATCGGAGGGTCAACAAAAGAAGGTGCTTTCGCAGTGTTTGTGTGAATAGATCTACACACAGAGTAATAAGGTCAATCCAATTAACTTGCTAGTAAAGATTCCAAATGGGATCTTATACCCAAACATAAGCTCTTTGTGCTTCCCTACTAAACCAAGTTACAAGATCACAGTGCCTTGCTGGTTTCTGATGTTGAATGTGAATGTCATAGGACCATCAACTATCTACGCTTTCATCAGTTGTGGATTCATCAGATACATAGAGAGAGAGAGTTACATCACTCAGAAGTGCCAGACGGCGTCAATTCCTGATACACAAAGTTCTGCTCTTATCAGAAAAGACAGTGAGAAAGCATCGTGTCTTATGAGGAATGAGGCGGTCCTAATTTTCCTTTTGTGCACCACATTTGAACGTTCTCTTTCTCATCTGTGATCATTAGAATTTCTGTCAGCTGGACCTGTTTGTGTGAAAATAGAGTTAGAGTCCAACCTATCGATCAGGTGTAAGTCCCATGAGCCCTCTTCTGGGTTGTCGTCTCTATTATAAGAGGAATCCTGTGCAGAAGCGTGCTTTGTCTTGCCCATTTCCCTTTGTCCACTTCTGGATTCTACATCTGGTTTGTCAATTTCCTGTTAGGTCATCTACTGATCACACTAACCATCAGTGGAATGTCAACTTGTATTGATTCATCCCACCTCAGATTCACGCAGCTCTGCCTTCCCCACCCGAGACCCTCTTCCTGCATCTTCCTCTTTCATGTCCATCAGTTCCCGTAGCTCTATGAGACAGGAGAAGTCTCCCGCTTATATATGACCGATGAACTTGAACCAAACTGGACTTACCTGCTTCTATAGCTGTTTAGGCAATTGTGGATATCAATCTCTATTTGTCCATACATGTATCATACAAGTATCCTTGGTCTTGCTTCTCTAGAGAACCCTGGTGGCATAGCGCTTATGCATTGGCTGCTAAGGTCAAGGTCAACAGTTCAAAACCACGTGTTACACCACAGCAAAAGGAAGAAACATTTTAATGCAATAATGAATTACAGTCTCTGGAACACAGAGGGGAAGCTTACCCTGTTGTAGCGGGTTGTTCCGCATCAGAGTTGACTTGATGGGACCAGGAGAGGTTCTAAAGAAACAGAATGAGAAAAGATGAGTTGTCTAAATTGGTTCCGATGTCTAATACAAGCCCTAAAGCTACTGTACATACCCTACATCTCTCGGTAAGTTTTGAGAAATCTATCACTATGAACCAAGAAGGTGTTTTCATCCCTGGCCCTGATGGCACAGTGATCATCCTCTGTGCTACAAAACACAAGAGCAGAAAGGTCAAACCAAGGGCAGCTCCCCTAACAAAAGACCAGGTTTTCTTCTCTCATGAAGAATTACAGTCTCAGAAGCCACAGGAGCAGGTCTACTCTGTCCTGTAGGGTCCCCATGCGTTCGAATGGACTACATGAAGGTGTGTTTGGGATGTTTGCCAATAATGGTGCTTAGGTTGTATCTGGAGCATTACCTGCGACAGATGCCTTACAAGACACTGCTGCATGGGCCCAGGAAACACCTCCCACGGTTTATGGCCTCCAGATCTCTACCTAGACTTAACTCATAGCAAATCCCCAAAGTGAAGCCCAGGTGTTGGGCCAGGAACAGCTATGCTCTACCCTGAAAAATATTCTAGAATTCCTTAACTTGTGTAGACAGAAACCTGAAGAATATGTGTCAGGATCGTTATAAATGTTGTGGGATTATTGTGCAAGGAACATAAACTCTGATAAGTCTCAGTTTATTGATATGGCCCACTCAGCACAGATTCTCTGTCCAATATTGGAGCTTGCGGGGTTGATGTAGTCATTCATTGGTTGGACATCTACAGTAAGTGAAGCAGACATGTCAGACCTACGGTAGCATTCCCTAGGAGAGGGATCCATAGGCTCCGGGAAATTGGCATGGGAGAGTAGACTTGTCAGAATAAAGCCATAGATGCAAAATCTGACAGCAATGAGGGCATACCTGTGAGCAGAACTGCATATTTATGGAGGCAGCCCCAGCAGGGGTCTGCAAAGATAAGGCAAAACGATTAAGCTGAGTTTGGTTTTCTGTTTGTTTGTTTTCCTTCAAGAAACCTCTGCTGGCAAGAAGGCAACGGGGCATTATATATGAAAGTGTAAATGAAATAATTGTCAAGAAAGAATCTTACATCCAGCAAAATGTGAAGGACAAACAAGGGCATTTTCAGTTCAGGAGAATTCCAGAAATCTGTAGAAGGAGAATGAGCTTTCAAAGAATACCTAGGGAGTTCATTGGACAGAGAATCAAAAGCAACAGCAACCATCATGAACCTGAACTCAATGAGTAAGACACTACCCGCAAGATATTAACCACATCAAAGCAGTTCTCCAAATATAACACAGGTCTAAAAAGAGAAAGTCACAGATAACAATCTGCTAGGAGACAAACACAAAGCAAATAGAGGGGGAAAGGTACATGAACGGAAGGCAAGTAGTACACAAGGGAAAAAAGAGACCATCTTACTCGAGATAAGAAAGCAAATATCAAGGGAAGCTCATAAAAAATAGAAAACCATCATCGAAATGAAGAAATTCATAAAAGCCAAGTCAGTAGTAAAATAGCAGCGAACAAAAAAGGACAAGAAAACCCACAATCAAAAGGAATCCAGCACAGAAATTTCAGAAAACAGAAAACAATAACACCACAAAGACACATAGAGTAAAATAACAGTGACAAATCCACACAAAGCAATAATTACTAAATGTGTCTTAAGAGACAGACAGTAGCCGACTCAACAGGAAAACGGGACTCTTCAATATGCTGCTTACAAGAAACACAGCGTAGATGCAAAGACAAAAATATAGACTAAAAATCAAAGCATGGGTGTGGAAATGATGTTAATGGAGGTCAAAAAGGTACCTGAAATCTGGAAATGATCTTCAAAGTGGGTCTCTGATATGCTCGGGATATCCCCTACAGGCAGCACATATCTCTTGAGAGGAGCTTCCTTCAACTTCCTAAGCATCGCTTGCAAGTCTTCAAGGGACATCAAGACATCACTGCAAAACCAGCAGAAGGACCTGCATGCTTTGGAGGAGCTGGAGTGGTCAGAGGCCGTCCTAAGTTACACATTTCCCGTGCACCTTTCACCCAAGCAGGTGTGTGAGCACTGAGGCCACGTGTAGCGTCACTTCGGCATCTCCTGGCACAGTTTGACAAACTTGCTCGAATCAACCTGGTTTCAATTCAACAAGCACAAACTCGACAAGTCTCTCAACCTGCACATACACTAGACTCCTATCCCCAACTGAATCTCTACCTCCTCACACACCTATGCTCTAGAGCCTCATAGACAGTCTTGACACCTTTTCTCTAGACTCCCTTACTTTGCTGCTCCATCACCTACAGACACAGCTGATGATTGTAACCCCTCTGAAAATCTACTGCCCTTTAAGATCTTTACTGCTGAAAACAAGACCCACATTTCTGGCCCACTAAACCTACCTCCATGCAGAGTCAGCCGTTGCCACCATTCACCGATTCCTTTCCTGAGCACACAGCAGCCTAAGGCAGCCTTGTGACTAGCGTCACCTCCTGAATGTCCTCCTTAAACTCTTTCCTCGCACTTGCACATGCTGACTCGCCACCATGGAGGGGCGCTGGTTGCCTCTGCTCTGGAATCAGTAGCACCTGGCCCACACTCCATCACCCACGTGTCAGCACTCCTGTGGACAAAATCCCCCAAGTAATCATTCATTCACTGACTCCATGCCATGGAGTCGATTGTGACCCAGAGCAACAGATTGAAACAGAGTAGACCTGCCCCTGTAGTTTCCAAGGCTCTGAGTCTTTCCTGGAGCGGAAGGCCTATCTTCCCGCACATAGTGGCGAGTGGGTTTGAACTCCTCACACTGAGGTTAGCAGCTCAATATGAACCCACTACAGCGCCAGGGCTCCTGAGTTCATGGTGGATTCCACATGGATTGCCAACATGTAATACTTTTGAACTTCTGATTCAACCAAAGACAATTTTAGCCTCTCAACCTTGCATGGCACTACGGCTTCACATGTCAGCCGTTGGTAGGAATTCACACTACTGTGCCACATAGACCCTACCATCAAGGAGTATTCCTCACTGGCCTGATTGAGCTCGCTGTCACCACCACTGCCACCAGCCTTGGCTTCAGTATGGCCACCCAGTGAAACAGAACAAGTTATCCTACCTAGTCAACAACCACTAGAAACTCTGTGTTAACATGCTGAAAATGTGCACAAGGCCTTGAGTCACAACGATGGATATCCCTTGTGGAGATGGTCCTGTTCCCTAACAAAGGAAGAGGAGTCTGTGTCTGTGGGTGATTCCTGGGGCACTCGTGGGGAGAAGCTGAGCTGGGGAAGCACCATGGAAGAGCCATGGTCCCCTGTGGTTAAGGGCTGTGCCGTGAACGGAGTCAGAGCAGCCAACCCACTGGCGGTCCAGCAGGAGAAAGCTGGTCATTGCCTGCGGGGATGTCATCCACTGAGTAGCCTGTGTAATAATAGAACCATGTCTCCTAGGGACTGTGAGTCCGAATTAACCTAATAGGATCTGCTTTTGTTTCTTTTGAACGACCACAGTCCAAGAGAGAGGACAGAGCCTTTTTGTGGGGGAGGAAAGCCTCTGGACTCATGTCACTCACTCCATGTTTCACTGACTATTTGGCGCTAGAAGTAACTTTACTTGAGGATAATTTTCTGTTGAGAATCCACACCCGCCCACTTGACATTCCACCACTCCCTCTGTCAGCAAGAATTCTTGGTGCTCATCCTCCTCTGGGGACAGAGTTCACACCAGGTCTCCTCGATCTGTCCCTCTGGCTGCTCCAGGACTATGGAGGACAGCAGGAGATTTGTGGATGTGGCCTACACAGAGTGCACAAAAGGCCATCTTAGGAGGAAGCCCCTGCCGGGTAATCCTCCAGGCCCCAGCTTCATGGAGCCTGAGGCAGAGGAAATGGAACTGGTGGATGATCGGACAATTCCATCTGCTAAGCGGTTCTCTGCAGATGAGGAGCAGGATGCTTCCTCTTTGCTCTAGCCTTGCTTGGAAGCTTATGATTTTGAGCACTAACAGGGATGTGGTCTGGATCAGCACTCTGGCTTTCACTGGTATGCGGCCGTCAACCTGCCATCAAGTGATCCTGAATGGGTGAATTCCAGGGAGTCTGCTGTAAGCGAGAAGAAGCTGTGCCTCCAGGGTTAGTACATTTTAGGGTGGGTGCAGCATAGCCTGCGACTCATCTCATTGGCCTGGCTTTTCTGGGTCCCCCAACACTGACGGGGTGCTTTGGCTCTGGGCGGCCGTGGTGTTCATTCTGAAGCCATTCTCTGTGTTTCTGAGTACTAGGGAACCCCTTTTACCGGCCCCAGGCTCACTGTTCCTTAGAGGAAGCAGAAATGTGCGACTGTCTGTCTGCTTCTCAACCCCATGAGAGCAGCTGAAAGCCTCCACGTGGAGTGGCCAGTTTGGCAGTATTGCCTCCACGTGGGTCTCCCAAGGGTAATGGAGCTGGCCATGGCAGTGGTGAGGCGAGAGGCAGTGAGGGTCCAGAGGGAAGGACCGCGGGTCTAGCACTCAAGGTTACTGTTTGGTAGCAGATGTGCCTCAGTTGGATGTGGTGGCTAAGGCCTCTCCTGATGCTGACCTCATGATAGTCCTTGGGGTTGGCTCACCTCTAGTGGGCCTGGAGCCTGAGCCTGGTGCTGGAACTGCCAGAGCCACTCTCTGCAGGGAACTGTTGGAGCTGGTCGCTCCAGGCTCCTGCCAGGGGCTGGAGGGACTGGGACTGGCAACCTGGGACTACTCCCAGATGAATTGTATGGTCGGATGTGGGCTTTGAGCTGTAGAAGCTCAGCCCAAGCCGGCTGGGGCGTCTGTAGCAGGGGAGTGCTAGCCCTGATGGTGTCAGACCATCTGAGCGAATGCTAGGCCCTGCTGCTGCTCAGAAGGAGCTGCTCAGAAGGGGCCGCACCCCTCGTGGTGACCCCTGCATGAGCATCAGGATTCAGGGGTGGTGCTGTGTCACTACGACCCCTGAGCGAGCAGCTGGCTGGGAAGGAGGGGTCAGTGGACGTGGGTGTGAATTCACTGCAAGCAGCAGGCTGGGGAGAAGCCTGCGGATGTACTGGTGGAGAACCTAGCCCTGGGGGATGCAGTAGTGATATTCCGGGCCAGAACCTGCGGAGAGCTCAGCCCCCTGGTTTGAAGAAGGAGGCCCGAGGAGGAGCCGGCAGAATCCACAGGCATTGCTTTGGGCTGCTCTGAGCTGCAGGTGTGGGGAGGAGAGCTGCAGGAGCAGGCAGGTGAGAAGCTGGGTTTCCCATGGTAGCACCCCCACTTGGTACCCTGAGGCAGGTGCATCAGAGACCGGAGGCCCCACACACAAGGCAGCCCTGAGCCAGGGTGACTGTGGGATTACAGTAGGCACCACCAAGAAGAAAGGAGCTCAGAGAGGTGGTGGCCATTAGGAGAGGGGATTGCTGGACGTGGCGTGTCCAGAAGGTTTCAAGTCAACCAATGGACCTTGAACATCATTGAGGACTTGTGAGGGGATTTCTGGAGGGGGCGTGTCCATAAGGCTTCAAGTCAAGCAATGGACCATGGGGGTCAATGAGGCCTTGGAGGGCAGTGGCTGAAGGCTGCAGAGTGATCCCAGGGTTCACCTCCTGCGTCTCGTGGATGCGCTGGAGCGCAGCCCTCTGACCCTCATCCCGGCATTCCACAGAGACAGGATCGCCTGGGTCAGAAGCTGCAGGCAGCACCGGAGGGTCCCCTGTCCTCGGTCTCAGCAGGAGAAACCTGCACTTCTTGGGCCTGGATGTTAGGGGTGTGGCTGAGCAGCCCCTTGAGGTCTGTGTCTGCCTTGAGGTCATGTCTGACAATGGTTCAGACAGGTGGTTGCTCCCAAAAAGATTGTTCAGGAAAAACTATTCTGAGCTTGCTCATTTGTTTCACTGCTGTGGTAGAGAAACATCGTGAGTGCAGGTTTTCAATAAGGATCATTTGATTAGTAACTTGTTTCATTGGGCCTAACCCCTTGTCGACATGGTCCCCCAGTGGGTAAGTCCTCAGCTATGAGCTCAAAGGTCAGAGCTGCCAACCCACTGGCGGCCCCGCAGGAGAAAGGTGGTCGTCGGCTGCCGTGATGATATACAGTAATGCCTGTGTCGTCAGTGTCCATGTCTCCTGGGGCTGTGAGTCAGGATTGACCCAGTGGTTTCTGCTTTTGTGTGTCTTTTCTTGACCATCGAAGAAGACAAAGAGAAAGAGGACAGAGCCTTTTTGAGTGGGGTAGGAAAGCCTCTGGACTCATGTCACTTACTCCATATTTTCTGATTAGTTGGTCATAGAAGTAACTTCATGTGAGGACATTTTTTACTGAGAAACACCCCCCACACACATTTCCCATTCCCACCACTCACTCGGACTGCCAGCATTCTTCCCGCTTATCCTTCTCTGTGGACTGAGTTGACACCAGGTCTCCTCGATCTGTTAGCGGGTACTTGTGTGTCCCTCCAGCTGCTCCAGAACTGTAGAGGACAGCAGGAGCTTTGTGGATGTGGCCCACACAGAGTGCACCAAAGGCCATCCTGGCAGGAAGTCCATGCCGGGTAATCCTGTGAGCCCCAGCTTCATGGAGCCTGAGGCAGAGGAAATGGAACTGGTGGATGATCCCACAATTCCATCTGCTAAATGATTCTCTACAGAGGAGAGAGCCAGATGTTTCCTCTTTGCTCTAGCCTTGCTCAGAAGCTTATGATTTTGAGCACTAACAGAGATCAAAACTCTGGCTTTCACTGCTACCTGGTGATCCACCTGCCATCAAGGATCCCTTGGTGAGCTCTGAGGAATCTGCTGTAAGGTACCGGAAGTTTTGTCTCCAAAGTGAGGACAATTTAGGATGTGTCCAGGATAGCCAGGCTTCTCTGATTCCCTTATCTCTAAGGGGTGCTCTGGCTGTGGGCAACCCCGATGTTCATTCCCAAGCCTTTCATTTTGTTGCTGTTGTTTTAAAGTGACACGGGCCCCTTTGCCCACGTTAACTGTTTCAGAGTGAAAGCAGAGATGGGAGACTGCCTATCTGCTCCCCGAACCCATCAGGCCAGCTGAAAGCCACCACCTGGAACGGCTAGTTTCGCAGTATTGCCTCCCAGTCATCTCCCAAGTGTAATGGAGCCAGCCATGGGGCGGGGAGGCCAGATGCCGTGATCAGTCTAGAGTGGAGGACCGCTAGTTAGCACTCAATGTGCACTGTGGGAGCATATGTGTGCAACTTGGATGTGGGGACAAAGGTCTCTCCTGATGCTGACTTGGTGATAGCACTCGTGGTTGGCTGACCTCTAGTGTCGTTCGAGGCTGGGCCTGATGCTGGAGGTGCCAGCAATGCTGTCTGGAGTGGGATGTCGGAGCTGGTGTTGTCCAGGAGGACCGGGAATGTCAGCGTACGGATGGCTGCAGGATGAGCGGCTAGGTTGGAGATGCTGTTTGAGATGTAGAAGGGCAGCACAGGCCCGCCATTGGCATGTGTGGCAGGGGCATTGCTGCCACAGATGAGTGTCTGAACCATGTGAGTGAAGGGTAGTGGTTTGCTGCTGCTCAGGAGTGGCCTCAGGTGGAAAGGCTGGGGCTCCGGGATGGATCCCTTCTTGTGACCTGCATGTGAGCAGCCGAATGCAGGGGTGGACCAGTTTCCATGGGTGTGACCTCACTGCCAGCAGAAAGCTTGGGAGCAAGCCTGGAGATGTGCTGCTGTAGGACCGAGCCCTGGCGGAAGCAGCAGCAAACTTCAGGGCCAGAGCCCCAGGAGAGCTCTGCCTCCTGGATGGAGGAGGGAGGCCTGAGCAGGAGCCAGCAGGATCCATAGGCATTGCTTTGGGCAGCGCCATCCTGCAGGTGTGGAGCGGTGGGGAGACAGGTGCAGGCAGGTGAGAACCTGGGATTCCCATGGTCGAAACCACACTTGCTGTAGATGATGCAGGTGTGTCAGAGACTGAAGTCCCAAACAGCAGGCATCCCTGAGCTAGGGTGAGAGTGGGATGGCAGCAGGCAACCCCAGAATGACTTGGGAAATTAACAGTAAATATATGCCAGTGTCTGAGAGATGTGGTGGCCATGGGGGAGAGGATTGCTTGACAAGGCATGTCCAGAACTCTTCAAGTCAGCCAGTGAGTCTTAGGGGTCCCACTTCTTCCTCCAAGTCTCCTGCTGCTACCTTGGGTGGGGCTGGGAGGGGCAGTGATGGGAGGCAGCCTGGGCAATCAAGGAGGAGGGCAGTACCTGAAGGCTGAAGTGCACAGCAGCCTGAGTTGCCCAGGGTCACCTCCACTACCCGGTGGATGTGCTGGAGCACAGCCCTCTTGTCCTCATCCAGGTGTTCCTCATAGACAGGTTAGCCAGGATCAGGAGCTGGAGGCAGCACCAGAGGGTCCCCTGTACTCGGTCTCAGCAGGGGAATCCTGCACTTCATTGGCCCACATGTTTCATGCCTGAGTGTGCAGCCCCTCAGAGTGTGTGTCTGCCTTGAGGTCATGTCTGACAATAGTTGAGATAGGTCATTCCTGCCCAAAAGATTGTTCCACCAAAATTAATGCTGCGCTTTAACTGCTATTGTAGATACATCTTGTGAGTGTTATTTTAAAATAGGTTATCGTTCGATTACTCCCTTGCTTCTAAAGAGCCTTACCGCGTGTCCACAGGGCTCATTGGATTTGCCTTTTGACTTGGAGGCTTTGGAGATGATTTGTCCTCCTGACTTCAACTGTGTCCCGTTCAACTAGGAAAATAGAACAGTAAGGGAGAGAAGCCCACTTGGAAGATTTTAGGGCAACATGGCTGTCAAAGTAGAAGGCTGACAGAATAACTGCTAGATGTGTGCACACTTTTCTTCAGGAGAAAACAAAGTGCATTTTCTTAAAGCAGAATGTCTAATTGTACCAGAATGTGAACCACTGCCAAAGCTGACTTATAGGTGGGCAGTAAGATGTAGAAAGAAAGGGAAAATGAACTTTGCTTACATGTAGGAAACAAACAATGTAATTGTTTTAAGCTTTTGTGATAGTAGATCAAATTTAGTATTTTTTAATGGAAAAAGCCAATCACCTCAAAATATTGCATGACTGATTATAGGTTTTAATGGTAACTGTGAATTATCATATTTAATATATTTTCCAGTAGAAATACAGTTGAGCAGAGCTCGAAAACATATCCTTTCTAAAATATTCTCAGATGGTAGACATTGTGTATCTGATAAACAATGACAGTGTTAGTAACAGGTTTAATGTTTCACTTGTGTTAGTTAGGTAATATTATGTGAACTGGAAGATGTATGAAAGTCTAGGGGTAGAATCCAACCTGTCAAACAGGTCATAGCCTGATGATGCGTCCTTGGTGATGTGACCTCACTGCAAAAGGAAAACCGAGAACCTCCCTCTCTCTCTGCCACTTTGCCTTCCTGCGTGCTGGGGCTGTACCACTGACCTTGAGAGCTGCAGTCGCCCTGCCAAGTCTCCTCCAACCTTGGATCCACCCGACTGCACCCACTGCCCCGAGACCTTCCTGCATTCTCTCTCCATCACTGCACGTGGCTGCAGGAGGAAGGACTTTGGGACTCGTATTGGGATTCAGGCCTTCAGTAGGCCTGGCCTGTGATGCCGTCTATATACTTGCTTCTTGATAATAAGGATCTGGGTTGTACACTGATGAGAGTCACTGGCTTTGTTTCTCTAGACAAACCAGCCTAATGTAATAATATTCTGTAATGTATGCATTGTATTATAAAGGTATTTCCTCTGAGTCCAATGATATTCGAGACTTTTGATGGATGTTGTTTGGCTTTGCATCGTTTGGGGAATTTTTCAATTGAATCTTTCCGATCAGAGGTATATACCATGTCTATCTGTAGTATATATGTAACCAGTCCCTGTGGTCATGGACTCCGGTCTCCCAGGGGCCTCACCCCCAGCTCTTCAGCCCACTGGTGAGAAACAAAGACCTGCTGAGTGTCAAGGGAATGGGGGTCCCGCTCCAGCAGCTCTTGCTGAACCACCTAAAGGGTTTGAAAGCTCCGAAGCGTGGGTTTCCCTGATGTCAGCTGCAGAGCAGTCCAGAGGTGTGGCCTGGCCGATAGGTCTCCACCCAGCAGCTCCCCTCTCCTTTCTGCCTCACCATGCTGCCACCTTTCACTGGAAGAGAAATCATCATCATACTCTGCTTACCTTACAGACAGCAGCATCTGCCAGACTCCTCCTTTCACTTTCACTTTGTCTTCTTCTAAAGTCCTTCCCAGAAATACATCCCCCTGAGAAGGCAGAGTGATCAGGTATCTGGTGATTGGAGAGAGATACAGCTAGGGTATAAATTCACCTCTGACATAGCCGGGTTTTACTTTGATAGGGGAGGTTTGTTCCCGATTCCCATAGTGTAAAATACACAGTAATTGTAATAGTACTTGCCACATGGATTCAGTTTGAGATTTGAAGCCATTAACACCAAGTGTTCAGAAAACTATCTGGGACATTAGGAATAATAAACAACCAATTATTATCTATTGAACTTAGTGAGACCTGCTTTTGTTTGTATTGGTTTCCAAGTTGCTTAACACAATGCCTGCAACCTCGAACAAGCTTAATTTATGACGGGTTCGTTGGCTGGCTGGATAAATTCACGCATGCACGAATGGTTGGAGAGTGACACTCTCACATGTCTCCTATGACCGTAGCTGGCATATGTCTTGAGCATGGGCTTGAGGGCAAGAGTGCTTCTTGGTTGAGGCTTCTAGCCTCAGAGAGTTAACCCTGATCTTGGCCAGAGATGTCAAGCCTCGGTGTAGATTCTGGTTCCAGGCATCTACCTCGCACAGATTGACAATCATTTATTTTCATTTCTTCCCCACTCCGTGACTCCACACTTTGTTGCCTATGAAATGGCCATGACAGTGGTACTTTCCCAACAGGAAGGAGCACAATCGTCAGAGAGTCTGTAGGTTTGTTGTTGTGTTTGCTCCTCAGGATAAAACAGACTCTAGAGGGGTGCAAAGCCATAAAGCTGCTTGAAGTTTCTATCGTCTCTAATTGTTTTTGTTCTGAAAGTACAAATATTCTCTAATGGTTGACGTACTTATCTCAATGTGTAATACTTTATCATTTAATCTCTTTTCACCCATTTTAAAGTTGTTTCACTTAAAAAAATGTTAAGGTAAAACATGGCTGTCTTTGGAGCCCTACTTAAATCTTACCTCAGTTCAAGAACAGTTTGTTGTATTCCTGTGTCCTCGTAGGATACTCACTTCTAGGACACGATTGCTGAGGACAAAAATCGGGCAAAACCAAATGTGTTGAAAACATATAGGGGTGTCCAGTTATTAAAAGATATAGCCTTGGGCATCTTAAAGATAGTTGAACAAATGGCCAATCCAGCAGGGAAGCCACAAAGACCACGTGGAAGAAGCACACCAGCTGTGTGATCATGAGGTGTTGACGGGAAGAGGTGTGAGAAGTTAAAAAACAAAGCAATGTGAAGGGACACAGATGTAGTGGAGACCCAAAACCCACCTGTAAAATAAAAGGACCATCCCTTTCAGAAAGGCCACAGGGAAAGGATGATAAAGCCCTGATGGACCACATAACTATCCTCTAGTTCTTTAATTAATTTTCTCCCCTTACTATTTTGGCTTTTTGCATTTTACCCCATTAATCACGCTACATTTGCATATGCACATCTACATATTTAAGATTCTTTGGTACGTGAAAGCCAAGAGAGAGAACCCTTCTGAAACAGTAACAGGAGTAATGATTCCCGGAGCATACAGGAAGTGGGGGAGGGCAGGGAGTAGGGCGTGGATAGCATTGATGACGGTACAAATCTACTCGAGGGTTCAAACAACAGAATTGTATGTAGATGGATATATTGGATTGTGTAAGATATGGCACACACAAAAAAGTATAGGGAAAGAATCATAAGGCTTCCAAGAGGGTAGATGGGTAGGGAAGGGATAAAGGTAGCTGATATTAAGAGGTTCAAAAGAAAGTGGTTTGAAAGTGATTGTGGTAGCATTCTTGTATTACTTCTTGAAGTGATTGAACAAAGGACTGGGAGGATATGTGTAAGAGCTCCCAATAAAATGATTAATACTATATCTAAAAAGAATTATGTACAGATTTTATATAAAGTCTCTCGACTAATCACCAAAAAGCAATAAATCACCAGTGACAAACAAAACAAAATTTGAACATTTTGTGCTTCAAAGGACAATGAAAAAATGAAAACCCATAGAATGAGGGGAAATATTTGCAAATTATATAGCTGACTGAGAACTTGTATCTAGAATTAGAAAGACCTAAAAATAAATTCAAAAGAAAATGCATGGAACAAAATGGGCAATAAACAACTTGACACGATGCCCAACATCATTAGGCATCAGGAAACACAAACCTCAACCATGAGCTGCCACTTCCCACTCAGCGGGATGGCTGCAGTCACGTGGACAAGTGTGCGGTTTGATGAGGATGCGAAGAAGTGGAGCCATCATCCAATGAGGGTAGGGAAGGACAACAGGGTAGGTGTTTTGGAAAAGAGGCTGGCAGCTCCTCAAAGGTGAAACAAACGTGTGTTAGTCCGTGTAGACTAGAGAAACAAATTCATGAACATGTGTATAAGAGAGAGTTTATATACACGGTAATTTTACATTCACACAGCCTCCCAAGCTAGACTTAGTCCAAGCCCATAAGTCTGATATTAGTCCATATGTCCGGTACCAATCTATAAAGTCCTCTTCAGATTCACGAAACACATGCAATGACGCCAAATGCAGGACGACCACAGGTCAGTGGCTAGAAAGTCTTCGGATCCAGTGGTGTTTTAAGCATCTCAGTGCTGGCAGGGGTCTCTACATAGCTTCTCCAGTTTCAGAGGTCTGGTGGCATCAAGGTAGGTCCATGTGACTTCTCCAGCTCAGGGCACTAGTGTAGTTCCATGTGTCTTGTCAGCTGCTATGTCTCCCAGGAAGTGACCCAGACAGAAAAAGTGTCTTCCACCTCTGAGGAAGAAATACAGGATTTCCCAGAATTCTCAGGAGAGGGCCATGCCCACACAGAGGCCTCACTGGCTATGCTATGAGTGACAGGCTAGCCTCCAACTCTACACGCTTTTCTTGGTAATCATTTTATTGGAGCTCAGACAATTCATCACAATCCATCCATCCATCCATCGATTGTATGTCAAGCAAATTTGTGCATTTGTTGCCCTCATCATTCTCAAGACATTTGCTCTCCACTTAAGCCCTTGGCATCATCTAATTTTTCCCCTCCCTCCCTGCTCCCTCTTCCATCATGAACCCTTGATAATTGAAAATTTATTAATTTGTCATATCTTTCAATGTACAATGTCTCCCTTCACTCGCTTTTCTGTTGTCCATCCCCCAGGGAGGAGTTTATATGTAATTCCTCATACTCGGTTCACCTTTTCTACCCCACCTTCCCTCCAGCCTTCCAGTATCAATACTCTCACCTCTGGAAATCAACAGAAGGGCAGTGGCGAAAACAAGGACAAAGAATTGGAGGATGAACACTGGCATCTCTTTTGCAAAAGGAGTGGGTATTGGCCCAGATCAGAGATGAAATCAGGAAGTTTCTAGAAACCAATGAGAATGAAAATATGACGTACCCAAACACTGGGATACAGCAAAGGTATTAATCAGAGGAAGGCTGATAGCAATAAATCCACATATGAAAAAAGAGAGACTTATGGTTGATATGCTGGCCCATCCCTACACTCTTAATCCTCAAATGGACACACGATTATATAATGACCACAACATAGGACTCAGAAATACCACACATTCGTATATAACAACAAACAAACACATTTATGTCCACACAAATTTGTGTATGACAATGCTCATTGCAGCATTAGTCATCAGAGTAAACCTAGCACCAACTCATATGAATTCATAAATGAACACATGATATATGGAGCAGCGACGGAATAGAATAGTATTGGCAACTAAATAAATTAAGTGCTGACACATTCTACAAAAGGGATGCCAGTCACCCAAGAGCACAGCCCTATTTCGTTTCCTTCAACGTCTAGAAGATGCAAATGCAAACAGAGAGATGAGTGGTAGTTTGCGACTGCAGTGATGGGAGCCAGGATGGCCAATGGGTGTTGAGTGTCGTGTTGCAGGGATAAAAATGCCCCAAACTTGGTGGTCAGGAAGGCTGTACAGCCCCTGGATTATTTCTTTGGAAGTAGTGATCCTAGAATGGAAAGATTTAATTGGATACTCCCATGGGTGATCTTTGGGTCCACCTACAAATACAAATCACAATTGATGCCAATCAGGAGCTCAATCATTTAATAGGTTGCAAACTTGCAATACATTGAGCAGTCAATGATCAGAGGCCAAAATGAAAACTGAAAGGTGAACTTCTGAGCTGCCTGCAAAGGAGAACTGTTCTGGTAGGGCGCAGTCCCTGAAGACAGACGAGCAGATCCCATGTGAGGTTTTGAGATGCTTCAGGGTGGGTGGACTTTCAGAAAGGATGTGTTCTGCCATGGACAGGCCTTTGGCTCAGATACCGTGGCCACTGGAGGGCTGTGTCTCGAGGATAGCTGACGTGCAGAAGCTTAGCGCTGTCGGTGACTTACTAAGTGTGGGAAGCACAGTTACCAGAGTGAAGCTGTTGTTGGCGGGCTGGATTCAGAAGCAGAGTCACGAGAGGGAGGCGGTCCCTGCTCTGGGTCACATCGGAGCGTGCGCTGACCTAAACGGGATTGGGGTTTAACCTGGAACCAGTCATTTTGTTAGCTCTCCCTGGAGATAGATCTATACCTGGGTCCTTGGCCCCGTGTGAGAAAGAATTCACATCGAAGCCTGGTTCATGATCCAAGTGAGTTTTATGAGAGTTAGAAGTTTCAGGTTTACAAGGCACCCATAGGACTCCTCCTGACCATGCAGCCTGGCCGAAAGGGCTCAGAGTCACACAAAGTTCTCTCTCCCTCACCCTCAGGAATCTAGGTTCCTGCCTTTTCAAGGATTCCACGGGGAGGCGTGGTGGACGACCCCTGATGGAACCCATTGGCTGAATTGAATTCACCTGGCCTAGGTGGGCCAATCCAGTTGGCTTAAGTGGGTCAATCCAGGTGGCCTAGTTGTGCCAATCCAGTTTTAACGCCCACCCATGCTTACCTGCGGGAAACTTTAGGCTCTGAGCATGTGCAGTGCCCCACTCCTTGTTCCCCTGCTTGGCTCTCTGGGCATGCATTAATGGGCATCTTTTAGCCCTGCGCTAGTCTGCCTAACAGTTTCCTTTCCTAAATATTTAAAATAAGTATTTTTAAGTTCCTATCCCCTCTTTGGGTATTTCCTCAGAGAAGCGTTCAGGAGAGAGCTTTAGGCTGTCCTCATCCTTATTGAAGGGGTTTCAGCAAGTGCTGCCATTTCACTTGTTTAAGTACCTCTTTCTAGCACTAGTGAAAAACAGCTGGAAGTAATTTCTGTAATAGGGGCAGCAAATGATTACGGGACAGTTATGATATCCTGACAAAGACAGAACTCAGGCAAAACCATCCAATAAGCCTGGCAACCCCATCTGCAGAGGAAACGACTGAGGCTAGTGGAATTACATCTCTTGTCCAAGACCCTGCCCTCGCAAATGGGTCCAGGCAATAAACAGCATGGGTCCTTGGGGGGACCCTGTGGTTATTAATGTCCGTGACCCGCGCAGGACTGGGTGCACACTGCTAAGCAGAGGGTCCCCCAAGGTACTGGAATTTTGAAGACAGCATGCCCCATTGATTAGCAGCTAGGGGGAGACAGCGAGGAGGTCCTTTCCTGGAAGACGCAGGGCTGGGATGGATGGAGGCCTCCAGCCTGGTGACCAGTGTGGGGCTACTCACAGAGAATTCCCCAGCACAAGGAGGACCCAGATGGTGGGGAAAGAAGGCTGTGGGGCAACCATCATCCCCAGATCTGTGCTCCCTTTCCTGGCCTGGAGGCCTCCCAGGATAGAGAGGGCAGAGTTGGGCCACAGGCCTGATACAAGCAGGATCCCAAGGCTTTCAACCTTGGCTTTTCTGGTGCACCTCCGGCCCCGCCCTTCTCTTTGCCCCTGGCTCTGCCCACCATGCTTGCCCCATCCCGCCCTTGCCCACCCATCTCTCCTCTGCCTCAGGCCTTAGAGCACCTCCCAGTAGCTTGGCATCCTCTTCCAACAACCACCATAGATGTGGACCTACCAACCTGCATTCACCTCCCTCGAGCCCCTTCGCCACTGCAGCTGCGGCTCCCTTTGGGTCAGCTCCTGGGGCCCTGGCCAGGAAAGAGGCGGATGGAGGGTGGCACGGTACTGTGAGGCTTCCAGCTGCAGGTCGAGGTCCTACAGGGCGTCCACGGGGCAGTGGTCCAGGACACTGCTCTGGGGAAGTTTTTTCCTGGCAACAGGGCACTTTGTAGACTAGAGGGACCACTTCACCGGGACCCCTTACTATGGACCTAGAAAGGTGCCTCTGATTGCCCCCATGCCGGTACTACAGCAAGGAATTCTACATCCATGTGCATGGTGGGATTGATCTGTAGGACTCTATTTTGTGTACTTTGTTGTTGGTCTCAGATGTGAGATTGGGAAGGCCTGAGGTAAGGCAGGGCTAGGGGTCCCTGAGTCCCGAACTGAATGCCTTGAGGGAGATGGAAGGGAATCAGGAGCCCCGGAGGGGAGAGTCCTGGGACAGGAACAGCGCTGTGAGGATGAGTGAAGGCCAGTGTCCCGGGACAGTGTCAGGGAGCTGGAGGAGCAAAGGCTGATGGTGGCGCCTGGAACAGGTAGTAGTCTTCCTGAAGAGGATCCTGATGGCTAACCATCGTGGAAGGCTGACTCTAAGGCAAATATTAAATATAGAAATGTTAGGGAATGAAGAGTGAAGTCAGATCCCAGGCTTGGAAGTGGCAGAGATAGGCACGGTGGTAGACTCAGTCCTGAGCAAGGAATACACCATCTCTCTCTGGGGCTGCTGGGCAGGAGAGAGGGCTAGTGTAGGGAGGTTAGTGAAGAGAGGGCGTCCTTAGACACGTCATTCATGTCTGCGGTGGCTCTTCTCAAACTTTGCTTGGCAGGAAGATTCATGTATGAACGCTGAAGGAATATAGAGATCTGCATGGAAATGGGAGAATATATTCTCTGTGGACACTGCCCACAATGAATCACAGCTTCATTTAGGCCATAGGTCCACAAACTGATTAGGCCTCCTAGACCCTGATTCAGGAAAAAAAGAAATTACTCAGCTCACCTCTCCCCTTCACCCAGCAATGAACTCTCTTGCACCAGATATCACACAATCCCCAATAAAGTGGAGCCATCTCCCTTTTCCGCTCCCCTGCATGGTGTGAGCGGCCCCCTGGAGGCAGCATGGCTCACTGTAAAAAGCACTGATTTAGATCCCTAGACAAATTTTTGTTTATTGTGTATATTTGGTTTGCTGCTTTTGAGAAAGATTGTTGCGGGCCCCCAGTTAAGGCAAATAAACTTGGACACTCTTCTTGATAATGCAGGAAATTGAGATGTTGGATGTCCCTGAAGCCAGCTCTTGAGGGCCAGTCCTGGTCAGCCTTGCCCTCAAGGTCCTTAGTTCTATCCTCTGTTGAGTCAGGAAGCATTGTTCGCTGTGTGTGTCTGCATTTAACTTTTTATTATGAACTGGCTATAGGTTTACAGAGCAAAGTGGTTTTCCACTCAGTTGTTCATATGCATTTTGTTTCATTGTCTTTACCATAAGTAATGCCACTTATCTCACTTCCTCCCTCTATTTCCCACCTTCCAGGGTCATGAGGTAGACCTCAAGTGTTTATTCATTCTCTATAATTGTTTTATTATTATGAAAACACGTCACATCATTTATAAAACAAATATGTTAATGCACAATCGCAATTTTAGACAACAGGTGAATGCATCTTGGAAAGCATTTTCTAACTGTGCTTGGAAGCCAGTTACCCCCCAGAGATAGCATTGTACACTGTACCCTTTTTCCTTGTATTATTAATATTTTTAATAGGAAGGTGTTCTATGTCCTCTTGTTATCCTTGAGTTTGTCAGTTTATGCTCCACCGTGGCAATCACTGTGGAGGCACTGCCCTGTGGGACGGAGGTGAACCCCACATTTTATGTCCTTTTTCTCTATAGTTTCACTGTAGCAAAATAGAAGCATAGTGGTCAGGTCAGAGGTTTGTCCTCAGCCACCCAACTTCTCAGAGGCATATGCCACTATGAGTCTCCTTTCTTTGTTCCTCAGGCACAAGTAAATCTAGGAGAGGCCACATGCGGGCTGTCAAGGCCAAAGTTTTCCCATCTAAGGAAACAGACTGATGATCAATGGCAATTGCAGACTGGAATGGAAAGGGAGTCTCTGTGAACTTGCTTTATTTGGAAAACTCCACCTGAGGAGTCCTTCTGGGCTTGGAGGGAGATCAAAGAATCCCAGTGAAGGAAGGTGAGAGTAGAGAGCAAAGGGGCTGGAGGAGACAGCGCCCTGGGCGAATAGCTGGAGGCAAGGACAAATGATGTGGAAAGGGAGAGGAGAGATCAGAGGACAGAACAAAAGCCAAGAGCTCTAAGTGAGCCTGAGAAGGGAACAAAGAAGTCACACCCTATTATAATCTCAGGGCTATGGTTCATAATAATCTTTGGGGGTGCTCTGTTCCCTCCTGATTGGGAAGTTTGAATGTGGTGGGGCTGATGTAAACTCGGGCAGGCAGGGACAGTCGTTGGGACTCGAGGGAAGATGGAAAGGGTTATGGGGAAGAGACCTTTGTAACTGCTGGGAGCTGCTCCATGCTCAGCTGGACCTATCAAGCCTGCTGTTTGATACTAGGGATTACACGCATAATACTGGACAGGGTGGCGACCAACCGATAGCTGCCATGTCTCGGCATGGTCCACTGAGCGCCATGGTGGCTGGAGCCCAGCCCTAGACAGCTCTGCATACATTTGACTGGTGAAGGCACACAATGTTCCTGCGAAACATTTTGAAACAGTGAAACCGCCAATGCCCCAAATTTAGAACTATGCACACTAAACTGAGGGGTCCCGGGAGCGGCAGTATTCATGGGGCTCAAGACACCCAATAGCCGACGATGTTCTCCCGTCGGTCCCACGTCTCCTGATTCCTTTAGGCGGTGCTGGATGTGTCTCTCGATTCCTCACATTTCCCTTTTCTGCATGATGCCTAATATTGAAAAGCACTGCTGAGGCTAAATATTCTTCTTTATCCTGCTAAGCGTTCTATGGCAAGAGCATGTCATTATACGAACAAAGCGATGACCAAGAGTGGCACAGTTACCCTTTGTCCTACACTATGCAAACTGCTTGGAACCAGTCACATGGGTCACACCCTGCCAAACCATCTACTAATTGTGTAATCACGTCAGAGTTGGGCGATGCCTGGAAGTTCTTAAATGTATTGAAATTTTCATTTTTAGCTGAATACCATCTAAAGTAATATGTCCCTACATCTCAGCACATGCTTCCAAATTAAAACCCAACCAGGTATAAGGAGTCGCACAGATGTCGTTAACATTCCAATCACATGTTAGCATTGATTGATGCTACAGTTCCATGATTTGACGTCCCAGCCACTGACCAGTTTGTTAAAATTCAGGCACGGTCCCTTCTAGTTCGTCGTCTGTGTTTGCTGGCGTTCCCACAGTTGGTGTGAGTCCTCTCGCCACTTTTGCACAATGTGCTCAGTTTTAATAGACTCCTGCAGGGCCGCTCCCGCCACCGGGCAGCAGTGGCAATCACTATGAGTCCAATGATGGCTGCAACGATCATACCCACGAATTGACGACATCTCTGTATCATCTCCGACACTATCTGCAACACAGGGGATGGCTCTGCACTGCTTTCCCATCTGCGGCTCATCTGAACCAGGAGCCACACTCGCAGCTGGCTCTTGAAGATGAAGGTGCTGTCTTTAGAGAGGTTGATAAGCAGAGTGAGGTTAAGTCAAGTGTTCACTTCACAATTAGAGCATGTGGCACTGAGGGTAGCCTCGTCTATTATGATGTTTCCAACAGCAACCACGTAAGGCATCCTTTCACAGGAAACTACGTCCACATCTTGGTGTTATGGTCATTGTACAGAGACCTAGACTGGCCAGCAGTAGAAAAGCTTCCTAGATATCCCATTAAAGGATTGGTGTCAGGAGGGATTTTCCACAAGTCCCACTGTTCAGGTCCTGTCTTAGATTTAGCAATCAAGGACGTTGAGGTACAAGGCTCCCTTGAGGCCAAGCCATTAACTGTGTCCCGATGGTGCCAATACCATCAGAGGATTCACGCATCTGCAGTAACTGACAGAGTCACATGATGTAAAATCAGATTCTTCAGAGCGATGTGTTAGAAGTTCCCCGTGGGGCCCCCAATCAATGATCGGGACAGTGTCATTTCTTAGTACTTTTCCATGGGGATAATCGCCCTCACTGAAATGAATCTGGGGCAGGAGAAAAGATACAGATTCAGTGCTCAAAGAAAAGGTCCCTCTGACAAGAAGAAAGTCAAAGGAAATAGAGGAAAGGGCTAGGAGGTAAAGGGCCTTTATAGAGGTCTAAATAAAGGCATGTACATATGTAAGTATATTTATGAGGATAAATCTATGGGCAATAGATCCATGTGCATATATTTATAGGTTTAGCATTAAGGTATCAGATGGACATTGGGCCTCCACTCAAGTACTCCCTCGATGCAAGAATACTTTGTTCTTTTATACTGTCATTCCACGATGCTCACCTTCCTGACACGATCGCTGAAGACAAAGCAAGTGCATAAGCAAATGTGGTGAAGAAAGCTGGTTTTGACTATCAAAAGATATAGCATTTGGTGTCTTAAAGGCTTGAAGGTAAAAAAGCAGCCATCTTGCTCAGAAGCAAAAAGGTCACATGGAAGAAGCACACCAGCCTGTGTGATCACGAGGTGCCGAAGGGATCAGTTATCAGGCATCAAAGAACAAAAAATCATATCGTTGTGTGCTCACCTCCCTGATATGATCACTAAAGACAAATGGGTGCATAAGCAAATGTGGTGAAGAAAGCTGATGGTGCCTGGCTATCAAAAGATATAACGTCTGGCGTCTTAAAGGATTGAAGGTAAACAAGCGGCCATCTAGCTCAGAAGCAACAAAGCCCACATGGAAGAAGCACACCAGCCTGAGTGATCACAAGGTGTTGAAGGGATCAGGTATCAGGCATCAAAGAACAAAAAATCATATCATTGTGAATGAGAGGGAGTGTGGAGTGGAGATCCAAAGCCCATCTGTAGGCAATTGGACATCTCCTTATGGAAAGTTCACAGGAGGAGACTAGCTAGGCAGGGTGCAATGTAGCAACGATGAAACATACAACTTTCCTCTAGTTCCTAAATGTTTTCTCCCCCACCCCAGGCCCACCCCCACTATCATGATTCCAATTCTACCTTACAAATCTGGCTAGACCAGAGGATGTATACTGGTACAGATAGGAACTGGAAACACAGGGAATCCAGGACAGATGGTTCCTTCAGGACCTGTTGTGAGAGTAGCAATACCAGAAGGGTGGAAGGAGAGTGGAGTGGAAAGAGGGAACCTAGTATAAGGATCTATATATAACTTCCTCCCTGGGGGACAGACAACAGAAACGTGGGTGAAGGGAGACGTCGGACAGTGCAAGATATGACAAAACAATAATTCATAAATTATCTAGGGTTCATGAGGGAGGGGGAACAGTGAGGGAGGGGGAAAATGAGGATCTGATGCTGGGGGCTTAAGTGGTGAGCAAATGTTTTGAGAATGATGAGGGCAATGAATGTACAAATGTGCTTTACACAATTGATGTATGTATGGATTGTGATGAGTTGTATGCACCTCTAATTAAGAGAAAAAAGAAAAAGGTCCTTCTACTGTCGAAACATCCTCCAGGATGTCTATCATCCCTTCCTCCCAAGCTCCCACAGCCAGCTCTCTCTGAAGCCTCACTAATGCTGCCTCTTGGTAGATAGGAAGATTCGGGATAAAGGAGTGGTCTCCATCAAATGTCTACACTAGAAGAAAGTTAGCAGATCATGCCATGGTAAAGGCATTTGAAAGAAATCAAGCACATATGTCTGGACCACCTGTCAGGCTTCTGGGAATGCTGGCCACTTAGCTGTTCTGGGCTGCCACTTGGCCACAAACAGTCCCCCTGTGGGGCTTTGAGATCTACAGACTGGCCATCCTAGGCCCTCTGGGCTGCTGTGGAACCTTCACAGCCCACCTGTCAGATTTGGGGAATGTTGACTGTGCTCCCTACATGCGCTCATCACTGGTGGAGCTTCTAGAGTCTCCTTGTCATGGTTCGTGGCCCCCTGCCACTTTAGCTAGGCCCTCTGGGCTGCTGCCAGGTCCTCAGCAAGCAACTTATAAGGGTTCTGGGAAAGCCAGCCACTCCCCCAGGCTAGCGGGTCTCAACCTTCATACGGCACCTTATGTGGTGGTGACCCTGCCAACCATAAAACAATTTTCGTTGCTACTTCATAACTGTAAGTTTGCTACTGTTATGAATCATAATGTAAATATCTGATATGCAGGATGTATTCACTGTTACAAATTGAACTTAATGAAAGCATAGTGATGAATCACAAAAACAATGTGTAATTATATATTGTGAAATATTTATTTCTAATGACAAATAAATGAAATTTTGTCTTGAAGCATAGTGTAGCCTGAGTAACAGTCTTCGTGCCAGGTACTTGTATGTAGGCGTATCTGCATGTGGGCGGACTCGCCTGGAGACGGATAGAGGAGCAGTGTCTCGGTTGCTAAGACCATCAGAAATATGTGTTTTCAGATGGTCTTAAGTGACCCCTGTGAAAGGGTTGTTCAACTCCCAAAGGGGTCGCGACCCACTGGTTGAGAACTGCTGAACTAGGCACTCTAGGCTGCCACCAGCACCTCAGAAGCCCCCTTGTCGGGGTTCTTAGGCCTCCGCTGTTCCCACCGGGGCCAAAGTGGGACCCCTGGAGTTGTTTGGGGTTATGTTCACAGGGTTCTCCAGAGAAACAAACCAGGACACTTATGATTTTATATGTATTTAGATAGATAGATAGATAGATAGATAGATAGATAGATAGATAGATAGATAGATAGATAGATAGATAGATAGATAGATAGATAGATAGATAGATAGATAACAGAAGAAATAAACTGTTATTTCTGCTCTTCAATTAATCCCACATGTGTTCATTAGCCAGGTTGGCACAATAAACCTACCTATCACAAGGGTCTACAGGATGGTAACCCTAGGCACTCTGGGCTGTTGCTGGCATCTCCACAGCACCTCTGTCAGGGTTCGAGGAGGCTCGAGGAGGCCCCTTCTAGGCACAGCCTTGGTGGACCCCTGTCTGGCCTTTGCGGCTCCCTGAGGCCCTCTGGGCTGTCTCCGTGACCTCAGTGTGCTCCCTGTCATTGTTCTGGGAATATTAGCCACTCTGCAGGTGTTCTGGGCTGCCACAGGCGGTACTTACCCACAACCTTCTTGTTGGGGTTAGTAACCCCCCTCCACGCCAACTAGGTGCTCTTGACCACCCGGCATTGGCAGCCCCATGTCAGGGTTGTAGGCCTGCAGGCCCGTAACCCTAGGCTCTCTGGGCTGTTCCCTACATCATCACAGGCAACTTGTCAGTATGCATGGAAAGCTGGCCACTTGGCGTCTGGCTGCCACCGAAGGCTCTTGTGTCTGGTGTGTCATGTTCTATTTGTGCCATGAGTGTTGTGTGTGTGTTCTGTATCTTGTGTGCCATGTGTCTCTTGGGTCATATGTTCCATGAGTGACATGTGTGCCATTTGTGTCCTGTATCTTGTGTGTTATATATGCCAGGTGTAGCATGTGTGTAGTGCCTTCTGTGACCTTTGTGTATGTCCTATGTCCTGTGTGTTATGTGTGCCATGTGTCTTCTGTATCAATAGGTCAAGTGTGTCATGTGTCCATTTGTGTCCTGTGTCAAGTATATATTGAGTTCTACATCGTGTGTGTCATTTATATCACGTGTCCCATGTCATGTGTGTCCTGTACTATGTGTAGTCTTCTGTGTTTTGTGCCATGTATGCCAGTGTGTCCTGTTTCCTGTTTTATGTGTCATGGTTGTCATGTCTGTCCCACCTCATGTGTGTCATATGTGCCATATGTATCCTATAGCCTGTGCCATGTGCGGTATATCCTGTGTAATGTCTGTCATATGTGCAATGTGTACCATGTGTCCTGTGTCCTGTGTGTCATGTATATCTTGTTGGCATGTGGGTCCTGTATCCTGTTTCATGTGTGTCATGGTTGCCATGTATATCCCATATCCTGTGTGCCATGCATGTCATGTGACCTTTGCCGTGTGTATGCCATGTCTGCCATCTGTTTCCTGTGCAATGTGTGTTTTGTTTCTATACTATGTCATATGTGCCACGTGTGTCCTGTGCCATGTGTGATGTGGTCCTGTGTCATGTATGTCATGTGTGCTGTGTATGCCATGTGTCCTGTGTGTTATAGGTGCCATGTGTGTCCTGTGCCACGTGTGGAATGTATTTCCTGTATCCTGGACCCTATATGTCTTGTATCCTGTATCTTTTGCGTCATATGTGTCTTATGTGCCAAATGTGTTGTATGTCCTGTGTGCCATGTGTGTCACGTGTGTTTTTGTGCCATCTGTGTAATTTGTGTCGTGTGTGTTATTTGTCACATGTGTGCTTTATGTTATCCTAATTGCATACACATGAGCAGAATTTCAAAAATGTTGTTATAATAGGGGTTAGAATCCCAATAACCTACTCATAAGCAGAGTCTTCCAATTTGGTTTTATAATAGGGTTGCCAACGCTAATCGCATACACCTGAGCAGAATTTCCAAATACATGTTAGAATAGGGCTTCAATTTCTAATGGACTACGTGAGCAGAGTTTCAAAAAGTTGTATAAGAGTTATAATCCTAATAGGCTACACATGTGCTGAAATTTCCCAATAGAGTTTAGAATAGGGGTTAGAACCCTAGTTGAGTACACATGAGCAGAGTCTTCAAAATTGGTTTTTTGTTTTGTTTTGTTTTGTTTTTCCTGCCTCCCTCCCTCCCTCGCCCTCGCAGCCCCCTAAATTGGTTTTATAATAGGGTTTGGAACCCTAATTGCATACACCTGAGAAGAATTTCCAACTAGGTGTAAGAATACAGGTTCGAATCTTAATTGCTAAGCAGAATTTCCAAATACGTGTTAGGAGAGGGGTTAGATTCCTATTGGCCTGCACATGAGTAGTCTCTTCCCAATAGGCTTTGTAATAGGGTTTGGAATCCTGATTGCCCACACCTGAGTAAAAGTTCCAAATTGGTATTAGACTAGTGAGAATCCTAGTCACCGACACATGAGAAGACATTCAGAAAGTTTTATAATAGGGGTTAGAATCTGAATTGCCTACACATGAACAGAATTTCAATATAGGAGTAGGAATTGGGGCTAGAATCATAGTTGCATACACACGAACACTCTTCCAAATAGGTTTTATAATAGTGTTTGGAATCCTACTCTCATACACCTGAGCAGAATTTCTAACCAGGCACAAGGAAAGTGGTTAGAATGTGAATCACCTACACATGTGGTGAATTTACAAATAGGTCCAAGATTAGGAGTTAGAATCCTAATCAAAAATACATGAGCGATTTCAAATAGGAATTAGAAAATGGGTGAAAAATCTAATCTCACACACCTGAGCAGAATTTCCAAGTAGGAGTAAAAATACAGGTTAGAATCCTAATCGCCACATCTGAGTAGAATTTCCAAATCCATGTTAGAATAGGGAATATATTCCTGATGGACTATACATGGGTATTCTCTGCCACATAGCTTTTATAATAGGATTTGGAATCCTAATCACCCACACCTGAGTAAAATTTCCAAATTGGTATTACAATTGGGGTCAGAATCCTAATTAGCTACACATGTGCTGAATTTCAATATAGGCGTTAGATCAGGGATTAATGAATCCAATTGCCTATACATGAGCAGAATTTCCAAGTAAGTGTTGGGATAAGAGTTAGAATCCTAATCGCCTACGTGTGAACAGAATCTTCCAAATTGGTTTTATAATAGCGTTTGGAACCCTGAGCAGGTACACCTGAGCAGAATTTCCAGCTAGGTGTTAGAATAGGGGTTAGAATCCTAATCACTCACACCTGAGCAGAATTTCCAAACTGGTATTAGGAGTGAGAGCCCTAGTTGCCCAAACATGAACAGAAGTTCTAAATGTTTGACAAGGGTTAAAATCCTAATGGCCCACACTTGTGCTACATTTATAAATAGGTGTTAGACTGAGGGTTAGACTAATCACATATACATAAGCAGAATTTCCAAACAGGTGCTAGATTTTGAAATCCTGCTTTTGTGTAGGCTGTTAGGATTGCAACCCTATTCTAATACCAATTTGGTAAGTCTACTGAGGTGTGGGTGACTAGGATTCTAACTCCTATCCTAACACCTATTTGGAAATCCTGCTCCTGTGTAGCCGATTACAGTTCTAACCCCTGTTTGAACACTTAACTGGAATTCTATTCAGCTGTATGCAATCAGGATCCAAACCCTTATTCTAACACCAAGTTGGAAATTCTGCTCAGGTGTATGCAATTGGATTCCAAATCCTATTATGAAACCAATGTGAAAGACTCTGCTCATGTCCAGATGATTAGGATTCTAATTCTATTCTAGCACATGTGTAGGCAATTAAGATTCTAACCCCTACTCTAACACCCGTAGGGCATTGTTATATCAGGTCCAAACCCCAAGAGCATCTTTCTGTTGGGCTCAAACCCCCAGAGAATCATTCTACAGGTTCTAAACACTCAGAGCTTTGATCTATCGGGTCACAATGCCCAGATCATCATTCTGTTGGGTCCAACCCCCCAGAGCAGTGTTCTACCAGGTCCAAACCCACAGAGCATTGTTCAACATAATCCAAATCCCCAGAGCATCCTTATAAGAGGCACAAACACCCAGAGCATCGTTCTACCAGGTCCAAATGCCATTGCACCTTTAAACCAGTTACAAATCCCCAGAGAATCTTTCTGACTGGGTTGACACCCCAGAGCATCATTTTGGAAAGGCCGACCCACCACAGCATCGCTCTATTGGTTCAACCCCCCACAGCACCATTCTGTTGGGTCCAACTCCCCAGAACATTGTTCTGGTGGTCTGAACCCCAAAGCATCATTATCTTGGCTCTGAACCCCCAGAGTATCATTTGATCATATCTGAATTCCCTATGAATCATTCTGTTGGGTCCGGTCCTACAGGTGTCAGTTGTAGATAGAGATGCATTGTGGAGTCTTTGGCAGGCCCATATTGGTGAATAAGCAGCATAAACTCTTGGGATTTTGGGTAACGCTCTGTCATCCTCTGCAAGCAACTACTCCCCCTTTAGATAAACAGCTGTTGGCCTGTAGTGGGCCTTAGTGGAGACTGAACGCCTCACCATGGACCACAGAGTCACCATAGGCCTAAGCTTCCCCTCATATCTGACCCATATTATCTGACCCACAGAGTCATAGCAGAGCAACACTCCATCATTAAATGGAAGTAGCATCAGGCTAGAGCAGGACCTGAAGGTACAAGTAAGCTGCGTGAAGAAGTGACCCAAATATCCACAATCTTCACACCTGTCACAGTACCTTCCTTCTATCAGTCTGCACCTATGGACTCCTGGGAAGTTCCTTATGATAAGCTAATTGAGGAACAGAAAAGTCATGCTTGGTTTACCGATGGCTCTCCACGATATGCAGGTGCTACTCGTAAGTGGACAGCAGCAGCACTACAGTCACTTTCTGTGATCTCCCTAAAGGACAGTGGTGAAGGGAAACCCTCACAATGGACAGAACTTTGAACAGTGCAACTGGTCATTCAGTTTGCCTAGAAGGAAACATGGCAAATGTGAGACTATATACTGATTCACGGGCTGTGGCTAATGGTTTGGCTGGAGGATCAGGGAGCTGGAAGGAATGTGGTTGGAAAATTGGTGACAAGGAGATATGGGGAAGATGTATGTGGATAGACTTCTCTGAATGGGTCAAGAAAGTAAAGATAATCGTGTCTCATGCGAACACTCATCAAAGGTTATCTCCAAAGAGGATTTTAACAATCAAGTGGATAAGATGACATTCACTATGGACACTACAACTCCTCTTTCCTCCGCCACTCCTATCATTGCCCATTGAGCACATGAACAAACGGGACATGATGGCAGGGATGGGGGTTGTGCATAGGCACAGCAACATGGACTTCCAAAGCTGACTTGGCCATTGCTGAGTGTCCCATCTGCCAGCAGCTGAAGCCAAAATTGAGTCCAAGATATGGGACCATTCCTTGGGGAGATCAACCAGAAACCTGGTGGCAGGTTGATTAGAGAGGACCACTTCCATCATAGAGGGGGCAGCATTTTGTTCTTACTGGAATAAACGCCTATTCTGGATATGGATTTTCCTTCTCTGTGCACAATGCATCTGCCAAAACTACCATTCGTGGACTTACAGAATACCTTATCCACAGGTAAGGCATCCCACATAGCATTGCTTCAGATGGTTGAACTACTTCACAGCAAATGCAGTGCAGCAATGGACCTTGTCCATGGAATCCAAAGGTTGTATTATGTGCCTCATCATCCTGAAGCAGTTTCTTTGATAAAACGATGGAATGGCCTCATAAAGACACAATTACAATGCCAGCTAGATGGCAACACCTTGCAGGGCTGGGACAGTGTTCTCCAGGAGGCTGTATATGCTCTAAACCAGTGGCCAATACATGCCAGCCAGGATTCGTGGGTCCAGGAACCCAGGGGTGGAAGTCAGAGTGGCACCACTCACTATTACTCCTAGTGATCCAATTGCAGCATTTTTGCTTCCTGTCCCAGCAACGCTATGCACTTCAGGACTGGAGGTCCTAGTTCCAAAGGAAGGAATTCTCCCACCGGGAAACTCAGCACCAATCCCACTGAACTGGCAGCTAAGACGGCCCCATGGGCTCTTCATGCCTTTGGAACAACAGGTAAAGAAAGGTGTGACTGTGATGAGTGGAGTGATTGATCCCGATTACCAAGGGAAATTGGACTGGTGCTTCATAATGGAGAAAAGAAGAATCCGGCTGGGATCCAGGAGACCCCTAAGGCCGTCTCAGAACCATCATGCCCTGTGATTAAAGTAAATGGTAAACCACAGCAACCCAATCCTGACAGGACTCTAATGACCCAGACCCCTCAGGAATGAAGGTTTGGGTTACACCACCAGGCAAAGAACCACAGCCAGCTTAGGTGCTGGCCAAGGGCAAAGGAAACACAGAACGGGTAGTGGGGGAAAAAAAGGTAGTTCTATTTATCAATTATGACCACTTCAAGTGAGGTTGTGATTGTTAGTATTGCTTCTTTATATGTGCTTATTGAATATCTTTCCTTTGTTCATGTACAATATACCAGATACAAAAAGATTCAGTATGTTTTCATTTACATGTATGATAGATTATGATGCTAAGTATAAATGTGATTTCATTAATGTCTGGAAATTATATATTGCTAAGACATTGTGTACAAGTAAGTTCCAAGCTGGCAAGTGGTGGACTGTGATAGTTAGAATGTGCCAAGTAGGCCAATAGGAATATGTGGGCGGAGTTTAATCAGGTCGCAGCTTGATTGAAGGGCAATGAGATAAATGACTTCCCAAGGCCCGCTCCTTCTCTCTTCCTCCCTGGTGATTAGATCAGCATGCTGCTGTTTGAGCTATTTCTTTGCCTCAGCCATGTGCTGCTCCACCTGTGGGCCAAGCCAACCCATGGATCTTGTTGCTAGAGCTTGAGGCTCCTTCGAGACCTGCTTCACCATGCTGCTAGCACATACATCGTTTGAGCTTAAGGCTGGTGGATTCAGTTGCCATGCATTGCTTGTGTTCAAAGTCCCATAGGGGCCTGCTTTACTAAGCTCCCATGCTACTGACTGTTGCTGACCCACCCTGCTATCTGCTGCCTGCGGCACACTCTACCTGTTTTGCCTGAAAGACTCCACTGTCTGCTTCCTTGATCTTGGACAGGCAGCTTGACTGAGTTGAAGGACTTTCACAAACGTTAATTAACCAAGCCCTTTATATGTAGACTAATTAGCTGTTATATCCCTTCTCACTGCGTAAACCTATCCATAGATAGATAGATATAATCATAAGTATTCTGGTTTTGTTTCTCTAGCAAACCCTACCTAACACACCCCCAGAGCATGGTTCCATGCGTCCAAAGTCCCAGAGCATCGTTCTCTGGGTTCAATGCCCTAGATCACCATTCTACCTGGTCTAAATACCCATTGTTCAACTGGATACAAAACCCCACAGCATATTCCTACTTGGTTCCTAACCCCCAGAGCATCATTTTATCAGGTCCAACCCTCCAAAGCATTGTTATAAGGGGGGGGTGAACGCTTCATAACTTTGAAAGGCAGTCACTCAGTAGTCAACATCCCCTCCCCTTCCCTTGACAATTTGATCCCAGCTGACATGAGGAGCCTTCCCACCCCCATCCCCAAGTGACCTTCCAGATACATACCTAGAGAGGATGCTGAGATGAATAGATGAATTGATAAAGTTAGGAGAGTATTAAAATAGTGAGTATATAGTTGTCTTGGGTCTCCATTCATTGGGCACCCTCAAGAGATCCAAGACCACCATTTCTAAATCCTTGGTGTTTTCTCCAATCTTGAAAAATTGACCTCAGCTGAACTGAGGTCTTCTCTAACAAAGTAGTTTTAAGATGTACATATATAGTGGATGGTGTACGCTTTGTGCTGGGAAGGCTCTCTATTGCACTGAGTGGCAGACTAGGTTATCAGATTGCATGGCCTAGGAGCAAAGGTCTGCCTTCATCTTGATGTTTACCCTTATAGTAGCGGGCTCATACAATAGCTGTCCTTTTGTAATTGACTAATTTCCCTCAGCATATGTTTACAGGTCACTCCATGTCATGAGGCGTTTCATGGCTTCTTTGCTGTTTTTAAAGGAGGCATAATATTCCATTGTGTGTATGCACCTGCTTCTTCATCCATTATTCTACGGACGGGAATTGGGGATATTTTCAGCTTCTTGCTATTGTGAATTGTGCTGCAATGAACATGGGCGACCATCGTTCTGTTCGTGTTCTAGAGTTGCTTGTTTCTTTGGGGTATATGCCCAGCAGAGATATTGCTGGATTGTATGATATTTCTATTGCTAGTTGTTTAATGTATTGTCATATTGAGTATAAGAGTTCTAATATCTCTACACCATCTCCATCATATATTGTTCTGTTTTTTAAAATTGGACTTTGGTTGTGGGTGTAAGATGATATCTCAACCTTTTTATTTGCATTTCCAGGATGGTTAGTGAACATGAACATTTATTTATTCATATGTCTGTTAGCCATTTGGGTGTCGCCCTTTGTGAATTGCCTATTCATTTCCTTTGCCCAACATTTTTTTCTTATTGAGGATTTTTCAGAATTCTGTATATTTTAATCAATAGTTTTTTTGTCCATTATGTCATTGCTAAATATTTTCCACCAGTTCTTGGGCTCCTATTTTACACTTTTGATGTACACAAGTGTTTTACTTTTAGTAGATCCCAGTCATCTATTTTGTCTTCCACTGTACATGCTTCCTTTTTTATATCTGGTCATCCCTATAATCCCTTAGGTTCATCCCTATCAGGGATGAAGGATACTGATGGGAAAGTCAAGTCAGGAAAGTGGAAAAGTAGCAGGCACGTTTGGGGAAACACATGTGCATGACTGTTGTAGAAAAAAAGGGAAGGATCAACCTCTGAGTGAAAGGAAAAAATAACTAAAAATACTTTTAAGGATCCTAAGTGGGGTGTATTCCTGGTGATATGCATCAAATAAGTCATATTGGCCTGAGGTGCTGAGCACATCCCGGCGAGGCCAAGTGTCATAGAACACCAGGGCATTGCATCCTGGATCTTCAAGGCACACAACAGGTGCCAAAGGCTGCGCCAGAGAGATCCAATGCGGAAACTGTACCAGGTGAACTGCACTCAACCTCAAACACACTTGTGACATGAGGACTTAAGACTAAATTGGCATGGTGCTTGAAGAAACAGAAGACAGCTGTACCAATGGTATTGAACTGTCGGTAGGTGGACAACCATTAACTTTATAAATCAATATGCTATATTAAGATACATATTATTCTGAAAAACCTGTGACTGACATTCTTGGTGAATATTATTGCAAATTTTCCCTGACAACTAACTCTTATTGTTTGTGTAAATAGCATCCAGCCACAAAAAGATTTACTTGGTACAAGTGAATAATTCAGGTATTGTGATATGGGGTTTTAGCCTACATTTGGCCGAATCTCCCTATCTCAAGATCATTTTAAAAATTAATATAAGGGCTAATCAATAACTATTAATTAAAGAGCTTTATGCCCCAGGGAGATGGTTGATAACTCTACCAAAAATTGACAAGAATATCTCTAAAGGGAGCCAAAGTCAGCGGAAGAAATGGGTTTGGGACTCACACAAAATCTTAGCTCCAATTTAAGAACAATTAGTTCTTACATCATGGCCCTGTTGGATACTCGCCCTCGGGAAGGGAACACAGAAGATGTGAGTGCCATAGCAAAGTATGGTGAAATCAGAATGTGCACAGCTGTCAGATAAAATAGCATCTGGGGTCTTAAAGGCTTGTTTTCAAACAAGTAATCATCTAAGTGAGGTGTCAATTAACTCCACATGGAAGAAGGACACCAACATCAGTGACTGGAGGATTGTAAATCATATAATCTGAAGGCGAAGGAGGTAATAGTATCATAGCCTAATTAGGAAGATTCTGGTTTGCAGAAGGAAGGACAGTAGAAACCCAAGATACATTTGTGAAATCTACATAGGAAAGTGGTTTCTGGTGATTTCCCTCTATCCATATTGAGGGATGGGAAGAAATTGGCTACCAAACAGAGTGCATTGGAGAGAAGACTCTAGGAAATCAAAAAGATAAACTTGACTTGAATGGTTAAAACCTTGTCAGTTGATCCCCACTCTGAGGCATATTGGGCCTGATCTGGTTTCCACCATCTGTGGGTTTTAGTTTTTTGTGTTTTTCCATATTGGAGTTTATCTCAGGTATATTTCACTGGGATAACCCTCTTGAATTTCTGTTGTATATTTTCGGTATATGAAACCTAAGATTGATACACCTATGGAGACAGTGTTCCTGGAGTGGGCAAGAAGGTGGGGGCTGGTAAAGGGGAGCTGATATCAAGGAGTTCAAGAAGGAAGAGAATGCTTGGGAATTGATTGTGGTAGCAATTGTATAATAATGCTTGATGAAATTTAACTATGGAATGATATGACATCTGTATTAGTTCCCAATAAAATGGTTTTGGAAAAACAAAATATGTGTATTAATCTGATAGGCCTAGTTCTGCCACGCTCAATGAATATTCTTGCAAGTTTTGATTAGCATTTCATTGCTGCCATATAAAATTGTGCTCAGGTCAACCCCAATCAGCAAATACGACTACTAGAGCAAAAAGGGAAACTTACTGGAAATTCAAGTCAAGATGTGCGGAGGGAATCATGTATGTTTTAGAGACGGCAAGTATGTTTCTATTGTAGGAAAATGGGGAGGATCAATCTTCCACCATGAAAAAATGTGTAACCAAATTTATATAGAACCCTAGAGAATATACCTGGTATAATGTTACTAATTAGACACTTTTGAACTAGTTTCTATCCAGCCCTTGATAACCCAGGCCATGTGCTATAGATTACTGGGACTTTAGACCCTGTTCTTTCCAGACACACAGCATCCTTGATAAGCCACCAGAAGGACTTAGACTCACCTGTATCCCTTGGACGTATAGCTGAAACTTCACAGGGTGAGAAGAAACCGGTGCCTGCTATACCATAGGTTATCACTGGCAGTTAATGGACTTTAATCCAGATCTTGCCTTAAGGGTGACAAATGAATGGTGGCCTGAGACTACCATATACTTGCTATTTTAATTCCCTCCTTACTTTATTAGGATATGTATTCATCTGGTAGGTCTGATTCTGCCACTGTCAATGACTATTATTATAAGTTTTACCTTATTGCCAACCCCCATTGTTTGTGTAAATAGTGTGCAGTCACTTTAAGAGATTAATCTGTACAAGTTAATAATTCATGTATTGCAGTTCTTAGCTAGCCTAAATTTGTATAACGTCTTTTCCTCAACTGTGTTTTAAATTCTATAATTTAAAACTTTGTTTTAAATTCTATACCACTGGACAAATTAATAACTATCACTAGAATTACCTTATGCCCCAGGGTGATGCTTGATAATGTTCATTAAATTGACTATGATGTCTCTAAAGAGAACCAAAGACTTGTATAAACCATAGATATGTGAATGGAGTTGGATAATTCTAGCCCCAATATAAAAAAATAGTTCTTATGATAAGGCCCTGCACGATGCTTGTCCTCATGAAGAGATTACTGACAATATAGGTGCTATAACAAAGTGTGGCAAAGAAACTAGATGATGCCCAGCTATCAAGAAGAATAGCATCTGGGGTCTTAACGGCTTGTCTTCAAACAAAGCAGCCATCTAAGTGAGCTGTCAACTCAGGCCACATAGAAGCACACCAGCCTGTGTAATCCAAGGACTGCAAATAATATAATCCAAATCCAAAGGAGTGAATAGTATTCCTACTTAAATTGTGGATATCCAGCTTGCAAAAGCTTATGGTCCATAGCAGAAACCAAAAATCCATTTGCAGGTTCTACTCATAAATTAAGAACCTGGTGCATACCTCAGACCATAGCCTAGAGATCTGAATAGCCTTCTTAATAGATACAGATCATTGTGTAGATGGTTATAGTAGATAGCTAGGTTAAAATGTAATCTTATTTGACCCCCTTTTTGACTCATTTAAAAATTGTTTCAGCTAAATTTAAAAAAAAGGCAAGGAAATGCACGTGGATTAACCCTCCAGTGAATCAACGCTAACCATACGCCAGGGATGCGAATTGCCTTGTCAGCACACAGAGTGCAATCGAAAGTGGATTATGACAGATGGAGTCAAGGTAAAATTTAACATCTTACCATTTGGTCTCCTCGTTGACCCACTTTAAATTTATTCTAATTTTTAATAATGTCTACTTTCTTTTTAATTGAGGCTTTTCTCCATTTGATTTTGTTACTGTTTGTATTGGACAGGGTTCTCTAGAGAGACAAACCAGATTGCTAGTAATTATATATAAATATATTTATAAAGATAGATATATAATTCAAGAAATAAACTGTTAAATAATATACAGATAGATAATACAAGAAATTAACAGTTAAGTTATAAAGCAGTGAGACACTAGCAGTCCTTCAAGTTTTTGAGAGCTGCCAGTTACTAGTCCCCTTCTGTAGAGAGAGCTGGGCTATATATACCCAGACAGCAAACTGCAGGGCAGGTCCCCAACTGTCATCAACTGTCAGTCCCCAGCTCCAGAGATGAACATTCCAATCGTGTGGGCTTAAAGGGACCTCAACTTACAGCGACACAGTCCACATGCTAGGCATCCCACAGGTAGTGTACCCCTTTAAACGGAGGCACAGAATAAGCAAGCCATTTATCCCTCTGCCCTTCAGTTAATCCTACTTGTGTTTATCGGCCAGGCTGGCACAATAAACTATCACACTGTTGTTAGCTTTTTGTTTCTTGATTTTTCTGTGTTTTGGTGTATAAAATCCAGGATGGGTGAATCTATAGAAACAGTAAGTAAATTAGTGGTTCCCTGAGGGTACCATGGTGGAGGTGGGAGGAGGAGGAATAGTGAGCTAATGAGAATGCTCTAATATTGATTCTGGTGATGATTGTACAATACCTTTGATATGATAGAACTATTGAATTGTATGATATGGGGATTATGTGCCAATAAAACTGTGTTTCTTAAGATATAACCATAATAAACATCAATGAGCTCAATTAAAGACCTTGAAAATACATTTATCAACTTTTATAGAAATGAAAGGACAGACAATAATATGATAATACTACGAAACTTTAATATATCACTTTCCAGCAAAGACATGTCAACTAGAAAGAAAATCAACCAAGATACAGAAGAACTAAAACAACATAATTAATAAATTTAATCTTTAGACATATAGAACACTTTAACAAAAACAAAATATACATTTTCTAGTGCACATGGAACATACTCCAGAATAAATCATATTTTAGATCATAAAGCAAGCATGAATAATTTTTTAAAACCTTGAGACACTAGAAATAATTTTTTCTGATCATAATTCTATAAAATTAGAAATCAACCATAAGACTATCAGCAACAACAAAAACCCAATTACATGGAAATTGAATAACACTTTACTTAAAAGCATTGGGTAATTGAAATAATTGAAGAAATAAGGAGCACACATTTAAATTTTTTTGACACGAATAAGAATGAAAATACAATATACCAAAATCTCTGGTACATGGGAAAAGAAGTACTCAGAGGACAGTCTATAGCAATACATATAGATATCAAAAAGGAAGAAAGAATTAATAGACCCACCCTACCACATCAATTAGAACAAGACCAGCACAATAAAGCTTCGCACACCAAAAGAAAGTAAATCAAGATTAGAGTAAAAATAAATGAATGATAAAAGAAAAAATAGAAAAGTCAATAAAACAGGATGTTGATTCTTAGAAGGGATTAATAAAACTTATAAACCACTGGGAACCTAACAAAGGAAAAGAAGAAAAGATAAATATTATGGAGTAAGAAAAAGAAATGGGCAACATCCCAATAGAAGCTAATGAAATAAAAAGATAGTGATGCAATACTATGAAAAATTGTATTCCAAAATATTTGAAAACCTAGGGAAAAATGGATAAATTTCTAGAAAACATCACCTACCTAGATTAACACAGACTAATATAGAAAACATCAACAAATCTATAACACAAGAAGAAATAGATTTTGTCATTAAAAAACTCTCAGCATGAAAAAAGCCTGGGGCCAGATGGTTTTACTAGGGCATTCTACCAAGCATTTAGAGAATAGTTAACACCATTCCTACATAAAATATTTAAGAATATAGAACAGGATAATATAATACCAAACACTTTATGAAGCAAGTGTAACCCAGGTAATTAAAGGGTCCAATAGTGAGACTGTAAACAGCTTCCAGCCAACTTTAATCCTCCACTATCTGTTTACAAACAAATCTATGCTCCCTATTTCATCCATGCAAAATTATGTCATCACAGCCTGCAGATGTGTCTGCCCAGCAGTGCGGAGGATCCAACAAGAAAGGTGTACGGGAACCCTCCTGTCTAAAAGAGTTATAGACATCCCAAAGACTTAAATAGACCAGATCATGATCCTATGTTCTCTCGCTTAATGCTCTGTCTTAGCCCTCTCTTGCTATTCTTTGTTCTTGCCCTGTGGGTTCTCTGAAATTTCTCTCTCTCTCTCTCTCTCTCTCTCTCTCTCTCTCTCTCTCTCTCTCTCTCTCTCTCTCTCTCTCTCTCTCTCTCTCTCTCTTCTTTTTCCCTCTTCTATTTGCCAGCTTCTTTCCTCACTTGCTAGCTCTCTGCCATAAAAACGGCAGGCAGTGTCTGCCCTCAGGGAAGACCGCCATTCATTACTCCCTCAATGCAAGAATAATTTGCTCTACTAAACTGGCATTCCACGAGACTCACCTCTCCAATAAGATCACTGAAGACCAATGGGTGCACAAGCAAATGTGGTGAAGAAAGCTGATAGTGGCCGTCTATCAAAAGATATAGTGTCTGGGGTCTTAAAGGTTTGAAGGTAAATAAATGGCCATCTAGCTCAGAAGCAATAAAGCCCACATGGAAGAAACACACCAGCCTGTGTGATCATCAGGTATTGATGGGATCAGTTATCAGGCATCAAAGAACCAAAAAAAAATCATATCATTGTGAATGAGGGGGAGTACGGAGGGGGAACCCAAAGCCCATATGTAGGCAACTGGATGTCCTCTTAAGGAAGGGTTACAGAGAAGAGATGAGCCAGTCAGGGTGCAGTGTAGCAACGATGAAACATACAACTTTCCTATAATTCCTACATGCTTCCTCCCTACCCAATATCATGATCCCAATTCTACCTTACAAATCTGGCTAGACCAGAAAAAAAAATCTGGCTAGACCAGAGGATGTACACTGGTACAGATAGGAACTGGAAACACAGGGATGCAGGACGGATGATCCCTTTAGGTGAGAGTGGTGATACGAGGATGGTGAAGTCGAAGGGAACTAGTTATAAGGATCTACGTATAACTTCCTCCCTGGAGGACGGACAACAGAAAAAGTGGGCGAAGGGAGACATCGGACAGAGCAAGATATGACAAAATAATAATTTATAAATTACCAAGGGTTCATGAGGGAGGGGGAAACAGAGAAGGAGGAGGGAAATGAGGAGCTGATGCCAGGGGTTTACGTGGAGAGCAAATGTTTTGAGAATGATGAGCGTAACAAATGTGCTTTATTCAATTGATGTATGTATGTATGGATTGTGATGAGTTGTATGAGCCCCCAATAAAATGACTTTTTTTAAAAATGCTGAGGTTCATCTAAAAGACTAGCAGGGAGTACTTACTACAATTACTATCGAACATATACTACTCAGAGATCAAAATTTGTCTTCTGTATTGTGAAATAGCTTTTCTATTATACTGTTCAGTGCAGTTGAGTTGGTTCTGATCCTAATAACCCTATGTACAACAGAACAACACAATGCCCAGTCCTGTGCCATCCTCGTCATTGTTAATATTTAAGCTAACTGTTGCCTCTCCAGGAGGGTTTTGCTTTTTTTGCTGATCCTCTCCTTTCCCAAGCACAAAGTGCTTTTCCAGGGTCTCCTACTGATAGGATGTCCAAAGTGCATGAGAAGAAGTCTCACCATCCAAAGATGACGTGATTAATAGCTCAGTGTGTCATATCTTGAAATTCATGACATAGTCCATTGAGGGTAACAGAATAGTGGTTTAATTCTTAAATGAAATTTGCTGAAACTTCTTGAGTCACTCAACTTTAAAAACCCACTGGTTTCAAGGTTATACAAATGGAATGATTGAATCGAATTTCTCATATCTAGCTGTAAAGCTCTAATTTTAAAAAATGTAATGTCTAGAACCTGTGTGCTAGAATTCTTCCTCCCAGAAAATGTGAGATTAAAAATACACGTATAATTCACTATCTCTCATTAAAAAGCCAAATGTTTACTATTGTTTGTTTAGTTTTTTGCATATCTACAAAATTAGATACTTTAGGTATGGTGAACACAGCAATTAAATACACTCAACATAAAGTCATTAACAAAAGTGGATTTAACTTAGAAATACATAAGAAAACAATAAAGTACAAGACAATAAAATATAATTGATATAAATTGCATTGATCATACTTTTTTCTAATTAAAAATGTTATTTACAGAACCTTAATATCATCATAACAATAATTCATCATGTAGTATTTTGGAGAAGGAATCTGGTTATTCTTTCTTTTCCTTGATTGAATTCCAAGTAAGTGGATGTATACTATACGGATGATGTATTGTGCAAAAGTGAATGCTGACCCCAAACATATAGAAGACAACCTGAGATTTTAGAATATAAATGTACAGAATCAAAACGGAGTCCCTTAAATCAAGTGGTATTAAAGTATTGGGCTCGTAGTTTTAATAATTACAAAGTGCCATATTGTCACTGTCACAGTTTTCCCACTGTCAGACTGGAATGGAAAAACAGGTGGTTTAAATAAAATTGTAAATCGACATTGATAATTAGTCAAGAAATAAGTCTATGGAATAGTAGTTCCTCCAAATGAAGCACATAATTGATAAGGAATTTTATCTGCAGGTGATCCACTGAATTTTAGAGAAAAATGTGTCTTTAAGAGTCATCGTTTTCTCATTTTTCCCAGGGCCTTTCTAATGCATTGGCCTCCTTTCTATGAAGGAAAGCTAGAGCTGACCTCATTGTGCCATCACCACTTTGTTGTGAAAAGCAGAGAAAGATGGCCCAGAAAAAGCCACAGAGGCCATTGTAAGATGTTCTCCAGTGAACTGGAACCAGGCAGAAGTTGGTCACCTGGAACAGAAAGAAAGAAATGATCTGCTATGGCTCCATACATATGAAGCTGTGATGTTAGCGTTCTGAATAAGTTTGAAACTCACCTGTACAAAAGGCCAGTACATCAGACCACTCTAGAATTAAAACAGCAACAAAACTATTAGAATGTATTTCAAAAATTTTAGATATATTGTATAAAAATATCAATAGCACAGTATTTTCTGATTCAACATCTTTCATGTGTACAATTCACTAAGACCAATGGCAGCAATCATGTTGTGAAGCCATAATCGATGTCCAGTGCCAAACTTTCCATTCTCATAAACAGAAGCTTAATGCTTCCTAACAATCATCCGTTTCCTCCTTCCTCTCACCCCTAGAAACTACAGTTGCTTCTTCTAGAGCAGTGGTTCTCAACAAAGTTCCCCATGTTGTGGTGACCCCTCAACCATAAAATTATTTCCGTGCTACTTCATAACTATAATTTTGCTACTGTTATGAATTAGGCAACCCCTATGAAAGGGTCATTTGACCCGAGAGGGGTCGCAATCCAGTGGAGGGCCTGGAAAAGTCAGACTCCCTAGGCCCTTCTTGTGTTGAGCTGCTCCTCTGGCCTCAGGACTCCACCTGTGGGGATGAAGTGCCCTGAAGGAGTCTGTGTAAACCTGAAACTTCTATCCTTTATAAAACTCACTTGGATCACAACCAGGCTTCGGAGTGAATTCTTTCTCGGGTGAAGCCAAGGACCGATATCTCTCTCACCTAAGAAGCCTAAGAATATCTCATACTATTAAGAACATCAGTTGTTTTTTGTGATTGACTTATTTCATTCAGCATAACATTACTTGGTATGGTTTTTCTACTCATAATCTTTGTAATTCCCACCAAATGACAGTGGAAACATGCAAATAAGATGGATGGGACTCTACTTAGGAAATCGGTCAGTTCTGACATGCTGCTGCTGCTGTTGTTGTTAGGTGCCACCAAGTCGGTTCCAACTCATAGTAACAGAAGGAAATACCCCCAGTCCTGCATCATCCTCACAATTGTCCTTATGTTTGGGCCCATTGTTGCAATCACCGTGTCAAACCATGTCCTTGAGGACCATCTCCTTTGTCACTGCCCCTCTACGTTACGAACCATGATGTCCTTCTCCAAAGACAGTATGATTCACCAGCACCATGATTCATGCATCGATTCTTCTTCAGTCTTCTTTATTCAATGTCCAACTTTCACATGCATATGAAGCAACTGAAAATACTATATCTTGGATCAGGTGCATCTTAGTCCATAAGCAACTTCCTTGTTTTTCAACACTGTAAAGAAATCTTGTGCAGCTGATTTGCCCATTGCAATGAGTTGGTTGATGTCTTCACTGCAGCTTCCATGAGCATTACCTGCGTCTCCAAGCAAGACAAAATCCTTGACAACACCATTCTTTTGTCCCTTTATCAGGATGTTTGCTACCTATTGGTCCAGTTGTGAGGATTTTTGTTTCCTTTCCATTGAGTTGTAATCAATATTGAAGCTGAAATCCTTGATCTTCTTCAGTTATCCTAGTGTTTGGGCCAAGTCTGGTCTGTGCAGCACCTTCCCCCAGCTCTCCCAGAAGATAGCCAGCTGGTCTGTGCAGCCCCTTCCCCCCGCCTCTCCAGGCCAGAGCTGCACTGTGCAGCCTCTTCCCCCACATTCCAAGAAGCTGGTCTCAGACGGCAGTTGCAGCACCAGGAAGCCTCCCTTCTCCTTATCAGTGCAAGCACCAGTAGCTCTCTTTGCCTCATTTGCATACTTCCCTGACCCAAATTCTACAAATATCCCACTGCCCTGCTGACAGGCGTGATTTCCCTGACCTAACTCATTGGGTCTTGGAATCTACCCAGGAGTTCAAGATGCTCCCATCCCTTTCTCTGCTCTCCCTTCCCCTCCTGGGAGGTCTTTCCCTACCCTAATAAAGCTGCTCTTAACCTCGCGTTCTTTGTCTCAATACCACCTCGTTCTTTCTGGCTCAGTTTTCATCTCTCCAGTAGGTATAAAATAAGCCATCTCAGAAACAGAAATGGGGGGTTTCAGAAGCAAATAAGGGGGATCTCACTACCATTGAAAAATGAAGAGGCAAAATAAATAAATGAACCTGTTTTTAAAAAAATAAGAGGCACAAGAAGAGTGTGTCCTTTGGACCCTGAGATTCCTGTTTGAAGAGGCAGTCGTGGTAGAGGCAGCAACAGAGGTAGCTGCACTGAGAGCACGAGACGCAGTGGCGGACATCCCAGTCCGTAGGATGAAGAAAGCTAAGGTCTTTTGGCGGGAGGCTGGTTTGCACACTAAAGTGCCCTTTTGGCATTCACCATCACTAAAGGAGCTTTGTAACACTTGCCCAAGAAAAGTACAGGCCACCAGGCAATTTATATTTATATGAGAGGCTGAGGACCAGAGAGAGGAGTGCCTGGGGATGGCTAAGAGGCTATCCTAACTGGAGAATTGCTGTATCCTGGATTATCAAACGAGCAGAAGAGCGCATCTTGGTTGTGGTCAGAATTAGTAAAGAAGGGTGGAGAGTGGAGACATGCCTCAACCCTACCTCACAGGAATCAGCCTTGAGCTGTTGATACCCCCTCCCCATCCTCACTCTTGTGAAGGCAAATACCACCTCTATGCAATTTTTACATATTTAAAATAAAAAACAACACAAGTAAAAATAGGCAAATGGCATCTCATCAAAAATTTTAATCTATATTCATTAAAGGACTTTATCAACAAAGTAAAAACATAGCCAACAGAGTAGGAGAATTTTTTTTTGGATATATAACAGAGAAGAGTTTAATATCCAGAATATATAAAGAACCCTACAATTTAACAGGAAAGAGACAAATAATCCAATTGAAAAATAGTCAAAAGATCCAAACAGACATTTCACCAAAGAAGATATACAAATGACCCGAAAGCATGTGAAAGATGTTCAACGTCATTAGCTACTTAAAAACAGAAGTCACTGGAAGTGGGTTAAGCAGTGGACTGCTAAGCACAAGGTCAGCAGTTTTAAGCCACCAGCTGTTCTGTGAGAAAGACACATTCTACTCTTGTAAACTTGGAGCCCCACAGGGGTTCAATGGCAGTGAGTTTTGAGAAGGAGGGAGAATAAAAATTTAGGAACCATGGTGGCATAAAGGTTATGCTTTGGGCTGCTAACTGCTAAGTCAGCAGTTTAAAACCACCAGCAGCTCCAGGGGAGAAAAGTCAGTCTTTCTCCTCCCATAAAGACTGATGACAACCCACGGGGGCAGTTTTATTCTTTCCTGTAGGGCCATTCTGGGCTGTGAATGAGCCATAGAGTGAATTCAGACTCACAGCAACCAAATGGGACAGGGCACAACTGCTCTGTAAGTGAATTTCTTAGGTTGTAAACCTTAATGGGAGCAGACAGCCCATCTTTCTTCTGAGGTGGGTTCAAACTGCTGACGTACTGATTAGCAGTCCCTTAGGATAATGCAAATCCAAACCACAGGGAGATACTTCAGTTCCACAAGGATAACTATCAACAACAACAACAAAAATCCAGAATTTAAAAATTCTGGTAAGGATGTGAAGAAATTGGAACCTTCACGCACTGCTACGGGGAGAGTAAGTGGTCAAATGTACAACCGCTCTGATGAGTCCTCAAATTTGAAATTAAACACAGAGCTGTCGCATTGTTTTTTTTAGGTACCACTGAGTCCATTCTGTCTCGACCACATGCACATAACAACCCTATGCACAACAGAACAAACCATTGCCTGGTCCTGTGTCTCCTCACAATGGTTCCGATGCTTGCGCCCATTGTTGAAGCCTCTGGATCAATCTCTTTGAGGGCCTTGCTCATTTTGCTATCCTTTCACTTTACCAAGCATGATGTCCTCCAGGGACTGGTCTCCCCTGACAATATGTTCAAAATATGTAAGAAGTCTTACCATCCTCGCCTCTAAGGAGCACTCTGGTCATACTTCTTCCAAGAATGATTGATTTGTCCTTTCAGCAGTCTATAGTACTTGCAGGTAGCCAGAAAGGGGATTGTTCCTTTCCACGCCTAGGGACCCCCTACAGGAACTTGGAAGCCAATAAAGGCTAGAGGGCATGCTCCAAATTGAGGACCCTAGTGGGCGGGGCTGGTACACCTAGGTGGGCGGTACACCTGGGAGGGCCCCAATCTAGGCCAAGTGGACTTAATTCGACCACGCCTCCTAGTGGAAGGCCCCAAAAGACTGAAACGTGGAGACCACCACCCTCTTTTCCAGCTGCTCCTCAGCCTCGCTGCCGTTTCTCTGGCCTCAGATCCCCACAGTGAGTGTGCAGTGCCCTGAGGGGGCCTGAGTAAAACCTGAAACTTCTATCCTTTTTAAAAACCCACTGGGATCACAAACCAGGCTTAGGTGTGAATTCTTTCCCATGTGAAACCAAGGACGAAGGCATTTCTCACCCGAGAAACCACATTTTGATGCCCAGTTACTCGGATACACAGGCTGAGGAAACAGCGGATGACTGGACTTTAAAACTGCCCTGCACACTGTTTGAAAAGGACGCCAACCTGGACTTGCCCTGCTGCGCAAGTCGCCGCGGCCAATGGGGCCATGCGTACTGTCTAGTGGGAGTCCCGTCTCCTCACGTCTGCCTTTCTAGCTGCACTCCCTGTTTGTATACGGGGCTGGCCTTTCTGCGCTTCTGGGGGCCTGCATGTCCTCCCCAGCCCCGATTCCTGGGATGGGTTAGAAACGCTGCAGCTTGCAGTGTTGGGGAATTTTGGTCCCAAAAGTCTTTTTGGTTTTCAGTGGTCTGCTTTGAGTCCCAGCCTGGCCAGCTAGATGGCCATGCGCACATGCATAAACCCTGTTGGTCTCTGCAGGACCTCTGGTTGTGGTGGCTTGCCCCCACCCCCCAGCACAGACTCTAGACAAGGCTGCAAGCAGTGGTGCCAATCTCCTGGCTGTGTGACTCTGCTTCCCGGCAAGATGACATCACCCACTGGTCACCACCATTTTTGTTGCAGGACAACTGAGCACGTGACCCTGGCCAAATGGCACCTATCAGTCCAACCACCTGGGTGGTGGAGGTGTTTAGTGGACTAGCTGTCCTGCCCTGGATGCTAGCCCTGCCTAGTCCCTGGGGTTGGACTCTCCTTTCCCCCCTCCCTTTCCTTTAGCTTTCTACTGGTTTTACAAACTGCTAGTGTGCTAGTTTGGGTTTGTTGTTCTTTCTTACCGGCTGGTTTTCCTTGGCCAAAAGCATTTGGGAGCCAAGCCCAAGTAACTGCTCACTTGCGTCTCCAAAGGCCTTTCAGCAATACCGCCTTCAGTCTGTTCCTGGTACAGATCCTGGTACAGTTCCACTGTGATAGTAGGTGTCCAGCCAAGGATACCAATTTCCCTACAATGTTCCCTGAGCCATTTGATTGGTCACTCCTCCCCTTCACAGGTTCCGAAGGTCACTTATGCCAACGGTTGCCTTTGAAGGCTATTGCAAGGCCACTCCAAGCAGTGGTCTTGCCTTCAACGGTTGGTGAATTACTCGTGCCAGTAGTTCCTGTAAAGGTGAAACTGAGGTACAGAAAGACAGACAGACATAACTGACAGGACAGGGAGAGCAAACACAGAAATAGCTTTATTAGGGGGAGCTCCCGGAGGAGATTCCAAGACCAACAGGTCAGGGAAGTCGTGTTCAACAACTAGGGGCGCAGGTTTTTAAAGGGGTGGTGAGGAATGTATCACAATAATAGCAATTAGCATATGGGGTCTGGACACTCTGAGAATTGCTTGTCGACTCCTTGTCAAACCCAGAACATTTGGTTTCGCTGGTTATCTTATCTGGCGGTTATCTTATCTAGTACCATCTGCTGCTGACCTTTGGGATATTCAGGGAAGCACATTCAGGGCCCTGACCTGCTTCAGCTTAGTCCAAACAGGGCTGCCTAGTTTGGACACAGCCCAAACATTCCAAACTTCTTAATAGCGGTAATGAGCGACATGTCCTGTCTTAACTACTTCTTGTTGAGATAGGGCAAAGAAGGGGGTAAGAGTTGAAAGATTCATGAGGGAGTGGGGAGCAGGGAGGGAGGGGAAAAATGAGCTGATGCCAGGGGCTTAGGTGGACAGCAAATGTTTTAAGAATGATGAGGGCAATGAATGTACAAATGTGCTTTACACAATTGATGTATGTATGGATTGTGATAAGAGTTCTATGAACCGCTAATAAAACGATTTAAATAAAATAAATAAACATAAAATCTCTTGAAAAAAAAACTTTAAAAAAACAGAGTTGCAAGGTTCAGGCCTGGGTAGGTCAGCAGCAGACTGTAAGAGTGGAGAAGAAACTGATTGAAGGTCAGGTTGGAGATATTTTCATTCGTTCCTACAAAAATTTAAACGCACACAGAACTAAATGTAATAGTTGATAAATTATTATCAGAGGTTTTACGAGATACATGATCCAGGTCATGACAGGACTTTGAAACCACGAGGAAGGGCTGGTGGTGCCCCACTGACATTTTCTGATTTCCTTAACCATGGTGCAGAGCACTTTAACATTTTATTTAACTACTTTTGACTTATTGATATAGTGTATGTACCTTTTTGTTCGCTGTTAACAGATTTAATGCCGGACAGTTTTGAAGGGTTACCTGTGCCAGGGATGTAAGTTGTTGCTGCAAGGAGGATGTAACACTGTGCCCTGTAACAGTAACAGGCAGGTCACACACCCCACCTCAGTCAGAAATGGAAACATTTTTAAATTGCAGCCTGAAACAAGTGTAGCCCAGCCCAGGATGTTTACGCTCCAAGAAGCAGCCTAGCCTACCTACAGTATCGTTTGGCAGATACTAGGGCCTGATTAAGAGACTGTTTAGCTAAGAGACCTTGAGCAAGGTGATGACAGGCAGTAGAGAGGGACGGGAGTGAAGAAAAAGACCTGAACATAGAGGACTTCTGATTTGTGAGTTTGTTGACAAAAATTGTTGCGGTTGCGGAGAACATTAAAATCGAAAGTGCTATTTTCTGGCTACAGCAATTCATTGTCCAATTGGTATTGAGGCCAAACTTGGTTACAGAAAAAGACCAGGCATTAGGGCATAGATCAGGAGCCAAACCCAATTCAATAAGGTTGGTGGTAGGCACCCCAAAGGACTATCCTTAGGTGGTTGGGACAGAAGACTTCCTATTGTGTCTCAAATTGCAGGGGGTACGGACAGAGGAAAAGGGCATCCCCTAGTCCCTGTTCACATCCGTCAGGCAGTAACACTGAGTGGCTAGAGGCCCATTGGGAGAGTCCTGGACTCTCCGGAACAGGAAGGTTCCCTGGCGCAGATCTGCAGCTTTTGTCCAGCAGACAGGGACCTCGGATCAGAGAGAGACACAATGGAAGCCGAGGGCGGGGAGGGGCCCTGGCTTTGTGGCCGGTAAAAATGGAGGTTGGTCAGGCCTTTGTTCAGGGTGAGAGGAAGGGGAAGCAAAACATTTTAGAGAAAGCACTGCAGAGCTGCAAACACAAAACATACAAACAGGTAGAAAGGGCTCAGACACACCCTCTGTGTTCCAATCCAGGCAGAAGGTGCAGTGACTGCTTGGTCTAGTGCTGGGAGTCCTGTTCTCAGCAGGAGTCCCAGGAGGTAAACAGAGACAAAAAGCTGGAGGCACCCAATGTAAAGGTGAAACTGAGGTCAGACAGGCTCCGGAGGTTAGAGAGGAGAGTAGGGGTGGGCTATGTCCCAGCCGAAGCAAGACTGGGATGACAGGGAGCCCGTGTCCCTGCCTCTTCTGGGTTTCAGCACCAAATGTAAAGGCGAAACTGAGGTACTGGGAGACAGAGAGGCACAACTGACAGGACAAGGGAGAGCAGAAACAGAAATAACTTTCTTAGGAGGAGATCGAGGTTCTGTGACCTAGGCCAACAGGTCAGGGAAGTCATGCTCAGCAGCTGGGGGTGTGGGTTTTTTAAGGGGTGGTGAAGAATGTATGGCAATTAGCATATGGGGTCTGGACACTCCAGGAATTGCTTGTCTACTCCTTGCTGCTTTCTGCAAACCCGGTACATCTGGTTTCACTGGTTATCTTATCTGGCGCCCTCTGCTGCTATCCTCTGTGATGTACATGGAAGCATGTGCAGGGCCTTGACCTGCTTCAGCTTAGTCCAAACAGGGTTGTCTAGTTCAGACCCCTTCCAAACAGTTCCTTCCGTAGGCTCTGTATGGTCACTCATACTGGTGGCCATTGCTAACTGTCTAGGAAACAGTTGGAGCCCAGTTTTCCGGCAAAGACTGGGTCCCCGACCCCTCCCTGCTCAGAGCCCCAGTTTCACGGCACCTACTGGTACACACTGACACGTCAGTCACTGACCACAAGCTCTCATGACTTCTCTGCTGATTTTGTTTTCTAGAGGGGTATTAGAGCATCTGTCCCCCATTATATCCTGTCCTTACCTTCTTCCCTGGACCCTGGGCACCATTCACAGGTGAAACCATGGTAGCTGCTGCACGCAGACTCTCAGAAGCAGAGCACACAGGCAGCACTCCTGAGAGCTGTTGGGGGGTGTTTCACCACCAACCCAGAACAGATGTGTTCCACCGGAAACCCTACTTCAGATCCATCACAGTCTTCATGCTAGTAAATGCTTTTACACCATTCCTGTGTTAAAGTGAACTGTCAGCCCTAAGATTTCCTCTTTTCCAAACTTCCCGTGACCCTAACCCACCTCCACATGCACTGTCATCTCTCAGATTTGCTCCTGTTTCACCTAAACTGTCCACCTGTTTGTTTCTTCCAGAAATTCTCAGACCTTGGCACATCAACTAGTACCCCCAAAGATTTGGGTCCATACTCCTTTTTAAATTTTTTTTATTACAAGGGAGAGTGCGAACACAGTCCCCCACTACCACAAATTATGCAGTCAAGTTTCCCACATTTGGGGAAATCGCAGGGGTCAGCACACCCGGAGTGCAATGGATGAGCCACCTTCGTGATCATGGTATCTCCCCTGCCAGATAAGTATAGGGTCCATTCTCCATCATTGGGGAAATGTTAGGTAGCTGGATAGGGGATTGTTCCTCTCCATGCCTAGGGGTCCCTTACAGGAAGCTGGAAGCCAATAAAGGTTAGAGGGCATGCTCCAAATTCAGGCCCCAAGCCAGGGGGATCGTACACCTGATGGGCCCCAATCTAGGCCAGGTGAGCTTAATTCAGCCGTTGGGATCCACCAGCACCATGGATCACGCCTCCGAGCAGAAGGCACTAAAAGGCAGAAACTTCGAGACTGTGGCCCTCTGTTCCAGCTGCTCCTCAGCCTGGCTGCCGTTTCTCTGGCCTCAGGTCACCAAGGGTGCCTGTGTAAAACCTGACACTTCTATCGTTTATAAAAACCCACTTGAATCAAAAACTAGGCTTTAGTGTGAATTCTTTCCGGTGTGAAGCCAAGGATGGAGGCATTTCTCACCAGAGAAAGCTAATAGCACTTTCAATCGTCTTCACTAACTCCCCAATTCACATGCATCAATTCTTCCTTAGTCTTCCTAATTCAATGTCCAACTTTCACATGCAAATGAGGCAAATTAAAAGATGATGGCTTGGGTCAGCTGCACCTTAGACCTCAAAGTAATATGGTTGCCTTTCAACACTAAAGATGTCTTTTACAGCAGATTGACCTAGCAATGAATCTTTTGATCTCTTGATTGCTACTTCCCTGAACAATGATTGTGAATCCAAGCTAGACAAATTTTACCTTTCTTCATTTATCAGGTATTACTATATGATCTAGAAATTCTACTCTTAAGTATACATCCAAGAAGTTTGAAAGCAATGACAAAACAGACACATATATACCAATGTTCATTGCAGCACTAGTCTTTATAGCCAAAAGGTAGAAACAACCCAAATTTCTATAAAGCAATAAATGGATAAACAAAATGTGGTCTATATAAACAATGGATATTACTCTGCCATAATGTTTCCCAGGAACATGCCACAATTTTAATAAACTTTGAAAACATTATGCTGTCTTTTAACCACACAAAATAATCTCATTGCTTATTGTATAAAAGATTATGAAATACCTGACAGATAGGATATCAAGTTGATATATTTTAGACTCAGTCTATTACATTTAACTATGTTACTAATCTAAGACCTCTAGAATAGAGAGGAATAAGCGCAGAACAAGTTAGGTACAAAACATTTTTAATAGTTATATGTAGTTATATTTTATAGTTCTATGAGTTAGATATTTTATTGATTATTAGTTGTATTAGTTATATTCATTAGTTTCTAGTTATATGTTAATTTATTATATTTATTAATTTATGGGTCCAGAATGACAAGTCTACCAGAATCAGTACCAATTTAGGAAGATAATGGCTTTTTAATTAAATTAATTAATTTATTAAAAGATAATTTTATTGGGGGCTTTTACAACTCATAACAATCCATACTTCAATTGTATCAAGCATATTTGTACATATGTTGCCATAATTTTCTAGACATTTACTTTCTTTTGAGCCCTTGGTATCAGCTTCTCTTTTTTCCCCTCCTTCACTCGCCTAACCACTTGAATAAACTATACAATTTATTGTTATTTTCACATCTTACATGGACCACTGTCTCCCTTTCCCCATGGTTTCTGTTGTTCGTTCCCCTGGGGGGTGTGGTGTGGCGTGGTTATGTGTCAATCATCCTCACCTCTCCCCACCTTCCCCCTACCCTTCTGGTATCACTATTCCTATTCCTGTTCTTGGATTCCAGATAATGGTTTTAAAATAACATGCTTATGTACTATAATTTTCCTATTAGCATAAGCATATGATAAAGGAATACATTTATGAACTATAGGATCAAGCTGAAAATTTCTGTAAGAGACATATAGAAGTATTCCATATGGAATAATTTGCTGACATTTTGATATGTTGAAAATTATAGTACATATACTCTTACATATGTCAACAGATTTGACCCTGTTATTCTGAAAAAAACTCATCATTGTGAATATATTTAAAAGATAGAGGCCTTGATACATAAATTATATCCAAACAGAATACCGAAGGAAAAGCTAGAAGTCTTCAGAATAATCCTTAAAAGTGAAATAAGAGATTTATTTTCTTTTTAAGTAATCTATGTTTTCTAAAGTTTCTATAATAAAGCTGCAAACATAGCTTTTTAAGTATGCATTCAGCTTGAAGGGGCTCCAACTGATCAAGTCAGAGCATTGAGCACCAAAATTAAACACAGAATGAATTATAAACTGCAGGGGAAGGGGCTGGGGCTCCCTGAGCCCATATAGATAATAGAGAAATAAGTAAATAAATAAATGGGAGAGAAGAATGGGCTTGTTGTTGAGTGACACCAGAGCTGGATCTGGAAAAATTGTTTTTCAACCAGCACAGTAAAGATTGGTTCAGACAGAATCATCCAGGAACGCTAAAGCTGGAGATTAAAAAAAAAAAAAACCAAACCAAACTCACTGCCGAGTCCTTGCTGACTCATAGTGTCCCACAAGGCAGGGGAGAGCTGCCCCCTGTGAGACTGTAAATCTTTAAGGGAGTAGAAAGCCCAGTCCTTCTCTCAACCTCGGCAAAGCAATGGATATTCTGAGGAAGAAGAAGGTGTTTGTTTGTATGGCCTTTAAGTGCCTTGCTGTAGACTTGGTATCAGTTCCAAGGGCAAATATAGTAACTACAGTAGAAAAGTAGGACACATTAGATAAGTGATCAAAATGAACAATCTAGGGAAGTAAACAATATTGACCTCCAGACATGCTACTCTGAGGATACAACATCACTTATGGAATGTTCCAGCAAGGAATATATAACCTAAATCTAATTTTAATATTATGGTTACACATTGGTCCACTATTCACAAGGACAGCAATTCGAAACCATCAGCTGCTTTGCAGAACAAAGATGAGGCTGTCTACTCCCATCAAGAGTTAGTCTTGGAAACCCACAAGAGCAGTTCTACTCTGTCCTATATGGTGGCTATGAGCCAGAACCAACTCAATGGCAGTTAGTTTGAGTTTGATTTCTACAGTAATCCACTTTCCATTACACCCTGAGAACAAGAAAATTCACATCCCTGCACAATGGTCTGAACAGTTCGATGGAGGCGTAATCCATGTGGGGCCTCTGCAAATGAACTTTGGGCTTTCACTGTCATCCTTAACCTTCTGCAAAGGGACATTTGGTAATTCTAATAATTCTCTCAAAATTCCACTGCCGTTGAGTAGGTACTGACTCATAGCAACCCTAATATCATGAAACTAGAATTCATTTAGAATTTTAAATACTAGTGAAAAAAAGGAGGAAAAAATATATACACCAAAATACATGGAACATTCACTTAAACAGAATTAACACTTAAGTGATTGAGCACTATTTAAAGAAAACAATTAGGGTTAGATATAAAGCAAACATTTTAATAATGCTCATTCACTACAGCAAAATATGCCTGCCAAACTAAGACATGTTGTAAAAAGCAAAGAAGATACGAAAATAGCAAATATATGTTGGTCTTAAGTTGCCAGTTACTGGGCACACTTAAAAGCAAAGTTTTGAATCAAAGTCCATGACATTTAGAATAGCAGTCATCTGATGCTTCTACTCCTAAGGTGTTTCAGCTTTAATTTCAAAGGAGAGTTTCAGTTCCTTTAATCTATAACTGGTGTGTTGAAGGTAAAGTCTGGTTCATTTCGAAGGGTTTTCAAATCAGATCCTTTTAATGTGGCCTCGAAAAGCCACAATGTAAAGTCCAGGTAACCTGGGTCACAGGGCAGAAGACCTGGGTCACAGGGCAGAAAGGAAATTCAATTTTTAAAAAAAGCATGATTATCAATATAAAACGGTGGATCTTCCCATTTTGGGAACAAGTAATGTTAAACATTTTCCTTCAGGGTACACTCCCCCTCCCCAGTTTACCCACTAGCAGAAGTGAAATTGCCTTCTCTCAGATGAACATATATCCCCTCTCCTCTGGTCGTAAACTTCCACTGAGGGTCAGTGGACACCATGGTAGAAGTGTCATTAAATTGGGGTGACCATGCTGTGTGGCAGGAGCTATCTGGTCCTCTGCTAGTCCACTAAATGAAAACCTGACCTTGGTTGAGGTGAGGGCTGTGATGAAGACGTTGTTAAGATCTACAAATGAGGCCGTGGTAAATGCTTCCTTAGATGCACGTGCTACAACATTTCTTGGGAAGTCACTACGTGATTACATGACCCGAGAGTAGATGCCTGACAGTTTGTCATGGTATTTATCTTTGTAGGAGTAGTTTCATACAATATTTTCCCTTTTGATATTGGCTATGTTCACTAAGCATAATGCTCTCCAGGTCCATCCATAAGATAAGGTGCATTGGGTTTTATTTTTTTTAATCATTTTATTGGGAGCTCCTACAACTCTTATCACAATCCATTCATCCATCCATTGTGTCAAGCACATTTGTACATTTGTTGCCATCGTCATTCTCAAAACATTTGCTTTCTGCTTGAGCCCTTGGTATCAAGCTAATTTCCCCCTCCCTCCCTATGAGGGTTATTGTGTATCTCAGAAAGACAGAATCTAGTCTCTAAGTTGTGTATAGCACATTGCTTGGGTCACCAGGAATTGGTTGGAAGCTTGATCAAAAGTACCCAAGTAGGAACATAATACCAGATATATTTTCTCCTTGCGGGGGGTCTCTAAAAGCAATGTGAAGTGTGTTCCCCAATGGCTGGGTGCTCTACTTGGCCCCCTCACCACCAGAAGTGAATTTGCCCCCTTCAATACTCTACAAAGAATCCCCCTCTAAACAAACAAACAAATAAATAAATAAATAAGAATCCCCCTCTTGGTGCAATCTCCCAGGAAAGTTCACTAATTACTCTTGTAGGATTTTCAATTAATTTGGAGTGACCATAGAACAGTGCTATATGGTGGGAATCACAAGTGCCATTTTCACAACAGCTGTGCCAAACTCCACAAAATTAGGTATTGATGCTACCAAATTGGTGCAAACTGCCTGAATCCCACTACTGGGCTTGGATCAGGCACACCTTAGTCCTCAAAGTAACATCCTTGCTTTCCAACACTCTTAGGAAGTCTTGGGCAGCAGATTTACTTAATGAAGCCATCTTTTGATATTTTGACTGCTGCTTCCATGAGAATTGATTGTGTATCCTAGCAAGACAAATTCATTGACTATATCAACCTTTTATTCATTTAGCATGATGGTATCTACTGATGCAGTGGTGAAGATTTTGGGTTTCTTTATATTGAGCTGTAATCCATTCTGACAGTTGCAATCCTTGATCTTCATCAACAAGTTTTCAATTCCTTCTTGCTTTTAGCAAGCAAGGTGGTGTCATCTGCATATGACAGATTGTTAATAAGTCTTCCTCCAATCCTGATGCCAATTTGTCTTCATATAATCCAACTTCTCTGATGATTTACTTAGCATATAGATTGAACGAGTATGGTGAGAGGATACAACCCTGATGCACACCCTTCATGATTTTAGACCATGTAGTATTCCCTTGTTCTGTTCGTGCAACTGCCTTTTGATCCATGTACAATTTCTGAATGAGCACAATGGAATACTCTGGAATTCCCATTCTTCTCAAGGTTATCCATAGTTTTTTTTATGATTCACATAGTTGAATGAATAAGATGGGAAGAATAAACAGCATCATACCAAAAAGAACTAACAGAAAGTGTACAACTCTTCTTGATATGATTGAATTGTATGACATGTGGATGAAGTGCTAAAAGAATGTTAAAAAGAAAAGAAAAGAGCCTCAGTCAGACGCGGCCCAGAGACGCTTCTTCTGGAAGATCCATCACGATGGCCGCCCAAGGAGAACCACAAATCCAGTTCAAACTTGTACTGGTGGGTGATGGTGGTACTGGAAAAACGACATTTGTGAAACGTCACCTGACTGGTGAATTTGAGAAGCATGTAGCTACCTTAGGTGTTGAGGTCCATCCCCTTGTGTTCCATACTAACCGAGGACCTATCAAATTCAACGTGTGGGATACAGCTGGTCAAGAAAAATTTGGAGGACTGAGAGATGGCTATTATATTCAAGCCAAGTGTGCCATTATAATGTCCGACGTAACCTCAAGGGTTACTTACAAGAATGTGCCTAACTGGCACAGGGATCTGGTTCGAGTCTGTGAAAACATACCCATCGTGCTGTGTGGCAACAAAGTGGATATTAAGGACAGGAAAATTAAGGCAAAATCCATTGTCTTCCACCGAAAGAAGAACCTTCAGTACTATGACATTTCTGCCAAAAGCAACTACAATTTTGAAAAGCCCTTCCTTTGGCTTGCTAGAAAACTCATTGGCGATCCTGACTTGGAGTTTGTTGCCATGCCTGCTCTGGCCCCACCAGAGGTTGTTATGGACCCAGCTTTGGCAGCCCAGTATGAGCATGATTTAGAGGTTGCACAGACAACCGCTCTCCCGGATGAAGATGATGACCTGTGAGAGAACGAAGCTGGAGCCCAGCATCAGAAGTCTAGTTTTATAGGCAACTGTCCTGTGACGTCAGTGGTGCAGCGTGTTTGCCGCTCTTACTGCATAGCTAAGCAGAATGTGCTCATCTTTGGGAGGCTGAAGGAGATGAATGGGCTTCGGAGTGAGTGTGGCAGTTAAAAACCTTTCTTTTTTTTTTGAACCCACATATCTAGCTGTTTGGGAACGCATTTTTCTTTCTTGAAAGTCAACTACAAGACTGCTACAGTCACATCACAATATTCAGTGGTGATGTTTTGTTTGTTAACTGTCATTCCCATTCCTTTTCGTTAGAATAAAGTTGTATTTCAAATATCTAATTAAGAAGACTCATCCCTTGTTCATAAAATTTTAAAAGCACTGGGGCGGGAGTTTGTGTTCCTCTACTAATGGATTTTTCTTCCATTAGAAACCTGTTCATTCATATGCTTATTTTGTGTATTTGGAAATCATAAACTGGCTGCCTGTGGCAAAAGGTTTTATATAACATGAAGTGTAATATAAACGAATGTCCGTTCAGTTTTTGTTTTGTCAAAAAAATGCAATTGCGTGTTGAAAGTTTCGTTGGGTGTTGATAGATGTGATTTGGTAAAAAAGAAAGAAAAAGAACTAGTCCACATGTCACCATTTAGGAGGTAGCAGATGAGCAAGAACCAACGGTGCTGAAGGAAGAAGTTCAAGCTGCACTGAAAGCATTAGCCTAAAACATGGATCCAGGAATTGATGGAACACTGAATGAAATGTTTACGCAAGGCAATGAAGCACTGGAAAGCATTCATTTGTCTATGCCAAGAAGTGTAGAAGAAAGCTTCTTGGCCAACTGATTGTAAGAGATTCATATTTGTGCCCATTCCAAAGAAAAGCAAACCAACGGAATGCTCAAGTTATTGAACACTATCTCTGATATCGCATGCCCGAAAAATTCTGCTCAAGGTCATCCAACAACACTTGCAGCAGTGCATTGACAGGAAGCTCCCAAAGGTTCGGGCAAGATTCAAAAGAAGACATGGAACAAGGGCTATCATTGCTGATGTCAGAGGGACTTTGAATGATAGCGGAAAATACTAGAATGTTATCCTCAATGCACTTCCTTCATTGTGTTTGAAGCACATACAGTAGAAGAGCCCTTAAAAGGGCCTGTGTAAGTGGAGAGCAAATGTTTTGAGAATGATGAGGGCAATGAATGTACAAATGTGCCTTACACCATTGATGAATGTATGGATTGTGATAAGTGTTGTATGAGCCCCCAATAAAAATGATTTTTAAAAAACCAAATGAACTGCAATGTCAACAACAAAAAGGGCCTGTAAAAGGTCCATTAAATATTTCCCTATTTTCTGATGGATGTTGTTTATAACTCTTGGAGTTACATTTAGGTTTTTGATCCATCTAGAATTCGATTTTGTACATAGAGTGAGATATGGATCCTGTTTCATTTTTCTGCAGATGGTGAACCAATTTTGGCAGTATCATTTATTGAAAAGAATGTTTCCCATTTAATGTTTTTGGCCCTTTCTTGAAGATCAATTTCCTGTAATTGGAAAAATTTATTCCTAGGTGTTCTGTTCCATTGGTTTATGTACCTACCATTATATCAATACCAGGCTGTTTTCACTACTGTGGCTTCTTAATAGGCTTTGAGGTCAGGTACTGAGAGTCGTCCGACTTTGTTTCTTAAGTAGTTCTTGGCTTATCCGTGGTTCTTCCCTTTCCATATGAAGCTCTGTTAGATTTCTTGGGTGGGAAATACCTCGGTCCTTGGCTTCCCATGAGAAAGAATTCACCCCAAGCCTGGTTTGTTACCCAAGTGGGTTATTTTGTTTTGTTTTAAGTGGATTTTTATAAAAGAAGAAGTTTCAGACTTAACAGTAACTGAACACAGGCACTCTCGGGGCACTGCACACCAACACGTGGCAGCCTGAGGCCAGAAAGAGATCACTTCACAGCCGAGCAAAAGGCAAAGGAACCGCTGGAAAATTAGAGCAGCCGTCTCCAGGTTCTGGCCTTTAGGGCTTCGGACTGGGAAGCGGTACTTGACCCCATTGGCTGAATGAAGCCCACCTGGCTCAGGCTTGAATTGGCACATGCCTCTTAGCTTGCATTGGCTTCCAACCTCCTGTAGGGGGCCCCTAGGCATGAAGAGGAACAACCCTCAATCCTGCTACCTAACAGTAATTAATTTTTCTATTTCTTTAGAAAATGAAGTTAAGCTCTGGATGGGAATTGCACTGTATTTGTAGATTACTTTGTAGTGTTGGCCTTTTTGTGATATTTAGGCTTCCTGTCCATGAGACATAGGCTATGCTTCTGAAGGTCTCTCGGTTTCTTGTGATAATGTCTGTCATCCTCTTTGTACAGGTCTTTTGTTATTCTGGTCAGATCCTTTCCTACGAATTTCCTCTTTGGTATGGCTGTTGTAAATGCCACTGTTTTCTTGATGTCTTCTCCAGACTTCTCGTTATTAGTACAAGGAATCCAAATGATTTTCACATCTTAAGCTTGTATCCTGCCACATTGCTCAATCTTTCTATTGTTTCCAACAATCTTTTTGCCAAGTCTTTGAGGGTTTCTACATTATATCTGCAAATAGTGAGAGCTTTACTTCTCCTTTGCCCGACTGTATTACTCTAACATATATTTGTTATCTAATGGCTCTGGCTAAGACAATGTTAAATAAGAGGGGTGCTAGGAAGCATCCTTGTCCATTTGAGGGGAACTGCTTTAAGTTTTTCTCCATTGAGCAAGCTATTAGCCATTGGCTTTTCAGATATGGCCTTAATTGTATTGAGAAAGTTCCTTCTATTCCTATTTTGTTGAGTATTTTTATCAGGAATAGCTATTGCATGCTGTTAAATACCTTGTCTATATCAATTGATATGATCTTATATGGTCCTTATTTTTTGTTTTATTTACATGGTGGATTATAATGATTTTTTTAAATGCTGAACCATCCTTGTACACTTGTTATAAATCTCACTTGATTTGTTGTTTGTTTAAGAAAAGCTTTACTAGTGTGTTAATATTTCAGCAAAGCTATTGCATTGGGTTTAAAAAACAGACACACTATTACAAGCTCTAAAATAACAAAAGGGGTTTATTATACAATTAAAATATTACAGACGTATGGAATTTAATGAAGAGCTACCAAACCCAATAAAGACATTAAATTGGAAAGATTAAATCCAGTATTAGCACCTACAATATCTCTGAAAGTCAAACTTTTAACTGTTTTCTCCTTGTCTGACATTGTCCCCAAACGCAAAGCTCTTGCACCCAAAAGATAAATCAGGCACAAGCAGCCCGGCTATTATTAAGAATATACAGCCAAAAGAAGAACTAGAAATAGTGATTGAGACTTGAGAGTTTTACTTAGAAACCACTTAATTTACTTGAACCAATCAAATGACTCCTGTGCACTGAATAATGTATATGTGGAAGGTCTATGATCCATAAGGTTTGCCAGGAGGGTAGTTAAAAAATTAGCAATGTATAGTAATATACCTATCAAAATTTTTCTCATAAATTAAACAAAACTACAATTAAAATATGTATTATATTCACTTAATACACATTCAGGCACACAACAGGGATATTTCTGTGATTGATGGTTTAGCACCCACTTTTTTGTGCTTCTTTTTTTTCCCACTCCCTCCCCTCGCTTACTCATTTCTTGCAATGAACAAGCAACACACATCACGTCTTTCCAACATTCGTAGTAATGCAATCGTAACAAAATTAAGAACAAAACAAAAACAACACAGAAACCAAAAAGCCTGAAAATGGCAATACCTACTGGTTTAATTAGGAATAATTAAACTGTAATGAAACAAATAACACTTGTTAGGTCTTTCAGAGAAAAGAGGGCAAGCAAGGCCCTTAATTAGTAGATTTATTGACAGAGGTGAAGTTTGTAGGGGACAGGAAGTCAAAGGAAATGAAGTGAAAGTTTAGAACAGCCGCATTAAGAAAGCCAGAGAATTAACTAACCTAAAAGGTATAAAGACCACGAGAGCCGCTATTACATAAAGGAAGAGAAAAATTTAGGTTTAATGCAGGCCCACTAATAAACTACAACAGAGTCTGGCGAGGAAAGGGGCTTGAGGAAAGGGGAACAACAGTTAGGAGACCAAATCCCGGCTCCCAGGACGCCGGGTGCCCACCCCCGCCCCCGCCCCCAGGTCACCCCAGCCCTGGGGACTGCAATCAGTCTCCTGATCCGCCCAGACCCCGTCACCACTGGGGCTGTGAGAGAAAGTTCCCTTTTCTCCCCAGTCCCATGGGCCTGGCTTGGGGCCGGCCCCATAGAGGGGGTCCAGGGGTCACCAGGTGGATGAAGCCCCAGGGGGAGGTGGTGGAGTCAGTTTGCTGGCTGGGGAAGCAAGCAGGGCAGAAAACTGCTGGCCTTCCAGAGGGAAGGGGTACCTGAGTTCTCTAGAAAAATCAGGCTCTCCTAGGAGGGCGGTGCTGGTGCCGATTGGTGCATTGATTTGGGGGTGCGTGGGAGGGGGAGGAAAAGTCAGAGTGGGGGCAGAGGGGGCATAGCCACAGCAGAAGCAGTAGGTACTTGTGGCAAAGTGTGTGTGGGGAGAGAGGGAGAGAGAGAGGGAAGCCTGCCTCTTCTGACAGCAGAATCCAGAGCGAGAACAAAGGATCTTTATTGGATTTTTAAGTCTTTGGGATGTCTACAAGTCTTTTAGACAAGAGGGTTTCTGTGCATCTCTGGTTGGTGCAGATAATTCTAGTGTGCCAGGTGCCAGCTCAGGCAAGCTGATGTCACTTAATCAGGCGGGAAGATGGGCAGAGTAAGCTTTGTAAGCAGAAGAAATGTCTGCTGCTGTCCTTAGTAACACTGCCACCAGACCCTACAATAATATAGCATTATCCCAATGAGCTTCCGTTACAGACCCTTAACAGCAGAAGCAGATTTCCAGATCTGACTGATGTCAAAACGAGTAGCTCCTTGAGACTGGAGAGGTACGCCAGCAAAATTACAGATGCAATCTACCTTTGACCAAAATCCTGGGGAAAAGAGCATTTTATTAATTCAGGGTAATAAGTAAAATAGGGCTTGTTGCAGTCTAAAGCCACCTGGGAATCTGGCCCAAGGAACCATGAGAACCTAATGGTTAAAGATAAAAAATAGCTTTGCATTGAGATGACCAACTGCATAATTTTATTAAACTGTCTTGCATTAAAGAGTTAAATGAATATAAAAAAGAAAAGCTTGAATCTGACAGTGTGGAAGAAGCCTACTGGAATGCTTGCTCTTCTCTGCTGGCTCCAAGACAAACATTTGTTTTGAGGAAACAATTGTGAGAAATGCTTCTGTTCTTTTACTTATAGAGCAAACATTCAATTTTGAAATCTATACTTAAACTATTAGGTGGCTGCCAAATAAAATATTTGCTCCCTCATGGAGGTCTAGACAAAGACATGTACATGCAAATATATATAGGAGGATGGGGAAATAGATCTATGTGTCTATATTTATAGGTCAAATATTAAGGTGGCGGAAGGACCTTGGGCCTCTACTCAAACACTCCCTCAATGCATGAATACCTTCTTTTATTAAATTGGAACTCTATGATGCTCACTCTCCTGACACAACGGCTGGAGCCAAAGTGGGTGAACAAGTAAATGTGGTGAAGAAAGCTGATGGTGCCCGGCTATCAAAAGAGATAGTGACTGGGGTCTTAAAGGCTTGAAGATAAACAAGCGGCCATCTAGCTCAGAAGCAGCAAAGTCCACATGGAAGAACACACCAGCCTGTGTGATCGAGTGGTCCCAAAGGGATCAGTTACCAGGCATCAAAGAACAAAAAATCATATCATTGACTGCACACCTCCATGATAGGATCGCTGAAGACAAATGGGTGCATAAGCAAATGTGGTGAAGAAAGCTGATGGTGCCCGGCTATCAAAAGAGATAGTGTCTGGGGTCTTAAAGGCTTGAAGGTGAACAAGCGGCCATCTAGCTCAGAAGCAAATAAGCCCACATGGAAGAAGCACACCGGCCAGTGCGATCACGAGGTGCCCAAGGGACCAGGTACAAGGCATCATGGAAAAAAAAAAAGATATAAGTGTGTGTATGTACGTGTATATATGTATATATGTATGTATATATATATGTATATATATCATATTAAATGAAGGGGGAAGTGCAGAGTGGAGACCCAAGGCCCAAGTGTCGACCAATGGAGATCCCCTCATAGAGGGGTTTAGGAGAGGAGATGGGTTAATTAGGGTGTGAGGTAGTACCGATGAAGAACACAGCTTTCCCCCAGATCCTGGATGCTTCCTCCCCCCAACTACCATGATCCGAATTCTACCTTGCAGGGCTGGATAGGACAGAGGCTATACACTGGTGCATATGAGGGTTGGAGGTACAGGGAATCCAGGGTGGATGATACCTTCAGGACCAAGGGTGTGAGGGACGATGCTGGGAGAGTGGAGGGTGAGTGGGTTGGAAAGGGGGAAGTGATTACAAGGATCCACATGTGACCTCTTCCCTGGGAGAGGGACAGCAGAGAAGGGGGGAAGGGAGACTCTGGATAGGGCAAGATATGACAAAACAACGATGTATAAATTACCAAGGGCATATGAGGGAGGGGGGAATGGGGAGGGAGGGGGAAAAAAAAAAAGAGGACCTGATGCAAGGGGCTTAAGTGGAGAGCAAATGCCTTGAGAATGATTGGGGCAGAGAATGTATGGATGTGCTTTATACAATTGATGTATGTATATGTATGGATTGTGGTAAGAGTTGTATGAGTCCCTAATAAAATGTAAAAGAAGAAAAGAGAAAAAATGATTAGGGCAAAGACTGTACAGATGTGCTTTATACAATTGATGTATGTATATGTATGAACTGTGAAAAGAATTGTATGAGCCCCAATAAATTGTTAAAAAAAATAAATAAATAATAAATAAAATGCTTACAAAAGAAAACAAACAAAAAAATATATATTTGCTCCCCCCCACACCCCCAAGATAAAAGGTAACTGCTTCATTGTGTTTTCTTTGAAACCAAGCAAAAGAGTATACAATTTGGAGACACAAAGTGGATGCTGAGTGGCTAGAAGTCACTCCAGGAGCGGAATTTTAGAAAGTTAGTCCTTGGAGTCAATGGCACCATGGTTCTGGCAACAGATGCAAAGGAATGGCGCTCTGAAGAGGAGGTAGGGGACACTCTGCGGTAGGCCGTGGAGACAGGAGGGCCCCAGCTGCAGGTGGGATCTTTACCTCCGAGCTTCATCTTCCAGTGCACATGCCTCTGTCTTCATAAATGGCAGTTTCAATCACTCGAAGTCCTCTCTCAGTGGGGTCTGTCAGAAGGAGGCCTTGGGAAGCATAGATGTTCTCATTCTACACTTGAATGTATTTGGAGACTTTCCTCAGAACCTTCTCATAATGAGTTTCCATGCATAAAAAGATGGTGTATGCTGTTAAAACAAGCTAGACAACCTTCAGGGTATGATTGGCACCCAAGCTTCTCTGCCTCTGCATAAAGATTGTTTAGAGTTTGAACTGTTTCTTCGGGCTGTTGTCTATCAATCTGGTTCTCTAGCTCGGCGGAGAATTTGATCTGGACCTGGCAGCATGTGCCGCTGCTGTAGTCTCACTGGACACCGGCACCTGTGGTGGCCTCATGGTGAGGACAGGATGGGCCACACCGCCTCCTCTGCCCTCCATCCATCGTCATTGTTGTTTTTAAATATATTGTTGAATTCTACTGGCCAATATTTTGTTGAGAATTGTTTCTGTATTCTTAAGGGATGTGTTATCAGTCGGTAGTTTTCCATTCTTGTGGTATCTTTGCCTGGTTTTTGCATCAGGATTATGCGTATTTCATGAAATAAGTTCAGATTACTGTCCTTTTCTATACTCTGGAACAGTCTATGTAAAATTGGTAGCAACACTTTTCTGATTACTTGGTAGAATTCCCCATTAGGTCCTGCACTTTTCTTAGTAGAAGTTTTTAGCGACCTCTATTTCTTCTTTTGGTCTGCGTGCTACATAAATCTTTGTTAAGTTTGCCAATGGTTTATCAATTTTGTTAATCTTTTCAAAGAATGAACTCTTTGTCTTGTAGATTTTTTACATTGTTTTCCAGTTAATTTATATCTGCTGTAATCTTTATGATTTATTTTCTCTTGTTGGCTGAGAGTTCATTTTATTGTTCTTGCTCAAGTTGTTAAAGATGCTGTGTGAAGGTGTAGATATTCACCTGTTTTCTTGTGTGGGTTGATTGCTAGAAATTGCCCTCTGATAACTTTTTAGGGCTATCTGATAACAGTAAGGTCACTATGTGTTGGAATTTACTTGGTAGCAACAAGTTGAACTGCTTTTATACTGTCACAAAGGTTTTTGTTTCTTTGTTTTCATTCGCATTTATTTCAAGGAATTTAAAATTTTCATTTCTTATTTGAAATTAATCCCAGTCATTTTAAAGTAGTATGTAGCTCAGCTTCCTTGTATTTTTTTGTGCCTTCTATCAAGTCTTTATTCAAAATAAGCTGTCCACACTGATGACTTGTATGGAATAAAATTTTAGAGTCTATCCAGCAGACTTGTTTTCATCTGTAGTAGGTTTCTTTGCTGCTGACTTCACAGATGCTGATTTCTGGCTAGCTGCAGCCTTCTTTCCCAATAAAGGCTCTCAGCATCTTCACAATAGGCATGTTCTTTCCTCCTTATTCCCCTACCACAGGCTTCTTGATCATCTTATGTGTGGGAAAATCATAGTTATTCTTAAGGGAGGTAGCTTTATGACTGATGCCACATAGCTTGGCTTCAGTCCAAATGCAAAAGTGCCGCACACATCTACCAGGAGTAAGTTTCAAAATGTTCAGATTGTTTGCATTAAACAGAGTAATTCTAGAGACATTCCTGAGGACCTGGATGATATAATTGCCTTCGATAGATAATGGTTTCTCATTTTGCCCTTACTAGCTCTCATTCGGTGAGGCATAGACCTTGATATAATTCCAGGCTTTAAGTTTCTTAAGAAGCAAAACTATATCCTTGGTCTTCTTGTTGCCTCTAGCTTTGTCTTCGATCACTAAAGTTAAGTTCAGGAACTTCCTCACTTAGAAATCACCAGTGCTGGTAAGGTGGAGGCAACCAGGACAAAGCAAATGGCATAGCACTTCTGAACTGTGTTCACGCTCCAGTGCCAATGGTGCCGTGATCTGGTTGGTACAAATATGCACCTCCACAATATATAGATTTATCAAAATCACCTTGGCCAGAACTGTGTGTCCTACCACCTTGAACTCTGGGAATTCTAGCCACAGCGTTTCCAATGCCCCAGGACTCAGCACTGGTCTTATGGCCTGCCAATTCACTGACAGCCTAGGGCTTCCTGTTGTTTTGCACAAGTTGGTTTGAATTAAAATTATGATATAGAGTAAAATGGGAGTCATGAACACAGCAGGCAATGGGACATTTTTGTCTAATGATTCACCATTTTTAGGCTACACTGATACCAGTGGATGAAGAAGGCCACTATCCTCTCAACCTAGTGACTCCCACAGTAACAGTGTATTTTATTTCTTGCTGATTTTCTTTCTACAGTTGATTTCTAATTTTAGAGCACTGTGGTCTGAGAAAATGGGTTTAAGAATTGAAATGATTTTAAATTCATTAAACTTTGCTTTGTGGTGCAATATGTGCAGTAGTCTAGAAAATATTCCATGTGTGCTGGAAAAGAATGTATCTCTATATTTTAAAACTTAGTAAGGTTTGCTTTGTGACCTAACATGTGGTCTATTATAGAGAATATTCCATCTGCCCTTGTAAGAAATATGTTGTTGTTGTGGGTGGAATGCTCTGTGCAAGACAACCCCGGTCCTCAATTTTATCAGTTTTTGACATAATAGGATTTCAGTGTGAAATGTTGAGAAAATGTTGCATTGGAGCTCGAACAAAACATCAGAAACCTACCTGACACATGTGATTTTTGAAAACACGTTGTTTAAACCTTTTGTGACTGTGTTCCAAGTGTTTGCTATAAGTTTCTTAGTTTTATGACTTTTTGTACTGTTTTGAGATAGAAAACATGAGTCCTAAGAAAGAGTTTTTTTTTAAAGAATCATGATAAGGAACTGGTTAACCATTTATCGATGTTGTTAATGATAATTAAGATAATTTTAGAAAAAAGTTAAGGAAACACCAACAGCAGACCACACTAGACAAGTTTCTTTTTAGAGAAAGCCAGCCAGGTCCTAGTAAAAAAAAGGCAAAGACGGGGAAAAAAACAAACTCCTGAAAAGCAGCTATCAGTGGATTTTCTGGATGGGGATTCCCCTTCCAAACAATGACTCTCTCTCCATCCCTCGTATCCACATCCATGTCCACAGATCCAGATCCTCATCAATCTCAAGTTATGGGCCACACTGTAGTTGTTAAAACTTTTTAAATGTTGTGTTTCTTATTTAAATTATATTATTTAACTCTGAACTTACTTTGAAATTTCTGTGTAATGTTTTGTATAAAATGGCAAGGTTAGGGTAAACATTTGGTGGTTGAGAATGGATTAATCCATTTTCAATTCTTTCTTAGGGGAAAAATAATTTGGAACTCAAGTGCATCACATCTCAATGCTCCTTCTAGAATGGATTAGCATTGAGCTCCAGGTTCTACTATATATGTCTAAGAGGTCAAGTTGATTTATTTTGTTGTTGTTTAGTTCTTCTAAGCTTTTATTGAGTTTCTTTCCCAATGATCTTTTCCTTGAGAGTAGTGTATTAGTCTTGTACTAGTCTCACTATACTGTCTATTTTTTCCAGTTCTACCAGAGTTGAATTCATGTATTTAAGGGTCTTTTATTGGGAAAGTATATGTATAACACGGTTATGTCTTCTTGTACTATCACTCCTTTAGTCATTATGTAGCATCCTTTTTATTTCTCATTATCTTTTTTTTTCCTTTTGCCTTCAAGTCTGTTTTATTAGAGGTCAATATTGCCAGTTGAGTGTGTGTTTTTCTAAACATCCATTACTATGATAATTTTTTCTCTGCCCTTTGATGTTTAGTGTTTCCATTTAAGAAGTGTCTCTTATAGGCAGTATATTGATGGGTCTTGTTTTCTAATCCCATCTGCTACTCTCAGTCTCTTAATGGTGCATTGAATCCATTGACTTTCAATGTCATTATTGATACCTGTGGGTTTGTTGCTGTCATTTTGCTGTGCGTTATGTGTATTTCTGTGTGTGTGTGTGTGTGTGTGTGTGTGTGTGTGTGTGTGGCTTTATTGGCTTTCTTCTTTTTATTCTATTTTCATGCTGTTTGGGGTACAATTTTAATTGGATTCCTTTCTGGGTATTATCAACATATACTTGCTCTCAGGTTTATTTGCTGTTTGTTTTGATTCTCAGTCTAAACTGTTCTTGTTAGTTTGTTGGGTTTTTTGTAGTGCTGGTCTTACTTTTGGAAATTCCTTTCATTTTTCCTGTCTGGAAGTACTCTTAATTCTCCATCATATTGTGGGATAGTTTTTCTAGATTTAAGAATCTTGGTTGGCAGTTTTTCCCTTTAGGATTTTATATGTGCCACTCCATTGTCTTGCCTTTGTGGTTCCTGCTGAGAAGTTTGAGCTCATTCTTATTGGTTTTCCTTTGTAGGTGATGATCCTTTTCCCCCTAGTTTCAGGATTCTTTTCTTTTTCTTAATATCATAGAATTTAATTAAATATGTTACGATGCTTTTCTTTTGGGGTATATCCTGTCTGGGGTTCTCTCAGCTTTTGAAAAGTTATTTTCTTCTCCTTTATGATGTTGGGGAAGTTCTCTTCCATAATTGTTTGCACTGTCCTATCTGTAGATATTTTTGCTTCTTCCTGCTCCAGAATCCCAATGAGACGTAAGTTATTCCACTCCATAGTGTCCCACATCATTGTTAGGCATTCTTCAGATTCTGTTGTTTATTTTGCTGTTGTTGATTGTTTCTCTCATGGGTTGTATTCAAAAGAATTGTCTTCAAGCTCACTGAATCAGTTTTTCTTTTCTTCAATTCTATTACTCAGCTCTTTTACCAGGTGATCTAATTCTGCTATCTTATTATTTCTATTGCGGAATTCTTTTGAGGGTAGGGTTTCTAGCTTTTGAAACCTTTCCTTTATCTCTTAACGTTATCCAAACACTAATCTTCTGAATTCTATTTCTAGTAATTCCAAGGCTTTTTCTTCAGAGTAATTGCTTGTGCCTGATTTCCTTGATATTGTGTGTGTGTGTGTGTAATGTGGTAATCTGCTATTTTTTTAGGCACTGTGATGCAGTTATTAGTGTTGGGTGAGCTGCTGAGATGTGTAGTGCAGGAAAGGATTAACATAAACCAGATAACAGAAGTTGGGAGAAAGGAGAGAAAAGGGGAAAAGAAGTAAAGGAAAGGGAAAGAAGAAAAGGGGCCATGAAAAATACCCAAAGATTTATAAAAAATAATGGAAATGCATTTTAAGAAGTTTAGTAAAAATTAATAGGCATAACAATAATTTTTCAAGAGGAAAAGGAATAAAGAGCAAAAAGACTTAGTGGGTAGGAGAAAAAGAAGGCTAAAGTAAGCTGGTGGGTACCACTGTGGAGGGGAAGGTGCCACTATGTGGGGTCAGGTGCTGCACAAGTTAGTATCACACGAGTACATGGCATATGGGCCAAGTAGTTGGCACATGAATGAGTGGTGTGTGAGCAGATGATGGTACACAGGCTAGTGAGTGCCTCTTTGGCAGGTGACATGCAGGAGTGCCCCATAGGCAACTGTGGTGGAAGGGGACACAAGGAATAGCAGGAGTGGTATCCAGACTGGAGTGGGGTGCCTTTGCGGTGGGTGGAAACTGTGCTAGCTAACTGAATAGAGCCACCACTCACTGTTGAGGTGGAAGCTGTGGTTGGAGTGAAGGAGTGGTAGTAGAAAAAGGCCCTCCTCAATGGGCATTAGTGAGGGCTGTGGTGGTTGTTGCAGAGGCACAGGAGTGACCCTGGTGAAGAAGAGCAGAAGTGGCTTCCAGCAGGTTGTGCACTTACCCTGCCAGCAGAGTTTGTTGAACTCCATGTATTTAACTGCTTTCCTTCCTCCCCCTTTTCTGCTTATTCCCACAGTCTCTAGATTGGAGGGACGTTGGTCCACTGAGCTTGGAAGGTGTGCTGTTTTACATGTAGCCTAGATCTTCCCTCTAGCTGGTTTTTGCCTGGTCTTTGATAGCCATCTCCTCAAATGTCTGAATCTAATCACTACAAAGTATTAAAAAGCAAAGGTTTCACTTTGAGGCTTAAGTTATACCTAATATAAACCATAAGGAACTCTAAAAAGAATATCTACCTTTGAATTGTTATTGGAAATGAATATTAAATATAGCACAGACAGTTAACAAATGGACAATTCTGTCTTGGGAAAAGTACAGCATGAATGGTTCTCAGATGGCAAGACTTTGCCTCATGTACTTTGGAGGGACCAATTTCTGGGGAAGTGCATATAAGTAGAGGATAAATGAAAAAGGAAAGCCGCTCAGTGAGATGGACTTATACTGGCTGCAAGATGGGCTCATATATCCCAATAGTTGTGATGATGGTACAAAACCTCTTTTTGTTCTGTTGTATCTGAGGTCTGGATGAGTAAGAAATGCATTGATGGCAACTGACAACAACTACAATCATGAGGCAACATCATACAAACACAAAATGAGAAACACTCTGTTATTTTAAAAGAAAAAAATCACTGCCATCAGGTCCCTTCCAGAAACAGCAATCCTATAAGACAACACTATAAGTCAAACTTCCCTGGCGGGTCTCAAGGGTAGAAATCCTTATAGAAGCAGAAAGCCTCACCTTTCTCCAAGGGAGTCGCGGCTTATGGTTTGAAACTGCTGGCTTTGTGGTTAGTAGCCCAAAGTGTAACTGATTATGCCACAGGGGCTCTTTAAAAAAGAGGTAGGAACTTAAAACTGTCAGTGTCACAAATAAAAACCACCTCAGAACAGCTGCTGAAGCTGGTTACATACAACCAAACACCTCAGGAGAGTTGTTTTCTTGGTTTGGAGACTTAAGGTCATGATTTCATGGGACATTCTCATTAATTGCCCCAATTCCATGCTTAGTGCTTCTGTTTTACTTCTAAGTTTGTTGTCTAGTGCCTCGGGTCTTAAAAGCTTTCAACGGCACAGTTGATCTCTATGCACCTGGAGCAACAAGCGAAGGAAAATCAGGAATAAGAGAAATAAACGGAACGCATGACCAGTTGCCTCCAAGAATAGTTGTCTTCCCTGCCATGAGACCAGAAGAAAGGAATGATGCTCAGCTACCACTGCTGAACATTTTAATACAGGGTTCTGTAGAAGTATCCTGATTTAATAAACAAAAGGAAAAATACAGAACAGAATTTCAAGTTCCCATAGAATCCAGGCTTTCAGAAGTCATGAGACTAGGTGAAATCCTGAACCTATTAGCATGAAATAATCTTTAAAACTTAAAATATCCCCTTAAGTTTTCTTAAAGAAGAAAAATAGTTTAGCTTCACTGGTAAAGAATGCCTGCCTTGAGCATTATGCGCTTTAAAGATCTATTGATATGTGAGAAAATTTATAGCAATCTGCAAAGGTGTGGAGCAGGGAATTTAGGTTTTCTGGGAGGAACAATTTGAAAAAGGAGAATGAGAATGATTGCAGATCTTGAAGAATGTGATTAATTTCATTGAATTATACATATAGAAATGGTTGAATTGGTGTATGTTCTGTATATAATCTCAACAACAAAAATTAATTATTCAAAATATACATCTGCGTATATCTATATATAAGTGTATAAGTATAAAATGGGTTGATTGAAAGGGGAGCTGATATCAATGAGTTCAAGAAGAAAGAAAATGTTTTGAAAATGATGGTGGCAGTAATTGTACAATTATGCTTGATTTAATAGAATTATGAATTGTTATAATATCTGTAAGAGCTCCCAATAAAATGATTTAAACAAATAAATAGACTGATTGAATATTCCAGATTAATAGAGACTAAAGAGACATGGTGAAAAAAAAGAGAGAGAGAGACATGGTGGTACAACAGTTATGTGTTGGGCTGCTAACTGAAAGATTAGTGGTTAAAACCAACCCATGGAAGAAGCCCAGAGTTAGCAGAGAACTCAAGAAGAACAAAGTCGAAGGGCATGCTCTACCTGACTTTAGCACATCTTATACAGCCACAGTGGTCAAAACAACGTGATACTGGTACAACGACAGATATTCAGACCAATGGAAAAGAACTGAAAACTCAGAAATGAAATCACCAGCATAAAGATGAGTGCTAAGGGCCCAAAAAATATCAAGTGGGAACCAGATGCCCTCTTCAACAAGTGGTGTGAAGCAAGACCCTTACCTCGCTCCATGCATAAGAATAAACTCAAGGTGGATCACAAACATTGAAGTTAAACCCCAAACTATTAGGGCAATTAACGAGGGAATTGGGACAAACCTAAGAACTTTGGTGGTGGGAATACATAGGTTATCAGAAATATGGAAGGACACAAACAAAGAGGAAACACAAATAGACAAGTGAGATATACTGAAGGTAAAACACCTGTGTACATCAAAAGAATTTGCCAAGAGAGTAATAAGAAAGCCCACCCACTGGGAAACATCTTTAGCAATGACACATCAGACAAAGGTCCTATTACTAAAATCTACAATACTCTGCTAGCCTACAATAGGAAAAAAACAGATAGCACATTGAGGAGATGGGCAAAGGACCCGAACAGAAGTTTCTCAAGGGCTGGAATCCAAATGGCCAATAAACATGAGAAAATGTCCCTGGTCATTAGGTATAAGGGAAATTCAAATTAAAACAACTATCCGATACCACCTAACACCTTCAAAGATAGCCCAATTCAAAAAAATCAGAAAATGAAATAGGAACTCTCATCCACTGCTGGTGGACCTGTCGGTATGTACAGCCATTAGGAAATTGATTTGGCAATACCAAAACAAATGGAAATCTTGCTACCATAAGACCCAGCAATTCCCCCACTGGGCATATAGCCAAAAGAGGTAAGAAACAGACCAAGGCCTGACATCTGCACTCCAATATTCACTGCAGCACAGTTCATATGACAAAGAGTTGGAAACAACCTAAGTTCCTTCCCATCAATGGGCCAATGGATTAAGATAAAACCTCTGCTACATACGAACAATGGAGTAATACGCATCTTTTAAAAAGCAGTGATGAATGTATGAAGCACATCGTTGCATAAGAAGAGTTGGAGGAAATGATGTTAAGTGAAGTAAGCCAAGCACACAATGACAACTACAACATGAGTCCCCTGAGGGAAGCTTAAAAAGCACAAGGGGCACAGGAGAAGAGCCACTAAATGCATAAATCCCAAGGACGAGGCCCAGACGCTCTGGCAGGGGTGAGAACCAACCAGGGATGCTTGTGGCAGCCAACTAAAAAGGGAAGAAAAGGAAAAAAAAAAAAAAAGGATGTGGATAGTGGGGAAACAGGGCACTTACCCACCCATGGGGAGGGTATTGTTTATGTTTCCACAGGAAAAGGAGAGAGGGACCAGATCTCAACCTGGTGTGCCAAGCCTTGAGGACAACATACCAGCATGCAGCATCAAACAGAAGGTCTGTGGAGCCAGCCCCAATTCCAGCTATGTCGACTGTCTCCTTCAGAAGATTACCCTACAGAGGACAGCACTGAAGATACAGCCCAGGGTGAGTGGTGGGTACACGGGAGCAAAGGAAGAGGGAGAGAGAGAGAGAGAGAGAACCGCATCCTGGCCCACAAAGCCCTGAGGAAAACGCTCCTGCTCAGAGCAGCCAAGGTATAGAGAGGACCATAGGGCCGGCCTCACCACAAAACATGACATCTCCTCGGTAACCCACAGCACTCCAGTGGACAGCACTGGAGACATAGTGTGGGAATTGTGCCAGGTCTGACCCCCGCACCCCCCACCTACACACCAGGATGAAACACAAAGGGAATGCAACAGAGCAGCAAGGGGAGCAAAGCAACAAAGTCCCTGAGGAATCCCAAAAATAGACTTCAGACTCAGAGGGCAGGGCTTGACACCTCATCAGACTCTATCAGAAAACATGCATAAGAGTTAGCAGACAGACCTGGAACTATTTATGAGCCCTTTTTCTTCTTCTTTTTTATCATGTCTATCTATTTAAGATTTGCAAGATAAATAATCCTGAAGAGAAAAAAACTGGGACCAACAGTTCCGAGGGAGCAGGGGAGGGGAACGTATGAGAAAGGGAGGGCAGAGCCAACAAACCCAGGGACAAGGGAACAATAAGAGATCTACCATTGATGACCAAGTCTTATAACTTTTCTGTTCATTTGAAATTACTTCCAATTAAAAATTTTCTTTTAAACACTATAAAATCTGTTAGGTGTATTACTTAGAGATAATTACATTTGCACCCCCGTATTAGAGATGGCGGAAAGAGAAAAACGGCGCTTTATCTGTGCTAAAACACAAGAAGAGCCCTCAAGAATACTTACTTGTACAAAGCAAGCTGGTCACTTCCTAGCGCCCTGTTTACCAAAGGAGGACGGATGTCTTTGCAATAAACCTCCAATATTTTCGCACAGCTCCTCGACTTCAAAAGATAGCTTTTTAAGACACTCTTTTCTTCAGATATATTTTCTTCTACCTCCTAACATTTGTGCTGCTCATTTCATAAATCAAGTTTGAACACAATCTAGCTCTCCCTGTTCAGGAGAGACCTTCATTGACATATCTTAACTCACTGCGAGTAAGAGTCGTTTTTGGCTCATGGTGACTGGATAAGGCAGATTAGAACTAGCCATAAGTTTCCAAGGCTGCTATCTCTAAAGATACACCTTTCTCCCAGGGTTTCTCTGAGTATCCTGAAGTCATCTGGAATCAATATTTCCCATACTTGTTGGGTAACAGCCCCCATAGTCAAATGGGTACAAGGGGCTGGTTGTATAATTGAGAGGTAAATTAAGAGACATCAGACAATACAAAGCATGCAATGGCTCACCTCCACCGCCATGACTTCAGGATCCAGGTTCACGCAGAGAGAGATTTTATTTCCAACAACTGCTTATATGTGAGCATGCAAGGCCCCCGAATTACAGGTAACTACATATGTAACAAAGTGGGCTATACCCTAACCCTAAAGGTTGCTGAGTGCTGGGAGCAGGTAAGGGGTGTTGGACAGGGTTCTCTAGAGAGACGAAACCAGATTGCTAGTAATTATATATAAATATATTTATAAAGATAGATATATAATACAAGAAATGAACCATTAAATTATATACAGATAGATAATACAAGAAATTAACAGTTAAATTATAAAGCAGTGAGACACTAGCAGTCCTTTAAGGCTTGAGAGCCACCAGTTGCCAGTCCCCTTCTGTAGAGAGAGCTGGGCTATATATATCCAGGCAGCAAACAGCAAGGCAGGTCCCCAACTGTCAGTCCCCAGCTCCAGAGATGAACATTCCAATTGTGTGGGCTTAAAGAGACCTCAACTTACAGCGGCACAGTCCACAGGCTAGGCATCCCACAGGTAGTGTACCCCTTTAAACTGAGGCACAGAACAACCAAGGTGAGGCTCACCGAGCCATTTATCTCTCTGCCCTTCAGTTAATCCTACTTGTGTTTATCGGCCAGGCTGGCACAATAAACTATCGCAGAGCAGGTGAGGGGAGTGACTGTCTCCAGAACCTAGAGAGCAAGCGCACATGTCTGCTCTTACAGTTAAAGCTGCCGGCTAGACAGCAATCAGCCATTTGCTTGCAAGAGATAAGGCAGCACTATTATGGGAGGATATAGTGTGGGACAATATTAATTATGAGAATGTGATTGGGACTGTCCCCAACTCATAAGGGTGAAGGCCTCCCTCCACCCCAGAAACCAAGCCTGCCAGACTTCTTAATAATGAGATAAGGGATTCATCCACCTCCAATCTCTGCCCAGTCCTCTGTTTCCCATACATACTGAGCTCATCTTTCTTCTCCAATCAGCTCACATGCCTCTATGTTCTATCACAAGCATCCTGAGTTATCCTGAGGGTTACGTCAATGCTATAGATTGAGTTTTCTAAAGAAATGCTCATATGTATGTGTGTGTGTGTGTAATTTTCCCCCAATACTATTGTGTTAGTCTGAGTAGACTAGAAAAACAAATTCATAGACACTCATATGTGTATAAGACGGAGATTTATATCAAAGAGCAATAGTATATTAAAACATCCCAGCTCAGTCCAAATCAAGTCTATTAAGTCTAATATTAGCCCTAATGTTCGATACCGATCTATAAATTCCTCTTCAGACTCACAAAACACATGCAATGACACTGAATGCAGGAATATCACAGGCCAGTAGGTGGAAAGTCTACTGGATCCAGTGGTGGTAGAGACATCTCAGCGCTGGCAAAGGTCTCCACGTGGCTCCTCCAGCTCCAAAGCTCTGACTGCATCAATGTAGCTCCATCAGGCCCTTTGTCAGTAAGGTCTCACAAGGAGTGAGCTTGTGTCTTGCTTCCAGAGAGTTATTTATCTCCTTAACACCTCCAAATGAGGTCATCAAGCTGGAACTGATTGACAGGCTAAACTCCAGGCCTTCGTTCTTAAGTCTCAAATTGACAACAGATAATGTACTGTATATACTCGTGTATACGCCAGGTTTTTCAGCACATTTTTAATGCCGGTTTTGTGGTAAAATTAGGTGCCTCGGCTGATATTCCAGTCAGCTTATACTCGAGTATATACGGTGACTGCCACAGCTATGTATTTAAATCTTTTTACAAAACAACCTTATCACCTTCAAAGTAGTCTCTATTTCACTTAATACATTTGTGAAATCTGCGATTCCATTCTTAGAAACATTTTTCAAACTCATCTGTTTGGATGGCTAAAAGCGCCTCCCTCGTTTTTTTCTTCGCCTCTTCTATGCCATCAAGCAGCTGTCCTTTCATGTCCCTCTTCATTCATGGAAACAAAAAGAACGAACGGAGCAAAGTCAGGTAAGTAAAGGTGTGTGGGGCAAGAGAGACATGCTGCTCTTGGCCAAAAACTGGAGCACTGAGATGGTTGTATGAGCAGGTGCATTGTTGTGGTAGCAAAATCAGTCCCATCTGCCACAAATCATACCTTTTTGGTTGTAGCCTGTTATGCAATCTTTTCAGAACCTCTAAGTAGAAAGCTTGATTAAATTTCTGACCTGGTTGAACAAACTCCAAATGTACCATAAGTAGACATCTTCGTCTATTTGGGAATTTGACAGATGTTCAAAAGGAGGTTTGTCGTCAATTGACATTTCACCTTTTTTGAAATGAGAAAACCACTCCTATACTTGAGTTTTTCCCATAAAGGTCCTTGTAAACTGTGTCTAACATCACAACAGCTTCTGTGGAATTTTTCCCAAGTAGGAAGCAAAATTTTAGAGCCACATGCTGTTCTATTAAATTGGCCATCACAAAAAAACAAGGTTCAAGCCAAACTATTTTTATGAAAAATTCACTGTGACCAGAGAGAACTTTCCCAGGTGATGCCACTGGGTGCACTAACTTAGAGCAAATTGCTCAATGCTTGCCTAGCAAGGAAAATATGGACTACGAAAGCTCCACCCAGCGGAGGGTTTTTTCCAGTTAGGGGGGTACTCTGTCATATAAATATATATATAAAGAAGTACCTTTATACCAAGAAATAAATTTCTATAAAGGAAGTTATCCAGCTCAGTCCAACTCAAGTTCATGGTCAGGTGCTAGTTGCAGTCCCCTCCAGACTCACGCAGCTGATGTCTGGTGAAGCACAGGCAGAGTCGGAAATGCAGAGATTACAGGCCAGTGGGTGCAGAGTCATATAGATCCCAGGTCAGCAGCAGCATGATAATGATAGGATGTCACATCTCCCAGAGTCAGCAGGCTACATGAGCGGCCGCCCCCGAGCTAGACACGGAATCCAGGCAAGCAGGAAGGAGAAGAGGGGCAAGAAAGAGTGGCCAATTCTCCTGTGTCTCTCTTATAAAAAGGCCACACCTCAAGGAGACATCATCAGGATGTGACCTGAATGATAGGTTAGACTTCATTCCTACTTTCACATAGGTGTAACATGTTGATACAAAACCTAACATCACAGCCAACACCCAATCTATCATCAAAATACAAGTTCTACTTCCCGAAATATTTACCAAATCATTCCTATGTCCACTATATCATAATTTCTTATGAACTTGGGTATAAAGCCATTAAATCAATCCCATTGAGTTGATTTCAACTCCAGCAACCCTATAGGACAGAACAAAGCTGTCCAATAGGACTTGTTTAATTGTATATCTCTATGGAAGTAGACTGCCACATCTTTTTTTCCCACAGATTGTCTGTTGGATTAAACAACTGACCTTTCACTTAGCTAAGTAGAACTTTAACAATTTCGCCATCAGGGCTCCTTGAACTTGGTTTAATGAGCTCTGAGTGAACAACTGCCATCAAATTAATCCCAACTCATAGCAACTCCATAGGGCAGAGAAAAACTGCCCTTTTAATTTCTAAAGCTGTGGATCTTTATGGGAGCAAAAAGCCTCATCTTTCTCCCTCAGAAAGGCTAATGGGTTTGAACTGTTGACCTTTCAGCCTAATTTGTAACCTACTACGCCACCATGGCTCCTTGAACTTGGTTACAATAACCCCTTATCTGCCCACTATCACCTAAATCTGAGATTTAAGATCCTGCAACACCCCGCAAGATCAAAACTCACTTCCAGTTGTTTGCAAACTGTGGTAGTTATATAATCATTTGTCAATTTGAGGATTAGGAGTGAAGGGGTAGAGTCTAGCCTGTCAATCAGTTAATAGCCAATGAGGCCTCTGTGTGGGCATGGCCTTCTCCTGAGGATTCTGGGAACTATTCTGCGATAGTTTATTGTGCCAGCCTGGCCGATAAACACAAGTAGGATTAATTGAAGGATGGAGAGACAAATGGCTTGGTGAGCCTCGCCTTGCTTGTCTCTCGTTCTTTAATCATCAGACCTGCGTGTGGCTGCCTTGCTTGTCTGTGCCTCAATTTAAAGTGTACACTACCTGTGGGACGCCTAGCCTGTGGACTGTGTCAATGTCAGTTAAGGTCCCTTTAAGACCACTCGATTGGAATGTTCGTCTCTAGAGCTGGGGACCGACAGTTGGTGACCTGCCTTGCTGTTTGCTGCCTGGGTATATATATATAATAATATATATATATAGGCCAGCTCTCTCTACAGAAAAGGAACTGGCGGCTCTCAAGCCTTAAAGGACTGCTAGTGTCTCACTGCTTATAATTTATAATTTAACTGTTAATTTTTTGTATTATCTATCTGTGTATAATTTAACAGTTCATTTCTTGTGTTATCTATCGATCTTTAGAAATATATTTTATATAATTACAAGTAATCTGGTTTTGTCTCTCTAGAGAACCCTGTCTAACACATCCGGTATTCCTTCTTGGAGATGGAGACACACACACTCTCTCGGCTGACCCCTGGGAAACATTGCAGCTGACAAGACACATGGAACTCCCCTAGTGCCCTGAGCTGGAGGAGCCATGTGGAGACCCCTGCCAGCGCTGAGATGCCTTCACTGCCACTGGATCCACAAGACTTCCCACCCACTGGCCTGTGATCTTCCTGCATTTGGCATCATTGCATGTGTTTTGTGAGTCTGAAGAGGACTTTATAGATTGGTTTCAGACATATGGGCTCATATCAGACTTATGGCCTTGATCTGGACTGGGCTGGGACGTTTTCTTACAATTACTCTTTATACAAAGTTCTTTGTTTTTTCTTTTTCCTTTTGCTGCAAAAGGAAGCTTTATTGTTACTATTTGTTCCCCGGCTTGGGGGAGGGGCCCCAGGGCAGTGGCACTGCAGTTGGCAGGTCAGGTCAAAGGAAAGGGACTAGGGCTGGCAGGGGGAGGCAGAGGGCCCCTCGCAGGTGGCTCAGTGCCACAGGTTCCTAGTCGTGTTTGAGGGTGAGCCTCTTCAAGAAATACTCGCCCAGCCCGGCCTGGGGGCTGGCCAGTGTGCAGAGGTTGGTCAGGTGGTCGCCCATCTTCTTGAAGAGTTTCACCTCCTCATCTAGGAAGTGGTTCTCCAGAAAGTCACAGAGATGGGGGTCTGTGTCAGTGGACCCCGCGCACGCAGGTCCAGAAGGACCAAGTTGAGGGTCTTCTCCAGGGCCAGCGCAGTTTCCACGGCATCCAGAGTTCTACCCACTCATCTTGGGACGGCTTCAGCACATCCTGGGAGAGGGCGCAGCTGCTGCGCTGGTGCTGCAGCTTCAAGAGATGCTCGGCCCCCTCACGCTTCTCCTTTCCCAGCTCACGGATAAAGTGTGTCCCACGCCTTCCAAGGTCACATCATCGTAGTTGAAAAGGAAGCCCAGAGAGATGTAGGTGTCAGAGGCCCGCGGACGCAGGTTGACCAGACAGTTGACGCAGGCCTCAGCTTCAGGAGAATAATTCTGACGGATCTAAGAGCTCATGATTGGTCGGTTTGGAGGTCGCCACACACAAAATAAGTGTTAGCTGGTCCCAGTAAGAGGGGATGGCCAAGAAGATGGTCCCGAAGGTGACGCCCAAAAAGGAAACTGGAGATGGTGGAAGGTTGGAGGAAGGGAGTCCCGGACCTGTTTCATTCAAACACTTTTGAAGCAAGACACAACTCCATTGGACTACAGGGTGAGCTTCATGAAGCTCTATTTTATACACATGTAAGTCTCTATGAATTTGTCTCTCTAATCTACCTGGACTAACACATTATGGGACCACGCGTGGGGTACTAGAGAAACAAATCATGAAGACGGAGAGTGGATGCTTTTTTGATCTCTGCCTCATGGTAGTTTTCTTTGGCTAGCCAGAGGGCAGCTCTGTCCATGCAGGTTACTGGGTTGCTTTCTGGAAGGAATAGGGGACGTTAAAGCTTTGATTATCTTGTTTGGTTATAGTCTTTGGTTATTCCAGGGTGAAATGGCAGAAATGAATGCTGTTAACATATATTTTGAGCTCAGGGGTAGAAATCACCCCTTGAATTTCTCAGAGACCATGCTGGTGGAGAAAATGACTGACGGAGGTCAAAATGGCTGACAGAAGGCCTGGCCCTGGCTTGAGACAATGTTGTCAGAGGCCTAATCCCATATTTTTATATCAATAGGATAGTTTAGATAAAGAATTACCGTGTATACTCGAATATAAGCCGACTCAAGTATAAGCCAAGGTACCTAATTATTACCTGGGAAACCAGAAAAACTGATTGACATGAGTATAAGCCTAGGGTGGAAAATGCAGAAGCTATTGACGAGTTTCAATAATCAAAACAAATGAAAATACAATTACTAAAAATTGAGACATCAGTGGGGTCATGTATTTAAATATTTATTTTAAATTAAAAAAAACAAAAGGACAAGTCATTTAACATTAGTAAACCAGCACAGTAAGTGGAAAATAGGTTCAACAAAAACAATAAGGTATCAACAATGATACCTTAAGAGTACTATTCCCTGAGCTCAATCAGCAACCAAGCTAAAATGTAAAGAGTTAAAATCCTTCAAAACTGGATTCCTCATCATCATCCGTATCTCAATGCAGAGCTTCAGCTGGTGTGAGGTCATCATAGACACTGTCTTCACTGAGATCGCCATCATCAGCATCATTGCTGTCATTTTCATACAAAGCGCAGTCTTCACTGCCATCCATAGCATTACCGATACTACATTTCTGGAAGGCACATCGCACCATGTCTTCTGGAATGTCTTCCCATGCATGTCGAACCCACTTTGCTATTAACTCTATGTCAGGCTTCATGAGATTTCCTCCTTTGTTAGTCGGACTTGGCCAGATGACATCCATTCACACCACATCCTTCGCACACGGTCTTTAAAAGGCTTATTCAAAGATACGTCATAGGACGGCTCTGATTGGTTAGATGTGAGTAAACAAACATTCAAAACCCTGCAGTGTCAGCGGGGCTTTAATGAACAGCGGAGAAACAGCAATCACCCGCGAGATAATGGGCGCTCGTCCTGTTACCTGGGGGGGCGGGGATGTCAGCAAGATGTTACACCTCGCTGTGGTACCACTGCCCTATGTATAAGCTGAACCCCAGTTTTTCAGTACATTTTTTGTGCTGAAAAACTCAGCTTATACACGAGTATATACGGTAAGATGAGCTAAATAAAGATAGAACTTGATTGTTTTAATAATTGAGATTGGTATCTGATTCTACTTTGTTTATATTGATTTCTTCTGCTTATTGTTGATATAAGGATTTATGGAAATGATTATTGGGAAGTATGGAAATAGAGAGCTTGTAAGCTCTTTCCTTGAGCCATTAAAATTTGATCTTTAAATGGGTTTAGGATATGCCTGCAAAGGAAATTTGGGGGGGCGGGGGGGAAAGTCCCACCCAGTGCTTTGGAGTACTCAGGATAATTGCATTCCAAGAGACCTGCTCAGGGAATTGTTGACAGATTGAAGAAAAAAGGAAATCTTTGGATTTTTTGAAGTGTGAACTAGTCGTTTTTGTCAGAAGCTGAAAAAAATCTGGAACCATGAAGAAAACTCCTTTCTAGGACTGAACATTAAAGGGAGCCTGTGAGCAGGCAGAAATGCTTGCTAGGTGACCACCTGGATCCACTTGTTGAGTGGAAGTGGGAGAAATGCAGCAATAAAGAGACAGGTTGGGTCTGGCCACTGACACCCCTGGACCTAGTTTACAGAAACTAGAGGAGAAGATGAAAGCGGGTTGACTGGCCTGAAGTTCATTATCTAGCCCAAGGGGGTTAGAGTTGGTGAGAATTTGTGCTGGGACCATGGTCTAAAGGCAAAGCGACCAATGGGCACCCTGGTGAGGTTAAGTGAGGCAGCCCACATTGAGTTGTCCAGAACCTGACTAGATGAAGAGAAGATATTTGAGCCTGTGAACTTGTGCATATTACTGCAGACCTTATGGATGGTCTTTCCTGATTTGACTTTGCTTATGGATGCAGATTTCACAAGGTCCCAACTGGAATGAAGGTTCTTCATATCAAGTTGATTTAAGGGGGTAGCATAGAAATTGGATACCCAAAATTGGGGGATAAAGGCATGAAGTGGTTGGCTTACAAACTTTCATAGGTGGGGGAATATATTCATAGGATTATATGATTAAGGTGTAGGTGTTACTTAATTGCAATTGTTAGACATAGGATATTTTTGTTTGTTCACTTATAGAATGTTATGATTAAATGTGGGTGGCACATATTGAATTGTATACATATTAGTTTATACTATTAGGTAGAGATATGATTTTACCGTTTGAAAATTATATATGGCTAAAGAGTTGTGTAAAAGTGTCATGGTGTCGGGGATAGTCTGTGATGGTTATATAATCATTTGTCAATTTGAAAGGATTAAGAGTAAAGGAGTAGAGTCTAGCTTGTCAATCAGGTCATAGCCAATGAGGCCTCTGTGTGGGCATGGCCTTCTCCTGAGGATTCTGGGAACTCCAGTATAACTCCTTAGAGGTGGGAGACACACTCTCTCTCTGCCTCTGCTGACTCCCTGGGAGACATTGCACCTGACAAGACACATGGAACTACTCGAGTGCCCTGAGCTGGAGGAGCCATGTGGAGACCCCTGTCAGCGCTGAGATGCTTACAATGCCACTGGATCCACAAGACTTCCCACCCACTGGCCTGTGATTGTCCTGCACTTGGCATCATTACATGTGTTTTATGAGTCTGAAAAGAACTTCATAGATTGGTTTCAGACATATGGGCTCTTATTGGACTTATGGACTTGATCTGGACTGGGCTGGGACGTTTTCTTATGTACAATTACTCTGTATATAAAGCTCTTTCCTATACACATATGAGTGTCTATGAATTTGTTTCTCTAGTGACCCAAAGCCCGTTTGTAGGCCACAGGACATCCCCTTACAGAAGGGTTTCAGCGAGGAGATGAGCCAGTCAGGGTGTGATGTAGTAATGATGAAAAATACAATTTTCCTCTAGTTCCTAAATGCTTCCTCCCCCACCTCCTCCCCATCATGATCCCAATTCTACCTTGCAAGTCTGGCTAGACCAGAGGATGTACACTGGTACAGACAGGAACCAGAAACACAGGGAATCCAGGGCGTATGATCCCTTCAGGACCAGTGGTGTGAGTGGCAGTACTGGGAGGGTAGAGGGAGGATGGGTTGGAAAGGGGGAACTGATTACAAGGATCTACATGTGACCTTCTCCCTGGGGGATGGACAACAGAAAAGGGGTGAAGGGAGACGTCGGACAGGGCAAGATATGACAACATAATAATTTATAAAGTATCAAGGGTTCATGAGGGAGGGTTGGGGGAAATGAGGACCTAATGCCAGGGGCCTAGGTGGAGAGCAAATGTTTTGAGAAGAATGAGGGCAATGAATGTACAAATGTGCTTTACACAATTGATGCATGTATGGATTGTGATAAGAGTTATATGAGCTCCTAATAAAATGATTTTTTTAAAAAGGATTTGTTTCTCTAGTCTACCCAGACTAACACACCACCTCTATTTTATACTTGATAAAAAGATAAATTCATATTTTAAACTCTAGGAATAAAAAACTGTTTGTGGTTTCTCTCCAACAGACATGTTACAGTGCTTTATGCATACTCTGTTACGCTCCTTCAGCCATGGAATGTCCTTCCTCCAAATGTCTGCCTAGTCTCAACATGTTCTTTAAGGTTCAGCTGCCCTAGGAAACATTCCTTGATCCCTCAACTCAAATATCAGTGGTGCTAAGTGTTCCTGTACTGGAAGACCCAGAGCAAATTTACAGCACTGATCAAAGCATTCTAGTTAATGGATGCCTATTTAATTGCTAAATACCCCGTTAGAATAAGGGCCTACAGGGCAGTATTTGTGCTTTATGATTTTTTTTTGTTTTGTTTTTTTGTATCTCCCACTAATACCTAGCACAATGCCTGACAACAATTTTTCATGAGAGATCTATAGGAAAAGTTCCCAAACACAGTTAAGGTTCCGCTTGTTGGTACCGCACTTGTTCTTACAGGCGTAAATAATCACTAACTCATTGCAAGTACTATTTAAGAAAGTATACAAAGGTCCCTGTGGATCTTTTCCCTAAAAGGCAAATCATCCACGTTAGCATTGAGAGAGGAGAACTGGAAACACCTGAATGTTTCTGTTTAAAGCCCCTTTCTTTCATAATTCTGCTTGTTTACTATTTCTTAATGTTAGATGTACACAAATATATTTGCATAGAATTTGATGCAATGTAAAATCTTGTTCCCCTTTTTAAAATAAGACAGAATTTTATCTGGATCACACCATGGACCCACAATTTCTGCACCAAGGGAGAAACAGAATTTTCTAGAGGAATTGTCCCTAAGTAAAGGAGATAAGGGAAGGTAGTAGCTTCAAACTCCTATCCTTTGTCTCCAGTCATCAAACGGGTATTGCCAGTTCTGGCCCTCGGTATCATTTGCTAGATGATGCAAGGACCAATGAGGATAATAGTAGGACTTTTGGGGCACTATTTGTAATAAGAAATTAAGTACATATGAAACCTCTGGCCAGTCTGTATATCCTAGATATAAACATTTTTATTGTGAATAAAAAATCAAACTCCTCTAGGGCGGAGATGAAAGGCATCTCTGGTATTACTAGGCTCACCTCAGATATCATCTGTATTTGCCTATAAATCATCATTGAATAAATATTTATTGATCAGAATTGTACATATTTCTATTGAGCAGATAGTAAAATGAGTGACTTGTTACAAAGATTAGAAATAAGTTTTAGAAATACTATGCTCTGTGAAATATTTGTGATGTCAAAAACGTTCCTTTCATAAGGATTTAGCAGAATGCACACCTAGAAATATTGGCTCTTGAAGTGGGAGCAGTTCTATTTAACCACTCATGCTCTATTATTACCACTTTGCTATTATAACCCCTTTGGCTCCAAAATTCACTAAATAAAATTCACTAGTAAAATCAAATTCAATTCGCTAAAATAAAGTCAGAAAACATTGAAAAACTTCACAAAAATTCAGCAATATTATTCCCTTCCTGCCATTTATAAATAATAGATGTTCCTAAAGCTTTTTATCACTCATCTAGCAAAACGATTTCAGATGGCGCTACCAAAGTATGACCCCAGGGCCCACCACACTGGAGCCCTGATGTAAGACTATTTTTATTAAAATGCATTTAATGGTACATTTTTTCAAAAGGATTTTGATTATATCCTTAAAACTCTGTCTTACCTTATACGTATTCCAGAATTTCTGTTTCAGTTCTAAAAATATATCATCCTTTCCTTGGAGAAGACTCATACCTATTTTTAAAAACAAAACCAAAAGAGCTTTCAAAGATTCATCAGGGAGATTTGTGTATACTAGTTCATTCATGTATTTTTTTATTCCAATACATAAAGTTACCACCACAAAAACTCAGTGTCTGATCACTGAAGACAAAACGTGTGTCTTCAGCATTTCTAAAAAGAAACTCAGGGAGCAAGAACAAAACCTTCCTGTTTTAGAAAGGATGTAAAAAATGAGAGTGCTTTAAGAATTCTGTCCCAAGCCCACTAGGTTGTTCTTGTTTTTAAGTGAAGGTGAGTTGGGTCCAAGTCATAGCAACCCTGTGTACAACTGATCAAAGCACTGTCCAGCCCTGTGCCATCCTCACAATAGTTCTTAAGTTTGAGCCCATCAACGTAGCCATTGTGTCAATCCATCTTGTTGAAGGACTTCCCCTTTTTCCACTGCCTCTCTCCCAAGTCTGATGTCCTTCTCCAGGGACTGGTCTTTTCTGACAACATGTCCCAAGTCCATGAGATGAAGATTCACCATTTTTGCCTCTAAGGAACACTCTGGCTGTACTTCTTCCAAGACAGATTTGCTTGTTCTTTCGGCACTACAGGAACTTTCGATGTTCTTCACCAGCACAGTTCAACTGCATTGATTCTTCATGAGTCTCCCTTATACAGTGCCCAACGTTTACATGCATAGGAGGCTACTGAAATACCACGGCTTGGGTCAGGTACAGGAGAGAGCCAAGACTTTCTACTCTCATAAAGATGTACAGTCTCAGAAACCCACAAGGGCAGTTCTGCCTTGTCCTATAGGGACCCTATGGATTGGCATCGACTTGATGGCAGTGAGTTTGGTCTTTTAGTTTGGGTCCGGAATACCTCAGTCCTCAGAGTACATTCCATACTTTTCAACACGTTAAAGAGGTATAGTGCAGTATACTCAACCAATGCGATGTGTTGTTTGCACTCTTGACTGTTGCTTCAAGTAAGACTAACTCCTGGACAACTTCAATCTTTTTTTCCATTTATCATGATGTTACCTACTGGTCCAATTGTTTTCTTTACGTTGACTTGCAATTCATACTAAAGGTGGCGATATTTGATTTCATCAGAAAATGTCTCAAGTCCTCCTCGTTTTCAGCAAGCAAGATTGTGTCATCTGTATAACTTAGGTAGTTAATAAGACTTCTTCCAATCTCGATGCCGCATTCTTCTTCATATAATTCAGCTTCTCTGATGATAGGTTTAGCATACAGATTGAATAAGTATGGTGAGAGGATACAACCCTGATGCAAACCTTTCCTGATTTCAAAACATCCAGTATGCCCTTGTTCTGTGTGCACAACTGCCTTCTTGGTCCATGCACAGGTTCTACCTGAGCATAATGAAGTGTTCTGGAATAGCCATTCTTCTCAGGGCTATCCATAGTTTGTTATGATTCACATGGTTAGATGCCTTAACATATTCAATAAAACCCAAGTAAACATATTTCTGGTGTTCTCTGTTTTCAGCCAAGGTCCATCTGACATCAGTAATGATAGATAGCACGTGTTTCAAGTTCTCTTCTGAATCCAGTCTGAATCCCTGGCAGTTCCATGGCAATGCACCTGCTGTAACCATTCATTGTTGGATGATCTTCAGCAAGATTTTACTTACATGTGGTATGTGATAATGTTCTATAATTTGAGCATTCTATTGGGTCATATTTCTTTAAAGGGTAAAAATATGGATCTCTTCCAGTCAGTGGAACAAGTAGCTGTCTTCCAAATGTCCTGGCATAGATGAATGAGTGCTTCCAGTATTTTGTCAGCTGATTGAAACATTTTCATTGGCATTCCGTCAATCCCCAGAGTCTTGTTTTTGGCTAATGTTTTCAGTGCCGCTTGGGCTTCTTTGTTTAGTGCCATTGGTTTTTGCTCATCTGCTACATGTGTTGGTCCAGGTTGACTAGAGATACAAATCCAGAGACACACAAATGTGTGTAAGAGAGAGCTTTATATCAAAGAGCAATTGTATATTGAGAAAAAATCCCAGCCAAGTCCATAAGTCCAACATTAACCCAGATGTCCAATACTAGTCCATAAATTCTTCTTTAGGCTCACATAGCACATGCAATGATGCTGAATGCAGGAAGATCACAGGCTGGTGGGTGGAAAGTCTTGTGGATCCAGTGGTGGTGGAAGCATCTCAGTGCTGGCACTTCATGTGGCTCCTCTAGCTCCAGGGCTCTGGCTGCCATCAGCATGGCTCCATATGGCTTTTCAACAGGAAGGTGAAGCAGAGAGAAAGTGCGGCCCACTTTCAGGTCAAAAGAGAGGAAGTTCCCTGAATCCTCATGAGAAGGCCAGGCCCACAGAAGCCATCAGGTTGTGACCTGATTTCCAGGTTAGACTCCACCCCTTCACTCTTAATATCCTGAAGTAGACACGAGATTATGTAACTTCCACACTACCTCTTGAAATGTTCAAATGTCAACTGGTTCTTTTGGGTACAATGACTGTGTGTATTCTTCCATCTTCTTTTTATTCTTCTTGCATTGTTCAATAATTTGTCCATATAATCTTCCAATATGCAAATCAAGGTGTGAATATTTTGAGTTGTTTCAGTTAAAGAGATGCTTAACGTGTTCTTCCTTGTTTTTCTAACTCCAGGTCTGCACATTTCATTGTAACATTTGGCTTCATCATGTCCAGTTGTCCTTTGAAAATTTCCATTCAATTCTGTAACTTCATTGTTTGTTCCATATGCCTTAGTTTCTCTATGATTACAAGCAAGTTTCAGAATCTGTCTTGACATACACCTTGGTTTTTTTACTTTCTTTCCTATCTTTTTAATGATGATTTGCTTTCCTCATGAATTATGTTCTTGATGACATCTCACAGTTTTCCAGGTATTCTGTCTTAGTGTTCAACGTGTCAAATCTGTTATTGAAATGTTCTCGAAATTCAGGTGGAATTTTGGTCATACTCAAGATCATATTTTGACTCTTGTGGACTTGTTTTCATTTTTTTCATCTACAATGTGAATTTACATGTGAGCAATTGATGGTGTGTTCTTCAGTCATACTCTGGCCTCATTTTAGCAGCTTATTTTGAGTTTCTCTATAGTCATTTCCCACAGATGTAGTCAATTTGATTTCTGTGTTTTCTAAGGAAGTTCATGTCCTCAAAGTAGCATCCTTGCTTTTTCAATACCCTGAAAAGGTCTTGTGCAGCAGATTTACCCAATGCAACACGTCTTTTGATCTTTGATTGCTACTTCCATGATCATTGATTGTGGATCCAAGATACACAAAATCCTTGACAACTCCAACCTTTTCCCCATTTATCATGGTGTTACATCTATGGTCCAGTTGTGAGGATTTGGGTCTTTTTTGGGGGGTGGTCAGGGGATCTTCTTTATATTGAGTTCTAATCCATAGTGAAGGCTGCAATCCTTGATCTGCATCAGCAAGTGCTTCAAGTCCTCACTTTCAGCAAGCAAGGTGTGTCATATGCATATTAAAGGGATGCATATCAAAAGAAGACATTGGTAGAGTTCTTCAATTTATCACTACCTTTGATGTTTAGTGCATACATTAGAATAATAGTTATATTACTTGGATTTCACTCAATGCAGATAGATATAATTGTATCACAGACAGCATTGTACTTCAAGATCGATCTTGAAATGTCCTTTTGACTAGACATGCAACGACATTCCGTCGATTCACTCCCAGCATAGTAATTATATGATTTTTTGATTTAAAGTGGCCAATACCAGTTTATTTCATCTTATTAATGTCTCCAATTTTTATGTGCTCCATTTCATTTTGACAGCTTCCAATTTCCCTAGATTCATACTTCGTATTTCCAAGTTCTGATGAATTGATGCTTGCAGCTGGTCCTTCTCTTTTACCTCATGCCCCGTCAGCACCTGAGGGCCCCGAGGGCTTTACTTCCACAGGCTTGATGTCACTACGTTGAGAAGGCAGTCCTTCCTCAGTCATATTTTGAGTGCCTTCTGACCTGAGAGGTTATCTTCTGGCACTTTCTCTGACAATGCTCTGTTTCACAAGGTTTTCAATATCCGATAATGTTTTAAGTCTGTTCAGGTTTTTCGTGGCTAGTTCCTCAGAAGCAGACAACTGATTCCTTCTGCGTCGTCTGTCCTTAGTCGGTAAACTCTGCTGAAGCCTATTCATTGTGGATAACCCTGCTGGGATTTGAAATACCAGTGACATGGCTTCCAGCATCACAGAAAAACACAAGCCACCAAAGCACGACAAACTGAAATAAGTAATAACTAATTGTTGTTCGCTGCCATCAATTTCCAAATCATAGTGACTCCATGTGTACAAAAGAAGAAAACACCGACAGGATCTGTGACAGCCTCACAATGATTGTTATACTTGAACTTATTGTTGCAACCACTGTGACACTCCATCTCGTTGCGGGTCTTCCGCTTTGTCCAAGTATAATCTACCTTCTCCAGGGATTGGCTGTATTTCATTCAAGGCAGATTTGTTCAGACTTACTGCTATCCGTGACAGAGTCAATATTCTTCACCAACACTGCAATTCAATGCATCTATTTTTCTTTAGTCTTTCTTCTTGTGTAGTTTTTGCACACAGGAGGCAAATGACAATACAATGGCTTGGGTCAGGTAACCCTAATCCTCAAAGGGATTAGGAGGAAGGGGAGAAAAGAATCTTGCTTTGTTTTGTTTGGTTTTCAGTCAACTGATGAGGACTCAGGATCAGATTCTCAAAAAAACAAACAAACAAACAAAAATAGTCAAATACTGGTAATGCAGTATTCCACTTAACCCAGAATTAACAAAGTGCTAAGCACTTTAAGTGCCTTATTTCATTTGACCCTCATAATAAGCCTTCATTGTAGGTCGAGTTACAGAGGAAAACAAGAGCTCAAGGCAATCAAAAGCAGACAGAATCGAACCACCCTGGTTTGATTCCAAGTCAAACCTCTTAATCACAATTACGACACTGGCTGCACAGGTGGCATGAAACAAAATATAATCTGATTTATGAAACCAACTGTATGAGCTCTGCTGGAACAGTGGTTAAATTTTCAGCAGTTTGAACCCACCAAGCCTTCCACAGAAGATGAGGCGGTCCGCTTCCATGCAGACACACACCAACGGGAAGATCGTGGGGAGAAGTTCTACTCTGTCCTTAAGGAACACTGTGAGTTGGAAGCGACCTTATGGCAGTGGGTTTGGGTTTCTAGTGCTTTGATGAAGAGGTCCTGATTAGTGTAAACAGTTGGGCATTCCGTTGTTAACTGAAAGGCAGATGGTTTAATTCCATGCAGAGGAACCTTAGAAGAAAGAACTGGTGACCTGCCTCCCAAAATATCGGTCTCTATAAACTCTGTGGAGCACAGTGCTGCTAGGATACTAGGTGAGTCATCATGAGTTAGCATCAACTGAAAACAACTGGTGGGGCCTTGAAGAAGCATCAACCCACTCCTCAGACCTTCCCTCTTCACTTTAACATCAAAAGAGGGAAACTGGGCTAGAAATCTGAAAAGCAAATCAAAAGCAGCAATAGAAGCAAAAATCTACTTTAGCAGCCAGAGGCCTGAAACATAGTCCTCCTGGGCCCTAATATTTCAACATCTATCTGGTTTCAGACATACTGTGAACACTACCACTATTCAAGCAGCACAGTTGAACGTGCAGCTCACAGTATGGACTCTTGTCTTTGTACCCCTCATTTAACTCCTTGGCCCTGCGTTTTTCATGTCACATGAGAATATTGGAAGAGCTTACTTCCGTGGACATCAATGTTTACTGCAGCATTATACAGGATAGCCAAAAGATGGAAGCAACGTAAATGTCCATCAAGAGATGAATGGGATGAACACAAAGTAGGAGAACCATACAATGGGCTATTACTTATCCATACAGCAAACAAAGTTCTGATGCATACTAGGACATGGGAAAGTTTGGAAGTATGCTCTGGGGGTTCAGAGGAAGAGGATGAATGAGAAGCACACAGTGGAGGGACTCTACAGAGACCAGAGCAGAGGGACCGTGGACAGGGATAGCCTACACTTCCGGATCGAAGTTTCTCAGCATGAAGATAAGTAGAAACAAATTTATTAAAATAAAGAGCAGCAACATCTGCCGATAAGACTCCCCTTTGTCATCGGCCCTCAGCACTAGCCGGAAGAATGCAGTTTCTTCCATCTTTCCTGCTCCAGGAGCTACCTTGGGGTGCTGAGCAGCTGAGCTGCAGAGACTTCGCGCTGCACAACCAGCCTGGGCAGATATAGGCTTGGTTCTCAGCCCAAGCCAAGGGAGCTCGGTCTGATAGCCTCATAGCCCTAACTCACCAATAACAGGGACAGCACAGCCGGCCTGAGCTGCATGGGGAAACCTCTGTAGGGCAGCCTGGAGCAGGCTGAAATGTGAATAGTCTAATTCTCCACACAAAGCTCCAGCCCCACTTGGAAAAATTATCTCCCCCTTCCCTGAGGTACAGCTCTACACTGCCCCCCCATCTTTAGATACACGAACAACACAAAACACGAGGCAGCTGGTTTTTTGTAGCTCCTTTGGGTAGCAGTTAACAAGAGCTGGTCTATTAACAAGTTATTAGCATAGCAATGCAAGTGAAAAGGGCAACAGAGGTTTTATAAAGCACAGGTGGGGAGATTGAGCTAGAGACAAAGACTAAAAAAAAGCCTTAGGGCCCAGAAGTTGCTCTTGGCTCACATACCTAGATTGCACCAGCTGTCCCGTGACTCAAGTCCCTGATCAGCAGGCTCATAACAAAAGAAGAAATGTAACTGGTAGTTAAGAAACTATCACCAAGAAAAGCCCAGACCAGGTGGTTTCACAGGGGAATTCTACTAAGTATTCAGAGATCTAACACCAATACGACACAAACTAGTCCAGAACACAGAAAAACACAACAAACTCTCAAACTCATTCTATGAAGCCAGCATAACACTGATACCCAAACCAAGCAAAGACCCCACAGGATAGAAAATTACTGTTGGGTCAGGTACTGGTTGGGCGACTTTAGGAAACCACCTGCCTGCCCTTATCAGACCAAGAGGGCTAGCTTCAAAGGGCCTACAACAATGAGCCATCTCCTCAGCCTCAGGCAGAATGATCAAGACACCTCCGAATTGGATGGAGATGGCTTAAAGCCCCTGCAGCTGCGACTCCTACCCCCTTCCTCCTTGTTTGCCCACCTGCAGCTTCTACCCCCTCCCTTTATTGTTTACTCTTCTGACCAGGGGCCCTGAGTCTTCATGGTGTCTCTCCCGCTCTGCTCCCCTCTCCCTCCGGGCAGCATGACTTCACTGACTCCTTGGGGAATCTCATCCCCAGGATAAACTTCTCCTTTTCCTTCTCTCTGGCCTGGCCTCAGTTTATCTTTGTGGCGAACCTAATAATTACAGACCAATATCCCTTATGAACAGATATTAAAATCCTCAAAAATTCTGGCCAACCAAATCCAACATCATATCAAAAAAATAATTCACCATTACAGAGCAGGATTCATTCCTGGGGTGGTTCAATATTAGAAAAATAATCAATGTAATCTACCACATAATCAACACAAAGAATAAAAACTATATGTTCATATCAATAGATGCATAAAAGGTATCTGATAATATCCAACATCCATTTTTTATCAAAACACTAAAAAATAGGAATAGAAGAAAAATTCTTCAACATGATAAAAGCTGTTAGGTAGCTTAGCCTAGGGAATTGGGAAGTCCATTTACGCATGCCCAAGAGAGCCAGCAAAGGACAAAAGCTGGATTTTCCTGCTGGTGGGCCCAGATGGGCGTTACACCTGGAGCAGCCCACCTGGGCCAGGTGATTGCAATTCAGACAATGGGATCGACCTGGGATCGTTTACCACACCTCCCTGGGGAACTCTTGAAAAGGCAGGGTCTTGGCTTGCTTGTGCGGTCTGGTCGTCTTCGTGGGAGGGGAGAGATCCTTGCATGACCTGGAGCAGTTTCTGCCAGGCCGCATGGTCAAAGGAATCCTATGGGTGCCACGTAAAACATGATGCTTCTTTGAACTTTCATTAAATTCACTTGGATCACGAGCCCGGCTTCGGCGTGAAATCTTTCTCGCGCGGAGCCAAGAACCGAGGCTGAGATTTAGGCCGGAGAGAGAAACCTTACAAAGCCATATATGAAAAACCAACAGACAATATCACACTTAACAGGGAAATGCCAAAAACATTTCCATGGAAAACAGGGACCAAACAGGATGTGCCCTACCTAACACCACTCTTAATTAAAATCATGCTGGGAAGTTTTAGCTAGTGTCATCAGAAAACAAAAATAAATCTAAGGAATACAAACAGGCAAAAAGGAAGTGAAACTCTCATGATTTGCAAATGATGTGATCCTATATATAGAAAACCCAAAAGTCTCCACCAAAAAAATTTGGAAACAATTGAAGGATTTGGAGAGGTAGCAAGAAACAAAATTATTAACCAGAAATCAATAGGATTCCTATATGCCAGCAAAGAGACCTGCTTAAATAGACTTTAAGAAAACAATACCATTTACAATTAAGCACACAAAAGATAAAACACTTAGGAATAAAACTAAACAAAGGACCTATCCCAGCCCAGTCCAGTCCAAGCTCATAAGTTGATATTAGCCCATATGTCCAGTATCAGTCTATAAATTCCTCTTCAGGCTCATGAAGCATATGCAATGACACCAAATGCAGGAAGATCACAGGCCAGTGGGTGGAAAGTCTTGTGGATCCAGTGGCATTGTAAGCTTCTCAGCGTTGGCAGGGGTCTCCATGTGGCTTCTCCAACTCAAGGCACTAGAGTAGTTCCATGTGTCTTGTCAGCTGCAATGTCTCCCAGGGAATCAGCAGAGAGAGAGAGTGACTCCTGCCTCTAAGGAGAAATACAGGCAGTTCCAGAATCCTCAGGAGAAGGCCGTGCCCACACAGAGGCCTCGTTGGCTATGACCTGATTGACAGACTAGATCCCACCCCTTTACTCTTAATCCTCTCAAATTGACAAACGATTATATAACTACCACAGATATATTGTTGGTACTAGTACAACGATATATAGACCAATGGATCAGAACACAAAACCCAGACATAAATGCATCAGCCTACATGCAACTAATCTTTGTCAAAGGACCTAGAAATTCCAGTGGGACAAAGACAGGTTCTTCAACAAATGGTGTTGGACAAACTGGATTTCCATATGCAAAAGAAGAAAACAAGCCCCACATCTCTCCCCGTACACAAAAACTAACTCAAGATGGATTAAAAACCTAACTGTAAACCCCACACCTATTAGGATCATCAATGAGAAAGCTAAAACAAATTTCAGGACCCTATTGAAAGGCATTCACAGTCTACCAAGTATAGTGAAGGAGGAAAACACAGCAGTAGACAAGATAGACGAGTAAGACTTATGTACATCCAAGGACTTAATCAGGAGAGTACAACAAGAGCACACATATTGGGGAAAGATTTTTTTTTTCTAAAGACATATCAGACAAGGGTCTAATTACCAAAACACACAGAACTGTGGGAAACTGACACTGAAGGAAATATGAGGACTATATTCCTTAGCTTATAACAGAGGGACTCTGGAAAGCTAGTATTCCATGATAGAAAAGTCTCCACTTTGGTAAGTTAGAGATAAAATCCAAGTACATTATCCTGCGTTAAATATCATTTCCACAGATTCTCCCCTAACAGCCATGCTGCCTTAAAGTGACACATGGCTGATTTTTTTTTCTCCCTACAAAAGCAGACATCCAGTTGCTATCTCTTCCACCATGTCATCCAGCCCCCCTCATGCCTTCCCCCAATGCAGGTATTAGGTTTTCTCACCTATGAGCTCAGGACCTTACTGTAGATTCCACCTACATCGTAATGTATGTGACTACTGAAGATGCACGTCTTATGGCTACCTATAAGTATCCCAAGATAGTAAAAATGCTCTCTCTTCTCCCATATCCATGTGGACCACCAAGAGGGGCTGAGGTGAGCATGTTACCATAAAATGTGTCTGACTCCTTTATTTTATTCTCTCTCCTATCTTTCCTATTCTCTATGACTTTATATATTATGACTGTACAATTGTACTACTGAGCCTTCGGTTTTTAGAGGCTGCTTTCCTCTAACACAGAACTCTGCAACAACTCAATAAGAAAATAACAAACAAACCATTAAGAAATTGAGAAAAGACATGAACAGACAGTTCATCAAAAATGAAGTGCAAATGGCTAATGAACACATGAAAAATGTTCATGAGCAGTAGCCATCAGCGAAACGCAAATTAAAATTATGATGACATACCACTTTATACCCACAATGCCAGTCCAATTCAATGAAACAGAAGACAACAAATGCTGGAGAGGATGTGGAAAGATTGGAAATCATATAAGCTGCTGGTGGCTTGTAAATACATATGACCACTATGAAAAATGAGATGGCCATACTTAAAGCAACTGAGAATTGAAATCCCATAGGATCCCGCAATATCGCTATTAGGCAGATAGCCCAAAGAAATGAGACACACATGAGTGGGTGTATGCCTTCCCATGTTCATAGCAACACAGTTGACAATAGCAAGAAACTGGAAGCAGTCCAAATGCCCAACAATGGAAGAATGGATAAAGAAACTATGGTAAATACATACAATAGAATACTATGAATCCCTAAAAACATATGATGAAAGCATGAAACACCGTATGACATGGAAGAACCTCGAAATCACAATAGGACAAATATTGAATGAGTCCACTACTCTACAGAGAAATACCAATTGAACAAGTCTTAGAGACTAATTCCCAAACAAAAGGGTAGAAAACTATCTACCAGTCATGAACAATACATCACCCCCCTTACGTGCACTACATGAGAATCACTTCAGAAAAGGAGACTTCACATTGTCTGGAGTCACTCCTTCAACAAGGGGGAAAAGGGGAGAAGTCTACCCACTTGATTCAATGCAGCACTGAGACAAGGCTCTGACAAATGAACAGGCCCGCCACAGGAATGAGATGAGAACCTTAACAGAAAATCAAGCTACGAACAGGGAAGGGAGCATCTACATTTTAGAGACACTGGTATTTCTGTTGATGAATCTCATGTGTAAATGGAGAGGAGCAACCTCATATTGGGAAAGGATGCTAAACAACAACTGTAAGATACTCACCTTCATGAAATGATCACTGATGATAAGGGTACTACAGCAAAGCGTGATGAAGAAAAGAGATGGTGCCTGGCTGTCAACTGGAATAGGGTCTGGGGTCTGGGGTCTTGTATTCAAACAAGCAGCCATCTCAGTGTGGTGTCAACTAAGCCCACATGGAGGAAGCACCCCAGCTGTGTGATCAAAAGATGACAAAAACAAAATCCAAATATCTCAAAGAGAAAAGTATCAGAACTTAAATAGTAAGCACTCAATTTGTAGAAAAGGCTATGGAGGATGGTGGGAATCTGAAATCCATCTGCTGAGTATCTAGTCAGATTAAGCCTCTGGCAGACGCTCTCTAGCCACAGGCACTTAAGTTGAACAGCTTTACTATCAGACAGAGATGACTGTAAATTTTATTATAGTGGATCGAACCAATTGACGTCCCTCTTAACCCAACCTGAATTTGCTCTAGGCTCAAGTATTTCTTGCTTATTCCACAACAGAAATTTCTTCTCTGGCTTTCAAAATATGGATGGTGGTCTTTTCTTTCTCTTTATTTGTATTTTTATCTTTATATTATTTTCTTCTTGCTGCTTTGTTTTGTTTTAGTTCTTTATTGTTTCTGTTGGGTTTCCTAGTTTGTGAAGCAAAGAAGGTATAGATGCATAGAGACAATTACTGATGCAATGGCTTGTTGGGGGTCTGGCAGGGGGTAGGAATGGGGAGCGTGAGGGGATTTGGGGAGCAAACAATGAATGTGGGAAGAGGGAGGGAACACTAGAACTGATTCTGATGATGTACATACAACTCTTTTTAAAGCGATTTAACCATGGAAGTGTATGATATGTGAATACTATATAAAGAAAACTACTTAAAAAAAAAGAAATCAAACTTGACCAATGGTTACCATGAGTGAAGGAGAAAGAGTTGTTGTTTAGGGGGAATTAAGTTTATGTTAATAATAGTGGAATAATTTGGAAAAGGATTTCAATAATGGTTGTACAACATGAAGAGTATAATCATTGGCCCTGTATTGTGCATGTAGAAGTTGTGGAATTAGAGAATGTTTTGTTGTGTATATTTTTGCCACAATTCGAAAAAAATTACATGAATTACAATGAGCACGGGAAGAAGAAAATGTTATAGAATTGACTGTGGTGGTAATTGCACAATTCTTCTTGATATGATTTAATTAATGAATTGTAAGGCATTTGGATGAAGTACTAACAAAAATGTTTAAAATTAAATAAATATGCTTCCTGCAATAAAGTCTGGTGATCTACTTCCAAAAAAAACAACCAGCCATTGGAAACCCAGTTCTAATGGGACACGAGTGGGGTCGTCATGAGTTACAATCTACTAAACAGCAGCTGGTAGTGCCTTGTGTCTGATACCACTTACAAGGCCCCAGTAGGGCTGTGGAGAGAGCTCATGAAAAAAAAATGCATTATCTTTTAGTTTAATGTTTCCATGAACGTTAAAGTCCCTTCACATATAAAACATCTAGAATGGGCAAATGCACGGAGACAGGCGTTTATTAGTCATACCATTAAATGAGATGAGAGAGAATAAATACTTATTGCTGTTAACGAAGTGCATAGTTTCTGTTAGGGCTGATGAACACTTTTTGAAATAGGTGGTGGCAACAGTTGCACAACATGGTGAATGTAATCAATGTAACTGACTTGTATGCTTAAAATTGTTTAAAAAGAAAAAAACTTTTAAAATCTTAAAAATGGCCACATTTTGTTACATATACATTACTATAAGTATCTATACTATAATAGATGGAGAAGACTGAAGTTGTCTAGGAATTCATTTGACCCGCATCCACAATCATGTCCATGGAAGAAGCCGTCAACGAATTCAAACCACGCGTTGCATTAGGCAAACCTGCTGCAGAAGCCCTCTTTAAAGTGTTAAAGACGCCACTTTGTGGCCTAACATGTGCCTGACCCAAGCCATATGGTATTTTCACCTGTGTGTTATGGTGTTGGCAGAGAATACCAAATAGATCATGAACTTCCATGGTACAAACGAAGCTGTGTTAGGAGACGCACAATGCAATGCTCCTTAATGGTGAGGGTGGTACTTCACCTCGTGCACTTTGGACGTGTTTTTAGAAGAGACCAGCCTGAAGAACATCATGCTTGGCACAGGGTCAGCAAAGAGGAGGACGCCTGTGGGAGTCCCGTCAATGTCAAGGCAACTTGAAGGTATGGAAGAGTGTAGGGGAAGTGTTCAACCTGTTAAATGTGGTCGCAGCCTGATGGTGCCTCCTTCTGGGGGTGGTCTTCTCATAAGGAGGCCCTGGGCACCTCCCCTCTCTCTGCCTTCACCTTCCTGCCAGTGAGCCACTCTGGGGCCTGCCAGAGCTCTGTGATGCTGCCACTGCCATTGGAGAAACACCTTGCACCCGCTGGCCAGTGATCCTCCTGTATTTGGCATCATTACAGGTGGCTGCAGGAGTCTGAAGAGGGACTTACGGACTAGTGTTGGATTTATGGACTTGAGTTGGACTGGGTTAGGATATTTTATTGATGCATAATTACCTCTTGATACAAAGCTCTTTCTTACACATACATGAGTGTCGCTGGATTTGTTTCTCTAGTCAAACCAGCCTAACACGAAGCCCTTACATAAGTTGGACTGACACAGCAGCTGCAACAATGAACTCAAGCATAGCAGTGATTGTGAGGAAAGTGTGGGAGGAGGTAGTTTTCCTTATATTGTACTTAGGAACTTATTCAGCAGCACAAGACAACCACCACCACCATAAAAGCATTCACAACAAAGAAGAATAGTTGTATGAGGATTAAATGGGAATCTGATCCTCAGAAAACCAACCCCCATCACCCCAGATCTTTACCAGTGAACAGACACCGTAATAACAAGCACAAGAAGTCCATGGGCAAATCTGGCCCCAAAGTCCTATCCCAAGACCAGGAAGATTTTCTGCTAAACCAGGTGGCTCCTGTCTTCAGGTGTCCTTCCTTTTTATCCCGCTGCCGCTCAGACACGTAGAATCTGCAACAGCCAGGGCTGTGGTTTGTCTGTGTGGTGGTGGGAAAGGTACCTGCCCCGAAGATCACCGGGCAGGGTAAGCTTCATGCAAAGTGTGATTTGCTCAACCGCACTCCGTTTGGAAGGCACTTGCAGTCGCTGTCAAGGCGTTTCCTCCGCTTTAGGAGCATTTGCGATCCCCAGTGCTGAGGGAAAATAGGCCTAGTGGTGCAGCGAGTTAAGCTTTGACTGTTACCAGAAAAGTTGCCAATTCAAACCCACCAGAAAAGATGAGAGAGTGCTTATGTAAAAATGACAGGCACAGGATGTCCATTTGCTGAGAGAACTGATGCTTCCCCCCCATTTGCCAGCCCTCCCATTTCAAGAAGACGGAATTTTTTCTATAAAGACCCCAGCATGCTTTACTTGGTATTTAGGGGGTTGGGGACGATTCCCAAAATCAGCGTGGATTTTCTGCGGGGGGAGTTTTCTCGGAGTCCTCACTGGTATAAAGTCTGGACCCAGGTTTGAGGACCCCACACATTTTTTGTGGATTTCGACATCGGGAGGCTTTGGTTCCTCAGCCCTTGGGCCCCAGTCCCGGGTCTCCTTGGCACGCTTCCCTGACCCTGTCCTCTCAGCACCATGGTCTCCAGACGGTCCAGATCCCTGATGTCCGTTCTTCCAGCACCAGGCCGGGGCACCAGCACTCTGTCCCCCTTGCAGTCCTGGCTTGTGCCTGACTCCAACCTCCTAACCTCGGTCCCCTACCCGAACCGTCAGGCCCCAGCACCCCATCCCCAGGCCCCAATTCCCAGGGTCGGACCTTCAGGTCCCTCACAAGATGCCACCCCGGCGCTGGTCCCCTTCCCGGGTAGCTAACCTGCGTAAAAGGCCGAGACGGCGATGGGCGCGGCGAGCACCTGGTCACAGAGCACCTTGGCCAGGATGGCCCTGGGTGTGCGGCCCGGCAGCGCGCGCTCTAGCAGGCGGAGCCACACGTAGCTGAAGTTGGCGTGAAAGGCGACCACCACCGTGGCCACGCGCCGCGTCTGCTGCCAATCGGTTGGGCCGCCCTTGAGCCGCTGCTGCAGCGCGTCCCCGGCCGAGAACAGGGAAGCGTAGACCGCCACGTTCGTGGGCCACGGGTAGCGCCGGGCGGCGCGCGGCAGCACCCGCCACCAGCCCGCCATGCCAGGGTGCTCGGGGTGCCCGCGAGTCAAAGAAAACGCCACCGGCGTCTCGGGCCACGCTCAGAGGCCGCCCCGCGTCCTCCTAGCTCCTCCCCCGCTGTCCGGGGCCACCTCCACCTGTCGTCTCCCCCTCGCCCAGGGGTGATGGGCGTCCACCCCGGAGTGTCCAATCCGGCGGCCCCCGCTCCTGCGCTGGTTAAATGCGTAACTCCAGTTATGGAAATGGTCCAGCCAGACGGATCAACCGAGACAAAGGGTAGACTGGTAGTTGCCAGGAGCTGGGGGAAAGAGAGAATGTGGAGAGGCTGCTAATGGATGCAAGTTCATGTTCAGAATGAGGCAACAGTTACTGTTGACCATTGCCCAGCCTTGAGAATATACACACTCACATGTCACTGAATTCTACAATTCCGAAACGGCGAATTTCATGAGATATGAATTACAGCTCATTTTTTAAAAGAGCAACAACAAAAGAATGCCAAAACTCAATGACCAAAATAATAGTATGTTTTAAATGGTTACATGGAAGAAATGCACACGTTCACCACAGTGGGACAATGGATGTGTAACTTCGTTTGCAGACAACGTCAGAAGTTAGATTTTGAGGTCTTTCATGAATGTGAAGAGGGTTCCTAACATGCCCCCTACTTTCTACCCTGCCTAGGTTTGGCCTCGGTGAATATTGTTCTCAGTGTAGGAAAAACATGACTCCAAACTCAAATCTCCCACCCAAACCAAAGTCATTGCCAGCGAATTCATTCTCATAGAGTCCCTGTAGGGCGGGCTAGAACTGCTCCTGTGGGTCTCTGAGCCTGCAAGTTTTATGGGAGTTGAAAGTATTACCTTTCTCCCTCAGAAGCACTGGGGGTTAGCAGTCTGAATCATAACCCGCTCACGACACCACCACGATATTACAGAGAGATCCACTTAACAAAAGCAAATCACTCAGACGAGGGAGACCATCCACAGGAGCCTTCATGTGCCCAAAGATTGTGCTGCTAATTATAGGAAACCACAGGAAATCTCATAGAATCATGATTGCTGGTAAATCAAACCGATTCATTACTGTCTAAGCCAGGACTATCAGAGCAATAAATGCCTATGATTGGGATACATACAGCACTTCAGAATAGAAAAGATTACAGAGTTGGCTCTGGGGACCTCTAACCTTCTTGGTGTGACTCTTAAATGTGAGACTATGCATCCCTGGACAGACTAAAAAATAAACAAAAAACCCACTGCCAGCAAGTTGAAAGAAAGTGCTGTGTGGTTGGATTGCTAATTTCAAAGTCAGCAATTCAAACCCACCAATTGCTCCACCAAAGAAAATTAGAGTTAATTGCCCCTTAAAGATTTCCAGCTTGGAAATGCTGTATAGGGTCTCTGAGGAGTCCTGGTGGTGTAGTGAATGACATGCTGGGCCGCTAAAGGTAAGGTCAGCAGTTTGAGCCCAGCAGCCAATCCCCAAAAGAAAGATGGGATTTTCTGTTGCCATAAAGCAACTCAAAGGGTTTGTCCTATGAATCAGAATCAACTCTAGTGGGTTTGGGCCAAGAAGTTGATTGTTAAGAAATCATAATCTATTTTTAAAACACTGCCTGCGGTCAAAGTTTTTGACATGATCAATTAATAGTCAGAAAGAACTCAATGGAGGCTTATTTTATATCAAAATTCAAAATGGAATTAGTGCTCCTACTGTAAGTCATGGCCATCTGCAAACCGAGTTCTTAGAATTCAAGCCAGAAGTGAGGGAAGAGAGATGATCAGCTGGAACCCAAACACATGAAACTCAATTTTATTTGTCCCCCACATACTTGTTTTCTCCTCTAGAGTCACATGAACCCTATTCTCTGTGGCCTCTTCTCCCCTATTTAATAGTTTTCATTTTTAGCTTTTCATTTTGAAATCACTTCAGACTTACCCCAAAATTTGCAAGAATAGAACAAGAAGTTTTCATATACCCTTCACTCAAGCTTCTTCAAATATTGACATCTTACAGAAGCATAATACAATGATTAAAACCAGGAAATAAGCATCTATGACAGACCATTGCCTAACCTACCATTCAAATTATTGCTAATTGCTCCATCAAAGTGCTTTTCCTGAGCCGGCATCCACTCCCGCACTGCAGCACTGAGTTCATATACCTCCTTAGTTCCATCTAATCTGGAACACTAGTTTGCTTTGTTGTTATTTTTTTAGACTATCCCTCAGTTTGCCAACCTTATATTCATTAGTTTAAGGGAATCTCCCTGTTTCTCTGTCACTTTGGGAAGTTAGAAGTCTAAAATGAGCCACAGGGTTAAGTTTTGTTTTGTTTGTTTGTTTTAATACTTTTATTGGGGGCTTTTGCAACTCTTATCACAATGCTTACATTCCTCCAGTGTGTCAGGCACATTTGCACATATCCCGCCATCATCATTTTCAGAGCATTCTCTTCCCACTTGAGCCCCTGATGTCTGCTCCCCATTTCTTCCCCTCCTTCCCCCACCCACCCAGGGTTGGGTTTTTAATGAAAGTTCTAGTGGAGAAGTTATTTGCTTGCCTTTCCCAGTTCATCCGGAGAAAAATGAAGCTTCCTACTCCAGTAAAGACTTATAGTCTTGGACACCCACAATAGTAGTCCTATCGTGTTCTATGAGGTCAACATGAATCACAATCAACTCTGACAGTGAGTTTTTTTAGATGGCTCATAGACCCGCCCATATCCCAACTTGCATGTTTAGCATTTTCTAATCTCTTTTTAATTGTTACATAGATTTCCTATGGCCCTCCTGACCCCTTTTCTAAGCACCCCTTGTAATTAGTTATATTAGACCATTCATATAATTCAGGATCATCTCCCCATCTCAAAAACTTTCATATAAAAATGAAATATCTTTTCCATGGAAGATAATACATTCACATGGATTAGGCTATGGATATATTTAGGGACATCACTATTCAGTCTACTATACCTTGTATCGTGTCTTCTTTCTCTGCATTCATGTGGGCCAACCTAACAACACTTGATCATGTTGATTGAAATTAAGCTATTCATTTCTTACCACCCGCAGATTAGGAAAATTGGTTTATCAATCAATTGTTTATTTACTCATTTAAATGATACTTATTTCTTTTTTAAATCATTTTATTGGGGGCTCATACAGCTCTTATCACAATTCATACATATTATCCATTGTGTCAAGCACATTTGTACATATGTTGCTGCATCATTTTCAAAACATTTTCTTTCCACTTGAGCCCTTGCTATCAGCTCCTCATTTTCCCACCCTTCCTCTCTCCCTCATGAACCCTTGATGATTTATAAATAATTATTTTTTCATGTCTCACACTGACGGATGTCTCCCTTTACCCACTTTTCTGTTGTCCATCCCCCTGGGAGGGGGTTATATGTAGATCATTGTAATCAGTTCCCCCTCTCTCCTCCCACCTTCCCCTTAACCTCCTGGTATTGCTACTCCCATTATTGGTCCTGAGGGATTTATCTGTCCTGGATTCCCTGCATTTCCAGCTCTTATCTGTTTTTTCCCATATACATGCTCTGGTCTAGCTGGATTTGTAAGGTAGAATTGAGGTCACGATAGTGTGTGTGTATAGAGGGGGTGAGGAAAGCATTAAAGAACCAGAGCAACGTTGTGTGTTTCATAGGTGCTACACTGCACCCTGACTGGCTCATCTCTTCCTTGTGATCCTTCTGTAAGGGGAAGTCCAATTAAGAATGTGAGTGGGGCACATCTCCAACCCACAAATGTGACACCTTTCTCCACGGGACCCTGGCCTCCCAGATTCCTTAACAATGTATGAATGTTGAGAGTTTGCCCACATACACTCTCTTTCCCATGGTTTCCCCACAAGTTCCACTCTGTCATATAGGCGTTGCGGGTTCAAATAAATGACAACCACTATAATGTGTTGAAAGTTAGAAGAGTCTTTTATTTGGTTATAATCTGACTGTGAGAATCTAAAAGCAACTCTTTGATTGCAGTCCTGAGTGGACATTTCAGTCCATATTTAAAGGCAAAAACTCATTTATCATTGGTCTAGGACTTAAACAGGCATGGACAGAATCATAAAGCAAAATTAATGTTATTCTTTAGAATTAGTGAGCATTATTGGGTACAGCATTGATTATAACATCCTGGATAATAAAATAAGAATAGTAATATCCAGGTTACAACATCAAAAGAAACAACATTATTAAATACAATGTTCTGATCTCGAGAACATGAGTAGATGCTAAAACCAATCACTAGTGGGACTTTCCGAGCTGGAAGGGAAAGAGTCAGGTCATTCAACAACAAACAGGTTGGCGTTACATGGCTAATTCTGTCTGCCTCATTCCCTGCTGGTTTTCCTTGGCAAGTAAATCATTGGTTCATCAGCACCCTTTTCTGGACTTAGGTTTGTATATTGGGTTCTTAGCGCCATAAGCTTAACAGCTTCTATATGGCTTGAGATGAACTTTATCTGCACATTGCTAATGCATGGTCTGATTAAGAGTCCCAGCATTGATACCAATAGGGGTCCAGAAAGGCCAGTAATTAAGGTTGTGACCCAAGGAGCTCAATGCAACAACTTTTATGCCATTTGCCTGTAAATTCTATTTTCATCATCCTTTTTTTTTTTTTCACAATTTTGCAGACTAAAGCAAGAGTTTCTTGTACAACCTCAGTTTTGTTTGCATAAAACAGCATTTTTCTTTAAGGGCAGTGCGTAGTTTACCTTATTTAAAGAATAACAAATTCAGACCTTGTCTACTCTGCAAGGGCACGTCAGCTAAGGACTTAATTTGCTCTGACGATTTTTAAATGGTGGCTTTTAAACCCTTAATATTTACAATAGAACCCCGGACCTTGATCCTCATCCATTCTAGAAGGAGTGCTGACATGTGATGCCATCGAGTTCTGAATCAATTTTTCCCATAAGAAATAACTGAAAACTCATGAATCCATTCTCAACCATCAAGAGTTTACCCTAAGCTTGCCATTTTATACAAAACATCACACAGAAATTTCATAGTAAATAAGTTCAGAGTCAAATAATATAACTTAAATAAGAAACATACCATTTAAAAAGTTTTTTAGCAACTATAGTATGTTCCATACCTTGAGACTAAGGAGGATCTGGGTCTGTGGACACGGATGTGGAGAGGAGGGATGAAGAGAGAGTCACTGTTTGGAAGATGAATCCTTTCCATAAAATCAACTGGGAGCTGTTTTCAGGAGTGGTTTTTTTTCCCCTTCTTTGCCTTTTTTTCACTGGGACCTGACTGGTTTTCTTTTAATAAAAAAAAAAAATCTGTCTAATGTGGTCAGCTGTTGGCATTTCCTTAACTTTTTTCTAAAAGGGTGTACTAAATTATCATCAACAATATAGATAACATGGTTAACCAGTTCCTTATCATGATAATTCTTTTTTTTACCCCCACCCCCACCCCTATAATTCTTTTCAAAAAATCTCTTTCTTAGGACCCATGTTTTTATCTAACAACAGTACAAAAAGCCACAAAAACTAAGAAACTTATAGCAAAATACTTGGAACACAGCCACAAAACTTTAAACAACACATACTAACAGTGCCAACTAATGCCGAGTAACTGGAACATGAACTGCTTTTGTTTACCAAAATCACATGTGTTGGGTCAAATTCAGATGTTTTGTTCAATCTCTGATGCAAAATTTTCTCAACATTTTGCATTGAAATCTGATTATGTCAAGTACTGATATGGTCGAGCACTGGGGTTCTTTTTAAGCCATGACTCAGGGCGATGAGTGCAGCAATACCTGTGACTGGAGAACCTGCAATACCTAGGTGTTAAACATGGAAGTAGACAAGCAGATGATAAGGCCAAACAGCAGGAAAACCACGTGTGTTAGTCTGGGTTGACTAAAGAAACAAATTCAGAGACACTCATATGTGTGTGAGAGTTTTATATCCAAGAGTAATTATATATTAAGAAAACATCGCAGCCCAGTCCAGATCAAGTCCATAAGTCTCATATCAGTGCATATGTCTGATAAAAGTCTATAAATTTCTCTTCAAACTCATGGTACACATGCAATAATGCTGACTGCAGGAAGATCACAGATCAGTGGTGGATCCATTGGTGGTGGAAGCATCTCAGCACTAGCGTGGGTCTCCATGTAGCTTCTCCAGTTCCAGGGTTCTGGCTGCCATCAGCATGGCTCGATTTGGCTTGTCAACAGGAATGTGACTAGACTCTACCTCTTGGTTCAAGTAGACAGAAGATTATGTAACTGCCATACCACATTTTCAGGAAAGCTTTAAAATACACTTATGATCTTTTGTAACACATTTTAATAGTTTGATTACAATAGACAGAAAACCTAGACTGAGATAACAGTATTAAGAAATCCAAGATAGTCTTAGTTTCAGGAATCTCTTATGGAAGAATGATCCTTTCATTGTGTGTCAGGCAGGGCAGTCTTGTGATGAGACTACTGAGCTTAGACAACAAGTCAGCTCACCTTGCCCGTGGTCAGACTTGTAAGCATGATGGTAAAGGGCCTTTTTCAATATGGTGTTAAATCCAGTGGAAATGAACCACTTTGCTAGGACACAGTCACCAGGTTGGAATGGATGCACAGGTACGCTGCTTACTGGTGACTTACTGGTGACTGCGTCTTCAAGAATTTGTGGAGTTGGTGCTGGACAATCTGTCAGGTTTGCAGGGGCTTAAGCAAACTATGAAGAGGAATCTTTGCCTGCAGGCGTCCTTGGACCAACAAAGGGTTGCTGCTGGATTAAATTGACACCTTTACACAACTTTTTAGCCACATACAATTTTTAACCCAAGGACAATAGTTGTAACAACATAAAACTAAAATACATAGTTTGAAATGTACCAGCCTTATTTAAACATAATATTTTATAAGTAAGTAAAACAAAAATATTTTATATGTTCATCTAAGAAAGTGTGTAAGCCTTATGCCTAATACCCCCAACCCCCAATTTTGGGTAAACAATTTTTATACAATTTTTATACTGCCCACTTTTATTAACCTGGTGCTTTGAGGAGACAAGCATGTTCTTTGAAGGGAAGAATCTTCATTCTGAGTGGAACTATGTGAGTTTGCATGCATAAGCAAAATCAAACCAGAACAGACCATCCATAAAGTCAGAGCACTATGCACCAATTTACAGGTTTAAAATTTAATTTTCATCCCATGAGGTCTGGTCAACTTAATGTGGGCCACCTCACATGGCCCCACCAGGGTGCCCATTGGTCACCTTACCTTTTGACCATTGGCCTAGTCACAAATTTTTAACAACTTTAGTCCCCTTGGGGTAGGCCATGAGCTTCAGACCAGCCAACCCACTCTTACCTTCCTCTTTGGGTCCTGTGAACCATGTTTACAGGTGTTAGTGACCAGACTGAACCCATTTTCTATTGTAGGATTTCTTTGCACTTCCACACAAGTGGACCCAGGTGGTCATCCAGCAAGCATTTCAGGCTGCTCACAGGCCCCCTTTAATGTTCAGTCCTACAATGGAGAGTTCCTTCAGGGCTTTAAATGTTTTTCAGCTTCAGGCACAAACCAGCAGTTTAAAATTTTAAAAGCCAAAAGAGTTCCTTTGTCTTCTGCCAACAGCAATCTTCACCAGTGTCTGCAAATATCCAGAGCACTCACAGTACTGGGTGGGCCTTACCTTTTCAGAGACTTTTTCAGTTGTGTCCTACACTCATTTTAAAGCTTCAGATTGATGGCTAAAAGCCAGTAGGCTTACACAGTTTTTATTTTACTTTGTAATCATTATTTTCATCAATTACTGTATTAATAACCATAGTCAGGAGAAAACAGTATGAACCTAGTAAACCCAAATCCTAAACTTAATTTTTAAACAATCACACTTATTTTTATTTATTTTAATCCTTATTTAAACTATTTCAGTGACATAAAATATGGCCTCAGGTCCCTGACTACATTAAGCCAGGAAGGGCCTTTTTTTTTAACATCTTATTAGGGGCTCATACAACTCTTATCACAATCCATACATATATATACATCAATTGTATAAAGCACATCCGTACATTCGTTTCCCTAATCATTTTCAAAGCATTAGCTCTCCACCCAAGCCCTTTGCATCAGGTCCTCTTTTTTTTCCCTCCCTCCCTGCTCCCCCCTCCCTCATGAGCCCTCGATAATTTATAGATTGTTATTTTGTCATATCTTGCCCTATCCGGAATCTCCCCTCCCCCCCTTCTCTGCCGTCCATCTCCCAGCGAGGAGGTCACATGTGGATCCTTGTAATCATTTCCCCTTTTCCAACCCACTCACTCTCCACTCTCCCAGTATCGCCCCTCACACCCCTGGTCCTGAAGGTATCATCCACCCTGGATTCCCTGTGCCTCCAGCTCCCATATGCACCAGTGTACAACCTCTGCCTTATCCAGTCCTGCAAGGTAGAATTCGGATCATGGTAGTTGGGGGGAGGAAGCATCCAGGATCTGGGGGAAAGCTGTGTTCTTCATCGGTACTACATCGCACCCTGACTGACCCATCTCCTCTTCTAAACCCCTCTATGAGGAGGTCTCCAGTGGCCGACAAATGGGCCTTGGGTCTCCACTCTGCACTTCCCCCTTCATTCACTATGGTATATATATATATATATATATATATATATATATATATATATATATATATATATATATATATATATATATATATATATATATTTTACATGATGCCTTATACCTGGTCCCCTTGGCACCTCGTGATTGCACAGGCTGGTGTGCTTCTTCCATGTGGGCTGTATTGCTTCTGAGCTAGATGTCCGCTTGTTCACCTTCAAGCCTTTAAGACCCCAGACACTAGCTCTCTCGATAGCCGGGCACCATCAGCTTTCTTCACCACATTTACTTATGCACCCATTTGTCTTTGGCGATCGTATCATGGAGGTGTGCAGTCAATGATATGATTTTTTGTTCTTTGATGCCTGATCCCTTCGGGACCACGTGATCACACAGGCTGGTGTGTTCTTCCATGTGGGCTTTGTTGCTTCTGAACTAGATGGCCACTTGTTTATCTTCAAGCCTTTAAGACCCCAGACACTATCTCTTTTGATAGCCGGGCACCATCAGCTTTCTTCACCACATTTACCTGTTCACCCGCTTTGGCTTCAGCAGTTGTGTCGGGAGGGTGAGCATTGTAGAGTGCCAATTTAATAAAAGAAAGTATTCATGCATTGAGGGAATGCCTGTGTAGAGGCCCAAGGTCCAGGAAGGGCCTTCTGTCAGCCATTTTGACAAAGCAGAATGGTCTCTGTCAGAGGTAAGTAAGGGGCCTTTTTTCCCCTTAGCTTAAAAATTGCATTTATTACATTTATTTTGCCATTTTAGAAAGGATTAACTAAAGATAACTTCTCAGAATTAAACTTTAACTTTCCATGTTCTTTCCAGAAAACACTTGAGCAAACAGTGTGACCTTTATCTGACCTCTGGCTGTGCAGCTACATGCAATTTTTACAAGTCCCACTGTTTAAGGAAACAAAAGAAGAAGTTGAGGAGGGGCTAGCCTACCTTTCCGTAATACCATTAATTTTTTAGTGTTAGCCCAATAAGAAGGTACTGCATAATTCCAAATAGCATTGCTTACATAATAACAAATAGCTGCATTTATACCTTTAGAATAATTTTTATGAGGACCCCAATTAACAATAGTGGCAGAATAGTAGCAATATTTTAATGTGGCCTTTGACAACATAATCAATGCCACTCCTGTGTACAATTTCATAAGTGAAAACTTACAAAATTTATTATTTTCTTTGCCAAGCTGTGCAGTATTATTTTTATATTTAGGAAAAGTTACTGCTACTAAAGAGGGAAAATCTATAATTAGCCTGATTAACAGATACCCAAGACATGTACACTTGCATTTTAGCTTTAAGACAGCCTTTTTCAGATTTCACACACAATGGAGTAGAGGTATAACCCATGTAAAGTTCAAGGCGCATCCTTTCTTGAGAAAGCAACATTTTTCATCTTCCCATGATCCTGGCGTTCATTGAGTGTCATTAGTGAAAACCTCAGGACCTGGCAAATGCTACTGAACAATTTGTATGAGGAATATAAGCCCAATAAGAGTGATCTGCACTTACTGTACATGAAATAACAAGCACTGCAGCTTGACCAGCAATATGGGTTCAGGAGTCTTAGGAGAAATGATTAGGTCTCTGACTGAGACTGTCCTCATAGGGATCTCTGGAGATAACCAACTTAAGGTAAGCACACCAAAGAGAAATTTATACATTTTTAAAATGATGATTTGTTGAAATATAAACACAACTTTCCCCTTGATTGAGCAAAAGTTTTAATATTTTATAATTATTTTAATGCTTTTCTTCTTTATTATAGGAGCACTATAAGACGTGATTCCTTCCTGAGGGTTGCCTGTTCTGAATCGGAACCCTGCCTGTCTGGTTTCATAGGCTTCTTAGAGATCTGACCTGTTTCTTTTAAAGCCACTACTACAGCTTGGGCTACAGCCTTTTGGCTTGTTTTTAGAGGCAACATTTTATCATTGTAAAGCTTTTTGAGCAATTTTCATTCATTCTGATAAAAAATTTTTTTAAACCCTTTTAACTTTTGTAATTTCATTTTTATGTCTGGAGCACACTGAGTTCCAAAAGCCACACTGACTACTTTGAAATTTCCAGGGGCCGCCAGATGTACAGGTCTGGTGGGCATCTCATTTTATGGACCAACGGTCCCCACTAATTCCCGTTAGTAAATACTATTGAAGGCGTGAAGCCCTCTGCAGGTGTTTGAGTCCTAATCTGGACTAAGGGAATTTTTTTTCTTTAATTTGTTTCTATTTTCTTCCATGTCCCCTCCTCTGCTGAGGTCCAACATGTCCTTTTTGGGCCTCGTGGCTTATGTGACTGTGCTCTTTTGAGGTGCAAAGCACAATCAACATTTATTGGCTGTTATCCCAAGAGGGGCTGTTGTACAGAGGCCAGACAAGAACAACTGAGACGTGAGATTGGAAGAATTAAAAGAATTTATTAACCAAAAAAAAAAAAGATGAAGAAGAAGAAGAACCTGAGCAGAGTCCAGTGCCTGAAAGAAAGAGAAAGTTTGGCTGGCTGGTCCCGTTCGCTCCCAGACTTAGGTTTTTATGGGGTTTTTTATCAAACAATTGAGCTGTGCAGCTATGCCAGAAAGCTGATACAGAAGCAGATCTTGCGGTTAGGACGTTAAGTACAACTTCCTGGTCTAAGGATAAGGGGCTATTTTGATTTTTCCTGAGAATGTGGCTGCACCTAGGGTCTGGTACAGAATGTTTGCTTCGTACAAAATGGCTTTACTTAGGCTATTCCAGGGCTGTCAGATTAGAATAAAAAGAGCAGGGACAGAACCAGAGTTCTGCAGAGCAGGGAGGCAGAGTCTGCTGATGCTCTCTGCTCTTCACAGTTGAGAGCAGGCAGTCAGCGTTTGTGACCGCTTTCCACCGATGAAAGGGTGGGGTGGGGTGGCTGCTGCCTGCAGGGGAAGCAGCGGGTCGGTCACAGCAGACAGACTTAAGCAAGACAGGAGGAAACTTTGCCCAAGAAGTTGCAGTAAGCAAATTTTCATTTTACAAAGAAATTCTGGAGTACAGGAGGGTCCAAGGTTTTACCTAGAACACCCTGAGCCTCCAAGCTCAGAGCAAGGACTTTGTAGTGGCAGGAAGCTCGTGTACAGAAAGTCAGCAACACTGAGCAACCAATAAGTATGACCCACAAGATAACCCAAGAATCAATAAAGATGAAGGAGACCACATTCTATGGCGAAGGGGAAGACAGACACTTTAAAGAGTGGTTATTTGAGTTGCTTTTTAACCTCAGTCCGATGCAACTAGGAGTCCCACTTAAAGTGACACCATTCAGGTGTTTGCCTGATTTGCAGGTTAGAGGTTTCATTAGGTACAACCACACACCTACATAATTTTTCTGAGTTGAAAACCATTAATTCCCTTCTGAGAAAGAGAAAATATAAATGTTAGGTAGCTTAGCCTAGGGAATTGGGAAGTCCATTGACGCATACCCAGGAGAGCCAGCAAAGGACAAAGCTGGCTTTCCCTGCTGGTGGGCGCGGATGGGCGTTACACCTGGAGCAGCCCACCTGGGCCAGGTGATTGCAATTCAGCCAATGGGATCGATCTGGGGTCGTTCACCACGCCTCCCCGGGAACCCTTGAAAAGGCTGAAGGGAGAGGGGCTTGTCTTGTCTTGGCTGGTCTGGGGCTTGTCTGGTCGTCTTCGTGGGAGGAGAGATCGTTGCGTGACTCTGAGCAGTCTCTGCCAGGCCGCATGGTCAAAAGAATCCTATGGGTGCCGCGTAAAACCTGAAGCTTCTTTTAACTCTCATTAAATTCACTTGGATCACGAGCCCGGCTTTGGCATGAAATCTTTCTCACTCGGAGCCCAGGACCGAGGCTGAAATCTGCCCAGGAGAGAGAAATCTAAGGAGGCTGAAATCTTCCCAGGAGAGAGAGACCTAACATAAACAGACAGTTACCAGGAAAAAAAAAAGTAAAGAAAAACTCCTTTTACAGGCTGACCTTACAAATCATTTCTTGGAAGCAAAGATCAATTATTCATTCAAAAACACATTCCAGTTCCCAAACCTCTGGGTGAAACTATTCAAAGTCCTGAAACAAAGACACAGAGCTTGACAGGTTATCAATTTTAAACAACACTGCAAAGCAGATAAACCAAAAATTTAGAAAGGCAAAAGATCTTCGGGGGCACCATGAAAAAGACTGTACAAGAAAATAAACCAGGAAAACTGAAAACCAAACCAATAATTTTCTGTATTAGCTGTTTAAAATTGTTACTCATTTTTACAATAAAAACAAAAGCACAAACACAAGGATATCCACCTCCCAAGGCTTAAACTTCTGCCAGGTGCCCTGGAAGATTAGATTACGGATCTATTCACTCAGTCCATCCAAATCCCAAGTTTGTGAATGTCTTCTTAATATACAATTATTCTTCGATATAAAACCAATATCCCACAAGGTTTTAAACTTACAAAACAAAAATGTTTTATCCTGATTGACTTTTAGACAAAATTTTAACCTACTAACAACAAACCAAAATGTGGAGGGAGGTCAGATGCTTGCAGGCATCTTCCCTGAGGGGAATCAGTTGCCAGAGTGAAGTGCCCCCCCCCCTTAAGGACAATGGACAGGCCTGCAGTCATTGATTTGGTTCCTGTAGGTGAAGTTCACACCTTACTGATAATGTTTCCTATGGAGATCCAGAAAATAGGTCAAAGTTAAGCTGCCATCCTAAATCTAGGATCCACCCATCTTGTCACATGTATACCCCAATCCCTCCTCTTCCTATTGCACGTAAGTCCCTGGATCACCCCTCCCATTACTGTATTATCTATAGCACAAGACCTTCCTGTGATGTATGTCTTCACCTGTAATTAGGGGGCTTGCATGTCCCCAGAGAATATAAAAGCCTTGGTTAGCATTAAACATCTCTCTCTCTCTCCACATGGACCACCAAGCTGGGCTGAGGTGAGCATGCTACTATGAATTGTGTCTGACTCCATTATTTCTCTCTTCTATTTCTCATGCTCTCTATAACTTCACTATAATCTTTACTTATTATCGCTGTACAATTGTGCCTACCGGACCCATGATGGCTGGCTTCCCCTGGCACCAAAAGGTAACAACAGCCAAAAGAAAACTTTTTGTCCAGATGTCCAATTAGTTAGGTCTGTGATTGCAAGGTTAATAGCCTGTAACTCACTTACCGGGAGGGAGTTGAGGTGGAAAAATCAAAATGACAGAAGAGTTGGGGGGGAAACATAAAGATACTCACGCACAAAAAGGACAATAATCAGACCGACCAAGACAAATAGCCATGTCACCAAACTTGTTAAGTATGGTCTGAAAAGACAAGCCACCAAACTTGTTACCAATTCAACAAGACACCAAATTTCTCAGACATCATCGTGGTGAGAAGCAACTGGGAAGAGTTAGGCAGTGTCTGGTCCCCTTCCCTAGTCAAACCCAATGCTTGGTCTCACAGTCAGACTTACCTCTGGAGGAACAGGAGACTCAGGATGAGTTCCAGAATTCCAGTGCCCCCGCTTGACTGAAAAGGAGAGCCTGGGGCCCTGATGTCATCACCAGGGGGTGCCTCCCCTAGAGGTCCCACACTTCCAGGAGCAGCTGCTGGGTGGAAGCATCAAGACACAGTGGCTTTCCCAGCCAATACACCAGAATGTTGCAGGTTCAAATAAATGACAGCCACTATAATATCTTGAAATTTAAAAAGATCTTTGATTCAGTTATAGCAGGCTGCAAGAATCTAAAAGTGACTCTTTGATTGCAGTCCTGAGTGGACATTTCAGTCCATCTTTAAAGGCAAAAACTCATTTATCATTGGTCTAGGACTTAAGCAAGCATAGACAGAAGCAGAAAGCAAAATTAATGTTATTATTCTTTAGAATTAGGAGTGTTATAGGGTACAACTTTGATTATAACATCCTGGTTAATAAAATAAGAATAGTAATATCCAGGTTACATCAAAATGAACAATATTATTAATTACAATGTTCTCATATCAAGAACATAAAAGTTGATTCTAAAATCAGTCACTAGTGGGACTTCCCAAGATGGGAGGGGGAAAGGAGGAAGGTCATTCAACACAACAGTCAACAAGATGGCCATACAGTGGCTAGTGATAGTCTGCCTCATAGGCTTGGTCACTCTGAGTCAAAAGCACTTCAACAATAGCAAAGGTTTTGGATGCAGAATGTCTGGTTAACTTTGAATTTTAGAGAAACACTGAAAAATATTGAGGATGAGTATGTCTTTGCAGTGATGGAAACATCCAACCAAACACCAAATAATTCTATGCCTTCTAGTTTATTCAGACTCACAGTGACCCTATAGGACAGGTTAGAATTGCCCCTGTGGGTCTCTGAGAATGTAACTCTTTATGGAAATAGAAACTTTCTATCTCAAAGAGGCTGGTGGTTTTGAACTTATGCCTTTTCAGCAACCAATTCAGTGCATAACCATGACTCCACCAGGGATCCTTCATTAAATACTCTTGTTAGGTGTCTTTGAGTTGGTTCTGACTCAAAAAAAACCAATGTTCAACAGAACAAAACCGCCTGGCCCTGGGCCATCTCGCAGTTCTTCTTATGTCTGAGTCCATTGTGGCAGCCACTGTGTCGATCCATTTTGTTGAGGGCCTTCCTCTTTTTGCTGCCCCTCCACTTTTCCAAGCATTATGTCATGCTTAAATAGTCTAGCAAATGCTAAAGAACTCCACCTGGTCTTCAATGAAGAGATGCTTTAAGATAAATTAACTCATAACACCGAAGCTCCATCATGTATGGCCACCATGAATCAGAGTCCTCTGACAATAAGGAGACAACACAGGCATGTGGCATCAATGTTTGAAAACAGCGGAGAAAGCTGTTGAACAGAAATGCTGTGTTGCTACATAAAAGGGGGAGTTGTTAGGAAATCTTTTAGAAGAGACTTAGTCTTAATGTGAGATCTAAGCTTCAATTTACAACTAAAGATCACATTAAAATATGCAAAATGAATGAAACAAACAATGGAGCATATTGCATTTGTTATTGTTTTATTTTATTATAATGAATGGTGGCTGAATAAAGAACCACCAAGTGGGAAAAGATATTAAAATCTTCTAACTTCTGGAATTCCACCACAAAAGTCTGCAGTGCCTAAAAGAAGACCAATAGACCCGTTTTCCAATAAGCAGATGAAGCCATCATCTAAGAACCGCCTCAACAAAAGTACCTTTAAATTCCTTCTCCTTCAAAGGAGCCCTAAGGGCATCGGAGTTAAAGTGTGTAGACATTAATTGAAAAGTTGGCAGTTACTCTCCACTGGCAGCTCCATGGGAGAAGGATACGGTAATCTGCTTCCGTAAAGATTTACAGCTTTGGAAATGCTTTGGGGAAGTTCTACTCTATCCTATAGGGTCCCACAGTTGAGTCAGACTTGACTCTTGACTTCGTTTACAGGCTTGGTGCCCCTTCAACAAGCACCTCTGAGACATCAGCTATCCATAAGCTGTGAACCCAGAAGAAGAAATTGAAGGAAGATGTACCTTCTTCCTTATCCCCTGAAATTAACCTAGAAGTGTTAGCTAAGCCTTAGTCCAATATGATTTCTTTAACCACTCACTCCTCCACTCATGACCTACATTTTTCATCCTTAAAGGCAGCACCAACATTTTTCCACTAGTAATCTGATTGAAAAGGATGCTGGGTTTTGAAGCTGGGTTGATCTAGTACACACAGGTTTTTGCTCAGCATGTGACTACAGAACAACAAAAGTAATTCTATATTATGCACATTTTCCATGATTTTCTTTAAATTTTTGTTTTTTACTTGAATGGGTTTGTGGGGTTAGGTTTAAAATTAAGAAGGTAGGAATGGAAAGTAAAAAAACAAAAACAAAAAAAAACCTTGTCACCAGAATAGAAAATTACAGACCAATATCCCTATAAATATGGATGCAAAAATTCTCAACAAAATCCTAGGCAACAGAATCCGACAAAATCTATAAAAAATAATACTTCATCGGGAGGGTGGGATGGAAAGGGGGAACTGATTACAAGGATCTACATATAACTTCCTCCCTGGGGGATGGACAACAGAAAAGTGGGTGAAGGGAAACATTGGACAGTGTAAGATATGACAATGTAATAATTTGGCAACAGAGGTGCAAATGTGCTTGACACTATGGATTTTGGATTATGACAAGAATTGTACAAGCCCTAATAAAATGATTAAATTTTTAAAATAATAATAACAATTTATAAATTATCATGGGTTCATGAGGGAGGGGTAAGTGGTGAGAGAGGGCAAAAAATGAGGAGCTGATACAAAGGGCTCAAGTAGAAAGCAAATGTTTTGAGAATGATGATGCAACAAATGTACAAATGTGCTTGACACAATGGATGGATGGATGGATGGATGGATAGATTGTGATAAGAGTTGTATGAGCCCCCACAAAATAGTTTAAAAAATAATAATACATCATGATCAAATGGATTTATACCAGGTGCACAGGGTGGTTCAACATTAGAAAAGCAATCAATGTAATTCACAATACAAATAAAGGCAAGGAACTGCATGATCATATCAATTGAGGTAGAAAAGGCATTTGACAAAATACATCAGCCATTCCTGAGAAAAACTCTCAGCAAAATAGAAATAGAAGGGAAATTTCTCAACATAATAAGGACCATGCACTGAAAACCAAAGCCCAACAACTCATTCAATGGGAATGAATTGAAAGTATTCCCCTTGCAAAGAAGAGGATGCTCTTTATCATCACGCTTATTCAATATTATGCTGGAAATTTTAGTCAGACTATTAGATAACAGAAATAAATCAAAGGCATCCAAATTGGCAAAGAAGTAAAACCCTAGAGTTACAGACAACTGATTTTTGACCAAGGGCTGAAATACATTAAATGGGGAAGAGATTGTCTCTTCAACAAATGGTGCTGGATTTTCATTTCCAAAAGGATGAAACAGCAGATCACCTCAGACTTCATCCCAAACTGCATCATTTTGCAGACTGACAGACATATTCCAAGGCTACAATACAGACTAAGATGGTAGATGACCTGCAAGTGGTACTTGTCCGTGATCTTCAACACAGTATGACCCTGGCCCCGACAAAGAGCAGATCACAACAGACATGCCACATCTCTCAGTCACTCCCACAAAGCTCGGTGCACTTAGATACTGCTCTTCTTTGACACATTAACTAGTGTAGGGGACTACACTGTACTTATCTGGACACACTGATGAACGGTCTTGTGATATTAGTCAAAGCTACATCATGATCTGCACGTGCATTTGATTGGCTGTTATTGGACACTTCAGAGGTTGTGCATGGAGGATTGCATGAAGCAGTGTCTTGGCGGTAGTTCAAGTATTACTATTAGCAATAGGGATTACAGGTAATGAGAGACTTGCACATAAGCCTTTCCAGGTGCCTTATTCTTTAAAAGAGGATTTTATTCATTTGAATATTGAGATTAAATAATAAATAGTTCAAGGAAAATAAAGAATGAGACAGGAACAATATTTCATTCCAGATATAAAAGTGAACTAAAATAGGTTAAAGACCTATTAAAGTTCATCGATGAAAAAATAGGGATAAAAAAAAAAAGAAAAAATAGGGATACACTTATTAGGGTCCTAATATAGCATATATGCACTTCAAAGAAACTAAAAGCAGGCAGAATAGAAGATAAAATAGATGACTACCACATCCTGAAAATAAGACACCGTGTGCCTTAAAAGACTTTCCCAAAAGATTAAAATGAGAACCCACAGACAAGGAAATTTTTTTAGTGATGATGTATAAGACAAGGAACTAATCTCTAAAATCTATAGAAAGCAGGAAGAAAAAGGCATCAACAAGAAAGAGATGATTAATCCCATTTAAAAGTGTGTAGATCCATTTTGTTGCTTGGTTTGAACTTCTGATAACTCATGACCACGCAGGCTGGTGTGCTTCTTCCATGTGGGCTTTGTTGCTTCCCTGATAGATGGCCACTTGTTTAACTACAAGCCTTTAAGGCCCCAGATGCTATATCTTAATAGTCAGACACCATCAACTTCCTTCACATTTGCTTATCCACCCATTTTGTCTTCAGTAATCATATCAGGAAACTGAGTATCTTAATGCCATAGTATTAGAACAAACCATTCTTGTACTGAGATAAGATTTAAGTAGAGACCCAAAGTCCTTCTGCTTCCTAGTTTCATTTGCTTATATACATAAATGCATAATATACATATATTAATAAATACACATATTCATATATACATATATATTTTCCCTCTTTCCTATTTTTCTCTTCCAACCCAACCCCACCATCATGTTTATCCTCTTTCCCTGCCCCCCTCCACCCCACTATCATGTTTACCTATCGTTTGCCTCTCAATAATTCCTCTCTGATACAATTTGATTGATCAAACATGATGAGAAAAACTACACCCATCTCTTCTCAGCCTTTTGGCTAAGATCAAGCGTAATATCAGAAAAACTCCTCCCTCCTTGTCATCAATTTTAGAACACTCACTATTCCCCTGTACCTGTCCTTATTGGCTCACTGCTCACCTCCCCCTGCCTCCTTCCCTTCCATACCCCCAGGAACCATCAGTCCAATAGCTGTCTCCAAAGGATTGCCTATCCTGCCTACCTTGGACAGATAAACACCCCAAACAAAAACAAAACATGCAGATAGTCATGAGTCTAACAAGGATCCTGACATAGAGCAGATGCGTATCTCTCTGTTAAATAGAGAGGACGAGTCATAAACCATCAGTCCAATTCCCATTTCTTTCAGGGTTTCAGGTTTCAGGTTTCCATATCCTGGGTCCTACTTACAAATACACTCTTTTGGTCTTCATCATTCATGTCCAAAAGGTGTTCATCCCCCACTGCTATGCCTGCAGTCAGGAATACAGCAGTCTAGTGCCTCAGCCCTGTTACACCTTTAGACTTTCAGTGTGGTCCCTTGTGCATAACCTCCAACCAGTTCAGATGGAGTGCCAAGTGCTGACCCCCACCCCTGAGTCAAAATCAATGTGAAGGAGCGTGGTAGACATAGAGACCCCAAACCCACCTGTAGGATTGCTGGACATTCCCTCTCAGAAGGACCACACAGAAGGAATGATAAATCCAGGGTGAGGTAGAGCACTGATAAACCACATAACTATCCTCTAGTTCTTTAATATCTCCTCCCCTTGCTATTATGCTTTTGATTAATTTTACCTCACTAATTATTTTAGATTTGTGCATGTTCATTTGTATATATAAGAATGTACAGTACATGAAAGCCAAAATAGATAACCCTTCAGAAACAGTCATGGGAGTAATAGTTCTGTGTGAGTCTGGGTAGACTAGAGAAACAAATTCATGGAGACACTCATATGCATATGAGGGAGACGTTTATATACAAGAGCAATTGAACATTGAGAAAACATCCCAGCCCAGTCCAGATCAAGTTCATAAGTCCAATATTAGCCCATATACCCGACAGCAATCTGTAAATTCCTCTTCAGACTCACACAGCACATGCCAGGATGCTGAATGCAGGAAGATCACAGGCCAGTGGGTGGGAATTCATGTAAATCCAGTGGCATTGTAAGCATCTTAGTGCTAGCAGGGTTTCTCCAGGTCCAGGGTTCTGGATGCATCAGGACAGGTCCACGTGGCTTCTCCTCAGGGAAGTCTCACAGGGAGTGTGTAGAGAATCTCCCACCTCCAAGGAGGAAATACCGGGATTCCCAGAATCCTTAGGGGAAAACTATGCCCACACAGAAGCCTCTTGGCTATGACCTGATTGACAGGCTAGACTCCACCCCTATATGCTTAATCCTTAAATTGACAATTAAATAACTACCACAAGTTCCTAGAAGGTAAGGGAAGAGAAGAGGGGTGTGAAAGGGGGAATAGGGAGCTGATCGCATTGATAGCATATAACCCCACTCGATGGGATAGAATAACAGAATGGTATGTGAATAGATATATTGGATTTATCAGATATGGCAACAAGAAGCAAACAAAATTATAGGGAAAAAAGTAAATAAATAAGGTTCCTGGGAGTAAGGTGGGGGAGGGAAGGGATAAAGGAGAGCAGATAACAAAGAGTTTAAGAAGAAAGAATATGTTTTGAAACTGATTGTGGTAACAATTGTACAATACTGCTTGATGTCATTGAGCTATGGAATGTTATGGTATCGGTAAGAGCTCCCAATAAAATGATTTTTAAAAAACAACAACAAAAATGGGTAGAAGATTACAGTCATCCCTATTGGGTGGACACTCCTATATTGGTGTTTGAACACTCCAGTGTCAAAAAAGATGATCTCACTTCTGTTATGGGGAGTAGCAGAGAGACCAGCTTGCCTTTGGGGAAAATGCATCATGTTCTCCTTAAGGGGAGAATCCAGACAGTACTATATGGTTAATCATACATGTTTAATCAAATTTCTTTTTAGCGGTGGCCCAGGACCCATCCGATAGGCTACCTGGACTTTATAGATTTCGACCTCTCAAGATGTAGAACATATTATATAGGCGACAGCAGGAAGATTTGAGTTGGAAAACCTCCTAAAATAACCAGACTTTACCTTAAACACACGTGTCGCAGATTAAAAGAACTAATGCATTTCTTTGGACTTAAAACTCTAACGCCCCCAAGGGAGAGAAGAAGAGGAAGATTGCTACCCTGAGGGGGTGGAATTGGAAGCCATTGTGCTTCAGTTCAAACCTCTTGCTTTTCGGGTTACCCAGTGATAGGCAACCCTGGGATATCTAGGTTGTTTTTATCACTCAAACCAAATAATTGAAGAATTGGATTATATAAAGAAGGACTTAGCATGAGAATGAAGGAAAGCTTGTTAACAAACTGCAATATGCAGATGACAAAAGTGAGGAGGACTTGAAGCACGTGCTGAAGAATATCAAAGACTACAACTTCCAGTATGGATTACAACCCAATTGAAAGAAAACAAAAATCCCCACCATTGGACCAAAAAGTAACATCATGATTCATGGAGAAAAGATTGAAGTTGTCAAGGATTTCACTTTGCTTGGATTCACAATCAATGCTCATGGAAGAGGAGTCAAGAGATCTAACAACACATAGCATTGGTAACTCTGCAGCACAAACCCTCTTTAAAGAATTGAAAAGCAAGGAGGTTACTTGGAGAACAAAGGTATACCTGACCCAAGCCATTCTATTTTCAGTTGCCTTATGTGCATGGGAAAGATGGCAATGAATAGAGACTTCCGTAGAATTGGTACATTTGAGTTTTGGAACTAGTGAAGAATGTTGAAAGTAGCATGGGATGCCAAAAGAACAAATAAATCTATCTTGGAAGAAATTTAAAGCCAGAATGATCCTTAGAAGCAAGGATAGCAAAATGTCATCTCACATGCTTTGGACATGTTATCAGGAGAAAACTGTCCATGGAGAAGGACATGACATCATGCTAGGCACAGCAGAGGGGCAGCAACAAAGAGGAAGGGCCTCAAGGAGATGGACTGACGCCGTGAGTACAACAATGGGCCCAAACAGAAGAACAATTGTGAGCATGGGGCGGGACTGGGCAATGTTTCCTTCTGTTATACATAAGGTCACTATGAATCGGAATTGACATCATGGCACTTAACAATAACAGCATGGCAAAACTGACCAATCCCCTCACTAGAGTCCCACACATCTTAGTTGCATGTTTCCAATCAGTTATTTGGTGGGAGTTATAAAGATTATAGATAGAAGAACCATTCCATGTAGTGTAGCATACTTCATGATGTCACACTGAGTGGAATAAGTCATTCACAAAAGGACAATGACATGGTATTAATAGTATGTGATATATACAATAAGCAAATGTATAGAGAACAGAGCTTAATTGTGGTGTTTAGTGCTGGAAGGAAGGAGGAAAGTGGGGATGATTGTTAGGAAGCATTCCGTTTCTGTTGTATACAGGGTTGCTATGAGTTGGAACCAACTAGACAGTACCTAACAACAACAATAATGGACACATTTAAGGCCATAATATTTGATAGTTTCACAGTTTCTTAGCTGTCTACGACTTGTCTGAGCTCTGCAGACATAGTTCTGCTGTGGCAAATGACTATTATTGAACTTTGCCTTGCATCTCATTGTTTTCTTTCTTTTTTTTACTTTAGTTAGTAGCAAATTTATTCATCTAAAATGCTATTAAACAATATAGTAAACCATAAAAAGCTCTCTAAGTAATCACAATTTAATAAAAGAAAATACCAAGATATATTTCCCCAAACTTTAAAAAATCTTTCTCAAAAGCACTCATCCAAATGCTTAACATTTATAGAATATTGTCCATTTTAACCACATTAGAAAATATATCATACATACTTGTGTATAAGCTGAGTTTTTCTTTTTTTAAAAAACATTTTATTAGGGGCTCATACAACTCTTATCACAATCCATACATATACACACATCAATTGCATAAAGCACATCTGTACATTCTTTGCCCTAATCATTTTGAAAGCATTTGCTCTCCACTTAAGCCCTTGGCATCAGGTACTCTTTTTTCCCCTCCCTCCCCACTTCCCCCTCCCTCATGAGCCCTTGATAATTTATAGATTATTATTTTGTCATATCTTGCCCTATCCGGTGTCTCCCTTCACCCCCTTCTCTGTTGTCTGTCCCCCAGGGAGGAGGTCACATGTAGATCCTTGTAATCAGTTCCCCCTTTCCAAACCACTCACCCTCTACTCTCCCAGTATCGCCCCTCACCCCCCTGGTTCTGAAGGTATGTTTTCTTAATGATTCTGTCATTTAAGTTTTTAAAATATATAAGGAAACAAGTGGCCATCTAGCTCAAAAGCAACAAAGCCCACATGGGAGAACACACCAGCCTGTGTGATCACGTGGTTCTGAAGGGATCAGTTATCAAGCATCAAAGAACAAAAAAAATCATATCATTGGGTGCACACCTCCATGATATGATCGCTGAGGACAAACGGGTGCATAAGCAAATGTGGCGAAGAAAGCTGATGGTGCCCGGCTATCGAAAGAGATAGTGTCTGGGGTCTTAAAGGCTTGAAGGTGAACAAGTGGCCATCTAGCTCAGAAGCGACAAAGCCCACATGGAAGTAGCACACCAGCCTGTGTGATCACGAGGTGTGGAAGGGATCAGGTATAAGGCATCATCAGAAAAAAAAATCTTACCATAGTGAATGAAGGGGGAAGTGCAGAGTGGAAGCCCATTTGTCAGCCACTAGAGATCCCCTTGCAGAGCGGTCTAGGAGAGGAGAAGAGTCAGTCAGCACCAATGAAAAATACAGCTTTCCTTCAGTTCCTAAATACTTCCTCCCCCACCAACTATTATGATCCGAATTCTACCTTGCAAGTCTGGATAGAGCAGAGGATGTACACTGGTACAGATAGAAGCTAGAGGCACAGGGAATCCAGGGCGGATGATACCTTCAGGACCAGCGGTGTGAGTGGCAATACTGGGAGGGCAGAGGGAGAGTGGGTTGGAAAGAGGGAACCGATTACAAGGATCTACATGTGACCTCCTCCCTGGGGGATGGACAACAGAAAAGGGGGTGAAGGGAGGCATCGGACAGGGCAAGATATGACAAAATAATAACATAAGTTATCAAGGGTTCATGAGGGAGGGGGGAGCGGGGAGCGAGGGGAAAAAAATAGAGGACCTGATGTAAAGGGCTTAAGTGGAGAGCAAATGCTTTGAAAATGATGAGGGCAAAAAATATACTGATGTGCTTTACACAATTTATGTATGTATGGATTGTGATGAGTTGTATGAGTCCCTAATAAAATGTTTTAAAAATTTTAATGTATAAGGGAACAACCCATGTATTTTAGTCTAAAAAATTTTAATATACCAATATTCCCCTATTTCATCAATATTTTAAATTCTATACCAGTGGTTAGTTTAATGATACTATTATTAGAATTCCTAAAGGCCATGTGACATTGTCCTCTCTTGAAAAACTGATAACACTGTCACTAAAGTGGAACATATATATATAATTTAGATATATGAATGGATTGTGAGCTCGCATTCAACCATGAGCCCTAACCTAAGAACAATCTGTGTCTCATCATGTGGCTCATTCAATACTCGCCCTCAGGAAGGGATCACTAAAGATAAAGGTGCCATAGCAAAGTGTGGTGAAGAAATTAAATGGTGCCCATCTTTCGCAATAGTGTCTGAAGTATTAAAAGCGTGTCTTAAAACAAGTAGGCATCTAAATGAGGTGTTAGCTAAGCCCACATAGAACAATCACATCAGCCTGTGTGATCCAAGAACTATAAATAACAAAATTCAAGATCAGAAGAAGGAAATTTATTAGAGCTCAAACTCTGAACACCCAGTTTGCATAAGTCTGTGGATAACAGTGAACACCCCAAATCCATATGCGGAGATCCCACGGGGAATAAGCCTTCACTGAATACCCTCCAGCCATTGACCAGGGATGTGAAAAGCCCTACCCATAGACAGAGAACATCAGAAAATGAATTATTGCAAATATAGTTAGGTTAAAATTTAGCATCTTACAGTTTATAGGGGAAAGAATGTACGGATGTGCTTTATACAATTGATGTATGTATATGTGTGGATTGAGATAAGAGTTGTATGAGCCCCTAATAAAATGTAAAAAAAGAAAAGAAAAAAAAAAGAAAGAAAATGATTAGGGCAAAGAATGTACAGATGTGCTTTACACAATTGATGTATGTATATGCATGGATTGTGATAAGAGTTGTATGAGCCCCTAATAAAATGTTTTTTTTAAAAAAGAAAAGAAAACCTAATTTGCTATGTAAACTTTCAATGAAAACATAATAAAATTTTATTATATAAAACTAAAGCTAAATAAAAATACAGGGCAAAACAAACTAATATACATTCAACAAACTAATATACATTCAACAAATGAATACCAAAAAACGGGCAGAAGACTTGAAAAATGGTCAGAGTGTCAATAGTTCACCAGACTTCCAGCAGCTAGCAAACATATGAAGAAATGTTCACAAGCACTAGCCATCTGAGAGATGAAAATCAAAACACTGAGATACATCGTCAAAAGCCAGAAAATACAGATTCGGAGTGGGTGCAGAGAGACGGGACCGCTCACACACTGCCAGTGGAACTGCCCATCAGTAGCACCACTGTGAGAGTGGCACGGTGCTTCCTCAAACAACTGGGATTGGAAATATCACATGACGCAGCAGTCCCTTTACTTGGTATGTTCCCTAAAGAAATAAGAGCTGTAGCATGAAGAGCTATATGCACCCTCCTGTTCATACAGCACTATTCACAAGAGTGAGAAGCGGGAAGCAACCCACCAGTGGAAGAATGGATCAATAAGCTTTGGTACACACACAATGGGATCCTGTACATTGCCAAAGAATAACGATGGAACTGTGAGGCAGTACATGATTCGGATGGATTAAGAAGACGTAATGCTGAGTGAAGTTAGTCTATCAAAAGGGACAAAAAATGTATGAGACCATTGTTTAAAATAATACCTTACAAATCCGGCTAGACCAAAGCATCTACACTGGTACAGATAAGAGCTTGCAACACAGGGAATCCAGGACAGATAAACACCTTAAGACCAATAATGACAGTAGCAATACCAGCAGGGTAAGGGGAAGATTGGGGGAGAAAGAGGGAACCGATCACAAGGATCTACATATAACCCCCTCCCAGGGGGACGGACAACAGAAAAATGAATGAAAGGAGACAGTGGTCGGTATAAGACATGCAAAATTTTTTTTATGAATTATCAAGGGTTCATGAGGGAGGGAGGGGGGAAATGAGCCGATACCAAGGACTAAAGTAGAAAATGTTTTGAAAATGATGATGGCAACATAGGTACAAATGTGTTTGACACAATGGATGGATGTATGGCTTGTGATAAGAGCTGTCAGAGCCCCCAGTAAAATGATTTTTAAAAAATAATAAAATTGACATAAAACTCTTTCAGACCAAAGAAACAGACTGAGGGAAATGAAGAGCAGCTTGAAGGGAGACAGGTGTTGACCAAGTTGTAGGGGAAGATGATATTCTACGAGCAAGAAGAGGAAAAAGAGGAAGGAGGAAGGACAAGTTACTGGGAGTTTTGATAAGCCATTTAAATTGCGAAATACAAAAAAAACATTAACTGAAATGTAAATCCCACCTAATTCGCACACAAAACACCTTACTATCCCCACTGTTATTTCCTTATCTGAATTTGCAAAAAGAGGGTACAGAGAAGGTTATGAGGAAAGCAATCTAAGTCTGGCTCCCATTTGTTCTGCTCTCAGAAATTATATTGACACAGGAAGGGACTCTGAGAGCCCTTGATAAATAAATAGTAAAAATTACAAGCAAGCAGAGCTGTTGAACACCACACAGAATTACTGAAACACATTCAAGTTATCTCCGTATCACAGACTCCTCTAAAGTTGTTTTGCAGCCATGTGACACGGTGCAGCGAAGAGGGGTGTCTCACCCACCAAACATCACAGTAAACATGAATGACATCCTATAACATGTCTTGCCCTGTGATACCAGAATCTCTTGTAAACAGTATCCTTCTTAGAGAATAGCTGCATATGTATCCTATTAGGATAGCCCAACCTATTCCAATAAAACTCTACTTTCTCCACCAAATTTAATGACTGTATAACCTCCCTGTTGCTCCTAGGGCAGGGGATAGAAACCCTGAACCATGGGAGCTTTGGTAATGAGAATAAGCATTGATAGGCCCTCCTCGTCTCTACCAGTGGGCTTCTTCTCAAACAAAACCTTGATTTATGGAAATTCTGGGCCTTTCCTAGTCATTCTGCTCTTGGATGAATCCTAGGATGTGGCACTTTGCTATGAAACCACTTGAAGCGGCTACAAAGAGAAGCTGCTGAGTGACTTATTCTGTAACAACTTAGCACTGGAAAAATCAAGAAGCAAATTTTTCCTTTTGTAATGTTTCTCTCAAGGAGCTCTGGTGGCATAGTGGTTCTGTAGTGAAAGTGGGAGGCAGCAATCAATAACTTGTAGACGTACCGTTGAATGCTTAATTTTTTCCTGATTCTAAAACACGTATGGAAAGAAATGATAATAACCACTGTTTCCATGTCTGGGGAAACTTTATAGTCATATACATATGAGTATTTATACTAAAAACTCACTGCTGTCAATTCTGACTCATAGCAACTCCACAGGGCAGAACAGAACTGCCCCATAAGGTTTCCACAAGCATAAATCTTTATGGAAGCAGACAGTCATATCTTTCTCCCACAGAGCAGCTGGTAGGTTCCAAATACTGACCTTTTGGTAAACAGTGTACAGTAGTACAGAAATATGGAATCAAAAGATAAAAAGGTAGTGGCATTTTTCCCAAAACCACCTACCTTGTGATCACCAGCCAAACACCTACTAACCCTTAAGGCCACCAGGGATTCTTGTACAGAGAGAAAGAGAGAGAGAGAAAGAGAGAAAGAGAGAGAGATAAGTTTTAAAGTATTGCTTCAAAATTTATAAATCTTTATTAAACAAAAATATCAAAATGTAAAGTTATTGCTCTCTTGCCATTGTCATCTATGTCTGTACACTTTTGGAACCGGTGGTTCCATCTCTCTAAGCCTTCCTCAAAGAATTCTGAGTTCTTCACTTTACCCCATAACAATACAGCAGTTTGGCACCCTCAAGGGACTCAAATGATGTTTTATGGCAAATTCTTTGAGCTAAGGTGTGTTAGTCCAGGTAGACTAGAGAAACAAATTCATAGATGCTCATATGTGTATAAGAAAGCTTTACATAAATGAGCAATTGCATATTAAGAAAACATCCTGGCCCAATCCAAATCAAGTCCATAAGTTCAATATTAGCCCATATGTCTGATACAAGTCCATAAATTATTCTACAGACTCATACAGCATACAATGATGTCGAAAGCAGGATAATCACAGACCAATAGGTGGAAAGTCTTGTGGACCCAGTGGTGGTGGAAGCATCTCAGTGCTGGCTGGCGCTCCACGTGGCTCCTCCAGCTCCAAGGCTCTGGCTGCAATCAGCATAGCTCCATGTGGCTTTTCAACAGGACTTTCAAGCAGAGAGAGTCTGTGTGTCCCGTCTCCAGCTAACTATTTATCTCCTTCGAGCCTCCAAATGAGGTCATCAAGCTGTGACCTAATTGACAGGCTAACCCTTACCCCTTCACTCTGAATAATCTCAAATTGACACCAGATTATCTAACTACCATGTAAGGGTACAAAAAGAAGTTTGTAGGTAGGGACAAGATCAGGACTGGAGGGTGGATGGGGTAAAGTTTTCAAGCAAAATTCTCATAGGACAGCCCTTGCTATCCTCAAAGAATGCACAAGTGCATTGTAATGGGAAAAATTCCTGGGCACAACTTTCCTGGCCTTTTCCTAACCAGTGCAGTTTTCAATTTTCTTACATTTTTTTTCCATAATAAGCCCCTATAATCAGTTTGTGTATATGAATAAAATGTATCAAGGTTATTCCTTGAGAATCACAAAAAGACAAATCTGTCTATATAGCCTCTGGGAACCCTGGAGGCATAGTGGTTACAAGTTGGGCTGCAATCCACATGGTGGGCAATTCGAAACCACCAGCAGTTCCTCAGGAAATAGACTGGGCTTTCTACTCCCATAAACAGCTACAGTCTTGGCAACCTACAGGGAGTCCCCATGAGTCAGTATTGACACAATGGCAGTGAGTGAGGTGCTAGCCTTCTGAGCTGACCTCTCTGACTTTAACTGGCCCAGCAGATGCCTTCTGAAGCCACAGCTTTGATGGTACCCTCTTTTGAAAGCCCTCTAATGAGGCTCAGACCACTTCTTGGTAGCCATCCGCTGACCACAGAATGTGTATCAAAAGCATTTTATTGGATAAACTTGTGTATGGATGATCTAAAGCCCTAGAAGCAATAAGTTTTTACTTACTTACATTTATATGTATATAAATATATATATTTCTTTTTAAAAAAAGAAAGTTAGCTTTGTTTTATGCATTCAGGATTTCCTACCTGTTTCATCTCAACCATTTGAGTTGTCAATATATTATATTTCAATGCCGATATATTCTTTTATTAATCAGTTTTATGGAAGTAACTGTTGGGTCAGTACTGAATTGCTAACTAGAAGGTGGGCAGTTCAAGCTCACCAGCTGATTCATGGGAGAAAGATGAGGTTGTTTCAGTAAAGACTTACAGCCTCAAAACCCCTATATAGGATAGCTATGAGTTGAAATGGACTCAATGGCAGTTGGTTTGATTTTGCTACCCAAATCTACCAAATCTCTATTATTAGACATATATATGGTTGTTTTGTATTTTATTTTCACCATCATAAACAATTTTTCTATGAACATTGTTAAATACTTAAATTAATTATGTCTTTAGCTTATGTATACGAAAAAGGAGGGAAGCAAAGAATAGTAAAATGTTAGCAGCAGGCATCAACGACTCAGAACAAAAAAATCAATGTGAATGAGGGGGAGTGCAGAGTGGAGACCCAAAGCCCATCTGTAGACAATTGGACAACCCCTTAGGGAAGGGTCACAAGGAAGAGACGAGCCAGTCAGGGTGCAGTACAGCACTGATAAAACACACAACTTTCCTCTATTTCTTTAATGCTCTCCCCACCCCCCAGTATCATGACCCCAATTCTACCTTACAAATCGGACTAGACCAGAGCATGTACATGGGTACAAATAAGAGCTGGAAACACAGGGAATTCAGGACAGATAAACCTTTCAAGACCAATTATGAGAGTAGTGATACCAGGAGGGTAAGGGTAAGGTGGGGAGAGAAAGGGGGAACTGACCACAATGATCTATATATATAACCCCCTCCGAGGAGGACGGACAACAGAAAAGTGGGTGAAGGGAGACATCATTACTGTAAGATATGAAAAAGTAATTGTAATTTATAAATTATCAAGGGTTCATGAGGGAAGGAGGGTAGGGGAAGGAGGGAGGGGAAATAAGGAGCTGATACCAAGGGCTCAAGTAGAAAGAAAATGTTTTGAAAATGATGACAACTTATGTAAAAAATGTGCTTGACACGATGGATGTATGAATTGTAATAAGAGCTGTATGAGCCCCCAATAAAATGATTTTTTAAATGTTAGCACTAGGAATCTAAGAGACAAATTCAAGGCAATTCTTCATATTATTCAGGTAACTATCCTATAAATAAGAAATTATTTCATAAGTACTTGGAAATGACTTAAAATTACTAGTTTTTAAAGATACTCCTGTTGAAGTATTTAGGGATGAAATATACAGTTGTCTGCACCTTTAAAATGGGTCAAAACCCCAAGATGGATAATAGATGACTGGTTGGACAGCAGAGCAAAAATGTCGTGAGTTGCTCTGGAGTCAATTCCAACTGCTGGTCAGCCCATTGTGACAAAGTTAGCCACAGAACTTTCGAGACTATAATCTTTTGGAAGCAATTAATTAGGCTTGTCTTTTGTTTTGTTGTGCCTCTGAGTGGATTAGAACCACCATCCTCTCGGCTTAACCATTTACGCCGAACACAGATTTCAAAAGCAATTCTAGGGAACTGCTAGTTGTAGAATCTAGGCAGTGGGTACCTGTACAATTCTTTCAATGTTTGAAAATGTTAGAAAATTTTCATAACATGTTGGCAAAAATGACGTTTTGCTCAAACCAAGGTATATTTGGTTTTCAGTTCCTGGAAGATAGCAATACACAATCCTTCTGTTTTCAGTACTTTTTGGGAAATCAAAACAGTACACTCTACTCGACATGATGGAGGCTGGAGTAGTTGTTTCAAAGTCTTTTCCGTCTAGAATTCGAAGTAGAGTCGGGCACATACAATTCAGCTCTGAGAGGCGCCTCTCGGAAGCAGTGATCATTAGGGGGTCCCATTCCTGAAAGCCCCAAATCCGGGATCACTTAGGAAACCGTCACCCCGCGCAGGCGTCAGAAGGACCGCTCGCCCCACCCTCCTTCAGAGAACGACTGGTTCCGTCCCTGAAAGGGTGTAGACCACAGGGCTTTTTAGGGGAAGCGCAGGTGCGCTGCTAGTATTGGAACTCTTTTTGTAGTTGTGTCACTTCTATATTGATGACTGTGGAAGGAGTCCGGGACAGGGCGTTCGGGACACGTAGCCCTTCCGCGCTCTCGCCCTCCGCCGGGCACGGTACGGTGGCCAGCGGTACGGCCAGGTACGGAAGCCTGGAGGGCCCCGCCCACCCGCCGGGCCCCGCCTCCCACCGGCCCCGCCCACCTCGCTGGCCCCGCCTCCCCGCCGCTCGCAGGTTTCCCGGCCCGCGGCGCCGCCGGGCGGCTGCGCTCCTCCTCCCTCTCCGCCCCGCGGGCCGCGGGCGCCGGGGACGTCAGCGCTGCCAGCGTGGAAGCCGCGGCTGGGCGCGGGAGGCGGAAGTAGTCCCCAGGACCGCCGGGCCACCATCGGCTCTGCCGGTCGCCACCGCCATGGACGCGTCTCTGGAGAAGGTCCGTACCGGGGCGGGGGGCGCTGCCATGGCCTGGGGCCCGCACCTCCGGCGGGGCAGTTTCCCCGGCGCGAGCTGCCATTGTGACCCGCCGAGAGGACCGGGGCTGACGGGCCTGCGGGGGAGGCCTGGCCGCCACAGGGTCCACCTGCCGCACGCCGCTGGGCCTGCCCACGTCACGGGCTTCTCCCGACCCCTGTGGGCCGGAAGGGAAGGGGCCGGCGTCGGCCGAGCCCACTGCGGGGGGACGCGTGCGACTCTGGGCCCTGGCAGGGTCCCCGAGGGCCGATCTGTGCGTGGCTTGTCCTTTCGGATGTCAGGCGCTCACAGTTGGAGGACCCAGAACACCTGCAAAGAAGCCCCCAGCTGTTTCCGCGCCGGCTCTAAACCTGCAGGTTTTCTGTGGTCTCCAAGTGAGGAGGAAAACTATTTAAAGCGGCGGTTTCCCAACTTTTGAGTGCGTAGAAATCACCTAGGGCCCTTTGTAAAAATGCATATGGTCAACCCTTAGGTCAGGACCATATTTTGTGGAAGGGAGGGGCCAAATTATGAGTATTTTAGCAAGTCCACCAGCTGATTCTGTTGCTGGCGCTCCTGACTTTTAAGAACCTTTCTAGCATCCAGATAGGGAATGGGCGTTCTTCAGACAGTGACTTTAGTCTCTAGGGTCGCTGTTGGCCCATTCTGGTGTCAACCCAAAATGTCCTCTAGTAGATCACCTTGAACTGCTAACCGCAAGGTCAGCAGTTCAACACCACCAGCAGCCCGCTCCTCTGGAGAAAGCTGAAGTTTTCTGTTTCTATATAGAGTTCCAGTCTCAGAGACCCACAGGACAGTTCTACCCTGCCCTATAGGGTTACAACCGACTCGACGACAATGAGTTTTCTCCTTCAGTCATTTGCTCCTTGGGGAACAGCATCAAGATGTACCTGGTGAACTGCTTGGGCATGTGCAATAGAGTCGGTGTGCCTCCTGGTTTACGGTTTATACAGGGGAACCAATGGTTGGATTCTTTCCATCAGAAACTGTATATTCTTCAAAGGCCTTCCTGTTTTAAGACTCAGTTTTTCATACATGTAGTATGCCAGAATGGCTTCATTTTAAACAGGCAGAAATAGCGTTGTTATTTTTCAACACGTCAGATGCTATAGATACTATTCTCGTCACTGGAGAATTGAAAGGAGTAATTGCCCAAATTTAGCAAGATAATTTACTGTAGGAAAAATGGCCTGTCTTTTTTTAAGTTGCTTAGCATAAGTTCAATGGACAGCAGTCAAGAAAAAAGGGTAATGCATTTTGCTTGAGCAGGGTCATGTTTGTTGGTTTTCAGGCTAGGGATAGAGTCTTCCAGACTTCTAGTGAGTACTGTGAGGTTAAGTCTCTACTAGAGGTTCTAAACTAGTGGGAATGTTGTCTTCCAGGGGACGTTTGGCACTATCTGGAGACATATTAGACTGCAGTTTTGGGATGCTGCTGCTGGGACCTAGTGGATAAAAACAAGGGAATCTGTTCAACATTCTACAATGCACATTGTAACACCCCCCCCCAACCCACAGTATAATCCCCTACAACAGAGAAGTATGTCAACATGTCAGTTGTGCTAAGAGTGACAAACCTTGATCTCTAGGTCATGTTCTTAACACTTGTGATTGAATAGAAAATTATTGCTAAAGATGGCCCTTCAGTGTTGTTGCCTCTGAGTTTCTTGAGAAAGTGGCTTTGTATCATTGCAATTAGAAACCAAAAGAACTGGAGTGATTCCCCCTCCAAGAATAGTTCTTTATTGTCAAAGCTGTAAAACTAAGTGGATTGCAATTCTGCTTTAAGCACGACTATTCTGGCATTTGACTAGTAGATTATAGTAGTCATTCCCTAAATGTTGATGGGTGATAAAAAATTTTAAGCTCTTCAAATGAAGGTTTTTTGGTGGGTTTTTTTTTTTACATTTTATTAGGGGCGCATACAACTCTTATCACAATCCATACATATACATACATCAATTGTATAAAGCACATCCCTACATTCTTTGCCCTAATCATTTTCAAAGCATTTGCTCTCCACTTAAGCCCTTTGCATCATGTCCTCTCTCCCCCGCCCCCCCCCCACCGCTCCCTCCTCCCTCATGAGCCCTTGATAATTTATAGATTGTTATTTTGTCATATCTTGCCCTATCCGGAGTCTCCCTTACCCCCCTTCTCTGCCATCCATCTCCCAGGGAGGAGGTCACATGTGGATCCTTGTAATAGGTTCCCCCTTTCCAACCCACTCACCCTCTACTCTCCCAGTATCGCCCCTCACACCCCTGGTCCTGAAGGTATCATCCACCCTGGATTCCCTGTGCCTCCAGCTCCCATATGCACCAGTGTACAACCTGTGCCCTATCCAGTCCTGTAAGGTAGAATTCGGACCATGGTAGTTGGGGGGAGGAAGCATCCAGGATCGGGGAAAGCTGTGGTGTTCACAAATGAAGGTTTGAAGAGGCACAGAAATTCCAGTGGTCTTTCAGGCCAGAGCATTTTTTAAAATGGCAGTGATCTTAAGAATTCAAAACATGTGGGCAGCAAGTTTCTGTCTGAGTTCGGTGTGAAAGTTTGGAAAGTCAGTTTTTGGGGACTAGAATTATGTCTTATTTTTCTACTAGACAGCCGTACATGTAATGAACAATTTCTTTTGGTGCTAAGTGGGCAGGAAAGAACTGCACTGCTATAATATGAATGTTGAAGACTTTTATGTTGGAAACAATAGTTAGACTCAACACATTGGATTGCGTCCATTATTCCTATTTTCTTGAGAAACTAGTCTGTTAAATACTACATTGCTAATTGAAATTTGAAAACTATGTGAGAGGTTCTGAATGGATTCGTTTAAACTGATTTGTGCATAATTTATACTGTACACAGAACCTTGAGTGTTATTTTATACCCAGATCCTAAATTTACAAGTAATATCTCTAAAATGTAGTACACCATTTTCATTTCTCTTGGTTGAGATAGGATTCTGTGTCTTTGCTTTTTCTTCAGACCTGTAGTGACATACATTTTTTTCTTGATTTGTTTTTTCCTTTTCCCTACATAAAATAATAGTTTTCTTGTATCTTAAATTAGTGACATCTCAAGAAACTACATAGGTTAATTAAGGAGGCAGGAGTTTCAATTAGGATAGACGGAGCCTCAGATCACAATGCTTTATGCCCAATTCATCCACAGGCTTCACAAAATTTGTGGCAAAACGGAGTGAAAAGATAATGAACCTTTTCCTTGAACTTTTCATAGGCCTCTCATAAGTCACAGGCCTTGTAAGAAGCATGAATAATTGGATAAATCGCTCACACAGTTTCACATCTTTATTTACATTAATATAACTGCTGTTTATTTTGCGTTTACATTATTTAACTCCATACTTGAGTAAATTTAGTGTGAGTTTTTCAACTTCAGCCCTATTGACACTTTGAGGTTCAAGAATTCTTTGTGATGAGCTTTCTTGGATGTTTAACAGCTTCCCTACCTTGTAGAACCAACCCCCCCCTCACCACCAGCACTACCATTGTAACAACCAACAGTCACTCCAGACCCTGCCAGATGTTCCCTAGGGTAAACTCTTCCTTGATTGTTGAAAACCTTTGACAGAAAATAGAGAGCTGTGATGTTCAATATGGTAGCCACTGGGCTATTTATATTTAAATGTAAGTTAATTAAATTAAGCAAAAATTTTCAAAATAATAATTTAAAATTATCAAGGGTTCATTAGGGAGGGGGTAGGGGAGGAAATGAACAGATATCAAGGCCTCAAATAGAAAGCAAATGTTATGAGAATGATGATGGCAGCAAATGTACAAATGGACTTGACACAATGAATGTATGTATGGATTGTGGTAAGAATTGCATGAGCCCAATAAAATGATTTTTTTTAATTAAGCAAAATTTTAAATTAAATTCCTCAGTCTCTCTATTGTACAATGCAGCGTTGAACACTTCCATCACTACAGGAAGTTGTAGGGACAGCACTGGAGAGCTGGACCAATGTAATTTGTTTATTGTTAGTGATCTGATTCCTGTTTTTCAAGGAAACAACTTTGGCCCTGTTTCCAGAGTAGTAAATAGTTACAGCTCAGCCCATTTTTAGTTCTTGTTCTCATTGGAAGTTAGGGCCTTTTGTCCTCCTTGGGTTTGATTGTGGAGGATTCTTTGTCACCTTTTGTTGTTTGCAGTTGATGAAGGACAATAGGAGCAGCACCGAGGCGAGGCGCATTGCTAACCAAGACTACAGATTGGGCCTGTCAGATTTTCTGTCCTGCTTTTCACCTGAGAGCATGAGGAAAGAGCCATCATTAGCTAACCTTGAAATGACCCATTTCCGTGTATGCGTTTGTAGATAGGACTCTTTAGTCAACGGGAGGACATCTGTAAGATGAGAGGCTATTCGTTTAATGATCATTTAAAGCAGGTCTTTACATCATCATCCTGTGGGGGTTTTGCATACAGGGGTGGGGTGCGGTGGCAGAGGTGGTAAATGATTATTGAATACTGGCTTTAGTGAAAACTGGCAGGATTTTTCCTTGTACAAAATTCCTGATCCTGAAAGTTTATGGCCCTCGTATTTATTTTATTTTATTATTTGTTCAAGATTACAGAGGTAGTGGGGCAGCTCTGCTGTATCCTATTGGGTCACTATGAATCAGTACTTGGCTCACTATGAATCAATGGCAATGAGTTTTTAAAATTCACTGTAAATATTAAGTCTTTGGCCTCCGTAAGCTAAATAGTCCTTGCAAATAGCCCAGAGCCTTACCTAACTCATCACATTGCCATTTTGATGCACAGCCACCCTGTAGCGTCGAGTAGACTTGCCACTGTGGGTTTCCAAGACTGTCACTCTTTATGGGAGTAGACAGCTTCATCTTTCTCCCACAGAGCAGCTGCCCTGTGATTAGCAGCTCAATGAGTGACTCCTGGCACCACCAGCAACTCTATCTAGGGCTTCTGAGGATGCAGATCTTCACAGGAGGAGGCATCATCTGCCTTACAGAGAACAGCCATGGGGTTTGTACTTCCACGCTTGTGATTAGCAACCCAATCCATGTTTATTAGTCAACAGTGTCACCTAGGACCACCTTTTATTTCTATGGAAATGTATTCTGAGTTTTGAAATTCCTGACAGAATTAAACCTTTCTAGTATAATTTTCCTATATTGAAAAAAACAGAAATAGCAGAATAATAAAGCCTTTACTTTGTAAATGCATTTCAGTGTTGCTGGGTGAGGCTACACTGAGCCTTCCAGCAGCCTCTTCAGGCTGAATTACTTAGAAAGCTAGTGGGTATATTAAGTAGTTGCTATTTTGTGCATTAAATATATGTGTTAGTCCGAGTAGACTAAAGAAACAAATTCAGGGAGACTCGTGTATAAGAAAGAGCTTTATATACAAGAGCAGTTCAATATTGAGAAAACATCCCAGCCCAGTCCAGATCAAGTCCTTAAGTCCAATATTAGTCCATATGTCCGATACCAATCTATAAAGTCCTCTTCAGACTCATGAAACACATGCAGTGATGCCAAATGTAGGAAGATCCAGGCCAGTGGGTGGAAAGTCTTGTGGATCCAGTGGCATTGTTAGCATCTCCACTCTGGCAGGGGTCTCCCATGTGACTTCTCCAGCTCAGGGCACTACCGTAGTTTCATGTGTCTTGTCAGCTGCAATGTCTCCCAGGAAGTGAGCCAAGAGAGAGTGTGTCTCCCACCTCTAAGGAGGAATACCGGAGTTCCCAGAATCCTCAGGAGAAGGTCATGCCCACAGAGGCCTCATTGGCTATGACCTGATTGACAGGCTAGCCTCTACCCCTTCGCTCTGAATCCTCTCAAATTGACAATTATATAACTACCACAATATTGAATATTAGCAGTTTCATGTGGTTTAACATTAAAGGTGTGAAGATATGCATGGGCTTCAGGAATTGATGGATTTCTTTTCCCTGAATTAGATAGGTAACATTAATTAGATAAGTAGCATTAACATTAATTAATCCTGAATAATTCCAGTTCATTTTGGAAATAGTGATATTGATAAGGATAGCAAATAGCTCTATCTTCCTTATTCTACTCTAACAGGTATTAGGAAACACATGATATGAAGCTTCAGTGAAGGAGTTGGTATTTCCATTGACCAAAATTTACTTACCTTTAAGCATTTTGGGGGTAGTTTTTCCAAAGTAAGTGAATTCAAGATAAGGTAATAAACTTTTTTTTAGAAATTTCATTTAACTGTTGTGTAATATTTATCCTTCATGATGCTGTTATTCCAAGTGAAGTAGTGGTCTCTAGAAATGCCCTTTAAAAAATTTTTAATTGGATATATGCATCCCTAGAATTCCTAGCATCCATCTATCTTAAGGAGTCCTGGTCATGCAATGGATTACGCACCGAACTGCTAGCCACGAGGTTGGTGCTTCAGACCCATCAGCCATTCCATGGGAGACAAATGAAGCAGTTTGCCGTGGTAAAGATTTATAATCTCAGAAACCCTATTCTGCCCTGGTGGGTCACTCCGAGTCGGAGTGGACTAGGTGGCAGTGGGTTTGGTTTGGTTTGATTTGATTTACTTCACCTTAAGGTAAGTGATTTGATGATCCTTCTGCTGCTACATGTTCTGTGAATGAGGTCTGAGTTGTTTTGCTGCTTCCTTATGTCTATATGATATTTATTTACCTTATAGACATAGATATTTACCTATATGTGGTGCTTCAAAACATTTGTGGAAATATTGCATCATCTTTTAATTAATTTTAATGCCTGCCTTTTCATTCTTCTTCCTGTCTTAAATAATGTGTAAAGTTAAATATTAATAATTTTACCTGGCCCTATCACTAATCTCCAATGTTTGTATAAATAGTGTTCAGTCACTTAAGAGTCTAACCTGTACATATAAACAATTCATGTACTGCAGTCTGAAACTGGGCTATACTTGTGTACATGCCTTTTCTCAGCAGTGTTTTAAATTCTGTACCATTGATTAAATTAATAACACTATCAATAGAATTACCTTATGCCTCAAGGGGATAATGGATAATATTCTCTATAAGATGATAATGATGTTTCTAAAGTGAACCAGAGACCTATATAAGCCATATAGAGATAAATGGATGAGTCTCACACTTAATTCTAGCCTCAATCTAAGAACAAATAGTTCTTATGACATGACCCTTCTTGATGCTTGTCCTCATGAAGAGATTACTAAAGATGCCATACTATAACAAAGTCTGGTGAAGAAGCTAGAAGGGTGCCTGCTATCAGAAAGAATAGCATTTGGGGGCTCCTAGAGGCATGTCTTTAAACTAGCAGCCATCTAAGTGAGCCATCAACTCAGTCCATGTGGAAGAAGCACATTAGTCTGTGTGATCCAAGGACTGTAAATAGCAAAAGCCAAATCCAAAGGAGGGAATGGTATTAGAGCTTAGATTGTGAACATCCAGTGTGCAGAAGACTATAGAGAAAGAGGAGGCTTTCTACTCCCTTTTTAAAAATCATTTTATTGGGGGCATGTACAACTCTTACCACAATCCATACATACATCCATTGTGTTAAGCACATTTGTACAGTTGTTGCCATCATCACTTTTAAAACATTTTCTTTCTACTGGAGCCCTTGGTATCAGCTCCTCATTTTCCCCCTACCTCCCCACTCCCTCCTCCCCCATGAGGCTTTCTACTCTTACAGAGTTACAGTCTGTGAAATTCACAGGGGCAGTTCAACCCTATTCTATAAGGACTTTATGAGTCGGCATTGACTCGATGGCAGTTAGGGATTTTGTTTGGTTTTTCGTATGGATGACAGTGGAAGTCCAACATCCGTCTGCAGGTTCACCACATGAATTAATCCCCTTTGACCATAATGGAGGGATATGAAGAATCTTGCTGTCTGCAGAGAGCATTGTAAAATTGATTATGGCAGATGTAGTGAGGTTAAAATGCAATACCTTATCATTGGATCTCCCTTTTGACTCATTTTAAATTGTTTCAGTTTTAAATGTTTTCTACTTTTTTAATTGAGGTTTTATATGTTTTCTCTAGTTGTTTTGTTGTTGTTTGCTTCCTGTTTGTGTTTTGTATGATTTTCCATATATGAAAACCAAGATAAGTAGATCTATGGAGACCTCTGGATTGGTAATTGCCTAGGTGCATGGCAGGGGAGGATGGGGGGGGGATTGATTATGGTGATGATTATACAAATCTTAATATGATTGATTAAATTGTGTGATATGTGAACTATATGCCAATAAAACTTAAAAAAATAGTAATACCTTACTTATAGTGTCTGTGTCAGAACTAAATCAGTGGTACTTAACAACATACATTACTTGCATATCATTTTTTAACTAGGAATATTATGATACTTTTTAAAACTATTGCTTAATGAGCTAATAATTACTGTGGGAAACAGAGAACTGGGAAGAGAGTGTATGTGGATGAATTCTTTAGTTTCACATTTTAACCTCCCTGGCGATAATCCTGAGTGTGGCTCGGGGTAAATGTTAACTATCAGAAGCAGTAACCCTGAGCCGTACTCAGGATTACACTGCAGAGAAGTCCCTTAACTGCTCCCCAGTCCAGCAGTGTTCTCTGCGAGCATGCAGTGTCGCCACACAGGGCGGAACTAGGCAGGAAATTCAAAACTGCAAGTCTAAAAGACACACACACACACACACACACACACACACACACACACAGTGATACAGTTTAACCTGTGAGGATTACATTGTATCAAAGCAAATCACTTTAGATTTGCCCCTAGATCAGTCTCCAGTGCCCTGCCTGCCCTTTTACTGTCATTTGGAAAAATTTTTGCCTGGAAATTTTTTGTCTATAGCATCAAAATAGTGTCACTTTAGCACAATAGGAGTTTTAGACCAGATAAATGACAGCGACAGTGACTTAGAATTACTCACAGAATTGAGCAATAGCAGTTCATGGGGAAATACATCATATGACACTGACACTGATCAAATAAGTGACGACAGTGACGATTCCGCACCTGAGTTCAACGATGTGCAAACTTGGTGCTCTATTGTCTGCGGTACGGACCAGGCAGCTCCCCCAAGATTCCCGTTTACTGGAGCACCTGGTGTGAGAGTACACATTGACCATAACAATCCTTTGGTGTGACTACAATTATTTCTGACCGATGAGGTCATTGAAAAAATTGTTATGGAGACAAACTGGTACAAAGAGCAACAACCTGCTACTCTGCTTCATAAGTTTTCAAGAAGCAGAAAGAGGGAACCAGTGACCAAAGATGACGTTTTAAAATTTCTGGGCCTAATAATACATCAGGGAGTGGTGGGGAAACCCCTGCAGAAATGATATTGGACCACCAATAAATTACTTGCAACTCCATTTTTTGGCACTGTCATGTCAGAATACAGATTTTCCCTGATTATGAAATTTTTTCACTTCACAAACAATGAAGAATTTGATGAAACTACTCATCCTGCACCAAAACTAAAGAAAATTTGGGAAGTATCTCAAATGATTGTAAAGAATTTCCAGCAGACCTATGTGCCAGAAAGAGACATCAGCAGAGATGAAAGTCTAATGGCCTTTAAGGGACGGCTCAGCTGGATACAATACATTGCATCAAAGAGAGCACGATTTGGCATAAAATCCTATATGCTCTGAATTGTTAATTGGCTAAATGTGGAATTCGGTCATATACACTGGAAAAGGCACAAAATTCAATCCAGAGTACAGTGACTATCAAATGGCAACATCTGTTCTAACACTCATTGAGCCATTGCTAAAACAGGACTATTGCTTTACAACTGACAACTTGTATGCATCCCCTGACCTTTATGAGTATCTTATAAAAAACAAAACCGATGCCTATGGAACCATGAGGGCTAACCGCGTGACATGGCAGCAATGTTTGACACGAATAAGCTAAAAACTGGAGAAATGGTTGCCTGGCAGAAAGGCAAGATGCTGGCCCTGCGATGGCGTGACAAGAAAGATGTGTGCCTGACGAGTACAGTTCATAATCCCTCAACTGCTATGGCGCACGGAAGGTGGGCAAGAAGCCATGAAGCCACAAGCAGTGACAGACCACGATCAAACCATGGGAGGTGTCGGCAGAGCCGAGCAAGCACTTACATTCTTACCAGCAATGCGGAAACAGCAAAGAAATGCTACAAGATCGTCAGGTATCTTCTCGAGCAATGCTTGTGGAATGCCTACATTTTGCACAGAGCAGAGTGACGACAAGCCTTTGGTTCATTCTGACTTCATTTGTGAACCACCAAACACCATCAATGGCTGTGAATATACGTCACGCTGTTGATGTTGCCAACTCAGAATGCCTGACTGGTTGTCACTTCATGGACTATATCCCACCAACCGAAAAAAAGTCAGCACCTACAAGGCTGGGTGTGGTTTGTTGCTCAAAGCGAGATGGCAATGGAAAGAGAATACAAAAAGGAAACCAGGTTCCATTGTCCTAAATGCGATGTCGGACTTTGTGCAGTCCCATGTTTTTTTACTTAATGACATTATTGAAAAATTATATTATTTTTATATTTATTATATTATAATTTATGATTTTGTGTATTAAAAGTTTATCATACCTGGAATGTCTACTAGAGAGATTAAAATGAGTAATTTCTTAAGAATTAAAGGGGGGGCGTGGAAAAAAAAAAGAATTACAGACCTACTATATAAAACAACAAATTTTATGCAAAACAATGTACTGCTTTGGGTACAAAATTACTGACATAATTAGACCGCCAGGGAGGTTAAGAAGCCAGGCAGGCCAGGATTCTGGGTGTAGGGAGGCCTTCACCCTGTGGGTTAGAGATGAGTCCCAATCACATTCTCATAATTAATATTAATCCCCACAATATCCTCCCATAATAGTGCTGCCTTAAAGTTACTTCTTACAAGCACGGGGCTGACTGCTATCTAGTTGGCAGCTTTAACTATAGGAGCAGACATGTTGCAATTGCCCTCCTTGCTCAGGGGACAGTCACTTCCCCTTACCTGCCCTCAGCATTGGTGTTAGGTTACTCCTCCAATAAACAGGGGCCTTGTAGGGCTAGGGTGCAGCCCACTTTGTTATATAGGTGGTTACCTGGAATTAGAGGGGTTTGCATGCCCTGAGAGTATGTATATAAGATGATGTTGAGAATACAATCTCTCTCTCTTTGGGGATCTGGCTCCTGAAGCCATGTTGGAGGTGAGCACCCCAAAACTTTTGTCTGTCTCTTAATTTCTTCCCTTCACTTACACAGTCATCCCTTAGGACCCATCCAGAGGTGAGGCTGGATCTCACAAATTACAGTGTGCTTTCATATTCAGACACCCTCACACATAGACTCCTTGATAGTTAAAAAGATTTTCAAAAAGTCTGACTTTTAGTAAATAGGATACTAAAAATAGCTGACTCTGTAATGCTCTTTCTTTGAAATCTCCCCCCCCCCAACTTTTTTCTTTCTTCTTGCAAACGTAGACATTGCAATTCCACAAGGTAGCTCTTTTACTATGTGCTTTGTCAACTTGGAAAGAAGCCCTGATGGGGTAGGAGTTAAGTTTTGGTCACCTGTTCAAAACCACCAACTACTCTGTATGAGAAAGATGAGACTCTACTCCTGAAACCCACAGGGACAGTTCGACTCTGTTCTTCAGGGTCCCTGTGAGTCTGATAGTGACTTTAGTTTTGGTTTAGATCAACTTGGAAGGGCCCTGGTGCTGTAATGGTTACACTTCGGGCTACTAACCACAAGTCAGCCATTCAGACCCATTACCTGTGACTCAGGAAAAAGATGATGTTTTCTGCTCACATAAAGACTTAGAGAGTCGTCCCTTTGAGTTGGAATTGATCTGATGCCAGTGAGTTCATTCCCAGGAACCCTTATTCTGATGGTCTCTATAGGTTTGCCGATCTTGAGTTTCATATACTGAAAAACAGAAAAACACGTAACAGAGATTCTTGAAGGATATCCAATATGAAGAAAAACACAGAAAATATTGAAAGCCAGATCAAGCCGAAAGTGTATTAGAGGGGAGAACAAGTGACAAGGTTTTAACTGATTAGGTCAAGTTTATCATTTTAATCTACTATGTCATCTCTCCAGTATTCTAGCTAGCTTGGTAACTCGTTTATTCCTATCCCTCAGTTATGGCTAGAGGGAAATCACTGGAGGTTTATTTCACGTGTAAATCTCGCAAATGTATTTTAGGCTTCTGTCATCCAAAACCAGAATCTCACAATTTAAGCTCTGACAGTATTCCCGCCTCCTTTATAGTCTAATCTTAATGGAAGCAGATCGCCACATCGCTATCCTTGGAGTGCTGATAGGTTCAGACTGCAAACCTTTTAGGACAAGAGCTTACCCACTCTGCCACCAGGACTCCTTTATAACAAGTATTTATATGAATAACAAACAAATCTGCTATTGAGTAAATTCCTGCTCATAGCAACCCCAGAAGACAGAGTAGAACTGTTCTTACAGTTCTGAAACTAATTTTCACTCAGGAAGATTGGTGAATTTGAACCATTGATTTTGTGGTTTGGTTTGCAAGTGATAGGAATGAGAGTAAGAAAGCAATTGCCTTTAAGAATCTTATGATGGCATGTCCAGTTTTATGAAACCACTTATACATATACAGTTTTTCTTGGAGACTTCCTTGATCTAGAGCCTAGTGTTGTCCTACAACTGGGTAGCATATTTGTATTTTGTATTATCCAGTGAACAAAATGAATGTGAAGGGTCTACAGCAGTGGTTCTCAACCTTCCGAATACTGCAACCCGGTAATACAGTTCCTCATGTTGTGGTGACTCCCAACAATAAAATTACTTTAGTTGCTACTTCATAACTATAATTTGCTACTGTTATGAATTAGGCGACCCCTGTGAAAGGGTTATTCTACCCCCAAAGGGGTCGTGACCCACAGGTATCGAACCTCTGGTCTACAGCATTGTGTGTTAGGGTCATGTCATATTCACAATTTACCCAAATGCAACTATAAGTGCAAGTTGCCCCCACCCCCACCCCCCAAAAAAGTATAAGCTATTCTACTCAATGAATGTGTACTGTGCAGTGAGAGACTCATGAAAGAGCATGAGACCCTGCTATTCCTGCTGCCTTTCCTGGTGTAGACATCTTTACATTACACTACACTGGATTCTAGTGTTTAAAAATATGTATTGCTTAAAAAAACCTTGCTTTTAATAATAAGCAAACTACCATGTCTATTTCTAACTGAAAGTTTGTTCCAATCTTGTAGGAAAAACTCACTGTGATGCACTTTCCGAGAGACATTATGTTAAGTTGATAACCAGTGTGACAGAAGGTCGAAGAGTGAGATTGGGTTCACAGAGTACAGCATTTTGATTGCACAGGGAGCTAGAGATAGACAAAAGGCACAAGAATGTTTCAGATAGGGATGTGTTAAAAGCATGGAGCAAAACTATTTCTCTCTTCATCGGACCAATGGTAGGGACACACTAGAATGTCATAAGAGAGGAACCTGCTAAGAGACATGACCAGTAAACTAAAGAGTGAAGATAAATTCTCTTGACTATTTTATATATATATATATATATATATATATCTTTCTCAACTAACTCATAATTATTCATTGAGAACCACTGAGGCCTTTTGGATTGTGTTCTCTTGGACATACCTTGGTCATATTTAAATATCACTTGTATTGAAAAAACTTGCTGAAATATTAGATGTCACATGGCTAGATGATTATCATATAATCCCTTGTAGGAGGCAGTATGATGTAATAGGAAGAACTTGGAAACAGGAATAAGCAGACAAAGTACGATTGTGGGCAAGTCACTTTACCTCTCTAAACATTAGTCACTTCCCTGTCTCTTCTGCTATAATATAAATACCTTACATGGATGACATCAAAGAAAAGAAATTGATTTTCTCAAAGCTCTGTTGTTGTTAAATGCCATAGAGTTGGTTCCAACTCATAGCAGCCCTATGTACAGCAGAGTGAAACACTGCCTGGTCCTGAGCCATCCTCACAGTTCTTATGGTTGAGCCCAATGTTGCAGCCACTATGCCAGTCCTTCTGGTTGCGGACCCTCCTCATTTTCACTGCCCCTCTATTTTGTAAAGCATGTTGTCCTTTTGCACATGTCCAAAGTACGTGAAACAAAATCTTGCCCTCCTTGCCAAGACAGATTTTTTCTTCTTGCGGCGTGCAGTGCTTTTCGCCAGCACTATAAGTCAAGTGGATTGATTCCTCTTTAGTCTTCCTTTTCCAGTGCCCGACTTTCACAGGCACCTGAGAAATTGAAAAATACCATGGCCCACCTTGTCCTCAAGGGAACAGCCTTGCTTTTCAGCAATTTAAGACGTCTTGTTCAGCAGACGACTACTGCTTCCATTAACTTTGATTATGGAATTAAACAAAACAAAATCCTTGGCAACTCCAGTTTGTTCTCTGTTTAATATGATGATACCCGCTGATCCAGTTGTAAGCATTTTTGTTTTCTTTACATTGAATTGTAATCCATCATGAAGTCTACAGCCCTTGACCTTCATCAGCAATGCTTCAAGTCCTCATTTTCAGCAAGCAAGGTTGTGTCATTTGCATACTGCAGGTTGTTAATAAGCATTCTTCCAATCCTTTTGCCTTACTCTTCATCTAATGTCACTTCTCTGGTTATCTGCTCAGCATACCGATGGAATAAGTACAGTGAGAGGATACAGCCCTGATGCACACCTTTCTTGTTTAGAAGCCATGCAGTATTCTCTTGTTCTGTTGGCACAGCTGCCTCTTGGTTCATGTACAGGTTCTGCAGGAGCACAGTTAGGTGTTCTGAAATACCCATTCTGCTCAAGGTTATCCAGAGTTTGTTATGACCCATACTGTCATAGTCAGTGAAACACAAATAAACAGCTTTCTGATATTCTGTGCTTTCAGCCAAGACCTCTCTGATGTCTAGTAATATCCCTTGTCCTACATCTGCTTCTGAAAATGACCTGACTTTAAGGCAGCTCCTTTTCTTTTTGCTTTTAAAAAAATTATTATTATTTAATATCATTTTATTTTTTAACCATTTTATTGGGGACTCATACAATTCTTATCACAGTGCATACATACATGCATTGTGTGAAGCACATTTGTACATTTGTTGCCATCGTTATTCTCAAAACACCTGCTTTCTACTTGAGCCCTTAATATCAGCTCCTCATTTTCCCCCTCCCTCCCTCCTCCGTCATGAACCCTTTATAATTTATAACTTATTATTATTTTGTCATGTCTTACACCGTCTGATGTCTCCCTTCACCCACTTTTCTGTTGTCCATCCCCCAGGGAGGAGGCTATATGTAGATCCTTGTGATCAGTTCCCTCTTTCTACCCCTCCTTCCCTCTACCCTCCCGGTCTTGCCACTCTCACCACTGGTCCTGAAAGGGTCATCTGTCCTGAATTCCCTGTATTTTCAGTTCCTGTCTGTACCAATGTACATCCTCTGGTTTAGCCAGATTTGTAAGGTAGAATTGGGATCATGATGGTGGGGAGGAAGCATGTAAGAACTAGAGGAAAGTTGTATGTTTCATTTTTGCTACCTTGCAATCTGACTGGCTAGTCTCCTCCTCACAATCCTTCAGTAAGTGGGTGTCCAGTTGCCTACAGATGGCCTTTGGGTCTCCACTCCGCAGTTACAATGATTTGATTTTTCTTGATATCTGATACCTGATCCCTTCGACACCTTGTGGTCACACAGGCTGGTGTGCTTCTTCCATGTGGGCTTTTTTGCTTCTGAGCTAGTCGGCTGCTCGTTTATCTCCAAGCCTTTAAGACCCCAGACGATATATATTTTTTTATAGCTGTGCACCATCCGCTTTCTTCACCACATTTACTTATGCACACATTAGTCTTCAGTGATCATATTGGGAAGGTGGGCACCCACTGGTATGATGTTTTTGTTCTTTGATGTCTGATATCTGGTCCCTTCTACACCTCGTGGTCACATAGGCTGGCGTGCTTCTTCTGTGTGGACTTCGATGCTTCTGAGCAGATGGCTGCTTGTTTACCTGCAAGCCTTTAAGAACCCAGATGCTATGTGTTTTGATAGCTTGGCACCATCAGCTTTTTCACCACATTTGCTTATGCACCCACTTGTCTTTAGTGATCATGTTGGGAAGGTGTCTGGCATCTCCTTTTCAGTGTACTGCTGCCACCATTCATTGTTGGAACGATCTTCAGCAAGTTTTACTAATGATGTAATACTAATGATATTGTTCTATAATTTGTACATCCTACTGGATTATCTTTCTTTGGAATGGGTACAAATATGGATCTCTTTCAGTCAGTGGGCCACGTGGCTGTCTTTTAAATTTCCTGGCATAGATGAGTGAGGGCTTCCTGTGTTTCATCAGCTTATGGAAACATTTCTGGTAGTATTCTAGCAATTGCTTGTTTTTAGCTAATGCTTTCAGTGCAGCTTGAACTTCTTTTTCTTTTCTTTTTATTTGTTTTTTCTTTCTTTTTCTTTTGTGATGATCTATCACATTTTAAAAATTGTTTATACAACTCTTACAACAATCTGTACATACATCCATGTGTAAAGCACATTTGTACATTTGTTGCCCTCATCGTTCTCAAAACGTTTGCTCTCCACCCAAGCCCCTGCCATCAGGTCCTCATTTTTTCCCTTCCCTCTCCACTCCCCCCTCCCTCATGAACCCTCGATAATTTGTAAATTATTATTTTGTCAAATCTTGCTCTTTTTCATGTCTCCCTTCACCCACTTTTCTGTTGTCTGTCCCCCAGGGAGGAGGTCACATGTAGATCCTTGAAATCGGTTTCCCCTTTACAACCCACCCTGCCTATTCCTTCCCTGCATCTCCACTCAAAACCACTGGTCCTGAGGGGATCATCCGCCCTGGATTCTCTGTGTTTCCAGTTCCCATCTATACCAGTGTACATCCTCTGGTCTAGCCAGACTTGAAAGGTAGGATTCAGATCATGACAGTGGAGGGTGGGAGAGGGGAGGAAGCATTTAGGAACTAGAGGAAAGTTGTATTTTTCATCGTTGCTACATGGCACCCTGACTGGCTCATCTCCTCTCCAAGACCCTTCTGTAAGGGGATCTCCAGTGGCCTACAAATGGGCTTTGGGTCTCCACTCTGCACTCCCTGCCTCATTCACTATGGTAAGATTTATTCTGATGATGCCTGATACCTGGGATCCCTTTGACACCTTGTGATCGCACATGTAGCTTGAACTTCTTTCTTTAGTACCATTGATTCTTGCTCATATGCTTTATATTGAACTGGTTGAATGCCAACTAAGTCTTTATGATAATGAATCCATGTATTCCATCATTTTTTTGCTGCTTCTTGCATCATACAATAATTTGTCAATACACAATTTTTTCCTGAGGTTTTTCAATTTAAGATAGGCAGAGTATGCTCTTCCTTTTTGGTTTTCTAACTCTAGGTCTTTGCACATTTCATTATAATACTTTACTTTGTCTTCTCTAGCTGCCCTTTGAAAACTTCAGTTCAACTCTCTATCTCTTTCAATTCTTTTCAGTTCTAGTGGCTAAAAGTCAAAATCTGGGTCTCATTTATATTGACTCCTAACTCATTGATTCCTAACTTGGTGACCCTAAGTGTTACTTGATTCCTTGGTGATCCTTTCGTGACATTTCTTACCTTGTGTATGCTTGTATGTTTGTATATAATCTGCCAGAACTCAGACGTTATTAGGTTTAGAAGCCACCCGTTCAGGTAGGATCTAAGTAACATCATAAAGAAAACTTTGTAAAAAAAAAAAAGAAAGAAACCTTTGTTTCCAAATGAGATTGCATCAACAATAGAGGGGTTTAGGATTTCTCTATAGTATTTATATAAAGTGATGTACACCTTGTTTGCATGTGTTTATCTTTTAGATACTTTTTTTTTCAGCCTACCACAGCAGGTCAAACTAATAGTATACAATGCATGCTTTTTTTTAGCCTTCTAATAATGAAAATATATAATAAATATGTGTCAATTAGTATGAGATTACTTTAAAAAACCATAGTTCTACGGGTGGAATAAGAAATGCTAAGAAGAGTGAAGTGTATATACTGACAGAGTCATATTCATGATCAAGTGTAGGCATGCTTCAGTTTATTGCATTTTGCAAAAACTGTTTTACAACTTGAAGAATTGTGGCCAGCTTTTGATGAGCAAGGCTGTTGGTGCTATATTTTCTAATACCATGTGTTCACTTTGTCTCTCTGTGTTGCATTTTGGTAATTCTAAGATTTCAACATTTTTTTGGTCAGGGGGTGTGCTATTATAATTTTAATACACTATAGTTTGGATGAACATAGCATTTATATGCATTGGGAGACCCAGAAAATATGACTCTTTATTACAATATTTGCTTATTGCAGTGCTCAAGAACTGAATCCACAGTATTTCTAAGTTAAACCTGTACTACAAGAATGCATGTTGCAAAAGTGCTTAAAGTGAGGTTAAAATGTGGAAAGATACAAGTATGCGTCAAACTGAAAATTGTCTTCTCCGGGGAGGGATGGGAAGAATACGGAGGTCAGTGTCGATGTGTGGCTTGAACCGTTGAATTCAGAGTTCACAGTCTGAAATGTAAACCCTCCACCTAATCTTTTTATGTTTCTTTTTTTTTGCACTCGGAAGCTTTTACAAAATCAAGAATATACTTTATAATTAATCTAGAAGAAAAATAAGTTTGCATTTAACTTTTCTAGATGAATTACTTTGCAGAAATATTTTTTCTGGTTTGTTTTCTAGATCGTAGACCCTACATTAGCTGAAATGGGAAAAAACTTGAAGGAGGCAATGAAGATGCTGGAGGAAGGTCAGAGGTAAGTGGATGCACCCTTGGGAAACATGGTCAACCTGTTGTAAAACTGGAGGTGCTGGTTCCCTTCTGCTAAAGATATGTCTCCTTTGCTTCTAGCCCACTTTTAAATTGATGCTTGTCTTATAAGGTGGTTTATAATTAAAAGATTTTGAAACTGAGGGGGAGGACTTGTAATACTAGTCTATTAAGAGTTTAATATATGAAATCTATACATACTTCTTACTATTTAGGTCATGTGAGGCATTAGCAAATTAAGAAATGAGTTGAAGTATTATTATTATTTATGTTATTTTCTTTTCCTGAAATTCAAACTATACCAAATCTGGTGACTGATGGGGGATGTAGTCAATACGTTTTATTTTTAAAATTCGATATTTATTTTTTATTATGGATTAGGTAGATGGTTTACATTTCAAATTGTCAACTCTGAATTCAACAGATCAAACCACACATCAACCCCCATCCCCATATTCTTATCCCACCCTCTTTCCCTAAAGATCTCTTTCCCTTCTATGAACTTCTGCCCTTTTTACTCCCATGTCTATACTTGTTAGCCTTCTAGTCCATTGGTTCATCTTCCTTCCTTTCCCAGTTGTTTGAGGTTGCGCTATATCACTTTCCACAATGGTTGTACATATTTACAGATCAGATTCCCAATCTCTCCACAGCCGTTCCAGCCTTTGTTGCTTTCTTTTTTTTTTTAAGTGGGCTATCATTGTTGTTGTAATGATATCTAATTATTGTTTTGGTTTGCATCTCCCAGATAGGGATCATGAACTTTTTTTCATGTGTCTGTTAGCCATTTGAATGACATTTTTTATGAACTCTGTTTATATCTTTTGCCCAAAACTTGGATTATTATTTTTGTTGTTGAAATATTCCAGTATTTTTTAAAGAATTTTTTGCATTTATTTTTATTCATTTATTTATCATCTTATTGGGGAGCTCTTACAAATCTTATAACATTCCATCATTCAGTTGTATTAAGCACACTTGTACATATGTTGACATCAACATTTCCAAAACATTTTCTTTCTACTTGAGCCCTTGACATTAGCTCCTCTTTGTATCCCCCCCTTCCTCCTACCCTCCTTGTGTATCCTTGATCAATGATATATTACTGTTGGATATTCTAGTATTTTATAGAATTTAATATTCTTGGACCCTTTGTTGAAGATCATTTACCTGTAGTTGGGTGAATTTATTTCTTGTAGTTGGGTGTATTTATTCCTCTGCTTTCAATTCTGTCCTGTTGCTCTCTGTAACTATTGTACCAGTCAGTACCAGACTGTTTTGACTACTGTGGCTGTGTAATGGGTTTTGAGGTTGGGTAATACAAGGACTCCCACTTTGTTCTTCTCCTTAAGGAGTTCTTTGTCTATTCTGGGTCTCTTTCTTGCTCATAAAGTTAGTAATTGGTTTTTCCATTTCTTAGAAAATGAAGTTGGGATCTAGATCAGAACTATGTTGTATTTATAGTTGGTTTTTTTTTTTGAGTAGTATTGACATTTCCGTGATTTTAAGCCTTCCCATCCACGAACATGGGGTATTCCATTTGCATGGGTCTCTTTTGATTTTGTACAGTAGTGATCTGTACTTTTCTTTGTACAGGTCTTTTGTTTCTCTGGTCAGGTTTATGCTAAGTATTTTATCTTTTGTGTGACTATTGTAAAGGGTATTGTTTTCTTGATGTTGTTTTCAGGTCTCCATTAATATACAGGAATCCAAATGATTATTATGTATGAATCTTATATTCTGCTGTGCTACCAAATGTTTTCATTGTTTGGGGGACTTTCTCCATATACATCTTATCTGCACATAGAAAGGGTGCCACTTCTCTGCCCAGTTGTGTTCCTTTGATTTCTTTTTGCTGTCTAACCAGTTCTGGCTGAAAACAGTGTTAAGAGTGGTGATAACGTGCATCCTAGTCTGGTTCCTTTTCACATAGGGAATGTTTTTCCTCATTTGTTGAGATGTTAGCCTTTGATTTATCTTATATGGCCTTTATTTTATTTTTATATTAATTTTATTTTAGTGGGGGCTCTTACAGCTCTTATCACAATCTATACATATATCCATTGTGTCAAACACATCTGTGCATATGTTGTCATCATCTTTTTCAAAGCAATTTCATTCTACTTGAGCCCTTGGTATCAGCTCTTCATTTTTAAATTTTTTCCTCCCCCCCCCATGTCCCCTTGATAATTTATAATTTTTTCCCCATGTCTTAACGTCGACTCCTGTCTCCTTTCACCCCCTTTTCTGCTGTCTGTCCCCCTGCAATGGGGGCCATACGTAATTTATTTGAGTTCCTACCCCCCTTCCCTTACCCTCCTAGTTTCACTGCTCCCTTATTGTTTCTGAGGAGTTTATCTGTTCTCTTTTCCTTTAAATTTGCGAGTGGTTTGTCAGTTTTATAAGTCGTTTCAAAGAATCAACTTCATGCCTTGTTGATTTTTCCCATTGTTTTCCTATTTTCCAGTTCATTTATTTCTGCTCTGTTTATTTCTTTTCTACTGGTGTTGAGGGCTTATTTGTTGCTCTTGTTCAAGTTATTGAAGATTCTGGGTTAAGGTGTTGATACTGGTTTTCTCTCCTTTTTACATGTGTGCATTGATTGCTGTAAATTGTCCTCTGATAACTGCATATTCTATGTCCCAAAGGTTTTAAAAGATTACTTTTTCATTCTTCTTTTTGTGAGGAATTTTAAATTTTCCAACTGTTACCCAGTTGTTTTTAAATAGTGTGCTGTTCAGTTTCCAAGTTGTTTTTTGTTGGCGGGGAGCAGTGGAGGACGTTCTTTCTATTAATGATTTCTGTTGTTTAACATTGTGATTTAAGAAAATGCATTGTAGACTTTCAGTATTTTAAAATTTATTAAGGCTTGCTTTTGTAGCCTAACATGATGTCTAGTCTAGAGATTGTTCTGTGTGCAGGGAAAAATTGTACACTGTTGGGTGAGTGTTGTGTATATGTCTAAGTGGTTAAGTTTGTTGATTGTGTTGCTTAGTTCTCTTGTCTTTATTGAGTTTCTTTCCGGACGATCTGTCTTTCCTCAAGAATGGTATATTGAAATCTCTTACTACTATTACCATAGTGTCTTTTCAGTTCTTTAGGAGTTCGATTAATTTATTTTGAAGGACTTTCTTTGGAAGAGTGAAGAGTATGATTAATATTTCTAGTATGTTTAATATTGTTATATCTTCTTGTTTTATTGTTTCTTTAATCATTATGTAGTGTCCTTTTTTGTCTCTTTTGTCTCAAAGTGTTTTATCAGAGATTAATATTGCCACTCCTGTTTGTTTATTTACAGGGCGGGGGGTTGCCATTATCTGGTAAATTTTTCTCTATCCTTTGACATTTATTCTATTTTTGTCATTGTGACTCCTGTAGACAGTATATTGATGGGTGTTCTTTTCTAATCCAGTCTGCTACTCTTGGTTTCTTAATTGGGAGTTATAATTCCTTGAAATTCTGTGTCATTATTGATACATCTGGGTTTGTGCTATCATTTTGCTGTTTGGTGTGTGTGTGTGTGTGTGTGTGTGTGTGTGTGTGTGTGAGAGAGAGAGAGAGAGAGAGAGAGAGAGAGAGAGAGAGAGAGAGAGAGAGAGACTGAGACTATTGGTTTCTTTATTCTTCTTATAGATCTGTGTTGTTTTGAGTACTCTTTTCATTGTATTGATTTCTGAGACAAATTTCCCTCAAATATTTCTGCTGTTGTTGATTCATTGTCCCAAATGTTCCTGTTCGTATTTTTTGAAATGCTGGTCTTGTTTTTACAAATTCCTTTAATTTTGTTGTTGTTTGGATATGCCTTTATTTCTCCCTTATATTAAAGGGATAGCTTTGCTGTATATAAGATTCTTTGTTGTCAGAGTTTCCCCCCCCTTCCCCCGCTCCCCTTTTAGGATTTTGCATATGTCACTGTGTTGTCTTCTTGAAAGGTTTGAGCTTATTCTTGATGGTTTCCACTATAAGGGACTGTGCTTTTTTTCTCCAGCAGTTCTGAGAAGTCTCTCCTTTTCCTTAACCTGGGAGCATTTTCTTAGCTTCTTGAGCAGTCATTTACTCCACCTCTAAGGTGCTGGAGAAATTTTCTCCCATGATGTCTTCTATTGTTTTTCTGTAGATTTTTTGCTCGTTTGTTTCTTCCTGTGCTAAGATCTTAGTGGGACATGGCTTGTTCTTCTTGATAGTGTTCCACATCATTCTTAGACTTTCTTCTGATTATTTTTCTCTTTGTTGATTGGTTCTCTTGACAGTTGTAGTTGAAAGAGTTATCTTCAAACTCACAAATTTGGCTTTCTATATTTTCTGTTCTATTACTCTGCTCTCTTCTTCTGGAATTCTATTTAGTATAGGTTTTCTAGTTTTTCTATTCTTCCCATTGTTCTCCCATACACTTCCTTCATCTGTTAAATGTACCTAAATACCATTCTTCTAAATTCTATTTCTGGTAATTCCAGAGCCAGGAGTTTTGGAGGTATAGTGGTTACAAGTGGGGCTGCGACCCAGCTGTTACACAGGGAAAAGTTGAGGCTTTCTACTCCCATAAAGAATTACAGTTTTGCACACTTGCTTGGCTGACCACGAGGTGTAGAAGAGACCAATTGTCAGACATCAAAGAGCTAAAAACCATATCAGTGGGTGCTCACCTTCCTGACACAACCACTGAAGACAAACATGTGCATAAGCAAATTGTGGTTAGGAAAGCTAATGGTACCCGGATATTAAAAGACATAGCATCTAGGGTCTTAAAAGCTTGAAGATAAACAAGTGGCCATCTAGCTGAGAAGCATCAAAACCCACATGGAAGAAGCAAACGAGCCTGTCTGACCACAAGGTGCAGAAGGGACCAGTTATCAGACAGCAAAGAGCTAAAAACCCTATCAGTGGGTGCCCACCTCCCTGATAAGATCAATGAAGCCAAATGTGTGCATAAGCAAATGTGGTGAAGAAAGCAGATGGTGTCCAGCTATCAAAAGATATAGCATCTGGGGTCTTAAGGGCTCAAAGATAAACAAGTGGCCATATAGCTCAGAAACAACAAAGCCCACATGGAAGAAACACACCAGCCTATGTGACCACGAGCTGTCGAAGGGATCAGGTATTAAGCATCAAGGAACATAAAATCATATCATTGAAAAGGTGTGTGAGTGTAGAGTGGAGACTCAAAGCCCAAAGGTAGCCAACCAGACATCCCTTGCTGAGGGGCTGTGGGGAGGAGATGAACCAGGCAGGGTGCGGGATAGCAATGATGAAACATATAACTTTCCTCTAGTTCTTAAATACTTCCTCCCCCCCCCACTATCATGATCCCAATACTATCTTGCAAATCTGGCTAGACCAGAGGATGTACATTGGTACAGATAGCAACTGGAAACACACGGAATCCAGGACAGATGACTCCTCCAGAACCAGTGATGAGAGCGGCGATGCCTGGAGGGTGGAGAGAATGTGGGGTAGAAAGGGGGAATTCATTACAGGAATCTACACATAGCCTCATCCCTGGGGGAGAGACAGCAGAGAAGAGGACAGGGGGAGACGTCAGACAGTGTAATATATGACAAAACAATAATAATATATGAATGATGAAGGGTTCATGAGGTGGGGGAGTGGGGAGGGAGGGAGAAAATGAGCAGCAGATACTAAGGGCTCAAGTAGAAGGCCAATGTTTTGAGAATGATGATGGCAACAAATGTACACATGTTTTTGACACAATGGATGTATGTATGGATTGTGATAAGAATTGTATGAACCCCCAATAAAATGATTTTTAAAAAAAGAATTACAGTTTTGAAAATTCATAGGGGCACTTCTACCCTGACCTAAGAGTTGTTATGAGTCGGCATTGACTCGATGGCAGTGAGTTTGGGTTTTGCTTTTTCTTCAGAATGATTCGTTGGGTTTGGGTCTGTTTATGTGGCACTGTGGTGCAGCAGCAGTGTTGGATGGACTGTAAGGTTGTGTGGAGGCAGGTGACTGTTGAGTGATATAGGAGAAGATTGATTGGAACCAGCAAACAAAAACTGGAAGGAAGAAAAACAAGAGCGAAAAGGAGTGGGGACCTCTCTGCCCTCGTCGGTGGGCGATGGAGACGGTGGGCGATGGAGACGGTGGGCGATGGAGACGGTGGCGCCGTAGTGTCTGGTGCGAGACTTGCCAGGGCGGCGGCCATTGAGGCCGTCCTGAATGATCTGGTGTCTAAGGACGACCTGCTGAAATTTGAAAAGAAATTTAAATCTGAGGAGGCAGCAGGGTCAGTGCCCAAGGGCACCCAGTTCGAGTACGCCTGGTGCCTGGTTCGAAGCAAGTATAACGATGACATCCGGAAAGGCATTGAACTGCTTGAGGAGCTGCTGCCCAAAGGAAGCAAGGAGGAGCAGCGGGATTACGTCTTCTAGCTGGTTGTGGGGAACTACCGGCTCAAGGAATATGAAAAGGTCCTAAGGTACGTGCGTGGGCTGCTGCAGACGGAGCCCCAGAACAACCAGGCCAAGGAACTGGAGCAACTCATTGACAAGGCCATGAAGAAAGATGGACTGGTGGGCATGGCCATCGTTGGCGGCATGGCCTTGGGTGTGGCAGGACTAGCTGGCCTCATCGGACTGGCTGTATCCAAGTCCAAATCCTGAGCGCACCCGCACAGCTTCTGCCCAGGGCACGCCGCCTGACCTGCACTCACGGGAGTTGAAGCAGCCTACCAAGGGGCAGGCTTGGCAAGGACGCTCAAAGCCGGGCCCCTCCTAGCTGTCCCTTCTCTGCTCTCCTTGGTCTACTATGATCTTCAGTCTCCTCGCCCCTCAGACCTGTCTCCTGGCCCCAGATCATGTGCTTTGGGATGTGTGTAAATAAAATTGGTCTTTGGCTTGGGGAAAAAAAAAAGAAAAGGAGTGGGGAAAGGGGTCATAAAAAGACGAAAAATGTATCTAAATAATTTTAAGTGCATTAAAAAAGGGGGGGGGGAATATCAATAGGTATAATAAAACATATTTCAAGAAGAAAAAGAAATTTTGAAAAAAGAACAAGAGATGGTAGGTAGGGTAATAGAAAAGGGTAAGCAACAACAGCAAAAATCGATATATTTTATATCCTAGTTGAGTCACTAAAAGGTCATAGGCAGTATTCTCACACGTGCTCACGTGTGCAAATGCTAATATAAAAAAGAAATAAAGACTTGTTTTATCACACTGAATTTTTGTTTTCTTTAAACTAGGAGACCAGAAGAGGAAGATGAAAAGAAACTTCTGTCTGGGGATATTCCGGGGCCCCTCCAGGGCAGGTAGGTGACAATAAGGATAAATAAGTGTCTTTGGTTTGGTAGTAAATATTTTTTCAAGCAAGGTTTTTACCATCTTGATTTATCATTTTAGTTTTTATGAGCACAAAGCAAATTTAAGAAAGTTAAGAGCAGTAGAAAGTGCTGTGATGGTGTAGTAGGTTACAAATTGTGTTGTTAACTACAAGGTTAGCAGCTCAAACATACAGCTGCTCTCCAGGCAGGAAAAAAATGAGGCTTTCTGCCCTGGAAACTCACTGGGACCGTTCTACTCAGTTCTGTAGCATCGCTGATCAGAATTGTCTGAGTGGCAGTGAGTGTTTGCGGTGTAACCTTCAGAAATGGAAACACCACGGGCTTGTTGGTGGTAATGCTGAGCCTTTCTCAACTTCCTTAAGGAATTTAATGCAACATTTGAATTTTTTGGTCATTCCTGGATTATGATACTTAAAACTCTTGAAATATGTTGCCCACAGAGGTTGTACACTGGTACATATGAGGGCTGGAGGCAAAGGGAATCCAGGGTGGATGATACCTTCAGGACCAAGGGTGTGAGGGACGATGCTGGGAGAGTGGAGGGCGAGTGGGTTGGAAAGGGGGAACTGATTACAAGGACCCACATGTGACCTCCTTCCTGGGAGAGGGACGGCAGGGAAGGGGGGGAAGGGAGACTCCGGATAGGGCAAGATATGACAAAATAACGATGTATAAATTACCAAGGGCACATGAGGGAGGGGGAAGCGGGGAGGGAGGGGAAAAAAAAAAGAGGACCTGATGCAAAGGGCTTAAGTGGAGAGCAAATGCTTTGAGAATGATTGGGGCAGGGAATGTATGGATGTGCTTTATACAATTGATGTATGTATATGTATGGATTGTGATAAGAGTTGTATGAGTCCCTAATGAAATGTAAAAAAGAAAAGAAAATGATTAGGGCAAAAAAAAATATGCTGCCCACTTGGTAGCATGAGTTTAATTGTGAAGGATATTTTAATTGTATAAGATTTATCATTTTATAATATAGGATATAAAAGCAACTGTCTCCTTTTATTATTTCATTTGGCTGAGTCACTTAGCTTTTGGCAACTAAAGCAAAACGGATAAGTCTCTGTGCTTTGAGCCAGCAGGGAAAAGACCAGAAAAAGAAGAAAAACTCTGATTAAAAATTTTACAGGGTGTTAATAGTCAATCTGTAATTAGAGTGTCAAACCATCAAAAACCAAATTCATTATCATTGAGTCAATGCTGACACACAGTGACCCTAAAGTACAGGGTAAAACTGTACCCTGCGTTTCTGAGACTGCAACTTTATGAGATTAGAAAGTCTAATCTTTCTCTCACTGAGAGGCTGGTGGTTTGGACTGCTAACCTTTCAGGTTATAGCCCAATAACACATAACTAATATCCCTCAAATTAGGGTTTGTTTGTTTGTTTGTTTGTTTACCAGGAAGCTTTGTATAGGGAAATAGTACAACTCCCTTAAGTTGCCCTTTGACCACAGTATAAATACGTACAAAGTGGGGAAGGAAATGTATAAAGGAAACATCATTGCATGCCAACAACTGTCAATACACCCAGGTAGTAATACTTTAAAATATTGCAATATGAATGATGTTGACTTCAAGCCTGGTGAGTTGGAATTGATTTGATATCAATGGGTTTAGGTATGAAATGCTTTCTCTATTTCAAAACAGGAGCTAAATTCATGAAGTCTTCTCATTGTAGGTCGACTGCTGAAAGGAAGTGAAATCAAGTGTGTTGGTTTCACAGAATTTTCTGTGAAAAAAGATAGCTCTAAGCACATCTTCAATACTCAGAACAGCACTATATTTAGGCCACTGGCCAGTAGTGCTCACATTTTATAATATGAAGAGCCAACATTTATTGAGATGACTAGTGTACCAAGCACACTGACTGCATTCTCACAATAATTCTATAATATGAAGGCTTAATGACTTTAACTAGCTTGTTCAAAGTCACCCAGCTTGGTCCACTTAGCTTGTTCTAATCTCTATACAGTGCCTCAAGAACAAGAGTCCCTCTCACTTGTAGGTCAGGACCTTGGGAAAAACAGGCTTTTATGGATTATTTGGACTGTGCTTATTTGAAAGAGAGAACTTTACATGAGTCATAGTTAAATTCAAGAAAGGATATGTTCACATTGCATGTTACGGGCTGCTTTGCTTTGTTACTACTTTAGCTATTCATATTTTTCTCATACATTTTAGCTTTGTCTAATGGGTGTTTACTAACATATCTTGGGTTGAAGTAAATCTATTTACACTCCAAGCAGATTGCAAGTTTCCCAGTTGGGGGATGGAAAGGTAGAAATGGTACATGTATGTTTAAGGCTGTTAATCTTCTCAGACAAGACTGCCATGTAGAGGAAAACTAGATCATAAGAATCGCATTATGTTAGGCCAAGTTGTCTAGAAAAATAAATCCAGTGACACTCATCTATGTACAAGAAAACTCTATGTTAAGAAAGTATCCTAGCCCAGGTCAACTCAAGTCCGTAAGTCTGATGCTAGTTCGTAAGTCCCTCCCTCTTCAGACTCATGTAGATAATACCAAAAGGTGAGTCGGAAAGCCAAGAGATCACAGGTTGGTGGGTGCAGAGTCATGTGGATCCAAGGTCACGGGGAACATGGCAGGGCACTGGCAGCTCAGCTCTCAGGGTTCGGAGACCAATATGGTCCCTGTGACCTACATGAGCTCACACCTCAGAGATATTTCCATAGCCCTATACTTTTTTTTCCAACTTTTATTATTTGAGCTCTACACTCTTTTATAAAAGTCTACACCCCCATGGAAGTATCATCAAGTTGCCACTTGATTGACAGGTTTAACCTCACCTTTAGTCATGCCACAGCATTACAGTATTCTTTCTTTAGCATGTGATACATAAGCTATGAAAAAGTTACCATTTCATCATGTTAAGAGCATAATTCAATGGCATTCATTGTGCAACCATCACCACTTCATTTCCAAAACTTTCGTTACCCAAGTAGCAACTCTGTATTCATTAATACAGTAACACCTTATTTCTTTGGTTGTAGGTTAGGCATTGGGCTGCTTACTAGGTCTGTGGTTCAAATCCCCCAATTACTACAGAGTATAATGATGAAGCTTTTTGTTCCCATAAAGAATTACAACCGCAGAAACTATATGGAGGCACTATAAATCTGAATTGACTTGATAGCAATTGAATTTGAACCTTGGAGCTCTGGTGGCGTAGTGATTACACTTTGAACTGCTAACCACAAAGTCGGCAGTTCAAAACTACCAGCCACTCTAAGGGAGAAAGACAGGGCTTTGTACACCACAATGAGTTAACAGTCTTCAGCCTGACTATCAGGCTGGATACTTGCCAGTTGACCACCCTCTGGAGGAGACCTGAATTTGTTTTGGGTGCAAATGTCTCCTACTGGTTCCATGACAGAAATTTCTTCCCTGGCATTTTGAATGTTGCTGGGGGTCTTTCCCTTTTTACACATTATTTGTATTTATACTATTATGATTTTATCCTTACCACCTAAGTGCGATTTGTTGTTTTCTGTTGGGTCTCCCAGCTGTGAAGTTCAGGAGCAGTGGCTACATAATGAGAACCACTGGTACACGGGGACAGGAGTCACTGGTGGGTGAAAGGACGGAAAGTAAACAATGAAGGCGGGAGGGGTGGGGGCGGGCACTAGAACAGACTGTGAGTACACAGCTTATTTTGAAAGCCATTCAACAGTGAGGAGGGCAATGCTCTAAAATTGATGTGATTATGATTGTACAGTTCTTGATATGATTGAGTGATGGAACCATTGAACTGTAGGATACATAAGTTATGTGCCAATAAAACTGATGGGAAAGAAACAAAACAATAGTTAACAGTCTTGGTAATTCACAGAGGCAGTTCTGGCTTTTTTTTTTAGCCTCTCATCTACTTTATCTTTATGAATTTGCCTGTTCTGGGTGGGATTATACAATATATGTCCTTTTTGCCTGCCTTGAGGAGCCCTGGTGGTGTCGTGGTTATGCATTGAGCTGCTATCTGAATGGCCACAGTTCAAAACCACCAGAAGCGCTGAGGGAGAACGACTGGGCTTTCGACTCCTGTAAGCAGTCTCAGAAACCCACAAGGGGTCACTGTACACACATCAGCACTGACTTCATGAAAGTTCAGTTTGGGTTATGTCTGCCTTGGTCACTCAGCACGGTGACTTTAGGGTCTCTTGGTGTCGTAGCATGTATCAGAGCTGCATTCCTCATTATGTAGAACCCTGTTGTGTGGTAAGGACACGTTTTGTTTATCCGTGTGCCTATCTATGGAAACTTGGGCGGTTGTGTATAATGGAGTATTGCTGCTGCTTCTCTGGTCTTCCAGCACCGGTCAAGGGCCCGTACTCCTGTGGCGCACTTATTAAGTGGTTGCTGCATTCTCCTAAGATTAGTAGTGCTAAAGCAATGAGATTTGACGAACCAAACTTATGTAGGTAGATGATTCATTTCTCACAGGCAAAGTTCCTTTTAGAATTCAGTTCATAATTTCAGAATTATTTTTTAAATATCTGTACCATACCTCAAAACATATTCCTTCTTCTGTTGTTACTTCAATTACAAAAAAGTAAGGACTTTATCAAACCTAGTTTGGGAGAGTGATGTGTGTGCTCTTTCTGTCAATCCATCAACTCTTTATTTTGCAGTGGACAAGATATGGTGAGCATCCTGCAGTTAGTTCAGAATCTGATGCATGGAGATGAAGATGAGTCACCCCAGAGTTGCCGGTAATGAGAGTGGTTGCAGCTGCTCTTTGAAAGTTTCTGATTTTAATTCCAGTGGTGATTACATTCTTATAAGTTGCTCAAATAATACATGTATCATTAAGAGTTACATATTTCATACCATATATAATCTTGTGACTTTTACATAATCCACATTGTAACATGTTTTATACAGTATTTCTTCTATTTTAATCTATATGAGGAGGTTTAAAAAAATTCATGGAAAAATGGAATTAAAAGATAATGGGATTGTTCCCACAATCCCTTCTGTTTTTTAAATGTGTATGTTCTGTCATACTAAAACGAATAGAATCTGTCCTTTTGTAGTATTGTTTCTGAGAGTTGGGAAAAGTACCAAAAATTAATTGCTGCATTTTCCTGCTTCTTTTATGATTGCTAAGGATGCCTGCTGTTGCCTTGATGGGGTGGGAGCCCTAGTTCTTGGCAGATCTCCATTGATGTGGAGCATCTTTGTATTTAGTTTCATTTTCTCTAAATCAGTTTTTCAAGGTGAAGGTAAAAATTCTTTAAAGTAAGCAGCACATACCCTGGCTCAAAATTTAAAAGAAAAAAAAAGGAGTGTTGGAAGGTGATTTTCTTTCTTATTTCTGCCTCACTATCTCTAGTTCTCTTCCTTGGGGGCCCACATTATCACCTGTTTCTTGCGTATCCTTCTAGAGACAGTTTATGAATCTATATATATGAGGGGGTACTCCCCAAAAAGCAGAACTTTGTTTTACAAATTTAAAATGCTTTTACAAAACCTTATCACCTTCAAAGTACTCTCCATTACACTTAATACATTTGTCAAATCTGTAATTCCATTCTTGGAAACATTTTCCAAACTCATCTGTTTGGATGACTGACAGCACCTCCCTCATTTTTTCCTTCATCTCTTCTATGTCATCAAATAGCTGTCCTTTCATATCCCTCTGAATTCTCAGAAACAGAAAGAAGTTACACTGAGTAAGGTTCTTGGGGCAAGAGAGACATGCTGTTTTGCCCCCAAAAATCAGGCGCACAGAGTTAGCTATGTTATCGCATGCATTGTCATGATGGCGAAAGCAACCCACCTTGGTCACAAATTAGGCCTTTTTATACACACTGTTAAGCTTCTCCTAACAGGTTTTTCAGAACCTCGAAATAGAAAGCTTGATTAGCAGCCTGACCTGGTGGAACGAACTCCAAATGCACTATCCCCCTCATACCACATTTGTTTTTTTGGGGGTACCCCTCATATATATTTTAGTATAAAAGCTCAACTGACTACCATCTAGTCAATTTTGACTCATAATGACCCTAGGTACAACACTTTCTGAGGTTGTAAATCCTTATGGGAGTGGACATCTTTCTTCCTCAGAGCATTTGGTAGGTTTGAACCTACAACCTTATGTTTAGTAGTCCAGTACTTACCCAACAGTGTCACTGGGCCTACAAGCAAAAATGTGTGCCCCACTGCTGTACTTTGTGTTCTACACCTTGCTTTCTTCACTTAAGTCTTTGGGTTCATTGCTTCTCAGCACACAGGAGCTTTCTGCGTTTCACTGCTGTTCAGTTTTACTCTGAATGAGTAAACCATATTTTATTTAACTGGTTTTCTGCTAAGGTTTTGCTGTTACAGGTATTGCTGCAACCAATAACTTTGTCTGTATGTCATTTCTAGAGAAGCTAGAAGGTCTAGAATTAGGCTTGCTGGGTCATTGTCATATGGGTAAATATGCCACATTTTCTCCTTGAAGGTTGTTAATCCATTTTGTGTTCATTTTTGTACATGAAGAGAGTAAAGGTTCTTGTTTTATTCTTTTGCATTGGAGAGCCAATTTTTCTAATGCCATTTGTTGAAGAGGCTGCCTTTTCCTTTTTGATAGTTTTTGATCCTTTCTCAAAGATCTGTAGCTAGGTGCATTTAGTTCTGGGTTTTCTATTTGGTATCATTGGTTTATGTATCTATCATCGTGTAAGGCTGATTGGTACCAGGCTGTTTTGACTACTGTAACTTTATAGTAAGTTTTTAGGTCAGGTAGTTCAAGGCCTCAAACCTGATTCTTCTTTTTAAGAAGTTCTTTACTTGTCTTGGGTCTCTTTCCTCTCCATGTGAAGTTGATAAACAGTTTTTCCATTCTTTAAAGAATGAATTTGGGATTTGGATTGGCATGGCCTTGTAGATATAGATTGCTTTAGATAGTATTGACATTTTCATAACATTAAATCCACCTATCCACTTACATGGGACGTTTTTCCATTTATGTAGGTCTTTTTTGGTTTAATGTTTGTAATAATGGTCTACAATTGTCTCTTCCAGTGGGGTTGGGTGGGGGGAGCTTCTGACAGCTGCAAAGGAACGGAACTCCCTCCTGCCCTTGCTCTTGCTGGTATTGATGTATATGAAGGCCTGTTGGAATAAAATGCTTAAAAGTTAAAAAAAAATCTGTCATAATGTTCTATAATTTTCTTTGTACAGGTTTTTTGTTTCTTTGGTTAGATTTATTCTGAAGCATACCTTTTGTGTGGTAATTGGGAATGGTATTTCAGAACCTTCTTCACTGGTGTGCAAAAATCCACTTGATTTCTGCGTGTTAATCTTGTATCCTGCTGCTTGTCCAAATCCCTTGATTGTTTGCAATAGTCTTTTGATATCTCTATATAAAGTATCACACCATCTTCAAATAATGAGAAGCTCACTTCTTTCCCACGATTCCTATTCTCTTGGTTTCTTTTTGTTGTCTGATGTTCTGGCTAAGACCCCAGAAGAGTGTTGGATACGAGTGGGAATGGGCATCTGGTCCCCATTTTCCGGGAAATGTTTCTAAGGCTGATGTTTGGTGTTGGTGTTTCATATATAGCCTTTATTATGTTGAGGAATTCCCCTTTTCTTCCTATTTTGTTGAGCATTTTTATCAAATGGGTGTTCGATATCATCAAATGCCTTTTCTGCATCTGTTTGGTATGATTATGTGATTCTTGTTCTTTGCCTTGTTTATATGGTAGATCACAACGATTATTTTCTAATGTGTACCATCCTTGCATCCTTGGGGTGACTCTCACTTGGTCATAGTGAATTTTTTTTGACATATTGTTGACATATTGCCGGATTTTATTGTGGATTTGGATCTATATTCATGAGGGATATTGGTTTGTAGTGTTCTTTGTGGAGTCTTTGCCTGCTTTTGGTATTAGGGTTATGCTGGCTGCATGGAATGAGCTTGGGAGTTGTTGGCCTTTTCTATATTCTGGAAGAGTTTGTATAGTTGGCTACAGGTCTTCTCTGAATACTTGTAGAATTTCCCTGTGAACCATTTGGGCCTGGGCTTTTCTTGGTTGAAGTTTTTTGATGACCATCTCTATTTCCAACTCCCCCAACCCCCTTAGGGTCTGTTAAGTTCTGTCTGGGTAGATTGGGTGGATGATGTATCTCTAGGTATTTGTCCATTTCTTCTAGATTATCAAACTTGTTGGAATACAGTTTTTCATAATAGCGTGTTATTATTATTTTTACCTCATTCAGGTCTGTTGTGATGTCACCCTTTTCATATTTTAGGTATTTGCATATTTTCTTTCTTTCCTTTTAACTTTGCTATTAGTCTATTTTGCTACTGGTCCTTTCAAAGAACCAACTTCTTGTTGATTTTGTTCCACATAATTCATTTATTTATGCTCTGATCCTTATTATTTCTTTTCTTCTGTTTTTGGAGCATTTGTGTTGTTGCTCTTGTTACAACTGTTGAACATGTTAAGTTGTTAATTTGGACTCCTCCTTTTTCTTTTCTTTCTTTCTTTTTTTTTAGGATTTCTCTTTTTTCATGTGTGCATAGATTACAATAAATTGACCTCTCATAATTGCTTTTGCTTTGGCCCCAAGTTTATGGTATGTTGTGTTATTCTCATTTGTTTCAAGAAATTTAAAAAATTCATCCTTTATTTGATTTAATGGCCAGTCATGTTAAGTAGTATGTTTTTCAATGTCTGTGTTACTTCTGTTGATTTCCAGTTTTATGGCATTGAGATCTGAGAAAATAGATGGTAGAATCTCAGGTTTTTACAATTTTTTGAGGCTTGTTTTGTGGCCTCTGCAGTGGTCTATTCTTGAGAATGTTCCATTGACCTTGAAGAATGTATACTTTGTTTTTGTAAGTTCCTTGATTGTGTTGTTTACCTCTTTTGTGTCTTATTAAGTTTTTTCCCCGGTGATCTATCTTTCTTTGAGAGTGACATCTTGAAATCTATGTGTGGATCCCCCCCCCCCCTTCAAACAAATCAAAACAAAACAAAATGGAAAACTCCACTGGGCGGAGCTTTCGTAGTACACAAGTAACTTGCTCTGAGTTAGTGTCCCCTGTGGCATTTCCTGGGAAGGTTCTCTCTGGTCACAGTGAATTGAATTTTTTCATAAAAGCAGTTTCGTCTGAACCTAGTTTTTTGTCCTGGCTGTGAAATTTTGTTTCCTGCTTGGGAACATAGCAGAAAATGTCGAGATGTTGAACACAGTTTACAAGGACACAGAAAATGTTGAGATGTTGAACACAGCTGTAGGAAAAACAAGTGCAGGAGTGGTTTTCTCAATTCAAAAAAGGTGAAATGTCAATTGATGACAAACATCCTGAATGGATAAAAATGTCCTCAAATGTTCACTGGTATTCGAAGACTGCCGATGAACCATTGAAGAGACGGGGAAGTTTTCTGGACTGTCTTGGAGCTCAGTTCAGCGAATTTTAATGGAACAGTCATTGCGAAATTTGTGCCTCTGGTTCTGACTGATCAGGAAAAATAGTGTCGAGTGGGAGTGAAAGCATGCTGTGCTTTGAAAAAACAGCTCTAAGCAATCCAGACATTGTTTCCAAGGTCTTTACTGGTGATAGACGTGGTGCTATTTTTATGACCCTGAAAACAAACATCAATCAATCCAGAGGAACCTTGCCTCAAAAGAACTAGTCACATGAAATCAAAGATCAAGAGATGCTTATTTGTATTTTGATGTGAGGGGATCATGCATTTGGAGTTCATTCCATCAGGTCAGATACTTAATCAAGCTTTCTATTTAGAGTTTCTGAAAAGATTATTGAACAGTGTGTGACAAAAGAGAGCTGATTTGTAGCAGATGGAGGACTGGTTTTGTCACTGTTACAATGCACCTGCTAACGCAGCCATCTCAGTGCACCCATTTTTGGCAAAACAACAAAGCAACATGCCTCTCTTAGCCATGCAGTTTACTCGCTGCTCTGTGTGACTTTTTTTTTGTTTATATGAATACAGAGGAACATGAAAGGACAGCTATTGATAACATAGAAGAGGTGAGGGAAAAAAAATGAGGGAGGTGCTGTCAGCAGTTGAGTTTGAAAAATGTTTCCAAGAATGGAATTGCAGATTTGGCAAATGTATTAAGTGTAATGGAGAGTAGTTTGAAGGTTGCTTTCTAAAAAATTTAAATACATAGCTATAGAAAATAAAATTCCATTTTGGGTGGGTATCCCCTTGAATTATTATTGTCCAGCTGTCTATATCTCTCTTCAATTTGTGTGAGAATTTGCTTAATGTATTTTGAGAGTCTTTCTTTGGGTGCATATATGTTTATTATGTTCATGTCTTTGGGGCTATTGTTCCTTTAATCACTATGCAGTCTCCGTTCTTGTCTCTCATTATGTTGTTTACCTTGAAGTCTAATTTTTCAGAGATTAATATTGCCACACCTGCCTTTTTGTTGTTTGTTGCCATTTGCTTGGTATGCTTTTGTTCAGAATTTGACTTTTTTGTCTTGTGTGTTCTTTGTTCTGAGTGATATTTCTTGTAAGCAGCATATTGATGGGTCTTATGTTCTTATATATTCTACTACTCTGTTTCTCTTCCCTGATGAATTTAGTCCCTTAATGTTCAGTGAGATTATTGATATTTGTAGGTTTGTTATTGTCATTTTGGTATGTATGTGTGTGAATGTATGGTGTGATTAGTTTTTTGGTCTTCTTTTATTTTTGTGTTGTTTGAGATATTGCTTTGAGTATGTTTGTTTTTGTGAAGAATTGTCTTGTATATTGGTCTTCAATTTGTATACTCCTGCTGTTGCTATCTTGCCCATAGTACTCCAGCTAATATTTTTTTGTAGTGATGTCTTATTTGTTTTTTTTAAATTTCCTTTCTCCTTGTTTGGTAATACTTTTATTTCTCCCTCATATTTGAGTGATAATTTTGCTGGGTACAGATATTTTTCCTTCCAGAGTTTATATTTGTTGCTCCATTATCTTTTTGCATGTGTAGTTTCTGCTGAAAATCTGAGCGTATTCTCATTGTTGCCCCTTTGTATGTGACTGTTCTTTTATTCCTGATTACTGGGATTTTTTTTCTTGTATTTGGTGTTAGAGAGTTTTTCTACAATATGTTGGGGAGTTTTCCTTTTGGAATATTTCCTAAATGGGGTTCCCTGAGCTTCCTGAATAGTTATCTTTTCATTTTTTATGCATTGAGGAAGTTTTTCTTCCAGGAGTTCTTGGTCTATTCTCTCCAAATTGTTTGTTTGTTTGTTTGTTTCTTCCTCTTCTATGAATCCCTATAATTGTTCCTCTTGATGGTGTCCCACAAGAGGGGTGTATGGAGGAATGTAAGGAGAAATGATAGACACTTCAGATCAAGTATCTGGGGGATAGAGACAGAATAAGGGATAGGGGAGAGATCAAAGAATGAGAAGGAAAGTATTACAGCAAGAATGAAAAAGATCTCCGTAGGGCTAATTGGTGGATTATAAAAATATAAAATTTTTTCCTTAATTTGCAAGGACAAAGGAATGGGTAATAATGATTGGAAAAGAATTGTAAGAGTATTATGAACTTTTGTTTTTAATACAAAGAGAAGGAAACAGGATTGAAGAGAGGAAAAATAATAAAGAAACACCTTTTTTAATTAAAAAATTTTAACAAGGAAAAGAAGAACTATTAATATTAGTTTGAGCTGATGTGGGTGAGAGAAAGGTGTGTTTCCTGCAGAAAGGTGGGGAGCCTAGATGGACTCAGAACTGTGTTGGAAATAAAAGAGCAAGGATCAGTTGCATAGTTATAAACATTGTGGATGAGTAATCCTGCCTGGTTGAGTGCTGGTATATGTTTATGCTCTGCAGTGGCCTGGAGATGAGGGGATTGACGGTTATGACAGTCATGAGGAAGTTGTTTTTATTTAGAAAGATAACCCAAGTTTATTATTTTTATTCATATTTTATGTATTTTGTTTTTTTTTCCTTATTTCTTTTTTTAAATAAATCATTTTATTGGGGCTCATACAACTCTTATCACAATTCATACACACATCAATTGAGTAAAGCACCCTTATATATTCGTTGCCCTCATCCTCAAAATTCGCCTATGAGGAAGTTTCTTAGAGTGAGTCAGTGGGTGTGAATGGGGTGGGGCTCACACCTTCCAAGAGGCACAAGACTGAGAAGGAACAGGGAGTGGGTAGAAGGGTTATGCAGTTTTGATTGGGATGACAGTGAGGAAGGAGGGGAGGATGAGTGGTCCCAGGGAGCAGGCTATAGCTCTGTATCCCCTGAGGTGATCTAGGGTGGACTAAATGAAATTTTAGCTGAGAGATGAGGGATTGCTAATTTGATGGTTCTAGAACATGGTGAAGAAAAATATATTTTTTAAGAAATCCAACAGATGGAAAAGAGTATTAATTAAGGTGAAATTGTAAAAATAGTATAAGACTTGAGACAAGCCAGTCAGGGTGCAGTGTAGCAACGATGAAACATACAACTTTCCTCTAGTTCTTAAATGCTTCCTCCCCCCAACTATCATAATTCCAATTCTACCTTACAAATCCAACTAGACCAGAGGGTGTATCCAGGTACAGATAAGAGCTGGAAACACAGGGAATCCAGGACAGATAAACCCTTAAGGACCAGTGGTGAGAGTAGCAATACCGGGAAGGTGGAGGAAAGGAGGGGTAGAAAGGGGGAACCAATTACAAGGATCTACATATAACCCCCTGCAGAAGATGGACAACAGAAAAGTGGGTGAAGGGAGACATCAGACAGTATAAGACTTGACAAAATAATAATAATTTATAAATTATTAGGGGTTCTTAAGGGAGGGAGGGGAAAAATGAGCTGATACCAAGGGTTCAAGTAGAAAGCAAATGTTTTGAGAATGATGAGGGCAATAAATGTACAAATGTGCTTGACACGTTGTATGTATGTATGGATTGTGATAAGAGTTGTACGAAATCCCAATAAAATGATTTTAAAAAGAAATAGTATAAATAAAAGAAGGGGAGAGAAAAAGAAAGAAAAACAAAAAGAGCTGGGCCTCTAAACTCTGTCCAGGGAGAGATCAGGATTGCGATCTGCCCTTTCGGGTATTTAAAATGGCAGAGCGAGGATGGGCTTTAGGCTAGGGGTTTGGGACAAATAGCTGAGAGTTAAGAGACAAGAATTCTTATAGAGTGGGGCTAATTGTAACTGACTGTCTTAAAGGAATCGAGGCTAGGTGGCTGGGGGTACAGACGGGGAAATGTCGCTCTTTTCGGATGATGATGGTCTCCAAGAAAGGATGGGGAAGAGGAGCCAGGTATCTGATACCTTCCCAGGAGGCCAAGTGGGGAAGGGAAGCCAGAGCCTTCTTAGAGGGCAGGTTATTGTTCTTGAAGGCCTGGGATGGTCTAATTAGGGTATTGTCCCGGGAAGTTTCAAGGGAGAGGGATGGTAGGGTTGCAGGGGAGTTTACTGGCCAGGACCCTTGTTGGCATGTATGCCTGGTGTTTTCTTGTGCAAGGGCACCCACCCATCCACCAAGGGCTAAGTTAGGTGCATCGGCAGTCTGGAAGCCAGGTGTGTGGAGTACATACCAGGTAGGAAGTTAAGCCTCTCATGTCTACTGTGAGATCAGCAGTTGGCCCAGCAGTGGAGAATGACAAGGCTTCTTCCCTTTCCGCTTAGCCCCTGCCACTTCCACCATCCCTGGACGTCAGAGCTTGGGTCACTTATATATGGAGTTGATCTCCAGACTGCTTGCATTCCACTCTTCACTGGTGGTTTTCTCCTGGTTCTTGGAAAGGGTCTCACTTTCTGTGTGATCAGTCAGCCATCTTGACCTGGAAGTCTGTGTGGAGGTTGTTTATCCTCCAACCAATGGTATTTAGGAGTCCCCTTTTTACTTACACCTGTCCTACAGTGGTGTTAGCAGGCTAAGTTTTTAATTTGCAGATGCAAGGTGAAGCATGTTTTTGTAATTTTTAATACTCATTTTATTTCCTTTGCTATTAACTATCTTTGGCCCTCTATCCTACTCAGTTTTTTTGACTTTTCTTTTAATGTTTGCAGTTATTTTTTAGAAGGGAAATCAAGCCATGGATTTTAATTATATAAAATAATATTTTCTCTTTGAATATGATGTATTGTGACAAATAGCTATTAGTACAGAGAATTAATCTTTATCCAATGATTTTTCTAGACTACCAATAATCTTATATGCATCATATTTTTCTCACTTTGCCTGAGTTTTTGCTTCTGGACTATAAAGTCGTGAAGTGTTGTGACTCTCCAGTTTATTTCCTAGTAAATATAATTTGATTCTAATATATTTTTTAATTTAATGAATTTTTATTAACAGGATCCAGAATATTGGAGAACAAGGTCACATGGCTTTGTTGGGGCATAGTCTGGGAGCCTATATTTCTACTCTGGACAAAGAGAAACTGAGAAAACTTACAACTAGGATACTTTCGGATACTACCTTATGGCTATGCAGAATTTTCAGGTAAAAATATGAGCCAGGTGTAGGCGATGTGAGAATATATTTTTCTGGGGCCATGCTACTTGGGCTCAAACCTGGCATTCCCTCTTTAAAGGATTGTTTAACCTCTCCATACCTCTGTGTCCACATCTATTAATGGAGGAAATTGTTGTGATGATTAAATGATTTAATAAATGTAAGGAGCTGAGAACATAAGTGCATTGTAATGTAAACAGTTACTTATTTTTAGAGTTTCCCATTGGTACATCATGCTTGGTAAAGTAGAAAACAAAAAACTATTGCCATTGAGCTGATTTGGATTTATAGCAACCTTGTAGGAAAGGATGGCATTTCCCCAGAGGGTTTCTAACACTGAAATTACTCTAAAAGCAGTTTGCCACATCTCTCTCCCACAGACCAGCTGGTGAATTTGAACTGCTAAACTTTCGGTTTATAGCTGAGTGCTTTACTGTATATCACTAGGGCTCTTGGGTATAGAAGAAGGTCAGTAAAAGAGAGAGACCTTCAATGAGCTGAATTGACACAGTGGACTCAAATAGCAACAATGAGAATAGCATAGGACCAGACAATGCTTTGTTCTGCCGTGCATCAGGTCACTCTACATTGGATCCAACTCTATGGCACCTAACAACAGCAATTGATAGATATTTCCAAAAGCTGAATAATAGTTTCAATTCAAATGTTTTAAAAATCAAGCTATTAACTTACATGCTAGTAGAAAAGAAGCTCTGTCATAAAGAAGAGAATGTGCTATGAAATTGAATTTTGTTTTTGTTGCTATAATGTTGACATTATAACTAAAGAATTACAGCAGATTAAGGGATTCATAAGAAGGCCTGCGTTGTCCATTGTTGGCCACTATAATCCGTTTCAAACAAGTGAGAATGCCTCATGTTTCTGTTCTCTTTGCTAACTCAGGTGGGAAGTTCTAGTTTGAGAAAAGAACTGCTTTCAATTTTGTAAGATTTGGATACAAACTCTGGATTAACAAGAAATGAGAACATACTTATATTCATATACTCATACTTACAGGTATGAAAATGGCTGTGCTTATTTCCATGAAGAAGAAAGAGAGGGACTTACAAAGATCTGTAGGCTTGCCATTCATTCTCGTTATGAAGACTTTGTAGTGGATGGATTCAATGTGTTATATAACAAAAAACCTGTTATATATCTTAGTGCTGCTGCTAGACCTGGCCTGGGCCAATACCTTTGTAATCAGGTAATGTGGTATAAAGTGACCATTTTCAAAGACCATGAATGTTTTATTCTCCTCTGAAACCTCTTCCAGGGTGTAGCCCATTTCTCTAGCTGCTGTGGGTGTGAGAGTCGCGTGTTAAAGGAGAAAAGCAGGTGACAGAACAGTGTGAAGGGACTTCAAAAAGTTTCTGGAAAAATTCCATTTTTTAAATTCCATTTTCCCCAAAACTTTTTGAAACTCCCTCCTAAATAGCATCATATTCTTGTTTTAATTTTTTATTCTATTTTATTTTTTAATATTTGTGGGAGCAGATAGCCTCATCTTTTTCTCATAGAGTTGTAGATGAATTTGAACCTTTAGTCTTACCTGGCAGCACCAATACGTCCTTATATTCATGTTTTAAACATTATGCTTATGTATATGTCTTCTATACCCTGCAAGATGTATATCTATGTCTCTAGAGACATATTTACACCTAAGGAACATTTGGACAGTTTTTTTTTTTTTTCATTTGGACAGTTATATACTAAATATTTCCATTAGTGGATTGGTGACTTGTGGTAAAGGAACATTTTAATTTTTATATTGGTTGATTTTGTTTGTTTTACCAGGATACCATTTCCTAATTATAGAAAATTTCCTTCAGAAAAACTGACTAAATTTCTCATTTAATTCTTTGCCATAAATGCTACCACTTCTTAGTTATATAGAATAATATGCTGCAACTTAAAAAAATCCTAAAATTATAAAGTACTCAAGCAGTTGGATGGTAAAAATGAAGATTTTTAAAATTGACTTAATAATAGCCATTTCCATTCATAACATTGATTTCACTGTTCGAGAATTAGCTCCTAGTCTATATTACTGCTTTTCAGGGATGGGTGAACCCAAAATAAGATACAGTTCTTTCAGTAATTTTCAAACTCACTATCATCAAATAAATTTTGACTCATAGACAGGCAGAACTGCCTCTGGGTTTCCAAGACTGGAACGCTTTATGGGAGCCTCATTTTTCTCCCTTAGAGAACTGGTGGTTTCAAACTACTAACCTTGTGGTTAGTAACCAAGTGCATAATCCTCTACACCATCAGTGTTCCCTTTCAGTTCCTGTAGTTTGTATTATTTACCAGTAGTGATTGGAAGAAGAATCCTAAACTATCTAAAAAATGTTCAGATCTCAGTAGCTTTTTTGCTGGGCAAGGTCTTTATGTTCCAAAAAAAAAAACAGTTACTTGACTAATTTAAAAATAATTATATTGTCTATATTCCCTTATAAATCATCTCAGCTTTCGAGAATTCATCTATTTAATGATGCTTTCTTGATGGTCTTTAGCATCTATTTATAACATTAAGAGCTCCTAACGAGAGATTTTTTAAAAAATCATATTGGGGGCTCTTGCAGCTCTTACAACAAGCCATCCATCCATTGTGTCAAGCACATTTGTACATATGTTGCCATCATCCTTTTCAAAACATTTTCTTAAGAGAGACATTTTTAAAAGGACAATTATGACTCATCTCAGGACCACAGTCTTTGGGATGGGGGCGGGGAGAGGGGGGGCTAGGGAATGGCAGGAAAGCTCTGTACTGAAGAATGACACATTTCTCCTTGCAGCTTGGCTTGCCCTTCCCCTGCTTATGCCGTGTGCCCTGTAACACTATGTTTGGATCCCAGCATCAGATGGTGAGTTAGCCTTTGAGTTACATTTTAAACACGGTCTTCCTTGAACTGAAATTCTCTCATTGGGAAATAGATGCTTCCGGGTTTAAAGTCTATAAAGGCTGCCTGACATATTGGGGCACCTGGCTTTTAGGGAACCTTTTATTCACTATGCCCCTTATTTTACATAAAACATGGCTGTCAAATTAAACACCTATTTTTCTCCTAAGGTCCATACTTCTATATGATTGTTACTGGCGCCTGTACTTGTACATTAGATTAGCAGACTTTGAAACTGAGGTTCTTCATTAAAATTTTGATGTTAAATTCTAGTGAGATTTAGTCATGTGAGTTTATAGCGGTAGATACTGCATTTCTATTTTATTTTCTGATTCAGGTGGCTTGATGAGTAATATTATTGATACATTCTTGGTGGTCTTAGGAAATGAGAGTGGTGGAACCTTTTCTGTGTTTAGAGAACTTTTAGTTTCGTATATGCAGTGTTTGGGGTTTTATTATATACAGTTTTTAACTTTAATCTAGTTTAACTGATTTTTCTAACTAGTCTTAAAGAGAGTGTTTGATTTCCTCATCTATGTTTGAGAAAACACAAAAATAGTCGAGCACAGGGATTGATTTGCAGGATTGACTTTGAGAGGTATCTGCTGCTTTGGGAAGGCATCGTTTTCTTGTTGCAGTAGCGTTTGTGCTGTTTGCTTCATGCTTTTTTGTGGTTTTTCTTTTGATCCCAGGATGTCGCATTCCTGGAGAAACTAGTTAAAGATGATAGAGAACGAGGACGACTGCCCCTGTTGCTCGTTGCTAATGCTGGTAGGTATGACATGACACACCCAAATCTTCCACTTTAGGTATTTTATGAATTTCATTGTAGCCTGAAAAAAAATCTGTGTTTTAAATTTTAACTGCCTGTGGTTATAATCCCATTTAGGAATAGAGTATCTTTATTATGTTGAGATAGGATTAATATAGGGTGTGTCCTTTTTAAAATCATTTTATTCGGGACTCGTACAACTCATCACAATTATACGGTGTGTCTTAAGTCAGTCTCATATGATATAAAAGAGATTAAGTAAGCAATCCAGAGAAACAGAGATGGGGAAGTTCTTTCAGTTAAAAAAGTGAAGTGGGAATACACGTGGATTAGGCCCCTGGTGAGTCCCCTCTGACCAGGATGTGAATAGTCTTTATATCATGCAGAGTGTTTTGGAGAGTAGATTGTTACAGGTTAAAATTTAGGTTAAAATTTGATACCTTATCATTTAATATCCCTATTTACCCATTTTTAATTTGTTATAGTTTTAAATATTTTCTACTTCCTTTTTCAATTGAGATTTTTTTTCCGTTTTACTTCATTATTGTTGTTTTTTGTGTTCTTTTGCTTTTTGTATATTTTTCTGTATATAAAATCCAGGATAGGTAAATCTATCAAGATTAATAACTTCTTGGGTGTGACTGGAGAAGTTGGGCCTGATGGGGAGCTAATGAGTATAAGAACGAAGAAAATATTCTGAAATTGATTGTGTTGATGATTGTACAAATCTTAACATGACTGAACTATTAAATTGTATGATACATGAATTATTAAGTCATACCTAAATATCCACAGTGTAGACTGCAGGTTAATACTTGGTACTCCACTTAGTGTTACTGTATTCGATATTACACTTGAGGTCCTAGGTCTTGCAATAATCAAACTAATAATACCAATATAATAAAACAATATGCAGATTGGAAAGGAAAGTAAAGCTGTCTTTTTTGCAGTTAAAAATAGCTTGCCTCTTTGCATGGATAGTGCATAAATAGAAATAATTAGTAAATTAAAGTGGGCACAATTTGTGGCCAGTATAAAAAATAATTTTTAACAGCATCAAGAGACATGAAAAAAAACTTAGAGAAGTTTCAACGTGTAGATCTATCTATATGTTCTGTTCTCTTTGATTTACACTGCATAAAAATAGCACTTTGGCATCCTGGAGGGGCTCAAATCATGTTCTTTTTAAATGTTTTCTGAGTTTCAGGAGCAAAAAGAAGTCTGAAAGGGCAAGATTAGGGCTGTAAGGCAGATGGAGTAAGGTTTTCCAACAAAGTTCCCATAGAACAGCCCTTGCTACCTTGGAAGACTGAGTGGGTGGATTGTCATGATAGAAAAAAATTCATTGGCACACATTTCTTGCCTTTTTTTTTTTAACCAATACAATTTTTAATGTTCTTGAAGGTTCTTAGTAAGGTCCTGTGTCCTTCGAAAAATAATTTATCGAACTTTCCCTTTTGGAATCCCAAAAATCGTCACCATAAATTTCATAGGTGCCCTGGTGACATATTAGGTAAGTATTAGACTATTAACCAAAGAGTCAGTAGTTCAAACCTACCAGCTGCTCTACAGGAGAAATAGGAGGCTCCCCGACCCTGAAAAGATTTATAGAACGTTTGAAACCTTATATAAGGATGCCATGAGTCAGAATCATCTTGATGGTAGTGGGTTTGGTTTTTGATATAATCATCTGAGCTGACCTCTCTGCCTAGAATTGAACTGACCTTGCAGATGTCCCTAGAAGTCACTGTTTGAAAAACATGTTTTGTATGGAATAAATAAGTCCATGTATGAACTGGAACCCAAGTAACAGTGCTTTTCAACTTACCCTCATGTACATTGCAATTTCTATACACGAAAACCTCACAATGTGGCTGAGAGAAATTCAAGAGGACTCAAATAAATGGAAAGATACATACCTGGATTGGATAACTCAGCATTGTCGAGCAGATTCTCCCTAGTTTCAACTCACTCCTTGTCAAAATGTCAGCAGGCTTTTAAATATATCTATTGATAGGTTGATGGATACAGAGGATCATAGAAGGCCCAAATTAATCTTGAAACAAAATTGGGATATTTACACTACCTTACTATAAAGTTACAAATAAGCATGACAGTGTGAAGCCAATAAAAATAATAGAAATTAGAAAAACCATAAAACTTCTAGAAGCAAACTTAAAAGCTTTGTTCTTCAGAAGGCTGTTAAAAAAAATTGAAAGTCTCCCTTTCTGTCTGTTCACCACTAGCTCCACCTACCCTGCTCTGGCTGCTCCTCACTTGTTCGGAACTCCAGGCTAGCGCTGCCACTGTCTCCCTCTAGGCGCCATCATGATCATCTACCACAGTGGTTCTCAACTTGTGGGTCGCCACCCCTTTGGGGGATCAAATGACCCTTTCACAGGGGTTGCCTAACACCATCAAAAACACATAAATATTTCACAGTATATAATTACATACTGTTATGTGATTAATCACTATGCTTTAATGATACTCAATTTGTAACAATGAAAATACATCCTGTGTATCAGATATTTATAGTACGATTCATCACAGTAGCAAAATTACAGTTATGAAGTAGCAACGAAAATCATTTTATGCCTGGGGGGTCACCACAACATGAGGAGCTGTATTAAAGGATCGCAGCATTAGGAAGGTTGAGAACCACTGCTCTACTGGGACCTCATCAGCCTTGATAAGATGTTCTCTGACATCTTCAAGATCCCCGAGATCGCAGATGGGCTGTGTCTGGAAGTGGACAGGAAGATGATCAGTCGGTTGGTGGCAGTGCTCCAGCTGAAAGGCCTCATGGCAATTAAACAGAAAGCACACAGTGATCACCGTGTTGACATTGTCATGCACCATCACTTGCTAGGAACCAGCTTCACAAAAGAAGCCATGAGAAGTACATCAGAGACTACATGAAATCAATCAAAGGGAAACTTGAAGAACAGAAATCAGAAGAAGTAAAACCTTTTATGACAGGGACTGCAGAACAAATCAAGCATATCCTTGCAAATTTCAAAACTGACCAGTTCCTGACTGGTGAAAACATGAATCCAGATGGCATGGTTGCTCTGCTTGACTGCCGTGAGGATGGTGTGACCCCATATATGATCTTCTTTATGGATGGCTGAGAGATGGAGACATGTTAACATAGTGGGCAACTCCCTACTGATCGCCACTCATCTTAACCGGCTGTTGTTTATCCACACGACCCCAGGACTTAGGTAAATGGAACTCATGTCATCGTGAGCTCTTCATTTACTTTTGACCTTGTTTTTTTTAAATCATTTTATTGAGAGCTCTTACACTGCTTATTACAAGCCTTATATTAATTGTATCAGGCATATTTATACATATGTTGCCATCATTCTTTTCTAGATAGTTACTTTCTATTGAGCCCTTGGTATCAGCTCCTCTTTTTCCCCCCTCCTCCCAACCTTGATTTTTTTTAAGGGGGAAAAAACCAGACAAACATTGTGTAGGTTGTCTAAAAATAAAATGTATTCAAACTCAAAAAAATATTGAAAGTCATTAAGAAAATTAAAAGGCAAGCTACAGATTTGGAGGGAAAAGTAGCCAAACATTTACCAGCAGAGGATTTGTATCAGCATGTGTAAAGTAGTCTACGACTCAGCAATATGGAATAAAAAATAACATATTTTAAATAAAATATTTAAACCTTTTACTAAAGAAGATTCGTATATTGAAAAGAAGCTTAGCATCATTAGTCATTATAAAAGTGCAAAGTAAAAACAAGGACAGATACTACATACAGTGGCAGAATGGAGTAACTTTTAAACTCAGTTCCACAGTGGGAACTCTTATACCTTGCTTATGGGAATTCAAATGTTCTTTAGCCATTCTGGAAGAGTTTGGCAGGTTTTTGATGTTAAGCACATTTAACATGAACCATCAACTCTGTAGTTATTTAAATACATTTGTAAAGTTCTGGTTATTTATCAAATAGAAATGAAAACAGGTCCACACAAGGACTTGTAAGAGAATGATTATAATTGGAAACAAATGAGATGTTCTTAATCAACTAAATGGATAAACAAATTGTGATGCAATTGTGGTAGTGTTCCATGCTACTCAGCAGTAAATAGAAGGAATATTGTACACACCAGCATGGATAAATACCAAAGAATTATGCTAAGTGGAAAAATACATGCACAAAAGATTGTATACTGTATCATAAATATGAAACACTAGATAAGGCAAAACTGCAGTGAAAGAACAATTTGGTGTTGCCTCCAGCCAATGGGAAAGGGAGTAATTGCAATGGGCCATGAGGGGTGTTGGAAATATTTTGCATCTTGATTATGTTGGTGATTACATAACTGCATGTGTGTATTAAGCTATATATGTAATGAAAGGGCTTTATTATAAGTTATATCTGAATAAAATGAGGAGCTGATGCTAAGGGCTTAAGTGGAGAGCAAATGTTTTGAGAATAATGAGGACAATGAATGTACAAATGTGCTTTACACAATTGATGCATGTATGGGTTGTGATAAGAGTTGTATGAGCACCCATTAAAATGATTAATATAAAAAAGAACCTCTCAGTTTAGATTCTTTTTAAAGATACTCTTTATAAGGGCTGCAAGTAAAGTAACACAGAAAAACACAAGAAACACAAAAAGGTAGAAAAGGGTGTCTCCGAAAAATGCTAACAAAAAGAAGGCACTGTAGCGATATTAATAGGTGATAAAATAGACTTCATCTTAATAAAAGATATAATCCAAGAGTCTCAGTTATGAATTTTTAACAGTTTCATTAGTCATACAATTAATCCACATGCCATACAATTACAATAATGCAGTTGTGTGAAAAGGGTACAATTGTCACATTCAATTTTAGAACATTTTCTTCTTCCTTGTAGTGATTATTATTCACGTATTTATTTATTTTTTTAATTGTGGCAAAAATAGACATAACAGAACATTCTCCAATGCCATAACTTCTACTTGTATTATTATCTACTTGTGTCATTGATTATACCACTATTATAGCCACTATTGATGAATTATTCTTTATGAATTATTCTACCACCATTGACAGAAACTCAATGCCCCCTGCTGCTATGAATGTTCATGAACGTAGCTGAAATATATAAAGAAAACTCAAGAGAAAACTGATAAAATACAAGTATAAAGTAGAGAGCAAATGCTTTGAAAATGATTGGGGCAAGGAGTGTACAGATGTGCTTTAACAATTTATGTATGTATATGTATGGATTGTGATAAGAGTTGTATGAGCCCCTAATAAAATGTTTAAAAAAAATACAAGTATAGATAAGCAAACCTACAATCCTGGGAAACTCGATCAACAGATCAAGATATTTAAGTATATTTAAATAGAGAAGTTAAATAACACAGATAGCAAACTTGATAACAGAGGATACACACTTGTCACTGCTGATTTTAAATTACTCCACAAACAATAGAGTGGGAATGTGTTGAGTTCTTTCCCTCACAGGGAAATGACGAAAGTAGGAACTTGTATCCTGATGGACCTGCCTGCGTTGTGTGCTTTCTCCTAGGAACTGCAGCAGTAGGGCACACAGATAAGATTGGGCGTTTGAAAGAACTCTGTGAGCAGTACGGCATGTGGCTTCACGTGGAAGGGTGAGTAGCGGTGAGGTTGGCTCCATGCTCGGTACGGACATAGTACTTGTGCACGTGGGCATCTAGACTCTCCTCTTGTAATAACATTTGTCACTCTCCCATGCAAACAACAAAATAACCCAAAATGGCTTCATCAAAAGGAGGTTTTTAGTGACTCACATAACTAAAAACAGACTTGTGTTGGGTTTGCTATAAGCACAGTGTTAGCTAGGATATTCTCTGTGTGTGTGTGTGTGTGTGTGTGTGTGTGTGTGTGTTTCTCTCACTACGTCACCTGACTCAGTTTCCCCTATGTTGGCTCCATTTATACTTAGGCTTTCCTATTATGATGCAAAGCAGCTCCAGTCTTCAAGTTCATGTCAGTGGCCAGAAGGCCCAGCAAAGATCTCATGCTGAACAATTTCTATGGCCAGATAAATGTAACTGTAGCCCTCTAGGTTATTTGCCCACCTCTGAAATAGGTGTCTCCACCCAAAACTCACGATCCAGTAGGAGAGTGGGGTGGTTTCCCAGGAGACAATTGGCACTATTAAGAGAAATGGGGAGAGAGTGCAAGGTAGCACAGAATAGTTCATATGTACCATATTCTACAAGGTAGGTTTCATTTTTATTTTGTCCCTCTAGAAAAGAACTGGGACTGAAAAAAATAGCTGTGAAAGATTGAAAATAAGTCTGAAATCCATTTTTATTAAAATAAGTTTCAAAGTTTTCTTGAAATTTGTGTAAACCGAGGAGCTGATGCCGGGGGCTTAAGTGGAGAGCAAATGTTTTGGGAATGATGAGGGCAACGAATGTACAGATGTGCTTTCCACAATTGATGTATGTATGGATTGTGATAAGAGTAGTATGAGCCCCAATAAAATGTTTTTAAAAGGAAACTTGTGTAAACCACATTTTCTGTTGCTGTTTTTAAACTAGTAACACAACCTAAAGACATTTTAATATCAGCTTATAACAGCACAGCCTTTTAAAAAAATACTTTTAATGCTAATTATAAAAATAAATAATGAATTCTTAAACTGGTGTTTTTTTCTTTCAGTGTGAATCTGGCAACATTGGCTCTCGGTTATGTCTCCTCATCAGTGCTGGTATGTTGCCGATTTTAATGCATGTAGGAAGGGGAGAGCTTGTTGAGTGTACTGTAGCTTCGTGCATATTTTAACAAAGCATTATTCTCCTTTTGATAGGCTGCAACCAAATGTGACAGCATGACATTGACTCCTGGCCCATGGCTAGGTCTGCCGGCTGTGCCTGCAGTTACACTTTACAAGCACGATGATCCTGCCTTGGTAAGCCGGCTAATCAGCATGAAGCATAGAGGAAAACAGAAAAGTTACAGAAGAAAATGAAAAACTGTACTTCTTTCCTCTTTAATACACATATCTGTTGTATGTAGAAAAGGAATGTTTGGAAACTGATTGTGATAGCATTCTACTTGATATGATTGAAATATGGAATGTTTCTTGATGTGAATGAAATATGGAATGATATATGTATTAAATCCCAATTAATTTAAAATGTTTTAATATAAGTAAAATCTTACTATGTACTTTTCGTTTGTTCTCCTCATGCTTCTCCATGTATATAAAGAACTCTTTAAACAGTATTTGTTTCTTTAGTTAACATTTACACAGCAAGTGGAATTCCCATTTGACAATTTCACACAAATTTTTCAATGACATTTGCTACATTTTTCACAATGTGTATTTACTTTGTGTTCTGGTTGTTTCATTTCTCTTTCGGTAGTTTCCCTGCATCCTTAGCATCTCAGTTTTTGCTTTAGGGTAGATGTCGACATTGTGTCGATTGAATATGCATAAAATCCTTTATTTTGTGTGCCACTCTGTTACGTGCTTGACATGTGATAGCTGCATCTCAAGAGTTATTGAGTGTCTCAGGGAAGTAGTATCAGGGAGTCCTCTGTTCTTAACTAAACCAGTGACGCTGCCTTTTTTCTCTTTTTTTTTTTAAGAATTTGAATTCTACATTTTTCTCTGATTATATCTAGAACCAGCTATTGTGACCCGAGTCAGAACTGACAGTGGTGGTAACTGGCTGTCACATGGTTCTTCTGGTTCCAGAGTAGTTGAAGTCATGACTTACATAGGCTTTCAGTCTTGTAGACTTGTTTTAGTATGAAGAATCTTTAGTGATCTTTAATGGCTGCATAATAGCTATAATTAGTACATACATTTTTAAGTTTTCCTCCATTTGTCAGCTCTGGGGACATCTTCAGGTTTTTTTTCTTTTTATATTTCAAATTCTTTGCTTCAAATAGGTTCCTAGAAATGGAACTACAGTATTTTAAAGTTCCTGTTCTCTGTTGTCCAAAAGGTTGTAACAAAATTTTTTTAAGGTCATATTATTCTTGATAGATTACTAAGTGATAGGCAGGTGTAACAAACTTTAAGTGATAACTGGGAAAACAGTTATCTAAACAGCTAATGGCTTGCCCATCTGGTGTTTGAAAGCTCAGCACAATCTTAGAGAGGGCTGTCTTCCGAGTGCCTGAGAACTTTGACTTTGGGTTATGTCCAATCTGAATTCTTACCCTGACTGCCCCCCTTCAGAGCCATGAATCTTTGGGCAAAGCAAGGTTTCTGAGCTCAGTCCTTACCTCTTAGACATGTTGGATGATCAAATAGCAATGCAAAGTGACTCATAGTATATGTCTTGTATGAAATATAGAGTAAATGGTAACTGGGTGACTCTGTTATATGATTTCAGCGCTTCAATTAGTGAACCCATATTTTTTTTTTCAGACTTTAGTTGCTGGTCTTACATCAAACAAGCCAGCAGACAAACTCCGTGCCTTGCCACTGTGGTTATCTTTACAATACTTGGGTCTTGATGGGACTGTGGAAAGAATAAAATCTGCCTGCCAACTGGTGAGTAGAAATGAGTCAGGGGCAGGAAAATCAAGGGAAGGAAAAATACTTCACTTACAAAAAATAAAAATACTTCATTTATTTACCCTCCTTCTATTAAACTCATTGTATGCATAAGTAAGCAAATTAATTGCCCTGCACATATGTGCTGCTTGTTCAGAGTTATGAATGACTGCTCAATCTGTCTGAAGATTTATGTCCAGCAGTTAGCATGGGATGAGAACCAAAAGTCACAAAATGACAGCTGAAGAATAGCGAAAGATGGGCAAAAAAGGATACATGTTCCATGTGACTGACTCTAAAGGATGAGGGACTATGAAGTTTTGATTATGGATTGCGTGTATATTTTTAATATCAGCTGTCTGGGTTCCTGAATTGTAGGGCTCTCAGGACAGTTATAATCCATGTGAGGTATTTTAATTGTGGAACATATTTAATTATACTAAATAAAAAACCTATTTATGCAACTTGAGAGCTAACCTTGTACTAAAGCTTAAAAGCACATCTTTCTGCATCTGTTTTTGTCATCTATAATGTGAGAAAAATAACATAGCAAAAAATTGTTATGAGGATTTAATGAGTTACTACATACAGCACTTACTGATCAAGTACTGTTTGATCTGATAATATGTTATACAAAATATATTTAATACTAAATATTCATTTTATTTTTAGTTATTTTTCCCAACAGTTGTATTGGCATATAATTCACATGCAATTCAATAGTACAGTCATCACCACAATCAATTTTAGAATATTTTCTTTATTCTCGTACTCATTGTTACTAGCTCACTATTTTCCCTAAACTATCCCTGACATGCCCCTCTAGAAATCACTAGCCCAGTCACTGTGTCTGTAGTCCATCTTTCACAAGCGCATGAGGCAATAAAGAAGACCGTGGCTTGGGTCGGGCATACCTTCATCCTCAAAGGAACATCCTCACTCTTCAACACTCTAAAGAGGTCTTGTGCAGCAGATTCACCTAATAGTATGTCTTTTGATCTCTTGACTGCTGCTTCTATGAGCATTGATTGCGGATCCCAGCAAGACCGAATCCTTGAGAGCTTCAACCTTTTCTCCATTTATCATGATGTAACCTATCGGTCTGGTTGTGAGGATTTTGTTGTTCTTTACACTGAGTTGTCATCCATACTGAAGGCTGCAATCCTTCATCAGCAAGTGCTTCAAGTTCCTCACTTTCTGAAAGCAAGGTGTGTCATATACCAGGTTGTTGTAAGTCATCCTCCAATCCCGATGTCACATTCTTCATATAATCCAGCTTCTCTGATTTGGATTTGGATTATATTACTTACAATCCTTGGATCACACAGACTGGTGCACATCTTCCTTATAGACACAGTTGAGGCCTCACTTAGATGGCTGCTTGTTTGAAGTCAAGCCTTTAAGACCCCAGATGCTATTCTTTCTAAAAACTAGGCACCATCTAGTTTCTTCACCACACCCATATCTTTAGTAAGCCTTTCCTGAGGGTAAGCATCAAGCAGGGGCATATCCTAAGACCTAAGTATTCTTAGATTAAGGCTAGAATGGAGCACAAGCCCAAAATCCCTTCATGCATCTTTGGTTTTAATATGTCTCTAGTTCACCTTAGACACATCATTGTCATTTTCTGTTAGAGAACCTTATCAGCCATCACTTCACTGCCATCAAGTTAATGCTGCCTCACAGCGACCCTCTAGGGCGGGAGAAAGATGCCTGTCACTTCCTGCAAAGTTTACCGTCTCGTTCTCCTGTGTCCTCTAGGACTGCTACGAAATGGAATCAACTCAGTGCAAGTGGGTTCGGATATACATTCATGCCTTTAATCCCCACTAGACCATACAAATCAGAATCCTTCTTTTCCTTGTTCTCCGTGTCATCACCGCCATCACATTCACCTTCCTCTTGGATAGCAGTCATTGAACATTTCCTTAGTGACAAGTACCATGAAGCATTTTACATGAATTATCTCATTTAAATTTCACTTGACTAAAAGACACAGATTCCAGCGCATTCTTAAATAGGTTCTTTGAGGGTTTATCCAGTATGCAACACTCAGTAAATATCTATTAAATTAATAAATCCCAGCTCCATGAGGGATTTATTGTTGTTAGGTGCTGTTGAGTTTGTTCCGACTCTTTGTGACCCAGTGTACAATAGAACAGATCACCGCCTGGTCCTGCACCATCCTCAGATTTGTTCTTATGTTTGAGCCCTTTGTTGCAGTCAGAAGTGACCAAAGACCTGATGAGCTGTAGAAAATATCAAGAACATCCATCATACATGAAGAAAGAAAAAGGTCACTAAAAAGACCGGAAAGAATAAAGTAGAGGTCAGAAGAAACTATGAAACTTGCTCTTAATTACAGAGTCACTAAGGCAAATGGAAGAAATGATGAATGCAAAGAGCTGAACAGAGAATTCCAAAGGGCGGCCTGAGAGAACAAAGTAAAAGTGTATAATGAAACAGAGACCTACAGCTAGAAAACCAAGAGGGAAGACCCTGTGAGGTAGACACTGTTACTGTCCCCATCCTGAGGATGTCATGATTTCTTCTTCTTTTGTTGGGGGCTCTTACATCTCTTGTTAGAATCCATGCGTTGATTGCCCTCAGGCATATTTGTACAGATGTTGCCATCGTTCTTTTGTAGTCATTTACTTTCTATGGAGCCCTTGGTTTCAGCTCCTATTTTTTAAATTGTTTTATTAGAGGCTCATACAACTCTTATCACAATGCATACATACATCAATTGTGTAAAGCATATTTGTACAATCATTGCCGCCATCATTCTGAAAACATTTGCTCTCCACCTAGGCCCCTGGGATCAGCTCCTCATTTTTTCCCCTCGCTCAAGAACCCTTGATAATTTATAAATTATTATTTTGTCATATCTTGCCCTGCCAGACGTCTCCCTTCACCCACTTTTCTGTTGTCCATCCCCCAGGGAGTAGGTCACATGTAGATCCTTGTAATCAGTTCCCCCTTTCCAACCCATCCTCCCTCTCCCTCCCAGTATTGCCACTCACACCACTGGTCCTGAAGGGATCATCCACCCTGGATTCCCTGTGTTTCCAGTTCCTATCTGTACCAGTGTACATCCTCTGGTCTAGCCAGATTTTAAAGGTAAAATTGGGATCATGATAGTGGGGGAGGAGGAAGCATTTAGGAACTAGAGGAAAGTTGTATGTTTCATCGTTGATAAATCGCGCCCTGACTGGCTCTTCTGTAAGAGGATATCCAGTGGCCTACAAATGGGCTTCAGGTCTTCACTCCGCACTCCCCACCTCATTCACTGTAAGATTTTTTTGTTCTGATGATGCCTGATACCCGATCCCTTCAACACCTCGTGATCACATAGGCTGGTGTGCTTCTTCCATGTGGGCTTTGTTGCTTCTGAGCTAGATGACTGCTTGTCATCTTCAAGCCTTTAAGACCCCAGACACTATATCTTTTGATAGCCAGGCACCATCAGCTTTCTTCACCACATTTGCTTATGGACCTGCTTTGTCTTTAGCAGTGTGTCAGGAAGGTGAGCATCATAGAATGCCAATTTAATAGAAGAAAGTATTCTTGCATTGAGTGAGTACTTGAGTGGAGGCCCAATGTCCTTCTGCTACCTTAATACTAAACCTATAAATATATGCACATAGATCTATTTCCCCATCCTCATATATAAATATATTTGCATATGTACTTGCCTTTAGACCTCTATAAATGCCCTTTGCCTTCTAGCTCTTTCCTCTATTTCCTTTGACTTACCTCTTGTCCCACAATCATGCTCAGTCGTCATTTGGGTTTCAGCAATTCCTCTTGATTACATTACCCTTGATCAAGCCCTACCAGACTTCCTACACCCTCCTCACCACCGATTTGGATCACTTTTTGTTCCCTTGTCCCTGGGTTTATTAACACCACTACCTTTTCCCCCACCTCCCTCTCTCCCATGTTCCCCCAGAACTGTTGGTCTTATTGTTTTCTCCCCCAGATTGTTCATCTAGCCTATCTTATTTAGACAGACCTGTGGAGATAAGAACATGCAGAAAAACAAGACAGAGCAAAAACCAAGCAACAATATACAACAAAACAGCAACAAACTAATGACAAAAAACAAAGCATAACAAGAAAGAAAAGCTTGTACTTAGTTAAAGGACTGTTTGTTGGCCTTTAGGAGTGTTTTCCAGTGCAGTCTGTTGGGCCCATGCCCTGGCCCCAAAGTCCACCTTCAGCATTCAGTGAGGACCTCGCCGTTCCATTCCCTTGCTGTTCTGTTGCACCTCCTTGGTGTTTTGCCTTGGTGTGGCAGGATCACATCAGGTGCAATTCCCACACTGTGTCTCCAGTGTCGTCCCCTGTAGGGCTATGGGTCAGTGAAGGACGTCATGTCTCATAGTGAGGCCGGCCATGTGGTCCTCTCTGTGGACTGGCTGCTCTAATTGGGATCATCGTCCTCAAGGCCTGGTGGACCAGGATGTGCACCACTCTCTCCTCCTCCCCCTTCATCTGCTCCCATGTGCTCCAATCAGATAAGTCCCTCTCCCAGAGCTGCAGATTCAATGCCGTCCTTTGAAATAAATTCTTCTGGGGGGGTTCTATTTCTAAACATGTAAAACATACATCAACTCTTTTAATTTTCACCACATTCATTTAAAATAGATATACATTGAAGGAACAAAAACACACAAGGATTAAATAACTTATTCAAAGTTATAGGTGCTGAGTGACTGATTAAATAATTTATCATCGTTCTATAGGTGATAGGTGGTGCCAGAGCCAGGTTTTGAACTGACTCTAGAGCCAGGTATGACTGACTCCAGATCCATGCCAGTGCCATACAACTTGGTTAACTCTTTTATGCACACATTTTCACTCAGTCGATGAATGGCTTATTCCTATTGCCAATTGACGTTTGTGTATGCCCCACTAGAAAAAGTGGTATCTGTCTGAAATCCTTTTTGGCAGTCCTGCAAAGACCCTCATCAAAATGACTTCTTAATTTGTGGTTTTCAGCTAATGAAATTACATAAGCTATCTCTTGTCTTTCGCAGAGTCAGCGGTTTCAAGAAAGCTTGAAAAAAGTGGACCACATCAAAATCCTGGTATGGTATCTCATTTAACCTGTTTTTGAAATAAAGAACTTTTAGCTCAGCAACTTAGCCTGTTTTTACAACAACTCTAGTTTCTTCAACAACTCCAGCAAAGCCACGCTGTACAGAGAATCACATCTGTATTCATAATTTTATTGTATAGTTAGTCTGAAGCCTAGACCTGTGCGTTGTGAGTTGTCAATGAGCTGGCTCCAACTCACTGCAACCGTGGGCACAACTGAATAGAATCCCACGTGGTCCTGAGTCATCCGCACAGTTGTTAGGTTTGAGCAGGTGTCTTCCTCGCCTTCCAGCAGAGGGCTCATCTTCTAGTACGATCTCTGACAATGTTCTGTCCAGAGGTTTTAGTAAAAAATTCCTCTGAAGTGGGCAACCTCGTCCTTCTTCATGGTCTGTTCTCCATTTGGAAGCTGTACTGAAACCTGTTCTGGACAATTTAAATATGAACAGTAAATATTTAAACCCCATAGTGCTTTTCCTATGCATCATTTGGAGTTTTATTCTGGTAACAGTTTACGATTGCACAGAGAAGCTGGAATTGGACTCAGGATTGCATGGTAGTTATAGATTACTTTTGGTAGCACTGACGTTTTCACCATGTTATATACTGTTAGTCCATGCGCAGGAAATGTTTTTCCATTTACATACCAGTAAGTCACTATGAGTGGGCGTGGGCTTGGTTTGTTTTGGTGGATCTCTTGGTGGTTGCAGTGATGTGCCATAGTTTCCCATGGGTAACTTTCTTCCTAGGTACTTTAGGACCCTGGTGGTGTAGTGGGTTACAAATTATGCTGCTAACCACAAGATCTGCAGCTAGAACCACCAGCTGCTCTACAGGAAAAAGTTAGGCCCTCTGCTCCCGTGAGCAGCTGCAGTCCTATTAGGATGCTCTGAGGTGGCATCCACCTGTACTGGATTTTGACTTAAAGTCTATTTTATCAGAGATTATTGCTGCTCTTGCACACTTTGGTTATTGTGAGCTTGTTAACTTTTTCCATCCTTTGATTTTTAGCCTATATGTCATGTCTCAGGTTTGTCTTTTGTAGGCAATATGATGATGGGTCTCTATTTTTTTAACATCCATTTGCCACTCTCTGTTCTTAACTGGTAGTATTTATATAGGATTCAGTGTGATTATCTGTAGATACTGGCATTTTGTTGACTTTTGGGGAGTGTTTACAGTTTTTTTGTTTTCTTAATTTTCTGTGCTAAATTCTCTTTGTTTATGGATTTTCAATTTTTGTCCTTTGTTATTGATTTTATGTTTAGGGAGTCTTTATTTTCTTCCTTATGTTGGAGAATCAATTTGCTAACTTCCATTTTTGTAGCCATGTTGTTGTTCTGGCCGATAGTGACCCCATGCACGATCTTACAGCAACCAGTCCTGCACCGTCCTCACGGTGTTCCTGTGCCTGAGCCCATTGTTGCAGCCGTCTCGTTGAGGGCTTTCCTCTTTCTCGCTGCCCCTCCACTTTACCAAGCTTGACGGCCTTCTCCAGCGACGGGTCTCTCCTGACCACATGTCCAAAGTGTGGGAGATGACGTCTCACCATCCTTGCCTCTGAGGAGCACTCTGGCTATGCTTCTTCTAAGACAGATTAGCTTAGCCATATTTCTCTTTTAACAGTAGTTAATCTTTTGTTTCTTTATTAAACATCGTTACTACAGTCTATTTCAAATTGCTATACTAATATCTTAGTTTGGGGGGACTTAAATTATTCTCAGTTGTGTCTACTGACTCTTGCTCCTTCTTTTAATTTTTTTTGCTATAGGCTAGGTGTTTTGTTTCCTTGTAGAAATTGTATACATCCTGGGTTGTTGAAATATAGATCTGCATTTTTTTTTCTGCCAGGTGTTCAGGAGTTTGACCTGTTCTTGTTGTTAGGTGCCGTAGTGACCCTATGTACAGTAGAACGAAATACTCTCCGGTCCAGCAATGTGAGAAGTTTTGCTATCCTTACTTTTAAGGAGCATCTATCTATACCTCTTTCATGACATGTGTTTTCTCTTCTGGCAGTCCAGGGTTTATTCAGTATTCTTTGCTTAAACCATCATTCAGGGGTATCAATTCTCCATTCCTTATTAGTTGTTCAGCTTTCACATGCTTATGAAGCAATTAAAAAGACTAAACCTAGTCCTCAGTGTGACTTCTTTGTTCTTTAACATTTTAAAGAGGTCTTGTGCAGCCGACTTGCCCATGTATATGTCACTTAATTTCTTCAATCCTGTTTCCATGGAATTGATTATGGATTTACGGAAAACACAATTCTTGACATGGCGTCATTTATCATGTATGTTGCTGATTGGTCCAGTTGTCAGTGTTTTGTGTTCCTTATGTTGAAGTGTTATCCACACCAAAGGCTGGCTTTGATTCTCTTCACTAAGTGCTCCAAGTCCTCTGGGTTTTCTACAAGTAAGGTTGTGCCAGATGCAAATCGCAGGTGATTCGTGAGTCTCCACTCCTGATACTGCATTCTTCTTCAAATAGTGCAGCTTCTCCGATTATTTGCTCAGCATTGTTCTAGGGTTCAAAAGGCCCCAATCTCAAATATAATTTAAGGAAAGCATTTCTCAAATCTGAAAAGAGACAAAGCCAACACACAGAGACACGTCATCCAGATGAGGGAGGTCATTAGCATGAGGTCATGATGGTGTTTAAAGAGTCAAGTGGGGGTGCTAGTTAAATAAGGCATTAAACAAAGGAAACTGTCACAGACTCATGACTGGTGGTCGGACGACAGGAGCAGGAACAGGACCATGACTGCGACACATACATTATACTAGAGAGAAGGGTTTACAAGATTGAACCAGAGCCTTCCGACCAAGGCAGTCAGGACAGGACTGTTAGGACCTGACTCATGACTATGCAACCGCTTCTCCTGTCCCCAGTACAGTGACCTCCATCTAGGACACACCCTGTAGCCTCCTCTGGGAGACTGCCTCTCCTGGGCTGGCTGGAGAGGGGTGGAGGTAATCTTCTCTCCCACACTGCCAGCAGGACCCACATGCTCACAGAGGAACACGCTGTTCTCTTTTCTTGCCAGGAGTATTAAAAGTTGCAGTCCTTGGGTCAGCACAGTTTCTGGGTTTCTGAGAAGCAGCAGCTCTCTCCAGCACTAATCCAGTCTCCCTGCTTTGATCCTTTTACATGATTATTGGTGGTGGGTGCCTCGTGAGTCCTTTCAACTCAATCCAGGGTGTCAGAATAATACTGTTGCGTGTGGTTTTCAAGGCTGCAGTCTTCATAGAAACAAAGAGCCAGGTCTCTTTCCCATGGAGCCACTCTTGCTAGCAGCAAAGTGAGACTTATTGTGTTAGTCTAGGTAGACTAGAGAAACAAATCCAAAGAAACTGATATGTATATCAGAGAGAGTTGTATATAGAAGGTAAGTGTACATTAAGAAAGCATCCCAGCCCAGTCCAAGCCCGTAAGTCTGACGTTAGCCCTCATGTCTGACACCGATCTACAAAGCCCTCCTCAAACTCTCACAACACACGCAATAACGCCAACTGCAGGAAGAAAGCCCAATCAGTGAGCATGTAAGCATCTCAGCGCTGCCAGGGGTCTCAACGCAGCTTCTCCAGCACCCAGGGCTGCATCAGGGTAGGTCCCTGTGGCTTCTCCTCAGGGATGTCTTGCAGGAAATGAACCTTACCAGCTGAGGCAAAGAATTAGCACACTGGCCTGACCATCAATCAGAGAACAAGAAAGGAATGGCTCACCAAGCCATTTCTCTCTCCACCCTTCAATCCCATGTGTGTTTATCGGCCAGGTTGGCAAAATAAACCTTAACTATCATACTTACATTTTCCCATTATTTTTTAAATCTCCTGATATTTAAATGTACCTGTGCAAATATTTAAAATTATCTTACAGTTCAGTGGAATACTCCAGACTAGTTTATAATTATTTCTAAGAATTCTAGTAAACCTCGATTTTTGCTTCTCTAGCACAGTGGTTCTCAACCTGTGGGTCGCGACCCCTTTGGGAGTTGAACAACCCTTTCAAAAAGGTTGCCGAATTCATAACAGCAGCAAAATAACAATTATGAAGTAGCAACAAAAATAATGTTATGGTTGGGTTCACCACAACATGAGGAACTGTATTAAAGGATTGCGGCATTAGGAAGGTTGAGAACCACTGCTTTAGCAACTGTAATTAACCTGTGGACTTTTTTATGTCTTCACTAATAGAGTGCCTGTTTTGCAGACTCACCATTTAGGAGGTTTACTTGTACTTGGTAATGATGCTAGACTTCCATTTTCAGGTGGAGGATGAGCTCAGTTCCCCGGTAGTGGTGTTCAGATTTTTCCAGGAATCATCAAGTTTAGGTAGGTAATCTTGAATTTACCATGTTAGATAGTCTAAAATATTTAATTGTTACTAAACTCTTCAGTCTGTGATCATTTGAGACAAATTGAATAATTTTCAAAAGAGCGTTGTTGTTAGGTACCATTGAGTCAGTTCTGCGTGATAGCAACCCACATTGCCTGATCCTTCACCATCTTCAAAAGTGTTCAGTTTGAGCCTATTGTTGCAGCTACTGTGTAAATTCATCTTGTTGAGGGTCTTCCTGTGTTAGTTACTGATAGTTTCCTTTGGTTGCGCCTGTGGTTCCCTTGATGTGTGGATTGTTATAAGAGCTGTAAGAGCCCCCAATAAAATGATTTATTTAAAAAAAATTTTTAAGCCTGTGATTCCCAAATGCGAGTTCCTGGACTGGTACTGGAATGACGGAAATAGAATCACTTGAAATGCAAGATTCTTGAATCCCGCACCCCAGATGTTTTGATTCAGTAGGTCAGACCCAGGAGTCTGTTTCTAAAGAATGTTTCAAATGTCACCATTATTTTTCATCTAGTTGGCTACCTCCCACCTGATCTTCCCTCCTTCCATCCCTTCCACACACCTCATCCCAACCGTTCTCCACATGGCAATCAGAGTGAGCGTGTTTAAAATCAGATGGTATCACTTCCCTGCTCCGAACTATCTGGTATCTTTTTTTAAAGAATAGATTTATTGACATATCTTACCTATTCCAATATATCCATTCACATACAATTCTGTTGTTCAATTCCACCGGGTGGAGTTATTCAGTCATCTATGCTATTTGCTCTCCCCCTCAAAAAAACATTCTGGCATCATCCTTTGCCACTTTTCCTCTGGACCCTTGTCAGACTGATCTTCTTGAGTTTCTAGAACACACAGTGCTCTTCCCTAGTTCAAGACCTTTGTACTTGCTCCTCCCTTTCCTTCAAACATAAACCACTAGCTTTCCTCTGAGCTTTGTTTTTGTCAATTGGCTTTCAACTAAATATCTGCTTACCTGCCTGTCACATCTAAAGCGACTCTATATTGGCGCCCTTGCTGTCTTTCATGGAGCTACCTTTAATACAGAATGATTTCATTTATTTGTTGATACGCTGTCTCCGAACTAAAATGCGCACTCCAAGATCATGAATATTTTGTCTTATTTACAGTCTATCCCGAGGGCTAACCAGTGCCTGGCACGGGTTGGCGTTCAAGCCAAAGAGGGAAGGCAGGCTTGTTAAACCCTGTGTGCTATTGGTACGCCGATGTACCTGACATTGTTTGATAGATTCATTTTTAACTTACAACTTTGCACATTTCCTCCTAGAGTCCTTGGGGAAAAAACAAAATCTAGATGAAATTAAGAATTCTATTTGTGTGAATTTATTTGAGTGTTATACTTTTCATGATAAAAAAATGTATAGGATATTTAAATCCTGTCAAATTTTATTTCAGTAATATTTGAGAATGTTCTTCTGGGTAAATATTAGGAGCTAAGTGAAATAGGATTGGAGGGGTGTTTGCTTGGATGAACTGGGTTCCTGGGAATTAATCTTCTGTCTGTTCTGGGATCAGATCCAGTGCTTCAAGCTACACCAGTGCCCCATATGACGCCTTCCACGGTCGGCCAGCAGAGGAGCCCTTGTGATGCGCTGAATCGCTGGGTAAGGATGGCAGTCATCCTGTGCCAAGTCCTGGGGTTCCCTTCTTAGATCACTGCCTCACATTCTGTGTGACCTCTCTGGCGACTCTTTTCCATTTAGTTCTCTCAGTTTGCCTATGTAAGTCTGGAAAACAACCATGCAAAACAGTTCCTAGAGTGCAGCTGCTTTGGCATTTTGGTGAATATTCTGTAGCAATATCAGAAGGCACTTAAGCCAGAGTGTCCTGAACACTTTTGTCAACCTGCAGTGTGGATTAGAGGCATGTTCACAAACTCTTGACACCAAAATTAAACCTTCAATCATAGGTGTTCTAAAAATATTACTTCAGCATTATTAGTCTTAACAAAACTTTGGTTGTGCCCAACTAAGAAACCGGGAGATCATGGTGCATCCATGTAATAGAGTTCAAAATGGTCATTAAAACAAACACAGCAGAATAAGGCAGAAGGGAATAGTCATGGATACCTGCAGAAATGTAGGCCACTCAACAGTGGGTCAGGTTTCCCATTTATTAACAAAATATACACACCTACGTACACCTTCCCTCTTCAAAATCCTTTGCTCCCCACAGAGAAAAGACCAAGTAGCCTGTCTACCAAAATGTCAACAGTGTTGGAGGTTTCTGAGTGGTATCATAGGAATAATTTTTGTTTTATTTTAATTTAGCTATATTTCCTGGAGCTTGCTTGTAATTTTTTAAGTGAGAAAAAATGTAAAGTTAGTGTAAAATATGAAAATAATAATAACATAATTTATCAAGGGGTCATGAGAGTAGGTGGGGGAGAGGAGCTGATACCAAGGGCTCAAATAGAAAGTAAATGTTAAATAATAATAATGCAACATATATACAAATATGCTTGACACAATTGATGTATGGATTGTTACAAAAGCTGTAAGAGTCCCCAATAAAATGATCTTTAAAAGATAATAAAAATAAGTAAATAAAAAACTGCCATGGGGGAGGACAGCTCCGAGGGTGCTGGAGCCTGCTAGCCCCCCCCCCCCCCCTTTCCCTGCAGCTAGGAGAAGAGCTGAATCGGTTGGTGCCTGCAGGCGGCATCACTGTCATGGACCTGGAAGCCGAGGGCATGTGTTTGCGTTTCAGCCCTCTGATGACGACAGCAGGTAGTTATCTGACCAGTTCCTTCCTGGGTTTGGGTGGGAGCGGTTACAGGTCTATTACAGCCTCCGTTGTGGGGATTGATAAACTTTCCCTTCTCCTGTCATCATGCGGGTTTACCCAGCAAACAAGATAATCACCGGCTTACTTTTGCTTACTCACTAATTTGTAGTGAACAGTTTCACATGGTTTCACTGCATGTGACAATAAAAGAAGTGGTGAAACAAACTTTTAAACTTATAAGAAATATTTACTGACAGTCAGACAGGTCTGCCAGAAGCATACATATCTTAATAGATCAAGTAGGGCACTGAAGTAGTAAGGAAATGTTAGTCTGCCTGTCGAGTGTTCAAAACTCTTAGTGTAGCTGTCTTTGGCCTTTTCATGGTCCTTGTAATTCTGGCCTTAAGTTCTTGGGTTACTGGTGTATTTGAGGTGAAGCCTAGTGCACCTAACGGGGTTTCCCCATCACATTCCTCTGAGATGGCCTTTGGAATGTGCTGTGCACCTTGAAGATCCAGAGTTCAATGTCCCAGTGTTCTATGGCCCATGGCCTTGGTCCCCAGGGGATGTACAGGAACTCAAGATTAACGTGCTATTAGGAGAATGGTACCAGGCATACTTGCCCCTTGGAGTCTGCAAAAGTATGTGAGTCATTTTTATTTTCCCTACTAGGAAGTTGATCCTCCCCGTTTTTACGGACAGAAATGCCTTTGTCACCCCCAAGATGTGTATGCTCCTCTTCCACCATCTTGACTTGATTTTCCCATCAACATGGCTTATCACTCTGGTAGGAATGTCAGCTAGTTTGGGAAGACCTTAAATCACATTTTTAACTGGCGGCCACTAAGTGGCCACCTTCCTTTCCCCTACTCTTGAAAATGGGATCCCAGCTGAGGTGAGGACTCCTGTCAAAGTGGTTTTCAAGATAATGCAGAGAGAGAGGCCGGTGTCTGGCTCATTGCCACCGGTCCAGCTTTCTACGGCAGCCTTGACTAGCCCGTTACCTGACCCGGAAATATGAGCTGCCTTCAGTTTGTTGCTCATCCCGACTGCAGTGGGTTCGTACGGGTTTTGTCCTTTTGTGATCAACTAACTTCTCTCATCATGATTCCCAAATCCCTTTATGTCGTGAGGTGTTTCATGATTTTGTCACCTTTTAGGGAAGGGAGTATTCAGTTGTGTATACACACCAAAGATTTTTATTCATTCTTCTACGGATGGGAATTTGGGCAGTTTCCAGTTTCTTGCTATTGTGAACTATGCTGCAATGAACCTTGGGATAGCACACATATGTTCGTGATCTTCCTCTTATTTCTTAGGGGTATATTTCTATTGCCAACTGTTTTAGGAATCATCAGACCACTCTCCACAGTGGTACATATTTACAAGCCCACAACAGTATAGTAGAAGAGTTTCAATCTTTCCATACCCTCTCCAACATTTGTTGTTCTTGGTTGTGTTTTTTTTTTTAATTGGAGTCTGGTTGTGGGTGTTAGATACAATCTCATTATTGTTTTGATTTACATTTCCTGAATGGCTAGTGAACAAGAGCTTTCCTCATGTGCTTGCTAGCCATCAGGTATCATCCTTTGTCAGTTGTCTATTCAGGTCCTTTGCCCACCTTCTCAGAGGGTTATTTGTGTTTTCTTGTTGTAAGCTTGTAGTAGACTGTAGATTTTAGTAATTTAGTTCTTTATCCATTATGTCATTGCTAAATACATTTTCCCAATCTGTAGGCTCTCATTTTATTCTTTTGATGTAATCTTTTGATATGCACAAGTGTTTTATTTTTTTACTTTCTTTATTACATGTATTCATAAATGCATTGAGAATTCTTTATATGTATACTGTATGTTTATGTACCTTGCATGACTGCATGAGTCCACATTGCACCACACAGCAAAATTATCTATGTACATTTTTTGTCATTACCTGAGTTTACTCTGGTGACTTGCACTGAATGGGATGAGCCAGGGATGCATAGTCCAGACTGTAGCTGCTGACCCCCAGCCTCAAGCACACTTCCAAATGATCATCAGTCCTGGTGGAACGGCACTTGCGCTTAATGATCTTTATGTGGGAAAAGGCTGACTCACATCAATAAGTGGAGCCAAATAATGCAGTCAAGGAGGTAGCACATGTTCTCACGTTTGGGTGCTTTCCCTCTGAGAGTAAGTTCCAGAACTGTTCATGCGCTCTGGACTTCAGCTGAATGTCGGCTTGTAGCGTCAGAACCTCCCATTCCATATGAAAGTGACATGTTTGTCTTCTTAACTTGGTCCAGCTCCCCCACTCATTTTAATACTCCTTCTTATATTTAAGAGAGAAAAAACAAGGTCTAAAAATGGGCGATGACTTAGCTTGTCAGTTTTGCTGCACTTGGTGCAGTTGTTTGCGCATGCGTCTGACACCTCAGAGTGCATCTGATGGGCTGCGTCAGTTAACTGACTGGATTGATGGTAGGCTTACGTCTGTTTTTTTAATGCCATGCGATCTACCCACACTACATTTGCAGTCATTTTTAATGGGTCCCACTCATCAACTTTTGTCTTCCACCATGTGTGTGCTTCCTCTGCTGTATCTAGCAGCCCACGTGTGCCCTGCACTAGGACCCTTGGGTTTGTCCCGATTTTCTCACTGATGATCCTGATAGAGTTGGGTTTTCTATTTAGGTCACTGATTCCTCTTCAGTTCATTTTTGTATGTAGCGTGAGGTGTGGATCCTGCTTCACTCTTCTGCAGACGGAGAGCCAGTTTCTCCAGCACTATTTGTTGAAGAGGGCATCCCCACCCCATTTAAAGTTTCTTGGTCCTTTGTCAAAACTCATTTCTCTGTCGGCTGTTGTGTCTGGTTTTTCTGCCCTGTTCCATTGGTGTATGTATCTATCATTATACCAGTATCAGGCTGTTTGGACAACTGGCCATGTACTAAACTTTGAGATCAGAAAGGGCAAGACGGCCTACTTTGTTCTTCTTTGTGAGGAGTTTTTTGCTTATCGTGGACCTCTTCCCTCTCCATATGAAGTTGGTTCTTGCTTTTTGCATTTCTCTAAAGAATGATGTTGGGATTGAGATTGCTTTAGGTCAGTGGTTCTCAACCTTCCTAATGACGCGCCCCCCCTCCTGTGTTCATACAGCTCCTCATGTTGCAACCCCCAACCGTAACATTTTCGTTGCTACTTCATAACTGTAATTTTGCTACTGTTATAAATCATAATGTAAACAACTGATATGCAGGATATATTTTCATTGTTACAAATTGAACATAATTAAAGCATAGTGATTAATCGTAAAACAATATGTAACTATAGCTTGTGAAATTTTTGTGTTTTCCAATGGTCTTAGGTGACCCCTGTGAAAGGGTTGTTCAACCCCCAAAGGGGTCCCGACCCACAGGTTGAGAGCCGCTGCTCTAGGTAATAATGACATTTTTGCAATACTGTGAATTCCGGTTTTGAGAATTTTGTGTCTCTTTGCTATCTCCCCCAGGGGGTCTCAGTCCTGATTGCACATTATAGTCACCTGTGGGGCTTTAAGGAGCCCTGGTGGTATAGTGGTTACACATTAGACTGAGATCCACAAGGTCAGCAGTTTGAAACCACCAGCAGCTCTTAGGGAGAAAGACAGGGCTTTCTACTCTTGTAAGAAGTTAAATTCTTGGAAACTCACAGGGGCAGTTCTTCCCTGTCCTACAGGGTAGCTATGAGTCGGTATTGACTCTACGGGAGTGAAGTTTGTTTGTTTGTTTGTTTGTTTGGTGAGGCTCTAACGACCTCTGCGTGGGCAGAGCTCCTAACGTAATTACTCTGGAGTGGACTTGGGCACCTGTTCTGATTCTCAGAGGCCCAAAAAGTGGAAAAGCCAGTTTGCAGCACGGACAGAAGCAGTGTAAGTACATGGGGCATTTGCGACAGTAAATCCTGGGTCCATATCCCCACTCTGGTACTTTTGCTTAAAGCAAGTGTGTTGATCTCTATAGGATTTGTTCCACACTTAAAAAACAGAGCACTCATACCTCACGATGTTGACATGAAAGGGCAAAAGAGATCACGTATGCTGTGCTTGGCATATGCTGAGCACTCTGATGGAAGCTGAAAACAGACAGCTTAAACTCGTTGAGAGGATTTAAAGATTTTCAGGCAATGTTTGGTGCTTTCAACATTTGGGGAGAAATCCAAGTACTTTCTCAGCAACCTCAACGCAGGAAAATGTCGGTGACACTGTTGCTGCACAGAAAGTTGACATCGTAAAGACTGCTCCTGGTCACAGAACTCCTCCTCGCCCCTGTTCCTGCTGGGTGCCATGTGGCCCCACCTTCCCACCTCATCTCTCAAAGCAAGGACCCTTTGGCAATATATACTGAGCCTTACTAAAACCAGACACATTTGAAAGCTCTGGAATGGTTTTCCTTTGTTCTAGTTTTTGTTGTTTTAAACTTTTATTGTTAATTGAGTGAAGGGTTCTAGAGCAAATCAGTTTTCCATTGAACGAATTTACATACCTTTTGTTTCATGCCATTGATTGCAATTCCCACAATGTATCATCACTTATGCCACTTACTCTATGTGTTTCCTGTTTCCATTCCTCCTCTTTTCTTAACCCTTCTTGGCTTCTGAACTCTTTCTTTGGGTGAATGCGGCTCTTTTGATTGCAAATGGTTGATTATTCTGAAAGGTGAGTAAGTACCTCCCAAGTGTAGACCTCACTGCTTGACTGAGACTTGAGTGGGCCTGGCAGAGTGAGTTCATTTTCAGACCTGAAAGGTGACTTGGGGTCACAGTCAGGAGTAGGTATGCCAACCCTCTTGGGTCCCTGAAGCCCTGAGACTTCCCAAAGCCTGGAGCTACAGAAATGAATTAGATACTCAGCCTGCCATCCACCGTTAACCCACGAAAGTGCTTCCCTTTCTTTCAATCAAATTAATGAGAAGAGGGGATTCTTTGTGTTTAGCTTGTGACATGATATTCTCCGGCTCAAGTAGACTTTTGTGGTGAGAAGACTAGATTCTAACGGAAACTTTTTAACTGTGACTAAGATCCGAGGTGCAAATCTACACTGTCTTTACTCCTGTATGGTGATTTTTAACATCTGACTCTTCTATGTCTGGGTTAGCACCATTAAAAAAACAAGACCGCTCTAACTAGTTGGAAAAGGTAGAGCTTTAGACCTTTCTGATCATAGAAGTGGAAGCCTGGCTGTCTCGTTTTCTACCTGCCCCCCATCATCTCTCCTAAGAGTCTGTGAATGCTTTAGTCTTAGGAACGCGGTCTGAAGATGTCGATCAGCTTGTAACCTGCATAGAAAGCAAGCTGCCGGTCCTGATGTGTACACTACAGCTGAAAGAAGAGTTCAGGCAGGAGGTGGAAGGAACGGCCGGCCTCTTATACGTGGATGACCCTAACTGGCCTGGGATTGGGGTTGTCAGGTAAAGTTTCCACTTGGCACAAGATGAGAATCTATCTTTCTCTGTACAGAATTATGAATGGGTCACTTTGTAAATAAGCTGAGAAGTCCAGTAGGGACATGTGGAATCTCAGTCTCCTTGTTCTCCTGGGCACCCCAAAAGCCTAGTGCAGAGTACAGTCTGGCCCACCATTGCACTCCGTGCACTTCTGGCCCCTGTAAGGCAGGCCCCAGGGTATGTTCTGTCTTTCTGTGCTTGCTCCAAGGTTAACAGGAGGAGATGGTAACTGACAAATCTGTAAGAAAAAGAACTTCCCTGGTGAGAGAAAGCTCCCTGTCTTCCAGCCCAGTGTGTGTCGCATATCCATGGCTGCTTGGCAGGCTCCAAGGATGAGACAAGTTTCCTTTACCTGTAATACTGTAAATGAAGAGGCTTTCAGACCTTACCTCTTTCTTTCTAAATCTTACGGGCCTAAGGAGCCCTGGACTAACCACAATGTTGGTGGCTCTTCAGGGAGAAGAGGAAACTGTGTGCTCCAGTAGACTTTGAGCCACAGTACCCTGTGTAAGAAACCCTCAACTTGATGACTATTGGTTTTTTTTGAGTAATGATTTAAATAGTCCTGGTGATATTCTGAAAAGTGCCAAATTTTGCTATACTATCAATGACTACCCATTTGTCTTGTTTCATGTTCTTCTACTCCAGCGAAATCCTCTGAAGACACAGTTGATCTTTGTAGCTCAAAATCCTGTGGTTGGCTTTTATTTCCAGGTATGAACATGCTAATGATGATAAAAGCAGTTTGAAGTCAGATCCTGAAGGAGAGAAAATCCATGCTGGACTCCTGAAAAAGTTAAATGAGCTGGAATCTGACCTTACATTTAAAATGGGTAACTATTATTTTTATAAGTCAGTGGTGATTTTTGGAAGACATTTTTTAACTGGCTTAAAAGAAAATGGGTTTTACCTCTTTGGGGAAACTTTGCCTTTGTTCTGGAGGAGGCAGAACCCTCCCTAGAGTCAGCCAGTTCCCTTCCCCATTGTCAGCCTATCAGGGACATCACATTCCCTTGTGAGAGGTCCCCTCTTATCCTTCTCCCTCCCTCTCCCTCGCCCTGCCCCCAAAAGAGGAGCCTCCTCTGTGCTGTCAAACTGCTATGCAGGAAACCGCGCGCCTGTGTCTGATTCATGACAGGATTTGAGAAACAGTTTTGTTATTTTTTCATGCAGGCCCTGAATATAGAAGTATGAAGAGCTGTATTTACATCGGCATGGCAAGTGACGATGTAGATGTTTCTGAACTAGTGGAAACCATTGCAGTCACAGCCCGAGAAATTGAAGAAAACTCAAGGGTCTGTACAATTCATCGATGTTTCATTCCTTTTCTGAACTTGCCCATCCACCTAGCTAGGGTCATTAAGGAGGAAGCTAACCCTGGCCATCTCTGTTCACTCATTCTTTGCCCACCAAATGATGCATGCTTCCTGTGAGCTAGGCATTTTGGAAGCCATTAGGAGTATGAGGTGGATAGAGCACCATCCTTGCCCTTAGTGAGCTCACAAACCAGTGGGAGTAAGAGATACGTATTTCTCAACAATGTTGTAAATGCCATGGAAGAGAATTTAGGGGTAGGCTGAGCCTTTGGGAAAACACATTCAATTCTACTTGCAAAATCAGCAAAGAGTTCCCTGTCGGAGCTGGGTCCAAAAGGATGAATGAGAGGTATTTCATGTAATGATGCTTCCCAGCAAGAAGTGACCTGCCAATTGACATGGAGGACTAGGCCACAAAGCTGGAACGACATGCTCTACATTTAATTCACTGGAAATCACTCAGCAGAAGGGCCACAGCAAGACTGGTCTGAGAAAAGCCAGGGACATATGGAATGATTCCTTTTGATAGAAGTGGGAAGAGAAGGAAGTTTGAAAGGAGGTGAAAGGAGCCAGCTTTGTCTATGTGGAGGCGGGTTTCCTCATGTTCCTTCTAAGTTCACCTCTGTTCTGGCTTCATTCCCATGAATGGTGAGCAGTGTGTGCATTTCCTGTTGCCATGACATTCAGGTTAGAGCCGCATTTCTCCTCCTCTTTGCTTCCTAGCAAATGGGGCTGGTCCTCAAAGTGTATTGACTGAGACCTCCTCAAGCATGTCGAAACTGCAGAATTTCATTTACAGACAGTGCCCCCGAGATGCGTTCACAGACTTCTAGACTACAGGCAAGCCGTTTAAGTGACTGATACTTTTCTTAATCTTCACACAGCTTCTGGAAAATATGACTGAAGTCGTTCGGAAAGGAATTCAGGAAGCCCAGCTTCAACTGCAGAAGGCAAATGAAGAGCGACTTTTGGAAGAGGTGAGACTACAGACTGGACTTGGCAACAGGCATTAGGCTGCAGGTGGATGCAGCAAGATGCCCTTGAACAATGGCTTCTGTTTTGCAGGGAGTATTACGGCAGATCCCTGTAGTAGGGTCTGTGCTGAATTGGTTTTCTCCATTACAAGCTTCACGAAAAGGAAGAACGTTTAACTTAACAGCAGGTAGGACTAATTAGACTGGCGGCGATCTCATTAACAGTGAGTTTCAGAGTCAATAATGGATGCAGTGGTTTATCAGGGAGGGGGAAGGAGGGATTGGAGAGCAACTAATGAATGCAGGCAGTGGGAGGGAGCACTAGACCTGATTGTGCTCATGTATATGAAATTATTTTTCTTTTCCAAAACCATTTGATTGGGAGCTAATACAGAGATCAGCATTCCATAGTTTAATGACAGCAAACAGTATTGTACAGTTGCTAAGGTCAAACATTCTCTTCCTTCTTGAACTCCTTGACACCAGTTTCCCTTTACCTCTCTCCCCTCCCCCCGCCCAGCCCCCAACACACAGTCTACCCCCCAGAAACCCTTATTCCACGTGTTATCTCAATAGGGTCATCAATCCCGGGTTTCATATACTAAAGAACAGAAAAACATACAACAAAAATTCAAGAGAGTTACCCCCAATGACAAAATACATCTGAGATAAACCCCAATATGATAAACTAAGCCAAAAAAAAACCCAAAAATTACAACTCTTTTTTAAAGCAACTTCAGTGGTGACGTATATGATATGTGAATTTCCTATCAGTAAAATTATTTTCAAAACAAAACAAAAAAACAGTTGAGTTTTGGCCAAGTGTTCTTTTCTTGGACTCCAAGACCCCCAATGCTAGAAGTCGTTATCCATTCCTTTCCCATCAGCGAGGCCAGAGCCTCTGGAGATCAGGTCGGTTTGCTCCCTGTTCCCACCTGACTGCTGCTGACATGATGTGAAAGCAGATACTCAAGCCCTTCAGCAGCCACACAGGCAACCTACTCGTGCTGCTGTCCAGCTCTTCGCGATGTGTCTTGTGTATTTGGGTGCAGTGTTTTGCCTCAGCATATGGCTGGCTGCTTTTAAAAGATTGCCAGAAGTTGCTAGGATTTGGAGAAGTTATTATTAAACTACATGATTCTGTCTTTCTTTGGTATTCTAGCAAGGGAATAATTTCCTAAACCCAAGGTCTCTTCCGTTATTCTGACTACACTGCTGTATGCTGGGCAGGCCGGGATCTGGTGTCATCAGCCACTCCTCAGCCTTAGGCAGACAGAGGCGTCCTTTTCTTGTGACACCCCAGGCAGGCCGCGCCACAGTGCTGGTTTGTGCCTTTAGGTGAACTCAGCCTCCCACGGGTGGCTGGAAGGTGAAAGCAGTACAGTAGGAGTAGGACCTATGAGCATGATGGGGATGGCCACTTCTGGCTCCTGGCACAGCTCAGGAGCTGAGAAGGGCAACCTGTGCCAGGAACTACCATTTACTCCACTCCTTTCTCGTCCTGGCAGGCGCTCTGGAGTCCACAGAACAAACCTATGTCTCCAAAGTACAGAGTACAGGAGTGACGCCACCTCCAACCCCCTCAGGCACCCGGATTAAACAGAGGTTTCCAGGTACATTTCTAATTAGCACTGGGGGAAAATCGATTGTATTTCTCTTGGGAAAATAGACATTTGTATCATGCCATAGTTTTCCCCCTAAGTTTTCTCCCTGATACTTGCATTCCTGTTTTCTTGGTTCTTTAACCCCAAGTCCCTATTCCTCTTCATTTTACACCAGCCATCTGTTTCTTTAAAGTAACCCTTTCAACAGCCACAGACAGGGCATTGCAGAAGCCTCACACTTCCCAGAAGAGTGAGGGGGTCTTCAGAGATGATAGCTTGGTTTTCTATAGTGTTTATTCTCCTCAACTTTTCTTGAGGTTGCCTTAAAAGTGCCCAACTGTCCACATGGAAGAAGCATACCAGCTCGGGTGATCCATACACGACTAACAAAATCCGAATATGACACAGGACAAGTATAAGCTTAAACTGTAGGAGACCATAGCGAAGAGTGGGAGCCCAAACGCATCTGCAGACTAGCTCATCAGACTAAGCTTCTGGTCGACCCACAGGCAAAGGTCTCAAACCAGTTCACTGTCGGCTAGAGATCATTGTAAACTTGATTGTGCTAGATCAAACGTGATACTTGGTCAGTTGACCTCCCTCTTAACTCAACCTGAATTTATATATCTCTTGCTTGGACCATGACAAAAATTTCTTCCCTGGCTTTTAAATATTGATGGTGGTCTTTTCTTCCTTACTCATTATTTGTATTTGTATCTTTTTTTTTGCTAGGGGTTTTGTGTTTACTCCCACACGGTGCTTGGCGCGGGCTGCAGGTGTTGTGATCGATAGTACAGAGGGGGTTCTCTCAGCTTCTTATGGGTGTTTTGTTTTTTCTATAAAAAGAACCTGGCACTTCTCTGACTGTAGCCTGCCTAGTCTATGGGGTGGGCAGGAGGGGCCCTGCTGGTGGTGCTGCTGGCTGATCAAGAGGGGCCTGGTGCTGGGGAGGCTGGGCTGCTAGGGGGCTTCCCCATGGCATCCTTTGCCAGGTCACAGGCCTGCGGGGGCCCTGGGTGCTCTGGAGACTCCAACACCGGGGCCATGAATGGAGCAGCAGCCTTCCCGAAGAAGAAGCTGGCCCACCAATGGCCAGGGTCAGCCTTGGGAAGTCCCGGGGGGTGGGGGATGGCTTCCCCAGGGAACTCAGCACTTCCACTGGAGCTGTTACTGGAAGTGGACCCCAGGCGACGCCGGTAGTAGTCGTGGGTGGCCACGAGCGAGCCGCTGGAGGGGATGGCCGCCATGCTCCCGCGGAAGGAGACCTCGGCGGCGTCCCTCGGGGCCTCGGCGCGCGATCTCGAGTGGCGAGGTGCGGGGACAAGGGACTAAGCCACGGAACCCATTGGTGCGGAGGCCGCTCCACGCCCGCGACGCGCGCGGCAGGCTGTCTGTATTTGTATCTTTATATTATTATTTTATCCTTAACACTTTGTTTTGATTGTTTCTGTTGAGTCTTCCAGTTTGTGAAGCACAGGAGTAGATGCATAGACAATCACTGATGCCGTGGTTTATAGAGGATGTGGGGGTGAGAAGTTGGCAGATAGGGCGTGGGAGAGAGCACTAGAACTGATAGTGATGATACAACTCATTTTAAAAGCAATTTAACCAGGGAAGTATGTATGTGAATACTGCATCAAAAAAAAAAACAAGGGGGGAAAATGAAACCAAACTTGACCAGTGGTTACCATAGACGAAGGGCAAAGGGTTGTTGCGATAGGGTGCATTAAGTTTATGTCAATGGTGGTGGAATCATTTTGACACAGACACAGTGTTTGTACAGCACTAAGGGGCACTGAATTGTACCAGTAGAAATTGTAGAATTAGACAATGTTCTGTTGTGCATATTTTTGCCACAATCGAGGAAAAAGAATAATTATATGAGTAATGAGTACAAGGAAGAAGCAATGTTCTAGAATTGAATACGATGACAATTGTACAGCTCTTTTTGATTGATTGAATTATTGAATTGTATGACACGTGGATAAAGTGCTAATAAAACTGTTCATTTTAATTTTTTAAAAAGTGCCCGACACATCAGCATTCGTTTCTCTCCCCACCTCCTTAAAGGCTTTAGAACCAGTACCACTAGTGCCCTTTACTAAACTTTCAGTGATGTTTATTCCATCTTTCTTTTAGGTCAGAAGCCTTTCAAACGAGGGCTCCTAAGAGGCTCCGATGAAGTAAGTGAAACAAGCTCTGTCAGTCACACTGAAGACTTAGAAAAGATGGAGCCCCTGTCTGCTGGCCCAGAGCAAGACACCTCAGAGGCTCAGCACCCTGCACAGCACCCAAAGATTCCGAGTCCACAGGAAGCAGACCAGACTAAGGCCCTCCAAGAGAATGCCCAGCACCCAAGAAATGACTTCTCCCAAGTGGAAGAACCAGAGAACTTAAGATAAAAGTCAGTATTGGGTGTGAGACTGTACTGAGTATGGTTCAAAGAGATGAAGTCATATGGAAAATGAACTATGCCACATCTTAATCCAGTAGGAGTGACTGTTATTTGTACTTTAATGGATTTCTGTACACACATGTAGCCGAAAGGAAGGTTTCCAAGGTGAGCTACAGCTATGTTTGATTGTGTGTGGACAGCGCAGTGAACAATTGTTGGGTTCTATCCAGCTGCTGTTCTCATACCATTCCCCTCAATCACCATAAACACTTTATTCACACACCAACTTGGAATGCCTCGCCACTTGAAACACTTGCCGTTTTGTCTGAACCTCAGTGTAAGTGTCAGGTTGCTCATCACAGCTTCCTCGCAGAGCAGCGTCTTGAGAGCTTTCTGTGGTTTCTGCTGCACTTCCACAGAGGGGAGAGGCAGCATTTGCCACCTGTTACAAGTGGTATTTCCTTGGATCCAGTTGCCACAGTTGGTCTCCTAGAGAATGAACTAAGGACTGTCCGCTCAAGCTTGGTAGCTAGCAAGGAAGTTGGGCGGGACAGCACTCCGCGTGACTTTCCTTGCCATGTACCCATTGCTCCCACTGTATACGATCTGCGTAAACGCATGAAGGGGTTTCCCGGTGAACAGTGGCTGTGAAGCCTCTCCCTGACTCTGTCTAGGTATCCGTGTATTTTTAATTCTCTGCTCATTTCTAAAAGTTTGACATATGCTACCCTGAAGGCACTGTGTTAAATAGACTATGTAGCACCTCGGTTGCATGGAAGTTACAAAGGGTATATCTCTATCTGGCCTGTTGTACATTCATGAAGCTTCTGTTCCATTAGCAGCTCACCCTGTTGGGTCCAATTCAGAAATTAACTAGAAAAATTCTTTCTTAAACGAATCAAACTACTGAAAAAAATAATTGGAAGCTCTAATGACTGCCCATTTTTACTTGTGCATAAGTTCTGGTTTATTACAAGTAATGACATCTTATTCTATACATTTTCACCAAAAATAAAAAACCCCAAGTCGTGTCGCTGTGCCTTTTTAGCCCAGCAGAGCCAGGCTGTGGGGATCTGGAGGCGGGCACCACGCCAGTCCATGGCTGTAGCGCTGGAAGCCTCAGAGGACACTGAGCCTGCGATGGCATTCGATGGTGTGATCGCTGGCACTCGGCACTCATCCAAGTACAGCGTTTCTATCTTCCTCCAGATGATTTAAAAGTCTTCCCTTTTTGTTTATTTGGTGCAATGAAGTATGGTAGATCAAATTGAGGAGGGCTAAATTATCACCTCTAACAAGATTAATTTTTAAATGTTTTTATAATTGAAATTGTTAAGTTGATTTTGCTGAAACAAAACTTCACCCTTGAGATACTATTTGAATGTTGGTTTCAATAAAAGTTCTTGGAATTGTTACCCCTGAGTTCGGTTGAGCATCCTATTGTTCGTGGGGTGTTGTATAAACGTTGTGACTGTGTGAACTTGGGTTTCCTCTTGGACAGCAACTCCAGAAAACAAAAAAGTTGCTAAATAATCAAGACATTTCAATGGCCTTATACCTCAAAAAGCAGATTTATGTGTGGCTCTGTCTAACTCTCAGGGATTCCATTTACTCTCCTAGTAGCTGATCTCCTCTGGCACTGGAACACAGCAAAGACCAAATCCTCTTTCTGAACCTCCTTTAACAAGAAATACATCAATTTTGGGGAAAGCCTCTAAAATGTTTTAGGGCTAAAAAATTTTTAAATAAGCCCTTCTGAGGTATTCTCACAGAATTTTACTTGCACTAATATAACAGAAGTAGATAGACCCAAGTATCTGAAATTACTGCTTTCAGAGCAGTGAGACAAGGTATGCGTACAGAAAGACAAGCTTCTTTTCAATAAAGCATAAACTAAATCTAAACAAATGCCTTTGCCAAAATAATGTTTTATTTCAAAAGATACTGATGAGGAGACCTAAGACTCAGAGGGTATATGTAGATCCCGAGTCAGCACTCTTCCCACCCCCACCCCCAGTGCTCTTTGTCACATCAAAAAGGGGTTCTCTTTGACAACTTCTGATGTTGGTTTGGAGGAGAAGAGCTCTTTTCCCATAAACCATCTTCATTTTTTTTGTAGAGTAGAGCTTTATTTTCAGGAAACAGTGTGTTCATTGGAGATGGGTATTTTTTTAAAAACAACAAAGTAGATCTGATGTGTTCCACAAAGTGGGGGGGTTCAGCCAGAGGTGAGGTGGAGAGGTTCTGGAAAATAAGATTTGGGGTATGAGCAGAGAAGGACCTTGCTCTCGCTTTGATACAGCTGTCATAAAATATGCTTGCAGTGTTCTTTATACATTGTATATATGTATAAAACGCCTAAACCCATAGCCATTCTTACTCATCAGGTTCCCAAGGGATTGCTGGTGGGTTTGAACTGCCAACCTTGAATTTGGCAGCCAGCCCAGTGCTTACTTGCCAATGGATGTAAAGTTACATCAGAAATGAGGTGCTGGGTTAATGAGTACAAGCGCACCACCTGAGCTGCAGATTTCTAAACATGACATTACTTCTTACCCCCTGCCGGCAAAGCAGCTAAACAGACGAAGCAGGTGCCAGTGGCACACTACAAGCCGCCTGCCGAAGGAGACACAGCTCTCCCTAGTCTAACCCTCTTTTGTCTTACAGCTGAAGACATCAAGCCTTCAGACTTGGCCACCAGTAGACTCTCACCTCTAGTAGTTGCTTATCATCTTGCTGCAACCAGAAATCCACATGTGGAAACGGCAACCAGGAATACGGTCCTATGCGAAGTTGTTCTGTCTTTGCATCGTAAATGCTAATCATCTAAAAAAAGGACATTTCAAGACTATAATGGAAAGGGTGTTGCTACTTCTGAAACCCTACGGGGTAGTCGATGCTGTATGGTATCTGGATAATAGGAGCCTTAGAAGGTTTGTCTCACATCCTAACAAAAGCTGCCACTTAACTGAATGCTTGCAATGTGTCCACTTTTATGTTGTGTGAGTGACTGCATTATTTCATTTAGTCCTATAAGAGTCCTGCAGGAAAATGGCTATTTCCTTCATTTTGGGTGAAAACCTGAGGTGCAGAGAATAGGGCACAGAGCCCAAGGTCCCCTGAGCCAGGAAGCATCAAAGTTGGGCTTCGAGCCCTGGCGTGTCTGACTGAAGCCTGCTCCGCATGGCAAGTCTAAAACACTTAGTATTTCTACCCAAGCAACGAATCACCGTGAGACTTAAAGCACGCAATGTCTACTGCCTTACCAAAAGGAAGGAAAAGGCAGTTTATAAAAAGCTAGTTTGCCAAGTGACCAATTTTCTGAATCCCCACATTCTCCCAGTGGTATTTCTAACTTTGTTACTGATGTTCAAGTTTGGCTTCTTGAGACGCAAATATGTTCCTATGTATCAAATTTTTTCCTTTTTAAATATTTTATTGGCTCTTACAGCTTTTATAACATTCCATATATCAATTATATCAAGCGTACTTGTACATATGTTGCCATCATCATTTTCTAAACATTTACTGTCTATTTGAGCCTTTGATATCAGCTCCCCTTTCAAACATTTTCTAGTGGGAGTGCCAGCATTCCTAAACAGGCAGATTCATTGGGTGCTTTGGGGTGCTCTGAATGCCATCTCTATTTTCCACACTTTGAGCATTGTCAGATCATTCTTTCACCCACTCTCAGTGGACAAGCACGGGTCTTTCAAAGTTGCAATTTGAAGTTTTTATGTCTAACTTGTAAAGTCAAAATGTTCATCTTAGGTCTTTATGTCTAGCTTTTAAATTTAAAATTCTGTCTTAAAAGGCACCCTGAGGAAATCAAGGGTTTTTAAATTAATCTGATCATTCTGTTAGGTTAACTACCTCAGTCAAGCCAATTGGTGCTGAGTGACTTTGTGCAGAAGAGTAAACCATCCCGCGGGCAGTGGGGAGAACACACTTCTGCCCCTCCTGGCCTCACTTTTATAACATAAAAGAGCTATTTCTCTTTGGCTCTGGATGCTGTGGATTCACACCTGCTTCTCCCTACCTGAACCTCATAGAGCAATGGTTCTCAACCTGTTAACCTCTTTGAGGATTGAATGACGCTTTCACAGGGGTCACCTGATCCCTAACAGTAGCAAAAGTACAGGTATGAAGTAGCAATGAAAATAATTTTATGGTTGGTGGGGTCACTAAAACATGAGGAACTGTATTAAAGGGCCGCGGCATTAGGAAGGGTTGCCATCTTAGGGAGTGAAGCGGGGTCTTAAACTTACAATGTAAGGTCATTCATTACTCTTGCTTATTTGTATGTTTGAGGATGGGGTCAAACTCCAGCTCAATGCCAGGGAGTCGACTAAGACTTAGCGACCCTATAGGACAGGGTAAAACTTTCTCTTTTGGTTTCCAAAACTTTACATCTTTATGGGAATAGACACCCTCGTCTTTCTCCCTCAGAACAGCTGGTGGGCTCAAACTGCAGACTTGGTGGTCAGCCACTCGGCGCATAGCCCACTATGCTACCAGGGCTCTGTGGGCCCCTGATCATTTATAGCTCCAAAGCTGGCTGAAACTTTTCGTTTCTGTAGGCTCTAAACCTCAAGGCTTTGGGATCTGTTGCCTTCCCTCCCTTCCCCTTAAGTCTGTGACACAGATGACTGCAGACTCACTGGTCCTCCTGTCAAGGCTCTCGCGGCACGCAGCTCCTCCTCTGGTCCTCTGTCCTTGAAGGAGGCTCTGTAAATTTCTGCAGTTTTAATGTTGACAGCTGTGAGGGATGACAAGACGGCTTTGAATTGGCAAAAGACTCGTCCACTGCCATCTAGTTGATTTGGACTCACAGTAACCCGACAGGAACTGCCAGAGGGTTTTCGAGACTGTTAACTCTTTACAGGAGTAGAAAGCTTCATCTTTTTCCCACAGAGCGGCTGGTGGTTTCGAACTGCTGATGCATGAGCAGCCCAATGCATAACCATGCCGTCACTGGGGCTTCTGGCAAGAGTACCATGAAAATTTGCATAGTCTTACATTTATTTCATCATACTTAAGTGTATGGATAAAATAAAATTTCCCTCAAAGAGAGAAGAATGGAAGCTGAACAAAAGGACTCATGTCTGTAGCTGCCCCTTTACAGCAAAAGAAAATGTGACCTTTCAGCCTAGCCTCTTACTGAAAATGGCTGAGGCCAAATCAGGAATGCCCAGAGGGTCATCTTCCTAGGGCTCCAGCTCTCTGCAAGCAGGCACTGGGGCCAGGTGCTTTAGCCTTGCAACCAAATGCAATGTCTATGGCTGGCGATGGGATGGTGGCCAAGGGTCATGGCAAAGCCCAGGGGGTTTATTGGTTTAAAACTTTGACTATTTAATATTTTAGGCATGAAGCTAAGAGAATGAAGCCATGAACACCTTGTATACCCATGGCTCAGCTAAGCAGCATGTTACTGACCAGCGGAAGCCCCGTGCAAAGGGCGCCTGCTATCTAGCTCGAGTCTCAGTGGCTGTCCCAAAGGCTAGATGGGCATTAAGAGTTCCTTTAGCTTGCTGGCTTTACATTCTCTTTTCTAGGATCTTGTTTCTCAATCAAAATCTTACTTGGTACCCTGTGTAGAAAAAGTTTAAAATGTTCAACTCAATCTGCTCCCCAATGTACTGGCTAGAGAAACACACACACCCCTAGCCTTCCAGAGGGGTGCAGCAGAGCGCCTGCCAACAGCTGGCATGGGCTGCTCATCATGGAGGAGGGGGCTGTGCTTTATGCCTGCTACCTTATTAGTCTTCCAAGTCCCAGGATGACATGGACATTGTTCTGTACAGAAGGTTAAGCCGCGTGCTAAGGTCTGAAATAAAATCTGTAGTATACCCACAGCAGTGGGAATTGTGGTTTTGCGCAGTCACTTCAGCCAAGCCTCCCAGACCTCCAAACCTCAAACACACACACTACTTACCAATGCCATAAATGATTGGAAAATGGCTTTCATTTTCTTCCCGATCATTTAATTCTAGCCAAAAAAAAATTTTTTTCTTTTAGATACAATTTTTAAATAACATCAAACAATTGTTTTCATTTTGAATAATAAAGAGGGAAACCCTACTACAAAGGGAGAAACACAAAGTCACTGAGACTGGGTCCTGGCCTCCCTGGTGAAGCCCAGAGTGATGAGATTTACATTGAAACACAGCCCCTTTAGGAACGAACCTTATCCAGTGGTAGCTTCAGTCTGCATTCAAGTCCCTCCCCCTTCCCAAGAGTAAAGCCAGCTTCTGATATGTATGCCCCAGGATGACAAAATGAACTGCCCTGAGGCAGACCGTGGTAAGGAAGGCTGAACAGGAACTGGACCTGGGGCTGCAGGGTAAGGAAGGATTCTGACAGGGAAGACCAGCACAGAAAGCAGCAAAAGGTCAACAAATTGTGTTTCTTCCACCTGCAAGGTCCGCATGTCTGGTCCTGCCTTAAGGGTAACAGCAACAGTTCCTAACATCTACTGCTTAGTTTGGGAAAGATTGCAGAACTTACCTGTCACACATAATGTCACTAAATGAATGTCCTCTTCTTGTCTGTCAAACTCACCTATAATTAGAATTTTTAAACTGAATTTTAAAAGTTACTTAAAATTAGCAAAACATACTGAGAAAGTCAAGAGCGGGGAGGGAGGGATAGAACCAGTTGAGCAACACACCCTCTAAGCAACCCATCTGGCTGCTGTCTTATCAGCCCATAGGTACTGACTTTGAGAGCCCTGACAGCCGTTGGCACACATTCTTAGGCTCCAGCTTAAAGGAAATGGAGAACTTTGAGGGATAAAGTTCATTACAGAAGCTATTTATTCTTTCCTTAGAATTTCTTTTCCTTCTTAGTATGAGAGGGTGGGTCACTGGAAAAAGTTTGGAAAACATAGGAAAGTATGAAAAAGTAGGTTTACGTACCTATAATCTCAGCAAAGTTAAAATTCAGTGTTGCTTTCTATGCAGAATTCAGTTCACATTACAGATAATTGTGTATCCCTTCACACCACATGATAATTTCTTATCCTGATTTGTTTGTATGAGAGAACCTTACACATTTTGTGGACTAATCTAGGGGACACTGAAGTCTTTAAAAACAAAACAAAACACATGCAAAGTTCTTTATTTGGGACACTATGGTCTTATGACATGACAAAAACCAAAGATAATGTTCTACATCCTACTTTGGTGAGGATCAACTGGGGTCTAAAAGCTTGTGAGGAGCCATTTGAGGCGCAAGTGTTAGTCTGTCCCCATCCAGAGGGGAAATAAGTGAAGAAAACAATTTTAAGAAACAAAAAGGTAAACAATCTAGTGGACAAATGGACCATGCCAACATCAGACTCCACAAACATAAGCCCAGAAGTAGATGGGATCTGGCTGCCACTATTAACTGCTCTGAAGAAGACCGCATCAGACGGCCTTAGAGAAGAGGGGGATTGTGGAACAGGACTCAGAATCACAGAAGACTATGGTCACCCTACAAGTCTGGAATAGAACTCAACCCCATGTTACAATATTCAACCATGTGAAATCAAAAGGACAGCACATTTATATCCCAGAATGGACAGTTAGGAAAGAAGGGGGAACAGAACATAAAATATAAGAAGTGAGATTAAGTGATGATGTATTGAAGGGATTGAAAGGGATGAGTTGAAAATTATATATATAAATTGTTGAATGTAAAATTCATTATTTGCTCTATAACTCTTCCCCTAAGTCACAATAAAAAGTTTAAATGAAAAAAGGAAAAGCTCATGGAAAAATCCCATATTTTTTCATTTAATTTTTCTACACTTTTTAAAACCCCTTTGCATAAAAGCATTTTTTTCCAATTTAATAAGCCTTCTCACAAATAGCTTATTGCATCACTCATCCCCCACTGACATGAATTATGACTATGTTTCCTACTATCAGGAATGCTCTATTGCTTATCTTCAGGCCTAAATCTCTGTGTCTACACTTCAGATTACTATTTTGGAATAGGTTCATGTAAGGTAAATAACTGGGTTGAAGGATATGAACCTAAGCCTCGCCGCCAAGTTAACTTGCTGAGAAGCTGCATTCATTGCCTGATACTCTGGCACTGTGAGCGTGCCTACTTCACTGCACGTGCACACCAAGCACTTTATTGGGGTGGGAGAATTTACTACTGAGTGAAGTTTCATGTTCCTGTTCTTTCCATCTCCTGCAGCTCACAGCATCTACTTTTCAGCATGGACCTGCTCTTCTCAAAGGAACTCTTCCCCATTAGTCCTGTGTGAATCGATCCTTATGGGAAGATTCTGAGCTGCGGGTCCTGTTTCTTATGTTGCCTCACATAGGGGTGTCCCTGATAGGCTTTGTACTAATTGGGACTTTTAGCCAAGCAAAAAAATTGGTCAACATTTTAATCAAATTTAGAGGGGGAATGAACTTACTGAGAAGTTGATGAGTAAGTTTTTGTGACAGCTGCCTATCATCACTGAAGCCGCCCACGAGATGAACTTCCAGTCTGGCAAAGAGAGGGAACAGTGGTCAAAGGCCAGCACAGGTCACGGCAGTGTGTACTGGTCTCGCCCTGAATTTTGGTTCCTGGCTTCCATAACCCTTGCTCCGGAGCCCTGCTTCCCAACCTTTTCCAAACAGTACTTGGGGGGCACACTGGTGAATGGATAAGGCTGCCCTGACTAGAGGCAAGCTTCTGGGGATTCTGCCTAGCTCCGTATGTGGTGGTGATCGTGGTAGTGGTGGGGTTGGTAGTGAGGGGAGGAATTCTAGGTCATAATAGTGAGGCCTTGATGCAGAGAATTGAGACATTCTTCAATTCTATCAATTATTTACCTGCCCACAGTAGGATGATTCCAAAGTTCTTTCAATTTCCCTACTTAAGAGAGATTAAGACTACCGGAAAAGAAGCCCATTGTGTGGAGGGTTGCGGAGACACTTACCATGTGGTGTCCCACTAGATGCCTAGTGTTTGCTGAGAGCAGGGTGTCTACACTCTATAGAGACAGAGACCGTGACGCTGTAAAGTGGAGCCTGGCTTGTCTAGAGCACAGGCTTTCTCCTTTTCTCCAGAGAGCTCCCTTCACTGTGACCCACTCAAGATGGGAAAAAAGTGTTCCTGGGTTAAGAAATACCTCTAAAATCCCCGTCCATGGGAGCCCATCCTAGGGCAGTCACACTGTGCAAAGGCAGCTGCATATGACTCTTAAGTCCCTCAGTTCACACAGTGCGGGGATTTAGACCAGCCATCCCGCATCAAGTTGGGTTCGAAGTGAGGCGTGTGGATGAAAGGAAAAGAAAGAGATATGTACAAAGCATGGGATCCGGAGGACTTCAATCTGATGGGCTGAAGTCCCGAGTGTATTTGAAGCTTGGTTTTTATATTCTTCTTACACAAGGGAATTGGTTATGAGACAAACATCAAAGAACTTAAACATTCCTAAACTCTTATCTATGCAAATGTTACTTAACTAGTCACAGTTTCTTAACCTTAGAATAATAAAAGCACTAGGTTCAAAGACAATCACACGGATATGCAAGATTTAAAAGAGCCTCAGAGAGATCATAAATAACTGAGTTATGTCTCAATGCTTTTAGCAGCAAAGTCACAAATAACAGTCATTTTGCAGTGCTTTTGTCTACAGAGGCACAGGGGACTAAATAGTCACCCATTAGTAAACACCTTGATCAGCCGGATGCCTCCTACAACACAGCCTCATTTGTTGCCCACACTCATCTGCTGATCACCTTTTCCACACCTTACAACTACAGGGGAGCCTCAGTGTGGCACAAATAGTAATGCACATTCCCCACAACCTGCACAGCCCCACCCAAAAATCAGTCACAGTACATCCTCTGGAGCGTTTCACTGATTCGCATAATGCCACTAGAAATTGGAACTGACTCAAGGGCAACTGATTGGTTAGTTGGTTATAGTTTGTTTATTGATTCACCTGACACCAGAAAATGAGGGGACATAAAAAAGTATCATGGGAAATGGCACAAAAAGATAATGGCACCTAAATCCACAGGAAAGAAAGACAAAAGCCTGTATAGTCCAAGGACTGTAATAAAATCCAAGATCAGAAAAGGGAACTGTATTAGAGATTAAATTTGAAGAACCCATTTTGCAAAAGGCTAGGGATGATAGTGAAAGCCCAAGTCCATTTCAGAGTCCCCACGGGGGACCACTGACCACAGACTTGGACAATCTTACCCTCTGAGTGCATCAGAAAGTGAATTAATGCAGATATAGCTAGGTTAAACTTTAATACTGTATCATTTGTTTTCCAGTCTGACCCACTTCTAATTACTTCTAGTTTTTATTTCTGCTTTATTTGGGATTGAGGTTTTTCTGTTTTATGTTATTATTTTGAGTTTTTTAGTATGACTTTCTTTATATGAAATCCAGGATAAGTAAATCTGTAGAGACAGTAACGAGATTAATTGTTTCTTAGGGGATGCTGGGGAAGGTGGGGAACTATTAATAACGCGTATAAAAATGAAGAAATGGGGACTTCTAGGACGATGGCACTGAGCTCTTACCTGTGTCAAGAGCTCTGCGGCAGTTGCTGGGTTAGGGGACTTGGAGGGCTCAGTGGGAGGTCCGGGATGTGCAATTAGGCTTCACGGCACTCCAGGGCTCTGCTCCAACCCATGGGCCAGCCTTCTATGCAGCGTCCCTCACCCCCACTCACACCATGGAGCTGCTATGACTTGTGTCCTGGTTCCTGGGACATCTCAGCCAGCACCACCTGCGCTATGTGGCTTCCTGCCTCTGGCCCCCACCTGCACTGCACACTCCCCCCATGCTGACCTGCCAAACACGATTCCTGTGCGATGGGTCTGCCCAGCACCACCCTCACTGCCCACATGCAACCGCCTGCCTGTGCTTTCCCTCCAAAGAGATAATCCTAGGTGTCTCACGAGAGAATAAAACCCCAGTAAGATAGAGCTGCAGCCTGACACCAGAGCACAATTAACTCCAGTCAGTTCTTAGAGTCAATCTTAATAGCCTCCCAGAGAGAAAGCACAGGGTTCCTGGACTCCCAGGAAAATGATGACAAGCTCCACCAAAATGATACGCAGAAAACAATCTATATCAGCAACCACTAAAAGAAAGCAAGAGAAACAAAATGCAATGTCCAAGGAGGACCTGAACCTAGCAACAAACAAAGAAGAAGCAGACTTTGATCCATCACAGAAAGAAATTTTTAGAATGCTGCTTAGAGTCATACAGGATATTAGGGAATCAATACAGAAAAAGGAAATAATAGGATAAAATTCACATACCAAAGGGAAATACAAGAGTTAAGACACCATGCAACAGAATTAAAAAATAAGGTAAGAGAACTTACCAACAGGCTGGAAGAAGCAAAGAACTGTATCAGCGACCTCGAAGACAGCTGAGCAGAATTCAACAAACAAGATACCATATATACTCATGTATAAGCCAAGGTTTTTCAGCACAGTTTTACTGCAGTTTTTGTGGTAAAATTAGGTGCCTCGGCTGATATTCGAGTCGGCTTATACTTGAGTATATAGGATAATCAAAGAAGCAGAATAAAACCTGCAAACAATGAGTGATGCTATCAGTAGGAGCAATATTCGAAGAATTGGGATACCAGAACAAGACATAAGAAGTCAACAGCCAAAATAGCAAGAGAACTCCTGGAAGCAAACTTCCCCAACTAATGAGAACCAGAAAATCATCCAGGAAAAAGAGAGGACACAAATTAAACAGAACCCCAAGATGAATACACCAAGGCATATTGTAGTCAAATTATCCAACTCTGAAGGAAAGGAGAAAATTCTAAGAGCAGTTGGTGGAAAAAAACAGTCATCTATATGGGTACTCAGATGTTCAGACTTATCAGAAAAAAAAAAAAACATGAAGAGGAGGGATTGGAATCGTTTCTGAAAGTTTAAGGAGAATAACAGTATCCCAAGAATCCTCTATCGCACCAAACTATCCATCAAAATAGACGGAGAAGTAAGGGTTTTCCCAGACAAGGAAAAATTTAGAGAATACATTTATTTTAAAAAAAAACAGCACTACAAAAACTTCCAACTCAATTTGGACAGAAGACCAACATCCATAGAGCACAAACATAAAACCACCATAGTGTAACACTACCCAAAAGTCAACTCACTGATAGCAATGCCCAAGATATCATTGGCCCAATGGTAAAAAGAAGGCAAAAATGGATGCCCCACCACATACACATCATACTGCTAAGGGAGGTAAAAAAAAAAATATCTAACACAAATGTACAAGATGCCAGCAGAGAACCCAGATGGATGTAATAACACTGAAGATCAGTGGTCTAAATTCACCCATGAAAAGAGAAAGGCTAGTAGACTGGGTTAGGGGGGAAACCCATCCCTCTGCTGTTTGCAAGAGACACATCTCAAGCTTGCAGAAAAAAAACAGGTTGAGGATCAAAGGCTATTGAAAAGTATACCAAGCTAATGGCAGTTTTTAAAAAGCAGGAGTTGCAATCGTAATCTCTGGCAAAATATCACAGTGCAGGCCATAACTAGAGATAAGGATAAGTAATATATAATGCTTAAGGGATCAGTAGACCAAGAGCCAATGAGCATAATAAATATGCCCACAATGAGAGACTGTGAAATTCATCATTCAAATCCTTCAAAAGATGAAAAAAGAAATCAAGTGTTCAATCATATTAGGAAACTTCAATACACCACTCTCTGAGAAAGACAATCAGTAGGAAAGAAGCTCAATAAGGAAGCTACAAAACAAAGCCCTACAATCAGACAAATTGACCTAATAAATATATTCAAATATACTTTTGTCATCCAACTGCAAAAAAAACAGTATTTTCAAGTGTACATGGCATGTATTCAAAAAATAGTCCACATGCTGGGCACATGTCAAACTTGAGTATTCAAACACATAGAGGTCACTCAGACCTCCTTCTCTGACCACTAATCCATAAAACAAGAAATTAACAAAGGAAATAAAAAAACAAGGGCAAATACTTGGAGGATAAGTAACTTTCGTCTTCAAAATGAGTGGACACTTGCCCAAATTAGAGATGAAATTAGGACAATTTTAGAAACTACTGAGAATGAGAACAGAGAACACAAGATACAAAAATCTAGGGGATACAGCAAAGGGAGTTATCAGATGATGTTTGATAGCAATAAATACACATATGAAGAAGGAAGAGAGACTTATGGTCGATATTCTCTGACAAAAGCATCAGCAGTTGGAACAGAGTCAACAGAATAATCTTTCCAATAGCAAAAGAAAATTTATAAAAATCAGGTGGAGATAAACAAGTGGGAAAACAAGAAATCAATGCAAAAAAAATCAACGCAGTAGAAAGCTATTTCTTTAAAAGGATCAACAGAATCAACAAACCATTGGCAAATATAACCAAGACAGGAAACAGCAGACATCAATGTCCAGGATAAGGGATGAAACGGGAAATTATCACAGACCCTAATGAAATTAAAAGATTCATTACACAGTTCTAAGAAGCTCTGTACTCTAATGAATACAACAACTTGGATGACATGTACAAATACCTGAGGGAAAAAACCCTCACCAGATTATCTCATAGAGACGTCAAGAACCTGAACAGACTGATAGCACAAGAAGAAACAGATAAGATTACCAAGGAACTACCAAATGAAAAAAGTCCTGGTCCAGATGGCTTCACAGGAGAATTCTACCAAGCACTCAGGGAAGAGCTGACCCCAATTCTACACAAGCTCTTTCAGAGCATAGAAAAGGACAGTGAAGTTCCAAACACAATCTATGAAGGTAGTCTAACACTGATACCAACACTGGGCAAGGATCCACAAGACTAGAGAATGATAGGCTGATATCTCTAATGAACATTGATGCAAAAATCTTTAGCAAAATTTTGGCCAACAGAATACAAAAGTATATAAAAAGAATAATTCATCATGACCAAGTGGGATTCATACAGGGATACAAATGTGGTTCAACACTATCAACATTATATCCACCACATGATAATATCAATAAATTCAGAAAAAGCATTTGACACCATTCAACACCATTCCTAATTAAGATACTCAAGAAGATAGGAGTAGAAGGAAATTACCTCAATTTAATACAAGCTATATACGAAGAACAGCCAGAATTACAATCAATGGAGAAAAGACTAAAATATTCCCACTGAAAAAGGGGACCAGACAAGGATACTCCTTATCCCCACTTTGATTCAACATCATCCTGGAGGTCCTAGCTAAAAACATAAGGCAATGGAAGGGCATCAAAGGTATTTGTCTGGGGAAAGAAGTGAGACTATTGTTAACTGCAGATGATTTTATACATTGAGAAACTCAAAGGCTCTACAATCAGAGTGCTGGAAGTGATAGAGAAATATGGTAGAGTGACAGGCTATAAGATCAACAAGCAGAAGTCAATGGGAGTGTTAAACATAGTGCTCTTCACAATAGCCAAACATAAATTGAGATATTTAGGGATACACCTAATCAAAAAAAAAAAAGAAAGAAAAGATCTGTACAGGAAAAACTACAGAACATTATTACAAGAAACCAAAAGAAACCTTCACAAATGGAAGAACATCCCATGCTTGTGGAGTGGAAGACTCAATATTGGAAGATTCAATAAAATATGTTAATTCTACCTAAGGCACACTATGTAAGTTCAATGCAATCCTGATTCAAATACCAGCATCTTTTTTGAAAGAAATGGAAAAACTGACTACCAACTTCATATGGAATGGGAAGGCGCCCAGAATCAGCAAAGAACTTCTAGATCAATAAAGAAAAAACTAATAGCCCACTGAGGATGTGGGCAAAAGACTTGAACAGAAGATTCACAAAGGGTGGAGAGCAAAGGGTGAGAATGATGAGTAATGAATGTACAGATGTGCTTTACACAATTGATGTGTGTATGGCTTGTGATAAGAGTTGTATGAGCCCCCAATAAAATGATTAAAAAAACAAACAAAAGAAGATTCACAAGGAAGGAAACCTGAATGGCCAATAAACATGAGAAAATGTACCCAATCATTAGCCATCCTGGAAATGCAAATGAAAACAACTGAGATACCACATAACACCCACAAAGACAGCCCAATTTTAAAAATCTGAAAGCAACAAATGGAGGGGTTGTGGTGAGATAGGAACTCTCATTCACTGGCGGTGGTCTTGTAGATATGTACAGCCACGATAGAATGCAAACTGGAAATACCTAAAACTGATGGAAATGTTGTAACCTTACAACCCTGCAATTCCACTACTGGGCTTACACCCAAAGAAATAAGAAACCGACCACAACCAGACATCTGCGCTCCAATGTTCATCGCTGTGCCTAAATTTCCATCAGTAGACGAATGGATTAAAAAACTCTGGCAGAGGCACAATGGAATACTACACATCCCTAAAAAATAGTGATAAAAAGATGAAGCACCTCGTCTGTGGAAAGAGTTGGAGGATTTTCTGCTGAGTGAAGTTAGCCAAGCAAAAAAGGGCAAATATGATATGACTCCACTGAAGTGAGTTCAAACAGCAGAGCAGGCATAGGGGAAAGAGCACATAACACACAGTCCCCGGGCTGAGGACCAGAGACTCTAGCAGGAGCCAGACCAAACCCAATGATGTACACACTATCAAAAAAAAAGAGAGAACAGATGCAGGTAGCACTTGTGCAGAGACATGCCTCCTACCCCCAGTATGCCTTGAAGGCCCACAGAGGGGTGGGGGGATAAAAAAGACAACAGTGGGGCACCAGAGTATTAATTCACCCAAGAGGAGGGTATTGTTTGTGTATCCACGGGAAAGGGTGAGAGAGAGCAGACCTCATTCCAGCACACCAAACCCCGAGGGCAGCATTCCTGCGCAGAGCAGCTCACTCAAGAGGGAGATGAGAGCAATGATGACTGCACAACCCAACTCGGGATGAACATCAGATGAATATGCAGGTGACTGGTTTAAGATACGGCAAAAAATAAATTAATGTAATAATAATCAGGGCTCCTGGGGGTAAGGGGGGGAAGGGATAAAGGCGAGCTGATATCAAAGAGTTCAAGAAGACAGAAGGTTTTGTAACTGATGGTGGTAGCAATTGTACAATTATACTTTATCTAACTAAATTATGGATTGTTATATCTGTAAGAGCTCCCAATAAAATGATTAATTAAAATAACACAAAGTGAACAACAAAAAATGTTTTAAAATTAATTTTGGGGGGGAAGGGAGAGAGGGGGGGAAATGAGGAGCTGATACCAAGGGCTGAAGTAGAAAGCAAATGTTTTGAGAATGATGAGGGCAAAAATGTACCAAATGTGCTTGACACATGAATGGCTGTATGGACTGTAATGACTTGTATGAGCCCCTAATAAAATAAATGCACAACTGTTTTAAATGTATGCAAACCATTAAATTGTATGGTAACTTATGTGTCAATGAAACTGTTTTTTAAAAGATAATGGCATATTTTCCCACACTTTCTGAAGCCCCCTCGTACATACATCTTGGGACCAAGGTTTTTCCATTTGTTCTGCTCATTGCTATGTCCTTGGGCGCACGTCTACAGTTAACATAGCAAAGTCTGATGCATGAAAACCTAAAATTTCACTACAAATGGAACCTTCTAAAACTCTGCCTATGCCCATATTCCACTCACTCAATAACAACTAATTGCCAAGCTGTACCAAGATCTGCTCTAGGGAGCCAAGTCAGACACTATGGTGTTGACATGCGATGTGACTGGAATTTTGTCGAGGGTTTTTTCCTCTGTTCCCAGAGGCCATCACGGAGCTCACCTTCCAAACTGAGTGTGATCAGAAAAGGATTTTATGGCGTTCATGATCAAGGGCACCTCAGCTTTGGTGTCGGTTCCATCACAATGAGTCAAGCAGGTAGCCCCATTACCTGAAGAACAAGGGAGAAACGATTCATGTTATTCCAGAAGAGAACCCAGGATGCAAGCCAAATCTACTCCTGTCCATTCGGACCGCTTCAACTTTGAATATCCTGTAAGCAAACAAACAAGAAAACTTTGTGCTGCCCGTGGAGCCAAACCATTCTGGCCAGGGCAACAGAGATCCCATGCAAACTAGAAAAAAGTAAGTGAGGTCAGGCTTCAAACAGGACACCAGAAAACGCAAATCAAATTAAATCGTCCCGATTGGATCAGTTTCAGTAATGGTTCCCTCATCTCTCTCGTCATACCTGTATGCCTCAGGACCACAATGTGACAAGTGGTAGCATCATCAGAACCCAGAATGGAGATGGAGCCTGTTTGAAAAAGAAATAAAATAAAATATCCAGTAGCCTTGCATGATCACGCCCAATGTCCTGCTTCCTAACCTACCATCCTTTGCGGAGGTCACTGCCAGCTCTCTTTGCTGAACATACAGAAGGCCCTGCGGTTCCACTTGTTGAACAGACTGACCTCTGAGAAGTCTGGCTCTTTCCTGTTTAATTAAAAAAAATGATGTAAATTAGTGAGAACTGAATAGCTAGTGAGGCAGAGAGAGCCAAAGTGCATTCTAAGTAGGACATACACGCTACGACGGTGTAGGATTTCACAGGGTGAAAAAAAACGTAATAATATTATTACTGTATTAGTAATTTGGAACCATGAAAAAAAATGACATTTTGGCCTTTTTATCTATAAAGTAAGATACACTACCTATAAGGAGCCCTTGTGGTGCTATGAAGTAAGTGTTGGACTGTTAACCACAAGGTCCGTGGTTCAAACTAACCAGCTGCTCCATGTGAGAAAGACTGCGTCTCAGAAACCCTGTACAGCAGCGATTCCCAACCTGTGCCTGGTTCACAATAGTAGCCCAGTGACAGTGATGCAGTAGCAATGGAAGTAATGTTATGGTCGGGGGTCACCACAGCATGCGGAGCTGTGTGAAAGGGTCACGGCATGAGGAAGGCTGAGAGCCGCTGCTATCTAGGCTTGCTATGAGTCAGAACTGATGTAAGGGTAATGTTTGGTTTTACGACTGATGGAATAAGAGCAAAAATGTTTGACCACAGTTCTTCACTACAGAGTATGAGACTTAGTAATTTTATAATTCTAAAGAGAATCAGATTATATGGAATAGTGTATGAGTATCTCAGAAAGCATAGCCCTTCGTTGTTTTCCTTAAAGAGAAAGAGGGTTGAGACCTTTTTTTATCTTTGTCCTAGTACTTCTACTTCTGGACATCTACACTAAGGGATACCCCGAAAGACTGACATCACTAGGTGATTGAGAATGAGGCACGCTGATTATTGAGAATGAGAAGCAATAGGAAAGGTACGTAAATGTTGCTGAACCAGCCTGCAACCACAAAATGCACAATCTTTAAAAATGAAGAATATAGGGAAATAATTCTGAAATGTTAACTAAAAAGCAAGATTGTTGGGTGTCACTGGGTCTATTTTTGACTCAGTGACCCTATGTGACAAAGTAGAATTTCCCCGCCAAAAAAGCAAGATATAAGTGTAAAATTTTGTTTTAAAGTTATAAATGGACTGTTAGTACAACAATGTTAAAATATAGATCAAGCCACTGCTGTACCGTTGACTCCTACTGACCCTACGGGACAGAGTAGATCTGCCCCATAGGGTCTTTGAGGCTGTAATCTCCACACTTGAGTTTAGCCAAAGGCTAAGAAGCGATACTGAAGCTGAAATCTCTAAGGAAGCAGTCTCCCTTATCTTTCTCCTACCAAGTTTCCTGTGGGTTCAAAGCAATGACCTATTGGTTAGCAGCCACCTGTTTAACCACTGGGACACCAGGGTTCCCTAACACAGGTAAAAAGACTGGGAAGAAATGCACCCACATTATCATGATTGTATCAGAACAGCACAAACACGAGAATCTTACTATTATTGTCCTTGTTCTATGTTCTGTATATCCTACTAGTAGTAGTGCTACTACTCCCACTACTCCTGCTGCTGGCAAGCAATCACAATTCACAGCAACCCTGAAAACCAGTAGAGCTGTGCCCTAAGGCTCCCAGGGCTACACATCTTTCCAGGACAGGCAGCTTCATGTTTCTCCCTCAGAACTGCCGATACACTTAGGATTAACTACGATGCACCAGCAGTTATGATGAAAAGAAAGCAATATAAGGGATCCCTCGTGTATCCAAAACTTTTCTAACAGAGTATTTCTGTAAATTCTTATGCAGCAAAAGCCTGTACGTGGTTAAATTCTTGAATTAAAATAGAACTGTGTATATTTTTCAAAACTGTCAAATTGATACAATACTGAAATGTATCACATTTTCCTTCTGACTGACAACAGGTAAACTCCTTAAGGTGCACATTCTTACTCAAACGAGTAAATATTACACCTGGTGGCAGTCAGGTAGGCGTAGGACAGCTCATGACAAAATCAGGGATACAAACCTACCAACCACGATCTTACTCCCAGAAAGACTCACAGCCTCGGAAACCCTATAGAGCAGTGGTTTTCAACCTTCCCAGTGCTGCAACCCTATAATAAATACAGTTCCACATGTGGTGGTGACCCCCCCAACCATAAAATTATTTTCATTGCTATTTCATAAGTGTAATTTTGCTACTGTTATGAATTGTAATGTAAATATAAGATATGAAGGATGTGTTTTCATTGCTACAAATTGAACATAATTAAAGCATAGTGGTTAATCACAAAAACGATCTGTAATTATATATTGTGAAATATTTCAAATTACAAATAAATGAAATTTTGTTTTGAAGCATGGTGTAGGATAGGTAAGTCTTAACAACGGGTATTCGTAGGCGGGCACTTCTGCATGTGGGCAGACCCAACTGGAGACGGATAGAAGAGTAGTGTCTCAGTTCCTAAGACCATCGGAATAAGTGTTTTCCAATGGTCTTAGGCGACCCCTGTGGAAGGGTCCTTCGACCACCCCCCAAAGGGGTCCCGACCCACAGGTTGAGAATCACTGCTATAGAGGGTCCCTATGAATGGGAAAAGACTAGATGGCAATGGGTTATGTATCGCCCAACCTAGGGAAGGAACATTTTTATAGTCTCAGAGAAGCTTTGTGTCATTTGGCACAGTGGTTATGGCTGGGCTGCTAACTCTAAGGTCAGCAGTTCAGAACCACCATCAGCGCCTCAGGAGAAGGAATGAACTTTCGACTCCTGTAAACAGAGTCTCAGAAACTCACGAGGGTGGCTATGAGGCAGCATTGACTCGATCGATGGAAGTTTTTTTGTTGTTTTTGTTTTTTGAGTTGGTGCTATTTTAGGTTGTGCTTAGTTACTTAATAAAATAGATTTAATAAATATAAGGACTAGTTTGATTAGACAGTATTCCCTTCTGTGGTAGTTAGATAATTTCCTGTCAACTTGAAAAATAAGTGTAGGGGTGGAGTCTAGCCTGTCAATCAGGTCATGGCCTGATGATTTCTTCTTATGGGCATAGCCTTCTCAGGAGGATTCTGGGAACTCCCTCTCTTTCTCCCTGGAGGTGGGCCACACTCTGTGCTTCACCTTCCTGCTGTTGAGACACTCACAGAGCTTGAGGAGCCAGGTGGAGACGCACACCTGCACTGAGATGCTTCCACTGGCTTTGGATCCAGAAGACTTTTTACCCACCTTCCTGTGATCCTCCTGCATCTGCATCATTGCATGTGCTTCATGCGGAATTTATGGACTAGTATCAGACATATAAGCTAATACTGGGTTTAAGGCCTTGATCCGGACTAGGCTGGGACGTTCTCTCAATATAAAATTGCTCTTTGATATAAAGCTCAGTCTTATACATATATGAGTATCCTTGGATTTGTTTCTCTAGTCTACCCAGTCTAACATATCTTCTTTGAGTAATTTTTTATTATTTGATAACAAAACAGTCATTAAAATGACTCACTCAACTTGAAATGCACACTAAAGGTGATGCAAACGGTCATGTAAAATGCCAGATAGCTTGGCTCGGTATAGAAGTTAATGAAAATAGATATGGCCACTTTTTATTTTATTTGCATGCCATTTCTCACTCCACCTTAAATCAAAGTAACACCAAGGAGATTCAAAATGCCCTTCTGTATAGCCTTTTAATTTGTTTTGCTTTGCTCTTTCTAGGAGGGAGTAAATGATTTTTTTATCATCTTCACAATTGGGTTACCACCAAAAGGCAGAACCATTTGTTTAATTTTTTTAAATGTTTGTTGAGTCATTTGTCAAAAATGAATCTTTTTCCTTTTTTTAATTAAATATTTTTATTGGGGGCTCTTATATCTCTTATCACAACCCATACATTCAATCGTTGTGTCACGCACACTTTACATATGTTGCCATCATTTTCAAAGCATTTTCTTTCTACTTGAGCCCTTGATATCAGCACATTTCCCCTCCCTCTTCCATGAACCCTTGATAAATTACTGATTATTATTTTCAGATCTTACATCATCCTCTGTCACCGTTCACACACTTTTGCTGTTCCTCCCCCTGGGACGCAGTTACATGTCAATCTGTGTGACTGATTCCCCTGGGACGCAGTTACATGTCAATCTGTGTGACTGATTCCCCTGGGACGCAGTTACATGTCAATCTGTGTGACTGATTCCCCTGGGACGCAGTTACATGTCAATCTGTGTGACTGATTCTCCTGGGACGCAGTTACATGTCAATCTGTGTGACTGATTCTCCTGGGACGCAGTTACATGTCAATCTGTGTGACTGATTCTCCTGGGACGCAGTTACATGTCAATCTGTGTGACTGATTCTCCTGGGACGCAGTTACATGTCAATCTGTGTGACTGATTCCCCTTTTCTCCTCCCAGCTCCCCCTTATCCTCCTGGTATCTCTATTCTCATTGTTGGTCCTGAGGGGGTTATCGATCCTGGATTCCTTGTTGCGGGCTCTTATCAGTAGCAGTGTTCATGTTCTGATCTAGTCCAATTTGTAAAGGAGAAGTGGATCATGATATGGGGGGGTAGAAACCATTAAAAGAACTAGAGGAAACTTGTGTGTTTTATCAGTGCTATACTGCACCCTGTCTGTGACCCTTCTGTGAAAGGATGTCCAATTGTCTACAGATGGGCTTTGGAGCTCCACCCCGCGTCTTCACCCCCATTCATATTGGTATGATTTTGTTCTAGGAAAAATGAATCTTTTTCATTCGCAAGAGCAAAAATCATTAAAACCATGCCCACTACTTGTCAAAAAATATAAGAGGGGGAAAAATGAAAGAGGGCTTCAAAAAGTTGATAGAAAAAAAGTTCTAGTCATTTTTTTAAATCATCAGTGACTCATACAACTCTTATCACAATTTCTAGTTATCTTTTAATACCATTTTTTCCATGATCTTTTTGAAGTTCCCATGTAAAAACAAAAATCAGAAGAGCCAATGACACAAACCTAAAATGGTATGTTGCTTTGGTCTTTCACTTGGAAAAAAGTGTAGTCAAGCTTCTCTTCTTTGAGAAAAATATACAATCGTCATATTTTTACTTCATTCTTTCTGAAATACAAATAGCCTCACTTTTCTCAACTTCTTTCTCTGGATACTAATATTTACTAAAAGATCTTTACCCTCAAATTCTCCCAGTTCCTTTTTTTTTTTCCAATTCCTATTCAAATGGCATTATTTTCTTAACCCAACCCACTGTCACCAGGTCTATTCTGACTCATAGAGACCCTATAAGAAAGAGTGAAGCTGCCCCATTGTCCTCCCAAGGCTGTAAACTTTACAGAAGCAAGACTTCTCAGGAGAGAGGCAGGTGGGTTCAAGCCACTGATCTTCTGGTTAGAAGGCAAATGCCTAACCACTGCACCACCAGGCCCCCTTTCTCTTAAGTATCAGCACTTTCCCCCTATAAATGGCTAGATAATAAATATTTTAGGCCTTTTGGGTTTTACAGTCTTGGACGTAACATAGACAAGACATAAACCTGACTGATTCTAATATAACTTTATTTGTAAGCCCTGAAATATGTCATATAATTTTCACATTCCATGAAATATTACTATTCTTATGTTTTTCAGCCATTCCAAAATATAAAAACCATTTTTGGCCGACAGGCTATGAGCCATAAAGTTAGCTGACTCCAGTCTTAGCGAATCCCTGTTGTCACCTCAAGGATTGTAAACCCCTGCTGATTCTTCCTTTGTACCCCTTCACTTCCATCAAATCGAATCTATCTCACAACAACCCTACAAGGCTTTTTGAGCCTATCAATCTTTAAGGGAGCAGACAGCCTCATCTTGATCTCATAGAGTAGCTGTTCTTAACCTTCCTAATGCTGTACCCTTTAATACAGTGCCTCATGTTGTGGTGACACCCCCCCCAACCATAAAATTATTTTTGTTGCTACTTCATCACTGTAATTTTGCTACAGTTATGAATCGGGTGACCCCTGTGAAAGGGTCGTTCTACCCTCAAAGGGGTCACAAACCCCAGATTGAGAACCATTGCCTTGGAGTAGCTGGTGGATTTGAACTACTGATCTTGTAGTTATAGGATTCCAGTGCTTACTGATAAGCATCATCAATAGAGAGCAAATATGAAGGTGCTTTGAACTGTAAAAGGTGGATCAAAATTGTTATTTTACTTAGCTCTCCAAATTGAGTCTTCTGTCTCATTTCCCCTCATTCTGGCTTAGTTCAGTCCTAAAATATCTTACATCTAATAATGAGCATAAGATTTAGGGTAAGACACTGCTAGGTCTGGATAGCCACACTGCCACTTACTCAATGGCTTGGATGTGCTGCTGATTCTCTTGCTTCTGGTAAGTGGGCGGGAAAACATGCAAAGAGGAAGTTTGTGATGGGCTTGCCCAATGCTGGAACCCGAACAGCTCACTCAATGGGAGAGTGCCACCAGACTCCATCATTTCCCCTCCCTTGCCCAATACTTTCTACCCAGGGGCTGTTATTGTTTCAAAACACTGATTTTTGTGACAGTGCTTTTCTGCTCAAAAACCTTTCCAAGCCCTCTAATTTTGATGCTGGGCACAAGGGTCTGTGATTGCCTGTCACCGTTTTATCCAATACAGAGACCCAGTAGATTAGAGAAATTCTGAAGTACAAAACAGAAATGGTGAGGGGTGCTCCATTCAAAGTGCTTCAAAATTCCAGTGAAAATCAAACAAGTTATATGCCCTAAACTATGACCAAAAACAGGTGTTACAATGATTGCAAGAAGTGATTATTAGGTTTTGCAATGATCACAGGATGCAAGTGATCCTCTTTTTCTTAAAAAAAAAAAAAAAAAGCAGGTTGTGCAATAACCAAAAGAAATTACCTAGATCTCTATTTCTCCAGAGGTCACCAAGAACACCATCCCCTGAAGCCTCATGAGCCCACGTTTTATCTAAATGGCAAATACCACCATGCCTGGCCTGACGACTCTCCCTTCAGGTCTTGCTTACCATCCTCTTGAGTTAGAACATCACTACTAATTAAGTTTAAAATTTAACATAAAGGAATCTTAAATTTATGTTATACTTCTAGTATTTTGATTAACAACAAGCTAACTCTTTCACCCCCTCTATCAATATTACTACTGTTAATCATGAAATGCAAGCTGAGAAACACAGCCCACCTTCTTCCTGTCAGTAATTTCCCATCATCCTCCAGATCTCAGGTCAGTCATCTTGTTCACTCATTTATGTAACAAATATTTACTGAGCACTGACTCTGTGCCAGGTTTGCCCTAAGCTCTGCGGGTTCAGAGGTGAAGACACACATTTCAATCTTTTCAGGAAGTTTACATGCTGGGAGACAGACTAAAGGGGGAGAAGACAAAATGAGGAGACAGACAAAATAATCACAATCTCTACAATCGTTTTGGAAAACATTAAGAATTTTCCCTAATCCCCCAACCAAGTTGGTTCTTTTCTGTCATATTACAGAGTGGTCCCCTCCCTTTTTTTTCTCTTTACAACACTGAATAGTTTGAAATACTTGAGGCATTATTTAATTTTAAAAACAGAAATGCCTACTGTCCAGGAAATCTTTGGTGGTGTCAGTGCAAAGGATTAAGTGCTCCGCTGTGAACAGAAGAGCCAGCAGTTGGAAGCCACGCAGAGGGGACTTGAAAGAAAGGCCTGGCAATCTGCTTCTGCGAGGCCTTGGTCACCCCCAGTGTCTGTCCATGGATGGCAACTAACAACGATGGGCTGTCAACCCCCTCCATGAGGGCAGTGCCAGCATGCATGGCTCAACCCAGTAATCCACAAGAGAGGTTTGATTCCTCCAGAACTAGGCCCCTTAACAAGTACAATGTTGGGTCCCACATTTTTTTTTGCACACAACTCTCTTCCAACCAGTGTCTCCATCAGAACATGAAGCAAATCCTAAGTGTTCAGAGATCTGGTTGAAGACAAAGGGAGATGAGAAAAACAAACAAAAAAACAACAACCCTGTCCCCCAAGGTGTGGTCTTGTCCCCCAAGATGTGGTCCTGTCCCGCAAGGTGTGGTCCTGTCCACGGCCCAGCAGGGAGAGACAGGGCCCATGCTTCTGGCTACAAGGGTTGGACGTCCGACCGTTGGGCTCTCCACCCGCACCCCCACCCGTGTCCCAGCCCCACCCCTCTCTTCACCCCTCTGGCTTCCCGCTGTGCTCGCCACCCAGGGAGATTTCCTGCTGGTGGGCAAGCGCGGCGGCGCCAGGCGAAGCCTGTTACAGGAGCCTACATAGCGGATGCTGGGCCGCCCGGTCTGGGAATCGGGGGTTCCAGGGTGTCCTCAAGATTCGGTGCTGTGCGACCTTGGACCAGTCACCTACCCTCTCTGGGCCCCCATTCCCTCCTCCGTACAGAGGGGTGGTGGGGTGTCAGATGCCCTCCAAGAATCTAGACGGGGACAAATCCCGGGGGCCCTCTGACTACAAGGCTCCAGGTGCACCGACCCCTCCTGGGCCGCGCGAAGTTGACGTTTCGGGAAAGAGCGGGGCGGGGGCGGGGGCGTGAGAAGGCAAGCGACACTGGAACCCCGCCCCCGGGCCCCGCTCACCTCCAACGACGGGTGGGCTCGAACCAGCTCACTGGCCGACTGCGGCAGCCGCACTCGCCGCCCCTCCACCAGCAGCGGCATAGCGAGAAGGTGGCTTCCTCAGCCCCCGCCGTCCGCCACCGCGCCCCGCCCCGCGCGCTGCCGGGAACTGGAGTCCGGACGGAGCGTCCAGGTTGCGGGAAGCGGAGGAACCCTAGGGCGGGCTCGAAAGGCCTTGTGGGAAATGTAGTCCCGCTGCGAAGAAGCGCAGCTGGAGGCGGTTGCTGAAGGCGCTGAGAAATGCACTTGGGATTAGCCTTCTGAGGTTTGCAGCGGGCACGACTGCACTACCGCAAAAGCTTTTTTTTCTTAGTGCTCGATCCCAGTTCCTTCAGCTGCCAAGCAAGCCCTCAGTGTGAGCTCTGGAGTGTGACTGCCACCCTTACATGCTCCACTCTGCCGGTTACGCCTGCTATGTGACTTGGGCCAAGCGATCTTGAAATTGGAAACCTGCTGTGCTGTGTAGAATTGTATACCTGCGTCATAAAAGTGAATCGCTGTAAACTAAGAAAATAGATCTCTAGGGGGAACTGATTACAAGGATCCACATGTGACCTCTTCCCTGGGAGAGGGACAGCAGAGAAGGGGGGAAGGGAGACTCCGGATAGGACAAGATATGACAAAATAACGAGGTATAAATTACCAAGGGTATATGAGGGAGGGGGGAATGGGGAGGGAAGGGGGGGGGAAAGAGGACCTGATGCAAGGGGCTTAAGTGGAGAGCAAATGCCTTGAGAATGATTGGGGCAGGGAATGTATGGATGTGCTTTATACAATTGATGTATGTATATGTATGGATTGTGGTAAGAGTTGTTTGAGTCCCTAATAAAATGTAAAAGAAGAAAAGAGAAAAAATGATTAGGGCAAAGACTGTACAGATGTGCTTTATACAATTGATGTATGTATATGTATGAACTGTGAAAAGAATTGTAAGAGCCCCAATAAATTGTTAAAATAAAAAAAAATAGATCTCAAGCTTTGAGCTTAATTCATTAAAAATTATATTTTATGTAGAAATTTGTTAATTTACTGAAAAAATCCTAATATATACCTTATATGTGCAACGATGACATGCGTATGGCCTCAAACATACAGACTCAAATATATACAAGGATCTTCAAAAAGTTCGTGGGATCTTCTAATGCAGTTGCCTAAGCAACAAGGTAGAAAGTTTGCCTAGTCTCCATGAAATGTATCACCCCCTCTAAATGTACATCTTAATCCAGGGCCTTAAACCACTAGGCCATACTATCACCCATTAAATGTACATATTAAAAACCACTTCAACAGAGAGACCTCACTTCAGCTGGGGTCATTTTACAAGATCTGGGGAGAGGGAGAAGATTGTTCAGTGGCTGCCATACAGAATTGTGCTACGGTCACCCCAATGCAACAGACATCCCACCTGAGTGATAAGGAAACCTTCCTGGACATTCAAGTGAGGAGGGGGGTCTGGGGGTTGGAAAGGGACATACATGGTTCAGAGAAGACAATTGCATCTATACTGATGGAAAATGAGGAGGAATAACTTCCCAAGGGGGAGGGAAACCCCTAACAATCCTTTTATGTAGAACCTATTCGGACACTTGTGACCTGGTTTCTATGTAGCCCTTGGTGACCAAGTCCATGAGCTAGAGATTACTGGGACTTTAGACTGTTCATTCTAGGTCCCCATCCTTCAAAGGCCATACTAGACGTGGAAACCCCACTAAGTGAACTGAGCTTTACCTCAAACTCACCTGTAGCCTGTGAATAGAAACTCAAGAGGAGGAGGATTCGCAGGTGACGGCTCGCAGGATGACCAGGACCCAGAACCAACCAGCTGGCATTGAATTTTAGTTCAAATCTCTTCCTTTGAAGGTGCCTGCCCAAGGAATGGTGACCTGGAACTACCATATGCTTGCTATGCTAATGCCTTCCTTGATTCATGATGACATAAATTGATCTGGTAGATGTGGCTCTGCGGTTGTGAATGAGTATTATTGGAAGATAAGAAGGATGAGGTTTTCTCCTCTCTCCCATGGGGTCACTATGAGTCAGCATTGACTTGATGGTAGTGGAAGTGCCCCCCGCGGGGGGGGGCGTGATTAATAATTTTCTTTAACATAAAATGACTAAGATATCTAAAGTTAACCAGAGACATAGATAAACTTTGAGGTTGATTTGGCAATGGAAAGAAAGAAAGAGAGAGAGAGAGAGAGAGAGAGAGAGAGAGAGAGAGAGAGAGAGAGAGAGAGAGAGAGAGAGAGAGAGAGAGAAGGAAGGAAGGAAGGAAGGAAGGAAGGAAGGAAGGAAGGAAGGAAGGAAGGAAGGAAGAAGGCAAAGGTAGAAAACAGTTGTTTCAGAGGTTTATTTCAGAGCTCCCGGGCAAAATTCACAGACCCCTAAATCAGAGTGAGAGAAATGGTGGGCCCAGGGTGGAGGTGAGGAGTTTTACAGTGCAGGTCTAGGAGGAGCTGGGGAATTTTCCACTGTAGCTTTGTTGTCTGCAAGTCCGGAGCTAAGCAATAGTGTTCAAAGTTATCTGTAAAGGTTGGTCTTTTGCACCTGGGCCTGAAGGCCACTGAAGGTGGGTCTAGGTTGGGGGGGGGAGGGTCTGGGGGGGTCTGGCCTCTCATAGTGTCCTTGAAGCATTTCACCAGCTCTATCTCCTTGTCCCGCCTGCCCTGCTAACTCCTGTTTCCGCCTGGCATGTTTCTGTATGAATGGATTTGGGGCTTGCACTTAGCTAACCCCAATCTAGGGGAAATTCGTTTTTATGGCATGGCTCTGCTTGATTCTTGCCCTCATGAAGAGACCCCCGAAGATATGGGTGCTAGAGCAAAGTGTGATGAAAAACCTAGATGGTGTTTGAACGAGACAAGTTCACGTGACCACATTAAAGCCAAACTGTTTCCAGAACACTCTTCCCTCGGCATTTTCCCTGCCCCCTCTGACGGGCCTCAGGCCTGGCCTGAGGTCATCTGTTAAACCTGAATAATAGAATGCAGGTTTGTAAGTGCCCTTAAAACAATTCTTGTTTTGACTACCCCTCTCCCCTTATCAAGGGGTGCAGTAAGTCTTTCACTCAGGGACAGGTGTGTCCCGTTTCCTTCCCCGCTAGGAGGGCAAGCTAGAGACAAATCCGTGAATGGGATCATAAACCAAGGCGCCGAAACTTCACCTAAATATACTTTTGTTTTACTTCTGTCAATACTGCTTAGTCATAGCTGTGTTGTAAGTTGCCTTATCTTCCGCTTTGTGTATTCTACCCTCCCTGCGTGATACAAAGAAAATCGGGAGAAAGGTTCCCTTTGACTGTTTCCGCTGCAGCCCAGGCAGCCCCGATATTAAAAATAGACTTCAGCAATTCTAACCGGACATGGTAGTGGTCTCTTTGATCCGAGCCCTCCACAGTGCCCAGCTATCAGAAAGACTAGCTGGAATCTTCAAGCTTGTTTTCAAACAAGTAACCATCTAAGAGAAGTATCAGCTAAGTCTGTCTGTCGTAGCCCACTGTCCTTTCCCAGAAAGAAAACAACCCAACTAAGAATGGCTTGCTTGCTTGCCCACCTGCACGTTGCAAAAGGATCAACACCTTTGGAAAATGAGACAGGCCACTCACTGCTCAGTCTCCCCTCTGACGGTCCCTGCGCAGGGAATAAAACTGTTTCTTTTGAACTTGTCCACAGTCTGGGTGGTTTTCTTTCTGGGAACCCACAGTGGGCTACAGCATTTGCAACACGCAGGTATGCAAGCAAGCAGAGGACAGAAGCAGGATATTGCGGTTAGCCATTCTTAGTTGAACAATAACTGCTCTTAGTTCTTCCAAGCCTTCTGAACATCCATTTCCTTCGGTACAGTCCGTTGTGCTTGTCAGCACAGGCTGTCTCCCCAATATCAGCTAGTTTATTTACAGTTCATGCCTGGTTCATTTACAGTTCATGATGGCGTCTGTCAGCTCAAAATGGCGTCACTCTTGTCAAGGCTGTTTAAGCTTTTCCCAGAGCTACGACAAGTCCACGTGGAAGAAGCACATTAGTCTGTGTGATCCAAGGACTGTAAATAGTATAATCCAAAACCAAAGGAGGGAATGGTATCAGAACTTAAATTGTGAGCATCTGGTTTGCAGAAGATTATGGATGACAGTGGAAGGCCACAATCCGTTTGCAGGATCCACACATGGAATCCGCCTCGGTGAATCCCCTCATGTCAACACCTCTGTTATCAGCCAGCATTGTAAAGTCAATGATGGCAGAAGTAGTTAGATCAAAATGTAATAACATTTAATCTCCCTTTAGACCAATTTTAAAGCTGTTTCCATTTTTTTTAAGTGAAGGGGAAGTACATGGGGATCAAGCCCCTGGGGAGTCCCTCTGACCTTGAACCAGGCATGTGAATAGTCCTGCTAACATGCAGAGTGCCTGGCTAAGTGCACTGCTGCAGATGCAGTTAGGTTAAAATCTAGCACCCTGTCATTTGATCTCCCTATGATCCATTTAAATTTGTTCTAGTTTTCAATATTTTCTGCTTTTTTATGGAGGTTTTTCTCTGTTTTACTTTGTTTTTGTTGTTAGTTTTCTAGGTGTTTAAAGAGGTGTTTCTGCAAATGAAATCCAGGACAGGCAAATCTATACAGTAACTGGATTAACGGTTTCTTGGGGGAATGGCAGAGAAGGTTGGGGGAAATGGGGAGCTAATAATGATGAGCCCAAGATTGGAGAAAATGTTCTAAAACTGACTGTGGTGTGATTGAAGTATTGTATGATATGTGACTATCCAATAAAATTCCAATAAAACTGTTGGGGGGAAAAGTCATGGAAGATGGAATTTTAAAAATTCCATAAACCTTTTGTAACCTTGTCATAGAAAAGTGTTATGTGATCCTGGTGTTAATGGCAGTTCAGTAGGTAAGTAGATAGGTGCAATCCTGCGTGCTGTTCGCAACTCTGCTTGTACCTTAGAAAAATTCACCACCACTGAGTCAATTCCAATTCATTGTGAGATTACATGACAGAGTTAGGATGCCTTTTTGTTTGTTTGTTTGTTTGTTTCTGAGGTTGTAAATCTTTAGGGGAACTTTTCTCCCACAGAGCAGCAAGTGGTTTTAAACTGCAGACCTTGTGCTTAGCAGTCCAATGCATAACCCACTACACCACCAAAGCACCTTGGAAGTATTCTAGGGCTTTACAGACGGAGATTCTGACATATTGGGTTCTGTAGGCCTGAGCCTCCACAGTTTTTCAAAGTTCTCTAGGTGACTGAGGAATCCTGGATGTGTAGTGGGTTATGTGTTAGGCTTCTAACTGCAAAGTCAGAAGTTTGAAATCACCAGCTTCTCTGAGGAATAAAGATGAGGATTTTTTACATTTAAAAAGAGCTACACCCTTCAGACCCATTTTAATAAGGGAAATTCATGTAGATGAAGCCCTTGGGGAGTCCCCTCTGAACATGGACCAGGGATGTGAATAACCTTACTATCATGGAGACATGGTTAGGTTAGAATTTAGCACACTGTCATTTGATCTCCCTATGAGCCATTTAAATGTTCTAGTTTTTTAATAATTTCTGCTCTCTTTTCATTTGAAATTTGTATTTGTTTTACTTTGTTTTTGTTGCTAGGCTTCCCCCCCCGCCCCCAATGTTTTTCTGTATCTGAAATCGAAGATAGGTAAATCTATAGAGACAAAATCTGGATTAATGGTTTGTGTTGGACAGGGTTCTCTAGAGAGACAAAAACAGATTGCTAGTAATTATATATAAATATATTTATAAAGATAAATATATAATACAAGAAATGAACAGATAGATAATACAAGAAATTAACAGTTAAATTATAAAGCAGTGAGACACTAGCAGTCCTTTAAGGCTTGAGAGCCGCCAGTCGCCATTCCCTTTCTGTAGAGAGAGCTGGGCTATATATACCCAGGCAGCAAACAGCAAGGCAGGTCCCCAACTGTCACCAACTGTGGGTCCCCAGCTCCAGAGACGAACATTCCAATCGTGTGGGCTTAAAGGGACCTCAACTTACAGCGACACAGTCCACAGGCTAGGCATCCCACAGGTAGTGTACCCCTTTAAATTGAGGCACAGAACAAGCAAGGCGAGGCTCACCGAGCCATTTATCCCTCCGCCCTTCAATTAATCCTACTTGTGTTTATCGGCCAGGCTGGCACAATAAACTATCGCATGGTTCTGTTAGGATTATCAATTAACGGTATCAATAACTCTGATAAAAAACAAGTGTTAGTTTCTGTCCTGCAATATTCAGAAACCACATCATGGATAAGTATATCCAGATTTTATTGGGGAAATACCTTTGTGAGAGAAATTGGAGAGGAGGTCAGGGAAGCTATAAGAACTTTCAATCTGGATCTACATGTGACCTCCTCCCTGGGGGATGGACAACAGAAAAGTGGGTGAGGGGAGACGTTGAACAGGACAAGATATGACAAAATAATAATTTATAAATTATCAAGGGTGCATGAGGGAGGGGTAAACGGGGAGGGAGGGGAAAATGAGGACCTGATCCTAGGGGCTTAAGTGGAGAGCAAATGTTTTGAGAATAATGAGGGCAATGAATGTACAGATGTGCTTTACACAATTGATGAATGTATGGATTGTGAACCCCTAATAAACCATTAAAAAAAGAACTTTCAATCTATAATGTGTGAACAAGTGGGTTTCAAAAAGTTCATGGAGAAATGTAAAGAAAAGAGAATAGATTGTTTTCAGTCCCTTTGTACAGACTCTGTATGTTAAAGGGAAAAGAAGAGAGAGCCGTATGTTGGTCAGAAATGATATTACCTGTTGTGCAATCCAAGGAAGATCCACCATGGCCTTTGGATATGATCACTGAAAAATCGTCTTTCAGAACGGATGCACATCTCTCATGCTCCTAGACTTTATGTGGAGGTTGTCCTCTGGTGTGTTATGCCAGGTTGACTAGAGAAACAAACCCAGAGACACTTATATATGTGTAAGAAAAAAGCTCTATATCAAAAAGTAATTATATTTCAAGAAAATGTCCCAGCCCAGTCCAACTTAAGACCATAAATCCGATACTAGTCCATAAGTTCCTCTTCAGACTTATGCAGCTACATGCAATCATGCAGAATGTAGGGAGATCACAGGCTGGTGGGTGAAGGGTCATGTGGATCCAGTGGTGGTGGCTCTGACAGCAATCGGGATCAGTCAGCAGGAAGGTGAAGGCCAGGAGAGAAGGTGGGGTTCCCAGAACCCTCCTTATGAGAAGGCCACACCCACAAGCCTGATTGACAGGTTGAATACCACCACCACCCCACTTTTATTTATCTTCAAGTTGACATGAAATTATGTAACTACCACATCTGAGTTCAAGATTTCTGCACAAATCAAAATTTCTTTGATCCTTTGTGTCCACAGTAGTTAGACAAAATGGGAGGGACATTCTCAGGCATGGCACACTTGATAGATTTTTATAACGAAAACCTAGTCTTTTTTTTCTCTTAGAATACACATAGATGTTTGGAATATATTTCTTTTATAAATTATATTGATTTTGGTATTTCTCAATCTAGTGACATTCTCATGAGCAATAACTTCCAATCATGCTTCAGACCAAAGTCTCTATCCTTTTTTCCTGGGAATTTCATTACATTCCCTGAAGGCATTAAAGCTCTTTGTTCCTTACTCCTTAGCCTCTTATCTACATTTTCTATTTATATTTTAATAATGAATTCTATTTTATAATCAATGTTGGATTTTGACTAAGAACATCCCACAATTTTTCCCCAATATTCAATCTAGGACTGAAAAATCTGTTTTTTAATAGACAGTGGACATATTTTCTCTTAATAACCACTTCATAATTAATTGAGTGATATATCATTATTAATAGTGCAATAGACACAATTTTTATCTGTTGAAATCTATATGGTTCATTTTGCTTAAGCATAAATATAAATGTAAGAAAGTATATCAGTACTCAAAACAACTTGTAAATAATGAAGTCATTTTCAAGAAGTCACAGCAAGGGTGCCCTTTATTGATATCTTTCTTGTAACTCAGAAATGAGGTTACCGCTCCTCAGCCCAATGTGGGTGGATGATGGTAGTGAGATGGGAAAACATTTGCTTCCCAGTCAATCCTCATATATGTAAATTAAATATAGAAAAATTGGGTTTCTCCCTATAGTTGTAGGTCATGACTTAAGAACCCCTGGTGGTACAATGGCTGCTAATTGAAAGGTGAGCAATTCCCACCCACCAGCTGGTCCCTATGCACGAAAATCTGACAATCTGCGTCCAGAAAGATTATAGTCTAAGGGGCAGTGCTAGTAGTCTGTAGTAAATGGTCACCTTCAGTCAAATGGGCACACAAAAATAGCATCTAATGGTATAGATTAAAATTAATGTTTTCTCCAATATTTAAGGATAAGTTAATTATGACATTGGAGACTAACTAATGAAAAGAGTTCTTGTGGTATGTGTTTGGGGGGGCAGCCCCCACCACGAATCATGGGTTCAGTAAACACAATTGTACAGTTCAGATGTATAAATATTATATTAAAGTCATCAAGAGCATGAGCTATAGAAGAGATTAAAATAATGCAGTCAGACACATTTCATGGTAGCATTGCTCACCTCAGCCCCACTTGGTGGTCCACGTGGAGAGAGGGGGAAGGGAAGGAGGACAAAGGAAAGGGAGCTGAGGAGGGAGCTGAGAAGGGAGGGGTAGAGACCAGCAAGAGAGACCTCTCTTGCTAACCCAGGCCTATATACCTTTGGGGGCGTGCAAGCCCACTAATTACAGGTAAAGGCCTATGTCACAGGAAGGGGTTGCACTATGTTACACAGCAATGAGAGGAGGTGGTCTAGGGACGTACACGCAATAGGAAGAGGAGGGATTGGGAATATACATGTGACAAGATGGGCGGATCCTAGGTTTAGGATGGCAGCTTAACTTTGACCAGTTCTCTGGATCTCCATTATCAGTAGGGTGTCAACCCCACCTACAGGAACCAAATCAATGACTGCAGGTGTCCATTGTCCTTAACAGCAGGGCGTGGGGCCTATTGCAGCCTGTGAGCATCTGACCTCCCCCCCCAAGTTCTGATCTAATATTTGCAAAGACTTAATTCACATTTCACACAGAATGAAGTAGAAACTGAATGTGAGTCATTCACAACTTATGTCTAGGGAGACTGCCCTAGGTGTGTCTGGAGTTGTTGAGCCCGGGAGCAAGGAAGCTTCCCAGTCATTCTCAAGAATGTGAATCTGGGTTCTCCCTAACATATATTATCCTCATGTCTCTTTTGTGGTGCTCAGTTTCCTGAATTCTAGTCTTTGTCGACTGCTTTGGATAAGACAGTTTTGCTCTTTATGATGCTACTTATGTATCATAAATCAGTTTCTTTTTCTCTTTTTTTTCCTTTTTTTTCCTTTTCTCTTTTAAGCCTGATTTTTTTTTTTTTTTTTTTTTTACTGAGACATCTGACTTCAGGGATAATATTCATTGAGTTTTTTTCTGTTTTTAAAATTAAATAATTATTTATATGTTGCCTTTACCCACTACTGCATCTGACACGATTCGAGCGCGGCCATCTCTGTTCTTCTCACTCTTTCTTTCCAGATTTCCGTGTGCTCTGCAATCCTTTCCTCCCATGGTCTCCTCTTCTCGGAAGAAGGACCCTTTGTCATACAACATGCCGTCTCCAGCACCACGTGTACTGTACACTTCCGTCACACAAACTGCAGCAATTTGCTGATGAATTTTAATTGGATTGGAAAGATACTTGGTTCATTTTTCAATATAAAATAAAATTAGTCACAATGCTATATAGACTAAATATGCACTACACAGAAAAGCAATGTTCAAATGAGATCGATGTATTCAGATGAATGAAAATGTGATCTTACCGTTTATTATTTCCTTAAGGTACAGCCATTTGTTCTCAGAGCTAAAGGTTGTGAGGATTTAGGCTAATCTGGCAAGAGTTGAACAATATTAATGTTTGCTAGATTTCTTTTGGTCTTTTCTCCTCAGAGAAGCAAATTGTTGCCTTTCTAAATCATAATCCACTATTACTATGCTGGGAATCTGTTAGGATGGTGACAAAGTAAGAGGACAGAAAGTTTTCTTTAATCATTTTATTGGGGGATTATACAATTCTTTTTTTAAAATCATTTTTATTAGGGGCTCATACAACCCTTATCACAACCCATATATACATCAATTGTGTAAAGCACATTTGTACATTCATTGCCCTCATCACTCTCAAAACATTTGCTCTCCTCTTAAGCGGCAGGGAGTTTTCTCTGTGACCTTCTGAAGAGCACGAATCTTTTGTAGCCTCTGTATAGTGGAACTCTGACCTTCAAGCCTGTCGTGTAGCTTGTTTTGTCCCCGTCAGTGCAGGATCCCCATTCTTTACCTCTGAACTTTTTAGTCCCTGTTGACCATCCCTCCACTTAGGCGTCATGGGTAGGATGAGAAGTGTGTGCTTCATGGGAATAAAATTTCCTCCTCCAGCCATGAAAAGTGAACAAAATAGACCTTCCTCCTGTGAGAAATCTTTGGAATGGACAATAACTCTTCTTTCCAGGATACAACCACAAGGGCTTGTTTCGGATGTTCACTTCAGAACCTGGGGAGGTTTAGCAGTCAAAGCTCACAGAATGTGGGGCTCTCCTGATTGGCCCCAATAGTTTCTCACTGTCATGTTAATCCAAATTCAGCCTCTCGTAATTCATCAGATTTTCATGTACACATTTTTGTGAAATGCATGGGTTCAGTGGCTTCTGATCCAAGTAAGCCGATCTCGACTGTGCCTATCTGAATGTACCTCTCTCTGGAATTTGGATGTCATCATGATCGATCAATGCACTTCAGTTCCCTGAGGGGTGCGGCCAAGGACTCCCAGCACCCTGTGTGAGTCTGGTAGAAGCCGGGAGGAAGATAATGATAGTACCCATGCTTCACATTGCAAAGTAGAGAGCAGGTGCCTGACTCAGAGGAGGACCAGACAGGCCAAGAGAGGCAGGACAGGCCTCCAACATAGAAAAGGAGTGTCAGGCGTCCAGAGAGGGCCCCGCGTGGCTACATGGGCCGGCAGTTGCAGCAGTCTCTTTGTAAATGGAGGCTACAGGAGGGGGAGTGCAAGCAGTCCAGCATCAAGAAATTCTGATCCACATTCCATCAACCCACGTCCTTCTGAATGGAACCCAAGAACTCAATGCCCTTACCTTTAGATGAGAGACGTCTCATGATAGTGAGTTCTCGCAAGCCCCCAGCACTGGGCTAGAATGAACTTTGCTGATGCACGCATATGGCCAAAGGTTGGACCAAAATGAAGACTCACCCCATCAATCCTCAACACTGGGTTCTTAAATGGGGGAAGATAAAGGGATGCACTGTCTGGCTCACACACTCTTCGGGGTATGGAAGCAAACAAGCAAACAAGACCTGAAGGGCAGAAGTTAATCCTTCTGTAGGAGAGGGACAGTGGCTAGAAGAGCTGGGGGGACGGCAGGGGCAGTGAATTACATAAGGTGGTTCTTGTAGCAAAAGTGTCTAACTCCCACTGAACAACCTTTCCCTGCATGGGTCTGGTAGAAGGGAAAGGAAGATAATGTCTGGCTGGAGTTGGGTGCCTCTGGACCCTTAATTCAGGCAGTTGGGCTTCCTGACCCACAGAAATGGACCTGAGTGCTTTGGGGTTGAAGCTTAATGTGGCTGAGTGCCTCTGGGCACTTGATTCAGGGAGGTGGGTTTGCTGACCCAGGGAGCTTAAACAGAATGCCTTCTAGGTGAGACTTACAGCAGAATAGCATCCTTTTTAGACATTTATTAGATGACTTGAGAGAATTTTGTAAGATGTCCTGGTAAGAACTCAACCCAGAGCATCTCTCACTGGCATTACAACGTGTTAACTTCCGTAACAAACCCTTTCATCATGAATGTGGTCTATGAGCTCTGTCTAACCATTGCAATAGCTATTCCAAGCTAGAGAGGTAAAATAGAGAACACTAAGATATTACAACATTGCCCTTTCCTTGTGCGTTTAAGAAGCTTTGACTTCTGAGTTTGAAAAGAACTTTGGGATTAGGTGACTGGGATACACAGAGGCACCACACACACGGAGGCATCTTCCCTCTTAACCCAGGAGTACGAGTGAGTCTGCGTGTGCCGGGAGCTTATCCCTCAGACATGTGTGTCCGTTTAACATATCACTGAATGTATGATACAACACATCAAAATTCTCAACTGTGTGTTTGCATCTTCTAGACCAGGGACAGCAAACTTTTGAGACATTAAGAGCCAATCCTGTCCCTCACAACCATTTGAAAATCATTTGAGAGACATAAACATAATTTTACAAACAAATGAAATATAATCATTTTATATACATTTTCTTTTCATGTCATTCCATCTTTAATCACATCAAGCAGTATGTACAGTTGCTACCTCAATCAGTTTCAAAACCTTTTCTGCCTTCTTTTTTTTTAAGTCATTTTATTGGGGGCTCGTACAATTCTTATCACAATTCATCCATCCATCCATTGTGTCAAGCGCATTTGTACATTTGTTTCCCTCATCATTCTCAAAACACTTGCTTTCTACTTGAGCCCTTCGTATCTGCTCCTCATTTTTCCTCTCCCTCCCTCTCCCCCCTCCCCCATGAACCCTTGATAGTTTATAAATTATTATTTTGTCATATAGTTTTATATACATTTTCAATTTTACATCAGAGTCACGTGTAAGTACTGAAGGAGTCACATGTGGCTTTCATTCCGCGTTTGCCCAACCCTGGTCTAGATACTGGGCGGCATCAACCGAGGGCAATCTAAGCTAATGCAGGGCCACTTTGATTTCCTCTGTGCCAGGATCATGGGAACATCGAGTAACCGAGCCCTCTCCACATGCTATTCTCCTTTTATCACTGCGGAACCGCCCCCCCCCCCCCACCGCCTGCCCGCATGCAAATCACTCTGTCGCCAGGAGAGAGGAGCTTTAGGTCAGTGCCATTTCTCAATGTGGATTGGAGTCTGTGGGCAGAGGAGAATGTGCTGGGCTGTGCCTCCTTCCCTGCCTTGTGGCTGCAACCCCGGTGAGATTTCCCATAATTTTAGAGATGGGAACAAGGTAAAAGTTGTCGGTCGGTGACTCACTGTGGTTTTCTTTATCCCTAGGTGTTCTGTCCCAGGTGCAAGTGGAGAAATCAGTCTCACGTCTGGCGAAGGAAGCAAAAATGGGAAGCTACTCCTGACTGTCCCTGTCCTGACAGTGGCCGTCTCCTCTAATTCACCAGTGACCACATGGAGCAGCCACAGTAGGACGTTTCCCTGGGGTCATCCTTGCCCTAACTCCTCCAGACACATTTTTCTTGTCACCTGATCTTTTCTCCACACCACGGCACCTCCCCTACACGCTCCTTTGAACATGGCAGCTCCCGGTTTACTTTGAAATTCTCAGCATGCCGTTTGTGCGTGCCCAGGGACATACACTCTCCTGCCTCTGCAAGCTCCTCTCTGACACAAAGGAGAGGCAGGTGTCCACAGAATGTACCCACACCCTTCAAGTGTTTCTTTCCAAGTGTCACAAAGCAAAACCCAAGGTACCATCCATTTCAAATATAAAACATATAAGCAAATGTTGAAATGCTACCTTCTCCTGGTGGTACTTTTCTGCCATTTCTCCTAGAAAATACATTTAAAAATACCAGCTCTATTTTCTCTTTAACTTGAGAAGACACCTCTCTCTCCGCTGTCCTTCATTCTCTGTTCCCCGAAGGACCCAGAACTCCAGCACGTCCTTCATTCTGGACAAATCCTTCAATGGGAAGAAGGTATTTTTTCTCACCAATGTCCTTTTCGGTTTTTTTATTGGACAAATTGGTCTTGTTCCAATGGGAACAGAGCAATGGAGGATAATCTTTTAAAAGTTATAAAAGATTACAGGAGGATGACTAGAGCTCATTATGAAGAAGATGAAAGAAAACAGAATATTCCATTAGTGAGAAAAAGGCCAGAAGACTTGTGCCAAGAAACTTTTCCCCATTATGACTTTGTACCTATGTATTCTTCAAGGGTGGCAAGGACTGCCCAGAGAATTCCATTTGGAAATCTTTGCTCCTCCACTCTATAGCCCTGATCTTGCCCCTTTCAAAAGATCTTTGTTCCTCAAACTCAAAGAACACTGTGGTAGTTACATAATCTGGTGTCAACTTGAGACTGTTAAGAGTGAAGGGGTGGAGTTTAACCTGTCAATCAGGACGCAGCTTGATGGCTTCATTTGGAGACACTAAGGAAATAAATAGCTCACTGGAGACCAGACCCACACTCTTTGCTTCGTCTTCCTGCTGACAAGTCACATGGAGCCCTGGAGCTGGAGGAGCCCCGTGGAGACCCATGCTAGCATCGAGAGATGCTTCCACTACCACTGGATCCACAAGACTTTCCACCCACTCTCCTATGATCTTCCTGCATTCGGCATCATTGCATGTGTTGCGTGAGTTTGAAGAGGAACTTATAGACTGATATCAGACATATGGACTAATATCGGACTTAGAGACTTGATCTGGACTGGGCTGGGATGTTTTCTTAATATACTATTGCTCTTTTATGTAAAGCTCTTTCTTATACACATATGAGTGTCTATGCATTTGTTTCTCTAGTCCACCCAGACTAACGCAGACACTAAAAAGGAACATGATGTGAATCCCTAAAAGATATCAACTTGTTTTGACGCTTCTTTTTGTCAATAAAACAGAAATGTAAAACTATTGTCAATAAAACAGAAATGTAAAACTACAAGCATGTGTTTTGTGTGTTAATACAAGCATGTATGTTCTGTGTGTTAATAGGAAAAAATCGATTCATGAGTACTAACAATTTAGCCAAGAACAGTCACATGATACATGTTATTAAGGATATTATGATTGTGCCCTTCCCAACACACCCTGAACACTCAGATATGCTTCAGGAATGACCTTCTCGGATGCCATGCAGCTTCATTTATTGCTACACAGGAGAGCGCATGCGACTCGACCCTCCTTCTGCTCACTAGACAGCCCATCTCAACCCTGCAGCTCTGAACGAGGAATCTCACCCCGGAATTCCCCGGGTCCCCATTCAGGGAGCAGAACTGAACAAACCATGGAGTCTGCTCTGAGCTGGGTTTTCCTTGTTGAAACTTTTACAGGTCATTTTAGAGCAGTGGTTCTCAATCTTCCTCATGCCGAGACCCTTTCATACAGTTCCTCATGTGGTGGTGACCCCCAACCATAACATTATTTTCGTTGCAACTTCATAACTGTCATTTTGCTACTGTTATGAATTGGGTGACCCCTGTGAAAGGGTCGTTCGACCCCCAAAGGGGCCACTACTCACAGGTTGAGAACCACTGTTTTCTGGAGAGAGAGAGAGAGAGAGAAAGGGCATGAATGAGAGACACAGTGGACATGTGTTGTGATGGCTTTCCCGACCAGGATGTTTCTGTGTTTGCAGGTAGCCAGTGTGAGGTGCAGGTAGTGAAATCTGCGGGAGATCTGAGAAAGCCTGCGGCGTCTCAGACTCTCCTGTGCTGTCTCTGGAGTCACCTTCAGGAACAACTGAATGAGCTGTGTCCACCAGGCTCCAGGAAAGGGCCTGTAGTGGGTCTCAAGTATGACTAATGGTGGTAGTACATCATACACAGACTCCATGAAGGGCCGCTGATTCACCATCTGCAGAGACAATGCCAAGAACACACGGTATCACCAATGGACAGCCTGAAAGTCGAGGACATGGCTGTGTTTTACTGTATGAGAGACCCAGTGAGGGGAAGTCACGGTGAACTCGACACAAACCTGCCTGCAGGGAGACAGTTGGTCTCCAGGTGGCGCTCAGGATCCACAGAGCACAGGATTCAGAGCCAGGAGCAAGTTTAGATTGAGGGATGGTTTCCTGTCGCAGTTTGGAGATTTTTCTAGGTCTCACAGTATCCCCTGGGAATCTCTCCATTTAAAATTTTATTTTATAGTTGTGTGCCCATCCCTGATATGTCCTAATTCAAAAGGTGTATTGTAACAGTAGGAAGCACTTCTACATGCAGAAAAAGAGCCATCTATCCCTTATGGAGGAGAAATGACCGTGCCAGGGGTCCCCAGTATTAAGAGTTCCTGATAAAGCTTAAGGATTTAATTTACCTCAGACTAGGGCAAATGAAGTCCCTGAGTAGTCCTCTGAAGTGTTGACTAATGTCTGAAAACTTGATGATTTGAATACATCCGATGATACCTTAGGACACAGGGCCTGTGATCTGCTTTGGGAATGTCAAACGTAGGAATTATTCCTTTGGGAATGTCAAATTTAGGAATGTGAAACTCTATGGGATTTAACTTAGAACCCAGAGTGTGGCTTGTTCAAGGTCAGTAAAATCGAAAAGCGTGACTGGGTTGACATCTGACCTTTTGCCTCACGAAGGAGTGTGTGAGTCAAGGTAAGGTGCCTGAACAACATGGACAACGCTGATTAAGCAATAAACCTAGATGTGACTCCAGGCATGGACCCAGCTAGTTTTGCTCCCCAATTTCCAATGTGATAGACCCAGAATGTCATCCTTAGCCTCGAATGACTGCCATCATGTGTAGGTAGGCACTGGGACGTCGGTCCCAAGGGTTACATGCACGTATGATGGGCTGGGTAGGGGATATTTCTTCTTAAACGCTCTTCTGACGGTTAAGGAATGCCCGTTGACCATCTTTCTTGGTTTACTGGCTAGATCTACTAGGATCAGACTGAACCTAACCCCCATCAGAAAGCGAAGACTCAACTGTGAGCTGCCTCCTACCTGAGACAATCAGGAATCATGGCAGCTGTCACCAGGACTATTCCTCAAACTCTGTCTACAAGACTCCTTACCAAATGTGCGACAGGCAGCCTCTCCGACTACTCAGAACACCAAGATTGAGATCAGTGAAAGGACTCCGTTGGGGTTAAATGAGGCCTGTGTGTAAATAATAAAATCTAAAGCCAAGCCCCTAATAAAATGTAAAAAAAAAGAAAATGATTAGGGCAAAGAATGTAAAAAAAAAATCTAAAGCCAAAGGAGGGGATGGTATCAGAATTTGCATTGTGAATATCCAATTTGCAGAAGGCTGTGGGTGACAGGGAAAGCCCCAATGTCTTTCCCTGGCTCCACTCCTGGATTAAGCCTCAGGTGAAGCTCCTCCCTCTATCCAGAGTCCAGTGTGGGCATAGCCTTGTGAGCACATAGAGAGCATTGAAAAGTTAATTATGGCAGATGTAACTAGGTTACAAAGTAATACCTTATCATTTTATCTCCTTTTTGACCCATTTCAAAGTTGGTTCAGTTTATTAAAAGGGGAGTACACGTGGTAAACCTGGATTATTGCAGATGCAGTTAGGTTAAAATATAACTCCTTAGTATATGATCTTTTTGACTTTTGACTCATTGAATTTATCCTAGTTTTTAATATTTTCTTTCTTTTCGATCTTCTGCTCTTACATTTTTCTTTGCATTTCAGTTTGACCTGTCTTGAAGTTCACCTACTATTTCCTCAGCTTCTCCATTCTATTGATGAGGCTGTGAAAGGCATTTTTCCCCAATTCTGTTACAGTTGTTTTGATTTTTAGCAATTTATTTTAAGTTGTTTCCCATTTCCATCCTTCTGCACACATTAGCTATATATTTTTGCATATTACCCGCTTATTTTATTAGTGTCATTGAAAGATTAATAATTGTTCTTAATTCTCTGTGTGGTAATTTGAAAAGCAGAGTAATGCTTGTTTTGTATCTTCATGTTTTTCATTGCTTTTTAACATACCTTACATCTATGGAGGAGACCATGATGCCTCCATGAGTTATAACTAAAATGTCAGAAGTTCATGACATTGGAGAAGTGACTACAATCTGTCATGCTGCTTTTCTTGGGGAGTCTATCCTGATTAGGGGCTTTGTCAGCTTCTCTTTAACTATTCTCTGTGGAATTTTCTTTGTTTCATCCCTAGAATCCCTATAAGTTCCTCTTGATTGGGTCTCACATAATTTTTAGGCTTTATTTAATCTTTTTGCAATTTTTTGTTGCTTGTTCTTTTCTTAGAATGGAGTAAAAATGTGTCTTAGACCACTAATTCAGGGTTCTATCTATCTCACTCTTCTTCTTCTTAAAAGTTTTATTGGCACTTCATCCACATATCATACAATTCAATGGTCCAGCCATATCAGGAAGAGTTGTACAAGCTTTGCCCCAATCATTTTTAGAACATTTTCTTTTTCACCGTACTCATTGTTATCCATGTAAGCTTTTTCCCTTTTTTGGCAAAAGCACACATAACAAAATATTCACCAATTCAACAACTTCTACTTGTATAATTCAGTGCCATTAATTATACTCTTTGTGTTAAACAACCATTCTTGTTAGCCCTTCCCAAATTGTTCCACCACCATTAGAATGAACTCAATGCCCCCTAAGCAAAAACTCTTCCTCCTTCACCCTGGTAATCATAGTTCATTTGGTTTTTGCCTTTTCTTTCTTTCTTTCTTTTTTGGTTAAGTATATTTTGGATTGAATATTCACATCTCATACCTGTCCATAGTTAGACCATTTGAAAAAAGAGCTTTATATACATTATCACAATCAGTTCTAATGTTCCCTCCCCTATTCTGCATCCACTGACTGCTCCCTAATTCCCCTCCCCTCCCTCTTTGCCCCCCTTCCCCATAAACCATTGCATCAGTTATTGTCTCTGCAGCCACTCCTTCTGTGTTTCCTAAACTGGAGGAGACCTAACAGAAAAAATAAAAATCAAAATGAAACTGAAAGAAGAAAACAGTAATAATAATATAGAGATAGAAATAAAAATAGAATAAGAAAGAACAAAAACAGAAATGATATTTTAAAAGTCAGAGGAAAAACTCCTCTTTTGGAACAATGTAGAAATGTTTGAGCATAGAATAAATTCAGGCTGGGTCAAGAGAGAGGTCAACCGACCAAGTATCATATTACACCATGGTTCAATTCACCATAATCAAGTTTACAATAATCTCTGTCTGCATATACTATCCTCTGGTTCTTTAATATTTCCTCCCTTTATTATTAAGGCTTATGTTTTACCTTATGAATACTGCTAGACCTACGTATGGTCGTCTGTATAATTAAGATTGTTCGATGCAGGGATGGCAGGATGGATGACCCTTCAGAAACAGCAATGAGAGTAATGATTCCCTGAGGATACGGGAAGAGAGGGGGTCATAAAGGGGGAGCTGATAATAATGACTGTATAACCCCACTCGAGGGGAGCGAATAACAGAATTGTAAGTGAATGGGTACATTGGATGGGGTAAGATACAGCTGAAAGTATATATACACGTACATATATAATTATAATAATAAATAACAATAGCAGTAAGGATTCCTGGGGGAAGAATGGGTGAAGGGGGGGATAAAGGGAAGCTGATATCAAAGAGTTCAAGAAGAATGAAAATGTTTTGAAACTGATTATAGTAGCAATTGTACAATTTTTCTCAATTCATTTGAATTATGGAATATGATGACACTTGTAAGAGCTCCCAGTAAAATGATTAATTTAAAAAATGGTGGAGGAGGGAGGATAAAAATGAGGAGCTGATACCAAGGGCTCAAGTAGAAAGAAATGTTTTGAAAAGGATGATGGCAACATATGTACAGATGTGTTTGACATGATAGATGGATGAATTGTTAGAAGAGCTGTGAGAGTCCCCAATAAAATGCTTTAAAAAATTCTCTCTCTGATATAAAATTGTTCAAGTTCCTCAGCTGTGACTAGAGGAGACCTGCCAGAGGCCCAATCCTATCAGACACTCTTCACATAGATTTTGGGTTCTCACCATCCTCCATAGTCTTCTACAAATTAGGTGCTCACAATTTAAGCTCTGACTCTTCCCTGGATCATATTTGGATTATGTTATTGCATCTTTGCATCACATAAGCTGGTTGTTCTTCTTCTGTGTGGACTTAGTTCATGCCCCATTAGATGGCTGTTTGTTTGAATATAAACCTTTAAGACCCCAGACACTATTCCAATTGATAGCCCGGCACCATCTATTTTCTTCACCACACTTACCATAACATTCTTATCTTCCATTATCTTTTCATGAAGACTCGTATGGAGCAGGACAAACTGTTCTTGGATTAGGGCTAGAATTACATGGGAGCCGGTAAATCATCTGATTGTCCCCAGACTATAAATGACTATAAATGACTCTGTTTACTTTGGCAGTCATATAAAAAAATCAAACCAGAACCAACAAGATCACAACAACAAACAAAGAGAAAAACAAAAATAAATAAGCAAAACATTTTAACAAAGTAAACAAAAAATATTGTCAATCATCCCCTTAGTGTATAAAGCAATTGCATTGATAACATCAATAATCTCTCCAATGATAAAGAATTTAAAATAGGATGCATAAGCAAATGTGGTGAAGAAAGCTGATGGTGCCCAGCTATCAAAAAATATAACATCTGGGGTCTTAAAGACTTGACGGTAAACAAGCAACCATCTAGCTCAGAAGAAACAAAGCCCACATGGAAGAAGCACACCAGCCTGTGTAATCATGAGGCGTCGAAGAGATCAGGTATCAGACATCATCAGAACAAAAAATTATATAATTTTGAAAGAGGGGGAATGCGGAGTGCAGACCCAAAGCCCATCTATAGGCAATTGGACATCCCCTTATGGAAGGGTCGCAGGGAGGAGACCAGCCAGTCAGGGTGCAGTGTAACAACGATGAAACATACAACTTTCCTCTAGTTCCTAAATGCTTCCCCCCCCCCTCCCACTATCATGATCCCAATTCTACCCTACAAATCTGGCTAGACCAGAGTATGTACACTGGTATAGATAGGAACTGGAAACACAGGGAATCCAGGGTGGATGAACTATTAAGGACCAGTGGTGAGAGTGGTGATGCCGGGAGGTTGGAGGGAGGGTGGAGTGGAAAGGGGGAACCGATTACAAGGGTCTACATATAACCTCCTCCCTGGGGAACCAACAACAGAAAAGTGGGTGAAGGGAGACGTCGGACAGGACAAGATATGACAAAATAATTATTTATAAATTATCAAGTGTTCTTGAGGGAGGGGGCAGAGAGGAGGGAGGTGGAAAAATGAGGAGCTAATACTAGGGGCTTAAGTGGAGAGCATATGTTTTGAGAATGATGAGAGCACTGAATGTACAAATGTGCTTTACACAATTGATGGATGTATGGATTATGATAAGAGTTGTATGAGCCCCTAATAAAATGATTTTTAAAAAGAAGAATTTAAAATAATGTTGATATCAGGAGTTTATTGAAGCATTCTCCAACTGCGAGCTGTAATCCATGATATGTTGCTTTGTACAGATTGGTTTCTTAGTTGATTGAGCTCTGTTTCCATTGGCAATGAGCATTGGTGCTACAGGGAAATTTTCCTGTATCTTTTACAAGGACAGATCCAGAGGGACCCCCTGAGGTCCAAAGATTGCTATTTCCACAATCTTGGGGTAGCCATCCCTTCCATTCTTTTTCATTGGGGTATTTCAGTCCTAAATCCAAGGATAGAAGTGGTTTTGAGGTAAAGACCCAGTTCAGTCAGTCAAGCTTTCACGCCGGGTCCTTCTGGTGTGGTCCTGGGGATTTTAGGCAATTGCATGGGGTGCCATGTCATCATAGACCCAGCGTATGGGACAGTTCACCGAGGGCTGGGTAGAAGCATATTCGAAGTATCTACAAAGGACTATAGAACTAACTGGGTTTATGTTCACCTTTAGGTTCCTTACAATTATTGTTCAGCACCCCTTCCCAATGTAATGTTGGTCCTCCCCATTTCCCAATCATACACACCAACAGAAACATCAGTGCCTCCTCTGAAATGTACATGCTTCCATCCTCTGGTCTCAACCTGTCTTTCCAGGAAAGTTCCCCTCTCGTTCCTATGGAGGACCTGTTGCTCTGCCACATTCTTGTCTTAATGTTGTACAGCATCAAGTGGACGGTCTTCTCGCTTTTCCCCTTTCTTTAAGGTGGAGCCTCCTCCCCTACAGTGGTTCTTATGAAGAGCACAAAAGGGTGGTGATGTATGGTTCATAGTTGGTAGGCAGACATTCCCCGCTTTGTTTAGGAACTGGTCCCAAAGATTTGACCAATTAGTATTTCTCCTTATAATAGTAGACTCATACAATGTTTGTCCTTTTGTAATTCATTAACTTCACTCAGTCTAATGGTTTCCTGGTTCTTCCATGTCATGTGGTATTTCATGTTTCATCACTGTTTTGTAGGGATGTGTAGTATTCCATTGTGTGTATGTAGCACAGTTTCCTTTTCCATTCTTCCACTGTTGGGCATTTGGACTGCTTCCAGTTTCTTGCTATGGTGAACTATGCTGCTATGAACATGGAAGAGCATGCATTCACTCGTGCTGTGTCTGTTTCTTTGGGGGAGATGCCTAACAGTGGTATTATTGAATCATATGAGGTTTCAATTCCCAATTACTGTACCATTTTCCATACCATTTTCCATAGCAGTTGCATGTATTTAAATCCCACCAGCAGCTTAGGTAAATTCCAGTCTCTCCATGTCCTCTCCAGCATTGTTTCTTTGAATTGAGCTAGTATTGTGGGTGTAAAGTGGTATCTCATTTTGGTTTTAATTTGCATCTCCCTGATGGCTTGTTGTTGTGAACATTTTTTCAAGTGTTCATTAACCATTGGCACTTGTTTTTTGGTGAACTGTCTGTTCATGTCTTTTCCCCAATTCTTAATTTGGTCGTTTGTTATTTTCTTATTGAGCTGCTGCAGAGTTTTGTATATTTTGGTAGTTAGACCAGTGTGTCTTTGGTAAAAATTTAAAAAAAATCTTTCCCCAACCTGAGGGCTCTTGTTTTACTCCCCCGATGAAGTCTTTGGATGTACATAAGTGATGAAACTTCAACATGCCCCATTCATCTATCTTGTCTTCTCCTGTGTTTGCCTCCTTCATTATACTTGGTAGTCTATGTATGTCTTACAATAGGGCCCTTAAATTTGTTCCAGCTTCCTCATTGATGATCCTGATAGCTCTGGGGTTTACATTTAGGTCTTTAATCCATCTTGAGTTAGTTTTTGTGCATGGAGTAAGATATGGGTCTTGTTTTATTCTTCCGCATATGGAAATCCAGTTTGTCTAACACCATTTGTTGAAAAGGCTGTCTTTGTCCCATTGGTTATTTCTAGGTCCTCTGTTGAAGATTAGTTACTTATAGGCTGATGAATTTTGGTCTGGGTTTTCTGTTCTGATAGCGTGGGAGGCCTCCTACTTGGTTCTTCTTTTCAAGAAGTTCTTTGCTTATCCTGTTTTGTTTTGTTGCCTACCCATATGAAATTGATAACTAGTTTTTCCATTTCTTTAAAGAATGTATTTGGGATTTGGACTGGGATTACATTGCAACTGTAGATTGTTTTAGGTAGTATTAATATTTTCACAATATTAAGTCTACCTATCCATAAGCATGGGATATTCTTCCATTTATGTAGGTCTGTGTGTGTGTGTGTGTTATAGTTTTCTCCGTATAGGTCTTTTATTTCTTAAGTTAGATTTATTACTAATAATTTATCTTTTATGTGTTTATTGCAAATGATATTGGTTTCTTAAGGTCTTTATCAAAGCTCTCTTCACTGGTATGCGGGAATCACATGGATTGCTGGTTGTTAATTTTGTATCCTGATACCTTCCTGAATCCCTCAATTGTTTCTAGTAAGAAACTTTTGAGTTTTCACTCCTTTCAAGAGTTACTTCTTCTTTGCCTTTTGTATTCTCTTGATTCCTTTTTGCTGTCTGATGGCTCCAGCTAAGACTTCTGGCATGACGTTGAATAAGAGTGATGATAAGGGACATCCTTGTCTGGTCCTGGTTTTCAGTAAAAATGTTTCTAGCTATTCCCTGTTGAGTGTGCTGTTGGTTGTTGATTTTTCATCTATGCCTTTTATCATGCTGAGGGCTTTCTCTTCTATTCTTATTTTGTGTGTTTTGATCATAAATGAGTGTTGGATATTGTGAAATGTCTTTTCTGCATCTACTGATATGATCATGTGTTTTTTATTCTTTGCCTTCTTTATTTGGTAGATAAATCTATTTTCCTAATATTGAACCACCTTGCATCCGTGGAATGAATTCTGCTTTGTCATAGTGAATGAAATGTTGGATTTTTAAAATATGATGTTGTATTCTGTTAGCCAGAGTTTTTTTAAACATCTATGTTCATAAGGGATATTGGTCTATCTTTTCTATCTTTGTGGGGTCTATGCCTGGTTTGGGTATCTGTGTTAAGCTGGCTTCATAGAATGAGTTTGGGAATTTGTTGGTTTTTTTCTATGTTCTAGAATAGTTTGTGTAGTATTGGAGTCAGATCTTCTCTGAATACTTGGTAGAATTCCCCTGTGAAACCATTGCATCCTGGGATTTTATTGGATGGTAGTTACTTAATGACCTGCTGTTTCTTCTTTTGTTATGCATCTGCTGAGTTTTTCAATATCTACATTAATCTGATTGGGTATCTGTTGGTAACAGGACATAATCAGCCTGACAAAACCAACTCCATATTGCCTGCCCGGCAGCCTCAACCTTATCTTACCCTGACAAATACCAGATGGCCCACCTTTGTTTACTCCAGCACCGGACATTCCAACCGTAGATTTGTGTCTCTCTGCCCTGTGTGCTCTACACCCCCTCCCTTCCTTTTTTTTTACCTTCCCTTGGAATTCCTTTGTTTGCCTCACCCTTTAAAAAGAGGCTTGTGTAGCAATAAACAGAGACCTTGACAAAAATCTGCTTGGTCTCGCTCCTCTCTCTCGCCCGTTTCTCTTTCAGGCTGGGTCCCCCTCGGTAACCTCTCGAATAACTGAGTCCCGCTGGTCCGGGGCAGGTATCTGTCCATTTCTTCTAGATTGTCAAATTTGTTTGCATACGTTTTTTCATAATAATGTGTCATTATTCTTTATATTTCATTTGGACCTGTTATAATGTAATGCTGTTCACTCTTATTCAGGGTATTTATATATTTTCTTTTTTGCTTTGTTAAGTTTGCCAGTGGTCGGTCTATTTTGTAAATCCCTTCAAAGAAACATTTGAGCCTGTTGATTTCTTCAAAGAAAGAGCCTTTTGTCTTGATTTTTTCCATTATTTTCTTTTTCCATATGATAATTTTCCATGTGATTCTTATGATTTCTTTTCTTCTTTTATTGGAGGAGTTATGTTCTTGTCCTTGTTCCAGTTCTCGAAGGTGCTGTGTTATGGCTTTTATTTTTAATTTCTCTTCTTTTTTTTTCTTTTTGAGATTATGGCTCTCTTTATTTAAACCTGTATGAACACAGGGAGAACATTACAGTTCAGGATTGTTAAATCAACAAACTTCATGATACAGCAACTGACAACAAAGATAACTTGAATTCTGGTAATAAGTGATTACTCTTTAAGGGGTAATAGGTACAAAGTCTCCAAAGCAGAAGAAAACCATATTACTCTCAGCCTTTAAAGAGTTTGGCTCTGTGGCTAGAAGTGCCACTCGATGATCATCAATGAGTTTCATTTTTAGCAACACAATCTCCAACTTTTTACACTTATTATAGGTAGAAGAGAGTCCTCCTTTCACAAGCTGGCAAGATCTTCAGAATGACATAGTGCATAGAGGATGGTAAATGTTAGTCCTGCTAGACCACCTCATACTACACCTTGAAGAGCACCTGTACATTAAAAAATAATTTTATTAGGGGCTAATACAACTCTTATCACAATCCATACATACATCAATCGTATAAAGCACATTTGCACAGTCATAGCCCTCATCATTCTCAAAACATTTGCTTTCCACTTAAGCCCCTGGCATCAGCTCCTTGTTTTCCCCCTCCCTCCCCATTACCCCCTCCCTTACGAACCCTTGATAATTTATAAATTATTATTTTGTCATATCTTACACTATCCGACATCTCCCTTCACCCACTTTTCTGTTGTCCGTCCCCCAGGGAGGAGGTCACATGTAGATCCTTATAATCAGTTCCCTCTTTGCAGCCCACCCTCCTTCCACCTTCCTGGCATCGCCACTCTCACCACTGGTCCAGAAGGGATCATCTGCCCTGGATTCCCAGTGTTTCTAGTTCTTATCTGTACCAGTGTACATCCTCTGGTCTAGCCAGATTTGTAGGGTAGAATTTGGATCATGATAGTGGGTGGGGAGGAGGCATTTAGGAACTAGAGGAAAGTTGTATGTTTCATTGTTGCTACACAGCACCCTGATTGGCTCATCTCCTCCCCACGGTCCTTCCATAAGAGGATGTCCAATTGTCTACAGATGGGCTTTGGGTCTCCACCCAACACACCCCTTCATTCACAATGATTTTTTGTTCTGATGATGCCTGATACCTGATCTCTTCGACACAGGCTGGTGTGCTTCTTCCATATGGGCTTTGTTGCTTCTGAGCTAGATGGCCACTTGTTTACCTTCAAGCCTTTAAGATCACAGTGGCTATATGTTTTGATAGCCAGACACCATCAACTTTCTTCACCACATTTGCTTATGCACCCATTTGTATCAGGGAGGTGAGCATACAATGCTATGAAATTTTGTTCTTTGATACTTGATAACTGATCCCTTCGGCACCTCATGAACATGCAGGCTGGTGTGCTTCTTCCATGTGGGCTTTGTTGCTTCTGAACTAGATGGTTGCTTGTTTACCTTCAAACCTTTAAGACCCCAGATGCTATATCTTTTGATAGCTGGACACCATCAGCTTTCTTCACATTTGCTCATTCATCCACTTTGTCTTCAGCAATTGTGTCAGGAAGGTGAGCATCATAGAATGCCAGTTTCACAGAACCAAGTATTCTTGTATTGAGGGAGTTCTTGAGAGGAGGCCCAATATCCATCTGCCACAATAATACTAAACCTATAAATATATGCACATAGATGTACATATGTACATATCTGTATTTAGACCTCTATAAATGCCCTTCACCTCCTAGCTCTTTCCTCTATTTCCTTTTACTTCCCTCTTGTCCCACTATCATGCTCGGCCTTCATTTGTGTTACAGTAATTTCTCTTGGCTACTTTACCCTTGGTCATGTCCTCCCAGGCCTCCTACACCCTCCTTACCACCAATTTGGATCACTTGTTGTTCCCTTGTCCCTGGGTTTGCTACTACCACTACTTTTCCCCCCACCTCCCCCTCTCCCATGTCTCCCGGAACTGTCGGTCCCATTGTTTTCTCCAAATTGTTCTTCCAGCCTATCTTATTTAGACAGCCCTGCAGAAATAATAACATGCACAAAAAGAAGACAGAGCAAAACCAAGCAACAAAATAAAAACAACAAGCCAATGACAAAAAAGGAAAAAAACAAGAAAGAAAAGCTTTTAGTTAGTTCAAAGACTGTTTTTTGGCCTTTAGGAGTGTTTTCCAGTGGAGTCTGTTGGGCACCAAATCCTGGCCCCAAAGTATATTTTTGGTATTCCCTGGGAACTTTGTTGCTCTGTTCCCCTTGCTATTCTGTTCCACGCCCTTAGTGCTTTGCCTTGGTGTGGTGGGATCGATCAGGCAGAATTTCCACACTGTGTCTCTTGTGTTGTCCTCTGTAGGGCTATAGGTCAGTGAGGGATATTATGTCTCATAGTGGGTCCTCTCTGTGGTTTTGCTGCTCTGAGCAGGAATATCATCCTCAAGGCTTGGTGGGCCAGGATGTGCTCCACTGTCTATTCCTTCCCCTTAATTTGCTCCTGTGTGCTCTGATCAGACATGTCCCTCTCCCGGAGCTGTAGATTCAGTGCTGACCTCTGAAATAAATTCTTCTTATACAACATGACTGTCATACTTCCAGCTGCTATTGTGTTGAGGTCTTCTTCCGCATCTCATGTCTTTTTCAGTGACAACACCAAATGCGCTATAGAGCAACAAATCTGAACATCTTTTGGTTTGGACCAGGCCATGTTTTGTGCTTATCTGTGTGAGAGTAACCTGCTCCACTGGCTCTGAAAAAGCCGGCCAACCCCCATGTGGTTTTGTTGCTGCTTCTCCAGCCGCTTTCCATGATGTCAAAACTCCAAGGCCGTCTGCTTTCCGCCACCTGTTCAGGCCAAGTTCGTAAACTCAGCCGTTCCTTTAAAATAACCAAGGGAAGACCCTTCTCTTTTTTCATGTGTGTGTAGATTGCTATAAATTGGCCTTTGATTACTGCTTTTGCTGTGTCCCAAAGGTTTTGGTATGTTGTGTTATCATTTTCATTTGTGTCGAAGAATATTTTTATTCCTCCTTTATTTGTTTTATTGCTCAATCATTTTTCAATATAATATTCACTCTCCAAGTGTTTGTCTTTATGTTTGTTTTGTTTTTAATGTTGATTTATAACTTGATAGCGTGTGGTCTGATAGGATAGGTTGTAGGATCTCAATTGCTTGGAATTTGTTGAGGCATGCTTTATGGCCAGTATGTGGTCTGTTCTTGAGAATGTTCCATGTGTATTTGAGAAGAATGTACAGTTTGTTTTTGTTGGATGGAGTGTTCTATGTGTGTCTTATGAGGTTCATTTTGTTGATTGTGATGTTGAGCACTTTTGTTCCTTATTGAATTTTTCTTGATGCTCTTCCTTCTGTTGAGAACGGCATGTTGAAATCTGTTATTATTGTCAATTTTCAATTCTGTAAGGATTTGATTAATGTATTTCAAGGGTCTTTCATTGGGTGGGTCCATATGTTTATTATAGTCATGTCTTCTTGGAATATTGTTCCCTTGATCATTAAGTGTCTGATCTTTTCTCTTATTGTGCTATTTTCTTTGAAGTCTATTTTCTCAGAGATTAATATTGCTACCCTTGATTTATTTTAGTTGCTGGTTGTTTGGTATGCTTTTGTCCAGTCTCTGTCCAACAGATTATTAATCTATTCATATCTGTTTGTGAGGCATGTTTCTTATAGACAGCATATTGATAGATTTTGTTTTCTAATCCATTCTACTACTCTCTGTCTCTTTACTGGTTCATTTAGCCCGTTAACTTTCAGTGAAATTATTGATAGGTATGTATTTGTTACTGTCATTTTGTTTTCCATATGTACATGTTGTGTGCATGTAGGTGTGTTGTGTTTTGTTTTTGTGCTTCCTTTATTGTTTCATTGCTTTGGGTGTAGCTCTGTGTGTTTTTTTATGAGGAATTGTCTTGTATCTTGGTATCAGGTTTTTGTGTTATTGTTGTTGATTTTTTGGCCATAGTACTTCATTATTTTTTGGTAGTGGTGGTCTTGTGTTTGTGAATTTTTTTTTTAACAATTTATTAGGGGCTCATACAACTCTTATCACAGTTCATACATATACATACATCAATTGTATAAAGCACATCTGTACAATCTTTGCCCTAATCATTTTTTTCTCCTCTTTTCTTTTTTTACATTTTATTAGGGACTCATACAACTCTTATAACAATCCATACATATACATACATCAATTGTAAAAAGCACATCCATACATTCCCTTCCCCAATCATTCTCAAAGCATTTGCTCTCCACTTAAGCCCTTTGCATCAGGTCCTCTTTTTTTTATCCCTCCCTCCTCTCTACCCCCTCCCTCATGTGCCCTTGGTAATTTATACATCGTTATTTTGTCATATCTTGCCCTATCCGGAGTCTCCCTTACCCCCCTTCTCTGCTGTCCCTCTCCCAGGGAAGAGGTCACATGTAGATCCTTGTAATCAGTTCCCCCTTTCCAACCCACTCACCCTCCACTCTCCCAGCATCACCCCTCACACCCTTGGTCCTGAAGGTATCATCCACCCTGGATCCCCTGTGCCTCCAGCCCTCATATGTACCAGTGTACAGCCTCTGCCCTATCCAGCCCTGCAAGGTAGAATTCGGATCATGGTAGTTGGGGAGAGGAAGCATCCAGGATCTGGGGAAAAGCTGTGTTCTTCATCGGTAATACCTTGCACCCTAATTAACCCATCTCCTCTCCTAAACCCCTCTATGAGGGAATCTCCATTGGCCGACACTTGGGCCTTGGGTCTCCACTCTGCACTTCCCCCTTCATTTAGTATGATATATATATATACATATACACACATATACATACATACACACACATATATCTTTTTTTTTTTTTGCATGATGCCTTATACCTGGTCCCTTGGCACCTCGTGATAACACTGGCCAGTGTGCTTCTTCCATGTGGGCTTTTCTGCTTCTGAGCTAGATGGCCGCTTGTTCACCTTCAAGCCTTTCAGACCCCAGACACTATCTCTTTTGATAGCCGGGCACCATCAGCTTTCTTCACATTTGCTTATGCACTCGCTTTGTCTTCAGCAATTGTGTCAGGAAGGTGAGCATCATGGAATGCCAGTTTCATAGAACAAAGTGTTCTTGCATTGAGGGAGTACTTGAGTGGAGGCCCAATGTCCATTTGCTACCTTAATACTAAACCTATAAATAGATGCACATAGATCTATTTCCCCATCGTTATATATATATTTACATATATAAATATTAAGTATATAAAATATATTTACATATGTACATGCCTGTATTTAAATTCTGTAAATGACCTTTGCCTCCTAGTTCTTTCATCTATTTCCTTTTACTTTCCTCTTGTCCCACTATCATGCTGTTAGACAGGGTTCTCTAGAGACAAAACCAGATTGCTAGTAATTATATATAAATACATTGGATTTCAGTAATTCCTCTCGGTTACATTGCCTTTGATCAAGTCCTACCAGGCCTCTTACATCCTCCTTGCTATTGATTTTGCATCACTTGTTGTTCCCTTGTACATGGGCTTGTTAACACCACTCCCTTTTCTCCCACCTTCCCCTCTTCCATGTCCCCCTGGAACAGTTGATACCATTGTTTTCTCCTTCAGATTGTTTATCTTATCTAGATAGACCCGCCTATCTTATCTAGATGGAATATAATAATATTTCACAAAAGCAAGACAGCAAAATAAAGCAACAAATCAATGACAAAAAAAGAGAGAAAAGTCTGCAAATAGTTGAAGGTCAGTTTCTTGACCTTTAGGAGTGTTTTCAGGTAGAGTCTGATGGGGTGCCAAACCCTGGCCCTAAAGTCTATTTTTGGTATTCCCTCAGGACTTCCTTGCTTTGCTCTCCTTGCTGTTCTGTTGCACACCCTTAGTGTTTTGCCTCGGTGTGGTGTGGTTAGATCGGGTGCAGTTCCCACACTGTGTCTCCAGTGTTGTCCCCTGGAGGGCTATGGATCAGTGAGGGATGTCGTGTCTCACAATTAGGCCGGCCATACGGTCCTTTCTGTGCATTGGCTGCTCTGAGCTGGGATATTGTCCTAAAGGCTTGGTGGGCCAGGATGTGCTCCACTCTCTTCCTCCCTCTTCAGTTCCTCCCATGTGCTCTGATCAGACATGTCCCTCCTTGAGCTGTAGCTTCAATGCTGTCCTCTGAAGTAAATTCTTCTGGGGGAGGGGCAGTTGTCTACGTAGTTGTGATTGGGGCCGGCCCTTTAGACTTCTCTACTGTTTTCCTGCTTCATGCCAGTATATTTCAGTCATGTCTTGGAGCATCGGGTTGAAGTCTGGTCCCTCTTTCCCTGTGGAGATATAAACAATACCCTCCCCTTGGGTGGGTTAGTGTCCTCTTCCCCCGCGACCCATTTCTTTTCTCTTTTTCCTTCTTTTTTCCCCCTTCTTTTTAGTTGGCTACCATATGTATCCCTGTTTTTGGTCTGGCCCCTGCCATACTACCTGCACCTCACTCTAGGAATGTTTGTATGCAGTAGCTTTTTCCCTATGTCCGTTTAGCTTTTTCCCTTTGCCCCTTTTTGCTTTAAGGTTTAAGTGCAAAAGTGTTCCTCAGGGAAGGCGTGTTAGTTTTGTCAAGTGGGGCTGGAGTTCCCCCACTTGTATACAGAATTAATTTAGTCACTATTTACGTCTGCTCCAGGCTACCCTGTAGAGTCACCCCATGATGACTGCTTGGTAGGCTGTGTTAACCCTGTCACCAGGGAGTTAGTCCTGTGAAAGTATGGGGCTGGAGTTCCCTAGGTATGGACCAAGAGCCAAACCCGATATAGCCCCCAGGCTGGTCATGCAGAACTATGTTCCAGCAGCTCAGCTGATCAGCTACTCCAGCTAGCTCCTGGAGCAGGAAAGATTGGTTTGGAGAGCTAGGAAGCTGCGCTCCCCCTGATAGTGCCCAGGGCTGATGACAAAGAGGAATCTCAGCAGATTTTGCTGCTCTTTCATTTTAACATATTTTTTGTCTATTTATCTTTATGCTAGGGGGTATGGTGAAGAAGGTAGGGGGAGAGGGAGCTGGTATCCAGGAGTTCAAGAAGGAAGAACTCTTTGGAAACTGATTTTGGTGGCAATTGTACAATATTGCTTGATATGATTGAAGGATGGAATGGTATGATGCCTGGATTAGCTCCTACTAAAACGATTTGGAAAAAAACAAAAACAACAACAAAAAGAAGGGCTCTGAAGATCAAGTCTGAGCAGCAAGTTCTTATCTGAAAATGATGCCCTTCTTTAATAGTTTTTCCTTGCCAATCTTTCCAATGCCTCTGTTCTTCCTTGCAAGTTCTTCTTGTCCCCAAAAGCCAGTACCCACCACCTCTCAATTTCCCTTCCAATCTTTGTGGAGGTGAGGGGTAGCTATATTAGGAGTAAAGGGGGTTGTATCCACCGAATGCTTACGGTGATGAAAATTAGCTGTCCCTGCCACTATAAAGGTGTTGGAAAATCAGCCACACTAATTAGACACCTATGGGAAAATCCAAACTGAGCCTGTGCAGACCCAGTCCACTTAGATCCAGGTGGGAAGTCTACCTTGGTGCACAGAGTAGGCACCAGCTACATGACATCATACAGGTGTGCCTAAACTCAGCCAATAAGATCAGTCAATACTCTCAACCACACCTCGCCAGACAGTGGAGATAGGAGGGGATAATCACCACACTGAGGGCAAGCCACTCTTCCCTGTTCAGGTGCTTGCTCTCTTGCAGGTAGGACGGTGGGGCACACACATGCCCCGAGGCCTCTTGGGCTCTCAGGCCGCTGTCTTTCAGGCGTGTCCTCTGTCCCTTGGCTCCGCACTGTGGGTTCATGTCTCTGTTCCAGTACTCCTGCATGCGTTCTTCCATGCTCCCCTGAAGTGGCTGGAGTGGCCATCTTCAGACTCGAACTCTTGCATGGTCCACGCGTGGCCTGCGTACTTTCCAGAGATAGCATGTACTTTGTTAGACTGTAATACCTGAAACTTCCCTTTCCCTCATAAAAGTTTCTTTGATTTACAAAAAGGCTTCTGATACATGAATTCTGGGGTAAATCACTCCAGAAACCTACGAGACCGAGTAACCTCACATCTCCCTGTAATTCAGCGTTAGAGGAAGACCAGAAGGACTGAGTCAGATGTTTGTGATAGGGATAGACATCCTTTTTCTCCTGTGAAGGACCAGGAAGAACCCCCCCAAAAGTCCCCTCAAAGTTTTTTTTTTTAATTTTTATTTTATTTTTAATTTTAACAATTTATTGGGGCTCATACAATTCTTTTCACCGTTCATATATATACATACATCAATTGTATAAAGCACATCTGTACAGTCTTTGCCCTAATCATTTTTTTCTCTTTTCTTCTTTTACATTTTATTAGGGACTCATACAACTCTTACCACAATCCATACATATACATACATCAATTGTATAAAGCACATCCATACATTCCCTGCCCCAATCATTCTCAAGGCATTTGCTCTCCACTCAAGCCCCTTGCATCAGGTCCTCTTTTTTTTCCCCTCCTCCCTCCCCATTCCCCCCTCCCTCATATGCCCTTGGTAATTTATACATCGTTGTTTTGTCATATCTTGCCCTATCCGGAGTCTCCCTTCCCCCCTTCTCTGCTGTCCCTCTCCCAGGGAAGAGGTCACATGTGGATCCTTGTAATCAGTTCCCCCTTTCCAACCCACTCACCCTCCACTCTCCCAGCATCGTCCCTCACACCCTTGGTCCTGAAGGTATCATCCACCCTGGATTCCCTGTACCTCCAACCCTCGTATGCACCAGTGTACAGGCTCTGCCCTATCCAGCCCTGCAAGGTAGAATTCGGATCATGGTAGTTGGGGGGAGGAAGCAACCAGGATCCGGGGGAAAGCTGTGTTCTTCATCGATACTACCTCATTCCCTAATTAACCCATCTCCTCTCCTAAACCCCTCTATGAGGGGATCTCCATTGGTCAACACTTGGGCCTTGGGTCTCCACTCTGCACTTCCCCCTTCATTTAATATGATATATATATATACATATATACATACATATATACATATACACATATATACACATACAAACACACACTTATACCTTTTTTTTTTTGCATGATGCCTTATACCTGGTCCCTCCCCTCAAAGTTTTTATAGGTTCAAAACTGTGATGATTACATTATCTCCTGCCAACTTACGAAGGGGTGGAGTCAATCAGGTCACAGCTTGTGAATCAGGTCACACCTGGATGACCTCATTTGAGGTGTGAAGGAGATAAATAGCTCACTAGAGGCCATATATGCTTTCTGCTTCAACTCCCTGGGAGACATTCCTGTTGACAAGTCACATGGAGCAACACTGATAAACCCTGGAGCTGGAGGAGCCATGTGGAGACCCACGCCAGCTGAGAAACTTCCACCACCACTGGATCCACAAGACTTTCCACCCACTGGCATAAGATCTTCCTGCATTCAACATCATTGCATGGCTGAGTGAGACTGAAGAGGAATGTATGGACTAGTACTGACATATGGGATAATATCAGACTTATGAACTTGATCTGGACTGAACTGGGATGTTTTCTTAATATACAATTACTCTTGTATATAAAGCTCTTTCTTATCCACATATTGAGTGTCTCTGGATTTGTTCCTGTAGTCAACTGGACTAACACAAAAACCAAGCAGCAGAAAATGAAAAAGAAAAGTTCTTAGGTTTGTTTTTGTTTTTTTTTAAGGGAAATAGAATGAAGTTTTTCCTCTTTGTTTATTCTATTAAATTTATTTACCTAAATAATTTAGACTTAATAATCATTTCATGCTGTGAGTTATATTAGGAGTTAAAGTGCCATAACAGGTATTCCTAAAATCAAGATAAAATAAAACAAACGAAACTCACTGGCATCAAGTCGATGGTGACTCAGTGACTGTGGAACAGAGTAGAACTGCTCCTGGGAATGTCTCAGACTGTGACCCTTTAGGGGAGTAGAAATCATTATGGGAGTAGAAAGCCTTGTCTTTCTTCTGAGGAGCGGCTGGTGGTTTAGAGCGTTGGTTCTACTTTGGTTCTTGCCATCAAAGCCCAACATTTAAACACTACGAGGTGACCTCATGGCGTCACGATGGCACATCTGACTCAAGATCAGAAGGCTGTGTGTTTAAAAATCAAGATAAGCCCTATAATTTGTTCCAGAAAAAAATACCGGTTGCCCTTAACGAAAAATAATAAATCTGAAAAAAATGTTTAAAGAATAAGAATATACCTGAAGAATATCCCAAAGGAGTCGTTGTGTTCACATGGCTGCCTCAGTTTCCCTCTATGGCTTGGAAGGGATGTGGAGAGAGTTAATTTTGAAGGTTATCAGGAACCAAGCTATTACTTTATTATGTTATATTTGTTATAATTTATTATAATTCAGTTCCCCCCAAAAAACTTTTTATTGGGAGTTAATACAGATATCATATTATTCCATAGTTCAATTACATCAGGCCGTATGTGCGACTGCTAGCACAATCAGTTCCAAAACACTTTCTTTCTTCTTGAACTCCTTGATATCTCCCCTTCATCCCCTCCCCTGCCCCCTCTCCACCCCCCGGGATCCCTTATTCTACTTGCTGTCTCTATAGGTTCATCTTTATTATTATTTTTAATCATTTTATTAGGTGCTCATACAACTCTTATCACAATTCATACAGGTATCAATTGTGTCAAGCACTTTTGTACATTCATTGCCCTCATCACTCTCAAAACATTTGCTCTCCACTTAAGGCCCTGGCATCTGCTCAATTTTTCCTCCCTCCCCGCCCTCCCTGTTCCCCCATCTCTCATGAACACTTGATAATTTAAAAATTATTATTTTGTCTTCTCTTGACCTGTCCGTTGTCTCCCTGAACCCACTTTTTGTTGTACGTCCCCCACCATCTTTATTATTTTAAAGGAGCCCTGGTGGCATAGTGGTTAAGCAGAGGAGCCCTGGTGGCACAGTGGTTAAGCACTGGGCTGCTAACTGCAAGGTTAGCAGTTCGAAACCACGGCGTTAAGATCTCGAGTCTCAGAAACTCACAGGGGTCAGGTCTACCTTGTCTTAAGGGTTACTTTATGTCAGAATCAACTAGATGGCAGTGAACTGGGTTCTGCATTATTATTAAACTCGTCCCCTCCCCACCCCTTGTGGATTGCCCAGGTGAGCGCGGGCTGCAGATCCAGACGCCAGCCTTACCTGTGCATCTTGATTGCAGTTTACTCTGTGCCTGGAGCTGTGCAAACGAACACACACCTTGCTTTTCTGACTCCCCGCCACCCCCCGCCCCCCGGTCCCCGGTAATCACACCTGTATTCTCTGGCAAGCGAACGCCTAACAATGCTCTCATTCCAGAGTCGGTGCCCACTAGGTTCCGGAGCCCTGGACTCGGCCCCGCAGACTCCACCCTGTCCGCAGGAGGGCGGGGCCAGGACCAGGTCCTGGCGGGCAGCAACTTGGTTCCAGAGGTACGGCACTCCCAGGCCGCCGGGATCGCTGCATACAGGTCACGTCTATGGGTGGGCAGTCTCTGTGCCTGCCAGGAATGCTGCTCCTGCTGTCGCTGCTACTGGGCGTCGGATCCAGACCTAGTGCAGGTGAGTGTGATGACCCAAGAACCCCCCGCCCAGCAGCCCCGCGCCCACCCCTCCCAGCAAGGACTCCGCTCACTGGCCTTTCCTAGGAACCTGGTTTCTCCTTCAATTCTTTCTAGGGACACTCTCTCACTTATTCTTTCCCAGGGACCCCGGAGCTCTTTCCCCCAGCCTTCCCCAGGGACCCTCATTCTTCCACTATTCCTTGGGACTCAGACCCCCTCGTCCCTTTCTGGGGAACCCCACAGCCTTCTCCAGGTACCCCTCCCCATCATATCCCTTTCCAGCTGCCTCCTGGCCAGAGGTCCTGTGAATACTGAGCCCTTACCTTTCCATTCTGGGAGGCTACTTTGTGACTACTCGGTCACCAGAAACGGAGAGGAGCAGGGGCTGAAGGACTTAGCACTGCCTGAGGGAGGAGGATGGAAATATTTTCCTCTCACCCACCTCAGGGTGGCACCTGGAAGCCCCTGTTCTTTGGTTGCCATTTCTGGGGTGCACAGATGCCAGGTGGGAAGTGGACAGACTCAAAGACCACGGATACACACAGACATAGGCAACCCAGACTCTCCTGGGCCCATGAGTGTGAGCTCATAGGTGAGTTCCCATATGCCCCAGACAGACACACATACTCACACCCTGAAGGTCACAGAGCAAACTCAGACACAAGATGGACACATGCCTGCACATTCAGATTCACACTCAGGAACACTCAAAGGAGGAAATTCTCTCTCTCTCTCTCACATACACATACACATACACACACGTGCGCACATACACACAGTACCTAAACCCAGGGACACACATGCCCAGATACATGCACACTGTTTTAGGTACAAAAGAGACCCTAGTGTCAAACTTAATTTAAGGAGAATATTTGTTAAATCTTAAAAAGAACAAAGACACAGATACATCATCCAGATGAGGGAGGTCAAAATTGCGCCCAAGGGTTTGTTGAGATAAGATGCTTTAAAAGGGGCATGGAAGGGCAGAGGACACTCACAAAAGCATGGCTGGTGGCAGATCAATACATGAGTCCACATGGGACTGCAGAAGCAGGTACAGAACCCTGATTGGGACATGTACATTGTTAGAAGGGCTTAGAAGATTGGTCCAGGGTCTTCTGACCAAGGCAGTCTGGTGAGAATGATAGGACATGACTCATGACTATGTGACCCCTTGTAATGTCCCCAGTTCAGTGACTTCCATCAATGATACACCCTGGCCAGCCCCTAAGAGAAACTGCCCTTCCCTGGGCTGATGGAATTGGGGTGGAGGTAAGCTACTTTCTAAGGAATTCTGCCCGGAGGGCGTGATTATTTACATCTTTGGTTAATGTTGAAAGACTGAGCTTTCTAGAAAAACTGGGCTTTCTACTCCAGTAAACCTTTACAGTTTCTGAAACCCACAGGGGGGTCTCTATGAGTCAGCATCGACTAGCCGTGTTTGGGGTTTTAGTTAATGATCAGAAAGAATTCATTAGAGGCTTAATCTATGTGGGGACTCTGCAAATGGCTTTGGGCTATCACTGTATGCCTTCTGCAAACTGGGGTGCTCAGAACTTAACAAGAACAAAGACACACAGATTTGCACATATGACCCCCACTGTTTTACTGGTAGACACACAAATGCATATATACACACTCAGATGCACTCCCAGGAATACCCAAAGGAGGAAATCACACACATACAAAACCCAGACGAACACAGACACGCCAGTCAGTGGGCACACATAGACACAGACCCGCCACATAGATTTGTTCTGCTGGCTTACACCCATTTACTGGCACCCACAAACAAATGCACACATACAGAGAAGATCACAGATGGCCACCATAGCTTAGTCACAGTGGTAAACAGTACACAATCCATAAACTCGCAGACACAGTCATAGACACATAGAACATGCACATATACAACTGAACACACACACACACTCACACCATAGCGACCCCTTAGTCACTAGAGGCACAGGTGGCCCTGGCACTCCCAGCAAAGGCTGCCATGGACATTGAGGCAAACAGTGCACAGAATGACCTGCCCCACCTAAGTTGGCACAAGAGGGTTTTTCTGGCTCCAACCCCTGTGCTGGGTGTCCACCCTGTGCCAGGCCCTCTGGAGGGTTTTGTTCAGGGCCATTGGCAGGATCTAATGCAGAGGGAAGTCTAGGGACAGCTCTAGGGGATAGGGTTGGGATTGAGACCCTACACTGTCAAAGGAACCTCCTGAGTAAGAGACACACTCCCATGCGTAGGCAGTTCATGCCGCTGTGGTCACTGGGCTAAGGAGGACTGCAGGGCGGTAGCACGTAAGCCAGGTGAGGATTGCTACCGTCCACCGGTATGGACCTGCAGTAAGTGACAACCTTAGGAAAGAGTGGCCAGTGGTGATCTAAAGGCAAGTTTTATTTCCAAAGTACAGCTTTATATATTAATGAGGCAAGGGTACATAGCACACATAGTGTAATAATAACATTGTGATAAAATTTCTCTCATCACAAACCATTCCTTTGGACCAATCTTAACAAATGCAGCTGTGTCCTCAGTGTGCACAGGACATCTTGGAATGTGGGAAAACATAGGACTATCTTCCCAGCGTTCTGACTTACACAGTGTTCCCGAGTATCCCAGAGAGTCACTGGTACACTTCAAACTCAGTGACTCTCTATAAGGATGTGGTGAAGACATTCCCAAAGAGGGATTCTGTGTCCCGCCCGTCCACAGTCACCAAGTCAATTCTGACTCTGAGCAGCCCCCTAGGACAACGCAGACCTGCTCCCCAGCGTTTCTGAGACTGCAAGTCTACAGAAGCAACCAGCCAGCCCGTTTTTCTCCCAGAGTGATTCATGGGGTAGAACCACAGACATTACGGTGAGCAGCTTAATATACTACACCACCAGGGTGCAGTAAGGGTGTGTGTGAGGGGCAGAGTATAATTCCAGGAACAGAAATGACTCCATTTCTATGGGGGATGGAGGATCCCTGTGGGTGACACTGACAGAGGATGCTGGAGGGGGCTGATCCCCTCAGTTTCGGGAACAGTGAAACTTCGGAGATTTATCCCAAGGTCAGAAGCAGCCAGGGAAATTTCTGTGCAGGTTGTTCAGAGCACCAGTCAGCTCCGCGGAGGAATGTGATGAGTGGCCACCTGGGGAAGAAGGGGAAGATGACAACTCTAAAGTCATCGTTATGTTTTCTATCGGAGCCGTTTGTATTCACCTATACCAATTGGCAAGAACAAAGCATGAGAATTAATTTTGGTTTGACCTCTTTTTTAAAAAAGTCAGTTTAATGAAAACTAGATGAAAAGATAAGGAAGAGATGGGACCGCCAAATGCAGTGCATGACGTTTGGTTGCAAGTCGGGGACAGGTGGACTGGGCTTGGAGTGTCCACTCTGCCTTGCACTGGCTGTGTGACCAGGTGTGTGTCCCGTCACATCTTTTGGCCTCAGTCTTGTCCATTCTAAGTGGGTCACCACTGTCTACATCATTCTAGGACACCAGCTTAGAGTGGCGTTCGGAGGCTTCTCTTGACAAGTAACAGAAGTCCTGGTGGGGTACTGGTTACACATTAGGCTGCAATTCAAATGGTCAGCAGGTTGAAACCACCAGCCACTCAGGTAGAAAGATGGGCTTTCTACTCCCTTCAAGAGTTAGGGTCTTGGAAATTCATGGGGCAGTTCTGCTTTCTCCTGTAGGGTCACGATGAGTCAGCTTCGACCTAATAGCAGTGAGTTTTTGTTTGGTCCTCAAACAGCAGTTGCCACCCCCCACCCCCCATGATAGCCTTCCACTCAATTACCTTGGAAAGCCCCCTTCCCTGGGGGAAGGGCAAGGAGCCAGGGATTGGTCAGAAGCTGGGGTTGGAGCCCACCTCCTTGTCAAATGGACTTGTCAAATGGAGGTGATTGCAGTGAGTGGGATTCAAAGAAATTGTCTAGAGTCTTCAATGTGGGAGGAAGAAGGGAGAAAGGAGAAGAATATGTGGCAAGACCCCTGAGCCAGAGTCTGGAAGGGAGTCAAGGATGAGGCACTGCAGGGGCTGGGAAGCCCCAACACAAGGCTCCTCGTTGGTGACAGGTTCCTTGTTTAGTTCCAGTAGCAGAACCTGAGCAGACACTTGGGGCTTGAAGTGAACTTTAACCGAGCCTGAACTCGCCAAGAGCAGGGAAGGGTAATCAGAGTGACATCTCCGGGGCTGGGCTCAGTGACTGGCTTTTCCACCCATGGCTGCCTGTATCAGGGTGACAGTGACTCTCAGAGCTTGTTTTGTGCCAGAGTTTTCCGTACGATCTCTCAGATAAGAAACTCAGAATTGAGAAGTTGAGTAACTCTTGCTTAAGGTCACACAGCAACGGCGGAGAAGCAAGACTGACAACCCAGCCGCCGGACTGCAGCATCCAGGCCCTCCTGAGGCTGCGCCTCCCTTTGTCCCTAGGACTGGGGACCCTGACTTGCAGCCCTCTTTCTCTCAGCCTCCAGCAAGTCCCATGTGCACCGACGTGGACTCATTGAGTTGGCCGGGAGCTTGCAATGTGGCAGCACGCACTCCCCGCTGGCCTACATAAGCTATGGCTGTCACTGTGGCCTGGGTGGCCGTGGCCAGCCAAGGGACCCCTCAGACTGGTAAGTGCACTCTGTTTCTTTGGGGTTGTAAGTGCATTCTTAGGCCAATCTGGAAACTCATGCACTCAGGGGCTGAGGGTATGGGTTTATTGAAACCTGTTCAGGAAATTCCAGTCTGTGATGCGGCTATGTAGGGAAAGGGTCTCGTGGGGAAGCCTCGTCAGTGAGGCCCCGCACTGGAGCTGCTGCCCCACCCTGGCCATGGAGCGGTTGTTGTCTGGCCAAAAAATCATGAGACTGGCAATGAGCCAGATATTATTCTGAGCAGCCCTTGGATCCTCACAGCACTGCTTTTCATAGGAAAGGGAGGCACAGAAAGGTGAACGAGCTGGCTGCAAAGGGAATCAGAGGTGGGAGCTAGCATTTGGATCCAGGCTATTGGCTAGATCTCGGGCCCCTAATCAGTGTGCACACCTCCTGTGAGAGACGTGTTGAGAGCTTTCCCAACCTTTCTTCTCGCCCTCCCTGCTGTCTGTCCTGGTGGCTTAGCGAACTCCCCATGGGGCTGCTAACCCCACAGTCTGCAGTTTGAACCCGCCACCAGCCCTGTGGGAGAAAGAGAACACTTTCTGCTTGGAACCCTCTGCAGTAATTCTACTCTGTCCTGTAGGGTCGCTGTGAATCGGAATACAGAGGGTTTGGGGAGCCTTCGGTGCGCCCAGTGCCTACCCTGCCCTCCTCACACTGGTTGTCTGGCTCCTGCACAGCCTTCTGGTTACAGTTCTGGTCTCACCTCTTCAGAGGCCATACCTGATGCCCGACTGGGCCTGCTAACTCCTAGAATCCCCTCCTCTTAGCCACATCCCAGCAGTTCTTATTCAGCTTGGGGTGGCTGGGGGTTTGTCTGCCTCTCCCCAAGGCTCTGTCAAGGTGTGACTGAGCTCAGCTTTGGGAGGCCTCGGCACAGGTGGCGAGACCCCCGTGAATGACTGAGTCAGGACAGACAGTTTAGAGAGTCATGAGCCCTCCTCGGAAACCTCTTCAGTAGGAAACGTTGATTCCGCTGTGAGTAAAACGAGTGGAGGGTGGCCATATCTAACCGCCTCTGGCTTCCTTATTGCCATGAGGCAGAGACCAGACACACCTCCACCCTCCGCCTTTCTCTGCCTACTCTGACACCAACCGCACTCGACTGCTCTGCCGGGTTTGATATGTCCACACAGAACCCACGGACACGTTTCATGATTAACGGGGTTGATTAGAGAAGTTGACAGATTACCACAAGTCAGGATCGGTGAACAGTAAAGGTGATGTCTATGGTCCACACCAATACTTGTCCTCAGCCAGAAGCCAAATCTCTCTCCAGTCCTCAGCCTTTCAGTCACATGGACCTTGGCCTGGGAGGGCCACGAAGCCACCCTGATGCCCTGCCTTACAGTCGGAGTCTTGGCACTGCTACTGTTTTGTCTCATGGTCTCCTTGTGCCAGCCTTTCATCTCAGCCTGGGTCCTTTGCTCTGTCCCTTGGCACCGTGAGGTGCCTAACCTTGGGTGTCTCTTGGGACCTCTGGTCTCTGCCATTGCCACTTCAGTCAGAGATCTTGAATGTTCTCCACCGATGGCTCTTCTTCGGATGGACCTGAGATTTCTTACAGAGTCTAGCTTGGATAGAGACCAGATCTCCAAGGAAACAAGAGAGGTTGATTTGGATCACACCTTCTCCTAAGGTGGAGACTTAATCCTCCCTTAATTGTGTCTCTTAGTGCAGCAAAGAGCTCCCTCCAAGATGGGATTGGAGCCACGAGTATAGAGTCTAGAAGGGATTATGGCTAGAAAGTCGATATTAACTGACCACATTGCAAGCCAAACTGTGAGCCAGGCCTTGGGCTGGGTGCCGGTGAAGTTGTGGAGAACAGGCTCCCCACCTGCATTTTCGGGTCTGTAAGGTGATGCTTATCAATCTGCTCCCTAGTCACTGACTTCTTAAAACCTGCTCTGAAGGGAAAGAACTTTGTTTCATGAGCGTGTGTAATGAAGAGAACATTCCAGCCTGGGGGCTATGAGAGGGGACTGTAGAAAAGTACCCCGAGAAGAAGAGCCTGCTGGACGAGAAAGGCACAGTGGGGAGGGGGACGTGCGAGCCGGGGAGGGACCATTGTAGGATCGACCTAAAGAAGGAAGAGTAGCCAGGATGTCTCAGGCATAACCGGGGCCAGGGCAAGAGATTGGCAGGGCCAGCTCATGCCAGAGAGAGGCCAGGGTGGCTGCATCTGAGAACTAGAGGGGGAGGCTAGAGTAGGAAGCCTCGTGGAGCCTAATGACTCACTCGCCTGGGGAGAGATGGCCAGGGATAGAACTTGGACCAGAGGACCTGATGCAGTCACAGTCCTCACATCGGAGGATGGTAAGGACGGCTCTCTGCCTGCACCCACCTACTGGCCTACCTTCTGCTGCCCTCAGGTGCTGCCACCGCCATGACTGTTGCTATGAAGTTGTCGAGAAAGCTGGCTGCCAGCCCAAGCTGGATCGCTACTCCTGGAAGTGCGTCGATGATCATGTAGTGTGTGGTGAGTGTCGTGTCCTGCTTTTACTTCAGTCAACACTCAGCTCTGCTTGTCACCCTTGGGCTCATCTAGTGTTGAGTGACTTTTAACACTGAGCACTGCAAACAAAAACAAGGAAACCTGATCTTTCCCATGTCTGGGCTAAACGGAAAAAGGAAATCGCAGTAAGTGTAAAAAATCTAAATGACTTATTTGTGAATTAAAGTTGAAAGGAAACGGAATACAGAGCCTAAAGTGGAAGGGAGAAGTGCACCGATACCTGTGACTTTAAAACGTGTCAAAATAAAAATCACAAGGTGGATCAGAGTGGATATGGATAGATGGACAGTGGGAGAGGTGGGCAGTAAAGAAGTCAGTCAGGAGTTGATTCTGCATGGTGAACACCTAGCCCTTCACTAACAGTTCTTTCAACATTTCTGTATGTCTGAAATTTTTCCTAATAAATTGCTAGAACAGTTAAAAAAAACAAACAGCAACAGGAAGAGGATGGTGAAAAAGACCCCACCCTTCTATTTTCTCAGGCCCAGGCCCAGTGCAGAAACCCCCTTGTGGGAACTAGCTCCAACTCAGGGTGCTGTGAAAACTCTCCTAGACCTTGGTGCTAGGATGCCAGCCTCGGTGTCAGAGGCTTCAGTCAGGTGTCATCCTAGTGACCAGAGGGACTGCAGGTCCGGCCTTAGAACTTTGAGACTGAGTTCCACGAGATCAGCCAGGACTTGGAGCCAGGATGGCACTTACCAGCTGGGGACCCTGAGAACACCCTTCCCCCTTCCTGGACCACTGTGCCTTCATCCTGCCGACAGAAATGACAGCACTTCGAGCCGGTGAACCCTGGGCCATGTTCACCCTACAGAGATGCTCTTCTTCCCCCTGCACAGTATTTGGAAGTTCATTTTGAGCCAATGCTGTAACAATCAAGAACTTTCCCTTAAAAATATTAGAAAATTATGGATGTCTGAGATTTTGAGAACATAAGGCCCATGCGGCAACAACTGGCCAGAATTGAGATTAAAGAAAACAACAACAAATAAAATGAACTCATTTCCATTGAGTTGATAATGACTCAGAGCAACCTCATAGGAGAGAGCAGAACTAACTGGCCCTGCTGAGTTTCCCAGACTGTGACTGTTACCAGGACTAGAAAGCCCCATCTTTCTTCCGAGGAGCAACTGGGGGTTTGGAATGGCTGATCTTGTGGTCAGCAGCCCAACTCGTAACCACTAGGCTGTCAGGCCTCCTAAAACTGAGACTGGCTGGCCTTTAGAGATGGATCTAGTTTCCCTCACCCACCCTAATGCTCACCGAGCCCTAGAGTCTGACTTTAAGGCCCAGCGTCTATCGACTGAACAAAACCACCTGTCTTTCCATGGAAGAGAGATGGGGTTTCCTACTCCTACACAGAGTTACAGCCTTAGAGGCCCACGGGGCAGGTCTACCCTGCCCCAGAGGATTGCTGTGAGCCAGAATTTACTTGATGGCAGTGACTATGGTTTGGTTTATTACCACATTCATATCTCTGATGCTGTTGAGTTTGTTACAGAAGAGAAATCGTTTTGGTTTTTTTTTTTTTGAAACATTTAACTGGAGCTGATATTGCGCCACCCCTTAAGAGTGAAAGGATATGTCTCCTGCACAGTACATGTCATAAATACTGGAGGTGGCACGGCAAAATTCCCGACAGTGAAATGTGTAGGACGGAAGATTTGGTGGGGCACAAGTGCACAGCTTTAAAACTAAACCTGAGTTCCAGAAGATAATTAGTGTTCTTTCAACTCATAAAAAATTTTAAAATTCTTCTAATTGTGAGGAGGGAACCCTGGTGGTACAGTGGGCCAAGTGTTGGACTGCTAACCACAATGTTGGAGGTTCAAACCCACCACCCACTCAGTGGGAGAAAGATGAGGCAGCCAGCTTCCACAAAGATTGATAGCCTTTGTTCGATGGGTCCCTATGAGTCAGAATGGACTCTACAGCACAGCGTTTAGAGTTCGGTTTAATTCTATGGAAGATAATGTCCCAGTCAGGTGTTCCCTTAGCTTTGGCACCTCTTTTTTAATATTTGTGGAGCCATGGTGGTTACTCATTGGACTGCTAATTACAAGGTCAGCAGTTCGAAACCACCAGCTACTCTGTGGGGAAAAAACTCTCCTGTCAAAGGGGGACAGTCTCAGAATCTCAGATGGGCAGTTCTACCCTGTCCTGTAGAGCTGCTATGAGTTGACAGCTACTCAGATTTTCAGAATTCTTGAAATTCTGAAAATGGAAATTTTATGTTTTGCTTTCTGAGAAACTGTTAAATCCACAGCCATTTACATTTCCCCAGCAGTATTCCAATTTCTCCACATCCTCACCAACAGTTGTAATTTCTCTCTTTCTTTTTTTCCTGCTTGATTGCGTTTGAAAGGAGTCCTAGGGACACCGTTACCTAAACATAGGGCTACTAGCTTCAACGCAAACCCATCAGCCACTGCACAGGAGAAACCTGCGGCAGTCTGCGTGGCTTACGATGGATAGTCTCAGAAACCCTGTCTTGTAGGGCTGCCGTGAGTCCGAATCAACTCCATGGCCATGAGTTTGATTGTTTTGGTTGTTTGATTAGATTTGAAGTGGTATTTAACTGTGATTTGATTAATATTTCCTTCATGACTAATGAGGTTGATCACATGTTCATGCCGCTGTGACTTTGGTTTGGAGTTTTGTTGACCATTTGTGTTATCTTCCTTGGAGATGTGCATATTCAAATCCTTTGCCCAATTTACATTTGATTCTTTTTCCTGTTGAGTTGGAAGAATTTTTAATATATTCTAGTTTCCTTAAAAGGTATAGTTGATCAAGTATTTTCTCCCTGTCCAAGGACTGTATCTTTACGTTCTTGTGTGTGTGTGTGTGTGTGTGTGTGTGTGTGTGTGTGTGTAGCTTTACTTTCTGGATAATGTCCTTTAATGCATAAAAATGTTTAATGCCTTAATTTGTCCTTTTGCTACTTGCTGTTTTGGTGTCATATTTAGGAATCCATTGCCAAAGCCATGGTCACGAAGAGTTAACTCTATATTTTCTTCTAAGGGTTTTATGACTTCACTTCTCTCTCTGGATTGTTGAGGAGCCCTGGGGGCAGAGTTGTTACCCGATGGGCTGCTAACTGCCAGGTCAAAAGTTTGAAACCTCCAGCTTCTCTGTGGGAGAAAACCAGGCTTTCTACTCCCGAGAAGAGTTACAGTCTCAGAACCCACGGGGCAGTTCTCCCTGTTCTATAGGGTTGCTGTGAGTTCTATTCTGTCCTACAGGGCCGTAGGTGTCGGAATCTGCTTCATGGCAATGAGTTTGGTCTTTATTTATTTCAGTTGTTAATATATGTTGCCTTAATGTTTTAATACAGTTTTACATGGTTTCTTCTTTTGAATGTGCTTATCCCAGCACCATTTTTCAAAGACTATTTTCTGAGGAAAGACGAGGCCTACTACTCCCACATAGCTTGACAAGCTTGGAAATGCACAGGGGCAGCTCTACCCTGTCGATAGTGTCTTGATGAGTTGGCATCGACTCATAGAAGAGGAGGAGTCTTTTCTGATGACTCCTTTTTAAGAGAGAAAATACGATCTTCTTTATGTCTGTCTATCTGTCTAAGTGTCTGTCTAGCTACCTATATCTTTCTAAGCACAGTAACATATTTAATGAGGACAATTATCACACAATCCATTCTATGACAACAATGTACACTTTACATGGCCAACCACTACTAAAGTTAAAAGGAAAATACAATTGTACTTGACATCATCACGTATCCTTCTGAGCAGCCTTACTGGATTTTAAAACCGAGCAATAAATAAGAAGTGAGTTATTAATATTTAGCATTACCTTCCTGGTGAGTGGTATTTCCCATTTATCGTTTCCTTTAAAAAATGGATTTGACTTATAAGCCAAATCCATTTAAAGACAAGTAGGAAATGAGCACAGGCGCAGATAGGACCAGACAGGTGTGTGTTACGAAGATGCAAACCAGAACTTGTGAACTGTACGGTGCCCTTCTCCCTTCTCTCTTGGATCCTGTACCTCTCTGACCACTGCTACCCCAACTAGAGAGAATGGAGAAGCTGTTGCAATTTCCACTGAACACCCCAACTTCGGAGGCTTTGGTTGTTCTGGGGTCAAAGAGGCATGTGGAAGTGTTACAAGAAGGATGTTCCCAGATGTGCATTGATTTTCAGCTTTGTCTCCTTAGTATGTAAAGTTCAGAGTTGGCACTAGATAAGAACTGAAATAAAATGGAAATATAATATCAATGTTTTTAGGAAAGAAAAACCCTTAGACATCATCTCATCCAAAACTCTCATTCAGAGAAGTGACCATTTTATTTCTGGACACTTTTCTTATCCCCAGATTGTCCTCTGCAGGACACACAGTGGGGTATTAAAATAGGGCTTGAATAAAAAAATCAGTAAATAAATAAATAAGTAAATAAATAAGAAAGACCGGCTAAAGATTTGTCCATCAATTTGCATTTTCCCCTTAGAGAAATGATGCTTGTAAGACATCTATTGTTTATCTACTGGTCAAGTTCATGTCTGTTCATAGAACTTCTCTCCCTTGAACAAAAAAGACCCAGGAGAACCAAAATATCTATTATATATTTGGTTTCAAATATTCTTATTCTGAGCATGGTTCATTTTTGTTTGCTTATGTAAGTTTATTTTAAGGGCAGGTTTGGCCTAGCTTCCATTTATGGGTCTGACTTAAATATTTTTAAAAATTTAAGGCTATAATAATATTTGACATCCTCAAATGAATTATTTTTATTTCTTTTGGTTTTCATAACTGCTCAATATATTTATTTATCTTTTTAATAGTTTGCTGGTTTTAAGGTAGGTGGAGATTTGTATTTCAGATCATCAACTTTGTATTCAATCATTTGGACTACTAATCAACCCCGTCCTACCTACCCCACAGCACCAATAATTTGCCCTTTACCACTCCTTGGTTGTGCATCTCCCTCTCTTGTATCTTCTGTTTCACCCAAGTTAATGCCTATCAACAGCTTTAGCCTATGGAGACAGCAAACTGTGGCTCCCGAGCCATAGGGGGCTCTTTTGGTGCACACAGTTTACTCTAAGGTAGAAGTGAGACTGAAAATAAGACTATCACAGTTTCATTTAAAGGATATTACTCAGATAAAGGTGATTTCATTTGTTTCTAAAAATATATTTATGGCTCTTGAATAATTTTAAAATTGTTGTGAGGGACAGGATTGGTTCTTCTGTCTCAAAAGTTTGCTGACCTGCTCTATAGCCCATTGCTTTATCGTCTCTTCCTTGCCTTCCTCACCTGGGCAATCTCCAAAGTCTATTTCCTGTAGTAAGAAAATCTTTATCTTTTTTACCCTCTTTATAACAATGGTTTCATATACTATTTGTCCTTTTGTGACTGGCTAATTTCACTCAGCACAATGTCCTCCGGATCCATCTATATCATGAGGTGCTCGTGGTTTCATTTTTTTTTTAGTGATACATAGTATTCCATTGTGTGTATATACACCAAAATTTCTTTAGCTGTTCTTATACTGATGGGCATTTAGGTTGCTTCTATCTTCTTCCTATTGTGAACAGCATGCACCTGTCTGTTCATGTATAACACTTACTACTTGAGGATACATATCTAACAGAGAGACTGCTGGACTTTATGGAATTTCTACTCCCAGTTGTTTTGAGGTGGCACCATATTGCTTTCTACAGTTGTACATATTTATAGTTACACCAGCAGTGTATGAGGGTTCCAATCTCTCCATAGCATCTCCAGTACTTGCTAATTTTTAAAAAACATAGACTGTTATTGTCCGTGTAAGGTGATATCTCATCATTGTTTTGATTTGCATTTCTTGATGGCATTGTGACCATTTCTTCATATATTTGTTGGCCATTTGGATGCCATCATCAGTGAGCTGCCTGCATGTCCTTGGTTCACTTAAAAAATCTTTTTTAATGGGGACTCATACAGCACTTATAATAATCCATCCATCCATCCATTGTGTCAAGCACATTTGTCCACCTGTTGCCATCATCCTTTTCAAAATTGGGTCACCTTTTAATTGAGTTATTAATCTTTATCTTGAGGCAATGCAGTTTTCTAGAGATTAGTCCCTTGTCCATTGTGATCATTTTTCCCTTACTGTCACTTCTCTTTTTATTCTCTCGATGAAAGTTTTTGATGCATCCAAGTATCTTATTTATTGTTTAATTTTTGTGTCTTATTTTTACTAGGTCTTAGTAATCTATTTGTCCTGTACTGTTATCTCATTCATTATATTTGATAGTGTGCAATAGGGCCCTTAAGTTCATCTATTTACTCACAGATGATCTTTATACAATCTCTGGGTTTTCTACTTAGGTCTTTGATCCATCTTGAGTTAATTTGTGTATATGGGATGAGGTTAGGTCTCATTCTACAGATGGAAATCCAATTTTGTGAGAACCATTTGTAAAAGAAACTGTCTGTACTATTTAATATTTTTTGGCCCTTTGTTGAAGATCAGCTATTTGTAGCTGGATGGATTCATTTTTGAGTTTGCTATTCTGTTCTACTGATCTACGTATCCATCACGTGCCACTGCCAGGCTGTTTTAATTGCCATGCTGTGTAATAGGGCTTGAGGTTGGGAAATGAGAAGCATCCTACTTTGCCCTTCTTAAGAAGTTCTTTGCTTATTATTCTTGGTCTCTTCTCTCTCCATACGTGGTTTTTCCATTTCTTTAAAGAATGAAGCTAAAGCCGTGACAGTAATTTCTTTAGAAGAATTAACATCACACTAGTCCCAAGGAGTTGAAGATTAATGACGTCCCAAATGTCCAACTCTTCCAAGATGCTATTCAACAGCATTTTCCCTGACAACTCCGTTGAGTATATTTCCTTATGATCCGGGGTTCTGTGAATCTCTGCAACATCCCACAGAAACTCATCAAATTGTGAGTTCACACGTGGTGATGATGGGTACCATTCAGTTCAAAATCTGAAGACCAGGGGGAGCCAAATGCAGGATCCAGAGCCAGAAGCCAAAAAATGTCTGTCAGTCACAGCAGATCCTCTTGCTTCTACCAAAGCTCTGTCAGGAAATAAGAGGTCTGGCTTTCCAGGTGAGGCAATGTGTTAGAAACAGCATTTTATGCCCCACCAAAAATGGCGTCTCAAGTCACACTCTTTACCAGGGCAAATGGATGCCCCCAAGGAAACAAAGTCGTGGCTTAGTTCACAACTTATGCTACAGTGGGGTCTTGAAGATACTCACCCTCCACTAAGATGGAATCTTAAAGCTGTCCTCAAGAACACACACATGTGGTGGCAGGTGCCCACACCCTCCACCAAGGTCAGATCTCAGTCCTACCCCACTCTCGTCCAGAGTAGTGAATGCCCTCCAAAATTGGGAGAATAGCTGTAGGTGTACAAAGTTCAGAACCATAATAGATCAGGGAAGGAACTGTAACTCAGAAGGCTTCAAGAATTTTACGTGTGACTGACCTGCCCACTTGACACTTTGAGTGATGTTTTTTTCTGTCAAGCTCTTATTCGTCTAGAGTAACCTGAAGAACCCAGGTTTCGGCGGTCATAGAGCAGCAGGGCTAAGTCTTGTTTTTGAGAACCTTTCTTTCTTGGGGACTTGGGCAGGAGAGTAAGAGATGACAAGCATTGTTAGGAGGTCTGGGGATGGAATCCTGGCCTACTCGTCGTACCCAACTTTGTAATCTTGATTATTGAATCTCTCTGAGCCCGCCTCGCTCATCTGTGAAATGGGAATAATAAAACAGCCACTGGATTTGGGTGAGAATTGGAAATGATGTGCAACTTTTCTGCATGCTTCCAACAGATATTGTTTAGCATCTACCCTTGGGGGGGCGGTTGAGGAGAACAGGGGGCGCAGAATCACCCTGAGGGAGGAAGGGTAGGCGATGAGGTCAGTGATAGGGTTGGAGGTTTTCTTCTGAGGAGCCGCGGAGGGTTTTGAACAGAGGAAGGATTTAATTAGCTTTACATTTCAAGAGAGCTACTTTGGCTGCTGTGTGGGAAATATCCCAAAGTGGGCAGAGGCGGAGATCAGCCCAAGTTATGAGCCTGTGGCAGTGGTCTCTGTGAGGGGGTAGTGGCTGTAGGTGGTGGGAGTGGAAGTACTGGGAAGGGGTAGGTTCTGGACTTACTTTGCTAGATGGTGGGGCCATCGCCAGTGGGTGTGACTTTGAGGGGGAAAAGTGCAGGCTGGGGACGACTTGGAAGTATTTGTCTCAGCTTGCTTGAGTCCCTTCCCTCCTGTTCTTGGCAGCCTGCCTCCAGTCAGCGCTCTAGGGATCTTCTGTCAGCTGACCTGTGGTGCTAACAGGAGGCTGCAATGGCTTCCTCTGGCGCCCGACCCTATTCCACGTGGAGTTTACAGGCACAAGAGGATGCTCACTCTTGTACTTGCGTGATCTGTTATCAATTTTTACAGATTTCCACCTCCCCCCAAATATTTATGCCTTTGCTGATCCGAACCGAAGTAATTTTGTTGTGAAAAATTCAAACATTATAGAAATATTACAGTGCACAGTGTTGCATTCCAATTACCAGAGCTCACTGACTTCTTAAAAGTGTGCCACCTCTCCCCACAGATTGTCTTCTGTGTGAATGTGTTAAGTTCCTGGAGAAAGACATGATGCTTGGTCAAGTTTAGAAGAAGACCAAAAATGAGATGGGTTGATACAGCGATTTCAACAATACTTGTAAGAATGGTGTGGATGGGCAGTGTTGCTCTGTTGTATTTGGGTTTGTTATGAATCAGAAGCAACCCAAGGGCAGCAAACAACATTACCAACCAAAACCCAAACTCACTGTCATCAAGTCAACGCCAACTCCTAGTGGTCCTATAGGACAGAGTAGAACTGCCAGTGTGTTTTCAAGACTACAACTCTTTACGGGAGTGAGAGAAAAGCATACACACGTGCCACTAAACCCTCACTGGTGTCCAGTCACTTTCAGCGCACAGTGACTCGATGGGAGTGTAGACCGCCTGGGAGGGCATGCAAGGCGGTAATCCTCCTAAAAGCAGACTGGCACACCCTCTTCACGCCAAGTCGCTAGTGTGCTAAACCACCGCCTCTTTGGTTCACCATTGTACCACAAGGGCTCCTTCTCACATGCATATATGTTAAGTACTGTCATGGGCAAAAAACCACCGCAGCTTAAATGCAAGTTTACAGAATTCACTTGACATTAAAGACACACCCAGATGGAAAAATCCCCAATTGACATAGATGGTAATTTCAGCGAGTGGGTCCTGAGCAGGTGTAAGTTCTAGAGGAAATTAAACTAAAATCTGTAGTTGGTTGGTTCTGAATCAAGTCACAACAGGGAGGGTTAAAGAAGTGGGGAGAGGGTTTACAGTGGATCTAAATGCTCAGATTTACTTAGGTGGTTACAAAATTTACAATCAGAATGTACATCAATTATGATGTACACTTTTCAGAACAAATCATAAAAATGTCAAAGTTGGTAGAAGACGTTCTTTGAGGCCAGAACTAATATAATCATTAAGACAGGAGTCAGAAGGGAGTAGAACTGTAACTGCCTAATTCATTTTAAAGGTGATTTAACCATGGGTGGGGGGTATGTTCTAAAATTGATATGGTAATGATTGTATAATTCTCCTTGATATGATTAAAGTGTATGCTAGGTAAAATGTGCCAATATAACTGTTAAAAATACTAAATAAGTATAATACAATTAATACCCCCCCAATTAATACATTTTTTTCGCTCAAATTTGCTTAAGTAGAGCCTTCTTGGTTGTCTAGTAAACTTAGAGTCAGTAGTTTAAAATTTTGTCTTGAGGTTTTATTTCTATAGCTTTATCATGAAAGGACTATTTTTTAAGGTCACGTTACACCAACATGTATGTATTAAAACGCTCTTCATTAGGATATATTCCTTCCAAATCCTTGCGTGACTACAGAGAAAACATTCCCTTATTTATTGTGGTTTCTAGCATTTAACATACCCAGAGAAGAGGTACTTGCCAGGGACACAATGTAAATTCTCAGGTCTCAGAACACTTACTGCCAAGGAGTCAATTCTCACTGACTTGCCCCTTCCAGGGCAGAGTACAACTGCCCCTGGAGGTTTCTGAGACTTTAACTCTTTACCGCAGGGGGAAGCCTCCTCTTTCTCCTTCAGACTGGCTGGTAGTTTCGAACTGCCAACCTGGTTATTAGAAGTCCGGTGTGTAACCTACTACACTACCAGGACTTGGAATTCTCAAGTAGGTAGTTGGGGCTGGGGGAACCGAAAAAATCAGTTCAGTAAGAACTCTTGTTACATATATCTGTACGTACATATGTATGTATATGTATATATACTGTAAAGGAGAAATTTAGAAAACCTTTTTTGCCAAAAGGCTTCATGTATGTATGTACACCACTTGTCTGTCAGTTTGTTGCACCGCGGTGGCGTGTGTGTTGCTGTGATGCGGAAGCTCGGTCGCTGGTGTTTCCAAGGCCAGCAGCGTCATCCAGAGGGAGCAGCGGTACTTCCAGCTAAGAACAGACAATGAAGGGCTCAACTTCCCACCTGGGAGGAAGAAGCTGCTGACAACCTTCTGCAGAGCTCTGAGGCCTTTTCAAATACGGAGAGCCTGAAAAAGGAAGCCGAATACCATCGGTGTTCCAAGGGCCCTCGAAATGTGACTGACGAGACGGTTTCTTAGAGGACAGTCGACCATGGTGACGGAAGTCCGGGAAAGCCTGTGGGAGAAGAGCCTTTGGGATGTTCATTTGCTGATGGGGCACAACTCAAGGTAAAGAGAAACAGATGCAGAAATATTCTAATGAGTGGAACTTGGAATGTGTGATGTATGAATTTAGGGAAATTGGAAGTGGTCAAAAATGAAATGGAACACATCAATCACTCTCCTGGGTATTAGTGGGCTGAAATTGGCTAGCATTGGCAACTTTGGATAGGAAAATCATGAGATTTACTATGCCTGGAATAACAATCAGGAGGAATGGCGTGGCATTCTGTCCGAAAGGACCTTGCTAAATCGACCAGGAAGTACAATGCTATCTGTGATCACGTTATATCTATGTGCCTTAAAGGAAAGCCAATCAGTACAAGTATTATTCACATTTGGGTACCACCTACAAAAGCTTATGAAGCAACTGAAGACGTCTACCAGTTGAAATTGATCAGACATGCAATCAAGATGCACTGATAATTACTGACGATGCGAATTCAAAAGCTGTGAACAAAGAGGAAGGAGCAGCAGTTGGAAAAGATGGTCTCGGTGATAGCAATGAAGCTGGAGATTGCATGATAGAATTTTGCAAGACTCACAATTTGTTCCTAGCAAATACCTTTTTCAGCAACACCAAAGGTGACTTTACACGTGGACTTCCCTAGATGGAACACACAGAAATAAAACTAACTGCATCTGTGGGAAGACACGATGGAGAAGCGCAACAGTAACACTGAAAATCAGGCGAGGGGCCAGCTGAACAGACCGTCAATCGCTCATTTATAATCTCAGGAGAAAGCTAAAGAAAACTAAAACAAGTCCACAGGAGTTAACAGATGACCTTGGGTCCATCCTCTGTGAAATTTAAGAACATAGAACATATTTTACCTATAGGTATATATTTATTATTAATAAAATTATTAATAATTGCCCATATTACATATATTTTATATTTTCTTTTTTTAACTTAACACCATATTCTGGACATCTTGGAGATATAAGTCAACCTGATTCTTTTTAAAAAAATAGTTTTATTGGCATACATTTCACATATAATGCAATATACTCATTCAGTCATAATATCTGTACCATCATTACCACAGTCAATTTCAGAACATTTTCCTGTCATACTCATTTTTGTTAGCTCCTTATTTCCCGCCATCCTCCCCTGCTATGCCACTAGGCAATTATCAATCCAGTTACTGATCGATGGAGCTACCTATCCGGGATTTCATAGACAGAAAATCATACAAAACACAAACAGGAAGCAAACAAAAACAACAAAGGTCCCCCCATAGATTTCAATAAAAATGACGGCAGAAAATATTAAAAGCTGAAATAACTTTTAAGTGAGTCCAAAGATATAAAAAGTTTTCCTTAATTACCTCTGCCGTAATCAACTTTCCAATGTTGTCGGCGGGCAAACGATCTGATTCGTTTAGTACTGACATTTTGGAAGAGCTAATCCTTGATGTGGGAAGCCGTGCACTATAGGATGTTCAGCAAGAATGGCAGCTAGTGGAAGCCAATAGCATTCCCGCCTAGTCATGGCGACGGAAAACATCTGCAGACGCCCCATGTCCCCTGAAAGGCAAAACCTTCCTCAGTGGGAACTTCTGTCTCTGTAGCATAAACACTTCGTGCTGACCATTTCCCCGACAAAGGCTACAGGAAGCTCCAGATAACAGGAGAGAGACCCCTTTGTGAGTGGGGGTGGTTTTGTTGTTACTGTTTAAATTTAGTATCAAGTCCCAGAATAGCTAACTCAAAGACTGTGTTGGAGGCACTTCCAGATTTATATGAAGGAGAGACTTTGGGGCAGGGTGTCAACTTGGAAGGGAGAGCCACAGAATGTATTATGAAAGGGGCATTTACCTGGTGAGGGCATTATCTTAAAATAGAAATTGTGTTCATTTGTAGAGAGGGTGGGGAAGGAGGCCTGGTGATGAGGGAAGGCGAGGGGCACTGCACGGAGTGCAGTTCTTTAATTCCAGCAGGTACAGACTAATTCTGTAAAACATGTATGTGCATTAATCTTTTAAGAGAGCTGTTCTTTAAATTTTGTTAGCACACACGAAGTGGATTTCATATGACAAAACACCTTTATATGGCTACCGGCAGAAAAGTCTGCAATTATAAAAAATGCGAAAGCACAGGAAATAAAATTCTAATAGACATTACCCATAGACATGCGCTTGGTTAAGATTTTGGTGATTATCCTTTATGTATTTTAAGCTCATTTTATATATATAATATATAAATTGAAGGTGGCAGGGAGGTGTCGTCAAATGCAGAATCCAAAGTTTGTACAACCAGTTCTTTTATAGATATAATATGCAATATATATGTATATACACAAAGCATACTTATAGCTACATATATAGACTGATATATATGGTAGAACATTGGTGGCAGAGCGGTTACAAGTTGGACTGGGATCTGCAAGGCAAGGTCCACAGTTCAAAACCACCCTTGGGAGAAAGATGGGGCTTTCTACTCCTGTAAACAATTAGCCTCAGAAACTGATATATAAGGGGTACCCCCAAAAAGAGAAGAAAGCTCTGCTAGGCCGAGCTTTCATGGCAGTACAAATTTTCCCTGCTAGGCAAGCATCAAGCAACTCGCTCTGAGTTAGTGCACTCAGTGGCGTTGCCATGGTCACAGTGAATTTTTTTCATAAAAGCCGTTTTGTTTGAACCTTGCTTTTTGTAATGGCCGCGAACAGCTTGCGGCTGTGAAATTTTGTTTCCTACTCAGGACAAAATGCCACATGAACTGTTGTGATGGTGAACAGTTTATTAGAACAGCACTGTGGGGAAAACTCAGGTGTATGAGTGGTTTTCTCATTTCAAAAAGGTGTAATGTCGGTTGATGACACACCTCATGCTTCATTCTGGATGGATGTCCTTCAACTTCCCAAATGGAAAAAAATGTCAACAAAATTCATGCGCTTGTGCTCGAAGATGGACAACGGCCCACGGCAGAGATGGGAAAGTTACCTGGACTATCTGGGCAGTTGCTTCAGTGACTGAGAATGGAATATTTGGGAATGAAAGGGGTTGTTTCAAAGTTTGTGCCTTGGGCACTGCCTGACCAGGAAAAAAGAGTGTCGAGTGGAAACATGTCGTGCTTTGAAAGAACAGCTCCGAAGTGACCCAGACTTTTTTCCAAGGTCATTACTGGTGAAGAGACATGGTGCTATTCTTTAGTAAAAGGTGAAAGATTTATATGATTTTAAGAGATTCTTAAATAGCAACCCTGAAAGCAAACATCAATCAAACCAGTGGAAGATGCTATTGTCACCTCGCCCAAAGAAAGGTCTGATGATGAAATCAAAGATGAAGACAGTGCATTTGTTTTTTTTGATGTGAGGGGGATAGTGCATTTGGAGTTCGTCCCGCCAGTTTAGACTCTTAGTCAAGCTTTCTACTTTGAGGCTGAAAAGATTGCTTAACAGTGTGCGACAAAAAAGGCCCGATTTGTGGAAGCTGTGGGACTGGGTTTGCCACGACAATGCACCTACTCACAGAGCTATCTTAGTGTGAGTTTTTGGCAAAAGACCAGCATGTCTCTTTTGCCCCACACACCTGATTCACCTGACCTCGCTCTGGGTGACTTCTTGTTTCCTTGAATGAAGAGGAACATGAAAGGACAGTGATTTGATGATGTAGGAGAGGTGAAGAAAAAAACGAGGGAGGTGCTGACAGTCATCCAAACACATGTTTGAAAACTGTTTCCAAGAATGGAATTGCAGATTTGACAAAGTATTAAGTGTAATGGAGAGTACTTTGAAGGGGATAAGGTTGTTTTATAAAAAATATAAGTGCATAGCTTTGGGGGGGGGGAATCCGTTTCTTTTTTCATGTGCCTTATTTTTCTCTAAAATGTAAGTGATTTCCTATGACTTTGGGTTCTGAGGGAATAAAGCAGTGTGTCTAATGACACACAGCTACTAAATCTGCTGCCTAGCCGGCCCACTCCCAAACTCTTGCTTTGTCTTTCTCTTGGAGAAATGTAGGACTTCATTGTATTTGGCTTTGTATTGATATGCATAATGAAAAGCCCACTAAAAGGCAGTGGCTCTTATTGGTGAAGTGAGATATCCACAGCAGCTGAAGGCATTGTATTTTGTAGGTTAAATGAGCTATCAGTTGAAGACCACAGAATGTTACCAAACTAAAATGATGAACTTCCAAACAAGGAATTCTCAGGCCAGAAAGAGACAGATAATATACATCTCTGTGTAACACGGGCAAGGATAGAAGGTGGAGATGGACTGTGCTTTACCTACATTTTAAGGGAATTCATTCAAGAGGCAGATGTGGAGAACTACGAGGGGGCTTGTCACTGATTTCCTGTCCTGTGCCAAGTCATGCTTTCTCACCCAAGCCAAGGTCGTACACTCTGCAAAAGGCCAGTTCAGCCAATACCAAAGCAGAAGAGTAGCCAATGGCTGCACAAACTTTAGATTCTCAATTTGAAAACTCTACGCCAAGTTCAATGTCCTTTTCTATAAAATATAGGCTAAGGACACCTCCCTCCTGGAGGTTCCCTGAGAATTAAGATCACTGGGTAAACTCTAACCCAACACCTCCCGTCCTTGGAAGCAGACAGCCTCATCTTTTTCTGGGAGTGATTATTGGGTTTGACTTTGTGGTTAGCAGCTCAATCCATAATCCATGATACCACCAAGTTCCTTGGTAAACTGTAAGAATAAAAAACAAAAAAACTCACTGCCATCGAGTCGATGCCAAATCACAGAAACCCTATAGGCCCGGGTAGAACTGCCCCTGTGACTTTCCCAGGGTAAATTGCCCCCGTGACTTCCCAAGATTGTAACTTCACAGGAGTAGAAAGTCCCAGCTTTCTCCCTTAGGAACAGCAGCTGTTTTCGAACTTTTGACCTTGCAGATTGCAACCCAACTCCTAGCCACTAGGTGAGCTGTAAGCCCCACAAATGCACCGTAAGACTCTTCCCTGCCTTCAACTTTCCTCATGTTTATCCTCAAGGTTTTGCCAAGTCCCTGGTCTGACATTCTTTTTCTCGCTTCTGCCAGGGCCCACTGAGGACAAATGCCAAGCACTCACATGCAAGTGTGACCAGGAAGCTGCTCACTGTTTAGCTCAAGCAGAGTACAACGTCAAGTACCTTTTCTACCCCTATTTCTTATGCGAGGAGCACTCACCTGCATGTACCTGACCAGCCTGATTTTTTTCTGTACACGAAAATAAATCTCTCACAGATCAATGCTGGTGTCCGTTTCTCTGATGGAAGCACCGAAGCCATGTACTAAAACTGCAAGTCTTATTTGTGTTTGCGGTCTTTCTCCTCTCCTGGAGCGTTGGGCTGGAGTCTGTTTGGTTTAATAAGGTCAAATGCCTCGTCGTGTTTTGTAAAACCACAACCATGTATAAGAAAACGCCAGGTTTAGTAACATTTTTGAAACAACCCCTGATGAAAAGGTGAGCTTTGTTGTTTGACTTGCTCCCAAGGACAGGTATCAAATCTGAATGAACTCATGTGAACGGGGGCTCAGTAAAGGCTGAGCTGCAGATGTAGGATTACTGCCCTTGGGAAGGGGCCTGTGGCCTCCCTGCTGCCATCAACTCCCAGCGACTCCCTAGCTCGGAGCAGACCTGCTCCCCTAAGGTTTCCATGGCTGTGATTGACACAAGGAGATGGCCACAGCTTTCTCTTGCAGAGCAGCTGATGGTGGGTCTGAACTGCCAAGCAGTTTAACCACTGTATGTATCCCCGGGGCTCTTTAGGCCATTAGCTAAGAAAGCATTATTCCCAAACACCTTCCATTTTTATTGTTGAGTCCTTGTGTTCAAATAAACTTTCGTCAGAGGAGGAGAAAGTGTCCTCCCCGCTCACGGCGACCCAGGCTGTCAACCAGAACCCTGCAAGACAGGGTAGACGTGTCTCAGTGGGTTTCCGAGACTGTAGCTACAGAGAGATAAAGGAGGAAAGTCAGCCCTTGCCACACCCGGGAAGTATCTGCTCAGCCTGGGCCGAGGCTGTGCTTCAGCCTTCCTGACACTGTCATTTCCATCGGTCTTCCTCCAGGTTGTTCAGAAATCTTTGGAAACTTCATCTTAAATGTCACCTGATACCATTTTGTAGGTGGTTTACTTTCAGATCTCGGGGTATTTTCAACCGGTAAGGAACGGAGTGAAGAATCTATGGTCCTCCCTCCCTCTTGCCATTCTTTGTCTGTATTCTTCTTTGGCCCAGATTTGGATTAAGGGGTTTAAGTACTTTCAAGACACTTTCCACTTTGGACTCACCCTAACCTACGGCCCACTTGCTGGAGGGTCCAGCCCATGCTGTTTGCACTAGGCTAACTCTCCGCCCAGAGCAGATCCGGGACTGCTTATCTCTTAGGCAGGGTGTGGGAGAGGGTGGTGCCAGTGTGGAGCAGGATGTGGGGCAGGGATGCAGGTGGGGCATTGGTTGGTAACCTGCTAGGCCTAGGCTGGTGCCACTAACCCCCACAGCACAAATTCGGGGATCTCCGCAAGGCACCAACCAGGATGTACACATCCCAGGGTTCCCAGACCCAAGTACTTTCTGTGTCTTTGGACATGTCATGTATACTGTCGAGAGTTATCTCCCCAAAATATGAGTTATAAATCCTAACCATTTTCCTGTGGTTATAGTCCTATTTGGTTTTCCTTGCTACAGGAGTGAGGCAGGATTAGTGTGGGTGTACTGTAAATAAATCTCTACAGAGATAGACAAGATTAAACAGCAGAGATAGGAGATGCCAAGTTACATGGAAATTACCCAGGGGCAGAAGCTCGAAGAAATAAGAATCGTTCTGGGATAGACAAGGCAGCTTTGCCTGAGGGCTGTCCTGAATTGGACTCCCAGCTACCTAAACTGTGAGAAAATGCAACTGGTTAAGCCGCCCGCCCTTGCGCTGTTCTTTATAGCAGCACTGGGTAGATAACCAGGCTCTGTGCTAAACACAGAGAGCCAGGCAGTTTGGGGGCTGGTGAGCCAAACACACTCTCCCCCTTTCTTTCAGGGAGGGTGGTTCCTTGGCCAATGACAGCAGACCAGAGACCCAAGACTGACTAGTACAATTAAGAGGTCTAATTTGTATAAAAAAAAACCCTTTATTTTTATCTCATGTAATTCCTTCAAAGTTTCAGATGCAAAATGTGAACGACATCTTCATTCAAAAATACAAAGGATTAGTGAGTGGCTTGGGGAGCCACAAAAGCCCCTGGGGTGCACGCTTCTCTCTAAAGAACCAGTCTTCAGAGCCCAGATTCACGCCTCATGTTCCCACACTGAAGGCAGGAGCAGGCTACAGTTCAGGTCACCGGGTGTTCACACAGCATAAACACCCACCAGAACAGGGCAATGAAGGTGCACAGCATGAGATCAGTTTATAAAATGCAACAACAGCCCTGCCCTAGGATTTATTTTACAGATTCAGTCTTAAAACAGAAATGGTTTTAAGGTAGTCGTGAGGCAGCCAAGCCTGATGTGAGTTAAACCCAACATTATTAACACTGTTGAGTTGCTTTCGATTCGGAGAGACGCAATGTGACGAAATAAAGCTGCCCCGTCTGGTATCCAAGGCTGGCATCTTCAGAGAGAAGACGTCCACATCTTTCTCCCATGGAGGGGCGGATGGGTTCAACCCGCCAACCGTGTTGGTCAGCAGCTGAGCACCACGGTGCCACCAGGGCTCCTTTGGTGTCAATTACCCGCTGTTAACTGCGCACATCCCACTCAGTTTCGACTCCAAGAAATGAATCCCAATGCCAGTGGGTCCATGTGGAGATCGCCCTTCCAGCCTCACCCTGTGTCCCTGTAGAGGTTTCACACAGAAACCCCCAAGCAAGTCTTAGACAGAAATGATGAAATTTTGTGTTTCCTCTGCATTTTTTATGTACAACCGTCTATGCCTACAACAGTATCTTCTTCTGTTTTCCGAAACTTGCCTTGTAAAACAAGCCTGGGCCCAGCCCACTCTGGGAGCCTGCTGGGTGAAGCTGGGGCAAAGGGGCCTGGCCTGCAGCCCTTCTGATGCCAGTTACAGTGTCCTCAAGAGCCCTTGCAGCTGTCCATGGGGACTTCACCAGCTGGCTGAGAGGTGCTGCCACTTCACCGGCCAGACTGTGTTCTGGCATGTTAGTTCCTGTTGTCACCAGGCCATAAGCTGGGGGTGAGACGACCTGGCTGTTAGCCTTTAATATACAAAGCAGCACCTTGTTTTACTAGGGGTAGAAAATAGGCATTCTACTTCCCCCCTCACCTTGGTTAACATCAAAGCTCAGGCAGCAGGCAGGCTGGCAAGAGTGCCCGGAGCCTGGGCACTGCCAGTCACAACACTTGGGTTTCCAGCCGCCGGACCTCTTTGACCACAAGATCGATGTTAATAATTGGGTTAAAGTACAGGGCCCAGTAAAACAGACAATTGCAAACAAACTGAGGAATGAGGGGCCAGAACATGGCCACGAAAAGCCCCTGTGTTGATACTTTCCAAAAATGACTCCACATCCGCTGAGGCATCGTCCTGAAAAGAAAGGAGAGCATTTCAGGGGCAGGATCGCAGGGGCACTTCTGATGACGCCCAGTGCTGGGCAGAGAACTGTTCTTCCTGTCCCCATGTCTGAGACTCACCTTCGTATGAGTAAGCCGGCTCCCCACCCACAGATGCTCCGCTTGACACAGCTCCTCATCTGTTAGCAAGGCCACGCTGTTAGTGACCTTGCTGTTCACACTACCACTGCTTTAGCCTTGCTGGCCTTCTAGGGGTGTCACCCCTATGGTTATTTCTTAACACAGACATTTTCCCTGCTCGGCTGTAGGCCCCAAGGGTCCAGCCTGCTTTACTTCTCAGAAAGCTCCAGTGACCAGGAGAGGATCAGTGCGATGCCTGGGTTCAACTGACTGCCAAATACATGAGCTCGTGGAATTGAAATAAAGAGGGAGACTCTTACCAGGTTCTCAGAATTCTGTCTGCGAGCCCTGGGAGGAAGAGGGGTTTCAAGAGGAACAGAATCGGGTGCTGTGGAGGTATCACCTCTGCCTGCCCAGAAAGTCTCCCCTATCTTCTAGAAATGCCCAAGTTCTCTTTGGTCCTATGTGATCTGGGTAGGGCTACAGCCAGTCTTGGTTTGTGGGGAGAACACATGCTGGGAGTGTGGCCAGAATCCTGTAGACCTCTTGGGGAGGGATCCACTTGGGTGGCTGTATGACCCTGACTGGGCCAATCAGAGCACAGAAGTGTAAGCCTCGAGACTGGCAAGTGCTATGGAGGAAGGCGTGTTCTCTTCCCACTTGTGTTGCTAAGCTGCTCAGATGGAAGCCCAGAGTGGCCAAGGGACCTCCCTGCAGAGAGCTCGCTGAGGCTGAGCAACACAGCTGTGAGTGGGAGAGAGGAAGCCTTCTGGGTCTAGCCACACTTGCCTAAGCATTTCATTTTAACCAGTTATGATTAGGTCTGTATCTTTTAGCCAAGTGTCCTGACTCAGACTGTCCAACTCTCTCACTTTATGCCCGAGTCCAAAGAAGCAAGTACTGTCCCAGCGGGTGGCCAGGCCTCTTGGTGTGTGCTGTGTGCTGCTTTCCATAGAAATCTCACTTCTCACTTGCTTACTCCCTAAAGATTAAAAGCCTTCACCGCCACACCCGAGGAGCTATAATGGTACAATCACCCCCAGGGAGAACTCTGGAGGGAGCACTTGTTCAGTGAGCACCACGACTGATCATACATGAGAAAGGGCTTACTTCAGTTCACTTCTCGACCAGATCCTCCAGAATGAGAATAACTCCAGAACCGAGAGCAGCATGGCGTTGACAATGAGAAACCGTGACGTCCAGTAATGAACTTCCAGCCAGTCCCACGCAAACTCAGCAATCAGCTGGTATGGGAGGAAGGAGTATTTGACCAGGAATTCCCTCCACTGCTTCCACGTGGGTTCTCTCAGATCCTTTAGGAGCAACACATACAGACACAACTGCTCAAGAGGAATGACTTTCACCCACGACACTGGGGTTACCCCAGGGCACTATTCATCTTAATATTATCCAGTAATCAAACAGGAAAATTCTACCTGTCAACTCCTTAACAATGAATCTGAGGTAGCAAAGATAAATGTCACCAAAAAGGTCAAACTGAGATGCATGTTACACAATCATGGAAACAAAGAAGTCAAAATCTAAACCTAAGCCCCAACTCAGGTTGAAGTGAACTTCACTAGCATTTTGGGGGGCTACTGTCGTCATCACAGCATCGGCAGCCGCTGAACGGACTCCACAGCACAGCTCTCCTAGGATGGAGCTGGGTTCCCAAGACTGTCATTTTAACGGAAGCAAATGCTCCATCTTTCTCTGGAGGAGTGGCGTGGGGTTTACATGCCAACTTTTCAGTCAGCAGCCAACGGCTTAACCATTCAGCACCAAGACTCCTACATTTAATACTTTCTCTGTTGTAGAACAGTAATATTTGGGGGGAAAGTTTTATAAACACTATGTTTCAAAAAACGTTTTGTTTGGAAAAGAAAGTTGCACTATTTTTGCATTTACTGGCACAGCAGCTTATCAACTCGCCCTCCCCTTTCATCCATCGTTTCTTTCTGTGGTTCTAGTTACCCCGCCATTTACTGTACACAAATAGCAGCCTAATGCTTTGTCACAATGACTACACATCAGTCACCTAATATAGCTTTTATGACAGTATACCTACTGTTTTCATTGTTCTATTGAATTGTTCTGGTTGTTACTCTTCCTGTGCCTAATGTGGAAGTGAGCACTTCTATTGCAGGGAGATATAGGTAGGAAAAGACGCAGTGCTATCCACTGCCTCAGTAATCTACGGGGAGCCTTGGAACATGTCCCCCACAGATAAGGGGGACACTGTAAGAGGAGATCATTGAAAATTAAAAAGGCATAAGCTCCTGGCAGGCAGCTCAAAGCCTACTGACTCACACCTTGCTGGTGGTGCAGGAAGACTTTAGTGCCACAAGAGAGCCTGCATGTTCAAGGAAAACCGGTGCCTGGCAGTGCTGGGGGCTTGTGGAAAGGGCAGGGTTGCTGGGGGAGGGCAGGTAACTGACAACTGGATAATTAGAGGGCCACATTGCAAGAGTGCTAATCAAACTCCCCACTCAAGGCTGATGCCAGTTAGCTGGGCTCTGGATTATAGTGTGAAACGGTCTTAACCATGATTTCAGAGGTATCAAGTAGAGTTTCAGATGGAATGTGAACAGAGACCTGCACTGAAAATGACTTATTTTCCTACAGAAAACTGCACATAATGCACAGCAAGCGACTATTTTCTGAGTCGTCGTCACCAAAGCACCTCCCCCGCCAAGTGGAGTTACACACCAAACACATTTCTAGTGACGTGTCTGTCTGGATTATAAAAGAGGTGTCAGAACTATTCAACTGCATATGGCAAGACTCTTTTTAAACTAAAGTGTTTGGACCTGATTCATTAAAACAAGGGAAATGATTTGCTTGTGAACACTAACCTTGCTCTTCTTTCTGCATACTTCAGTAATACGACAAACTCTAAATCCAGATTTTAGGGCAGGCTAGGATAAGATGTGATTAGGTGTTTTGAACAGAGTACAAAGTTTAAGTTCTTTCTTCAGTTTAAGAAGAGAAGAAAAAAACATTGCACTAGGATGCAAGATTAGAAGGTATGTCTTTTATATTTAGGTGACTTTTGATACAAGTAGATTGGCAGAACCCAAATAAGGAACATTACCAATGAATCAATTCCGACTCACAGGGACCCGGTATTGGGTGTCCAATACTGCACATTTTACAGCGGATGACAGCCTTATCTTACTGCCCAGGAGCTGCTGCTGGGTTTGAACACCGACCTTGTGACTTGCAGCTTAATGCTTATCCTATAGCACGTCCGGGGCTCTTTCATGCAAAGGACGCTACCCTCAGCTGACCAACTAGAACAAGAAATCACCGAGTAGAGTGATTTACTCGGAAGGGATCAGTGATAAGTCTGCAGAAGCAAGGTCAAAGGTAAGTGGGTAACTATCCCTATGAAGGGGCTTGGTGGTCTGCTCATGTGACAACCTGTCAGTGAGCTGCAATGAGCCATCACTACATAGAACTGACAGAACAGACACTAACCATGCCTCATCAGAGGGCGAATAATTAACTTTTGGACACTGTTAAGAGACAAGATTACCAAGTAGAGAATCCATACACAAATTTCTTTAGAGCAATACAGACCTATGCTGTCTTCTTTTATAATAAAAGCAATGCTGTTTTTTTGAAAATTCAAGTCGAGAGAGCAGTCCCTTTACTAGACAACTTTGGAAACAAAGTAGTCTTTGGGGAGTGTAGCAAGCCCTATATTTTCTTTTGCTGGGGATTCTCTGTGATGAAGTTCAAACTCGGGCTGGCTGCTGTGTGCTCCTTCACAAGAACCCACAGTTCCATACCACACCGAGGCACGGCAGCAACGTCCCAGGCAATGTGCAGACCTACCAGGAGTTTGGAGATGACGTCCTCTCCCGAGTCGTCTTCTTGAGGGCAGATGGTATGGATGAAGGGTAGAAAGGTGTCCGTGTAGTCAAACAGGTAGAGGTATAGCAGACCAAGTCTTGGGGAGCTCTTGAGGGCATACAGGAGGAACAGGGACCTGCCTGGGTTTACAGCCTACAAAGAATGAGGTGGGCACAGAGCCACATTACTCCAGCTGCAGTCAGCTCCCCACACATACTCCCACCAGTGATACAACTGGTACCATCGGGCCGACCTCATCTTTTGCAGTGAACGCACACAAACGCATGAACGACATGACAAAGCCAAGGAAGTCACAGATCCACAGGACTGCACTATGAGCAGATCTAATTTCTACCCAATGCTGGGATAATACATACTCCTAAACCCTGGTGGAACAGAGACATGTCACATACAGCAGGACTTCATTTCTCTTTCTGGCAGAGTAATTCTCTGCTGGATTCAGCCATGCATCTACTGCTGAGCATTTTGGCCCTTCCACTATTGTGGAAGTGCGGCGATAGCCTCGATGAAGGGCCATTCATCCTCATTACCATAGCCATTCAAGGGGGCTTCAGAGTGTGTCTCCCTAATGCAAGGAGTCCTGGTGATGAGAATATGTAACACCCTGCTTTCTATGCTTGGAGATTTCTAGCCTTACAAACCCTAACGGACTGCTGGAGTGAGACGGCCTCAACGGCAGTGGGCTGTTTTCACTCTGAGTGCTGTGAGGCTGGAAGCCACGCCACTGGCACTTCGACTGGCAGCACGGTCACTCAGGGAGGCTGGAAGCCACGCCGCTGGCACTTCGACTGGCAGCACGGTCACTCAGGGAGCCTGGAAGCCACGCCGCTGGCACTTCGACTGGCAGCACGGTCACTCAGGGAGGCTAGAAGCCACGCCGCTGGGACTTCGACTGGCAGCACGGTCACTCAGGGAGGGCAGCTGTCAGAGGCGCTTCTACACTAAGAACAGATGAAGGACTAGGTGACCCACCTCTAGGGAATCATCACAGAAAGCCTATGAATAGCAGCAGCACACTGTTTGGTAGAGCACTCATTGGAAGATGAGCATCTCCCGTTCTCTGTTGTACGTGGGGTTGCTATGCAGTGGAACCAACTAGACAGCACCTTATAGCAACAACGATAATTAAACGATGTGAAGCATCCCTTCCTGTGCTGGACTCCTCTTCGGTGAAATGAAGCTTCTTTCTGCTTTTTTTGTGGTTATCTTATTTTTGTTAAATACAGCAATTCTTTACATTTTAATATTCTAGATATTAGACCCTAGTCAGATATTTCACCTCACCAAATTTTCTCCTAATCCACAGGTTAACTCTTAATTTAGTTACTGAAGTTGCTTTTATAACCAGGGAAAATACAAATGTACACGCATAGTATTAACATTTACCAGAGGGGATGGGAAGACGAGGAAAAATGGTCCACAACATCACCGAAAAGTCAAACACAGGTTAATAGGGTGTTTTTCCCCTAATTTCTGCGCTTGTCTTAAATAGCTCTGTGCTTGTTTGTTCAACAAATAGGTACTAGCTCTGTGCTGTGCCAGGTGGCCCTTCAGGGGAAAGAGCACAGCACTAAGAAAGAGTTTACTTTAATGTCGCTGACTCTGCCAGTTGATGCTCTACATATCTGTGAATCTGTGTTTACCTCACAGTTAAAAATATACAAACTTCTTCATTTAGTTTTCAGTGCCTCTGTGAATGCTGTGTTTCAGAGTTATGGACTAAATTACTTACTTAGGCCACTTGTTTTAAATTTCCTTTTCTCTCCTATGTTCAATACAAATACAACCCTCTTGTATCTAAGACCCTTTGTATTTCTGAGTGTATTTTTATTAAGTGATGTCCGCTTATAGAATAATTAAATTTACACATTTTAAAGATTCTGATACATTTTGCAAAACTGCTTTCCAGACAGTTGTCTTCTTCTAGGTCCTCAAACTCAAACTCACTGTTATCAAGTCAATTCCAACTTAAAGGACAGGGTAGAACTGCCCTGGTGAGCTTCAGAGGCTACAGAAGCTAAAAGTCTCATCTTTTTCCTAAGGAGCAGCTAGTGAGTTTGAACGGCGGGCCTTGCAGTTAGCAGCTCAATGTGTAACCCACTGTAATACCAGGGCTCCTTGTATCAGGGAGACAGACTCGAACACCATGGTGAGCTCCCCTTGAATGGCTTTGATAATCAGTAAATAAAACTGCTCATCAATGCTTATCTCAGCACTTTCCACAATAATCAGCAAGTGGAAAGGACCGAAATGCCATCAGTAGCTGCATGGGTAAGGAAGTGTTATGCACATGCACACAGCAGAGAATTGCTCTGCCAGGAAGGGCAACGCAGCCCTGCTGCATGGGACAACATGGGTGATCCCTGAAAACAGGCTAAAGAAGTCAGCCAGTCACAAAAAGCCCTCCGATATCCTAGCACCGCACTCGAAGAGGCAAATATATGAAGACCAAAGCTTAGCAGTGGTCATCAGGAGTGGAAAGGAGAAGGAAAGGGGCGTCTTGGCTTAGGGACACTACACCCGAGAAGCTGTAAACACGGTTATGGAGTCAGTCCTGACGCACAGTGACCTGGAAGGACAGCGCGAAACTGATGCTCAGGGCTTCAGAGAGGAAGCAGATAGCCTCCTCTTTGTCCATGAGAGCTGCTCGTAGGTTTGAACTGACAACAGCCCTAAGTATAGTCCACTGAACCAAGTGAAAGGTAATGAGGCACTCTGAAAAGGAAATGGTAACGTTCAACGTCATTAAGCCCTAGAGAAATGCACATAAAATGAAATGAAGAGCAGACAGACAGCACCACCCATCTGTCAGAATGGGGGTGTGAGGCTGGGTGGAACACAAACTGCTTTTCCACGGAGCCATCTAATGAGAACAGCGGCATTCAGCGGGACTCTCAGACATGGGGGTTGGAAGAATCTTCTCACACAGCATTTCCTGACTCATCAAATGTCCAACCTTAGGGAAGAATGGGCAGCAAAGACGATTTTAAGGAGCATAATGACACGAGTCTGTTCTTTATACAATCATCACATTCCCACTGGCTCAGATCACTTTTGTGTTTTAAACTGGGTAACTGATGGATCTAAGACCCAGCAATGTTTTGCTAGACATTAAAAGTCAACATAAGATGAATGTAAGCTGAAAGAGGATATGTTTTTATAATAAAGCAAGTAGGAAGAAATGGCATACAAATTTCTTAGCCATAAGCAAACACCTTCAGAGAAGGGGGTCACTGGGTCTGCAGAGTGAGCTTAGGGACACAGGGGAAACCAAGGTCAATCGGCCTAACATAGTTCACAAAGACAAAATTCTACATCCTACGTTACTGACAGTGACTGGATCTTAAAAGCTTACAAGGACCATCTATTGGCTGCTCCCTGTCCAGAAAAACGAAGAGTATATGAAATCAAAGCTGCGTGAACAAACTGCCTAATGGGGTAATGGATTGTGTAATCCACCACCTCAGCTCTGAGACCAGAAAAACTAGCCGGTGTCTAGCGACCACAACCTATAAGAGGCTACCACAGAGGGTCCTGGAGAGAGTAGAAGAAAAATGTGAAATGAAACTCAAAATTTTAGAGAAGACCAGAGATTGGCAGCACCCTGAAGACTATGGTTCTTGGTTATTCTTTAGGCCTGGAACAGAATTTACCACTGTAGTTTAACTTTCAGTCACACCCTCGGGCCTGTAGGGTGAGCAGTAATACCGAATAAGCATAAAGCTTAGCAGGGAAGTAGAGACAGGAAAAGAAGGACCAATTGAAAGAGTGAACATTGGGAAGAAGTGGAAGGGTGCTGTCACACACGGGATTTGCAATAAAAATCTCATAAAACATAATGCAAATGAATGGTTGAATGAAAAATCAATTTGTTCTATAAGCTTTCATTCAAATCACAACAAAATGCTAAAAACAAAACAAACACCATGAAAACTAAAAAGCTTCACACTCACTTTTAAAAAATGCTAAAACTATTTATTTTTCAGTTGCTAACATAGCACATGCACTTGCTGAGGGGCCCAGGTTCACTGTCCTCCACAGAAGGCAGACACTGTCAAGTGTGTGGGTGGGTATTGCACAGGAGAAAGCGAGCGGCTGCACAAACTCCTTTAGTTAGGCTTATTGTGCCAAACAGGCCTCCAGAGGAACACGTGATGGAGTTCAATCAGGTAGGAGCAACTGAGATAAGTGCTTTCCAAGGCCGGTATACATCTTTTTCTCCCTGGGGAACAGACCAGTGTGCTGCACTACCTGCGGGCTGATCATCGCTAGAGATTGAGACCCCATTGGGGCCTGCTTCACCATGCTCCCTGCATTACTGATGGTTGCTGCCTGCAGGCCCACTCTGCCTGTCTTCCACTGTCTGCTTCCTTGACCTCGGTCCAGCAGCCTATGTGAGTTGAAGGGCCTTCCTTCCGTGTATTAACTGAGCCCTGTATACTGCTGTGTGGACTAATTAGTCGTTACATTCCTTTTTACTATATAAACCTGTATCAAATCATAAGTGTCGTAGCTTTGTTTCTCTAGAGAACCCTGCCCAACACACTCCTTGGGAGGATCTGCTCAGTTTTTGCCTCCTACATAAGGGAATTGTGTTGTCAGATGCCGCTGAGGTGTTCTCAACCTACAGCGACCCCAGGTGCCAGTGACACGGCCCCAGAGGATTTTCTGCACTGTAATCTTTACGGATCACCAGATCTTCCTCCTGTGGAGCTACTGGGTGGGTTCTTGGCCCCGACCTTTGGGTTAATAGCCAAGACTTAACTATTTGCACTACTCCGGCTCCTTTTGTTGTGCACACATACTAAATGCATGCATTTAGCACCCACTTCAGGAGCACAGCACCTCTGAAGAGGAGGCTCCATGGTTCTCTTCTTACATAAGCAGTGGGGAATGCAGATGACGTTGCACTTTCAAGTAAAAAAAAAATGTTGACCTTGTATTCCCAGAGATTTTGGGGGGGCTTCACCCCTAGTGCTTTGACGCGCTCCAGCTCCATGAGGATGGCTCTCCTGTGGCTGCTGTTTTCTATGGTATATGGCGCCCTTGAGAACTCTTCCTCCGTCAGAGTTAACAGCAACCTGCGGGAGGAAAGAGTCCTCATGTGAGTACACCAGAAGCAAACGGGCCACACTCAGACTTTCATCTTATTAACTCAAGTATCACAGGCTAAAGGGAAGACAAGTTGCTCAATATATAAAGAATAACATCCAATAATTGAACATTACCTGCCAGTAACTATCTGAAAATGTTTTTGCAGATTATCACTCCTCTGTTTAACAAATCTGCAGGGGGGCATTATACTCATTTTGGGGACGAGGAAAGTGAACTTGAGAAATAACATGACCTGGCTAAGGCCCAGGCAGGTCGGATTTGCTCTAGTCTTTAATATTTCAGTCATATACTGCAATCATTCACATGTTAAAAGTGTCATACATATGATACTTGGTCAGTTCACCGCCCTTCTTGACCCAACCCGAATTTGCTCTAGGAGCAAATATTTCTCTCTTGTTCTACGACAGAAATTTCTTCTTTGGCTTTTAAAATATTGTTGGTTGTCTTTTCATTCTCATTCTCGATATTTTATCTTATTATTTTCTTCAGTTTTGTTTATTTCATGACTTGTATTGGGTTTCCCACTTTGTGGAGCACAGGAGTGGATGCAGAGACAATGACTGACAATGGTTTATCCAGAATGTCAGGAGAGAGTGGGAATAGAGTGGGTGAAGGGATGTAAGAAGCAAACAATGAATGCAGGAGGGAGCATTACAATTGATTGTGATGATGTCTACACAACTCTTTTTAAAAGTGATTTAACTATGAAAGTGTATGAAATGTGACTATTATATACAGAAAACTATTAGAAAAAGAAACCAAATTTTACCAATAAGCATGGGTGAGAGGAAGGGTTTTTGTGTAGGGGAATTGAGTTTGTTAATGATGTGGAATAATTTTGAAAAGGATTATCAATATTGGTTGTACAACAGGAAGATTATAATATAATCAACAGCACTGAATTGTACATGTAAAGTTAGGGAATTGGAGAATGTTTTGTTGTGTATATTTTTACCACAATTTTTAAAATTACAAGAATAACAATGCATATAGGAAAATGCTATAAAATTGATTGTGATGATTGTATAACTCTTCTCAAGATGATTGAATTATTGAACTGTACAAATTATGAAGTGCCAATAAAACTTTTTTTAAAAAGTACCATGGACTTCCAAAAGGACAAACAAATCTGTTTTGGAGGGAGAGTGCTCCTGAGAGCAAGGTTGGTCAAACTTCATCCCATGTACTTTGGACCTGTTGTCTTAGGAGAGACCAGTTTCTGGAGAAGGACATCATGCTTGGTAGAGGGGCAGCGAAAAAGTTGGGTCCTCATTGAGATGGACTGACACAGTGGGTGCAACACTGGGCTCAGGCATAGAAACAGTTGTGGGGATGGCACAGGACCAGACAGTGTTTCACTCTGTTGTACACGGGCTTGCTGGGAGTCGGAAGGGACTCGATGACACTTATTAATGACAACAATATGCTGGTGGAAGCAAGGAGAACAGGCGTGCTCTGTATTCTAGAAGTGTGGTCTTTCTGTGAGTACTTCGGTAATATAAGAGAGCTTCAAAAAGTTCATGGAAAATTCAATTACATTTATATGGATTATAATCTTGGACCCAGCAACTCCAGTTTTAATAATCTGTCCTATAGAAGCAAAAAGAGCACAAATCTATTGTAATAACAAGGTAGAGAATTATGTCTGTCACAACTTGGGCCAAGGTGAGCAGGATGAGTCCTGTCAGGCAGGACATTTCTGGACCACATAGAGTACAGGTCTGAGATAGTTCATGTTTATTGTGCCAACCTGGCCAATAAATGCATGTGGGATTAATTGAAGTGCAGAGGGATAAATGGCTCGGCGAGCCTCACTCAGGTCTCTTGCTCTCTGATGGTCAGACCACTAGCCGCTTAGTTCCCTGCTTCGGCTGGCAAGACTGACTTCCTGCAAGACATCCCTAAGAAGAAGCCTCATGGACCTACCCCAGTGCAGCCCTGGGTGCTGGAACAGCCGTGTAGAGACCCCTGCCAGTGCTGAGATGCTTACACGTTCAGATTCGGCTTTCCTCCTGCAGCCGGCATCATTGCATGTGTTTTGTGAGATTAAGGAGGACTTTGTAGATCAGTGTCGGACATCTGGGCTAAAGTTGGACTTATGGGCTTAGACAGCACTGGGTTGGGATGCTTTCTTATTATATTTTTATTTATTTTTTGTTTTAAACGTTTTATTAGGGGCTCATACAACTCTTATCACAGTCCATACATATACATACATCAATTGTATAAAGCACATCTGTACATTCTTTGCCCTAATCATTTTCTTTTCTTTTTTTTTTCCCTTTTCTTTTTTTACATTTTATTAGGGACTCATACAACTCTTATCACAATCCATACATATACATACATCAATTGTATAAAGCACATCCATACATTCCCCGCCCCAATCATTGGGATGCTTTCTTAATGTACACTTAACCTATATATAAAACTCTCTCTTATATACATATGATTTTCTGTGGATTTGTTTCTCTAATGTACCCAAACTAACACAAGGTCTTATGTTTGAAACACAAAAGTAACCCAAGCAAAAGGGAATGTGATGCTGGTCCTGTTTAAAAAGTAAGCAGAATTACATTATTTGTCTGCTGCTTCAGATCCACTATGCTGCCGCCCCTTCCTGAGGTGGAGGACATTTGATGAGACAATTCCTCCAACCCTAGTGTCCCTGAGAAAATCTTGCTGATGAAATTCTATGTAATAATCCCCAAGTTGTCATTCATCTACTTGCTCAGGACATGTTGCCCAGCTTGAATAGTTTCAATTCAGCCTGCACAGCAATCTGTAGATGGTGTGGTGAGTTCCTGACACCAGCTAGGTGACTTAACACTGATCTTCTCTGAAAAGTATAATTTCAAAGCTATTTTACTTTTGGTATTACATGACAGTTCTGCATTCTTATTGCTCTTTTCTAACAATGGTATGTTACTTTTATAACCAGCAAACAACACTAACAATAAAGTAAAATGCCAATGACAGGAAAATGGTGAAGCCACTTTGGAAAAGTCTGAAAGTTCCCCCAAAAACTAGGCCTAGAGTGGCCATCTGCCCGGTGATTTCCACGAAAGTGTATGCTTACAAAAACAAAACAAAAAAAACTTTTGATGACTGTTCAGAGAGGAGCAACTCATAAAAGTGGAATCGACGACATGTCTATCCACTGATAATTGGTGAATAGAATTTGATGCATCCACATACAGGCATATGATTCAGCCATAAGGAGGAATAACAGTGAGTACAAGAAAGAAGAAAAATTTTTAAATTTGATTATGGTGATAATTGTACAAGTCTTCTTGATAAAGACTGAACTACTGACCTGTAGGACATGTGAATTATATGGCAATCAAACTTCTAAAAAAAGAAAGGAAGAATAAAACAGTGAACTAACAAACAGATCAACCTGGAAATCACGATGCTAAGTGAAAGCTGCCAGACACAACAGGCCACAAGGTGAATGAGTCCACTATGCAAAATGTCCACACCAAAAACCCACTGTCACCAAGCAATGCCGAGTCACAGAGACCCCTCAGGCAGTAACTCCCGAGGAGCTGGTGGTGATTTTGAACTGCCGAAAATGCGGATCACAGCTCAAGGAGTAACCACTGTGCCACCAGGACGTGGTCCAGAACAGGGCAAACGGCCAGAATAAGCAAATCCAAATGGACAGAAAGTTAGGGAGAAAAAGGAGGAATGTCTGCTAAAGGGTAAAAGCTCTCTTTTTGGGGCGATGGAAATGTTCCAGCACTAGACTGTGGTTGACAGTTGCAAAACTATGCGAATACAGACATACTCCAGTTCCAGACCACATTAGACTATAGTCAATAGTATCCAATAGTGTGATGAAAGTCTGAAATAATGCAAGAATGACCAAAATGTCACACAGACAGGAAGTGAGCACATGCTGGAAAAATGACACCACAGCTTTCCATTTATATGAAAAAAAGACCACCTACATACAAAAGACCAATGAACTGTGTACTTTGAATGGGTTGATGGTATGTCAACTATATTTCAATAAAGTCGTTTCTAAAAAAGGCCCACGACATGGTATCACACAAGTTTGCTCCTCACCTTCCATTTACTCTCTCAGATAGAAACCTGTCTCTGTAGAGAGAGGCCCATGGGCCCAGTTGCTCCAGCCAGAGGACGACTTCTTCTGCTGTCCACTTGGCCACAGCCTTGTGCACCAGAAGGTCATGCTCTGACTCCCTGCTGCTCCAGTGGTACACCAGCAGAACCACCTGGGGAAGGACAGGAGACGTCAGACACAGATAGTAGTGTAGGGCTGGGGAGGGGAGAGGATGAATTTGAGGGGAATGCTGCCATTTCTAGACATGGATGCAGGTGACGTCATTGCCACAGGAGCACTGGGCAACACACTCTGGGGTGCGGTGCGGGACAAGAGACAGACAGGCCAAAATTCATGGCAGGGTGCCTGGGAACAACTGCATCTACAGAGCCCACCAACATGGTCAATACCACTGATTTGCATACCTTTCTTGCTGAGTCATGGCTAACACTTAGATTTTTGTGTCATGTTACTTAAACAAGCTCTACATTGATGAGCCCAAAGGCTCTTATCACCTGGGCCTGAAAGGGTCACCATTTCAGTTTGACCACTTGTCTGTAACTCAGTTTGTGATCTGTGAAACAGGAATAAAATTGGTGAGTCCCTGGTGACACAAACAAATCAGTGCTTGTGTACTAGCAGAAGGGCTGGCAGCTGAATCTACCCAGAGGTGCCTCAGGAGACAGGCCTGACGATCTGCTTCTGAAGGATTCTAATTTTTTTCATGTATTAAGTTTATTTACAAACATAACCAGTACACTATTAAGTTCAACAGAGCTTGATCCAATTTTCAGAGGTTGGACTTCATACAATGCTCTCATCTGTTTCACAGATGAATTTAAGCATCCTTATTTCTTAAGCAGTTGGTGTCTTACTATATAAAGAAGGTGCAGCAAATCCAGACCCAAAGAACATGGTCATCATAACCAGTAACCGCCACTTGTTTCCCACAGAAAATGGCAAATTCTTCCCAGGGCCCTTCTCAGAGTGGCCCCTCCGGACCACAGAGGTGGTGAGCCTCCGGATGCTCTTCCCCAACATGGCGCTGTTGGAGGCTCTGCGAAACTTGCAGAGAGCGACCACAGAAGAAATGGCGGTACCAGTTCCTGCTCTTGACCTGGTTCAGAATTCTAACTTTAAAAGAACCAGTGGGGCAGTTCTATTCTGCACAGCGCGGGTCACTATGAGCTGGAATCAACTCACAACTCCATGAATAAATTACATTAGAGAGGTAATGGTCCCTCGTTGTGACCTAAGATATAAAGAAGACTACATGGAAAAAGGCTAGCATGCATTGGCTCTAATTATTGTTGGATATTTAAGGAAGCGACATTCATCACAGCAGATTCCAATGTGCTAAGGGAATTGTCATATGCAGTCATGTCACCGGCTGTCGAGGTGCGTCTCAACAGAACTAACCTCAGTGGCAACCATGTGTATGCTCGAATGAAACACACGAAGAAAAATGAACTTACTGCCACTCCAGTCAATGCTGTGAGCACTCCAGAAAAGAACCCCCCTCCTCTCTGGTGACCCGCTCGGCCCACATTGGGAGTCATGGGAATCTGGTCGTTCCCATATTTTTGAAATGCGGAGAGACTCTGGACGATATCGTTATTCTGCTGAATGTCTTCAAATCGCACCCTAATGGCGTCAGGAAATAACTTTTCAATTGCATCCCTGGGAAAAACAAAATCACAACATAATTGGCTGCAGAGCCTTCATATGTTTAGAGATGGAAATAAGAAGGTTAGAGTTTAGTAACATATAAGTATAGTTTTAAGACTGGCTAAGATATCCTGTTGACACCCAGCAAAAAACTTAAAAACAGCTTATAAGGCTATTAATAATGAAAAGAGGAATAAATTAAAGTATGTCCAGACAATGTAATGTGACATAAATTAAAAAATGAACTCACTGGCTCATGATGCATCAAGATGCACAAACCTAAAGGTACACATAATTTTGAACGGAAATGGTAAACTGTAAGTAAAAACATACTGACTATCCCAACTGACAGGAGAAAATATGAGGGAGCTTTAGAATCTGTGGGAAAATGGATTAAAAAGTCATGGAAATTTCCTAAAAACTCTGGAAGCCACTTACATTTTGTATTGGCACACGTATAAGCCTAGGAGAATTATTACAATTCTGAAAGATTCAACAAAGTCACAGCTAAAAGTGTTCTGGGGTATGCGTATGAATTGTTGAGTGGAAAACTGATCTACTCTGTAAACCCTCGCCCAATTCCCAACAAAAAGTTTAAAAAATTGCTCTAGGGAAAAGAAAAGGCTCTAAGAAGCAGAGGAGGGGTCAACAGATCTGTTGGCTTCATTAGTAATGTTCCTTCTTAAAGACTGACGGTCATGCCACGCTAACAAAACAGTAAGACTGTTTTCTCTTCCAACTATATACAAAGTACCCTCCTGCAACTACGGGGAAGCCATGCTGGTGAGTTAGTGCAAATGTTGGTAAACAAACATTGTGTTTATCTACTGCAGGGGAAAAACATCTGGGTTACTGGTTTCATGGAAGTTTCGAGAGGTAAGAAGGTAGGTAAGAAGACAGAATACATTGGTTAGGCAATAGAAATGAAGACAAGGTTCTTCGAGTCCAAGATCTCACAGGGCCTTGTGACCACATGGAAACAGAAAAAACCCCAGCAAGTATAAGAGGCCTTGCCATGGACTGCAGGATGTTATACATGAGAAACTAACACTTTTAATGTGATCACTGGGCCAGTTTATTCAAACTTTAAAGATCAGCATCAAACCATTTGTCAGAAGTTCCAAAACTTTTTTTTTTACAAACCCTTGTGTCGAGGGCTGACTTTCAATAAATCGCGGCGAGGGAGCTGCTCTGCTACCTACGAAACCCCGACCCAGAAGCAGGTCGTCTGCGAATGGTTTAGCACCAGGCTCCCCACGAACGTGCGGTGCGTGACAGGCGAGGGGGCGGCGCCTTTCCGGCCACGCCGAAACATTTTTACAAGGATGCTCAGTGAACCTTAATGGACATTTTAATCCAGAGGTGGGGGGAGGGGCAGATTGATTTCTGTCTCAGAGGGGGAGATTTCACTTCTGTTGATGGGTAAACTGACCCAATATTAGGAAAAACACTTAGTATTACTTATACAGACTCTCCATGGGAGAATACGCCTCTATTATGTTCATAATCAGGTACTTTTGACCAAATTTCTGTCCAGTCCTTGGAGACCCAGACTGCATGCTACAGACAACCAGGGCTTTGGACTGTCCTTTCAAGGTGCACAGTATCCTTCAAAGGCCACACGTGAAGGTGTGATTTAGAAACCTGACTGAGTGACCCAGCCTTTAACTTAAACATGCACATGTAGCAGATTAAAGGAACTGAAATACTTTCTTGAATTTAAGGCTCAAGGGCTCTAGTGTGAGAAGCAGGTGACTATAAACCCAAGGTTATGGAGCTGGAAATCAATGGGCTTTGGTTCAAATCACAGCCCAGTGATTGCCATATAATTGCTATTATCATACTCTGTGCCTTATGATAATATGTATTCATCCAATAGGGGTAGTTCTACCGTAGAAATGAGTGTTACTGAAAGTTTTGCCTTAACGCCAACAAACCGTGAATGCGGGAGGGGAGAGGGAGCACTCGAATGGATTATGATGATGTATGGACAACTCATTTTAAAGGTTATTTAATGATGGCAACAAATGTACATACGGATGTATGTATGGATTGTGATAAGAATTGCATGAGCCCCCTATAAAATGATTTTTAAAAAGTGATTTAACGATGGAAGCGTATGATATGTCAATACTTTGTCAAAAAAACTATTAAAAAAAGAGAAAGAATCCCAACTGGACCAGTGCTTGCTATGGGTGAAGGAGACAGAGTTGTTGATAGGGGGGCATAGAGTTTATGTTAATGGTGGTGGAATAATTAATTAGTAAGAGGATATCAATAATGGTTGTACAACATGAACAGTATAATCAGTGGCCCTGAAAATAAATGTTGTGGAATTAGAGAATGCTTTGTTGTGTGCATTTTTGCTACAATTAGAAGTAATTACATGAATAATAATGAATACAGGGAAGAATAAATGTTCTAAAATTGACTGTGGTGAAAATTATAGTTTTTCTTCATATGATTGAATTGTATAATGTGGATGAAGTGCTAATAAAACTGCTAACATGAAAAAGAGAGATCACTGAAGACATATGGGTGGGTGTTATGATAAAATGTGGAAAAAGTAGATGGTGCCCAGGAAGAATAGTGTTTGCTGTCTTAAACGCTTATCTTAAAACAAGCAGTCGTGTAAGTGCCAAATTCATGTGGGAAAAATGCATATAAGCCTGTGTGATCCAAGGACCTGTAAATGATAAAACCCAGGATCAGAAGAAGAAACGGTATTAAAGCTTAATTTCTGAGTACCTGGTTTGCAGAAGGCTATGGATGACAGTGAAGCCCAAAGTCCATTGGCAGCCATCCCCATGCGGATTCAGCCTCTAGAGGATCCTGACTTTTGACCAGGATGTGAATAGGCTTACTATTAGAATGTACTGGAAAGTGAATTAAAGCTGATGTAGCTAGGCTAAAATATAGCACTTTGTCATTTGTTCTCCCTTTTGACTCATTTTGAATTTGTTGTAGTTTTTATTATTTCCTGCTTTCTTTTAAATTAAGGTCTTCTATGTTGGGAGTGGGGGAGGCTGTATGTCTCTATGTGAACTCCAGGACAGGTAAAGCTACAGACAGTAGCTGGAGTGTTTCTTAGGGTTTGTGGCAAGGGACGTTGCAGGGAAATGGGACCCAGTAATAATTAGTACAAGAATGGAGAGAAGGTTTTAAAATCGATTGTGGTGATAATTTTACACATCTTTTAATCTATTTAAACCATTATGAGAATTGTCATAAAACTCATTCACTGCCTTTGAGTCCATGCTGACTCACAGCAGCCTACGATGTGTTTCGGAGACGGTAACTGTTTCAGGAGTAGAATGCCCAGTCTTTCTCCCTTGGAGCTGCTCACGGTTTTAAATTGCCAACTATGCAGACAGCAGCCTACCATGTAACCACTACACCACCAGGGCCAAATGCAAACACCAGCTTAAAAAAAACACTCCAAAACCCAATCCCCCAAAACAGTAGTTCAGAATTACACAGCTATACCATTTTTTCTTAGATACAGGATATTATCAATAAATACAGATCAGTAAAAAGGTATCATACATAAACAGTACTCTTGAGAACCAGAGTTTCTTTCCTTCATTTAGAATAAAAAAGAAACAGACCAATCACAGTGTCCTAGGAGGAAGGGACTCTGAATTTTCAAATCCTTGAGCTCCCACATTGCACCCCGGATCTATTATGAGCAAAGCGGTCAACCTTTTCAAATCCATTACGAGAAACACTGCGAAAAAGCTCTATGCGCTACTGAGACAGCTAACCGTTACCTGAGGAGGATATTGACTTTGGGGAAGCCTTCCCATTTTTCTCTGCATTCTGGGCACTCTGTTTTCTTGGAAGACACCCACCATAACGCCAGGCAATGCCGGCAGAAGCTATGCCCACAGTTCAAGGTGGTAGGGTTAACCAGGATGTCGTAACAGCAGTGGCACGAAAACTCACTGACAGAAATCTGCGGGCTGGTGTTTTGGAGACGGTCCTTATTCTCACGGCTTGTCTCATCCGGATGATTTCTTGTAGGCTCCTCCATGTCTTGGCCAGTTCTGTGATCTACAGACATAGCAAAGTTCTGACTTAGAAAGCTGCTGCAAAGCATTAGTACATCTAGAGAAGGTCAAAAAGAAACAATTTAGTTGGTTTGGGAGATTACTGCCATTCTAAGAAAACCCTAAGTTTTAAATATGAAAATTCTGGCTTATAAAAATCCGTAATACCACTATGAGATACGACATCCGTCACTGACCCATAGCCCTACAGGGGAAACACTGGAGACACTGTGTGGAAAATCCGCCCGATCTGATCCCACCACACCGAGGCAAAAGACTAAGAGCGTGCAATAGAACAGCAAGGGGAACAGAGCAATGAAGTTCCCAAGGAAGACCAAAAATAGACTTTGGGGCCAGGGTTTGGCACCCCATCAGACTCAACCGGAAAACAATCCTAAATGCCAACAATCCTTGAACTAACTACAGGCTTTTTTCTTTTTGTCATTGGCTTGTTCTTGTTTTGTTTTCTTTTGTTGCTTTGATTTGCTCTGTCTTGTTTTTGTACGTACTGAAACCCAAATGAAGGCTGAGCATGATAGAGGGACAAAAGGAAAGTAAAAGGAAATAGAGGAAGGAGCTAGGAGGCAAAGGACATTTATAGAGGTCTAAATAAAGGCATGTGCATATGTAAATTTATTTATATATGAGGATGGGGAAATAGATTTATGTGCATATATTTATAGGTTTAGTATTAAGGTAGCAGATGGGCATTAGGTCTCCACTCAAGTACTCCCTCAATCCAAGAATATTTTGTTTCCTCTAGATCCTAAATGCTTTCTCCCCGCCCACTATCGCGTTCCCAATTCTACCTTACAAATCTGGCTAAACCAGAGGATGTGCACTGGTACAGACAGGAACTGGAAACACAAGGAATCCAGGACAGATGATCCCTTCAGGATCAGTGCTGAGAGTGGTGATACCAGGAGGGTGGAAGGAGGGTGGGGTGGAAAGGGGGAACCGATTACAAGGATCTACATATAACTTCCTCTCTGTGGGACAGACAACAGAAAAGTGGGTGAAGGGAGACATCGGGCAGTGTAAGATATGACAAAATAATAATTTATAAATTATCAAGGGTTCATGAGGGAGGGGAGAGTGGGGAGGGAGGGGGAAACATCAGGAGCTGATGCCAAGGGTTTAAGTGGAGAGCAAATGTTTTCAGAATGATAAGGGCAACCAATGAACAAACGTGCATTACACAATTGATGTATGTATGGATTGTGATAAGAGTTGTATGAACCCCCAATAAAATGATTTTTTATCCATAATACATAAACCAGATAATTATCATTACTTTTACTGTCACACTTTAAGTGAAGCAAAATAGTCTAGTTAGAATCAGTGGACTTGGATGGGCATAGAATTCTGAATCTTGCTTTTTTAACGAATTTCCTTTGAAATGTAAACTTTTTGGACCCCAGTGTTCTCAATTAAATGTCTAATGGATTCTAAATCAACCAGCTTCTTGGCAACAGTGACGTGTCTGGAGTTAGCAACCAATATACTTTGGTACATGACATATTTGTCAAACAAAGCTGCTTCCCCACTATTTTCCCACTAAACATTTGCTTTCAGAAGCTCCCACAGAGTAGTAGGTCTAAAGCAATACTAAAGAAGTGAATGCGTGCATTAGCAATTAACAAAATTAAAAAAATTTATAGAGAAAAAAAGTTAATTTTGAGAGATCTTCTTTTCCCAAGTCCTGTGACCCAAACACCCCTGTGGTTAGTATATATACTCCTTTCCCCCAGGACAATGAGCCTTGGTGATAGTGGGTCATCTGTTGAGCTGCTAACTACAAGGTCAGCAGTTTGAACCCACCAGTTGCTCCTCAGGCTTTACACTCCTGTAAAGATTTATGACTTTGTAAATCCAAAGGGGTAGATCTACCCTGCCTGAGAGGGGTCATTATGATTCATAACTGACTTGATGGCAGTTGAGTTTTAGTTTCCCCTGGATCAATCCAAGCATGCACGTGATCACACAGGCTGGTGTGTTCTTCCATGTGGGCTTTGTTGCTTCTGAGCTAGATGGCCACTTGTTTACCTTCAAGCCTTTAAGATCCCAGACACTATCTCTTTTGATAGCTGGGCACCATCAGCTTTCTTCACCACATTTACTTGTTCACCGCTTTGGCTTCAGCAGTTGGGTCGGGAGGGTGAGCTCATACAATAATTCACTTTCCAATGCACTCTGAATGATAGCCAGGCTATTCTCATCCTTGAACTATGGCGAGAGTGCACTCACTGTAGACTTAATCCACGTATTTCCCCTTGTCTTCACTTAGATCAGTGGTTCTCAACCTTCCTAATGACTCGATCCTTTAATACAGTTCCTCATGCTGTGGTGACCATCCCCCCAACCATAAAATTATTTTCATTGATACTTCATAACTGTAATTTTGCTACTGTTATGAATCAGGTGACCACTGTGAAAGGGTTGTTCGACCCCCAAAGGGGTCCCAACCGACAGGTTGAAACTGCAGACTTAGATGGTTGTTTGTTTGAAGACAAGTCTCTAAGATCCTAGATGCCATTCTTTTTGATAGCTGGACACCATCTAGTTTCTTCACCATACTTTGCTATAACACTCATTATCTTCTGTGATTTCACTTGGGCGAGCATCAAGCAGAGGTCATGTCATAAGAACTAAAGGTTCTTAGACTGGGGCTAGAATTAAGTGCAAGCTCCAAATCCATTCAGGTATCCTATGGTCTGTAAGTTTCTGGTTCACTTTAGAGACATCTTTTAAACCTTAAGCCAAGTCTCCTTAAAATAAACAATTAAACAACAACAAAAAGGCATTGAGCCTTGTGGACTCAAGAACGCTTATGTGATCAAATTAACAGAGGCACAACTCAAACAAGGAAGGTGAGAAGGTTGCATAACTTGGAAGAATGCTATCAACTTTCCTTAATGATATATGTAGAAACTGTTGGGAAAAAATTGTTGAATTGGAGGGTTGTCTTGCTCTGTATATTCTCAACAAAATAAATTTTAAAATTTTAGAGGCTGACATTTTTTACTAGTTAAACTATGTTAAGATTTTAAGATTTCACTCCTTATAGAAGGATCTCGGGGAGGAGACGAACCAGTCAAGGTGTGATGTAGCAACGATGAAACATACAACTTTCCTCTAGTTTCTAAATGCTTCCTCCTCCCCCACCATCATGATTCCAATTCTACCTTACAAATCTGGCTAGACCAGAGGGTGCACACTGGTACAGATAGGGAACTGGAAACACAGGGAATCCAGGGCAGATGATCCCTTCAGGACCAGTGGTGTGAGTGGCAATACTGGGAGGGAGGAGGGAGAGTTGGAAAGGGGGAACCGATTATAAGGATCTACATGTGACCTCCTCCCTGGGGGATGGACAACAGAAAAGTGGGACAGTGCAAGATATGACAGAATAATAATTTATAAATTATCAAGGGTTCCTGAGTGAGGGGGGAGTGGGGAGGGAGGGGAAAAATGAGGAGCTGATGCCAGAGGCTTAAGTGGAGAGCAGATGTTTTGAGAATGATGAGGGTAATGAATGTACAAATATGCTTTACACAATTGATGTATGTATGGATTGATAAGAGTTGTATGAGCTCCTAATAAAATGATATAAAAAAGATTTTTAAGATTTCAGGAGTTAGTTTTGATTTAGGGATTAAAGATTATCTCAGGACAATAGTTGTGATTGTTCATCCAGCTTCTCTGTTCCTAATAATTCTGAAATCAGTAAGAATTTTAAATTGTTCTACATTTTCCCCCTTTTGATAAGAAATTCTGCATAGCATCTTTGACCAAAATGTGCAGAAATGGTAGCTGGGCACTATGCTAGGAGGCAAGTGCTCATGGAGGCAGCTAATCATACATTCCATTTCCTCCTATTCCTGACTCTCTGTCCTATTTGTTTCAGTAAATAGAGACTAATTATCATGCTATAGGATCCCAGGCATAATAAAACAAATTAGTATATAGAAGAATCTATGTGTTTGAATTGTGGCACTGGCAAGGAATACTGAAGGTATCACGGACTGCTAAAAGAACAAACAAATCTGTCTTGGAAAGAGTACAGCCAGAATGCTGCGTATAGGCAAGGATGTCAAGACGTTGCCTCATGAACTTTGGACATATTATTGGGAAGAGACCAATTCCTGGAAGAGGTCATCCTGTTTAACAGAGGGGCAGTGGAAAAGAGGAATACTCTTGACAAGATGGACTGACATAGTGGCTACAAGAATATGTTCAAACACAAGGACTGTGAGGACAGTGCAGAACGGCAGTGCTTCCCTCTGGTGCTGGGATGGGAACGGGCCCAGCAGCACCTAACAACAGCACAGGAGCTGAAAAAGAAGAAGCACAAACCCATCACCAGGCCACTCGGCATGTCCCAAGAAGTCATGGATAAGTTAAATGTGTGAAAAGCTCATTTTGAGATGACAAATTTTCCAAGTAAAAGTGCCTAGTAAGTAACTGAAGATATAAATTATAGGCTGAAGGTGAGGCTAACTGTTTGAATTACGTGTTAAGTGCACAGAAGTTACAAATAATGTAAAAAGGTAAGGAGAGAACTATTGCTCAAAAATTCTAAGAACTCTTATGAAACAAAAACGCAAGTGAGGCTTCTGGTTTCAACATATACTCCAGTTAGCTCTATCCATCGAAAGGTAATGTTCCCATGGTCTCTAACTCTTAAAATGGAAGTTTTGGCACCCTGAAAGGGCTCAAGTCACGCTGTTTCAAAGCTTTTTAAGTTTTAGGAATAAAAAGTAGATAGGAGGATACCGTTTCACATGAAATTCTTGTAGGACAGCCCTTGTTGCCATTAAACAATGAGCAAAGGCTTTGCCATGATGGGAAAAAAAAATCCTTGGTGTAATTTTTGGCTTTTTCTCACTAATGCAGTTTTCATAAAACTTCCTAATAAATGTCAGGAATGTTCCATATCTTTTGAGAAAAATCAATCAAGGTCACCCTGGGGAATCCAAAATAATTTGCCATAACCCATTGAGCTGACCTCTCTGCTTTGAATATAACTGGCTCAGCAGACTCCCTGAAATGCAGTTGTGGTCCCCTAAAACAAGATTAAAATAAGAACATTACTGAGGGAACCTGTCTCCAGCCATTCACTGACAATAAAGACAAGTTTAAACAGGTTTTCTTTAGAATAATCCAGGAACCTTCATAACATTTTTGCATACCCTTGTATCTTAAAAATTCACTTATCACAAAATAGCCTTTTTCAAGCTGTAATATAGCAGAAGGTCCTAACATGAGTTCTGAGAGCTTATTTCTCATGAGGAAACAATTATCATATGCTGATGTTAAACATATTCTTTAAGTCATATTTTGAAAGGCTGAAGTGGTTATTAATTGTTTCACTACTGTTTGAAGCAAATTAGAAACTGCATAGATTTTGATTACTTCTTAGGAATTCTGCTAATTTCACTTACTCTAAATCAGCGGTCCTCAACCTGTGGGTCACGACCCCTTTAGGGGTTGAATGACACTTTCACAGGGGTTGCCCAATGCACAACAGTAGCAAAATGACAGTGATGAAGTAGCAATGAAAATAGTTTTATGGTTGGGGGGAGGGGGCCACTACAACATGAGGAACTGTATTAAAGGGGCACGGCATTAGGAAGGTTGAGAACCTCTGCTCTAAATGGAAAAGGAAAAGAGAAAGAATACATCTCTTTAACCAAATCCAGGTGATCTTTCCTGCTACTTTTATCTGTATTTGGAATATTTCCATTAATTAAAACACAGCGTCTTGAGAGAAGGAAAATGGAGCCCCTAGTGGCACAATGGTTAACACTTGACAACTAACCCAAAGGTTGCCGGCTTAACCATAAGGATTAAACCCAAACCAAACCCACGGCCACGGAATCCATTTTGATTCATAACAGCCCTACAAGCCAGCAAAGTTCTACCCTATAAGGTTCCCTAGGCTGGACAGGGGTCTTTTCTCCTGCAGAGCAGCTGGTGGGTTCGAACCAGCATGGTGGGTTTGAATCACTGCTGCCTTTTGTAAAGACCATGGCCTGAAACCCCACGGGGCAGGCCCCCCGTCACACAGGGTCACTATGAGGCAAAACCAACTTGGTAGCACCTAACAAGCAGAAGGTGATCGAACAAAGCTGAGACTAAAAGTCCAAGTGGATCTGTTCCGTTGCTCGGTCTGTATGCTATTTCCACGAACTGAAGACAAGAGTACCTTTGGAGGAGCAAAGGGTTTCTGAAGTACTGACTTCAGCACGGTGTGTGGTGTCCTGACTTGGGTACACCCGTCGGGCTGGCAGGGACGAAAGGCCTCTTGCAGGTGGTGGTGATGGCCTAGTGCTCGAGAGGACACGGCTCACTTGGAAGGTGCTGCTCACGAGCTCTCCTCAGGATTCTCTGAGTAAGCAAGTACTAGAATGTTCTTTTCTCATCTTCTCATTGTGTCATTGTCACAGGCCTCGGAGAAGCTGGCGGGGGCGGGGGACGTCCATGGGGACGGGCGGGGGATCAATACGGCAGGGAGGAGAATGATTCCATTTCTACAGTGCCCTGTTTATGTTCACCTCACCAACTAGTCCCTTCAAAACCAGTGAGAATGCTTGATTGAGCTGACAAACACTTAAAAAGCACAACCTAAAACACATTAAAAGCATTATATTAAAAAGCTTTCTTCATATACTATAACCCCAAAGTGCTGTAAAATCAATTGTGACTGAGACCCTACATAACAGAGCAAAACTCTGTAGGGTTTGCAAAACTTTTTTATTGTTGAAAAATATTACAATGGGATTTTACATTATTTTTTTTATTAATAAATCATTTGGGGGCTCTTACAGCTCTTATAATAATCCATACATCAATTGTATCAAACACATTTGTACGTGTTTACATGATCATTTTCAAAACATTTTCTTCTTGAGCCCTTGGTATCAGCTCCTCTTTCCCTCCTACCCCCCAACCTCATGGACTTCTGATAAATTATTATTATTTTCCTATCTTACACCGTCCACTGTCTCCCTTCGCTCACGTTTCTGTTGTCTCCCCCACCTCCCAGGGGCGTATATGTCTATCGTTAGTCGGTTCCCCCTTCTCCCTATCTTTACGGAAGCTGAGTGTTTCATCTTTCCCCAACAGAGCAGCTAGTGGGATTGAACCACCAACCTGTTAGAAGTCCAGATGCTTAACCCACTGCACCACCAGAACTCACATCCCTTGGCTCTTTTATATAGCTGTAATAAGCCCTGGTGACACTAGGTAGGCATCTGACTGACAATTACGTCTGTGGCTCCATGGAAGAAAGATGAGACTATGTGCTCCTGAAAGATTTATGGCTATCAAAGCTTTTACAAGATTGCTATTGAAAAAATAAAGTGGTTAAACAACTTGAAGACAGAAAAAAAAATGTTTCGATGGGCTGCAACCAACTCGACAGTGGTTTTTTGTTATGAAGAACCTGACTTCTTCCCCAGCAATGCAGTGTTACCTTCATGAGCATCAATCCTGCAGGTCCTACAATTGCCTCAACCATGGCAGTCACCATCTCACTGTGACAACACCAGGCTGGCAGGCAAGTTTTCTCTCACTGATCTTGGTAAGCAAAGGCAAGACAGCTCTGAAGCGCAGGATGAAGGTATCCTTGGATAAGCTTACGAAAAATTATTTTATTCACTTACTTACATGTTAGTGAAATGACTCAAGAAGCAGATTGCTAACAGGAGTGCCCCCACCTTCTTCAATCCTAGTACTGTGAATGAATCTACAGTCAGTACTTGACTATATCATAGTACACATCAAGCTACTATCCCAATGGAGCGACCGTGTGTCTCACCCCCCTAAGGAGCCAGAATGCTCTTTAGAGACAAGGATGGAAAGCCTTTGTCTCACATACTTTAGACATGTTGTCAGGAAAGAGCAGTCCCTTGCTTGAGAAGGACATCATGCTTGGTAAAGGGTGGCAGTGAAAAAGAGGAAGGCCCTGAGATCGACACAGTGGCTGAAACAATGGCTCAAACATAAAAACAATTTGTGAGGATGGTGCAGGGACTGGGTGGTGTTTCATTCTGTTGTACATTGGGTCACTACGAGTGGAAACCAACTCTATGGCACCTAACAAAAATCATGCTTCCTGATCCCTAATGGGTAAGACACAACAGTCCTATTAAGTGTTATCATCTCCAGTTTAGAGATGAGAAAATAGCCTAATTAATAAAGGACGGAGCCAGGACCTAGAATATGGCTTGACTTCAAGTCTCTCTTGCTAACACATGCCCTTAATAATGTAATTATTAGTTCAAAGGACTGACTTATTCCTTAACCATCTAGGCGACACTAACAGCTGTTACTGGATTGTTGAGAAATATACACTAGAATTTGGCAAGCGTGCATTCCAGCTGGTGACTGACCATGAATAGTGTACAGGATGTAAGCAGAAACATCTATAACAGAAATCAGGGCAAAGGTGAGTGGTGAACACTATTCAAAACTCTGGCAGGACCCTACAGATATTACATGTCACAAGCGTGACTCCCCTTTTCTAGTGACAGCAAAACAAAATGTGCCTCAATGTAAGTATGGAAAGGGTCAGAAATGTCATTAGCACCAATATTATATGCACTCCTACAAATGAGAAAAACTGACTCTTCTAACATATTACCAAATGCTTCTACTAACAGCATTTCCAGTTGCTGTTAATTTTCCAACTACAAATAAAAATGGTTCTCTTCCTGGTTGTGGTCAGAAAGTGCTAGGGCAAACGGAGGGAGGTAGCTTACTTAAATGTTAATTTGTTGCCTGGATGTTGGAAGCCTTCTGATTGGAAGCCTGTGACTGGTGTTGGGCAATATGACAGTAAAAGCAAAAGCGTATGCGGGCTCTCTCTAGCGCATGTACTATTTTGCTGTTGTCCCTTGGCACAGACCCAAAGACATGTAAAAAGCCCTGTAGGTCTTCAGAATCACAGAAAGAGTATAAAAATACCACCACTGGTCACCAGGAACCCATACTTTAATGCCCTCTTTTAAAAACATTGCACGACTCACATATTATACATTTAACTTTCAGGCTCAGCTTTCTTACACTTTTTACTAATGCTGTTTCAATAAGGTCTCTTTGCTTCTCCAATCAATGGAGCCTAGTAATCAAAACCTAGTTACCTGGAACTAAGCAAGACTTTAGGCATTTTAGATAACAATAAAAACATAGTCTAACTTGCTTACTGTTGTTAGCCTAACTCATGTTTTCCTTTATTGTCTTCAAGTTAACTTCAGTTGTTTTTTTCTGCTCTTCACCTCAGTCTCTTTGGGATATTAACGATTTTCTGTAATTCTCAGAAGCAAGCATGTTGGATGCAGATGTTTCCTGGAAGGGGTGTCCAGGTCACTCAGAATCGCGAAGACTGCTGTGACTCACCTGATTTATTAGTGGATAAAAAGCTAACTTTTGCTAAATGACTAGTCAACAAAAACATTCTGAGATCTCAAGACTTAACAGAACTACAATTCTGTCTGCTTGCGTTCTGGGGTTATTCTGAAACTTGACATTTGGGACGGAACATGGCTGACTCCCCCAAGGTGCGAATTCCAAAGTAAAAAGCAAAAAGTTGATTCAAACCTTCCACACTATAAGAAAAGAAAGTTCATACTCATAAACTTGCAATCAATGTAACTTTATGGATCATTAGCAATTAATGCAACTTTTAACGTACAGCTCAAATCCTAGAGCCAGAAGGCATGGGTCCCACCTCCAACAATTATTAGTTGAGTGACCTCAGTTAAATCACTTAACCTGCGTGCCTCAGTTTCTGCATCCATAAAATGGGGATATTACTAGTACTTACCTGATCGGTAGGGTTCTCGAAATGATTAATGAATATGCACAGCATTCAGAATAGTGCCTGACACATGTTAAGTGTTATATCTTGCTATTAGGTGCTGAGTCAATTCCAACTCACAGCAGCCCATGAATACGAGAAACACTGCTGGGTCCTACACACCATGCTTACAATTGTTTGAGCCCACTGTTGCAGCCACTGTGCTAATCCATCTCCTTGTGGGTTTTCCTCCTTTTCAAAAACGCTCTGTCACACACCAATGCCCTGTGCGTGAGGTGAAGTCTCTCACCCTCACTTCTAAACACCTGGCTGCACTTTTTCCAAGACAGACTTGTTCTTCTGCCAGTTCACTGTATATTCATCACCACCCATGGATTCTTCTTTGAGCTTCCTTATTTACCGTGCAGCTTTCACAGGCATATGACGTGATTAAGATACCAAGGCTTAGCTCAGGTGCACCTTAGTCTTCAATGTAAGGATTCTGCTTCTTAGATTTGCCCAATATAAAAGCTCTCTTGAAATTACTATTATTTTTATTATCCCTGCTGCTCGCTATTCACACAACTACACTCTAGTCTCACCTACTAATTCCTGTCCTTGGACATTTTCCCATACCACCACCTCGTTCCCTCCACCTGTAGAATACATCCACACCTTCTAGGTCCAGAGCATACAAAATCCAACTCAACTGTCACCTGAAAGGATGCCCTGACTCCCTCACTCCACACATACGCCAAAGTAAGCTTTCCTGCCTCCATACTAGAGTAACATTTATGTGTCTTCTTATCTCTAGACTGTAATTTCCCAGAGAAGATAAACAGTAGTAGTAGAGCTGAGTCCCACACTCTGTTACCATATATCTTACAGGAGCCTATTTTCAAGTTCAGGATAATGTTTACTTGGAAGGGCTGATAGGATGTTTATATGACAAATGTCATCTATCAAACCCACTGCTTTTGCATTATTCTGATTCACAGACTCTGTGAGACAGGATAGGACTGCACCCATAAGGTTTCCAGGAAGACGACTGTCCCCCAGATCGGCTGCTGGGTCTGAATCACTAACTTTCCAGTAGTGGAATGCTTATTCATAGGTCTTTTTTAAAAGGTTGCTTTTCCATACCCAAGAGTTGATTTAAAACAAACAAGCACCAAACGCAATGCCAACGCAGACCATATAAAAAAAGTATAACTGTCCCTATGGGCTTCTGACACTGTAACTCTTTTCTCCTACAGAGTGGCTGGTGGATTCCGACTGTGGATCTTCAGGTTTGCCATCCGGGCTCCCTCAGAGTTGATTAGTAGTGGATTTACTGAAGGCCAGCTGTGTATGCCAGAGTCCAAAGAAGCGCCCAAGAGAACCAGAGTTTTCCCACCAAGCTGATGGAGATGCACAGGACCAAACTGGTCTGGATACACACTTGGCAACACAGCAGTACAAACAAAACCACCCCACAAGCAGGTGCACGCTGCAGGTTCAGGAATGAAACCAAAGTTCTTTCCTATTTGTAATTCTGACCACCTCCAAAGGAATGGCCAGTGGGCTTTGGCGGGAGGACCCAAGCACAGCAACGCAAGATCTGAGTGCATTTTTCTTCTCTTCTGAAGTTGCCAGGCAGTGGCTTCCAGCACTGACAGGAACCAAGCCTCCCAATCCCATCCCCAGTTAGCCACAATCTAAAGCTCATTTGAGTTTTCCTATTTCAAAACAACTTTCTTTTTGACCCAGTTCAAATTTCTGCTCTGCGAGCTCAGAATAGGAAGAGTCCGGTGACAGCAGTGTGACTCCAGTTTCACTTTCCCCTTTCAGCAACACCCCGCCCCCTTCCATCCCCTTTCAAAACAAGGGCAGAAATGTGCCTCGGAAATCAGACCTAAGCTTGGCCAGGCGCTCGTGGGGCATCCAAACCCATTCTAGGCGAGGAGGAGCTGTGGATGGGTGGGCATCCTGGGCTCCCACACTCCGGCCCCGAGGAGCCCCTAGCAAGAGGTTCTGACCCGGACCCTAAAGGGATGAGGCGAGGTCCAGCTCACACTACGGAAAAGAGCGCCCACGGAGACTCGTTTTCAATTGCTGAACGCCCTCTCGGGGGCACAGACACTGCCCTTGGGTCCCCCGACATCCAGCGCCCAGGGCACGGGCCAGACCAGCGAGACTCCAGACCCGCTATGCGGGGGCGAAGCTGGAACACGCCCCTCAGCCAAGACGGCGACTGCCCAGACCACACCTGGCTGAAGACAGCCGTACGCCTGCCTACCCGAGTGGAACTCCCGGCCAGGGGTCCCAGTCCGTCCCTCCCTGAAGCCACCCCTCTGCTTACCACTCAACTGTCCCCGGGTCGCCCCCGTCCACGCTCCGCGGAAGCAGGGCAGGAGGTGCAGGCTCATTTCCGGAAGTACTGGAGGGCCGGCGGCGGCGGACGTTGCCCCCTACCCGCTACCATAGAGGAGATACCATTTTCGTTTCCTAACCCCTCCACCCCGCGACCTCCCGCTGCCTAGAGCGGCAGTGCTCGGGGCCAAGGGCGTCGGCGCATGCGTGCCACCACCGGTTCCGCCCCTTCCTCTTCCCCCAGGAACCAGACGCTGGCGCCGAAAGTTACGCCCGGAGGGGAGGGCGGGCTTTTCCTTACATTGACTTCTCCAAGGCTGCGGTTTCTGTACCCGGAGAAAACCGCTTTGCCCAGAAGTTAAAATTACCAGGCCGTTGATTTCTGTAATTATGTCACCTTCTGATTTTATCGAGAAATCACGGGACCATGGCTAACGTTGTATTTACAGTATTAAGAATCAGAATGAGCATGACTTTACTATCTTTTTCTTTTTTCCCCCCAACATCTTGGTCAGTTGACAACGAATGCTGATTATTTGTGTTTAATCGCTTGCTGGAAATTGTTAAATGGCTAATTCAAGATCACCATTATTTTTATTTAGCAAATTTGCAGAAAGTACAAAGATGAGTGATGTCCCGTGATAGTGGACTATGTTCTGGAGGATTGCATAATCATTTTAAATGTGTGTTTTTTTTACTCCTAGTGACGCAGGTTATACGCAGTCAACATGATCCGTAAGGTTAGCAATTCGAAACCACCAGCCGCTCTGTGGGAGAAATGCAGGACATTGTACTTGAATAAAGAGTTACAGTCTTGGAAACTCAGCAAGGCATTTCTATCCTGTCTTATAGAATAACTATGAGTTGGCATCTACTCCATGGCAGTGAGTATTTTTATCCAGCATGCGATTTTTGTTGGCTGTGCATTGGACTACTAACTGCAAGATCAGCAGTTCAAATCTGAAAGATGATAAAAGGTATGCAGTTAGTTGTTGAAAGAAAACTGAATAGAAGAGTGAATGTGTTGATTAAAAAGAAAGAAAAAGGATAGATTACAGTATAAGAAATATGAAGGCTTTGAGAATGATTGGGGCAGGGAATGTATGGATGTGCTTTATACAATTGATGTATGTATATGTATGGATTGTGATAAGAGTTGTATGAGTCCCTAATAAAATGTAAAAAAAGAAAAGGGGAGGAAAAAAAAGAAAATGATTAGGGCAAAGAATGTACAGATGTGCTTTATACAATTGATGTATATGTATGGACTGTGATAAGAGTTGTATGAGCCCCTAATAAATTGTTTTAAAAAAAAAGAAATATGAAGGTCTATAACAATCCTCACAAACTGCCATAACTTAACTTGTTTTAATATTATTAGGGAATAAAGGAACATGAATTAACCATATCGTTTCAGTTGACTCATAAGAAAACCTTGAAGATGTTCAGGACCAGTGGTGAGGGTAGCAATGCCTGGAGGGTGAAGAGAAAGTGAGGTAGAAAGGGGGAACCGATTAAAAGAATCTACGTATGGCCTCCTCGCTGGGGGGTGGACAGCAGAGAAGAGGGCAGGAGGAGACGTCAGACAGTGTAACGTATAATTTATGAATTAGGAAGGATTCATGAGGAAGGGGGAGTGAGAAGGGAGGGGGGACATGAGCAGCCAATATTAAGGGCTCAAGTAGAAGGCAAATGTTTTGAGAATGATGATGGCAACAAGTGTACATATGTGCTTGACACGATGGATGGATGTATGGATTGTAATAAGAATTATATGATCCCCCAGTAAAATGATTAAAAAATAAATAAAATAAGAAAAAGAAAACCTTGAAGTTGTTCTCTCAGAAAGAGTGAAGTCAATCCTTCTAGACTCGTGGTTCTCAACCTTCCTAATGCTGTGGCCCTTTAATACAGTTCCTCATGTTATGGTGACCCCCAACCATAAAATTATTTTCATTGCTACTTCATAACTGTAATTTTGCTACTGTTATGATTCATAATATAAATATGATATGCAGGATGTATTTTCATTGTTACAAATTGAACTTAACCACAGCTGAATACAAAAAGACCGATCAGCATCCAGATTAAGTTCCCATGGTATTGATATTTTTTTGGCAGTAATTTTACAGTACGATTTTATATTTACCCAGTAATTATAATGCCATGTCATTTTACCTCCAATACTGCTGCTTTCTGCACAGTAGCTGCTCTCTACACATGTGACTAGTCTACATAAGTACATTATAATGCCAGTCCTGTCATACACACCTGTATTTGTATGGGGTGTATGTGATGGGGTGGGTGCGATGATATCATCACACTGGGTATTTGTATGTGGGCGTATCTGCATGTGGGCGGACCCACCTGGAGACGGATAGAGAAGCCATGTCTCAGTTCCTAAGACCATCGGAAATAATGTGTTTTCCGATGGTCTTAGGCAACCCCAAAGGGTTGAGAACTGCTAATCTAGACCCTAAACAGTGTGATCAGCAGAAATACTGAGACCTTCAGCTCCATGTCACTTCCCTCCTTTTCAACTCCAGATTTAGTATCTTGAGATGCGCTATTAAAGTGATTTATTAAAATCTTCACCTTCCACTGTCTCAGAGTAAATGTGCTTGTTATTGATCTGTCTCTGCTTTTCAATTCTGCGGCATAAATCTGAACATTACGGTTTCATTTCCTGATCCCTTAAGCTCTTATCCCTTAAGAACCCTTGATTTTGATAATCCTACTAATTTTTGGCCCATGCCTATTGATCATCATAGTAAAGTTTGTGTCTTCTAGACTCCAACGGCTCCACGTAGAGAAGATGACTATGAGTGGATTTCAGCCAAGTCTTTTGTTGATCAGCCTGTTGCAAATAGGCCCTTGTCTGAACCAATTCGAGAGTGCCCTAGATGCCAAGTCATTCCATCATCCCTGTTGAACCTCTAGACAAAATAGCCTGCATTTTCCCCCAAAGGGGAACTCTCCACTTAGTATAAGAGATTCCCCATGTTAATTTTCTGTCCAGTTTGGTCTCTTGCAGTGGTGGACTAAAAACACAGCACAGTTTAAAAAGTTAATAGAGGGCAATGCCTTCTTTAAGCTTCCGCAAAAAGGGACAAGACCACTGTTTGATGATTCATTTTCCCTGGCAGGCAGAGAGTTAAAAAAAAAAAAGTCAGGAACTGACCGATCTAGAAGTAGCCAGATTGGTCTTCCCCTTTTCCCTAAAAGAAAAGTCTTGCTCTCTTCAGGGGAGAATGACAAGGACAGGATAGGGAATAAACACTGCTTGTTAGGAAAATAAATAACGGGCCCAGAGATAACCAGCTTGGTAAATGTTTCAACATTGAGATCAGGCTGAGTGGACATCCCAAGACATCCTATCGAGAATTAGAACCTGGGAAAAATGGACACCTCCACACTATATTTGTAGCCTGAGATACAAGACTCGAGACATCCTGACACAAAATTGTAGCCTAGATCAACTTAGAACCCTCTCCCAGTGGGACGAATAATGGAAAAGTGGGTGAGGGGTGGCGAAGGATGATGGTAAGATATGGAAAAAATAAGCTATAACTTATCAAGAGTTTGTGAGGGAGGGTAGGTGGTGGGGAGGGGAAAGAAATGGGTAGTGGATATCAGGTTCAAGTGGGAAGCGAATGTTTTGAAAATGATGGCAGCATATGTGTAAATGTGCTTGACACACTGGAGGAATGTATGGATTTTGATGAGATGTAAGAGCCCCCAGTAAAAGTTTTTTTAATTGTAGCCTGAGATAAATTAGAAAAATGTTCAAGACCCAAGGACGAACTTAGTAACTAATTAGAAATCAGGCTTCCATTGAGCTGTGAATCCCCTTCCTTTGAAAGTGCCCTTTAAAAACAAGAGGGTGGTTGTTTCATCTCTTTTGAAGTGACCCTATGCTTAAATGCACTTTGGCTTCTTTGCTGCTGCGTGCACACGTGTGTGTGTGTGTGTGCACGCATGCACAGCTTATCTCTGGCTCCTTACCAGTCAGATGGGTGGAGCTGGCCAGTTCCGCTGTATGACAATCCAGTGCTAAAGTTGGACCTGACATTTTCCTTCAGGATCAAACATTACAAAAACCACCAGCCACTCCAAGGGAAAAAGATGAAGCTTTGTATACCCTAACAATTATAGTCTTGGAAACCCACAGGGGGAGTTCTGCCCTTGTCTGTAGAATAACTATGAGACTCAAATGGCAATGAGGCTATTTTTTCAATGTACTGCCATGCAGCCATTAAAAATAATGAAGTACAAAGCCAAAGACAACTGTAAATCATAATACAACATTCTAATTTCCTTAATCTAAAAATTGAGAAGAAAATGAACGACTCAGAAGAAAATGGACAATGGACATGAATAGATAGGGCACAGAAAATGAATTAATACATGGCTTTCAAAACAATTTTATTCTGAGCTAATACAGATATCATTCCATAGTTCTATCACACCAAGCAGTATTGGACAATTGCTACCACAATCAGTTTCAAAACATTCTTTCTTGAATTCCTTGATATCAGCTCCCCTTTACCTGCCTCCCCAACTGTACCCACCAGGAATTCTAGTTGTCTCTATAGCTTCATCAATCCTGGGTTTCGTGTATTAGAAAACAAACACAAATTCAAGAGGGTTAACCATAATGACAAAATATCTTAGAGATAAACCCCAACATGAAACACACAGAGAAAATGTTGAAAACCAGATCAGGCCCAATGTATATCAGAGCAGGGAATCAGCTGACAAGGTTTTAGCTATTTAAGTCAAGTTTATCATTTTGATCTGAAGCCATCTTTTCAATGCACTGTTTGGTAACCAGTATACTCCCCATCCCTCCATAATGCATAGGGGGAAATCACAGGAGGCTTATTTCCTGTGCTGGTCTCACAAATGTATTTTGGGCTTCCACTGTCATCCATAGCTTTCTGTAAACCAGAATCTCATAATTTAGGCTCTGATTCTATTTCCTCCATTGGCTTAACACATAACTTTTCAGGCATATGGGAAGACAACCTTATTTATAAGTAGGAAAAATTGCATATTAAAATTTTACCAATCACTTATCACCCTTCAAATTGCTAAAAATTGCCAGGCTTGACAACACTATTGACGAAACTGAAACCCAAAGGGACCCAAATTAAAAGAAGGAAGTAACCCTGCCTTGCAAAACGAAATGAAATACTGCATCATGAGAGGAGTACTTACATGTTTTGAAAAATTACTGGAGTGTATTTCTTTAAATCAGAAAACAATACATGTCCACTACTATAGGCCTAACCAGATTTGCAAATGGGAAAATTATCCTAATCTTTCTAAAAATTTGAATCCTTTCTACTTCAGAAATATTTACAGTTTGACTTTTTATGATTTTTTTTGCCCCTATTGGATATTGCTGTTACATCCCAAGTCAGTTTTAACAGTGAGCATATGATACATCTAATTATACACTGCACATTATTTCTGAGAAGCCCTGATGGATTATAAGTTGGGTGACTAATCATGAGGTCAGCAGTTCAAAACTATCAGCTGCTTCAAGGGAAAAAGATGAGGCTTTCTACTTCTGTAACGTGTTGGTCTTAGAAACCCATAAGGGCATCTACTTGATGGCCGTTGTTAGGTGCCATTGAGTCAGCTCTGACCCACAGCGACTCTATGCACAACAGAAGGAGACACTGCACAATTCTTATGCCTGAGCCCCCAGTGTCAATCCATCTCGTTGAGGGCCTTCCTGTCTTTCACTCCCCTCCACTTTACCAAACATGATGTCCTTCTCCAGGGACTGGTCTCTCCTGACATTATGTCCAAAGTATGTAAGACTGTCTTGCCATCCTGGCCTCTAAGGAGCACTCTGGCCTAACTCGTATTTCCAACAACACAGATTGGTTTGTCCTTTTACTACTTTCAATACTCTTCTCCAGCACTACAGTTTAAATGCATCAATTCTTCTATGGTCTTCCCTATTCAATGTCCAATATCAATACCGTGTATATTGACACATCAATATAGATAAAACATCAATCCAAATAATTTTCCAATATTCTTCAATTACGTACACTAGATTTAACTGGAAGAGGAGCCCTGGTGGCGCAGAGTTTTAGGTGTTGGGTTGCTGATCAAAAGGTTGGCAGTTTCTTGTTGGGAGAAGGATGAGCCTGTGAGGCAGTTCTACTCTGTCCTGTAAGGTCACTATGAGTTGGAATCAACTTCATGGCAATGAGTTCCTTTTTATATATATATATTTAACTATTCCCTTATGGTGAGAGATAAGCCTGTCTGTTCCTGTAGAGATTTAGTCTTGAAAGCCTTAGAGAGCAGTTTTACCCGGTTCTATGATGTTAGGGTCCACTTGTTGGCTATGTGTTTGTTTTGATTTGTTCCCTATTGAAGATGGATATTCTAGTTGTTTTCCAGTCGACTCTCCCCTCATATGCACTTGTCACCTTATATACTGATTCCATTTTTCTGGGATTATTCCCTAAAGTGGGTTAATTTTAAGAAATAAAAATCTCCTAAGATGGGGTCACTTTAGGAACTAAAATGAGATGCTGCATATGCATAATATGAAAAATATGTATAATAATATGCATGCTATTATTTTCCACTTCAGGAAATAACCCATTAATTAATTAAAAGCAACGAAAATAAATAAATAAATAAATAAATAAATAGACATTTCCCACTTTAAGAAATAACATTACTATTCATGCATATTATGTTTTTGAATATAAAAATTTATTTAAGTCAAAGTATGCAACAAATAAAACTTACAGAAAACATTCTCTCATTACAATCTTTTGCTTTACCAAATATTTTTGAAAACACATTCCTTCAGTCATTATAAAGTTCTTAAAATACAAAAGAAATTAAATCTGTTACAAAGTTCAGTAAACCAGATTTTGTTGCCAGGACTGATATCCTGTTGGTTATGACTCAGTACATTCCACGTCATCCATCTCCACTCATGCTGCCTTGCCCATAATACCCTCCCCTGTCGCCATCGCCACCACCACAGTTAAGACCGCCCAAGCCAACAGGAGTGCCGTCTCCTCCACTGTAATTTTTCTCATTCCCATTCTTACAACAGATGCATATCCTCCTGATTATCTATCCCTCTCTGCCGTAGCCAAACCTCCCATTCCAGAGCCGGCTCCAGGAATAGAATTCAAGAAGAGTTCAATGTTTGGATGTTATGTTATCTTTAGACATAGCAGCTACTGCATCTTTATGTGTCACAAACTCTACATCTGTTTCTCCTGTTGTTCTGCCAGCAGTTCCTCAATAGGAACTCGTATCAAGTCACTCGGGTTTAGTGGGGAGAAGAATGTCACTTTATTTGCACACAAAGGCAACCCTCATGCGCACAGTGACCACCATGAAAACCTGGGCTTGCATCACCAGCCCCACCCTAACCATGTTCGCCCACACCTCTCCCATCTCTTGTTCTGTCATCAAAGCCATCATTCCTATAGTCATCATCATTATATATATCCCTAACTGCCACGCCCAGCTCTACAGTAACCTCCTGTTCCCCCTATTGGTCTATTACATGGACCCAGTGCTGTTCCACCCATCTGCTTGGTGGGTCATAAAATCCTTTGATTTCATCCCTGCTACCTCTGAAGCTCTCAATATACCTGTGGCCTGTTCTTTCCTTGTGTTTCCCCCAGAGGATTTTCTGCTGTCGTCTTTGAAGCAAACTGCACAAGGCCTCCTGTGCTTCTCCTTTGGGAGTCCACCATCAATGTTATCCCTTTTGGCACAATTTCCAACCCTTGAAGGAACTGGACTATTTCCTCTTTGCTGAAAACAAGTGGCAGCCCATGCAGTTGTACTGTCCCATCACTAGTGTCATTTGGGCCAGTATGATTCATTACCTAATCCAGCTCAATACCCTTAGATTGAAATACCACTTTTACTTTTGATACCGTTGGGAGACAGTAACCACTGGGTGCAGTCATGAGAAGGGAGCTGTCCCTTGCCTCCTGTAGTGCTCCCCAAAATGGCCCTTCAACTGTCTCTGATGGCAGCAACTGCTAAGGGAGCTGACTGTGGGGGATGGGAGGGAGCAAGCCTATGTATGCATGTTACTAATGTTAACAAATTGTGGCACATTTATTATTCAAAGTACGTAGTAATTAATGTCCCTACTTACAATGGTTCCCAAATCTCTGAGCACTAGAAGTTATCAACCTCTTTAATTATTGCCTGGATTATAGGTGAAAAATGATCTCTCACTATTTGTATTGTTATATATGGTAAATTTATTTTTATTTGTTATTTTTATTTCCTCTTTTGTCAATTACTGATTCATGTCTTTTTAAAATATTGATATTAGTTTTCTTTTTCTATCAATTACTAGGAACTTTTAAGATATTAATCACTTGTTCAGCATTTTGCGGGGGTAACCCCAAAATCAGAAAATAGCTCTGCTGGGCGGAGCTTTCATAATAAGCATTTTTCCTACTAGGTGAGCAATCAAGCAACTTGCTCTGAGTTAGTGCACCCAGTGGCATCACCTAGGAAGGTTCTCTCTGGTTACGGTCACTTTTTTGCTAAAAGCAATTTCACTCAAACCTCATTTTTTATGATGGCCAATTTACGAGAACAGCATCTGGCTGTGAAATTTTGTTTCATGCTTGGGAAAAATGCTGCAGAAGCTGTTGTGATGTTGAATACAGCTTACAAAGACAGCACTATGGGAAAAACTCAAGTGTACGAGCGATTTTCTCATTACAAAAAAGGTGAAATGTCAATTGATGACAAACGTCATTCTGAACAGCCATCAACTTCCTGAATGGGTGAAAATGACAAAATGCATTTTTGCTCGAAGACTGATGACAGACCACTGAAGAGATGGGGAAGTTATCTGGACTCTCTTGAAGCTCGGTTCAGTGAATTTTAACAGAAGATTGGGGAATGAGAAGGGCCATTGTAAAATGTGTGCCTCGGGTTCGGACTGACCAGGGAAGTGTCAAGTAGAAACATGCCAGGCTTTGAAATAATAGCTCCAAAGCGACACAGACTTTTTCCCAAGGTCAATACTGGTGAAGCGACATGGTGCTATTCTCAAATAACAATTCCAAAAGCACACATCAAGCCAGTAGAAGACATCCTTGTCACCTTGTCACTTCACTCTCCAAAAGCTCATCAAGTGAAATCAAAGATCAAGACAATGCTCATTTATTTTTTAATGAGAGGGGGATAGTGCATTTGGAATTCATTCCACTAGGTCAGACTGCTAATCAAGCTTTTTATTTAGAGGTTCTGAAAAGATTGCATAACAGTATGTGACAAAAGAGGCCTGATTTGTGCCAGATGGGATACTGGTTTTGCTACCATAATGCATCTGCTCATGCAGCCATCTCAGTACGCCAGTTTTTGGCAAAAACAGCATGCCTCTCTTGTCCCACACACCTGACTCACCTTACCTTACTCCGTTCAACTTCTTTTTGTTTCCCTGAATGAAGAGGGTCATGAAAAGACAGCAATTTGAGGTGCAGAAGTGAAGAAAAATACAAAGAAGATGCTACCAGCCATCCAAACAGATGAGTTTGAAAAATGTTTCCAAGAATGGAGTCACAGCTTTGACAAATGTATTAAGTGTAAGGGAGAATACTTTGCAGGTGATAAGGTTGTTTTGTAAAAAAAAAAAAAATTAAATTCATAGCTTTGGGAAAAAATTTCTACTTTGGTGGGGGGGGAGGATACCCCCTTGTATAAATATACCCTCTCCTTGTTATATGCCGTGAGAGACTAAAGACCACTGGACGGCCATGAAGTCACTTTTGGAGTCCTTATTAAGCTGGCAGCTACCGGGCGGACTAGTGTCACTTAAAACCCAGAAGCCTCGAATGGCAGGTATATAAAGGCAAATTTTGTTTTCCAAGTTGAAAGATAGAAGGGTCCAGCGGCATCCTGCTTTTCCACTCAGATAAGCCTAGCTGATGACAGAAGCGAAAAGAAGTGTTAGACTACAATAACATCCTGGAACAGGGTAGAGGTGGAGGTATCTGAAAGCTACGAATTTAGGCTGGAAAATCACTAGGACAGCTTGACATAGCAAACTACCAACAGGGCAGTGGGCCATAGGGGATATGGTCTTAAGGCAAGGTGGCATTACATACACTTCTCTGGGGATGGGGCAGGCCAGAAGATTGAGGGTAGACTGTAACATTCCTCACTGGTCTTATGGGCATCAAATCACTGATTCTGTTAAGGGGGTGGGGTATATATTGAGTATGTAAGACCATTAATTTAAGTGTTTATATTGGACTGAATAAACCTAATGCATTTAAAATACATGGAACAATTATTAATACAAGTAACAAAATCAATGGTTCTATTAAGCTTGTTATTAGGGGACTGACCCTTGGCGACCAAGAAAATAACTAATGATACCATTCTTGTCCTGCTTTTAATTTTTTCTGGCCTTTACGTTTTTGTTTTGTTCTTTTAAACACATTTTTCTAGACTAGGGCCAGACTTTTCCTGATAATACCAGTTTTGTTAGTGTAAAAACAACATTCTTCTATTATTATTAGATGTCTCTTCATCAGAATGAAGGGAAGTCTGGTGGGGCTAGAAGGTTAAAACCTTGTTCTTCACACACACTGACTTGGGGTAAAAATTCACTGGAGTATAAAGTTGGAGTGTACCTGACATGCTAAAATGGTAGGAAGAAATGCAAGTTACAAGACTGAAGGAACAAGCAAGCCAAGTATAAGCAGGTGCATGATAAAATACTGCAGTTCCATTGTAGCTGACTACAGTAAATTCATTACAATAATAAGAATACAGGGATCAGGAAATGGGATATGCAAGCCTTAGCGAGGCCAGATCTAGGGTGGCACCATCATAAGATGTGGGTGCTACCCTGTCCTTGGTTATGACTATGGAGTCGCACCCTGTGCTGGTTGGCCACAAACATGTCTTTAGCCGAAGAGTTGCCGATGGTGGCAGGGGGCAGGGTGGTGGCAGGGGGCAGGGTGGGTGTCTCCTCAGCTAGGGAGGCCACCAGCGTCAGGGGAAGGGAAACTGGCCCTCTTCCAGCAGGTGGGTACCTGCCACCAGCTCCCTAAGCTTTTTCACCAGGCTGTGCCACTTGGCAGACCTGTCCTGGTACTGAGTAGCCAGTTGCCTCTGGGTTGAAGCTGCTCCAGGCCATATTGGGCAGGTTAAGCCTCTTCTGGGAGGCTGTGGTCAAGTCGATGGCCAGGGGCGAGGCGGCCTCATCGCTGTAGAAGACATACTCTTTTCTGCTTGCCCGCATGGGCCCAGTGAGTCAGCACAGTGGGCGCCTTTACGGGCATGATGGGCAGCTGGATCCGGATGGGGCCGGCACTGGAGAGGTCGTGCAGTGGATGGTGGACATGCCCACCAGGCGCACTGTAGGGCAGACCTGTGTCTGAGGTGAAAGGCAGCCCCGAGGTGGAGGCTGGGGCATTGCTTCCCATAAGGATTTGTGGAGTTGGTGCTGGACAGTCTGTAAGGTCTGTAAGGACTGAAGCAAATCACAATTATGAAGCTCAGCCTCTAGGTGTCCCCTGGAGTTTAGGGAGTATGGGGAAAATCCCTTTTTAATTTTATTTTTCATTATTATTATGTTTTTAATCATTTTATTGGCGGCTCATAGAACTCTAATCACAATCCATATAGCCATCCATTGTGTCAAGCACATTTGTACATTGTGGTCATCATAATTTTCAAAACTTTTTTTCTATTTGAGCTTGTGGTATCAGCTCATTTTTAACCCTCTCCCACTCCCTCCCTCATGAACCCTTGATAATTTATACATTTTTTTCATGTCTTACACTGACTGATGTCTCCCTTCACTCACTTTTCTGTTGTCCAGCCCCCTGGAAGGGGGTTATATGTAGATCATTGTAATTGGTTCCCCCTTTCTCCCCTGACCATCCTATTACCCTCCTGGTATGGCTACTCTCATTATTGGTACTGAGGGGTTTCTGTATCAGTGTACATGCTCTGGTCTAGCCAGGAAAATCCATTTTTATAAGGGTCACATTGAACATGGATAAGGACCTGGAGGCTAGTCCAATTTTCAGTTTTATGGACCAAATACATTTTAAATAATAATTAACATTTCCTTGAACTGATTAGCATTATGAACCTGCCATGACATAGGTTTTTGGGGTCACCCTGTCCACCCCTTTCAAAGATTATGATTCTCACTGCTGTTTTAATAAAAAGTATTATCACTCATAGCATTCTGCCGTGAAAGGTTCACCGGCCTTTTTGCATTCAATGAATAAATCCACCACAGTGGATCTACTTTGTAAAAATTTCAAAACATCTCACTGTTTATTTTCAAAGCCAGGATTTATAAACCAAGGCAAAAAAAGTTTATTTCCCCTCAAGTCTTCTACAACTTACTACATAGCCTCAAGTTTAACTTTACTATCTTTCACATTTTGGCACAACCAGACACTCTACTTTAAGACAAAAGTATATTTTTTCCTCTTTAAATATAAAAGAAAACATAAAACCCTAATACTCATCATTTTGCTTTCCCTCTTGCTTTCAGCTTGACAATTCTCTCCACTAGCCTGTGCTGGAACCTCACTTCTTGGCACTTGTGATCTTGCAGCTAACATATCGTGCAGCCCTGTCTGTTTGGTACATTATTTTCAACCAAGAAGGGGGTTTCTGAAGGTGGCTAAGCCACACATTAATATAAGGGAATTGGTCAGGGTGCCCTAGCTTTCCCGCCACCATGTTTCAAACTGGCTGAGCTAGCTTGGGGTCATAGGTACGTACCCCTGTTAACACAAAAAGTAGGCCACTCTAACTTGAAAAGACTCTGGAGCTTTTCTGGGTTAAGTTTAATTCCATAACCATTAGCAAATCCTGTTTTAAAATGTACACGCTATGGGGGTTTTACCTTTCAAACAGGCTTCCCCTATAGTGCTGGCTCTTCTTAAAGCAGCAGTTGTCAACCTGTGGGTCACAACCACTTTGGGGGTCGAATGACAACCCACAGGTTGCGATCCACATATTTCTGATTGTTGGGGTCACCACAACATGAGGAACTGTATTAAAGGGTCGTGGCATTAGGAAGATTGAGAACCACTGCCTTAAAGGAAGAATAGGAAAACAGTGAACAAGGAGACTTCTACTTGATTAAAGTTGGAGAGGGTTTCTTGGAAACAAACGTCAGTGACTATCTGGATCTAGTGAGGTGGGAAGAAACCACAAAATATCTTGTAACAAACACTGAGTGTATTAGCTAAAATGTGCCACAAGACAATCCAGGGCGTAGTGATCCATCAAGCTATAGACACCGGAGGGCTAAAAAGAAGTGTGAAATAGAAAACATATTTTTTTTAAAAAAAGGATTTTTGGAAAGGGGTCTACCCTGCAGGGGCAGTCACTGCCAGGCTCAGGGCCAGGACCAAAACAATTGGGCCAGAAACGAGGAGATGAGAGATAAGAGAGGAGGCAAAATTAGGGAAAAGAAACTTCTCAAGCGACATCTTGGTGAGAAGTTGCCTGGGAGAATCCCCTCCACAAGAGGTGAACCAAGCACAGAATTCAGTGAGCTTCTCTGAGCAGCTGCCAGGACAGGTCAGTGAAGTTTTCTGGGGCCCTGGAACATCTCAGGTGGTACCTCCCTTGAGCCTTCTCCTCTTACCTTGGCAAGCTGAGGCTCTGTTCTGGATAGCACAGTGGCTATCTCATCGGGGCCTCCAAAATAGAATATGCCATGAGAGAGTAAACACCACTGCAAGGCCGTAAAGCTGAATTAGGAGACTTTACTGAGCCAGCAGCTACGGGGAAGACTAGTGTCACTTTAAACCCAGAAGCCTTGAGTAGCAGTTAGTCAGGGTACATAAAGGCAAAAACCCTATGCCAAGCCGAAAAGTAGAAGGGTCCAGCGGTATCCTGCTTTTCCACTCAGATAAGCCTAGCTGATGACAGAAGCTAAAAGAAATGTTAGACTACAATAACATCCTGAAACAGGGTAGAGGTAGAGGTATCTGAAAGCTACGAATTTAGGCTGGAAAATCACCAGGGCAGCTTGACATAGCAAACTACCAACAGGGCAGTGGGCTATAGGGGACATGGCCTTAAGGCAAAGTGGCATTACCTATACGTGTGTGTGTGTGTGTGTGTATTGGGAGGTGGGGGGAGGTAGGCCAGAATATTGTGGGGTAGTGTGTAATATCATCACTTTAAAAAAATCATTTTATTGGGGCTCATACAACTCTTATCACAATACACACATACATCAATTGTGTAAAGTAACATTCTCACTTATTGCCTATTTCATATTCGATGTTTCACATTTACATTAGTGGGAAATCTGATATTAATGATGTACATCTGCCAATAACTACCAAGGTACTGTGAGGCATGGGTGTGCAACTGCTAGAATCAGCTGAGTAAAAGTTAAAACAGGCTTATGAAAACCAAATTTTAAGGTAGGCCTAAGTTTCTGTTTCAGGTTCCTGGTCACTGATGTAACACATCGCCTGACATCCCCTGAACCAACCTAACCAATGGGACATTGCCTGACATCGCCTGATCCGACCCAACCAATGGGACACATCGCCTGACATTGCCTGATCCAACCTAACCAATGGGACACATCGCCTGATGACACCTTAGCCAACAGAGCTCGAGTGACAGCTGACAGCCCACCAGTGACCGACCAATCAGGAAAGCACACGCGAATCTACTCACCAATCATCGCTGGACAATGCTGGCGCCAGAACTTTTCTCCAATAAGTTTAAAGAACAGCAACCCTGGACTTCCCCTTGTCCCTGGCCCTATAAAAGCCCGGGGAACAAGGAGCTTGGGGCTGATTCCCTTTGGACACTGGGCCCCTGCTGCGCCGGGCAGCGGAGGGAGGAAGCCCGGGAGGGAGGAAGCCCTAGCTCGGGCTAGCTAATAAACTCCTTTTGCCGCTTTTGCATCTCAACTGGTCGTGATTATTCCGTGCACCCAAGGTGAGCTCGCCTTCCTTTCCCGAATCTAACAGTACAAAGTGATATATTGATGGCTGTGATGGTTAAAATTATGTGTCAATATGGCTAGGCCATGATTCCCGGATTTTGACAGTAAGGTAATTAAGTCTTTGACAATTAGCTAATAATGTAGTTGTTCCCCATTTTGTGATCTGATGGGTCATCCTGGATTTTTTTATAGCACTGATTTTGCATACTGATGTCATCTTTGGCATATGAGAGATAAAATTCTGCTTTGCTCTTGAGTCCAGAAGAAACCATACCTACCCCACCACTAAGAACGACTAAACATGCTCCTCCACTGGCCAGAATAAGCCAACAGAAGCAAAAAATTTCCTCTCTGGCACCAGCTTCTGTAGGATCCTCCTATAAAGCACATACTACCTTGACTGTGGGTCTACAGACGCCACTCTCATGTAGCTGGTGCCCGCAAACCTTCATAAAGCCCTCTGCCTGAATTCAGCCCCGTGTCCAAGGGTATCTCGAAATAAAACCATTCTCATTGCGGTACTAAAAACTCTAGCATGGTGGTGGTGGTTTCAGGATCCTGATAGGAGACCAGTTTGCTTCGCAACTCAAGAAGCCAAACCCATTGGCAGCTGTTAACAGGTTAAATCTTGAATTCTAAGACTCTACACGACAGAATGAATCAGCCAGTGTCTGTTTCTCTCTCCTTGGTCTTGCACATGGAGTTTAAGGAACTTCACCATAACCGAAATTTTAGGTGAGTTCATAGGGTCCACTCCTTCCTACCTAGGTCCTCCCATTTCCAGCTGTGTTTTGTTTTTCTTTGACTAACCCTTCTGCTGGGCCTCAGCAGGGTCCCAGGCCCTCAAAGGGCCTTCAGTTGACTAGGATGTAAGGGATATACTGCCCTACTTGTTAGCCTTTTCTGTTCGGTTCATCTACCTGAAAGAGACACCCCTTCAGATAGCCTCTGGCACTTCCCTTCCAGCGGAACAAGGGAGCCGGACAGCCTAGTCTGCTGCTGGCAGAATCTCCTTGAGGAGAACTTCTTCCTCAATTGTTTGAATTAGGTCTGAAAAGTTCAATTAAACCCAAATCTTTAGTTCCCTGTTGCAAAACCCTCTGACATCAGTATGAATTAGACAATAATTGTGTCCAGTCAGGAAACAGACATTTGACTTTTAATATTTTAAACTATCTGGACAACTTTCTATACTGCAATAGCAAGTGGTCTGAAGTGCCTTATTGTGTTAGGCTGTGTTGTCTAGAGAAACAAATCCAGAGACATAGATGTATAAGAAAGAGCTTTATATCATAGACTAATTATGCATTAAGAAAGTATCCCAGCCCAGATCAAGTCCATAAATCCAATCTTAGCTCATAAATTCAAAACTAGTCTATAAATTTCTTCAAATTCACCCAGCACATGCAATGATGCAAAATGCAAAAGATCACAGGCCAGTGGGTGCAAAGTTTTGTGTATCCTGTGGCAATGGAAGCATCTCTGCGCTGGCGCAGGTTCCCACATGGCTCCTCCAGCTCTCCCACTGTGGCTCCTCAACAGGAAGTTGAAGCAGAGAGAACTCTGGCTAGTCTCAGTGTGGCTTGTCAACAGGAAGACTAGGGGGGAGAAAGAGAGAGAGCGAGAGCGAGAGCGAGAGCGAGAGCGAGAGAGAGAGAGAGAGAGAGACAGAGAGAGTTCCCAGAGTCCTCAAGAGAAGACCATGCCCACAGTGAGGCATCCTCAGACTGAGACCTTATTGACAGGCTAGACTCCACCCTTCACCCTCAAGTTGACACAAGATGACACAACTACCACACATATGTTCTTGCTTTCTTTTCCCTCCAGTTCACCCTTCCTTTGTCCATTTTGTTCTACTTATATTTTTTTCTTACTTGTTCCCTTCCTCCCTCTAATCCTCTGCCAAACAAATCCCCTTCTTCCTTAGATGATCTTCTCTTCTTGCTGGCAACCCATCCAGCAAGCCTCTCACCCCCACTTTTCCTCTTCCTGAAATAGCTGGAGTCAAGGGAATTGTCCATGTCCATGTCACCCTTTCCCTTGCGATATCTCTCTTAAATAGAGAAGAGACTACTTGGTTATTTCATTAAAGAATTTAAGTATTTAATACATTCTATGATCTTATGTGGCATGAACTCCAAGTTATTCTACCACGCTCTTAGCAGAAGAGAGAGACCGAGTCTGGCAGGCAACCCTCTGACATGCAGGTGAGATATATGCCACAGATAATACTTACCCCTTCGGGACTATGACAGTGCCCACCACCAACCCAAATTGGCAATACCAACCTTTCCATCAAGACTGAGAAACGAAGTAGATGATTTCCTGTATCCTCGCAGGTCTAGAAGAAGCCTCATTTAAAGCTGTTAACTATAACTTAGAAGATATTTACTCTGAACCACAAGAAAATCCATCTCAATTATGGCAAGGCTTACAGATACCCTAAGAACGCATATTTGCTTTCATCCCAGCTCACCTGAGGGTGCCTTTCCTTAAATTCCTACTTCATTTCCAAAGCCACCCCACATATCAGAACTAATAGATGAGAGCCCCCAACCTCCCCCCAAAAGACCTGATATAAACAGCTTTAACTATTTAAAAATCGTGATGAGCAAGGCAAGTGAGAAAGTTACAATTATGAGCTATTACATCTGTCCATAAAACTCGTCAAGCCCCTGTTCCAGTAGGAAAAAGCACATTCAAACTTCTCAAAAAATACTTTAGCCCCTCCACAACCTTGCTTCAAATATGGCCAGGCCAGTCATTGACCCATGTATTATCTCAACCTTAGACCACCATCTAGGCTGTGCCTGACCTGAAAGCAAGAAAGGCATTAGTAAATGGACCTGAAGGCCTCTCTTAAGATTGCCAGCATCCTCCCAGCCCTCCCTCATTACAGATCTACTTGGGTCCATAGTTGAGGACTAACACTACCCATGGCCTGCATCCCCATATGCCATTGAAACGAATGGGCCTCAGGTAACCCTCCTTGTAGCAGGCAAGTTTATTTCCTTCCTAGTAGACACAGGGCCCACTTAATTGTCATCATCAGAATTTTCTAGAAAGTTTCTCCTTTCTCAGATATCTCTTGTTGTATTTGAGGGTTCCTCCTCCTTTCCTAAATACACTCCTTCCTTCTATTGCCAATTTGAAAACTGCACCTTCAAGCATTCTTTTCTCATTCTCTACCAAGGTCCAGATGAGACCTCCTACCCCAATTCCAGGCCAGCATAACTTTCATACTTCCCAGCACTACACCCTCACACACCATAGCTACCTGCCACCGCCTTCACCTCTTCATTGCCTCAAACCTTGGTCTCACTGAAACCTCTTCCAACCCTTCCCCATTTTCAAGCATTATCCCTAAAGTTTGGAACACTGAGACTCGCTCCGAAGCAAAGCATCATAAGCCATTGCCCTCAAAGACGCCCCTCTATGCTTAAGTCCCACAATACCCAGTTCTACTTTGCCCTCTTGTGGGCTTAAACTCATCATAACAAAGCTCTTAGACCAAAGCCTCTGTGTCTATGCCATCCTCCTTGCAACACTCCTATCCTTCAAGTCTGAAAACCAAATGGCTACTACTACCTTGTTCAAAATTTACTAGTCATAAATTTGATCTTTATCCCTGTCCACCTTGTAGTCTCTAATCCATACCTTCTCCTGCCTATCATACTTCCTCCTGTCTATCATTCGTATTTCTCAGTCCTTGACCTAAGAAACACCTTCTTCCCTATCACCATTCATCCACGCCCCTAACTCCTTTTTGCATTTGCCTGGATAGACTCTGACACATACTATACCCTTGAACTTATACTTGCATGGGCCACATTGCCCCATGGGTTCCAAGACATCCCACATTATTTTGGTCAAGCTTTGCTTGCTGACCCTTCGGAATTCTCACTCCCTCCCAGCACCTTTTAACAATATGTTGATGACTTGCTTACATGTTTCCCTAACCCAACCATATGTGCCCAAGAGACCGTGTCCCTTTTAAATTTCCTTGCCCTTAAAGGCTAGCTAGTAATCAAGCAGAAGGCCCAAGTAGTTTATCTTTAGTAACCAACCTGTGACTCCTCACCACCCTGTCTTCTAGGGTGGTTGTGATAACCACCGACAAGAAAGCAAGCCTTCATCTCATGTGCCAACCTCCACCACCAAACAAAAGGTCCTATCCTTCTTAGACATTTAAATCCCCAATATCTCTCTTCCAGCCAAGCCTTTTGTACATTGCTGCCAAAAGTCCCGTAGGCCCCTCTCAACCCATTTCCACCTGCTTTAGAACATTACAACACGCTTTAACCTCAATCCATGCTCTCTCCCTCCCAATCTCTCCAAGCTTTCTATTCTTTATACAACAGACTTGTCAAATCACTCTAGGGATCCTCAGGCAATTTCAAGACCCCTTCCTTTGACCTCTCTAAACAACAATTTCCAATTTCTAGTAGGTTTCCCTCTTGCCTCCAAGCAGTAGCAGCCACTTCCCTTATAGTTCAAGAGAGCAAATGGGTTCATAAACCACATTTAACACATTAGACCCCCCCCCATTTCCAAGTCCCAGGCTTAAAATTGGAACTTTCTTTTGTTAAGGTTGCCCTTTAACCCTGTTAATTTCCCTCCATGGTTCTGACCTAAAGGAGAAACTACGAGTAACAACAACATTCTCCAGTCCCCAATGAAAATCTGACTTATTTCTTGTTGTTGTTTTTAAAACGTTTTATTAGGGGCTCATATAACTCTTATCACAATCTATACATACATCAATTGTGTAAAGCACATCTGTACATTCATTGCCCTCATCATTTTCAAAGCATTTGCTCTCCACTTACATTGGCATCAGGTCCTCTTTTTTTACCCTCCCCCCCATGAACCCTTGATAATTTATAAATTATTATTTTGCCATATCTTGCCCTGTCTGATGACTCCTTTCACCCCCTTTTCTGTTGTCCGTCCCCCAGGGAGGAAGTCACATGCAGATTTGTTCCTTGCTTTCTTTGGTTACGTTTGCCAGTGGTCTATTGATCTGTTTATCCTTTCAAAGAACCAACTTTTAGCAGTATTATTTTTTCCATAGTTTTCTTATTTTCCCTCTCAGCCCTGATTTTTATAATTTCTTTTCTTTTGCTACTAGTAGGATTGTCCTGCTGACTCTGCTGTAGTTGTTGTAAATTTTGTGCCAGCATATCAATCATGAGTCTCTCTTCCTTTCTCAGGTGTGCATGTATTGCTATGAAACTTCCTCTGATGGCTGCCTTTGCTGTGCCCCATAAGTTTTGGTACGTCGTGTGCTTATTCTCATTAGTTTCTGGAAAATTTCTAATTTCATCTCTGATCTGCGCAAGTATGCACTCCTTTTGCAGTACAGAGTTATTCATCCTCCAATTGTTTGCTCTTGTTTTCTTTGTCTTCCTTTTGTTGATTTCCAGGCTTACAGCACAGTGGTCAGAGAGAGAGGTCTGTATCATTTCAATGTGCTTAAATTTATGTAGACTTGCTTTATGCCCCAGCATTTGGTCTATCTTTGAACATGTGCCTTGTGGACGTGATAAGAATGTGAATTTGTTGTATTTGGATGAAAAGCTCTGTAAATATCTATCAGGTCAAATTGTCTGATTGTGGTGTTTAGCTCTCTAGTCTCCTTGTTGAGTTTCTTTCCCTGTGATCTACATTTCTCAGAGTGGTGTGTTGAAGTCACCCACTATAATTGTCGAGTCTGCGATTCTTTTTTAATCTTTTGGAGTGTTTGGTTGATGTATTCAGCAGGTCTCTCATTCGAGGAATATATGTTTACAATGCTTAGTGGTTCTTCGCCTACCATTCCCTTGAGCATTATATAGTGTTCTTCCTTATCTCTTTTTATGGTTTGCACTTTGAGGTCAATTTTATCCGAGATTAGGATTGCAACCCCTGCTTTTTTTGTATTGCTGTTTGCTTGGTAGGACCTTCTCCAGCTTTTGATTCTCAGCCTATTTTTGTCTGTAGCCTGAGATGTATCTCCTGTAGGCAGCAGGTTGATGGGTTGTGTTTTCTAAGCCAGTCTGCTAGTTTCAGCCTTTTAATGCCTGAGTTCAGGCCATTGATATTCAGGGTTATTATCTCTATCTGCAGACTCTGTGATGTCATCTTATACCTTTTGTGTTGGGAGTTTTCCTACTTTCCTTTCTCATTAGTGTGTTGTGCATGCGTAAGTGTGTGTGTGTGTGTGTGTGTGTGTGTGTATCATTTTTTACTTCTCTCCATCCTTAAGCCAATGCTGTCTTGGGGTCTGTTTTCTCTTTGTTGCCCTCTGGGTGAGGTTGTTATATGTGGTGGTCTCTTATTTATGCTTGGTGAGTGTTGTTCTGCCCATACTGGGTCATGCTTGGTGAGTGTTGTTCTTCTGCCCATACTGGGTCGGCAAGGATCTTTTGTAGGGCTGGGTTTCTTCTAATGTATCCTTTGAGCTTTTCCTTGTCTGGGAAGACTCTTACTTCTCCATCTATCTTGATCGATAATTTGGCTGGATAGAGTATTCTTGGGTTTGTATTTTGTTGTTTTCCTTCAATTTTTGGAATATGTTATTCCACTCTCTCTTCTTCACAGTTTCTGCTGATAGGTCTCAGCATATTCTTATGTGGGAATCTTTATATGTGATTGCTTCTTTTTCTCTAGTTGCTCTCATGATTTCTCCTTTTCCTCAAAGTTGGATAGTTTAACTATTATGTGCCTTGGTGACTTCTTATTGAGGTTTTGTCTAGCTGGTGTTCTTTCAGCCTCCTGAATGGTTGCCTGGTTTTCATTCATTAAGCCCGGGAAGTTTTCCTCCAAGAATTCTCTCACTATTGTTGCAGATGACTTCTTTGTTGTGTCTTCCTACGGTAAGCCAACAATTCTAATAATTCTAATTCATAGCATCAGACATAGTTCTTAGGTTTTCTTCAGCTTCTCTGATGATCTTATTAAATTTTTTTGTGTTAAAGTCTGCATGGCTGTCCTCCAACTCACTGATGTGGTTCTCTGATTCCTCCAGTTGATTCTCAAGGTCATGTTTCTGCTTTTTTGTTATCTCCTTCCTAAGCTCCTGTATTTCCCTTTGGTGTATGGCCTTTATCTCCTCTCTATCATTTCATCCCTTTTCTGTATTGTTTGTGACTCCAAGCAGCATTCTGAAAATTTCTTTCTGTGGTAGCTCAATGTCTGCTTCTTCTATGTATGTTGTTATGTTCCGGACATCTTCTGCCATTGCCTTTTGTTTCTCCAGTTTTTTCGTTGAGGTCATTGGGGCTGATGACTGTTTGCTTTGCATTGTTTTAGAGGAGCCAGGTACCATTTTCCAGGGAGTCAAAGAGCCCTGCCTCTCTCTGGGAGACTTATAGGAATGATTCTTTGAACTACCTACAGTTCATTTTACTATGGGATTAATCTTCTACTTTATCCTCCTGTGGCTTCCCAGCAGGGGAGTGCCCCAGAAGGTCGGTGGGTTACCTGCTTCGGTGTTGTGGAGGTTGGGCAGAGGTTCCTGCAACAGCTTGGAATGTTGATGAGTGTTGGCTGAGCTGCCTTATGCCCCCAGGTACACAGGCAGGAATTCCCCAGTGAGAAGTTGGGCAGAGTTTCCCTGGAGGGAAAGCCTTGGGCTAGTTACACAGGCGTAAATGCCCTAGGGCAAAGGTAGTGTTCTGGAGGTCAGCAGTGGAGTGGGAGAGAACAGGAAAGAGACAAAAAGGAGGAAAAAAATGTAAAAGTAAGACCGTTTAGACTATGTGGGAATATAGGGAAGAGAGGGAAACAAAAGCAACTATGTAGCTGAGTCCCACTCACCGCCTGTGGAGCTGCAAGGGTTTAGTCTCTGCCCCAAGGCAGCGAGGAGCAGCCATCAAAGACTGTGGGGGGACAGAGAGCAGACATGTTAATAAAAGCAACAATGTAGCTGAACCCGGATCTCTGCCCGTGGAGCTGGGAGGGTTTGGGTTTAGTCCCTGCCCAGATGTGGCCAAGCTGTGGCTGTGACATTAAAAAGCCCTTGCACAGCGTTACAGGGCTGTGTGAGAACAGAGAGCAGAGGTGTAAACAGAAGCAACAATGTAGCTGAACCCCGATCCCTGCAGGTGGAGCTGCAAGGGTCCTGTCCCCACTCTGAGGCAGGCGGCAGCAAACTGTGGCTGTGTTGAGACCAAAGCCCCTACTGGCTCCAAATGGTTCCAGCTCTGGCAGATACAGTGGCCGGGCCAAGGTCAAGCCCCAGCCGGCTTCCACTGAGGTAAGCCAAAGCTCCCAGTCCCTCAAATCCCCATGGGTGTGTGCCTCCTTATCTTTATGATGCTCCTCCTGCAGTGTTGAATTTCCCTCTATGCAACAGATTCTGCGGAGTCCCTCTAGTATGTGTCACTCTGTCGCCATCTTCCTGGAAGTCTACATCTTGTTGGGTGCTATCAAATTGTTCCAGCCCATAGGTGCCCTATGCACAACAGAACCGCCCTGTCTGGCGCCATCCTCACAACTGTTTCTATGCCTGAGCCCATTGTTGCAACCACTGTGTCAGTCCATCTCGTTGAGAACCTTCCTCTCTTTCTCTGTCCCTCAACTTCACTAACATGACCTCCTTCCGCAGGGACTAGTCTATCCTGACAGGTCCAAAGTACGTGAGATGACGTTCTGCCATCCTTGCCTCTAAGGAGCACTCTGGCCATACTTCTTCCAAGACAGATTTGTCATATTAGAAATCCATGGTATTTTCAATATTCTTTGCCAGCACTACAATTCAAATGCATCAATTCTTCACCAGTCTTCCTTTTTCAATAGCAATTGAAAATACAATGGCTTGGATCAAGTGTACCTTAGTCCTCAAAGTAACATCCTTGCTTTTCAATTCTCTAAAGAGGTGTTGTATAACAGATTTACTTAATGCAACTCATTTTCTGATCTCTTGTCTGCTGCTTCCATGAGCATTGATTTTAGCTCCAAGGAAGACAAAATTCTTGACAACTTTAACCTTTTCTGTATTGATCATGATGTTACCTATGGGTCCAGCTGTGAGATTTTGTTCTTCTTCACATGGAGTGGTAATCCATACTGAAGACTGCAATCCTTCATCTTCATCAGCATGTGCCTCAATTTCTCCTCATTTTCAGCAAGGAAGGTTGTCATCTTCCTTGAGGTTGTTAATAAACTTTCCTCCACTCCCAATACTGTATTCGTCTTCATATAATCTAGCTTCTCTGATTATTTGCTCAGTATGCTGGTTGATACATATGGTGAGAGAATACAACCCTGCTGCGCACCATGTAGTATTCCCTGGTTCTATTTGCACAGCTGCCTCTTTATCCTTGTACAAGTTTCACATAAGCACAATGAAGTGTTTTGGAATTCCCATTCTTCTTAAGGCCCATAGTTTGCTATGATCCAAACAGTTAAATACCTTTGTATAGTGAATGAAACACACATAAACATCTTTCTGGTAGTCTCTGCTTTCAGCTGAGATCCATCTGCCATTAGCAATGATATCCCTTGTTCCACATCCTCTTCCAAATCAGGCCTGAGCCTCTGGCAGCTACATGTCAATGTCCTGCTGCCACCATTATAATTACTTAGACACCCAGAAGTGCCACCTTTCTACCAACTTTCATCTAACACAGCTGTGATTCAACCCCTCACTGGAGCTACAGTCGCAGGAACTTTTGTCTCTGGGCCTCTGAGTCTTCCTTTGAAAACTTCTCAGGGACTTTTCGAGTTTCTCCTCTTTGCTTACAGCAGACAGGCCACTCTTTCTGTGCCCGTCTGCCCCCGGTGCATACCTACGTACAGATGGACTGTAGGGTATGTCCTAGTCTCCTATCCCCCCACATATCCTTAATTCAGGCAACACCCCTACACAGGTGACTTTGTTAGTCTTTGTACAGCAAACGTAAACCATAATTGGACTAGGTACTACAGCCAGAGTTGGAACAGGTACAGCAGGCTAAGCCTGGCATCCTATAATCTCATTCTCTTAAAGACCTTAAAGGCCCCCTCATCACCTTTTTTTGTATTGTTAGCAGTTGTCCGCTGTATAATACAACTCCTCTCCTCTTTTATAACTAACTGCTTAAAGGCAGAAGCACTTCTTTAGAGTCTCAATACTTCTATTTAATTCTAAAGCCCAGTGCTTGCTATTCTCCTGCCTCCTATGATGATGATACACCCCAATTAACCTGATTAACATCTCCCTTGTTCCTTAGATTATTCAAAGGCAAAAGGAGAGATAAAACTCATGAATCTTGAACAAACAAAACCCTCCCCTCAACTGCCCAGAATAGCCAAATTGTCTGTCCACCACCTTTATAACCCACTAGAAGCAAAGCATTTTCTGCTCTCATGACAGCCAGAGCCTGTCCAGCCCTGCCTTCTGCAATATCCCCCTTTACAGCCCAAGCCACCCTGACTGCAGGCACGCAGACACTCATCACACGCGTCTGGTACCAGCAAGATCATGATAACGTCTTCTTTTTTTTTCCTTTTCTTTTTTTACATTTTATTAGGGGCTCATACAACTCTTATCACAATCCATACACATACATCAATTGTATAAAGCACATCCGCAAATTCCCTGCCCCAATCATCCTCAAAGCATTTGCTCTCCACTTAAGCCCTTTGCATCAGGTCCTCTTTTTTTCCCCCCTCCCTCCCCGCTCCACCCTCTCTCATGTGCCCTTGGTAACTTATACATCGTTATTTTGTCATATCTTGCCCTATCTGGAGTCTCCCTTCCCCCCTTCTCTGCCGTCCATCTCCCAGGGAGGAAGTCACATGTGGATCCTTGTAATCAGTTCCCCCTTTCCAACCCACTCACCCTCCACTCTCCCAGCATTGCCCCTCACACCCTTGGTCCTGAAGGTATCATCCACCCTGGATTTCCTGTGCCTCCAGCCCCCATATGTACCAGTGTACAACCTCTGCCCTATCCAGTCCTGCAAGGTAGAATTCGGATCATGGTAGTTGGGGGGAGGAAGCATCCAGGATCTGGGGGAAAGCTGTGTTCTTCATCGGTACTACCTCGCACCCTGATTGACCCATCTCCTCTCCTAAACCCCTCTATGAGGGGGTATCCATTGGCTGACACTTGGGCCTTGGGTCTCCACTTTGCACTTCCCCCTTCATTCACTATGGTATATATATATATATATATATATATATATATATATATATATATATACACACACACACACACACATATACATATATATATATTTTGCATGATGCCTTATACCTGGTCCCTTTGGCACCTTGTGATCGCACTGGCTGGGCGCACCTCGTGATCGCACTTCCATTGGGCGTCTTTTAACTCAACTGCACTGTGCCTGAGAGTCTCTTGTGCTAAATCCCCTCTCACTATGTCAAGAAAAGAGGAGAGGGTTATGGTTGTGATTTCTTTCTGTGCTACACATTAATAAATTGATTATTAATACTATTATATAAGGGCAGATCCAAGTCTTGCCAAGTCTTCTAATTTGGTCTTTGATTCTGGCATGGGCTTGGGAAGGATCTACTTCTATTGTCAGTATGATTTCCAGGTTCTATATCTTCCCTGGAGAAGGACAGTATGTTTGATAAAGTGGAGGGCAGTGAAAGAGGAAGGACCTCAACAAGATGGACTGACAGGGACTATAATCGGCCTATATATATATACCATTGTGAGTATGGTGCAGTGCTTCCTTCTGTCATAAACTGGGTTGTTATGATGGAAGCCAACTAACTAAATGGAGCCTAACAACAACAACAACAGCAGTATATCTGTCAGGGGAAGCCAGCCCCTAACGCATCATTACGGGTCCGGTAGGCGCAATTGTACAGCGGTAATAAGTAAAGATCATAGTAATTTATAGAGAGCATGAGAGATAGAAGTATAGAAACAAATGGGAGTCAGACACAATTCATGGTAGCATGCTCACCTCAGCTCCGCTGATGGTCCATGTGGAGGGAGAGAGCTTAATGGTAGTCCCGGCTCCTTTTATATTCTCTGGGGACGTGCAAGCCCCCTAATTACAGGTGAGGACATACGTCACTGGAAGGGGCTGTACTATAGGCAATACAGTAATGAGAGGGGGGTGGTCTAGGGACATACACACAATAGGAAGGGGAGGGATCCTAGGTTCAGGATGGCGGCCTAACTTTGACCTATTCTCTAGATCTCCATAGGAACCATTATCAGTAGGGTCTGTACGCTTGGTCGCAGGCCTCAAGGAGGAATAGTTTATTGTCCCCAGTAGCAGGGAGTGAGGCCTGCCATATAGTCTGGTGACTAACTACCCTGTGGAGGATGTCTGTAAGCGTTTGACCTCTCCCCACACATATCTTCGTCAAAGGAGTGCTGGTGGCGTAGGTAAGATAGAAACCAACTAAATGGAGCTTAACAACAAAGATGACGTATCTTCTTCAAAGAAGTGCTGGTGGCGTAGTGGTTACACGATGGGTTGCTAACCACTAGGTCAGCAGTTAGAAATCACCCGCCACTGTGAAGGAGAAAGCCTAGGCTTTCTACTCCTATATCAAGTTATAGTGTCTCATGAACACACAAGAGCATTTCTATCCTGTCTTATAGGCCCGCTGTGAGTCAGAATTAACTCAAAGGCAATGAGCTTTTAAAACTTTGTCATAGACAATACAAGGCCAATGATAAGCCTGAGACCATCTTAAACTGAATAACTCACTGCCATTGAGTCAATTCCAATTTATAGCAACCCTGTATATGATTTCCAAGACTGTAAATCTTTACAGGAACAGACAGACAGCATAATGTTTCTTTTGATGAGCAACTAGTGAGTTTGAACTGCCAAGATTGCTACTAACAGACCAATACCTGATTCACACACCTCCAGGGCTCCTTAAACACATCCGTGTGTGTGTGTAAAACAAATCATGTTAATTCCTGAGGAATACAGAAGTGCCCTAGAAGTGTAGTGATTATGCATTGGACTGCTAACTGCAAGGTCAGTCGTTCAAAACCACCAGCTGCTCCTTGGGAGAAAGAAGGGGCTTTCTATACCCATAAAGGGTTACAGTCTCAGAAACCCACAGGTGCAGTTCTATCCTGTCCAATAGGGTCACCATGGGTCAGCATTCACTCCGTAGAGGTGAGCAGAGATAGTAAGCTGAATTCTTTTGGAACTATGTTACCAGTAATGCTTTATACCCTAGCACTCTATTTATTTATTTGAAAACAAATCTGTTTCTTATTCTGTATTTTCTCTCTAGAAATTGCAAGGAGATAGTCTAAAAGAAATGAAAGTAAACAGGCCCATGTTCTTTGGAACACTATGCACAAAAGCAAAAAGGTGGGGGGAAAACTCAAATGCCTATCAGTGGAAGAATGGATAAATAACCTTGGTACATTCACACAGTGGAATATTATGTGTCAGTGAAGAATAATGATGAAACTGTGAAACACAGATCGGTCTGGGAATATTCGCTGAGTCAAGTTAGCCAATCACAAAAGGGCAAATATTGTATGAGATTACTGCCATAAATGAAAAACAAAACAAAAACAAGATAAAGATTTTCATACTAAAACAAACAGACTTTAATGGTTATGAGGTGTGGGAGGGGAAGAGGGTACGGGGACAGGCTAGAGTGTAGACAGGTGTTAATCTGAAAGATAATATTTTTTAAAAGGAAGAGAAGAAACAGCTGTATATATTTTTTTGGTGTGTGTGTGGGCAAACCCTAGGAGGGTTGATATTGTTTAAATTGATATTGTTTAATACATAAATGAATACCTGAAACATACCCCCCACCTAATTTACAATACTACGTTTTAAGAAAATGGGGGAGGCTGAGAAAGAAAGCAGGTTTGCTAACCAAATCACACTTGGTGTCTGTGAAAAACCCCGGTGAGCTCATTCACTCAACTCATTTTACTGAGCCTCTACTACGTGTCAATTAGGCAACGGGGACCAAAGACACCCCCATATAAAACTCCGTTATAGAACTCACTGCAGTATTCCTGGTGGCTCGGGACAAGAGAAAATCTTAGCTTTGTTGTCCCGATTACTTCATCATAAGGATTATGATTCCAAAGGCCACACGTGCTGGCACACAGAGGGAGGGCCGTGCGTACTCCTTCTCCAGAGGAACGAACGCGCGCACCGGCCGCTCCGGCCAAGTCTCGCGCACCCCGCTCCCGCCGCTCGCGCTCCAGCGGAGGGGAGGAGCCAGGCTCGCCCCGCCCCGCCCCGCCCCGCCGGTGACGCGCGCACGTGACCGCGCCGGCGCGCGCTCGGGCCGGAAGTCTCTACCGCCGCCTGGAGTTCTCCTCAGCCGCCGTCGCCGCCGTCGTCGTGGCTGCCGCGTTCTGCCCGTGGAACGGTGTGGCGGGCCGCGTTCCGGCCCTTCTGCGGAATGGAGATAATCAGGAGTAGTGCGTGTCCCCACGTGCGCGCCCTCACGAACCCCGGCCCCTGCCCGGCCCCGGCCCCGCGGACACCAGCCTGGGCGCCGGGGCCTAGGGCAGAGGCAGCCCAGCGTCCCAGAGCGTGTCATCCGTAGGCACGCGCCCTCTGAGGGCCTTTGGCTCCGTTCTGCTCCGTGCATCCCCTGGGTTTCTGCCCGTCAGGCTTGTGCCCCCACCGCTCAGGGACCTTGTCCTCACTGGCCCGTGTGCCCCTCGGGGTCGTTCCTTCATCCCGGGCACCCCTTGAGGCTTGCCCTCCTTCAGCCCCAGAAACCCCGCCTTCGTCCGGTCTCCCTGTAAGAACTGCGGGCAGGAAGGAAATCAAGCCCTAGTTTTAAACTTCCTATCGGTTTTTCTGCAGATTTTAAGAGTAATCTTCACACAGTGTACCAGGCCATAGAGGAGGCTGACTTCTTCGCCATCGATGGGGAGTTCTCAGGTATCCCTCGTTTCAAGCTCAGCACCAGCACCTTGCGCTGTCTAGCCACCGCTCCTCCCCCTGTCCCCACCTTCTCATAGCTGCTGCGAAGACCGCCCACAGGTCATGTCCTTGGGCAGGTTGCATGAGTGTCAACGTGCCCTCTTACACGTTTTCAAAGGGTAGCGGAGTGCCATGTATGTGTGACGTTTCACTCAGCGTTGCCAATAGAGATGATGGTCTTGGTGCTGGTTAGCAGTCCATGAAAGCTTGTGGGTTAGGATCTTGCAGATGAATGATCGTAGTCCTTTATGTATAGGTGAAGATGTTTGGGAGTACCAACTTAAAAAAAAAACAATTTTAAAATCGTAAATTAGATTTTTCAGATAATCAATTTTATATTCACCCCTTCCTCTAGTCATTCATTTCTCACTTCCCTCTTGTGGACTCTTGTCTTCTACTTCACTCAAAGTAATGACAGTCAGCCATCTGGTCGATTGCTGGGTCTCCTTTGCCCTCTTTGCCCTGGTGAAAAAAAGTCTGTTGTCTTTGGTATGAAATCTGCCCTGTTGTTGTTTTTTATAACAGTGGTCTCACATAATATTTGTCTTTTGGTGATTGGCTAATTTTACTTAGCGTAATGTTCTCCAGGTTCATTCATACCATGAGGTGCTTCCTGGTTTCTTCATCCTTTTGAGCCAGGCACAATCTTCCACTGTGTGTAGGGACCAGAGTTCCCTTAGCCTTTCATCAACTCGGGCATTCAGGTGGTTTCCATTTTATTGTTGTCGTGATCAGTACTTCGATGAACGTGGGCATGCATATGTCTGGTTTCTTTACGCTTAATTCTTGGGTTTGCTGGATAAATGGAGTTTCTATTCCTGGTTAGAGGCAATGCCATATCACTGTCCACAGTGGTGGACGCCAGCATGTGTGAGGGTTCCAGTCTCCACAGCCTCTCCAGCATTTGTTCTGTTCTTTCTTTTTTCCCCTCAACTTGGGTGTCACTGTCAGTATAAGGTGGTATGTATCTCATCATGCTTTCATTAGCAACTCCAGGATGGCTTCAGAGTATCAACTCTTAAAGTAAGTTGCAAGCTTTCCTTTTTGCTTTTGGTTCAAAGATGACTTAGGTGAGGGCTTACAGAGCACATCATCATTTTTATATCCAATATCTTGCCCTGTTCCTATCTTTTTTTGCCCAGCTGTCTTATTACATATTGTCTTTCCCTCCCCCTAAATTAACACCGTCTATGGCTTCTTCTTTCCCTTTCTCTCCTACTCCTGATAGCCAAAGTTTCTTTTAGTTGAAACCCATTCCTTGATTTTTTTTTGGTAACGTTGGCTTCATACAATATTGGTTCTTTTGTGATCAACTAACTAATTTCACTCAGCTTAATGTTCTCCAGTTCCGTTCATATCATGTGATGTTCATAGTTTCCTCGTCATTCTTTAATGTTCCATTGTGTGTGTGTATCGAAAGTTTATTTATCCATTTTCCACTGTATCCATGTTCTTGCTTTTGTAGATAGTGCTGCGATAAGTGTAGCTGAATATACATATATTCATACTGTGCTCTTATTTCTTAGGGCTTATACCAACTAGTGAGATTATGGGGCTTTATGGCATTTCTAGTCTCAATTGTTTGAGAAACTGCTATACCACTTTCCACGTTGGGCTTACTGTTTTACAGCAGTGTATGAAGGTTCCAATCTCTATGTACCCCATTGGCATTTGTTATTTTCTGGTTTTTGAACTTTGCTTTGAATGCTGAGGTGATGTTGTATATTATCGTTTTGCTTTGTATCTCTCAGATGACTTATTGTGAACACTTCTTCATGTTTGTTGGCTGGCTGAATGTATTTTTTGGTAAACTCTACCCACTTTTTAATTGCATTATTTATCTTTTTCTTTCTTTCTCAAAACCATTTTATTGGGAGCTAATACAGGTATCATATTCCATATTATCTGCCTTTTTTACTCTTTTGGTGAAGTTTTTTTAAAAATTTAAATGAGCAGTTTTATTAGCATATAATTCACATAGCTTACAATTCAGTAGTTTAAATATATTAAAGAAGAGTTGTGCATTGGTCAAGTCTTTATGCATGTTTTTTAAAAAATTATTTTATTGGGGGCTCGTACAACTCTTCTCACCATCCACCCATCCACCCACTTTTGCACGTTTGTTGCCATCATCATTCTCAAAACACGTGTCATATTTTTAAGGAGTCGCCATCACCTGGTTTGTCATATATAATAGTCTTCATCGTTCTAGGATAAAACTTAATTTTAAAAAGAATTTTAACAGTTTTGGTGACATGTAATTCATACACCTCACAATTCAGTGGTTTAAATATATTAATATGAGTTGTATAATCATTGCTACAATCAATTTTAGAACAAATGTTAACTTTTAAGTTCTTAGAAACAAACCGTTCACACCCTGTGGTATAGTATACCGATTTCATTCCTTGATTTTACAGATTTAAAACAACTCTGGCTCTTTCTAAAGGAATCCCTCTTGGGCTAACTATGATCCTTGGGTTTTACATCACTTTTTATTGAATTCCTGGGGCAGTTCAAAGTTTTCACTAGAAGAAAAAAATACTCTTTTGCCCTGAAATCGCCTTGATAGTATAGGTTTTACCTCAGACTGTTGACCAAGACTGGTGTATCAGCAGTAGTAGTCTTCACGATTATTGCTGTTTGATTTTACACTTTAATTCTTTAGGCAGCAACAGAACTTACTCAAATGTAGAGGTTGATAAACTGTATTTTAAAACTCATTTTCGATACTGGAACTGCCTGCTGTTCTCATTTGAAGCATTCACACCTCCAGATTTATTGTTATATTTTATATACTATTATTAATTTTATTATTATACAATTGGTGGTCAAGGAAATCAGTGCTTGTTGCAGTTCTCTCCCCAAAGAACAAACTCACTGCCATCGAGTTGATTGATTCTAATTCCTAACGACCCTGTAGGTCGGGGTAGAACTGCCCCTGTGAATTTCGAAGACTATAACTTTTTACTCTAGAGAAAGGGCTGGTAGTTTTTAATTGTTGACCTTGCAGTTAGCAGCCCAACTTGTACACAACCCCGCCAGGGCTCCTTTGTAGTCTTCAGTGCTGCTGTAATTGAAATACCACAAATGGTAGCTTTAACAAGCACATTGATTCTCTCATCGTTTATGAGGCTGAAAGTCCAAGTTAATGTGCCAGCTCTGAGAAAAGGCTTTCTTTTCTGTCAGCTTTGGCAGAAGGTCCTTGTTCTGTGATGATCTTCATGTGGTTGGCATCTAGCTTCCTCTTGCTCTGTTTAATTATTTTTTTAATCTCAAAGTAAATCAACTCAAGATATGCCCTAGTAGTTCTGTCTCTTAACATTACACAGGAAATGCATTCCTGAATAGGATTATAGCCACAACTTACAACACATATCTTCAGGGGACGTAGTTCATAACAGTGCTAAATTTTTTTTAAATAATTTATTAGGGGCTCATACAACTCTTATCACAGTCCATACATATACATACATCAGTTGTATAAAGCACATCTGTACATTCTTTGCCCTAATCATTTTTTCTCCTCTTTTCTTTTTTTACATTTTATTAGGGACTCATACAACTCTTATCACAATCCATACATATACATACATCAATTGTATAAAGCACATCCATACATTTCTTGCCCCAATCATTCTCAAAGCATTTGCTCTCCACTTAAGCCCTTTGCATCAGGTCCTCTTTTTTTTTTTCCCCTCCCTCCCCGCTCCCCCTCCCTCATGTGCCCTTGGTAATTTATACATCGTTATTTTGTCATATCTTGCCCTATCCGGAGTCTCCCCTCCCCCCCTTCTCTGCTGTCCCTCTCCCAGGGAAGAGGTCACATGTGGATCCTTGTAATAAGTTCCCCCTTTCCAGCCCACTCACCCTCCACTCTCCCAGCATCGCCCCTCACACCCTTGGTCCTGAAGGTATCATCCACCCTGGATTCCCTGTGTCTCCAGCCCTCATATGTACCAGTGTACAGCCTCTGCCCTATCTAGCCCTACAGTGCTAATTTTAACAGATTAAAAAACACTTGCAATTAGTCTTAATTCAAAAGAACATGAAACTTATGGAGCCACTGACTAATTGATTTCCCTTTTATATTGTTTTTATTGTATATCTCTAGGACATGTATTCCTCTAGGACATGTATTAATAAGTTAAAAACTCCTCTTTTTTACATTCTAGGGATCAGTGATGGACCTTCAGTCTCAGCATTAACAAATGGATTTGACACTCCAGAAGAAAGGTATCAGAAGCTCAAGAAGGCAAGTAGCTATGTTAGAAAACCTTTCTTGTCCAGAGCTATTGTCCCACTGTTGAAATATAGAGAAATATTCAGTAAGTTTGCACATAAAATGATGCTTAAAACAGCAGCAAAAGTAACTGTCTGCTGAAAACTATATTGAAATGGCTTAGCATTTTACTGTGACATACATCAAGAATGCCTCTGAGACCTAATTTGTATATGCTAACCTAATCGCAAGTATTCTGCCAAAGTCAAAATGACTGATTCCGAAAGTCCATCTAGTTGAGAAGTCTGTTGCTCATGTAGAACAAACAGCACCATTTTGATAAATCTCTTTTTTTTTTCTTTTCCAGCATTCCATGGACTTTTTGCTGTTTCAGTTTGGTCTTTGCACTTTTAAGTATGACCACACAGACTCCAAGTATGTTGTGTTAACAAGCACCTGCAATGCTTTTGCCCCAGTATAATGTAACTCCCTAAGTCTCCTTTCATCTTGTTTTTCCTAGGTATATAACAAAGTCATTTAACTTTTACGTTTTCCCGAAACCCTTCAATCGGTTCTCACCAGATGTCAAATTTGTCTGTCAGGTTAGTAGCATAGTTAGTTTTTATTTTATGTATTGCAGATGGAAATGTGAACTCATTTAATTTAGGAAATTAAATCAAACTATTTCACATCTGATTCTACTACTGACTTTGTGACTCCAGATTTTGGGCACAATATTTAACTTCTCTGATTTTCAGTTGTTAGGTGCCGTTGAGTCAGTTATGACCTGTGCCATTTTTACGATTGTTTCTGTGCCTGAGCCCATTGTTAAGATCACTGTATCAGTCCATCTTGTTGAGGGACTTCTTCTTCTTTTTTTTTTTTTACTGCATCTCTGCTTTACCAAGCATGATGTCTTTCTCCAGGGACTGTCACTTTGTTGTGCTGTGGTAGCTTATGTGCTGCTGGATGCTGGAAGCTATTTCACTGGTATTTCAAATGCCAGTAAGGTCGGTCACCCAGAATGAACAGGTTTCCATGGAACTTCCAGGCTAATAAGAGGCAACGAAGAAGGGCTCCCCACTTTGGAGGAAGTTGCCACTAGAAACCTTATGTGTAGCTTCACTTCTAGAGTTGCCAATTAATGACACCCAGTGACCCTGTCTACTCCAGAATGAATTGGCGAATACAATGCAAAGGTCAGACAGATGAAAATTAGAGCACCAGCTTTATTACTGACAAAGTGGAGGGAGAACTTGTATGGTAATGGGCTTCCTACTATCTTACTGCTCAGTTGAACTCCAAATATAGGCCTGTGGGCTTCTCCCTAACCCATAGTCTTTCTGCTCATCTACCAGAGAAGAGGTCTCTGCCCCGCCTGGGAAGAGGAGAGTATATGTGTATCGTGTGCAAAAATTGAGAACTCAGATTAAATAACAGAACCCATGGTTGTTGAGTCACTTCCACCTGTTGGCAACGCTACATGTTACAGAGTAGAACTGCATCATAGGGTTTTCTTGACTATAATCTTTATGCAAGCAGATCACCTTTATGAAAACGGGCTTTCTTTCTGTGAGAGGACCCCCAGAAGGGGCTAAATCAAATGTGCATAGCAGTGTGGCAAGGAGGAGTGGAAGGTACTCTCTTTTTCTCCCTGTGGTGAAACCCACCTACCACTCAGTGCCCTGGAGTCTATTCTGTCGTGACACAGAGGGATTGTAGGGGACAAAGTAGGACTCCTTCATAGCCTTTGCTCTATATCCTCTTCTGAATCCAGCCTGAACCTCCGGATTAACTGCTCTAAGCATTGTTGGATGATCTTCAGCAAAATTTTACTTGCACGTGATATCAGTGATATTTTTTCTCTAATTTAAACATTCTCTTGGCTCATCTTTCTTTGGAATTGGAACAAACGTATCTCTTTTTAGTCAGTGGGCCAGATAGCTTTCTTCCAAATTTCCTGGCATAGATGAGTAATTGCTTCTAGTGCTTATCTGCTAGTTGAAACATTCCAAGTAGTATTCCATCAATTTCTGGAGCCTTGTTTCTGGCGAATGCTTTCAGTGCATCTTGAACCTCTTCCTTTATTATCATTGGTTCTTGCTCACGTGCTACCTTCTGAAATGGTGACATGTCGATATTTTCTCCCTGTGATCTTTCATTATTGCAACTTGAGACTTGAATTTTTTCCTGAGTTCTTTCAGTTAAAGCTATGCTAAGCAGGTTCTTTGCTTTTGATTTTTTTAGTTCTAGGTCTTTGCACATTTCACTATAATATTTTACGTTGTCTTCTGGAGCTGCTCTTTTAAATTTTCTTATGAGCTCTTTAACTTCCTTGTTTCTTTCATTTTCTTTAGCTACTGTGTGATTAAGAGCAAACTGTAGAATCTCTTCTGACATCCATTTTGATCTTTTCTTTCTTTTTGATAACCTTTTGCTTTCTTTTTTTAATTTAATTTTTATTTTTTTTACCTTTTGCTTTCTTCGTGGATAAAATTCTCGATGCTTCCCAGAGCTCATCAGGTCTTCTGTCATTAGTGTTCCATGTGTCAAATCTGTTTTTGAAATTCACTTGGTTTAGATTCAAGGCTGTATTTTGACTCCTGTGGACTTGTTTTCATTTTTTCAGCTTTATCCTGAACTGGATTGATTGCCTGTTCCTTAGTCAGCCTCTGTCTTAGTTTTAGCTCCTGATCATGAGATTCTTCAGTGTTTCTTCAAATCCATCTCAAACCCCACCCAACCTTATCCCACTGCTCTTGAGTCAGTTCTGACTCATGGTGACCCTACAGGACAGGGTTGAACTGCCCCTGTGTGTTTGTGAGACTTTAACTCTTGTGGACCCGCAGCCCTATGAGTAACCCTTACACCTCGAAGGCTCCTCTAAAAGACTAACTCTTTACGGCAGGAAAAGCCTCATAGTTCTTCTGTGGAGCTAGCTGGCAGTTTCGAACTGCTGTTCTTTCGTTAGCAATCCAATGCCAAACCATTATGTCACCACACTGCTTTCTCTTCCCAGATTTCAGTTTGATTGCTGTGTATTCCATCTGGAGAAGTCCATGTTTGTGTTGTTGAAAAAGGGTGTTTGCTATGAACAAATAGTTAATTTTGTAAAATTCTGTGATTTGATTTCCAATTCTCTGTCAGTTTGTTGTTCTGTGGTGGTGTGTGTGTTGTGATACTGGAAGCTGTGTTCTTGGAATTTCAAATGCCAGCAGGATCACCCAACGTGATCAGGGTTCAGGGGAGCTTCCAGACTAAGAACAGACAAGGAGGAAGTACTCAGCGCTCCACTTCGAAGGAAGGAGCTGCTGAAAATCATATGCATAAGCTGGAAAGACTGTCAGACACCGAAGGCCGAATGAATGGAAGCAGAGCTTTGTTGGAGCTAGTGCCTGAGGATGGGCTCCTAGAGTCGGAAGGTGCTTGAAATGTGACTGAAGAGGAGCTGATTTCATGGAGTGGATTTGACTGTGGTGACATAAATGGAGTAAATTCTGTGGGAGTGGATCTTCATTTGCCTATCAGGTATAACTTAAGGTAAGGAGAAACAGCTGGAAAAATTTGCTATTGATCAGCATGTGGAATGTGTGAAGTATTAGGTCTAGGAAATTGAAAGTCCTCAGAAATGAAATGGAATGCATCAAAATCGACAATCTAGACATTAGTGAGCTGAGATGGACTGGTATTGGCCATTTTGAATCAGAAAACCATATGGTTTACTATGCTGGGAAAACACAATCAAGAGGAATGGCGTACTCATTATCAAAAGGACATTGCAAAATCATCATGAAGTACAGTGCTGTCTGTGATAGGATTATATCTATCCACCTTCAAGGAAATCCAATCAATACAATTATGCATATTTATGCACCAACTACAAAAGCTAGTGATGAAGAAATTGAAGAATTCTACCAATGACTTCAGCCAGAAATTGATCAAAATTGCAATTAAGATGCATTGATAATTATGGTTAATTTAAATGCAAAAGTTTTTAGAAAGGAAGGGACAGTAGTTGAAAAATATGGACATGTATTATAAAAAAATAAAAATTATGATGTGCTGATAGAAACCAAGCTGGAGCTCGCATGACAGGATTTTGCAAAACCAGTGACTTATTCATAGCCATGCATGGTATTCCTTTTTATGTATGTACCACGTTTATCTATTCTACCAGTGGGCATTTAGATTGTTTTCATTTCCTGCTATTTTGGACAGTGGTGTGATAAACGTGGATGTGCCCATTTCTGTTCCTATTTTGCGCCTACTTTCCTTAGGGTATATACCGAGTAGAGAAATTTCTCTGCCATATGGTATTTCTATTCTCTTTTGTTTGAGGGAGTATCCTACTGCTTTCCCCAGTGGTTATATGGTTGTTTTTAATATTTTTGGTTATGTGGTTCTATATTCCCACCAGCAGTGTATGAGGATTCCTGTCTCTGTATTCTCTCCAGAATTTATTTTATATTTTTAACTTCTCTGTCAGTAGTAGCCAGTTTTAATGATTTTGAAATTGTTGATATTTACTTTATCCTATATTCAGTCACCAGTTATTTATCAGCCACCTTGGTATGCAATAAGGATCCCAGGTTGTGTGAGAGGTTAAGTGTTCGACTTATAACCATAAAGGCAGTGGTTCAAACCCACTAGCTGATCCATGGAAAAAAGAAGAGACCGTCTGCTCTCATAAATATTTAAAATCTACTTTGTTTTGTAGTGTCTCTGAGTCAGAACTTTCTTGATGGTTAATGGGTTTGGTTTTTATGTTGTTTTGGTCTAAGCTGCTGGAGATACGCTCTCACTGAAAGAAAAAGGAGGACGGTTGGCTCAGTGGATAAAAAGCTCAGCTGCTAACCCAAAGGTTAATGGTTTGAACCCTCTAGCCACTCAGTGACAGAATGATGTGGCAATCTGCTTCTGTAAAGATTACAGCCTTGTGAGTTTACATTGGGGTTTTTATTTTTTGGGCTTATTGATAGAAAAGCAGGTTTGAAAATTTATACAGGTATGATTTTCTAATGCAAGTTGGACATTGTATAATGAACAATTATTGCATTGGAATTATGGTACTAGCAAGGAAGATTGAAAGTACTATGGACTGCCAAAGAACAATGAAATCTGTCTTGGAAGAAGTATAGCCAGAATGCTCCCTTAGAGACAAAGATGGTAAGATTTCATCTCACGTACTTTGGACATGTTATCAAGAGAGACTTGGAAAAGGCTATCTTGTTTGATGAAATAGAGGGGTATCTAAAAAGAGGAAGACCCTTGATAAGATGGATTGACACAGTGACTGCACCAGTGAATTCTAACAAAGAACAGTTGTGAGAACGGCACAGGACTGGCTGGTGTTTCATTCTGTTGTACGTAGGGTTGCTATCAGAGGGAACAGACGGGAGCACCCAACAATAACAACAACAACATGATTTTTCTAGTACTACTAGGAGGAAAGAATTACTTTAAACAGATTCACGACTTTGACCATAGGTTAAGCAAAAGCAGATGTTGACAATGAATCATTCTCTGTTTTAAAAGACTGGTAAAAATAGAGTCATTCTGGCAGATGTCATCAGTCAAGAACTCTACCCAATGCACGAAGTCATGTTGTGGTTACACTTGGAACAGTGAAGTTCTAGTTACTAGCTATCCTTCTGAAAAAAAGGAAGAAAAAAAAAGGATAGAATAGGGTGAGCCCCAATGGCAAGGCACCTCTGAGATACACCCTAATATAAACCAGCATTAAGTAGAATATAATATAGGATTGCCAGAATAATACATATCTTAATACAGCAGACAGGATGTTGTAACAAGATGCTGTTTGTCTGCTAACCAACAGTACACTGCTCTTGGTACAGCTGTCTTCTGCTTTCTCAGACACAATGTGTTTTCCGGCCTAAGTTCTCAAGTTACACGTGTGTCTGGGCTAGAGTCTAGTTCACCAAGTGGAGTTCCCATATGGGGCCTCCCTGATGGAGCCTCTGGAGCATGACATACTCCCTGAAGATCCAGGATTCAGTGTCCCAGTGTTCGACGGGCCCCACCCTGGGTTTCCAGGCTGCCCTAGGTCAATTCTGCCCTCACGCTGCATGCCACTAAAGACCCTCCCCATCTAATGATCCTAAGAGCATCCTCAGTGTCCTCCCCCACCTGCTGGTCAATAGACATGCACTTATATTTGTCCAAGCTTGACTGTTTCCTCTCCCCTCATCTGGGCTGCCCTTCCATCAGTAAGCCTCATCCCTCTTTCAGGGCCGCCACCCTCTCCGGGGACCTCATCCCAGATACACATGGCTGTCATTCAGCAGACATCACCACCTATCTCCCCCCACCCCCCTCCTGTTGTGAGGTGCTTTCTGGCCAAGTAACCTACACTCTTCTTACCTGGAGCAGATGAGGTGTGGTGCCTTGGTGCTGGTCTGGCTCTACCAGGCCATCATATCCCCAGCCAGAAGACTGGATGGCCTGCAAGCTTGTGCTTCTGCCTTTTCTGATGCCTATTTCGCCGCTGTGGACTCATAACAGCATTTGTCCTTTTGTGCTTGACTAACTTCACTTGGCATAATGTCTTCCAGAGCCCTCCACGTCTTGAGGTATTTCACGGTTTCATCGTGTTTTTTAGGATATGCAGTATTCCATTGTGTATATATACCAGAATTTAAAAAATTGACTTAAAGTGATGGGAGTTAGGCTGTTTCTAGCTTTTGCTATTGTGAACTGTGCTGTGATGAAAATGGGGGTGCAAACATCTATTTAGGTGGTATCTCATTTTTTGACTTAATTTCCAGGATTGCTAATGACCGGGAGCATTTCCTTGGGTTTATTAACCATTTGAGTGTCATTCTTTGTGAATCATTTGTGCTGGTCTATTGCCCACCCTCTCAGTGGTCTGGTAGGTTTTATTGGTTGTTTCTGTAAGCTTATGAAATTCAGTAGATCTGAGTAATTAGTCCTTTGATATGTAATTACTAAATATCATTTCCCAGTTTGTGAGCTCTCTTTTTACTCTTTTAGTAAAGTCTTGATGTACACAAATGTTTATAGGTCCCACTCATCTATTTTATCTATCACAGTGTGTGTTCTTTGCTATTTCTGATAGCCTGCGTAATTTCCTGTACTAGGGCTCCTAGCTTTGTCCCAATTTTCACAGTGATGATCTTGATAGCTTTGTTGTACAATAGGTCTTTGATCCCCCTTGAGTTGGTTTGTGCATAGGGGTGAGGTATGGGCCTTGTTTCATTCTTCAGCACAAGGGTATCCGACTTTTTCAACACCGTTTAGTGCAAAGGGCATCTGTCTCCATCTAATGTTTTGGGGCCTTTGCCAAAAACCAGTTTTCTGTATGCGGATGTTTTTATTTCTGGGTTTTGTCCTGATCCATTGGTCTGAGTATGTATCATTATACCAGTACCAGGCTGTTAGGGCAACTGTGGCTGGAGAGTAGGTTTGAAGTCAGGTAATGCAAGACTACCGACTTTGTTCTTCTTAAGGAGTTCTTTGTCCTGGGCTGCCTTTCCATATGAAGTTGGTAATCAGTTTTTCCCACTTCTTTGAAGAACGATGCTGGAATTTAGATCAGGATTGCATTGAATTTGTAGATTGCTTTAGGAAATACTGCCATTTTCACAACATTGAGTTATCCGATCTGTGAACACAATATGCTTCCATTTGTGTACATCCCTTTTAGTTTCTTGAAGTAATCTATTGTTTTCTTTGTCCAGGATTTTGGGTTTTTTTTTTTTTTGCTTATGTTTATTCCTAGGTATTCCAGCTTTTGTGTGACTATTGTGAATGATACTATATCTTTTTCTGTATTCCCATCACCGGTGTATAGGAATCCAATTGATTTCTGCTTGTTAATCTTGTATCCTGCTATTCTACTAAACTGTTATTTCCAGCATTTCTATTGTGGACCCCTTGGGATTCTCAATATATAAAACTATATAATCTCTATATAGTAAAAGTTTCACTTCTTCCTTACTCAGTTGTACGCCCTTATAGCTTGCTGTTGTCTTAGGCATTGGCTAGGACTTCCAGCACAATGTTGAATAGAGTGGGGAGAAGGGGCATCCTTGTTGGCTTACCTTGGTGGAAATGTTTTCAGCTTTTCTCCATTTAGTATAATACTGGCTATTGTTGTTTTTGTATATGACTTTTATTGTATTGAGGCTCCCTCCCTTTTTTTTAGTTGTTTATTTACCAAGAGAAACTACTGCTTAGCACACGTCATATTTCAGTTAAGGAGACAGGCCAGTGACGTTCATGGAATCAATCTGAAGAAATTCTTTCCATTCCATAGTCACTGCACTTTGAAGGATACCAGCTTTCCTCATCTCCTCAAAATTCTTCTTCATGGAATCTTAATTTCTGTGAAATCTGCATATGCCTTCTTTTGTGGTTCAGCAACTGCAATCTTAATTAGAAAGCCGTAGCCCCAAGAGACATAATGAATGCTCCAACAATAGGAACCTGCAGATGCCTTGCCAGAAAGCCTCACATCTGAGGTTTTGCCAAAGCATTGGAAGACATGGCGGCTCTTCTCCATTAACCACAATCGTCCTTCCCGACTCTGATTTTCCCTTCTAATTCTATCTTCTTGAGAGTCTTCATTAGGAATGGGTGTTGGATGTTATGCGTTTTCTGTATCAATTGATAGGATCATATGGTTCCTGTCCTTTTTCTTGTTGATGTGGTGAATTCCATTAATTGTTTTTCTAATGTTAAACCATCCCTGCATCCCTGGTGTGAATCCCACTTGGTCATGATGTATTGTTTTTTTGATATGTTGTTGGATTCTATTGGCTAAGGTTTTGTTGATAATTTTTGCATCTGTGTTTATGAGAGATAGCGGTCCATATTTCTCTATCTTTAATGGGGTCCTTGCCAGCTTTGATATGAGGTCTTATTCTGGCTTCCTAGAATGAGTTTGGGAGTGTGCTTTATCGCTTTCTATATTCTGGAACGGTTTGTGTAGGATTGGTGTCAGGCCTTCTCTTGAGTGCTTGGTAGAATTCTCCTGTGAAGATCTGAACTGGGGCTTCTTTTAGTGGGGAGCTTCTTGGTGACTGTCTATTTCTTCTTTTGCTTTGGGTCTGTTTATGTTCTTAATGTCCATATTTGTTAATTTGGAGAGAGAGAGTGATTTTCCAAGTATTTGTCCATGCCCACCAAAGTATTGATTTGGTTGGAATACAGTCTTTTGTAGTACAGTGATTAATCTTTTTATTTCATTAGGATATGTTGTGACTTCCCCTGTTTCATCCCTAATTCTAGATATTGATATTTGGCTCTTCTTTTGTTAAATTTGCTAGTAGTTTGTCAATTTATTGATTCTTTTAAAAAACAACCTTTTTGCTTTGTTGATTCCTCCCCCCCCCCATTGGTCTTCTGTTTTCCAGTTCATTTATCAACACTGATTCTTATGATTTCCTTTCTTTTGCTGTTAGAAGGATTATGCTGTTGACTGTTCTAGTTGTTGGAAGTGTGGAGTTAAGATGCTGACCATAATTTTCTCATTTTTTATCTGTGCATTTATTGTAATAAAGTGGCCTCTGATGGCTGCCTTTGTTGTGTCCCATAGGTTTTGGTATGTTGTATTTTTGTTATCATTGTTTTCTAGGAATTTCTTAATTTCCTCTCTAATTTGGGCTCATACCCATTCTTTCTGAGAAGTGCATCATTAAGTCTCTGTGGTAGTTACATAATCTGGTGTCAGTTTGGGAGTTCAGAGGATTAAGAGTGAAGGGGTAGAGTTTAGTCTGTCAATCAGATCATAGCCAATGAGACCTCTGTGGGCATGGCCTTCTCCTGAGGATTATGGGAACTCCGGTTTGTCCTCCTTGGAGGTGGGAGAGACTCACTACTTCACTTCTTTGGAGACTCTACTGACAAGGCTGACTTCCTATGAGACTTCCCCGAGGAGAAACCATATGAAACTATCCTGATGCAGCCCTGGAACTGGAGAAGCCACGAGGAGACCCCTGCCAGCGCTGAGATGCTTACAATGCCACTGGATCCAAAGACTTTTTGGCCTCTGATCACCCTGCATTCAATGTCTTTGCATGTGTTTTGTGAGTCAAAAGAGGACTTTCTAGATTGGTATTGGATATGGGCTAATATCAGACTTATGGGCTTGGACTGTACTGGGATGGGATGCTTTCTTAATGTACGATTACCTTTTATATAAAACACTCAGATAAATATCAGTTTCCATGTGTTTCTCTAGTCTACCCAGACTAATACAGTCTCCAAGTATTTATCTTTGTTTTTTGGGTCTTTCTATTGTTGATTTCCAACTTTATGGCACTGTGGTCAGAGAAGTTGGTTTGAATGACCTTTATGTGTTTGAATTTTCTCAAGCTTGCCTTGCGCCCCAGCATGTGGAATATTTTAGAATATGAGCCAAATGCATTGGAGAAAAATGTATGTGTGTGTGTATATATATATATGTGTGTGTGTATACATATATATACATACATACAACATAAAAATATATATGTGTGTATATATATATATTTTTTATGTTGGTTGGCTACCTCTGAAAATGTCCATTAGTCGAGTTATTTGATTGTATTGTTCAACTCTTTAGTTTCTTTATTGAGTTTCTTACCTGTTGATCTATCCTTCTTTGAGAGTGGTGTATTGAAATCACCTACTATAATTATTGATCTGGTGATTTCTGTATTCATCTCTCTCAGGATTTGGCTGACAAATTTCGAGGGTCTTTTCTTTGGCGCATATGTTTATTATTATTATTTTAAGATCATTATATTGGGGGCACTTATAACAATCCATATCAGTTGGATCAAACATATTTGTACATACCTTGCCATCATCATTTTCTAAACATTTACTTTCTACTTGAGTCCTTGGTATCAGCTCCTCTTTTTTCCCTCCTTCCCCCACCCTTGTGAACCCTTGATAAATTATGAATTATTATTTTCATGTCTCACACTGACTACTGTCTCCCTTCACCCATGTTTCTGTTGTTCATCCTCTTGGGTGGGGTTGGACGGGTTATGCTTCGATCATTGTGATTGGTTCCCCGTGTTTAATTTGTTTATGGGTTCTTGGTCTGCTGATCCCTTAAGCGCAGTATGTAATGCACATTCTAATCTCTCTTTATGTCATGCACCTTGAGGTGTATTTTGTCAGATTAGGATTGCTACCCCTGCTTTTTTTGATGGCCATTTGCTTGGTAAATTTTTTGCCATCTTTTGAATCTCAGTCTATTTTTGTCAGTGAGTTTGAGATGTGTCTCTTAAAGGCAGCAGATTGATGAATTTTGAGGTCTAATCCAGTCTGCTACCTTTTAATAGATGTGCTTAAACCATTAACATTCAATGTAATTAAATCTAAGAGATGATTAGTTGCTGCTATCTTGTACTATTTCTGTTTGAGTTTCTTCTCCTTTATAGGATGGTGTGTGTGAGAGAGAGAAGTTTATTCTTTTCTTTGTTTTTCTGTTGGATCTGTAATGTCTGGTTACTGTTTTCAGTGTGCTGGTTTCTGGGTAGTGTTACATCCTGTGATGGTCCCATGTTTGTGTACTGCAGTTGTTTTCTACCCATAAAAAACTGGAAAGTACTCTTTGTAATGCTGGTTTTGTTTTTACGCATTCTCTAAATGTTTCCTTATTAGAGAAAACATCTATTTGATGGAGAGTTTTCCTGGATAAAGTCTTCTTTGATTGTTGTCTTTCAATTTCTGAACACATTGCTCCAGTTTTTTATTTCCTGTGTGGTTTCTGCAGAGAGGTTTGAGCTTATTCTTATCTGTTTACCATTACATGTGATCGCTTTTTTTCCCTCTAGCTGCCTTGATGATTCTCTTTTTCCTTAAAATTGGATACTTTGACTACTGTGTGTCTTGATGTGATTTTTTTTAATCTAATTGGTGTTCTCTCTGCTTCCTGAATGGTAATTGTCTCCTCCTTTTTGATATGGGGAACTTTTCTTCCAAGAATTCCCTTTCTATTTTAACTGTAGGCTTATTTAGTTCAGGGACCCCAATAATTCAGATATTGTTTCGCTTCATCCCACATTATCCTTTTTGAATTCTTTTGCTTTTGGGAAAGGGCGAGTGATGAGCACAGAGCACTCTCTGTGGGAGAACTGACAAAGAACCCTGGGGTATTGGGAGACCTGTTCTCATGACCCAGTCCCCTAATGTAACCACTTTACTTGAAAATCTGGCAAGCCCACAGTGAGTTCTTCAGGTGAGTGATCCTACATTGGTGCCATCTTCCAAGAACTCCCTCTCAAATTTGTTCTTGAGATGTTCTTGAAAATACAAGTTGGATATATACCTAAGGTTGTATTTTGACTCGTGAACTTGTTTTAATTTTCTGCAATTTCAACTTGAATTTACATATGAGCAATTGATGATCTTTTCCAATTAGCCCCTGGTCTGTTTTTAGCTGATGATATTAATCTCCATCATCTCTTCCACAGAACTAGTTAGTTTCATTTATGTGTATTTCTTCTGGAAAAGTCCACATGTATCATCACCTTTTTTATAGTTGAAAAAATAATCTGTGATGAAGAAGTCATTGCTACTTGCAAATTACTGTCATCTAATCTCTTTTTCCAAGGCTATATTTTCTAATATGTTTCTTCCTCTTTGTTTCCAAATTTTGCATTCCAATAACCAGTAATTATCAGTGGATCTTGATTGCATCTTTGTTTAATTTGAACTGATGACTTTTGTAGAATTCTTAAGCATTTTCATTAACAGCTTTGGTGGTTGGTGCATAAATTTGAATTATAATTGATATAGATTAGGTTTCTTTGAATGTGGATAGATATAATGTTATCACAGACAGCATTGTACTTCTCGGTAGATCTTGAAGTGTCCTTTTTACAATGAATACATTACCATTCCTTTTGATTGTTTCATTCTCCACATAGTAAACCATATGATTTTCTGATAGAAAATAGCCAGTAAGAGTCCATTTCAGCTCCCTAATGCCTAGAGTGTCAATGTATATGTGTCCCATTTACTTTTCTACAACTTTCAATCTTTTTTCCCACTTTTTAAAAATCAATTTATTGGGATTCATATAGCTCTTAACACAAGCCATACATACATACATTGCGTGAAGCACATTTTTACATTTGTTATCATCATTTTCAAAACATTTTATTTTACCCTCCTCATTCTCAAAACATTTGTTCTCCATGTAAGCCCCTGGCATCAGCTCCTCATTTTTCCCCTTCCCTCCCCCCTCCCTCATGAACCCTTGATAATTTATAAATTATTATTTTGTCATATCTTCCACTGTCCGACATCTCCCTTTACCCACTTTTCTGTTGTCCGACCCCCAGGGAGAAGGTTATATGTAGAATCCTGTAATCAGTTCCCCCTCTCTACCCCACCCTTCCTAGACCCTCCCGGTATCAACACTCTCACCACTGGTCTTGAAGGAGATCATCCGCCCTGGATTCCCTGTGTTTCCAGTTCCTATCTGTATTAGTGTACATCCTTTGGTCTAGCCATATTTGTAAGGTAGAATTGGGATCATGATAGTGGGGTGGAGGAGGGGGAAGCTTTTAGGAACTAGTGGAAAGTTGTATGTTTCATTGTTGCTACACTGCACCCTGACTGGCTCCTCTCCTCCCTGGAACCCTTCTGTAAATGGATGTCCAATTGCCTAGAGATGGGCTTTGGGTCCCTACTCTACACTCTGTCTCATTCACATTGATATGATTGTTTTTGTTCTTTGATGCCTGATACCTCATCCCTTCGACACCTCATTATCACACAGGCTGTTGTGCTTCTTCCATGTGGGCTTTGTTGCTTCTCGGCTAGATGGCTGCTTGTTTACCTTCAAGTCTTTAAGACCCTAGATGCTATATCTTTTGGTAGCCGGGCTCCATCAGCTTTCTTCACCACATTTGCTTATGCAGCTGCTTTGTCTTCAGCAATTATGTCAGGAAGGTGAGCATCATGGAATGCCAGTTTCACAGAACAAGGTATTTTTGCATTGAGGGAGTACTTGAATGGAGGCCCAATGTCCATCTGCTACCTTTATACCAAGCCTATAAATATATGCACGTAGATCTATTTAACCACTGTCAGATATAAATATATTTACATTATGTACATACCTTTATTTAAACCTCTATAAATGCCCTTTGCCTCCTAGGTCTTTTCCTTTGACTTTCCTCTTGTCCCACTCTCCTGCTCAGCCTTCATTGGGTTTCCCTAATTCCTCGGTCACACTAACCTTGGTCACGCTCTACCATGCCTCCTGGCTCTTCATAATTTTTGTTCTGATGCTCTTCTCCTCACCATATTTAAATTTTGTATTGTCATCTTTGGATCACACAGGCTGGTGTGCTTCCTTCCTGTGGACTTAGTTGACTTCTCCTTCAGATGGCTGCTTGTTTGAATACAAGCCTTTAAGACCCCAGACACTATTCTGATCGGTAGCCAGGCCCCATCTGCTTTCTTTACCATTCTTTGCTGTGGCATCCTTATCTTCTGTGATTATTTCATGAAGGTGAGTATTGAGCAGGGCCATGCCGTAAGAACTGATTATTCATAAGTTGGGGCTAGGATTTAGTGTGTGCCCCAAACCCATGGAATGTCATTTTTTATAATATGGATATATATTACTTATTTAAATAGGCCTTTATTAGAATATAGAGGATTATTAGTGGTTTCCTATTATAAACAATGCCAGAATCCATAGTTGTTTATAGTGACTCTGGTATTCTCAGCCAAGATCCATCTGACAGCAAGGATATGTCTTGTTTCACCCTGAAACTCTGGTAATCCCTATTCGTGTATTTCTGAATGATCTTTAGCAAAATTTTACTTGTATGTGATATCAGTAATATTCTCTAATTTTAACTTTCTGTTGGGTCATCTTTCTGTGGACGGGTACAAATATGGATCTCTGTGTCTCAGTGGGCCAAATAACTGTCTTACAAATTTCTTGGCATGGATAAGTGAATTCTTCCAGTGCTTCATCAGTTGGTTGAGACATTTTCAATTGGTATTTCATCAATTCATTGAGTCACTTTTGGCTGATCCTTTCAGTGCATCTTGAACTTCCTTCAGTACCATTGATTCTTGCTCACATGCTACCTACTGAAATGGTGAAATGTCAACTAACTTTTTGGAACAGTGATTGTGTGAACACTCACCATTATGTTTTGATATTTTCTGCATAATTCAATATTTTATCTATGTAATCATTCAATATTGTAACTAAAGGCTTGAGTTTTTTTCTTGAGTTCTTTCACTTTAAGATGTGCTGAGTGTGTTCTTTCTTTTTGGTTCTCTAACCCTGTATCTTTATACATTTCATTAAAATATTTGACTCTCTTCGGGAGCTACACTTTGAAATTTTCTGTTCAACTCTTTGAAGAGACTCTGAAACTTGCCCTTAACTGTAGAGTAGCTAAGACGAATGAATGAAATGATGAAGTTTCAGAGCTGAACAGAAAATTTCAAGGGACAGCTTGTGAAGACAAAGTATATAGGAGTATTACTATGGTCTAGATTTTCTGGTAGTGGAATTGCCAAGTCAAATGTTGTGTACATTTAAAAATTTGAAGAATGTGGAGACCCAAGGCCCAAGTGTTGGCCAATGGAGATCCCCTCATAGAGGGGTTTAGGAGAGGAGATGGGTTAATTAGGGTGCGAGGTAGTACCGATGAAGAACACAGCTTTCCCCTAGATCCTGGATGCTTCCTCCCCCCAGCTACCATGATCCTAATTCTACCTTGCAGGGCTGTATAGAGCAGAGGCTGTACACTGGTACATATGAGGGCTGGAGGTACAGGGAATCCAGGGTGGATGATACCTTCAGGACCAAGGGTGTGAGGGATGATGCTGGGAGAGTGGAGGGTGAGTGGGTTGGAAAGGGGGAACTGATTACAAGGATCCACATGTGACCTCTTCCCTGGGAGAGGGACAGCAGAGAAGGGGGGAAGGGAGACTCCGGATAGGGCAAGATATGACAAAATAACGATGTATAAATTACCAAGGGCACATGAGGGAGGAGGGAAAGGGGAGGGATGGGGAAAAAAAAAGAGGACCTGATGCAAGGGGCTTAAGTGGAGAGCAAATGCTTTGAGAATGATTGGGGCAAGGAATGTATGGATGTGCTTTTTACAACTGATGTATGTATATGTATGGATTGTGATAAGAGTTGTATGAGTCCCTAATAAAACGTAAAAAAAGAAAAAAAAGAGTTGCATGAGCCCCCATTAAAATGATTTTTAAAATGAAAAAAAATAAAAATTTGAAGAATGTATCAATTTTCTTCCAAATAACTATATATACATATATATATATTCTTCCCAAATAAATATATGACATATTTAGCTCTTAAATCTTTTTTTCCCCTCCCTCTCCGCTCCCCCCATAGCTCTTAAATCTTGAAAGTGGTATATTATTGAGAATCAAAGGTAGTAGTGGTTTTTAGATGCTAGTGCATCACTTCTGACTCAGCAACCCCATGTACAACAATTAAAAAACTGGGCCTAATCGTCACTGAGTTTGAGCCTGTTGTTGTAGCTAGGGTGTTAATCTATTTCATTGAGGGTCTTTCTTGTTCTCTCTTCATTGACCCTCTACTTTACCAAACATAATATTCTCCATGGACCGGTCTCTTCTCATAACTTGTCCAAAGCACCTGGGACTAAGTCTTGCTATCCTTACTTCTAAGCAACATTCTGACTTCATTTTGCTCATGTGCTACTGTCCATGGCATGTTGAACAGTCTTCACTAGCACCATGATGCTAAGGCATTCTTCTTCAGTCTTCATTATTTCTTGTACAACTTCCACATGTGTATGAGGTGATTGAAAATGTCATGCTTAGTCTTCAAGGTGACAGATTTGCTTTGGAATACTTTAGCCTGGTATTGTGCATCAAATTTGCCAAACGCTTTTATTGACACTGATTGTGAATTCAAGTAAAACAAGATCCTTTGCAAAACCAATATTTTCTCCAGTTTTGATGTTGCTTACTGGTATAGTTGTGAGGATTTTTTCCTTTTAAATTGAGATGTAATTCATACCAAAGGCTAGAGTCTTTGATTGTTTAATCACTAATGCTTTAAATCCTCTGCTTTTATCAAGCAAGGTTCTGTTGTCTGCATATCAGGTTGTTCAGTTTTGATGTTGTCAAAGCATCAAAAGATGATGACAAGAATACATAACCACTGTATCAAAAAGAATTGGTCAACCCCCAGCTGTTTCAGGAGGTAGTATATAATCAAGGACCATTGGTATTGAAGGAATTGGTACTGATGGACCACCAATTGAAATGTTTCAGCAAATGGATACCATACTGGCGGTGCTCACTAGTCTATGCTAAGCAATTTGGAAGACAGCCAAGTGACTAAAGATCCATATTTATGTCCCTCCCAAGGAAAGATAATTCAACAAAATATGGAAATTATTGAGTGATATCATTAATAACGAATTCACATAAAAATTTTGCTGAAGCAATTTTAAAATGATTGCAGCAGGACATAGACCGGGATCTTCAAGTGGATTCAAAAGAGGAGTTGGAATTAAGGATATAATTTATATTGTTAGATATATCTTGCCTGAAAGTAGAAAATATTGAGAGTGCACTTAAATTCAGCTGTGGTTAACAATGCAAAGAATGGGAATCCCAGAAAACTTAATTGTGCTCAGGCAGAAGCTGTATGTAGACGAAGAGCCAGAAGTTTAAATAGAACAAGAGCATAGTTTATGATTAAAAATCAGGAAAGGCATCTGTCTGTGTTTTCAATAAGTCAGTGATAGTGAATAGTAAACCATAAATAGATTTTGTGAGCTCAAAAGGAATGTTGAGTGGAAAATATATATAACTTCAAAAAGGAAAGAGGTGTAATTGGTGCCACTGAATTATAAATATAAAAAATGTTGACTTGGCAAATACTGTGTCACATGTGTGTAGTTTTTACAATAGGAGAAAACTTTCCCAGTACTCTTCAACTTTAAAAGAAGGAGGCAAGCAGACATGGATGAATATTTTTCTATTTGGTAAAGTCAACATATAAAATTTACCATTTTATTTGGATGATTCAGTAGATAAGTACATTTACGTTGTTATGTCATCATTACCCCATTAGTTCCAGAACTTATTCAGAGGCTCATTGTCTACTGATTGAGCTGGCTGGGCAGCTGTTTGTTCCAGAACTTTTTATCACCTCAGATGGAAATGTCAAACCAATTAAGCAGTCATTTCCACATTCCTCTCTCTGCAGGCTCTAACATTCACTCAGTGCTTTCTGTCTCTAGATATGCCTATCCTGGGTATTTTGCATGAGTCGATTAATACACAATAGTACTGACTTAAATTGAACATATTATTTCAAGGTCCATACATTTTGTAGTGGGTATCAGTCCTTAAATTCTTTTTATGATTGTTTAATATTCCACTGTATATTATACCATATTTGGTTTATCCTTTCATGTATTGATGGAAAAGTGGGTGGTTTTCCCATTTTGGCAGCTGTGAACATTCATTACAAGTTTACATTTTTCTTTGAACATCTGCTTTCAGTGCTTTGGGGTATATGTTTAGGAGTGGAATTGCTGGGTCATATTGATTAATCCTTGATTAAAGATTTTAAATTGGATACAGGAAATTCGGGTTTTTGAGAGTCAAGTGACAGGAGGGTAAATACCTTTTCGTCGTCCATCCTTCGAAGCCTCTGTTAGTGATGGAATATTGAGTTAAGTAGAATTATAGGCGCACTCAAGCATGGCAAACAAAGAGGCCGAGGTGTGTGGATCAGAGGATGTTGAGTCTTGCATCTGAACAGGGTAGAAAGTGAGTAAGTGAGGTAGAGAGTTCCTTATTTTAAGTCATAGACAATCTGGGCATGTATTAAGTAAGTACTTGAGTGGAGGTCCAATATCCATCTGCTGCCTCAATACTTAACCTATAAATATATGCACATAGAACTATTTTCCCACCATCCTATATAAATATATTTACATATGTACATACCTGTATTTAGACTTCTAGAAATGCCCTTTGCCTCCTAGTTCTTTCCTCTATTTCCTTTTACTTTCCTCTTGTCTCACTATCATGCTCCGCCTTCATTTGGGTTTCAGTAATTTCTCTCAGTTTCATTACCATTGCTGAATCCCTAACAGGCCTCTCAGACCCTCCTTGCCATTAATTTTGGATCACTTGTTGCTCCCTGTTCCTGGGTTGGTCAACACCACCTTACAATAGGAAGAGGAGGGATTGGGGGTATACATGTGACAAGGGCAGATCCTAGATTCAGGATGGCAGCCTAACTTTGGATGTCACTGAGTAGGTTTGACCTATTCTTCTCATCTCCATAGAAACCATTATCAGTAGGGTGTAAACTCCACTTACAGGCACCAAATCTATGACTAAGCCTTTAGGGAGAAGTAGCCCATTGTCCTTAACAGCAGGGAGTGGGCCCTACCAGTCCAGACAGTTGTGTTGACAACTCACTGCCTATAGGGAGGTAACTTGACAGTCATTTACCATTAGCTGCAAGCAAGGTAATGGGGGAGATGACTTGGGAGAAATCTTTCTGTTTCCCACAATAAATAAATGTTAAAAAAAAAAGGAAAAGAAAAAATTAAAAAAAGAAAAACCTGTAAATAGATCAAGGTCTGATTTTTGACCTCTCAGTGTGTGCTCCAGTCAAGTGTACTTAATGTAAGCACACTTTGTTCTATTAAATTGGCATTCTATGATGCACACCTTCTCAACACGATTGCTGAAGACAAATGTGTGCATAAGCAAATGTGGTGAAGAAACTGGTGGTGCTTGTCTATCAAGAGATAGCGTCTGGGGTCTTAAAGACTTGAAGATAGACAAGCGACTATCTATCTCAGAAGCAACAAAACCCACATGGAAGAAGCACTACAGCCTGTGTGACCATGTGATGTTGAAGGGATCAGTTATCAGGCATCAAAGATCTAAATATCATTGTAAATGAGGGTGAGTGCACAGTGGAGACCCAAAGCCCATTTGCAGGCAACTGGACATCTTCTACAGAAGGGTCACGGGGAGGAGATGAGCCAGTCAGGGTGCAGAGTAGCAACGATGAAACATACAACTTTCCTCTAGTTCTTAAATGCTTCCCCCATTATGATCCCAATTTTACCTTATAAATCTGGCTAGACCAGAGGGTGTACACTGGTAGAGTTAGGAACTGGAAACACAGGGAATCCAGGACAAATGATCCCTTCAGGACCAGTAGTGAGCGTGGTAATACCAGGAGGGTGGAGTGAAGGTGGGGTGGAAAGGAGCCGATTACATCCCCCTGGGGGGATGGGCAACAGAAAAGTAGGTGAAGGGAGATGTCGGATAGTGTAAGATATGACAAAATAATAATTTTTAAATTATCAAGAGTTCATGAGGGAGGGGGAAAATGAGCCAATATCAAGGGCTCAAGTAGAAAGCAAATATTTTGAGAATGATGATGGCAACAAATGTGCTTGACAGGGTGGATGGATGGATTGTACGAGCCCCCAATAAAATGATTAAACAAAAAAGAAAATCTGGCAATGATTAAAATGATTTGTACACTTAAGTTTGTGTGTAGGGAGGCCTGGTTGCATTTTGGTTATTCATAGGGCTGTGTGTTGGGCTGGGTTTACTAGAGAAACAAATCCAGTGACACTCATCATGTAGGGGTAAGGTAGAGCTTCATATCAGCATGTAATTATATATAACGAAAACATCCCAACTGTATCCAACTTGGGTCCATAAGTCCGGTACTAGCCCATAAGCCCCTCTTCAGACTCAGTGCAGTCACAGCAGTGCTGCAGAATGCAGGAACATCACAGGCTCATGGGTGCAAAGTCTTGTGGATCTAGTGGCGGTGGGAACATCGCAGGGCTATTGCAGCAGTCAGGGTCAGCCTGCTGGAAGGTGAAGGCGGAGAGATGGGGGTTTCCAGAACCCTTCTTATGAGAAGGCCACACCACCAGGAGGCTTCATCAGGCCGTGATCTGATTGTATTCAACTACTACTATACCTTTATATATTTTTAAGTTGACACGAAATTATGTAAGTACCTCAGGCTGCCAGCTGACAGGTCAGTAGTTCAAAATCACCAGCCACTCTGAGAGACAAAGACTGGGCTTTCTACTCCCATATAAAGAGTTACAGTGTTGGCAATTTACAGGAGCGGTTTATAGTTCTACCCTGTCCTTTTGCTATGAGGTGGCATCAACTCAATGGTAAGGAATTTGGTTTTGGTTTGGAAGTTTGTGTGTATGTGAGGGAGCTTCAAAAAGTTGGTGGAAAGTTCCATTATGTTTTTTGTTTGTTTTTGATGAATTTTGTGGGGCCAGAGTTTATATTTCAAAGGGACAGTTAAAGTCAGTCATCAAGCCACACCCCCCCCCCATATTTGATCCCTTCCACTCCCCCTTGATTTCTCTTCTCCCTGATACAGAACTCCATCCTCCTTTTCACCAAGTCACTGCATGTCAACCTTCTGGCTTGGAGCTTCATCTTCCCAGCCTTTCCCAAGCTCCCTTGGGGACCTCCAAGTCTGTTCCCTTTAGTATGCAAGTCTTTGCTTGGTTTTTATCCCTATGGTAGTGGTCTCGTACAATAGTTGTCCTCTTGTGATTGACTGACTTCACTCAGCATAGTGCTCTCTGGGCTATCCATGTCATGAGCGGTTTCATGGTTTTGTCATTGTTTTTAGTGACACATAGTATTGCATTTTGTATGTGTATACTAAAGTTTCTTTACTCATCCTTCCACTGGAGTTCACTGGGGCTGTTTCCAACTTCCTGCTATTACAAACAGCCCTGCGATGAACAGGGGAGTGTTTATGTCTGTTCGTGTTTGGCTCTTAGTTCTTTAGGGTATAGAGCCAGCAGAGGTATTGTTAGATTGTAAAAATTCCATTATCTTTTAATTCTACTTTCTGTGAGTTTTTTGAAGCCCCCTCATCTGTCTATCTCAGATTGCTATTTTATATCCCATCAAGTTTTTAAAAGATTTTTTGTTGTCTAAAATGTTTTTATCTTTCATTACAAGTTTAAAAATATAAATAGAAATATATGAGAGTATGACTACTGTGCTATGTTTGTTGTTGTTAGGCGCTGTTGAGACAATTTCAACTCATATTAACCCCATGTAGTCAGAGTAAAACTGCCCAGTAGAGTTTTCTAAGCTGTGATCTTTACAGGCAGTAGGGTTTTCTCCCATGCAGCTGCTCAGTGAGCTCTGAGCACCAGTCTCTGGATTAGCAGCTAAGTGCTTACCCATTGTGTTCCCAGGGCTTTTTAGAGTGTAGAATATATGCTACAGAAATACTCAACTATTTGTGTCTGTGTCTTTAATTGTTAAGAAAAGAAGAAAAAAATGTATTCTATGATGCATGGACCCAAATTAAACTAGGCTCAGAGGTACAGCTTTTCCTAGTTGAGGTCTCAGAACATTCAGCCCTCAGCATCATAAAGAAATCATTAATGCACAAAAACTCACATGCAGCCATATTCTAAAATTGATACAGTGGTGAATTTAATGGGACTGTTTGATATTAAAAGAAAAAAAAAGTCATTGACTGAAACCCACTGCAAGCGAGTGGATTCAGAGCTCTAGTGGCCTTCTAGGATGAAGAACTTTCATTGTTCAGGACAGCAGATGGTTACATTTGTTTTTTTCACTGAGTGATTGGTAGATTGGAACCACTAACCTTTTAGTTAGCACCTAATATTTAACCAGTGTGCTACTAGTGCTCCTTTGTATAATGTGTAAAAAGTACAGTTCTGACAATGTGATTCTAAAGGACCAAGTGGAAAATGAACCTGGTGCATAGCCCTTGGAGTGCTGGTTTAACCGAGGAATAGAATGCGTAACTGCAGTCGTGTTAAGAAGCCCTCGTGGTAGAGTGGTTATAGAACATATTAACTAAAAGAGCGGCTTGCACCCACTAGTCAGTGCCTGGGAGAAAGATGGGACAGTCTGCTCCGTAAAGACGGCAGCCTTGGAAATTCGACAGGGCAGTTCTGCTCACAGTGAGTCTTAATTAACGCAGTGCCAACAGGAGGAGGCATAGCAATCAAGAGTTGTCCTCTGCCTATTGGGGGACTATCAGTTCACCTAATAGATTATCCCTAAAGATTGTGAAACTAAGGGTACAAGTTAAACAAGCTAAAAAGGAGAGGGAATAGACGCTCCCACCAAAATAAAAACAAACTCCTCCCACTGCCATCAAGGCAGTTCTGACTCCGAGCAGCCCTCTGTAGGATTTATGAGATGATTAATATTTATGGGAACTGACAGCCTCATCTTTCTCAAGTGGAGCTGAATTGCCAACCTTGGGACCCCAGATATTTTCAGTAAATGAATGAGTTATTTGAAGGCCTTGGAGTAGAAATATCTTTTTCTTGGGCATGCTGCTGCTTTGCCTGTCATTCTCTACTTAAAGGGCCCTCTGCTGTTATTCATGTATCTGCTACTGTCCTTACTGAAAAGGCTGTTCTGTTTCTTTGTTTCAGAGTTCAAGCATTGACTTTCTAGCAAGCCAAGGATTTGATTTCAATAAAGTTTTCCGCAATGGTAAGACTATATGACATCTTCCAGCTTGTTATGGTTGAGAATATATATGGCAAAAATCCATTAATTCAACAGTTTATACATGATTTTTAAATTTTCTTTAACTTTTTATTGTGATTTAGGTGAAAGTTTACAGAGATCATGAGTTTTATATTCAACAATTAACACACATTTTGTTATGATTCATCATCTGAATCACCTCAGTGTATCAACTTTCACCTACTTCTGCCTATGTTTCCTGTTTCCATTCCTCATCCTTTCCTAACCCTCTCTCCTTGGGTACATGCTGCCATTTTGATTTTTTAAATGGTTTTATTGGCATATACTTCACATATAATATAATTTAAATGTTCAGTCACATTAAGAAGAGGTGTACCGTCATCACCACAATCCATTTCAGAACATTTTCCTCTTTTTCCTACTCATTAGCTCCCCATTTCTCCCATTTCCCCTGCCATGCCCCTAGGTAATTACTGTTACTGGCTATAGGTTTACTGTCCTGCATTTCATATACAGAAAATTACACAACGGAAATAAGCAAAACCCCAATAACAATGACTAGATAAAAAATAGGAAAACTTCATCAAAAGAAAGCAGAAAATATGAAAATCTGAAACAAAATTTAAATGGGTCAAAAGGGAGATCAAATGACCTAACCGCATCTGCCATAATTGACTACAATGTTCTCTGTCAAGGCCATGTTCAGAGGGGATTCACTGGAGATTTAATCCATTAGTAGACTCTGCGGATGGCTTTTGGGCTTCCGTTGTCATCCATAGCCTTCTGCAAAGTGGGTGTTCATAGGTTAAGCTTTGATACCATTCCCTCCTTTGGATTTGGATTTTATAATTTATAATTATAAAATTTATAATTCCTTGGATCACACAGGCTGATGTGTTTCTTCTGTGTGGACTTAGTTGATACCTCACTTAGATAGTTACTTGTTTGATGACAAGCCTTTAAGACTCCAGATACTGTTCTTTCTGATAGGTCGGCACCATCTGGTTTCTTTACCATGCTTTCCTATAGCACCCATATCTTTTTAAAAAATACTTTTATTGGGGGCTCTTACATCTGTTATCACAATCCATTCATTCCTCCAACGTGTCAGACACATTTGCACATATGCTGCCATCATCATTTTCAAAGCATTCTCTTCCCACTTGACCCCCTGATATCAGCTGCCCATTTCTTCCCCCTCCCTCCCTTTCCCGCCCTCCCTCATGAACTCTTGATAAGTTATAGATTATTTTTTCCATATCTTACATCATCCTTTGTCTCCTCATCCACTTCTCTGTTATTCGTTCCCCTGGGAAGGGGTTGTAGATTGATTCTTGTGATTAATTTCCCCTTTCTCTCTCCTCCTTCCCCAAATCCTCCTGGTCTCTACTCTCCTTGTTGGCCCTGAGGGGTTATCTATACTGGATTCGCTGTGTTGCAGGCTCTTATCTGTAGCAGTGTGCATGTTCTGGTCTAACCCTGTTTGTAAGGTAGAATTGAGGTCATGATAGTGGGGGAAGGAAGCACCAAAGAACTAGAGGAAAGTTGTGTTTTATCGGTGCTATACTGCAACCTGACTGGTTCATCTCTTCCCTGTGACCCCTCTGAGGGAATGTCCAATTGTCTACGTATGGGAATTGGGTCTCCACTCCATGTCCCCCTCCCCAAATTCACCTTGGGTATGGTTTTATTCTGGGTCTTAGATGCCTGGGACTTGATCACATCAACACCTCGCGATCACACAGGCTGGTGTGTTTCTTCCATGTGGGCTTTGTTGCTTCTGAGCAGATATTCACTTGTTTATCTTCTAACCTTTAAGATCCCAGATGCTATATCTATTGATAGCTGGGCACCATCAGCTTTCTTTACCACATTTGCTCATGCACCCATTTTGTTTTCAGTGATCATGTTGCGAAGGTGAGCATCACAAAATGTCAAATTGTTAGAACAAAGTGTTCTCGTGGTAAGGGAGTACTTGAGTTGAGGCTCAGTGTCAATCTGAAACCTTAATTCATAACATATAGATATGAATACATGGTTGGTTCTATTCCCCTTTTGTTATATATATATATATTTACATATGTACATGCCTGTATTTAGGCCTCTATAAATGTCCTGTGCCTCCTGGTTCTTTCCTCTATTTCCTTTTTACTTCCCTCTTGTCCCACCATCATGTTTGGCCTTCATTCGGGTTTAGTAATTCTTTGCTGCTACATTGCCTTTGATTGGGCCCCACCAGGCATCCTATGACCTTCCTTCCATTGATTTTAGTTCACTTGTGGTTCCCTTATCCCTGAGTTGGTAACCCCATTTCCTTTCTCCAACTGCCCCTTCTTTTGTACTCTCCTGGAACCATTGGTCCCGATCTTTTCATTTCTGAATTGTTTATCCTGCCTATCTTACCTAGATAGACATGCGGATACAGTAATAAGTGCAAAAACCAGGCAAAGCCAAATAAAACAACTCAAGAACTCAAAACCAACAAACACTAACAACAGCAGAAAGCAAGAACAAAATAACAATAACAAAAAGAAAGCCACTGACAAAAATGGAAAAGCCTACAAATAGTTCAAATTTTGTTTGTTGGCCTTTACGAATGTTTTCCAATCGACTCTGATGGGGTGCCACACTGTCTCCAAAGTTTATCTTTGATATTCCTCGGGGGTTTCAGCTCTGCTCCGGCTGCTGCCCTGCTGCATGTTCTCAGTGCCTCGCCACAGCGTGATGGGGACACATCGTGCACTATTCCCACACTGTGTCTCTAGTGCTGTCTCCCGCAGTGTCATGGTTCAGTGAGGGACACCGTGTCCCATGGGGCAGCCTACACTCCTCCCCATGCATTGTCTGCACCAAGCAGGACTATTGTCCTTGGTGCTTGGTGGGCCAGGATGTCCTCGCCTCCCTCTTCATCCCTTTGCATTTCTCCCATGTGCTCTAATCCGACACGTCCCTTTCCCCAAGCTTTAGCCCCAGTGCTGTCCTCCGAAGTGCATTCTGTTAAGGAGTGGGGTGGGGGGGGGGTGTCCACATAGTCGGGATTAGGGCAAGCCCCGCAGACCTCTCTAGTGGTTCCCTGGTACATTCCAGTATGTTGTATTCACGTCTTGGTGCATTGGGTTGAAACCTGGTCTCTTTCCTTCTCCTGTGGAGCTATAAATAGTACCCTCCCCTTGGGTGGATTAGTGCCCTGCTCCACCCCCTACCTGTGTCTTTTTTTCCTCTTTCTTTCCCTGTCTTATTTTGTTGGCTGCTATATATGTCCTTGGATTGGGGTTGGCCCCTGTCATAGTTGCTGGACATCACCCAAGGGATGTATGGATATAGTAGCTTTCCCCCTAGGCCCCACTTTTTTCTTTTTTTAAGCTTACTTCAGTGGACTCATGCTATACTTGTCCTTTTGTGCTTGACTTACTTCACCTAGCATGATTTACTCCAGTTCTTCCCATGTGCCAAAGTGCTTCATGCGTTCATCACTGAATTTTAGGGATGCGTAGTACTCCATTGTATGTATGTACCACCGTTTTTTAAAAGTCATTTTATTGGGGGCTCATACAACTCTTATCACAATCCGTACATGCATCAATTGTGTAAAGCACATTTATACATTCGTTAACCTCATTATTCTTAAAACATTTGCTCTCCACTTAAAGCCCTTGCCATCAGCTCCTCATTTTCCCCTCCCTCCCAGCTCCCCCCTCCCTCATGAAACCTTGATAATTTGTAAATTATTATTTTGTCATATCTTGAAATGGTAGGATGTCTCCCTTCACCCACTTTTCTGTTGTCCGTCCCCCAGTGAGGAGATTATATGTAAATCCTTGTAATCCCCTTTCCACCCTACCCTCCCTCCAACCTCCCGGTATCAATCTCACCACTGGTCCTGAAGCGATCATCTGTCCTCTCTCCACCCTCCCAGTATCACCACTGTCACTGCTTTCTCTGTGTTTCCAGTTCCTATCTGTACCAGTTGTATCACAGTGTTTTTTTGTTTTTGTTATCCATTCGTCTGTTGGTGGAAATTTGGGTTGTTTTCAACTCCTTGCAATTGTGAACTGTGCTGCGATGAACATTGAAGCACAGATGTCTGGCTGTGGTTTGTTTCTTGACTCTTCTGGGTATATGCCCAGTAAGGGGTTTGCAGGGACGTATGGTAGCTCAATCTCCATCTGTTTTAGTTATTGCCATATCGATTTCCATAGTGGCTGTACATTCCTACAGGTCCACCAGCAGTGGATGAGAGTTCCTATCTCACCACAGCTCCTCCAACACTTGTTGCTTTCTGACTTTTTGAATTGGGCTATCTTATATTTGTTTTAATTTTCGTTTCTCTTATGGCTAATGTCTGGGAACATAGTCTCATATTTTTATTGGCCATTTGGATTTCTGCCCCTGTGAAACTTCTGTTCAGGTCCTTTGCCCACCTTCTCAGTGGGCAGTTAGCTTTTTTCTTATTGTGAGTTTGCAAAGTATTGTAGATTTTAGTAATAAAGCCTTTGTCTAATGTGTCATTGCTAAGATGTTTTCCCAGTCTGTGAGCTCTCTTATTACTCTCTTGATGAATTCTTTTGATGTACACAGGTGTTTTATTTTCAGTATATCCCACTTGTCAAATTGTGCCTCCTCTGTATTTGTATCCTTCCGTATTTCTGATAGCCTATGTATTCCCTGAGCCCCGGTTCTCAGGTTTGTCCCAGTTCACTCAGTAATGGCCTTAATTGTTTGGGGTTTTACCTCCAAGTCTGATTCACCTTGAGTTTATTCTTGTGCATGGAGTGAGCTAAGGGTTTTGTTTCATTTTTCTGCAGGTAGATATCCATTGTTTCCAGCACCACTTATTGAAGAGGGCATCTGCTTCCCATTTGATATTTTGGGGGGCCCTTATAAAAAATCAGTTGCCTATATGCTGACATTTTTATTTCTGGGTCTTCAGCTATTTTTCATGGGTCTGAATATCTGTCGTTATACCAGTACCACACTCCTAACCACTGTGGCCATATAATATGTGCTAAAGTCAGGTAGAGTAAGCCTTCCCACTTTGTCTTTCTTGAGGAATTCTCGGCTGATTATGGGTTTCTTCCCTCTTCATATAATGTTGGTAATCAGCTTTTCCAATTCTTTGAAGAAGGATGACAGTATTCATATCGGGATAGCATTAAACTTATATAGTGCCTTGGGCAGAACTGACATCTTTACTATATTGAGTCTTTCAATCCACGAACATCGGATATTATTCCATTTGTTGAGGTCACTCTTGGTTTCTTGTAATAGTGTTCTATAATTTTCCTTCTACAAATCTTTCATTTTTTAAGTCAGTTATATCCCCAGATATTTCAATTTGTGCTTGGCTACTGTATTTTTTATTTGCCTCTTCTGTGATCTTGTCTGATGTTTACAAGCAGCCTGATAGACTTCTGTTTGTTGATCTTGTATCCTACCACTCTGCCATATTCCTCTATCACTTCCAATACTCCACTTGTGTTTAGGGGATTTTCTATGTATAAAATCATCGTCTGCAAATAATGATAGTTTCGCCTCTTCCTTCCCCAGATGTCTTTTCTTTGTCTTATGTTGTTAGCTAGGACCTCAAGTACGATGTTAAGTAGGAGTATGGATAAGGGGTATCCTTGTCTGGTCTTCCTTTTCAGTGAATTGTTTTAGTCTTTTCTCCATTGACTACCACATTGGTTGTTGGTTTTTCATATATAGCTTGAGGAATTTTCCTTCTATTCCTATCTTCTTGAGTGTCTTAAACAGGAATGGGTGTTGGATGTTGTCGAATGCTTTTTCTGTATCTATCGATATTATCATGTGGTTATAATTTTTCCTGTTAATGTGAATAATACTAATGGTTTTTTGTATGTTGAATCATCCTGCATCCCTGGTATGAATCCAACTTGGCCACGGTGAATTAATTTTTTGTATGCTTTTGTCTTCTATTGGCCATTATTTTGTTAAGGATTTTTGCATCGATGTTCATTAGGGGTATTGGTCTGTCATTCTCAATTCCTTTGGATCCTTGCCTGCAGCACGCATATCTTACGTGATCTCTTCATAATTGCAGGTCTTGAGTAGGACCCTGTCATAAGAACTAAGGATTCTAAGATTGGGGCTAGAATTAAGTGCAAGTCCCAAATCCATTAATATATTTCTGTCTCAGGTTCATGTCATTATCATTTTATGATAGAGAATGTTATAAATCATCCTATGGGACCATTCTATTGATAGTGTCACTATTACACCAATATTATAGAAGTTAAAATACTGTTGAGAAAAGGAAAGTATACAAGTATAGGCCAGCTGACTATAATACATGAATTGTTGACTTGTAGTCTAAACTCTTAAGTGACTGGACACTATTTACATGAACAAAAGGGGGTTGATGATAAAAGCAAAACATTCAATAACATTCATGCACAAAGGCCTAGCAGAGTAATACAACATGATCTTTAAAAGTTGTTTTTTAAACTATAAATTAAGTGAGGCTTTACATATCATCAACTTTGTATTCAAAGTTTAAATTATTTAATCAAACTCTGCCACAGTTTATCCTTCCCCAACTCCTTTATTTTACTTCTCCCTTCTGTGGACCATCAGCTTACATTTCACCCAAATGACCACTCGTCAGCCCCCTAGCTTACTGCTTTATGTCCCCTCCCTGTCCTCTCTCCTTTGGAAAGTACTAAAGTTGATTCCCTTTGCTATGAAAGTCTTTATCTTGGATTTGTTTTTCTTCTCCATTTAACACTGGTGTCATATATTTTTCCTTTTGTGATTGGCTATTTTCACTCAGCATAATGTTCTACCGGTTCATCCAAGCCATGAGGTGTTTTGTGATTTCATCATTGTGCTTAGCAATGCATAGTATTCCATTGTGCATATTATACATGTACGTTTCAGTGTCCTTGATCACATACTTTGAGTTGTGGAACCATTCTCATACTCTTTTCTGAGTTATTTATACCCTATTAACATATACTCATCACCCCCTACAGAACTCTAGAGTTGCTGTGTTTAGTTTGATCCCAGATGTTTATGATGATATCAGTTCTGCTCTGACTTATAGCAAACAAAACACCTATCTGTTACACATTTTTCTTAAAAGAGCATAAAACTCAAGGCAGACCTTTTTTTACTAGTTCAACTGAACTATTGTTTGACATTGGGCTGCTAACCTCAAAGTTAGCTGTTCGAGACCACCAGCTGCTCCTTGGGAGAAAGATGGGGCTTTCTACTCCATAAAAATTATCGTCTCAGCAACTCATAGGGCCAGTTCTACTCTGTCCTGTAGAGTCTTTGACTCATCTTCAACTAGATGGCAGTGAGTTTGGAGTTTTTAGTATTAATTTGGTTGTAAGATGACTTGAGGAAGTATTTTTGGTTAAAGGTTTAAAGATGAATATCAGGACAATAGTTTCAGGGGATCATCAGCTCTCCATGTCTCCAGATAGTCTGAAGCTCATGAAAATTTCACAAAAGTTTTTTTTCGTTTAGTTTTGTTGTTGAGAATATACATAGCATAACCTATACCACTTCAGCCATTTCTACATGTACGGTTCAGTGACATTAATTACGTTTTTCAAGTTTATAATAATTCTGAACTTTCTCTGAGTTGTTGTTTCCCATTGACAGAGATTGACTGCCCTCTCCAGTCCCTCCAAGTGCCCTCTGATTGCTCTGGTTGGTCCTTTCACTTGGACCCCACATAGAGAATTCTCTAAAGAGCATAATGAATAAGGCACACGTTTATTACTAGTTAAGCTAAATTATTATTTTGTTTTAAGAAGACTTCAGGGGATATTTGAAAACTTGAGATTCATAAACAATTACTTCTGCTCATGCATTCTTCTTAAAATTATGTTTAGGAATTCCATATTTAAATCAGGAAGAAGAGAGGCAGTTGAGAGAGCAATATGATGAAAAACGTCTGCAGTCTAATGGTGCAGGAAATCTGTCGTATGTATCTCCTAAAACTTCAAAGTGTCCTGTGACAATTCCTGAGGATCAGAAAAAATTTATTGACGAAGTGATGTAAGTTCCTAAACTGAAACCAGATGTATTTTGAGTCATGTGGCAGGACTGATACCTATGTCCCCAACTTGCAGAGCACATGTACACAGTACCTTTAAAGGTGTGATCTTTTTTTTAGGTGTTGTGTTTTGAGTTATAGGATTTAATTGTGGCAAAACTGAATCTGTATTTACAGTGGGCACAATGAAAACAGCCTTCTCAATATGGCCATTAGACTTGTTACATGCTCGTAACATGTAACAGGCTAGTAACATGTAACAGGAGGCTAGTGAGTCTCAGCAAGTAGTTAACCCTCTGCATGGACCAGCAGTCTGAGCACCATTGTCCATTTTCCCTGACGGCGAAGGAATGAATGGGGCCTATCTAGACTGCAACACACCCCAGTTTTACTGTCTTGCAGTACAGTTTCTGACTAGCAAATGTTCCATTTGAATGCCTAGTCTTACCTAGTTATCAGTATAAGTGCATTACTAGAAAAGTTAAAGATAATGTTAGTATAAAAACCTGAAATTAAAGTCCAAACCCACATTTCGTTTTCTGCTGCAGTTGTCGGTCAGTTCTGACTCAGAGGAGGCCCTGCCGGCCCGTCCCCTCCTCACAGTTGTTGCTGTATTTGAGCTCATTGTTGTAATCATTGTGTCAGCCCATCTGATGGAGGGCCTTCCTCTTTCTCACCACTCTTATTTACCAAGCATGATATTCTTCTCCAGGGACGCGTCTCTCCTAATAACATACCCAAAGTATGTGAGACAAAGTCTCCCCATCCTCACTAAAACAAACAAACAAAAAGCACTTGATTTAATGGTAGTTTGAAACGTGGTCACTAACTTACCAACAGCAGTATCCAAAAAGAGTATATGCCAAAGCTAAGTATTTTCTTTAAACCTTATTGGAATGGAAAAGGTTATGTGTAGGTAAAATTACAATGTTTTATATCCTGTGTTTAGACTGTCTTTGAGTATGATCACAACATTCTGTTGGTTGGTGACTTCTTTTCATACAGTTGCTGATGTTTATGGTCTTATTCTAAATCCCCAGAGAGAAAATAGAAGATTTATTACAAAGTGATGAAAACAAGAACTTGGATTTAGAGCCATGTACCGGGTTAGTTGTCCTGAACTAACATATGTTTCTTTTTTTTTTTTTCCTACTATATGTTTCTATTTTGGATAGATAGATTGTGCTACATTTGGTTCCTTAAAAGGATTGTATAATTTTTTTTAGATATATTCCCAAGACTTAGTGTTAACGTTAGCATGAACAGAGTGCTACCTGGGGGTCGGGATGGCTTTTAGTGTCTTCTCCCGAGGAGTGAGGGCTGCAGTGGGTCGTTCACTGTAGGCCACGTTGAAGGGCTGCTTGGACCACGAACCCACTGCCATGACAGCAGCACGGGGTGGGGCGACTCCAAAATCTTCCAGGACCATAAGTTTAATGGACGGCAGCTGCTGCATCTTTCTTACACAGACTCAAACTTCCAGACTTTCCTTCGACAGCTTAGCTACTGTGTCACCAAGTCTCCTCATACATGAAAGTCACAGAAGAGGCAGATTCGCCATTGGGCTATTTCTATCCTTTGGAATTTTCTCTCGTATAAAAATATCAGGATCTTATAGTCAGTAACTTGAATATCTATCCTTTTTCCTTTGTGACCAGCGTCAAAGTGTTTAAAGTTTCAGTGTATTTTCTATAGGGTTGCTATGAGTCAGCATCAACTTGATGGCAGTGAGTTGGTGTATTTTATATTTACTGGCCTAAGATGACAGCTCTGCAGACCTGACGTGCAACATGTGTCTCACTGTGCTAAACTCTTTTTGTTCAGTCATAGGAAACAATATTTTGGTTAGACAAGAATTTCTTCCTCTTCTATTTATTGAAAAAATGTTAAAACAATCCTGATAAGAATTTTGAGGACTATTCCCACCTTAGACAGTCTAACTTTTTATTTTTTCTTCAGCATTCTTATTGGTTCTAAATGTACCATTCTAATTTTACCATTTATACTCGTGTATAAGCTGAGTTTTTCAGCACATTTTAATGCAGTTTTTGTAGTTAAAATTAGGTGCCTTGTCTGATATTCTGTTCAGATTATACTCAAGTATATACGGTATACATCATACAATTGATTAATTAAATCATTCAATCCTTTCAAGGGAATTGTACAATCAGCACCATATCTAAGAACATTTATACACACACACACACACACACACACACACACACACACACCCCATCCCATGGTTAAATCCTTTAAAATGAGTTGTTCAATCAAAGTTAATTCTAGTGCTCCCTCCCCCTCCCGCCTTTATTATTTATTCCCAAAATCCCCTTTCCCTACCTGTCACCTATCCTCCAAATGTGCATTCCCAGTAACACCCTTTATCAATTATTATTTTTATACTTCTATTCTTCACATCTGAGAAACCCAGTAGAAAAAGTGAAAAACAAATCGCACTGAACCGGTGAGGATAAGATCATATTAGTATAAAGACAAAAATACAATTAATGTGTGAGAAGGACATGACCCCCATCAATATTCAAGAAGCCAGGGAAGATAGTCTACCTTTTTATGTTGCATATTACCTGTTGGGTCTAAAATGAATATCTTTCCTAGCCAATGCACTATCAGTAGGGTTTTTATATAGATTACTCCTCATTTACTCTCTTGTCTGACATGTATGCCAGTAAGAATGCCACAGTGCAAGGAGAAGTGCTGATAGTTGAGGTTATTTGTCAGCCTGGCCGGCCATAATTCTCAATGGTTTGGCAGTTATGAGGGAGTATCCCTCCAAAACCAGAAGTTTTTCTCTCAAAGCTATGTATTAAAATTTTTTTTACACAAAACCTTATTACTTTCAAAGTGCTCTCAGTTACACTTAATACATTTATTAAATCTGCATTTCTATTCTTGGAAACATTTTTCAAACTCATCTCTTTTTTGATGGCTGACAGAACCTCCCTTGTTTTTTCTTCACCTCTTCTACATCGTCAAATTGCTGTCCTTTCATGTCCCTCTTAATTTGTGGAAACAAGCAGTTGCATGGAGCGAGGTCAGGTGAATAAGGTGCGTGGGGCAAGAAAGGCATGCTGTTTTTTGCCAAAACTGTTGCATTGAGATGGCTGCGCGAGCAGGTGCATTGTCATGATGGCAAAACCTGTCCCCTGTCTGCCACAAATCAGACCTTTTTTGCTGCACATTGTTAATCAGTCTTTTCAGAACCCCTAAATAGAAAGCTTGATTAACAGTGTGAACTGGTTGAATGAATGCCAAATGCACTACATGTCAACATTTTTTTCCATTCGGGAAGTTGTCCAGAATAAAGTTTATTAATTGACATTTTACCTTTTTTGAAACAAGAAAACTACTTGTGCACTTGAGTTTTTCCTGTAGTGCTGTCCTTGAAACTGTATTCAACATCACAACAATTTCTGTGGCATTTTCCTGAGCCAAGAAACAAAATTTCACAGCTGCACACTGTTCTCTTAAATTGATCATCACAAAAAAATGAGGTTTGAGCGAAACTGCTTTTACTTAAAAATTCACCGTGACCAGAGAGAAGTTCCCAGATGACACCACTTGGTACACTAACTCAGAGCTAGTTACATGATGTTCGCCTAGCGGGGAAAATGCATACTACAAAAGCTCTGCTCTGTTCAGTGGAATTCCGGTTTCTGGGGGTATACCTGCTTATGTAATCACGTAGTCGTCCTCCATTTTCAAACAATGATAGCGTCTTTGGAATCTACTCATGTTGATCATGGAAAGTGGTTATGATGGGCCAACCTGTTGTCTTTTGTTTTATAGATTCCAGAGAAAACTGATTTATCAGACTTTGAACTGGAAGTAAGTGTTTCTGTTGTGAAAGCTCAGTGAGGGACCCCAGTATTAATAGACAAACTCTAATCTCTTAGCTCTCGTTTCCTTTGTGAAATTCTGTGGTGGTGGGTGACTTTGGCCATGTTCTTTTCTTGTATTTCCCCTTATTTTGTTTAATCCAACTTTCTTTTGTTGAATAACTACTCATTTTCTTTATTATTTATTTTTTCCTTTTTCAGTAATAGATTGTGTTTTCAGTGAAAGTTTACAGAGCCAATTAAGTTCCCATTTGACAACTCATGATATTAATTACATTTTTCACATTTTGTTAGTATTACTTTTCAGTTGTGTTCTAGTGGTTCCATTTCCTGTGCTCTAGTGTCTTTGTCATTATTCTCTGGTTACTTCTTTCTTTTTTTGAACTAAATCTGTAAGCAACTTTAAATTGAGTCAAAAAAAATCAAATAATAGCGGATTTATTTTTTAAAATTTTATTGGGGTGCCTTATAACTCTTAAAACAATCCATACATCAATTGCATCAAACACATTTGTATATATGTAGCCATCATAATTTTCAAAACATTTCCTTCTACTTGAGCCCTTGGTATCAGCTCCTCTTTTTTACCCTCCCTCTGACCCTTGTCAATCTTTGATAAATTATAAATGATTAGCTTCATATCTTGCACTTTCTGCTGTCTCCCTTCACCCACGTTTCTGTCGGTCGTCCCCTTGGTGGGGTAGGGGAGAGGTGCCTGTTTAATTTGTCGATCATTGCAGTCAGTTCCCCATTTTTCCGCCTTTAAAGATGTATGATGAATGTTCACACAAATGTTCTTTGTAAAGCCCCCACTGCCACTGACTCACATGTAGCAACCCTGAAGGTCAGAGTAGATGGCCTGTATGGGTTTCTAAGACTGTAATTCTTTTTTTTTTAAATGAATTTTTTATTGTGAACAAATGGGAGGGAGGGTTTACATTTCAGACTATCAGCTCTGCACTCAGTGGGATTCAGTTGCACCCCTCCTTTGAGTGTTCTGTTCCCTCTTATGAACGTCTACCTCCTTTACACCCAAGTCTATACCTGTTAACCTTCCACTCCTTTACTTCACTTTCCCACCCTTTCTCTCCCTCCCCTGGGAACCTCAAGGCTGTTCTCTTTGGTACGTACGTAAGTCTTTGTCTTGGCTTTTATCCTTAGAATAGTGGTCTCATACCATAGTTGTCCTTTTGTGACTGACTAACATGTTATCAGGTGCTTTGTGGATTTGTCATTGTTTTTAGTGATGCGCAGTATTCCAGTGCGTGTACGTATCAACATTTCTTTAGCCGGTCTTCTACGCATGGATTTTTGAGCTGTTTCTCTTTATGGGAGCAGAAAGCCTTCATCTTTCTCCTGGGGAGTGGCTGATGGGTTAGACCTGCTGGGATCATTTGGTTAACAGCCCAGTGCCACTTGAGCCCCTTTATACCTATTTAGTTACTTTTAAAATGCTAAGAGCTTTAGTTTCTATTGACACATCTGGTTATATCATGTTCCCTTTTCTTTCTTTCTTTTTAGGTATCCCAAAGGCATCCATGTTGAGACTTTAGAAACTGAAAAGGTAACCCCAAGGACTACCCAGGGCTAACATTAAGCTCTTCAAATGATATGTTGCTACCTTGAATGCCAGGATTTTAACCTTGTCTTTGCTACCCGTTTGTTGACCTTGACTTAATCAAAGTCATTTAACCTGTCTACACCTCATTTTCTCCGTAGGTGTCTGGTGTGGTACATGAATGATGATAATGTACCTTTTTGTTTTGTTTTGTTTTAAACCATGATCAATGTTTAACAGTGAACTTGCTTTATAAACCTGAAAGTATGCAAATATTAGTTCTTGTTCTTGCTATGGCTGAAAGCAACCAATAATGGTTTTTATGAATAAAAGGGATTCATTTTATGTGGCCATGTAAATGAAATTGTAGAACCTGAGTCAGACTCAATATATATGATGTGGTACCCCCCCTCCCAAAAAAAAAACCAAAACAAAACCAGAAAAAAAGCTCGTTTGGGCAGAACTTTCGTAGTATGCATTTTATGTGCTAGACGAGCACTGAGCAACTTGCTCTGAGCTAGTGCACCCAGTGGTATTGCCTGGGAAGGTTCTCTTTACTCATAGTGAATTTTTTCATAAAAGCAGTTTGGCCCCAACCTTGTTTTTTGTGATGACTGATTTAAGAGAACAGTGTGCAGCTGTGAAATTTTGGTTTCTGCTTGGGAAAAATATCGTAGAAACTGTTGTGATGTTGAACACAGTTTAAGAGGACAGCACTATGGGAAATATTGATTGATGACAAACCTCATTCTTGATTTCTGTCAACAAAACTGCTGACAAATTTTCTGCAATTTTGCTCGAAGACTTGATTATGGACCTTTGAAGAGATGGGGAAGTTATCTGGACTATCTTGGAGCTTGGTCAGCAAATTTGAAGGGAAGATTTGGGAATGAGAATGGTTGCTGCAATATTTGTGCCTTGGGTTCTCACTGACCAGGAAAAGAGCTCAAGTGGAAACATGCCGTACTTTGAAATAACAGCTCTGCAGCAACCCAGACTTTTCCCAAGGTCATTACTGGTGATGAGACATGGTGCTATTCTTAGGACCCTGAAAGCAAACATCAAACCAGTGGAAACACCATTGTCATCTTGGTCAAAAAAAAGTTCGTCAAGTGAAATTAAAGATCAAGTCTGTGTTAGTCCAGATTGACTAGAGAAACAAATTCATAGACATTCATATGTGTATAAGAAAGAGCTTTATTTAAAAGATCAATTATATATTGAGAAAACACCCCAACTCAGTCCAGATCAAGTCCTTAAGTCTGATGTTAGCTCCTGTACTGGTCCATAAATTCCTCTTTAGACTCATGTAGCACATGTGGTGGTGCTGAATGCAGGAAGATCACAGGCCAGTGGGTAGAAGGTCTTGTGCATCTAGTGGTGGTAGAAGCATCTGCATGCTAGCATAGGTCACCATGCATCTCTTCCAACTGAGTGTCTCAACTGCAGGAAAAGGAAGGCCGAGAGAGTGGGTCTGGCCTCCAGTGAGCTATTTATCTCCGTTGCGCTTCCAAATGAGCTCATCAAGCTGTGACCTGATTGACAGGCTAGATTCCATCCCTTCGCTCAAGTTGATGGAAGTGAGAGCGATAAAGCATTTGGAGTTCCTTCCACCGTCTGAGACTGTTAATCAAGCGTGCTATTTAGCGGTTCTGAAAAGATTGCATAATGGTGTGCGACAATAAAGGCCTAATTTGTGGCAGACGGCAGACTGTTTTTGCCACCACGACAATACACCTGCTCATGCAGCCATTTCAATTTGACAGTTTGGGATTCACCTTCCTACCTGACCTTGCTCTGTGGGACTTCTTTTCATTTCCGCGGATGCAGAGGGACAGGAAAGGACAGCAGTATGACCGCACAGAAGAGGAGAAGGAAAAAACGAGGGAGGTTTTGTCAGTCATCCAAACAGAGTTTGAAAAATGTTTCCAAGAATGAAATAACAGATTTAACAAATGTATTACGTGTAATTGGAGAATCCTTTGAAGGTGATAAGGTTGTTTGGTAAAAAAATTTAAATGCATACCTTTGGGTGCATGAAATCTTTTTTTGGGGGAGTACCCCTTCATATTCTTTCCAAGGCAAAAGGACAGAACTCTGATGGGTAATGAGTGGGCTTAGGGTATGTTCTTTTGCAAACATTTATTATTAAGTTACTCCTCTTCAGTCAGATATAAAATGACATAACAGATTAATTTAAACTATCTTGCTAGTAGCTGAATTTCATACTTTGGCATAAATGGTTTTGTGGTGTGTTTAATTGATATGAACTGAGACTTAAGAAAGTGAGAACCAGTTTTTTTAATAATATATCTAGTGTTTATTATTTCTAAAGTAATTATCCAAATTAGAAAAAAATTGTAGTTTAAATGTATGTGATGAATAACTAAATTAGTATTATTGTCATTTAAAAATGTACATTATTCACTGAACATTCTAAGTTACAATTTTACTTTTTTATCTACTTACATCATCTTTTAAAAATCTTTGTATTGGGGACTCATACAACTCTTATCATAATCCATACATACATCAATTGTATAAAGCACATTTGTACATTTGTTACCTTCATCATTCACAAAACATTAGCTTTCCACTTAAGCCCCTGGCATCAGCTCCTAATTTCCCCCACTCCCCGCTCCCTGCTCCCCCCTCCCTCATGAATCCTCGATAATTTATGAATTATTATTTTGTCATATCTTACACTGTCCGACCTCTCCCTTCACCCAGTTTTCTGTTTTCCATCCCCCAGGGAGGAGGTTATAATGTAGATCCTTGTAATCGGTTCACTCTCTCTACCCCACCCTCCCTCCACCCTCCCAGTATCACCACTCTCAGCACTGTTCCTGAAGGGATCATTTGCCCTGGATTCCCTGTGTTTCTAGTTTCTATCTGTACCAGTGTACGTCCTCTGGTCTAGTCATATTTGTAAGGTAGAATTGGAATCATGATAGTGGGGGTGGAGGGAGGAAGCATTTAGGAACTAGAGGAAAGTTGTATGTTTCATCGTTGTTACACTGCACCCTGACTGACTCATCTCCTCCCTGTGACCCCCCTCTAAGGGGATGTCCAGTTGCCCACAGATGGGCTTTGGGTCCCCACTCTGCACTCCCCCTCTCATTCACAATGATGTGATTTTTTTCCCCTTTGGCCATCATCATTTTCAAAACATTCTCTTCCCACTTGAGCCCCTGATATCAGCTCCTCATTTCTTCCCCCTCCCTCCCCACCCACCCTCCCTTCCTCATGAACCCTTGATACATTATAGATTATTATTTTCATATCTTACATTGTCTTCCATCACCCCTCACCCACTTTTCTATTATTCGTCCCCATGGGAGGGGGTTATAGTTTGATCCTTGTGATCAATTGAGAACCAGTTTTCTGACAAGTTACCAGAAAAATCTAGGAATTAAAAAAAAAAAAGACGGGAATTTTAGTATAAAATCTGTTATGTACAAATTCATGTTCAAATACAACACGTGACTTCTTAGTTCACCCATAGAAAGCATCTTATTCTCACAATCTGTTAATACTTTTATATTTGTTGAGTTAAGAAATTACAGGAAAATATCATAGAAACATAGAGGCAACTTTTTGGCTATGATTATAGTGATAATGTAGCATTTAGTGGTAGCAGAGTTCTGATTGTTTTTTGGATCAAGTTACTTTCAGAAAATGTTATATCTCCTTTATATCTTTTAGAAAGAGCGGTATATAGTTATCAGTAAAGTAGATGAAGAAGAACGCAAAAGAAGAGAGCAGCAGAAACATGCTAAAGAACAGGTAATTGGATTATGTTGATTTCCTTTGGGTATGAAATTACAATCTAATATGCATTCCTTTCTGTGTATTTGGTTCAAATCTAGATCATATGTTAGATTCAGTGTAATGAATAGTTTTTTACCATGGAATAGTTTAATTGATAAAAATGTGGAATAAATGAGGTCCAGTTAAAATTAAGTGTTAAGACATAACCAACAAAGTGACCAGTCTGCATTTATATGAAATAGTAATGAAGAAAGTATTCATGCTGATTACTCAAATTGTTGTCATTGAGCTGTGTTTACCACTAACTGATGTACTAATGTCACCATGTCCAGCTTGAGATAGCTTACTAGATTTTCTAAAAAGAAGTTGAAGATACATGATCGAATAGGTTAGGAAAGCATGGTCAGCTATGCACACTTAGAACATTGCCCTGGTTGTTGGGTGGGGATTAGATTTGTGGAATAGCTGAAGAGATAGTGGCGACCTAGTGCAGCATAGTTAGTAGTGCAGACGGAATCCGGAAATACTGAGAAGGTGGAATCTGGGATTTTTGATTGGGTATGGGTGAGTAAAGAAAAAGATGCTCAAGATAAATATCAGAGCAAAGGAGTAATTTTCAGTCCACTAAGGTGGGGTAGGCTAAAGTGAGACTAGTGATAATGTTGAGGGAAACACAGGGAAGAGGCAGAGGAGAGGGTTTGGGTGTGGATTAATATCAAGTTTGTACATACAAGGGGGCTTCAAAAAATTCCTGGAAAAATGAAATAAAGAGATAAAGGAATTTTTCCATAAATCTTTTGAAGCCCCCTCTTAGTTAGTTAAGCCAAAGCCAAAGGCTAACTGATTTGGTCAGTAAATATACAGTTAGCTATGAGATATAGACATGTATTACATAGAGAACAAAAGAGCCAAAGTTGTCGTCTCTCTGTGGTCCTTGTTCCTCACACAAAGAGGACACCACAAAGACAGAAGAGGCCAGATGGGTGCAGTGTGGGTTGTAGGATGCTCCGTGACCAAGGAGTCCATTTAAGAACTCTCATCTATAGTTCGCGCCTGGGAGACAAGACAAAAACCCGTACCTCATGAGAACTTGGAGGTGATGAGAAACTGCCTCATGACAGGCCCCTGAGAGACAAAGAATGTGCCTTACAAGCCTCTGCCTCCCATTCCCTTGTCAGTCGAGATGCAGAAGTGCTGTGACTCAAGTCTTTGCCTGCCTAGCGTATATGTAAAAGGCAAGACATCCTGTTTCCCTGTGGTGGAAAAGATGCGACATTCTGTTTTTACCTGATCCATTTTGATGTTCTGGGACCGCCAAGAGTAGATGTCCTGTAGACAGGTAAGTCCATTGTCAGCACAGGAGAGGTGAGGGCCACCCCTGTTTGTCATTGATAGAGAGGCTGGCGTGGGTTAGGTCATCTACAGAGGATGTGAAGAATGAGAATAAGTGCTAGAGAAGATCATGAGTGCCAGCAACATTTTTTAACAAGTGAAGGAAAAGCCCACCCCACACCCCCAAATAGACTGAGAAGTGGTGCCAGGGCATTATGGTCACCCAGCAGCCTGGGGAAGAGAAGATGTGAAGCTGGGGCTGGTCAGCAGTGGCAGGTTCTCCAGAGACAGAAAGGTGAGGGCTGAGACATGGCCATTGCACATGGAGTTGTTTTGAGGAAGTGAGGGGTTTTAGTTGTGTGGTCGGTGAAGCCAGTATGTAGGAAGCTGAGAAGATGCTACACTAAATGGCAATGGAAGTGGACACAGTTTGATCTCTGGCTTCCCTATTACAAGTCAGGAGGCAGACGTGCCTTCATGCTCCCTCCTTCCTTATCTATCCTGGCAACCGTTCCTCCCATGACACTGCTGGGTTTGATCATTGGTTCCAGTGGCCACACATAACTCACAGTCAATACTCACAATTAAGGAGGGTTATTAGGGAAGTTAGTAGGTTTTCCCAAGTAAACACCAGTAAGGATAAAATCATTGGTCCACAGCAGCACTGATCCTCAGCCAGCAGCCAAGTACCCCCCGCCCCCCAACCCCCTACCCCTCTATCCATCTGCTCCTCAGTCTCAGCCACGTGGTTCCTTGGCCAGGAAGCTAACATGCCTGTTGCTCTGTCCCACAGTTCATAGTTCCACAGACTTGGGCCAGATGAGGAGAAGGTACCGCATAGTCGTGGGACCATGCCTCTGAGTCTCTGTACTATAATCTGGCGCATTCCAGATGCAGATTTTGCATGTGTGCTATGATGGTCTTGTGATCTTTTCTGTGCTCCAGATGGCTCTTTTATACTGAGGAATGGCTCTGATGGAGGTGTGGTGAGTTTTTTTAGCCAACAATATCCCCAAGGAAAATGAAGGATGCTATCTTAAATCACACTTAACAGTAAATTAGAAAATGCCTCCAAGGGAGCAAAGGGTGTAACTTGGTTCACACCCTCTACTAAGGTCCACCATTTGTCAGATTGTTGTCCTATGGTGGCTTATGTGTCACTGTGATGCTGGAAGCTCTATCACTGGTATTTCAAATAACAGTAGGGTCACCCAAAATAAACAGGCTTCAGCAGGGACAGACTATGAAGAAGGACTAGACTGTCAACATCAGAGGAAGTAGCCACTGAAAACCTTCTGATAGTATCCACACATTGTCAGTTATGGGAAACAATGAATACAAGTAGAGCACTGTCAGAGATAGAACCAGAATATGAGCCCCTCAATTCTCAAAATGTGACTGAGGAAGCGCTACCTGTTCTAAGTAGTATCAACTACAAGGGGCCTTCACTTGTGATAGGGCACAACTCAAAGAGAGAAGAAACAAATTTAAAAATCTAATAATTGGAACTTGGAATGTATGAAGTATGAATCTAGGAAAATTGAAAGTTGTCAACAATTAAATGGAATGTAGAAAGACTGATAGTCCTAGGTGTTAGTGAGCTTAATGGACCTGTATTGGCCTTTTTGAATCAGAAAATTCCTGATTTAAATTTCAATCCTATGCTGGGAATGAAACAGTCAAGAGGAATGGCTTTGCATTCATAATCCATGTCCGTAATAGGATAATATCTGTCTGTTCAAGCCCAGTTAATACAACTATTATTCCAATTTATGCACTAACTACTAAAAGTAATGATGTAGAAGTTGAAGCAATCTGTCAGTGTTTTCAGTCAGAAGTTGATAAAAAAATGCAATTAGGATGCATTGATATTTATTGGTGATTGGAATGCCAAAGTTGGAAACAAAGAAGATGGAATAGTCATTGGAAATATGGTCATGGTGATTGAAGCAAAGCTACGTATTTACATTTTTTTACTAAACAACCTTATCACCTTTGAAGTACTCTCCATTACATTTAATACATTTGCCAAATCTGCGTTTCCATTCTTGGAAACATTTTTCAACTCATCTGTTTGGATGCCTGACAGAACCTCCGTTGTTTTTTTCTTCACCTCTTCTACATCATCAAATTGATGTACTTTCATGTCCAACTATATTCACGGAAACAAAAAGTTGCAGGGAGCGAGGTCAGGTGAGGCAGATGTGTGAGCAAGAGAGCTAGGCTATTTATTGCCCAAAACTGGCTCACTGAGTGGCTGCGTGAGCAGGTTCATTGCCGTGGTGGCAAAACCAGTCCCCCATCTGCTACAAATCAGAGTTTTTATGTCGTACAACACTGTACACAATCTTTTTAGAACCTCTAAATAGAAGGCTTGATTAACAGTCTGACCCGGTGGAACAAACTCCAAACAGCTATGAGTTGACATTTTTGTCCGTTTGAGAAGTGATGGATTTCTAGAACAAGGTTTGTCATCAATCGACATTTTACCTTTTGTGAAACGAGAAACCCCTAATGCACTTGAGGTTTTCCTATGGCACTGTCCTCGTAAGCTGTGTTCAACATCACAACTGTTTCTGCAGCATTTTTCCTGAGCAGGAAACAAAATATCACAGCTGCACACTGTTCTTTTAAGTCGGCCATCACCAAAATTAAGGGTCGAGTGAAACTGCTTTTATAAAAAAATTCACTGTGACCAGAGAGACCTTTCTAGGCAACACCACTGGGTGCACTGACTCTGAGAGAGTTGATTGATGCTCACCTAGCGGGAAAAATGCATAAAATGCGTAACATAAAGCTCCAGTCTGCCCAGCGCATTTCTGTCTTTTTTTGGGGGGTACCCCCTTGTACATATCCACTCCTCCTGTGGATCACAAACTAGAAAACTCAACAAACAATAAAAACCAAATTGGAAATAAGGTGGTAAGCATAAAATAATAATAATATAAAGACCAAAATATAAATAATGAGTAAGAAAGAAAAGACCCTCATTAACATTGCACAAGGTAGGGAAGGAATTTCTGTCACGGAACAAGTAAGAGATACTTGCACACAGAACCAACTCAGGGAGGGTCTATAGGGAGGTCTTTGGCCAAATATTGAGTGTGATTCAGCATATTCAAGATTAGTGAGGCTGCTTGAGACTTGCCTGTGACTACAGCAGGTCTGCTAGCGGCTCAGTTTGACCAAATACAGATGGGTTTTGAGCTCCCACTGTCCACCAAAGCCTTATATAAACCGGGTATTCATAATTTTAGCTTTGCTACTTTTCCCTTTTCCATATTCAAATTTTGTAATTGTCATCTTTGGATGATCACACAAACTGGTGTGCTTCTTCCCTGTGGATTTAGTTGACTCCTCCCTTAGATGGCTGCTTGTTTGAATACAAGCCTGCCCTAAGACCCAGACACTATTCTGATTGATAACCGTCACATCTACTTTCTTCACCACACTTCACTGTGCACAAGCAGGTAACATTGTGCTGAAATCATCCAGCAGCAGTACCAGCGGTACATTGACAGGGAGCTGCCAGCTTCAGGTTCAGAAGAGGACGCGAACAAGGACTATCATTGCTGATGTCAGATGGCTCTTGGCTCAAAGTAGGGATTACCAGAAATATGTTTACATATGTTTAATTGCCTATGCTAAGGCATTCTATTTTGTGGATCTTAACAAACGATGGATCTCCCTTGAAAAGCACGGTGATTCCAGAACACTTCATTGTGCTCATGAGGAACTTGTGCCCCGATCTAGAGGCATTTGATGAAGAAAACATGGGATATTGCATGGGTTGAAATCAAGAAAGGTACATGTATGAGTTGTATCTTCTCACCGTACTTAATGAATCTGAATACTGAGCAAATAATCAGAGAAGCTGGCTTATATGAAGAAGAATGTGGTTTCAGGATTGGAGGAGGCTTATTATTAACCTGTGCAGTAGAGAGATGACACAAGAATTTGAAGCACTTCCAGATGAATATCAAGGATTGCAACCTCAGTATGGATTACAACTCAGTGTAAACACCAGAATAGGTAGCAAGGGGACCAGTAGGTAACATCATGGTAAATGAAGAAAAGAAATTGTCAAGGATGTCACCTTGCTTGGAGTCACAGTCATTGCTCACGGAAGCAGCAGTCAAGAGATCAAAGGGCGCAATGGACAAATCTGCAGAAGATTTCTTTGAAGTGTTGAAAAGCAAAGATAATTCTTTGAAGATGAAGGTATGCCTAACCCAAAGCACTGGTGTTTCCAGTCGCTTCATATGCATGTGAAAGTTGGACATTGAATAATGAAAGCCAAAGAAAAGTTGATCTACAAAGGCATAGATCAACTATGGTGTGGGCAAAGAATATTGAAAATGCCATGGACTGCAAACAGCCCCCTCCCACCCCCCCACCCCCAATCTATCTTTGAAGAAGTTTAGTCCTAATGATCCTTAGCGGCAAGGATGAGAAGAATTTGTCTCATGTATGTTTCACATGGTATCAGGGTTAGGGGAGACTAGTCCATGGAGACAGAGATCATGCGTGATAAAGTGGAGGAGCGCTGAAAAAGAGAAAGGCCCTCCACATGATGGATTGACACTGTGACCATCACAATGGGCTTAACCATATGAACAATTGCAGGCTGTTGCAAGACAAGGCAGTATTTCATTCTTTGTCTCATGGGGTTGCTCTGAGGGGAACTACCTTGTCAGCACCTAGTAACAACAGTGAAGTCAGGGCTTAATCCTTCCTTCATCTTATTTATTAGTACAGTAGAAAATGCCCCCCAAGTGGGACTAAAGCCAGAGGTGTATAGAATGCAGACTTACGTTGCATAATGAATTATGCCTTGAAGGGCTTATTAATTGACTGTATCTCAGCTGGTACATGACCTGGGTCTCATCAGAGAAGAGAACCCTTGCCAGCCCTAGGCTTGCTAAGAGACAAGAGAAAAGGCAACTTTGGAATGGGGCCTTGAGTTAAAGGGTTGAGCTAAGAAAGGGTTGTTAAGAGACAAGTGGACCTACTTCAGCACTGTTGGGAAAACAGTGAGAGAGGAGTATGAGTGGGGATGAGTCTGAGAAATATGGGCTTTTTTATTTTATTTTTTTACACATTTTTAAAATGTGTAAAAATTGCATTAAAAAAAAAATCTAGAATCGGGAGAGTGGTTGATTTCCTCAGTGAGCTGCAGGACAAACCTCACAAATTAACGAAGTATTGAATTTGACCAGCAGGTGGCAGGTTTTTTAAAAGTTTTTTTTTTAAAGTTTTATTAGCACTTAATCTACATATCATACAATAAAATACTTCAATCATATCAATCATCCCAACAATTTTAGAATATTTTCTCCCCACTCCCCATGGTTAAATCACTGTTAAAATGAGTTGTGTAATCACCATCAGTTCTAGTGCTCTCAACCCCCTCCTATATACATTGTTTGCCCACCCAACCCTCTCACCCTCGTTACTTCCCACCCCTCCCTGTTTCCCCTACAAACCCTTGTAACAGCTCTATCTCTATGCATCTACTCCTCCTGTGCTTCACAAACTGGAAGACCCAACAGAAACAATAAAAAACAAAACCAAAATGCAGTGGTAAGGATAAAATAATACAGAGATAAAAATGCATAACAGCTTATGTTTTAAAGACATTTAGGCAGCCTGTTGTCTAATGGTGTTGGCAAAGAACATGGAAAATATGGGCTTCCAGAAGGACAAACATCTGTATTGCAAGTACAGCCAGAATGTTCCTTAGAGACAAGGATGGGGAGACCTTTGGCCATGTTGTCAGGAGAGAGCAGTCCCTGGAGAAGGACATCATGCTTGGTAGAGCAGAGGGACAGTACAAAGAGGAAGGCCCTCAAGGAGATGGATTGACACAGTGGCTGCAACAATGGCCTCGCCCTTGAATGTAAAGAACAACTGAGGATGCCACAGGACCAGGGCAGTGTTTTGCTCTGTTGTGCATAGGGTCACTGGGAGTCGGAATTTACTGGACAGCACCTAGCAACAACACACAGCCTGACTTGGGAACTTCAGTCAATGATTTTAAGTGGTAGATGAATCCTAGGCTGTTTTTATAAGTACCCGATAGAATAATTTGCTACTTGCTTATTCTACTTCTTAAACAGAATGAAAGTGTTCAAGCCGATCATTTTGATACAGTTGTTTCTAACTGTATGTTTTTATTTCTTTTCTATGTTTCAATCTAGCCAGTCAAGGACATAAATCATTTATTTCTGTATTTCTTTCAGGAGGGCCTGAATGATGCTGTAGGATTTTCTAGAGTCATTCATGCCATTGCTAATTCGGTAAGTGAGCAGAGCTTTTCTTTTTTTAGTGAAATCCTTGACCCTAATAATTAAAGGGCAATGCCTCGTTATCATCGCAGAGTCATCGTTGGGTTACATTCACAGTGTTCACTTCATTTGGAGCAACAAGTCCAAACCTCTCAGAGATAGACTCTCATTACAGTGCTGAGGACACATCAGTTTGCTGAGTTATGTCCAATCTGTTTTTCAGAAATCCTGTTATGTAAAGTACATAGAATTATAAGAAATTGTAATAAAACCTGTGAAAGCCAGACCTATTGAGAAGGAAAAGTCAAACATTTCCCACTAATGGAGAGCAATAGAAAAGCAGTAAGACTGCGCCTTGCAAGACCAGTGAAAACAAGGAGGTCCTACTGAGTTCCAGCTCTCAGCTTTCTGCACGTTCATATCCTTATATGTCTGCAAAAAGCTAATGTTCAGCAAAGCCAGTAAGAAGTAGAATACAGACATTACAGCAGAACACCTTCCAAGTTAGTACTTTCTCCACGTACAATCCACAGTGTTAATTGCGTTCTTTGCATTGTGGAACTACTCCCAGCCTTTTCCGAGTTGTGCCTGGAACCCCATTAACAACACCTTGCTGTTCCCTAATGTTCCTGTCGCATCTTTGAGTTGGCTGTTGTTTCTTTGGCCCTATATAGAGTTCTTTAAAAAGTGCCATTTTCAATGAAGACTTTTTCTTCAACACATTAAGCTAAGCATATTTGCTTGTAAGAAGACTTGAGAAGGTATTTTTGGTTTAAGGTTTACAGATTGTCTCAGAGCAGTAGTTTTGGGGACTCATCCAGCCTGCATTACATTTACAGAAAAATTGACTGAACACTATCGTTTCCATCTGTCTTTCACTCAGCTAGTGCAATGTTGCATTTGATGTAACTAGTACATTGCCAGGACCAAGAGATTCCATTGGTATAATACGGTGAAGTAAGCAAAAGATCTTACTTGAATGAATTGAAACAAACTGTATGATTTTTTTTTCTATAGATCATCACCCAGTTCACAACAGTCAATTTTGTAAAAAAAAGGCTTTATTTGAATTTCACAGATCCTCCCCCCGCCCAAAAAACAACAAAAAAACCAAACCCAGGTCCTTTTTTTGTCCCACAGTTCCATGTAGGACCCCATTTTGCATCTGCTGCTGTTTCTCCTGTCTCTCATAGCACTCTCTCATGGCTTTTCCTAACTGTGAGACTTGTGAAGAGCGCGAACCATTCTTTTATTCCTTAATTTGGCTTTGTTTTTTAACTATTAGTGAGTTGTTTTTAAAGAGTACGACCCTAACATACATAATTGGGGTTTATGTACAAATATCAGACTGTCGAAGTATCTTGACTTAGCATTTTCAAATTTTGTCTTTTTAACAGGAGATCTTGAGGGTGGTAGCTAGAAAATACTATTTTCAGGTTTTATTTTGCATCCCGTTGTAACACGCCCAAAAGGAGGTGAAACAAAAATGGGCCTGAATTTGTTTATATATATATGTAATGTGCTTTTGCTTTTTCTTTTAATTTGGAAAAGCAAGTTGAGTCCAGAATATTATGGAATGTGAAGCATACATTTCTTTCTCAAATCCCAGGGTAATGGTTGATCTTGAAGTCTTTTTCCTCACCATACCTTTCTTTAGGGGAAACTTGTTATCGGGCACAATATGCTATTGGACGTCATGCACACAATTCATCAATTCTACTGCCCGCTGCCTGCGGTAAGTGACTCTCGTTAGCCTATGTTAAGAACTCATGGTGTTTGTTTGTTTGTTTGTTTTTTCCTGAGGAAATGTCTCCTCTACTTGGGTGTTGTTTCTTTCAGTGTAGCATTTCCCAGAGAGAATCTTAGGCATTTAGTGGAACCATTTGTTATTTTAATTAGTTGGGATTTAATCCATACATCATATCACTTTGTATTTCAGTCATGCCAGGTAGAATTGTACAATTGCTACCAGTCAGTTTCCAAACATTGTATTTCTACACGGACCCCTTGACATCGTATCACTTTTATCCTCTCAGCACTGTACTCTCCTCCCCCCAAGCCCCGTGTTCTACTTGCTGTCCCTGTAGGTTCATCAGTTCTGGGTTTCATGCACCGAAAAATGGAAAAGCATGCAACACAGCGTCAAGAGGGTGACCTCCATTGACATAACACCTCTGAGATACACTCAAATATGAACAAACAGAAAGCGAAGGAAACAGTACAAACCAAAAATACAGAAAGTTTTGAAAACCAGATCAAGTTCAGCCTGCATAGTGGGATATTTTTGAGGCGATGGACATACTAGGCATTTTCAAGAATCTTTAGACAACTTGCCAGGAGTTTGCTCATTTAGTCCTGCTGTGGGATGCCTAAACCTGAGCCGTATATATCCCATGGAAAAGCAGACAGATTATGAGCTCCTCCTTAACTCTAGCCCCAATCCAAGAACAGTTCGTTCTGATAACATGGCTCTGCTCAATATTCACCTTCATGATTGGAACACTGACGATAAGGGTACTACAGCAAAGTGTGGTGAAGAAAGCAGATGGTTCCCGGCTATCAATCAGAATAGTGTCTGGGGTTTTAAAGGCTTGTATTCAAACAAGCAGCCATCTAAGTGAGGAGTCAACTAAGTCCACAAGAAAGAAGCTTGTGTGATCCAAAGATGACAATCACAAGTTCCAGTTATGATGAAGGGAAAAGTATGAGAGCTAAAATTATGAACAGCTTTAATATCAAACATACTGAAATCTTGATTATGCTGGATTGAACTTGACACTTGGTCGATTGACCTTCCTCTTGATCCAACCTGAATTTGTTCTAGGTGCAAGTATCTCTTGCTTATTTCATGACAAAAATTTCTTCCCTGGCTTTTAAGTTATTGGTGGTTATCTCTATATTAGTATTTTATCCTTACCACTTTTAGTTTTTTTTTTCCATTTGGGTTTCCAGTTTGTGAAGCACAGGAGTGGATGCATAGAGATAATACCTGATGCTGTGGTTTATAGGGATGTGGGGGTGGGAGATAGGGAGGTGAGGAGATTTCAGAAGGAAAAACGACTGCAGGAGTGGGGAGGAAGCACTAGAACTGATTGTGATTACACAACTCATTTTAAAGGCGATTTAACATGGGTGTTTTAAAATTGATTGTGGTTAATGGTTGTACAATTCTTGATATTATTGAATTGTATGATATGTGGATTATATGCCAATAAAACTAAAAAGCAATAATGGGCTCAAACATTAAAAATTGTGAGATGGAGCAGGATTAAACAATGTTTCACTCTGTTGAAAATTGGGTCACTGTGAGTCAGAACTGACGCAATGACACCTCAGAAACAACGGTTTGTGAAACCTCTATGGAGTGCACTTCTGTGAGCTTTCAAAAGTACATCACTGGGACTTGCTTTTGAAACACTGCCAGGTGAGTTTGACTCACCTTTTAGGCAACAGCCTTAGCGTTTAAGTACTTGTGCAACAGGGACTTCTGAAAATTCCATGTTGTGATTGCTGTGAGATGTCACTGAGTTGGTTCCAACACAGAGCAACTCTGTATAACAGGACAGAACACTAATCAGTGCTGTGCTGTCCTTGCGTGGACTCTCGTTGGTGTGGCGCCTACTGTTGCAGACACCATGTCATTCCAAATCCTTGGCGTCCGCCTCTTCTTACACTGACTTTCCATTGTACTCAGTGGAGCTCTTTAGGCATAGTAGGTAACATGCTGAACTGCTAATTGCAAGATCAGTGGTTTGAAACCACCTATCATTCCTTGGGAGAAAAATGAGGCTTTCTATTCCCATGAAAATTTAGTCTCAGAAATCCACAAAGGCAGTACTACTTTGGCCCGTAGGATGGCTCTGAGTTGGAATTGACTTGATGGCATTGAGCTTTTACTTTTGAGTTTCACTATTAACAATGAATTCATATAATAGAGCACAAAGCACAACCTCTACTGTTACGGAAGTTTTTTACACAACAAAACCTTTCAAATGTGTAGTCATCTCTGTATGGTAGAAACCTGCGTTTTCCTCCTGTGTTGTTGCTTTGGAGCCCTGGTGGCACATTGGGCTGCGGATGGAAAGGTCAGCTGTTCACACCCACCATCCGCTTCCTAGTTCTGTAAGGCTGACAGCCTTGGACACTCGGGCAGCAGTTCTGCTCTGTCTTTCCGTACCTGGTCACTCCAAGTTGAAATTGATTTGTTGGCAGTAGGTTTTTGTGGTGGTGGTGTTAGATATTGTTGAGTCAGTTCTGAATTGTAGCAACACTGTGTATAATTGCACAGAACACTGCCTGGTCTTTAGCTGTTCCCCCAGTCATTGGCTGTGTTTGAGTCTAGTGTTGCATTCACTGTGTCAGTTAATCTCACTGAGGGTCTTCTGAGGGTTTGCTGACCTTGACCTTACTAAGTGTGATGTCTTTCTTCATGAACTAGTCCTGCCTGATAACTTGTTCAGAGTACACAAGATGAGTGTCACCACTCTCATTTCTTAAAAGCATTATAGTTGAACTTCTCTTCTGTATCAGCCATAAAATACCTGAATTTGGTTTGGGGGTGGGTACCAAAAGTTATCAAGTCAGATGGGTCCCGATCAGTGAATAAATTGTTTTAAAATTAGTGTTAATTAGAAATGTGTTTTCCCGTTATCTTCAAGGGCCTGTGTAAGGTATCTTAGTTTGAGAAGAGATCTGTGCTGTGTATTTCGTAGTGAGCATAATGGTGATGTTAAAAGCCTTGCTGTTGTGTCTTTAGGACTTACATGACTTTAAGGAGATGACAACTTGTGTCTTCCCCAGGTAAGGAAACTCCATTTTCTCCGAGGTTTCCCTTGCATTCCTGTAGTTACTGTGGTGTGTGTAATGTGACACTGATCAGTGTATAGTAAACTAGCAGATAGCTAGAATCGCCCATCACTCTGGGAATGCTGTAGAGTTTCAGCATAGTGAAGGCTTGCTTTTGAAAGTTAAAAATTTTAACAAATGAAAGTTGTAGGCAGTGACTTTTTTTAATCCCTCACTTAACCCTTATTTTAATGGGGCCATTCCCTAGTGCAGTGGCGCTTGTCCCTCTCGTATATGGGAGGCACCGTGTAGCGTCGCAGTGCTTAGCTGAAAATGGCGTCTAGTCTGGCAAAGGTGGTTTTCCTAAGATTTTGTTTTTAAACTTTTCTAAGTCCGAGCCTTTACTTTCTAAAAGTGGTTTCTACAGTTAAGATTGACTGTAACAGATTACGTGTCAGCCATGTGGTACCTATAAAGCAGTGGTTCTCAACCTTCCTAATGCCGCAACCCTGTAATACAGTTCCTCATGTTGTGGTGAACCCAACCATAAAATTATTTTCGTTGCTGCTTCATAACTGTAATTTTGCTACTGTCATGAATCGGCGACCCTTATGAAAGGGTCATTTGACCCCCAAAGGGGTTGCGGCCACAGGTAGAGAACCACTGCTATAGAGTAAAGCTCTGTTCTTAGGGACCTTTGTGAGGACTAGTTGAACAAGACAGTAAGACTTCATTTGAAACATGTATTTTGCTTTTCACATTAAAAATTCTTTTGATTCTAGACTCTTGGATACTAAATTGATGGCCAGTACCCAGCCGTTTAAGGTATTTTTAAAATGTGAACTGTTACTAATAAGTTCATTTTAAAGTGTTTCTGAATCACTACTAAGCTCTTGACTTCTAATCTGTTTAAATGTCACTTCAAATACATCCAAAAGAAAGAAATGGAAAAGAAAACCAGAAATGAATATATGAACAAAATGAGTAAGGGTTGTCTTTGGGTGGTGTAAATAAGGATTTTCTCCCCTGTATTCTTCTGTATGTGAGCTTCTTACATTAAAATTAGTTTTTGAATAATATATACATGCATGATTCTTCCTTTATTTTGTTTTCCATATATATGTATATATATACCTTAGGAAGCCCTAGTGGCTTAGCGGATTTCACGTTAGGCTGTTAACCTCATGGTCAGCAGTTTGAAACCACTAGTTACTCCATTGGAGAAAGATGAGGCTTTCTGTTTTTGTCAAGAGTTACAGTTTTGGATACTCACATGGGCAGTTCTGCTCTGTTTTACAGGGTTGCTGTGAGTCAGAATTGACTCAATGGCAATGAGTCATATAGTGTGGAATATTTTTCTAATCGGAAGAAAACGCAGATAATAATTGTTTTCTGCTTTGTGGGGTGTCTATATAACTGAGTGAAGCTAATATCAGAACAGTATTGCTTTATGGCAAAAGTTCTCTAGGTATTTAACACACTAGTGAAAACTTTTTCTTATGACTGTACTAGTTCAAATTATGCTCTACTTCTCTTGGGCATTTAATAACCAAGATTCCCATGTTTGTCTAAAGACCAAGGGAGCAGTACTAGGCACATTTTTGTCCTGACATTTGGTGAACCATCTGTAATACAATCTCTGATAATGTATGTTTTACTGAGATGATGAAGATGTATAATTAATTTTCTGCTGTCGTGGTTTGCAGGATATCATTAACAACACTTCCCTTGCGGAATTGGAAAAGCGGTTAAAAGAAACACCTTTCAACCCTCTGAAAGTTGGTAAGATTATAAAACCATCATGAGAGCCCCAAACTCTGTGATAGTTATGGATGTATTTTGTGAAGGAAAGGTGACATTGTGTTACAGGCTATATTTCACAGTTACAGGTTTTGAGTAAGATTACTTGCACATGTCTTGAGTTGGTTTGACATTTGCTGATGGTTAAAAATGGTCTTCTAATTCCACATGCATTTTATGTGAACAGTTAAGTCACTGTTTCAGTGGGAAAGCTGCAGAGCTTTCATTTCCTAATTCTTGGAATTCTCCGTAATCCCTCTTTTTAAAATTTTTTTACAATGATTCCACATTTAAAGGCAGATAAAAATGTTGGTGATTAATTTCTAGGGATAGGATGAAAACATTTCATGTCTCAGCTGAGTCAAAGAACTGGGTTTACAGATAAAAGGAAGGAGAGCGTTCACCTTTTTCCTGTAAACCAGTTTATCAGTAGAGCCAGCAGCAGTAAGGAAAAACAGAATCAGAAATGGATGTTCCTTGAAAATGGAGGCAATCGCTGAAGACAAAATAGGTGAATAACCAAATGTGAAGAAAGCTGATGGTGCCTGGCTATCAAAAGATATAGCATCTGGGGGTCTTAAAGACTGAAGAAAAACAAGCAGAAAAAAGAAAGAAAGAAAAACAAGCAGCCATCTAGCTGAGAAGCAACAATGCCCACTTGGAAGAAGCACACTAGCCTGTGTCATTATGAGGTGTCAACAGGATCAGGTATCAAACATCATAGACCAAGAACAAAAAATCACATCATTTTGATTGAGGGGTAGTGGGGACCCAAAGCCTGTCTGTAGACAACTGGACATCCCCTTACAGAAGGGTCATAGGGAGGAGACGAGCCAGTCATGGTATAGTATAGCACCGAGGAAACATACAACTTTCTTCTAGTTTTTAATGCTTCCTCCCCCCATCCCCCAGTATCATGGCCCCAATTCTGCCTTACAAATCTGGCTAGACCAGAGCACGTACATGGGTACAGGTAAGAGCTGGAAGCACAGGGAATCCAGGACTGATAAACCCCTGAAGACCAATATTGAGAGTAGCCATACCAGGAGGGTAAGGGGAAAGTAGGGAGAGATAAGGGGAACCGATCACAATGAACTACCTATAACCCCCTCCTGGGGGATGGACAACAGAAAAGTGGGTGAAGGGCGACATTAGTCAGTGTAAGACATGAGTACATAATTTATAAATTATCAAGGGTTCATGAGGGAGGATGGGTGGGGAAGGGAGAGGAAAAATGAGAAGCTGATACCAAGGACTCAAGTAGAAAGAATGTTTTGAAAATGATGGCAACAAATGTAAAAATGTACTTGACACGATGTATGCGTATGGATTATGATAAGAGTTGTATGAGCCCTGCTAGTTCCTAAATGCTTCCTCCACACCCACTATCATGATCCCAATTCTATCTTACAAATCAAGCTAGACCAGAAGATGTACACTGGTACAGTGAAACAGGGAATCTAGGATGGAGGATCCCTTCAGGACCAGTGGTTAAAGCTGTGATACTGAGAGGGTGGGGTAGAGAGGGGGAACCGATTACAAGGATCTACATATAACCTCCCCCCTGGGGGACGGACAACAGAAAAGTGGGTGAAGGGAGATGTCGGACAGTGTATGACAAAACAATAATTATAAATTATCAAGGGTTCATGAGCGGGGGAAGTGGGGAGGGAGGGGGAAAATATGAACTGATGCCAAGGGCTTACGTGGAGAGCAAATGTTTTGAGAATGATGAGTAACGATGCACAAATGTGCTTTATACAACTGATGTATGTATGAATTGTGATAAGAGTTGTATGAGCCCCCCAATAACATGATTAAATAAATAAATAAAACACGCAAGACAAAAAAAATGGAGCTGGCATATCTTTGGTAACTGCTGGCTACAGCCTTACCCAGGTATTAGCTGAGCCTTCCATATATGACTTCTGTGATCCATGTTTGTCAAATGGTGCTCCTGATGCTGTGATAGCCTGTCTATTAGCTGTAGCCCGAAAACAGCTGAAGACATTGAGAGTAGGGCTGTTGGTTCAGAAAGTGACAGTGGGAGATATTAAAGCAGCCAAGATTTGAATCACTTACTTCCTTTTTGGGTCCTATTCCATGGAAAAAAGAATTAGGAATAGAAGACAGAGAAAGAAAACCTACATCTTAAAAACAAAAAACATAACAGTAAGATAATTGACTTGGGAAATAATAATATTTTAGCTGGTATATGTTAGAGGTTGTAACTTCGTTGACTACCTGTTAAAAGACTTTTTGTTTAAAGTCTTATTATATTTAAGACTTAGGTTAAAGAGTTTTTGTTGAAAGAGCTTCATTTCGTGTGGTGTTTAAAAAAAAAAACGAGAAAGAGCTTCATTTTTTCACTGTTAATTTCCATTCATAGTTTTGATTTTATTGGGACCTTGACAGTAAGTTCTAGAGTGATTTTAGAAAATAATGATTTATGAATTCTCATTTCTGTATAAAATTCTGCTATTTGGTAGATAATTCAGGCTAATAATGGCCACTTTCTTCAGAGTTTATCCTCTCAACACTTGTATATCTGTGGGACAAAAGATGAGAGCATGACACCATTATCTCATTTATGGTCTGCTTCCAGTGCCAAACGCAACAGCATCGCAAGCTCTGATCTCTTTGGGCTTGGTTGATGCTATCATCTATAGTTCTCCTAAGAGTGTAAATTATTCAAGGACAATATTAAATATGAATATTGTGCATTGTAAGAACTTTGCTTAGGGGGTGTTGATAGATGGTGGTTCCTGAGCATCTCCATTGTGCCATTCACTGTCACAGCTGTAGTTGTCTCATTTGATGCTCACAAGAACCTTGTGATGGAGGCTTGAGTGTCGTCTCCGTCTTACAGCTGCAAAAGCAGACAGGGAGGGAAGTGAAGAATTCTGGTAGTGGGTTACATGTTAGACTGCTAACGACAATGTCATGAGTGCTGACCCACTAGCTTCTAGGGGAGGAAGATGAGGCTTTCCATGTTCTGCTGAAAGAATGACAGCCTTTGAAACCCTAAGTGGCAGTTCTACTCTGCCATGGAGTTGGAATGGACTAGATGGCAGTGAGTTTTAAAATTTTATTTATTTTTTAAAGTAATTTTATTGGGGGTTCTTGCAACATTCCATACATCAATTGTATCAAGCATGTTTGTATATGTGTGCCATTATCATTTCCAAAACATTTTCTTTCTACTTGAGCTCTTGGTATCAGCTCCTCTTCCTCCCCCGCCACCCTTGTGAATCCTTGATCAATATATATATATATATATAGTTGTTGTTAATATTTTGCATCTTATACTGTTTGTTGTCTCCCTTTACCCACATTTTGGTTATTTGTCCCCCTTTTTTTTCAGGGGGGAGCTATATATCCAATCTTGTCATTGGTTTCCCCTTTCTCACCCTTCACCCTCCTAGACCATTCCCCTACCCTCATTATATCACTACTCCCACTACTTTTCCTGAGGGGTTTATCTTTTCTGAATTCCACATATTGAAAGCTCTTATCTATACCATTGTGTGTTCTCCGGTCTAGCCAGATTTGTAAGGTTGAAATGGGTCATGGTAGTGGGTGGGGGAGGAAATATTCAGGAACTAGAGGAATGATGTGTAATTCATCGGTACTGTACTACATCTTGGATGAATCATCCCTTCCTTATAATCCCCCTCTTTCACATCGATATACCAGTAGTTGCTTGTTTTGGATCTTCTAATGCCTGATCCTGTTGATACTTTATGATCACACAGTGTGCTTCTTTCTTGTGGGCTTATTTGCTTCCCTGCTAGATGGTCGCTTGTTTCACTTTGATAGTCAGGCACCATCCGCTCTGTTCACCACATTTGCTAATGTACCCATTTTGTCTTCAGTGATCAGAAAGGTGAGTATCAAAGAGTGCCAGGTTATCAGAACAAAGTGTTCTTGTGTTAAGGGAAGCCTTGAGTAGAGATCCAAAGTCCATCTGCTGAGAGGTAAAGTGACTGACTCTAGCCCCCACAGCTAGTAAGACTAGGGCATTGCAGCTTCATCATGATTCTGAAGTACTTACGGACTCCTGCTGTGACTGTTATCGCAGAGAAGACCTCTTTCATTGCCATACTGTCTGAAATGAGAGGTGGGGAGGCCCACTACTGCATCTACAGTAACCTAACGGAGCATTTCTTGAATCTAGACCAAGGCCTCATTTTCAAGGATGTTATCTCTCATAAAGAAGTTAAAGTAGCACAGTGGCTACACACTCACCTGCTAACCTGAACGTCAGTGGTTCAAACCAACCAGCTATTATCTGGCAGAAAGATCTGGCAGTCTGTTTCAATAAAGATTATAGACTTAGAAACCATATGGAGCAGTTCTACATTGTCATATGAGTTGGAACTAACTCAGTGGCAATAGGTTTGGCTTACTTGTTTGCTTTATTTTAATAGTTTCATAATCTATGATCTTGAATGGAGAAAAAGAAAGCTAAGAAATGTGTTTTCCCCACCCACCCACCTGCTTATTCAGGATATTCATATAGTACATACTAATGGGAATTGTCTTTTACAGGGCAAAGCATATGCCCAATTTCTGTGCTTTGTGATATCCTGGGAATATGTTCTTTTCTTTTTTTCCCTTTAGAAAGTGCAGAAGGTTTTCCAAGTTATGACACAGCTTCTGCACAGCTTCATGAAGCAGGCTACGATGCTTACATCACAGGACTGTGTTTCATCTCCATGGCAAACTATCTAGGTACTCATTGCACCTGTGTACACCAAGTACACTACAGTTTGGAGGGGGTCTTACCTATAGAAGTGGGAAGTTTGAGACCACATTGAGAAGACTGGGGATTCGTTGACATACCCTTGTTATATGGTACTTGGTCCCTACAGGTGTACTTGCTGAACCATTCTGCTTATTTAAACATATATACCATAATTTTTCATTTTAAAGAATGGTATTAAAAATATGTACAACAAAACCTGTGAGATTCAGCACCCATGTAATGCAGACACTTTTCTGAGAGGGAGAACTCCTGTTTCCTCTAATTGCAGAGGCTAGAAGAGTGCTAAGACTTTACCTTGTTTGTCAAAGGTGGCAGACTTGTTAAGACCTAGAAGAACAGGGCACATCCACCCACTGATTTCTGGCTCTCACGGGTGCTTTTCAAGTAAACAATTTTGAATTATTTAATTCTGTGACCTTGGTAATATTCATCCTGTCTTTACCACCATTGCCACGCTCCATTTCCAAATTACTGCACCACTAACTAGATTTAAATGAGGAGCTCTGGCGGTGTCCTGGATTCATGTCGGACTGCTAACCAGAAGGGCAGCAGTGCGAATCTACCAGCTGCTCCGAGGAGAAGGTGCTGCTTTCTTCTCCTGTAGAGATTTTCAGTCCTGGGAGCCCTTCCCTGTAGGGCTGCTCTAAGGCAGAATGGATCTGATGGCAGTGAGTTTAGGGGGTTTTGTGTATGCTTGTTTGACAGTAAGTGTTTCTGCTTGAACTTTCTGGTGTTGTTTGCATGAATGTGCATAATCTTCTGCCTTTTTCTTTATTAGGTTCTTTTCTCAGTCCTCCAGAAATTCACGTGTCTGCCAAATCCAAACTCATTGAACCTTTCTATAACAAGTAAGTTATTAGAGGGTCCTGATCCCCAAGGCTTCTTTCCGTGCAGAGAAACCAGCATCTTGGGATGTCATTTGGGGGTTACTGGAAGGCACAATGTATTTTCAGATAAATTATTTCTCCATTTTTATGACTCATTTTGAGAAAATACAAGGTTATTTTTTTAAACTCCTTGTAAATATGGAATTAAAACATAATGAAATTTCTCCACTCTTTTTAGAAATTGGCCTTTGGGAAATAATGTTTTAAGTATATGGGTTATCAAAGAGAATGTTGCCAAAAGTGTTGTGTGTCTCTATCAGAAAAAAGTTGATAATTTACATTTAAAGTACCTATAGGCATCCCCTTGTTTTGTATATTGGTGTATAGGTTCCACCTAACTCACCCTTTCACACTAGACATGCGAGATGGTTATCTGTGCTTTTATTATTTTTTTAAAATCATTTTATTGGGGGCTCGTACAACTTTTATCACCATCCATCCATCCATCCATCCATCCATCCATCCATCCATCCATTGTGTCAAGCACATTTGTGGATTTGTTGCCATCATCATTTTCAAAATAGTTTCTTTCTACTTGAGGCCTTGGTATCAGCTCTTTATTTTTTTCTCTCCTTCCCTTACCATCCGTCCTCATAAACCCTTGAAAATTTATAAATTATTATTGTTTTCATGTCTTACTCTGACCGATGTCTCCCTTCACCCACTTTTCTGTTGTCGTCTCTCTGGAAGGGGGTTATAGGTACATCATTGTGATCAGTTCTCCCTTTCTTCCCCCATCTTCCCCGTCCCCTCTGGTATGGCTACTCTCAATATTGGTCCTTAGGGGTTCTTCTGTCCTGGAGTCCCTGTGTTTCTAGCTCTTATCTGTTCTCGTGTACATGCTCTGGTCTAGCCAGATTTGTAAGGTAGAATTAGGGCTTTGATAGTGGGGTGGGGGGGAAGGGTTAGCGTTAAAAAACCAGAGGGAAGTTGTATGTTTCATCGTTGCTGTACTGCACCTGACTGGCTTGTCTCCTCCCGCGACCCTTCTGTAAGGGGATATCCAGTTGCCTGCAGGTGGGCTTTGGGTCCCCACTCCACACTCCCCCTTATTCACAATGATAGGATTTTTTGTTATTTGATGCCTGATACCTGATGCCTTCGACACCTTGTGGTCACACAGGCTGGTGCGCTTTTTCCTTGTGGGCTTTGTTGCTTCTGAACTAGTTGGCCTCTTGTTTACCTTCAAGCCTTTAATATCCCAGATGCTATATCTTTTGATAGCTGGGCACCATCAGCTTTCTTTACCGCATTTGCTTATGCACCTGCTTTGTCTTCAGCAATCGTGTCATGTACTACAGTTTTTTAATCCATTTGTCTGTTGATGGAAATTTGGGTAGTTTCCAATTCCTTGTAGTTGTGAACTGTGCTGCGATGAACATTGGAGCACAGCTGTCTGGCTGTGGTTTGATTTTTGCCTCTTCTGGGGATTGCTGGGGCATATGGTACTTCAATTTTCATCTGTTTTAGATATTGCCAAATTGATTTCCATAATGGCTGTACATACCTGCAGGTCCACCAGCAGTGGATGAGAGTTCCTGTCTCACCACAGCCCCTTCAACATTTGTTGGTTTCTCATTTTTGGAATTGGGCTATCTTTGAGGGTGTTAGATGGTAGGTATTTAATAGTTCTTTTAATTTGCATTTCTTTTATGGCTAACGATTGGGAACATTTTCTCATATGTTTATTGGCCATTTGAATTTTTGCCCTTGTGAAACTTTTGTTCAGGTCCTTTGCCCACCTCCTCATTCAGCAATTAGTTTTTTTCTTTTTGGAACCTAATTGTTTTTGTAGATTTTAATAATAAGGCCTTTTTCTGATGTGTCATTGCTAAAGATGTTTTCCCAGTCTGTGGGCTCTCATATTGCTCTCTTAGTGAATTCTTTCTATGTAAACAAGTGTTTTATCTTCAGTGTATTTGTGCCACCTCTGTATTTGTGTCCTTCCCTCTTTCTGATAGCATAAGTATCCCCTGAGTCAGCGTTCTCATTTTAGTCCAGACTCCATCTTAGATGGCCCTCATGGTGTGGGGTTTTACCTCCAGGTCTGTGATCCACCTTGAGTTTATTCTTGTGCTTGGGGTGAAATAAGGGTCTTGTTTCATTTTTCTGAAGGTAGATATCCCTTTTTTCCAACACTACTTCTTGAAGAGGGTATTTGCTTCCTATTTGATGTTTTTTGGGCCCTTATCAAAGATCGGTTGTCTGTATTCTGATGATTTTATTTCTGGGTTTTCAGTTCTTTTCCATTGGTCTGAGTATCTATACCAATACCATGCAGTTTTGACCACTGTGGCTGTGTTGTATATGATAAAGTCAGGTAAAACAAGCCTTCCCACTCTTGAGAAGTTCTCTGCTAATTCTGGGCTTCTTCCTTCTCCATATAAAGTTGGTAACCAGTTTTTCCAGTTCTCTGAAGGAAAGATGTTGGTAGTTGTATTAGAATTACATTAAATGTATGTAGTGCCTTGGGCCTGACATCTTTACTTTATTGGGTCTTCCAGTCCACGAGGATGGGATATTCTTCTGTTTGTTGATGTAACTCTTGGTTGCTTGTAATAGTGTTCTGCAGTTTTCCTCATACAAATCTTTTGGATTTTTGGTCCGGTGTATCCCTAGATATTTCAATTTGTGCTTGACTATTGTGAAGGCTACCACCTTTTGGATCCCTTCTTCTGTGGTCTTGTCAGATATATATAGCAATCCTATAGACTTCTGTTTCTTGGTCTTGTATCCTGCCACTCTGCCATATTCCTCTATTGCTTCCAGTATTCCCCTTGTGGAGTTTTTCGGATTTTCCATCTGTGAATAACGATAGTTTAACCTCTTCCTTCCCCAGGCGAATACCTTTGCTGTCTTTTATGTGCTTTATGTTGTTAGCTAAGATCTCCAGTACGATGTTAAATAAATAGTGGGGACAAGGGACATCCTTATCTGGTCCCCCTTTTCAGTGGGATTGTTTTAGTTTTTTCTCCATTGACTACTATGTTGGCTGTTAATTTTTCACATATAGCTTGTATTATATTGTGGAATTTTCATTCCATTCCTATCTCCTTGAGGGCCTTAAACAGGAATTGGTGTTGGATGTTGTTGAATGCTTTTTCCACATCTATTGATATTATCATGTGGTTCTTATAGTTTTTCATGTCAGTGTGGAGAGTGATAGTAATGGTCTTTCTTATGTTGAACTATTCCTGCATCCCTGGTATGAATCCCACTTGGTGATGGGGATTTACTCGTTTTATATACTTGTCTATTTTATTGGCCAGTATTTTGTTAAGGATTTTTGCATCAATGTTCATTAGAGATATTGGTCTGTAGTTCTCAATTCTTGCTGGATCCTTGCCCATTTCGGTATCAGAGTTATACTAGCTTCATAGAAAGAGCTCGAGAGTTTGTTGTCTTGTTCTATGTTTGTGTAGGATTGATGTCAGTTCTTCCTTGAATGCTTGGTAGAATTGTCCTGTGAAGTCGTCTGGTCCAGGGCCCTTTTTGTTGGTAATCCCTTAATCACCTTGTCTGTTTCTTCTATTGTTATGGGTCTGTTGAGATTCTTGATGTCCATTGGGAATAGTCTAGGGAGGGATTGCTTTTCCAAGAATTTGTCCATGTCTTCTAGGTTTTTTAATTCCTTGGAGTTGTCATTCATCGTACTATGTAATTATCCTTTTGATTTCATTAGGGTCTGTTGTAATGTCCCCTCTTTGATCCCTCATCCTTGCTATTGAAATGTGTTCCTTCCTTTCTTTGGTTAGGGTTGCCAGAGGGCTGTTGGTTCTTTTTATCCTTTCAAAGAACCAACTTTTAGCAGCATTAATTTTTCCATAGTTTTCTTATTTTTCCTACTCCTGAGTCTCAGCCCTGCTCTTTATTATTTTTTTCTTTTGCTATTAGTAGGATTGTCCTCTTGACTGCTCTACTTGCTGTACATTTTGTGCCAGCATATCAATCATAAGTCTCTCTTCTTTTTTCATGTGTGCATGTGTTGCTATGAAACTTCCTCTGATGAGTGCCTTTGCTTTGTTCCATAAGTTTTGGTACGTTGTGTTCTCATTCTTGTTTGTTTCTACAAATTTCATCTCTGATTTGTGCCAGTACAAACTCCTTTTGCAATAGACAGTTACTCATCCTCTAATTGTTTGCCCTTGTTTTCTTCATCTTTTTGTTGATTTCCAACCTTATGGCACAGTGGTCAGAGATAGAGGTCTGTATGATATCAATGTGCTTAAATTTATGTAGATTCAACTTATGCTGCAGCATGTGGTCTATCTTTGAATATATTCCGTGTGGGCTTGAAAAGAATGTGAAATTTTCTATTTGGGTGGAGAGCTCTGTAAATATCTATCAGGTCAAATTGTCCAATTGTAGTGTTTAGATCTGTAGCCTCCTCTGTGCTTTAATTTTATGTGGCTAACTGATGTTTTAAAATCATCTAAATGCTGTTTGTACAAGTGGCTTTGAAGACTATGTATGGAGAGGTTTTGGTCTTCCATGTATAAACCAAGCCCTGATCTGAGTGGGTGCACGGGAATAAGAGCTTGCTCATGTGCATTCATTGTGGCAAGAAGTCTCCGTGATTTGGGGAAAGTCTGAGTTCAGAGGATTTTAAAAGAATCTCAAGATCGTTACTTCATAGGAGAGTTTATGCTTCCTTGACACCGTTGAGTGAGACTGGAATTATGGCTAGAGTGTGGCGCTGTCCCAGTGTACCACACTTCATATTTGCCCCCGTTCCCTTAGTAAGGTTGGATCTTGGAGACTCTGAGTGGGTTAAATAGAATGAGGCAGCCATATAGTTCATCATTACTGTGCTGGGTTTAACCATTTTACTGTTGAATTGATTACATAATTTTTTCAGAATTATATGCAGTACGTTACAATCCTTTTAATGCTTTACTGTACATAAACACTGCCTTCTTAGGATTGTGTATAAATGCTTGTATAGCATCACAGTGCTTGTACTGTGAGATAGGTCGCAGACAGGTAGTAATTCCAAACCTTGGACCCCTACAGGTGTTGAATTTGTAATTTATTATTTTAATCTTTGTTTCTCTTTTGTATGGAAGATGTTCCCTTTTAAATATATAAAGTAATGGCCCTACTTCTCCAGTAAATTTGACTCCTTATGAAGACTAAACCAAACTTATTCCCCAAACCAAACTCACTACCATTGAGTCGATTGCAACTCTTAGCAAGGCTGGTTTTATGTAGATTGCTTATAGCTCATCAGTTGTATGCCACTGAGGAGCACAGCACTAGACTGTTTAGAAGCCTGCCCAGGAATTAGGAAGGGTACCTAGTATGTATTATTTTTATTTTTCTTTCTTAAAATGTAAGATGATTTAACATGTTCTGGAAACAAGCCTGCAGCTTCCTGGATCCGTAACTGAATCCACCAAAGGTTCTGCATACTATGAGAGCTAGAGCTCGAGACCCACTTGAACAGCGCCGTCTGCAGGCAGGCAGAGCGGCAGCAATGCCCACAAACAACCATGTGGTCATGTTAGGATAGTACATACTGCAGTGGAATGCATATTAAGTATTTCATTTTAATGATAAAACAAAAAAGTTTATTATCGGGTGTGGCAAGTTTCAAGTCTGTGAATGTCATGGACTAGTAGCAAGCTACCAACATAGGAGGAGCTACTGGGTCTCATCAAACTCAGCCTGTATGAGTGAATTCTGTGAAATACAAAATTACCTAGAACTTTGAGGAAGAACACATACATATGATCAACATCTACATACATTAGGAGAAGTAGAAGAAACTGAGGAGGGAAACACATGACGAGATAAAATCAATGAAATGCAATATTCTGATGTTTTTTATATGGGCAAGTGGTGTTGTATGAGATGTCCCTCCATTTAGAGTTGGTTGAAACAAAGACTTTTGTGTTAGTCCAGGTCGACTAGAGAAACAAATTCATAGACACATGTGTGTGTATAGGAAAGAGCTTTATATAGAGAGTAATTGTACATAAGGAAAATCCCAAGTCCATAAGTCCGATATTAGCCCATAGGTCCAGGACCTGTCTGTAAATGCCTCCTCAGACTCAGGCAACATGCAATGACTCTTGAGTGCAGGAAGATCACAGGCCAGTGGGTGGAAAGTCTTGTGGATCCAAGTGGCAGTGGAAGCATCTTAGCACTGGTGTGGGTCTCCACATGGCTCCTTCCACTCCAAGGCTCTGGCTGCCATCAGCATAACTCCATGTGGCTTGTCAGTAGGAACGTCTTGCAGAAAGTGAGTGTGTATCCTGCCTCCAGTGAGCTATTTATCTCCTTAGCACCTCCAAATGAGGCTATCAAGCTGTGACCTGACTGACAGGCTAAACTCCACCCCTTCACTCTTAATAGTCTCAAGTTGACAGCAGATTATGTAACTACCACAACCTTATCTTGTTTGTTAAAAGGAGAGGTGTACTACTGATGGCCTCTTCAATGTAGAGTATACTCACAAAGGACATTTATGTAAATCGTGATAGTCAGAAATAACCATGGGTTCTTCTACTCCAGAGATGAATTGATTGTCAGATAACTCACAAATTCTTAAGCTAAATGCCAATTTTTTCCAGCCTTTCCATTGAATATAATTATGAAAAAGAAAATAAAGTTAAGTGGACATACAATTGGGGTAGAGATACAGCACATGTAAAGAGTCTGCATCTGTTGGTGACCTCTTTAGTGTTTGCTTGTGAAAAATCAGACAATGCTTAGATGTTTCAAATTGGTACATCATAAAAGCAAGGTTGCTTTGATTTAGAATGTTAAAAAAGTTATTTTGTTCTATCACAAAGGACAAGTATTGTATAATCTCACTCATTAAAAGTCAAGGAGAGGCTAATGTAAAAAAAAATGATTACTCAAATTAGTATAATTCAGCAATAACAGTCACACAGAATCGAGTTTAGAGGAACGATTTTAGTGCCTGATATAGAATACACTAGTGTTGGCATAAGTGCTGAACACTTGTCTACTACTAAGCAAAGTAGAAGAAGAGACCTGGTTATCTGCCCTGTAAAGCTTACAGTGTAGGCGCAACTTTACTCTATCTTACAGGATTCTGTGAGTCAGCATTGACTTGACACATGTTTCTTGCCTTCTTCCCCATGCAATCTTACTGGCAACAGAGTTGGTTTTTGCTTGTCTTGTACGTGTGCTTGATATTTAACAGAGTAATTTTACACTGAAAGACTACAGGAAATAGACACTAAGATCCAGAGCTGTGCCCACACTCCCTGATAAAGGGCAAATAAGAATTGTTTTTGCCCTGTTGGCTCATGACTACCAGCATGGTTGACATGTCACTGGGTAACTACCAGTGGGATCCACAACTCTGGAAGTTAGCCTCTGCTGGTCCCTTCCAGGAGGATGTGGGGTGTGGCTGATCACTGCTGGAAGCTCTTGTTTACCCTTCCATCGCCTTCTAGTTCTCCTCACGCTGACCTGGCTAATCTGTTCCTATGCTTATTGTTTGCCCTAGTCTCTGAGTACTTTGAGGGATAGATTGAATGTGTTCTTACAAGGTATTGTCCAGGCCAGATATAAATGTATTTTTTCTCCATGGAATTTCTTTCCACAACACTTTTTCTTTCCTCTCCCCATGGCCTTCCATTTTCTAAGACAAGCCAGACGGACAGCATTTTATAAGCCAAAGCTGAGTGTCACAAGACTTGGCAGTTCCTGTCACCTAATTGACTGGGTTTCTGTTTGAGTTGAAGTATAAGTCCTTTGATAAATGTTTCTGGTAGACATATGTAGTGCGGCACGGTGCAGGGTGAAGCAGGTGGTCTCTGAGGATCAGCTACCTGGTATTGAATCATCCTTGCTCAACTCCATAGCACCTGTGTGATTGTTCACCAGTTAACTCCTGCCTCTGTACCTCAGCCTCCTTGTTTGTCTGTTGATAATATTGCTTCTTATTTAGTAAGGATTGTTGTGACTGAGGTGTCACGGTGGTGCAGTAGTTAAGTGCTTGCTTGGTTGCTAACCCAGAGGTAGGCAGTTTGAACCCACTAGTTGTTCTATAGCAGACTGGTTCCCTAAAGGTTTACAGCCTTGTGAACCTGTGGGCAGTGATGAGTCAACCAATTCCAGAGCAATAAGTGTGCGTTTGGTTTGGGTATGGTTGTAAGTGAAATGAAGACGCTCATGCAAATTGGACAGTGACCGGCATGGGACTGGTTTCAGTCAGACCGTTTTTGCTGCCTCCACTGTGGCAATATTGATATTTGGGGGCCGTTTCTCTGTACCAGGTGCAGAAGCAGGAGGCTGTTTGCTCTCTAAAGTCCTATGAGGGGGGCTTGTTTGTTTGTCCTTTGAGACCCATGTCTGTCCCTCAGGCTTTGTACTGTGGTTATGTCAGTAGGTTTGTCTTGAAGAAAGGGGCAAAGAAATTACCTGTGATCTGTTGGAAGCTATTTCTCTTTTCAGTAGCTCATTGCTTCAGAGAGATTTTTGTTTATAAAACTATGGCTATTAGGAAACATCTGAGGCATTTTAAATTTGTATCTGTATTATAAGCTAACTGTCCTTGTGGGTGGAACATGAAACTTGAGATTGATAGATGTGCACTTGTGTGACCAGCCCCCAGAGCTTTTCTTATTGGAGAGGCAGCCTAGGCACAGTGAAAAGATCCAAAGCTTTGAGGGAGGTCAGCTTAGGTTCAGATCACAGGATTCAGGCAGGACACTAGCATCTATAGAACTGCTTAGTGTAGGGTGTGGTATGTAGTAGGTATGAAGAGTGCTATTTTTATTGTGACAAAGTTCTAAGAAAATAAAGGTAATATCAGTTTTCCTGGTATAATGGGCTGTGGCAGAGAAACAAAGTGGGTTGTATGTACTTAGCCAAGTGTAGTAGTTATATAATCATTTGTCAATTTGAGAGGATTAAGAGTGACGGGGTGGAGTCTAGTTTATCAATCAGGTTGATAGCCACTGAGGCCTCTGTGTGGGCATGGCCTTCTCCTGAGGATTCTGGGAACTCCTGTATTTCCTCCTTGGAGGATGGAGGACACTTGTTCTCAGCTCACTCCCTGCGAGACATTTCTGAGAAGTCACTTGAAGCTACCCTGAGACAGTCAGTCTTGGAGCTGAAGGAACCATGTGGAGACCCCTGCCAGCACAGAGGTGCTTACAACATCACTGGATCCAGAAGACTTCCAACTCACTGACTTGTGATCTTCCTGCATTTAGCATCATTGCATGTGTTTCATGAGGTCTAAAGAGGACTTCATAGATTGATATTGGAGATACGGGCTAATATTACATATATGGACTTGATCTGGACTGGGCTGGGATATTTTCTCACTATAAAGCTCTCAATATATGCTCTCATATATAAAGCTCTTATTTTTAAATTTAATTTTATTTTTTAATCATTTTATTGGGCGCTCATACAATTCTTATCACAAACCATAAATATATCCATTGTCAAGCACATTTGCACACCTGCTGCCATCATCATTCTCAAAACACTTTCCGTTTGAGCCCTTGGTATCAGCTCCTCATTTTTTCCCCCTCCCTCCCCATGTCCCCCTCCCTCTTGAACACTTGATAATTTAGAAATTATTATTATTATTTTGTCATATATTTTAAAATCATTTTATTGGGGCTCATACAACTCATCACAATCTACACATACATCAGTTGTGTAAAGCACACCTATGCATTTGTTTCCCTCATCATTCTCAAAACTCTCACTTTGCGCTTGGGCTCTTGGAATCAGCTCTTCATCCCCTCCACCCCCCAAACCCTTGATAATTTATAAATTATTATTTCATCATATCTTACACTGTCCGGCGTCTCCCTTCACCCACTTTCCTGTTGCCCATCCCCCAGGTAGGAGGTTATACGTAGATCCTTGTAGTTGGTTCCCCCTTTCTACCCTCTTTTCCCTCTTCCCTCCCAGTATCGCCACTCTCACCACTGGTCCTGAGGGGTCCATGTGTCCTGGATTCCCTGTGTTTCCAGTTCCCATCTACACCACTGTATATCCTCCGGTCTAACCAGATTTACAAGGTAGAATTGGGATCATGATAGCGGGGGTGGGGCGGAGAGGAAGTGTTTAAGAACTATAGGAAGATTGTGAATTTCATTAGTGCTATACTGCACCCTGAGTGACTCATCTCCTCCCCACTACCCCTTTGCAAGGGATGTCCAGTTGTGTACAAATGGGCATTGGGTCCCCATAGCGTGCTCCCCTCATTGATGATGATATGATTTTTTTTTCCCCCTTTGGTGCTTGATACCTGGTCCCCTCGACCCTTCGTGATCACACAGACTGGTGTGCTTCTTTCATGTGGGCTTTGTTGCTTCTGGGCTAGATGGCTGCTTGTATACCTTCAAGTCTTAAGACCCCAGACGCTATATCTCTCCATAGCCGGGCACCATCTGCCTTCTTCACCACACTTACTTAAATGCACTATTCATCTATAGCGTTTATATGGGGAAGGTGAGCACACAATAATGGTTTTTGTTATTTGGTGTCTTCTACCTGATCCCTTCAACACCTCGTGATCACACAGCCTTGTGTGCTTCTTCCCTGTGGGCTTTGTTGCTTCTCAGCTAGATGGCCACTTATTTACCTTCAAGCCTTTAAGACCCCAGACGGTATATCTTTTGATACCCTGGCACCATCAGCTTTCTGCACCACGTTTGCTTATGCACATGTTTGTCTTCACTGATCATGTTGGGAAGGTGGGTATTATGGAATGACCGTTTAGCTGAGCAAAGTGCTCTTGTATTAAGGGAATGCGCTTGAGGAGGCCCAATGTCCACCTGCTGCCCTACTACTAAACCTATAAATATATGCCTATAGATCTATTTCCTCCATAATCATAAATATAATGTCCGACATCTCCCCTCATCTACTTTTCTGTTGTCCGTCCCCTAGGGAGGAGGTTTTATGTAGATCCTTGTAATCGGTTCCCCTTTTCCTACCTACCTTCCCTCTACCCTCCTAGTATCATCACTCTCAGCACTGGTCTTGAAGGGATCCTGGATTCCCTGTGTTTCCAGTTTCTATCTGTACCAGTGTACATTCTCTGGCTTAGCCAGATTTGTAAGGTAGAACTGGGATCATGATAGGGTTGGTGGGGGATGGGGGGAGAAGCATTTAGGAACTAGAGGAAAATTGTATGTTTCATTATTGCTACCCTGCACCCTGACTGGCTCATCTCCTCCCCGTGACCCTTCTGTAAGGGAATGTCCTATTGCCTACAGATGGGTCTTGGGTCCCCACTCTGTACTCCCTCCTCATTCACAATGATTTGATTTTTTTGTTCTTTGATGCCTGATACCTGATCCCTTTGACACCTTGTGATCACACAGGCTGGTGTGCTTCTTCAATGTGGGCTTGTTGCTTCTGAGCTAGATGGCCGCTTGTTCACCTTCAAGTCTTTAAGACTCTAGATGCTATAGCTTTTGACAGCCGGGCACCATCAGCTTTCTTCACCACATTAGCACCCACATAAAGCTCTTTCTTAAATACACATGAGTGTCTACAAATTTGTTTCTCTAGTCAACCCAGACTACCACCAAGTATCCATGTAGAAAGGTGCGACAAGGTGAATTTTCTTGATGCCCATCAACCTTTCTTTTACAGAGAAGGTCAAGATAGAGGCTTTAAGAGAATATTTCATAATTGTCCTAGTGGCCTACTTTTAAAGACCTTGCTGCCAACTTGGGTTAGGAATGAAAAAAAGAAAACTTGTGCCCAGATGTTGGCATATTCCTGTGTATCAATTGAGACATGTAATTTTGTGAGGCCCTGTAATTGTGCGGAGTGAAGTGGGTCTCTGCTGACTGACTTGCTGCTACTGGTAAAGCTGGTGCTGTCCACATTCCTTTCGCCAGAAGCCCCTGCAGATGCCAGAACTGAAAAGTCCACAAGGTGCAGGGTGGGGGGAAAGTAATAGCAGATGATGATTGCAGGCCATTGCGTCATGCCAGTGGGGCTTTGGCCTCCTGAAGCAGGTTTCAAATCCAGGGGCTTGTATCTCATATGAGGCCATCCAGAGGAGAACAGACATAAAGAGAAGGTGCTGTAAAGATGGAACTATGATCCAAGGAAGCCAGTGGACACCTGGGGCCACCAGAAGCTGCAAGAGAAACCAAATTGGTTATTTTCTAAAGTCCCAGGAGGGAACATATCCCGGCACCCCTCAGATTGCTAGTCTTCAGAATTGAGAATAAATCTGCTATTTTAAGCTATGAAGTTTGTGGTAATATGTTATGACCGCCTCAGAAAATTAAGAGTTTTCAATCATGTTCCTCTTTCAGGTGTTTTTGGAGGAAGAATTTGGGAAACCTCCGTCTAATGTCTTTAGGTTGGACCACTGAAGTGGTCCTTTAAAGTTCCTTTAAATTTTTAAAATTTGTTTGTTTGTTTAGGTGGTTCCATTGTTTAGTGACCCTATCTGGCACCATCCTCATAATTCTTTGTTAAAAAAACTTTGTGACTTAGATGGAAGTTGGTTAGGCATTGGGCTACTAACTGCAAATTCAGTAGTTCAAAACCACCAACTGCTCCTCGGGGGAAAGACAAGGCTTTCTACTCTCATAAAGAGTTCTAGTCTCAGGAACCCACAGAGGTACTTCTGCCTTGTTCTCTAGGGTTGCTATGACTCATCATAAGCTCGACGGCAGGGAGTTTTTCAGTAAATTACATGTGAGGCCGTAATTTTTAGCATTCAACAACTTAAAACAACTTATCAAACTTCATGGTGACTTGCCCTGTTTCCTCACCATCACCTTACTTTTTTCCCCTTCCATTGCCCTCTCGTTCCAAGTTAACATCCTAGTTAACACCTATATACACACTAGCCTTTTACTTCCTCTTCCATTCATTTCCTTCCCACCCCTGGTGATCATAAAATTCTCTTTCTTTTGATATGAAAAACTTTATCTTGTTTTTTAAAGTAACATTGATCTTATAATGTTTGTACTTCTGTGATTGATTTCATTCAGATAAAGCCATCCATGTCAGGAGGTGTCACAGTTTCATCATTAGTATTAAGCAATATGGATGTAGTGTTCCATTGTATGTATGTACTACAGTTTATTTATCCATTCTTCCACTGGTGGGAGTTTAGGTGGTTTCCATCTTGCTTTTGTGAATAGTACTGCAGTGAACATGGGTGTGCATCTGTCTGTGCTACAGTTCCAAAACACTTCAATGTGCTCATATATAACCTGTCTATGAACCAAGAGACAGTCATTTGAACAAAACAAGGGTATCCTGCATAGTTTAAAATCAGGAAAGTTGTGGGTCAGAGTTAGTGACTTTCTCCATACTTACTCAGTCCGTGTGCCGAGTAAATAATCTGAGAAGAGTCTGTATGAGGAAGAACCAGCATCACCAGTGGAAGAAAGTGTATTAATTTATGATATGCAAGTGACACAACCTTTCTTGCTGAAAGGAAAGAGGACCTGAAGTATTTGCTGATGAAGATCAAGGATGCAACCTTCCATACAGATTACAACTCAATGTGAAGAAAACCAAAATCCTGTGTTGCAGAGAACAGCATTAGACCTTCTAGTGAGGGAAAGGAACCGACCTACCATACCCAGTTGGAAGCAGGGGCAAATGAAGGGTGAGGAAGAGAGTGAAACACATAATGGCCCATCAAGCCTTGAGGATGATATCCCCGCTCAGAGCAGCCAGTGCACAGAGAGGACCATATGGCTGGCCCCACTATGAGACAAGACATTCCAAATTTACCCATAGCCCTATAGGGGGCAACACTGGAGACAGTGTGGGAATTGTGCCTGATTTGATCCTACCACACCGAGGCAGAACACTAAGGGCGTGGAACAGAACAGTAAGGGGAGCAGAGCAAGCCCCGAGGGAGTACCAAAAATAGACTTTGGGGCCAGGGAGTGCACCCCATCAGACTCGACTGGAAAACACTCCTAAAGGTCAACAAACAGACCTTGAACTATGTACAGGCTCCCCCCCCTTTTTGTGTGTGTGTGTGGTTGTCATTGTTTTGTTTTCTTTCGTCCCTTTGTTTTTTCTGCATGTCTATCTAGATAAGATAGGCGGGATAAACAAGCTGGAGGAGAAAACAATGGGACTGACAGTTCAGGGGACATGGAGAGGGGAGGCAGGGCAAAGGAAGTGGGTGTTAACAAACCCAGGGACAAGGGAACAACAAGTGATCCAAAAATTGATGACGAGGAGGGTGTCAGATGCCTGGTAGGGCTTGATCAAAGGCAATGTAATCGAGAGGAATTACTGCAACCCCAGTGAAGGCTGAGCATGATAGTGGGAGAAGAGGAGAGTAAAAGGAAATAGAAGAAAGAGCTAGGAGGCAAAGGGAATTTATAGAGGTCTAAATACAGGCATGTGCATATGTAAATGTATATATATGAGGATGGGAAAAAGATCTATGTGCATATATTTATAAGTTTAGTATTAAGGTATCAGATAGACATTGGTCTTCTTTATACTCAGGTACTCCCACAAAGCAAGAATACTTTGTTCTGTTAACTTGGGATCCCATGATGCTCACCTTCCCGACACGATTGTTTAAGACATAACGGGTGCATAAGCAAATGTGAAGAAAATTGATGGTGCCTGGCTATCAAAAGATACAGCCTCTGTGGTCTTAATGGCTTGAAGAAAAACAAGCGGCCATCTAGCTGAGAAGCAACAAAGCCCACATAGAAGAAGCACACCAGCCTGTGTGAACGTGAGATGTCGATAGGATCAGATATCAGGCTTCAAAGAACAAAGACCCAAAGCCCATTTGTAGGCAACTGGACATCCCCTTACAGAAGGGTTGTGGGGAGGAGATGAGCAAGTCAGGGTACAGTATAGCACCGATGAAACATACAGCCTTCCTCTAGTAATCTTTCCTCACCCCACTAACATGATCCCAATTTTACCTTATAAATATGACTAGGCCAGAGCATGTACACTGGTACAGATAAGAGCTGGAAACCAAAGAATTCAGGACAGATAAACCCCTCAGGACCAATAATGAGAGTAATGATACCAGGAGAGGAAGGTGGGGTAGAAAGAGGGAGCAGATCACAATGATCTATATACAACCCCCTCCCTGGGGGATGGACAACAGAAAGGTGGGTGAAGGGAGACATACGACAGTCTAAGACATGATAAAATAATAATTTATAAGTTATCAAGGGTTCATGGGTGAGGGGGGGGGGAAATAAGCTGATACCAAGGGCTCAAGTAGAAAATGTTTTGAGAATGATGATGGCAACAAATGTGCCTGACAAAATGGATGGATGTATGGATGGATTGTGATAAGGGTTGTATGAGCCTCCAATAAAATGATTCTTTTTTAAAAAAGGAAGACCCACAATGAGATTTATTTACACAGTGGCCGCAGCAATCAGCTCAAATATAACAACAATTATGAGGATGGTGCAGGACCAGGTTGTATTTGATTTTGTGCACTATAAAGTCACTCTGAGTTGGAACCAACTTGACAGAACCTAATAATAACATAGTAGCTATGATCTAAAATTCTTAATGTTACATGCCAAGTAGAGGGATTGTTGGGTCATGATATTTCCATGGCCATGTGGAAGTTCCATACCTCTTTCAATAATGGTTATCCTATTTCACAGTCCCACCAGCAATTTGAGGGTTTCCATCTCTCTGCACCCTCTCCAGTATCTGTTATTTTCTGGTTTGGGGTGCAGTAATATGTCGTCATTGTTTTGGGCTGTCTGGATATCTTTGGTGAACTGTCTCTTCATGTCCTCTGCCTATTTTAGAATTAGATTATTTGTCTTTTTGTTGTTGATGTGTTGCAGTCTTCTATAGATTTTAGAGATTAGTCATGCTTGGTAAACTAGGAAGGGCAGCAAAAAAGAAGCAAAGACCTTTGACAAGATTGACTGGCAGTAAATGCAATAATGGGCTCAAACAACAGTTGTGTGGATGGTGCAGACTCATATCATATTGTGTTCTGTATGTACAAGGTCAGTATGGGATGGGACAGACTAAGGAACCTGGTAACAACAACAACAACAATATACCTCCACGTAGCCACCAGTGCTGTCCAGTCAATTCTGACTCAGTGAGTGATCCTTTGTAGGGTTTTCAAGGCGGTAAATTTTGGGGAGGGCAGATTTGAAGTATTGACCTTGCAAATAGCAACCGTGTGTGTGTGTGTGTGTGTGTGTGTGTCTGTGTTACTATATTGGTGTTGTCATGGAAATGGGGGCGAGACCAGCATTTCTGTAATAACAGTTGATGTCCAAACACAGATTTCTGTCTGACCTTGGGGTTTTAATTCTGAAAATGGACTGAATATAAACAATTCTGCAAATACACACTAGTTTTCACTAGTTTATCTTAAAAAAAAAACTCACTGCCCACTAAATTGATGCCAATTAATAGTGATGTTATAGGACAGGGTAGAAGAACTGCCCCTGTGAGTTTCTGACATTGTAACATTAAAAAAGTTTTGATATAAAATTCACATATACACTTCCATAGTTAAGTCACTTTTCTTTAGTTAAGTCACTTTTCTTTAGTTAAGTCACTTTTCAAATGTTGTATATACGTCATTATCATTTGTAGTACACCCTCTTCCCACTTTTATTATTTACTTCCCAATTCCCCCTCCTCCTCCCTGGCATCCCCTGATAAACCATTGAATCAGTTATTGTCTCTACGTATTCATTCTTTCTGTGCTTCATACACTGGAAAACCCCACAGAAACAATAAAAACAAAACATAACAGCAAGAAAATATTAAAATAAGCCAGAGGGAAAGTTTCTGTTGTGGAGCAAACAAGAAATATTTAAATTAAGCAGATTTAGGTTGGCTCAAGAGGAAGGTCAACTGACTAGGTATTATACCATAGTCCTTTTCCCCCCAAATCTAGTTTACGATGGTCTCTGTCTGATAGCAAAGCTGTTTGAATCCCTCGATTGTGACCAGAGGGGATCTACCAGAGGCTTAATCCAACTAGGTACTTTGCCAATGGATTTGGGCTCACACTGTCCTTTGTAGCCTTCTACAAATAGGGTGTTCACAATTTAAGCTCTGAGCCTTTGCCCTTTATCACATTTGGATTTTGTTATTGTCATCTTTGGATCACACAGGCTGGTGTGCTTCTTCAATCTGGAATTAGTTGACACCTCACTTAGATGGCTGCTTATTTGAATACAAGCCTTTAATACCCCAGACACTATTCCAGTTGATAAGAGTTGGGCATCATCTGCTTCTTCGCCAAACTTTGCTATAGCACTTTTATCTTCAGTGATCTTTTTCTTCTAATTTTAAAAAGTGAATAGCTGTAAGCAGGAAGTCAGGTGCAGAGATGGGCACAAAGGACCAGCCAGTAGGTTACTGGCATGGTTCTGCCTTCAGAGTGTGAACAGCCTAGTAGTTCAAATTCTTATTTTAAAATCATTTTATTGGGGGCACTTACAACTCATCACAATCCATACATCCATCCATCGTGTCAAGCATATTTGTACATTTGCTACCATCATCATCTCAAAGCATTTTTTTTCTGCTTGAGCCCTTGGTATCAGCTTCTCATTTTTCCCACTATTCTTTTCCAGGTGATTCTACCACCATTAACATAAACATTGTCCCCCAAGCAATGGCTTCTCCTTTCTTCCTTCTCCTCCTCCTGCTGAGAGTTCTGGTTTGCATACATTTGCCTACTTTATATAAGTAAGGATCATCCAGTATTTATCTTTGTGTGGCCATATCTCTTCACTCAGCATAATGCTTTCAAGGTTTATCCATGTAATTACACAATTTCTTAGACTATGTTCCTGGTGTACCATTGGCCCTTGCGTCTAAAAGAACTTTTAAATTTAGTCTTTGACAGAGCTAATGTCAGCCCTTTCCAGTAAAATGCCCAAACACTTCCAAAACACTTTCATCAGAAAGCAACGATGTGGCAAAAGGAAAAAAAAAAAAAAAAGCAGGGATATGTTAATTCTCCCACACACATTCTGGAGTGTCTTTGCTTTATTACAGCCATTTGAATCTCAACTAAGATGAAAGCAATGCTCTTGTTTTTTAAATGTTTTATTAGGAGCACTTTTTTAAAGCAAAAGGGACGAAATTTATTGGCGCCCATAGGACTGGTAACCCTAGAGAGGGACCCAGCATACCCTACTGTGTAGGCATGTCCAGGCAAAGGGTCACACCATTCGCTGTGCCCCCATGTCCCACTGTGTCCCATGTCCCCTTGAGCTGAGCCCCAAAGCCCCAGGACTGGCTGGGGGTGGGGACGTTATTAGGAGCTCTTACAGATATTACAATCCGTAGTTCCATTAGATCAAGCATAATTGTACAATTGCTGCCCTTATCATTTTCATTTCTTCTTGAACTCCTTAATATCGGCTCTCCTTTATCCCCTCCCTCCCCCATTTTACCACCCCTGAACCCTCAGTTTATCATATATTAATGTTATTATTTTTTAAAGTAGTGCTATTCAAATGTTTTGAGAATGATGATGGCAACAAATACACAAATGTGCTTGACTACACAATATTTGTATGTATGGATTGTAATAAGAGTTGTACGAGCCCCCAATAAAATGATCTAGGGAAAAAAAGTAATGCTATTGTTGATAGAAGTAATGCCAAGGTTGGCTCAAGTGAGTGTAATTTTTGATATCTGCAGTCTGGGAGAGAATCTTTTTGTTGTTTATCCACAGCTTTGCTTTCTCGGTGCATTTTTGACAACTCACATCATGTGATTGGTCTGTATGGTCGGGTAGACCCTGTGGAAGCTTGTCTGTATGAGGCACACAGGTCCAAATGTAAGGGTGCTTGCAGAGCAATGGCTTGCAAACCGTGTGGCATAAAGAGGATGGAGGCGCCTGGGAAAGTTCATTCAGTTCAGTTCAATGAAGAACAGATGTCACAGCGAGTTCGTAATAGCAGGCTTTCTCTGAAATGCCGTTGGCAGTTTTCCAGAGTTTAGGGCTATTCGGTCTCTCACAGTCCACAACTGAAACTATTGGAAGTACAGTGGAAGAGTGAGAAGTGTTACAAATAGATCCTTTGAGAGATAGGAAGTCTAGTCTGCTTCCGTAAAGATCATAGCGTTGGAAACCCATAGGACAGTTCTACTCGGTCCTACTGGGTCGTGAGGAGTTGGAATCAACAATGCATACGTTGTAAATTGTGTGCTGTTCTGAGTAGTGTGAGGAAATCTCCAGCCACCCACTCCATACCTTCCTGGTAGTCACCTAACAGGCATGATTATCAGACTGAAGTTGTATCAGAACTTGTGTTCATGTAACCCTCATTTCACGTGATGGATGGCCTCACGCTTAAGACTAGTGATGCTGGCCATTCACATATGCCAAAGAGAAGCCATAGAATGCCTTTTCCTTTCAAGAGGAAAAAATTCTAGGCTTAATAAGGAAAGAACAAAAATAACTTTTATTTTAATTGTTCTATTGTTATTAGTTTATTTTGTCAGTCTCTTACTATGTCATTTAGAAAGTAAACGATCATAGATGTGTATAGGCAGAAGAAATCATAGTATCTATAGGGTTTGGTATTTTCCCTGGTTTCAAGAATCTACTTGAGTGTCTTCCCTTGCAGGTAAAAGGCAGTATACATGAAGGGACTTTCAGAAAGCTCATGGAAAAATTTCACTGTCTTTTAGTACCACGAATTTTGTAAAAACCCCTAAGTCGTATCATCTCCTAAGGATCAGAGGTAGGATGGAGTAAATTGGGAAAAAGCAGCTTGCAAATCAAAATAGTGCACTGAACTTAAATTTGTGAATTTAAGTTTGCTTTCTTAGCCATAATCTAAAAAAACAAATTCACTGCTATTGAGTTGATTCCAACTTTAGATCTATATGGCAGAGAACTGCTTCATTTGTTTCTGAGACTTTAAATCTATGTCTGAGTAAACAGCCTTATCTGTCTCCTGAGGAGCAGTTGGTAGATTAGAACTGCTAACCTTGCAGTTAGAAGTTCAGTGTGTGGCTCACTACTCCACCACAGCTTTCTTAGCCCTAGGATTTGGTTTATTACCCTGTAGACCAGGCTACAAGGTCTCAGATCCCATAGAGTACCATGACTGTGTGTGTGTGTGTGTGTGTGTGTGTGTGTGTGCGCGTGCGCGCGCGCGCACGTTTTCTCATTCTGAAAACTCGATCATGCCTCTCTTGAATTTTGAACGTCTGATAATGATATTCCTTAATTGGAGGTCATTGAAGCTAAACTGATGCCCTGTTGGGCATTTGGATTTTGCCTTTTAAACTTGCTGTATGATGTAGTACACGTGTAGTCCTCCTCCTCCTCACTTGTCAGTTTATTTCTTGACCACTTTAAGAGCGGTCTGGTAGATGCATCTAATCTCTGACTTTATAAGTGGGCAGGAGAATCAAGGTCAACAGCCCAAGACTGATTTCTATAAGGTGGAGGACGTGCCTCCTCTCCAACATTCTTCCTAGTGTTCCTCCCAACCCTCTACTGCTTGGATAATTTGTTGCAGTGACTACCCAGAATTCACAGATAATACTCCGGATTACGTTCTGTTCTGTTTTTACTGAAGTCACCGATTATGAGTCAGCATCAGAAATTATTCAGGACACAATTCTTTGGTCAGAAAAACTTCTCTCAGTCCTGCTCACAGTGAAGTCTTTATTTGACCTTCTACCCCTTTGCTTCTTGGCCTGTTGGCCCAGTCTCTGACCTGCTAAGACTTTTACAAACTCTTTCACTACATCCATAAATGCTGAGAGGCACCCCACCCCACCCTGCCAGTAAGGTCTAGTCTGAAGGCTCTCTGCACTCTAATGCAGGTCATCAAGCCTATAAATTAGCTGACATTTTGTATTGTGACAATGGTAAAACTTCTTCTATTTGAGCATTGTGTGCATTGACAACAAATTTCTGGTAGTAACAAACACCGAAGTGCTGGTCTAGAGTAGTGCTGGCCCTGGTGGTTAAGGTTATGATTTTAGTAGTTTGGTAGATATGTAATGCTGTTAGTCAGCTTCCATTTTGTGATCTGATGTGATCATATTCTCCATTTTTGCATAATGTCACTTTTTACCTAATGACCCAATCTTTAGAACCTACTTAAATTGATAAGTAAGGAGTTGGGTGTTCTCTCTGTTAGAACTGCACAATATATTGTTATGCAAGTAAGTTTCACTAAAATATTCTTGTAAAGCAACAGAAGGCCTGATATTTTCTCTAAAATTGTGGGGAATTAATGATATTTCACAGAGTTAAACTTTTTAATTAATGTATTTTATATATGTGTATTCATTTTAGAAGGTGTACATAAATAACTTGTGGTTTATATTAGTTCAATAGGACTGTTTTTGCTTTATGCTCTTAATATGTTGCTTTCAGTGGCATTAATAATTTGAGTTTGAGACAGTCACTCATTTCAGACTGCACAGCTTACCCCCAAAGCTGTAATTCTTCCCATAACTATGTATTTCAATTAAAAAAGACAGTACCCTATGCTGTCATTCTCAGCTGATAAACATTAATTGTAAGAATTATAGTTACAAATTGGATCATCACTTTTTCATATGTCAGATGTTAAGTAATAGCTGGCTTCTTTAGCTTCCTTGGACTAAGGAACAAGGCAGCTCTTCCCCAGACCTTGCCTAAGATTTATTGAACAGTTGCTGAGTACTGGAAACTATTATAGGTATTTGGGGATACTGCAGCATTTTAAAAATTATGATAAATATTTAACACAACAGAAAGATATCTGAAGTGAATCTTTAGCACATCCAAAAATTATTTTAGGCATGAGCAATATGTGCAAAGAATTTATAATTTTAAATACATGCATATATCCTTCTCTCTGCTCCTCAAGTCACCCACTGCTTGTTTTTCTTCTCTTTTCATAGGTTATTTCTTATGAGGGTCATGGATATACCCTACTTAAACTTGGAAGGACCAGACTGTAAGTCAAGTTTTCATTCTCATTGCATCTGCATCTTTAAATATGTGGGCTAAAAAGGCAACTGTTAAGAGTATTACTGATGAAAGAGCTTCAGTTACTTAAAAGTCGACAGAGATTTTTGTGATTGATGTGGATTGTATTCTTAAATTAATGGGACCCTTGGCCCTTGATTAACTCATCTCTTTACTTAGATTATCCAGTTTATGTATGAGTTCAATTTGTTTTTAATATATATTTTCTCATCATTAATTGATTTTCACTCAACTTCAATTTCATTATTTTCTCTAAATACTTGTAAAAGATTTTAAAAGATATGCTAGCTGTATCAGTAAATAAGTAGAATATCCATTTTTCAATTATTTAAGTTTAGTAGGTTCTTAAAAACCTTGAAAGGCCAGATAATTGGTGAGGTGGTTACTTCTTATTTCTTAAATTTATTTTTTACTCCCCTCAAATCACCTACCTTGTTTTTAACTTTGCTTTTTTTTTAGCCTTGGTATATTTGCCTTTAAAATACCATACCCATCATCCGTTGCTGCCAAGTCAATTCTGATTCATAGTGACCCTGTAGAACAGAATAGAACTGCTCCATAGAGTTTGTAAATCAGTAATCTTTATGGAAGCAGATTAGCACAGCTGTCTTCTATGGAGCACCTGGTGGGTGTGAGCCACCAACCTCTTACTTAGCAGCTAAGTATATAATGATTACATTGCCAGGATTCTTTAACCACCACCACTGCCGCCAAAAAAAAAACACCAATCCATTGCCAACAAGTCAGTTCCAACTCCTAACAAGCCTTCAAAGAGTTTCTGAGGCTAATAACCTTGGAGCTATTATCTTTGGGAGCAGAGAGCCTTACCTTTCTCCCAAGGACCATTGGTTTACTTAATCACAGTATTGATGTCCTTGAGCTGCCACAACTGTGATGGCCCTACCCCGCAAATCCATTACTTCTTCTCTGTCAGTCCATTTTCTACCTTAAGACTCTAAGAAGTCCCAAAGCCTACCTGCATTTTGTCCCACTTCTGCTTCCTTCAAGAAACCCTGGTGATACTGTAAATATCTTTATATATGACGAGGAAATCTATGTGTATACATTTATAGATTTAGTATTAAGGTAGCAGATGGACATTGGGCCTCCACTCAAGTACCCCCTCAATGCAAGAATACTTTGTTCTATTAAACTGGCATTCCATGATGCTCATCTTCCCGACCCTATCGCTGAAGACAAAGTGGGTGCATAAGCAAATGTAAAGAAAGCTTATGGAGCCCGGCTATCAAAAGATATAACATCTGGCGTCTTAAAGACCTGAAGGTAAACAAGCGGCCATCTAGCTGAGAAGCAACAAAGCCCACATGAAAGAAGCACAGCAGCCTGTGTGATCACGAGGTGTCGAAGGGATGAGGTATCAGCATCAAAGAACAAAAAATCATATTGTTGTGAATGAGGGGCAGTGTGAGTGGGGACCCAAAGCCTGTCTGTAGGCAACTGGACATCCCCTTAGAGAAAGGTCGTAGGGAGGAGATGAGCCAGTCAGGGTGCAGTGTAACAACGATGAAACATACAACTTTCCACTAGTTCCAAAATGCTTCCTCTCCCCTCCCCCACTATCATGATCCCAATTCTACCTTACAAATCTGGCTAGACCAGAGGATGTACACTGGTACAGATAGAAACTGGAAACACAGGGAATCCAGGACAGATGATCCCTTCAGGACCAGTGCTGAGAGTGACGATAACGGAGGGTTTGAGGGAGGGTGGGGGTAGCAAGGGGGAACCAATTACAGGGATTTACATATAACCTCCTCCCTGGGGGCCGGACAACAGAAAAGTGGGTGAAGGGAGACGTCAAACAGTGTAAGATAATGCAAAATAATAATTTATAAATTATCAAGGGTTCATGAGGTAGTGTAAGATATGACAAAATAATAATTTATAAATTATCAAGGGTTCATGAGGGCGGGGGGAGGGAGGGGAAAAATGAGGACCTGATGCCAGGGGCTTAAGTGGAGAGCAAATGTTTTGAGAATGATGAGGGCAATGAATGTACAAATACACAATTGATTTATGTATGGACTGTGATAAGAGTTGTATTAAATTTAAATTAAATTAAAAATAAAATTTTGGACAGAAGCTACTGAGATGGGGAAGGGCTCCTTCAAGTATGCCTGGGTCTTGTATAAAAGGTGAGTATGAACGTGATATCACATTGATATCTCCCTCAGGAAATTTGCGACCAGCAAATACTACGTGACCATCATAGATGCCCCTGGATATAGAGACTCTCTTAAAAACATGACTACAGGAACATCGCAGGCTGACTGTTCTCTCCTCCTTGTTGCTGCTGGTGTTGGCGAATTTAAAGCTGCAATCTCCAAGAATGGCTGACATATTGGCCGTGAAACAGCTAATTGTTGGTGTTAACAAAATGGATTCCTTTGAGCCATCCTACAGCCAGAAGAGATGAAGAAATTATTAAAGAAATCAGCACTTACATTAAGAAAATTGGCTATAACCCTGACACCATTTGTGCCAGTTTCTGCTTGCAATGGTGACAACAGGCAGAGGCCAAGGGCTAATATGTCTGAGGGATGGTAGGTTACCTGCAAGGATGGCAGTGCCTTGAAGCTTGAAGCTCTGAATTGCATCCTGCCACCAACTCACCTACCTGACAAGCCCCTGTGCCTGTCTCTCTAGGATGTCTACAAAATTGGTGGTATTGGCCTTGTCTTGTTGACAGAGTGAAAACCAGTGTTCTGAAACCTGGCATGGTGGTCACCTTTGCTCCAGTCAATGTTCCCACTGAAGTGAAGTCTGTTGAAATGCACCGTGAAGCTTTACCCGGGGACAATGTAGGCTTCAATGTCAAGGACATCTCTGTCAAAGTTGTTCGCTTTGCCAATGTGACTGTTGACAGCAAAAATGACCCAACAGTGGTACCTAGGACTTGAATATACATCTTTTTGAGGGGATGCATTTCAAACCACATCCATTTTCAGTTATAAACTTTAAAAAAAAGTTTTATGGATATGTACTTCACATAGCATACAATTTAATCATTAAATTATATTAAGAAAATTTGTGCCAACATTACCATAATCCGTTTTAGAACATTGTCTTCTCATATTCATTGTTGTCACCTTCCTTAATTCCCCCTCCACCCCTGCCATGCCCCTAGACAATTATCAATCCAATTACTGTCTATAGATTTACCTATCCTGGATTTCATATACAGAAAATCATACAAAACACAAACAGGAAGCAAGTAAGCAAACAAACAAAAAACTTCCCAACAACGACTATACAAAACACAGAAAAAACTCAATCAAAAAGAAAACAGAACATTTTAAAAACATAAATAATTTTAAAATGCGTCAAAAGGGTGATCTTTCTTTTGTAATCTAACTACATCTGCCACAATCAGCTTTACAATGCTGTCTGATAGCAAGGCTGTTCACGCCCTGGAGCCTTAATCCCTGTGTGGACCTACAAAAGGATTTTGGGCTTCTACTGTCGTCCATTGGCTTGTGCAAACCAGGTGATCATAATTTAAGCTTTTGATACCATTCTCTCCTTTAGATTTGGATTTTTATTATTTACAATCTTTGGATCACACAGGCTGGTGTACTTCTTCCATGTGGACTTAGTTGATGCCTCACTTAGAGAGCTGCTAGTTTGAAGACAAGTCTTTAAGACCTAGGACATCATTCTAAGAGCCAGACACCATCTAGGTTCTTTCCCACACTTGCTATCGCACCCGTATCTTCAGTTACCTCTTCATGAGGGCAAGCGTGATAAGCTTTTCCTCAAACATTTGTCTTACAGTGCAACCTAAGCGTGATCATGTTCTCCATGTGACATTCCCCAAAGAATGGAAAACCAGCGACCTTTACCAGCTTTTCAGTGCCTTTGGTAAGTAAGTCATAAATAAACTAGGATTTGGCTTTCTTTAGCCTTGGTGGTCAAAGATAAATGTAAGGTTTTATTCTCAGTCGCAGAATTGTTTGACTGTAGAGTTATCTTGTTAAAGAGCCCTGGTGATGTTGTGGTTAGGCATTGGGCTGCTAACTGCAAGGTTGGTAGTTCCAACCCACTGGCTGTTCTTTGGGTGAAAGATAAAGCTCTCTGCTTCTGTTAAGATTTAGTCTCAAAAAACAGTAAGGTCATTATGTATTTGAGTTGACAGAGGATATATTGTTGGCAGAGGGTATATTTGTACTATAAAATCTGAGGAATTTTTAATGGCAGCTGACCATAGGCTGAAGCCATGGAAATTGGTGGTTATCAGCCAAGATGGTTACTAGCCATGTAAATTAAGCTACAATTACTCTTACTGATTTTACTACTAACACTGGAAAGGTTAGTTGACCAATGATAAATAGTTTTAAGGTTAACTTCAGAGAAAATGTTTTGTAAGTTGGGCTTTGTTGGATATTAGATCACAAAACAAGCAAGCACAGGTATTTAGCATACCAAGGTTTGTGAGGTGGGGTAAGCCTTCTCTTTCCCTTTTAGCAGGTCAGGAGATTAGGTCAAAGTGGTTAGTCTTTAGAAAGACCCTTCTGATTATGAACCTTTAATTATAAAGCCTCTAAACTCTGCTCTTTGAATGTTATTAGATAAACGTGAAAGCAGTAAAAGTCTTCATTTTCAGTGTGGTACTTAATATGCATGTCCTCAATGGACCGTTGCTTTTAAGTGCCATTGAGTTGCTTCTGACTCATAGCGCCCCTGCGTACAACAGAACAAAACGCTGCCCAGGCCTGTGCCGGCTGTCCTTGCACTCGGGACTGTGTGTGAGCCCTTTGTTGCACTCACCATGTCATTCCCACTTGTCGGGGATCTCCCTCTTTTCTAAGGTCCCTCTGCCTTAGCAGCACTGGTGTATCTTAGTAACGTGTCCAAGGTGTATGATACTAGTATGTGGCTATTTTGAAAATATTTGAAGAGGTTATAAAAGATGATGAAAGGCTTCTGCTCTAACAGTTTAGAATAAAACAGATACATGTAGAATAGAACTGCTCCATAGAGTTTTTTAAGATGTGACTTTTGGAAACCGATGACCAGGCTGGTCTTCTGAGGTGCCTGGGTAGGTTCAAGCCACCAGCCTTTCAGCCAGTAATCTTAACATGTCACCATTGTGACACACAAGGATTCTAATAAACCAGAGTGACTTTCTATTGCCTTTGTTGTACATAGATAACACATTTTGCCAATTCAGTGACACCAGTTCCATCTATTGCTAAATTTTCTCTAAGTGACTTTCTTACCTTGGCCGTTCATTTACCTTGGCTTTTCACATCTTACGACTAGAGTATTTTTCTTTGGTGGTATAGCAAAACTGTTTTCAGGAATTTCCAACTTTCAGAAATACTAGTAGGAGTTGAAACAATGAATTCCAATGCTATTTATGTATTTAATTTTAGCCCTCTGTATTTTTTCCCCACGAGAGCTCAGCTTTCTTCCTGGTTTCCCCCAAGTTCCTACCCTGCTCCTCTTTGCTTTCCTCCAGCCTTCCTTTCTCAGCAATCTTGCCTCCATTTGTTTTGTTTGCGCGTAGCTTTTATCGAGGGTTTTTCCTCCTCTATGAATGCCATTCTGTTTTAATTCACTGCTCTTTGGGGCGTTCTGGTAACTCAGTGGTTGCACATTTGACCACCAAAGGAAAGGTTGGTAGGTTGAACCCTCCTGTCGCTCTTCCGGGGAGAGATGTGAATCTGCTGGGTAGACACGGTTTGTTGTTAGGTGCCATCCAGTTGGTTCTGTTAGTTAATAGTGGTTGGTTCACGTTGCTTCAGATGACCCTGTGTCCACTCTATGGTCCTGCGTCATCCTCGGAATCACTGCTGTGTTTGAGCCTGTTGTAGCCACTGTATCATTTCATCTTGTTGAGGTTCTTCCCCTTTTTTGCCTGACCCTCTCTCTACCAAGCATGTTATCTTTTTCCAGGAACTGGTCCCTCCTGATAACATGCCAAAAATGTGTGAGATGAATTATTGTGCCATTCTCACTTCTAAGGAGCAGTTGGACTGAATTCTTATGAGACAGGGTTTATTATTTCTTCTGGAAACTCGTGGTATATGTGATTTTCTTCCCCAACACCATAATCCGAAGGCATCCGTTCTCCAGTCTTCCTTCCCCATTGCACAGCTTTCACATACAGAGGAGGCCATTGAAAATACCTTGACTGGGTCAAAATCCCAAACCAACACCACTGTCACCATCTAGTCAATTCTGACTCATAGAGCTCCCATAACACAGTGTTTACCAAAGTGGGTGATACTGCACCTCTTGGGGTCACTGGAATGATCCAAACCAAAACCAAACTCACTGCCGATCAATTCATAGTGACCCTGTCGGACAGGGTAGAACTGCCCCTGTAAATCTTTCCCTTTTTTTTAAAGACTGTGAACCTTTACAGGCGTAGAAAGTCCCAATCCAGGGGACATGCAAAGGGAGATACCTAAACTTTATACCAGATTATGGGCTTTAGTACAAAATTTTTTAATTGCCTGGAGGTACTGATATTTTTCTGAAAAGGGGGCTAGAGACGAGATAAATTTGGGGACTTAATGCTAAAGCATTTCCAAATCTTTACAGGAGCAGATAATATTTCTTTCTCTCTCAGAGCAACTAGTGGATTTGAACTGCTGACCTTGAAGTTAGCGGCCCAATGTTTATTTGAAATTAACACCAGGGCTCTTTCAGGCACACCTTTACCCTCAAAATGACAACTTTTCTTTTTAGTACTTGAAAAAGGTCTTTTGCAGCAGATTCCCCCAAAGCGATTAATCCTAACTGCAGTTTCCATGGCACTGTGGATCCAGATAAAATGAAATCCCCGACTACTTCAGTCTTTCCTCTATTTATCTTGCTGTTTATTAGTCCACTTGTGAGGATTTCTGGGTCTTTTTATGTTGAGGTACAAGCCACATTGCAGGTTGTAGTCTTTGACCTTCATCAATAAAGGCAACTGCACGTATCTTAGGTTCTGTTGGCACACTTGTACACAGTCCACCTTCTTGGACGATTTGCTTAGTAAGGCAGAGCAAGCTCAGCCTCTCCTGAGTTTAAACTGTAATGTTTGTCTGTGGGAATCCCATGAGACTTTTCTACCCTGACCTATAGGTTTGTTATGAGTTGAAATTGAACTAACAGCAGCAGACTACTCCCTGCTGCTTTTTTTGTGTGTCTGTAAGTGTTCTTAAAGGGTTTTCACTCCATGGCTCATTTTTTTTGCCCTTCCTCTGTCACCTACTTCCTTTACCTGGCCTTGATAGCAGAATTGAAGTTTTTAAGAAACTTTGTTATATTTATTGATTTGTTTCATGTTCCCAATCTCAACTTTAAATATTTATATCTCTGCAAAGAAAACTAGCTATGTCATTTTCTTTTCTCTTTCTGTATTTTATCCCCCTCTTAATTTTTAAAAATCATTTTATTGGGGACTCATACAACTCTTATCACAATCCATACATCCATCCATTGTATGTCAAGCACATTTGTACATTTGGTGCCCTCATCATTCTCGAAACATTTGTATTCTACTTGAGCCCTTGGGATCTGCTCCTCATTTTTCCTCTCCCTCTCTGCTCCCCCCTTCCTCATGAACCCTTGGTGATTTATAAATTATTATTATTTTGTCATATCTTCCAGTGTTTCCCTTCACCCACTTTTCTGTTGTCCATCCTCTGAGGAGGAGATTATATGTAGATCCTTATAATGTTTCCCCTTTCTGCCCCACCTTACCTCCATCCTCCAGTGTAGCCACTCTCACCACTGGTCCTGAAGGCATCATCAGCCCGGGATTCCCTGTGTTTCCACTTCCCATCTGTACCAGTGTACATCCTCTGGTATAGCTGAATTGGGATCATGATAGTGGGGGTGGGGTGCCAGGGAAAGTCAGCCCCTAACACACCATTACGGGTCCAGTAGGTGCAATTGTACAGCGATAGTAAGTAAAGATATAGTAAAATTATAGAAAGCATGAGAGTTAGAAGAGAAAGATTGAAGTAAATGGAGTCAGACACAATTCATGGTAGCATGCTCACCTCAGCCCTGCTTGGTGGTCCACATAGGGAGAGAGAGAGAGAGAATCTTTAATGTTAACCAAGGCTTTTATATTCTCTGGGAACATTCAAGCCCCCTAATTACAGGTGAAGACATACGTCACAGGAAGGGGTTGTGCTATACGTAATACAGTAATGGAAGGGGATGATCTAGGGGTATCCAAGCAATAAGAAGAGGAGGGATTGGGGGTTCACATGTGGCAAGGTGGGCGGATCCTAGAGTCAGGATGGCAGCTGGATCTCCATAGGAACCAATAGCACTAGGGTGAAAACCCCACCTTAAGGAACCAAGCTAATGGTTGCAAGCTTCAGGGAGAAGTAATCCATTGTCCCTAGCAGCAGGGAGTAGGCCCACCCCTGTGGTGGGGCGAGGTGGCAGTCTGGCAGCTATTGCCTTTAAGGATGTCTGTACACACCTGACCTCCCCCCACGGTGGGGAAGGGAGGAGGAGGAAGCATTTAAGAATCAGAGGAAAGTTGTATCTTTCATCATTGCTACACTGCACCCTGACTGGCTTGTCTCCTCCCCATGACCCTTCTGTAAGGGGATGTCTAGTTGTCCACAGGTGGGTCTTGGGTCCCCAATCCGTACTCCCCCTCATTCACAATGATATGATTTTTTGTTCTTTGAAGCCTGATACCTGATCCCTTCGACACCTCGTGGTCACACAGGCAGGTGTGCTTCTTCCATGTGGGCTTTGTTGCCCCCCTCTTAAATTTGTTATTGGAGGAAAATAATTCTCCAACCCTGGCATAAGATTGGACTGAAGGATGAAATGACCTAGAATTTAACCTGGAAAATTGTTTTGTTTCAAAATTTTATTTTGTTTTTAAGAATACATACAGCAAAGCATACACAAATTCATTCTTTTGTTTCAAGACAAATTATTAAAACATTTCTTTAATGAAGTCCCTGGTGGCATAGTAGTTACACACTGGGTTGTTAACTGAAAGGTCAGCAATTCCAAACCTCCCAGGTGCTCCTGAGGAGAAAGATGAGGCTTTCTACTCGTGTAAAGAGTGGGAATCCGGGGAGCGATTAGGAAACTGAGACGGTGGGAGCAGTTGTGTGAAGATGGAGTTTCCCGGAGGAAGTGACAATTACTTAACCATCACAGGACCCTCGCACCCCTTCCTGTCAGGGCCTGAGACATTCCATACACCAAGTTTGGGTGATGAGGAATTTGAAATTCCACCGATTTCCTTGGATTCTGATTCCACACTGGTTGTCTCAGATGTGGTTGGCCACTTTGATGACCTAGCAGACCCTTCCTCCTCACAGGATGGCAGCTTTTCAGCCCAGTATGGGGTCCAGACATTGGACATGCCCGTGGGCATGACCCATGGCTTGATAGAGCAGGGCGGGGGGCTCCTGAGTGGGGGCTTAAGCATGAACTTGGACCATTCAATAGGAACACAGTATAGTGCCAATCCACCTGTTAAAATTGATGTACCTATGACAGACATGACATCTGGCTTGATGGGGCATAGCCAGCTGACCACCATTGATCAGTCAGAACTGAGTTCTCAGCTTGGCTTGAGCTTAGGGGGTGGCACCATTCCTGCCACCTGCCCAGTCTCCTGAGGATCGTCTTTCAACCACCCCTTCACCTACTAGTTCACTTCATGAGGATGGTGTTGAGGATTTCCGGAGGCAACTTCATTGCCCGAAGACAGTTGTGGTGGAAACAGGGAAAAAGCAGAAAGCTCCAAAGGAAAGAAGAAAGAAAGATCCTAATGAACCTCAGAAACCCGTTTCGGCATATGCCTTATTTTTCCGTGATACACAGGCTGCCATCAAGGGACAGAATCCCAATGCCACGTTTGGGGAGGTCTCAAAAATTGTGGCCTCTATGAGGTCTTGGAGAAGAGCAGAAACAGGTTTATAAGGGGAAAACTGAGGCTGCCAAGAAAGAGTATCTGAAGGCTCTGGCTGCTTATAAAGACAACCAAGAATGCCAGGCCACTGTGGAGACAGTAGAACTGGATTCAGTGCCACCAGCATAGACTCCCTCTCCACCTCCTATGGCTACCGTTGACCCAGCATCTCCAGCACCAGCCGCAACAGAGCCCCCTGCTCTGTCTCCCTCCATTGTCGTTAACTCCACTCTTTCGTCCTATGTTGCAAACCAGGCACCTTCAGGGCCAGGGGGCCAGCCTAATATCACCAAATTGATCATTACCAAACAAGTGTTTCCCTCTTCTATTACCATGTCTCAAGGAGGGATGGTTACTGTGATCCCAGCCACAGTGGTGACCTCCCGGGGGCTGCAGTTAGGCCAAACGAGTACAGCCACTATCCAGCCCAGCCAGCAAGCCCAGATGGTCACTTGGTCAGTGTTGCAGGCAGCAGCAGCTGCTGCTGCTTCTATGCAACTGCCTCCACCCCAACTCCAGCCCCCTCCATTACAACAGATGCCTCAGCCCCAACTCAGCAGCAAGTGACCATTCTTCAACAGCCTCCCCCTCTCCAGGCTATGCAACAGCCTCCACCTCAGAAAGTTAGAATCAATTTACAGCAGCAGCCACCTCCTCTGCAGATCAAGATTGTGCCTCAGCCCGCGCTGAAAATGCAAACTACCTTAGTTCCACCAACTGTCGAAAGTAGCCCCGAGCAGCCTGTGAACAGTAGTCCCAAGGCTCCTACAGAAGAGGCCACTTCTCCTGATACAGTCTGTGAGATGATCACAGATGTAGTGCCCGAGGTCGAGTCTCCTCAGATGGATATGGAATTGGTGAATACATCTCCTGTAATACTCTCACCCCAGTCTCGATGTGTGAGGTCAGGGTGTGAGAACCCTCCTGTTGTGAGCAAAGACTGGGACAATGAGTACTGCAGCAATGAGTGTGTGGTGAAGCACTGCAGGGATGTATTCTTGGCCTGGGTAGCTTCTAGAAATTCAAACACTGTGGTGTTTGTGAAGTAGTCGTTTTTCTTCTCTAAATCACTGAAGACTTCTCTGCTGGGAATGTGTCCAAGAGCTTGTTTTTGAAATACAAGCTGGGCTACTGGTAGTGCCTGATCTCAACCCATGAAGGCCCTTCCTGCTTCTCCCCTTCTCTCTGCAGTCAACAGGAGCCAGGCTACAGAGCAAGACCACTGGATTTGCTATGATCTGAAATTGCTTTTTGCTTTCAAGTACAAGCAAAGATACCAGTGAGACTAGCAGAGGAAAGAGTAAACGGAATACGGATAAACGGAAAATAATAGTTGGTAGGGGTGGTGGTGGGTGTTGTTTGAGGAAATTTATTGGTATAATTGTCATAGGACTTCCCTAAAAGATTATTAAAATGGAAGCATACTCAGCTTTGCGCCTAGGAAAGAAGCGCCATGGTGTGCATACAATGTGAAGGGAGTGAAGGGTTGCGTTCCAGTGTTAAAAATGGAACCGTTTCTGTCATGTGTGCACATGACCTTCCAAACACCAGACACACTGGGTTGTAAGGGAAATAACATCACCTAGAAGTTTCCTTATTTATTTCTTTTTACAAATGTTTCTGTAGTTTTCCTTTTCTGAGTTACCACAGCTTCCGTGTGTAAGAGGCAGAACTCTACATCCTTAAATAAATATAAGAGGTTTTACCAAAGTGTAAATAAGTTGTGTTCACTTATGTTTGCTGAAATATCTCATAGAGATAGGCCAGAGGTCTCTTCACTTACCGTGAACTAACTGTACACCTAAGGTACCCACTTAATCTGTCTAAAAGTGATTTCTTCGTGTTTTCTGAGAAATAAACTGAACTTTCAGAAACTTAAAAAAAAAAAAAGAGTGGGAATCCGCAGGAGCAATTCTACCCTGCCCTACAGGGTTGCTATGAGTTGGAATTGACTCTGTGGCAGTGAGCATACCCTCTTAGGAGCCCTGGGGATGCAGTGGTTCAGGCAGTTGACCATTAACTGAGAGGTGTGCAGTTGAACTCACCAGCCACTTTGTGGGAATAAAATGTAGTAGTTTGATTCTGTAAAGAGATTTACAGCCTTGAAAACCCCATGGGGCAGTTTGGTTCTGTGTTTGTGACAGGATCACTATGAGTCAAAATCGACTCTACAGAAATGTTCTTTTTCTCCACCCCTACCTCAGTTTGTGTCTTTTCTTGAAGATTTGAACTAAATAACAGATACAGTAGATGTAAGTTTTAATAGTTTTAACCTCTGTAGTGCTGAGATCCGGATCACATTTTACATTAGCAGCCCCATCTCAAAATTATAGCCACCTCTACCCGGGGAATCTGATAGTCATGGCAATGGACAAATACTCACTTTGTTTTTGATTCACTGTCACAGGTAATATTCAGATATCCTGGATTGATGATACATCAGCATTTGTTTCTCTCAGCCAGCCTGAACAAGTGCAAATTGGTAAGTATGTTGCTCATTGATTTACCTGTTAACTAAAATGGAAGCTGAATCTCTTCACATTAAGTCTAGAAGCTTTGGATTCAGTCAACTGATTCAAAAATGTTGCTTCCTGTTTTGTTGTTTGTTTTATGCTTGTCTTCAAAGGAAAGGAAATAAATAGTATCACGTATAAATGAGGGGAAAAAGAGTAATGTATTGATTCATTGGATATACTACACATATACTTTTTCACTCCCCCCTTTTAAAAAAATATCACAAATTTTTCATTCTTTTTCCAATCCATACATTCATTGTGTTGAGCCCATTTGTATATATGTTGCCATCCTCCTTTTCAAAACATTTTCTTTTTACTTGAGCCTTTGGTATCAGATCCTCCTTTTTTCCCCACCCTCCCTCCTTCATGAACCCTTGATCATTTAGAAATTAATATTATTTTTATATCTCGCACTTGAGATTATGGCACTACTTTTCTGAATCATGTAGCTACAGACACGCTCCATTGTATTGGAATGGTTGCTCATTTATATTCCTTTCCTGATGGCAGTAGTAGATCCTTTTCATCCACCCTAAGCCCTTCTCTGATGTCAGGCACACACTGTGCATGAGTAAATAAATGTGTCTGAATGGATAACAGGGAGACTAGACCAAGACGGAATTGTGACTGCTTTATTTTTCTCCTAACCTGAGAAAGAGGTGTTAATGTTATGTGGTTAGGTGCTGTCCAGTGACAGCGGTACAAAATACCGCTGCCCCTGTACCATCCTCACCGTATCCATGTGACTGAGCCCATGGCTGCAGTGACCCTCAGTCCATCTTATTGAGGGCCAGCTCTTATTGATGCCCTTCTAGGCATGGTGTCCTTCTCCAAGAATTGTTCCATATGATGATGTGTGTATAGTATGTGAGACACAGCCTTGCCATCTTTTCTTCTAAGGAACATTTTTATTTATTTATTTATTTATCTTTTGAAAGGTTTGACAGAAAATGAGTTTAGTAAAGGGGATACTTTGGAAGAGAAATCCAAAGGGCCCTCTCACTCACTGGTATCCAGTTAGTTGATGCCAACTCATAGCGACTCTAGAATAAAGTAGAACTGCCCCTGTGGGTTTCTGAGACTTTAACTCTTTACGGGAGTGGAAAGCCTGTCTTCCTTCTGCAGAGTGGCTGGTGGTTTCAAACTGCCAGCCCTGCAGATCACAACCAAATACTTAACCATATACAGCCTCTTTGGAAATTAGTGCTGGCAAAATTGGATCTCCATCTGCAGAATATTAATCAAGACCTGTACCCCACCTCATGCACAAAAACTAATGTAAATCCCAGAGCTAAAAGAAGAAATAATGGAAAACTAAATAATTGGTTCTGAAGCCCCAAAATTACACTTATAAATTTATTTTTTGAGGAATTGAACACAAAGTTAACAAAGTTGTATAAATACCCCCTAAAACATCTAAACACCATAAATACATTACATATCAAAACACAATACAATACCGTTTTTTTGTTCGTTTGTTTTTAAATAGGAATGCTTTTACAGGCAAGTTTTCTCCTGCAAGTATTTTTCACACGAGGCCCATACATTTCACGTACTCACTCAATGAAAAACTGCTTGGTCATCTCACACGTAGTTTTCATGATGTTTGTTGTGTAAAATCCTGTGGGTTGGTCTGTCTGAATAGGACAGGCTGAATGAACTATTGGAAGAATAACAATGGGACCGACAGTTCCGGGGGGACTTGGAGTGGGGGTAGGTAGGGGGGTAAAGAATTGGTGTTAACAAACACAGGGACAAGGGAACAACATGGGACCCGAAATGGTAGTGAGGGGGGAGTGGCAGGCCTGGTGGGGAATGATCAAGGGTAAGGTTGTGTAGAGAATAGGTATAGCTGTAGCCCAGGTGGGGACGGCGCATGGTGGTGGGGCAGGAGGAAAGTCAAGGGAGATGGAGGAAAGAGCTAGGAGTCAAGGGGTATTTATGGAGGTCTAGACAAAGACATGTACTTGCAAATATATATATAAGGATGGGGAAATAGATATATGTGTCTATATTTATAGGTTTAGTATTAAGGTGGCGAAAGGACCTTGGGCCTCTACTCAAGCACTCCCTCAATGCATGAATACTTTCTTTTATTAAATTGGCACTCTATGATGCTCACCCTCCCGACACAACTGCTGAAGCCAAAGCGGGTGAACAAGTAAATGTGGTCAAGAAAGCTGATGGTGCCCGGTTATCAAAAGAGATAGCATCTGGGGTCTTAAAGGCTTGAAGATAAACAAGCAGCCATCTAGCTCAGAAGCAACAAAGCCCACATGGAAGAACACACCAGCCTGTGTGATTGTGTGGTCCCGAAGGGATCAGTTTTCAGGCATCAAAGAACAAAAAATCGTATCATTGGCTGCACACCTCCATGATACGATTGCCGAAGACAAATGGGTGCATAAGCAAATGTGGCGAAGAAAGCTGATGGTGCCCGACTATCGAAAGAGATAGTGTCTGGGGTCTTAAAGGCTTGAAGGTGAACAAGCGGCCATCTCGCTAAGAAGCAATAAAGCCCACATGGAAGAAGCACACCAGCCTGTGCGATCACGAGGTGCCAAAGGGACCAGGTATAAGGCATCATGCACAAAAAAAAGAATATATATATATATATATATATATATATATATATATATATATATATATATATATATATATACCATAGTGAATGAAGGGGGAAGTGCAGAGTGGAGACCCAAGGCCCATTTGTCGGCCACTGGTGATCCCCTCATAGAGGGGTTTAGGAGAGGAGATGGGTCAGTCAGGGTGCGATGTAGTACTGATGAAGAACACAGCTTTCCCCCAGATCCTGGATGCTTCCTCCCCCCAACTACCATGATCCGAATTCTGCCTTGCAGGACTGGATAGGGCAGAGGTTGTACACTGGTGCATATGGGAGCTGGAGGCACAGGGAATCCAGGGTGACGATACCTTAAGGACCAGGGGTGTGAGGAGCGATACTGGGAGAGTGGAGGGTGAGTGGGTTGGAAAGGGGGAACTGATTTCAAGGATCCACATGTGACCTCCTCCCTGGGAGATGGACGGCAGAGAAGCGGGGGAATGGAGACTCCGGATAGGGCAAGATATGACAAAATAACAATCTATAAATTATCAAGGGCTCATGAGAGATCGGGGAGTGGGGAGGGAGGGGGAAAAAAAAGAGGACCTGATGCAAAGGGCTTGGGTGGAGAGCAAATGCTTTGAAAATGATAAGGGTAAAGAATGTACTGATGTGCTTTATACAATTGATGTATGTATATGTATGGATTGTGATAAGAGTTGTATGAGCCCCTAATAAAATGTAAAAAAAAATCCTGTGGGCTTTTGGAATGTTGCACTAACACCGACTTTCCTTTAAAATCCTCACTAACATTCCTACACAACAGAGTGAACCTGTCTTTCACAGATGTGTGGCCTGGCAATGCCTTTTCTTCCTAAGTAGTGAATGTCCTGTCTGCTTGGACATTTTTCCAAAATATGGTTTCTTCACAGTCGAACACTTGTTAGGGAGTGACGCCCTCAACCTTCACTTACTCAGCAAAATCAGTCACAGATTACGGACTTTGTCTTGATTTGCACTCGCCGCTCCCATGCCTCACTGCACTGTGTATGCCCGTCTAGATTTGAATTGGTCAAACAGGTCATGACTGGCTCTGAATACTTGGAGCTGTCCAGCATTCACTCACAAATCATTCTGAAGGCTGTTAGCCTTCTTGTATGTCACTGTCTGAGATATGCTATCGTCACTGAGTTGTTTCTGATTTATCCAAATTTACAGTCATCTTCAGTCTTTTCGATGGTCCGGGTTCTTTGTTTTGTGATGAACTATTGCATGATTTCTGCTCCATTAGCTGCTTTAGTCACATTTTTTTCAATGTTGGTAATATCAACTTAGCCATTTTGTGTTCACCTGCCAAATCAGACAAGTAGGAACCTGATTCAAATTTCTGAAAGGTAAGAGGTTTCTTTTACTGTGGCTGTCATAGTTTTCTTCTTAGCTTTAATGCTGCTATCGCCAACATTCTTTGAAGCCATAGTTAATAGTAGTCTATGCACATAAAGTGAGAGGAAGAAAGCACCGTGACAAACGTGCTAATGCACTAGCACAAGCACTGTGTGTTGTCTGAGCAAGAGCACCACGTAGACTGAAGCATTACCCCGTTGTGTCCATAAGGAGACAAGAAGCGTGACTCACTCTCCGACTATACCGGTCTTTTTGAGTCTGCTTTTCCGTTCAACTATTGAGCAAAATTACAAACACTGAGCAGGTTTTTTTTTTCAAACTTTGCTGTTCGAGTAGTAGAATATCCAAACTTGTTACCATTCAACATCTGAGAGATCACTGTTACAGGAAGCACACACAGTAGCTGGCAAAACAGACAACTAGGACTTACTAGACATAAGATACTTAAGCTCATCAAGAGTAGAAAGAGAGCCCATGGACTGGAAAAACTTCTTTTGCAGTGATACAGTGCACAAGTGATTAATTATTAAAATCTATAGAATTCTTTTAAAAAATAAAATCTATAGAATTCTCTAATACCTCAATTAAAAATTATTTTTAAAGTGAGCAAAAGACATGAACACTAACCAAATATGACTTTCAAATGACTAACATAAAAGAAGCTCATTATCACTCGCCATCTGGGAGATGCAAATCAAAACAACATTGAAATATCACCTTACACCCATGACTATAGCCCAAAATTTAAATTAAAAAAAACAAACCAGAAAACAAGTGCTGGCGAGAGAATAGAGATTGGAACTCTTATTCACTGCTGATGGACTAGTAAATATGTAAAACCTTTATGGAACGGGATAAGGTGCTTCCTAGAACCAGTGGGAATAGAAATAATGTGTTGGTGTTCGGGGCCGTAGAGGTACCAATGCATAGTGACTGAGTACAACAGAATGAAATTCCAGCTAGTCCTGCACCACCTTCACAGTTGTTCTTGTTTGAGTCCGTTGGGATAACCACTGTGTCAGTCCCTCTTTGTTGAGGGCTGTCCCCACGTTCACTTCCCCTCTACTATACCAAGCATGCTCTGTGGATGGAGAGGCTTCCCAAAGAAGTCAGAGCTACAATATGTGTGTGCCCTTCCAGATGTATCACACTACAGTTTACAATCGCAAGAAGCTGCAAACAGCCCACTGCTGGTTAATAGGCTGAATTCAGAAACTCTGATACATACACATAAGTGTTCCAGGGACATGAATGGATTATTTTTGTTTGATACAGGCATTTTAATGTTGACAAATAAGGCACAAATCCATTTTGCACAAAAAGAACAAACCGCATTGCTCTGAGTTTACACATACTTATGTAGATTTCTTCTTTGGTGTATACATGTATTTTTTTCTTCCAACAGTTTTATTGGCATATAGTTTACATATAATACAATTTATCAGTTCAGTTTTATCAAGGAGAATTGTACAGTCATGACCACATCAATTTAGAGCAATCCACCTCCCATGGTTACATTGTCTTTAAAATGAGTTATGAAATCACAAGCCATTCTGATGCTGCTTCTTCCCTCCACTTTTACTGTTTATTCCTGAAATCCCTTCACCCTCTTGATCACCCACTCCCCACCATTGTATTACCTACATTCCCTTGTATCAGTTATTATCATTATGCGGAGACCCAAGAGGAAACCATAAAAAAAATTCGGACTAAGGTGGCAAGGATAAAGTCATAATAGTACAGAGACAAAAATACAAATAATGTGTAAGAAGGAAAAGACCCCATCAACATTCAAAAAGCCAGGAAAGAAATTTCTGTAAGGGAACCATTCAGAGATACTTGTATCCAGAACAAATTCAAGTTCCATCTATAAGATGGTCAACTGGCCAAGTGTCAAGTTCCATCCAGCACAATCAAGATCACAATGGCCTCTGCCTGCTAATAAGACTGTTGGAGACATTTTGAGTGTACCTGGCGAGTGGGCAGGAGCCCTCGTCTGGGCTGGGAAACGAAAGAAGACTGTTCAAAGACTTGCCTGTGGCTCGTGCGGATCTGCCAGCGACTCAGTCTGACCAGATACTGCAGATGGGTTTGGGGCTCCCACAGTCCCCGATAGCCCTCCACAAAGTGGGTGTACATAATTTTTGCTCTGATGCTTTTCAACTTATCATATTTGAATTTTTTAATTGTCATCTTTGGATTATACAGGCTGCTGTGCTTTTTCCGTGTGGAATTGGATGACTCACTAGATGGCTGCTTGTTTGAGTATAAGCCTTTAAGGCCCTAGACACTTTCAGTTGATAGTCAGGCACCATCTGCTTTCTTTCTTTTTAACATTTTATTAGGGACGCATACAACTCTTAGCACAATCCATACATATACATACATCAATTGTATAAAGCACATCTGTACATTCTTGGCCCTAATCATTTTCGAAGCATTTGCTCTCCACTTAAGCCCTTTGCATCAGGTCCTCTTTTTTCCCCTCCCTCCCCACTCCCCACTCCCTCATGAGCCCTTGATAATTTATAAATGATTATTTTACCATATCTTGCCCTATCCTGCATCTCCCTTCACCCCCTTTTCTGTTGTCCGTCCCCCAGGGAGGAGGTCACCTGTACATCCTTGTAATCTGTTCCCTCTTTCCAACCCACTCCCGCTCTACTCTCCCAGTATCGCCCCTCACACCCCTGGTCCTGAAGGTATCATCCACCCTGGATTCCCTGTGCCTCCAGCTCCTATATGCACCAGTGTACAACCTCTGCTCTATCCAGACTTGCAAGGTAGAATTCGGATCATGGTAGTGGGGGCGGGGGTGGGGGAAGCATTTTGGAACTGGAGGAAAGCTGTATTCTTCATCGGTGCTTTGTCGCACCCTGACTGACTCATCTCCTCCCCTAGACCCCTCTGTGAGGGGATCTCCAGTGGCCGACAAATGGGCTTTGGGTCTCCACTCTGCACTTCCCCCTTCATTCACTATGGTATATATATATATTCTTTTTTGTGTGTATGTGCATGATACCTTATACCTGGTCCCTTTGACACCTCATGATCGCACAGGCTAGTGTGCTTCTTCCAAGTGGGCTTTGTTGCTTCTGAGCTAGATGGCCGCTTGTTCACCTTCAAGCCTTTAAGACCCCAGACACTATCTCTTTCGATAGCCAGGCACCATCAGCTTTCTTTGCCACATTTGCTTATGCACCCATTTGTCTTCGGCAATCGTATCATGTGCAACCAATGATATGATTTTTTGTTCTTTGATGCCTGAAAACTGATCCCTTCGGGACCACGTGATCACACAGGCTGATGTGTTCTTCCATGTGGGCTTTGTTGCTTCTGAGCTAGATGGCCGCTTGTTTATCTTCAAGCCTTTAAGACCCCAGATGCTATCTCTTTTGATAACCGGGCACCATCAGCTTTCTTGACCACATTTACTTGTTCACCCGCTTTGGCTTCAGCAGTTGTGTCGGGAGGGTGAGCATCATAGAGTGCCAATTTAATAAAAGAAAGTATTCATGCATTGAGGGAGTGCTTGAGTAGAGGCCCAAGGTCCTTTCGCCACCTTAATACTAAACCTATAAATATAGACACATATATCTATTTCCCCATCCTCATAGCACCCTTACCTTCAGTGATCCTTTCATGAAGGTGAATATAGAGCAGGGTCACAATGTAAGAACTGATTGTTCTTTTGGGGTTTTTATTTGCTTTTTAAATAATTTTATTGGCATATATTTCACATGTCAATTTATTCATTCAATCACATCACGGAGATTTGACTGTTCTTGAAGTTGGGGTAAGGATTTAGTGTGAGCCCAAAACCCATTTGTAGGCCACTGGACATCCCCTTACAGAAGGGTCTTGGGGAGGAGACGAGACAGTCAGGGTGCAACATAGCAACGATCAAATATGCAACTTTCCTCTAGTTCCTAAATTCTTCCTTCCCCCAGCCCCCCCCCCTCCCACCATCATGATCCGAATCCTACCTTGCAAGCCTGACTAGACCAGAGGAGGTACACTGGTACAGATGAGAACTGGAAACACAGGGAAGCCAGTGCGGATGATTCCCTCAGGACCAGTGGAGTGAGTGGTGATACTGGGAGGGCACAGGGAGGGTGGGTTTGACAGGGGGAACCGATTTCAAGGACCTGCATTTGACCTCCTCCCTGGCGGACATACAACCGAAGAGTGGGGGAAGGGAGATGTGGGACAGAGCCAGATATGACAAAATAATAATTTATAAATTATCAGGGGTTCATTAGGGAGGGAGAGGAGAAAATGAGGACCTGATTCCAGGGGCTTGGGTGGAGAGCAAAAGTTTTGAGAATGATGAGGACAACGAATGTATAAATGTGCTTTACACAATTGATGTATGTATGGATCAAGATGGGTGGTGTATGAGTCCCTAATAAAATGATTTAAAAAAAAAAGAAGTGGGGAAAGTGGGAATATGCCCTTATATTTTTAATTCATTTTTTCTATACTTTAAAAAAATCCCCTCATATTATATTTAACCTTAAATAATACATTGTTTAATGGTATTTTAAAAATAGTATATGCCATCTATGTAAAAAAAGAAAATGTTTGGAAACCGACTGTGGTAGTAATTGTACAATACTGTTTTATGTGATTGATGGAATGTTATGATATATGCAAGAACTCCCAATAAAATATTTTTTTTAACCCAACAAAACAAGAGACCCCAGATGCAATAGCTATCCTTGCTTCTTAGGAGCGCTTTAGTTGTTCTTTTTCCAAGACAGATGTGTTGTCCATGATACTTTAAGTATTCTTTGCCAGCACTGTAATTCAAATGCATCAATTCTTATTCAGTCTTCTTTTCAATGTTTAACTTTCACATGCATATGGTTTTTGTCTGGCACATCTTATTTCTCTAAGTAATATCCTCACATTTCTATAAATTAAAGAGGTCTTGAGCAGAAGGTTTACCCAATGCAGTACATCATTTGATCTTTTGACTGATGATTCAATGAGCATTGATTGTGGATCCAAGCAAGGCAACATCTTGACAACTTTCAGCTTTTCTCTACTTATTATAATGTTACTTACAGGTCTAGTTATGAGGATTTGGGTCTTTACATTGGATTGTGATTCATGCTGAAAGCTGCAATCCTTGATCTTCATCAACAAATGCTTGAAGTCCTCTTCACTTCCAGCAAGCAAAGTTGTATTATCTGCAGATCAAAGGTTGTTAATAGCCTTCTTCCGATCCTGATGCCATATTATTCATATCATGCAGCTTCTCTGGATTTTAAATCCATTCAGTATTTCTTTGTTCTGTTCACACAACTGTCTCTTGATCTGTGTTCAGGTTTCTCATGAACGCAGTGAAGTGTTTCAAATTCTTGTTCTTTTCACGGTTATCCGAAGTTTGTTATGATCCACACATAGTCAAGCACAAGCAAACATCTTTCTGGTGTTCTCTGCTTTCAGCCAAGGTCTATCTGACATCAGCAGTGATAGCCCTGGTTCCACATCCTCTTCTGAGTCTGACCGACCTGAACCTCGGGCTACTTCCTGCCAGTGTACTGGTGCAACCGTTGTGGAATGGTCTTCAGCCAAATTTTACTTGCATGTGATATCAATGATATTTGTTCTGTAATATGAGCCTTCCGTTGGGTCACCTTTTTTGGGAATGGGTACACATATGGATCTCTTGCAGTCAGTTGGCCAAGGAGCTATCTTCCAAATTTCTTGGGATAGGCAAATTAGTGCTTCCAGTATGCCATCAGCCTGTTTAAACATTTCATTTCAATTCATGGCGCCTTGTTTTTGGCTAATCCTTTCAGTGCAGCTTGAACTTTTTCCTTCAGTACCAATGGGTCTTGCTCATATGCTACCTCCTGAAATAGTGGAATGTTGACCAGTACTTTTTGGTACAGTGACTGCATTCGTTCCATCTTCTCTTGATGCTTCCTACATCATTCAACAATTTGCTTGTAGTATCTTTCACTGTTACAACTTGAGGCTTGACTATTTTCTTGAGTTCAGTTTAAGATAGCTGAGTGTATTCTTCCCTTTCAGTTTCCTAAGTCTTACATATTTCATTGTAGCATTTTTGTTTGTCTTGTAGAGCTGTCCTTTGAAATTTTCTGTTCAGATCTTTGACTTCATCATTTCATTCTTTTCTCACATCCACTTTGACCTTCTCTTTTGTTCCTGTCTTTATAATGACTTCAAACGGTGGTCTTTTTTCATAATCAGCCCCTGGTATGATGTTAGTTGCTTATATTGAGCTTCTCCAGTGTCTCTTCCCAAAGATATAGTTAATTTGATTGCTGTGTAGTCCATATGGAGAAGTCCCTGTGTGTAGTCTCTTTGTTGCTGTAAAAGGTATTTGCTATGAACAAGTCATTGGTTTTGCAAAATTCTATCATTCAATCACCAGCATTGTTTTTATCACCAAGTACATATTTCCCAACTGTAGTTCCTTCCTCTTGGTTTCCAGATTTTGCATTTCAATTGCCGATAATTATCAATGCATCTTGATTACATGTTTGCTCAATTTCAGAGTGAAGTCATTAGTAGAATTCTTTACTTTCTTGATACCTTTCTGTTGGTCCATAAATTTGAATAATAGTTGTATTGATTGGATTTTCTTGAAGGTGGATAGATACAAGCCTCTCACATACAGCATTGAACATCCAGATTGATTTTGAAATGCCCTTTTTGACAATTAATGCCATCCCATTCCTCACGATTGTCGTATTCTTGGCATATTAAATCATATGATTTTTCTCATTAAAAATGGCCAATATCAGTGTGCTTTTGCTCACTAATGTCCAGGGTACCACTCTTTATGCATTTAATTTTTCACTACTTCCAATTTTCTTAGAATCATACTTCCCACATTCCAAATTCTGATTATTAGCAGATATTTCCAGCTATTTCTCTTTACCTTGAATTGTGCCCCATCAGCAAATAAAGATCCTGAAGACCCTATTTCCAAGGCTGTACTCGATTCATGTCACCATGATCAAATGCACTCAGAGAAATCAGGTCCTCCTCGTTCACATTTTGAGTGCTTTCTGACCATCCTCTGGCATACTTTCTGAAATGCCCCACTTTCATTAGGCATTCAGTATCTGACAATATGTAGAAGCTATGTGTAAGGTTTTCAGTAGTTACTCACTCTGAAGAAGTAGAGAGCCTAACCCTTCATTGTCTATTTTTAGTCTGGAAGCCCTACTGAAACCTGTAGACTTTGGCTGACGCTGCTGGCATTTGAAATACCAGTGACATAGCTTCCAGCATTGCAGCAACCCACAAGCCACTCCAATATGACAAACTGACAGACAAATGGTGGCCTTTCCCCTAAGTACCCCCCTAAAGCTGGAGGGGAGCAAATAGAAGCTTTCATGGGCATGGGCACGGGAGGAAAAGAAAGTTTATGTCAGCTGTGTGTTTTTTAAACCACATTCTTGAAGCTTTCAAAATCCTACTCTATAATATATCCATTTAAAATTTTAACATTAAAATTAAAATGCTTTAAATTACCATACTAATTATTTAACTTTTCTACTCTGATCTAGTAGAAGACATCCTCCAGGAAGGCAAGTCATGGTTATTCAGGAACTTAGAGGACATGCAAGGAACCCTGTTGGTTAAGCACTAGGCTGCTTACCAAAAGGTTGACAGTTCAGACCACCCAGCAGTTCTAGGAGAAAAAGATGTGGCTGTCTGCTTCATTAAAGATGATTAGCCTTGTAAATCCTCTGCCCTTAAAGGACTGAGATGAGTTGGCATTGACTCGTGGCAGTGGGTCTAGTACACACAGCAGAGAGATCAGCTTGTGCACCAGCTGCTCTTTGGGAGCAAGATGTGTTCTCACCAAGATTACAGCCCTGGAAACGCCCACAGGCAGTTCTACTATGCCCTCCAGGGTAGGGTATCGATGAATTGGACTAGTCTTAACTGCAATGAGTTAGGTTTCTGGTTTGGGGGAGTGAAATGTATTCAGTGTTCTTGGAATCTCGACTGTTATTTGCTGAGACGTAGATGAGCTTTGCTTGTGCTTTGAATTAGTCTTGTGTAGTTGAGACATTAATCTTCATTTTCTCTCATAAAGTGTGAAGAATGTTGTAAATTTTTACATCTTCCAGCTGTTTATCAAGCTAATCAAAACCTAAGTATAGAATCTTTTTCCAAGTATACATTTAACTTGTGAATTTCATGCTTTAAAATTTTTTTTCTTGTAACTCTGAATTCTGAACCTTTTTCTGAGCTTTTTCTCTTCCTGATAAGCTCCATCACCAAGTCCTTCCGTAGTTTTGCTGCCAGTCACCTTTTCTACCATCACCTTTGTGAAAGCTGCGTCGGGGAAACCATTTTGGTTTGTGTGGTTTGAGGGGCAGTAACTTCATTGATGAGCTGTAGTGACGTAATGGGTTATGTGTTGTATTGCTAACCTCAAGGTCAACATTTTGATATCACCACCGGCTCAGAGGGAGAAAGATGAGACTTTCTACTCTGTGAAGAGTTACAGTTTGAGAAACCCACAGGGGCAGTTCCACTTTGTCTTACAGAGTCATTATGAGTCAGAGTCAACTTGGAAACTTTGCGTGAGCGTGAGCTTCATTGACAGCTTTGACAGGTAGGTTCAAATTAGTCATATAAAACTTAACTTCAGAGACAGGGAGACCGGAACGAAAACCTAGCTCTGCTTTGGGCATTGGTGCTCAAGCTCACTTGGCCTTTGTTTTCTCATTTGTACAAGCAGAATGAGTGGTTGTTTTGAGAGCTGATTGGTAACACTCTGACGTGAAGGCCTCTACCTCTGGCTGACTGACTGTTCCATGGCCTTTTCTGCTCTGTCTCTTCTAACAGTCTCCAGCTCTAGTCCTTTGGAGAAGACCTACCCTCCGCCTAGGAAAGGTCCAGTTTCCAGGTACAGCTTCGTACCCTAGGCTTACAAGCTCTGCCCTCACCCCTCCTCTCAACAGAGTCTCATCATCTCTGAGTGGTCTTGTGCTCTTCCCTTGGCTTCTCTCCAGGAGTGAATATAGCTGAATCCTTTCCCTCTTCTTAACAGAGCCTTCCTCATCCTGTCTTTCTTTTTATGCTCTTCACGTCTTGCCTCTCACCACCCATGACCTCGTTCTTTCCCACTGTGGCCCTTCTCACACCACCAAGCTTACTCTTACCTAAGGTCCACAGTAACCTCCCTGCCTGGTCTCTCAGGACATGCAGCTTTTTCCTGGAAACTGCTTTGAATCCCATGACACCAGACTTTCTAGACTTTATCCATTCTTTCGTAAGGCTTAACTCATCTTCATGTCATCATCTTCATGGCAGTAATTTCCAAATTATGTCTGCATCTAAGGCCTATGAATCTCTCTGTCTATCCCATAGTTCTCCTGGTGTTTCTAGGGCATGTGAACGGCATTATTTCTCTCAGTCCTGCTGTGTTCCACTCCCCTGCAACACGCATTGCTCAGGCGAGGACCTCTGACACTCTTACTATATTCTATCTGCCCTTTTCTCTATATCTCCACTGCCTCCCTCTGAACCACCACGTGCCTTCTCTCCTCTCTTACTATGCCAGTCTACTCCTGCTCACTTCTGAACCTCTTCCTGTTCTTTCTTTTCAGTAAGAGGGATCTTGTGGAAACACGTGGCAGCTCACATCCTCTTCCTGACGAGAAGCCCTATGGGGACTCCCACTGTAATTAGTTGTGTGCCGAGCCCTTTTCAGAAAACCTCTGTCCATTGCTCTGGTGTTACCAAGGGCTGTTGAGCTTTCTGCCATTCTTCCAGTTCTTTAGTGGCATAGCAGTTCTTTTCTCCTCACAGCCATCCTTTTAAAACCTTGTATTTATTGCCTCCTCTTCCCCCTTGCCTCTGTTGTTACCATAGATCCAGCTCTATGTACAACAGAATGAAGCAATACTCGGCCCTACACCAGCCTCAAAATTGTTATGTGTGAGCCCATTGTTCAGCCAGTGTCAGTCCATCTCCCTGAGAGCCTCCCTCTTTCTCTGCCCCTCCACTTTACCAAGCAGGATGTCCCTCTCCAGGGACTGCTCTCTCCTGACAACATGACCAGTGTACGTGAGACAAAATCTCACAAACCTTGCTTCTCAAGTGCATTTTGCTTGTATTTCTTCCAACACAGGTGTGTTTTGGAACAGCATCAGGAGTTATGGTTCCCTGAGGGTAGGCCATCCCCATAATAAAAAGGATGGCATGGCCTTGTTTGTCTAGATTTCACAAATTTTTCTCTTTTGACAGGGCCTACTCTGAATACTTTTCTGTCACTATTAGTAAACAGTATTTGTGTTTTTCTTCTATTACAGGCTCTCATCTCACACAGATTTCAGCTTCTCAGATTTCACTATATTGCTTTTTCAGATTTGCCCCATTATATTACTAGTATTTATCCAGTTATTTATGTAGCTGTAATACATTCATGTACATTGTTATATAGTATTCCACTGTGTGACCATACCACAATTGTCTATTTAAGTTGTGTGTGGATAGATAGATAGATAGAGAGCTATTTATAAGTTATGTTTACTTTTTTAAAGTGTCTTGGCCAAAAGTTTTAATGTAGACAGATTTATCTGTCTTTTGTTTGGTGCTTAATACTTTTGGTGTCAATACATTTTTCTTTGTTCAGACTCCAAAACATACCGAGTTATATATTTTTAAAAATTTTCAAAATTTGCTTTTGACATTTATATTCCTCTTCCAATTGGGGTTGATTTTACGGCATGGTGGAAGGATCTCATTTATATTATTTTTATTATGGATAAACAGACTTGCTATCCCTTCCTTTTCCACCTGTTGTGTCAAACTCTTTGTCAATAATCAAAGTTTCGATGGTATAAGATATGAAATAACATTAATAATATATAATTGATCAAAGATTCATGAGGGTGGGAGTGCAGAGGATGGAGGGGAAAAAAGAGGAGCTGATACCAAGGGTCCAGGTAAGAAAATTTTGGGAAATCATGATAGCAAGTGTTCTCAGTATGTACAAGTGTACTTAATACAATTGATGATAGATTGTTATAAGAATCTATTTCTGTCAAGGGCTCAAGTAGAAAGAAAGTGCTTGAAAATGATGATGGCAATATATGTACAAATGTGCTTGACACAATGGATGGATGGATGGATGGATGGTGATAAGATCTGTAAGAGCCCCCAGTACAAGAATTTAGTATATAATAAAAGAAACACCTAAACAATAAACTGGCCATTATACTAAAAATAATTTCCAGTAAAACAATAAAGGTTTGTTTTAAGATAGAAAAAAAAGAATTTGTTTCTGGACCTTTTTCTTCTACTGCGTTGATCTTTTTGTTTATCTCTAATATCTAACCCATTGTTGTTGAGTTGATTCCAGCTATAGTAACTCTACAGAACAGAGTAAGAACTCTCCATAGGGTTTTGGAGGCTGTAGATCTTGTTGCCACTGAGCTGCTGTTGGCTTTGACCTTTTGGTGAACAGCCTAGTGTTTGGCTGCTGTACCTCCAGGGCTCCTTATGTCATTACTGTAGCGTCTTAATTACTGTTGTTTCATAGTAAGTTTTTTGGGGTTTTTTTGCAGGTAAGAATATGTTTTTATTATTAGCTAAAAGGAGTCGATTGTAAATCTATTTAGATGAGGTTTGATTATAAATTAAAAACAGTAGAAGGGTGTATGCCCTGGAACTAGTACTGCACCCAAAGCAGACTCACTGCCATTGAGTCCATGCTGACGCATAGCAGCCCTATGGGTATGGATAGAACTGCCCCTGAGTTTTTCTTAGACTGTAACTCTTGTTTTCTTTTAAATTTTATTTTATAAGGGGCTCTTACAGCTCTTATCACAATCCATACAGTAATTCTATCAAACACATTTGTACATATGTTGCCATGATCATTTTCAAAACATTTTCTTTCTACTTGAGCCCTCAGTATCAGCTCATTCCCCCCCTCCTCTACACTCCCTCCCTCATGAACCCTTGATAGTTGATAAATTATCATTTTTTTCATGTCTTAAACACTGGCTGCTGGCTCCCTTCATCTACTTTTCTGTTCATACCCCTGGGAGGGGTTGTATCTCCGTCATTGTGATCTGTTGCCCTGTTCACCCCCCATCTTCCCCTCCCCTCCTGGTGTATCTATTCTCATTATTGGTCCTGACGGGTTTATCTGCCCTCTATTCCCTGTGTTGTGAGATCTTATCTGTAGCAGTGTACATGCTCTGGTCTAGACAGATTTGTAAGGCTGAATTGGGGTCATGATAGTGGGGGCGGGTTGGGAAGGAAGCATTAAAAAACTAGAGGAAAGTTGTACGTTTCATTGGTACTATACTGCACCCTGACTGGCTGTCTCTTCCTTGTGACCCTTCTGTAAGGGGATGTCCAATTGTCTACAGATAGGCTTTGGATTCCTACTCTCCCCTCCCCCTCATTCATATTGATATAAATTTATTATTATTATTTAAATTTTTAATGAATTTTTATTAGTCATTTCATTGGGAGCTCTTACAAATCTTATAACAATTCATAATTTAATTGTATCAAGTACACTTGTACATATGTTGCCATCAACAATTTCAAAATATTTTCTTTCTACTTGAGTCCTTGGTATCAGCTCCTCTTTTTTCCCCTGCCTCCCCCACCCTCCCACCCTTGTGAATCCTTGATCAACTATATATTATTATTGTTATTTCGTATCTTACACTGTCCACACTTCTGTTACTCGTCCCCCTCAGAGATGGGGCTGTAGATCCAACCTTCTGATAGGTTCTTCCTTTCTCTCCTCCTATCTCCCCCTCCACTCTGCTGCCATCCCCCTACCCTCATGATATTACTACTCCCACTACTGTTCCTGAAGGTTTGGGGTTTTTTAATGTTTGACACGTAGTTCACTTTTTTTTAACTTTTATTGGGGGATCTTACTTCTCTTATCACAATCCATACACTCATCCAGTGTGTCAAGTACATTTGCACATAAGCTGCCATCATCATTTTCAAAGCATTCTCTTCCCACTTGAGCCCCTGATAATCAGTTTTTGTTTTGGGTCTTTGTTGCCTGATGCTGGATCCCATCAACAACTCGTGATCACACAGGCTGGTGTGCTTCTTACATGTGGTCTTTGTTGCTTTTCAGCTACATGGCTACTTGCTTATCTTCAAGCCTTTAAGACTCTAGATGCTATATCTTTTGATAGCTGGGTTCCATCCACTCTCTTCACCACATTTGCTTATGCACCCATTTTGTCTTCAGCGATGATTGTGTCAGGAAGGTGAGCATCAGAGATTGCCGGGTTATTAGAACAAAGTTCTTGCGTTGATGGAGCACTTGAGAAGAGGGGAACAGAATTTCTAAACAGCAAATATGCTGGAAGACTACAGTCCAACGCCATTTTTGCTGGCTATAAATGGGATCTCTGGAACCAGAGGGGGCACATGGATCTTCTTAAAATTGAAGGTGTTTATGCCCAAGATGAAACAGAATTTTTTTGCAAGAACTTTGTTTATGTGCACAAAGCAAAGAACAACACAGTGGCTCCTGGCGGCAAACCTAACAAAACCAGAGTCACGTGGGGAAAAGTAACTCATGCCCATGGAAACAGTGGCATGGCTCAGGCCAAATTCCAGAGCAACCTGCCTACTCAGGCTATTTATTGGACACAGAATCCATCTGGTGCTGTACCCTCCCGCCTTTAAACTTAAAGAAAAGTAAATAAATGAAATTATGCATTTTTAAAAATCTATAAGCAAGTAGGCAGCACAAAAAATTATCATGAACATTGATACCAATATCACTATTTTAAAATATAACAAAATGATGTAATAAAACCATACTTAAACCACTAACAACATTGAATGTAAATGGATTGAAATCACCAGTTAAGAGACACAAACTAAGAGGAAGGATAAGAAAATATGTCTTGGCATCTTCTACCCTATTGCATGTTGGATTTTTGCCCTAAATAGTCATTTGCATTCCCATATAAGTTGAGTGTTAGAAAAACATTCCCTCAAAACGATCTGCTACTAAAATATGCCCATAGATAGAGCCGTTGCTAGAAAAGTTACTCCAGTAGCAAATCTGGACAGCAGCCACTTACCTTAACCACTTCTTGTAGATACAGCTCGCCTCTGTTCCATAAACTGTTCTTGGCATCTTGAAAGACCAATTTCTACTCAGGTACTCATTTCCTTGTTAGTAACTCACCTTTCTGATTTTCTTTTTTTAAACCAGCCGTCCCCTCCCTCACAAAGGGAAAGATTTCATTCATCTTCTAGTATCTGAACGACCTTTAACATTTTGTTCCCATTTGCTTTTGCCTGTATTATTGGTCATCTCCACCCCAAGAAACCAGCCACTTTCCATTTCACAAACTTTTGTTCCCTCCAGTTTTCCCTAATCCACTGCCTTCATCCCCGCTCTTCCCTCTTTGTCTTACTTCATTTGCTTGGGAGCGTAAAGGATTTCGTAAGACCTGATTGCCGGTTCCTACGCAGAGCCATAGTTACCTTGCTGACAAGAGTAGAAAGTGGGCTTGACTTCTGGATTCTAGCAACTTGTCCTTGCATCTCATCATCAACTGATAGATGATGCCTTGCAGGTTGTGTAGTACTGGCACTTTCTAGAGTAATGAATGTCTCTGCTGTCAGGGGTTGTCTGGGCTCAGTCTCTCCTGACTTATACACTGTGCCTACTAGAGCCCCAGTACAACTATCTTGCAGAATGGCTATGACCCTAGCGTTACTATAGCACATAGTGAGACAGTCGTTTTACCCTCCAGTAAATAGGAACTCACCCCAACAATAAAGTTTGATAATAAAGACAAAAAAAGAAAACATGTCTTTAATATACTGCTTACAAGAAAATACCTTAATATAAAGATTACTGTAAAACTAAAAATCAATGAATGAGAAAAGGTTTTCTTATATCAAGCCTAACAGCAGTTAAAAAAAGCAACCCAAAACCAGTAGCTATCCTAATCTTTGACAAGTTGACATTAAAAGACAATAGAGAGACAAAGAAGGGCATTATATACTCATTAAAGCTTCAATTGAATAAGAAATTAAAACCTTAATATATGTACACCAAATGAAAGCCCTTCCAAATGCATTAACTCATAGTGACCCTATGTACATGGCTCCCAAAAATTCATGTCTTTGCCACGTGCAAAACACTTTCACCTTATCATATTATCTCAAAAATCTTAACCCCAAGATCCCAGTTTCATCCAAGGGGAAAATTCCTCTTTATCTGTGAATCCAGAATACATGTTTATTTGCTTCCCAAGTACAATGGTGGAGTAGAAACAAGGTAGATATTTTCATTTTAAAAGGGAACATTTGAACTCTCTCCCTAGGGGATGGACAACAGAAAAGTGGGTGAAGGGAGACATTGGACAGTGTAAGACATGACAAAACAATAATTTATAAATTATCAAGGGTTCACGAGGAAAGAGGGGATGGGGAGGGAGTGGAAAAAATGAGCTGATACCAAGGGCTCAAGTAGAAAGCAGATGTTTTGAGAATGACAAGGGCAACAGATGTACAAATGTGCTTGACACAATGGTTGTATGCATAGATTGTGATAAGAGTTGTATGAGCCCCCAATAAAAAGAAGTTTTGAAAAAGGGCTGGGGGGTGCATTTGGAGGTACAGAAGGACTAACTGGTCTATAAGCAGAACAATTGATATTATTTCCAAAGGCTTGAAAATAATCCTCAAAAAAGAAAAGAATCTTCTGTTCCCTGAGATCACCTAGGCAATGGCCCTGCCCTCCATACTCCTGGTATTGACCCACCTATCCGGATTGTGGATGAGCGTCCCTCAGCCCTGGACTTCAGCGCCACCCTTCTAGGCTCACTGGGAGGGCAATTCAACTCCCTCAGCTTTCAGCAACCCCTTTCTACTAGTTCAGTTGAATATGACCTTACTGCCTTGGTTTTACCCCCTTCTGCTCCTTGAGTATGGCAGGCTACCCCTTCAACTTTGAGCAGTGTCTCTGGCCCTGTTTTCCTGGAACTGGTAAGTGGTAGCCCACATTCTGGAATAGAAGAAAATCAAAAGCCCACAGCCATTGAGTCTGTTCCAAGTTATACGCACCCTATAGGACAGAGCAGAGCTGCTTGCTAGAGTTTCTAAGCCTGTAAATCTTCATGGGAGCAAAAGTCTCAACTTTCTATCACGGGGTAGCTGGTGCATTCAAACAGCTGCCCTAGCAGTGCATAACCCACTACACCAGGGCTCCCTGAGTGGTCGAAGATGGGAGTTCTACATCCCACTTATAACCATGTGTCCTGTTACAGACATGAGGACTGTGATGCGTATAAGTATTTCTTCCTTGTTTTATGATATGTGTATGAGTGTATATATATTTACATATGTGTATATACGAGTTTGTGGGTAAAATGAAACAAAGTATGTACATAACAATTGCTTTTGCCTTCTTTCCTCTAAAATATAAATAAGGCTAGTGTATTTTCAGTTGCATTTATGTTATTGTATCATTGTTAGGTTATGACTTTGGATTTGTCTCTATGTAGAGATTGTGTAAGGTTTAGGAGATATGTACAGGTACCAAGTTGACACATGTTTTGGGGGCATATAATTCATCCACACTCGAGAGAAGCATTGTTGCAGATGTCATCCCTTTAGGGTTTGCTTACAAAACTTAAGGAAGATCTAGGAAACATTCACCAATAATTGGTTCAGAATAATGGTGATAGATGGTGTGAGCCTTTATTAATATTCCATTATTAGATTAACCTTGTTTAGTAAGTAGCTTGAAATACACAAGGAAATTAACTCTATGTAACACTTGCACATGACCGAGTGAGCTTTAAGTGGGTGGATAAAGGGTCCTATGACAGGAATGCCTTGGTCAGTGGCACATTTACAAAACAGGCTACTTTCATGTCTGTCTCTGTGTACGATCTGCATTGTGTGAGCAGGCACCACAGGATTTCCCTCTACCTTTGGGAGACTGGATAAGATGAACGCCCTTAAATCTTTTTATAGTTTCTTTCAATTTCTTCTCTTTTGAGCCAATACCCAAGCCACCTAATACACTGCTTTCAAGCCCATGCTGGATCATGGAGACCCTACAGGACAGGGTAGAACTTCCCCCTGTGAGTTGCCAAGACTGTAACTCATTACAGGAGTAGAAAGCTTATCTGGTGGTTTTCTTTTGTGATTTTATTTAAGTTTTCCTGTAAATGATTGTCAAACAGTACTGTTAACTACACATCATTTGAAAACGACTATTCCTATCTTTGCAGTTCTTTATGTGCATTTGCATGCTGTACAGGACCTTCAGCGCTACGACTACCTTTTTCCCAGAAACTGGGATGTGGGGAGTTCATGAGAGGTGCCTGAGGTCACCTGGTTTCTAAATGGCTAGACCCAAACTCAAGACGCCTTTGACTACACTTTCCACAGAATGACACTTTTGGGGCAAGATGAGACTCTTTTATAAAGGAAATCTTTCTTTCCCTTGTAGCTGTCAATACCAGCAGATATGCAGAAAGCTATCGGATCCAGACCTATGCCGAATATGTAGGGAAAAAACACGAGAAGCAGATCAAGAGAAAGTGGCCAGAAGATAGTTGGAAAGAGGCCGAGAGCAAGCATCTAGACACTCGGTGCATGTCCTACACTTTACAGAATCACTGTTACCACACCAAAAGGTAAGAGGAGTTCTTGGATGTTGATTTTAAGGGACAATGTTGTGTATCAGTGACTTTTCTCACTGATTCTGAGGTTTGTGATCATCTGACTTTTGAGAAAGATTCTTTTCATAACTTTTCACATAATTTCACATCTCAGAAATGATGACTACCTTAATTCCTTATGTTTTAGAGATTATTTAATCAGTCATAGTTATTTCAGTTACCCTTCATAAAACCCTTGTCAGGGAGACGAGATGCATCTTGTTCTTCATTTAACCAGTTGCAATAAAGTCATTCCAACTCATGGCTTCCCCATGTGTGTCAGAGTAGCACTACACTCCATAGCATTTTCATGGCTGTGCCATATTGGAAGCAGATCACCAGGCCTGTCTTCTGAGGCACCCCTGGGTGACATTGAACCACAACTTTTTGGTTAGCAGCCAAACACATTTGTTATTTGTTCTACCCAGTGACTTCTGATTGTAATTTTAGGGGTGAGGAAGCAGAGAAAGAGCTCAGTACTGTTGCCCACCAGTGCAGTGCTCATATGTTAGTTCAGGTTGAAGGTGAAAAAAAATGAACACAAGTCTACGAGAGCCAAAATACGAACTTGAGTCTATGCCCCTGGCTTTCGAGATCACTCAAGAACAGATTGGACACAGTGAACACTGATGACCGAAGACCAGTTGAGCCTTGGGAGGACGTCAAGATCACCATGCACGAAGAAAGCCAAAGATCATTAAAAAGACAAGAAAGAAGGAAAAGATCAAAGTGGATTTCATAAGAGACTCTGAAAGTTGCTGTTTATCGTAGCGTGGCTAAGGAACACGGAAGAGATGATGACATCAAAGAGCTGAGCAGAAAATTTCCCCCGGCCGCTTGAGAAGACAAAGCTAACTATTATAATGAAATAAGAAAATACCTAGAATTAGAAAACCAGAAAGGAAGAACACACCCAGCATATCCTAAACTGAAAGAACTAAAGAAAAAAATTCAAACCTCAAGTTCAAATATTGATTCTATGAACAAGCTAAACCAGTCAAGATGCATCAAAAGAAGATGGAAAGAATGCACAGAATCACTACCGAAAAGAACTAGTTGACATTGAACCATTTAAAGAGATAACATATGACCGATTTGGATCTCTTTTTTTTAAAATCATTTTATTGGGGCTCATACAACTCTTATCACAATCCATACATACATCAATTGAGTAAAGCACCCTTATACATTCGTTGCCTTCATCATTCTCAAAATTCGCCTTCTACTTGCGTTCTTGGAATGGATCTCTTTAAGAAAGAGATCCAAGTTGTACTGAAGGCATTGGCCAAAAACAAGTCTCTAGAAATTGACAGAGTACCAATTAGGATTTTATTTAACAAACTGATGAAGCACTGGAAGCACTCACTCATCTATGCCAAGAAATTTGGAAGACAGCTTCCGGGCTAACTGATGGGAAGATATCCATATTTGTGCCACTTCCAAAGAAAAATGACCCAACAGAATGCTCAAGTTATAGAAGTATATCATTGATATCACATGCAATTAAAATTTTGCTGAAGATTCAACAATAGTTGCAGCAATACATTGATTGGAAGCTGACTGAGATTCAGGCTGGATTCAAAAGAAGACGTAGGACAAGGACTCACATTTTTAATGTCAGAGGGATCTTAACTGAAAGCAGAGAATACCAGAAAGATGTTCAATTGTGTTTTATTAACTATATGAAGAAGAATGTGGCATCAAGATTGAAGGAAGGGTTATTAATTTATGGTATACAGATGACACACTTTGCTTGCTAAAAGTGAGGAGACCTTGAAGCACTTGCTGATGAAGATCAAGGATTGTAGCCTTCGGTATGGATGACAACTCAACATTGAAGAAGACCAAAGTCTTCACAATTGAACCAGTAGGTAACATCATGATAAATGGAGGGAAAACTATATACAGCGGCCAAGGATTTCATCTTATTTGGATCTGGAGTCAAAGCTTATGTAAGCAGCTGTCAAGAGGTCAAATGACACATTACATTGGGTAAGTCTGCTGCAGTGTTGTAAAGCAAGGATGTTGCTTTGAGGAGTGAGGTGTGCCTTAAGGTGCAGCTGACCCAAGCCCCAGGGTCTTTTCATTTGTCTCAATTGCATGTGGAAGTTGGACATTTCATAAGACTGAAGAACTGATGCATTGCATTATAGTACGGTGAACAGTATTGAACCATGGACTGCCAAAAGAACAAACAGGTCTGTCTTGGAAGAAGTACAGCTAGAATTCTCCTTATAAGCCAGACTTTGTCTCAAGTATTTTGGACATGTTATCAGGAGAGACCAGTCCCTGGAAAAGGACATTCTGCTTGGCAAAGTAGAGGAGCAGTGAAAAAGAGGAATAATCCGATACCATGGATTAACACAGGGGCTCAAACATGACAACAATAGTGAGATGGCACAGGACTGTGTGGTGTTTTGCTCTGTTGTTCATGAGCCAGAACTAATTAGAGGGCACCTACTAACAACAGTGAGCTGGCATCTGAGCCTGGAGCCTTCTGATTCTGATCCACCTTTTCCCCAAGTTGACTCTGCTTTCAGCCTCCTGTTTTGCCCTCTTAATGATTGATCCCTTTTCCCATTGTAGAATATTCTTATTTATTTCTAGTAATAATCTTTTTTGGGGTGGCTCTTGGTTTTTTTCTGATATTAATATTTTTAAAACAAAACTTTTACTACTGACTCAATTCTGACTATAGCAACTCTGTATGACAGAGCAGACTACCTTGTAGGGTTTTAGAGGCAATATAGAAGCGGACTGCCTCATCTTTACCCATGGAGCTGCTGGCAGGTGTAAAGTGTTGAAATTTTGGTTAACAACTGAACACTTAACCATTGCACCACCAGGGCTGCTAATGTTAATATAACAAAACATAGGGTTTGTGAGAAGGGAAATCTTTACAGTAGCAGACAGCCTCATTTTGTCCCAAAAAGCAGTTACTGGATTTGAACCACCATCCTCGAGGTTAGTAGCCCAACACCTAACCCACAGTGCCACCAGGACTCTTAATATTAACATGACCACTCTTATTTCTTATGCCTAAGAAGGAACGCTGGTGGTGGAGTGGTCATGTGTTGGGCTGCTAACTTCAAGGCCAGCAGTCCAATACCACCAGGTACTTCTCATGAGAAAGATGGGGCTTTTTACTCCTCATAGTGTGAGCCCATGTCCAACACTGGTGTTTTCTCCTTTTTTTTTTTCTTCTGTTACTTTAGTAGGTGTCTGGAAGAAAGCAGAGTTAAATTTATGTCTGCATAACCTGTCATGTTTGACTTCTTGGAACTTTCGTAAAAGCAATATGTTTTCTGAAATAGGCCTTTAGGAGGGCTAGAACTGATGTGTTTTACCCCCATAGCCTTGATTATACTGTTGGTTCAATTAGTAAACCTTCTCATGAGACTTAAAGGTCAATCGGAGTAAAGTTAATTTCATACCAGCCTCTGAAACGTTCAGATGATTTGGATTCACCTTGAATAATTTTATGTTATGTGGATGTTCTTAATTTAGGAGTTTGCAGTCAAGTGGCAGTCTTTTACATTTGTCATTAGTTCACCTTTTCTACACTGAATTAAAGTGCCTTAACAATAGGAGATCGAGAAATGACTGGGGGGGCGGGCAACATTCTGACCTACAGCTACACAAGGGGAAGGAGAGCCCTACTCCACATCTGCTCAAGAATGGTCCAGAAGGCAGAAATCAGATCTGCTTCCCCCCTTCAACCTTCACCCTGTCTGACCCCAGTCATCCTCATAGCGCACTACTTCTCTGCAGGGTTCCATCAGCTGTTGCAGTGGCCTCATGGAACTCACAGACAATGCTCACCATCATGTGGCTGACAGGTCACAACAAACCAGAGCCAGAAAAGATGAAGGATATCAGTCCTTTTGTTGCAGCAGCATCTCATCTTGACCATGACTGCATGCACATCTTTCTCCGGTCTGCCATGACCTTCTCAGGAAAGTTACAAAGTTCCTTTAGCAATGATGAATGCCCAAAGGGCAGGGTACTCTTTAAGCCAGCCTCCTGCCCAAGGGCACTCAGCTCTCCTCCTGTGGACTGAGAAGCCTGTTGCTCTGTCTGTCTCATTTTCTTGGTGCTTTGGCCTGTGGTACCTCTGCTAAGGCTGTCACCTCATACAGAAATCTCATGTATGTGCTTTGCTGGTGGATCTTACATCTTGATGGCTATAAGAACACACAGCCATAAAGATTTTCTGTCTTTCTTCTGAAGTGACCCAATTTACACCCAGCCGAGTAGCAAAACTGACTGAGCCTTACGTTAGAGGCCTTTACACCTTATTTGCATGTCCCTATTCTACCATGCCAGGAATAACACAAGCAAGAATGGCTTGGCTTTCTTTGTCAAAAAGGATATTTCAAACTCAATCATGAAATACAATGCCACCTGTGAGAGAATTATATCTATCTGCCTTCAAAGAAATCCCATCAATATAACCATTATTCAAATTGACACACCAACCACAAAAGCTAGCAATCAAGAAATCGAAGAATTCTACCAGAGACTGAACTCTGAAATTGATCACAAATGCAATCAAGATGCATTGATAATTATTGACAAATGGAATGTAAATGTTGGAAGCAAAGAGGAAGGCACAGTAGCTGGAAAATGTGGTTTTTGTGATAGAAATAAAGCTGGAGATCGCATGATACAATTTTGCAAAACCAACAACTGTGAACATTGTTCATAGCAAATACGTTTTCAACAGCTTAAAAGACAACTGTACACTTGAACTGCCCCAAGTAGAATAAGCAGAAAGCAAATGAATTACATCTGTGGGAAGACATGATGGATAAACTGATATTTCACCAAATAAAACCAGATCAGGGACTGTGGAACAGACCATAAATTACTCACATGTAAGTTCAGGATAAACTCACTGCCATCAAGTCACTGCTGCCTCCAAGTGACTAGCTATTTATGGGAGTAGAAAGCCCATTCTTTCTCCCTCAGAGCTTCTGGTGGTTTCAAGCTTGTGACCATGTAGATTGCAGCCGAGTGCATAACCACTACATTACCAGGGATCCTTTAAGTTCATGATAAATTGAAGAAAGTTAAAACAAGTCCACAAGAGTCAATATAGGAACTTGAGTATCTCCCCTGAATTTTGAGAACATCTCAAGAGCAAATTTGACACATTGAATGCTGCTAATGACAAAATAAATACCTGATGAGCTGTGGGAAAACATCAAGACCATCATTCATGAAGAAAGCAAAAGGTCATTTTAAAAGACAAAGAAAGAAAAGACCAAAGTGGATATCAGAAGAGACTCTGAAACTTGATTTTAATCATCCAGTAGCTAAAGCAAATGAAAGAAAGGATGAAGTCAAAGAGTTGAATAGAGATTTTCAAAAGGAAGCTCCAGAAGAAAAAGCAAAAAAAAAAAAAAAAAAGTTTTTTTATTGGGGGCTCGTACAACTCTTATCACAATCCATCCATCCATTGAGTCAAGCACATTTGATATCATCATCAAAACATTTGCTTTCTACTTGAGCCCCTCATATCAACTCCTCATTCCCCGCCTTCCTCATGCACCCTTGATAATTTATAAATTATTGTTATTTTTTCATCTCTTACAATGTCCAACGTCTCCCTTCACCCACTTTTCTGTCCATCCCCCAGGGAAGAGGTTATATGTAGATCCTTGTAATCAGTTCCCCCTTTCTACCCCACCTTTCCTCCACCCTCCCGCTACTGCCACTCTCAGCACTGGTCCTGAAGGGATCATCTGTCCTGGATTCCCTGTTTTTCCATTTCCTATCTGTACCAGTATACATCCTCTGGTCTAGACAGATTTGTAAGGTAGAATTGGAATCATGATAGTGGGGGAGGAAGCATTTAAGAACTTGAGGAAAGTTGTATGCTTCATCGTTGCTACCCTGTACCCAGACTGGCTCATCTCCTACCTGTGACCCTTCTGTAAGGGGATGTCCATTTGCTTACAGATGGGCTTTGGGTCTCTACTCTGCACCACCCCCCTCATTTACAATGACTTGATTTGTTGTTCTTTGATACCTGATCCCTTCAACACCTTGTGATCACACAGGCTGGTGTGATCCTTCCATGTGGGCATTGTTGCTTCTGAGCTGGATGGCCACTTGTTTACCTTCAAGCCTTTTAAGACCCCAGACACTATATCTTTTGATAGCTGGGTACCATCAGTTTTCTTCACCACATTTGCTTATGCACACATTTGTCTGCAGTGACCTTATCAAGAAGGTGGACACACACTGATATGATTTTTTGTTCTTTGATGCCTAATACCTGGTCCCTTCGACACCTCTTGGTCACAAAGGCTGGTGTGCTTCTTCTAGGTGAGCTTTGTTGCTTCTGAGCTAGATGGCCGCTTGCTTACCTGCAAGCCTTTAAGACCCCAGACGCTATATCTTTTGATAGCTGGGCACCATCAGCCTTTCTTCACCACATTTGCTTATGCACACATTTGTCTTCAGCGATCGTGTCAGGAAGGTGTGCATCATAGAATGCCAATTTAATAGAACAAAGTGTTCTTGCATTAAGTACTTGAGTGGAGGTCCAATGTCCATTTGCTGCCTTAATACTAAATCTATAAATATATGCATGTAGATTTATTTCCCCACCATCCTATATAAATATATTTCCATATGTACATTTCTGTATTCAGACCTCTATAAATGCCCTTTGCCTCCTAGTTTTTTCCTCTATTTCCTTTTACTTTCCTCTTGTCCCACTATCATGTTCAGCCTTCATTTGGGGTTCAGTAATTTCTCTCAGTTACCTTGCCCTTGCTGAATCCTTACCAGGCCTCATCTTCCCCATCCCCCTTGCCACTAATTTTGGATCACTTGTTGCTTCCTTGTCCCTGGATTGGTCAACACCACCTCCTTTCCCCCACCTTCCCCTCTCCCATGTCCCCCGGAGTCCCATTGTTTTCTCCTCAAGACTATTCATCCAGCCTACCTTATCTAGATAAATCTGCAGAAATAATAATATGCACCAAAAGACATGGTATAACAAGAAAAAGCAACAAAAGAGAACACAGATAACAACACAGAACGTGAATGGCGAAGAAAAGAATAAATTAATTAAAAATAAGAAAAAGAAAAACCTGTAAATAGATCAAGGTCTGATTTTTGACCTCTAGGCATTTCCTCCAGCTGAGTCTGATGGGGTGCCACGCTCTGGCCCCAAAAGTCTATCCTTTGCACTCCCTCAGTAGCTCCCTGCCCTTAGTGTTTTGCCTTGGTTTGGTGGGGTCAGACTGGGCCAGTCCCGACACTGAGTCTCCAGTGTTGTTCCCCGTAGGACCATGGGTCAGTGAGGGATGTCGTGTCTCATAGTAGGATCAGCCATATGGTCCACTCTGTACATTGTCTGTTCGGTGCAGGGATATCATCCTCCAGGCCTGGTGGACCAGGATGTTTTCCACTCTCTCTTCCTCCCCATTCATTTGCTCCCGTGTGCTCTGATCAGACATGTCCCTCTCCCCTAGCTGCAGCTTCAGTGCCGTCCTTTAAAGTCAATTCTTCTGTGGAAGGGGCAGTTGTCCACGCATCTGGGATTGGGGCTGAGCCCTCAGGCCCCTCCAGTGGCTCCCCTCTCCATGCCGGCATGCTGCATTCGCATTTAACTCTGGTCCCTCTTTCCCTGTGGACATGCAAACAGTACCCTCCCCTTGGGCGGGTAAGTGCCCTGTTCCCTCACCACACATCTCTATCTTTTTTTTCCCCTTTCCTATATACCTCCTTTTTAGTTGGCTACCATGTGTACCCCTCGATTTGGTCTGGTCCCTGCCATACTACCTGGACATCACCCCTGGAGTGTTTGTATACAGTAGCTTTTTCCCTGTGCCCCTTTTGCATTTTTCTTTTTAAATTTTTTTATAAACTTAACCTCAGCAGACTCATTTTGTGCTTGGAAAAAGCCAAAATTTTTAATAAAATATGTAAGACCTATAATTCAAAAACTAAAAAGGGAAAGCATGCTTGGCATATCTTAAGTTGATATGCATATCTCAAGAAAAAAAAATCAAGCTTCAAGTTGCAATTTTGAAAGTTTCTATGGGCAAAAGGCAGAATCACTGTACCAAAAAGAACTAGCCAACAGCCCATTATTTCAGAAGGCGGCATATGAGCAAGAACCAGTGGAGCTAAAGGACTTTCAATTGGCAATAAAAGCATTAGCCAAAAACAAGGCTGCCGGTATTGAAATGGTTCTGCAAGCCGATGAAGCACTCACTTATTTATGTCAGGAAATTTGGAATTCAGCTACTTGGCCAACTAACTGAAAGAGACCCATATTTGTACCTTTTCCAAAGAAAGTGGACCCAACAGAATGCTCACACTACAGAGCAATATCATTGATGTCACATGCAAGAAAATGTTGCTGAAGATTTCTAACAATTGCAGCAATACATTGACAGTGGCTTGCTAAAAAAGGACAAACTGATCTGTCTTAGAAGTACCACCAGAATGTTGCTTAGAGGCCAAGACGGCAAGACTTCGGCTTACATATTTCAGACATGTTGTCAGGAGAGACTAACGTGATGAATTGGCACAATGGCTGTATCAACAGACTCAGGCAATAGGAACAATTGAGAGGGTGGCACAGGACCATCTTGATGGAACCAACCCAGTGGCACCTAACAACAACTTGGGTAGTTAGATTTCCAGACTTTTTATGGGACATTTTAAAGTATTCTCTTTTCTGTTGTCATGCACCATAGATTCCATTCTAACTCATAGTAACTCTATAAGATAGAGTCGAACTTCTTCACATGGTTTCCAAGACCCGTGACACAGTGGTTAAGTGCTAGGTGGCTAACCAAAAGATTGACAGTTTAACTCCCCAGCTGCCCCAAGGGGGAGAGATATAACAGTTCGCCCATAAGGATTTTTTTTAAAAAAGAAACAACTTGTTTCCTAAGCATCAATTCCAATATGTAACAACCCTGGAGGGTAGACTGGAACTCCCTAGAGGGTAGACTGGAACTCCCTAGAGGGTAGACTAGAACTCCCTAGAGGGTAGACTCGAACTCCCCACAGGGTTTCCAAGGCAAACTGCCATGCCTGTCCCAACAGAGCAGCTAGTAGATTCAAAAGCCACAACCTTTTCGTTATCAGCTGAATGCTTAACTCTATACCACCAGGGCTTTCATTTTGTTATAGGAAATATAGTAGCAGAATTGCTGTTGAGTTGGTCCCAGCGGACCTGTGCACCATAGTTTTCAAGGCTGACCTTGCGAAGTAGATCAACAGGCCTTCTGCTGCACCGCTGGGTTGGTTTGAACCACCAACTTTTAGTTAGTAATTGGGGCTTAATTTTGTACCACTAGGAACCCCTCCTCGTGTTTTATTAAAATCTCTTTACCAAAATGGAGACTTTCCTTTCAAATGTTGGTTTTAAGCCGACAGAGTAGTTTAGCTATGTATATACAATGTAAAGCTTTCTAATAAATATGCTTGTCACAGGCATATTTTTAGGCTTCCACTTCCAAGGTCTTTATCGCACTGAGGCAGCAGTGTTGTTTATGGCTCAAAAAACCACCCCAAAACAAATTCCCTGCTATCAAGTCAGTTTCAACTCAAGCGAGCCTAGAGAGCAGGGTAGAACTGCCTCTCTGGGTTCCAAGATGTTGACTCTTTCTGGGAGCAGCTTGTGGTTTCGAACTGCTGACCTTACAGTTTGCAGCACAGTGTGCACTGTGTCATCAGGGCTCCTTGTTGATAGGTAATTAAGTGTTAATAACATTATGAGTATTAAATACTTCTGTAGACTCCTCTTCTGTTACTCTTAACTCCTTTCATGTTTTCCTCTCTGTTTTTCAGTTTTACAGCCACCAGCACAGCAGGAAAAAGAAGTCTGAGTCCTAGTGTGGAAGATGCTGGCTTGGAAGATAGAGTGTTGGGGGAGATGTCTGATGCTGAGCTTGAGAACACAGATTCCTGTGCAGAGCCCCTCTCAGAGGGGAGGAAGAAGTCCAAGAAATTAAAAAGAATGAAGAAAGAACTTTCTCCAGCAGGTTAGTATTGGATCTTGCCGAAGTTTTGGGATGGCCTAATCTTTAAATGCTCTAAAAACTCAAATTTGGGGGAGAATTGATAGCAAAGCTTCCACCAGTGGCAGAGCCCTTGTAATTATCCATGGGATCAGAAGTTTTTAAGTATCTATTTGTTTTACTTTATTTATTTATACAGACAAGCTTTTATTTAGGAAATGGCTCACACAGTTGTAGAGGCAGACAAGCCCTAAGTCCAAAGCTCAGATGGCAGGCTGGAGGCTTCTCTTGACTCATGTAGCTACAGGAACTGATGTGTCCAAGTTGGTCAGATCAGAGGTTCCAAAACCAAAAACCAGTCGATGCTGACTCATAACAACTGATAGGATAGGGTAGAACTGCCTTTGTGAGGTACCGAGACTGTAACTATTTACGGGAGTGTGGAGCCCTGTCTGTCTCCCAAGGAGCAGCTGGTAGTTTTGAACTTGCAGTTAGCAACCCAACTCATAACCATTACACTTCAGCACAGAGGCCCCAAAAGGCACTGTTCTGGTAGTTGAAGGCCTTATTCATGTCCCTTCTTCTTAGCTCTCTTAGCTCTTACAAGCTTGGGGATTTTGCTGCTATGTTTAGATAATGATGAAATGAAAAATACAAGTTTAAATTTGCACAGGTCTTCTCCTACATGTTATTTTCAGTAGCTGAATTTCTGCTGTGTTCCCAACAAAACTGCAGGTAGCCTGGATTTCGCCAATAAATAGAATTATACAAGGAAAAAAAAATACACAGTAAGTTAACTGATTAAGGGCCTATTGGAATAGGTGTCTTACCCTCTTAGTGTTCTTTCATTTTCACAATAGGTTGAGGTGGAGAATATTAGTAATTGCAATTATGTCAACTCCAGCAAAGAGAGAGAGAGAGAGAGAGAGAGAGAGTGTGTGTGTGTGTGTGTGAGAGAGAGAGAGAGAGAGAGAGAACCAGAAAGAACTTGAGCTTGCTGGTTTCTTGCCATCTCCATAATCTTTGATGTGTTTGAGGCTGGTATGTCAAGCCATCATGCTAACCCACCACTTTACGAAACAATATTCTTTCATAATGATTGGTCTTTCCTGATGATATGTCCTAAGTTAGCAAGATCAAGTCTTTTCACTTCTAAGTAGCATTCAGTTAGTAATGGAATTGTTTCAGTAATATGGATGCCGACACCCCAACCCCACCTCTATTTTTGTACCAGACATTGAGTGGATGCATTACCTGAGCCACCCTTTCATGAACAGCACCGAGTAGGAGCACGAGGCAAAGATAGTTCCTGTCAGTAAAGGCCTATGAAAGGTCCTTCTCGGTTGCGGCCATAATTCAGACAATGGTTATGATGACAGTAATCATGGCCACTGATCACTGAGTGCTTACCAAGTGCTAATACTTACAGATATACTTCCATTTAAATCTTCAAAGTCATCACCGTAGGTTTTACAGGCTAAGAAAATAGATTATATAACTTTTACAAGGCCCTTGGTTCTATCCACCGACAAAGCTAGCTGTTGCTAATCACATATGCATATTGTCCACTCAAGATATGACATACACTGACCTAGACATTTGTAGAACTAACAGTCAAATCAAAGGAAGGTAGCAGTCAATTAATGCTGCTTGAGCACAACCAAGCTAAGTGTGTTAGCCCGGGTAGACTAGAGAAACAAATCCAGGGAGACTCACATATGTTTAGGAAAGAACTTTATATCACAGAGTAATTGTATATTGAGAAAAATATCCCAGCCCAGTCCAGATCAAGTTCATGAGTCCGATATGAGCCCAAATGTCCAATATCAATCTCTAAATTCCTCTTTAGACTCACGCGACGTATGCAATGATGCTGAATGCAGGAGGATCACAAGCCAGCAGGTGGAGAGTCTTGTGGATCCAGTGATGGTGTAAGAATCTCAGCACTGGTGTGGTTCTCCACATGGCTCCTCCAGCTCTAGGACTACAGCATAGTTCCATGTGTCTTGTCACCAGGAATGTCTTGCAGGGAGTGAGCATGTGTCCCGCCTCCAGCAAGCTTTTATCTCCTTAGCACCTCCAAATGAGGTCCTCAGCTGCAACCTGATTGACAGGCTAAATTCCACCCCTTTATTCTTTATTGTTTCAAACTGACAACAGATTATGTAATTCTAAGAATGTCTTTTTATTTTTAATCATCTTACTAGGGGTTCGTACAACTCTTATCATAATCCATACATACATCCATTGTGTCAAGCACATTTGTACATTTGTTGCCATCATCATTCTCAAAACATTTGCTTTCTACTTGAGTCCTTGGTATCAGCTCATTTTTTCACCTCCCTCCCCACTCCCCTCTCCCTCATGCATCCTTGATAATTTATAAGTTATGATTATTTTGTCATCTATCTGATGTCACCCTTCACCCACTTTTCTGTTGTCCATTTCCCAGGGAGGAGGTTATATGTATATCTTTGTAATAGGTTCCACCTTTCCACCCCACTCTTCCTCCACCCTCCCGGTATTGCCATTCTCAGCACTGGTCCTGAAGGGGGATCATCTGCCCTGGATTCCCTGTGTTTCCAGTTCCTATCTGTACCAGTGTACATTCTCTGGTCTAGCCAGATTTGTAAGGTAAAATTGGGATCCTGATAGTGGGGACGGGGGGAGGGAGCATTAGGAACTAGAAGAAAGTTGTATGTTTCATCGTTGCTACTCTGCACCCTGACTGGCTCATCTCCTCGTGACCCTTCCTGAGGGGATGTCCATTTGCCTACAGATAGATCATGGGTCCCCAATCTGTACTCCCCCTCATTCACAATGACTTGGTTTTTTGTTCTTTGATGCCTGACATCTGATCCCTTCGACACCTCGTGATCACACAGACTGGTGGGCTTCTTCCATGTGGACTTTGTTGTTTTTGAGCTAGATGGCTGCTTGTTTACCTTCCAGCCTTTAAGACCCAAGATGCTATATCTTTTGATAGCCAAGCACCATCAGCTTTCTTCATCATACTTGCTTATGCACCCATTTGTCTTCAGCAATCTTATCAGGAAAGTGAGCACAAAATGATAGGATTTTTTGTTTTTTTGATGCCTGATCCCTTGAGCACCTCGTGATCATATAGGCTGGTGTGCTTCTTCCATGTGGGCTTTGTTGCTTCTGAGCTAGAGGGCCGCTTGTTTACCTCAAGTCTTTAAGATCCCAGATGCTATATCTTTTGATAGCCAGGCACCATCAGCTTTCTTCACCACATTTTCTTATGCACCTGCTGTGTCTTCAGCGATTGTGTCAGAAGGTGAGCATCATGGAATGCCAGTTTAATAGAACAAGTATTCTTGAATTGAGGGAGTACTTGAGTGGAGGCCCAGTGTCCTTCTGCTACCTTAATACTAAACCTATAAATATATGCACATAGATCTATTTCCCTATCCTCATATATAAATATATTTACATATGTACATGTCTTTATTTAGACCTCTATAAATGCCCTTTGCCCCCTATTTATTTCCTGTATTTAAGAATGCCTTTTGTTTTAGGTAGTTCCCTTTTTGCACATGGCCCCTTTGGACTGTAGATTATTTTTCTAATCTCATTAATATTAGTGAAATCAAATCAGCATGGAAATATTGCCTATGCTTTTGATACATTATGCTGAAGCTTAATGTTCATGGAAACTTAAACTTTTGTTTGAAGCCTTGATTATGCATTTATCCTCCCTCTGAAATGAAGCCTTCTCTCTTTACTTGCCTCCTTCCCCTCCCCCAATATTAAGTGTTAGAGAAGTTTTAAATCTGTGAATTATTTCATCACCATCTTTGATCCCTTGTCACTACTGCTACATTATCCATGTCCAGCCATCATCAAACAGTGCAGGCAGAGGTTGGCTCTTGGAGATGAAGCTAAGCATGGTTTGTGAGGGGAGTAAAGATGAGGTCTTCCCATCTCGTATTCCTTTCCTTCATCGCTCACTCTCGTGTGAGCTTTACAGTGTGTTTACTGTAAGGGGGTGCAAATGCGTTCAGTGCATTGTCCAGCCTAGACAGTGTGTGCCACCAGGGGCCACTGAAGTTAAGGCCATCACACATGAAACAGGGTAGATTTTTTCCCCGGCCTTGTATATTTTTACAATGCTCCGAAGCTATGCAAAAGGTTTTCAAGACCATTCAAGGATCAAGAGGCAGTTGTGTGAACATAACAAGGTCATACTGTATAGTTTCAAATCAGGAAAGGTGTTCACCGGGGTTGCATCTTCTCACCATACTTGTTCATCTGTATGCTGAGCAAATCATCAGAGAAACTGGATTATATGAAAACGAAGGTGGCACCAGAATTGCAGAAAAGCTTATCAACAACCTGCTTGTAATATGCAGAGGACAGCGTGTTGCTGATCAAGATCAAGGATTGTTGTGGCCTTCGGTATGGATTACAGCACAATGTAAAGAAGACCAAAATCCTCACAATTGAGTAAATGAAGAACAGGTTAAAATTGTCAAAGATTTTGTCTTGCTTGGATCCACAATCAACGCTCATGAAAGCGGTAGTCAAGCGATCAAAAGACAAATTGCATTAGGTAAATCTATTGCACAGGACCCCTTTAGAATGTTGAAAAGCAAGGATATTACTTTGAGGACTAAGGTGCACTTGACCCAAGCCATGTTTGCTATTGCCTCATATGCATGTGAAATTTGGATGTAGAATAAGGAAGACTGAAGAATAATCCATGCATTTGAGTTGTGGTGCTGGAGAAGAATATTGAAAGTGCCATGACTGCTAAAAGGACAAATTCATCTGTCTTGGAAGACGTACAGCCAGAATGTTGCTAAGAGACAAAGATAGGAAGACTTCATCTTACATACTGTGGACATCGTGCTTGGTAAAGTGGACAGGAGCGAAGAGGGGCAGGTCCTCAATGGATGGATTGACACAGTTTGTGCAACAACGTGCTCAGGCATTCACTAATGTGAGCATGGCACATACCTGGGCAGTGTGTCATCCTTTTGTACATAGGGTTGCTACGAGTCAGAGCCCATTTGACAGCACCCAACAATGAAGAGCCCTGGTGGCTAATGTCAAGGTCAATATTCCAAACCACCGGCTCCTCCACGGGAGAAAGATGAAACCGTCTGCGCCTGTAAACATTTACAAGCTCAGAAACCTTATATGTGGGTTGCTACGAGTTGGAATCCATTTAATGGTTATGGGTAGCTGGGCTTTATAAAAAAATTCAGGTCTTTCTCCTTCTTAGGTGTCTTGGCAGTCGCTCTTGGTTGGGGGTCATCTTGCATCTAAAGCAGAAGAATTATGACCATAAGTAGACATAAAAGTCACTGGAGTTGATTGCTTCTAGGTTCTAAATCATTTTGAAAAATAAAAAATATGAGCAGAGGTTCAAGCAGATTCTGAAGATGGTGAGACAAGGTGGAGGGAAACTGGTCCTCGTGAAGGAAATCCAGAATAGAGTATAGCACCATGCTGGCCCAAACCAGTGTCCATCCCTGCATGGTAGTAATATTGAGTTGGGTAAAGCATATGGAAAATACCACATAGTAAGCACAGGCGAAGGAGCCCTGGTGACATAGAGGTTACACGTTGCGCTGCTAACAGCAAACTCAGCAGTGTGCAACCACCAGCTGCTGCATGAGAGGAGGACTGGGCTTTCCACTCGCATACGAGTCTCTTTCCACTCCCCTACGAGTCACAGTCTCGGACACTCATAGGAGCAGCTCTGCGCTGTCCAGTAGGGTCGCTCTGAGTTGGCATCAATCTGATGGCAGTGGGTTGGGTTTGGTTATGAACATTGGCTATCATTGATCTAGAGTATTCCATTATCATGATAAGCATCTTAAAACAGACTGGTGAACAAAAAAGTTGTTGTTTTTCCTTTGACAAAATTGTCCAGAACTTGTTGGCTTTTTGTGAACAGCAACAACAGAAACCCAGTCAGTTGTAGGTATCATTGTTTCTGCCTTGTTGGAAAGCGGGGCTCCAGCACTCAGGCAGCAAGGTGTTCTGCTGTGGTGTCGGCCAGAGGAAAGAACTGCCCGACTCCAAAGCTCACACATTGTACCACCCTACTCTTGTGTGAAACTGCTCCAAACTTTACAGGAAGTGGAACATTCCTTAATAATGTGGGCACTTTGTGCAGCTTTTCTCGAGAAAAAATGAACACCTCGTAGACTTCCATAACTTTCTAGTCATGTGACTAGCAATCCAAATGACTTCTCATCTGTGGGGCTTCTATTTGTTTTTCTATGCGTTGTATTACTCAATTCATCTTTTTTCTTTTAAGTGTTTTTTCTATCCTAATTTCAGGAGGCAAGTGCATAGTCCTCATTTTATTATATTTTTAATTAATGAATTTTTTCAGATATTTGAAATGCAACTTTATTCTGGTTCTAAACAGAAAGGAATGGGAATGACGTTTAAACAAATTGTCACCATTGAACATTGTGAAATAACTATACCTTTCTTGTATTTGAATTTCAAGAAAGAAGACAGCTGTATTCCAAAACAGCTAGATATGCAGGTCCGGGGGGGAAGGTTTTAGCTGACACGTTCACTCTGAAGCCCTTCCTCGCCTCCGGCATCCCAAAGATGAACTCATTCTGCTTAACTGTGTAATAAGAATGGCAAACGCACGGCACCACTGGCATCGCCTATAAAACTAGACTTCTGACGCCAGGCTCCAGCTTCGTTCTCTCACAGGTCATTGTCCAACTCTGAATCATGCCCATATTGTGCTACCAGCACTGGGTCCCTAACAACCTCCAGTGGGTAAGAGCAGGCATGACAACAAACTCTAAGTGAGGATTTTCAGTTAGTTTTCTAGGAAACCAAAGGAAGGGCTTTTCCAAGTTATAGTTACTTAGGATTGCTAATGGCATAGTACCGGAGGCTCTTCTTTCAGTGGGAGACAGTGGGTTTTGCCTTAACTTTCCTGTCCGTAAAGTCCACTGTGTTGCCACATAGCATGACGGGTATGTTTTCACATACTCGAACCAGTTCCCCCTGCCAGCTGGGCACATTCTTGTGAGTAACCCTTGAGGGTAAGTCAAACATTATAATGGCACCCTGGGCTTGGCTATAATACCTGTCTCTCAGTCCTCCAGTTTCCCTTGAACAGCTGTATCCCACACATTGAATTTAACAGGTCCTCCGTTAGTATGCAACACACGGGGATGGACCTGAATGCCTAAGGTGGCTACACACTTCTCAAATTCACCAGACAATGACACTTCACAAATGTCGTTTTCCAGTACCATCTTCACCCACCAGTATGAGTTTGAACTGGACTTGGGGTTTCCCTTAGCCAGCTATTGTGGTGAATCTTCCAGAAATGTCTCCAGGCTGCTTCTGACTGAGGGATGAAAAGATAGTGGAAGCAAGTCCTCTATTTTTATATGTACTGTTATTACTGTTGTTTAGTGATGTCATCTACTGAATGGCCATATGTTGTGCTGTGTATATTTTCACACACACATATAAGACATTTATCCCATCCCCCAATCCCTAGCTGGCTTGTGGGAGGTCCCAGAGAATAGCTAGGAAGAACTCGAGGCACCCGTTTTCCGAGCAACTCAAGATACTGTTCTCAGTGGGTCCGTAACAGAAAACAATCCCATAATCCACTTGTGCTTGAATACAGTTTCTCTAGGAAAAACTTGTCATTTCCATACAATGGACATGTAGTAGATGAGTCTCTACAGCACACTTGTTCTTACCCAAATACGGTGGGAGTCCGGAGAAACTGCAGCCTAGGCCTCACCCTCAGCCTCTGCCAGAAAATCACACGGCCAACACAGAGTGGCCGGAGGCTGACCAGGCTGACCTTCCTCACAGTAAGCGCTGGCTGGTTCACGGACTGGATTGTCCATCAGCACACTGAGACACGTTGACTATTGTGTGACAGAGGCAGCTCCATTTGTTGCGGTGTCAGGGGTAGCTTGTTCCTGTCGCCAACACAGAGACCAGGTTGCTTGGAGCTATTCTAAACTTATTCCTGCAAGCACTTACAAAGAAAACAGCCACGTTTCTTCCTCCACAACTGTTTTCAAAGATCCAATAAGAAGCAAACAAGTTATGTACCCTGATCTTTGTGGCAGGTTGGGGGTTGGGGACTAGTTAACAAGTTTTACAGTGACGAGAGGACCTTAAAAGAACAAAGGGGAGTAAGTCTCACAGGAAACATTTCCACAAGGGAATATCCAAACTTCTTACTCATTGCAACCACGCCTGTGGGGTGTCTAGATCATAACCCTGTATGGGAGTAGAAAGCCCTGTCTTTCCCCAGAGGACTGCTGGAGGTTTGTAAGTGCTGCACCACACCAGGACTTCTAAAGGGTTTGTCAGATCATCAGTAAATACCTTCATCACTTCAGGGTCTCAGTCTCCATGCTTATCTAATGGCCCTGCTTCCCCTTTCTTGAATTAGGGGCATCCAACAGTCCCAGGCCTTGAATAATTAACAGGTTTAAACAGAATTTTCTGGGGGAGGGGACTGTTCCATCCTGGGTCCCTTATAACTAAATCTCAACAAACTGCTACATTTCTGATACTGATTAACAGCACACTAACTCTTCCGCTTCCCTATATCACATTGACTCAGTGGAGCTTTCTGGTTATGTTGTTCCAAGTCTTCTTCTTCCTTAGGTTTAAAATACAGCACTTTAAATCTTGTAAGGGGCCCTGGTGACATAGTGGTCATTTGTTGGGCTGCTAATCTCAAGGTTAACAGTTTGAAATCAGCAGCTTCCCCGGGAGAGAAAATGGGACTTTCTTCTCCCACAAAGACTATAATTCAGTCTGGGAAACCCACAGAGGCAGATCTGTCCTGTCCTTTCAGGTCACTATGGGGCGGCATTAACTGGATGGCAGTGAGTTGTAAGTTAAAACCAGGTCTCCAGCTGCTCCTGTGGCCATCTGAGAAACTGGCCGCCTCCCAGTCTTTATAATGATGCTATTCGCCTGGAGGTAGCAGATAAAATATGCATGCAGGCTTGGGAGGTGTGTGCTACGGCCTTGTATACCTCTCCTGTTCCTCCTGGCTGCTCTCCAGGGCCTCCTACAAGCCATCAAGGGGGACGCATGCCTTCATTATTTTATAAATGATGGTGGAAAGCTACCCAGCACAAGCATGCTCATTCAGCACATTATGGCTGCATGATTCAATGACTTTGGTTCTTCACACTTAGTCAGCTCACTTTCTCTTCCCATGTTGTCTCATCACCATGGCCTCAGACTAACCACCACCACCAGCCCCCACCCCCCGGCTGATTATCTCTGCTTTACTTGTTCATATATAGATGATTCTCTAAGTGAGCACCATGCTCCCACCAGTCGTTATTTTTTTTTTTCCAGAACAGTTGTTTAAAGATGACCTCCGGGGATATTTTTGGCTAGTGGTTTGATGATTTGCGATCATCTTCTCACTGTGGGGAAATTGCTTCATGACCAAGGCCTCTGGGATTGTAGAGTTAAAATACTTACTCATGGCAGGTGCCCCAATGATCTTGTTTCATATCAAATCCCATCCTGTAAAAAATGGTGCAAAGGCAAATTTCTGGTGTGCTCTATGTAGTTAACTTTAATTCGCCTGGGAGAAGAAGCATCTCTTCAGTTTATCCCTTTTTAATCTGTTAGTTGAAAAAAATAACTACATATGAAAACACCATTTTTGTGTTTATTACCTCAAAGGGTGATGTTTTAAAAGTTTCTTTTGTTATTAGTAAAAATCATACATTCACTGTGAAAACTTGTAAGATGAAGAAAAAGAAGAAACCCCCTATAATGCTGGCCTTTGATGCCCTTGTTAATAAGTGTTTTTACTATGTGTATCATCTTTTAACAGCTAGCATCATATTTTTCTGATTTCAGAAATTCTGCCAAATATTTATAATGTCAACTCCATAATTCATATGATTAAAATTGTGTTGGACTTTTTTTTTTTAGCAATAGCATTCACAGAAAACCCATGAAGTAAAGTGGTATTAGGTGTATTTTTCAAATGAAGAAATGAGACTTGTTCAGTCATGCAGCTCATAAAATATAGCAGACTCCGCTTGGGCTAGCGCTTTTGCTGCTTTTGTTTTATTATTATATCTGTAAACAGCTCTGTGGTCATGCTCCTTTCCTCCTACTCCCTTGCCCCTACTCACATCACATTGTGGTGGTTATAGAGGTGTTTCTAACACAGTGACTTATGTGCTCAGAGCAGAACTACTCGGGTTTTCAAGGCGCTTTAAGGGTCTAGGGCCTTTTGCAAGCACATTGCCAGGCATGTGTTAAGCAGTTCCTCTGGGTGGGTTCAAACTGCCAACCTTCCATCTAGTAGTTGAGCATTTGACCATTTGTGCCACCCAGGCCTCCACTCTGTCCCCCCACTGCCCCCCCTTCCCGGCCCACCCACCCCCACTGGTCATGGTAGGTACAGGTTACAGGTAAGAAGATGTGATTACTTTAAGTAACTTAGGTTTTTCATTCTCAGCTGATTTTACTGTCTCAATTTCCCAAGGCTGGCGTTGGTGTTTTTACTTTTAGATTGACCATAATATTTCTTTGATATGTGAACTATAAGAATGTCCTTGCTGGTGCATTTTTTTTCTCCCTACAACTTGGCATTGTCTAAATGAATGTATGAGATTGAGAAGGTCAGGCAAGTTGTGTGGTCCCAGGCCATCTGCAGTGTTGAATTGTTCTGAGTCGGACTTGTGTTATTGTCCATCAACTTTTCTAATTAGATCATGTGGATATTTTATGTGGATCATCTCCTGCATGTCTGTAATCCAAGAAGATAATCTTAGCCAACCTGCTGGAACTGGAAAAGCCACAAGACACTTCTTTTTCCCTAACAAAGTTTTATTTTGTTTTATTCAATTTTAACTTTTGATTATATATTGGGTGAAGGTCCTGTGCATGCTTACCTTTCCTCACTCTTCTTTACAGGCTGAGATCTGTTGCAGTATTGTAGTTGGCTGCTACTCACAGAAGTAGAATGTGGAACATTGTCTATGTGGACTGTTATGCCCATTGGCCTTGGTGCCCCCACCACTATAGTTCCAAGCTTCTAGGCCCAGTGATTCATTCCCTCCAGGTGGTTGGTCATACAGCTTAGAAGTTTTTTCCAGTTTTCTTGATTATAAGTATATACATGTTTATAGCACATACAAAAGCCACAAGCTTCTTGTGCCCCTTTTGGACTCTCTGTACCCCCCCCCACCCTGGTTGACTTCCTTCAACTGTCGACACCAGCCCCCAAGAGTTCTTGCATCAACTATTTGTACCACCCAAGGCCTCAGCTGCTTTCCTAAGTGGGTTAGTCACGTTCCTAGACTGTGAGTCTGTTCTTGCAGCTGTAAAGGGGGAGAACACCAGCACCTTGGCAAGCTACTCGGAGGGTTAAATAAATTACGCACTTAGCAAAAATGACCATGTATATGTGCTAAACAAAATCTTGGGACCATCCACATTTTACGTGGTGTGGCAGATAAAGCACTTAGCTGCTAACTGAAAGGTTGACAGTTCAAACCTACCAGCTACTCCTCAGGTGAAAGATGCAGCTTTCTGCTCTCATAAAGATTGTAGCCTCAGAAACCTTATGGGGTAGTTCTACTTGGTGCTAAGGGGTCATCTTGAATTAGATAAACTCAACAACAGAATAAATTGAAGAAATAAGGACTCTGGAGAAGGGAGGACTCCTTTTCCTACCTGTAGTGCTTTGGTGGTTTTCGCCTTCATTCACCTGGTCCATGATCTCCTTCAACGAGCTGATCTGTGAGCCTTTTCTGTTTGTGGTGCTGCAGATGGATCCCCTGCTGCCCCAGTCGGAAGCCTGTCTTGGGTACGCTCTCATTGTTCATGCTGTTTTCTCCTCCCACCAGGAAGCATCTTGAACAACTCGGCCAAACTTTTTGAAGTCCCCGATACATGGTAACCAGGACCTGAGTGAGACAAGTCGCTGGTGCTGTGCCCAAGAAAGAGCCATCTGACAGTGTTTGGAAGCCATATATATTGAATTTAATAAAACCCAGTGCAGGAGGAGTTGGAAACAGAATGTGTATGTCCTGAAAAAACAAAAAGCAAAACCAGCTTTTATTTTTGTGCTTGCGTTTTGTCCCATTTCCCCTGCCCCCACTGTCCTTCTCTGTTTCCTGTTGAATTTAAACTGTCTGTTGAACATCGACCAGAGTTACAGGCTGTCACGAACGTGGACATCATTAGCCAGTTGATGGGTCATTTTGTGGATTAAGCAAAGTATTTGTTGCTGTGAATCAATGCGTTTAAGAAGCCACCTGAGGTAGCATGGTGACAGTGAACAACGCAGAGAGAGCTGCCATTCCTGGAGGCTGGTTCCTCTCGTGCCTGCCTGCAGAAGCTCTCCCCCATTATTTCCTGCTCACCTTGCTGGGAAAATGTAACACGGTCTTATCATCTCCCACTCAAAGTGCTACCCCCTCCCAGATTCCTACTGGGGCTGCCTGTACTTAGTAATTTCTCCAGCTTTTTTCTCCAGTAGGAAAATGGGTACCGATGCTGCGCCCTCCCCTTCCCTCCCCCAATCAAGGACCCAACCATCCACCTTCACCTTTACATCACACTGATTCCATGTGAGTGTTCCTAAAACCCCCTTGTCTCTGGAAGGCGTGAGAGTAAACAGGCTACTTCTGTGTGGACACGGCAGCGCTGCATTTGCTTACCCAGCAGCTAAGCCATGGTAACCTGCCTTTCTCTCTCCTGGTTGGTTGGTTGGAGTGGGTAGCAGTCTGGGGGGTGAAGTGTGTCCCATGGGAGTGCATGTGCACATGAGTCTGCTTCTGTACATCTGCTTCCAGTTAGATCTTTAATGTTTTTGTATAGTGGAAATAAGAATGAGAAATGTATTTCCAAAAGATGAAAATTAAAGAAATTTTCATATGACTGTGGCTTGATTTCCCCCTCCCACTAGGAACCTCGGTGGCACAGTGGTCAAAAGGTTTGACAGCTAACTGAAAGATAACTAGTTCAAACCCCCGCTGCTCTGCGGCAGAAAGAGGCGAGTGCTTCCGTGAAGATGACAGCATCGGAAACCCCAGGGGCAATTCTCTGTCTTGCAAGGGTCATTGTGAGTTGGAATCACCTTGGTGGTGATAGGTTTATTTTAAAAGATAGCCTTTTCTTTCTTTTGAAATATAATGTCTGGCCTAAAGATCTGTGAAAAAGACTTCGGGAGTTGCCGAATAAATGGCTGTGTAGAAGGAGATGCCTCTTTCAGATTGGTGGCTGGCACCTGGAATCCAAACGCTCGCCTCAATTCGGAATTCCTTAGTATTATGTGATGCAGGTTTGTAAAGCACTTTCCCCGGTGAAGCTTTGTATAACATTTCCCCTCCTTTTCCTTACTCCTCCCTTTTCCAAGAGTTTTGTAGCCACAAATTTAGAAGCCCAGACTGGGCTAGGAGGAGTCCCCACCCCATCTCAATAAGTCATCACTCACAGCCCAGTGCATGGTAGCATGAAGCAAGCAGTAAAGGAAGAGATGAACTAGGAGGATCCCTAAAAGGGGCCTGCTAGCCTCTGCTGAGTCATTAAAATGTACAGAAAGAAAGTGGCAGTATCTGACTGTTTAGCTTAAGGAGAAAGAAAAGCAACCTAACTGATGGGCGTGCATATGAAAAGTACCTGTGATCTTGAGTATGCTTGGTAGGAAGCACAGAGCATGTGCCCACGTAATCTTTTGTACTGTGTAGATCTTGAGTGGCAGAAACAGCAGAACCTTTTGCCTTAAGGTGTCTGTCTTTGGATATGTTCTCAAGAGAACTAGAATCAGTGGAAGCTGTATATGTAAATATAAAGAGAGATTTCTGTCAAGGAAACGCCTAATGTAGATGCTGGAATGTTTCGAGTTTGGGTCAGATACCAAGTTAAAGGCATCTCCTGGCTCACAGCAGGGGCTGAGGAACACAATATCAACAAGTCAGATAACAGGCTGCTGGCTCACAGTCTGCAGGGGTTAGTGAATCTCAAGACCAGTAGGCAGTACTGCAGGCCACTGGCTCAAGTTCAAAGAACCAGAATTAAGATGAAGATGAGGTAGATTCAGAATCCAGATAGAGCAAAAAACCAGAACTCGGGCAAGTCATTTAAATTGGTTTCAGGACAAGGAAATCTCCATTAAGCAGATTGGCAACTTATAACATGTCGCATCATGAAGATGCTTATATTAGATCTCATTGTGAGTAATGACTAAATCATGACATGACTGCTAAACTACATCATAATAGCCATGACGGATTAGGCTACCATTCTGGAATTCCGCAGATGGTAGCTTTGGTAGAATTATTGCATGTAAGGCAGGCAGATGTATACCCACAATGAGTGTCTATTCCAATAAGGATAAGACTGTACTTTGTAAGATCGTAGTGGTCCATTGTAATCCTCCGGCTACCAGGTTGCTGCCCAGAAGACCTCGGGAAAGGTTTCCTATCAAGGATTTAGTACTGCTGGCAGATTACGCATGCAGCAGTGGCAGCACCCGAGTTGGCCATGGTGAGTTTGGAAGTCCATGTTTCTGAGCCCATACAAAATGTCAGTCCCTGCCACTTTGTTAATGAGCCCAGTGGGCAATGACAGGAGTAGCTAGGAGAAGATGATTGGCTTCCATGGAATATGTTATTTAAATCTACCAAGTTCACCCAATGGTGAGTATGCACTTGAGGCACAAATATCTTCACTTTGAGTGTTAGGAAGGTCTGTTTACCTAACTTCCTCATACCTCTTTGTCACCATTTTTCCCATCATGTAACTTCCAAGTCCCTGAGGATCCTGCCCAACCACTGGCCATAGCCTAAGAATACAATAACATGTGGCCATTTCCACTTCTAAGAGAGTGAACAAATAGGTTCACTGCTCAAAATTCTGGCCGTTGGACTGTCCTTCACTGCTATGCTTCAGGGAGTCCCAGGAAAAGCGGTAGTGCTGCCGCCTACGTTTGAGTGGTATCTGCATGCATATCAAAGCAGAACCATATATAGACCAGGTGTGAATTCTTTCCCAAGTCAACTGATCATAAGGAAAACCTCATGTGACTGTAGGTGCAGACTGGGAAAGAGTAGACTGGGATAATTGGGGCACTTCCTCATACAACATGTGCCTTCAGGTCCTGCCTAAGCCCATTCTCACATGGACTGCTATTGACTGAGGGAGTACCACTGTGCACACCCAGCTTTGTGACTAAGACAACCACTAATTTCATGATGGGCAGCTCAGGCTGTCTGGTGATTTAGTAGCCCCTTGTTTGCCTTTCAGCCCTATGAAGGTTCAGTTAAGGACATGGAACAAGACATACCATTGCTAAAGTCAGATGGATGTTGGCTGAAAGAATACCAGAGAGGTGTTTACTTGTCTTTTATTTGACCAGTCCAAGGCATTTGACTGTAGATCACACAAACCATGGATAACTTCGAGACAAATGGGAATTCCAGAACTTTTGTGCTCATGCGGAACTTGTACACAGGTAAAGAGACAGTTGTGTAAATCAGGAAAGGTGTGTGATGTTTTCTGATCCTAAGTTTTTACCTCATAACTTCCCTAAAAGACATACACACACGCCCTCAAAAAAAAACAACCAACTATCATTAATCGTCGGTGTCAGAAGAAGGTAAAGAAGTGGAGGGTGATGGGTGGAGGTATGACACCCTGTCTCAAAGAAATCTACCTTGGGCTGTGTACAGTTCGGTTCTCCTTGGATAGTCAGGAGAGTCCAGGCATAGCCCCTACCCATTCCCTCCTAAGGTAAAGCATTTATGCGGGAGGATGAAGATAAAATAATTTTTTCGTACAGAGTTCATAAAACATGTATCATAACTTCACTAAAGACCATGACCTGGGGAGACTGACAGTGATCGGCAGGGTTGCGGCCGTGGTGGTGGTTCTGTGTCATTCTGACTGGTAACAATCCTATGCACACTGGAACATCTTTATTTTATTTTCCACGAGTATAAAAACCAATAAGTATTCTTAAAGTTCCAAAATGCTTTAGCTTCCCAAGCACTAAAGGTCGTTCATCTGGTCCAAATATTCTTGCTATTTTCTATAACATAACAAAATATTTAAAATGCAAGAAAAATCACATATCATGTATATATATTTTACGTGATTTTTCAGTTTGGGGGTTTTTGTTGCCTCTTGGTCTTTTCCTGACCAAGATCTTGGTTTAAGTCTAACTAGACTTAAACATAGATTTTTAATTTTTTTAATGCTTATTGAATCCAAATACTATTATATTTTTTATTCTGTATTAAGTTCAGTACGGATTTAAGGATTTCTTTTTAAGGAATGATGGGAGCAGCAAAGGCACCAGAAGACAGAGCTGTGGGCCATTGAAGTAAAGCTGAGTGCCTTGAACAAAGGCTGACTTAGAGAGTGGAGTAGCCCCTGGGTATCTCTCCGTGCCCTTGGAGCTTTGCAGCACAAGCCTGAGCAGGGCAGAGGCCAACGGGCCATGAGGCTGAGATTGAAGAACAAGGAGAGATGGGCTGACCTGGCCTGTTGCCATGGTTGAGAAGAGATATCTGAACAGAACAACTCTAGATGTTTTCTGATCCTGACTTGTTTTTACCAAGCAGCTTCTGTGTGTGTGTGCACGCGCGTGTGCGTGGGTCATGGGGTGGAGGGGGAGGAACCTGACAACCTCACAATAATTAATATTGTCTTTGAGTTTTGTGTTGTCAAAGTCAAGCCATGGAGTCCATGCTGGCTCATAGTGAGTGACCCTCTAGGACAGGGTAGAACTGCCCCTGTGACTTTCCAAGACTGAAACACTTTATGTCCACAGTATTTATGTGCATACTTTGGACGTGTTGTCAGGAGAGACCAGTCCCTGGAGAAGGACATCCTGCTTGGTAAAGCAGAGGGGCAGCTCAAGAGAGCAAGACCCTCAAGGAGATGGGCTGCCACAACGGGCTCAGGCGTGGGAACCATTGTGAGGGCAGTGCAGGACCGAGCAGCCTTTCGTTCTATTGTGTGTAAGGTGGATGTAGGTAGGAACCCTGCCCAGGAACTCAATGGCACCTCACAGCAACTTTATGGGGATAGAAAGCACAGTCTTTCTCCCGAGGGGTGCGTTCGGAGATTCAAAAAGTACATTAGGATAGCTTCATTGATATGTGTAGCTGGGCTTGAGACTAGTTTGGTTTTTGTAGTAAATACAAGGCTATATATTAATTTTTAATTAAAAATGGTAATTGCTTGGCAATTCATATTTTGACTCATGACACTGATTGCAATGCAGGATTGGTTATATTAAAATGATATATTTTTGCTCAAACACTGCACAAAAAACTTTCAGACATTTCCTGGGACCTTGGCGGCACAGTGGATCATACAGTCTGCTAACCTCGAAGTTAGCAGTTTGAAGCCACCATGGAGGGAAGAGAGACGGATGGAAGAAGGTTGTGCCACCTCTAGCCTGAGCGTGGTGCCCAAGGCTAGACAAGAGGAAATGATTAATAAAACTCATTCTTTAAAAGAAATTTTTTAAGTTGAATAAAAATGATTTACCAATCTATTTTTGCTCTTTTGATGAACATAAGCGGCATGTTTTTCAAAAGGTTCCAGTCCTCTACTTTGTCTTCTGCGTTGTGAATGTTTTCATTATGCTTGGTAGTGCATTTATGCCATTTATTAGCGCCCTTAAGCTTGTCTCTGTTTTTTCATTGATGATCCTTATGGTTCTGGGGTTTATATTTAGATCTTCAGTCTGTTCTGAATTTATTTTTGTACATGGTGTGAGGTATGGGTCCCAGTTCATTCTTTTGCAGATCCAGTTTTTGCAACCTCCTTTATTGAAAGGATTGTCTCTTCCTTACTTAATGTGTTTCAGTCCTTCATAAAATATCAGTTGTAGATGCTTGGTTGTATTTCTGGGTTCTTTGTTCTAATCCATTGGTCTACATCTCTGTTTTTGCACCAATACCAAGCTATTTTGATTACCATGAGTTTATAATAGGTTTTGAAACCTGGGTGTAAAAGGTCTTCCTACTTTTTAAAAACAGTGTTTTGTTTATCTTGGGTTTCTTTCCTACCCATCTGTGTTAATCTGGGTACTTTAGAGAAACAAATCCACAGAAACTCATTTATGAGAGAGAGTTTTATATGAAGGGTAAGTGTGCATCAAGAAAACATCCCAACTCAGTGCTTCACAAGCCCACAAGTCTAACATTAGCCCATATGTCCAACATCAATCCACAAAGTCCTTCTCCACCTCACAAAACAGACGTAATGACGCCGACTGCAGGAGGAAAGCCGAATCAGTGAATGTGTAAGCATCTCAGCGCTGGCAGGGCTCTCCACATGGCTGCTCCAGCACCCAGGGCTGCACTGGGGTAGGTCCATGTGGCTTCTTAGGGATGTCTTGCAGGAAGTGAGCCTGTCCATGAGACATTGTGTAACATTTTTCCATTTGTCTTAGTCTCTTGAAGTTTCCTATAGATGTGTGTTGTAGTTTTCTTTGTATACGTTTTTGTTTCTCTGGTTAGATTTATTCCTAAGTATTTTGTCTTTTGGGTAGTTACTGTAAATAGTACTGTTATCTTAATTTCCTTTTTGGATTTCTCTTCTTTAATATAAGAATCCAGTGGGTTTTTTGCATGTTGATCTTGTAACCTGCTACATTTCTAAGTTTTCAATACCTGGGGTGACAGGAGAGGATAGCAAACTGAGTGGCCATGACAGTCAAATCCTTGTCCTCCTCCTCCCAATGTTCAGACTCAAATGTTGCCCACTCCCTCGCCACACCTCACTGTAACCTTATGTTCTCCCAGGAGCCTCATGTGCAAAGTCACATGAATTTCTCTCCCAAAGCCCAGTTTATGGGCTTATTGTGACCACTGTGTGGAGTGTGGTCCTCTATTTCTTATCAATCATGTTATAAAGCCAAACCCAGGTTCACCCCACCTTCATTGGCCATACACGAGTGTCAGTGTCTGCTTTGAAATGATTCCATTATCAAGCATGACTCAGCCCAAGTCCATATTCTTCTGAAATGCCTTTCCAAGTACTGTACACACCCCTCGGGTCCCCACAGAAACATGCAGGTCTATTTCTATTAGTTTATTTTCATTTGTACTCCAGTAGAACAGGTCCCACACGGAGAGGGGCTGGTCATGATTTGATGCTCATGAATAGCCTGTGCCTACCCACCACAGGCAGCCAGGCACCCTTTAGTCTCACTGGCCTGGGGACAATTTGCCCACGTTAAAGATCCCTTGTTTTAGTCAAGCTTGGTACTATGTAGTTTTTGGAAAATGTGAAGTTTAAATAAAACTTTTTAAACAGTTTAATGTCTGCTGCCCTGTAAGTCTGTGGGGGAGCAGAGGGTCCCCCACAAATCATCACAGTTCCGGTAGGCGCAATTGTACAGCAATAAGTAATGATTATAGTAAAGTCATAGAGACCATGAGAGATAGAGGAAAAAGTCAAATAATGGAGTCAGACACAACACATAGTAGCATGCTCACCTCAGCCCCGCTTGGTGGTCCTCATGGGGGAAGCCCAGCCACGAAAGCAGGAGAGAGCCTCAACTTTATTACCAACCAAGGATTATATCTCATTAGGGGGACATGATTACAGGTAACCACACATCACAGGAAGGGGCAGTACAATAAGCATACACATCATAGGAAGGGGATGTATGACAGGCATAAGAGTGACAGGAAGGGGATGAGCTAGGGGTGTGCCCACAGGAATGGGAAGGTCTAGGGGTATACATGTGACAAGATGGGCAGACCCTAGATTCATGATGGCAGCCTAACCTTGGTCATCCTTGGGTGGGCTTGACCCCTGGGGTCTCCTACAAGGAAACAGACAACTATCCTTATCAGAAGGGAGTGGGTCCTACTTGTGGGATAAACAGTGGTGTCTGCTTGGTCTAGATGGCTGATAACCCTTAGGGAGAATGACCCCTTACCTTCTTCTGATGACCTCCAGGTGTATAGTCATTTGCAAGCAGCTACGTTTGGCATGTATTTAGGGGAGACAGCTTGGGAGAAATCCTGTATCCCACAATTCCCCATTTTGTTTTATACATAAAATTCAAAAGAGCCACAGTGACTGCATGGCTTTTTCTATACACTGAAAGCTGCCAAGGCAAAACTTCATGATCAAATTAATATAGCCAGAAATTCAGGTTTATAGCAAACATTTTGAATCCAGGCAAGGAGGATAAAGTCTCCCTATGCCCATCTGCTATTAGAGGACGGTATGAGAGGGGCTGGATGCCCCGGCGGGAAGAAAATGAGGAAATAGGAATGTCTGGTTCTATAGGGAGAATGAATCAACCAAGTGCTCACTTTAAGGCAGCACAGCTTTAAGGGAGATACTGTGGAAATGAATAACAACCGCAGGAATGTGTACCTGGAACAGTTCCTGGAATGCCCCAATGCCAGTGGGAAGATAGTCATAAAGGTCAATGGACAGACAAGGAATTTTAGGGTTTTTTGCTATTTTTTCTTTTGAATTCTTTTGTCTTCTTTTTATCTCCGTTATTGTTGGTTTGCCTGCCTATATAAGATAGACATGGGAAGCAAGTCCGAGGAGAAAGTGTAAGGTCTCTCTCTCTGGGACTAGATTTCAGCCTCGGTCCGCGGGAGAAAGATTTCATGCCGAAGCCAGTCTCATGATCCAAGTGAATTTAATGAGAGTTAAAAGAAGTTTCAGGTTTTACGCGGCACCCATAGGATTCCTTTGACCGTGCGGCCTGGAAGAGACTGCTCCGGGACACACAAGGATCTCTCCCCTCCCACGAAGAGGACCAGACCACCCAAGCAAGACAAGCAAGACCCCTCTCCCTCTTGGTCCCTGCCTTTTCAAGGGTTCCCGGGGGGAGGCGTGGTGAACAACCCCAGGTTGGTCCCATTGGCTGAATTGCAGTCACCTGGCCCAGGTGGGCTGCTCCAGGTGTAACGCCCATCTGGGCCCACCGGCTGGAAAATCCAGCTTTTGTCCTTTGCTGGCTCTCCTGGGCATGCGTAAATGGACTTCCCAATTCCCTAGGCTAAGCTACCTAACAAAAGCAATGGGACCGATGGTTCCAGAGGGACTTGGGGGAAGAAGGAAGCAGGGGAAGGGAGTGGTGAGCAAAATGCCATAGACAGGGAAGCAACTAGGGAATAAAAAGTAAAAAACGAGGAGGACATAGAGATCCCAATGTGTCAGGAGAAGCCTGCCCCTAACACATCATTATGGGTCTGGTAGGCGCAATTGCACAGCGATAATAAGTAAAGATTATAATAAAGTTATAGAGAGCATAAGAGAAGTACTGAAATAAATGGAGTCAGACACAATTCATAGTAGCATGCTCACTTCAGCCCCGCTTGGTGGTCCACATGGAGAGAGAGTGAGAGATATTTAATGCTAGCCCAGGCTTTTATCTTCTCTGAGGACATGCAAGCCCCCTAATTACAGGTGAAGACACATCACAGGAAGAAGTTATGCTATAGGTAATACAGTAATGAGAGGGGGTAGCCTAGGGAAATACACGCAATAGGAAGAGGAGAGATTGGGGTATACATGTGACAAGATGGGCGGATCCTAGACACAGGATGGCAGCCAGCCTTGGATGTCACAGATCAGTTTGGCCTGTTCCCTGGCTCAACTGATAGAGACCATTATCAGTGGGGTGTGAACTCCACCTACAGGAACCAAGCTAATAGTCGCAGGCCCCCACCCCTGTGGTGTGGGGAGACAGCAGTCTGGCAGGAATTGCCTTCAGGGAAGATGCCTGGGAGCATCTGACACACACACACACACACACACACACACACACCCCACACACACCAATGGTGTTGGAACAACAGCAATCTAACAGAGGAATTACTAAGAGGCAGAAGAGTGATGGTGGGGCAGGAGGAATGTAAAAGGAAATGAGAGACCTAGGAAGCAAAACTACAGATAGAGGTAGAAACATAGGTGTGTATATATATATATAAATACATGAATTCATAAAAATAGGGGTATTGGCATATGTACATATATTTATATGGCAATACTTTGAGGTAGTGGATGAACTTTGGGCCTCTGCTCAAGCCCTCAATACAAGAACAATTTGTTCTAACAACCTGACATTCTGTGTTACCCTCCCAGCACAATTGCTGACGACAAATGGGTACACAAGCAAATGTAGCAAAGAGAGCTGATGGTGCCCAGCTATCAAAATATACAGCATCTGGGGTCTTAAAGACTTGAAATTAAACAAGTGGCTATCTAATAGAGAAGCAACAAGCCCACATGGATGAAGCACACCAGCCTGTGCAAACATGAGGTGTCAACAGGATCGGGTAACAGGCATCAGAAGACACAAACAAAAAACATTGTTGAGAATGAGGGGGTTTTGAGAAGAGCAAAACCCATCTGTAGACAATGGGACATCCCCTCACAGAAGAGTCACAAGGAAGGGATGAATCAGCCAGGGCACAGTGTAGCAACAAGGAAACAATATTCCTCACCCCCCACTATCATGACCCTAGTCCTGCCTTTCACTTTGGGCTAGACTAGAACATGTACACAGACACATGGAATCCAGGTCAGATAAACCCCTCAGGAGCAGAAATGGGAATAGAGATACCAGGAAAGTAGGGGGAAGGTGGGGAATGGAGGTGAGGAAGGGGGAACCAATCACAATGATCGGCACATTATCACCACCACCACCCCCAAGGAGGACAAACAACAGAAACTGTGGAGGAAGGGAGGCAGAGGTTAGTGTAAGATATGAAAATAAAAATAATTTATCAAGGGGTCACAAGGGTGGGAGGAGGGAATGGAGGAAGAAAAGAGGAGCTGATACCAAGGGCTCACATTGAAAGTAAATGTTTAGAAAATAATGATAGCAACATATATACAAATATGCTTGATACAATTGATGTATAGATTAAAAGAGCTGTAAGAGTCCCCAATAAAATAATCTTTAAACAACAACAAACACCCATGCCTGTAACTTTGTAGTTGATTACATTCAATACTGCATCCAACTTCTCCCCTGTGTAAACCAGACTCATAGATCTTTCTGGAAGAGCAAGTCCCAGAAGAGTTCCTCCTCCCCAGTTTCTGTCTGCAGTGCTGAGCAGGGGCATTTCCTCCAGGAACTGTTACCAGCTGCTGGGATTGCTCTGAGCCACGTGTGCTCAGAGAATTTGCTGTGGCTGACGGTTTTTTTCAAAGTAGATTCTATAGTGGTGCCCAGGCATTCCCTTTAATATGGCAATCCTATATTAAAGGACAGCAAGCATTTCTTCAGTACTTTTTCGCTCTTTGCCATCCAGTCAACGCTGACTCATAGCAACCCCTCTGTGGGTTTCTGAGACTGTAAGTGTTTATGGAAATCGAAAGCCAAGTCTTTTTTTTTATAATCATTTCACTGGGGCCTCTTAACAGCTCTTATCACAATCCATACATCTATCCATGGGTCAAGCACATTTGAACATACGTTGCCATCATTATTTTCAAAGTATTTTCTTTCTACTTGAGCCCTTGGTATCAGCTCCACTTTTTCCTTCCCCCCCTTCCCACCCTTATGATTCCTTGATAAATTATTAATTATTATTTTCACATCATACACCTCTGCTGTCTCCCCACCCGCACCAACATTTCTGTTGTTCATACCCCTGGGGGAGTGTTAAATTAAGTCATTTTGATCTTTTCTCTGCCTTCCCACCCCCCACCTTCCCCTGATACTCATGGTATCGCTACTTCCATTATTGTTCATGGGGGGTGGGAGTGGTATCGATCCTGGATTCCATGTGTCAAGAGCTCTTATCTGTATTAGTGTATATGATCTGGTATAGCCGGATGTGTAAGGTAGAACTGGGGTCATGATAGTTGGGGGCAGGGGCTAGAGGGAAAGCATTAACAAACTAGAGGAATGGTGTGTCTTTTGTCTGTGCCACACTGCACTCTGGCTGGCGCAGACCTTCCTTGTGATTCTACAGATGGAATTTGGGTCTCCTCTTTGCACCCCCTCGTGTGCGTCAATATGATTGTTTTGCGTCTGCTGATACCTGATCCCATCAGGCGGGTGTGCTTCTTCCATGTGGGCTTTGTGGCTTCCCTGCTAGAGGGCCACTTATTCATCTTCAAGCTTTTCAGACTGAACTGGGAGGTGTCTTATGTTTTTCAATGATGTTGGAAATTATGGCACCAATATTTCAAATACCAGCACGGTGGACATGTTCAGGGGAACTTTGAGACTAAGGTAGACTAGGAAAAAGGATATGATGATATATTTCAGTTAGAAATTTGTCAGTGAAAACCTTGTGAATAGAATATTGTCTGACGTACTGGAAGATGATTCCCTCAGGTAGGAAGTCACTCAAAATGCCACTGAGGAAGAGCTGCCTCCTTCAAGTAAAGTTGACCGTAATGAAGTGGACAGAGGAAAACTTTGGTGAGAGACCAAGACTCAATGTTGAGAGGTGGAAAATGGAGGCTCAGAGCAGAGGTAGAATTCAGCCAGGAATGTGAAGTTGGGAAAGATTTTACTAAGGGAAGGGACTCCCAGGAGGGAGGGGAGAGCAGAGAAAGGGACAGGAGCATCTTGAGCTCCCTGGCGGGTTCTGTGACCCACCGAGTCAGGGAAGTTGCGCCTGGCAGTGGGGCAGTGGAACATATATAGGGCTTAAGACAAGGATATATGGGCTGATAGGAGGGAGGGAGGCCTGGTGCTGCAGTTGCAGGGTCTGGGTCAGGATGTGGTCTGTGAGTAAATCATCTTGTTTTTCCGCAGACCCGCTTCCTGGAACACTGAGGGAAGGGGCTGTACAGACCTGGCCCAGAGAGAGAAACTCCTTGGAATGCTGGAGGCAGGGGCTGCACAGTCTGGCTCTGCCCTTGAGAGCTGTGGGGAGCGTGGGGGGTGGGTGGAGGGGAAGGAGCCGCACAAGCCAGCAGGCTATCGTTCAGGAGAAATCGGGGAGCTGGCTCTATGATCTGGACCCGGCCCAAACAAATATGAGAAGAAACAACTGGATATCCATGAATAACTAGAATATGTATTATCCTAAATATGAATGTAGAACAATTGGAACTCATAGAAAGTAAAATGAACCAAAGTTCAATATCATAGGCGATCAGCATCCTTAGAGGCACGGATGTACATTGAGTCGTTATGAGTTGGAACCAACTTGATGGCACCTAACAATAACACCAGGCAGTAGTGAGTTGAAATAGATTTTTTTTGGGGGGTGTTAATAGTTATTTTTTTCCCCATCTTATTAGGGGATCATACAACCCTTATTACATACATCAATTGTGTAAAGCATATCTGTACATTCATTGCCCTCATCATTCTCAAAACATTTGCTCTCCACCTAAGCCCCTTGCATCGGGTCCTCATTTTCCCCCTCCCTCCTCACTCCCCCCTCCCTCATGAGCCCTTGGTAATTTATAAATTATTATTTTGTCATATCTTGCCCTTTCCAATGTCTCCCTTCACCCCCTTTTCTGTTGTCCATCCCCCAGGGAGGAGGTCACATGTAGATCCTTGTAATCGGTTCCCTCTTTCCAATCCACTCTCCCTCTACCCTCTCAGCATCACCACTCACACCACTGGTCCTGAAGGAATCATCTGCCCTGTATTCCCTGTGTTTCCAGTTCCTATCTGCACCAGTGTACATCCTCTGTCTAGCCAGTCTTGCAAGGTAGAATTCGGATCATGATAGTGGGGGGGGGGGGGCATTTAGGAACTAGAGGAAAGTTGTATTTTTGTGTTTTTCATCGTTGCAACATCGCACCTTGACTGGCTCATCTCCTCCCCTAGATCCCTCTGCAAGGGGATCTCCAGCGGCCAAAAAATGAACTTTGGGGCTACACTCTGCCTTCACCCCCTCATTCACTATTGTTAGATTTTTTTGTTGTTGTTCTGATGGTGCCTTATACCTGATCCCTTTGACACCTCATGATCGCACAGGCTGGTGTGCTTCTTCCATGTGGGCTTTGTTGCTTCTGAGGTAGATGGCCACTTGTTTACCCTCAAGCTTTTAAAACCCCAGATGCTATATCTTTTGATAGCCAGGCACCATCAGCTTTCTTCACCACATTTGCTTGTTCACCCGCTTTTGCTTTAGCGGTTGTGTCGGGAAGGTGAGCATCATAGAATGCCAACTTAATAGAAGAAAGTATTCTTGCATTGAGGGAGTACTTGAGTGGAGACCCAATGTCCTTCTGCTACCTTAATACTAAACCTATAAATATACACACATAGATCTATTTCCCCATCCTCATATATAAATGTATTTGCATACGTATATGTCCTCATCTAGACCTCTATAAATGCCTTTTGCCTCCTAGCGCTTTCCTCTATTTCCCTTGACTTTCCTCCTGTCCCACTATCATGCTCAGTCCCCACCTGGGTTTCAGCAATTCCTCTTGGTTACATTACCCTTGATCATGCCCTACTAGGCCACCCACACCCACCTCACCACCAATTTGGATCACTTATTGTTCCCTTGTCCCTGGGTTTGTTAACACTACTTCCTTTCTCCCCTCCTCCCTCTATCCCATGTCCCCCCCGGAACTGTTGGTCTCATTGTTTTCTCCTCCAGATTGTTCATCCAGCATATCTTATTTGGACAGACCTGTGGAAATAATAACTTGCACAAAAACAAGACAGCAAAACCAAGCAACAATATACAACAAAACAACAATAAACCAATGACACCAAAACAAACAAAACACAACAAGAAAGAAAAGCTTGTAGTTAATTCAAGGATTATTTGTTGGCCTTTAGGACTGTTTTCCAGTCCAGTCTGTTGGAGCACCACGCCCTGGCTCCAAAGTCCACCTTCAGCATTCCCTGGGGACCTTGCCGCTCCATTCCCTTGCTGTTCCACTGCACACCCCCAGTGCTTTGACTCAGTGTGGTGGGATCAGGTCGGGCGTAATTCCCACACTGTGTCTGGTGCTGTCTCCCCCAGGGCCATGGGTCAGTGAGGGGCGTCATGTTTCACAGTGGGGCTGGCTATGTGGTCCTCTCTGTGGACTGGCTGCTCTAATTGGGGTCATGGTCCTCAAGGCCTGGTGGGCCAGGATGTGCTCCACTCTCTCCTACCCCCCCTTCATCTGCTCCCGTGTGCTCCAATCAGATATGTCCCTCTCCCAGAGCTGCAGATTCAATGTCATTCTTTGAAGTAAATTCTTCTGGTGGGGGCGGGGGGCAGGCGTCCACTTAGTATTTGGTACTGGGGCCAGTCATCCAGACTTCTCCACTGGTTCTCTACTCCACGCCGGAATGTTGCATTCACACCTTGCAGCAATGGGTTGAAGTCTGGTCACTATTTCCCTGTGGAGATATAAACAATATCCTCCCCTTGGGTGGGTTAGTGCCCCATGCCCCCACTCCCCTTTTCTTCCTTATTTTCATCATTTTTGAAATGGATTCTGGTTGTTATTAGGTAGTGTCAAGTCCATTTCGACTGTGCCTGCCGAGGCCTGCACCATTGGCACTATTAATCGTATGAGTAAGGCCATCATTGCAGCCACTGTGTCAATTCCTCTCCTTGAGGGTCTTCTGATTTTTCACTGCTCTTTATGTTACCAAGAATGATGTCCTTCACCGAGGACTATTCTCCCCTGACAACATAGCCAACGTATGTGACATGAAGTGTTGCCGTCCTTGCCTCTCAGCATTCTGGCTACGCTCCTTCCATGACACACGTGTGTGTTCTTTTGGCAGTCCCCGTGCTTTCCATGTTCTATGCTAGCGTCACAGTTCCTTGTCTTCCTTGTTCAGTGTCCAACTTTCCCTTGCGTAGGAGGCAGTTGAAAATGCCATGGCTTGTATCAAGCACACCTTAGTCCTCAAATTAACATCCTTGCTTTTCAACACTTTAAAGAGATCTTGTGCAGCAGTTTTACCCAATTCAAGGCATCATTTGATTTCTTGACTGCTGCTTCCATGAGCATTGATTGTAGATCCAAACAAGATAAAATCCTTGACAACTATCTTTTTTCTGTTTACCATTGATGTTACGTATTGGCCCTGCTGTGAGGATATATTTTTTTTTACATCGAGTTTTAATCCATGATGTAGGCTGCACAAGGTTATCTCTATCAGCAAGTGCTTCAGGTCCTCTTTCAGCAAGCAAGGTTGTGTCATCTGCATATCACAGGTTGTTAATAAGCCTTCTTCCAATCCTGATACTAAATTCTTCTTCACATACTCCAGCTTCCCTGATTATTTGGTCAGCATAGAGACTGGACAATTATGGTGAGCTACAACCCTTTCTTCCTTTTTGATTTCTTTTTCGCCCTTCTTGATTTTAAACCATGTTGTATTCCTTTGTTCTGTTCTCACAACTGCTTCTTGACCCAGTCGTACAGGTTCCACATGAGCACAACTAAGTGTTCTGGCATTCCCATTCTTATGACTAGCCATGGCTTGTTATGGCCCACACAGTGAAATGCCCTAGCAAAGTCAATAAGACACATAAGCATCTTTCTGGTATTCTTTACTTTCAGATATCAGCAATGATATCGCTTGTTCCATGTCCTCTTCTGAATTCTTACCAGAAACACTGGTAGCTCCTTGTCAGAGTACTGCTGCAAGATGATCTTCAGCAAAACTTTATTAGCATGGATATTAATGATATTGCTCTATATTTTGAACATTTAGTTGAGCCCCCCCTTTTTTTTGGAATGGGTACAAATATAGGTAGCTGTCTTCATTTTTTTTTTTCTCATTGATGAGTGAGTGCTTCCAGTGCTTCATTAGCTTGTTGTAACATTTCATTTGGGATTCCATCAGTTCCTGGAGCCTTGTTTTCTGGATAATCCCTTCAGTGCAGCTTAGACTTCCTCCTTCAGTTCCACTGGTTCTTGATCATATGTTGCCTCTTGAAGTGGTCGAATGTTGACCAATTATTTTGGATACAATAACTCTGTGTACTCTTTCCAGCGTCTCTTAAAGCTTCCTACATTGGTCAATATGTTGTTCATAGAATCTTTCAAGATTGCAACTCGAGACTTGGATTTTTTTCTTGAGTTCTTTCAGTTTAAGACATGCTGAACATGCTCTCCCTTTTGGTTTTCTAACTCTAGGTCTTTACACATTTTATTCCAATATTTTACTTTGTCTCTTGAACCGTCCTTTGAAATTTTCTGTTCAGCTCTTTAACTTTATCATTTCTAACATTTTCCTTAGATACTCTGTGATGAAAAGCAAGTTTCAGAGTCTCTTAAATTCACTCTGATCTTTTGCGGACTGGTATTGGACAGTTTTGCATCCATATGCTGGGAAGGACCAAGTTCATCTTCGGAGCCCAGCTAAGCCGAGGTTAATCACCAGTGTTTCAACAGGAGGAAATGCATCAGTGCGAGAAGCCAAGAGGTCCTTGACCTGCAGAAGTCTACAGCCTGCAAATGGAGAGCCCTGCCTGCGTCCTCTGCCTACGTCAGTCCCAAAGCTGTCTTCAGAACACTCTACACACACTTCTAATCGCTTAACCGCAAAGCTGACCAGAGCAAGTCCTGGAAAAGCACGGAGAAGTAGCATGCTCGCGGAAAGAGACAGATAGGGGATGTGTCAATTAATTAAGGCACTCACACACATGCATGTGTGTGCATAAAGACATGAGACAATTTGCCGTAAAAGTGTGTTTTTATGTAGAACATGTAGGAAAAAGGAGTTTTTATTCTTTCCCTTTCAATTCTACCCTGTTAAATGAACCTTCCTGAGTGTTATTACCATAAAACTTACATTAATAATTGTTAGGGATGAGGAACGTGTTTACTGATAGGAGCGGTCAGTTTGTATTGTTCATGGGCAGACATAACATGCATGAGTGTCAAGCTGTTTCCCATCACTCTTTTCTTTGGTCGCACTATAACGGACCATTTCCTCTAGGACAACTTTCGTGTGACTGTTCGCGTACCTTCTGCAACAACAGACCCAGCTGACCCTGAGGAAACCCAGGCTGCACAGCAGCTGCCGGTAAAAGGAGGACCTGTCCTCTGAACCCCACACATTTACACCCCCCACCCCTAAACTCAAACCTAAGACCACAAACAAGCTGACTGCTGTCAGTGCTCTTCCCTTGGAAATGCTTACTTCCTATAATGTAGAGCAGAGTAGGAGAGGTTTCTACTCATGTAGGCAGGGTGATACGCGACTCCCCATATCAGTAGGAAGCAGCTAAGGAAAGAGAGGCATCTGCCCCTGAGCTCATAAAAATTGTATGTTAAAAAAGTGCGTTCTGTAACCCTCACCTTCCTGACATGATCGCTGAAGTCAGAATGGGTGGATAAGCAAATGTGGTGAAGAAAGCTGATGGTGCTCAGCTATTAAAAGACGTAGCACCTGGGATCTTAATGGCTTGAAATTAAACAAGTGGCCATCTAGCAAGGAAGCAACAAAGCCTGCATGGAAGGAAGCACACCAGCTTGTGTGATCACAAGGTGTTGACAGGATCAGGTATTAGGCATCAGAAGACCTCAATCATATCAAAGTGAATGAGTGAGGTCGGAGTGGAGACCTAAAGCCTATCTGTAGACAATTGGACATCCCCTCACAGAAGGGTCACAAGGAAGGGATAAGTCAGCCAGAGTGCAGTATAGCACCGACAAAACATACAACATTCCTCTAGTTCTTTAATGCTTCCACTCCAACACCTCCCCCTATCATGACGCCAGCTCTGCCTTACAAATCTGGCTGTACTGGAGCATGTACACTGGTAAATATAAGAATTCTAGACATACAGACTCCAGGACAGATAACCCCCCAGGAAGAGTATGCGATAGTGGTACCAAGGTGGGAGAGGAAAGAGGAAAATGATTGCAAGGATTGATGTAAATATTCCCCACCCCGCAAGGAAGATGAACAACAGAAATATAGGTGATAGGAGACAGTGGACAGTATAAGATAGGAAAATAATAATAATATATAATTTATCAAGGGCTCATGATGAAGGGGTTTATCAAGGGCTCATGATGAAGGGGGAGAAGAGGGAAAGGGGACTGATACCAAGGGGTCAAGTAGAAAGAAAATGTTTTTAAAATGATGGCAACATATGTATAAATGTGCTTAAAACAATTGATGTATGGATTGTTATAAGAGCTGTGAGATGGGTACAGTTAAGAGCTGGAAACATGTGAATCCAGACAGATAGCCCTTTAGGACCAACAACGAGAGTAGTGATCCCAGGAGGGTAAGGGGAAGATGGGGGAGAAAGGGGAAACTAATCACAATGATCTACACATAACCCCCTCCCTCGGGGACGGACAACATAAAAGTGGGAGAAGGGAGACCAGGCAGTGTAAGACATAAAAAAATAATAATTGATAAATTATCAATGGTTCATGAGGGAGGGGAAAAATGAGCTGATAGCAAGGGCTCAAGTAGAAAGAAAATGTTATGAAAATGATGATGGCAACAAATGTACAAATGTGCTTGACACATAGATGTATGTATAGATTGTGATAAGCACTATATGAGCCCCCAATAAAATGATTTTTTAAATCATTTTGATAGGGGCTCATAAACTGTTATCATAATCCATACATACATCCATTGTGTCAAGCACATTTGTACATTCATTGCCCCCATCATAAAATGCTTTTTAAGAAAGCTGTAAGAGCCCACAATAAAGGGATTTTTAAAAAATCATGCATATGAAATTTCTCAGGGAGAATGAGACCATGCAGGGAACCAGAAACAGGCAAGACTGGTTCCCTTGGTTCAGGTGATAGCTCAGAGGAATTCTGGTAGTCAGTCATGCCTTCTCTCTTCATGAAATCCTTAGAAACCAGTGCTGTCTTGTGCACTACACCTCGTCCTTGGGGCTACGTTCCCCAGAACACTCTGCTATGTGCTATCATCTAATGCACTCAAAGCATGCTTGACTAAGTTCTGACAATGTTTCCCAAGAGCATCCTTAAAAGTTTAAGACGTGGGAGGAGAAAAAAAAAAAGAGGACCTGATGCAAAGGGCTTAAGTGGAGAGCAAATGCTTTGAAAATGATTAGGGCAAAGAATGTACGGAGATGCTTTATACAATTGATGTATTTATATGTATGGATTGTGATAAGAGTTGTATGAGCCCCTAATAAAATGTAAAAAAAAAAAAAAGTTAAGACGTGTACAAATGGACAAGGACTCTGACAGATCAGCTGTTTCAGTTAGAAGGCTACTCCCTCCTAGGATCAATGTGTCCAGTGTTACCTCTTTGTCTAGCCTCTTGGTAAAGACAAGAACCTACTTCTGTTAACAGTGAGCATGGGCTTATCTGTGCTTACTTACCAATCTTCAGTGAAGTTTTGTGGTGGGTTAACATTTCTTTTTTTAAATCATATTTTGGGGGGCTCATACAACTCTTATCACAATCCATACATCCATCCATTGTGTCAAGCACATTTGTACATTTGTTGCCACCATCATTCTCAAAACATTGGCTCTTCTACCCAAGTCTCTAACTCTCACCCAATGATTGGGTGGAGTTATGCAAATAGGGTCTGTATAACACTAATGGAGAGGACTGGTCGATTTTCCTTATCATTCCCTGGCTAAAAGGACGAGGCATCCAAGAAGTAGCAGAGGAGTGAGAGAAATCCTAAGGACTTGGAAGAGAACACTGAAGCTCTCTGTCTGGAGTGATAGAGCCCGCCAAGAACAGGTGCGTTACAGACTGGCATGGAGACTCAGAGGAGCAGGGCCAAGACTAATGGTCTGAGACTGGAACTGTGGGACAGAGGGATAGGAAGACTGGCTTCCTGGCCCATGGAAGCAAACGCCAAGGGACAAAGTGGCTGAGAGACTGGAAACTGGAGAGGGACTTGGCTGCTGGCTTAGGAGACCAATGACGGCAGCCTTACTTTTTGCAGATCCTGATTTGTAGTAAACTGTTGACTTCCCTAGTAACCTGCCTTAGCTGAGTTCTGTCTGTTCTGTGTGGCCATTGCAATGAGTTATTGAACCCAGCATCGTTGTAGAGAACCAGAAAGAGATGGTCCAGCCTGTCAGCATGGTTAAGAAGAGACATATGAACAAAGCAAATTTATTCTTGATGTTTTCGAATCCTGACTTGTTTTTACCTCCTAGCTTCCCTTAAAAAAAGCAAAAAACAAATTTAAAAAGCCCCTAAACAACAAAACCTCATAATTAGTGTTGCCTTTGAGTTCTGTTTGGTATAAACGCAAGCTCACTGCCAAGCCATGGAGTCCATGGGGACTCATAGTGACTCCCTAGGACAGAGTAGAAGGAGTGCCTCTGTGAATTTCCAAGACTGTAACTTCCTGGGAGTAGAAAACCCCATTGTTGCTTTCTCCCAATGAGCGGCCATGGTGGTTTCGAACTGCTAACCTTGGGAATCTCAACCCAATGCATGACCACTGCGCTCCACAGCACTGAAAGACCCTACCCTGTAGAACAGTAGAATGATAGTTGGTGTTGGAAGAGAGTAAAGACATTTGGAAAGTGAACACAAGATGAAGACAAGATACATCTGTCTCAGAGAACTCTGCCTTGAGTTGCATGTAGTTCAAGTCTCCTTTTCCTGGGAAACCAGGGCAGTGTAGGCATGGCCTCTTATGCCCTTTCCTTATGAGAAAAAGCATTTATGTTGGAGAATAAAGAAAAAGTAATTTTCTTATGATGTAATGTATATAAACCAACTTCACTAAGGACAATGACCTGGGGAAATTGGCAATAACTTGCAATAATCTGCAATAATGATTTTGTGCTACTCAGACAAATAATGACCCTATGTACACTAGAATATCTTTAAAATTTTTTAAATTTTATTTTCCATGAAAATAAAAACAAAATAAGTATTCCCAAGCTTATAAAATGCTTTTGCTGTTCAAGCACTAAAGACTGTTCATGCAGTCCAACTATTCTTATTATTTTCTATAAAATAGCAAAACTGTAAAATTTAAAAGAAAAATCACATCATGTACATAAATTTATATATGCATATATATACATAAAATTGACACTCATAAATTTATATATGTTTGTATATAATTTTTATGTATAGTGTAAAAAATTTTATGTGTAGATATAAATTTATGTGTAAATTTGTATATATACACATATATACATTTATATGTGGTTTTTCTTTGTTTTTTATAGTTACATATATCCACAAGAGGGTACCCAAAAGAACCAGAATTTTTTTTCAAAGCTATGTACTTAAATTTTTTTACAAAACAACTTTATCACCTTCAAAGTACTCTCCATTACACTTAATACATTTGACACATCTGAAATTCCATTCTTGGAAACATTTTTCAAACTCATCTGTTTGGATGACTGACAGCACCACCTTAATTTTTTCTTCACCTTTTCTAGGTTGTCAAATCGCTGTCCTTGCATGTCCCTCTTTATTGGCAGAAACAAAGAGAAGTCCCATGGAGTGAGGTCAGGTGACTCAGGTGCATGGGAGCAAGAGAGGCATGCTGTTTTTTGCCCAAAACTGGTGCATGAGATGACTGTCGTGGCATTATCGTGGTGGCAAAATCAGTCCCCTGTCTGCTACAAATCAGGCCTTTTGTCACACACTGTTATGCAATCTTTTCAGAACCTCTAAATAGAAAGCTGGATTAACAGTCTGATCTGGTGGAACAAACTCCAAATGCATTACAAGTTAATATTTTTGTCTGTTCATAAAGTTGATGGACATCCAGAACGAGGTTTGTCATCTATTGACATTTCACCTTTTTGAAACAAGAAAACCACATTGTTCAACATTGCAACAGTTTCTGTAGCATTTTTCCCAAACAGGAAACAAAATTTCACGGTCACATCCTGTTCTCTTAAATCGGCCATCATGACAAACAAGATTCCAGTGAAAATGCTTTTACAAAAAATTCACTGTGACCAGAGAGAACCTTCCCAGGCAGTGCCACTGGGTGCACTCACTCAGAGGGAGTTGCTGGATGCTCACTAGCAGAAAAATGTGTTACTATGAAAGCTCCACTCTGCTCAGCGCAATTCTGGTTATTTGGGAGTACCCCCTCATATATATTTAAATTTTTTAATAAATGAAAAGTCACACAATGTAATTTTTTGGTGTTTCCCCCTCCCCGTTGACCTTTTCCTGAGGTAATTCAATTTGTAGCATATGCAACATCAGATTTAAATATCTAGATTAAAATTTTTTTAAATAATTTTATTGGGGCCTCATATAATTCATCACAATCCATACACACATCAATTGTGTAAAGCACATTTGCACATTCATTACGTTCATCATTCTCAGAACATTTGCTCTCCAGATAATCCCCTGGAATCAGCTCCTCATTTCCCCTCTCCCTCTCCGCTCCCCTTTTCCTCATAAACCCTTGGCAATTTATAAATTATTGTTTTGTCATATCTTACTCTGTCCGATGTCTCCCTTCACCCACCTCTCTGTTGTCCATCCCCCAGGGAGGAGGTTATATGTGGATCCTTGTAATTGGTTTCCCCTTTCCACCCCACTCTCCCTCCACCCTCCTAGTATTGCCACTGTCAGCACTGGTCCTGAAGGGATCATCCATCCTGGATTCCCTGTGTTTCCAGTTGCTATCTGTACCAGTGTACATCCTCTGGTCTAGCCAGATTTGTAAGGTAGAATTGGGATCATGACAGGGGGTAGGGAGGAAGCATTTAGGAACTAGAGGAAAGTTGTATGTTTCATCGTTGCTACACTACACCCTGACTGGCTGTCTCCTCCCCATGACCCTTCCGTACGGGGATGTCCAGTTACCTACAGATGGGCTTTGGGTCCCCACTCAACACTCCCCCTCATTCACAATGATATGATTTTTTTGTTCTTTGATGCCTGATATCTGATCCCTTTGACACCTTGTGATCACACAGGCTGGTGTGCTTCTTCCATATGGGCTTTGTTGCTTCTGAGATAGATAGTCGCTTGTTTACCTCCAAGCCCTTAAGAACCCAGACACTGTATCTTTTCATAGCCGGGCACCATCAACTTTCTTCACCACATTTGCTTATCCACCCATTTGTCTTCAGTGATCATATCAGGGAGGTGAGCACATAATTATATGTTATTTTTTTCTTTGATGACTGATAACTGATCCCTTTGGCACCTTGTAATCACACAGGCTGGTGTGTTTCTTCCATGTGGGCTTTGTTACTACTCAGCTAGATGTCTGCTTATTTACCTTCAAGCCTTTAAGGCCCCTGATGCTGTTAGATTTAAAATTTTTAATGCTGACTGGATCTTAAAACATTATTATGTTTTTTATATCTTCTATGCTAAGTTCAACAGGATTTCATTAAATCATGGATTTAATTTAAGGAATGATGGGGACAGCAAAGGTATCAGAAGGTAGAGCTCTATGCCCACCATTGGAGTAAAGCTGAGTTCCTTGAGCAAGAACTCTAACCTAGAGAGTGGAGTAACCTTTGGGCATCTATCAGTGCTTAAGGAGCTTTGTACACATGGCTGAACAGGGCAGAGGCCAATGGACCATGAGGCTGAGAGACTGAGGACCGGAGACAGATGGACCAACCTGGAATATTGGCTTTGAGTTTTGTGTTGTCAAAACTCAAACTCACTGCTAATCGTGGAGTCATTGCGGATTCACAGAAACCCTCTAGAATAGAGTGTAAGGGGCATCTGTGTGAGTTTCCAAGACTACAATTCTGAGGTAGTTAGTTTGTTGTGCCAACCTGACTGATAAACACATGTGGGGTTAATTGAAGGGCAGAGGGATAAATGACTCAGTGAGCCTCACCTTTCTAGTTCTCGGGTCTCTTGCTTTCTGATGGTTGGACCAGGGTGCAGCTGCCTTAGCCAGTTCCCTGCTCCAGCTGGCAAGGCTCACTTCCTGCAAGACATCCCTGAGGAGAAGCCACATGGACCTACCCTGATGCAGCCCTGGGTGCTGGACCAGCCGTGTAGAGGCTGCTGCCAGTGCTGAGATGCTTACACATTCACTGACCCGGCATTCCTCCTGCAGTTGTGATCATTGTGTGTGTTTTGTGAGATGAAGGAGGACTTTGTGGATGGGTGTTGGACATATAGGTTAATGTTGGACTTGTGGGCTTGTTCATTCGGGGGCTCCCTCGTTGTACCCGAAAACCCCACTCGGCTACATCTTCAGTGTTCCCTCCGTTAAATGCCTTACACATACAGATGGCACCCTGGTCACTACTGGTCTAGACAGAGACTGACATGAGCAGTGAAACCTGGTGGATCCGTGCTTGCGTCCCAGCACCATCTGTTTGAGGCCTCTGTTGGTGTCTGTGTTGCATAGATCCGCAGTTGCATCTGTTTTAATCCTGAATACAAGGAACCCTATCGTCAGGTAAGCATTGGACTGCGAGCTTAAAGCTTGGCATAGGCTCCAACCCATCCTCAACTCCAAGGAAGAAAGATAAGCTGTCTAATCAAGTAAAGATTTACATCCTCCGAAACCCTGTACAGGGTGACTATAAATCTGAATCAACTTGATGACAGTGGGTTTGGGTATATTGCTTATGAGTGTCCCACAGTTTGTTTTTCTACTCCCCAGGTGATGTTGTCTGCTGGAACTTCTAGGAACAAAGCTACTGTGAATGTTTTTGTAGACGTCCTTGAACATGTCTATGTGAGAACATTCTTTGGACTGAATACCAAGGAGTGGAATTGCTGGGTCATAATATGTCAAAACAAGCTTACTCCATGGAGTTGATGGTGACTCATAGCGACCCTATAGGACAGGGTAGAACTGCTGCTGTGAGTTTCTGAGACTATAACTCCTTTCAGGAGTAGAAAGCCTCTTCTTTCTCCTGCTGAGTACCTGGTAGTTTTAAACTGCTGACCTGGTGATTAACAGCCCAGAATGTAACCACTGTGCCATCCGGACTCCTTGGGTCAAAAGAGATGTGTTGAAAAGCAAGGACGATACTTTAAGGACAATGGTGTGCCTGACCCAAGCCATCGTATTTTCAACTGCCTCGTGGGCATGTGAAAGTCGGACACTGAATGAGAACGGAAAAGGAGAACGACTCACAGAAACGCCCTCGCTCTTCTCTTGCAAAAATCTTCTTGTGTAAATTGTACAAACACCCCCTGATGAAAAATCATGCTCAATATCCTCCCAGTCTCCCGCAGACGGCCCTGATTCCTGGAATTAGCCCAAACCACAATTCCCTGTCCACAAATGTACTCCAAGACTGCCCCTTGACGAGGACTGTAAAACCCTGTTCATCCGTACAAAGACTCCTCTCAGGTTTCCTTCAATAAACTGTCTCCTGCCATTGAATTGCTCTGTCTGTCTTTCCTACTACAATATTCTAACAGGAAAATTGAAGAATAATCTATTTGAATTAAGGTGCAGGAGAAGAATATTGAAAGTACTGTCTATTTCCAAAAAAAACCAAATCCGTCTTGGAAAAGAACAGCCAGAATGATCCTTAGAGGCAAGGCTGAAGAGACTTCGTCTCATGTACTTGAGAATGTTATCAGGAGTGACCAGTCCTGGAGAAGGACATGTTGTTTCATGAAACAGAATGTCAGTGAAACAGGAAGTCCCTTGACAAGACGGTTGCCACAGTGTTACAATGGGCCCAAACACAGGCACAGTTGGGAGATGGCTCAGGACCCGGCAGTGTTTCACTTTGTCGTAGACAGGGTCGCTCTGAGTAGAAATCAACTCAATGGCAGCGGGGTTGGTTTTGGTTTTGTTTTTCCATAAATGCATAAGGCATCCCATCCCAGTTTTAATTTACATTTCCCCAAGGAATAATCTTGATGTGCTTACTGACTTTTGTGTGTATTTGTGAAGGATTTTTCAATTCACCCATGTTTTATTGAGGTTTTTTCCCTTTAACTAAGTTATAGGAGAACTCCGTTCTGTATTCTTCACCTCAGTCTTTGTCAGATGGATACTTTGCAAATGTTTTTCCTATTCTATGTCTTGCTGTTTTATTATCTTAACAGTATACTTTCTTAGGGTGAAGTTTTAATTTTATCCGATTTCTACCCACCCCGCTATATCCTTGCTTTCTTCGTCCTGGTTAATATTTCTCTGGTTGTAAAAATTTTATTTATGTTCTATTCTAGAAGTGTCGTGATTTTTAGCTTTTATACTTGTCTATACTCTGATGCTTTTAAAAAAAATCATTTTATTGGGGGCTCATACAACTCTTATCACAGTCCATACATACATCAATTGTATAAAGCACATTTGTACATTCATTGCCCTCATCATTCTCAAAACATTTGCTCTCCACTTAAGCCCTTGCTATCAGCTCCTCATTTTCCCCTCCCTCCCTGTTCTGCCCTCCCTCATGAACCCTTGATAATTTATAAATTATTATTTTGTCATCTCTTACACTGTCCAACATCTCCCTTCACCCACTTTTCTGTCGTCCATCCCCCAGGGAAGAGCTCATATGTAGATATTAGTAATTGGTTCCCCATTTTTACCCCACCTTCCCTCCACCCTCCCGGTATCGCCACTCTCACCACTAGTCCTGAAGGGATCATTCGTCCTTGATTCCCTGTGTTTCCAGTTCCTATCTGTGCCAGTGTACATCCTCTGGTCTACCCAGATTTGTAAGGTAGAACTGGGATCATGATAGTGTGTGTGGGGGGGGGGGTGGAGAAAGCACTTAGGAACTAGAGGAAAGTTGTATGTTTCATTGTAAGCTATACCGTACCCTGACTGGCTTGTCTCTTCCCCGGGACCCTTCCATAAGGAGATGTCCAGTTACCTACAGATAGGGTTTGCGTTCCCACTCCACACTCCCCCTCATTCATAATGATAGGATTTTTTGTTCTTTGATGCTGATACATGATCCCTTTGACACCTTGTGATCACACAGGCTGGTGTGCTTCTTCCACGTGGGCTTTGTTGCTTCTCAACTAGATGGCTGCTTGTGTAGCTTTTAAGACCCTAGGCACTATATCTTTTGATAGCTGGGCACCATCAGCTTTATTCACCACATTTGCTTATGCACCCGCTTTGTCTTCAGCGATCATGTTGGGAAGGTGAGCATCATGGAATGACAGTTTAGTAGAACAAAGCATTCTTGCATTGAGGGAGTATTACAGTGGAGGCCCAATGCTCATATACCTTAATACTAAACCTATAAATATATGCACATAAATCTATTTCCCCATCCTCATATATAAATATATTTGCATATGTACATGCCTTATTTAGACCTCTATAAATGCCCTTTGTAAATTAATGCTTTTATGTATGCTGTGAAGTAGAAATTGAAGTTCCTTTATTCCATATCAGCACCATTTGTGGGGGTGAGGGACAGTTGCCATCAAGTCAATTCGACCTCATGGGGACCCATGTATGCACGGAAGAACTGCCCCAAAGGGTTTTGAAGATTGCAACCTTTCAGAGCAGTTTGCCAGGCTGGTCTTCCATGGTGCCTCTCAGTGGATTTGAACCACTAAACTTAGTAGTTGGATGTTAAACTGTTTCTGCCACTCAGGGACTCTAGTTGGCCTTGCATAATGGATTTCTTTGTCACCTTGGTCAAAACTCTATAGACCTAATAATAAGTAAGGGCCTTGATGGTATCTGTTTTTAAAGTGTTTTGTTATTATTGAACAACACCAGAGATTCTTATCATTCCTACATGGGTCAGTTCCTAATGGGACAGTGTTTCTGTATTTATCTTGCTTGGTGGGGAGAAGAAACTATTCTAATATGTACCTACCGCTGAGGCCAGGTCAGGGAATTCTCTTTTAAACTGGGGAACCAGTGAAGATTAAAAATAGTTCAGTCTTTTTTAGAGGTTTTAAAAACTTTCATGGCTTAAGTTTCATTACATACATCAAAATCCTTTCTCTCCACTCCCAAATGTTTCCTGGAGTAAACCAGTGCATCTGAGTTTGTTGAGGAGGGAACTTGAATCTCTAAAGTTAGGTCACATTTCTGCAGGTAGAGCCTCCCTTCTCCAAGTTAATTGGTTTTTGCTTAAAGCAGCTGTTGGTCTTTAGCCGCTTTCCCATTTCTGTCAAAGCGCTTGCTTTCTCTTGTCTTGCCATGACCTGAACTTGAGAAAGCCTTGGTGCTTGCTGGACCTGGTGAAGATAAGATTGAAATGTTTTAAAGGAGATAATCTTGTTAAAACATAAAACCATAAAAATAACCTCATTATCTTTTTTTGAAATAAACTTAGATATGTGAGTAATTTTTAACTGACTTTCATAAAATAAAAATAGAGTAAGTAAATCTCTTGATTTCTTTTTTTAAATAAAGACATGGACACACTGGACCAGAAAGTTTGCAGAACCCTGTTGTTGGGAAGTGTGGTGGGGAAATGTTCTACACCCATGCCATGCTGTGACCTGATTGACAGGGTAGACTCTACCCCTTCGCAAGTTGGCAGATGATGTAACTGCCACAGACCACTCCTTGTCAACTTGACACTTTGACACAACTCTTTAGTCATATATAGTTTTGACACAAAACAATAATAAAATTATATCTGTGCCTAACAGTGTAAATCTAAAATGTATACAATTTAAAAATGTGCCAAAGCCTCATTTAAACATAATATTCTATAAGTGAATAGCACAACAACATTCTATGCCTAACAATTGCATTTAAGTAACACCTATACCTTAATCCTATAATCCTATAAATATATTCTCCCACCTATGAAAATTTGTAAGCCAACCACTTCATGCCTTTATCCTCCAATTTTGGGTATCCAATTTCTAGTCTGCTCACTTACATCAACCCAGTGCTCTGAGGAGACAATACTATTTTTGATGCAAAGAATCTTTATTTCAGTTTGAACTTTGTGTGTTTGTATCCATAAGCAAAGTCAAGTCAGGACAGGCCATCAATAAAATCAGCAGCAATATGCATGCACCAATTCACAGGCTCAAAAATCTTCTCATCTGGTCAGGTTCTGGTCAGCTCAGTGTGGGCTGCCTCACTTAGCCTCACCAGGGTGCCCATTGGCTGCTTTGCCTTTAGACCATGGACCTCATCACAATTCTCAACAAACCTAGCCCCCTTGTTCTAGGTCATGAACTTAACACCAGTCAACCTGCTCTTGTGGACCAGGTCCATGGGTGGCAATGACCAGACTTAACCATCTTTTTATTGCTGTGCTTCTCTCACTTCTACTCAACAAGTGGACGCAGGTGGTCACCTAGCAAGCATTTCAGCCTGCCCACAGGCTCCCTTTAACATTCAGTCCCAGAGAGGAGAGTTTCTTCATGGTTCCAGATTTTTCCAGCTTCATACAAAACCCACACAAAAAAGTTCAAAATTTAAAAATCCAAAGAGTTCATTTTCTTTCTCTTCAATCTGTCAACAGCTCCCTAGGCAGGTGTCTTCACCTTCGAGTGTCCTGAGCACTCAGATGCTGGCTGGACTTAGCTTTTCAGAGCCTTCTTTGCAGGCGTGTCCTAAACCCAGTTAATGATCCAATTTTTGTGCCAGAAGATGAGTGGGTTTATAAGCTCTCTATTTTCATACTACCCAATAACCATTTCTATAAATTATTATATAAATAACAATAAGCAGAAGAAATCGCTATAAACAAAGTAGATCTTAAACAGTCAAGTTCAATCATCTTAATCCTTATCTAAACTGTTTTACATGGCCTTAGGCCTCAGGATGCATTGCCTCAAGCTAGGGCAGGACCTCCTCTCAGCTATTTTGACCTCAGTCAGACATTTCTTCTAAGCAGCATGGTCTCTGAGAATTCAAACATCGATTTCACCCCCTGAGCTCAAAACATACATTAAGCAATTCATTATGGCCATTTCAAAGAGAAATAACTAAAGATAATGTTTAGGAATCAAAACTTTATGAATTGCTTCTCTAGTACCCCGTTCCCAAGGCACCATAATGTGAGTCTGGGTGGACTAGAGAATCAAATCCAGGACACACATATGTGTGTAAGAACGAGCTTTATATAAAAGAGCAATTAGATATTAAGGAAATATCCCAGCTCAGTCCAGATCAAGTCCATAAGTCCGATATTAGCCCATATGTCCAATACCAGTCTATAATTTTCTCTTCAGACTCATGCAACACATGCAATGACATCGAATACAGAAAGATCACAGGGCAGTGGAAGGGAAGTCTTGTGGGTGCAGTGACGGTGGAAGCATCTCAGTGCTGGCGTGGGTCTCCATGTGGCTTCTCCAGCTCCGGGGCTCTGGTTCCATCAGGGGTCTTCATGTGGCTTGTCAGCAGGAAGACAAGCAGAGTGTCTGAGTGTATCTGGCTTTTAGTCAGCAATTTATCTCATTTGCGGCTCCAAATGAAGTCATCAAGCTGTGACCTGATTGACAGGATAGACCCTACCCCTTCGCAAGTTGACAGGAGATTATGTAACTGCCACAATATCTATGGTTTATAGATGCCCTGGTCCACTTTTGAGACATCATTATTTTATTGGAGAATATTATAAATCATCCTAATGGGGCATGTGGTAATTCTATTGATAATATCATTAATTTAGCCAGTGGTATAGAACACGGTGGAGAAAAGAAAAATATGCACATATAGGATAGTTTTTAGGCCAAAATGCATGGGTTGTTGACTTGTACAGATTAACAACTAAGGTGACTGGACACTACTTACACAAACAGTGAGAGTTATCGATATGGCAAAAGCTTCTGCAATGCTCATTCACACAGGCAGAATTTAGGTCATCTCACCTAATAATCCAGTCTCCCAAACAATAATGTTGGGTATCTGCCTAATGCTCATAAACGATATATCACCCCTCTATCTGGAAATCTTTTTTTAAAAAAGCACTTTGATAGGGAAAGTCTCACTTCTCCCCCATGATGGGGTAGGGAGAGAAGACCAATCAGCTCCTGCCATAGAACATTGTTCTATGATACACCTAAATCAACAGACACTCTACAAAAGTAATTAGTAAACCTTACTGCCAATCCAAGTAAGAGATGGGGGTGGGGGAGCAACACCTGTCTGAGAGAATGAGATTACCCTTCTGTTGGTGGGTAAACTGGGTGGGGCCACCTATCATTGGGGAAAACATTCAACATTAAGTATACAGACCTTCAAGAGAAGAATACGGCCAATATTATGCTCACACTTTGGTACTTTTGACCTAGTTTTTATTCAGCCATTGATGAGTAAAAACTGAATACTATAAATAAAATAAATGAAACTAGGCTGTGTACTATAGACAACCAGGACTTCAAACTCCACCCTTTTGAGGTATACAACTTTCTTCATAAAACACACAGGAAGGATCTGATTTAGAACACCCACTAAGTGAACTGGACTTTGCCTTAAACATACCTGTAGCCAACTGAAATACTCCCTTGGAATTAAGACTGAAGTGCCCTGTGATAGGTAGGTTAATTGTGCCAACCTGGCTAATAAACACATGTGAGATTAATAAGGTTGCAATTAAATTGAAGGGCAGAGAGATAAATGGCTTGGCGAGCCTCGCCTTTCTGCCTTTTGCTCTCTGATGATCAGACCAGTGTGTGGCTGCCTTAGCTAGTTCTCTGCCTCAACTTGCAAGCTACACTCCTGTGGGACACCCAACCTGTGAACCGTGTCACTATAGTTTGAGGTTCCTTCGAGACCTGCTTCACCACACTGCTGGTGTATACATCACTTGAGCTGGGGACAGTTGGGCCCTGTCATCTGGCTGTCTGTTGCTGCCTGTGGCCGGACTGCCTGAATTGCTCTACAGAAGACTCAGCTGTCTGCTTCCTTGACTTGCACACAGCAGCCCTCGTGAACTGAAGGACTGCCAGTGTATTAACTGTCTCACAGAAGTGAGTTGAACTAAGCCATTTGTACTGCTCTGTGGACTAATTAGCTGTTTATTTTTTTGTGTTGTCTCTCTCTCTCTCTATCAAATCATGTCTCCTGGTTTTGTTTCTTTAGAGAACCCTGTCTAACACATGCCCTAAAGTGAGAAGAGAGACAGATGAGTACTATCCCAATGATATGGATGTCATTGGACTTTGGTTCAAAACTCTTGATTTGATGGTTCTCAATGAATGGCAATCCAAGACTACTCCTGATCTGCTATTTCCATATTCTGTTTACTTTTTAAAAATGACATGTGGGAGAGTATACATCTATTTCTGCTATATCTCTTACATCTTTGGAGTATATGTCCAGTAGGTGTGTCTTCGGGTCAAATGGTAATTCTATCCAAATCGTTTTGCTGTTGTTGTTAGTTGCCATCGAGTTGGTTTTGACTCACAGTGACCCTTCATAAACAGAACTAAAGACTATTGGGCCTCGTGCCAGTCTCAGTTTTTCTGATTGAGTCCATTGTCCCCACCACTGTGTCAATTGATCTTGTCGAAGACCTTCCTCTCTTTTGCCACCACCTTTCTGCTTTACCAACCATGATGTCCTTCTCCAAGGACCATTCTCTCCTAACAACATATCACAAATATGTGAAACAAGGTCTCACTATCCTTGCTTCTATGAATATTCTGGCTATACTTCTTTTTTTTTTTCTGTGAGTTTCTTCTTCTTTTTTTTTTTTTTAATTTTAACAATTTATTGGGGCTCATACAATTCTTTTCACAGTTCATATATATACATACATCAATTGTATAAAGCACATCTGTACAGTCTTTGCCCTAATCATTTTTTTCTCTTTTCTTCTTTTACATTTTATTAGGGACTCATACAACTCTTACCACAATCCATACATATACATACATCAATTGTATAAAGCACATCCATACATTCCCTGCCCCAATCATTCTCAAGGCATTTGCTCTCCACTTAAGCCCCTTGCATCAGGTCCTCTTTTTTTTCCCCTCCTCCCTCCCCCTTCCCCCCTCCCTCATATGCCCTTGGTAATTTATACATCGTTGTTTTGTCATATCTTGCCCTATCCGGAGTCTCCCTTCCCCCCTTCTCTGCTGTCCCTCTCCCAGGGAAGAGGTCACATGTGGATCCTTGTAATCAGTTCCCCCTTTCCAACCCACTCACCCTCCACTCTCCCAGCATCGTCCCTCACACCCTTGGTCCTGAAGGTATCATCCACCCTGGATTCCCTGTACCTCCAACCCTCATATGCACCAGTGTACAGCCTCTGTCCTATCCAGCCCTGCAAGGTAGAATTCGGATCATGGTAGTTGGGGGGAGGAAGCATCCAGGATCCGGGGGAAAGCTGTGTTCTTCATCGATACTACCTCACACCCTAATTAACCCATCTCCTCTCCTAAACCCCTCTATGAGGGGATCTCCATTGGTCGACAATTGGGCCTTGGGTCTCCACTCTGCACTTCCCCCTTCATTTAATATGATATATATATACATATATACATATACACATATATACACATACATACACACACTTATATCTTTTTTTTTTTTGCATGATGCCTTATACCTGGTCCCTTGGGCACCTCGTGATCGCACTGGCCGGTGTGCTTCTTCCATGTGGGCTTATTTGCTTCTGAGCTAGATGGCCGCTTGTTCACCTTCAAGTCTTTAAGACCCCAGACACTATCTCTTTTGATAGCCGGGCACCATCAGCTTTCTTCACCACATTTGCTTATGCACCCATTTGTCTTCAGCGATCCTATCATGGAGGTGTGCAGTCAATGATATGATTTTTTGTTCTTTGATGCCTGGTAACTGATCCCTTTGGGACCACTCGCTCACTCAGGCTGGTGTGTTCTTCCATGTGGACTTTGTTGCTTCTGAGCTAGATGGCCACTTGTTTATCTTCAAGCCTTTAAGACCCCAGTCACTATCTCTTTTGATAGCCGGGCACCATCAGCTTTCTTCACCACATTTACTTGTTCACACACTTTGGCTCCAGCCGTTGTGTCGGGAGAGTGAGCATCATAGAGTTCCAATTTAATAAAAGAAGGTATTCATGCATTGAGGGAGTGTTTGAGTAGAGGCCCAAGGTCCTTCCGCCACCTTAATACTTGACCTATAAATATAGACACATAGATCTATTTCCCCATCCTCCTATATATATTTGCATGTACATGTCTTTGTCTAGACCTCCATGAATGCCCTTTGACTCCTAGCTCTTTCCTCCATCTCCCTTGACTTTCTCCTGCCCTACTACCATGCTTCATCGCCACCTGGGCTAGAGTATACCTCTTCTCTAAGCAACCTTACCCTTGATCATTTCCCAGCAGTCTGGCTATACTTCTTCCAACGTATGCCTGTTCTTTGGAAGTCTAAGTTACTTTCAATATTCTTCACCAGCACTCGGAATTCAAATGGTTCAATCCTCTTTGGTCTTTCTTATGCAAAGTCCAACTTTCACATGCATATGAGGGGGTTAAAAATACTATGGTTTGGGTCAGGCATACCTTAGTCCTCAAAGTAACATCGAATTCTTCTCAACGTTATCCATTGTTTCTCGTGATCCATATAGTCAAGTGCTTTTGCAGAGTTGATAAAACACAAGTAAATATCTTTCTGGTATTCTCTGCTTTCAGCCAAGATCCATTGGATGCCAACAATGATGTCCCCTGTTCCACACCTTCTTCAGAATCCAGCCTGATCTTCCAGTAGATTTTTGTCAAGGTACTGCTGCAATTATTCTTGGATGATCTTCAGCAAAAATTTACTTGCATGTGATATTAATGATATTGCTCTATAATTTGTACATTCTGTCAATTTTATAGATTTTAATAATTAGTCCCTTGATCACTGTTCCATTGCTCCCTTGAATGAAGAGGCCAGGCCCTTTAGATGAAGGACCCCACTCTACTCCTAGGGGTGTACATGTTAGTCCGACTCCTAGTCTTCCCCAGAGAGCTCTGCGGCCTCTCATGAGAGTGACTGTTCACTGGGGAAAGGAAATAATCAGACTTTCCGAAGATTACTGGACATTGTGAATTGAAATGAATCCCAGGAGACCCAGAATGTTTTTTAAGGACTATCAGCGTGGGACCTATGGAGATCAAGTTCCTAATGAAGTATTAGCTCAGCTTTGTCTTAGAGTGGGGCCAGTGGGTCCTTGAACCCATCCTGTAGTAACTACCCAAGTTTAGACATACTCAGTAACTGGGGCCCTGAAATGTGGAGTAAGGGCTATCATGGTAGGAACAGCCTACTGGGAGCCATTAGAACTGCCTCTGCCTAGGAATTAGTAAACCAAAAGCAATAGTGCATTCTTGGAGAGATTGATTGCAGAGATTAGTACCACCATCCAGGAACTGAAGCACGCAGGGTTGGTGATTTCCACCATATTCCCATTTAACTTACCTTTTTGACTTGTGAAAAATCAGATGGATCTTGGTGGATGGCAGTGGACTTTCACAAACTTAACCAGGTGGGACTCCAATTGCAGCTGCAGTTTCATTGAACAAGTTAACACTTCTCCTGGTGCCTGGTATGCAGCGATTGATCTGGCCCATGCCTTTTTTCAACTGGTTCTGAAGGACCACCAGAAGTCATTTGCCTTCAGCTGGCAAGGGCAACAATGTACTTTTACAGCTTTCCCTCAGGGTTAGTTACCCAGCTCTCTAGCACTGGTGGCTGTGCCATAATTCAGTCTGCAGGGACCTTGGTCACCTTTCCCTGGCACAAATGTCACACCGGTTCATTACATTGATGGCATTATGCTCATTGGACTTAATAAAGATGAAGTATCGATGACTTTAGACTCCTTGATAAAACATCTACAAGCTAGATGATAAGTTATTAACCTGACAAATATTCAAGCACCTTCCACTTCAGTGAAATTTCCAGAGGTCTAAGTGGTGTGGGGTATGTCACAATATCCTTTCTAAAGTGAAATATATGTTACTGTATCTGGCCCCTCCCACAATGAAAAAGGAAGCACAGTACCTGGTGCACCGCTTTGGACTTTGGAGGCAACATAGCCCTCATTTAGGTGTACTACTTTATGCTACTTGTGATTTGATTCAAGAAGCTGCCAGCTTTGAGTGGGGCTCAGGATGAAAGAAAACTCTGCGACAGGTTCAAGCTGCCACTGAGGTCAAGCTGCCAGTTGATCCAAAGGTAGTTCAGGTATCAATGGCATATGAAGATGTCATTTGGAGGTCCCTATTGGCAAGTCACACTGCAGACCCTTGGCATTTTTGGAGCATTGCCCTGCCATCCTCTGCAGATAACTACTCTCCTTTTGAAAAACGGCATTTGCCCTGTTATTGGACTTCAGTGGAGACTGTATGCCTCACCATGGGCCACCACTTCACCATGCAGCCTGAGCTGCACATCATGAACTGGGTGTTGCCTCACCCCCAGAGTCATAAAATTGGATGTCTTTATTAGCACTCCATCATTAAATGAATGTGATATATATGAGACAAGGCTAGAGCAAGACCTGAAGGCATAAGCAAGATGCATGAAGAGGGGGCCCCAAATGCCTATGGCCTTTATGCTTAGCATGGTATTGTCTTTCTCCCAGTCTCTACCTTTGGCCTTGTGGGGCATTTCTGATAATCAGTTGGCTGAGGAAGAGACAGTTTTTGCTTGGCTTACTGATGGTTCTGCCCAATATGCAGGTACCACTTGAAGGGGGACAGTAGTATCACAATAGCACCTTTCTGGGGCATCCCTGAAGAACAGTGGTGAAGGAAAATCCTGCCAATGCACAGAACTTCCAGCAGCACACCTGGTTGATGCATTTACTTGGAAGGATAAGTGGCCAATTGAGCAACTGTATACTGATTGATGGACTGTGGTCAATGTCTTGCCTGGATGGTCAGAGACTTGGAAGGAACATGATTGGAAAAATCCATGATAGGGAGGTATGGGGAAGAGGTCTATGGCTAGACCTGTCAGAATGGGCCCACCATACGACCATATTTATGTCTCATGTGAATGCTCACCAGAGGGTTACCTCTGTAAAGAAAGACTTTACCAACATGGTATCCCATCACCTCAGATCAAGACTCCCTTCACAAGACAGAAAGTATGGCAACTGGCCCATGCTCATGCGATTCACTGGTCTTACCAGGTTTCCTATCATCCTGAAGCAGCTGGCTTGATATAATGAGGGAATCAACTTCTAAAGACACGATCACGACACCATCTAGATGGCAACACTTTTTGAGGTTGGAGCAATGTTCTCCAGGAGGTTGAATATATTCTAAACCAGCTATATACGGTGTCTCTCCAATAGCCAGGATCCACTGGGACCGAAACTAAGGAGTGAAAATGGGAGTGGCATCACTCAATACGCTTAGATGACCCACTCACCACCTTTTTGCTTCCTGCCCCTCCAACCTTCTTCTCTTCCAGTCTAGAGGGCTTCGTTCCAGTGGAAGGACTACTCCCACCTGGAGACACAGCACTGATGTGATTGAAGTGGTAGGAAAGAATTCCATTGGCCATTTTGGAGTCCTCATGTCTCTGGATCAAACAGGTAAAAAAAAAGTGATACTACTGTCTTGAATGGTGTGATTGTTCCTCATGACCAATGGAAAATTGGATTAGTATTGCATAATAGAGGTAACAAAGAATATGTCTAGAGTCCAGACCATGTCTTAGTACTCCCTGTGATTAAAGTCAATAGTCAGCTATTACACCTTAATTCAGACCTAACTACTCATAGCCCAGACTCTTCAGAAATGAAGGCTTTGACCACCCCACCAGCCAAAGAACCATGAGCAGCCGAGGTACTGGCTGAGGGCAAAGGGAATGTGGAGTGGGTCATGGAAGAAGGCAGTTAGTTCTAAATATGATGTATGGCCACATGACCAGCTGCAGAAATGAGGACCATAATTGTTATGAATAATTCTATTTCTATGTATGCATGGAATATTTTTGTTTTGTTCACTTATAAAGTATAAGATAGAATGGGATTGGTATGCTTTTGATTATATGCAGATTAGTTGTAGTATGTTAAGTGAAAATAAGATTTTATTATGGTCTGTATGACATAATGGCTACGTGTTAGACTGCTAACTGCAAAGTCAGCAGTTTGAAACCACCAGCCACTCTGAGGGACAAAGATGAGGCTTTCTATTCCTATAAATAGTTAATTTTGGAAACTTAGAGAGGCAGTTCTACCCTGTCCTAGAGAGCCGCTGTGAGTCAGCATTGACTTGATGGCAGTGAGTTTGGTTTATGGTTTTGGAGATTATTAATGGTTAAAGAGTTATTACAGATACCAAGGTGACAAGGGGTGGTGTGTCATGCTTAGAGTTTATGTTAATTAGACACTCGTGGGTGAAGGTAGAGATGGAGACCAACCTGTCAATCATTTTTGACTCTACCAGCCTGGTGGTTGCAGCCACCAGCCTGTGGCACTTTGGTTTGTCATCCTGCTTCTTATTGGCCAGCCTCTGCAGCCGCATGAGTCAGAGAAACCTTCAGCTCACATCTGACTGAAGTACTTGAACCAGACGGAATTTACCTACTTCTACAACTGTGTGAGCCATTTCTTGATATAAATCTCTTTGAATATAAAAATATATTTGCAAGTATAATTGGCTTTGCTTCCCTAGAGAACCTGACTTAGCACATGGTGTTATTAGTTTCTTTGTTCGTCCTATATTGCTGTGCTATTTTGAATAATGCTTTCAGTGTGTTGGTGTTTGTGGGGAACTGTCTTGTATATTGATTGCAGGTTTGCCTTCTGTAGTTGATTGTTTTGAGCCATAATACTTTAGTGTTTTTTGTAAGTGTTCTTGTTTTCGCAAACTCCTTTAGCTTCCCCTTGTCTCGGAATACTTTTATTTCTCCCTTAGATTTGAGTGATAATTGTCTGGAGATAAAGCTCTCGGTTGACTGTTTTTTATTTGCTTTCCTTTAAGACTTTAACATTTGTCATTTTATTGTCTTCTTACATGGTTTCTGCTGAAAAGTCTGAGTTTATTCTAATGCTACCCCCTTTGCATGTTACTGCTCCTTTTTCTCTGGCTGCTCTCCCTGTCTTTGACCTTGGAGAGTTGGACTCCAGCACGTTGTACTGCTTTCTTTTGAGAGTCTATACTGATTGGGGTTCTCTCGGCTTCTGAATCGTTTCCTTTTCATCAGAAAATTTTCTTCCAGTAGTTTTTGGGAATTTTTTAGTTTCTTCTTCTGATATTAAGGCAAATTGTAGGTTGTTCCACTTGATTGTTGTTAATTTTTCTTTAGTCTTCTTTGAATATCTTGTTTGCTTGCTCTTCTCATAGAGTAGAGTCAAAATATTTATCTTTGAGCTCACTAATTCAGATGTCTAGCTCATAAATTCTATTTCTCTGTTCTTTTAAAAATTTATTTTATTGGGGGCTCTTACAACTCTTACCATCATCCATCCATCCATTGTGTCAAACACATTTGTACATTTGTTGCCATCATCATTCTCAAAATGTTTTCTTTCTACTTGAGGCCTTGGTATCAGATCCTCATTTTCCCCCTATCCCTCCTCCTCCCTCTTGAATCCTTGATAATTTAAGAGTTATTTTTATTTTCATTTTGTATACTGACTACTGTCCTCCTTCATTCACTTTTCTGTTGCTTGTCTCCCCCATCCCCGGGGGGGCGTGTTATATGTCGATCATTGTGATTGGCTCCCCCTTTCTCCCTCCACCTTCTACCTACCCTCCTGGTATCGCTACTCTCGTTATTGGTCCTGAGGGATTTATCTATCCTGGATTCTGTGAGTTGAGAACTCTTATCTGTACCACTGTACATGCTCTGGGCTAGCTGGATTTGTAAGGTAGAATTAGGGTCATGTGAGTGGGGGAGGGTGAAGGAAGCCCTGAGAACTAGAGGAATGTTGTACGTTTCATCGGTGCTATACTGCACCCTGACTGGCTTGTCCCTTTCTTGTGACCCTCCTGTGAACTGATGTCTAATTGTCTACAGATGGGTTTTGGCACTCCACTCTGCCCTCCCCATTGTTCACCCTGATTTCTGTTTGTTTGTTTTTTAAATAAAATGAATAATAATAAACTTCTCTGTTTTCGAGTGGCTTCTGTCCTCTAGCAACCCCATAGGACAAGATAGAACTTCTCTTGTAGGTTTCCAAAGCTGTAACTGTTTGTGGAAGTAGAAAGCCACATCACCCTGTAGCACAGCCGGTGGATTCAAACTGCTGACCTCACTGTTATTTTAGTGCTTGACTTCTAGGTTTTTGTTTGGAGTTCTTCTTGTAAGGTGTCTAGTGAGGTTTCTAGTTTTTCTATTCTTTCCTTTTCTCTCAAACTCTTTTTCCATCTGTTAAATATATGTGATCATCATTCTTCTGCATTCTCTTTCTGGTAATTCTATAGCCTGTTCAACCTCAGCCATTTCCTTAAGGTTTGAGTATCATTCACTTGTTTGTGCCTGCTTTTTTTCTTCCTTCCCCCCCCCCTTTTTTTTTTGAGAGGGGGCATGTTTGGGCCAATATTTTCTGCTGTTTTCTTGACATCTTGGAGTAGAGTTTAGGGGTGACAGGGAAATTGGATTGTTAACTCTGTTAAGTGGTGTAATAGAGGACTAATAGACACTTCAGAGTAGGTAGTGAAGTAAAAGAGATAGACTAGTGTGATAGGTAAGTTTTTTGTGCCAATGTGGTCAACACGAATATGTGGGATTAATAAGGTCACAGTTTGATTGGAGGGCAAAGAAAGAAGTGGCTCGGCAAGCTCTGCCCCTCTCTCTGGTGATTGGACAAGTGTGTGGGTTCTTTAGCTAGTTGTCTGCCTCAACTTGTGAGCTACACTACCTGTGGGACAGCCAACCTGTGAATCGTGTTGCTAGAGCTTGAAGTTCCTTTGAGACCAGCTTCGCCACACTGCTGGTGTGTGCATCGCTTGAGCTTGTGGCTCTCAGATCCTGTACTGCTCTGTGGACTAATTAGCTGTTATATTCCTTCATGCTGTATATATCTATCTATCTATAATCATAAGTGTCCTGGTTTTGTTTCTCTAGAGAACCCTGTCTAACACAAATATGGAAGTGGGGAAAGAGAAAAATAACAAAAGGGAAAGTAATAGAGGAAAGAGAAAAAAAGGGATCAGATAGTGCTAATTTAAGAATTGTAAAAATAGCAAAAATAATGTGTTATTGAAAAAAGGGTAGTATGAATTGTCAAGGAATTACAAAAACAGTATTCACTTTTATTTTAAAGAGGAGAAAAGCAACGGCAAAGCTGTTGGGGTTTTGTTGGGGTCTCAGCATTGCCCAGGAGCGCTCTAGCTAGTGTGGGTGAGAGAAAGGTGTGTTGTGAGAAGAAGGGTGGGAAGATGAGGTGGGCTCAGGACTTGGGCTGAAAGCACTAGTGATGAGTTGAGCAATCAGTGCGTAGGGAGAACGGCTCCATGCACTCAGATGCTTGCACTGCCTGAACAGGCGTAGACTAGACCCCAGCCTGGAGAGGACAGGGCGAGTGCAGTGGCAAGAATGGAGGAGTCCGTGCTCTTGTGGTTCGGGAGATGGAGAAGTTTCTCAGGGTGGTCTGGGAATGAGTGGTGGTGCAGGGCTGGGGTCTGCACCTTCCCAGAGGCAGTGGTGTCTGAGAGGGGCCCAGGAAGGAGGTAGCAGAACTTGGCACCTTTTATTAGGAGACCCAGGGAGGAACAGGGCTGGTCCTAGGAGGCAGGCAATTGCTCTGAAGTTATCTAAATGAGGTGCTGGCTGGGAAATGAGTTTTCCTACTCCTAGATATCTCCCTCTTGTGAATAATCCTGGATATAATCTTTCATGACACCCAATTTAATGCCCTCAATAGTTTAACCCATTGTCTTATCTTCTCAAAGGGTCCAGCAGTAACCCTGCAGCTCTCAGCCATCCCCAGCATCTCTAACCCCGTCTCCATCCCCACCTAGAGTCATGTGACACCTCAGCTTCTCAAGAAGGCTCACAGAAACCTTCCCCCTCTCCTCACTGTTCTGCTGGTGCCACAGTCACTGGGGGGGGGGGGGTGGAGAGGAGTGTGGGCTCCTTTTAGACATAATCATTTCTTTCTGTCCCCAAAGTTCATTAACACGGGATTCCTTTGTTTGTGCTCTCTTGGTCTTTCTTCACCGTCTCCTGTGGCCGCACGTCTGTCCCTCCTCTAGCTCTCCCTTTCTTACTTTTACCTATTCTTTCTTTTCTCTGCCTTCCAATCTCCCCTCCTCTGGCCCCCTTTCCTCTCACTCCATTCTGTTCATGAAAACCCACGCTCTGGACCCGCTCCTTTTAGTCCCACCCTAACACCTCTCTCCCTTGCTCTCCCGGCCCTGACAGTTTCCAGATCTGTTCCCTGTGGTCTGAAAGTGTATCTTTTAAAAAATAATTTTATTGGGGTTTTGTACAACTCTTATCACAATCCATACATACATCCAATGTGTCAAGCACATTTGTGCATTCATTGACATCATCATTTTCAAAACAGTTGCTTTCTACTTGAGCCCTTGGTATCAGCTCCTCATTTTCCCCCTTCCCTCCCCACCCCACCTCCCTCATGGACCCTTGATAATTTATAAATTAGTATTATTTTGTCATGTCTTACACTGACTTCTGTCTTCCATCACCCACTTTTCTTTTGTCCATCCCCCAGGGAGAGGGTTATATATATATATAGATCCTTGTGATCAGTTCCCCTTTCCTACCCCAACTTTCCTTCACCCTCTCGGTATTGCCACTCTCACCACTGGTCCTGAGGGGTTCATCTGTCCTGGATTCCTTGTGTTTCCAGTTATTATCTGTGCCAGTATACATCCTCTGGTCTAGTCGGATTTGTAAGGTAGAATTGGGATCATGATAGTTGGGGGAGGGGGGGGAGGAAGCATTTAAGAACTAGAAGAAAGTTATATGCTTCATTGTTGCTACACTGCACCCTGACTGGCTCGTCTCCTCCCTGTGACCCTTCTGTAAGAGGATGTCCAGTTGCCTACAGATGGGCTTTGGGTCCCCACTCATTCATAATGATATGTTGTTGTTGTTGTTTTGTTCTTTGATGCCAGCTTCCCAATCCCATTGACACCTCTTGATCACACAGGCTGGTGTGCTTCTTCCATGTTGGCTTTGTTGCTTCTGAGCTAGATGGCCGCTTGTTTATCTTCGAGCCTTTAAGAACCCAGACGCTATAGCTTTTGATAATTTCCCCCTTGTAACAGTTGTCTCATATAATATTAATCTTTTTGTGATTGACTAATTTCACTCAGCATGATATTTTCTAGGTTCATCCATGTCATGAGATGTTTCCTGGTTTCATCATCATTTTTTAATGATGCATAGTATTCCTCTATATATTACTTGGATAAATGATTGTGGTTCAGTGAACTGCAGCTTAGTGTTGATTTTTCTGTCCCTGATGTGGGTGGGTGTGAATAAGCAGGTACATCCTGGCCGGATGGCATGAAGAACACACCCATGATACAGTCTCAGAGCCGTCATTGTTTCACGTTTCCATTCATTCGCTCATTCCCACTTGGACTGGCTGGCCAGCATCATCTTGAAAGAGTTTCCATTAATAACAGGGTTTGAGGAAACCACACATTAAAGCCAACACACTAGGTTGAACAGCATCTAACCTTTGTAATTACACAGATCTGAGCTCTGGTCTTTGCCACTTACACAGCTGTGGAAGCCTGGGGACAGTCCCACCCCTTGGCTTCTGTTTCCAACAAAACATCACCACACTGCGCACAGAAGGCAGCTGGCAGGCAGTGAACCCTCATGAAGACCTTTCCCCAGATCATTACTGTTGTTCAGATATGTTAGAAGACACCAAGCATCTCTCCTTGAAGACAGAACTCGCACTCTCTAGAACTCCCCAAAGTTTCTTCTTCGCTCCACCACGCGCTGTGGTTTCTTACCTGTGAAAATAATAGGGACTACTTATTGGTGCTTACTCACTCCTAAGAGCTCTATAATTTAAACTTCAAAGAAGTTTTATAGCTATTCTGGGATGGGTAAATGAGGGAGGGATATGAATAAAGAGGGGCATTCTATTCTTCCCACTTGTGAGACCATCAGGAAAGGAGGGGAGTACAAATCTTCCTTATTCCCCACAATTTCCTCTTCTGTCCCACTTCACTAAGGAGCGGCACCCCTGCTGTTGGTGCTGAGTGATCAGGAATGAGGTGGTCCTGCCTGGGAACTTGGTCCAGGGAGGGCAGGACTTGGAGAGGAAAGGTAGTTTTCTAGGCTCACTAGTCCATGGTGGTGGGGGGGGGAGGGGGGTGGCGGGGTGGGGGTGGGGGAAGAAGTTGACCTAACTCAAGAAACAATACTGAATTACTTCCCCTTCTTGGTAGGAAAAGGCTAAGGGTTAACTTCTTTATAACTCAAAGCCTTCCCCTAACTCACGGGATAGAGAGGAGCAGCAGACCGGGGCCCCTCCAATTGTCTCTTGGGGGTGACCCCTCCACTTACCTCAGTATGGTGCTGGGGAGGGGGGGTTACCTGTGTCCTAACCTCAACAGGGGGAGGCCCAAGCCTCTAGACAGAGGCCCTTTTATTTTTTATTCTGATTAGCCATTTTTAACCAAGAAGGAATAAAAAGAAATCCTGATCTAACCAGGAAAAAAAAGCCCTATAATTTGTTAGACATGTAAGTACTCTTTTTTTTTAATGTGGAAGAATATACGTAACGAAACACACACCACTTGAACAGTTCACACAGGTATAATCCAATGATATTCATCACCTCCTCCAAATGGTGTAAACATCTTCGCCCTCCTTTTCCGAGTTTTGCTGCCACGACTGAGGTTAAGTCACTGCAGCACTGGAGAGCTGAGCATGCTCCCAGCTTACAGCTCTGACCCGGGCTCAGGGCCTTAGGCAGTGGCACAACTCTAGTGCAAGGAGCACGGTCTCTGGCTTTGCACCTCAGGCCCCGTCATGACTTGTACTGAGAGAGAGAGAGAGAGAGAGAGAGAGAGAGAGAGAGAGAGAGAGAGAGAGAGAGAGAGAGAGGAGGCAGAGTGCTGAGGGTGAGGGATGCAGGTGGACCCAGGTCTCAGTGTTTGTTTTTTTGGTACAGTCAGAAATCCATGCACAGGGCCGTTTACCTGTGGTTACAGGAGTAGACCTGATACAGGACTTTGCCCTGCCCACTCCATTTACCTGTAGGCACAGGAATGGATTTTGATGCACACATCTGCAAAACTCCTATTTCTCAGTGTCACAGGCAATCACAAAGCACTTCTCACATCTTAAGTGATAACCAAAAAAGGGCTTAGGGCATCAGGGAGCAGAAACTGATAAAGGCTCTGGATATGGAAGTACCAACTTGCTTCTCAATATGCACTTCCGACAATGACCACATGTCCTGTACCAGCCTCCAAAACACTTCGTGAGTAAAAGGTCCAATAGTGAGACTGTGTGCAGTTTCCAGCCAGCTTTCATCCTCCGCTATTTGTTTACAAACAAATCGATGCTCCCGATCTCACCCGCACGCAACACCATCACAACCTGCAGATGTGTCTGCCCAGGAGTGCAGAAGGACCTGACCAGAAAGCTGTGTGGGACCCTCCTGTCTAAAGGAATTATAGACATCCCAAAGACTTAAATACCCGAACGCATCCCTTTGTTCTCTCTCTTGCTACCCTTAGCTCGCTCTCTTGCTGTCTCCGCTCTCACCCTGAGGGCTCTCTAGAATATGTGAGACTCTCTCTCCTTTTCTCTCTCTTTCTGGCAGACACCTTCCAGGCTTGGTTCCACTGCAGACGCAGTGGCTGTGGCACCAGAGATGTTTAACCCTTTCCTGGCCAAACTGTTGTCGTTTGCTAGTGCGTCTGTATTAAAACCCATTTCTCTCTTTTTCTGTGCATTTGAAGTTCTCATCGCCTCAATACCTTATAGGCTAGGTGTCTCCTTTTCTTTCACTCAGCTCCAATCTCTCAACTACCCTTATCCCTTTTATCTCATTCCCTTTGACTTCTGTCACTCCCATTATCCCTAAATAAAACTTATTAATTAGTACTCATGCTTTGTCTTTCATATCTCATCCCTTCTCTTTAAAATCTTGCAGTGAGCTGGCCGTTGTTTCATTTACAGAGGAGGCACTGAGGCCCAGGTCGAAGCAGATCCAGCTTCTTTTGAAATTCTCTGTTCTCAGAGGGTGGCCCTGGTCAAGAGCATCAGCATCACCCCAATGCTTTTTAAAATGCATGTTTGCACCCTCAGGAAGGGAGCACAGAAGATATGGGTGCTATAGAAAAATGTAGTGAAGAAATTAGATGGTGCCTGGCCATCAGATAAAATAGCATCTGTGGTCTTAAAGACTTGTTTCCAAAAAAGCAGACATCTAAGTGAGATGCCAGCTAAGTAAGCACACATGGAAGAAGCATACCAACATCAGTCATGAAGACTATAAATCATATAATGCAAAATCGAAGGGGGGAGTAGTATCCGAGCCTACATTGTGAGACTCTGGTTTTGAGCATGATGATGGCAACAAATGTACAAATGTGCTTGACACAATGGATGGATGCATGGATTGTGATAAGAGCTGTAAGAGCCCCCAATAAAATGATTTTTTAAAAAAGAAAGAAAGCATATGATGCCCTGCTATCAATCAGAATAGTGTCTGGGATCTTAAAGGCTTGTATTCAAACAAACAGCTATCTAAGTGAGGAGTGAACTAAGTCCACATGGAAGAATGTGATCCAAAGACGACAATAACAAAATTCAAATATGATGAAGGGAAAAGTGTTAGAGCTTAAGTTGTGAAAACCCAATTTGTAAAAGGCTCTGGAGGACAGTGGAACCCCAAAGGGTTAAACTGCTGGAAGATCCCCTCTAGTCACTGGCAAGGGACTCAAGCAGCTTGACTGTCAGATAGAGATCATTGTAATCTTGATTATGCTGGATCAAACTTGATACTTGGTCAGTTGACCCAACCTGGATTTGTTCTAAGTGCAAGTATCTCCATGACAAAAATTTCTTCCCTGGTGTGTTAGTCAGGGTTCACTAGAGAAACAAAACCAGCACGCTTATGATTATATAAAAAAAGGACAGGTTTATAGAGTGAGAAGGAATACAGCAGTAATTAGTCCACACAGCAGTTTAGACTACGCAGTTCTATCCACTTTGGTGGGACAGTTAATATACTGCAGGTCCTTCCCCGACTCACACTGGCCACTGGTTCAAAGTCAAGGATGCAGGCAGTGAAGTGTCTGGCAGGCGGTGCAGAGCTGGCCCACAGGCAGCAGACGGGCAAGGTAGCGTGCCCACAGCAGGAAGATGAGATGTCAAGGCACATTGGAGGCTGGTAGCACAGCAGCCTAGTGAAGCAGGTCTCGATGGAGCCTCAAGACCTAGTGATACATGAGACAGCGACATAATCCACCATGATCCATAGGTTTGCTTGGACCACAGGTGGCGCAGCACAGGTAACTCAGGCAGTAGCATGCTGGTCTGATCACCAGGAAGAAAGAGGAAGGGTCATTTATCTCATTCACCCTCCAGTCAAGCTGCAATCTGATTGACAGGTTAAACTCTGCCCACATGTTCCTATGGGAGCCATGGCACCAAAAACCTATCGATCACACTAGGCTTTTAAAATACTGATGGTTGCCTTTTCTTTCTTACTCATTATTTGTATTTTTATCTTTATATTATTATGTTCTCCTTACCACTTCTGTTTTCTTTTGTTTTTTATTGTTTCTGTTGGGCTTCCTGGTTTGTGAAGCACAGGAGTAGAGGCACAGAGATAATAACTGACGCGAGGGTTTATAGGGATGTAGGGGTGTGGGGTGGGACATAGGGAAGGTGAGGAGATTCAGGGAGCAAACAATGAACGCAGGAGGGAGGAGAGTGCATTAGAACCAACTGTATTTATGTAACTCATTTTAAAATCGATTTAACCATGGAAGTATACACTATATCAAGAAAACCACACTCCCAGGGCCCCCCCCCCCACAAAAGACAAACTTGACCAATGATTACCATAGGTGAAGGGGAAAGGGTTGTCATGCAGGGGAAATTGGGTTTATATCAATGGGGGTAGAATATTTGGAAAAGGATATCAGTAGTGGCTGTACAGCATGAAGAGCATAATCAATGATACTGAATTATACAAGTAGAACATGGAATTAAATAAGCTCTGTTGTGTGTATTATTGCCACAATTAGAAAAAAAAGTACATGAATAACAATGACTGCAAGGAAGAAGAAAATCTTCTAGAATAGAACAGGATGACAGTTGTGTAAGGTAGTCGAGAGGCGCCAGAGATTAATCAGTAGAATTAGAGCAAACAGGCTTGATTGGGAGAAAACCCCAGCCTGGGCGAAGTCCTACGGTCCACAGTATCTGGGCCGGAGGAGTCACGCCCCAGGCTACAAGCATGGAACTTATATGGCCAGAGAACATGTGACTGGGCTATTTTGAGTCCATATAAGGTAAAGTAGTCAGGGATTGGGAGATACAAGTATGTCCGGGTTTCTGGAATGTAAGGTGTCTTCCTGGTTCCGGGTGTATTCATGCCGCGTGCAGAGCGGCGGACCTGAGCAAAATGGGCCATGAACAAAATGGGCCGTGAGCAAAACGGGCCATGAGTAAAAGAAATAAAAAAACTTGCAAAGCTGCTGACAGGTTACATAGCCAGTTCTGGTCAGCTCCGCAGGTGTGTGTGGGAGATTCAAGGCCACTTGCTGCTAGTTGTGTCAGTCAGCTCTGGTCAGCTCCATGGGTGGGGGAGATTCAAGGTCACTTGCTGCTAGAAGCCGGCCTGTTATTGATCCGGCCATACAAGTTGCACAACTCTTCTTGAGATGATTAAATTATTGAATTGTATGACATGTGGATAAAGTGCTAATAACACTTTAAAAGAAAAGAAAAAGAAAGCAAGTACAGATGAGGAAAGATACATGCTACACCACATGATGATCACTAAGGAAACCAAGAAGCAGAGGCTGAAAAGAGGCAAGGACCATGTCCTTGGGACCATAGAGAAAGATAGCCTTCCACTGGTGTCAGCACCCTGAATTTAGACCGCTAGCCTTCTAAAAACTGATATAGCAAATGTGTTACCCTTAGCCAGTAGTCTTTCTGTTACAGCCATATTAGATACCTAAGACAGAGAGGGCCTTGTACCTAGAAGTGTTTGTAGTTTGCCCTTGCTCTAGGAGCCCTCTTCCTAAGAACCATTCTGGTCAGCCTCTAGCAGCCCGTCTTCAGCCCCACTGCCTGTGGCATAAAGCCACCTGCCCTCAAACACAGCCCCATTGCCTGACCATCCGCTACTCGACTTTGTTCTCTCTCAGACCAGCTTTCCATGTAGCTTATCTTGAATCTGGGAGCAGTTCACAAACCAGCAGTTGTCTGGTCTACATGTTCCTTGCTGAATGTGATGCAGGATAAACGGAGCACAATAAAAGGACAGTTTGGCTGTGGTTGTGACTTTCCACTCATGTCTTCCGTTTTGAAACGTGTCTAGAAGATCAGACAGGAAATCATCCCAGGTAATCCCCCCACAGCTCTCTCTCTCGAAGTACCGTAGTAGAGGAGCATTTGCTTTATAAAGATGCAGTCAGAATTAAAGCGCACACTCAGCTATTTACTTGTGCGTGTGTATCTTGCACAAGTTATATGCATCTCTGAGTCTCACTTTTTCTCTCTCCATGAGTACAATGAAGACAATAATCCTGTAGTGGTTAAAATTTGCAGCAGAGAAACAAAGCCTTCCATAAAGAAAACTACAAACATGGATAGGAAAACTTAACATGGTTAAAATGTTCATGCTGTCCAAAGCAATCCATAAATAAAACGCAATTATGATCCAGATCACAGCATCGTTTTTTAAAAATGATTTAAGTGTTTATTGAGGAAGTTAACAAGTTATAAAGCCAGTGAGAAATACTCAAGGTAGTTGTTTGCCAGGACATGTTATAAAGTTTCAGGTCTGCTGATAAATGCCCCCAGGGGCATACCACTTTGCTGCAAGCCTCAACCTTCAGGCTGAGCTCCCGGAATCACAAGCCCAGTTCCTGAATTAAGTGCCCAGAGGCACCACACTCCAGAAAGCCTCAGCCCAAAGGCACTCAGCTCCACTTGTGGGGTCAGCAAGCTCAGCTTCCTGAATTAAGTGCCCAGAGGTGCCCCTCTCCACTAGCCAGTCTCTGGCACAAAAGCACTCAAACTTAAATTCCTCTGTGGGGCGGGAAGCCCATCACTGTTCCAGACTCTGTTTGCTAGTTCTGCTGCTGCTCCTCTGATGTTGTCATTTGGATCCAGGAGGTTCACTGTTCTTGAGTCCAGAGCCAGGATCCTTCTTTAAAGAAATGAATACAAACAAACAAAAGCACATTCTAATCATCAACTTTATATGGAAAAGGAGACCCAAGATAAGCAAAGCACCAAAGAAGAACAAAATAGGAGGCGTCTCACTTCCTGACCTCAAACTGACTAGAACACCATGGCAGTGACATACAGCCTCATGCTGGTACAATGAGAGACGCATAAATGTCAGTGGAACAGCAGAGTGTCCAGAAGTAAAGCCACCCACCTACAGAAAGCTAGTTTTAAAAAGAATTGTATTGGCATGTACGTCACCTGTCATGCAGTTTAATCATTCTGTCATATTAAGAAGAGTTGTGCACTCACCACCACAACCAATTTCAGAACGTTTTCTTTTGTGTGTCTTTGTTTCCGATTGTTTAAAGGATAAAATGATAGTAATATAAAGATAAAAATACAAAGAGTAAAAAAGAAAAGACCACCATCCAAATTTAAAAAGTCGAGGAAGAAATTTTTGTCAAGAACCTTTTCTTCTTGTATTCACTGTTGTTAGCTCCTCGTTTTCCCCTGTCCTCCCCTGCCATGCTCCTGGGCAATCCAGTTAGTAGACAACTAACTTTTGACAAAGGGCAGAAACACATTAAATGGGAATAAATAGTCTCTTCAACAAACAGTGCTGGCAAAATTGGACTTCCATCTACAGAAGAATCAAGCAGAAACTATACCTTGCTCCATATACAAAAATGAACTCAAGGTGGATTAAAGACCTAAATGTAAATTCTATAACTACAAAGATCCTCAATGAGAAAATAAGGACAAACTTAAGGGTCCTAATACAAGCCATAATCACGATACCAAGCATAACCGAAAAATACATACACCAGAAGACAAATAGATGACTGCAATCTCCTAAAAATAAGACACTTCTGTTCATCCAGAAACTTTATCAAAAGACTAGAAAGAGAACGCACAGACTAGGGAAGTTTTTTTCAGCCATGACACATCAAAGAAGGGACTAATTCTCTAAAATCTATAGAAAACTGTAACATCTTAACAAGAAAAAGGCAACCTAATTTTTAAAAAGATTATTATTTTTTAAGGCAACCTAATTTTAAAATGGGCAAAGGACGTGAATAGACACTTCGCCAAAGAAGACATCCAGGTGGCCAATAAACAAATGGAGAAATTCTTCAGATTACAAGCTATGTGAAAGATACAAGCCAAAACAATGACACCACCTCTCACTGCCATTGATAGCAAAGTTAAAAAACAACATAACAAACAAAACACAACAAAAGAAAATAACAAATGCTGGAAAGGATGCAGAGAAATAGGAGCCCTCATATATTACAGGTGGGGCCATAAAACAGTGCCACCACTGTGGAAAACAACTGGTACTTCCTCCAACACGGAGACTAGAAATATCATATGGCCACTTTGTTCCTGCACCCATAGAGCAAGGGCAGGAGGAGCTGTAGAAAGAGGTTGGCTGGTTCCACCGAACATGTGAACCTAGCCACTTGATTGTTAAAGGACCCTTCCAGTAGAGGCAACCCTTTGGTGAGCATCCCCTTGAGATACAAATCACATTCAGAGAGGGCTATCCATCTATCTTTCCAAACAACCTTGTCACCGATTTTCCAATAATGCTCCTTTCAACTCTCTGACCATCCATTGACTATAGGCCATGCATGAATCAGGATACAGTTGCACGTTCAGTCATTTCTCCTTCCAAGCAAACAGAACAACCAGGTGTACTGCTAGAAATCCTGCCCATTAGGAGGATTGCTCTTCACCACTGCCCTTCAGGGATGTCCCAGGAAAAGCCTGGAGTGTTGCCACTATCCACTTTGAAGCAGTATCTGCGTATTGTGCAGAACTATCAGTAAACCAAGCATGCGCTTTCTGTTCCTCAGTCCGCTGATCATAAGGACCTCCCCGTGAGGCTGTAGGTGCAGACTGGGAGAGAGATTGTACTGTGATAGGAATAGGCATTTGGGCCACTTCTTCATGCAACTTGCTTGTACCTTCAGGTCTTGCTTTAGCCAACTCCAAGTCTCTAAATTCACTACCATTGAGTCAATGTTACTCTATGAGTGACTCGATAGAACAACCGTCTCTGTGTCTGTCCTGCTTTATGACTCAGTGAGCCAGACAGCGTCTAGTTCATGATGGGTGACGCAGTCCGCATGGTGACTTGGTAGCCCATATGAAGTGTTCTGTCTCCACTAAGATCCAGTAAGAGGCAAAATCTTTTTTTTTCCCCAAAAGGAGGGTAGAGGATGGCAAAGCATTGCTCCAAAATGCTAGAATCTTCACTGTGGTTCACCAATAGGAGTCTGTCAAAGACTCCAGCTGCATCTCTAGCTGCCGCTGACCCCACCGGCCCCACTGAATCAGCTGGACCATATGGCCCAAGGGACAGAGCGTCTTGAATCCAAGCCTGAACCTGTTGCAGAACCTTCTCTTGTTCTGGACCCCACCAAAGCTGGGAGCTTCTCAAGACCATTGACATATAGACCAGAGTAGCAGAGGGCTGCGTGGCCTCCAAAGTCCAAAGAGGCCCCGCGAGGTTGTGGGAGGAGCCAGATACAATGACATATTTCACTTTAATAGTGATATTTTGACACGCCCCATAGCAGTGAACCTGTAGAAATTTCACAGAGGTGGAATTTCTGAGTTTTTGTCAGGTTGATAGCCCATCCTTTAGCATGCAGATGTTTTATCGAGGAGTCTAACGTCATCGATACTTCGTCCTTATTAGGTCCAATCAGCATGTCACCAATGTAATGAACCGGTGTGACATTTGTGCCAGGGAAAGGGGACCAAGGTCCCTGCAGACTGAATTATGGCACAGCCAGTACTAGAGAGCTGGGTAACTAACCCTGAGGGAAAGTTGTAAAAGTACATTGTTGCCCTTGCCAGTTGAGGGCAAATGACTGGTGATGCTTCAGAACCAGAGTTGGGAAAAAGGCATGGGCCAGATCAACAGCTGCAAACCAGGCACCAGGAGAGGTTTCAATTTGCAGCGAACCCACATCTGGAACAGCAGCTGCAATTGCAAATGGATGACAATAATCCATTGTTATTCACCAAGATCCACCTGATTTTTGCATAGACCAAATAGGTGAATTAAATAGAGATATGCTGGGAATCAGCAGCCCTGCATGCTTCAAGTCTTTGATGGTGGCACTAATCTCTGTAATCAATCCCTCCAGGAATGCAATATTGCTTTTGGTTTATTATTTTCCTAGGCAGAGGCAGTTCTAATGATTCCCACTTGGTTTTTCCTACCTTGATAGCCCTTACTCCACATTTCAGGAACCCAGTTGCAGAGTATGTCTATTCCAATAACGCATTTTGGAACTTTGGAAATTAATATAAAATGGTTTGGGGGTCCCACTGGAGCCACTGTGAGACAAAGCTGAGCTACCACTTCATTTACAACTTGACTCCATATGCTCCCACTCAAGCTGGTGATCCTTCAACAACTTTGGGTCTCCTGGGATTAATGTCCATTCAGAGCCAGTGCGCGGTAATCCTTGAAAAGTCTGATCATTTCCTTTTTCCCAATGAACAGTCACTCTCATGAGAGGCTGTAAATCACGTTGGGGAGGATTAGGAGAAAGACTAGCGTTATAAAACTTTGGTGGTATAGTGGGGTCCTGCCTCAACGGAACCTGGCCTCCCTTTCCTTCACAGAGTCATGGGTCTCTAAATTGGTTCATGTCTGGAAATTGATTGCGGGTGGTGAGTCTGTTCTGGTGATTCCAGTTAGTCTGTCATTCACCTGATCTAGAATTTCTCTGCTTGTGTAAGTCAAGTAAATATCTAGTGGGGTTTCCATCTATTGCACTCCTGCCGAAATAACCAATGCCATGGGGCCATAAGAGTCACACTACTGTGATTATTGCTTTGACTCTGTTGTCCCTTAGGGTCATGACACCCACCTGTCTCAATGGACTTTTTTTATTTTTGAGATGAACTTGTTTTCCACTAAAGACACAAGTCTATTTCAATTTTACTTTTCAGCTTCTTCTTTTTTTAAAAGTCATTCAAGCCGCTGTTTAAGTTTGAGGGATAAGGACTCTGGAGAGATTTTTGTTTTGTTTTTAAAGAACAAAAGAATGCTGCAATATATATTTAACACAGTATCTCAAGAGATCAAATCAACAACAATATCCTGTTAGCCCTCCTTTTTTTTTTTTAATCATCCCCTCCTCCCCACCATTACTCCCCTTTCTCTGTTCCCTGGCCTCCTCCTCGTCATCAAAGTCTTGTCTATTAGTGTATAATCCATGTTTTTCCTTATAACAATGGTAATAAATGCTTAAGAGAGTTATCATTGTTTTTTATTGACACATAACATTTTATTGATGCATTCAATTCCATAGTATGGATGTACCAGAGTTTGTTTATCCATTCCTCTAGAGTTGGTGTTTTTTGTTTGTTTCCATGCTTTAGTGATTGTGGAAATTACTGCAATAAGCATAGGTATATATTTGTCTGTTTACATTGTATTCTCAGTTTCCTCACGGTATGCACCCAGTAGAGATTATGGGATTATTAGATACTTGATTTGCATTTCTTTACAGAAGTGCCATACTGATTTCCATAAAGGTTGTAAAATTCTACAACCACCAGCAATGTAAAGCATTCCTATTTCTCCACATCCTCTCTAGCATTTCTTATTTTTGTTTTATTGAGTTGTTTTAATTTGTATTTCTCTTATTGCTAATGATCTCCAACATTTCTTCATATGGTTGTTGGCCTCCTTCTCTGTCACCTTTGGTAAATTGTCTATACATACCTTGTGCCCAGTTTTTATTGGGTTTGTATTTTTCTTGTTAAGATGTTGGAGTTTTCTATAAATATTGGAGATTAGCCTTTTATTGATGTATTTTTGCTGAATATTTTCTCTGTTGGCTCTTTTGATGAAACTTTTTGATGTGCATAAATGTACTTTTAGTAGATCCTAGTTCTTTGTCTAATACAGTGTGGATATTTCTCATTATGCTCAGTAGTCTACTTCTCACTTGTGTTTGGCACAGGGGTTACTTGTTGGGCTGCCGTCTCCCAGGTCGGCAGGTGGAAACCAGCAGCTCCTCAGAGCAGGAAGGCGCTCTTCCTGCTCACAGTCACAGTCTCGAAACCCACAGGGGGACAGGAGTTGCTGTGAGTCGGCATGGATTCAATGACAGTGAATTTGGTTTGGATTATTATTAGTATGAGGGTCCTTAAGTTTCTTTATTTTTTCATTGATGGTTTAAATAATTCTATGATTTATAGTTAGGTCTTTGTTTCATCTTGAATTTGGTTTTGTACGTGATATGAGGTATGGGTGCTGTTTCATTCTTTTGAATTTTGTGAAGATCCATTTTTTCCAGCACCATTTGTTGAAAAGGCCATCTCTTGTCATTTAATTGTTTTAATTCTTACCAAAGAAATTAGGTGTCTCAGCTGAGAGAGGACAAGCACATGTCTGTTGTTGGCAGAAAAAGGCTGAGGACCAACCTCCAAGTGGGGGGAAATGACTAACAATACTTTAAAGGACCCTAAGGGAGGAATATCCCTGGTCATACGCACCTAATAAGCCACATTTGCCCGAGTTTCTGGGCACACGCTGCAGACCCAAGTCAAGTGCCATAGGACACTGGGGCAATGAATCCTAAATGTTCAAGGTGCACAATACGCTCCAAAGGCCGCACCAGAGGGATCTGATGTGGAAACTTCACTGGGTGAACTGGACTCTACTTCAAACACACCTGCACCCTAAGGACTTAAGACCAAAAAGTCATGGTGTTTGAAGAAGCTCTTGGTATAGCTATACCTGGAGCATGGAACTGTCAGTAGCAGACAAACATTGACTTACTACATCAATGACCTACTGCTACATTAAGATATTATTCGGGCAGAACTGTGATTGAAATTGTCAGTAAATAGTATTGTAAATGTTTCCAAACAACCAGTGCAAGGATTTATTCTGCATAAGTGAATAATTCAGATATTGCAATATGTAGTTACACTGGTCCAATATCCCTTTTCCAATGGTATTTTAAAAATGAATACCACTACCTCAGTGTATTGCCATATAAATATATGTACCTAGGCTGATAGCTCTATTTTTATGACTTTAATGTCTTTACATATGTACACACCCATGCTTATACCTCTGTCCATAGCTTTGCTTTCTAGATATTTCCTCTGTTTCCTTTTACCTTCCTCCTTTCCCACCATCACACTCGCCCTACTTCTGCCTCTTAGTAATTCCTCTCAGCTAGACTGCTGTTGCTCCAACAACCGCAGGATCTCTACATCCTCCTCCTTGCTGTTGTTTTTCATTCCCTAGTTGGTCCCTGTCTGTGGCGCTGTTTGCTCACCACTCACTTCCCCCGTCTCCTTCTCCTCCAGGGCCCTTCCCATGCCTATCTTCTATAAGTAGGCAAACCAACAACAACAATAACAAGAAACTAAACAAAAAGAAAACAAAACATTGGGGGTGTGCGGAAAGGCAATACACTGAGGTAGTAGAAGGATTTCGGGCCTCTGCTCATACCCTCTCTCAATACAAGAACACTTTATTCTAACAAACTGGTATTCTGTGATGCTCACCCTCCCTGCACAATCACTGAAGACAAAATGGGTGAACGCAAATGTGGTGAAATAAGCTGATGGTGCCCGGCTATCAAAAAAATATAGTGTCTGGGGTCTTAAAGGCTTGAAGATAAGCAAGTGGCAATCTAGCTGAGAAGCAACAAAGCCCACATGGAAGAAGCACACAGCCTGTGTGATCATGAGGTGTCAACAGGATTGGGTATCAGGTATCAACACACAATTATATCACTGTGAATGAGGGTGGTTGGAGTAGAGACCCAAAGCACATCTGTAGACAATTGGACCTCCCCCCACAGAAGGGTTACAAGGAAGGGACGATTCAACCAGGGTGCAGGTTAGCACCAACAAAGCACACATCATTCCTCTAGTTCCTGAATGCTTCCATAAATTAATAAGGAGGCCTCTAAAGGGAACCACAGGCAGATAAAAAACATAGATCCATAAATCTTAACTCAAATTTAAGAACAATTTATTCTTACAACATGACTCTGCTCATTACATGCCCTCGTGAAGAAAGCACAGAATATGTAGGTGCTATAGCAAAGTGTGTTGAAGAAATTAGATGGTGCTGGGCTAGCAGCTAGAATAGCATCTGGGGTCTTAAAGGCTGGTTCCCAAGCAAGCAGTCCTCTAAGTGAGATGTCAACTAAGTCCACATGGAAGAAGCACTCCAACATCCATGATCCACGGATTGTAAATCATATAATTGGAAACTGAAGGAGGGATTAGTATCAGAGCCTAAATTGTGAGATTCTGGTTTGCAGAAGGCTATGGATGACATGAAAGTCCAAGATACATTTGTGAGATATGCACACTAAATAAGCTTCCGCTGATTTCCCTGTCACTTAATCCCCCTTCTGATACATGCTGGGCCTCATCCAGTTTTCAACACTTTCTGTTTTCATATTGGGGTTCATCTCATAGATTTTGTCATTGTGGGTAGCTCTCTTGAAGCTTGTTATATGTTTTCCAGTTTGTTTGCTTTTTACATGAAACCTAGGATTGATAACTTAAAGAGACAGCAAGCACAATAATTGTACTTGTGATGTACCATTGTAGTGGGTATAGTGGTGCGTGTGTGCGCGCACGCACATGGGGGTTAAAGGGGAGCTGATATCAAGTAGTTCAAGAAGGAAGAGAATGTTTTGAAACTGATTTTGGTAGCACTTGTAAATTTGCTTGATATGATTGAACTATGGAATGATAGGATATCTGTACTAGGTAGGTCCCAATAAAATGGTTTTGAAATAAATTAATATCACAGAATACTTTTTTAAAAATTATGTATCTATACATACTTGGTTGTATTTCAGAGGTTTTATTTCTAGTCCATTGCTCTTCATATATATTATTGTACCAGTACCAGGCTGTCTTGATTACCATGGCTATATAATAGGTTTTAAGGTCTGGGATTGAAAGGCTTCCTATTTTTCCCCCCAAAGCTATGTATTTAAATTTTTTACAAAACAACCTTATCACCTTCAAAGTACTTTCCATTACACTTAATACATTTGTCAAATCTGTGATCCCATTCTTCTTTTTTTTGGATTCTTCAGCCAAGACAGCAGAAGAGATGATCTATTGTGCACATTACATCGAGCCACAACTGCTGGCAGAACAAGTACAGAATGTCTCAGGCCCGGGGCAAAGGCTCAAAGCTGGACTGGTCAGTGTGAGCAAGGTGGCGGGTCTCTCGCGATCGAATGATGACGGAGTTGCAGATGCGGAGACGGTGGGTAGCGCGCGGTCAGCAGCTTGTAGCAGTGTCCCGGCCTCAGGCACTCTCTCTAGTCCTGCAGCTGCGGCTTCGGAGGGGCGCCCGGTTGCTTTACTTGGACCTCTGCCTCATCTTTCTTCTCTTGCGCTTCAGTCAGCGCATTTTCTTCTTCCTCCACTTGGCTCTCATGGCTCGGAGGTTTCTAACAAGATGGCGCTAAAGCCCAGAGAGTGTGATCCCATTCTTGGAAACATTTTTCAAACTCATCTGCATTTGTGTAGCTTGTTTTTATTTTTTAATAGGTTTTTTATTTAACCTAGGTTTCTTTCTTTCCATATAAAGTTGTCAATTAGTTTTTCCATTCCTTTGAAAAATTGTAGTGGAATTTGGATTGGAATTACATTGAATTTGTATTTGGGTAATACTGACATTTTCCCAGTATTTAATCTGCCTATCCAGGAACATGGTAACTTGTTCCATTTGTGTAAGTTTCTTTTGGTTTCTTGAAGGAGTATTTTGTAGTTGCCTTTGTATAAATCTTTTGTTTGTCTGAGAAGATTTATTCCTAAATATTTTCTTTTGTGTATTTATTGTAAATGGTATTGTTCTTTTGATATGTGAGGTAGTTTATTGTGCCAACCTGGCCGATAAACATATGTGCGGTTAATTGAAGGTTGAAGAGATATATGGCTTGGTGAGCCTCCCTTTCTAGTTCTCGGATCTCTTGCTTTCTGATGGTCAGACTAGGGTGCAGCTGCCTTAGCCAGTTTCCTGCTTCAGCTTGCAAGGCTCACTTCCTGTGAGCCATCCCTGAGAAGAAGCCACATGGACCCACCCTGATGCAGCCTTGGATGTTGGAACAGCCATGTGGAGACCCCTGCCAGTGCTGAGATACTTACACTTTGACTGACTCGGCGTTCCTCCTGCAGTTGTGATCATTGTGTGTGTTTTGTGAGATGGAGGAGGACTCTGTGGATTGGTGTTTGACAAATGGGCTAATGTTGGACTTGTGGGCTTGAGCAGCACTGGGTTGGGATGTTTGCTTGATATGCAATTAACCTTTATATAAAACTCTCTCTTATACATATGAGTTTCTGTGGATTTATTTTTCTAATATACCCAGACTAACACAAAATGATTTGTGTTAATCCGGGTTGACTAGAGAAACAAATTCATAGACATTCATGTGTGTATAAGAAAGAGCTTTATATACAAGAGCAATTGAATATTGAGAAAAAATCCCAACCCAGTCCATATCAAGTCCATAAGTCCAATATTAGCCCATATGTCCAATACCAACCCAGGGTTTGAGCCTGTGTCCCACCTCCAGAGAGCTATTTATCTCCTTAGTGCCTCCAAATGAGGTCATCAAGCAGCAACCTCATTGACAGGCTAAACACCATCCCTTCGCTCTTAATAGTCCCAAATTGGCAACAGATTGTGTAACTACCACATGATTTTCCCTGGATTTGTTTCTCTAGTCAACCCGGACTCACACACACTTGTAAAAAAAAATTGGAATAGCAAATGTTTTGGTCTATGTATTTTTTTACTACAATTAACAAAAAAGCCACATTGAAGTACAACTAGGCAATGAGAGAGAAGACCCAGCAGAACACACATAAATCCCTCCAGCTTCCTTTATGCACCGGCCTTCTCTTCAGCTGTGTACCATGGGCATGAGAAGCTGGCAGTAACAAGGGGGGTGACATGCTTCTTGTTGATATCCTGATGAGCCGGGGTAGGGAACAGTTTTCTCTTACAATTAATTGGTCAAGGAGAGTCTCCAGTAGGGTTTCCAGATAAAATACAAGCAATCACAATTATGGATTGGTTTCTATGTCCCCAAAAGATATGTTGAAGTCCTCATAACAAAAGGAATGGCACAGGACTAGGGAGTGTTTCACCGTGTTTTCCAATGGAACATGTCCTAAATATGAGGGGTTTCAATACCTTAGTGGGTGAGATAGTTAGTTTATTGTGCCAACGTGGCCAATGAACACATGTGGGATTAATTGAAGGGCGGAGAGATAAATGGCTCGGCAAGCTTCGCCTCTCTTGTCTCTTGCTCTTTGATCATTAGACCAGTGTGCTTGTTCTGTGCCTCAATTTGCAAGCTACACTGCCTGTGGGACACCTAACCCATGGACTGTGTCGCTGTAATATGAGGTTCCTTCAAAACCTGCTTAGCCACACCATTGGAATTTACATCTCTTGAGCTGGGGATTGTCGGACCCTGTCATCTGGCTGACTGTTGGTGACCTGCCTTGCTGTTTGCTGCCTGTGCCCGGATAACCTGAATTGCTCTACAGAGGACTAACCCGTGGCCCTCAAGTGACCCCCTGTGGGTATCTGAGACTGTAGCTATTGACAAGAATAGAAAGACCAGTCTTTCTCTTACGGAGCTGCTGGTGGTTCGAACTGCTGACCATGCAGATTGCAGCCCAATACATAACTACTACACCACCAGGACTCCTAGGATTCACCTTAGATGTGGGTAACAAGTAGAACATGGAGTCATTCTCCCTCCTCAATCACCTGGCTAAAGGAGGAGCCTCAGAGACACCACCCACCCCAGCACCTCATATTGAGAGAATGTCAACTATTGTGTGCCCGGCCTGTAGGCCCTCCCCTTCTGTTGAACAAGACGATTTTGCCTAAAAGAAGAAGTTCATAAGTCTAGTGACTGTTTGAATCCAAGCTCCGCCTTGTCCCTACTTCAAACAGATTGTTCCTCATTGTTCCCTGATACGGAAAGAAAATGAGGCAGGGAGCCTAGGAAGGGATGTGGGTGATGGTGTCCTTCTCTGGCAAAGCGTCACTGCAGGGCTCCACTTATTTGGCATATCTTTCCATTCATGTCTGAGATTTTCAGAGCTGAAATAGTGCTCTTCACACACATCAAAAATGAGGGTCTGGACAGTGGGAATGAGGAGGTCATGCTAGGCACTGTAGGGACCCACTATATGCCGCCCCTGTCCTGAGAAACAGGGAGGACGCAAAGGAAGACGGTTTCTGTTTGCAGTGCAAGCACACAGATTCAGGAAATAACCAACACATGTCACAAAATATCTCAGCATTAAAGCGGGGCTCACAACCCAAGCTTCCTGCCTTGGACTCCTTCTTCTGACTTGTGCTAGTTAAGGTTTATTGTGCCAACCTGCCAATAAACACATGTGAGATTAATTGAAGGACAGAGAAGGAAATGGCTCGGTGAGCCTCGCCTTCTAGTTCTCTTGTCTCTTGCTCTCTGATGGTTGGACCAGTGTGTGGCTGCCTTAGCTAGTTCTCTGCCTCAGCTGGCAAGGCCCACTTCCTGAGCCTTGCCACATGAGGAGAAGCCACACGGACTTACACTGATGCAGCCCTGGGTGCTGGAGAAGCCATGTGGAGACCCCTGCCAGTGCTGAGATGTTTACACTGCCATTGGATTCAATGACTTTCTACCCACTGGCCTGTGATCCTCCTGCATTCAGCATCATAGTGTGTGTTTTGTGAGTTTAAGGAGGGCTTTGTAAATCAGTGTCAGACATATGGGCTAAGTCAGACTTATGGGCTTGGGATGCTTTCTGAATGTACACTTACCTTTTATACAAAACTCTCTCTTATATACATATGAGTTTCTGTGGAAATGTTTCTCTATTCTCCCCAGACTAACACACTACTCAATAGTCTATTGCCCATTGGGCCTCCACTCAAGCACTTACTCAATGGAAGAACACTTTGTTCTATTAAATTGGCATTCCATGATGCATACCTTCCTCACACGATTGCTGAATAAAAATGTGTGCATAAACAAAAGTGGTGAAGACAGCTAACGGTGTCCTGACTATCAAAAGATATAGCATCTGGGGTCTTAAAGGCTTGAAGATAAACAAGCGGCCATCTAGCTCAGAAGCAACAAAGCCCACATGGAAGAAGCACACCAGCTTGGCTGACCACAAGGTGTAGAAGGGACCAGTTATTAGACATCAAAGAACTAAAAAATCACATCAGTGGGTGCCCACTTTCCTGATACGATCACTGAAGACAAACGTATGCATAAGCAAATGTGGTGAAGAAAGCTGATGGTGCCCAGCTATCAAAAGATATAGCACTTGGGATCTTAAAGGGTTGAAGATAAATAAGTGGCCATCTAGCTCAGAAGCAACAAAGCCCACATGGAAGAAGCACACCAGCCTGCGTGACCACGAGCTGTCGAAGGGATCAGTTATCAAGCATCAAGGAACAAAATATCATATCATTGAAAATGTGGGTGAGTGCAGAGTGGAGACTCCAAGTCCATTGGCAGCCAACCAGACACCCCTTACTGAAGAGTTGTGGGGAGGAGATTAACCAGTCAGGGTACAGGGAAGCAATGATGAAACATATAACTTTCCTCTAGTTCCTAAATGTTCCCCCTCCCCCCCACTATCATGATCCCAATTCTACCTTACAAATCTGGCTAGACCAGAGGATGTATGTACGCACAGAGAGCAACTGGAAACACAGGGAATCCAGGACAGATGACTGCTTCAGAACCAGTGGTGAGAGTGGCAATGCCTGGAGGGTGGAGAGAATGTGGGGTAGAAAGGGGGAACTGATTACAAGAATCTCCATATAGCCTCCTCCCTGAGGGAGGGACAGCAGAGAAGAAGGTGGGGGAGACATCGGACAGTGTAATATATGACAAACTAACAATAATTTATGAATGATGAAGGGTTCATGAGGTGGGGGAGTGGGGAGGGAGGGAGAAAATGAGCAGCAGATACTAAGGGCTCAAGTAGAAGGCAAATGTTTTGAGAATGATGATGGCAACAAATGTACAGATGTGTTTCACACAATGGATGTATGCATGGATTGTGATAAGAATTGTATGAGCCCCCAATAAAATGATTAAATAATAAAAAAAGAAAAAAATAGTCCGTTGCCAGCTGAGTTTGCTGTTATGGATGAATTGTTTCTCCCCAAAACATGTCAGCAGAGCTGTGGTTTTGAGCATATTATGTAATTACCCTCCAGGTTGTGATCTGATGTAACATATCTACTCGAGTGTAGCCTAGTTTTCAGCACATTTTTAAATGCAGTTTTTGGAGTAAAATTAGGTGCCTTGGCTGATATTCAGGTTGGCTTATCCTCGAGTGTAAACGGTAATTATATTTATGTTAGCAAGGCTAGATTAGTGGTCTTCTTTTCTGTGGCAGTGTCGGCTCTTGTAGCCTCTGTGCCTTTTAAATCAGCCCTCTCTCTTTTACCTGGCTCTAATCTTCCTCTGTGGGACTATCCTAAGTTCCTTTCACGGCACCGCCTTGGATCTCCTGTTCTCTAGAAATCTCACTTCTCCAAATAAAACTTACTAATTAAAATCTCACTCCGTCTCTCATCTCTGAACAACCTTACAGTTTCTGTTAGAGCAGCACTAAATAGCCCAGACATTGGGCTGTGAGTCCTCTTTCTAGGGAAGATGGAGGGTGGGGGGCTGGCGGGGATGCAGCCTTGTAACCCGCACCACAGGCTTGCTTGCTGTTCTCATAGTCAAGAGAATGCACTGGAAACTCCCTCCTTGCTTGGAAGCCTTGGAAGGGACTCGGGAGGCAGTGCTTCAGAATGGGATCCTTGCACTCCTGCTAGAATTCACGATGACTTTAATATTTTAAATGTCTTTTCTATAAGGAGTAATATGGCTGCTAATAGAAAGGTCAGTAATTCTAACCCACCAGAGGTCCTTCGGGAGAAAAGATGTGATGATCTTGTTCCCGTAAAGATAACATTCTAGGAAACCCTTGGGGGCAGTTCTGCTCTGTCCTTTGGATCGCGGTGAGTTGGAATTGATTAGATGGCACACAAAAAACTATCTGTATAGATCATAAAGTCATAGGGAAAATGTCCACCTCAAATGAATAGTGGGTGTTCTTTAAGTGGCTCTGTTGTAAGAAGGGCCTCGTGTAAGTGGTGTGGATATGTATGGACACAGAAATAAGGTTCAGTTGCCCATGATGAAGTTTGGCAGGCGCAAGCCACGTGGAAGCAAAAGCCATGTCTCCTCTACCCTGGGGTTCCAGCTCCAGCAGCAGCCAAGGGTCGGAAAAGCAACTCCCAGCAGCCAGCCTCGGAGGCCAGGGTGAGCCAGGCATTAGCCAATCACTGTGTTCCTTACCACAGCCAGCCTGGCCATCAGCCTGGGGGCCCATTTCATGGATCATGCATGAGTGGCCCGAGCATCTCCATACTGAGGCTAGGATATCATCGAGCTCCCCAGCTCCAAGCCAGGGGCCCTTTGAGCACTCTTCCCCTGATGGCAGGGTTCCTTGGGCCCAGGGTCCACATTGACTCCCCTGGGCCCCTCCATCACTCGGGGTCTGCATATGACTTCTCCGTTGTTCACCCTCAGCAGGACCATGCCAGGTGAGGTTGTGTGCGCTGCCACCCACTTTACATATGGCACCCACCAACTGTTGTGTGTAGCATTTCAGAGTGCTGAGGCTCACCTCACAGCTCCACCTTCAGAGTCTCTCTCAACCCTCACGAAGGTTGTTACTATTGCTTGATGCTCTTGTGACCCTATGCACGACAGAAGGAAACACCGCCCACTCCGGTCCACCCTCACAATCGATGTTCTGTTGGAGCCCACTGTTGCAGCCACTGTGTCCATGAGAGCCATGTGCTTCCACCTCCACCTTCCAACACATGCACACATACAAACTCAACTCAACCCTGGCTTGACCTTCAGGCAAAGCAGAGAGAACAGCACATGGCAAAGGCCAGAGGCAGAAGTGATCTGGTTATGTGTCTGGAGCTGTTGCTGAGTGAATTGAGGAAGACGAGTTGGAATTCAGAGAGGTGGGCAATGGCTTCATGCAGGATCTGTAGGCCTTGTGGTTGAGCACAGATTTTATTCAGTATTATGTATACTTATAGAGTCTCCAAGCTCCATCAGGAAATCAGTGGTGACTTAGAATAAAGAGAAGGAGGCACATATGTCACCATATACCATATGATTTTAGCAGAGGCCAGTGGGGACCAGAGTCCCCTTACTCTGGGGAGCTGAGGAACATGTCACCATGAGGTGAAGGTTAGAAGGCAAGGGGTGGTGGATGAAGGTCCAGAAGCTGGAATTGCTGCCTCAGGACTCCTAGCAGGCAAGAGTAAGGACAAGGGGTAGGCTCCAGGGAAGCATCCAGAAGTCAGATTACCTCCTGCTTAGCTTCATCAGAGGCTAAGGAGCCAGCTGCAGCCAAGCTTTGTGTGCCTAGCACAGCACTGAGATTATTTTTTAATTTAATTTTGTTTTTATTTTTTTGCACTCCAGTGTGGGAAACAGAAAGATTTCTCCCAAGTTGTCTCCCTCAAATATATGCCAAACTTAGCTGCTTGCTACATGTGGTGAATGACTATACACTTGGAGGTCAACAGAAGTAGGTCAGGGGTTATTCTCCCTAAGGGTTATCAGCCATCTAGAACAAGCAGTCACCACTGTTTATCCCACCACAAGTAGGGCCCACTCCCTTCTGATGAGGATAGTAGTTGGCTGTTTCCTTGTAAGGAGACCCCAAAGAGGCCAAGCCCACCCAAGGGTGACCAAGGTTAGACTGCCATCATGAATCTAGGGCCCACCCATCTTGTCACATGTATACCTCTAGTCCCTCCCATTTCTATGTGCACACCCTAGCTCATCCCCTTCCTGTCATGTTCATGCCTATCATACATCCCCTTCCTATGCACATCCTATGCCTATTGTACTGCCCCTTCCTGTGGCATGTGGTTACCTGTAGTCACGCCCCCTAAGTAGTTATGACCCTTGGTTAGCAATAAGGTTGGTCTCTCCTGCTCTCGTTCTCGGATCTCCCCACGTGCACCACCAAGCGGGGCTGAGGTGAGCATGCTACCATGAATTGTGTCTGACTCCATTACTTCAATCTCTCTTCTATCTCTCATGCTCTCTATGACTTCACTATAATCTTTACTTATTATCGCCGTACCATTGTGCCTGCCGGACCTGTGATGATTTGTTGGGGACCCTCCTTTCACACACACACCAGCACTGAGATTATTTGGGGTGGGGTTGGGAGTGGGTGTGAGGAACTGCAATGTTGAGCAATCAGAATTTATATATATATATATATATATATATATATATATATATATATATATATATATATATATATATCCATAATCCTCAAAGGGACACAGTATAATAAAGAAAAACATACCAACCAACAAACAAAAATATCCAGGCAGACTTGAGCCTGTTGGAGCTGCATGGCAGCCAAACACTGTGACCAGGACTGTCATCTGCCATTGCCCAGAGTCCTTCCTGCTTCTGCCGTCTCGCTCCAGACCCCTTCACTCCTGTTCTCATTGGGAGGTTGGCGAGTCCTGCAGGGGAGGGGATAAGCTGGGGGCCACGTTTGTGAGAGGTGAGCCTGTGCCAGTAGCATGGACTATTAAGGCTGGGGCAGGGACTTGGAAGGACAAAGTGTTCCCAGTGTGCTGACAAGCCTGACCCAGGCAGTGGGTGTGAGGTGGAAGGGTGGCCTCCTGTCCAGACAGGTCTCGCTGAGCTGCTCATGACGACACTGTATGGCCTTGTCTCCTGCTCACAGTCAGCAACTGGCCCCACCCCCCACCCTCACCCCATCTGTCCACCAGCCAACAGGGAGCCTCAGCATCCCTGCTCCAACTCTCCACGACGCTGGCATTAGCAGGAGTAACCAAGGTTTCCCATCCTGCCCTCGGCACCCCGGATCCCGTGGGGTCCTCATTCATGGCAGAGAGGCCTGGGCCCTGGGGACATGGCTGTCCTACATTTTCGCTTTCTGTGCACCCTGCTTCCTGTAGTCACTACACACTCAGTGGCAGGTTCCCGTGTCCCAGTAACCGGAGTTGATTGTGCCTGGAAACCAAGGCTACTGTGAGCTTCTTAGTAGAGCGGGGTGCCATGTGAGCTCTTGGTGCTGGGACCTCCATTTCCTGGTCCTGCTCTTCATTGCCTGCCAGTTGCACCTCTCTCCTTCTCCTTGTCGAGTTAATTCTGCCTTGGGGTAACCCCATGTGTACAGAGTAGAGCTGTTCCACAGGGTTTCCAAGTCTGGGGTCCTTTGGAATAAGATCACCTGGCTTGGCTTCTGAGGACCCTCTGGGTTGGTTTGAACTGCCAAGCCTTTGGTTAGTGGGCAAGTTTTCAAGTGCCATAAACCCAGGGACACCCTTTTATTCCAGTGGGAGGAGGAACAACACTTTTCAAGCAGAAAGAGTTCACTCCTTGAGGAGCCCTAGTGGCATAGAGGGCTATACCCGGGGCTCCTAACCCCAAGGTCAGCTGTTTGAAGCCACCAGCTTGCTCCACAGGAGAAAGAAGCTTTTTAGTCCCATAATGAGTTGCAGTCTTGGGAGCCCACAGTAGCAGTTCCACTCTGTTCCAAAGGGTCACCATGAGTCAAAATCAACTTGAGGGAAGTGTGTTTTACTGTTTGTTCAGGGGTGGGTGGTACTGAGAGACCAGGAACTGTGGTGGGCTGGGCTGGGCTGGGCTGGAGGCTCCAGACTAGTCTAGCCTGTGTCCTCCTTTTTGCTTCCTAGTTTGTCCGCACTACCTGACCTTCTTGAATGGGAACAGGGGTCCTTGATGGGGACTAGAGGTTGGAGTTGCCAGGCTTATTGTTCATGTGTCAAATAAGGACAGACAGAGATCTTCCTTCTAGATTTCTCTTCCAGTGCTTCAGCTAAGAACATATGCTGAAACTTAAAATAATAATAATACTCATTGAGAGCCTTGAACGCTGCATATAGGATATAATGGCAGTTCCTTAATACCTGGGACATTTCCTTAACCTGTCTGGGCCTCAATTTCTTGCTGACAAATGGAAGTGGTAACAGGGCTTTCTTGTGGTTCAATGGTTAAGCACTTGGCTGCTAACCCAAAGCTCAGTGGTTCAAATGGACAGATTCTAAAGGAGACAGGACTTGACAATTGGCTTCCATAAAGATTTTAGCCTAGGAAAGCCCATAGGTCGTATCTGGTGTCTGTGAGGAGGAATCAGTTCAATGACATATGAAAACAGTGCTTAGGTTGAAGGATTTGATACATATAGAGCCTCCTAGGGTGACAGTGTTAGGATTCTTCCTTTCCTTGTGGAAGAGCTGAGTTCAGTTCCCAGCCAATGCACTTCGTGCGCAGCCACTGTTAATGGAGGCTTGTGTGTCGCTGTGATGCTGAACAGGTTCCAATGGAGCTATCAATCTAAGGTGCTCTAGGGAGGAAGGCCTCGCAATCTTCTGATCAAAAATCAGCCAATGAAAATGCTATGAATCCCAGCTGATTAAGGAGCTGGTACAAGGCCGGGTAGCATTTTGTTCTAATGTGTATGGAGCTGCCATGAGTCGGGGCTGCTCAACCACAGCTAACTATCACAGAACACCCCTCACCACCACCACCACTCCCAAGTGCCGGGCACCGCTTCAGCTTCCTCACTTGATCGTCGCAGCAATCCTGGAAGATTCCTGGTGTCACATGATAATTAGGGATTTGCGTGTGTGTGCCAACATGGTGGTTGTAAGAAGATATGGGTAGAGTTTGGTTGGTCAATCAGGTCACAGCCTGATAACCTTCCTTGTAGATGCCATTTTGCATCACGACACTGGGAGGCGCCACTGTGACTTGCTTCTCCACACTGGCCTCTGCTGCACCTCACAAGTCATCTTCCTACTGTCTGCTACCGTGGCCTTGTGAGTTGGAAAGACCTTCAGGATCTTAACTGACCCCTGAAAGGGAGTCAGTCTGAGCTCTCTCTGCTTGTGAACTAACTTGCTGTTACATTCCTTTTCACGATATAAACTTATCCACATGTGTACACACGGGGTACCCCCCAAACCCAGAATTCACTGGGCGTATGAGTGCTTTTCTCAGTTCAAAAAAGGTGAAATGTCGATTGATGACAAACCTTGTTTGTGACATGCGTCAGCTCCCTGAGCGGCTGAAAGTGTCGACTCATAGTTCATTTGGAGTCCATTCCATCGGGTCAAACTGTTATTTAGCTTTCTATGTAGAAGTTTTGTGCAATGCAAAAGGCCTGATCAGTGCAGACGGGGGACTGGCTGGTTTGTCACCAGGACGATGCACCTGCTCCCGCAGTCATCTCAGTGCACCAATGTTTGGCAAAAAACAGCTTGCCTCTCTTGCCCCACCCACCTTACTCACCTGCCCTCATTCCATGAGACTTCTTCTTTCTGTGAATGCACAGGGACATGAAAGGACAGCGATTTGACAATGTGGAAGAGGTGAAGAAAAAAAATGAGGGAGGTGCAGTTAGCCATCCAAACAGATGAATTTGAAAAATGTTTCCAAGAATGGAATAGCAGATTTCACAAGGGTATTAAGTGTAATGGGTACTCTGAAAGTGATAAGATTGTTTTGTTTGAAAAATTTTAGATACATAGCTTTGAAAAAAATTTCCGTTTGGTGAGGGTACGTCCTCGTGTGCGCACGTGTGTGTGTAATTAAAAGGGTCCTGGTTTTGCTTCCCTAGAAAATTTTGCCTAATACATGTCATCTAACCCAGTTTCTGTTTGAGGAAACTGAAGCTTAAGCAATGAAGTAACTTGCCCTATCATTTTTAAATTCTGAAGCAATAACACTTCAAAGTAGTCAGGCAGCTAGTATGGCTCAACCTTGCCCCCAGTCTTCGCCCACTCAGAAGCTGCCACCAGCACCCCTGAGGGAGTATGTACCTCCCACAGCCTCCCCTTGTCTAGGAGCCAGCTCCTGTCATCCAGGGCACTCCTCTGAGCTCTGAGTTTAACAGAGAGGGAGCCGGGCCCGGCCACTGTTCTCCCAGGTGCCACAGCACAGAGGAGGCAGGAATAAACTGACCATGAGCACACAGGGGAGTCTGCACAGTGATGAAGGGGCTCAGGACACAGAGGAGGGGGTTCCTCTAGGCTCGGAAGTCCAAGGGGGTGTGGGTGTATGCAAGCATAATTTTGTAAACCAATGTGTACTTCCAAAGTACAAAGGCACAATATTCACAATGACCCCCAAGTAGAAGCATAATACATGGCTAAGTCAACTGATAAATGGCTAAACAAAATAGGGTCTATACAGGCAATGAGATAAGAGCCACTCATAAAAGCATTGGCATCTTGAACCAGGCTACAACATGGATGAACCCAGAAAACCAGACATAAAAGGCCACCTCTTGGTGACCATTCATAGGAAATGTTCCGACCCGGTAAATCTATGGAATGCAGCTTGGTGCTAGCTGGAGGAAATGGGGGGGTGGGGGTGGGGGTGGGGATGTCTGTTTAATGAGCGTTGGATTTATTTTTTGGAGCAATTAGACATTCGAGGTGTCTGGACTTAGGCAGTGTGATGGCTGCATACCTGTGAATGTGCAGTGAATGAAACAGTGGCACTGAATGAAACAAACACCGCGAAGATGGTTTGAATGATAAGCATTGTGTGTGTTAACCATAGTTTTAAATTTGGGGAGTTAAGCAGACAAAGAAATAACAAAGGGTGTTCCAGGCAGAAGGAAGTGAAGATGAAAATGTAGGAACGTTCCTTTCTCCCACGTCCAGGTATCCTGGGCATGTATTTCCCCAACTCACCTTAACTTTGCTTTCAAGGCTTCTTCTACCACGGCCAGTTTGCACCTTAATCCTGCAAAGTATTTTTCCTTATACTTAAGGATTTCCAACTTTAGTATTCCACAGTCATGTATCCTTTCAACGATCCATCTTTCATTTGCCTGTCCAATCATCCATATATCATCTATTGCCACCTACCTTCCTACTGCCCTCTATCATTCATCTGTCTACCCATCTTTCTGCCCAACAGTCCATCAGTCCATCCATTCTTCCATTAAGCCTTCTGTCCACCCATTTATTCAGGCAGCTAACAAATATGTACTGAGTTCTAATGGTGTGCCAGGCCCTGCTGACAGAGGCCGACAGTAAGTGATGGGCAGACTTGGGTGAGGTTTGCCTCATGCCCTGCTGGGACACTGCCCAAGACAGACATAGACTTGTCCCTGGAATTCCACTCCTGACTGCCTGGTCTTGTTAGGAGGGAGGCAGCCTTCAACTTTTGTCTTGGGAATTAAACCCTGATGCTCTATTCCTATGAGCACCACCGCTCCAAACAGGATGAGGCAATAAATCAGAGCCCAGAGCTGGGCCCCTGCTGACAATGCTCTCTTACCAGGGACGGGAGCACTTAGTCACGCCTAGTGAGGCCACTGGCTCGTCGTCCTTCTCCTTATGCCAGGCCATTGGGTTTCCAGAGAAAAGTCGTGCTTTCCTCCAAAGCCCATTCTCCACTGGCGCTAGAGAATCTTGTGATGGTCCGTTTAGTCGTTTGACATAAAGTAAGTCCCCATCAGTAGTGCTTGGGAGAGTTGAAGCTACCACTAACCCCACTGTGGCTCTCTCTGTGTGACCAGGCTGTCATCTGCACAGTTAGAGATGTGGAAAGATTGGTGTCCACATTGTATAGTAGGAGGTTTGCCTTGTCCTGTAAATGCATGGTTCTACTATCCTGTGCCTGCCCATTATTGTCTCATGGGCACATGGGGCCATTAGTGTCACATGAAACCACTACTTGGTTATGTGTGGTCTTCAGGATCTGACTATATTATGGGAAAAAAGTAGGGGAAGGTTGTACTGGGCTTGGTAGACGTCAAGAGAAGAGAGGCAGTCACTCTGACCTTAGATGAGTACAACCATGTTGCACTGTTGGGTCCCAATTATTTTAAATCATTTTATTGAGGGCTCTTAAGCTCTTATAACATTCCATACATCAATTGTATCACGCATAATTGTACATATGTTGTCATCATATTTCAAACATTTCTTTTTGAGCCCTTGGTCTCAGCTCCTCTTTTTCCAACCTCCTACCCTCGTAAGAGAAATTGTAAATTATTATTATTGTTTTCATCTCTTACACCAACCACTGTCTCCCTTCCCCCACATTTCTGTTGCTCATCGCCCTGGAGGGGATTATGCATCGATCATTGTGATTGGTTCCCCCTTCCTCCCCTCCTCCCATCTTTCCCCTACCCTCCTGGTATTGCTACTGCCATTTCCATTTCTGGGTTTATCTGACCCAGATTCCGTGTGTCAGTGTGTCTGTCCCAGTGTACCTGCTCTGCTCTAGCCAGAACTGAAAGGCAGGACTGGGGTCATGATAAGGAGGGGTGAGGAAGCCTAACAGAACCAGAGGAATAGTGTGTGTTTCATCCATGCTATACTGCGCCCTGCATCCATTCCTTGGAATTCTTCTGTGAGGGATGTCCTATAGTCTACAGATGGGCTTTGAGTCTCTGCTCTGACCCACCTCGTTCTCAACAATATGCTTTTGTTTTGTTTTGTTTTGGGTCTTCTGGTGCCTGTTACCTGATTCTGTTGACACCTCATGATCGCACAGGCTGGTGTGCTTCCTTCATGTAGGCTTGTTGCTTCTGTGCTGTATGGCCGCTTGTTAACTTAACGTCTTTAAGACCCCAGATCTTTTTTTAAAAAAGAGAGTTTATTGGGGGCTTATACAACTCTTATCACAATCCATACATAAGACCTCAGAGCTTTTGATAGCCGGGCATCATCAGCTTGCTTCACCATGTTGGCTTATGTACCCGCTTTGTCTTCAGTGAGATCGTGCTGGGAGGGTGAGCAGCACAGAATGCCAAGTTGCTGGAACAAAGTGTTCTTGTGTTGAGGGCGGGCTTGAGCAGAGGCCCAAAGTCTGTCCACTTCCGCAATGCATTGCCACATAAATATATGTACCTATGCCAATACTTCTATTTTAATGAATTAATATATTTATATAAGTGCATGTCTATGTAAATATCTCTATCCATAGGTTTGCTTCCTACATCTTTCCTGTTTTATTTTCCTCCTGCTCCACCATCACACTCACCTTTCTTCTGCCTCTTAGTAATTCCTCTCAGCTAGATGGCTCTTGCTCCAACGCCACTGGGATCTCTACGTCCTCCTCGTTGTTGATTTTAATTCCCAAGTAGTTTCTCTTTCTATGGCGTTGTTCACTCACCGCTCCTTTCCCCCGCCTCCTTCTTTCCCCAGGTCCTTCTGGAATCATTGGTTCTGTTGTTTTCTTCTCGGGCTTGCTTCCCATAGAAGGCAAGCCAACCATAACAGAGACAAAAGATTGAATGATTGAACGAAAAGAAAAAGAGCAAAACCCAGCAATAAAAGCCATGCGAAAGCGTACATATTTCCAAGTCCGTCCGCTGCCCTTTATGACTATCTCCCCACCGGTCCTGGGGGTTCTGGGAACGGCACCTCCTAGCCTGAAGTCTATTTTGGGGGCTCCTCAGGGGTTTGGGGGCTTGGCTTTGCTCCCATTGCTGATCTGTTATGTCCCTTTCTTGGTTTGCCCCATTGTGGGAGTTGCCAGACTGACTCACTCCCTGCTGTGTGTCCCCAGTATTGTCCTCTGTCTAACATGCTCAAGTGAGGGGCTTGGTGTGCCAGTATGGGGTCTTTTTCCTTCTGGGTTACTTCTGTGTGGGCGTGGCAGGCTGGCCCCTCTCCCCACCCTGCAGGTTTAGCGTTGTCTTCCGTAGCACTTACTTCTCGTGGTGTGTGTGTCTGTGTGCCAGTTTGACGGATTGGAGCCAGCCCTGTAGACCTCTCTGTTTATGAGTTGCTCCTTGTGGTTACATTGCCCTCAAGGTTTGGCATGCCGTTTTGGGGGCTGCACTCACACTCCCATTTCTGTGGAGATGTAAATGATACCCTCCCCCTGGGTGGAGATGGGCTATATTTTGGACGAAGGACCTGGCCATGCCTTGTGGGAGTCATTGGCTTCCTGTCCCAGTCTGTCCTGAATCAGGAGTCTCAGAACACCAAGAGAAGTCTTGATGGGAATGGGGCCTTTCCTCTCCTTTGAGATGCAGAAGTGGGCTTTTATAGGGCAGGTAGGTTTCAGGAACCTTCTGAGGATGGGTCTGGGGCTCCAGACACTGCCATCTGTTACTAATCGAGGTCAGAGCAGAACACCAGAGCCCTTAGCCCCTGCACTTGCTGTCTGGGAAGGTGTATTAGACAAGGTTCTCTAGAGAAACAAAACCAGGACACCAATTATTTTATATATATTTATAAATAGATATATAACATAATAAATAAGCAGTTAATTAATCTATAAAGCAGTACAAATGGCTCAGTGCAACTCACTTCTGTGAGACAGCTAGTACACTGACAGTCCTTCAAGTCTTGAGGGTCGTGGGTTAGTCCTCTGTGGAGCAATTAAGGCTATCCGGGAACAGGTAGCAAACAGCAAGGCAGGTCACCAACAGGCAGCCAGATGACAGGGTCCAACAGTCCCCAGCTCAAGAGATGTAAATTCCAATGGTGTGGCGAAGCAGGTTTTGAAGGAGCCTCAAGTTACAGTAACACAGTCCATGGGTTAGGTGTCCCACAGGTAGTGTAGCTTGCAAATTGAGGCCAGAACAAGCAGGGCAGCCACACACTGCTCCGATGATCAAAGAGCAAGAGAGAAAAAGGCGAGGCTCACCAAGTCTTTTATCTCTCCTCCCTTCAACTAATCTCACATTGGCCATGTTGGCACAACAAACCTACCTATCACAGGAGGGAAGCCTCACTTAGCACCTTGGATCGTATTTAGATCCCATACACTGAAGCTGTGAATCTTCAGGGGAGCAGAAAGCCTCTTCTTTCTTCCCCAGGGCAGCTGGTGGTTTTGAATTTCTGACCTTCAGTTAGCAGCCCAATGGATAATCCACTAAGTTACCAGGGCTCCTAAATTTTACAAGTCCTGCTAGCACGCTGGTGGGCGGGGCTTGAGGCGCTCTCTTCCGCTTCCTGGTCCGGTGGGCTTGGTCCCAGGGCCAGACATGACGATCACGAAGCAGAAACACGCCAAGAAGCATCTCGGCTTCTTCCGTAACAATTTCGGAGTTCGCGAGCCCTACCAGCTGTTGCTCGAAGGCACCTTCCGTCAGGCGGCGCTGCAGGGGCGCATCCAGCTGCGGGAGCAGCTGCCCCGCTACCTCCAGGCCGAGACGCAGCTGTGTAGCACCAGGTGTGTGCTAAACGAGTTAGAAACGCTGGGAAGAATCATATGGAGCAAAACTGATTGCACAGAAACGCCAAGTTCGACATTGTCCCCATCTCAAGAATGCAGTGAGTGGATCCGAATGCCTGCTTTCCAGGGTCGGGGAGGGAAACCCTCATCATTACTTTGTGGCAACACAGGATCAGAATTTGTCCGTGAAAGTCAAGAAAAGGCCTGGAATTCCTCATTCTACAGAGCACGATAGTTCTGGCCAAACCTTCTCCTAAAACCATTGCCTTCGTTAAAGCGGTCGAGGCAGGCCAGCTTGTCTCCGGGCCCGAGAAGCAAAGCATCCGCAGCTCAAAGAAGAGCAGGGGCTAGCAAAGAAGCCCGAGCAGAGGAGGAGAAAGCGCCAACAAGTCAGTGGCCCCAGTCCTCTTAGCTGTCTGAAGAAAAAGATAAAAACACAAGGCACAAAACCATCTTCTGCTTCTGAAGAGAAAAGAAAACGATCCGGAACAGAAACACCTCCAAAAAAGTGCTTTTGGAAAAACAGAATGCAGAAGGGTAACGACCCCTGTGGAGTCTTAAAAAGACTGTCGAATGTAAAAGAGTAATAATTTAAAGTTGTGGAAGTGTACTTGCCATGAAAGACAAACCTTATTTTTATAAAGGAGCATAGGCCCGTACGCCTCTGCCTACAATTATTTGTGAAGTAAAGAGTGAACGACTTCGGGTGGGACATTTTTCACTCGTCTTACCGAGTGAATTTGGGAATTGGTTTTGAAGCCAAAACAATTTTCTGTACCCCCCCCCCACTCCCATTCTACAAATAAAATTGTTATTAAGAGCTTGTGGGGAAAAAAAAGTCCTGCTAATTAGTGAAGACCATACCCTGGAGGCATAGTCGTTACAAGTGGGCTGCGATCCACACGGTCAATGGTTAGGAAGCACCAGCCGCTCGGCAGAGAATGAGAACTAGTACTCTAAGCACACGCTCAGGGCCAGTCTACCTGGTCCTCTAGGGGCCGCTAGCGCTCAGCATCCACTCGGTGAGTGAGCTTGGTATGACTTGTTTTGGGAGTGTTTGCCTCTTTTGAGGAATTTTGACACAATTGTTTCTAAGAATTATCTATATGTGGTCATTTAGGAGAAACAGAAACCCTGAGGTCAGTCTAGAAGCTGTGTCTCAGGGTAAACTGTTACTATATAAACACGAGCCCCGTTACTATGGTGATGTTGATCAGATGGGGTCTAAGAATCTGGAACTGTCATCCTCTCAGGATACTTTGACTCTTGGGGTAGTGCCTAATTTACACACGCACGCACACACACACACACACACACACACACAAACTTAAATCAATTTATATCCATGGTTTGATAGAGTTTTGTTTTAACACTTAGCAGTGGGGCTCTCGGGGGGAGGACCATGGAAGGCCCTTCCCCCCACACTGAAAGAAGAAGGCAGCAGTGCTGTAACGGGAGCAATGTGACTAAAGCAGAGCTCAGGTTGACAGAGCAAGATGAGCTGAATACACATTGTGGGGGCAGAGTTTGTGGGGAATTTGTAGAGTGTCAGCTGCAGTAGCACTGTGTGTTAGGCCAGGTTATCTAGAGAAATAAATCCAATGACACTCATCTACGTATACGAAAGAGCTTAAATCAAGAAGTAATTATATATCAAGATAGTATCTTAGCCCAGTCCAACTCAAGTCCTCGAGTTCCATGCTAGCCCATATTAGTCCCTCTTCAGATTCATGGAGCACATGTTGGTGACACAGAGGCTCACAGGCTGGTGGGAGCAGAGTCCTGTGGATCCAAGGTCAGTGGAGACATGGCAGGGTGCCAACATGGTTGGTGGCCCACATGAGGCCAGGGAGGCAAACATAGTTCCAGCAGGGAGGAAGGGGACGTAGCAGAGAGAGAGGGTCTCAGTTTCCCCTGCTTATAAAAAGGCCACACTTCCAAGGAGGTGTCATCAGTCTGTGACCTGATGAGACGCCACCTCCACACTTTCATAAAAACTCAAATTGATAAAAAATCATCTAACCACCACACACTACATAGCAGCAGGGACATAGAGAAGCCCACAGTGTGCCTTGGTGGGGCCTGGGGAGATGATTGGAGGACATGGGGGCCAGGACCTCTTTCATCAGAACAAGATAGGAAGTGACATTCCTAAATCTATTGGAAATGCAAAGTTTCCTCACCAAAAAAAAGGAATATCCAACTGTACATCCAATAGGATTGTTTCTTAACTCTCTCTCATGCGCGCACATACACACACACACACACACACACTCACACTCATACGTTTCTAGATTTCTAGATCAGGGGCTAGATACATGGGAGTTTTGGAGTTACATATGTACTTTTCTGCACAGTAATAATAGAACTGACCTCATGGGTTGCTGGAGGGATTAACTGGGATAATGCCCAGAGTCCTGTCACAGGGGATGGGCCGCCACGAATACTCTTCTAATTAGATCATGCCCCTATTACATGACAAGCAACTTAGTGCCCAGTTTACTGACTCAGCTGTCAAGGGAAGTCTGGTTACCAATCCCTCTCCCTGTTTTGCAGTCATCCCTAGGGAAGGACGGAGGTGGTGGGTTCCTCCTTCTCCTGGAACGCTCCGCATTTCCCCCGTTGATGATTGTTGGCAATCCGTTCATGACCTGCACGCACTGGATACTGTTGCTGTTGCCAGTGCCATCAAACTGGTTCCAGCTCACAGTGACCCTACGTAAACCAGAAAAATCAAACACACTGCCCAGCCCTGTGCCGTCCTCACAATTGCTCTGCTTCAGCCCATGGTTGCACTGTCCCTCCATCTCCTGGACGGTCTTCTTTGTCACTGACTTTCTGCTTCACCAGAGACGATGTCTTCCCCCAGGGCCTGGTCCCTCCTGGCAACATGTCCACAATATGTACGGCAAAATCTCACCACCCTCACTTCTAAGGAGCACTTCGTCCAAGACAGATTTGATTGTTCTTCTGGCAGTCCATGTCATTTCAATATTCTTTGCCAACCCTATAATTCTCACGAGTCGGTGCCGATGTGTCGTCCTTACTCACTGTCCAACTTTCACAGGCATTTGAAGTGAGTGACAGCGCCATGCACAGGGCGTCTGCCTTCGTTCTCACAGTGACATCCTTGTTCTTCAGCAATTGAATAGGTGCAGTATAGTACAGTGGCCAATGTCATTTTATTGACAGGTTCCCATGAGCATCGATTTTGAATCCAAGCAAGATAACATTCTTGACAACTTCACTCTCATCTCTGTTTATTCTGCTGTCAGCTATCACTCTGGTTGTGAGACATTTGGTTTTCTATACGTTGAGTTGTAAGCCACGCTGAACGCTGCATCCCTTGATCTTCATCTGCTTCCTCTTTATTTTGAGGAAACAAGGTTGTGAGTACGACACTTGATAAAGCTAGAGAGTATTTCACTGTGTGTGTGTGTGTGTGTGTGTGTGTGTGTGTGTGTGGTGTGTGTGTGTGTGGAGGTGCTCCCCTAACAGCTGAGTTCTAGCAGGAAGACTTGGAAGATGGGCGTGCAGGCGCGCTGATGAGATGACTAATCTTGCTGCCCTCCTGGCTGGGCTCATCCATTAATGACCTAGTTCCCTCCTCCCTGACCTGGCCCATCGCAAGCTCAGTCCCTTCTCAGACAGCCTTGGTCAGCTCTCTGCCTCCACCAGGCTCTTGCTTAACCCGATGGTCCCAGGGCGGTGGAATTTGAACTCTGTGCTGTGTGGAAACTGGTCTTCTGCAATAGCAGTCCAAGTTGCAAATGCATCAACCCTGGGCCCTAGTTGGGCTGCTGCCCAGCTGTAATCTTACAGATAAACTTGCACTTCTGGGACATTATTTATGTGTAAGGTTAATCTCTGCCACATTCTTTTTTGTTGTTGTTTTAAACGTTTTATTAGGGGCTCATACAACTCTTATCACAGTCCATACATATACATACATCAATTGTATAAAGCACATCTGTACATTCTTTGCCCTAATCATTTTCTTTTCTTTCTTTCTTTTTTTCCCCCCTTTTCTTTTTTTACATTTTATTAGGGACTCATACAACTCTTATCACAATCCATACATATACATACATCAATTGTATAAAGCACATCCATACATTCCCTGCCCCAATCATTCTCAAAGCATTTGCTCTCCACTTAAGCCCTTTGCATCAGGTCCTCTTTTTTTTCCCCCTCCCTCCCCACTCCCCCCTCCCTCATGTGCCCTTTGTAATTTATACATCGTTATTTTGTCATATCTTGCTCTATCCAGAGTCTCCCTTCCCCCCCTTCTCTGCCATCCCTCTCCCAGGGAGGAGGTCACATGTGGATCCCTGTAATCAGTTCCCCCTTTCCAACCCACTCACCCTCCACTCTCCCAGCATCGCCCCTCACACCCTTGGTCCTGAAGGTATCATCCACCCTGGATTCCCTTTGCCTCCAGCCCTCATATGTACCAGTGTACAACCTCTGCCCTATCCAGCCCTGCAAGGTAGAATTCGGATCATGGTAGTTGGGGGGAGGAAGCATCCAGGATCTGGGGGAAAGCTGTGCTCTTCGTTGGTACTACCTTGCACCCTGACTGACCCATCTCCTCTCCTAAACCCCTCTATGAGGGGATCTCCAGTGGCCGACACTTGGGCCTTGGGTCTCCACTCTGCACTTCCCCCTTCATTCAATGTGGTATGTATATATACACACACACACACACACACACACACACACATATTCTTTTTTTTTTTTTTTTGCATGATGCCTTATACCTGGTCCCTTTGGCACCTCGTGATCGCACTGGCTGGTGTGCTTCTTCCATGTGGGCTTTGTTGCTTCTGAGCTAGATGGCCGCTTGTTTATCTTCAAGCCTTTAAGACCCCACACACTATCTCTTTTGATAGCCGGGCACCATCAGCTTTCTTCGCCACATTTGCTTATGCACCCATTTGTCTTCAGCGATCCTATCATGGAGGTGTGCAGCCAATGATATGATGATTTTTTGTTCTTTGATGCCTGATAACTGATCCCTTTGGGATCACTCGATCACACAGGCTGGTGTGTTCTTCCATGTGGACTTTGTTGCTTCTGAGCTAGATGGCCGCTTGTTTATCTTCAAGCCTTTAAGACCCCAGTCACTATCTCTTTTGATAGCCGGGCACCATCAGCTTTCTTCACCACATTTACTTGTTCACCCACTTTTCTGCCACATTCTTTATAAAAGCAAAAGATTGAAATCAACTAAACCCCTATTTGTGTGGACCTGATTAAATATTGGCATGATTGGTATAACTGGGATAATTCCAATTAAGGGGTAATGAAATACTCTAAACAAAAACCAACTGCATTGCTAGCAGGTTAATTCAGACTCCCAGTGACTTGTGTTACAAAGTAGAACTGCTCCATGGCGTTTTCTTGGCTACCATCTTTACAGAAGTAGATTGCCAGGCTTTTGTTCTGCAGTGCTGCTGGGTGAATTTCAACAGCTGGTTTTCAGTTTGTAACCAAGCAGCACCTGTTTGCATCTGCAAAGAACTGTATGGAATGCTAGGCAGCTGTAAAAAGTAGTAAGGAGCCATCTCTAAGCTTATTAGATGAGGAAGGAAACAGCTGTGTGATGCTGGGCAAGTTAGTCCCTTTATGAAAGAGTGGTGGTAACAATGCCGACGGTGACTGTTGAGAGGATTAAATGAGATACACTGTGCACAGCACCTCGTCTGCAGTAGTGACGTAACAAGAGGAGTTGCTATAGTTATTGGTAATGAGGGTAGCGGTGGTGGTAATGGTGGTTGTGGTGGTGACAGGTGTGGTGGTATCGATGGGGCTGCTGCTGTTGGTGATGATAATGGTGGGGGGGGGCGATAGGGTGGTGGAGGGGGCGATAGGGTGGTGGATGCATTGATGGGGGCTGGGGGCAGTGGTGTTAGTGGTCTCAATGATTGGATCAGGACACGGGGGCACATCGACAATTCACCCAATTAAAAAGTTGCTAAAGAGTGCGGTCAACTTCTACACCAGGAGTGCTAGTGACGCAGTGGTTAAGCACTCAATTGCTAACTGAAAGGTTAGTGTTTCTAACCGACCAGTTACTTCTACGGGAGAAAAGATCTGGCCGTCTGCTCCTGTAAAGTGATCCGTGAAAATCCTGTGGGGCGGTTCTGATTGCTCCTAGAGGGTCTTTCTGAGTTGAAGTTGGTAACAGCAGGTTCTGTTCTGTTTCTACTTCTATGTGTGATATTAGCCTGGGGCTGCAAAAAGTCTGTGAAGTTTCCGTTACCTTTTGATTTCCCCACCAGCATTTTCAAGCCCCCTCACATGCATGGAAGGAAACCTGTTGGCATAGTAGTTAGACATCGTGCCACTGTGTTAGGCAGGGTTTTCTAGAGGAACAAAAACAGAACACTTATGATTGTGTATATAAAAGGAGAGGTTTATATGACAAGAAGGAACACAACAGCTAATTAATCCCCAGAGCACTACAGTGGGCTCAGTTCATCACTTTTGTAGGACAGTTAATATAGTGGCTGGTATAGAGTCTGCCCAGAGGCAAGATGAGCAGAGTCGGCCCACAGGCAGCAGCCACAGCAAGGTGGGGTGGCAACAGCAGAAAGGTGAAATATTGAGGCAGAGCAGAGACCTGTAGTGCAACAGCAACAGCACGGTGAAGCAGGTCACAATGGAACCTCACGACTTAGCAATGCACAGCACAATGACACACTCCACCATGAACCACAGGTTGGCTCACGTCCCAGGTAGCACAGCTCACAGTTGAGGCAGAGCAGCTAACTCAGGCAGCAACACGCTGGTCCAATCACCAGGGAGAAAGAGGAAGAGACCAGACTCAAACAGTGATTCATCTACGTCATTCTCCCATCAAGCTGCTACTTGATTGACAGCCTAAACTCCCATACGTCCCTACAGGAGCCATGTTGGCAAAAACCCTAACTATTACAGCTGCTGAGCACAAGGATGAAGTACAAAAGCACTGGCATTCTACTCCCACAAAGATGTACAGTCTTAAATGGGTGCATAAGCAAAAGTGGTGAAGAAAGCTGATGGTGCCCAGCTATCAAAAGATAAAGCGTCCAGGGTCTTAAAGGCTTGAAGGTAAACAAGTGGCCATCTAGCTCAGAAATAACAAAGTCCGCATGGAAGAAGCACACCAGCTTGTGTGATCTAAGATGTCGATAGGATCAGGTATAAGGCACCAAAGGAAAAAATAATCAAATCATTGTGAATGAGGGGGAGTGCAGATTGGGGACCTAAGACCCATTTGTAGGCAACTGGACATCCCCTTATAGAAGGGTCATGGGGAGAGAGGAGCCAGTCAGGGTGCAGTGTAGCAAGGATGAAACATAAAACTTTCTTCTAGTTCCTAAATGCTTCCTCTCTCTCCCCCTACCCCCCACCCCCCCACACACTATCATGATCCCAGTTCTACCTTACAAATCTGGCTAGACCAGAGGAGGTACACTGGTACCAATAGGAACTGGAAACACAGGGAACCCAGGGCAGATGATCCCTTTGGGACCAGTGGTGAGAGTGATGATAACGGGAGGGTGGAGAGAGGATGGGGTGGAAAGGAGGAACCGATTACAAGGATCTATATATAACCTCATCCCTGGGGGATGGACAACAGAAAAGTGGGTGAAAGGAGATGTCGGAAAGTGTAAGATATGACAAAATAATAATAATTTATAAATTATCAAGGATTCATGAGGGAGTGGGGAGGGAGGGAAAACATGAGGAGCTGATACTAAGGACTCAAGCAGAAAGCAAATGTTTTGAGAATGGTGATGGCAATAAATGTACAAATGTGCTTGACACATGGATGGATGGATGGATGGATGGATGGATGGATGGATGGATGGATGGATGGATGGATGGATGGGTGGATGGATTGTAATAAGAGTTGTACAAGTTCCTAATAAAATGATTTTAAAAAAAGATGTACAGTCTTAGAACTCCACAGAGGCAGGTATACTTGGTTCTATAGGGCCAGCATGAGTTGGAATTGACTTGATGGCAGTGAATTTTTGATATGCATGGGATGGACATAGTCAGATCGACGTGGCCAGCAATTAACAACTGTGCAGCAGGTGCCCTGCAGACAGTAGAGTCTGGTGGTGATTAAGAGCAATGCCTCTTGTCTCATGGAGCGTACATTGTGGTTAGGAAAGGAAACACCCTACACATGAACAAATGCTGTACCAATTGGCATTTCAGCATCTGAGATGAAATGCTGAGGAAACACAATCAACCAGGCGAAGATCTAGGAGGATATTCCAGGCAGAGGGAACAGCAATTGCAAAGGCCCCAAGGAAGAAATAAACTTGATGTATTTCAGAAACCAACTAGTTGCCCACTAGTGGAAATGAATCAAGAGGCCATCCCATATTCAAGGGAAGGAAAAGAGATTCCATCTCTCGGGCAGCACAACAGGGAAGCCTTGGCCATATTTAACCATTACAGTAGACCTGAACTCTTGTGTCAGTAGTTTAAGCTCTCTGTGCCTTACTTTCCTCCTCAAAAATGTCCAGTGACTACTAATCACTGTGGTTATGTCTGTTATAACTAGTAATTATAACTGTAATTATGATGGGAACGTAGGAAGTATTGGATGGACAGAAGAGCAAATTGCTTTGGATGTTCAAGCACCGTGTTGTTGTTGGGTGTAATCAAGTTGATTCTGACTCATAGTAATTCTTAGACTTTCCTAGGCTTCCCAGAAGCAGAACACCAGGTCTTTCTCCCAGAGAGCTGCTGGGTGAACCCAAACAATAACCTGGTTAAAAACCAAGCACTTAACTGTGGAGTCACTGGGACTCCTTATCAACATATAGGCCCTGTTAGCACAGTAGACTTAGCACTGGGCTGCTAACTGTAAGGTTGGTGGTTCAAAGCCATCAACCATTCCACAGGAGAAAGCAGTCTGATCCTGTAACTATCAGCAGCCTGAGAAACCCTAGGAAGTAGCTCTACTCTGTCCTGCAGGCTTGCTGTGAGTCAGAATCACAGCGGTGGGTGGGTGGGGGTGGTGAAAAGTAGTTTTATTTCATGGCCTTTGGGACAAACATCAGTTCTTTGCTGTTAAGTTCAGCCACCTAGTTTCTAATGGGAACTTTGACCTCTTACTCAGTTTAGTTTTTCATCACCTGTATTTGTCTGGGTAGAGAAGACCAGGCAATTGTGCTGCAGGCTGTGTGGGGGAGAGAGTATATCAAAAACAAGCTCTCTTTCATACACACACACACACACACACACACACACAGCTCTGGTGAAACGTAACCAAACACTAAGAATTGTGACAGACCTCACCAAGTTTTCCACTGGAGAGTTAACCAGCAGCCCACACCTAAGCTGACGCACAAAGGAGTTTGCTGACACACATTTCTCAGGTGGCTGGGCAAGAGTACAGCTGTGGGTGGCTCCCCAGTTCACCCCTCAGGAACAAGCCCACCTTCTTCCAAGACCTACCTCAGGGACCTGGCCTCAGGGGGCTGTGGGTGGTGGTGACTATTTTCATGGTGTTGAAAAGCACTTTGGCTCTGGGTTGACTTGGTGTGTTGTAAAGGGTGGGAGATGCTGGCACTTGTCAGTGACATGTTCAATCATATTCATAAGAAGTGTACAATCATCACCACAATATTGGAACATCTTCTTCATTCTTGTACTCATTGTTATTAGCTCCCCAATTCCCAGTCAGTTCAGTTTCTTTACACCATCAGTGAGAAATCTGAAAGGGAAACTAGGGAGATGAATTTATTGACACCAGCATGTAAGAGAGTGAAATATCTAGAAATAAGTCCACCAGGGCCATGAAGGGCTTACAAAGAGAAATGATAAAACACTGCTGAAAGAGACGTGAAAGTCCAAAATACTGTTCCCGGGGTTTCAGTCCCTACGCGTGTTTAAACTGGTCTCTGGGTGCAGTGGATGGCGGTAGACAGGTTCTCGCAGCAGTGCACTTGTCTCTGTCTTGTCGTTGTTAGGTGCCACCGAGTTGGTTCCGACTCACAGCCACCTATGTACAAAATGAAACATTGTCTGGTCCTGTGCCAGCCTCACAATTGTCCTGTTTAAGCTCCAAAGATGCAGCCCCTGTGTCGATCCATCTTGTCGAAGGCCTTCCTCTTTTCACTGCCCCACATCTTCACCAAGCATGATATCCTTCCCCAAGGACCCGTCTCTGACAGCACGTCCAAAATGTACAAGGTGAGGTCTCTCCATTTGTGTCTCAGGAGCACTCTGGCCGCCCTTGTAGTCTGTTTAAATGTGTGTTTTACTGTGTACAATCTCCAACAATGAAATAAATAAAATTTAAAATATATATATGCAAGATGAGGCTTTCACAAGTCTTGGAAGCCCACAGAGGCAGTTCTTGATGGCCCTATAAGGTCGCTTAGAAGTGACTTGACAGATACTAATTACTCTCAGTGTCAGAGTCCAGAAGTCTGAAATTAAGGGGTCAGCAGGGCCATTGCTGCGGATTGAACTGTATACTCCCACCCCATCCACTCCCAATATGTACCTAACTCCCTAACTCCCACCCCCTAACTCTTATACCTGTAAATACGATCCTGTTTGTAAATAAGCTGTTTCTTTTGTTTGGTTAGTGAGGATACATCATTATAGGGTGGATCCGAAACCTAGTCAGTTCTGAGCTATAAAAAGACCAGAGTACACACTTAGACACACTTTAAAGGCACCAGACTCCAAGTGAACATGTACACAAGTTACGGCTGACAAAGAACTGGGGCTACTGGCAAGGGAGGGAGCCACTCAACCCCAACAGTGATTTGGATTTTCACTTTCTGGGAGGAAATGCATTCCTGTTCTTTAAGCCACCTGCTTGTGGTGTTTCCCCTCCAGCAGCACTAGGGAGCGAAGACAGACCCACTCCCCCTGCAGGCTCTGGAAAAAGACACACCGCTGCCATTTGTGGGGTCCATGCTCATCGCTACATCACGGCCGTCGCTGCTGGTCTCCACATGGTCCTCTTCTCTTTGTGTTCTTTTCTTATGAAAATATCAGTCATTAGGGAGGCGTCGGACAGTCCTGACATGACAAAATAATAATAATAATTATAAATGATCAAGGGTTCATGGGGGGGCGGGTGGAAGCCGGGGAGGGAGAGGGAAAGTGAGGAGCTGATACCAAGGGCTCAGGTAGAAAGCAAATGTTTTGAGAATGAGGATGGCAACATATGTACAAATGTGCTTGACACAATGGATGGATGTATGAATTGTGATAAGAGTTGTACAAGCCCCCAATAAAATGATTTTTTAAGTTCATATAAAACTCTTCAGTCCTGTCTAAATAACATAGGCTGGATGAACAATTGGAGGAGAAAACAATGGGACCAATAGTTCCATGGGGACATGGGAGAGAGGAGGTGGGGGGAAAGGTAGTGGTGTTAATAAACCCACGGACAAGGGAACAACAAGCAACCTAAATCTGTGGTGAGGAGGGTGCCGGAGGCCTGCTTGGGCATGATCAAGAGTAATGTAGCTAAGAGGAATTGCCGAAACCCTGGTGGGGACTGAGCATGATAGTGGGACAGGAGGAAAGTCAAAGGAAATAGAGGAAAGAGCTGGGAGGCAAAGGGCATTTATAGAGGTCTGGATAAAGACATGTACATATGCAAATATATTTATATGTGAGGATGGGAAAATAGATATATGTGCATATATTTATAGGTTTAGTATTAAGGTAGCAGGAGGACATTTTGCCTCCACTCAAGTACTCCCTCAATGCAAGAATACTTTCTTCTATTACATTGGTATTCTATGATGCTCACCTTCCCGACATAGCCGCTGAAGACAAAACAGGTGCATAAGCAAATGTGGTGAAGAAAGCTGATGGTGCCTGGCTATCAAAAGATATAGCATCTGGGGTCTTAAAGGTAAACAAGGGGCCATCTAGCTCAGAAGCAACAAAGCCCACATGGAAGAAGCACACCAGCCTGTGTGATCACAAGGTGTAAAGGAATCAGGTATCAGGCATCATCAGAACAAAAAAATCTTACCATAGTGAATGAGTGGGGGAGTGTGGAGTGGAGACCCAAAGCCCATTCGTAGGCCACTGGACATCCCCTTACAGAAGGGTTGCAGGGAAGAGACGAGACAGTCAGAGTGTGATGTAGCAACAATGAAAAATACAACTTTCCTCTAGTTCCTAAATACACCCCATCCCACTGTCATGATCCGAATCCTACCTTGCAAGTCTGACTAGACCAGAGGAAGTACACTGGCACAGATGGGAACTGGAAACACGGGGAATCCAGGGTGGATGATCCCCTCAGGACCAGTGGTGTGAGTGGCGATACTGGGAGGGTAGAGGGAAGGTCGGTTTGAAAGGAGGAACCGATTTTAAGGATCTACATGTGACCTCCTCCCTGAGGGACATACAACAGAAAAGTGGGTGAAGGGAGATGTGGGACAGAGCAAGATATGACAAAATAATAATTTATAAATTATCAAGGGTTCATGAGGGAGCGGGAAGCGGGGAGGGAGGGGAAAAATGAGGACCTGATGCCAGGGGCTTGGGTGGAGAGCAAATGTTTTGAGAATGATGAGGGCAACGAATATACAAATGTGCTTTACACAATTGATGTATGCGTGGATTGTAATAGGCATTGTATGAGTCCCCAATAAAATAATTTTAAAAAATAAAATAAAATATAAAACTCTTATGTGATTTTTGTATCAATAAAATATAGACTATATGTAAAGACAAATAAATTAAAAATACTAGTCATTGAAGGCAGGGCCCCTCCTAACCCAGCATGACTTCATCTTAATTAATGACATCTACAAAGGTTATGAAAAGCTGGGGGTGCTCAGGCATGTGTGCAGGTCCCTCCAGGTGCAGGAGAACCAAAGGGGCAGGAAGAAGGGGCCCAATTGTGGCCCTCCAAGGTATGGTCATACAACATATGGGATTCCATCTGTCCCCTTACCCTGGGCATTATAGATCTTCTGGAATCTGACCTGATATCAAAGCATCTGAAGGCCACTGGAATCAGTGTGAGAAACACATTTGGTCTTGTCACTTTTTGAATTATTTTGTGTGTGCGTACACATGTGTGTGTTTCTGTCTCCCTCATTAGAAATAGGCTTCATGAGAAAGAGGACCTACTTCTTACTGTTTTGAAAGTGGGGTTAGTAGGGTTGTTGGGGGAGTAAACAGTGTGTGGATGTGAAAGCCCAGCCCATGTGAGTATTGGTTCCTGGTGGTATTACTATGAGCCTTTTCCATAGCCCCAGCACAGTGAAGCTGCTAGAAAATACCTGTGTAATAAAGGATGGCCCAGGCAAGGATGTAGGAACTGTGTCCTCCTCAGACCTTGCGCTTGTAGACTCAGTGTGACTGAGCTGTTGGACTGTTCTCACACCATCCCGGGGGGTCGTTTGGGGAATCAGAAAACCCTGCTTACCCCAGTGAGAACTTATCAGATCTGCATTTTCTGAGACAATGCCTCAGATTCCCCAGGAAGCCTAGATTGGAGGAGGGGCTGGGAAATAGACACAAGAGGTTCAAGAGAGAGAATATTCTAGAACGCCAAGGATGAAGTGAGGGTGGCTTGGACAGGACAGAGGTGGATAGAGTGAGAAATAAATTGCTCTGTGACTTGGCTATGGGGTCAGGGAAGCCACATGGTCTCTGGGTAGCATGTGAGCCTGAGGGAGGGGCCATGTCTAAGAGGGGGTCCTTGAGTCCAGGGTAAGTGGATTTGGAAGGACAGTCAAGCATAATAGTCCTGGCCTTGAATCCCTAAGCATCTGGGGGCAGATCCTCTCTGCACAGTCTCCTGATCCCTCTGAGCCTCAGTTGCCCACTTGTAAAGTGAACTATCTCTAGGGCCAGATTCGAGAATGTATGCAAGTTGCCCAACCAAGAGTCTGGCCTCCCCTGAGGGAAGGGGGCGGTGCATGTCTATATTACTCAGGCCTCTGTTAGCTACATGGATGTAATGGGCACACAACACAAGTTGGCTAGAGCAAGAAATAGAACTCACAATTCCTAAATAGAAAAACTCAGAGTTGATTTGGTTTCTCCATTTGTCGTACTGTGGTGGTTTGTGTGTTGCTGGAAGCTGTGTCACTGGGATGCCCAAATGCAGCAGGGGTGCCCAACGTTAAGCTTTGGTCACCAGTGGAGCTTACAGACTAAGAAGAAGGAATAAGTGGCCTGCTTCAGAGGAACCAGCCACAGAAAACTTTATGGAGAGCAGCAAAACACAGTCAGACACTCAACCTCATGAATAGCAGAAGGGTGTTCTCAGATAATAGTGCCAAAAGATGATCCCTCAGGTGGATGGCACCAAAAACATGACGAGGAAGAGCTGATGGAGTAAGTCTCTGGGAGTAAAGCCTTTGGGGTCTTTTTTTTTCCCAAAATCATTTTATTGGGGCCTCACACAATTCTTATCACAATCCATAGTGTCAAGCACATTTGTACATTTGTTGCCATCATCATTCTCAAAACATTTGCTTTCGACTTGAGCCCTTAATCTCAGCTCATTTCCCCCCTCCCTCCTCCCTCATGAACCCTTCATAATTCATACATTATTATTTTGTCATATCTTACACTGTCTGATGTCTCCCTTCACCCACTTTTCTGCTGTCTGTCCCCCAGGGAGGAGGTTATACGTAGATCCTTGTAATTGGTTCCCCCTTTCTACCCCACCTTCCCTCCATCCTCCAGGTATTGCTACTCTCACCACTGGTCCTGAAGGGGTCATCTGTCCTCGATTCCCTGTGTTTCCAGTTTCTATCTGTACCAGTGTACATCCTCAGGTCTAGCCAGATTTGTAAGGTAGAATTGGGATCATGATATTGGGGGGGGGCGAGCATTTAAGAACTAGAGGAAAGTTGTATGTTGCATTGTTGCTACCCTGCAACCTGACTGGCTTGTCTCTTCCCCGCGACCCTTCAGTAAGGGGGTGTCCAGTTGCCTACAGACGGGTTTTGGGTCTCTACTCTGCACTCACCTTCATTCACGATATGATTTTTTGTTCTTTAATGCCTGATAACTGATCCCTTCAACACCTTGTGGTCACAAAGGCTGGTGTGCTTCTTCCATGTGGGCTTTGCTGCTTCTGACCTAGATGGCCGCTTGTTTATCTTCAAGCCTTTAAGACTCCCGACGCTGTATCTTTTGATAGCTGTGCACCATCAGCTTTTTCACCACATTTGCTTATGCACACATTTGTCTTCAGTGATCATATTGGGAAGGTGGGCACCTACTGATATGATTTTTTGTTCTTTGATATCTGATAGCTGGTCCCTTCTACACCTCGTGGTCACACAGGCTGGTGTCCTTCTTCCATGTGGGCTTTGATTCTTTTGAGCTAGATAGCTGCTTGTTTATCTGCAATCCTTTAAGACCCCCGACGCTATATCTTTTGATAGCTGAGCACCATCAGCTTTCTTCACCACATTTGCTTATGCACACATTTGTCTTCAGTGATCATGTCAGGGAGGTGTGCATCATAGAATGCCAATTTAATACAACAACGTGTTCTTGCATTAGTAAGTACTTGAGTGGAGGTCCAATGTCCTTAATACTAAACCTATACATATATGCACATAGATCTATTTCTCCACCATCCTATATAAATATATTTACATAGATACATGCCTGTATTTAGACCTTATAAATACCCTTTGTCTCCTAGTTCTTTCCTCTATTTCTTTTTACTTTCCTCTTGTCCCACTAGCATGCTCAGCCTTCATTTGGGGTTCAGCAATTTCTCTCAGTTACATTGCCCTGGCTGAATTCCTACCAGGCCTCTTACACCCTCCTTGCCACTAATTTTGGATCACTTGTTGCTCCCCTGTCCCTGGGTTGGTCAACACCAACTCCTTACCCCCACCTCCCCCTCTCCCATGTCCCCCTGGAACCATGGGTCCCATTGTTTTCTCCTCCAGACTGTTCATCCAGTCTATCTTATCTAGATAGAGCTGTAGAGATAATAATATGCACCAACAAGCAAGGCATAGAAAGACAAAGTGACGAAGGAGAACACAGTGATGACACCAAGAAAGAAAACCAATGGCCCATAAAAGAATAAATTAATTTTAAAAAAAGAAAGAAAAACCTGTAAATAGATCAAGGTCTGATTTTTGACCTCTAGGCGTGTCCTTCAGTCAAATCTGATGGGGTGCCTCACTCTGGCCCCACAGTCTATCCTTTGCACTCCCTTGGGAGCTCCCTGCCCTGTCCCCCCCACCCCCGTTGCTCTGCCACATGCCTTTAGTGTTTTGCCTCAGAGTCGCAGGTTCAGTCTGGGCCAATCCAGACACTGAGTTTCCACTGTTGTCCTCCGTAGGGCCATGGGTCAGTGAGGGACATCGTGTCTCATAGTGGAATAAGCCATATGGTCCACTCTGTGCATTGGCCCAGGATGCGCTCCATTCTCTCTTCCTCCCCTTCATTTGCTCCCATGTGCTCTTATCAGACATGCCCCTTTCCCCTAGCTGCAACTTCAGTGCTGTCCTCTCAAGTAAATTCTTCTGGGGGTAAGGGCAGTTGTCCATGTAGCTGGTATGGGGTCCGAGCCCTCAGGCCCCTCCAGTGGCTCTCCTCTCCATGCCGGCATGTGGCATTCGCATCAGCCTTTGGGATCTTTATTTGCAGATGAAGCCCAACTCAAAATGAGAACAGCTGCAAATATCCATTAGCAATTGGAACTTGGAGTGTACAAAATATGAAACTAGGAGAATTGGAAGTCATCAAAAACGAAAAAGTATATATCTTAGACCTCAGTGAGCAGAGATGGACTGCCATTGTCCATTCTGAATCCAAGATTTGTGTGGTTTCTTCTCCTGGGAATGAGAGTCAAGAGGAATGGCACTGCATGCATCATCAATAAGGACATTTCAAGATCTAGCTGGAAGTACGAGGCTACCAGGGATAGGATTATTTCTATCTATATTCAAGGAAATCCAGTCAGTACAACTAGTATTCAAATGTATGGATCAACCACTAACGCTGTTGATGAAGACATTGATGAATTCTACCAATCCAATGTCTTCAGACTGAAATTGATCAAATATGCACTAGAGATGCCTAGATGGTTATTGACAACTGGAATGCAAAAGTTCGGAACATAAAAGGAACAGTAGTTGGAAAATATGGCTTTGGTGACAGGAAAAGCTGGATCACATGATAGAATTTTACAAAACCAACAACTTCTTCATTGCAAATACCTCTTTCAACAACACAAAAGGCAATTATGCAGGTGGACTCCTCTAGATGGAATACACAGGAACCAAATTAACTACCGTATATACTCAAGTGTAAGCCAACCTGAATATCAGCCGAGGCACCTGATTTTACCACAAAAACTGCATTAAAAAATGTGCTGAAAAACTCGGCTTATACACGAGTATATACAGTATGTCTGTGAGAAGAGATAATGGAGAAGCTCATTATCAGCCACGAAAACCAGTCCAATGGCTGATATATATATGAAAGCTCAGGTTGAAGGTAAAGAAAATGAAAATAAATCTATGAGAGCCAAAAATAGAGTCTATCCCACCTGAACTTTGACATCATCTCATGAGGAGGTTTGACACATTGAACACTAATGACAGAAAAGCTGATGCGCGACTTACTCTCTCACTCACCCACTCATTCTCTCACTCATCCACTCTCTCAATCACTCACTCACTCTCTCACTCACTCTCTCACTCACTCACTCCATCACTCATTCACTCACTCTCACTCACTCATTCACTCACTCTCACTGTCTCACTCACTCACTCTCTCACTCACTCTCTCACTCACTCTCTCACTAATTCAATCACTCACTCACTATCTCACTTACTCTCTCACTAATTCACTCACAAATAAAAAAAAGCTGATGCGCTATGGGAGGACATTTAGCAAATCATATATGAAGAAAGCAAATGGTCATTAAAACGATGGGGGGAAGCAGAGGTCAAAGTGATGTCAAAAGAGACTCAGTCTTGCTGGTAAATGCAGAGCAGCTGAGGCAAATGGGAGAAATGATGAAGTGAGAGCTGAACAGAGCATTTCAAAGGGCAGCTCGGGAAGACAAAGTAAAATATTATAATGAGTGTGCACAGTCCTAGAGGCAGCAAAACACACTCTGCATATCTCACTGAAAGAACTAAAACACACTCTGCATATCTCACTGAAAGAACTAAAGAAAAAAAAATCCAGCCTTTGCATTGCAATGCTGAAATATTCTATGAGCAAAATTTTGAACAATGAAAGAAGTATTAAAAGAAGATGCAAAGTACAATTCTTTTACATGTGACTAAACTATTGAAGTCCATGGTATGCAAATTATATCTCAATAAAGCTACTTAAAAAAAAAAAAAGAAGATGCAAAGAGTACACAGATACCCTGTACCTAAAAGAACTAGCTGACATTCAAGTATTTCAAGAGGTAACATATGATCAAGAACCAACAATACTGAAGGAAGAAGTTCAAGCTGCACTAGACTCCAGGAATTGATGGGACATCCATGGAAATGTCTTCACAAGCTGATGAAGCCCCGGAAGCAATCACTTGTTAATGCCAAGACATTCGGAAGACAGCTACTTGGTCAGATGATTGTACGAGATTTGTACCCTTTCCAAAGAAAGGTGTCCTACAGAATTGTCAGATTACAGACCAGTGGCATTAATACACATGCAGGTAAAATCTGCTGAAGATCATTCGACAATGGTTGGAGCTGCCATTGAATTCAGGCTGAATTCAAAAGAGGACGTGGGACAAGGGAGTTCACTGCTGGTGTTACATGGGTCTTGGCTGAAAGCAAAGAATACCAGAAAGATACTTGCTTGTGTTTTATTGATTATGCAAAGATATTCAACTGTGTGGACCGTAACAAACGATGGACAGCCTTGAGAAGAAGGGGAGCTTCCAGAACACTGCATTGTGCTCATGAGGAACCTGCCCATGGATCCAAAGGCAATTGTGTAAGCAGATCACAGAAATACAGCGTGGTTTAAAATCAGGAAAGGCGTGCATCAGGGCTGTATCTTCTCCCCATACTTCCTCAATCCGTATGCTGAGAAAATAACCATAGAAGCTGGAGTGTGTGAAGAAGAATGTGGCATCGGAATTGGAAGAAGGCTCATTAATAATCTGTGATATGCAGATGAAACAACCTTGCTTGTTAACGTGAGAGGATTTTAAGGACTGCAGATGAAGATCAGGCACTTATTACATGAGTTACCAGTGGCCCTCTGATCACAAAACCTAGAGGCAGGAGGGGAGGTCTTGACCTTCTGTTACTATAGAAATGAATGAATGAAGATTCGGATAGGCTAGTTTGGTCATACGCTCATCACAGGCCAAATTACTGAGGCTTAGTGTAGGTCATATGACCACCCCTGTAGCAGCGCTCTCAGCACAGATGTGCACGCCACCCCCTGTCCTTACAACTGGAGTTGGGTGGACGGGGTCATTTGAGCAAAGTTCCTGGCACGCTGGGAGTCCAGTGCACGGTGTTCACTGCACTGTGATTCCGAAGGTGGAGCACCATTGCAGCCCTCTGAGACCTCCGCCCATCCACAGACCCAGGTGTGTTAAAGGCCTTTCTGAATGTCCCATCCCTCAGCTGCCTTCAAACAGCTTCTCAGGCTGAGGCTGCCCAAGTGACAGCAGTTTTTGGTGACATGAAGCATTGTGCCTGCTGTGGGGGGCGAGGCTCGTCACACTGTTGATCTCTGGTCAGTTGCTATCACATATTCTAACCAAGAGAGCCAGGAACCACCCTACACCCCACCCACCCCCATTACGGGAGGGAAAACTCTAGCATCTCTGGTTTCCCCAACTGCCTGCACTTCTGTGAGCAACAAATCAAGGGAACACACCTCGCAGTTAGACAAAGACGTTTGTGGTCCAAAGCGTCATCAAGAAAGTTTGAAATCCCTGGGGAACTGCGGTGTAGACACTCTCAGCAACCTCATTCTGCCTGGGCTGCCTGGGCACCCCTGCCAATTACCACTAATGCTTCAAAACCTGGAACTTCATAGATTAGGAATGAAAAATCTAGTGGAACTCTGGAATCACAATTACAGGAAGGGAAGAAAAGGGGTTGGGTCGTGGGTGGGGGAACCAAGAAAGGAATTAGTCAAGTAATCAAGCTGCACGTTTTTATTATTACCTTCAACGCCAAGGTGGTTAATAAACATTCTCAGCATTAATTACAAGCAGAGAGACCTGAGTAAGTTTTCCCATCTCAAACCTGGTAGTCCTGTGAACAAAGCTGCTCAAACAAACAACCACAAAAACCCCTGGAAGCCATCGAGTCGATTTTGACTCCCAGAGACCTGTGGGGAAGAATAGAACCCCCCCACCCCACCCCCCCACCCCCGAGGGTTTCCGAGATTATACAGCTCCACAGCAGGAGAAAGTCTCATCTTTCTCGCTCGGGGTGGCTGGCAGTTTTGAACTGCTGACCTTGGACCAAACAAAAGGCAATAATTAAACACCAGCTACACTTGTCCTGGCTGCCACATCTTAGCCCAGGGGTCTCCTTGCCAGTCTTCCCCAGCTATCTTCCTTATCTAGCGCTGCCACAACAGAAATACCCCCAGTGCGGGACTTTAACAAACACACTCACCTCCTCACAAGAATGACGCTCTAGAAATTGCAATTGAGTGAGCTAACCAACCCCACTTCTTGTTCCTTCTGCTTGGCTCCCATACATCTTTCTGAAAGAGCCCCATAAGGCCTCTATGAGTCAATGCACTCTGCCAGCCACTCTGACGGCACAGACAGGTTGGCCACATCAGACAGGTCGACCTCCATGATGTCATGACATAGACAGTTATCTCAGGTGTTATGGATAGGATTATGTCTCCCCACACAGGCGGCTGTAGAGCCTAACCTATACAAGCTGTGGGTGTAACCACATGTGGGATGGATTTTCTTTGTTACACTAGTCGGACGCAGAGTGACCCTATAGGACAGACTAGAACTGCTCTGTAGGGTCTCAGACACTAAATACCTATGGGAGCGGAGCCTCATCTTTCTCCCACGGAGCGGCAGTGGGTTTGAACCTTATGGGATGCTGTCTAAGGTTGAAGCCACTGTATCACCAGGCTCCTGATTAATTTAGGGTGTTCCTTAAATCAGTCTCTTCTGAGATGTCAACCCAGCAGTGACGTGCAGAGCAAAAAGCAGAGATGGAAGAAGGTAGCACCAAACCACATGAAGGTCACCTAGGACCCAGCAGAGAGAGGCAGCCTTCCCAAAGAGCTAGTTCCTTGGATTTTGACTTCGAGCCACCCCAGTGAGGAAATGAACTTCATAGGCCTATCCTTGCCCCTGTGGCCTGACTGTCTGGGGGTGAGTGGTGGTGGGAGGGTTGGAATTGGATATTAATCATCAGGAACACTAATAATTTAACCAATTTAGCCTGTTATCATTGAGTGGATTCTGACTTATAGCAAATGAAGTCCCAAGGAATACCAAAAAATAGACTTTGGGGCCAGGGAATGGCACCCCATCAGACACTAACAGAAAACATTCCTAAAGGTCAACAAACAGACCTGGAACTATTTATAGGCTATTTTTTTGTCATTATTTTTTTGTTGTTGTTGCTTTGTTTTGCTCCTACTTATTTTTGTGCTTATTATTGTCTCTGCATGTCTATTTAGATAAGATAGGCGGAATAAACAATCTGAAGGAGAAAACAATGGGACCAATGATTCCAGGGAGGACATGGAAGAGGGAGAAGCTGGGGAAAGGAAGAGGGTGTCAACCAACCCAGGGACAAGGGAACAACAAGTGATCTAAAATTGATGGCGATGAGCACATAGGATGCCTGGTGGAGCTTGGTCGAGGGCAATGTAGCCAAAACGAATTACTGAAACCTGAATATGAGAGTGGGACAAGAGGAAAGTGAAAGGAAAGAACTAGGAGACAAAGGGTAGTTACAGAGGTCTAAATACAGACATGCACATATGTAAATATATTTATATATAATGATAGGTAAAAAGATCTATGTACATATATTTATATGTTAAATATTAAGGTAACAGATGGACATTGCCTCTACACAAGAATACTTTGTTCTAATAACCTGGTATTACATGATGCTCACCTTCCCTACGCTATCACTGAAGACAAAGTGGGTACATAAGAAAATGTGGTGAAGAAAGCTGATGGTTCCTACCCAGCTACCAAAATATATAGCATCTGAGGTCTTAAAGGCTTGAAGAAAAACAAGCAGCCATCTAGCTGAGAAGCAACAAAGCCCACATGGAAGAAGCACACCAGCCTGTGTGATCATGAGGTGTCCATGGGATCAAAGACCCAGAACAAAAAATCATGTCACTGTGAATGAGGGGGAGTGCAAAGTAGAGACCCAAAGTCCATCTGTAGACAATTGGACATCCTCTTACAGAAGGGTCACAAGGAAGAGACAAGCCAGTTAGAGTACAATATAACACCAATAAAACATGCAATTTTCCTCTAGTTCTTTAATGCTTCCCTCCACCCCACTATTGTGACCCCAATTGTACCTTACAAATCCGGCTAGATCAGAGCATTTATACTGGTCGACATAAGAGCCAGAAACAGGGAATCCAGGACAGATAACCCCCTCAGGACCAATAATGAGAGTAGCGATACCAGGAGGGTAAGAGGGAGGTGGGGGAGAAAAGGGAAAACTGATTGCAATGATCTACATATAACCCCCTCCCAGGGGGACAGACAACAGAAAAGTGGATAAAGGGAGACATCAGTCAGTGTTAAGACATGCAAAAATAATAATAATTTATAAAGTATCAAGGGTTCATGAGGGAGGTAAGGTGGGAGAAGAAGAGAAAAAAATGAGGAGCTGATACCCAGGGCTCAAGTAGAAAGGAAATGTTTTGAAAACGATGATGGCAACATATGTACGAATGTACTTGACACAATGGATGGGTGGATGGATTGTGATAAGAGATGTACGAGCCCCCAATAAAATGATTTTTTAAAGGTGGGTAAAGGACATGAACAGATAAATGACATCCAAATGGCTTAACTAACATGTTAAAAAGCTCCTTGGGAGATGCAAATCAAAACAATTACAAGATACCACCTTACACTGACAATGACAACTGGATTTTATAAAAGATAGAAAACAACAAATGCTTCAGAGGGTGCAGAGAGACCCAACCTCAACAACTGATGTTGGGTCTGCAAACGTGTGCAACTTCCAGTGCCGCTACTTCCAACAACAAAGAATAGAAATCTCCTCTGACCCTTCAGTCCCTGGGCTGGGTATAGACCCGAAGGCAGAAAGAGCCATGATTCCAACAGACATATGCACTGCCATGCGCATTGCGGCCCTGCTCACAGGAGCCCGATGCCGTGAACAACCTAAAGGTCCCGCAGGAGAAGAAAGGATGAAGAAACGTGGCACACACACAACGGGCTACTGTGCATCGCTAAAAAGCAACGCTGGCATCACAAAACACCTCATGAGGAGGATGGACCTGGAGAACATCATGCTGAGTGACATTAGTCAATCACAGAAGAACAAGCACCGTGCCACCTCTACAGGGATAAACCAAGACATAGGCTATGCCAAAGAGAACAGACTTTCCGGGGAGAAGGGCTGGGGGAGGGAAAGGGTAGGTAGACAAAGGACTAGACGGTTGCCAGGTTACTGCCTGGAGTGAAAGGGAAGGTGGCATTGCCTAAGAGGGAGAAGAGAAATGGGGAGGGGAGCAGACAACTGGTGGGGAGAGGGGTTGATGAGCGGTGCGAACTATTCCATGTAGACTTGATGGTCTGCAAGGTAACCAACCCCCCATACACCTAATTCAGAATAAAAAAATCAATTTGAACCAATAGGTACCCCATTCCATAGGGCAGGGTAGAGCTGCCCCTAGGGCTTCTGAAACGGTAGTGTTCACTCGCTCATGCCGGCTCCTGGACCATGCTGACAACAGGACGGGGTAGAACTGCCTGTAGGTTTCTGAGACTCTAACTCCCCTCTCCCTCCATTAAAAGTTAGTTCTCTTTCATTATGAATGACTGGCATGTTTCTTTTCTGAAAATAAATATGTGCAGAGTTTGGTTTGGATAGGTATGTGGTTGAGTTCTTTGAGCATTTCTGAATAGGAGACTGTAAAACTCTTTACAGGAGTAGAAAGTCTCTTCGTTCTCCCACTCTAACTCTTTATGGGAAGAGAAAGCCCCATCTAGCTTCCCAAGGAGTGCCCGGCGGTTTGCCACTGCCTACTTTGTACTTAGCAGCCCCGAGGCATAATCTGCTACGTCTGCATTCTGAGTTGCACCACAGAAGCCCCGGAGAACACTCCTTTAATGTCAAAGTTCAATGGCAGCAGTAGGCTATCAGTTACAAAGGCTGTATTTCATTACAGACACAGCCACAGCTCAATAAAGTAAGCAACCATGCAAAAGAGCATGCTGCTTCAATCCCCTCTCTTGGAACAATGTCAAGCGCTTTGGTTTCATAGCAGCGCAGCCCTTGAAGAACAACTCCCCTCAGTCCACCTGTCAGCTCCCTCCCTGCCAACTTCTCTGCACCTTCTCTCCTCCCGAGGAGGGGGCTTGCAGATGAGCTGGCCTCCTTTAATAAAAGCTAGCGTGCTTTCCGGTCTGGCACCTTCCTCGTGTCACCCACTGAGATGCCTGGCAGGTGTATCTACAGGATGAGAAAGAGACCCTCGCTGCAGTCCAGTCTGAATGTCTGAACAGGAACCACGAGGTGGCTCTCTTCCAGCCTCTCTTCTGGCAAGTGGTGGCAATCTCCCAGCCGAATTGGATGTTGCTAGAAATTTGGCTGTGGAGGTGTCAGCCTGGGAACATATTTGTTTGTATAAATGAAAAGGAGAATATGTTTGGCCCATATTTCACTTCTACTTGCACTAGAGAAATAAATACACAGTTGCACAGTGTGCTCTCGGCATGGTCCGGGCTGCCCTCTTTAAAAGCTGCCTTTGATTTGTTTATAAAACCCCAATGAAAAAGAGCTCCGGGCAGGCCCACAAACCAGAAGCCAGTTGACTCTTGACAACTCTAGTGTCAGAGTAGATCTGTAAACCATGGGTTATAAACAACCCAGAGGGTTTTGTTTTTTATTTGATTTTTGTGAATCTCACGAAGATTTACAGAGTTTTACATAACATCAGTTTTACATAACAATTCATACACATTTTGTTTCAACTCATCCATTGCTTATCCTTAATGTACCTTTCCATAGTGTTCTCAGTAGCTGATTTTTTAATTTTGCAACTAGATTGCCAGACTTCTCTTCTGAAGCAGTTCTGGGTGGGCTGGAACCTCCAGCCTTTCTGTTAGCAACTGAAACTCTTAACAGTTGCACTATCCAGGGATTCTCTGAATTAGCCCCTTAGACACTACAGAGGTAGCCTCAGTGGCATGTCCACCCCACCCAAATCCACCCACTTACCTCATTTGGGGTGTACATCCCTCCTCTGAGCTCTGTCCTTATCAGTGTGAGCAGCTTCAGGAAGCTAATCCAGTTGGATCAGAACAAGCAGCAGCAATCAGCCACCCTTTCTTTCCTTTTTCCTTCCTTGCCTCCCACGGACGCCTACTTCCTGCCTGCTAGGTGCCTGGAGTGGAAGCACTAAGATGAATGAGGCTTGGATCCCATTCCTGAAGTCCCCGTTTGCTGGGGGAAGGAAGAAGCCATTCCACCTGGAAAGCTGCCGGCATTCGAGCAGAGGTCAGGGCAAGCTGCCTGCTTGGGCCGGGTGGAGGGCAGGGGGAAGAAGAGGGGGGTGATGAGGCCCCAAAAGTCACGTGGGGCTGGAAACCTGAGCAGTGGTTGTCTGCTCAGGTTCAACATAAGAGCTGGCAACGGGTCTCATGGAGCATGCTGGGGATTCCTGGGGCCTCCCCTTCCAGTTCCCAGCCCACTAAGAGGGAAACCATACTCACATCCAGGACAGAGCCCTAAGATGCTTTCACCAAGGTTAAATGAGGATGGTTCTACCAAGGTGGCTAAGATGGCAAGGGAAAGAGGCACCTAGGCCCTAGGGCCTTACACAGCCAGAGCCATACTTCTCTCTCACATAGTGTCTCCCCTTCCTATCACTCCTCCTCTCGGCCCTCTCGGCTCTCAGCTGGCACTCAGTCCATCTCCTTGCGGTAATCAGAGAGGAACAAGAAGCTTGTCCTCACCGCCTCCAAATCAGGACAATTCTGGATTGCCCACGTTGGATCATGCGCTTACACCTAGACCAGTCACGACAGCCCAGCTCAGACTTGATTAGTGGTTTGGGGTCACGTGTTCATGCATGAGCCATTCATAACATCTGAGTAGAATGAGGGGCCCCACGTTGGCTATACCTCTCCTCTGGGGGCCAGGAGGCGAGGCGAGCAGCTTGACAGAAGAAAACCCCAGTGCCTCCTCCTGAGTGATGGGGCTTTCCTGCTTCATCGATTTACCCAGACCTGCTGTGGTTCATTCCAGGATTTTAGTAGACGCTCCAGTGTGAGTCACCCTTTGGCTTATTGATTCTCATGAAGTAAGCTTCCCGAGGCAGGAAGCACACCTGTCTTTGAACCGCTATATCGCTCATGCCTATTTCACTGGAACGAATGCTGGACAAAGGTTAAGTGTTCAGCTGCTAGCTGAAAGGGTGGCAGTTCAAACCCACTCCGTGGGAGAGAAGACCTGGTGGTCCTTTCCTGCGAAGAGAGCCGTTTAGGAAACCCTGTGGGACAGCTCCGTGCCATCCTCCAGGGTCGCTGCAAGTTGGATGCAATTCCATGGCACGCAACAACAATGCAGAGTTGGGGCTCAAACAACTAAATGAATGAATGAATGAATGAATGGTCCAATGAATAAGTGGGAGGGGATATAATGGGGAGATCTTTTATCTGTATCCTCTTTGTGAGTCCCTGTCTTCCCCCGCCCTCCCCCTCCCAGCTGTGTTGTATGTCCTACCATCACAAAGTTCAGTATAAGCGCACCCTTGTGTATCATCTCAACACACTAGAGACCCTGACACTCGGGGCAAAACAGATTATGGCTTCTTGTGATAAGAACCCAGCATTGGGTTCACTTGGTTGGCTGGAAGGATAGTTCTGGTTCTCTGGGAGGGGTTGGGTGCGGACATTCCTGCATCCAGGGAATCGGTTCTGCTTGGGCACCGTTCTGCTAGCTTTAGGGCAGAGTTGAGCTCAGAAACTTGCATCCAGGACCCCATACTTGGTTTACCATTCCCTAACACGACCTAGAACATTTCATAACCTTTGATCCAAAGGCTCTGTGCTCTGACTGTGCCCTGAGCCCTACGGATGTTGTAGCTGGTCCTGCCTCTCTCCTGACTCATTCTGGACTCTGATGCAATTCCTTCATGATCCCCAGTGTTGCAAGGACCAAGTTACTAACTGGAGGGAAAGGGTTGGGGTATGGAAGAGGAGTGGGCCAACTGTGGCCCAAGGGTCAAATTCAGCCTCACTCCCAGTTTGGGGGAACAAACTTGTATCAGAACACAGTGGCCGGCCTTCCTCCGTACTCTATCTAAGCCTATCTTCCCAATTTCAGGGCAGAGCTGACTGGTTATGGCAGAGGCGCTAAGATATTTATTACCTGTCCTTTTACTGAAAAGTTTGCAGACTCCTGGAATCGAAGACCCAAGCTTGCATCCTGACTCAGAACATCTGGGTGGAGGATCTCACGCAAGTCAGTCCATCTCGAATCCTCTGTTTCCTCATCAGTACGCTGGAAATAATAACAGTATTCCCATCTATGGTGCTTTTGAGTTTATGTCAACTAGACACTCCTGGGTGAAGGTAGGTGTGTTAGTCTGGGTGCTTCAGAGAAACAAATCCACAGAAACTCATGTATAAGAGAGAGTTTTATATAAAGGGTAAGTGCACATCGAGAAAGCATTCCAATCCAGTGCTGCCCAAGCCCACAAGTCCAACATTAACCTATATGTCCACCACCAATCCACAAAGTCCTCCTCCATCTCACAAAACACACACTGTGATGCCTATTTCAGGAGGAAAGCCGAATCAGCACTGACAGGGGTCTCCACACGGCTGCTCCAGTACCCAAGGCTGCATTGGGGTAGGTCCATGTGGCTTCTCCTCAGGGGTGTCTTGCAGGAAGTCAGCCTTGCTGGCTGAAGCAGGGAACTGGCTAAGGCAGCTGCACCCTGGTCCGACCATCACAAAGCAAGAGACCTGAGAACTAAAAAGGTGAGGTTCACAGAGCCCCTTATCTCTCCGCCCTTCAATTAACCCCACATGTGTTTATCGGCCAGGTTGGCACAATCAACTTTAACTCTATCGTAGGGATGGAGTCTAACCTATCAATCAGGTCACAGCTTGATGGACCCTCCTTGAGGACTGACTTTTGGCATAAGAGCGAGAGACCCGGAGCAGAGCCCAGATCTTTTTGCCTTCACCTTCTGCTGGAGCTGGTCCTGCATCTGTTTGATCTCCTCTTGTGCCGCCTGCTGGTTCCAGGAGCTGTGAGCAGACTGCTGACCTTGGCTTTATTGTCCTCTGCAACCAGCCTGTGGCCCTCCTGCTTCATCATCCTGCTTCCTACTTGTCAGCTTCCACAGTTACATGAGTCTAGAGAAGTCTGACTTCAAATGGACTGGGCTGACTGGCTTCTACAAATAGATAAGCCATATCTCAATATAAATTTCTCTTTTTATATACACACATATAAAGAGCATCACTGGCTTGGCTTCTCTAGGGAACCAAGTGTAACACAGTACTTTGCAACTAAGACATTTCTATGCCCCCTGACCCTGATACCAGCACCCCACTCCCACTACCTGCTGCTCTCAAAGGAACCACGTTCGCAGGTCCTGGATAGAGTAGGAGAAAAAGGTGCAACAAAACTCGGAATCATTAGAACAGAACAACAACTCACTGCCGTCGAGCCGAGGCCTGTCGGACGGTGGGACTGCCGCGCGAGTGTCTGAGATAGTAACTGTTTACAGGAGTGGAAAGCCCCAGCTAGCACCTGAGGAGCAGCTAGTGCTTTTGAACCGTCAGTCTTCAGGGATCGCAGCCCAACCCATCACCACTACGCTACTAGGGATCCAAAAAACAAAAAAGAGCAGGCTTATTGGTTAAACAGAAATGGTGCAATCACCAAGACTAGGCCTCATGGCCACCATGTGGGCCTGGAACTGAAGCCATGCCTATTGCTCCATGTTCAGCCAAACACTCACTTATTTACTCACCGCCATCAAGTAGATTCCAACTCCTAACACATCGGACCGAGCAGAACTGCCCCTTTGGGTTTCTCGGGCTGTAAGTATTGACTGGAGCAGAACTCCTGGTGGGTCGCAGTGCTGGCCCTGTGCTTAGCAGCCCGGCTCACGGCCCACGCGGCCACCAGAGCTCCTTGTACAAACAGTTGCGGTGTCTCCAAGGGAAACAGTGACACCAGTGAGATGGCCTGCCTTAGAATAAACAGTCACTTGCACCCAAAGGGCACCACTGACCCAAGAGCAACGTTCAGAGGGTCAGGAGACGAGGAGGAGCGGACAGTACGACAGGGAAGAACGGGTAAAGGCTGTTACATCGTAGGCACTGCACTCAATGACACAAAGCAAAAGGCGCGTGGAATGCTGAATGGAAAACTGATCTTCTCTGTAAACCTTCCAAAAAAGAGCAACAGCAGCAGCAGCAATGACTTCATAAACATGTAAAGTGCCTGGCACACACAAACCTCCCAACAGATGATGCTATCAGGAGCCCTAGCGACTCAATCTAGGAGGCCTGGTGGCGGCCTGGTTCCATGTGGAGTTGCTCACCACAAGGTCAGCAGTTTAAAGCCACCATGAAATCTCGGGGAGAAAAATGAATTCTTTACAGCCCTGTAAATTATGTACAGCCTCAGAAACCCACGGGGATAGTTCTCCTCTATCCTAGAGCGTCATGATGAATCAGAATCGACTTGCTAGCAGTGGGTTTGTTTGGGGTTTTGGAGTGACTCAATGGTTAAGCCCTCTGCTGGTAACTGAAAGGTTGGTGCATTGAGCATACCCAGCAGCGCCGTGGAAGAAAAGACCTGGTGATGTGATCCTGCGAAGATGGCAGCCGAAAAACCCTGCGCAGAAGTTCTGCTGTGTCATGTGGGGCTGCTGTGAGCCCAGCTCGGCACGATGGCACTGAGCCACCCCAACGTGGTGTCATTTAGAATAGGAGAACCATTGCTTCCCTGCAGCGGATTGCTACCTGAAGCTGTGAAGGGCTGAGTCCACTGCTGTTATAAATGTTTCAAGGCTTTGGAAATTATTCCTAGCTTCTCAGCAACATTAAGAGTCTAAATCTATGAGAGTGTATACAAACTCTAATTCCAGAGGGAAAGGAATTTTTCATCCAAATGTCTCCTAGAATAGCCCAGGAAAGTGTGCCCCACCCAGCCCCTGGCTGGCACTTAAACCCACCAAGGAGAAATCCTAAGCGCACATGCACAGGACCAAAATGAACACAGATGTATATGCCTTTAAACACCTGCACTGTCTCTGTATTCTCCGGCGGAACCAGTTACACAGACATCTGCCACCAAGTGTTGGCATGAAGAGTGCCTTTGGTCTGGACCAGGGAAAGAAGAACCCAATCTGCATCTGCATGCCCTTCAAGGGCATCTGAGAAGACAACTGGGTGCTCTCTGTCTGACACTGCCCTGCTCACAACCTGTGGCCCAGAAAAACCCACAACCATCAAGTCAACAGTGGCTTACACTGATCCTACATAGGGTTTTTGAAATTGGACATCTTTATAGGAGCAGACAGCCTCATCTTTCTTCTGAACAGTAGCTGATGGATTTGAACTGCCCACCTGGCAGTGAACAGCTCCACAGCACCACCATGGAGGGCATCATTTAAACAGGTTTGATTCTTGAGGCACACATACAGCATCCCCCAGTTCATTTGCTTCATTTAACAAACATCAGCTGCGCATCTAATATATATACCAAGCCCACAGACACAACAAGGAGGGAGCCAGAGTCCTGCCCACACCATCTGTCCCTGCCTGCCGGCCTCCCAAAGGGTGCAATCAGCAGGCAAAAATACACAAACAAATCATTGACCCAATGACCAAACTCACTGCCATCAAGTCAGTTCCAACTCATAGCAACCCTATAGGACAGGGCAGAGCTGCTCCTGTGAATCTTCAAGACTATAAATCTTTCCAAGAGTAGGAAGCCTCATCTTTTCCCATGGAGCGTCTGGTGGTTTTGAACTGCTGACATTGCAGTTTGCTAGCCTATGTCATCAGGGCTCCAACAAACAGAATTAGCAAGTCCATCTTGTAGTGAGTGTTAACGATTCCCCGCATTTTGAACACAATGGCTTAAGTGTTGGGCTGCTAACCAAAGGTTGATTGATTGAACCATAAGCCTCTGCAGGGGAGGAAGAAGTGCAGGCTGGCTGCTTCTGTCAACACTGAAGCACTGGCCATCCCATGATGTATATCTGCTCTGTCCTGTCGACTAACATTCTGAAGTCCCTGGCTGAAAGGGTCAAAGGTGCCCGGAGGCACCTCAGAAGACAGGCCTGATAATCTCCTTCCCCAACTCGGCCATTGACAATCCCATGGAGTACAGTTCTGCTCTGACCCTCATGGGGTCACTTTGAGTTGGAGTCAACCGAATGGAAGTTTTGTTGTTGGTTTACTAAATTCCGACTCTTAGCGACCCTCTTATCAAGGCTACAAATCTTTACAGGAACAGATAGCCTCTCACAGAGCTGGGAGGTTTGAATAGTCAACCTTGAGGTTAGCCCTCCAACGCCTACTCCATAGCACTACCTGGGCTTCCTACTGACTCATTCAAACACGACTCTGAACTAGGCGGCACCAATGGGAGTAGTGAGGAGGGACAACGGGCAGTAAGGCAGATTTGGGCAAGACCACCAATATAATTTACGGGGGTCGTGCAAAATGAAAAGACAGGCGCCCCCCCTGCTCCAAACTTATTACAAATTTAAAATAGCAACAGCAGAGTTTTTGCCCTTCTGAGCTTGCGATGCACCCACACCCCTGAGCTCCTTTCTGGATCTAGGTCCAACTGGACACCCCTTTGACACATCTCTTCACTTGGCCAAACCTCAACGTCTTCTTGGAAGTGTCTATGGGCAAAATATTGAACAATACAGGGAACATCAAAAGAAGATGGAAAGAGCACACAGAATCACTGTATCAAAAAGAACTGGTTAAAAGAAAGATCTGGTACACAGCCAACCGTTTCAAGAGGTCACATATGATCAACAACCAATATTACAGAAGGAAGAAATCCAAGTTACAGTGAAGGCATTAGCAAAAAACAAGGCTCCAGGAATAGACAAATGAAACGTTTCAACAAACTGAAGACGCATGGAAGCATTCACTTGCCTACGCTAAAATATTTGGAAGATAGCTATCTGGCCAACTGGCTGGAAGAGATCCATATTTGTGCCCATTCCCAAGAAAGGTGCCCCAACAGAATACACAGAGAACAATAAAATTAACAACATATATAAGTAAAGTTTTGCTAAAGATCTTTCAACGATTGCAGCAATACATCATCAGGCAGCTGCCAAAAATTCAAGTTGGCTTCAAAAAAGGACTTGGAATGAAAGATATCATTGCTGACATCTGCTGGCTCTTGGCTGAAAGCAGAGAATCCCAGAAAGATGTTGTGGTAGTTAGATAATTTTATGTCAACTTGAAAATGTATGCAAGTGTAGGGGTGGAGTCCAACCTGTCAATCAGGTCACAGGCTGATGCCTCTCCTTAGGGATGGGCCTTTCTATAAGGGGGACTCTGGGAACTGCTGGCTCTCTTCCCCCTTCACCTTCCTGCCTGCTGGGACTGGGGCACTGACCTTGAGAGCTATCGGAGCACTGCCACGTTTCCACTGACCTTGGACCCACAGGGCTCTGCACCCACTGGCTTGTGATCTTCCTTCATTCTGCAACATTGTGTGTGGCTACATGAGTCTGAAGAGGGATTTAGGGAACAGTGTTGGACTTAAGAACTTGAGTTGGACTGGGCTGGGCTGCTTTCTTGATATATAATGACTTCTTGATATAAAGTTCTCCCTAAAAGAGTGTCGCTGGATCTATTTCTGTAGTTAGCCCAGCCTGTTACGGACCATGCAAAGGCGTTAGACTGTGGGTCATAGCAAACCACGAATAGCCTGGATAGAATGGGAATCCAGAACACTACAGGGTGCTCCTGTGGAACCCGTACGTAGACTCAGGGCCAGTTGTTTCAACAGCACACGGGAATGCTGGGTGGTTTACCATCAGGAAACGCATGCACCAGAGTTGTATCTTCTCACCATACTTGCTCAGTTCGTACACCGAGCAAATCATCAGAGAAGCTGGGCCCTGAAGAGGAACGCCGCCGTGGAGGAAGGTCCACATCAGCCTTTGACATGCAGTCCATGCTGAAATGAGCAGGACTGAAAGCACTGCTGACGAAGATCACGGGGTGCAGCCTTTGCTGCGGATTGCAATACAATACAAAGCCCTCACACCTGAACTCATAGGTAGCACAGTAGTCAATGACCGAAAGATGAAAATTACCAGGGGGGTCATTTTGCTTGGCTCCACAATCAATGCTCCTGAAGGCAGCAGTCAACAGATCACACGATGCCTTGCGCTGGGCAGGCCTGTTGCACAGGAGCCTTTTAAAAAGTCCAAGAGTAAGGATTTAATCTCTTTGAGGACTAAGGGTCATCTGATGCAAGCCATAATATTTTCAAGCACTTCTCGTGTGCATGAAAGGTGAGCAATGAATTAGGAAGTCCAGGGAATAATTGACATTTTTGAACTATGACACTGGCAAAAACTATTAAAAGGACTGCCAGCGGAACAGACCTGTCTGTCTTGGGAGAAGTACAGAGCTATCAAGACTTCACTCCACATACTTTGGACACGTTATTAGGAGAGACCGGTTCTTGGGGAAGGGCACTGTGCTTGGTAGAGGGAGCCCCTTGACAAGATGGATTCACACAGTGGCTACAACGGTAGGCTCACATACCACAATTGTAAGAATGGTGCAGGACAGGGTGATGTTTTGTTCTGTTGTGCATGCAGTGTGGCAAAGAGTCAAAATGACCTTGACACCACCTAACAACAACACGCGGTAGGTGTACATTCAATCCCTGGCCAGTGCACCTCATAGGTAGCCACTGCCCATCTCGCACGCCCGGGGTTTGTGCTGATATGATTCTACACAGATTTCCGTGGAGCTTTCAAACTAAGAGGAACTAGTAAGAAAGGCCTGGTGATCTGCTCTTCAACAAGCAGTGCCACATGCGGCTCATCAATCGCAAAGATGGCGCAGACCAGGCAGTACTTTGCTTTGTGATGTGCGGGGTAGCCATGAGTTGGGGCCTACTTGACGATAGCTAACAACATGACTTAGGAAGAGTTTAACGAACACAAAACAGAGGCACACAGAGGTGACGTTGGAAACTTACTGGAGGCTACACAACCAATCTGTGGCAGAGTCCATGTTGAGACGTTGGAGGTCTGCCTCCAAACACTGTGTGCATCCCAGTAACAGACACACACACGCACACACATACACACACGCATGCATGCATTCTGACCATACATGTACATACAGGCATATGCATACACATATCCTCCCTCCAATCACTGTGTTCTTAATCTACCTGTGAGTTCCAGTAGTGGACACACAGACACACATACACCTGCATTCTGACACATAAATAGTGAACACACACACACCTGCATTCTGATACATACATGTACATAAATGCACATGTACACATATATTTTACCTTTACTGTGTGTCCCAGCAGTGCACACAAAGACACTCCCCCCACCTGCATTCTGACACATACATGTACATAAATGTGCATACATACATATTCGGGTATGTGTGTATACATTAATACATATGTGTACCCCACACATATGTACATATGCATGTAAGTACACATGCACAAACACACAGGCACATGTACATGCGGGCACATATATCTACACACATGTACACCTGCACATGCGTGTGCACTTCAAGCACTCAGTGTGCATCTGCAATTGTTCATTTCATTGCTCATTCTCCTGCTTGCTGCCTAGATCGGTCTCGGGCCCCCTGTGGTAGCTCTGCCGTGCTCAACACTCCGCCAGTGTCCGCCCTGTGGCTGAGGAAGGAAACCCCGAGGGAAAGTCTGCTCCGGCTCTCTCTGCTGGAGACCACGACTACGCAGAAACCTCTCCCACTCCTGCGTGTGTCACCAGGGGAGCTCCCTCTTTTGTGGGTGGAGGAGTGATCAGGGGTGCCTTGCGGGCCTGCCCCCATCCAGCAGGGTGCTCTGGCAGTTGGACTGGCAGCTGTTCGCGTGAACAGCTGGGCCTTGCTGTCACCCTCTCCCCCGACCCCCATGACACGACAGAAAGTGAAACCAGAGTGCCAATACTGTGGGACCCGGTGCTGTATTTTCACTGTGGGGGGTCCGGGGGTGGTGACACCTTGTTCTGTGCATTTCACAGCTGTCTGCACTGAGCAAAGTGAGAGACAGCTCAGGGGTAGGCCTGGGGGGTGGAGTCTGAGGCAACTTTCCTTCTTATTGGGGTTGCTGAGTAAGGAAGGGCTAGGGGTCACCCTGGATGAAGCCCCTTAGGATTTTAATTGGGCAATCTTATCGCCCTCCCCACACCACACTAACTACATGGGTGCAGAAGACCCCTAAGACAGTCAACAATTCTCAACTAAGTTGTCATCATGTCAGCTCCGCTCATGGTGGCCAAACTTGTCTTCCGAGGCACCTCAGGGTGTTCCTTTTAGCGAGTGGTCAGCGTGTTTGTGGGGGAAAGGCCAGCCCCCACAACTAACCACAGGTTCAGTGGGCACAATTGTACAGCGATAATAAGTAAAGATTCTAGTCAAGTCATCGAGAGCATGAGAGATAGAAGAGAGATTGAGGTAATGGAGTCAGACACATTTCATGGTAGAAAGCTCACCTCAGCCCCGCTTGGTGGTCCACGTGGAGATGTGGAAGGTGGGAATTGCCGGAGAAAGGGAAAGGGAGGGAGAGGGTGGGAAAGAGGAAGGGGATGGGGAGAAAGAGGGAGCCAGGGAGAGAAAGGGGAGAGAACTTCTTTATTGCTAACCTAGGCTTATATCTCTTTGGGGGACGTACAAGCCCCCTAATTACAGGTAAAGACATACGTCACAAGAAGGGGTTTTGCTATAGGTACTGCAGTAATGAGAGGGGGACGATCTAGGCGTATCCATATAATAGGAAGGGGAGGTATTGGGGGCACACATGTGACAAGATGGATGGATCCTAGATTCAGGATGGCAGCTTAATTTTGGATCACTGAGCAGGTTTGACCTGTTCTCTGGCTCACTATAGAAACCATTTTCAGTTGGGTGTAACCCCACCTACAGGGACCAGACTGATGGCCACAAGCCTTTAGGGAGAAGTAGCCCATTGTCCTTATCAGCAGGGGGTGGGCCCCTCTTGTGGTGGGCCTAGACAGTAGTCTGGAGGCTGCATGCATCTGACCCCCTACCAGGTGCTGGCAAACAGCCTCTAATGTTTGGCATATCTTTGGGGGAGACAAAGCTGGGGAAAAAGTCTCTTCATAATCCCACACGTTTCCTCTGTGCACCTGGGTCTCCTTGTTGTGCACTGTCTTCTCCCTGATGAGAGTGACACCCCCACTGTGTTTGCCCTCAGCTTTAGTCCACCTGCATGATTATGTGCTTGATATTTTTCTTTCCACTCTTCTGTCGTCCTGAAATGGGTGTAAAAGAGATTCCCAGTGATGAAGCGGCCCTGGAGGCATCTCCAACACCCCACAGGACTGCACAGCAGCAGGGAACGCTGATAGGAATGGCCAAAGCCCCACTCCCAGCAACCTACAGGACAGCATCAAAAGGCAGAAATCTTGATGGAAGCAGATGGGCATACCTTTCTCCCTCGGAATGACTGCCAAGTTCAAACTTCTGAACTTTGACGTTTGTAAAGCCCTGTGCCACCAGGCCTCCTGCCTTCAATCAGCAGGGCATAACAGTTTCTTACTGTCCCTCCGTAGACCATTTCTCAGTGCCATCAAGTCAATTCTGACTCATCGCGACCCTGTGGGACAGGGGAGAATAGTTTCCGAGACTGTAACTATTTAGGGGAGTAGAAAGCTTCGTCTTTCTCCTGTGGAATGGCTAGAGGTTTTGAACTGCTGACACTGCCGTTAGCAGCCCAGAATGTAGCCATTACGCCACCACGGCACCGCCTTATACCATCATACCATGCATATTTCCTCTCACAGCGCCTTACATACCCAGTTCCCAAACAACCCCTGCTGTTGAATCACTTCCAACTCACAAGGACCCATCAGACAGGCAGAGCTGTCCCAGGTCACAGAGGCCGGCGGCACATCTTTCCCGTGGAGCAACTGACTGGGTTAAAGGGCTGGCCACTTAGCAGCCATGCTTCAACCACCAGCTCCAGGGTCCCCGGTTCTAGTGAGTGAGAATGGATCAGCATTGGTTTCCCATTTTTAACACATGTATGGCAGTAATGCTAGACACGGTGGATTGGAGGAAGACCGCCTCTTTGTTTGTCTCTACCCCTTTCTCAGTAACTACACTGAGAAAAGCACTGTCATAAAAGGGATAACTTCAAATACAATCTAATATATATTTATATATTTAAAGCAACACCAGTCCCGCGCAGGGGTTACACTTTGGGCTGCTAATTGCAAGAATTTCCAGATCGGTAGTTTGAAACCACAGTCACTCTGTGGGGAAAAGGCTCCTGGACAGTGACAGTCTCAGAAACCCACAGGGGACAGGGCTACCTGTCCCACAGGGTCGCTGTCCTGTGGGGTCGCTATGCCTTGTCTTCGACTCCATAGCAGTGAGTTTGGTTTGGGTTTTCCTCCATCTCTAGTTCAAATGAAAAATTAGGCCACTTGCGATGAACAGAAATCGCCATATTTAGGCAAAGTATACATGATTTTGAATCACTCGTTGGGAAGAGTTAGGAATCCAGTGTGCTAGCCATTGCGCCATAGAGCCCTGAGTATACATGTTTTTTTACAAACTTCCCAACACCTTACCCTTCTGGCTTCTGAGTGCTCCCAGTTACATGCATGTGCGCTCATTTGGTGGGTTTGTTATTTATGGGGAAAAGTCAGGTAGCTGTGCAAATAAATAGCTAATTTTAAATGCTCCATCTTTAGTCACGCACCTCTTGCGATCATCAAGTGAATGGGAGTACCCGACTTGGGAAGCTCCGATTCCATGCCATGGGTCTCAAGGATGGGAGCTGCAGTGGGCTCGAGGTTGGGTGACACAGCTAGAGAGCCAGCAAAGCTTGGGCTGGCGCACAGGCCTGGCTGGTTCCAGAAACCCCTGCTTGGGTCTGTTGATTGAAAAGGTTACGTCTACAGGTGTGTGTTAGCAAATATTCGTAATAAGGCTTCCCACGCTTCATGCTTTAATGTCCCTGTTTTCCAAACTCCTTCACAGCTTGTGTCTTGGTATAACCCATAGGTCTCTCCAACAGCCCCTCAGTGAGTGGGGAAATGGAGGCAGAGAGCAGGAAAATAGCCAGGGAGCTATGGAGCCCAGGGTGTCTGCAAGCATGAAGATCTCCGAGGCCCGCTGGGCCAGGTAGAGCATGGGATCAGCCTGGTCAAAGAGGCAGCACTTGTTTGCTACCCACCCTCCCGCCCCCACCTTCCAGCACAAATCCCATGTTCCACCCATGTTCCAGCTAGGCGTCTGTTGATCTTTCACGATGGCCACCAGTTCGGAACACAGCAAAGGGGGCCCTTAAGCGGGGCGGGGTCTAAGGAATCATGCTGGGAGAGTCTAGGGAGCATCTTTCTCTCTTCTTTCAGTTGCTGACGGAACTCAGAACTGTCGTGTTCCTAACCATGTGAAGCCAGCTGGAATAGAGACCCCCGAGGAATACTGCAAGAGCAATAAGGATTTTTAGGGGCATTATGATAGTGGAATGGAAACACATCTGCCCCCAAAAGCCCCTCATTTTCCCTGCGGTAACAAGCCAGCTGGGCAGGAAGTGGTGGCTCTCGGAACACCAAGAGCCGAAACTTAAAAGGAAAAAAATACACAAAATTAGAGCAGACTTTAAATAAGTGAAAGATTCCAACGTACACAAAGGCACCACTCTGGAGTTGGCTCAATGTATCTCACTTTGGTGGCCTCAACACTGTGCTTCTATCCCCAGAAATCCAAGCATGTGGAATCGAGAACAGGTTCCCCGAATCATGACAAGAACCATTCCCCAAAGGCAGGGGGCTTGTGCCGTTGCCCCAAGACCCTGAATTACTCTAAAGCCTCATCATTGGCCAGCAAAGCCTCATTGACCAACAAGTCCAGAAATAACTGCTCCTCGGGGATGTGGAAGTTAGTTGACTTGGAACCCCCGAGGAAAATATTTGGAAAGCAAGTAGCTCTTTCCACAGCCAAAACCAGCTGAAGGTTGAAGTGCCTATGGGAGTCTGTGGCTACTTCAGGGTGAAGAAGGAAAAAATTATGAAGGAGTATGCAGCCACAAAGATAAATGAATGCTGGTACAATGGAAAATTACTCTGAGTAAAGTCAGATACAAAAGGATAAATATGACATAATTTCCCTTACTGTAATTTTCCATAATACACCCATGCATGTAACACCTAGTGTGTATTAGGAGCTAATGTATGTGGCAGTTGTAAAATTATTTGTGTAAATATATGGTTTATGAAATATCTCACCCAGCTAAATGTATAGAGACAAAAAGTAGACTAAAAGTACTCTGCGATGGTGGAGACCCAAAACCCTGTACGATAATTGGACAGTCCCTCTCAGAAGGGCCACAGAGAAGGAATGATAAATCCAGGGTGTGGTATAGTACTGATGAACTACCTAACTATCCTCTAGTTCTGTAATATTTCCTCCCTTACTATGTTTTTTATTGGTTTTACCTCATTAATATTAGATTTGTATATGTCCATTTGTATATTTAAGATCATTCAGTACATGAAAGCCAAGGTAGATAACCCTTCAGAAACAGTAACAGGAGTAATGATTCCCTGAGGATGCAGGAAGAGGGGTGGGGAGGGAAGGGTGCAACAGGGAGCAGAAAGCATTGATGACTGTATAACCCTACTCAATGGGATCGCACAACAGAATTGTATGTGAATAGATATATTGGATTGTGTAAGATATGGCAAAAAAACAAACTATTAAACGGGGAGAAAGGTTCCTGGGGATTAGGATGGGGGAGGTAGGGGGTGAAGGGGATATCAAGGAGTTCAAGAAGAAAGAAAATGTTTTGAAACTGATTTTGATAGCAATTGCACAATATAGCTTGATGTGACTGAACTATGAAATGTTCTATCTCTAAGAGTTCCCAATAAAATGATTAATTGAAAGAAAAAGAAAAAAGACATTAGGTTCAACTGTGGGAAAAAAAGGAAGCTCTCGGGGTTGGGTGGGAGCAAGAGATGGGAGTTACTACTTTAAGGGACCTGCGTTTCTGTTTGGAGTGGGGAATTTAGGAATAGGTGGTGGTCGTGGTGGTGGTGGTGGTGGTCGCACAACCTGGCAGATGGAAATCAGATGCAGAATTGTACACTAAACCATGGCTACATGGATAGTTTTAACATTTTATTTCACACCTAAATATACATATGTACACATACATACACACATCCGTATTGCGGTCCTGCCTATCTAAACTATCTAGGCTAATCAAGCCTATGGAAGGTCAAAGTTTGTAGGTGGGTGGGTGGGCGGGCGGGCAAATAGGGAAAGGGAGCCGCGGTCAACGTGATGGAGAAACTTGAGCCCTAGTACAGGCTGAACAAAATGACCGCAATTACTGCCATAAAACTGCGGACAACACTAAAAGGGCAATTCTGCCATAAGATATATTTCACCATTAAGTTAAAAATAATTTCTTTAAGGAAAAAAAATCACTGCTGAGGCCTGAAGGGCCTTCTCTCAGGCTCTCTGCCCACTAACGTTTCAGATTAAGGAGATAACGGAGCTCCTTAATCTCCAGGGGCCGTGGGCTGGTGTCCACAGTCATGCAGTACTCTGGGACTGGAAGGGGTTGAGTGGCTGACACCTGGGAGTTAAGTTGCTCACTCCGCCGGCCAGCTGTCACCCTGAACCATCAAGAGCTGAGAAGCACCTGGAACCGGCACTGCGCATGATTCCGCCGGGCCCCTCTCACACTGGCAGTGCAAACGAGGCCAACAGCCTTCCCCCAGAACCGAGGCCTAAGCTTGCTGGGTGGCCAGCTCCGTGGTGTGGCCTGAAGCTCTGGCAGCACCTGCAGCGAGCTATCCCAGTGTGTTACCGCTTCTCACCACTGAGCAGCCGCATCACCCGACACTGCAAGTGACCCTGGCAAAGGCCACCTGGACCTCTTCTTTCATGTCACACCTGAGCTCTTCTCTGTGTGAACCCGAGGCAAAACGTGTTGTTCGTTTTGCCCTTTCACCCCAATCTAAGATACAATCAGGAACCCACAGGTCCTTGGTGGCCTGGAGTCTGGATACTGGGGCCCAAGGGAAGTCCTGTGGGTCCCCCTGGCGCAGGGCAGTGCAGCGCTCCGCACCCACAGCAGGCACATTTGGAGGCCACAGTGGTGAGGTTCCTCCCTGTTTGCCACCTGGTAGCACCCACTCTGTTTCTCCCTGGTGACCCAAGTGTGGCTCAGAAGTTAGGCCCTCTAGCCATCTGGCCTGTTCTTTCGGACTCTCTAGCCACCTTCCAGAGCTTTCTCCCCCATTGAGGTTGCAGCCCTGTCCCCAAAATCACCAGACAGGACTCCTGGGACATATGAGGGAGCGGGGAAACACGAAGCAGCTTGTGTCCTGTTCTATTGCCACTCAATGTGCACCTCCTCTGTCTACTCCACGTAGAAGTTGCGGGCGAGCCAAGGGAACTGCAGCCTGGGCCGCTGGACTCAGGTCTCCTCCAGAACCTTCCCAGCCTCGGAGTCTTCCTGCTGCTCCCTTTGGGCCACGTGGGAGGCTGCACTTAGTTAGCCAAGTGGGGTTCTAGCCTTCCAGAGCCTACATGGGGATTCCTGATCACCACAGAGTCTTAAGGGAGGCTGCCTTCCAGAGCCAAGTTCCCACTTTCCAGCCAAGAACTGCTGCAGGCTGATTCCCAGGAGGACAGGGCCCTGGCCTCTGTCTGGGTCTTGCTTGGGTGGTCGGGGAAAGGCCACATTTGGACCTCTAAAAAGAATCCTACTTTATGCACGTCTCTGAGAAAACATTCAGACCACACTGCACATCTCAGCTAAGGCCCAAGGTAACCTCCTCTCTGCCGGCCTCAAACCTCCAGAAAAGTCTAAATTTGCCCCTCCCTCCTATGTTCTCGGTGCAGTTTAAAACTGGCTGTTCGAGATGCCGACACACAGAGCTTTCCTGTCCTAAGGGGATCTGGCTTTATGTCCCGGGCAGCCATGCAGGGGCAAGGGATTTTTAAAGAAATGTGCTCTGTGGTTCCTTAAACTCAGATGTTTTATATAAGATGATGCAAAATTGGAAACTTTATTTTAAACCTTTGTAACTATTTACACGTTTCCTACAATTGGGATGCTGCAAAAACAGCATCTGAATATCGGCCGCTTTCAAGAGCCCGGGGAAGTGCGGGGAGGCTGAAAGTCTGTAGAGAGCCTCTGAACTGTCTGAAAATTCTTTCTGAGTTCACTGTCTTCAAGAGCCACCGCCCCTTTACTCGATAAGCTTGCTTGGCTCTTAAGCCTGAAAATTCCATGGCGGTTTGAATCATGCTGTGTGTCAATGGCTTTATACTGATTTATTTTCATCTTGTTCCAGATATGAGAAGAAGAAAAAAGGTCTTTACATTTTCCTGAGTTTTTGGACATAAGGCAACAATTAAAAAAAAATCCAGTTTAAAGTAACTATGATCAATAATGTTTAATTTTGCTTGTAGGTACAATTCTTTACTGGTAATGATTTTTTTCTTTTTTAAAAATCATTTTATTGGGGGCTCATACAATTCTTATCACAATCCATGCATACATCTATTTTATCAATAACGTTTGTACATTTGTTGCCATCATCATTCTCAAAATATTTACTTTCTACTTGAGCCCTTAATGTCAGCTCCTCACTTTCCCCCCTCCCTCCGCACTCTCTCCTGCCTCCGCACTCCGTCCCCTCCCTGAACCCTTGATAATTTATAAATTATTATTATTTTGTCATATTTTACACTGTCTGACATCTCCCTTCACCCACTTTTCTATTGTCCATCCCCCAGGGAGGAGGTTATATGTAGATCCTTGCAGTTGGTTCCCCCTTTCTACCCCACCTTCCCTCTACCCTCCAGTATCACCACTCTCACTACTGGTCCTGAAGGGGTCATCTATCCTGGATTCCCTCTGTTTTCAGTTCCTATCTGTACCAATATACATCCTTTGGTCTAGCCAGATTTGTAATGTAGGATTGTGATCATGATAGTGAGCAGAGGAAGCATTTAAGAAGTAGAGGAAAGTTATGTTTCATCGTTGCTACCCTGCTGTGGGAAACAGAAAGATTTCTCCCAAGTCATCTCCCCATAATATGTTAGACTTAGGACACTGCTGGCAGCTAATGGTGACAGTTACTTTCCTTGAGGCAGTCAGCTGCCAGACTGCTGTCCTGTCCCACCAAGGGTGGGCCTCCTCCCTGCTGCTGGGGACAATGGGCTAAGGCTTGCAACCATTAGCTTGGTTCCTATAGGTGGGGTTCACACCCTATTGATAATGGTTCCTATGGAGATCCAGAGAAGAGACCAAACTGGCTCAGTGACATCCATAAACTGCCATCTTGAATCTAGCATCCGTCCATCTTGTCACATGTATACCCCAATCCCTCTTCTTCCTATTGTGTGTATATCCCTAGATTGTCTCCCTTTCATTGCTGTATAACCTATAGTGTAACCCCTTCCTGTGATGTATATCTTTACCTGTAATTAGGGGGCTTGCACTCCCCCAAAGGTATATAGGCCTAGGTTAGCAATAAAGAGCCCACTCTCTCCTCTCCTGTCCCCTTGTCCTTCTTCCCTTCCCCCTCTCCCCACGTGGACCACCAAGTGGGACTGAGGTGAGCGTTGCTACCATGAATTGTATCTGACTCCATTATTTCAATCTCTCATGGTCTCTATGACTTTAATATAATATACATATATCTCAACCGTACAATCGAACCCGTGATTAGTGGTGGGGGGTTGGCACCCGTCCAACCGCACCCTGCAACCTGACTGGCTCATCTCTTCCCCGCAGCACTTCAGTAAGGGGATGTCCAGTAGCCTACAGATGGGTTTGGGGTCTCCACTCTGCACTCACCCTCATTTACAATGATATGAGGTTTTTTTCTTTGAAGACCCAAGACGCTATATCTTTTGATAGCTTTCAGCTGTCTGCAGTGATTGTATCGGGAAGGTGGGCACCCACTGATATGATTTTTGTTCTTTGATGTCTGATAGCTGGTCCCTTCTACACCTCGTGGTCACACAGGCTGGTGTACTTCTTCCACGTGGGCTTTGATACTTCTGAGCTAGATGGCTGCTTGTTTACCTACAAGCCTTTAAGACCCCAGACATTATATCTTTTGATAGCTGGGCACCATCAGCTTTCTTCACCACATTTGCTTATGCACCTGCTTTGTCTTCAGCGATCATGTCAGGAAGGTGTACATCATGGAATGCCAATTTAATAGAACGAAGTGTTCTTGCATTGAGTAAGTACTGAGTGAAGGTCCAGTGTCCATCTGCTGCCTTAATACTAAACCTATAAATATATGCACGTAGATCTATTTCCCCACCATCCTATATAAGTGTATTTCCATATGTACATTTCTGTATTTAGACCTCTATAAATACCCTTTGTCTCCTAGTTCTTTCCTCTATTTCCTTTTACTTTCCTCTTGTCCCACTATCATGTTCAGCCTTCATTTGGGGTTCAGTAATTTCTCTCGGTTACATTGCCCTTACTAGGCCTCTCGCACCCTCCTCCTGGCTATGATTTTAAGTGGCACTTTTGCCTTAACTTTTCATAAAGACTATCCTCATGCCGAAAAATTCCTAAAGTATATCCTCAAGCCTAAAATAGCCCAATTTAATTCTATAATAGAAAAAAAAGGAGGTTGAGTTGATTTGTTTATAAACAGCCAGTTAAGTTTATCTGGTAGAAATCGTCTTTCTGTCCTTAATTAACCTAAGAAATACAGGGTGCTCCCTTGTTAGGGCTCCTCCAGTTTTTCTAGTCTGAGTCAGAAATACATTTTTAAGAAGGCTTTTCTTTTCTTTTTTTTTAAATCGCAGCACACCTTGAACTATTTTACACCCCCCCCCCATTAGACCCATTTCTTTTCTAACAAAACACTCCTTCCCCATGAGATTTGCTATGGCTCTAAGTATGGCTAGAAATTAAATTCAAAGTTGCTATTACTTTTTCTTTTCTTTTTTTCCCTTCTCATAAATAAATCCACAGTTCGTTTTGGGGGTGGGGGCAGGGAATCACAACTGCTTACTGAAATTTCACACGGAGGGACAAGACAAGAAAGGTCAACATGTATTCAGCAAGTTCCACGATGAATTTTTCTCTCTCTTGGTTAGAGGTGGGGAGGGCGGGTGGTGGTAAGAATATAAAAAGGAGTGATTCTTCACTGAATGGGTGGAGACTTCACCCTGGAAAGTATTGATTTATCATCTCTTTCCCATACAATTCTGCCTGTTTCCAAATGCAGAGGGTAACACAGTTTGCTAAATGTGTTCATGACCACATGCACGGTTTCTGAGGGGGGCACCTGGTTCTACTTACACGCTACCGTGCTCTGACAAGCACTGCACATTCAGCCCTGAATTCTGTCAGGTTTTCAGTGATCTTGACCTACAGCTTCACTGCCTTGATGACGGCTCAGGATCTTGGTGCCAACCCCTACTGGTACAGCCTCCTTGAAACAAATGATTCCCTACATCCAGCTCTCTTTCCAGTGCTATGAGGGTGACAATTCAATCCAAATGTAATTCACAATGTGACCACCCTTCCTCAATAAACCACCACACTGGAACTGTGGGCTGCTGGGAAGTTGTCTTGTTTTGTTTTGTTGTGCCCCGGAGCAGAGAGAAAGAAGTTCAGGAGTCAAGAAGTGCTTCTACCAAGGCCTGGGGCACACATGCCATGCGTGTGTACTTGCTGTGTCTATCACACGCTGGGTCGAACATCAAGGACTCCGTGTTCAAAAATGGTTTCAGCGTACAGCTCATGTTCCCTGTTGTGAACACTTAATTTAAAGCCAGGTTTGCAAATAACGTGTGGTGCGTCGATAGCTATAGTTCTAACTAGAAGACTGGGAGGTGTGTATGTATACATATGAAGGTACATGTATGTACGCGCACGCGTGTGTGTGTGTGTGTAAATTCAGACAAAGTAAAACGCTTAATGTTCTAGGAGGACAGTTTGTATCTGACCAGAAAGGGCAAGTTAGACAATCTTGCTACAATATCACAGAAACATTTATTCAACACAACTATCCAAACTTGAAGCGATTGCGCCTCCAGACATAGCACAGCCTCCACCTGGGTCTGTATACTTCTGAAGGGGGTGTTTCCATCTCTCTCACTGTGACTCTGAAAAAGTCTGTGCCCTTCCATTTATCCAATGTCAGGATGGCAGGTTTGGCATCCTCTGGGGACTCAGAGTGTATTCTGTTTCAATGCACTTAAGAGTTTGGGGAACAAGAAGGCTGCAGGGGCAAGATCATGGCTGTGGGGTGGAGGTTTCCCATTGAAATTCGCACAGAACCAGCAGGTACACTGTTGTGGAAAAAAATGCCTTGGCACACTTTCCTGGCCTTTTCCTCACAAGGCGGTTGTCAATGCTCTTAAACTTCCTCCTCCAAGTCCCCACGATTGTCCCTCAAGAAAGTCTATGAAAAGATTACCCTGGGAGCTGATTTCTCACCCTTGAAATTAACTACCCCAGCAGATCCGCTAGGAAGCCACTGTTTTTTGAGTGGACTTTTTTTTTTTTGGAAGGTCCGTCTGTAGACATCCCCTGATGACAGAGACAGGTTTTGTTTGGAATAAGCCACACTCATATAAACTGGAACCCTAGTATCAAGGCGTTCTGATGGACCCTTGTGTTCCCCAGGCTTTCCTATCAAACAGCAGATGGCAAGGTGATAAGAACCACAGAGAAGTATCCAGATTCCTAATGTAATTAGCATTCGTGATTACAGTAGTGTTTTATTTGGTGGGGGGGGGGCGGGGTTCCAACGCTGGATATAACTGCATGTGTCCCTTCAAGTCCCAGACACTAAACACCTCTAGTGAAACCTCTGGGGGGAGTAAGTCATCATCAAGGAGGCAGGCCTGAGAAAGCACAGCAGGGCAGGGAACCCAGGCCCCTGCCCTTCATGGTTACAGGAAGCAGCCAACCTGCCCTTTCCCCCAGGCGGTAGTTGGGTGGCCTGGGGTGTCAGCCTTCAGCCTTCACCCTCCAGGGCCAGCTGGGCTCTGAATTCCTCGATGGTTCGAATGACCCCAAAAGCGGGACTTTGTGGGCCAGTTGGATAAAACAAAAACTCATCTTGCCCTCAAAACCCCGCTTCTGGGGCCACAGGCTACAAAGCCTCAGGAAGGGTGCCCCCCTCCGAAGCCCAGTGCTCTGGGCAGGCTGCCCAGAGGTGGGCCTCTGGAGGTTTCTGGATACTGAAAGGAATCCTTGCTGGGTTTTCACACAGAGGCAGGGTCTCCAGGGGAGTGCGTTCCCGGAATGGGAACCGGGTTGTTTCCCCTCCCAGGGGCTGCCCATCAACAGACACAATGACAGGTCCTCAGGGAAGACCCTACCCCAAAACCCAAACTCACAAGTTACCCTAGGAGTCATGGTGGCTTAGTGGTTACCTCAGCTCTTTGAAGCCACCAGCTGCAGGAGAAAGACACGGGAAGTCTACTCCCATAAAGGGTACTGGTCTCGGAAACTCACAGGGGCAGTTCTACCCAGTCCTATAGGATTCTTATGAAGGAAGACCCTAGTTACCCAAAATGTCCCTTAGCAACCTCCAAATGGGTGCACTTTGAGCTCCAAACACCTTATTCCAGGTAAAGTTTCGTTATGTGTGGCCTTAATCATCTCTCAAGAAAGTCAAATTTGCTGCTTGCTGAGATTGGAAGAAACGATTTCTATCTTATTAGCTCCATTCGCCTCTGGATTCTGGAAGGGCCCCAGCCCTGTCCCCCCTCGCCCACACACACCTCACCCCCTAGTTCAATTCCCCTCCCTTTTTCACAACTTCTCCTAAAAATAAATTATAAATATGGATGTGTCCTCAGAGGCTCAGCGCAGCGTTCCACCGCTCCGCTCCCCTCCGTGAGAGCTGCAAGCAGGCGAAAAGCAGAGCTGCCACTCCACGCACACTCCCCAGGACTCACAAAACGCTCTCTCCAACTTTGCGTCCTTTCAGGCCCCGACCCGCCATCTGCACCCCGAAAATTAGTTTTGTGCTCCTACCGTGCAAAGGCTAGCGGGGAAGGGTACGGTCAAGTTTACTTTGGGGACGTGGAGGTGGTGACTCCCTAGGGAAGGTGGCCCCCAGTTTTCCGGGACGTGCCCGGCCAGGGCGCACGTGCAGGCGTGGGCTCGGCGGCCCTGCGCTTTGCAGGGCATTGATATCGGGGTCACGCGGTGAGTCCGTTTCCCCAAAGGCTTTCGGACGCCGCGTGAGTTCCCAATCCCCGGCCCAAAGGAAGTGAGGGGCAGCCGCGCCTGGATCCCACCGAATTGTCTGGCACGCCCCTCCTGGGGGCGCGGGGGGCGCCCGCCCCGCCTGAGGACTGCAGCCCAGACAGGCGCCTGGCGCAGGGTCCCGGGAGCGCCGCGCGCCGTTCCCGCCCCGCACCCGCTCAGCCCCAGGGGACCTGGCACCCACCTGCCGCAGCCCGTGCCCCGGCCCAGTAGAGGGGTGCCATGCCGGGGAAAAGGGGCCGACTCACCGCTGCCGCTTCCTCGAGGGTCCGGCCCCCCTCCCCGCGGGACGGAGCCTTCCGGGGCTCCAGGGAGGCGTGTGCCGGGCGGGGGGCGCCCCCGGGCCCTCCAGCCTCCACCTAGATTGCAGCCCGGCCGCGGATTCGCCTCGGCGGTCCCGGTGGGGGGAAGCTTCTAGCGAAAGCGCCCCCCCGCGCCCCCACCCCCACCCCGCCGGCCCAGCCCGAGCGACGCGCACGGCGCGTAGAGGAGCCGCTCCGGCCGCCCGCCGGCCCGCCCCGAAGCCGCGCCCCCGGCCCCCGCCCCGCGCGCCCTCGGCCGGCCCGGGGCGGGGGCGGGCCTGCGGGAGCCCGGAGCCCGGAGCCCGGAGCCCGGAGCCCGGAGCCGGGGCTGCTGAGCGCGGGGCCGCCTCCCCCTGGAAACCCTCGCCGAGTATCGTCGGCGGCTAGGGGCATTCCTAGAAAGGCGGCGGCGACGTCCAGCCCGACCCGGCAGACAGCGTGCGGGGAGGCGGGGAAGGTGCCCCCGGCCACCACCCCCGGTGCCTGGACTGGGCAGCACGGCGGGCCGCCCACGGGCGGGGACCGCCCCCCAAAGGCGCCCGAGGCATCCCCGAAGTGGAGGTGCCGGGGCCGCAAACGGGGACCCAGCCCGCGGCGGGCACACCCGCCCAGGTCTGCCCCTGGTGGCCGCCGCAGCAGACGCCGCCGGCACTCGCCCAAGCCCGCCAGCCTTTCCCCAGGCGAGGCGCACTGGGGTGCCAGGTGGGCCCCCGCGCCCCGCATGCGCCCCTCAGAACGTCCAGTGTTGAAACCGGATGAACGCTCTGTAGCCAAGAACGCCCCGAGTGAAAACCGACCTTCAGGCCCCAAAAGGAAGTTCGGCAACAGCCCCTTATCTCACCTGGCAAAAGTCTGCCCTCTAGCACCCCCACTTCTTGTCAACGTCTTGGTTCTAGGCATCAGGGGGCCCCCTCCCAGGCCAGCCTGAAATCTGCTCCCTGGCCAGAAGCTGGTCCCCTTGCCCACAGAGGCTCTGCAGTACGGGAGACATGACTCGTCCCTCTGCCTGGAAAGGGGCTTGAGCCTCCCCCCCAGGATGACAGAGCGGCATTTGCTGCGTCTTGTTGGCCGCAGATTGACACCCTCTGAAAACACACACCCCAGACGTCCAGGGACCCAGCCAATCGGCGAGAGGCAAACAGACCCCCCACCTCAGCGTGGTCCTGGCTGTCCTGGGTTTTGACTGACTAGTACTGTAGCTTCCGCCTGCTCTTTCTCAACTGAGCCCCAATCCCGACACCTGGAGGGCAGTGGTCCAGAAGAGGCCTGTTTGCTCTGGTTTGGGACTCAGGACCCCCAGCAGTGAGTGGAGAAACCCTGTCTAGGCCCCACCCCTCAGTGTCATCCCTCTCAAGGCTGCGGTATTCTTGCTGTCCCCTCTAGTGAGGAAACACTAGAGGCCCCCGGAGTGAGCCTAAACAAAAAAAGCAAACCCCCCAAATTCCCTGTCATTGAGTCAGCGCTGACTCCCAGTGAGCCTCTGTGGAGACTATAACCGGTTACCCGCGTAGAAAGCCCAGTGGGTCTGCGCGGAGCTGCAGGTGTTTTCGAACTGTGAACGGTGCAGACCACAGCCAACATGGACTCCCTACTCGCCCAGGGCTCCTTGGAGAAAGGCTCTGGAATCGAAGTCCCCATGGGCCCAGTGCCTTCATTTGTGAAGCAGCTTCTAATCCCTGTTCCCTCAGGCCCTTAAAAACAATAAATGAGAGAAAGCCCGCGGAGGGGTGTTTAGCAAAAGTTCACAAATGGTCGAGAGAGGGTTGGTTGGTCTTGGGCTATCAGAACTTTAGTTTTATTCCTGTGTAAGACTGATTACGTCTTACACAGGAATAAAAATACAGCTCTTGTACTTATATTTGAAGTTGGGTTCTCTTGCACCACAAAACAGAGTCCTAAGAAGAAAAGAGCTGGGCCAGTGATGGGGAGGGGCCTCAGCCTGTCTGTTGTAGTGCTGGGCGGGGCCAGTGATGGGGAGGGGCCTCAGCCTGTCTGTTTTAGTACTGGGCGGGGCCACTGATAGGGAGGGGCCTCAGCCTGTCTGTTTTAGTGCTGGGCGGGGCCAGTGATGGGGCGGGGCCTCAGCCTGTCTGTTTTAGTGCTGGGCGGGGCCAGTGATAGGGAGGGGCCTCAGCCTGTCTGTTTTAGTGCTGGGCGGGGCCAGTTATGGGGAGGGGCCTCAGCCTCTCTGTTTTAGTGCTGGGCGGGGCCAGTGATAGGGAGGGGCCTCAGCCTCTCTGTTTTAGTGCTGGGCGGGGCCAGTGATAGGGAGGGGCCTCAGCCTCTGTTTTAGTGCTGGGCGGGGTCAGTGATAGGGAGGGGCCTCAGCCTCTGTTTTAGTGCTGGGCGGGGCCATTGATAGGGAGGGGCCTCAGCCTCTCTTAGTGCTGGGCATGGAGTTTGCAGGGCTGGGCCTCCAGTACATCTGTGCACTGAGCCACAGAAACCTGGAAAACCTTCCCACCCCCACTTAGGGACCAGGACACCTGGATGCAGTTTAAAACTGGCTTTGGTGGAACCAGCACGTCCCCCCAGCCAAGCCCACCACCCGTTATCTTGTACTTAAAAGGCCCCCGAAAGATGCTCCAGTCCCTTAGAGGACAGCCCTAGCTTTTCTGTGCCTCAGGCCTGTCATCCTGTTAGGCATCGGAAGTGCCGCCCGACTATGGAAAACAGTGCGCTTTGGGGCAGAAAGCCCAGGCTTTCCCAGGAGAAAGGAGCCCCACCCACACCCAGGTTTCTGGCCCTGCCTGGCCTGGGGAGCAGCAGCAGGACTGACACTGGGAGAAGGTCCAGACTTCTGGCTTCTGCGCCCAGAAAGAGGCACAAACCTCCCCGGCCCACACCGCTACTCTCCCAGGTCCCCAGAATACCCAAACCTGCCGCACTGCCAAAGCAGGCCTGATTGTACAACAGCTTTAAATGTTTGCACCGCTAACACACACACACACACACACACACACACACACACACACACACACATACACACACACCCTCCCATAAAGCTACAGAGATGATAACTGGATCAATGGTTTCTTAGGTGAATGGGTGGGTGGGTGGCCGGGGGAGGTTGGGATTTGGGGAGAAATGGGGAGCGAATAACAATGAGTACAAGAAAGAAGAAAACGCTCTGAAATTGATTGTGTGATGATTATACAATTTTTCTTGATATGATTGAACTATTTAATTGTAATGTATGCATATAGTGTGACAATAAAATTCTTATCTTTTAAACCATGCCCTGTGCGGTCAGATGGAGTCTGAATCTTGGCAACCCCCTGTGTTACACAGCTGGACTGTTCCAGAAAGCTTTCTGGGAAGCAGATCACTGGGCCTTCCTTCCTTGGAGCTGCTGGGTGAGTTCCAAACGTCAACTGTTCAGCTGCCAGCAGGGACCTTAAGCAAAACAGCAAACGTTATGCGAGACGTGGATTCATAGAAAATATATTGTTATGTACACCTGGCCAGACTCATGAGGCACACTAATGTATTTTGCTGTTGTTGAAAATAAGCACAGCAAAACACACATCAGTTCAACAATGTCTACAAGTGACCCATTCTTGCCCTCCTTTCTGAATTGCGCCTTACCCCTTCATGTAAGTTTCATGCTCCACTCTGAGGTTCTTTTCCAGAAACCCCTTCACAAAGTCAACTATTCGAAACCATCAGCCGTTCCATAAAGAGTTACAATCTCAGAAACCCACAGGGGCACTTTTGCCCTGGCCTATATAGGGTGTTTATGAGTTAGAATCGATGACAATGAAGTGGGGGTTTGGGGAAAGCTTCTTTCTAAGGAGACTCTATTAACATATTGGGGATCTAACCACAGGGTCAGCAGTTCAATCCCACCAGCTGCCCTGTGAGAGAAAGATGAGACTGCCCTGCTCCTGGAAAGATTTACAGCCTCAGAAACAGAGTTCTCCAATGCCATATAGGATTGCTGTAAATCAGAATTGACTCGATGGCAGTGAGTTGGAGTTTGAAGGTTCCCATCTAGTTTTCGAGTTGCTGTTGTTGATTTGATGCCATATAGTTCTTAAAAGAGCACAATGCTCCAAGCAGACCGTGTGGTAGTTACCGGTACATAGTCTCATGTCAACTTGATAGTATTAAGAGTGCAGGGGTAGAGTCAGTCTGTCAATGAGGTCACAGCCTGATGATGCCTCCTTGTGGGCATGGCCTTCTCATGAGGATTCTGGGAAGTTTCTCTCTCTTCTTTGGTCTTCCTGTTGACAAGCTATTGGAGACTTGCGGAGACCTGCAAGAGCTTCTGCTTCACCTTCCTGTTAAACGGCCACACTCAGAGAGCTGGAGGAGACACATGGAAACCGCACCAGCACTGAGATGCTTCTACCGCCATTGGAGCCACAAGACTCTGTACCCACTGACCTGTGATCTTCCTGAATTTTTCATCATTGCATGTGACTGTGTGAGTCTGAAGGAAGATTTTTGGACTAGTATTTACTTAAGGGCTGATATTGGATTCATGGACTTGATCTGGACTGGGCTGGGATGTTTTCTTAATATACAATTTCACTTTGATATCAAGCTCTCTCTTACACATATATGAGTGCCTCTGGATTTGATTCTCTAATCAACCCAGCCTAACACAGACAGGTTTCACTCACCAAACAAACAAACAAACAGACCGTCAATGCTGACTTCCATTGACCCTATTAGACAGGGTGGAACTGCCCCCTGTGAGTATCTGAAACTGTAACTCTTTGTGGGAGTAACCAGTCCGGTCTTTCTCCCAGATATGTTTTACTAGTTCAACTAAATTTGCTCTATTTAAAGACTTAAAGGAATTTTTGTTTAAGATGATCTTAAATCAATAGTTTCAGAGGTTCGCCCTGCTCGCATGGCTCTCATGGCTCACAATTTAAAAATGTTTGGGGGATATCTTCCTCTGTAACCTTGCCGGAATGAAGTGGTGAGAATCCCTTCCCTCTCTATGCTGCTGGAGAGAATGTTAAGACTGTAGTCTAAAGCGCCTTTCTGAATATGAGCCCTTAAGCCACATAATCTTTCTTAGGTAGGTCTGAAGTGTCCAGGAAGCTGGAGGTCTGTAGCCTGGGGCCCTTTATGGCATGCTGAGTGATGGAAGCCACTGGAAAACTGACCTTTCATGTCTGCCCTTGCCCACCCTCCTGATGGTGCTTGCTCTCTATCAGGAAGGGGAGGGATTTGGATGTATTCCTTTCTGTGCATTCTGGGTCTTTGCCTCTGAGATGTCAGGGTCAGGGATCAGGCCTATCCAGAGCCTTTGCAGACCTTGCTCCTTCCATTTGTGAACTGAGCACCATTGAGGTGAGTTGGAACCCATGTATGCTTCTTGTAGTTACATAATCTGTTGTCAGTTTGAGACTTAGGAGTGAAGGGGTGGAGTCTAGCCTGTCAATCAGGTTGCAGCTTGATGATCTCATTTGGAGGTGCTAAGGAGATAAGTAGCTCCTTGGAGACGGGGGACACACACACACTCCTAGTGAGACATTGCTGTTGAGAAGACACATAGAACTATGCTAGAGCCCCTGAGCTGAAGGAGTCATGTGGAAACCCCTGCCAGCGCTGACATGCCTCTTCCACCACTGGATCCACAAGACTTTCCACCAACTGGCCTACAATCTTCCTGCATTCGGCATGATTGCATGTGTTTCGTGAGTCTGAGGAGGACTTTATAGATTGATATTGGACATCTGGACCGGGATGTTTTCTCGATATTCAATTGCTCTTATATAGAAAGCTCCTTCTTATACACATATGAGTGTCTATGAATTTGTTTCTCTAGTCCATCCAGTCTAACATGCTTCTATTCTTTCTGGTCACTAATGATGATAAGCACCTCTCTGGGTTGCACTGGTACTTGCAATGTTTATGTTATATGAATTTGCCCTCACTTTGAAATGATTCAATTCCAACCAAACCCAGTGCCAGCCAGTCAATTCTGACTCATAGCAACCCATCAGGGTTTCCGAGTCTTTATTGGAGCAGGAAGCAGACGACCTCACCTTTCTCAGCCTTGAGGTCAGCAGCCCAATGCTCGCCCAACAGTACCCCCAGGGCTTCTTGAACCACAAACTCGTCCTCACAATCACCTGCACTTGCTGCACATACAGCTTTTACATCATTGCGTTTCTGCTGCGGGACCTGCCATGAATTCCGCAGCCCCTGGGTTTCTGAGACTCTTGTTCATGAATAGAAAACGTCATCTTTTTCCCATGGAGCCACTGGTGGTTTCAAACTGCCGACCTTATTGGGCTTCGCAGCCCAACACATAACCCATTACCCAACTTGCACTAAAGTAAGGCTAAATAACCACATCACCATGGCTAAATTTCCTGGTGAACTCACTCCGACTACGGACCAGGGATGTGAATCGCATTGCTATTCATATAAAATGCATTGGAAAGTGGGTGGTTACAGATGCCATTCGATTGAAATGCAGCAACTTATCATTTTATCTCCCTTGTGATCCATTTCCATTTGTTCTAGTTTTTAATATTTTCGGCTTTCTTTTAGATTTATCTGTATTACTTTCTTATTTGTGTTAATGTGTGTGTGTGTTTCTGTGTATGAAATCCAAGATAGGTAAATCTCTATAGAGACAGAAATGATTCCCTGGGGAAGTTAGGGAGAAATGGGGAGCTAATAACAAAGTATAAGAATGAAGAACATGTTCTCAAACTGATTGTGAAGATGTTTGTACAACTCTTGTTGATGTGATTGAACTATTGAATTTTATTATATGTGAATTATATACCACTAAAACAATTGGGGGAAAAGTCAAGAAAAGGTTTAAAAAACAACAATAACAACTCTATTACCTATTCTGACTTCTCTGAAAATCCCATTCAAAGACACGGACAGAGCTCATTCACAATGCAGGGGCTGCCTGTAACAGCAACTAGACTGAATGCTTGGCGTTCCTGAGTGGCGGGACCTGTTCCTGCCCTTAGCCGCTATCCAAGAGGAGGCACAAGTACATCCAGGGGTTGCTCAGAAGAAAGGTCTTGTCAACAAATGTACCAATGTGCTTGACACAATTGATGTAGGTGTGGACTGTGATAAGAGTTGCATGAGCCCCAATAAAACGATTCAAAACATAAAGAAGAAAGAAAGACCTAGAGATCCACTTGCAAAAATCGGCCAGTGGAGCACGGTCTTACTCTGACACACTCGTGATCCACTTGCAAAAATCGGCCAGTGGAGCACGGTCTTACTCTGACACACTCGTGATCCACTTGCAAAAATCGGCCAGTGGAGCACGGTCTTACTCTGACACACTCGTGATCCACTTGCAAAAATCGGCCAGTGGAGCACGGTCTTACTCTGACACACTCGTGATCCACTTGCAAAAATCGGCCAGTGGAGCACGGTCTTACTCTGACACACTCGTGATCCACTTGCAAAAATCGGCCAGTGGAGCACGGTCTTACTCTGACACACTCGTGATCCACTTGCAAAAATCGGCCAGTGGAGCACGGTCTTACTCTGACACACTCGTGATCCACTTGCAAAAATCGGCCAGTGGAGCACGGTCTTACTCTGACACACTCGTGATCCACTTGCAAAAATCGGCCAGTGGAGCACGGTCTTACTCTGACACACTCGTGATCCACTTGCAAAAATCGGCCAGTGGAGCACGGTCTTACTCTGACACACTCGTGATCCACTTGCAAAAATCGGCCAGTGGAGCACGGTCTTACTCTGACACACTCGTGATCCACTTGCAAAAATCAGCCAGTGGAGCACGGTCTTACTCTGACACACTCGTGATCCACTTGCAAAAATCAGCCAGTGGAGCACGGTCTTACTCTGACACACTCGTGATCCACTTGCAAAAATCGGCCAGTGGAGCACGGTCTTACTCTGACACACTCGTGATCCACTTGCAAAAATCGGCCAGTGGAGCACGGTCTTACTCTGACACACTCGTGATCCACTTGCAAAAATCGGCCAGTGGAGCACGGTCTTACTCTGACACACTCGTGATCCACTTGCAAAAATCGGCCAGTGGAGCACGGTCTTACTCTGACACACTCGTGATCCACTTGCAAAAATCAGCCAATGGAGCACGGTCTTACTCTGACACACTCGTGATCCACTTGCAAAAATCAGCCAATGGAGCACGGTCTTACTCTGACACACTCGTGATCCACTTGCAAAAATCAGCCAATGGAGCACAGTCTTACTCTGACACACTCGTGATCCACTTGCAAAAATCAGCCAATGGAGCACAGTCTTACTCTGACACACTCGTGATCCACTTGCAAAAATCAGCCAATGGAGCACAGTCTTACTCTGACACACATGGGTTGTCTTGCACTGAGTTGGCTTAACAACAACGGGGAGAGGTCTGGAGCATGTTTCACCTGCCAAAGAGGTAATGACACAGGCTTCCAAAGGCGAGCTCAGTAGCCAGAAGTCCTGCGGTGTGACCTGGCACGACTTCCTCAGACATCCTCAAGCCACACAAGAAGTTTTGGTGTCTTCCTTGGCAAAAACAGGATGCTATGGTTTAAATGATTTACACGGATCTAGTGGCTCCTGAGTGTTCAATGAACTGTAGCAATGATCACTACATGTGAGTTTGTCTGTGTATAAGGAGCCTGGCTGGGACCGCAATTATAATGCTCAGATGCTGAAAACGGTCAATGATTGGAACACACCCGCTGCTTCATGGGAGGACAATGTGGCAGTTCCCTTCCATACTGACCATAGCCTTGGAAATGCTAGGGGGCAGCTCCCTTCTGTCTCTATGAGTCACTATGAGTCATGATCTGAATGGGTTCAAAGGCAATGGGCTTATGCCTGCATATGCTGTGAGTCGATGTATACATTTGAGGCTTTTACCCTTCTCACCTTTAAAATGTGCTCGTTTGTCCCTGGTGTCTGATGCATGATTACCCCTTGATGCTTCCCCCCATGCCCCCAAATTAAGCAAACAAAAAAATACCATCAAGTTGGTTTTGACTCAGAGTGATTTGTGTGTTGAACAGCAGAATCGTGCCCAGTAGAGATTTTGAGACTGGGACCGGTTGCCAGTAAATCACCAGGCCTTTCTTCTGAGGCCCTCTGGGTGCCTGTGTGAGGCCAGGTTGACTAGAGAGACAAATCCAGGGGGCATTTGTCTGTATGTCTGAAAGAGCTTTACATCAAAAAGCCAGTCAGGGTGCAGGATAGCACTGATGAAACATACAACTTTCCTCTCGTTCCGAAGTGCTTCCCACCCACCCCCACTATCATGATCCCAATTCCACCTTACAAATCTGGCTAGCCAGAGGATGTTCAGATAGGAACTGGAAACACAGGGAATACAGGGCGGATGATCCCTTCAGGACCAGTGGTGTGAATGGTGATACTGGGAAGGTGAAGGGAGGGTGTGGTGGAAAGGGGGAACCGATTACAGGGTTCTACATATAACCTCCTCCCTGGGGGATGGACAACAGAAAAGTGGGTGAAGGCAGATGTCAGACAGTGTAAGATATGACAAAAAAATTATCAAGGGTTCATGAGGGAGGAGGTAGGGAGGAGTTAAAATGAGGAGCTGATGCCAGGGGCTTATGTGGAGAGCAAATGTTTTGAGAATGATGAGGGCAACGAATGTACAAATGTGCTTGACACAATTGATGTATGTATGGATTGTGATAAGAGTAGTATGAGCCCCCAATAAAATGATTAAAAACAAACATTCACAACAACACACAAAAAAGAAGTAATTATAGATCAAGAAAATATCCCAGCCCAGTCCAACATGAGTCATAAGTCCAATACTAGTTCATACGTCCCTCTTGAGAGTCATGCAGTCCTATGCAATGGTACAGAGCACAGGAAGATCACAGGCCAGTGGGTGCAAAGTGTTTTGACTGACCAGCAAGCAGGAAAGTCAAGGCAGAGGTGGTGGAGAGGGCTCCCTTCCCAGGTCCTCCTAATGAGAAAGCCACACTCACAGGGAAGCCCCGTCAGACTGTGGCCTCAATGACAGCTTGGATACACCAGCCTTATAGGCAGACATATCTTCAAGTTGACGTAAAGCGATCGAGCTATGACTGTGCCCACCAGCCTTTGGGTTAGCAGCTATATTAAGCTGAGGTCGTTAAAGAACCAAAACCAGTCACACTTACACAGGTATATATAAAAAGTAGGGGTTGGGGTTTATTTTTTTAAGAGAAGTTTATGTCAAGAAAAATGGCTCACACAATTTAATGAGCTGGTAAGTCCAGTCCTTTACAAGTCTGTGGGTCAGAGGTTAGTTCTTCCTGAACCATACATCCGCCACAGCGGACAGGTCAGAAAGCAGGAAGATCACAGGCTGGTGGATGCCACAGAGCCGGCCGATGACTGGCAGAATCAAATAAATCCAATATAAGCAGACTGATGACCCCCAGGGTCGGCAGGCAATTGGGCAGGCTGTTGATAGCTCCCGGGACTGTCAGGCAGTGTAATGAGCTGTTCACTCATGAACCAGAGATTGATGTGACAGATGTGGGGTTCAGGACATCTAGAAGAAGCTGTCCACAGCAGCTACTTAAATATCAATAGCTCACAACCTCAAAGAGATATTACCAGTGCTATGACCTGTGTAACTGCTCACAGCAGATGCTCCCATGGAGGCGATTCATGGAGGCGAGGTATTAGGTCACATCTGGGGGGAAGTCTCAACTGCCAAACCACTGAGCATCCTGACTCAGCCAAGTTGACACAAAACAGCCATCATGGTAGCCAAGCTGATAACGGTTTGCATGATCCAAGGACTGTACCTCTCAATCCAGCGAAACCACACTGAAAGCAGCACCAGCATTCTGGTGGGTGGGTTAGCCTTGTATGGCTGCCTCTGGCCACCCAGAGTCGCCTTTTCAGTGTCAGCAGTGGCCAAAGTGTGTCAACAAACCAGAACACTAGGAAATTCAGCCCCAGTTGGGGCTGTTATGGGTGGGGTATCAATGTCCTCATCAGCATAGAAGTCTTCCTGAGCCCACAGGCCTGTGATAATGCTCCTGGAGCTGGGAGTTTTAGCTTTGTTTTTCCTCCAGCCCACAGGCCAAGTGAAGTCCACAGAAGTATTACTTTTGGCCTGCAGAACCGTTAAAAAAAATAATAAATTGGAGTCATTGCCAACATCGCCAACATTTTTAAATCAGGAAATTTCATATTTAACTAAGAATTCTGGCTTCTTAAAAAAAAAAAAAAAGGCTCTGGCAGCAGTGAGCTTGAATTCCCACAGACCAACCACAGCAAATGAGAGGGCGGGGCCCTCGTGGCACAACAGGAAAGCACTTGGCTGCTGACTGAAAGGCTGATCCCACCTTGTGAGTCTGAGGGAGAAATGCCTGGCAATCTGCTGCCTTCAAGAGTGTCGTTGTGTGCAGTTGAGTTCATGTTGACTCATAACAGAATCACTCAGAAGGCTTCACAGACGGCAGTCTTTTCTCTTGTGAAGCTACCTGGTGAGTTTGAACCAGCAACCTTTAGTTAGCAGCCAAGCGCTTACCCATTGCGCCACCTCCTGGTGCAGCCAAGAAAATCCTCTGGGGACAGTTGTACTGTCGCATGGGGCGGGTCTCCATGGGTTGGAATCACCCTCTCAGCATCCAGCAACAGCAATGTGGGTGGGCTAGCTGCTGTAGTAAACACCCCCAAGCTCTTAAGGGGTTACACAGTTCAAGTTCATTTCCTGCTCATGTTATAGTCCAGAGTGGGGTCAAGGACTCTGATCCAAGTGTGGCTCTGACACATTCTATATACTCTGAGCTGGATGATTAGAAAAGACACATCAGCTCTTCATTCCCTCTGCGAGGAAACAGGCCTCCGGAGAGAGATGCGGGCATGAGGCCGTGAGACACAGGCCGGTGAAATGTGGCTCCTGACTCTGTGCTTGAGAGGCAGAGAACACAGGGCTGCTGAGGTGCTGCCCTAGATGAGACGTCTTTTCTCTAGTGGGTCATGGTCGTGCCATTCTTCCCATGACTCTTCCTCCACCCTTCCCTCCCCAGAGGAAACTGCCAGTCCTTGGTTGGAGAACTGGCATGTGACCTAGGTCTGGCCAGTGAGAGAGGGTGCGTTTGGAAGAGGTGCCTGAAGGCAGCAGCCACTTCCGGGCCAGCCTTAAGTGAAATCCACACTCCTATGGCAGCGGGTGGCAGGAACATGGGCCTGTGGGGGCCTGGCAGTGGCAGTTCTACCCACCGACTGCTCAGCGTCCTGATAAGGCATGCTGCGTGTGTGTGTTGTTCAGGACAGTGCCAACCCGGGGTGGGGCGGGTGTCTGTGCTCCTTGTAATGTGCAATATTCGAACAGAGTAACACCTGCCCAGTGCCTGCCAGAGTCTGCCTGGCCAGGAAGGTATTTGGATTTTATCCCCGTTCTTTCTCCAGTGAGGTGGCCTGAGATCCAGTGCAGCCATCCCTGAATTTGTTCTCAATAGCAGGGAATCGTCTTGACAGCAGGGTGGGGGTGGGGGGGTGGGGTGGGGGACAGGGTTTTTTAGAGTTTGCCCAACTCCTTTTTTATAAGGTCTCATCTGGACACATTTTGAGAATTGCTATTGACTAGCAAGCTTTCAAGTTTGGCGGCTCGTATTACCCACCCAACCCATTGCTGGGGAGCCCATTCCAGCCACAGCCACCATGTAAGACAGCGGAATTGCCCTCCTAGGGCTTCCAGGGTCCTAACGCCGACAAAAGCAGACAGCCACACCTCTCTCCCGCGGCGCAGCTGGTGGGCTCAAACTGCCCACCTTTCAGCTAGAAGTTTAGTGTTTTCACTCCTATGCCACCTGGATAACCCCCCACCCAGCCACCTACCCTTTTGAAGCCACCAAACCAAACCAAGCCCACTTGCTGTCGTTGAGTGGATTCTGACTCAGAGCCTGCAGGCAGGGCAGAACCGCCCCTGGAGTTTCTGAGGCTGTCTTTCCGGGAGCAAGCGGCTCCATCTTTCAGCGGAGCAGTTCAAACTGCCCACCTGGTAGCTGGCAGCCCAATGCATAACGAGCACAAGTAAAGAGCAGCCACACTCGCCTGAATTGGAAGGACCGGCTGGTGCCGAAAGGAAGAGAGTTATGGACAAAACCGAAGGTGATGTGAGGCCAACAATGTCTGCGGCTTCTAGGAATCTGTTACAGAATTTTCTTTTAAGAGCTAAAAACAATAACAAGAAAGAAAGAAGGAAGGAAGGAAGGAAGGAAGGAAGGAAGGAAGGAAGGAAAAACACATTGCCATTGTGCCAAATGCCACCTCAACTCCATCGGACAGGGCAAAACTGCCCTTGTGAGTTTCCAAGACTGTAACCCTTTATGGGAGTAGAAAGCCCCAGCTGGTGGATTCAAACTGCTGATCTCGTCCTTAGCAGCCCAACGAGTAACCATTGTACCAGCAGGGGCACTCAGCCTCAATCCACTTCTGGGACTGAATGATGTTTCTCAGCTCACGCACCAGCATACGACCACTTGTCCCTTCAGTAAGAGTCTCCACTTTGATTCTTTAATGTAGGTTTCTAAGCACCTGGGGTCAGCTTGGATGGCAGGCATGCCAAGGTGGGGTGAGCGGCCAGCTCCTGCCAGGTGGCTCTCTGAACCCCCCCCCTCCCCACCACTCCCTGGCCCTGCCTACGGCCGCCTCATATGCCAGTGCTTGTTCACGGAGACTTGGCTTCTTATCTTGTCAGCACTTCTGCTCTCTGTGACAGCTGATCCCTCCGAACCTTTTCACTCTCTACTGCTGTGAGTGAGATGTGTTATGTTGCACAGGTCACCCAGATTCCCTTTGCCACCGCCCTGATATTATCAGGAAAACATAGCCATTTCCCCTCTATCTCCCCCCATTACCTTGAGGTATTCACTATCAACAGTGTGGCAAAACCTAAATGCTCAGAGAAACCCAAGAAATTAGTGCAACACAATATACTTCCTGTGAGTAGATAGGATTCGAGTCAGGCAGCACCAAGCCAAGGGCACTGAGAAGGTGGTGAAAACAGATTATGGAGGCAGGTCTGAGCAAGGTGTTGTGGCGGCGTTGTTAGGTGATAGCAAGTCACCTCTAATTCACAAAAAGAAACCCACCTGGTTCTGTCCCCGCCTCATGACTGTTATGCTTGAACCTGAGCTCCATCCAGCTCATCTCCTGGAGGGTCCCCCGTTTCACTGACCTTCATAATTGTCCTATGTCCTCTTCAAGGGACTGGTCCCTCCTGAGATGAAGTCTTGCTAGCCTTGCTTCTAAATTCTGGCTGTACTTGGGAGAACCAAGACAGGTTTGTTCATCCTTCTACAGTCTAAAGTATATTTTTTTCCTAAAGTATATTTAATTATCTTTGCCAACCTCATAATTCCATGGCATCAATTCTTCTCCAGTCTTCTTGAATCATTGTCCAGCTTTCATATGCATGGTGACTGAAAATACGATAGCTTGAGTCAGGTGTTAAAATAACAAAAAGAAGCAAGGATGTCACTTAATTTTTTTTAATTGGGTTTTTTTGGTCACTTAAGTTTTGCAGCATATTTGCTGACTTATTTGCAGCATATTTGATTGCTTGACTGCTGCTTGCATGGGAGTTAGTTGATCTTCATCAAAAATGCTTCAGTCTTGTTGAAAGTGAAGAAGACTGAAGCACTTATCGATGAAGCTCAAAGACTACATTTTCTGTTAGGTAGCCAGCATAGGGACTGCACATGCTCAGAGATTCGAGTTTCCGTCCAGGAAGAGGTGGAACACCTAGGTGGGTATTACACCTGGATTGGCCCATCTGGGCCAGGTGAATTCAATTCAGCCAATGGGGTCGACCAGGATCATTGGCCACGCCTCCTAGTGGACGACCTGAAAAGCCAGAATCCAGAGCCTTGCGGCTCTTCCGCTTCTCCAGCTGCTCCTGGAGGCCATGCAGGATCTCCTCTGGCCTCAGGACTCCACGTGCAGGTGTGGAGGGCCCTGAGGTGCCTGTGTAAACCTGAAGCTTCTTTTACCTTCCATAGAACTCACTTGGATCATGATCAGGCTACCGAGTGAATTCTTTCTCGAGGGAAGCCACAGACCAAGGTAGATTTCTCCCACGAGAGAGATCTAACATTTCCACTATGGGTTACACTTTAACCTAGATCAACTAACTGGACCAATAAACAACATCATGGGAAATGGAGAAACGATTGAAGTTGTCAAGGATTTCATTTTACATGGACCTACAGGAACGAAGGTTGGTAATGAGTCTTCTTCCAATCTAATGCTGCATTCTCCATACAGTCCTGCTTCTCACACTCTCCGCTCAGCTTGAGATTTGGTCTGAGGAAGGGCTTCAACCTCTTTCCTGATGTTAAACCTGCTGGTTTCCTTTGTTCTGTTCAAACAATGCCTATCAGTCTCTATCAGTGTGAGCCTGTTGATGCAGCCACCTTGTCACTCTCCCATTGACTCTTTCTACCAAACATGGTGTCCCTCTCTGGAGACTAGTCCCTCATGCCAAGATGTCCAAAGCATGTAAAATGAAGTCTTGCCATCCAAATGAGATCATCTGGAGAAAAAATAGTCCACTGCTACTCAGTTCATGTTGCCTCATTTCCGTGGGACACAGAGCGGGGAAGAGTGCATGCGGACAAATTCTCTACGTTCCTACGTTAGAAAGGCTGGGAGGCCGGAGCTCCACTGGACGGAGACCTTCACGTTTGTAGGTTGGAGATGTGTTCCAGTCACATTCTCCTAAGTAGAAGTTATTCCCCATGGTGTCCCTGGTAATAATGCCAATGTTAAGGCGCTACTGGCAAGCGCATGGTTGCTGCCCTACACTCTCGAAGGCTACTTGCCTGAAGGTTGTCTGCCATGGAGCGATCAGACTCTCTTGTCTGTCCCACCCTTAGTAGGGCCGACTCCCTTCTGATAAAGGTCACAGATTGTTCCCCTGGAGAAAGGCTCAGAGACACCCAGGGTCAAGACAGCTCAGACAACCAAGCTGAGGCTGCTAGCTTGACTCTAGAATCCGCCATCTTGTTACGGATGTACCTTCCTGTCACATGGATGCCTCATGTTACATGCATGCCTTCTAATACAACCCCTTCCTGTTACGTATGTGCTTGCATGCCCGAGAGTATATAAACTGGTGAGAACACATTACTTCCTCTCTCTGCTCGGACTTGGCTCCTGATGCCATGGCGGAGGTGAGCACCCCAAAACTTTTGTCTGTCTCTTAATTTTTTCCCTTCACCTACACAGTCATCCCTGAGGACCTATCTGGACGCAGGGCTGGTTCTCACACATTTCCAAGACGGTAAAATCTTATGAGAGCAGACAGAGTGGCTGTTTTCCTCAGAGTGGCTTGGGGGGGGGGGCAGCCCAAAGCTTATTCCGCAGGGCGACCAGGGCCTTCGTAATTATTTTAAAAGATCTCAATGTAACCCCCACCACACTCCACCCCCTCAAGAAAACCCACAAAACTCCACTAAGCTACTGTTGACATGATGGTGACTTCAGGGAAACAACTCCTTCATGGCTCAAGGTTCGAAAGGGCACCGAAGGCTAAGGGCCTAAGGGGGTTACCCTGTCAGTGGAACTCAGAAGTCCAAATTCCCGGAGAATTCCACCTGTTCTCAAGTGCTATGTACCCAGGTGGGCTTTGTTTGTGCTTCATGTTCTAAGAGACCAATATGCACATACATATACACTAAAACATAAATATGTTTATTTTTACAAGACACCAGCTTCTCTCACTTGAACTCATTCCCTCTGGCTCAGATGGGTAAATACATGTTTACCTTACTCCTTATTCAGAGCTGCCACCAAGCCTTTGGGGCCCTTTGGGTTCAAGGGCATGGGTGCATGTGCTTGCTGCTAAGTCCACCCATAGGTACCTTAGAAGAAAGACCTGTTGGCCTACTTTCCAAAACTCAGCCACTGAAAACCCTTTGGTGCACATTCCTACTCTGACACGGGTGGGGTTGGTCAGAACCAACGCCACAACAACTGGCCCCTAGATGGATGGACCACCAGATAAGGCCCCGCCCCTGTTGGTGAATGCGTACAAGGTTGTCAACAGAAAACCCCACAAAATGGAACCGATTCCAAGGATCTACATATAACCTTCTCCCTGGGGCACAGACAACAGAAAAGTGGGTGAAGGGAGACGTCAGACAGGGCAAGATATGACAAAATAATAATGTATAAATTATCTAGGGTTCATGAGGGAGCAGAGAGCGGGGAGGGAGGGAAAATGAGGAGCTGATGCCAGGGGCTTGGGTGGAGAGCAAATGTTTTGAGAATGATGAGGGCAATGAATGTACAAATGTGCTTTACACAATTGATGTATGTATGGATTGTGATAAGAGTTGCATGAGCCCCTAATAAAATGATTTTTCTTAAAAAGAAAACCCCACAAGAAAGAAGTGAGAGAATGGTGTCATCCCAATTTCATAAAGGGAGGAACGATAGAGAGTGGTCGTTAACGCCCACCCAACATGCTGACTGAGGAGGAGGGCGGAGTGGGATCAGCCTAGCACTGTACTTCCTCTCTGCTGCCACATGGGGTCACTGTGGAGCTCTCCCTCTACCCTTCCCATGTCCAGTGGGCCTCCGTTGACAACCAGCCTTTCCTTGATACCAGTTTTGACATCATTGTAGAAACCTGGGCTTCAGAAGTCCTGCTACCATTCTCTACCACAGGACAGGCGACCGCCATTTCTCGCTACAGTTCTCCCTGACCTTTGATTTTGTTTTTCCTGAAAAGATTGTATTTTTACCTCTAACTGCATTACAGACAGGTAGGTTGCAGGTGTTTCTTCTCTAAAAAGACCTGAGCTCCTTCTACAAATCCATGTTCACCCAGTGTTCAATCCGCACACTAATCTCTCCGATGGTTACTCTAGACTCTGTTACAGCTGCCCCATGATCCTCCCCAAGCCTGAGTGTTAAACTAAACTAAAAGCCGCTTACTGCCACTGTCGGGTCAGAGACTGTAAGTCTTGGTGGCAGCAGTCCGCTTCACTTTCAGAGGGAAAGATGGTGGGTTTGCCCCAGAAGTTAGCAGACGTAACCCACACCACCACCAAGGCCCCGTCCCCACAGCATTAGGCCTTCTCTTCCCTTTTGGGAGCCCTGGTGGTGAGGCCGTCCCACAGTGGTGGGTGCTCTGTAATGGGACCAGTCCCAAGTCAACAGCCACTCCAAGGATGGAAGATGGGGCTGCCTACTCCTAGAAAGACAGGACTCCCTGCCACCATGAGTGCGAATCTGAATCGATGGCAGTGAGTGAGTTTATCGTCCCTTTACACAGTCTTCACAGAACAAAGGCAGTTGACTTCAAGGTGACTCTCAGATATGAACTTCATACGAAAGGTAAAGAAATGCAAACATGGCTTCATAGCTTCATGAGCACTTTGGCTTAAGTCCAGGGATGCACCACTTCAACTCTTTGCTGAGCATTTGCATTTCCACTCCAGATATAGATAACAAGACCACCAGGTGAGTCTTCTGGATCACCAGGTGAGCTTACCTGGGGCTCTGTAAGAATTAGGACTGTAGACCATGTGTACATAAGAATCACCTGGGGGTCTCGTTCGGCTGTAAAGTGTGATTCTATCTATCTGGGGGAAATGGAAATTCTCAATAGGTGGTTGAACTGGACTGAGCCAGTTCCAAGTCCTAGTGCAATCAACATACAAACCCGCTTGCTTATTCAGACACATAATCAGATTTGCCCACTTCCAAGTAAACAAAACCTGAATTCAAGATTGTGCTCAATATTTCCTGGTTCTGATTGACTGCAGCATCTGGTTTTACATCTCTGTGGCACCCCCAGATTTCAACAAAAGGGGTGGGTTTTAAGATTAAATGTCTGATATTTCAGGAAAAGTTAACAGCAAACATTTCTCTTATGTACCCTAAATTATTTGTACTTCTTTTTGGGGGGTGCTGTAAGTGGAATCTATAGTACATTAAGCCAAGAAGTACTGGGGGGTTTCTATGGGTGATATCACAGAGAAAAAAATGCTAGGGGGAGGGAGGGGAAAATGGGGTGATACCAAGGGCTCAATAGAAAGCAAATGCTTTGAAAACGATGATGACAACATATGTACAAATGTCTTTGAGACAATGGATGTATGTGTGGATTGTGATAAGAGCTGTAAATGATTAAAAAAAAAACTAGTTCATTCTTTGGAGAGAGAGGAAAGAACCGGAAATGCGTTTTGTACTTCACAGAAACTTATGCAGTTGCTTTTCTGTTTGTTTTTAATTTTGAATCGATGGGACAGAATACTGCGGGTCATTTTTATTGGGGAGGAGCATTCTCGTTGTTATTGTTGAGAAAGTACACTGCAAAAGCACACTGATTCCACAGGTTACAATCCACGTACGCCTCAGTGACACTGGATGTGCGGCCCTGCTCTTTTCTTAGTTGTTTCTCATTCATTATCATAAATTCATAAATTCACCTGCTAAGGTGCCTCTAAGTCAGTGGTTCTCAAACGACCCTTTCACAGGGTCGCCTAAGACCATCAGAAAACATACATTTCCAATGGTCTTAGGAACCAAGACACCGCTCCTCTAGCCGTCTCCAGGCGGGTCCGCCCACATGCAGATACACCCACAAACCACATACAAGTACCTGGGTTGAAGACTGTTACCCATGCTACACCCTGCTTCAAGACAACATTTCATTTATTTGTAACTAGAAATAATTATTTCACAACATATAATTGCATACTGTTTTTGTGATTCATCACTATACTTTAATTATGTTCAATTTGTAACAATGAAAATACTTCCTGCATATCATATATTTACATGATGATTCATAACAGTAGCAACAATAATCAAAATAAATTTGATGGTTGGGGGTCACCACATGAGGCGCAGTATGAAAGGGCGTGAGGAAGGCAGCGACCCACTGCTCTGAGTCTTTCAGGTTGCTATTGTCTGCTTGATTGCCATGGATAGTGCTTAAAAGAGCATGATGCTCCAAGTCGCCATTCTTCACTGTTGTTGGTCTTTGTAAGGCCCAGCAAGGTGATCCAACTCAAATGCAAGGCCAAGTGTTAGCAAACAGGAGGTTATTTTCGAGACTGGGTGCAGCCATGCGGGGTTGGAACAGAGCATCAGCCCAGGCTGAGGCTGCTCCCAGGTATGAGGCCAGTACAAGGTTTAATGCCCTTAGATACAACGCAAGGCTCGGGGGTTGGGGAAGCATCGCCCAAGGGTGGAAAGGCACAGGCCACCCTTTTCCTGGGCCTTGCAGCCATTCTGCATCACAGGTTCTGTGTCATCAGGTTCTCAGAATGACCCCAGGTGTTCATTTTCGGTCATCACTGACCTTGGTTCGCTGGTTTCTGACAAGGGCACCTTCTTTCCTGTTTGTGCAGAACTTTTTAAAGGGTCAGCTTGGGCAGAACTTTTTAGGATCAGTTCTGGGGCAAACATGGAGGGGCTCTGATTTTTAGCTGACTCTATTAAGCCTTATGAGTTTAGAACTTTTTGTGACACTTGATAAAAAAGGAAGTGAATGGATTTCCCAGTGGAAAGGTCAGAATACTCAACCGTTTCACCTGTTTTGATTTTGAATCATTCTAATTTGCTGGCGTTATAGAACCTATTTTTGTGTTTACTGAGCTTTGGGGGAAAATTACATAAGCAATATAAGCAAACATGCTTGTAGAAAATCCATAACAGCCCTCCATTTATTCGTCTCCCACATGTGATGCGCCCAATGTTGATATTCCGGCCTGTGTTAGTCTGGGTTGGCTAGAGAAAAAAATTCATAGACACTCATATGTGTATAAGGGCAACTGAATATTGAGGAAACATCCCAGCCCAGTCCAGATCAAGTCCATAAGTCCGATATTAGCCCAAATATCCAATACCAATCTAGAAATTCAGACTCACGCAACACATGCAATGACACACAATGCAGAAGATCACAGGCCAGTGGGTTGAAAGTCTTCTGGATCCAGTGGCAGTGGAAGCATCTCAATGCTGGCAGGGGTTTCCACGTGGCTGCTCCAGCTCCAGGACTCTAGCTTAGCCCCATGTTTCTTGTTAACAGGAAGACAAAGCTGAGAGTCTGTGTGTATCTGAGCTCCAGTGAGCTTTTTATCTTTGTGGTGCCTCCAAATAAGGTCACCAAGCTGCGACCTGCTGGACAGGATACACTCCACCCCTTCGCAAGTTGACATCAGATTTTGTAACTACCACACTGCCACAACAGAAGAAGGAAACCACGTCTGCAAGACAAGACAGTACGACTAAAGAGCAAGCAGAGCAAAGATTTACACTTCAGTCACAAAGCAGGTCCCTCATGATTTGCGGAAGACCCTGTCTAGGGGTGTGACTTTGGATTTTATAGAGTTTGGGGGTGGGGCCGCATAAAGATACTCTAAACTTGTTCAGGAATGTAAAGTAGCTAAAGTGAATGGAAAACATGTTGGCTTATAAAGAACTGTCCAGAAATTTTCAAAGGGTGTCTTGAGAAGACAAAATAATAAAATAAAATATTCAAAAACCTGTCGCAGCAAACGCAAAGGGAAGAACACCCTCAGCACTTTCAAGTTGAAAGAAGTGAAGAAAAAATATTCAAGCCTCAAGTTGCAATATTGAGGATTCCACGGGCAAAATGTTGCATGACTGAGGAAGCATCCAAAGAAGATGGAAGGAATACACGGAGTCACTGTCCTCCAAACAGATGGTTGCCGTTCAGCCATTTCAAGAGGTAGCACATGACCTAGAGCTAATGATATTGAAAGAAGACTGCCAAGCTGCACTGAAGGCATTGGTGACAAACAAGTCTCCAGGAATTGACAGAATGCCAATTGAGATATTTCAACAGAAAAGGTGCTGGAGTTTCTCACTCATCTGTGCCAAGAAATTTGGAAGACGGCTACCTGGTCCTCTGACTGGAAGATCCATACTGTGACCATTAAAAAAAAAAAGATGATCCAACAGAATGTAGAAATTATTGAATAATGTAATTATTCCACAAGCAAACTTTTGTGGGAGATAATTCAAGCAGTTGGTTGCTGGAGTATATTGAGAACTTGCAGGAATTCAAGCTAGTTTGGAAGAGGATGTGGAATGTGGGCTAGCGCTATTGATATCAGATGAGTCTTGTAGAGGCTAAAAAGTAGAGGGTACCCGAGAGATGCTTACCTGTAGTTCACTGACTATGTCAAGGTATTTTATTTTGGGGTTCATAATGAACTGTCGAGAACACCGTGAAGAATGGTAATTCTAGGGCATCTGATTGTGCTGACGTGGAACTTGCATGAGGGTGCTTCAAGTCTGTGGGAAAATGGAGTTAAACGGTCATGAAAATTCCCCACGAACTTTCTGAAGTACCTTCACACATAGACCAAGTAGTCTTTCAAACAGAACAAGGGGTTACTCACCCATTGCCATTGAGTCGGTTCACCTGTCAACCCTATGTAGGGTGTGTTAGGCAGGGTTCTCTAGAGAAACAAAACCAGGACACTTCTGATTTTAAAGATAGATAGATAGGTTTATAAAACGAGAAGGAACATAACAGCTAATTAGTCCACACAGTACAGAGGGTTCAGTTCAACTCACTTCCATGAAACAGCTAATGTACTGGAAGTCCTTCAGCTCACATGGGCTGCAGGGTCCAAGGTCAAGGAAGCAGACAGCAGAGTCCTCCATGAGGCAAGACAAGCAGAGTCTGGCCACAGGCAGCAAGCAGCAGGGTGGGTCACTAACAGTCAGTAGCTCAGGAGCTTAGTCAAGCAGACCTGGATGTGATATCAAACACAGCAATACAAGATGACAGGATCCACCAGCCTCAAGCTCAAGCGATGTACACACCAGCAGCATAATGAAGCAGGTCTCAAAGGAGCCTCAAGCTCTAGCAACACGATCCACGGGTTGGCCTGGCCCACATGTAGTGTAGCTCACAAGTTGAGACAGACAACTAGCTCCAGCAGCAGCATGCACACTCCAGCATGCTCTGATCACCAGAGAGCAAGAGAGAGGGGGGCAGGCCTTGCAAAGCCATTTATCTCTTTGCCCTCCAATCAAACTTTGACCTAATTAATCCTACATGTTCCTATTGGCCAGGTTGGCACAATACACCTACCTATCACTTAGGGTTTTCAGCACTATACACCATTATGGGAACAAAGCTTTATCATTCTCCTGTGCAGTGCTTGATGGGTTTGAACCACTGACCTTGCAATTATTGGTTGAACACTTAACACACACAGCTCCTTACCGTGTGGTTTACAATCTAAATAGGTGTGCATCAGAGTTTTATTATTGAATCTGTATGTGGAGCAAATAATCTGAGAAGCCGGACCATAAAGAAGAAGACAGCAGGACTGGAGGAAGGCTCATGATCAACCTGTGATATGCAGGCGGCACAACTTTGCTTGCTCAAACTGAAGAAGACTTGAAGCCCCTACTGATGAAGATCAAGGACACTGCAGCCTTCAGTAGGGCTTACACCTCTAGATTTTTAAAAAAGTCTTCACATTGGACTAGTAAACATTATGGTAGATGGAGAAAATATTTAAGTTGACAAGAACGTTGTTTTATTTGAATTCATAATCAATGCCCATGGAAGCAGTAGCCAAGAAATTAAGTGATAAGTTGCATTGATGCAATCCGCTGCAAACAACCCCTTTAAAGTGCCAACAAACAGAGATATCACTCTGAGGACTAAGGTGAGTGTGTTGGCGCAGGTTGACTAGAGAAACAAATTCAGAGATAATCATATATGTGTACGAAAGAATTTTATATCAAGAAGTAATTATGTATCAGTAAAACATCCCAGCCCAGTCCAGATCAAGACCATAAGTTTGATATTAGACCTACACTGCACATGTAATGATGCCAAAAGCTGAAAGATCACAGGCTAGTGGGTGAAAAGTCCAGTGGATCCAATGGCAGTGGACACATCTCTGGGATCTGGCTGTCATCAGCATGACTCCATGTGGCTTGTCAACAGGAAAGTGTAGCAGAGAGAGAGACATAGAAAGACAGAGAGAGAGAGAGAGAGAGAGAGAGAGAGAGAGGCCCACTTCTTCTGATGGCAGAGCATCAGAGAGGCCACATCCACAAGGAGGGGTCATCAGGCTGTGACCTGATTGACAGGCTAGATGCCCCCCACCTTCATTCTTTTATCAAGTTGACATGAAATTGGGTAACTACCACAATGAAACGGACCCAAGCTATAGACAATGAATACGGAAGGCTGAAGAATTGATGCCTTTGACATACAGTGGTGGTCGGTCAAGAATATGAACTATATCATCTACTTTAGAAGAACAAACAAATCTGTCTTAGAAGAAGTACAGACCGAATAGAAGGTGGAAGCAAGGACGTCAAGATTTCATCTCACATACTTTGGACATGAGACCAGTCCCTGGAAGAAGACAGCTTAATAATAATAGTATATATATTATAATAAGGGTTCCTTGGGGGTGGGGCGGGGCAGAGAGGGAAAAGGGGGAGCCATGGCAAAGAGTTCCAGGAATAAAGAAAATGTTTTGAAACTGATGGTGGCAATTGAAACTGATGGCTTGTACAATTGAATTATGGATTGTTCTAATATCTGTAAGAGCTCTCAATTTTTTTAAAGCATCTTAGTAAAGTCTGAACAAAAGAGGAAGATTCTCAAGGAGATGGCTGACACGGGGTCTGCAACAATGGTTCAAACATGGCCACATGCGCAAACAGTAGAGGCCTCGGCAGCATGTCTGTCTGTTGTACATGGTGCTATTATCCATTGGAGCTGACTCAATGACACCCAACAACAACATCTATCCCGTTTACCCATTGTGGGCCGCAGGCCAGAGGCATTAACATGACTTGTTATGAATGCAGTTTCAGGCCACACCCCAGACACACTGAGTCAGACTCTGCATTTTGAAAGGATGCCCTTGGTTAGTGTAAGCACTGGCGTTCACTATCTTATGTGATTAGCTGGCGTATGTCTTTACCTGCCTGTACACATGTTGCTGGGTATAGAATGTGCTTTCGAACATGGCTGTCTTTAGAACAAACTCAGCCTGTTGTCGTGGAAGCATTTCTGACTCCTGGAGTCTCTGCCCCACAGGATTTTCTTAGTTGGTGTCACCATTGAATAAGCAGTGCATTGTTAACTGCAAGAATGGTGGTTCAAATCCATCAACTGCTCCTTGGGAGAAAGATCTAGTCTCAGGAGGAGCAGTTTTATTCTGTCCTATCAGGTCACTCTGAGTGGGGCTTGACCCAATGGCAGTGAGGTGGGGCAACCTCACACTTCGGGAGTCCTGGGGCACAATGGTTCAGTGGGAACTCATCAGCCACTCTGTGGACAGACCTGCAGATCTGCTCCCTAAGACTCTCTATCGGCCTGTCCTGCTTTGACACATGGCATCCACTCAGTGGCATTCAATAAGCAGCAGCAACTCCAGACTTGCAGTTAGAAGTTCTGGGATGGGGTCCAGCCCTCAGTGGCCTAACAAACCCTCAATTTAATGCTGTTGAACGTGCTGGCATGGCAGCTCCTGCCAGCCCCTGAAAACCCAGCTCAGGAAAGCCCTTCCAGAACTGGCTGGTTTCCTCCAGATGCCCAGTAGAAGCTCCATTAACGTTCCTCCCCAGTTTCCGTCTAGCTGGCTTTTACATTTTACAATAGGCCACTCCTGGACATGGGTGTTATTATATGACATCTTCAAAGGCAACGAGCTACCCTGTGGAGGCTCCCTTGAGATGCAAAGGAAAGCTGAGCAAGATGACCTGACTGCAGCTCGGTTTACGGAGGCCGCTGCACCGCAGGGCACAGCAAGTGCTGGGCGCAGATCACTGGAGGCTGAGAGAGAGGGTTCGATTTTCCTGTTACAATTGCTCCAAGACTGGGCCTACAAAAGGATTTCCTTGTGAAAACAGCCAGACTCTGGGGGTGTGGACTTGGTATCAGGAAGCGTCAGTTCCTTGATGAAAAATATAAAGTGATTTCTGCCAAATGTCATCAGCTTTTTATCTGAAGGGCTGTGGGCCTTCGCCTTCCCTGGGGTCACTGACTGTGGGTGGAAACCGAGTCAGACTCAGAGCACCCTATAGGACGAGAGTAGAAGTGTCCCAGAGGATTTCGAGGCTGTCATTCTTTGTGCAGGCAGACCGTCAATTCTGCCGCTCGACCCTGTCGCCTTTTGGTTGGCAGTGGAGCGCTTTAGCCACAGCGCCAGCAGGCCTCGTGAGTCTCTCCCTACATCCTGCGTCCCCCCCCCCCCCCATGAAGCCATGCGGATGCCCAGTTTGCAAGCCCCGCCTACTCTGCCCTCCCAGGGGACCAGATCCCCCGCCCTGGAGGAGCGCGGTCTGCAGCGCCGGTGCCGGGCCGGCCGCGCCGAAGGAGGGTGGAGGGAGTCTGCAGAGAGAGGGAGTGAAAGCAGTTGATGCTGACGGTCAGGAGAAAAAGAGCTGAATTCGGAGTCCTACGAGCGGAGTTTGGTAAGCTCCTGCTAAAAAGCAACCACCCAGATAGGGGTTTGAAACGTAACGCCAGGCACGGACGGGGTTCGAACCCGTGATCTTCGGTTTACGAGACCGACGCCTTACCACTTGGCCACCGCGCCTGCGTTAGAATGGCGGCCCCCACGAACCTCTATGCTGGCGTCCCTCCCGTGCGCTCGTCCCGCGGGCACGCGCGCGGTCCCTGAGGGGCACGCGCACTCGTTGCCCCGCCCCCTCGCGGCGGCCCGCGGGGCGGGGCTCCCGGGAGCGGCCGGCGGGGACCGCAGTTCCGGTGGGGCTTGGGGCGTGCAGGGACGGGGTCCGCCCGCGTAACTGGCGCCGGCGCTCCCGTGACTGGGGGTGACCCGGGCGGCGCTCCCGGAGCCCCTGCAGGCCTAAGCAGGAGGCGCGCCCGGGACTGGAGACGGGTGGTGAGCTCGCCGCGCCTCAGGCTTGAGTTCGCGTCCCGGGTCCTCCGGGGACGGTGCGCGCGCGCGGCGGCCCGTCTGGGAGCTGGCTCCGGTGACACTGCGCGCGCTCGCGCAGGAAAGCGGCGCCGCCAGTCTGGTGTGAGTCGGGCCCCGGGCGCTGGGGGCCGGACTCCGCCGTGTGCGCCTGCGCAGCACAGACGGGCAGCGTCTGCGGGCCCGAAGTGCCGGTCTCCGGCCTCAGCCGACCAGGGGCTGCGGAGCGGGGATCGGCCTGCCGTCTGCGTGTTAGCCGGCGGCCCGGTGATCACGGCGCGCTGTCGTGTTTCATGCACGTTTCCTTTTCTGTACAGACTGACTTGGCAGTCCGGTGCTCCAGCCACCGGGCCAGCTCGACGTGCGGGCCCACATCGGGGTGGCCTGCCCCCTGTTTTCCAGCAATTGTGGAGGGTGCACCAGCAGTACACCAGTTTGCGGGACGTGTGAGCTGTGAACTCGATTGGGGTTCACGGTGGCGCGGGGCCGGAGAGCAGAACTGCCCCGTACAGTTTGCTAAGCGGACGTGCACTCTCGAAAGCCAAGCAGCCCTAGAAGACGCGGTAGACCCGCCCCCGTGAGTCCCAGCCCGCCATTCTACCGCCGCACAGCGGCTGGTGGTCTTGAACTGCTGACGTTTCTACCTGCAGGCTCACTTCGTGGTGTCCTGCACATTAATTTCCATGAATTATGTATGGTGTGCTTACAGTTAACGTAACAGTTTGAGGTACACGATGTGTGCAGTAAACACGACTTGGAATGTCCACAGCCCATAGTGCAGGTGTATAGGCAAATAGCCGCACAACCATTGAGCCCTTTCTGACTCATGGTAATCCTATGATTATTTTTGGCATTTTTATATATTTTAAATCATTGTATTGGGGGCTCATACAGCTCTTATCACAAAGCCATACAATGTCAAGCACATTTGTGCATTTGTTGCCATCATCGTTTTCAAAACATTTTCTTTCTACTTGAGCCCTTGGTATCAGCTCTTTATTCCACCCCCTTTCCACCCTCCCTCCCTTACGAACTCTTGATAATTTATCAATTATTATTTTTTCATGTCTTACACTGACCAATGTCTCACTTCACCCGCTTTTCTATTGTCTGTCCCCCAGGGAGGGGGTTATATGTTGATCATTGTGATCAGTTCCCCTTTCTCCCCCCACCTTACTCTTCCCCTCCTGGCATTGCTACTCTCAAATTGTTGGCCCTGAGGGGTTTATCTGTCCTGGATTCCCTGTGTTGGGAGCTCTTATCTGTACCCATGTACATGCTCTGGTCTAGCAGAATTTGTAAGGTAGAGTTGAGATCATGATATTGGGGGGAGGAAACATTAAAGAACTAAAGGAAACTTGTATGTTTCATCCGTGCTACACTGCACCCTGACTGGCTTGTCTGTTCCTTATGACCGTTCTGTAAGGGGTTGTCCGACTGTCTACAGATGGGCTTTGGGTCTCCACTCTGCACTCCCTCTCATTCACATTGATACGATTTTTTGTTCTGGGTCTTTGATGCCTGACACCTGATCCCATCAACACAGTAATCCAATTATATAGGGTTTCTGAGTTGCGAATCTGTACAGGAGCAGAGAGCCTCATCTTTCCCCTGAGCACAGAAAAATAGAAAATGTTGAAATACCGGGAGGTTGTGTCAAGTTCTTGACAGTGGAAGGGATACCAGTGAGAGGCTCTGACTGCCTTGGAGGTTGGAGGGGTCTTAGGACAATGTCTGCACAAAGTAAACCCCAAACCCCATAGTTTTCCAGCTGATTCCTGCTCACATGGACCGTCACGTCTTTCTCCAGAGGGGGGCAGCTGGTGTATTTGAACCTACCTTTCAGCCCATAGCCAAGCGCTTAAACCCTGCACCAAGGCACTCGTGTTCCTGCGCACAGCAGCTAACTGCCCTCAAGTCCGTGTCCGCTCATAGTGACTCTAGGTAAAACCGCCCCTGCGAGTTTCTGAAACTCTTTATGGGAATAGAAAGTCTCCTCTTACTCTCTCAGAACAGCTAGTGGTTTCGAACTGCCAAGCTTTGGGATCAGACTTTGGGATCGCAGACCAACTTTTAACCACTACAACAAATCCTTAATAAAGATTATTAAAGACCACAACGTGTTTTAGTTTTGCTCTATGCTTTTGCCCTCTCTGTCCTGGACCTTCTAATGGGACCCCTTTCAGAGCAGTTGGTAGTCGTAGCTGGGCACCATCTAGTACTTCTGGTCTTTGTGTCTTAGAGACTAATGCCCATATGGTCCACTAGTTCCCCTCTGGTCTCTGGTAACCATCAAGTAAGTTCTGTTATTGTGATGCCTCTTCTTGACTTGTTGTACTAGTGATTACATATAATGTATGTGTGTGTGTGTGTGTGTGTGTGTCTAGTTACACTCAGCCTAAAGTCCTCCAGGTTCACCACACTGCTGTGCTGGGTTTCGTGGGTTTATTTTTCTTCTTTACCACTGCATATGATTCCATTGTGTGTATGTACCATGGTTTATTTCTCCACTGATGGGCATTTAGGTTGTTTCCATCCTTTTGCTAGTGTGATGAACATGCATATAAGCATGTTGATGTTCTTCTTTCACTCTTGTTTTTTCTTAAAAAACGTCTCACTGCGACCTAGGTGGTGGCTTACCGAGTAGACCGCACATTGTACATCCAACAGTATGTGAACATTGTTTTTCAGCTCAGCTGTCTGCATCCCCCCAGTATACCTATTTGTGCCGCAGCTCTTCTTTCTCTCCAACATATACTAATAAAGGGATCTCTGGATCCCACATTATTTCAGCCCCCCCCCCCCCGCCCTCCAGCTTTTTAAGGAGGGACCACACTGCTTCCCACAGTTTTACAGCCTCACCAGCAGCGGATGAGGGTTTCGGTCTCCACGCCCTCACCAGCATTGTGGCTTCCTGGCTCCTGTTCTTTGAGCTTTGTTCCTAATGCGGGAGGGAGTCGATAGCTCATTGTAATCTTTGCAGGAGCTGCTCACCAGGTCTTTGCTCTAGGTGCGTTGCAGCTGCCTCAGATGCAAGTCATCAGTGCCACTTAGGGACCTTGAACTCCCGAAGTGCAGGGAAGTGTGTGTGTGTGTGGGGGGGGGGGCAGCAGAGTGGATATCGCAACATTTGAAAGCCCCACACTGCAGGCTTTTCACTTCCTCCTTCCCTGTAGTTAAGGTTTCTCCAAAACCCACTGAACTGAAATTTCCATCGTACGTGGTAAAGTGGAAACCCAAATTTGGGGGGATAAAGGCATGAAGTGGTTGGTTTACAAACTTTCATAGGTGGGGGAACATATTCACAGTATTCTAGGATTAAGGTGTAGGTGTTACTTAATTGCAATTGTGAAACTAAAGAATTATGTACAGGTGCCAAGTTGGCAAGGGGTGGATTGAGGTAGTTTATTGTGCCAACCTGGCCGATAAACACATGAGTTAATTGAAGGGCAGAGAGACAAATGGCTCAGTGAGCCTTGTCTTTTGAATTCTCTGGTCTCTTGCTTTGTGATGGTTGGACCAGGGTGCAAGCTGCCTTTAGCCAGTTCACTGCTTCAGCTGGCAAGGCTCGCTTCCTGCAAGACATCCCTGAGGAGAAGCCGCATGGACCTACGCTGATGCAGCCCTGGGTGCTGGAGCCGCTTTGTGGAGACCCCTGCCAGTGCTGAGATGCTTACATGCTCACTGACTCAGCTTTCCTTCTGAAGTCGGCATCATTGCATGTGTTTTGTGAGATGGAGGATGACTTTGTGGATTGACATCAGACATATGGGCTAATGTTGGACTTGTGGGTTTGGGCAGCACTGGGTAGGGATATCTTGATGTGCACGTACCCTTCATGTAACACTCTCTCTTATACATATGAGTTTCTGAGGATTCTGTGGTACATTCTCTAATGTACCTGGACTAACACACGTGGCTTCACCACAGTTAGGATGGCCTGAAAAGCTATTTCCAACCAAGTCAGTGAACATGAATCTGGGGCAAGGAAGCTGGACCTAGGCTGCCATGCTGGCTCCCCTTGCCTCTGCCTGCTGCCCTCCCTGGACTAACGGTCAGTCAGTACTCTCTCATCTGAGGGGTTTTCACCTGCAGTTTTTTCAATGAAGCCTCAGCTTCGGCCTCACGAGTCAACACCCTTGAACATGGCCCACCACGACATGGAGACCCACTCATGAAAACCAGACTCAGGCTGGCTCAGGCCCTGTAATTCTATAAGCTCCCAGGCGATATTGATGCTACCCATCCCAGGACAGAGGAGGATGCCCCAATGTTTTCTTGGGCAAATGACAAGAAATGAATATACTTGTGAAAGAGACAAACTCTCAGGCTTGGATGTTTAGGTCACCTGAGCTAATGACAGCCGGGCTTTTAATTATTACCCGAAATGAAGATTTTACCTAAAGAAAGTTTGCTTGAGTCCTGTCACTATCTCTGCAGGCTAGCATCTGAGAGACCAGGTGAGGCTGAGCAAGTTGGGTGAAGCTGTGACCCAGGTCAGGATAAGAGCAGAGAACTGCAGAGCCCGAGCCTGGAGGCTGGTGTCCCGTTTTACATTCCCATTGGGAACCTGAGTTCCACTTGTCCTCTTTCACAGATGCCAGCCCTTTCCCGTTTTTCTCGTGGGTGTGTCGGGAACCGTGGTGGTGCGGTGCTGTGATTACGGGCTCTCTGCTTCTGAAACAACTTACAGATTTGAAGACCATGGGGCAGGTCTCCGCTGCCCTGGAGTGTTGCTCTGAGCCGGAATCGATGGCAGTGGCTTTGGTTTCCGTTTTGTGGGTAGTGGTGTGGAAATGGATGTGTTGTAGAGACAAAAAGGTACAATTTCTCTGTAGAAAAGTTACCATTGTACAGAATGCCCTGGTATTACCCCCTGAAGTCAATCTTTAAACCTCTGAGCCTGAAAAGCTATTTCCGATCAGTTCACTCTGGAGTCAGAGCATGATTAAGTTGGCAGCTATGAATAATAAAAAGTTCTGTTGCTTCTCTCCCCCCTCCATAAACTCTAAAAAGGTCAATCAGATTATCTGAGACACAGATATTAGCATGCAAAGTTGGTGATGGATTTATGCATATTAAAAAAGCAACGGAAATTTACAAAAAATTCATGTGCTCTGTTCTTATTCTTCCTACCTCAGGCAGAGGGCCCACCCTCCTAGACCCAGGTTCTCACTCTCATGAGTTTATTTTGTGTCTTTCCAAATCCTATTCCGTGATTTTGCATCAGAACTTATATGCCATTGCCATTGAGTTGATGACAGCTCTGGGTGACCCTACAGGACAGTATAGAATTGCTCCACAGGGCTTCCAAGGCTGTAATGTTTTCCCAACAGTTTTATTGGCACCTAATCCATATAGCATACAATTCAGTAGTTCAATCATTCAGTCATATCCAGAAGATTGCAAAATCATTACCACAATCAGCTTGAGAACACCCCCCCCCCCCCCGTTAAATCACCTGTAAAGTGAGTGGTGTGATCACTGTCCTTTCCAGGGCTTCCTCTCCCCTCCCGCCTTCCTTGTTTACTCCCCTCCCCCTCCCTCCCCCCACCTTCCTCCCCACAGCCCCTGCAAACCCTTGCATCAGTTTTATCTCCGTGCACCCACTCCTGTGCGTCACACATTGGGAAACCCACAGAAACAACAAAAACAAAATCAAGTGCTAAAGATAAAATAATAATCTAAAAACAAAAAAATAATGAGTAGGAACGAAAAGACCCCATGAATGCTTAAAAAGCCAGGGAAGAAATTTTTGACATGGACCAAGGAAGAGGTTCTTGCCCCCAGAACCAATTCAGGTCGGGTCTATAGGGTGGTCAACTGGCCAAGTACTGAGCTCGATCCAGCATAATCATGATGATAATGTTCTGTCTGATAGTAAGGCGATTCAAGACTCTTGCCAAGCCTGTAATTTTTATGGAATCAGCTTGCCTCATCTTTCTCATAGGGTTGGTTCAAACCTTTAGCCTTAGGAGCCTGGTGCTTAACCACGAGGCTGTCAAAAATATTGCTACTGGGCACCAGTTCATAGGTGCACAGGTCTGTCCCAAACAAAACCTGTTTAAACCTGTCTGTGCCATCAGTCGATGGCTGCAAACAAGTTCTCAGTAATCCACTGAAGTCTGGTTAGGAGGCCTGAAAGAAAAATCCAAGCAAAACACTGACTACAGCGTCTGGGGTCTTAAAGGTTTGAAGATAAACAAGCAACCATCTAGCAGGGAAGCAAGCCCACGTGAAAGAAGCACACCAGCCTGTGTGATCATGAGGTGTCCACGGTATCAGGTATCAAAAGATCCAAAACAGTTATATCGATGTGAATGAAGGGGATTGGGTGGAGACCCAAAGCCTACCTGCAGACAATTGGCTCTCCCTCTCAGAAGCTTTACAAGGAAGGGACGGTTCGTCCAGGGTACAGTATAGCACCGATGAAACACACCTCATTCCTCTAGCTCCTGAATGCTTCCCCCCTCCACTACCATGACTCAGTTCTACCTGACAAATCCAGCTAGACGAGTACACACATTGGTGCAGATAAGAGCTCTCGACACATGGAATCAGGACAGATAAACCCCTCAGGAACAGTAGTGGGAGAAGCGATATGAGGGTAAGGGATGGAGGGGGCGGGAGTGGGGGCGAGAAAGGGGGAACCCATCACAAGGTTGGATATATAACCAACCCCCAGGGGGACGAATAACAGAAATGTGGGTGAAGGGAGACAACAGATAGTGTAAGACACGAAATAACAACAATATATAATTGATCAAGGATTCACGTGGGTGGGAGGATGGGGGGGGGAGGAAAGAGGAGCTGATACCAAGGGCTCAAGCAGAAAATGGTTTGGGAAATGATGGCAACATATGTACAAGTGTGCTTAATACAGTTGAATGCTGGATTGTCATAAGATTGGTAAGAGCCCCCCAATAAAACGATTGGAAAAGAAAATGAAAACAAACACAAAATAAAACCCCAATAAACCCTGGCTTCCTAAGGGGTCTACTCAAAACTCACTCCCTGCCATCCAATCCCGTCGCTGCCAAATCATAGTGACTCTAGAACAGGGTAGAACTGCCCTGAGCTTCCAGCCTGTAACCCTTTAGAGTGGAAAGCACCTTGCCGTTAGCAGCCCAACCCATAAGCACTCCACCCCAGCTGAATTCCAGCGCATCTGCCGAATTCAAAGCAGAGAGGTCAGCTTGGGAGGTTATGGGGACTGTGTTTGAGACTCCCAAAGGGTTCGTCCTGATAGGTTTTCGTGAGGGACATAGGATGATCATGGGGGCTATTCGGCAGAGTTGTAAGGAAATTGAAACTGCGTTGGGGAGCAAGGTGCCCGGAAATGTGTGTGGAGGCAGTTTCCCGTTCAGAATGTGCCCGCTCAGTCTTCTGGGAACGCAAGGGCTTGCCTGGGAGAATCTTGTTGGGAAACCTTATCCCATTCACCCGATAGCTCTGATGTTGCTCCTTCAGATTAATTTATGTTCCCCTGACTCAAGGAACCCCGAAAGGAATACCATCTGAGCCCCTTTGAGGAGAAGCAGAGAGCTCAGAATTCTTCAGGGAACGGTTAGAGAGATGGAGACAGTAGGGTATAGACCTGGATGGAGGAGATGTTGAGAAACAATTGCCTCACATTTTGATAGTTTTGTTTAATAAAAGTTTCTAAGATTTTGAGCAAGACTTTTCAATTTACCCTCACATATCCACAGGCTATACCTGTAAGGCTTAACCTTAGGAAATATAGTCTTTTCGAGATGTATGTGAATTTTGTCCCCTCCACAAATGATATGGTTGTGTATGTATATTTCCTTGTTGTCCCCTCTGCCCCCTCCACCCCCAATGTGGCTCGTTTCTTTTGACAACCTCGGGTCAATCGGATGACCATGCTACAGTTTGTATAATCTGTTGCTGGACACATGAGCCACTCTCGGGTTTCCCTAACACCTCCCTGTTGACAAGTGTAGAGGATCCCAAACCAAATGCAACCCACTGCCCTCAAGGCTGTCCCAGCTCGGTAGGGTTTGGGAGAATAGAAATCTCTACGGGAGCAGCCAGCCTCATCGTTCTTCCGCAGAGCATCTGGCGTGTTTGAACCATCTGTTGCCTAACTCAGTGCTGCCGAGGCCCAGTTGTCCTTTCAGATCGCAGCACATATCATAGCCACGATGACACCAGAGCATCTGACCGGCTTTTGGAAGTAGAGGACAACGTCATTCTGCCTAGTCTGTCTCAGCATGGAACGTCCACAGAAATCTGCTTAGTATCAGAGTCACACACAAACTTCCACTCGCAGTCAGCTGGGAGCTGTGCATGAGATACCTTGGTCAGGAATCGAACCCAGATCTCCTGCAGGGCAAATAAGAATTCTAGCCTTGCCTCATCATTTATCAGAGCAACACAAATAGTGTTTGCGTCATTTCCAGCTTGGTATGGAGTTGGTTGGCTGGTAGGAGGCTGAAAGAATCAGCCATCCACTTTCTGTGACGATGTGGCTAAGGTTTATCCAGCTGGTTGAGATGCGGATTTTGGTTTTGAATGGAATCACTTCCTTTCTCCTCCTCCTTCTTCCTCCCTCTCCTCCTTCCTCCTCCCGGCATTAACCTGCCCTACAGGGATGGCTAGCATGATGCGGTGATGCTTTGAAGGCTAGCCATCCAACTTCAGGTGACAGCAGGAACACCCATGGTGGGCTAGGTTCAGCAGACCTTCCAGACTAAGACAGGTGAGGAAGAAAGGCCTGGAGATTTACTTCCAAAAGTCAACCCATCAGCTTTTATGGATCACAGCAGAACTTTGTCTAACTTGGTTGCTTTGGACATGTCATCAGGAGAGGTCATTGCTAGAGGTCATCATGTTTGGTGACGCAGAGGGCACAGGAGACCTTCATATGATAGACTGGCCCTGTAGCAGCAACAATAGACTTGAACATGCTAGTGATTGTGAGAATCACTTAGGACCGGGCAGTGCTTCATTCTGTTTTATGTCATCATGAGTTGGCATTGCCTCGATAGCCTCTAACGTGTGTGTGTGTGTGTGTGTGTGTGTGTGTGTCCAAAAAAAGGAAACCCACTACCATCGAGTCAATTCAGACTGAGAACAGCCCTGTACAGGGTTTCTAAGACAGCCTCATTCATTCTCCCAGGGAACAGCTAGTGGGCGTAAACCGCTCACCTGAGCAGACCAGTGCAGGAGGTGCCACCAGGCCCCGTGTAGCTACAAATACCTTTCTACTTGACCTGGTATTTTAAGATCACTGTTGCATAAATGACATGTTTATTTTTAACCAGTCTAAAAAATGGAGAAATATGTTTGACCTTTGACACATCTCTCTGCTGACCCACCCCCAACTTCACCCCAGCGTCCCCAAACTGTGGTTTGGATTCTAGGAATTGCAGCAGTCTGAAATGGTTAAAGATGGAATCTCTGTTATGGAATTTAAAATGACTTATTTTAAAATGTCATCTCCTGTCATCAGATACCAATTATCATATTCCTAGCTTTGGTGTGGGAGGTGATTATCTCTAGGTTGTTCTTAGTGACTTGAAAGGTAAATGGGGATCAGGAGGAACAGGAAGGTGAACCGACTTGCACAGCTGAGCATTCCTTTGCCCTCTGGCTTTGCTCTTGAGCTGCAAAACTGAAGTGTGTAACAATGTTGAAGATAAAATACGACCTTTCCCTTCTTCAGTCCGTGGGAACTTCTCTTAAGGAAACATGAGTAAGATTTCATTGGAAACCTTTTGTTGTTATTGTTCTCTGTCATTTCACATTTCTAAAAAGTTGTTATTGCATTTTGATATATACTTTAAATATTCTCCTGGGGGGAGAAGGGGGAGAAAAGAGAAACTGATCATAATGATTGACGTATAATCACCCGCCACCCTCCCACCCTCTCCACCGAGGGAGACGAACAACAGAAACATGGGCGAAGGGAGACAGCGGACGGTGTAAGATATGAAAATAATAATAATAATCTATAATTTATTAAGGGTTCATGAGGGTGGGAGGGTGGGGAAGGGAGGGAAAAAAGAGGAGCTGATAGCAAGGACTCAAGTAGAAAGAAAATGTTTTGAAAATGATGATGGCAACATATGTCCAAATATGCTTGATAATAATTGATGTGTGGATTGTTTATTTTTTGATGTATGGATTGTTATAAGAGTTGTAAGAGCCCCAGTAAAATGATTTATTAAAAAAAATTTACATTACTTCCCCCACACCCAAAAAAACTGTCTCCTGACTGTCCGCTGACATTTGCATTTGTGCATTATTTGTTGTTAGGGTGCCACTAGCAACACAACAAAACACTGCCCCGTGTCCACCCGTGTCGTTGAAGGGCTTCCTCTTCTGTGATGCCCCATAACTTTACCAAGCTTGATGTCCTTCTCCGGTGACTGGTCTCTCCAGACCACATGCCCAAAGTATGTGAGACCAACTCTCGCCATCCTTGCCGCTAAGGAACATTCTGGCTGTACTTCTTCCAAAACAGATTAGTTTGTTCTTTTTGCAATCCATGGTACTTTAATCAGATGTTATCTTGAAAAATTAGTAGAAATATTTTCGGATATACAAACAGTAACATCCAGGCCTCCTCTTAGATAAAACTACCAGTTCCGCTTATTTGCAGAGGCCTGTAGAACCCAGATGGCTAACCCTACCCCGTTGTTGTTGTGAACAGAGTTCGTTCTGACTCAAAGCAGCACGTGTCCAACAGAACAGACTACTCCCTAGTCCTGTGCGGTCTCACAATTGTTTGAGTCACTGTAACCGTTGCACCAATCCCGCTCAGGAAGGAGCTCCTTTTTGGCGTTGCCTTTCTATAACAAGCATGTTTCCAGGGGCTGGTTTCTCTTGATTTTACGTCCTGAGTATGTCAGCGGAAGTTCCAAACTACGTGAGATGCAGTCTCACCATCCTCACTTCCCTGGGGCATTCTAGCTGTACTTTTTCCAAGACAGATTTATTTTTCACTGTAATTCACTTCTTCAATCGTTCTTATTCACCATCCCATGAAAATGCGAATTTCCCACTACACTTGTAATGCATGAATTTTCTTGTACACAGTGGAAACCCTGCAGGGATACGAAAGTGTTCTTGAATACCTTCCCCAGCACTGTCCTAGTTGACTGTTATGTCAGCTTAGCCCACCCTTCCAGAATGTCTTCTCACTAGGAGTTGGCAAGTTTTGAGTTATGAACCAAATCTGGCCCCTGCTTGTTTTTTCAATAAAGTTTTATTGAAACACAGCCTTGCTCACTTGTGTACTTACTTTATATGTACTGTCGTCCTACAGAGGTCATGGGTGTTTTGTAGCTGTGATGGAGACTGTGGCTACAAAGCTGAGAACTGTTTCGCATCTAGCTCTTTACAGGAAAAGTGGGTCAACCTGGCTGTGTGTCCGTCTGTAGATGCCTGTTGGAGATGGGCGGCATTAGTGTGGACCAGCCGGGTCTACCGCACTGGGATTGTCATTTCTGCCATTGTTGTTTCCTGCAGCATGCGTGTTGCTGATTTTGCTTGTCTGTTGATTTGGGTCTCCCTGCTGCTGCTTCCCTTTCCTTATCTTCTTTTAAAGTTTAGTCATTAAAAAACGATTATTTAAGTGTAGCCCCCATGCAAGTGTGCAGAACACCTCTGTGTAATTAGCACCCAGATCAGGAAGTCGAATATGGCCAGTGACTTAGCAGCCCTGTCACCTGAACCTCGGTCCCCACTGACTTCTGCATCATAGAGAAGTTTACCTATAAATGGAACCTCTACTCTTCTGGGGCTGACCTGCTTGATTTTTATGAGAGTCAGCTACATTGTTTCAGATCATTTATTTACTCTTACTGTTGCCTGTTCAGGAGAACCCCCTTTGGCATAGTGGTTACATGTTGGGCTGCTACTGCAAGGTTAGCAGTTTGAAACCACTAGTCGTTATTTGGGAGAAAGATATGAGACTTTCTACTCCTGTAAAGACTTACAGTCTCAGAAACTCACAGGAGCAGTTCTATAGGATCACTATGAGTCAACATCGACTTTGAAGACGTAAGATTTTGTTTTTGTTTGTTTGCCTTTCCTTCTCTGCCCCACTGACCATTCTTTGTGGACTCCCCTCTGTATAGCTGCTGGCTGTAGGAAGAACCACAGGTCTTTCTTCATTCCTCTCGGCGTGTCCAGTTCCCTGTTCCCTGCCGTGCTAGATGGGCATGGAGCCTCCCAGTGCACAGGTAGGGCTCTCGTCAGCCTATCCGCCCATACAGTCCACTATACTGTCCTCCCTAGCACTGTACCAACTTATTTCGAGAGGTCAACTCCAGCAAGAGTCCAAAATATCAGAAGTTCTTAGGTTAATACCCTGCTGTGGGAGTGTGCCCTTGAGATTTGACCGCTGTCTATCGCCTAGCTAATGCTTCAACAATACAAGCTGAACAGCCTTGCTGGAGTGCTTCTACTGGGCACAGACAGCCCCCCGAGAATGAGTTCAGGGCAAGAGAAGTGCCCTGACAGCGTCTCTGGAGCTTCTTGGGCATCAGGGGTGCCAGTGAGATGTGGCAAATGAAGTGAAAGACATGAGGTGGGATGTGTGTCATCATTGCATTGAATGTCATAAGAACGACATTAAACTATGTGGAAAGTGATGTGGGGGTGGTAACTGATCTCCAATCTCACAAGGGAGGAGAATCACCTAACACAATAGCCTGCTGATCATTCCTGTGAGGCAGGGGTCAGACATGCCTCCACCCCTTACCCTCCATGACCAATTAGGACACCAGCCATCCTTCCCACAGCACGCCCTACTGTTCAGCTGGGCTTGATAATTCATTTCAGCGGTCACAGGAAACTCGCCGACAATACAACTTTGGGGTTGATGAAGGATGTTAGAAGGTTACAATTCAGGATTAGAAATGCTTAAGATGTAGTTCTTTAGTCAGGACAGCCTCCTCCCAGTCACAGGCAGGCTTCTTTCTGGCCTTGCGCCCCTTGGCCTGGACTCTGCCCTGCTTGGGCAATGTTACCAAGCTCCTTTAGCACTGCTGAGGATTACCCAAAGGGCACCACCCTCCACCATAAGCCTTAGCCGAAGGCCCTCTGTTCCAGCTCTGTAGTTCGGAACCCACCTCCCCCAATTAAGTTCCTGGAGCACCCCACTTCTCAAGCAAGCCTCTGTCTGAAGGCACGGGCTTTGTGCCCTGCCCCTGCCACGCCTCTCCATCACAACTTCCTGTCCCTGGATGGAGGAGGCTCACTGGACAAAGATCTCGGGGCCCAGAGAATGCGCTCCCCTCCTGGCTCTTGTTTCTTTTTAAGACTCATTTTGTTGGGGTCTCTTACAGATATTACAACAATGCATAAATCACTTATACCAAGAGAACTTGTACAGAGGCTGGCAGCATCAATTTCAAAACATTATCTTTCTTCTTGAGCCCTTTGATATCAGCTCCTCTTTATTCCCTCCCTCTCCCACCCTATCACCCTCATGAACCCTTAATATATTATATATATTACTATTTTCATATCTTACACAGTCCCTTCATCTACAATTCTGTTATTTGTCCCCCTCAAGGGGGTGGCTCTTGTTTCTTGATGGTAACCAGGTCCCCCTTCGGTTGCTGAGATGGCTCAATTTATACCCACCAGGAGGACAAAATCGGCTTATCCTCAGGTTAGAACGCCAAGTGTTTAATCATCACAATTCGCCCTGCTAACAGTTACTCACAACTGAACCACATAATCCCATCAGCCTCTCCCTCCACGTGCTCTCACTCAGACCCATCAGGACGAAGTAATCTGATGAGAATTGGAAGGACTATGGCTAGAGATGAATTGCACTGTAGCCCTGAGTGGTGGACAGATGCTAGCCTGCATGTGGCAAGGTAGTCTGGGGAGGAGAGCAGCGTGTTCATGACTGCTTGACGTGGTAATGAGCTTGGGGAGAAGCTAGAAGCTCTCCGTAGGAGGAGCTGAAGTCAGATGCTCAGGGGTAGTTTGTGAGCGCCCTTGGGCCATGGTAAGGATTTGAATTTTATTCTACATGCAGTAGGACTTCATTGCTTTGCTCCACTGCACGCCCTTAGTGCATCACCCAGTGCAGTGGGGTCAGACTGGGCACATCTCCCTCACCGTGTCCCCAGTGCTGTCCCCCTTAGTGCTGTGTGTCAGTGAGGGATGTCGTCATGTCTCGTGGTGGGGCCAGCCCTGTAGTCCTCTCTGTGCATTGGCTGCTCTGAGCAGGAATATTGTCCTCAGGGCTTGGTGGGCCAGGGTGTGCTCCACTCTCTCCTTCCCTCTTCCTTTGCTCCTCATCAGACCGCCCCATTTCCTGAGCTTCACCTGCAGTCCTTTTTTCTGTTACTCCGGTTGATATGTTCCTCTCGCTCCCTTTTTGTACTCACCTACGCTCCCTTCAAAGGGGCCCTGGTGATGTAATGGGTGTGTGTTGAGCCGCTAAACAGAGTCAGCACTTAGGACCCAACAGCCACTCAGTGGCGCAAAGATGAGGCTGCCTGCGCCTGTAGCGGCGCACGGCCTTGAACCTGAAGGAGGCAGTTCCACTCGGCCTATAGAGTTGCTCTGAGTAGAAAATGGGCCTGATGGAGTGAGCTTGGTATGTCCCTTCCAGGGCAGTTTTATGGGTGCCATTTGTAAATGTCCTTCCCGCTCAGCCCCTGAGCTGCTCCCTAGCTTTCTGGAAAAGCTGTCCTGGACCAGGGGCAGTGGCAGGCCTTGTGCAGTTGTGCTTAGTCCATCTTAGTCACACGTCAGTACCACAGCTGTACTTGCTCAGTCCACTCATTGCCATTTTGTCCCCCCAAAGCCAGGTGGATGCTTCAGTACTGTTTTCATGAAAGCTCTGTTTTAAGCAGAGGCTTCTGGGTTGAGAGGGAAATGACTCTTTACTAAACGGAATACTGCACCCTAAAGCCCACTTTGTACCATTGTCGTGGATTTAGTACGTATTCTCCCACTCTTCCAAATAACTTGGCTGGTTGGCAATTATGTAATGATGTGGTTTGGTCATCATGCGGTGGTGGAAGCATCCTCCATGATGTGATCCTCCATGATGTGTGCAGCCAATCAGTTGTGAGGGGATGAGGGTTGGATGTAAGACTCTTATTCAAGATGAAGACAACAAATGTACAAATTGTGCTTGATTGTATGGATTGTGATAAGAGTTGTATGAGCCCCCAAAAGAATGATTAAAAAAAAAAGGCTCGTATTCAAGTCACAGCCCTGACATGCTGAGTTTCCCTGGGGTGAGGCCTGTATCAGCTTCTATTTTACAACTGCCACAGAGAAGAAGAGCTGGGAGTGTTGTACGTCCTTTGCCCTGAGCTCTCTGTGTTGAGAATCTCCCAGACTCAAGGAAAGCTTGTTAAGACACATGGAGATCTCTGAGGGATGGCAGGCCCACAGATGTTAAAAGGAGCCAAGGATCTTCCTCTAATGCTGATAAAGAGAAAGCATTCCCCTAGACCTAGACCTGGTGCCTTGAATTTTGGAAGTTGTCCAAAATGAAATGGAATGTGGAACAATGGATATCCTAGATATTAGTGAGAGGAAATGGACTGGTATTGGCCATATTAAATCAGAAAATCATATGATTTACTATGCCGAGAATTCATGGTCAAAAAGCACACTGCAAAATCAATTACGAAGTACAATGCTCTCTGTGATAGGATTATATCTATCAGCCTTCAAGGAAATCCAGTCAATACAACTAGTATTCAAATGTATGCACCAATCACAAAAGCTAGTAAGTAAGAAACTGAAGAATTCTATCAATGACTTCAGTCAGAAATTGATCAAATATGCAATCAGGATGTATTGATGATTATTGGTGATTGGAATGCAAAAGTTGGAAACAAAGTGTAAGGAACAGAAGTTTCGAAACAGGGACTTGGTGATAGAAACGAAGCTGGAGATTGCAAGATAGAATTTTCCAAAACCAATGACTTACTCATTGGTTTTGAATACGTTTTTCAACAACACGCGTGAAAGGTGAGTATACACATGAGCCTCTCCAGATGGAATACACAGAAACCAAACGGACTACATCGAGGGATCCCTGGTGGTATAGTGATTAAGAGTTGGGCTGTGATCTGAATAGTGGGCAGTTCGAAACCACCAGCAGCTCCACAGGAGAAAGACGGGCTTTCTACTCCCCTAAACAGGTAGTCTCAGAAACCCACAGGTATTACTATGAGTCAGCAATGACTCAGTGGCAATGAGTGAGTGGGAAGATGTGATAGAGAAGCACAATATCGGCAGCTAAAACCAGGCCAGGGGCTGATTGTAGAAAGGACCATAAATTATTCATATGTAATTTCAAAATAAAGCCGAAGAAAAATTTTTAAAGTCCATGAGAGCCACAAAAAATGACCATGAAGACACAACATCCCTAAATGACCCATAGTGCTACGGGGAACAACATTGGAAACACACTGTGGGAATTGTGCCTGATCTGACGCTACCACAATGGGCAAAACACTAAGGGCGTGCAACAGAGCAGCAAGGGAAGCAAAGCAATGAAGTCCCCGGGGAATCCCAAAGATAGGCTTCGGGGGAGGGGGGAGCAGGGCATGGCACCTCATCAGACTTGACTGGAAAAAACACATATAAAGGTCAACAAACAGACCTGGAACTACTTATTTGCTTTTGTTTTTTGCTGTTGTTTTGTTTTGCCTTTGGGTTTAATGTGGGGGAAACTAGCCCCCCACAACTAATCATGGGTTCAGTAAGCACAACTGTACGGTTAAGACAGATAAAGATTATAGTAAAGTCATAGAGAGATGGGAGAGAGTAAAATAAAGAAGTCGAACACATTTCATGGTAGCATGCTCACCGCCTGATGACCATGATCTCAACAGCCAGGCCCATGCACAGTGCTGGCAGAGAAGGCAGGGAGAGAGTGATTTATTGCTAACCAAGGCTTATATATCTTTAGGGGTATGCATGCCCTCTAATTACAGGTAAAGACACACGTCACAGGAAGGGGCTGTACAATAGGCAATACAAGCAATAGGAGGGGGGTATACAATGGGCATAAGTGTAACAAAGGGGATGAGCTAGGGGTGTACACATAACAGGAAGGGGAGGGACTAGGCTATACATGTGACCAAAAGGGCGGACCCTAGATTCTTGATGGTGGCCTAACCTTGGTCACCCTTGAGTGGGCTTGACCTCCCTGGACTCTTCTTCAGGGAAACAATCTACTATTATCCTTATCAGAAGGGAGTGAGCCCTATTTAGAGTGAGACAGACAGTCTGATTGCTCTAGATGACTGTTAACCCTTAAGGAGAATAACCTCTGACCTACTTCTCTCTACCTCCAAGTGCATAGTCATTTACCATGTGTAGCAAGCAACTAAGATTGGCATATATTTGGGGGAGACAACTTGGGAGAAATCTTTCTGTTTCCCACAGTTTAATATTGTTTTTGCTTGTCTATCTAGATAAGGTAGGTGGGATAAACAATCAGAGGGAAAACAATAGGACTGGTGGTCCAGGGGGACATGGGAGAGCGGGAGGTGGAGGAAAAGGAAGGGGTGCCAACAAACTCAGGGTCAAGGGAACAACAGTGATCTAAAACCAATGGCAAGGAGGGTATAGGATGCCTGGTGGGGGTTGATCAAGTGCAATGTAGCCAAGAGGAATTACTGAAAGCTGAATGAAGGTCACCCATGATAGTGGGACAAGAGGAAAGTAAAAGGAAATAGAGGAAAGAACTAGGAGACAAAGGACATTTATAGAAGTCTAAATATAGGCATGTACATATGTAAGTATATGTACGTATAATGATATGGAAATAGATCTATGTACATATTGTTAAGTAGCTAGCATAGGGACTGGGGTGTCCATTACGCATGCTCAGAAGTTCGAGCTTCTGGGTGTTACACCTGGATTGGCCCATCTAAGCCAGGTGCATTTGATTCAGCCAATAGGGTTGGCCAGTATCGTCAGCCATGCCTCCCAATGGGGCCCCTGAAAAGCCAGAGGTGTTGCTCTGGTGCTCTCTCCCCGTGGCTGCTACATGATGTAGCACAGCCAGGCTGTGGTCAGGAGCGGCTAGGCCGCAGTACCACAACTGTGCCATGTACTCTGCCTGGCTTGTGTTCCATTTACTGTAAAACCTGAAACTGCTACTATTCTCTATAAACTCACTGGGATCACAAACCAGGCTTTGGCATGAATTCTTTCTCACGTGGAGCCAAGGACCGAGGTATCTCTCCCCGGAGAGATCTAACAATATATTTTTATATGCTAAGCATTAAAGTAGCAGATGGACATTGGGCCTCAACTCAAGTACTCCCTCAATGCAAGAACACTTTGTTCTGATAACCCAGCATCTGTGATACTCACCTTCTCTACAGGATTGCTGAAGACAAAGCAGGTGGATAAGCAAATGTGGTGAAGAAAGCTGACGGTGCCAGGCTATCAAAAGATATAGTATCTGGGGTCTTAAAGGCTTGACGAAAACAAACGGCCATCTAGCTGAGAAGCAACAAAGCCCACCTGGAAGAAGCATACCAGCCTATGTGATCATGAGATGTTGATGGGATCAGGTATCAGGCATCAAAACCAGAACAAAAAAATCTTAAAAAAAACAAACATTTTATTAGGGGCTCATACAACTCTTATCACAATCCATACATACATCAATTGTGTAAAGCACATTTGTACACATTTGTACATTCTTTGCCCTCATCATTTTCAAAGCATTTGCTCTCCACTTAAGCCCTTTGCATCGGGTCCTCATTTTTCCCTTCCCTCCCTATTCCCCTCTCCCTCATGAGCCCTTGACAATTTATAAATTATTATTTAGTCTTATCTTGCCCTGTCCGATGTCTCTCTTCACCCCCTTTTCTGTTGTCCGTCCCCCAGGGAGGAGGTCACATGTAGATCCTTGGAATCGGTTCCCTCTTTCCAACCCACTCACTCTCTACCCTCCCAGTATCGCCCCTCACACCCCTGGTCCTGGAGGTATCATCCGCTCTGGATTCCCTGTGCCTTCAGCTCCTATCTGCACCAGTGTACAACCTCTGCTCTATCCAGACTTGCAAGGTAGAATTCGGATCATGATAGTTGGGGGGAGAGGAAGCATTTAGGAACTGGAGGAAAGCTGTATTCTTCATCGGTGCTACATCGCACCCTGACTGACTCATCTCCTCCCCTAGACTCCTCTGCAAGGGGATCTCCAGTGGCTGACAAATGGGCTTTGGGTCTCCACTCTGAACTTCCCCCTTGATTCACTCTGGTAAGATTTTTTTTTGTTCTGATGATGCCTTATATCTGATCCCTTTGACACTTCATGATTGCACAGGCTGGTGTGCTTCCATGTGGGCTTTTGTTGCGTCTGAGCTAGATGGCCGCTTGTTTACCTGCAAGCCTTTAAGACCCCAGACGCTAACTCTTTTGATAGCTGGGCACCATCAGCTTTCTCTGTTATATTTGCTTATGCACCCATTTGTCTTCAGCGATCATATCCTGGAGGTGTGCACCCAGTGATATGATTTTTTGTTCTTTGATGCCTGATAACTGATCCCTTCAGAACCACGTGATCACACAGGCTGGTGTGTTCTTCCATGTGGGCTTTTTTGCTTCTGAGCTAGATGGCCGCTTGTTTATCTTCAAGCCTTTAAAACCCCAGACGCTATTTCTTTTGATAGCCAGGCACCATCAGCTTTCTTCACCACATTTGCTTGTTCACCCACTTTGTCTTCAGCGGTTGTGTCGGGAGGGTGAGCATCACAGAGTGCCAATTTAATAGAAAAAAGTATTCATGCATTGAGGGAGTGCTTGAGTGGAGGCCCAATGTCCTTCTGCCACATTAATACTAAACTTATAAATATAGGCACATAGATCTATTTCCCCCACCTCATACATATTTGCATATGTACATGTCTTTGTCTAGACCTCTATAAATGCCCTTTGCCTCCCAGCTCTTTTCTCTATTTCCCTTGACTTTCCTCCTGTCCCACTATCATGCTCTGTCCCCACCTGGGTTTCAGCTATACCTCTTAGTTACATTACCCTTGATCATGCCCTACCAGGCCTGCCACACACACTACACCACCAATTTGGATCACTTGTTGTTCCCTTGTCCGTGGGTTTATTAACATCACTTCCTTTCCCCCCACCTCCTCCTATCCCATGTCCCCCCAGAACTGTCAGTCCCGTTGTTTTTCCTCCAGATAGTTCATCCAGCCTATCTTATTTAGACAGACCTGTGGAGATAATAACATGCACAAAAATAAGACAGAGCAAAACCAAGCAACAATATACAACAAAGCAACAACAAACCACTGACAAAGAACAAAACACTTCACGAAAGAAAAGCTTGTAGTTAGTTCAAGGATCATTTGTTGGCCTTTAGGAGTGTTTTCCAGTCCAGTCTGTTGGGGCACCACGCCCTGGCCCCAAAGTCCACTTGCAGCATTCCCTGGGGACCTTGCCACTCCATTCCCTTGCTGTTCCGCTGCACTCCCCCAGTGCTTTACCTCGGTGTGGTGGGGTCAGGTCAGGAACAATTCCCATACTGTCTCCAGTGCTGTCTCCTGCAGGGCCATGGGCCAGTGAGGGATGTCATGTCTCATAGTGGGACTGCCCATGTGGTCCTCTCTGTGGACTGGCTGATATACTTGGGGTCATCGACCTCAGGGCTAATGTGAATGAGGGCGAGTGTAGTGTGGAGACCCAAATCTCATCTATAGATAGTGGGACAACCCCTTACAGAAGGGTCACAAGGGAGAGACGAGCACTGATAAAATATACTACTTTACTCTCGTTCATATTTATTTTTTCCTCCAAATTCTCAAATGCTTCCTCCCCCCTTCCCTCACTATCATCACCCAAATTGTACCTTACAAATTGGGCTAGACCTGAGTATGTACACGGGTACAGATAAGAACTCGCAACACAGGGCATCCAGGGCAGATAAACCCCTCAAGACCAGTAATGAGAGCAGCAATACTTGGAAGGTAGGGGAAGGTGGGGGGAGAAAGGGGGAATGGATCACAGTGATCGACATAACCCCCCCTCCTGGGGAGACTAACAACAAAAAGTTGGTGAAGGGCGACGGTGATCAGTGAAAGACATGAAAAAAAAATTACGAAGGGTTCATGAGCGAGGTAGGGTGGGGACGAGGGAAAATGAGGAGCTGATACCAAAGGCTCAAGTAGAAAGAAAATGTTTTGAAAATGATGATGGAACATCTGTACAAATGTGCTTGACACAATGGATGAATGTATGGATTGTGATAAGAGCTGTCAGAGCCCCCAATAAAACTATTTTTAAAAATGATCATGAGTTTATCCCACTTGAGTTTTGAGAACATCTCAGTAACAGAGTGGGTGCATTGAGCACTAAAGACAGAAGACCAGAGGAGCTGTGGGGGGAACATCAAGCCTGTCATTCATGAAGAAAGCAAAAGGTCATAAAAAGACAGAAAAGAACTACACGATCAAAGTCTATGTCAAAAGAGACTCTGAAACTTGCTCTTCTTCATAGATTAACTAAAGCAAATGGACAGATGATGAAGTCAAACAGGTGAATAGAAAACTTCAAAGAGCAGCATGAGCAGCAGAGAAAAATATTATAATGAAATGTGCAAAGACCTCGAGTTAGAAACCAAAAGGGAAGAATACATTCAGCATATCTTAAATTTAAACAACTCAGGAAAATATTTAAGCCTTGAGTTGGAATATTGAAAGATTCTTGGTGCAAAATAGTAAACGATGCAGGAAGCGTCAAAAGAAGATGGAAAGAACACACATTAGTCACTGTGCCCAAAGAACTAGTCAGTATTCTACTATTCTAAGAGGTGGAGCACATGAGCAAGAACCAATGGTGTTGAAAGCTGAAGTTTAAGATGCATTGAAAGTATTTGTCAAAAACAAGGCTTGGGGGATCGATGGAATACCAACTGAAACATTTCAACAAGCTGATGAAGCACTGGAAGTCATTCATCAATGCCAGATTTGGAAGACAGCTACTTGGCCAAATGACTGTAAGGGATCCATATTTATACCCATTCCAAAGAAAGGTGACCCAATTATGGGACAATATCTTTGCTATCACATGCAAGTAATATTTGCTATTGGTCATCCAACAATGGTTGTAGCAGTATACTGACAGGGAGTTGCCAGAAGTGCAGGCTAGATTCAGAAGAGGGCATGGAACAACCTGGCCGATAAACATATGTAGGATTAATTGAAGGGTGGAGAGATAAATGGCTCAGTGAACCTCACCTTTCTTGTCTCTTGCTCTTTGATCATCACACCAGTGTAAGGCTGCCTTGCTTGTTCTTTGCCTCAATTTGCAAGCTACACTACCTGTGGGACACTAACCTGTGGACTGTATCGCTGAAATTTGAGGCTCCTTCAAGACCTGCTTCACCACATCATTGGAATTTACATCTCTTGAGCTGGGGACTGACTATTGGTGACCTGGCTGACTGTTGGTGACCTGTCTTGCTGTTTGCTGCCTATGCCCAGATAGCCTGAATTGCTCTACAGAGGACTACCTGGCGGCCCTCAAGACTTGAAGGACTGCCAGTGTCTCACAACTGTCTCACAGGAGTGAGTTGCACTGAGCCATTTGTACTGCTTTATAATTTAATTAACTGTTTATTTCTTATGTTATAAATCTATCTGTATAAATATATATAAAATTATTAGCATTCTGGTTTTGTTTCTCTAAAGAACCCTGTCTAACACACGTGTGGATGTAAGATTGGTCTTGGCTGAAAGCAGAGAATACCAAAAGATGTTTACTTATGTTTTACTGATTATGCCAAGGCATTCGACTGGTCGAGCATAACAAACTATGGATGACCTTGAGAAGAATGAGCATTCCAGAACCCTTCATTGTGTTCATGTGGAACTTGCACGTGGATCAAGAGGCAGTTGTCTGAACGGAACACGGGGATACTGCATTGTTTAAAAATCAGGAAATGTGTGTGTCAGGACTGTATGCTCCCACTGTACTTATTCAGTCTGTATGCTGAGCAAATAAACTAATTAAACCAGCTGGACTCGATGAAGAACTCATCAGGATTGCAGGAGGGCACATTAACCTTCAACATGCAGATGACACAACCTTGCTTGCTGAAAGTGCGGAGGAACTGAAGCACTTGCTGATGTAGACCAGAGACTGCAGCCTTCTGATAGACGATAACTCAATGCCAAGAAGATCCAAATCCTCACAACTGGACCAGGATAAATGGAGGAAAGATTGAGGTTGTCAAGGAGGTATTCTTGCTTGGATCCACAATCACTGCTCATGAAAGCATCAGTCAATGAGATCAAAAGACAAGTTGCATTAGGTCAATTTGCACAACTTTGTAGAGTACCCCACCCCCCGTCTGCATTAGCTTACTCATTTATGAAAAGATCATTTTATTGAGGGCTTTATATTGCACCGACGACATCAGGCATGTTTGTACATGTGTTGCCATCATCCCTTTCTATACATTGACTTTCTATTGACCCCTTGGCGTCAGCTCTTTTTCTCTCCCCCACCCCTTGTGGCCCCTTGATAGATTGTAAACTGTTATTTTCATATCTCACACCAGCCGCTGTCTCCTTTCCCCCCTGGTGTGTTGTTCTTCTCCCTGGAGGGGCGTGTGTGGTCATGAGCCAATCATTGTGATGGGTTCCCCTTCCTCCCCTCCTCTCCCCCCATCCTCCCTATTTCTTTAGAGTATTGAAAAGCAAGGATGCTACCTACCTGACCCAAGCCAGGGTATTCTCCATCGCCTCATGTGCATGTGAAAGTTGGACATTGACTGAAGAATATATGCATTTGAATGGTGGTGCTGGTGGAGAATATTGGAAATACGGTGGATTGCTAAAAGAACACACCAATCTGTCTTGGAAGAAGTAAGGCCAGAGTGTTCATTAAAGGCAAGGATAGCAAGACTTTGTCTTACGTACTTTGGACATGGCCCTGAGAGGGACATCAGGTAGAGGGGCAGTGAAAAAGAGGAAGGCTCTCAAGGACCTGGACTGACCCTGTGGCTGCAATGGGCTCGGGCAGAGGCACAATGGCGAGGATGGCGCAGGACCCAGGCAGTGTTTGGTTCTGTTGTGCGTAAAGGTCGCTATGGGTTGGAACTGGCTCAATGGCACCGAATGGCAACCAAGAACAGAGGTGGCACCCTCAATTTTGGCTTCTAGACTCCAGAGCTGTGAGAGGCAGCTACATTTCTGTTTGTTAAGTCACCTGCTTGTGGTACCTGCCACAGCAGTACCAGAGAACCAAGATAGTCAGCTAAGGAAACACCTCATACAGGCTTGCTTTTGAAACTTGCCTGAATAGATGGATTATGGGTTTCTCAGGAAATTTGTTCATAGTGCATCTCTTTGTTGAAGTAGGAATGTTTTTTCCATGCACATGCCCTCTGGGAAACACCATACAGGATCATGGAGACCATTCATTGTGTCCTTATGGTCTTGCAGGGGGGAAAAAAATCTATCATTTTGGTGTATGTATGTGTATTTTTCAACTAGCAAATGTTTACTGAACACCAACTATTCGCTAGTTAGGGACTATTCTAGGCTTTGGGATACAGAGGTGGGAACAAACCCACAAAAACCCCTGCCGTAATAGAGGTTATAGTTCTTTGAGGGAGAAAATCACTAAAATACAAGAGGGCTTCTTCCAAAGGTTTGTGGGAAAAGTGCAAAGAGAATACGTAGTGTTTTCCATGACCCTTTGAAGTCTTCTCCCCAGGATGTTAGGGAGCGATGGACGGTGATATGACTGTGGACTGTTGTGAGCGGCTATCCAGGTGGCTCCGCATACAATGGAATGAAATGCCACCCAGTGGGTTGCAGAATGGGTGGTTGTGACCCATAACGTTTTCATGGACTGACTTTGGAAATAGATTGCCAAGCCATTTCCCTTCCTCTTTCACCTGGAATCTCTGCTGAGACACATTCAGCAGCTCGCAACAAGCACATCTACGCAGAGGGGTGGTGGCTGCACGTCGTCTGGGCCAGGTACCAGTCCCCTGCATGGGTGGTGGGAGTCCTCAGGTGGGTGTGAATCTTGGATTCAAGTTCACCTCACACGTGTGTCTATTTTGTATCTTCGGGTCCTGGACTTGTGGGAGGAGCCTCACTCTCTGTGATCTACACGACTCTTGTCAGGGGCACCATCAGCTGGGACCGGGGTGGGCATCCTTCAGGTGGTGCCTGTGCCATACTGTGGGCCCCTGCCCCAGTAAGGGCCCTCCCCGCCCCTTGTCTCTGCATAGCAAGAATCAGAATACATCAAAATGTATTTTATTTGAGACACAAAAATGCAAAATTGCTGATATCAAACATTTCCTGATCAGCTACAATACTGCCGTTATGTACAAAAGGTCTGATGATAAATGGGTACACATATAAAAATACATATGCATTACTTATGTACAGTACATGTGCAAAATGTATGGCATTTCAAACATGATATGGAATTGATCTCGGGTGCAAACAGCAAATACAAAGGCATCATGGTCTTTTCTTACAGAACCACAAAAAGGCAATCCATGGCCGGGCCCCGACCGCCACAGGTTCGTGTGGGTTGTGTTTTTCTTTCTCTTTTTTAAGCTAGTGCTTCAACAAGCAGGGCTCGGTAGACTGGTACCTTTCTCCTTTTTTCATAAAGGGAGATGCTAAGACATAATGCGACAATGAAAAGAAGAGAAACACCAACTACGTCAAGCATGTCTGTTGCAAGCAAGAACAGGACAAAACAAATTTCTACAGAGAAATGAAAAATAGCAACGCAACTTTGTATTTTTACTAAGTATGTATTATCCTAAAACCAACAAATCTATGCTATTTTACATGAAAACAAGAGAATTATCTACATCTTTGTGAAAATTAAATCATAAGTGGATAATACCTTTTGGGGACTAATTTTTTGAGATGTCATTAATCTCAACTTTTAAATAACAAGTGCCTCCTTTTGGCAAATCCTTGGCAATGCCTTTGGTTCCTTTCAAGCATGTTTTGCATCACTGTCGGTTACTAGACAGTTACGTACTTTGGGTAGATAAGAAATCCTTTCTTACCTAAGTGCAACCTCCTCCTCTTCCTCTCTGGAGCATCAAGTGTGTGGACAGGTCACTGTTCCATGAGTTTTCGTGACTCCAGACGCTGTGTCAAAGTCTTGGGTTGGCATAAAGCTCTGTTCCACACTACAGCTACCGTGGTATCTCCAACATGTTTCATTTGACTTTCGACAGCACCGTGAAGATCTGAGATTGCCACCTGTGGTCACAAAGTGTGACTTTTTCCCATTGGTGATTCACAGAGCAGAGTTTGGATCTGGAGCTCTTTTGTAAACATGTGCAGCGTTTTGATTGACAAGCCTTAAATGAAAGGTTTCAGGGAGCAAGCCTCTTTGATGACACCCTTCCTCGGGGACTGGGGGAACGGGGTGGGGTGCCTGCGATGTGCAGTCCAGAATGAGTGCTCAATGAACACAAATGGAAGGCTTAAGCCAGGAATTAACGTTGACACGTTACTGTTCACTTCCAGTTTTGACTGAAATCCCGTCAAGGATATGCTGGAATACAGGCTAAGGACACTCTCCACATGGCCCCGCAGGCTCTGCTGACAAACTGCCCTGCCGGCCGGCCTCACTGATGGCTGAGGCTCAACGCGGGGCCTCTCTGTTGGGGGGCAGGGTGTCCATCTTTTGCTGTATTTGTGAAGGTGGTTGAACGGCCTTGTGGTGTTGCCTTGGTGGCAGGCAGACCTGGGTTATCAATTCTCTAGAAAGTCCCTGGGGCTGCCTGAGACCCCCCACCCTCCTGATGCCTGACCCTTCTGGGAAGCTTACCACAGCGAGGGCTCCCCCAAACTCACCAAGCTGTCAAAGTGCTCATCTGAGGACACAGGGCAGGGGCTGTCTTACCACTTGTGGGACAGGGGTCAGCCTGCAGTCAGCCCTAAGGGGACGGGAGGGCCCGAGTGAAGGCAGACAAAGCCCAGGTCAGCCAGGTGACCATGGACAAGCAGGCACGTCCACGCCCGCGGAGCTCTGCGGCACCATTCATGGCCAGGCCTGTTGGTGAAATGCTCTCAGCAACCAGGCAAGTGCCAGTTCCGTGGCCAGAGCCGTGCAGTCCTCAGAAGGAAATTCCCACCAGCTTTTTAGTATGACAGTAGAGTATCTGACCACCAAGGAATTCACGGAATTCTGCAAACGCAGGCTACATCTGTGGCAGGTCTGACACACTGGCTTGCGCATATCAGGACGAACCCCAGGACTTCTGGCAGGTGGGTTTCCTAGCAGCTGCTTTGTTGAAATGTACGAGGTAACCACATCCCCTCAGCTTCCCAAGACTTTGTAGGAACTGTAGTCTAACTGGTTCCTCGTACCACCCCAGAGCGCAGAGCACTGAGGCGCCATGGTTGTGCCTCGAGTGGAGAAGGAACTAGGGCTGGTTTGTGAGAGATGCATTTTTAGGACTCAGCTTTTTTCTTGGCAATGTAAGATGGTCTGCGATCAGCTGTACACCCGTGCTACTCCTGAACTACATACGTGCATCCTGGAAACTCCTGCACTGGTTTCCCTTGCGACTTATTTGCTAGGTGTGAGGCTAACCTCAGACAAACCATTTCTTTAGTGGACACACCCCCTTCCCCATCGCCCTTCGTGTGCACGCTGAGGGGGCTCACGGGCCTGGATCAGTGTCATTGTTGGCGGTGTCATTGGCTGCGTGTCTCCGCATAGTCCTGCTACACTGGAGCATGCAGTCCACGCCCCAGAGAGGAGTCTGAGACGTCTGAGCCAGACGGTGAGGGCCACGAGAGAGGGTACAGTGGGTGGCTTGAGAGTTACACACACACACACACACACACACACACACACGGTTGAACACATGTGTGAAGTGGGCACTTCAGCAGCGGGGAGTGCAGAGAACAGCGGCTGAGAAAGCATTCTTTGCCTCCCTGTGATGTGTTCCAAAGCTGGGTTTAGAAGCAATAAAAAGGCCCAGGGGCTAGAAAATGATCTATGTATACACGCAGGCTTGTGGGACAGAAAGCAATTCGCTAGGAGTCAGCAGCACAGCTGTTCGGCTGCCCGCGATCGTCCTGGTGCTAACTAGTGTTCACTTACAGCCAGAGGGAGAGGGTGGGCCTGGTAAATCCTGACCCCAGTCCTTAGCCCCAGCCCGCTGGAAGTACCTTTCCGGCCAACACTGCTGCCCTGGGCAGCAGGAGCCCTTCCTGATGCCTGAGCAAGGGCTCTCGTCCAGCCCCATGTTGAGCACTTGGTCTGCTTGGATCTCACTCAGCAGACGCCACTTCCAGGCTGCACTGAGCAGGACAGGGGTCCAGTGCCCCAGTGCTGAGCAGACTGCTCTTCACGGAGCAGTGGCCGAGCTCACCCCAAACACACAGAAGCTCCGTTCTGAGGCAAGACCCAGGTCTAGAAATGGTTAGAAAATTCATACCCAATAGTGGGCCGGGCCACCTTCCTGCAGGTCATTAGAGGCACCTAACTAGGGCGCTCCCCCGACCCCAGGGTTTACAGAGGTGGGAACGGAGGGCCCACCATTATTCAATACAAAATCAGCCCCAGACTGGTAGATTTTTTAGTTCTATTTTGTTATGTATATACATGATGAGCCTGAAATGAATTTGGAAATTCTACAATAGTTGGCATTTTAGAAAAGTCTTCAACTACTCAGCAAATATGTAACTCTTTTTATCAATGGTAAACAAACCAAACAATACCAAACCTAACAAAAACCTATGAATAAAGCCTCCAGTTTTACAATTTTAGGCTTGATAATGTACCAAGAGTATAGACCTCACACCCAGGCACACACCTATCAGAGAGTAATCCACGGTCAGCCCGAAGAGGAGGAAGAGGAGGGGAGAAGGAGGAATCGTAGGAGGAAGGCCAGAGTGGGTCTGGCAGCCACCTTGCGGTGAGAGCCTGTGGCCACACACTGCAAGGGCCTGGCAGGGACCACAGACGTTGGCCCTGCTGTCTATAGTGCCCAGCCCAGGAAGAGGCATACTGCTAAAGCCGTTTTGGTTCTCTGAGATGGGTCTGGTTTCCTGAAAGTCAGCAAACAAGTCTTTAAATATGGAGAGACGTGTGGCTCAAGTACTCTAGAACTATCTGAGTTATTCAGAGGAGTGGGATGAACGAAAACCCATTTCCTTACCCCAAGGTAGGCTGTACAAATCACAAAGTCAAATTGCACAGACAAATGTCTAATATACACAAGAAACCCAGTCTAACCAGCACAGAGGGTGGTGGACAGTTTTCAGTGTTAGTGATATAGCTGTTCTTTCCACAGCAGTGGACGCTGCTTATGACTGTGTTTTGTAGACACCTGCAGCTTATGGTGAAAGATCTTCCATTTAGATTTAAATTTGGGAATCTAAGGCAAGATTCCCCAAAGTCACAACAACGCCAACACTCACTCACCCATCCACCCACCCACCCACCCACTCACTCACTCACTCACTCACTCAGGTTTCTGAAGGGAACCCAATGCCAACAGTTGGATGTGTCTTCTCACTGAACTGGCTGAAGCTCTACGGCCTCTCACCCTGCTGGGTCCTGGGGTTGGCTCAGGTAACCTCTAAGAAATGATCAAGGGTCGTGACCTCCTTCTCTCTCTCACAGACAGCCTTCGGGTCTCAGTGGGAGCGGCCTGTCTTTTGTGAAGTGAACAGAGAGGTTTCAGTGGCGTTGGTTAGCCGAGAATTCTAATGGCATTTTCCTGTGTATGTTCCTCTTTTCGTCTTTACTGAAGTTGGGAGCAGGAGAGGGTCCTCAGTGATGAGTGTATTCCAGGGGCCTTCCGTGATGTGGAATCTTAGAAGTTCACTGCCAAGTCTGATGCCACATTTTCAGACTTGTTTCCAGGTCATGACCTCCTACCCATCTTTTGGGGACAACACATTTTAAACTGCAAAGGTGCAACTATGGCTCTGTGGCTAAACCTGGACCTGGGACAGTCATCCCCATGTTCTTAAGCCCCGGGGACCTCGGAGTTCCAGCATCCGCGACATTAGTCCCAGGGCAGCGGCAGGTCCTGTGGGTCCAGAAAGTCAGCAGAAAACATACTTGGAGTCGTGGCGCCGAGAGGGGTGAGTCCTGATGACGTGGCAGGCATGGTGATGTCCAACCATTCCATATTGTCCAAGTTTGTGTCAGAAAGGTCAAGTGACAGGCAGGGAGTATTTGTAGCAAATTGGGCCTCGGAAGTTTCCATGGGTGAGTGGGAGTGGTCCAGCACGCTGGAGTTGATCAGCAGATCGCTGTGGAGGTCCTCGATCAGAGAGAAGGGCTCTCTGTCTTCAATGCTGCTTGGAAGAGGGCTGATCGCATTGGCTGAAGGCAAAGTTCCATCCAAGAAGGCTTCTAGCTGGTTCTCTAAACTGGTGGAGAAGCTGCTCACGGGCTCTAAGGAGACAGGGGGCGCCATCTGGACTTGGGGCGGTGGCCGGGACACCACTGTATTGACTGGCATTGTGGTGATGCTGGCTGTCACTGGTCTCACTTTGGAAATAGGAGAAGGTTCTTCTTTGATAGGGAGAGAAATCTCTGTTTGAAATAACAGGAGTAAGCCGTAAGTAAAGATTTCTGAGTCCTGCACATTCATTATTAGTCACTACGATGAGTGTTTTGCTGTTGGGTTCTTTTACCCACACTCCATCCCAGAGAATGGGAGAGGATGGTCAAGTGCAATCCCTGACAACCTTTAGAAGGTCAGATCCTTTAGGCTAAACTAATGGAAGTCCACAACATTCTATCTGTTTTCACTTATTTGTCTTCTGACTAAGCATTTGCTTTACCCCACTAATGCTTTAACTCTTGGACATTTTTAATTTTTAATGAAGAACAAAATTCCATTTGTTGACGCTCAGAGTGCTGTTTGGATCGTGCACTGCCTCTGAGCACAATGTTCCTTTCCCTCTTTCGCTGTTTCTCTCGCGATCACTGCACAGGGGTTTGCCAAGCGGACGACACTGGCAGTTCTGCTCTGGATTGTGGAACGGAGAGAGGAGGAAGCTGGCCCGACCGGAATAAAAGGTATGACCGCAGATCTAGTGGCAACCTCTACTGAAATGAGCCCCAAGCTCAGCCACACTCTGTCCCTCTTCACGAGCCACTGTGTGCTGACTCCTTTTCCAAAAGCCACTCCTGTCTTGGGAGCAGCACACGGCATAGGACTGAGGAGATTTCCAGTAACTGGAAACCAGTCCTCGTGGTGACAAATGCATAAGCAGGGCGGCTTAGGGACTGAGGAATTGTAAGGTGAGTTTGTACAACAGGTAACCAAATGATATTTTTTATTTTTTAAGGTGATGTGGATCACCTGCTTACTTGTCTTTTTCTGTTGTCCTACTCCTTGAATATATGTAAAATCACAGGATTTGGGAAATGTCTTACTAAACACTAATTATGTATTATACCTCACCATATCTCACTGCTCTTGAGTTGATTCTGACTCTCTGCCACCCTATAGGACAGGGTGGAACTTCCCTGGGGAAGTAATTGTTTATGGGATTAGAACTGTGGAAATGGTGGTCAACAGCCCAACTTGTAGCCACTATGCCACCAGGTCATGTGGTCCCAGGACCAGGGTTTACTTAGCTATATATACTTAAGATGTCCTGAGTGCCTGCTTGGCTTTATTGAGATGGCTACTTCCACTGTGCAGACACACTGGGAAAGATGGATTGAAAGATGGATCAGCTCTCAAAGTTCACCAATGACTAGGATGGGTAGTTGGTCAGAGAAAGAACATAAGGTTATATCCTACAGGGGGAAATGTCAACTCTGTAGATGGCATGATTTTTAGAGCAGTTTAGGCTACTTTCCAGTTTATCTGTAGTCATCTTTAGAAATCCTTTGATGGCTCTAAGTGCCATCCAAATGCATATTCCCTTAATCAGCGACATCAGTCTCAATTTTCCTAATCACTTTTGACAACAGATAGTCACTGGATCCAAACCAAACTCAAACTTACTGCCATTGCGTCAGTTTTGACTCATGGCAACCCTATAGGGCAGGGTGGCACACTGCCTGTGGGTTTCTGAGATTTTAACTCTTATTAGGAGTAGAAAGCATTATCATTCTCCTGCAGAGTGGCTGGTGGTCTTGAACTGCTGGCCTTGCAGTCAGCAGTCCAGCTTGTAACCACTATGACACCAGGGCTCCTATTCACTGGACACTTTGCCACAAAAAGGACACACTCCTTTTAACAAGAATAACTAAAAATGAATTAATTTACCACATTTTCAAGCTTACACTGTAAAAGTGCCCTAAACTGTAGGCAATATCAGTTTCTTTAATTTCCATGGCCTTACGTTAGTGTGCACGTTCAATATAATTCTCAGCAAACCACCACCACCAACATATAAAAACCCTGCAGGTGTGCCTGTGTTGTCCAGGACCGATAGTTCCCTATACTATGCCAAGCATCACACCTAGAAGATAGGCCTCAGGATTGGGGACATTTCCACCACTATTTAAAAATTCAAATAAAATTCTCTTCAGCAAGGGAATATAAGAACATGTTAAAATATTCCAAAAACAGTATTTGAATTTTTTAAACACTAGCTTGTTACTCACTTTGAAAGATATGGAAGCTAGGTCACCACTGCCTAGATTTGGGTGATTGGTCCTTTTTATCGATGCCCTGCTTTCCTCCATCCCTTTTAAAAATGAACTATTGTAGAGCCTCTCATTTTATATTTTATGTAGAAAGTATTTTAGCCTGACTTTTGAACTTTAAGAGCCCTGGTGGAATAGTGGTAATGAGTTGGGCTCCTAACTACAAGGTCAACAGTTCAAACACTGCCAGCTGCTCCTCAGGAGCAAGGCAGGGCTTCTGCTCCAATCTTGGAGACTCCGAGTCTCCTGCTCCACTGGCTCGCTGAGAGTCAGCACTGCTGGACGGCAGCCAGTCTGCAGTTGTAGCTTTCTGAACTTTAAAGGTACGACACAGCCCAAGCTAGGTAAGTGGTTTGGCATGGAATGCGTGCAGTTTCTAAAGGCACATGGAACATGTTTTTGGTCAATGTTTTCAGAGTGGAATTTAAATCGAGTCTAGTCTGCTACTGTCCTGTAGGGTTGCTTTGAGTGGACTCAACGGCAGTCAGTTTGGTTTCTTGGTTTCCTGCTATTTTGATATGTTTTTCTCTCTCCACAAGAATATATCCACGGATAATTCTAATGCTCTATTACTGTTTTGAGCTCTTCCCCCACTGAATATATAAACTAAGTTTCAGGAATGGCCTACATTGAACAGATTTGAAAACCATACTTTTAGCTAGATATGTATTATGTTTCTCAGAATTCAGAGACGAGAGAAAGACACTCCCACGTATGGGTTGGAGATTATTCCCTACGAGGTCTGCTGCGGTCCTGACCTACCTCCGCTCTTGATGAGGATATCAAAGAGGTCGTCCATCTGCTGACTGTGTGCACTCGAAATCTAGGCGGAAGAGAAGGTCAATTAGTCTTCGCTGGTACAATCCTGGAGCCACTGAGGTCGCCTCAACTACATGAAGTTAAGCAATTAATCCAAGGTGTCACCGCCAGCTAGTGGACAGAGCGCCGATGGTGGGCTTCTTTCATCTCTGGCACTGTTTTCTTTCACTGCTTGTGTTTTAAAAGCCTTCTAGTTCTTAAAAAACAAAACAACAAAAACACAGCACGGACCTGAGCAGACTAGACATATTTCTCAGCTTGATATTTCCTGACACATAATCAACTGGGGGGATGGAAGGAAAAGACGGAAAGTTTTACACGGACATTTTGAAATGCGCCCCCCCCCATGCGTGCGCGCGCGCGCGCACACACACACGCACAGTAGGCTTTAAGAAGTTTGCAGATGTTTTCCATCTCTAATTCCATTTTAGACAAGCATTTGCTCACCCCACACCACCTATACACACAAGCACACGACTGAAGTTACAGACATACAGCCATGACATTTTCATTACAATGCAGGAAATGGTCATATCCATCATGCCTAAAATTTCTTCATATCCCTTTGTATCAATACTGATTTGCTCTTTCACTGTACGCTCATCTGCATTTCCTAGGGTACATTTCCAGAAGAATTGATGCGTGTGAATTATGATCCTGGCAAAATATCATAAACTGTCAAAAGAACAACCAGCTCTGTCTTGGAAGAAGCATATAGCCAGAATGCTCCTTGGAGACAAGGCTGGCGAGAGACGTGGTCTCATGTACTTTGGACATGTCAGGAGAGAGCAGTCCCTGGGGAAGGACACCAGGTTTGGTAAAGTGGAGGGGCAGCGACAAAGAGGAAGATCCTCAACAGATGGACTGACACGGTGGCTGCCACAAGGGGCTCAGACATAAGAACAACCGTGAGGACGGGACAGGGCCGGGCAGTGTTTTGTCCCGTTGTCCACAGGTTCACTATGGTTGGAAGTGGCCCGATGGCACCTAACAACACAACAGAGGCTTTTGTGTTGAACATATAGACTTATGCGGATCCATTTATTGGTTGTTAAGCATTACATCTACATTTATGGGAGGTCTAGCTTTTTTCACTTCTTCCCTCTGCTTCCTGTTTCTTCTATTCTTCCTTCTTTCCCACTGTTCTAAAATTTGTCCTTGGGGAAATGTGACCTTTGATCTCAGATTATTCTAAGGAATGTGCACCCTTGTCTAGCATCCCCCCCAAACGGAATTGCGCTGGGCAGAGCAGAGCTTTTGTAGTGCAGATTTTCCCCGCTAGGCGAGCATCAAGCAACTCGGTCTTAGTGCACCCAGTGGCATCACCTGGGAAGGTTCTCTCTGGTCATGGTGAATTTTTTCATAAAAGCAGTTTTGCTCGAACCTCGTTTTTGTGATGGCTGATTTCAGTGAACAGTGTGTGGCTGTGGAATCTTGTCGCCTGCTGTGGGAAATGCTGCAGACACTGTTGTGATGTTAAGCACAGCTTTCGAGGGCAGCACTGTGGGAAACTCAAGTGTAGGAGTGGTTTTCTTGCTTCAAAAACTGACAAACCTCATTATGGATGACTGTCTACTTCCTGAATGGATGAAAATGTTGATTCGTAGTGCATTTGGAGTTTGTTCCATCAGGTCTGACTGTTAATTAAACTTTCTATTTAAAGATTCGGAAAAGATTGTGTAATAGGTATGCAAAAAAAGGCCAGATTTGTGGCAGACAGGGGACTGGTTTTGCCACCCTTAGAATGCACTTGCTCACGCAGTCATCTCAGTGCACCAGTTTTTGGCAAAAAAAAAAAAACACCCAGCATGCCTCTCTTGCCCCACCCACCTTACTCACCTGAGCTCGCTCCATGGGACTTTTTTTTATTTCCATGAGTGAAGAGGGACAGGAAAGGACAATGATCTGACAATGTAGAAGAGGTGAAGAAAAAAATGAGGGAGGTTGTCAGCTAGCCAAACAGATGAGTTTGAAAAATGTTTTCATGAATGGAACCGAAGGTTTGACAAATGTATTTAGTGTAATGGAGAATACTTTGAAAGTGATAAGGTTGTTTTGTAAAAAAATTTAAATAAAATTTGAAAAAAAAAACCCCCACAAAAAAGCCTGTATTTTTGAGGTGGAGGAGAGGGGTACCCCTTGTATTTCTACAGTGTTACTATTTCTATTATAGATCGGTCTATTGTTTGGGTGACTTGGAGGTTCTACCGATTTCTATTTGACCATGACGACTGGCCTTTTTTTGCGGGCAAATAAACAAATGTGGTGAAGAAAGCTGATGGAGCCTGGATATCAGAAGATACAGCATCTGGAGTCTTAAAGGCTTGAAGGTAAACAAGTGGCCATCTAGCTGAGAAGCAACAAAGCCCACATGGAAGAAGCACACCAGTCTGCGTGACCATGAGGTGTCGAAGGGATCAGGTATAAGGCATCAAAGAACAAAAAATCCTATCATTGTGAATGAGGGGGAGTGCAGAGTGGGGACTGAAAGCCCATCTGTAGGCAACTGGACATCCCCTTACAGAAGGGTCACGGGAGGAGACGAGCCAGTCAGGGTGTAGTATAGTTCCTAAATGCTTCCTCCCAACACACGATCCCAATTCTGCCTTACAAATATGGCTAGAGGATGTACACTGGTGCAGATAGGAACTGGAAACACAGGGACTCCAGGATGGATGATCCCTCCAGGACCAGTGGTGAGAGTGGTGATACTGGGAGGGTGGAAGGAGGGTGGGGTGGAAAGGGGGAACCAATTATAAGGATCTACATATAACCTCCTCCCTGGGGGACGGACAACAGAAAAGTGGGTGAAGAGAGATGTTGGATAGCGTAAGATATGACAAAACAATAATATATTAATTATCAAGGGTTTATGAGATTGGGGAGCGGGGAGGGAGGGGAAAATATGAGTTGATGCCAAGGGCTTATGTGGAGAGCAAATGTTTTGAGAATGATGAGGGTAACGAATATACAACTGTGCTTTATACAATTGACGTATGTATGGATTGTGATGAGTCGCATGAGCCCCCAATAAAATCTTTTTAAAAAAGACTGAGTTTTGTTCCACTTTTTTATGATTTTGAGTTTTGTTCCACTTTTTTTAACCCATGCTGCCCAGCACCTTGTGATGTGATCCCATTCAGAGCAGCAGACGGGCACCAGCTAGTCCTTGTAGTTTCAAGGTCAGGGAGATGGATGTTCCCATGGTCCGTTTGTCTGTTGGACTAGTGGTTGTGTGTCTGACTTTCTTCACATTCTTTCCTCCAGACAGGGAAAGGCACACAGTTGGACCATGGAGGGCTGCTTTCGAGACCCCCATTGGTACTGCCAGAGCAGGACACAGACCATTGTCTTTGTGGACAATGTTATTAGGCTCGTATTTTTAAAAATAAAAAACTGTAAAAACTTATTTTCCCATTTGTACACATAGGCACTGTTATTCCTATTTTATCAGTGAGACAATGACGGAGCAGAGGAGAGAGTCAGCACTGGCCTGAGATTACCTGGTTTTAGCAAATGGAGGTTTTCCAGTCTGTCCCTTCAAAGTGCTTTTGCTGACATAGGAGTGAGCCCCCGCGCTGGGCTTGTGTGGCGGCAGCAGAAGAAGAATGAAGCAGGGAGGGTGGGCGTCCAGAACGCCAGCTAGGTCGAAGTGTGCCTTTTGACAACAGCTTCCTGTATGCCATAAGGAATCACATCTGTCCCTAACACATCCATCCCCCTCTCCACAGGACAAATGAAAAGACAAAACCTGAGCTTCGGATTAAGTAGTGATAGCAGACTATATAGCTGTAGAAAGCTGTTTAGTCTTCATAATGCATGATGCTTTGATTTTAAATGACCACCTAAGGTGTAAACACAGGAGCCTTGGTGGCACCGTGGTTATGCACCGGGCTGCTAACTATAGGGTCAGTAGTTCAAAACCACCATCTGCTCTGTGGGAAGAAGACAAGGCTTCCTATCTCTGTAAAGAGGGACAGTCTCAGAAAGCCACAGGGGCAGCTCTACTCTGTCCTAAGTGTCATGAGTTGGAATCGACTTGATGGTAGTGAGTTTGGTTTGATTTTGAAGATGTAGGCAAAGGTGCTGGTCACAGAATGTGGGTTTTTTTGTGGAAGAAAGTCAGTCTCAGACAGGGTCTCAGTAATGCATTTGGATGAGACTGGAGGATGACACGTGACAAGAAAGCCTTGGCTAGCCTGCGTGTCTGCACACCACCGACAGGCCACGCTGCTGAGCGGATTCCCCTCGCCAGCTGCGGCCCCAATTACACTCACCTCTGCGGCGGCGGCCTGGGCGCTGCGTGTCTGCCTGACAGCCTCTTCATAACGAGGGGGGTCTTCTGTCTTGGCGACGGGGCTGCCAAACAGGGCGTGCTGGACAACGAACTGCTGAGGTGGTGGGGGAGAGCTGGGCTGTGGTGAAGATGGGGCACATGTTATGTAAACCCTTGTGACCCTGCCATGTGGGAAGGATTCTCCTCACGGGCAAAACAGCGGTTATTGAGGTTTGTGGGGGCTTTGATGTCCAAGTAACGTGGCTTCCCTCTCACTCACTAGGCTTTGGAACCAGCCCATCTCCATGTAAGCATTCTCGCTGTATACAGCTGCCTGGGCATTACCTTGCTGGGCGGGCTGGGTCCATTTTGCACTGGTGGAAGTGGAGCGGTTCTGCTGGATGCCTTCGTAATGAAAGGCTGCTGGACCGAGGGAGCAGGCTGCCTCTGGTATGGGAGAACTGTAGTTGGTGCTGAGTTTGTGAAAACCTGAAATAAATAAATTGTTCCCCATCAATTTGTTCTGGTAACAAAACAAACACACTAAAGTTTTAGTAAATATTTTTGACTTTGAGGGTCGTGTGGTCTCTGTTTCAATCACTCTGTTGTCGCCGTGGACAATATGCCAATATTTGTTCCATAAAACTTTACTGACAAAGACATTTCTCAGGCGCTGAGCCTGAGTCGTCCTGCAGCCTTGTCTGGGGCAGGGCTGTGTGAGAGGACACGCGCTCACTTCTAGCGACACAGCGGCGTTGTTCCTGCTCTCCCTCTTTGTGATGATCTTACCCATGGTCCCACTTTCTTTCTTTTCTCCTCCTGCTTTAATATTTTATCTTAATTTCAGTGAGCTCCACAGCAAACGGTTTCTGTTTTACAGTGTCGACAGCATTTGCTCAGAGACACTGCTGTGTTGCCCCTGGTGTGGTACCCTGCTGATTTCCACCCTGGAGGTCCCTTTCCAATAGCCGGGTTTCCTGAACTGATGGATTTTTAAAAAGCAGTTTCATGCTTTAATTTTCAGGGTGAGGTGAATAAGGCCCAAATCCACCATTCTAATCTGATTTCAGAACCTTGCCCCAAGTGTGAAAGGTAATTACCAAATGGAAGGCAGATTCGGGAATGATTTTTCCCTCGAGGTTGAAGGTGAAATGGAGCACCACACCGCTCTGCGTTCTCCCAGCGCACCTTGGACTGGGCATTCTCTGGAAGCAGCTTTGGCCTGTGCCCTGCTATCCTCTCACGCCAGGCCTTTGTTTCTAACGCGGGCACGCAGCCACAGCCACCTCTGAATCCTTGCCGATGGTCCCGACACAAGAATGATTCTTGCCACCAGTCCTGTCACACTCCATGCCTGGTCTTCAGGGTAGAACGCAAGCTTCAGGGTAGAACGCAACAACCTTTCTATGACCTGCTGGACACATGTGCTGTCCAACAGAATTCCCCACAGCTTCTTGGGATTCTTCCAAGCCCCACTGACAAGTCCCTGCTTCTGGGGTGCTGCTCTATTAAGCAGAGGTGGGATTCTTGTGAGACACCAAGAGGTTCTTCCGGCGGCCCGAAGTCTCACGGCTGACCTTTCACAAATAGAGAGCTACCCTCTGATGCTGCAGCTTCATGCTGCGGAGCTTGGTGGGTTTAGGAAAGTACTGCGTTTACTGTGCATCATTCGTAAGGAGCGCTGCAGGGCAGTGACGAGGCGGTCTGCTGAGGACTGAAAGTGGGAGTACACCTGCTACTCCGTGGGCAAAGACGCGCAGCCTGTTTCTGTAAGGATGACAGCCTTGGACGCCCTGCAGGGGGGTTCTCTTCTGGAGGGTCACTGTAAGGTGGGCACTTGCCAGGATGGACAGCATTGGCACAGCGGCTGCAACAATGGCTCAGACATCACTACATGTTTCACTCTGTCGTGCACAAGATCTCTAGGAGTCGGAAGTGACTCGGTGTCACCTGACAACATCAACAACGTGAGCTAAGAATCCACTCAGCAGCCATGAGTTTGGTTTTCATACACTCATATTCTGTATATATATATGCATATTTATAGTGAATCTGGATGAAACTAGGTGTGAATATGTGTACTCTCAAACAGTACAGCCTCTCTGGGTAGTTGAGTTCTAAATATTGACGTCCATTTTCTTGTATTTCACTTAAAAATTACCCTCCCTTCATATTATGTGGTGTTTTGTTGTTTCAATGAATCATGAACATGTGTTCCACAGACACAGGTGAAAGCTCCCTGCTGAAACAGCCCTGCAGCTGGGCCAGAAGGACTCTTAAAGCAGGGTAAGTACCAGCAGAGGCTAACGCTCAGAGCCTGGCGAATGCTGCCAGGGAAATGCGAGGGGAAAGACTGGCCCTGGGGTTGTCCGTCGAAGCAGACTTGAGACCCAAGAACACACAGAGAAGACTTGTCCTCAGAGTTCTTTGCTGGGGCCTTAGCGGCCCTAGGAGCACTTTGAGTCGAAAAGATTTTGGAAACATTTTTGTATTCTTATCAAGTCCCTCATTTCTCTTTTCTTTTTCCCTTCCCCACCTAGTCTTTCACCCTCGCCATCTCAACACATTCTCTTACCATCTCCTCATTACTCGCATGCGTATCACCGATGGCCTCCTTCTGTTCCGTACGGTACCCAGCCAGGTTCTTACTGGTTTTGCCTTTTGCTTTTCTGGGGACACCATCTCAGGTGGATGCTTTGCTGCACAGCTGGTTTTGCCCTCTGGCTTTACGTCTTCTTTTGGCTTCCCCCCTCACCCCTCCTTCCCCTCTCTTCTTTCTCTCCTCTATACTTCAGCATTTCCTCATTGTCTTTCCTTTAACTTCTATCTTCTCATCTCCAATCTTTTCCCGGTCTTCCGGAACAGCATGTACTCCCGCCTTTCCCTTCAGCGGGGGCTGCTCTTCGTGCCCACCTTTCCCTGGCTGTCAGGCTTTCCTTCGCTTTGCTGAAGCCTGTTTCCATGTTGAGATGCAATACCTGTTCCCGTCCTGTCGGGTTCTGAGCACGCTTCTCTTCTTGCTCCAGCCTCACAGGGTCCTGGGAGCAACAGATCTGCTGACCGACAAGATGTACCAGGCTGGTGCCTCTTGGGCTCCCTGCAGCCTGGCGCTGCTGGTGCTGGACCGGAGTTCTGCAAGGGCGGGCTCACAGGCCAGTGCCCACATCCGAGCCAAGTCTGTTTCATCGGCGCCTTGGGTCACATCTGGGTAGTGCCCCTGTCCCTAGCTCTGTCCATCTCAACTCCATCCCCCCAAATTTTACTTCCTTTCTTAAATAATAACTCTGAATTCTAGAAACTTGAGACAGTGAATAAGCCCATATTCAATATACCATTGGCTTTCTCTCTCCCCCTAAGACCAGGAAAACTGTCTACACAATGGAACATTTACGAAGCTTACACTACACGAAAATAACATTGTGAGTTGTTCAAATCAACCGATTTCTCATGGTGGTTCCTCTCTCTCAGGAGACTGTGAAAGAGAGGGTATGGCCCCCCTTCTGCCCACTGCCACTGCCCTGAAGCTGTGTCTTTCGGGGCCTAAGTGCATCTTAGCCTAGCAGGCTATCTGACCCTGACACCTAATGGTGCACCTGGTTTCAGATCTAGGTTTCTGGAAGTAGCAGAGCCAAACTTTTTGATAATCATGCTCAAGACTTAAAATACCAAGACCCATTTTTGAGGCCTTATCATTTTTCTGCCAAGGAGATGTGCCCACAGCTCCACCTACTGGATATAGGGGAAGTTTGGTAACTTTTGATTTTATTTTTTTTAACCAAACCAACTACTATGGAATCAATTCTGACTCATATTGACTTTACAGGCCAGAACAGAACTGGAATTTCCAAGGCTGTAAGCCTTTACAAGATGGGCCATCTCATTTTTCTGTAGTGAAAGTGACTGGTGGAGTTGAATTGCTGACCCTGTGGTTAGTAGTTGAACAAGTAACTTGCTATGCCACCAGTCTCGGCTTATGTAACAGAGAATTGTCCACAGAATGGAGTCCCTGAGGGGGCTTAGTGAAGACACCTGGCTGTGTTGGAAGTTTGAGTCCACCCGTCACTCAAAGGAGAAAGACTCACAGCCTGCTTCCATAAATATTACAGTCCACCCAGAGAGGTCCCCACAGACAGGCCTGGCTATTTACTTCGGCAAATCAACACTGAAAACCCTACAGTGCATAGTTCTACTCTGACCCCCAGGGGCCGTCAGGAGTGAGAAATGCCTTTGTACAGAGGAGACAGGGCTAAAGCCACACCTGCATTTTTAAAACGAGGGCAGGGACTGAGAAAACAAGGGCTCAAGGCTGCATTTCTAGGAAGCAGTGAGCCTGAGTAATAACCAGGCCTAGCTCTCCTGGCTGCTGGTTCTTAGGTGGGCACACACAAGCACACATACGCCCTTGCCGCCGGGCAGATTCTGACTCAAGGGACACAGGAGAGCAGAGAGGGGCTCAAGGTTTCTGAGACGCTGAGACGAAATCTTTAAAGGGGCAGACAGCTGGTGCTATCCCCGCATAGGGTCACTGATGAGGCTGAACCCTGGACCTGCAATTAGCACAGGGATTCCCCCACTGTGTCAGCAGGACGTCTTCCCTTTCTCAGACACACGAGGGGCTTCAAAATGCTTCTGGAAAATCCTACAACCTCTTAATTCCATTTCAGTAGATGGGGATTTAAATATCACTTTGAAAGCTCTCTTTTTCTAAGAAAGCTCCCTCCACTCCAGGGTCAAGGATAAACAGCCTTAGGCTCATCCCAAGGTTGACAGTTGACAACCCCCCCCCCCCCTCATGGGCATATCACCCTACAGAAGTCCTCACAGAGAGGCTGTAGGTGGGCTAGAAGAGGCAGCTCACCGACCTTCGGGACTTGCTGAGGTTGGCTGAGTACATGCTGTGGGAAAGCATCCTGCTGAAGCGCAGGCGGGGCCAAGCCTGATGACAAGGCAGCGGTAGGTAATTGCGGAGCAGTGGCTGGCTGGGGCTGAGGCTGGAGTCCAGCTTGTGGTGCCGTCTAGGAGGTGAATGGAAAGAATCCATTAAATCGACAGAATCAGCGTTAAGACCAACAGTTCTGACATAGACTAGTCACTGGTATTAGAAACAAGTGTTGACAGATGGCAGCCTTTAACCTTTGGTGACTACTTTTTAAAGCCCATACTTTTTGGACAGAGGAGCACATTTGTGCTCCAAGGATTCTTGGGAATAGTTGGCCGAGCTGCATTCTTGATGAACCGATTCAGCTCATGTGTGCGTGAATTTGAACACAGTGCCTAAGAACCAGAGGCTGCAACACCAGGTCAGCAACTCGCACGCTCTCGCCCTTTCACAAGGGGCTGAGGTGTCATGCAGAAACAGACAGCAGGAACCAGAAGGCCCTGGAACAGCTCTAAAGGGACCCTCGTGGTACAGCACGTGAAGCATCGGACTGCTTTCCGCAGGTTCAGTTTGAACGCCTCGGGAGAAAGATGAGGCTCACACACCCGAAGGAGCGTTCCACTCCTTCCTATGGGTTGGAAGAGCAGTTGGTGTTAACAACAGGTCTAATGAGCGCTGGTGGCCCAGTGGTTTAGCCCCGCCCCCGCTCACCCCCCCCCCGCACCCCCCCCCTTGATTGCTGTTTTCAATGCGCTCAGCTGCTCCATGGGGGACAGATGTTACAGTCTGCTTCTGTACAGGTCACAGCTTGGGCAGCCCCCAGGGCAGTTCTACTCTGTCCTACACACTCTCTGTGAGCTTCACGCCATTTGGCAGCAATGAGTCAACTGTCGTGAATACTGTGCTTTCAGTCCAAAGCCTGCTTTTCCAGCTGTAGACTGTGGACACAGGGCTCTTGAATAAATAAAACAGGTTCTTGGTCTTAGACCATCCACCCTTATGGAAGATTGGGGCCAGAAAAATTAAAAGGCAAATATATCTATATATTTTTAGATAAAGATAGCTATATTATGGAAGAGATTTTCAAGTCCACAGGCACAGGAGAATGTCTTTCTGTGCATAGCAGGGGCCTCTGGGCCACCACGCCTCTAGCCCTCAGGCTGCTCCTTTAGGCTGTTCAGGGCAGCTGGGAGTTCCACTGATCCAGATGGTCTCTGCAGCCTCTCACTGGTCGCTCCAGAAAGCCCACTGCGGGTATATGTGACATGGGCTACTAACCACAGGTCAGCAATTTGAAACTACTGGCTACTCGTTGGGGGAAAGGACGAGGCTTTCTGGTCCTGTAGTGAGTTCCAGTGTTAGAAACGCACAGACAGTCCGACTCGGGCCTACCCAGGGTTGCTATAGGTGGAAATGAACTTGATGGCATTATCTCCCCCAATGTCGGCATAAAAATATTCCATGCTCACCAGTGTTTTATAATCTCAGACTAAAATTTGTAGTCATCTTTTCCTTAGCTTAAGAATCTTCATTAATGCCCCCCTTTCAAGAAATTTGGGAGGCAGATGTAAGAACGAACAAGAGCAAAATGTTTGAGAGTCTAATGTGTCTGGGTGTAAACAGTACTGTTCTAGGCTATAGCTGTACCCTGGGGAAAATACTGACATTTTCCTAGGTCTCGGTATCCTGATCTAGAAATGGGTATAGCTCATGGTTCATCTGGGAACCCCCCGCCTAAAATGTCACACCCATTTGCCACTGTATAGTTTCTGACCCATAGTGACCCTGCAGGATGGACTTCAACGGCTCCTCAAGGTTCCCAAACTGTAAATCGTATCATAGCAGGCAGCCTCATTTTTTTCCGAGTTGAAGCCGGTGGGTTTGAACCACCAACCTTGGGGTTAGTAGCCCAAAACTTAAGCCACTGCACCACAGCGCTTCTCCCTCTGGGGAAAGGGAGCGTTCAGTAAGCCCTTCGCCCATTGTTGTTCCTTATACTTAGAAACATATCACAACTGCTCTGCTCGTGTCCAGGAGCCTGGTGATGCGGTGGGTTAGAACATCAAGCTAGCAATGGAAAGGCCAGCAGTTCCCACCCAGCATTACTCTGATGAGGGAGAAAGACATGGCAGTCTACCTCCCTAAAGATGTACAGCCTCGGACACCACCCAGAGCAGTTCTACTCGGTCACTAAGAGGGGGAACCAACGAGATGTCAGTGGGTTTTACAACAGCAAGTGGAAGGCTATAGAACCACCCCCATGGAAGGAATGTCCTCTGCGGAGCCATGCTGCCTAGCCCGTGTGTGAGGGCCCCCTCAGGGATCCTCGCTGGGCGCATGCAGGCAAGTTCCTGCTGGTCGTTTCTGTGGGACACGTTCACACCTGGAGCTGGAGGCTGCCCAGTGGGAGCCGCACGGAGGCCACTGGGAGCAGCAGCTGGGCTGTCTGCGTGGTCAGCAAGGTCTGGGGCTGGCCGGCCATTGCAGGTGTCGGCTGTCCCTGGGTGCTCACATAAAACTGTGAGACAAGGCCCTGTGGCTCCACCGGGGCCCCGGGCAACTCTTGCTTGATAAGCACGGCCTTCTTGGCAACGAGGGTCTGGCCTCCCGTGGCGATGGGCTGGCCCGTGGAATGGCTGGTGACTGGGATGGGTGGCCTGGAGGTGGAGCAGTCTGGGAGCGAGGTCTCATCCTTCACGGCAGAGCCCATGCTGCCGCCGAGGTGCGGGTCTAACTTAGGGGCAGAGTTCGCTGGTGCGTGGGCCAGGGCTTCAGGCGGAGGCCGCTGCTGTTGCTGCTGCCCTCGTTTTTCCACCTCAAGTTGCATCTTCAGCACTTCCACCAGTTTCTGCTCTTGCTCCAGTTTCCTCTTCAACTCTTCAATCTGCTTCTCCTTCTCCTGAAGCTTGCGGTCCTTCTCCGCAGCGTCTAGTTCCAGACAGGACATGGTGCTGCTGGTGGGGCTCATGCTGTCCTCCGTACTGGGGCCTCTCGGGGGGGACGAGCACAAGAACTGTGAGGGAGACATCATGGTCATGATCTCTGTGAAGGTGTCTGTCATGTGTGTGTCATCCGTACTGAGGCTGGACTGCTCCGAGGGGGATGGCGAGATGGGCAGAGGGGAATGGGTGTTCTCCGCCTGGGCCGTGCCTCTGCTTCCTGGGCGTGGCAAGTCGGCTTTGAGCATGGAGCCCGTGGCGGCGCTCGTCACTGCGTTGGGGAGTGTGGTAGCTGGCAAGGCTGTGGTGACTTCTGGGTTACTAGTGACAAGGGCAGGAGCAGACACTGCCACGAGACCGCCTGCGGTGACCCCACTGCTGCTCACTTCCTGGTAGGGTTTCAGGCGCTCGATGAGGTCCTGTTTGGTGCCCGACACTGGCAGGCCCCTTAACTTTAGTTCTGTCTTCAGTTCAGACACCTGCAAACAACATCAACACATCAACTCTTGGTTTGGGGATAGACAATTTACGACAGATATAAAGCAGACTTGTGCAATAGCGAAAGTGGCCCTGCCTCTCGGCTAACCCTGCAGGCGGGGTTGTTTAAAAACAAACATCTATAAATTCACAGAAGGACAGACCTGCAGGACCCAAGAGGCAAGTGATAAAGTCCAGTTTTCTAGAGGGCGACTCCTCTCTCTTGCCAAAGAGAAAACACACGGCTGGGGTCGTGATGGCACAGCGATATTTACCGGATAATTCCTAGGGGCTTTGCATGTAGTCTCTCAAATTCACCTTCACAATGACCCCACGAGCTAGGTTTTATTATCATGTGAGCCAGAGAACAGTTGCCCAAGGTCGCACAGAAAAGAGAAGGCTGATGTGGGCTACAAACCCAGGAAGGCTGGCCTGGAGCTCATCTGCTAGACTACTGCATTCCCGGCTGCTCCCACATTTGGCCGGGAGCAGAGGCGGGAGAAGCGGCAGCCTCTGCAGTCAAACAGCAGCAGCACAGTGGCTGGAGCGTGGCGCTGGCTCCCTAGTGACGGACCACTTTAGAACAGACCCAGTGGCTCTAAGAAGACAGAGCCTCTACACAGGCTATCACATTTTTGGCAAAGGTGAAAGTCTGTTGAAAATGACCTCCATCTACACAAAGGCAGCCGAGCATTTCATGCGGTGGTGCACACTGGTGGGTAAACTCCACGTGGGACTCTCACCTTTAAGTCGTCCAGGCTGGAAGGCAGGGAGCCTGGCTTTCTCGCGGGAACAGGTGTGTTCTGTCTTAGTGTGTTGGGTGTGGGACTGTTCAAAGTTGAGTTCCCACCATTGTTATTTTTGTCACCGATTGGCCTTTAAAAGAAAGAGAAACGAGAGTTTATAATCAACGATACCTGGATTCGCCACTGATTGCTGTCAACCCATGTGACTGTTAATTATGAAGAGAAAAATGCCACGGTCACGGGTTGGAAGCTCAACCTTGTAGAGATGCCAGTTAAACTAGATGACACCCTCCCCCCCCACAGGTTCTGTCTGGTGGGAACTCTGGAGATAATGCTAAGCCTTGTACGGAAATGCAAATGGCCAATAATACCGGTGGCAAACTTGGTAAAGAAAGGGAAGCAACAAAGTCGTTACCAGATATCACCATTGGACACAGAGCCACTGCAGTGAAGACAGTGTGGTGATGGTGTAAGGGCAGAAACAAAACGGACCGAATCCAGAAAGGGACTCACAGACACATGGGCCCCAAAGTTGTCGTGAAGAGAGCACTGCAAGGGAGGTCCTTCCCAATCACTGAGGCGGTCAGCTGGGCCTTCCCAGGGGAAGCTGCCTCTTGAGGGATCTACCTTTTATCATCCCCCAAAGGGCAAAAGGTGCATTCTAAAGCAGCACAGCTTCGAGAAGAAAACAAGACAGTCCCTCCATGGCCTCTGCAAAGGCAAAGGCCACCCACAGGCCACCCCCAAAGCAGTGATTGAAAGAGACATTTGTAAGTCAGTCAAAGTCAAAACAAATGAAGACACTTGTAATACTTATTTCTTACAAAGCGACAAAGGCCTCACGGCTACAATATACAAAGGAGTCCTGCAAATGAGTAAACATGCACAGGTAGAAAGACAAACCAATGGAAAAACTGAGGTGGGGGTGCGAGCAGGTCCATCAGTCAATAACTATATGAACAAATACCCAGCCACATGACACGAGAACTCTGAGAACTAAAATCACAACAACAGACAACAACAACAAAAAAACCCCAAACCAAAACAACAGCAACAAAAATAAAATCACAACAAAGCACCCAGCATACTCAGCTCAACTGTTAAGGTCATCACCAGGAGGGGGTACCAACAACTCGCAGCAATCAGAACTCTCATGCACTGCTGGTGCCGGTGTAAACTGGTGCAGTTGCTTGGGAAACAGTTTAGTCGTTTCAGGTAGACTACACAGAGTCCCGGGAGAAGGACGTCGTGCTTGGTAAAGTGGAAGGGGAGTAAACCAGAAGGCCAGATAAGGTGGATGGACACAGTGGCTGCAACAATGGGTTCAAACAAGAGCAATTGTGAGCAAGGGCAGGGCTGGGCAGCGGTTCCTTCTGTTGTCCACAGGGTCGCTGTGAGTCAGAACCAACTTGATGAGTAGGTGCTGGAATGTTCACTGCCAGGCTGGCAGCTTAAAGCCACGAGCTGCTCTGAGAAAGAAAGGTGAGGCCGTCTGTTCCCGTACAGTTTTCGAGCCTCCGTCCCTCTAACAGGGCTGCTATGATTGGGAACGGATTCCATGACAGTGGGTTGGGTTGGTATATAAAACTCGATCTTTGACCCAGTAATTCCGGACGCCCAACAGAAAAACAAGCACATATGCCCCAAAAGGCACAGATCAAAATATTGATTGTATACAAAACCAACACCAAGCCTTTGAGTTGATTCTGACATAAAATGGCCCAACAGGACAAAGGAGAACTGCTGCTCCCTAGTCCTGCAGTGGTTGGTGGGCTTGAACCACTGATTTTGAGGTTTGCAGCCCAATGCTTAACCAACTATACTACCAAGAACCCGTTTATTATACAGCATTATTCACAACAGCCTCGATTGGAAGCATCCTTGCTTTTCCCCAGGAGTGTGATGGATGGGGAAACCAGAGTACGAGGGAATCCTAGGGAGCAATATGAAATGAATTAGCTACAGCTACTGGCAACAGTGAAGAGGCATCTCGCAAGCCAGGTTACACACAAGCAACCAGGGCCATCTTGTGCCTGTTTCTATGAAGCTGACAAACTACTCTCTGGGGACAGAAGTCAGGAGATCACCGAGGGGCTTCTGGGGTACTGGTCTGCACCTTGACTTGGGTGGTGGTGACACGGGTGCTTCACATTGGAAGCAGTTTTCACTTATGATTTATGTACTTTTCTAAGTACACAAGTACTTCCATTTTAAAAAGGCTGGTGAGTCAGTTGCCAAGCCTCTCCCTCACCTCATCTAACTTCCAACTCTGGGTAATGAGGACATTGGTTTTCCTGGGTACACATGATGGCTGATCCACTACGGCCAATTCCACGGTGGCTCCTGTTTGTCTGTACCCTGAATCCCACTTTCTGAAATAGGGCTCTGAAACGGCAGCGCCTATGGGGTCAGAGCTGTAATGGGAGGAACTTTCTCAAACTGGGTTTTAGGCAGTCCTGACCTGTTTTTATAAAAAGCACTGGACTGATAACCACAAGGTCAGTGCTTCAAAACCACCAGCTACTCCATGGGAGAAAGACGGGGCTGTCTGCTCCTCACATCCTCAGAAGCCCTATATGGGTTTTGATGGAAGTGGGATTGGGAGGTAAGGTGCTGGGTTTTTAAAATAATTTTACTGGCATTATTTCACCTATTATACAAAGTAATTGTTGAATCATGTAAGATCTGTGCATTCATCACAATTTCAGAACATTTTCTTCTTATACTCATTGTTGTAATTACTTCCCCAGCTAATTAATATCCAGTTACGGTCTCTATAGATTTATCTAGGCTGGGTTTCATATACAGAAAACCATATAAAACACAACAGGAAGCAAGCAAACAAAACACCCCCTCAATAATTACCAGATAAGACAAAAAATCTCAATCGAAAGCAAAGTGGAATACATGGAAAACTGAAACAATTTTAAAAAGGGTAAAAGGGAGATCAAATGGTAAGACAGTACATTTTAACCCAACGCCATCTGCCGTCTTCGACTGCACAGTGCGCTGTCTGACCGCAGGGCTACTCAGATGGCAGGTCACTGGCTGCGGGTAAATACTTGAAGCATTTGACATGAAGTTTCTTGAGGCTTAGATGAAATGACAAAATATTTTTGTACCACTATGCCCTTACAAATTCAATTTTTAAATTGCTGAGCTAGAGTTCTGAAAACATAGTATTTAAATCAGTTTCTCAACCTAATCACATTATTGCCCTCCCAACAAGTCTTTAAGACATTTTTTTTCCTGAATCACCTTCCCCATGAAATGTTAATACCACAGACTTACTGAATGTGCATCTATTTATGTATTGCATCTTTATGTGGGTCTATGTTTTAGGTGTAAACTAATTAAGACTGTTTCATTTTCCTCAGAATCAACTTTTGCCTCCTTAGGATCAAGATCGTCCCCACTGGGAATTCATGATTTCATTTCATCATCTAGTCATGCTTTTTGACAGTTTACAGTATTGTACTTGTTTCCAAGCTTGGCAATTCAGTGTTTGATTTAGCCTTTAAAATAACAAAAGTAAGTCAATGAACCCAGCCCCGCTCCCTCAGGTCAATGCAGTAAAGCAGGTGAGTATGACTGCATGGTAGATGAGGCACCTAGGGCTCAGAGATGAGGTGACCTTCCTGTCTCGATCTTCCAGCGATTCCCTGTCTTTCCTCCTTCCTCCTCAGGCTACAGCACCAAACCAAAATCCAAACCTGTTGCCGCAGATTGATTCAACTCCCAGACCTTGTAGGACAGTGTAAAACTGACCCATCGGGTTTGCAAACCTGTAATCTTTATGAAAGAAGACTGCTACTTTTTTTCCCCCTCAGAGTGGCTGGTGGGCTTGCAATGCTAAACTCTTGGTTCCGGGTCAAGTGCTTTAATCACTGTGCCACCAGGGACACACGATAGAGGTACTATACTATTACTATGAGTTCTATAAGACTTCTAAATTCAGTTTCTTGTGATGGAATTTTGGTGAAAATAAAAACCATGCTAGAAAACAATGTCTCATTCTTAAGGGCCTGAAGATTGCCTAGAACGCGAGCTCCTTTTATGTGTGGTGAAATAATATACAGGTCCAGTGTGCTCTCCTCTTCTGGGCCCCTGGATCTCTGTGGATGACAGCACCCCCAGGCACCCTGGGGCCTTTAGGGGGGTGTTTTTGAGGAAGGATAAATGACATGAAATGGGAGGGTAAGAAACTCAGGGATATTTTTCCTAATTCTTTCCTTACAAAAAAAGATTCTTGAATAGATAAGATACCAGAAAAAATATGCTTTTATGGAACTTTTAATTTAATAATTTTCTCATCTATAAAAGTCCCAAAGTAGACGTCACTGTAAGCCCGTGAAGCCAGCGGCTATCTCCTTGACTGGAGCAGATTGCTGCATCACTCTCCCGTGAAGCGGCTGCTGGGTCTTAACTGGGAAGCCACTGTACCACCAGGGGCATGTCCTCATTTGTAAGACGAGGCCAACAATACCGGCTCCTCCAGATCTACAGTGAGGATGATGATGCCACGTGTTCAGCACAGTGCCTGCTTGTACGTAGCACATACATGTGCAGGAGCCATCGATGATTACTGGTGCCCAATGGCCAAGACCACCTCCTCCCAAGGTTGCAGAACAAAACTGCAGAGCCAGGGGTCTACCACTGATGCTTGTCCAGTTCTGGGCACCCCCTGGATTCCTTCCAATGTCTATAGCTCACGTAAGTGGTTTTGCTCTTAAAGTAATAGCATGTTACAAAATTATTCCATTCTTTGTTGATATACCCGTAAGTTTTAGTGTTTTTTTTTTTAAGTTTTAATCACTTCACAATAAGGTCTGAATTACTGTTATACTAACTGGTTTTATCTTTATTTAGCTATCTGAATTATAAATGAAAAAACTTGATACTCATTTTAATGTGAGCAGAGTTTCTTTTTAAACAGAGAAGTTTTTTAGCAGGTCTTTATCCTCCACCAAGGAGGTCTGGTGACACAGCAGTTCGAAACCACCAGCTGCTTGGCAAGAGAAAGATGAGGCTTTCTGCTCTCTTAATTAGTTATGATCCTGGGAACTTACAGGGGCAGCTCTACTCTGTCCTATAGCGTTGCTATGAGTCAGAATCAACTCGATCGTTGGCAGTGAGTTTGGCTGTACTTTTTCATCTTCCATCAGAGTCCCTGGGTCATGAAAATGGTTCACACACTCAGCTGATAAACAGCTGGTTAGAGGTTTGAGCCTACCAGGAAGTGCCAAGGAGAAAGCAGTGGGCGTCGAATTCTGACAAGTCATGGAGCACAGCTCTATTCTGACACCCAAGGGTCCGAGGTGATGGGAAGGCAAGGGGTTCAAAAGGAGTATAGATTATAATGGAATTGACGGATAACAGACTTAGCCCCACACTTTTTGAAGTCGTCTCATATAAAAAGGTCGACCAGAAAAAGAGGACACATCTGTCTCGGAAGTTGATCCTCAGAGGTCAGGGTGGTGAGACTTGGGCCCACGTCCTGTAGACACACCATCAGGCGCTCCAGTTCCTGGACAAAGACATCACACTTGGGAGAGCAGAAGGACAATGGAAAAGAGAGAGCGCCTCAGGAAGATGGATCGACACCATGGCTGGAGCATGGCAATGGATGTGAGGATGGCACAAGACCGGCCAGCGGCTTGCTCTGTAGTACACGGAACCACCGAGTCCCAAATCACTGAAAGCACCTGGCATCTTTCTCAGAGTTGAATTCATATGCACGCCACTTCTCCCTGCAGATGGAGGCAATGAAGGCCGGGGTGTTTCCATTTTTATCTAGGTTTCCTAGAAAAAGCACACTGGAGATATATTTTTACAAATTTCCTTCACTATATATTTAAAATTAGCCATGGATGTCTCGCTATAGATTCAACCTCAGAAATGATCAGGATTCATGCAAATAATCAGTTCAATGGGCGAATGGACCCCACAAATACTCGTCTTCACAATCCTGAGACGAAATGAACTCGATGGCTCCTAGACACCACTACTTACTCCTCTAAACGGCTCACATTGGACGGTCCTGGAGTCAATAGAAGCAGAACATGAACCAAAATCCAAGTTCATAAAAGGCACAAGGATTGGTGATTGGATGGATTATGATGGAACCTTCAAAACTGTGGACCTTAAAACCCTTCCGGTCTGGAACAATTCCCTGCTGTGGTTCAACTTTTGGCCAAACAATATAAGAGGAATCCGTGAGTTACTCACACCTTATAATAATTGACCACTTAAAAATCAAAAGGTCAGTGTTCACCCAGTGTTCATCCAAAAGGCTGAGGAAGGAAGGACAGTGGAAATAGGAAAAATTGGACGAACCTGGGTTAAATTGATGGTCATCAAAAGGATTGTAATGAATAAGATGAAACCGAATGTGTGTGAATTGTTGACTGTAAAACTGATTATTTGCTCTGTAAATATTCACCCAACAAGTACTGGAAATGTCAAAATTGAGGGAAAAAAGTTTTCACTAATTCATTAAAGAGAGAGAGGGAAAAAAAGAAATAATCAGAACTAATTTTCTGGTCCCCCTACTCTGTCTTCATAGTTTGTGGCTCACCGTCATCCTGGCTGTTGGTGTGTGAAACTCTGGAAACACTTTCTTTTTACAGAGTCGTCGGGCCAGGACCAAGACCTTCCCATTTCTGAAATATCTACCTATTCCTTCCTTTCTATTATAGTCCTTTTGAGTCGGTATGACTAGATGGCAGTTTGTTTCTTTGTTTGTTTTTTAGAATCTCATTTTTAACAGACTGAAAAATGTATAGCCATTGTCCCGAGTCCAGACGCCCAACGGTTCATTCATCTTCACCACGTCACACTGCCGCCCTTGGAAGCACACTACTACTGTCTATTGTCCCAAGAGGAACTCTTGTGCCCAACGTCAACTTCCTTCAGACAACGGGCTACTTAAATATGCTTTCCACTTTTCTTAAACAGTAATCATATTCTTTATTCAAGCTCTTGGTCTCACCACCCTTAAGCTGTACTTGCTCTTTTATTAATCTCCTTTGCTTGGAAGGACCACATCCCCAGTCCCACACTTGTAAATTCTGCCCCCATTTTAAAAATCCTGCTTCTGTGGGGTCCAAGTTCTGAGAGCGAGATGGTTGTTGTAGCCCCTCGACTTGACTGCAACTCACAGGGACCCTGTAGGACAGAGCAGAGCTGTGTATCAGGGTTGCTAGGAGGGAATCGCCAGAGAGGGGCTTATTTGTGTTACACTGACTATGCAAAGGCCTTCGACTGTGTGGACCATAACAAACTGGATGATCTTGAGAAGAATGGGAATTCTCGAACAATTCACTGTGCTCATGAAGAACCTGTGCATGGGCCCAGAAGCAGTCGTTCAAACAGAAAAAAGAGTACTGCACGGTTTAAAATCAGAAGAGGTATGTGTAGGGTTGTCTCCTCACACTATACTTATTCAATCAGTATGCTGAACAAAAATTAGAGCAGTTGGATTACACAAAGAAGAACATGACATCAGGATTAGATGACGGCTTATTAACAACCTTTGATATGCAGATGACGCAACTTTGCTTGCTGACAGTGAGAACTCCGAACACTTGCTGATGGAAGATGAAGGATTGCAGCTCTCAGGATGGATTACAACTCAATGTAAAGAAAACCAAAATCCTCACAACTGGAACAATAAGCAACACATCATGATGAACTGAGAAAAGATTAAAGTTATCGAGGACTGTGTCTTGTTTAGACCCACAATCAATGTTCATGAAAGCAGCAGTCAAGAGATGAGATCAAACGATGCACGGTGTTGGGTAAATGCACTGCACAAGGTTGAAGAGCAACCTGTGAGGACTGAGGTGCGCCTGCCCAGGAGATTCTCCATGGCCGCCTGTGCCTGCGAACGCTGGACACTGAACCAGGAAGACCTAAGAAGAACCGATGCATTTGAATTAGATGCTGGTGAAAATACCGACAAGTACCATGAGCTGCCAAAGATCAAACAAATAGAGAAGTACAGCCAGAATGCTCTTCGAAGCAAAGATGGTGAGACTCTGGACATGTGGTCAGGAGAGATCAGCCCCTGGAGAAGGCCATCATGCTTGCTGAAGTGGCTGCAACAAGGGGCTCAGGCATTGGGACGACTGAATAGGGTGCAGGGGCGGGGGGGTGTTTCATTGTGTTGTGCATAGGGTCACAATGAGTCAGAACTAACGTGATGGCACCCCACAACAACAACAACAACAACAACAACAACACTGTACTCCTTTCTCCATCAAAACAGCTGGTGAACTCAAACCATGGACTTTCTGGTTGGTGGCCAAGTGCTTAACCAAGGCGCCACCAGGGGCCTTTTAAATTCTGCCCTTGTTATAAAGCGTTTCGCAGCCTGGCCAGATTTATGCCTTTGTCTTCCCTTTCTACCTCATCTACACCAAGTGTTACTCTTCCTATGTTGCACTCAGAGTACTGCTCTGATGATGCAACAGACAGATCTCTCCCTAGGGCTCCGGTGATGAGCAGTTTATTTGGCGGGCAGAAATCGGACAAGGAGGCGGGCCATGCTCACGATGCTGACTGCAGGCCAATGACTATCACATGGCGAGAACAGGTGCGTGCAAATACACCCCCCCCCCCAGCCGACCTTTAGACACCACCACAGTGCATGCTACTCTCTGAGACAGACGGCCCCACCGTACTTGAGTGGTGCAGGCAGGATGGTCTGGTAGTTGTAGTGCTGCTGCTGCTGGCTCAGGATCTGCAGCTGCAGGAAGAGCTGCTGCTGCTGGAGCAGGCGAGCGTAGTTGGAATCCATCTGTGGCTCGTTCTTCTCACCTTTCTGATCGGGTGGAATGTACTGGTGATACTTCAGCTTCTTGACCCGCGGTTTGGGGTCTTTGCACTTTTTGCTCCGGTGTTTGTCATTCGGGTTCTTGGGATGGCTTTGCTGCTTGCAGAGAAGGAAGGGAGACAGTTTAGAAGGCGCCCTGACATGGCCATCTACTGGACCCGCACACCGCACTTTGGAGACCAGGAAAGCAATCAACTAAAGACGTGGCAAGACCCAGGGCAGTATGTGTACGGTTACGCCGACACATTGTTCCCTGCTGCCTTGTTCTTGGAGGACACAGGGAGGATGCTCGGCCCAGCCTTATCAATTCAAATCCAACATTTCCTTCAGGTCTCCTGTGTGGATACCCTGTGAGGTGCTTAACATGTTACCTCAAGCAAAAAACCAGGCCACACACTAACTTCACAATAAAAGATGAAGTAAGTGTCACCACCACTCTGCAATGTTATCATCATTAAGAATCTAAGAAGAGTATGTGAAAACACGAAACTGCTTCTCATAAGAAACAAAGAGGTTGGATATAAAGCTATTACTTTATGGAAAACAACAAAAGGATGAAAACATTACATGAAAATACTCTTACAAATTATTAAGGGTTCTTGAGGGTGGGGAAGAGGGAAAATGAACTGATACCAAGGCTCAAGTAGAAAGCAAATGTTTTGAGAATGATGATGGCAACAAATGTACAAGTGTGCTTGACACATGGATGGATGGATGGATTACGATAAGAACTGGATGAGTTCCCAATAGAATGATTTAAAAAAAAATTGTTCAAAACAAAAAAAGAATTAGAACACTGGATATTTCAATTATTTTTAGAAATGCAACACATTATCTTATATTTGGAAATAGGGTTTGAGATCATGTATTCCTCATTCGAAATGACGAATCAGATACTTTTTTCTCCTCCATTCATTTTGTCTTTTTTTTAACATAGCTAGTTGTGTTTTATTGGATTGTACGACTTCAAAATCGTCTTTTTTGTATTGTTATTTTGTTAGTTTTTTTCTTTGCATATCATTAGCTGACTTGTCTGCCAAACCAACTTACGGCGTGCATTTAATGGTTGACCGTGTGCCTCTCCCCTCCTGGTGCACCCACGTCGTCACTGAAGCCCAGGAGTGATTTATTGCCTGTTCTGGTAAAGTCAGGTTCACTGGGGGGAATGCGACGACTGTTTAGGTTTACACGACCCTTCTCTCCTTCGCGCCCCCCAAAATGCATCTACACATATACATGTATATATATTACCTATATAAATTATACAAATACACATAGATGTACTGATAGTCAATTGTTCCTTTGCCTGCTAAAACTGGCCGTGAAGAGGGAGCTGCCTTCAGTAGACGACGGAGTAAGATGAGCACCAGGGAACATCAGAATGGACCATTTTCACTAAATAAGGTGAATTTTCTTAGCCTATCCTTTTAAGATAGAGTGCCCCAAACTCCTTCACACACTGGCTCTGCAAGGTCAACGTTGGCCAGACTGCCACACAGGGACCCGAGGAGCTGATTCCGGCCCACATCTAGTTTCAGTAGTGGGGCCTCTGGTTGCTTTTCAATTTAAAAAATATATCCTCGAAAAGCACTGCCAATTGCAGGAACTTACACAGTTCAGCTTCCGACACTTGTGACACACTGAAAAGGGACTCTTAAATAAAATCGTATAAAAAATTAAGTTATAGGATTATTCAAAAAATTTTTCAGTATATATATTCAAAAGTAACTTAATCTTTTAAAAGTTCAACAAAACAAAACAAATACAAGGTCTAAGAAATTATTCCTAAGCTACTTTAGGTAAAACAATTTAATAAGCAAAGATTTTGAGAAGTACTAAATTAACTATAGGTATTGATGTGATGTTATTAAATGACCCATATTTTTGTTCAAAGAATAGAAAATGGCAAGGGACATTTGCAAAGAAGAAAATAAAAATTACCATAAGTCTACAGACCTACAATAATCACTGTTGACCTTTTAAATAACATCCTTCCTATGTGCAGGTTAAACCTCAAGTGGAGTGATACCACAGATGTTCTTGAGAAATGTGTCTTTCTCCTCCCTTCACTTACTACACTCCATGACCTTCTTCCCTATCCGTTGAGATTCTTCTGTAATCAGATTTCTGATGGCTGCATGGCATGCCAGTTTACGAACATTCTAGTAAGGGCGCTAGAGTGGATCCTTACTAGTTCAGAGAGAAGCAATTCTGAATACCTTCTTCCAACTCTGTATTCAGCAATACAAGGATGGCACATTAGTAGTTTGTAACTGCCAATAAGAATATTTACACCATAGGAATTGGCAAAGGTTATAAACCAATCTCTGCCCAGAGCTAGATGTTAAATATTTTCTGGCCTTCCACCACCCACTCCAAACAAAACAAAGCAAAACTCACTACCATGGAGTTGATTCTGACTCATAGTGCCCTCACATGGTAGAAATGCCCCTGTTTTCAGAAACTGTAATTCTGTATTGGGGCAGAAAGCCTCATGTATGTCCTAGTAAGAACTTGTGGAAGGTCTTTGCTGACTGCTTTGTTGGCACCTCACTTAAAGATGATGACAGACACACAATCAAAGTGGTGCTTTAGAGAGTTGATTGCTATACAACGCCTATGTGGCACCAGCTATCCTGAACTGCCCTGAGCAGACTGGAAGCCCTGGTATTCTGTAGGCTCAGCCATTGGGGTTTGCTGACAACTTAGACACTACATAAAAAGAGAGGCAGAGTCATTAACTAGTCCGTTGAGTTTTGTCTAAACAAATAGAACTGATCATTTCCTGTGACAGAAAGGAGGACACTAGGAGTTTGAGATACTTATTAGATACCTAGTGGATCGTTGAGTTCAGACCCTAGAAGAGAGGTCTACACTACATATTTAAGTGTTGAAGTCACCAGTGCATCAGAGTCCATAAAATAACCTAAGTCTAGATAAAGATGAAATATAAGGGTCAGCCCTGTCATGAGACATGACGTCCCCTCACTGACCCACAATCCTACGGGGACAGCACTGGAGACAGTGTGGGAATTGTGTGACCGCCCCCCCACCCCCCCCAACCGCGGTGAAACATGAAGGGAGCACAGCAAAGCAGCAAAGTGTCCCCAAGGAATCCTGAAAATAGACTTCTGACTTGGGGGGCAGGACTTGGCACCTCATCAGACCTGATCAGAAAACATTCATAAGGGTCAGCAGACAGACCTGAAACGATTTACAGTTTATTTCCTTAAACGTCGGTCTATATAAGGTAGGTAGGATAAACAATTCCAAGGTGAAAACAACAGGACTGACAGTTCTGCGGGGACATGGGAGAGGAAGAGACAGGGAAAAGGGAGTCGGAAGCCAACAAACCCAGGGACAAGGGAACAAAAAGGGACTTAAAATCCATGGCGAGGAGGGCAGAGTGCCTGCTGGGGTTTGATCAAGTGCAGTGCAGCCAAGAGGAGTTACTGAGGGCTGAACATGATAGTGGGACAGGAGGAGAGTCTGGGAAGGAAGACTCAACAAAGCTTATACATAGCAGTGGGGCGCTATCTGACAGAGGGTGAGAAGATGAGCCCCTCAGGTTGTAAGGTCCTCAAAGGACAAGTGGGGAAGAGCTGCTTCCTCAAAGTACACTCAATCCAGGGATACGTATGGAGCCTACCAACTAGGAGGGGGAAAGAAGAGAGCGAGAAAAAGACATGGGGAGGAGGGGGAGCAGGCACTAACCCACCGAAGGGGAGGGTATTGTTTATATCTCCACAGGAGAGGGAGAGAGAGACCAGGCATCAAACCGGTGCACCAAGACATGACTACAACATATTGGCATGTAGCAGGGAACCAAGAGAGGTCTGAGGGGCTGGCCCTCATCTCAACTATGTGGGCCCCCCCGCCCCCTACACCCTACCAGAATTATGCACTTCAGAGGACAGTACTGAAGCTATAGCTTGGGAACAATGCAAAGGATTCCCTCAACGCAAGAACACGTTGTTCTATTAAATTGGCATTCCATGAAGCTCACCTGCATAACACGATTGCTGAAGACAAAGCAGGCGCATAAACAAATGTGGTGAAGAAAGCTGATGGTGCCCAGCTACCAAAAGATATAGCATCTGGGGTCTTAAAGGCTTGAAGATAAACAAGTGGCCATCTAGCTAAAAAGCAACAAAGCCCACATGGAAGAACACACCAGCCTGGGTGATCATGAGTTATCAAGGGGATCAGGTATCAGGCATCAGAGAACAAAAAACCCTATCATTGTGAATGAGGTGGAGTGTGAAGTGGGGACCCAAAGCCCATCTGCAGGCAACTTACAGAAGGGTTGTGGGGAGGAGACGTGACAGTGAGGGTGCAGTGTAGCAATAAAGAAACATTTAACTTTCCTCTACTTCTTAAATGCTTCCTACCCGCTCTATCATGATCCCAATTCTATCTTACAAATTCGGTTAGACTAGAGGATGTACACTGGTACAGATAGCAACCGGAAACACAGGAAATCCAGAACAGAGGAACCCCTCAGGACCAGTAGTGAGAGTGGCAGTACCCGGAGGGTGTAGGGAGGGTGGGGTAGAAAGGGGGAACCAATTAAAAGGATTTACATATAACCTCCTCCCTGGGGGATGAACGATAGAAAAGTGGGTGAAGAGAGATATTGAACAGTGTAAGACATAAAAAAATAATAATAATTTATAAATTATCAAGGGTTCATGGGGGGGGGTAGGGAGGGAGGAGAAAAATGAGGAGCTGACACCAAGGGCTCAAGTAGAAAGAAAATGTTTTGAGAATAAGGATGGCAACAAATGTATAAATGTGCTTGACACAATGGGTGTTATGTATGAATTGTGATACAGTTTTTTGAGCCCCAAATAAAATGATGTTAAAAAAAGAAATACCTGTTTAATTGATAAGTGCATGAGACTTAAGTAGCACTTTAGTTTGTGGGGCTGGCCCCCAATCCCAACTACATGGGCATGCCTTATTCCGCACCCCAGAGGACAGCACTGAAGCTGCAGCTCAGGAAGTGGGGCGCGTCTGATCAGGAGCAAACGAAGAGGGAAGGAGAGAGTGGAACACACCCCTGCCCACCAAGGCCTGAGAGGATCACAGGGCTAGCCCCATCACAAGACACGATGACATCCCTCATTGACACATAGTGCTAAGGGAGACTGCACTGGGGACATGGTGTGGGAGATGTGCCTGATCCGACCCCACTGCACTGGGGTGAACGCTAAGAGTGTACAGCAGAGCAGCAAGGGGAGCAAAGCAATCAAGTTCCCAAGGAATGCCAAAGGTGGACTTTGTGGCCAGGGCGTGGCACCCCAGCAGACTCCACTGGAAAGTACTCATAAGGTCAATGGACAGACCTGGACTTTTCAGTTTTTGCGGCTATTTTTCTTTTCTTCTTTTTTTGTTTTGTTACATTAAGCTGTTTTTGATTTATTTTGGTCTTTTTTGGTTATGTCTTGCTCTGCTTTGTTTTTATGCTTATTATTGTTGTCTCTGCATGTCTATCTGGACAAGATAGACGGGACGAACAATCCAGAGGAGAGAACACTAGACCAACAGTTCTGGGGGGACACGGGAGAGTGGAGGATGGGAGAAAAGAAGGGGGGTGCCAGCAAACCCAGGGACATGGGAATAATAAGTGATCTAAAATTGATGGCGAAGAGGACATAGGATGCTTGGGGGTGGGGGGGTGGGGTTTCGATCAAGGGCGATATAGCTGAGGAATTACCAAAACCCCAATGAAGGCCCCAATGAACATGATAGTGAGTGAGGTAGTTAGTTTATGGTGCCAACCTGGCTGATAAACACTGTGGGGCTAATTGCAGGGTGGAGGGATAAATGGCTCAGTGAGCCTCGCCTTTCTAGTTCTCAGGTCTCTTGCTTTCTGATGATCGAACCAGGGTGCAGCTGCCTTATCCAGTTCCCTGCTTTAGCTGTCAAGGCTCACTTCCTGCAAGACATCCCTGAGGAGAAGCCACATGGACCTACCCTGATGCAGCCCTGGGCGCTGAGAAGCCATGTGGAGACCCCTGCCAGCGCTGAGATGCTTACACATTCACTGATTTGGCTTTCCTCCTGCAGTCGGCATCACTGCGTCTGTTTTGTGAGATGGAGGAGGACTTTGTGGATTAGTGTTGGACATATGGGTTAATGTTGGACTTGTGGGCTTGGGTAGCACTGGCTTGGGATGTTTTCTTGGTACACACTTAACCTTTATATAAAACTCTCTCTTATACATGAGTTTTTGTGGATTTGTTTCTTCAAAGTACCCAGACTAACACAGTGGGAGAGGAGCCAAGTAAAAGGAAATAAAGGAAAGAAGTGGGAGGCTAAGGACACTTACAGAGGTCTAAATACAGGTATGTATATATGTAAATATATTTATATACAATGACAGGGGAAAGGATCTATGTTCATATATTTATTGATAAAGTATTATGGTAGCAGATGGACAATTAAGCCTCCCTTCAAGTACTCCCTCAACGTAGGAACAATGTGTTCTACTAACACAGCACTCTGTGGTGTTCACCTTCCCTGACACAATCGCTGAAGACAAAAGGCTGCATAAGCAAATGTGGTGAAGAAAGCTGATGGTGTCCAGCTATCAAAAGATACAGCGTCTGGGTCTAAAAGGCTTGAAGGTGAACAAGCGGCCATCTAGCTCAGAGCAACAAAGCCCACATGGAAGAAGCACACCAGTCTAAAGGGATCACGAGGTGTCGATGGGATCAGGCAGCTGGCATCAAAGATCCAAACCAAAACAAACAAACAAACCAACAAAAAACCTATTAATGGGATGAGAGGGAGGGCAGAGTGCAGACCCAAAGCCCATCAGCAGTCAATTGGACACCCCTGTCAGAGGGCCACAAGGACGAGAAGATGCAGTAAGGGTGAAGCGTAGCACCGACAAAACACACACCTTCCTCTACTTGTTTAATGCTTCCCCACGCCCTCACTACCATGACCCCAATTCTACCTTACAGATCCGGCTCAACCAGAGCACGTACACCGGTACAGGTAAGAGTTTGCAACAAAGTGAATCCAGAGCAGATAAACCCTTCAGGACCAATACGGGAACAGTGAGACTAGGAGGGGAAGGGGAGGAGGTGAGGGGTAGTAAGGGAGAACTGATCACAATTACTGATGTATGGCCCCCTCCCAGGGGATGCACAACAGGAGTGGGTGAAATGAGACAGCAGTCAGTGTAAGACATGAAAATAAGAGAATAATTTATAAATTATCAAGGGGATAAGGGGGAGGGAGGGGGGAGGAAGGGGAAAAATGAGGAGCTGATGCCAGGGGCTCAAGTAGAAAGAAAATGTTTTGAAAAAGATGATGACAACATATGTCCAGATGTGTTTGACACATGGATGTGTGTATGGATGGTGATAAGAGGTGTAAGAGCCCCAATAAAAGAAAATAAAAATTGGAAACAAAATAAAACAAAACACCTAAAAGTAGTTATCAGGGGGGGAAAAAGCACTTTAATTTTTAGACACTTACCCAATATCACACTGCCACAAAATATTCTTACTTGATAATCTTCTCTCTACCTGTATAAGGTGACCAGAAGTCCCGCTTTTGGCGGGACAGTCTCGGTTTTTTAACAATTTTTCCCGCGTTCTGCGGCGTTTTAAAAAAGTCCCAGTTTTTGGAAAAAATACACGGTTTTCAGTTTATGGGTTTTGGCTGCCATGTGGCTATTTTGCCAGGAAAAGAGTTTTATCAACGGTGTCCCGCTTTACCAATGTTAAAATCTGGTCACTTTACCTACCATCTCATCAGAGTACGCAACTCACTGCAATTGGTTCATTTTGTTGCCAACAGTTAATTTTATTTCTAGTCATTTCATGGTGCTCCTAAGGAGGGGTGGGGTCTGCGATACACAGGTTCAGATAATTGCTAGGTAATGATAAAACACCTGACCCAACCACTACGGCGTACTGGGGAAGGGGCAGGCACATCCACTGAGAACCAGCATTCTTCAGAATACAAGTGTCATGCACTGATGCCAAGAAACAGCCATCCGCCTGGAAAAGACTAGAGAACTGCAGTCTGTTTCCTCAAACACACTCCTCCACTGAGTGTCCCGGAATCGACATTCTTAAACCAGTGTTTCTTCCTCTAGAACCAACGCCCTCCCTTCCTTAAAGACAGACATTAATTAAGAACAGAAATTTAGAGATCAGAAGAGAAAGGCAACAGATGCTGAGACCTGGCAGGGCAAGAAGGCTTGTATTCAAATCTTCTTTGCCATCTGTAGCAGTTAGATTTGATGTCAACTTGAAGATGTATAGTGGTGTATATTTATATACAATGACAGGGGAAAGGATCTAAGTCCATATATTTATTGATAAAGTATTATGGTAGCAGATGGACTTAAGCCTCCTTTCAAGTACTCCCTCAACGCAGGAACAATGTGTTCTACTGACACAGCATTCTGTGATGTGCTACAGTGATGGAATCCAACCTGGCAATCAGGTCACAGTCTGATGCTGCCTCCTTGGGGGTGTGGTCTTCTTATAAGTGGGGGGAGGGGACCGGGAACCTCCCTCTTTCTCTGCCACTTGCCTTCTTGCTAGCTGGGGCTCTGCTGCCAACCCTGGGAAGTGCTGCTCCCGACTTTGATCCATGTGACTCTGAACCCACTCATCAGCCCGTGATCTTCCTGTTTCCCACTTCACTGGCTTGCATCTACATGAGCCTGAAGAGGGACTTAAGGACTAGCATCAGGATTATGGGCTCGAGTTGGATTGGGCTGGGATGCCTTCTTGATATATAATTATGTCAACAATATAAACCTCTTTCTTATACATAGATTAGTGTCATCATTGTATTTGTTGCTCTAGACAACCTGGCTTCCTGCATAGGGTGTGCATGGGAAGCCTGGAAGAGGAGGTGAGAACTGTTTTATTGGAACTGTTGCCACTCTCTGGAATTTCGGACTCGATTGCTGACCATGGGAACATATGGACACTTAGCCAGAGAGAGAGTGCCTGGAGTACAAATCTCTCCAGGAAGGAGGCTTAGGTTGCATGGATAGATCCAGGTAGACAGATAGATGGATGGGGTACGTACCCTGCTAACCTATAGGAGAACCCCCTAACTCAGAATGGTGAACTACAATGGGTGAACTGAGAATGAAAAAGAAGGCTAGGTTGGGTTTGGGGAAACGAGGCCTTCCTGGATTTGTGACTTAATTTTACCCTCTTTAGGCTGCCATCTTCACATCTTGGAGGAGCTAAATTTCTAGTGTCCTTCCTTAGCTTCAAAATCTTATTTTTTTCTTCTAGTTTTGACAAAAAGTACATCTGAAAAGATTAAATGAATTCCAGTTTACTTTCTCTCCCCTTGTTTAGGAGTTTTAAATATATTAAGGACTTTTTAAAAGAGTGCAATGTAGTCATGCACTACTGCCATGACACAGCCTGTGAAAACAGACTACGCGATTTGGATGTTGTGTAAATACTGTATTGCATGTAGGCAATCACTAGATCTGTACCCAAGTCAGAATAATTTATACCTAAATTCAGTTAGTAAAATGTTTGTCTTAATGTACCTTCCTGTGCATAAAAACATTAAATCACTTTTAGACACATCAAATCATCTTTAACATAATAATCACCCCTACCCCTACCCCAACATGCTGCCACCGAGTGGATTCCAACTTGTAACAGTTATACTGGGCTGAGTCCAAGTACACCATCCAGTTTCCGAGGCTGTACATCTTTACAGTGGCACACTGCAATATCTTTTCCCCATGGGACAGCTGGTGGGTTTGAATTCCTGGCCTTTTAGTTAGCAGCTGTCTGCCTAAGTGCTATAACATAATACAGTGATAATGATTTGGTGGATTGCAAAGTAGAGCCCCTTAATTCTCACAAATCATCATATGTACCTCGAGTTTTTCATATGATACAGGTTTTCCTGGATTGAGACCATAGATGTATCCGTGGTTGGATGTTGCCCATACTGATGTTATGCAGCACAGGACTGCATGAACATTTAACTCTTACTTTGCAAGTATTATAAGTGCATTTTTTTCCACGAAGAAAAATGTAGGGAACAGTGCCACAACTCTGAAGCCTATCTGAAGAACAAACTACGCTTCAGCTGGCCACATCTGCCAACCCAGAAAATGCATTTGCTCCTTTAAAACCTCTCATCTGTCCTGAGAGCTGTCTGGAACACCAGAGTATGACTGTGCGTATACATTCCCAAACCAGGCTGCCATGAAAGACATCTGCTTGTGAGACTCATGAGTCACACATGGTGTGCCGAAGCAGCCCTCTTTCTCTGCTCCTTTACCTCGTTTTAGCTGAGGCACCCAGCAGTAGTGAGAACGGTTGAAAAAAAAAAGATCCCTGAGGCCTTTCGGCGAAGCTCTAAGAGTTTGACTTTGACCAAGTTCTGCAGCAGCACTTCTGTGACGCTTGCACAGTGTGGCACCCACGGCAGCTTCAAGCACTAGCACCACGTGCCAGCAAGTCCTTCTGTGGCTGCCTCCTGCAGGCTGCGGGCTAAACGACTTAGCTACACCTAAGAAGACCTGCTTTTGGTTCACAGGGCTACTGACAGCAGTCTCGAGTGAAGGCATGCACACATGTGTGCCCAGGGTACCCACCTTTACCAGTGCTGGCCCAGGCTTTGCTGAGGACACAGTGCTTGTGGGGAGAATGGGTGCTGCAGACCTTGTGGGAGGCAGATCCGCAGGAGGAGTTTTCAAGAATTCAGGAACGGCTGGGGGCACTGAAGTAAACTGGTGGAAAAGGCAAACAAGTTCAGTCAATGGCCATAACAATAGAAAAGAAAAAAAATCTGGAATCATAAGGGAATGACTTCACTTAAACAAAAATCCATTGGAAAAGAAATGAAAGACAAATGCATGATTATGTCTGAGACCCAGATGGTGGAGTACCACATGCACCTCAGCGGAGACAAGTCGACGAAACTCTTTGCCTCAGCAGCAATAAAGAGCTAAATTGAAAGGAGGGTAGGTCAACTAAATACAAGTGTTTTCGCAGAAATATCAGGAGGACCTTGTTTTGGCGGTGGCGACGGGTGAAGACGCTTGCAAAAGTGATCAAGGTGGCTCTTGCTTCTTTGTCTCGTTACAGTACGAAGCCCAACCACCACACCAACTGCCAGCAGGTCAATTCCGACTCACGGAGACCGGATGCAGGATTTTTGAGGCTGTAACTCTTTATGAGAGCTGACAGCCTCCTCTTTCTCCTGTGGAGTGGCTGGTGGGGTTCCACCCCTGACCTTGCAGTTAGCAGTCCACCAAGCTTCTTCAAAGCTGGCCAATTCAATAGTCTATTGCTGCTCCCTGGAAGCCCACCTGGGGTCCTGGGAGGTGTTGCACAGGTAATTCTCATTTTCCCTATATCGGAGGAAAATTCTTGGGTCTTGCCAATCATTCCATTTCTTGCAATAAGAGAATTGGAGAGTATATTCTGATAAAATCGATCTATTTTATTGACAGCATTATCTCCCTTCAAACATGCAGCTAATTTGTGACTTAGATTGAAAAAAACCAAAAACAGTGTTTGAATTTCAACTTGGAATTATATAATAACCAAAGATGCTATGACAGGAGTCTTTGCTAGGTGTCGATACACTAGCTATCTACTTTAAATTACCCACTTAAAAGAAAGAGATATCCTATTATAATAAACAGTCAAATTATGTTTGGACTGTTAATAATCTTAAGATAAGGAAATCTTTCTTCTTTTATCATTTCACCTTCTCTCAATAATTCTCAAGTCCATTAGACAAACTATTACATACACTCAGTTTTTTTATAAAGTTTTATTGGGACATAATCCACATATCATAAAACCCAACAGTTCAATCATATCAAGAGAACTGTACAATCATTACTACAATCAATTTTGGAGTATTTTTTTCTTTCTTGTACTCCTTGTTACTAACTCTCCATTCCTCCCCAACCTCCCCTGCTATGCTCCTAAGACATCACGAATCCAGTTACTGTCTCTGTAGATTTACCCATCCTGGATTTCATACACTGAAAATATACAAAAACAACAAAGAAACAAAAAAGTCACTAACAATAACAAAATAAAATAGAGAAAAACCTTAATTGAAAAGGAAGCAGAACATATTAAAAACTAGAACTTAAAAATGGTCAAAAAGGATATCAAATGATAAGGTTCTACATTTTACACTATCTATATTTGCCATCGTCCACTTTCCAGTGCACTCTGCATGATAGCAAGACTATTCACGTCCCTGGCCTATGTCCAGAGAGGTTTCACCAGAGGTCTAATTTAATCCCTATGTATTTTCTCTTTTAAACTGATATAACTTTTAAATGGGTCAAAAGGGAGAATCAAATAAAATGTGACATTTTAACCTAGTATATCTACTTTAATCATTTCTACAATACTCTCTGTCTGCTATTCCTTGACTATGGTCAGAAGGAAGTCCCTGGGAGCTTAATCTATGGATTTTATGCTTCCACTGTCACCCATAGACTTCTGTAAGCCAGGTGTTCACAATTTAAGCTCTGATAGCATTCCCTCCTTCGAATTTGGATTGCACTATTTACAATACTTGGATCACACAGGCTGGTGCTTCTTCCAAAACTTCTCTTAGATGGCCGCTGGTTTGAAGACCAGCCTTTAAGACCTCAGACGCTATACTTTCTGATCTCTGGGCACCATTTAGTTTCTTCACAACACTTTGCTGTAGCACCCTTATCTTTAATGATCTCTTCACTGGGGCAAGCATCGTGCAGGGCTAAGTCATAAGAACCAAATTTTCTTTTTAAAAATCATTTTATTAGGGGCTCATACAACTCCTAACACAATCCATACATACATCAATTGTGTCAAGCACATTTGTACATTCATTGCCCTCATCATTCTCAAAACATATGCTCTCCACCCAAGCCCCTGGCATCAGGTCCTCATTTTTGCCCCTCCCTCCCCACTCCCTCCTCCCTCATGAACCCCTGATAATTTATAAATTATTATTTTGTCATATCTTGCTTTGTCCCACGTCTCCCTTCACCCACTTTTCTGTTGTATGTCCCCCAGGGAGAAGGTCACATGCAGATCCTTGAAATAGGTTCCCCCTTTCCAACCCACCTTCCCTGTCCCCTCCCAGTATCGCCACTCTCACCACCGGTCCTGAGGGGATCATCGCCCTGGATTCCCTGTGTTCCCAGTTCCCATCTGTACCAGTGTACCTCCTCTGGTGTAGTCAGACTTACAAGGTAGGATTCGGATCATGACGGTGGGAGGGGCAGGGGAAAGAAGCATTTAGGAACTAGAGGAAACTTGTATTTTTCATCATTGCTACATCGTACCCTGACTGTCTTGTCTACTCCCCAAGACCCTTCTATTACGGGGATGCCCAGTGACCTACAAATGAACCAGTTTTTCTCAGATCGGGGCTAGAATTAAGTGGGAACCTAAAATCCATTCATGTACCCATTGTTTATATGTTTCTAGTTCATCTTAGAGACATCATTGTCATTTTATGTCAGAGAGCATTTTCAATCATCTCCCTGGGGCATAAGGTAATTCTATTGATGGTGTTATTAATTTAGCCAGTGGTATAGAATTTAAATCACAGTTGGGAAAAGGAGATTATATAAGCTGGCTAAGAGCTGCAATACACAGATTATTGAATTGTACAGATTAAACCCTTAAGAGCCTGGACTCTATACCAACAATAGGGACTGGCAATAAGGCAATACTTTCAATAATATTCACTAAGAGTGGCAGGACCATGTCTACAGATTAACATATATCTTAATATAGCAAGGATGGCATTAAAATACTAAGTATAGAGTAGTCCTGGGCCACCATTCACTGGGCACCCTCAAGACAAGAGAGCTGAGTCAAAGTCCCTGACAACTACCAGTTCTACACCCTCGATACAGCAGCCACCTGCTTCTTTTCAACACTAGGAAGTTTCAGTCCCAAATCCAAGGGCTGCAGGCGAATTTGAACTAGAGTCCCATTCACTTCGAGGGGCTTCCACATGGAGTCCTAGTGTGGCCTGAAAGGATGCTGTGTGTCTTGGGACACTGGGTCTAGGTCCTAATAGTCGGTAGCACATGGCCTGGGTAACCAAGGGCTAGATGGGACTAAGTCAGAAGTGTGCAATCAGGAACATACTACTGGACATAGTCGTCTCTTGGGTTCTACAAAGTATTAAGCATTTTTGTCTCCCACCTCCCCATGGAAGGCTGATCCTCCTCATTTTCCAACCAATAGAAAGGTACTATTTTCTACACTCCCCACTCCTTATCTTAACTTGGATTTCCAGTGAGGTAATGGTAGGAGTGTCTGTTGATGTGGAGTGACCTTATCACAGTTTCGTATGGCAGGGATGACATGCTCATCTCCCTCTCCTCTCATCTTGAAATACTGGCGCCCACTGAAGTGTGGGCTCCCCTGTCAAAGTTGTTTTGAAGGGGTACACAGAGGGGTTACAAACAGTTCTTGAGTTAGAAGTATTTGGGTTTAAAAAATGGCAAACTCTCTTTTGCCTTCTTAAAATGAAAGACCTGAAGAACTCAGAGGGTGTGAGCACCAAGAAATATGATCAATGCCTGGCACATGCCAGCTCCTCAGTAAGGGCGAGTGGACATGCTCTCAAAGCCAGCCAAGACTGAGCACCTGGGAGTGTGCAATTAACTGGGCATGCTCACTCTGCTCACGTGCATTTTCATGACGCCATCACCTTCAGTTTTAAAAGAATGATTAGTACCAGTGTTGATGATACTGCAGTCCAGCTCTTGTTTACTTTGCAAAGATGGTTCTGTACTCATCCAAAACTCTCAGCACGTATGTCCCAGTCAGACACGCTGCCAGGCTTTTAGAATAAGTGTCCTAAGACTGAACCACTAAAACCAACCAAACAAACCTTAGATCACATCTATGTGTTACTCCTCAAAGTTATGGAAAAAAATCATCAACTGGTATTTCTGAATGACAGCATTCCAGGACGCACTAAAAGAGCATCTAGACACACTCACCAACTCACTGTCATCTGGTGGATGCTGACTGACGGTGACCCTGTGAGTTTTCTAGACTGTAAGTCTTAATACCAGTAAAAATGCTGTTTTCCTCCCAAGGAGTGGCTGGTAGTTTTAAACAACTGACTTTGCAGTTAGTAGCTCGACGAGTAACCGTTACAACACAGAGCTCTTATCTACACACAGAGGTGACTTAAGTACACTCTGTTCCACAGTGAACTCAGTAACATGTTAAAGTCATAAAAGGAGGCCAGGCCAAATATGTCCACGAGGTCTTAAGTTGGTTCACGTTCTATATGGTTTCAGGTGCCGCTGTTGGTCCTTAGATACTTGCCAGGGTTCATGCATGTTCTCAGCAAGTGACTACTTTGTGTTCAGAAAATTTTTACACAGTCTTGGAGACAGAAACTAGGAAAAGGAAACTCTCAACCATACTAGAGATACTTAATAATAAAAAAACCCCTTGTATTGTAGGTCTCAAATCCACAATAAGCAGGTTTCTCCTTCAGGACGCAGCAAGTTCTTAATAAAGGCAGCAGTATGAAATAGGGAGGATATCAAAGTGCAATTATTTAAAAACATTGATTCTACACTCTAGTCTCCTGATATTCATCCACGAATGAGTTCAGTATAAACCAAAAACATGCTTTGCATGCTTAAAACATGAATTAAAAAAAATTTAAACATGAATGTTTTGAATAACATTTGAACCTTTTGTTTCTGTATTATATAATTGTAAGTTCAAATGCTCCTTTTTTTGGAAAAAGCAGATTCATTAAAAACGAATCAATTCACTGGCACAATATCTGGTAGACATTCAGTCAGAACTGGATCACAGAACTGGATCGCCTGCTTAGTATTAGGGATTTGCAATGTGCTTCTGCTTTTAAAAATGCTTTATCGTTTACGGTATGATTTTCTTTCAGTTGTGAGAGAGTTAAACATATGAATACATGGATAAAAGCTCAAAAATGTGACACTGTTTCTTGAGTGTTTCCAGTAATAATATTACGAATACCATTTCACCTGAGTTAGTGCCACAAAGCAGTAGTCATTTATTGTGCCACCAAGTATTCTAATCATTAATGAGTTTATTAAGGCTGCTCATGCCTGGGAGAAAGATGAAGCTGTCTACTTAAAGCTGTCTACTTCCACTAAGGAGCAAGATCTACCTTTGACTTAGAATTGACTTGATGGCAGGAGATTTGGTTTGGGTGGAGTGACTCTGGAAAAGGCACAGTCCATAATCATTTTCTTTAAAAAACAAAACAAATACCAGTTCCTATTATCTGTCAGTCTCCAGAAACATAAGAGACTTATGGACAATCTACTTTAAACCTTGTAGGACTACACTGCTGATTCCCAAGTTAGTCAAGTGGCCAGCAAAGGCCAGGATGGGAAAGAGTAAATACGCATCAGAATTGCAATGACTTGTTTTTGGTAGCTGAGCAGCCCACATGAACTCAAGGAAATACGGACATTAGGAGCAGCTCTAGCAGCACAGTGGGCTACGCCTGGGGATGCTAACACTGGGAGGAAGAGTTACAGTCTCAGAAACGCACAGGGGAAGTTCTACTGTGGTCCTCACAGGGGCACGCTGAGCCAGAATCGATTATAGGGCAGTGAGTGAAATGCTTACGTCATAAATGATCGATCAAAGGGGTTAGGAACTGCTGACAGAAAGAAGCCTGCCGTTCAGTTGACAGCTTTCTGTTTTTCGAAAGTTCCGTAAGATTTTGGAAAGTTCCATGGTTCAGAATTGAGGAGACGAGGGAAGCATCAGGAGAGGCACATTTTCCTCTTAGAGACCCCACAGGAGGACATATTTCAGCAGAGTTTGTTCCACTGCTGACATTTACATTTTGAAAGGAGGATAGTGTACTTTCTACATTGTAAATTCATTAGCATTTTAGCACTGGGATTGAACGAGAAGTGGCTAAAAAATCCATTTTCCACCTAGATATTATTTGTAATAATAATGTATAAAGAATGTCTCTTATATTTGAGTACTTTCCCATAGGCCTTAATCCTCCATTTTCTACCTGTATGTTCTAAAACAGAATTAAGGAGACGACGGTATGTCATAAAAGAAGCCCTGGTGGAGCAGTGAGTTAAGTGCTGGACCTTTAGTCGCAAGGTCCGTAGTTTGAGCCCATCAGCTGCTCCATAAGAGAAAGACAGGCAGTCAGTTTTTGCAAAAACTAACAGCCTTGGAAACCCAAACAGCAGTTCTCCTCCGTACGACAGGGTTACTGTGATGTCATGGCAGTGGGTTTGGTCTATATGCCAGAAGACATTTTAGAATAAAGAAATATCGAGCTTCCTTTTCTCATAACTAGTGACATAGCAATAACTTAAAGAACCAAGAAGAAATTCTCTGCATTGACGGCAACTTCACATTAGGCTAAGTCTTTAAAAAAAAGGAACAGGGAAACTGGAAATGTCTTTAAGCTATAGGATTAAATGTACAGCAGAAAAGTCTCAACCTAAGAAAATACCTGGCTCAGGTGAAGGACAGCCAAACACGCAATCGAGATGTGTTGATAGTGACTGGTGACTAGAGTGCACGTGCTGTTGGAAATACAGCCTCAGGCCGAAAAGAAATTAGGCTGGGAGAGTGCCTGGTAGACTTTTTCAAGATGATTGACTTCTTCACGGCACATTCCTTTTTTCAACTACACAAAAGGCAACCAACCATACACATGGACTCATCCAGATGGAACACACAGAAATCAAATAGACTACATGCATGGGAAGAGACAATGGAGAAGCTCACTATCAGCAACTAAAGTGAGGCCTGGGGCTGACGGGGGTACAAATCAACAATTGCTCACAGGTAAGCTCAGGTTCAAACTGAAGAAAAACAAAACAAGTCCACGAGGGCCAAAATACAATCTTGGCTCTGTCCCGTCTGAATTTTGAGGACATCACAAGAACAGATTAGACACATTGAACACTAATGACAGAAGCCTGATGAGCTGAAGGAAGGCATATCCATCAAGCACATCAGACATAAAGAAAGCAAAAGGTCATTTAAAAAGACAGGAAAGAGAAAAGATCAAAGTAGATGCCAAAAGAGGCTCTGAAACTTGTTCTTAATCTCAGTCACAAACAAACAAAACAGCAATAAAAACCCACTGCCAAGAACTGTAAAATTTGACAGCATGAGTTTCCAGTCTAGTTGCCATAGAGTGAGTGATTCGCGATGCCCTCTAAGTGTCAAAGTAGAACGGTGTTCCACAGGTTTATAAAGGCTGATGATTTGAAAGTAGGTTGCCAGTTCTTTCTTCCAAGGCACCTCTAGGTAGATTTGAACTTCCAACCTTTGTGCTAGCATCTGACAGCATTAATTAGTCGCACCACCCAGGTACTTCTTAAGTATTTTAGAAATGCCTAATTTCCTGTTTAAATTTGCTTTCTGCTAAAAAGAGTTATTTCTGTTTTCTGTACTGAACCCTGATTGATAAACATGCGTTATCATGCCAGAATGTCATTTTAAGTCTTCTAAATGTCATTATTGTGGGAAAGTCCTCAATAAAGAAATATTTGTCACGTAAAAAAACAAAAAACTCACTGTCATTGAGTTGATGCCAACTCATAGTAACCCCATAGTGCAGGGTAGCACTGCCTCTGTGGGCTCTGAGGTGGTCACTCTGTACAGGAGTAGAAATCCCCCTCTTTCTCCTGAGGGGTGGCTGGTGGTTTCAAACTGCTGACCTTGCAGTTAGCAACCAAATGTGCGACAGCAAATATAAGAAATGATAATGTGAAAGAGCTGAACACAAAATTTCCAAGGGCAGATTGAGAAGACAAAGTAGAATATTATAATAAAAATGTGCAAAACGTAGAGTTAAAAAACCAAAATGGAAGAACAGGTTCAGTATATTGTAAAGTTTAAGATTTAAACTGAAAGAACTGTAGAAAAAAAATCAAGTCTTGGGTTGCAATCTGGAAAGATTCTATAGGCAAAATATTAAAAGATGAAGGAAGCGTTGAAAGAAGATGCAAAGAATACATAGTCAGTGTGCCTAACCCTCTATCACACAGCCTTTCATATGGATTACAACTCAATGTAAATAAGCCCAAATCCTCACAACTGGGCCAACAGATAGCATCCTACTAAACTGAGACAAGATTTATGTTGTCAAGGCCTCCACTCGGCTTGGATCCACAATCAACGTTCATGGAAGCTGCAGTCAAACAACGCATTGCACTGGGTAAACCTGCTGTACGGGACCTTTTTAAATGTTGAAGAGCCAGGATACTTTGAGGACTAAGGCACGCCTGACCCAAGCCATGGTCATTTGCCTCGTGTGCATGTGCATTTGCCTCATGTGCATGTGCAAGTCGGACATTGAATAAAGAAGATGGAAACAGAATCAATGCATTTGAATTATGGTGCTGGAGAAGAATATTGATAGTACCATGAACTGCCAAAAAGAACAAACATCTATCTCGGAAGAAGTAAAACAAGAATGCTCTTTAGAAGCATGGATGGCAAGATTTTGTGTCATTTATCTTGGACATGTTGTCAGGAGATCAGTTCCTGAAAAAGACATCAGTCCCTGGAGAGAGGCAGCCAAAGAGAGGAAAACCCTTGAGATGTATGGACACAGTGGCTGCAACAATGCGCTCAAACAGCATGAACCAGCGAGGATAGTTCAAGGCCAGGCAGTGTTTCCTTCTGTTGTACATACATTTGCCATAAGTGACTTGGCGGTACCTAACAACATGGCAGAATCACTCTACGATGCCTGTGGGCCTCCAATGGTCGCATGCACCAAGTATAAAAAGTCTCCTAGAATTCTGGTGGCGTGATTTCACTGTATGCTAGAGGAGGCCTACTTCACAATGGGTTGGTAGTTAAACAAAATTTGTTAAAGAATAACCCACTAGTCCACTATACTCAGTTTTCAAGATGTAGGCCTATAATAAAATTCTCCTCAAACGCCAAAACTGAGTTTCCATCTTAAAAATTTTAAATAAAGAATTTCAAAAAGCGATAACCCTTGGTTAGCAATAAAGAGGGGCCTCTCCTGTCCTCGTGGCCGGGCTCCCCCCACGAGGACCATCAAGCAGGGCTGAGGTGAGCACGCCACCATGTAAAAAAAAAGAATTCCAAAGAGCACCCAAAATATAAAAGTTCACACTTTGCTCTTTTAGAAGCTTTACTGTTTACTCGACAGGTCAGATGGCCCTTGATAAGTGTACGGCCCTGGGCAGTGCTATTGGCTAGGGGTCGGCGCAGGTAGCCACCACCTGCCGGAGAGGAGGCTATCGGCTCCTCCAGAGGGTGATAAGCTTGGTAGCACTACGGATAGCAGGGGCTCTGAAACGGAAGTGGCCTATTGATCCTTTTTCAGAAAAAGCAAACAAACCAGCACCCCCCGGCCATTAAAACACTTTTGTACTATAGCCAGTAATCCAGGATAAAGTATGGCTATCTGCTTTTGCAAGCCCCTGTAGATGATTCCTGCGCTCCCTAGGGGGCACTATTACCTACTCTGTGAAACACTGCTATATGGGGAGGCTGTGAGTCAAAACTGACTGATGGCAATGGGCTTTGGGGATTCAAAATTCTAACGGAAAGAAAACATCAGTGGTGGACAATCACCTAGGGTTTTCATTAATTAAATCAGCATGCTTGTGGTATGTGCTGGAGCCTGTGCATTGGAAAAAGCTACTAAGATATTCTGTTTAGACATCTCTGCCATCTTAAGAACTTGTTGTCTAACAGGAAGCAATGGCTTAAGACACTGCCTCCCCGACCCCCGAGTTATAAATGCAAAAGCAGTTACATTTTATACATATAAGTGAGCTGCTTGGCCAAATTCCATAAACAAATACTGAATAACACTAAAAAGAATTAAGCTACACACTTTCCCGAAACACAGCCTAGTTATTACTTTTAGATGACAGGACAAACCCAAAGACTTCAAAGAAATTATAAAGCTTGCCTCTAATGTCGCTTCAAAGAATGAAAGTGGGTGGACACCAACACTGGACTTAAACTCTAAGCCCGCTCTTGCTCTGGGGCCCTCTTTCTTCAGCTTCAGCACTCAGCAGATTGTGGCAGATTCATTTAGCCAAGTGCCTTACCTGCATCAATACTCAATACAATGGGACCTGAGAAAGTCACACAATTTAAAGAGGTCTGAAGGCACATTATATCAAAGGTCCCCAAGAGACGAAGCCACAGTGGAGCCCTATCTGACGGGGGTTCTTCATCTGGAATGGGCAGTTTTTCTTTCTGCACATTTCCTAAGGTGGGTCTTTGGTTAGTTAGAGGCCTTGTCTATGTGAGAGAAAACAAAACCACGCCTGCTGCCATCTTAGAGCTCCGAGAACGGCGGGTCTCAACCTTCCTAATGCTGCGACCCTTTCACAGTTCCTCATGTTGTGGTGACCCCCAACCATACAATTAATTTTGTTGCTATATTATAACTGTACTTTTGCTACTGTTATGAATTGGACGACCCCTGTGCAAGGGTCCGACCCGCAAAGGGGTCGTGACCCCCACAGGTTGAGAACGGCTGCCCTAGAGGACAGAGTCGCGTTGTCCCACAAGGTTTGCTAGGTTCTAATCTTTATGGAAGCAGACCACAGCACCTTTCTCCTGAAGACCGGCTGGCGAGTCTGAACAGCCAAGCTTTTGGTTCATAGCTGCATGCTTAGGCAGCATGCCCCTAGAGCTCCTTTGATAGAGGGCAGGGCACCTGGACTACAGGCAGCAGGCAGCATGAAGCTGCAACAACTCGACTGGGCGTTAGATGCCAATGAATTGGTTCTAACTCATAGCGACCCAAACACTGCCTGGCCCTGTGCCATCCTCACAAGTGTGCTTATGAGCGCGTGGTGGCAGCCACAGTGTCAGTCCATCTTGTCGAGGGCCTTCCTCTTTTCTGCTGACCCTCCACTTTTCCGAGCAGGAAGTGCTTATCCAGGGTCGGGTCTCTGATAACATGTCCAAAGTACATATAAACAGGCCATATTTATTCTTCAAGTTAGTCCTATTTCCCTTCAAGATATTCCAGAATGTCCACTTACTGGGTGGGAAGGTTCACGAATAACACTTCTAACAAGCTAATCTGGAGACCAAGTGTCAGGAGATAAACTTAAAAGTCTAAAGTATAGGAAAGCGAAGCCTGTTCACCTCTCACACAGGCAGAACTGTCATGCAGCCAATGACGGGCAGGTGGTTGGGGTGACAACTCGAGTTTTCATGCGTAGCTGTCTGGTCTTCTGACTTAGACAGCTAGGAACAGAGACGATCTCTAGAGCTGGTTTTTAACGGTATTTATTTGCATATTTGGCATTCTTTCTAGCCCTATTTTTAAAGCTTAAAAGTAGGATGCAACAAATGTGTGAGAATGCAGATGCAGGCTGAAAATTACATGCTAGAATTGTGGGAGGCAAGATTCACAGGAAACATCTTTTTACAATGGTGACTACATGTAACCCTCTCGCATGGAATACACAGGAAGCCAACTGATTATACCTGTGGCAAGAGATAATAGAGAAGTTCAATATAATTATTCTGAACATGGCCAGGGGCAGATTGAGGAATAGAACATAAACTGCTAATCTGCAAGTTCAAGTTGCAGCTGAAGAAAATTAGAACAAAAGCCAGAGACCATTTTAAGAGTGACAGACAAGTGGAGAAGGGCATCAAGGACATTAGACACGAAAAAAGAAAAAGTCATTAAAAAGACAGAAAAGAAAGAGACTCCAAATAGATGCCAGAATAGACTCTAATACTTGTTCTTGAATGTAGAACAGTTAGGGCAAATGGAATAAGGTAAGAAGTGAGAGATGAACAGAAGATTTGAAAGGGTAGCTTGGGAAGATAGGAGTGTAAAATATTATACTGAAATGTGCGAATACCTGAAATTGGAAAACAAAAAGGAAGAACATGTTACATATTTCTCAAGTTGAAAGAACTGAAAAAAAAATATTCAAACCTCAAGTTGCAATACTGAAGGACTAGATGGGCAAAATACTCAACGATGCCAAAAGTATCAGAAAAAGGTAGAAGGAGTCCTTGTATCAAAAAGAAGTGATCCATGTTAAACTGCGTTAGAAGGAAGCCTCTGATCAAGAACTGATGAGACTGAAGAAAGAGTCCAAAGTGAACTGCAGGCTCTGGGAACTGAAGGAATCCCAATCAAGATTTCTCGACAAAACAAATGAAATGCTGGAAGTATTAATTCTACGACTCCAAGAAATTTGGAAGAGAGCTACCTGACCACTTGACTGGACGAGATCAATAACTGTGTCCATTCCAAAGAAAGGTGATGCAATAGAAAGCATAAATTATTGAAAAATATCATTAAGAACACATGAAAGTAAAATTTTGAAGAGAATCCAAAACTGGTTGCAATAGTACATCAACAGAAAATACCTGAAATTTAAGCCAGATTCAAAAGGGTATGAAATATATAGCTGATGTCAGATGAATTTTGGCTAAAAGCAGAAAATATAGGAAAGATGTTTACCTGGACTATCCATAAAACTGTGTGGATAATGTTATGAAGAATGGGATTCCAGAACATTTAATTGTGCTAATGTGGAAACAAATACATAATCAAGAGTCCTTCCAACTAAACATAATGTATGGTGTAAAATCAGGAAAATTATATCAGGGCTGTCCTTTCACCATATTTATTCTTATCTGTATGTTGAGTCAATAATCCAAGAATACATATGTGAAGAACACAGAACCAAAGGAAGACTCATGAACCACATGTGAGAAGCAGATGACACAATCTTGCTTCCTGAAATCGAAGAGGCCTTGGAACACTTATTGATGACGAACAAAGACTACAGACTTTAGTCTGGATGACATGGTAATAATTTCTTTTAAAAGAATTAATACTAGTCCAGTCCCAAGGAGTTGGAGATTAAAGATGTCCCAAGTGTCCATTTCTTCCAAGATGCTATTCTGCTCGACCCATACCTCCCACCTCCTATCTTCCCTGAAGTACATTCCCTCATGTCCTTGAGTTCTTAGATTTGCTGCATAGACTTTCACAAACCTCTGAGGAAATGCTTCATGTGATGGTGGGTGCTGTTCAGTTCAAAATCTGAAAGCCAGCAGAGGTGAGCCAAATGGAGGGTCCAGAGTCAGAAGGCAAAAATGTCCAAAGGTCACAGCAGGTCTTGCTTTTACTAAAGCTCAGTCAGGAAATAGATGTCTGGTTTTCCATGCGAGGTGATGTGTGTTAGAATTGTACAGTGGAACCAACATATACACACTCCATGTTAGGAAAACAATGGATGGTGTCTTACGTCACACCCTCCACTAAGGTATGGTTAAAGAGATCTCCAAGGAAACAAAGGGTTCACATCTTCTACTGAGGTGATTTTATTTTTTCTGTTTATGTGGGAAGGTGAACACACAATGATGGTTTTTGTTCCTTGGTGTCTGCTACCTGGTCCCTTTAACACCTCGTGTTCACTTAGGCTCATGCGCTTCTTCTCCGTGGGTTACTTTGCCGTCTTAAGCTGCCCTTCAAAATTGTTTGTTCAGCGATTTTACATCGTTACTTCTATTTGATTTTGTTATTCCACATTCAAGAGCAAGTTTCAGAGCCTCTTCAGACATCAATTTTTGTCTTTTTATTGTCTTCTCTATCTTCTTAAAAATGATCATTTGCTTACTTCATGTTTGGTGCCTTTGATATCATCCCACACTCACCCAGTCCCTGGTCATGAGTGCTGAAGGCCTCAGACCTGTCCCTGAGAAGGTCCCATAATTCCGGGCAGATATACTCCAGGCTTTTATTTGACTTTCATGGATTTGTTTAAATTTTCTTAAGCTTCAGTGGAAACAGACATGTGAACAATTAACGGCCTGCTCTGCAGCTGGCCCGTAGCCTTGTTCTGATGAATGATATTGAGCTTCTCCATCATCTCTTCGCAGAGATGAGATGATTTTATTCCTGTGTGTTCCATCCAGGGGTGTCCACATTTATAGTCACGGATTACATTATTAGATAAAGGTATTTCCAAAGAATACATCACTGGTCTGGCAGAATTCTATCATGTGATTTCCAATGTTGTTTCTATCAATGAGGCCACATTTTTTTCCAGCAACTGAACTTGCATCTTTTTTTTTCTCTCCCAATTTTCACATTACAGTCACCAGTAATCATCATTGTCTTTTGCTTGCCTAGATGGTAAATTTCAGACTCCAGAAGTTGGTAAATTCTCTCGAACTCTATTTTGAAATAGTCTGCACTCTTTGATTTACATCATGTCAAAACAGCAGTTTTGGCAACATCAACAAATCGTTTATAATTATTTACTAGAATTGATCAGGAGGAGACTTGGTGGTGTAGTGGTTATGGTTGGGCTGTTCACCCCAGAGTCAGCATTTTCAATCCACCATCCACTCAGTGGAAGAAAGACAGGGATATCTACTCCCATAAAGGACTACGATCTGAGAAACGCACAGGGGCAGTTCTGTCCTGCTTGATATGGTCACTGTGAGTTGGCATCTACTCAATGGCAGTGGGTACTGGACACAAGGAAAGCAAAGACCAGGGGGCTAGAGAAAGAGTGGTTTAAAATTCTCCCTTGATGTACAAAAGATATATTCCACTCCTGGTTCTTCTTTCTTGGTGGTACTCAATTCCCTCCTTCTCTGTTTGCTTCTGTCTTACTCTCGCTCTCCTTTTTAATGCATCACTGCATTGCTCACTTGACCATGAATGTGTTGGCCTTATTCTTCGATTCGGTGCAGTACACCATGATTGTCCAATCACAATGGCAACTACCATTACCATTCTTTGTGAAGACAAAGCAAACTACTATAATGAAATATGCCAAGACCTGCAGTTAAAAAACCAACAAGGAAGAACACGCATGGCATTACACAAAATGAAAACAGACTTGAAGAAAATTTAAGACAACGGTTTTAAAATGGAAGGATTCAATGGGAAAAATACTGAATGATACAGGAAGCATAAAAAGAAGATGGACTACACAGAGTAACTATACTGAAAGGAACTGGTGCATGTCCAACTCTTTCCAGAGGTAGCATATGGTCAAGAACAAATGCTACTGAAGGAAAAGTCAAAGCTGCACTGAAGGCATTAACGCAAAACAAACTTCCAGGTTTTGACATGAGGTGAATTATTAATCACTACCCTAATCCTGTCCATTAGTATTGAATGCCTTTGGAAATAGGACTATAGCCACAGTTGTAGAGAGCCCAGATTAATAATGGATCACATAAGGAATTATGCCTAGAAGGGCTATATTAGTGGACAATAACACATATTACACCTTAACATAAAGAAAACAAAAATCCTTTCAAGTGGAACCAAAAAACATCATGATAGAGAAACTATAAACATAACCAAGGTGTGCCCTAAGAAAATGAATTAAAGAAAGAAAAGAAATAACCAAGGATTTCATTGTATGTGGAATCACAATCAGCAGTCAAGAAGTCAAATGGCATCTTGCACTGCTGCAAAACAACTCCTGACAAAAGCCTCAAACAGCAAAGGCCTGACTCTGAGGTCGGGGGGGGGGGGGGGGGGGAGGGGGGGCGATCCAAGCTTTGGGACTTTCAATTGCCTGACAGACAGAGAAAACTGGAATAGGACTAAGGAAGACTGAAGAACTGATGTCTTTGAACTACCATGTTGGAGAACAATATTTAAATGACTATGGACTGCCAGAGAACAAATCTGTCTTGGGAGACGTACAATTAGAATGCTCCTTAGAAGTGAAAATGGAGACACTTGGACATGTAACCAGTTCTTGGAGAAGGACACTGGTAATTAGATGGCTTCATGGCAACTTGATATTAAGTTTTGAGAAAAGAATGAAGGGGTGGAATTTAGCCTGTCAATCAGGTCAAAGCTTGATGATGCCTCCTTGGGGGCATTTTTTATGGACTAGTAGTGGACATATGTTCTAATATCAGACTTATGAACTTGGTCTGGACTGGGCTGGGCTGTTTGCCCAATATATAATTGCTTTTTGATATAAAGCTCTCTCTTACACATATATGAGTGTCTCTGAATTTGTTTCTCTAGTCAAATCTAACTAACACAGGCATCATGTTTGGTAAAGTAGAGGGTCAGCGAAAGTGAGGAAGACAACAACATGGGAATGACCAAGTGCCTGGAACTATGGGGTCAAACAGGAAAGGCTCTAAGCCTGAAGCAGGACTGGACACTGTGTTATTCTGTTGTACACAGGATCCTTATGAGTAAGAACCAACTGAAGGATTCCAACCAATATCAATGTGGTTGGGATAGTTGGGGGGGAACATGAGACATGACTACTAAGGGTAAGAGGTTTCTTTAGGGTGATAAAAATGTTCTGGAATTATATGGTAGTGAAGGTTTAATGAAAACTGTTTTATTGTATGCTTTACATGGTTGAATGTTATGTCTGTGAATTATAGCTCAATAAATGTGTGCATAAGCAAGTGTGGTGAAGAAGGCTGGTGGTGCCCGGCTATTGAGCGATATAGCGTCCAGGGACCTAAAGGCTTGAAAGTAAACAAGCAGCCATCTAGCCCAGAAGCAACAAAGCCCGCACGGAAGCAGCACACCAACATGGGTGATAGTGAAGGGCAGTGGGGACCAAGTCTGAAACAACAAAGGCAGGGGGGGAAAAAAAATCACATCACCGTGAATGAGGGGAGTGCATGATGTGGACCCAATGCACATCTGTAGGCAGCTGGACATCCCTTGCAGAGGGGTAGTGAGGAGGAGATGGGGCACTCAGGGTTCAGTGTAGCAACAATGAAACCCAAAACCTTCCTCTAGTTCTTGAACGCTTCCTCCCCTCCCAATTATCATGATCCCAATTCTACCTTGGGGACCTGGTTAGACCAGAGGATGTACAGTGGTGCAGTAGGGATCTGGAAACACAGGGAATCTAGGACTGATGAACCCCTCAGGACCAGCAGTGGGAGTGGCGAAACCGGGAGGGAAGGGGGTGTAGAAAGGGAGAACAAGCTTGGAGATCTATGTGTAACCTCCTCTTTGGGAGATGGGCAATGGGAAGGTGAGTGAGGGAAGACGCCGGGCAGTGTAAGATAAGATAAAGAAATTATTTATAAACTGTTAAGGGCACAGGGGGAAGAGGGGAGCGGGGAGGGAGGGGGAGAGAAAAAAAGGAAACCGAGCTGATTCCAGGAACCCAAGTGGACGGTGAATTTTGAGAATGACGAGGGCAACGAATGTATAAGGGTGCTTTACTCAATTTATGTATGTTTGGATTGTGATAAGAGTTGTATGAGCCCCAATAAAAAGATTTATTAATAAAAAGAAAATAAGTTATATAAGCAATCTTACAAAGCAAGTTACTAAGAGAAAAACATCTATTAAGAACAGATATAAAATATCTTTTAAAAAATGCCAATAGTAGTTGGATTAGCAGAGAAAAGCTTTCTATTTTTTGGTTAAAATGAATTATGTTGATGTGTAAGAATTAAAGCACTTTCTCTATTGAAGGTACAAGTAAGAAGATGGTACCTGGGCTGCAGTGTGTGCAGTCAGAGGAGAAGGCGCTTCACCGACTTTTGGCTCACTGGGGGATGCAGCTGAGCCTTGCGACTCCTGGCTGGCTGGCTGGTCTGGGGACAAGGCATCGCTGCTGTCTTCGTCAAATGAGAAATCACCCTGAGTTTGGGGAGAGTCTTCTTTTCCAACACCTGCAAAGGAATGATTCTGAATTCGTTTTGGTCTTGAAATACCAAACTTAAACTGAAAAAGGAGAAAATTTCTTAAAATAAGTTGTTTTTTTTAAAAAGCCAGCATATTATTAACCATTATGTACCTGCCAATGAAAAAAAAAAACACTAGACTACCTAATGTATTTTTTAAAAACACAAAATTAAAATTGGATCAGCTTAATCCTCTGAATCCTACTAAGAGTTATAGAAGTACAAGAGGCAGAGGAAACATTTTAATGACAAATGGGGTTCCAAACATCCTTAGTAAAACCCCAAATAAGAATGTTCCACCATGCAACAAGCAGTGCGGCAAGAAAGGGGCTCTGTTAAATAGATTAGGACATAAGAGGCATATCAACCAAAGGTCATATGTGGACCTTGTGTGGATCCATCTATTAGAAAACCATGATGGGGTAACTGATCCATTTTAAGTGACATCATGTTCTTCGTGAAGAACTCTTTGGGACTGAATGGATTCACTGCACTACTATACCTGATTGTACTACTTAGAATACGAAGCACAAATGTTCTAAAAACGTAAATTCATATTAATGTACAATCAGTTCCCATGGGTAATAGAAACTCCATCAGTTTTCCGGTACATTCGTGTATTATGTTTGCAAAATTACTTGCTGAATAAACATCTATATCCTTGACATCATTTTTTCCACTGCTACACCTTATCCCAGGGAAGAAAAAGTCCTGCGATATAAGACATCAGTGATTTAGTACCAGACGACGGTAACCTGGATGGTACCATCATCTCCATGAACATACTACCCCTATGTTTGTCTGGTATTTAGCTTCCTGAACTAATAACGAGCAACCCTTTTTCTTGATCTTCCCTAAAAGTAGATAGAAATAAAGAAACACAGTTTGTGAAAATATTAAACAAAAACTAAGCAGTATAATCCAATAACTTAGAAAACATGGAAACAAAATCAGAACATAAGACTTGAACCTCCAATAGAAGTGGGGAATTTCTGTGTTAATTAAGGTAATAGATGATAGCATGTAATGTCATACCAATACTAACAACAGTGAGAATTTTTGCAAGTGTTAATCAATTTCTAACTAATCCAGAAAAGAATATACACGATTAAGAGCATTCCATTCCATTAGGTTGTTTTGTGTAAACATCACGCTGCAAGTAGTCTTTCTCACAGAAAACAGTTCTTGTGTAGAGACTTGCCTATAATTGCTTCCTTAACACTGGAGTCCACAGGAAGGATATTCTTCTCGACCAGCTCCATCGGACCAGGTCTCTGGGCAATCTTCTCATTCAGACCATCGGCCAGCCGAGCGCGTTTCAGCTTCAGCTGAGTAGCCTGTAGAGATGGCTCTGCAAATGTTTCTACAAAGGAAACACAATTGTAATCATTACTTGAACAGCACTATTATTTTATACCGTTAGTCCATTCTAACGTTGTTGTTGTTTGAGCCGTATCTTTTTTTTAAATCATTTTATTGGGGATTCATACAACTCTCATCACAATCCATACATAGATCCATTGTGTCAAGCACATTTGTACATTTGTTGCCCTCATCATTCTCAAATCATTTGCTTTCTACTTGAGCCCTTGTGTTTTCAGCATATCCAGAGAGGAGAAAAATGGTTGTTTAACAATGCTCCAGGACACATTGTATATTTTTAGTCCTGGGTAACTTTATGCTGCCTGTATAACATGAATACCAAACAGACTCAATTATAAAAAGCACAGCCCCAAACTAGGTATACAGAAGTTGCGCTCACCTATACTACTTGTGCATAAAGTTAGCCCATCTGACACAAAACTACTACGAAGAACCGAAACTCATTTATTTGCTTCATTCAGTCGGTTACCTGTGTTTCTGGTGTCTCACACTAACATTTGTTTTCAATGCCCTAAGTCATGGTTATAAAGTATTTGAAAATAATGATGAGCCAAACCAAAATTCCAATTTGGAAATTACTTGCCTCTTAAGTTCTACAGTAGAAGGTCTTTGGAGAACTCTGCCCTTAAGTCGTCTCAGCATCAGGAGAGCATTAGTGGTCTCCATTCTTTAGGTGGAGTGTTCTGATTGAAGGCAAGTTCACCGAAGGCTCACAGCTCTAAGCCACTCTCCCATCACCTGGGCACTTCTCGCTTCACTAGGTGAGTTGTATGCTCAGCAAATGTCAATCTGGATTTACCACAAACAGTTCACCTAGGCTGAGACTGCTACTGTTGTTGCACACTTTAACTACAGGTTAGAGAAGTGGTACATTACATGCTTTGGGAAATTTAATACAAAAGAATGATTTTTAAATTGCCATCAAATTAGAGCAGAATGACTGTAGGAGATCTGGGGGAGATGGCGAAACCTAAGACTGTGTTTTTGCTGTCTATATAGCTTTGCTGCACGCAAGCAGACACTGCAGATGATGTACACTCAGCATGGTTTGTGCCTATCTTCAAAGAGAAGACTTTAGTCCTTTATTACAGTATTTAAAGTAAATGTACTCTTTGGTGCTACAAATAAAAATAAAATGTGTGCACACCTTATTGTCCGAACTTTCCAGGCGAAACAATTGTGGCCCTCCACTTGTTAGTATCCTATTCTAATCATACAGAGGTGACAGGCCGTGGCAGAGTGCGAGGATCTAAATCACTCCTAGGTTGATTTTGAGATGCTTCTGTTAAGATCCAGGGAGGATAGCTTCTCTCCCTTAGGAAAAACAGGGTTTTCTACTCTAAAGACTTAAAATCTCAGCAACCCAAAGGGGCAGTTCTAACCTGACCTTTTCAGTTGCTGTGCGTCAGAGTTGCCTCGATGGCAGTGAGTTTGTCCCCACCCCCCCTTTTCCCTTATAACTGAAGATATTTTCAGGCACACAAGGATACACTTCACTCAGTTACTTACCAGTGTCACTTGTTTCTCTCAACACTCATTTTCCCCTGACAGCTGGGACGGCGTTTACCCTACCAGTGGAGTTCTGGAAAAGCTTTTTAGTCTTTGGACGTCTGAAAATACAACCCCAAGTGCAAGAAGGCATATGCCCCTCTTCCCACTGGCAGGATGAAGATAATTCACACACTCATTGACTCTTTGGGTTAGAAGAGCCCATAAGGATTGAGGAGCCTGACTGGGTACTTGATTTGGTACTCTGCTAATGGTGACCATGCTGTCTCCTGAAGATTTTGGTTTGGTTATGCATGACCTTGAGGATGTTATTCCTTTTGTAGAGGTGCAATCTACCACTTTGTGTTTGTAAAATCAACTTAATTCTAGACTTGGGTCTAGAGAAAACAAATCAAATTCTTTTCCTGATAATTGTCTATCATATTTGAGAAGTTTTGAGAGTCTTTCTGTATCTTCTCAATGTCACTTGGGAGCTTATGGTAGCCAATGGCAGCTTTCACGATGGGTGTTATCTTCAGGAGAAAAAGATTCTGGCCTTGACCATGTGTTTTGCCAAAGATGGTATCAAACTGTCCCTGCCATCTTCATAAGCAATAAGACTGCATCATCCAGGCACCTTTGGTGGGATCAGTTGCTGTTGTTATTGAATGCCATTAAGTCAATTTTGACTTACAGCAACCCTATAAGGAAGAATACAACTTCTTTATAGGGTTTTCTAGGCTGAAATTTGCATAGAAGCAGATCCATAGCTATTTTCCTCCTGCAGAGGGGCTGGGTGGGCTCAAACTGCTCGCTTTGGGGTTAACAAAAGAGTGCTTTAACTGTGGTGCCACTTGAGCTCCTTGGTGGGTGAAAGTGGGGTATTTATAATAAAGGTCAGATTAAGCTGATTGTCTCGGATCTGTGGAATACAGAGAAGATGCTGGGTGTGGGCAATATGGTAGGTAAACAGTGCACCGTGTAAGCAGTTGACAATCTAGGGTTATACTTGAGCTAAGTGCACCCTCAATGTGAGGGACACATGTCTCTTATGGATGAAGAAGTCCTCTGGGCGAGGTTTTATGCAGAACAGTAATAGATAGAGAGCTACGATACGAGCTGGTAAAGAAGAGTCAGTCCATCAGTGTGCTACTTGGAGGATGAAATTTTTCCCATGTAACTAACGTAACACTTTAGCTTTGGGTCCACATGGCGCTATTCAATTTGGAGTATGTCAGCCTGTGGGGTAAAAAGTTATGGAAATGGGAATAAGCAGAAAAGGTAGAATTCTTATTTCGCTTCTTGAGAATACACAACAAAATAAGTGGAAAGGGAACTTTACCTTCTAAAATATGCATTCTCACAAGTTCAGAACGATCTGGTCGGCTTCGAATCTTGTGCTTCAGGAAGTTTTCAGTCTTTAAAAAAGAGAAGAAAGTCTTGTCATTAATTTGTTAGAATTTATTGTAATTTCATCCTCAAGGTTCTCTACTTAAAGAAATCTAACACCATTTTTCACTACTTTGAGAATAAATCATCGTATTTAGAGAAACTATTACCTGATATATGATTTAAAATGCAGTGTTAAAAATATAAACTATGCTTGAATAGTATGTTGGTGTAAGAAAAGGTTTTATTGACATTTTAAAACTTGGCAAATGCGACCAAGCACAATGATCTACCTATAACTCCCTCCCAGGGGACAGACAACAGAAAAGTGGGTGAAGGGAGACACTGGTCAGTGTAAGACATGAAAAAATAATAATAATTTATAAATTATCAAGGGTTCATGAGGAAGGGGGGTGGGGAGGAAGGGAAAAATGAGGAGCTGATACCAAGGGCTCAAGTAGAAAGAAAATATTTGAAAATGATGTTGGCAAGAAATGTACAAATGTGCTTGACACAATGGATGGAAGTATGGATTGTGAATGGGTTGTATGAGCCCCCAATAAAATGACAGAACAAAACAAAAACAAAACACTTGGCAAATGTGTCTGATAATTTTGAAAATGTTTTAATAGATAACATTATTAAAATGTACACCTTCTGGTCAAGTCAAACCCACTTAGATAGTAAGGAATTTTCTAAAGCTCCTAATGTGCTTTCTCACACTCTTGATGACATCTGCTTCATCAGAGCTATACTCGGATCCAGACACAGAGCTTTAAGGGATGTTTTACACTCTATTAAGGCTTTAAGAGATCACTAATGGCAACTGGGGAAAATTCTGGATGCCCTTAATAAGGAATTTATGGGATATCCTTATTTCCACATTGCAAGCTTCCCCAGAAACAAATAAACAAAACAAAGATAAAGTGTCTGCCTGATGATACTTTAAAGGACATAAACAAACACAATTTGATGTACAGCAATGACGGAAGCTACCAAAACTGCACAATAAATTATGTCTATAAAGAATCAAGCAGAGTCCAAGGTAACCATCTTCTTTTCTTTATACAACCTTTGGTCCAATGAACAGGTAAACTAAGCCCAGCAGGGGAGCTACCTCAGAATCTGTTGCTAGGTCATTACTTGGACTGTCGTACAGGAAGGATTACCCCTTAATGCACCTCCTCAAACAGCTTCTGTCCTGACAAGCAACGGAATTGATTTGTCTTCTACCTACAAAGCTCCTTACCGGTTTTAAAGAACAAAATTAGAACAGCATAATTCCTATATATCTTCAAGCGAAAACTACCCCAGACTGCTATTATGCTACACATCATATCTGCCAAGAGTACAGTGCACTGCACTATTTAGGCCAAGACTGCATATATATATATATATATATATATATATATATATATATATATATATATATATATATATATATATATATATATATATATATATACAGCTACTCCAGAATATAAGAGGGAAGCGGAGAGGTAGAGTACTTTAAGGTGAAATTTCTTACTCTGGCTCGTTCCAAGCTTTTTATCTGTTCATGGAATGCCGCTGGACTCTTGAGAGCTGTGAGAAGGAAAATAAGAATGTTTCCACAAGACTTACTTCAATAAAATGTTACAGTATATAATGTTGATGCTTTCTCTTAAGTTGATTAGTCCATACCTACTGTTCCTTTAGGGAATCTGTAAACTCTGGAACATACAACGTTATAGAATGAAAATGGTATCTTTCACAAATAAAATAAAATTGGAAAAATAGATTTGCATACATAATGTCATTACAAATATGAGGTCAATCTAGTTTCAAACAAGTTCGGGAAGATTAATGAGAGTATTGTTTGATGATTCCTCAATGGCTCTTTGCTTTTAATGGTCAGGTACCAGTTACAAGGAATGCACAATGTGTTTTGCCCAGAGTGCAGCAGATGATCATGGTTACATTGATTGCTTTATATCTTTACAACAAACTTGCAAGGTAGCTATTTGCCAGCCCTCCCCCACCCCCACCCACCCACACACACAAAGACAAAACCTACCAATAAGCTGGCCCTGACTCACAGTAACACCATGTATCTCAGTGTAGAACTGTGCTCCGCAGGGCTTCAAACTTTCAGAAACAGAGTGCCAGGACTTTTCCAGGGGAACTCTGGGTGGGCAGGGACCGGCAACCTATCAGCTAGCACGCCAGTTGAAAGACTCAGAGAAGTTAAACATGTTCTTTAGGTCACATAACTAGATGGTGGCTGAAGTTAGATTTAAAACTAGAATTCCGAATATGAAAACCTTCTGCTCTTTGTACTATGCACCGCTATGAAACTAACTCTGAAAACGCAAGTGATTCTATAGTATGTTCACTGCTAATCCACTAAATATTTCAGAATCCCAGAGGGTGTTCACCAAAACATCAACTATTATAATAGTTCTACTGATTATAAAATGGTTTATGTGTGTTCACATTGCCGGATGACACACTGTACTGGCCACCATGGCCAGTCTGGTGGCTTAGATGGTACACAGAACTAGACTTACTGGATAAGTCACCTACAGGACGTAACCTAATCAGCACTTGATCACATGATTCTCAGCTCTGGTGCTTCAGCCCTGCAAAGGCTACTGGAAGCCCAGCCCAGTAGGACTGGCTGCAGGGCTGGCTAGCAAAGCAGACTGCAACTGTAATTGCAGTGGTATCTTAACATCACAATTTGACCCTCTTTAATTGGTCCACAGCTAAGAATGTGTGGACAGAGAGACTTGGAAGAATATCAAAGCAACTTTTGACTCTACCAAAATGCTAGGTTTTAAATATTTAGTTATTCAATTAATAGCCCAGGAAAAAAATCACTGGGAAAAGATCTGTAGACTGTAGACTAAAGTCATTCCTTATCATAAAACCTGAAAAGGTAGTAGGGTGAATGATTCAGAAGATTGTGTGAGAAGCATAAATTGTTATTTTCCCTTAATCTTCACAAAGTCCATTAAGTTATTTCTTACAGAAGCCCGATTTTAGATAAAATTCAAACAAATTATTCAATCATCTTACATAAACCTTCTTTCCTTCTAAAATATCAAACCAACTCCAAGCCACTAAAAGGTAACTAGGCAACTTGAACAAATATTCTGAAGTATCAACTTGCAGACATCTTTCATAGGAATGAGTCTAAGGGCTACTGGGAAATATCTGCACTTGGCCAAAGGTTATTAATTATATATAAAATGTGTCTAGTTCCTGTAATGGAAGTGAACAGAATCCCACCGAAGAACTACTGTCTGACCTACTGTGTGGCACGATGCTGGAAGCTAAGCTACCAGTCTTTCAAATACTAGCAGAACTACCAGACGAAGCCAGGTGGGAAAGGAAGACCTGGCAATGTACTTCTGAAAGCTACTGTCCAGTGAGAAGCTCCTGAGTAAGAGTGGGACTTTATCTGACACAGTGCTAGCAGGTGAGTTTCTCAGGTTAGACAGCACTCAAAATGAGAATGAGAGCGAACTGCCTCTTCAAAGTACAGGTGGCCTTGATATGATGTTGATGAAGGAAAGCTTTTGGGATCTTCACCTGTTGATGAGGAGAAACAGTTGCAAACATCCATTAATAAGTAGAACACAGAATGTATACAGTATGAAGCTAGGAAAATTGGAAGTCATCAAAAATGAAATAGAACACATAGAGATCAATATCCTAGGCCTCAAGGAGATAAAATGTACTGATATTGGCCACTTTAAATCCAATGAAGCTCATATAGTCTACTCTGCATGGAATGACCAATTGAAGAGGAATGGTCCTACATTCATTGTTAAAAAAGCATTTTAAGATCGATTTGGAAGTACAGTGCTATCAGTGGCAGGATAATATCCACATACCTAACAAAGAAAGCAAGTTAATACAACTATTGTTCAAATTTATGTACCTACCACTAATGACAAAGACGAAGACATTGAAGATATCGACCAAGTCCTACAGTCAGAAAGTGATCAGACAGGCAATCAAGATGCAATTGTAATTACTGGTGATTGCAATGTGAAAGTGAAAAACAAAAAAGAAGGATCAGTAGCTGGAAAAGATGGCTTTGGTGGTAGAAATGAGGCCAGAGATCACATGATATAATTACGTAAGACCAATGACTTACTCACTGCAGACACCTTTATTTTCAACAACATAAAGTGACTATTCTTATGGACCTCGCTGGAAATGAAACACAGGACAGCAAATAGACTACACTTGTGGAAGGAGATGGTATAGAGCAGCTCAATATCACCAATCAGAAAATGCATTGGGGCTAACTGCATCAATTGCTCATACGCAAGTTTAAATTAAAGGGGGAAAAATGGAAAAAAGTGAACAAAAGCACAGGTATGACCTTGAGTATATCCCACCTGAACCTAATACATTGGTCTGATATGTTAGTCACTAAAGACTAAGACTGTGTGAATTGTGGAATGATATCATATATGAAGAAAGCCACATTATTAAAAGAGTAAGTATAAAAGAAAACACAAAAATAGATGTCAAAAGAGACCGAAATTTACTCTTTAATGTAGTGTTGCTAAAGTAAATGGAAGAAATGATAAAGTAAGAGAGCTCAACAAAAAACTGTTTCCCTTTTATACCCTTTTGGTCTCAAATAGTGGATTAAATTAGTGGCCTCCGATAAGGCGCGCATACCTCATCTGAAGAAAGGACCCGAGAGAGCGGCTCGAGAGGACAGAGGAAAGCGCTATGAAGGGAGCAGAGGCGTCAAGCTAGAAAAACTAAAGGGGAAACCACACGCCACAATGCTTATGTTGAGAGCACCGAAGAATTTTAGTTATCAAGTTGTAATTCTGAAGGGTTCTATTTGTAAAATGTTGACCTAATCCAAGAAAATATCTAAAGAAAAGAGAAGGAAATACATAGAATCACTGTACCAAAAAGAAATGGTTGATGTTTAACCATTTTAGGAGTTAGCCCGTGATCAAGAACTGATTGTATTGAAGGAAGAAGTTCAAGGTTTACTAAAGGCAGTGGCAAAAATTAAGGCTCCAAGAATCGATGGAATACTAAGTGAGATGTTTCAACAAATGGATGCAGAGCTGGAAAAACAAATTTGGCTATGCCAAGAAATTTGGAAGACAGCGAGCTACTAGGCCAAGTGACTGGAAGAGATCCACATTTGTGCCCATTCCAAAGAGAGGTGATCCAATAGAATGCAGATATTATTGAACACTACCATTAATGACAACATAAGTAAAATTTTGTCCAAGATAATTAGAAAAGGTTGTAGCATTACATTGACAAGAGTAACTTCTATAATTTCAAGCCGGATTCCAAAGAGGAAGTGAAATGAGGGACATGACTGTTGAAACCATATGGGTCTTGGCTGAAGGGAGAACATACAAGAAAGATGCTTACTTGAGGTTTACTGATAATGTACTTCATATGTTGATCATAACACATTATGGATAACATTGTGAAGAACAGGATTCCATAATACTTAATTGTGCTCCTATAAAACCTATTTATAGATCAAGAAGCAGTACTTCAAAAAGAACAAAGGGATCCTGACTGATCTAAAATCAGAAACCACGTGTGTTGGGGTTGCAGTCCTTGATTATACGTACGCAATCTATAAACTGAGCAAACACTCCAGGACGGTGCACTACATGAAGAGCAGAGCATTAGGATCGGAGGAAGCCTTATGAACACCTGTGATACAGGGATAAACAGCCTTGCTTGCCGAAAGTGAAGCGGACTTGAAGCATGACTACTATTGAAGATCAAAGCTGTCAGCCTTCAGTGTGGATTACACCTCAATATAAAGAAAACAGCAATCTTCACAGTGGATGATGAAACTACATCATGGAATGTGAAGAAATGATTAAGGCTGTCAAGGATTTCAGTTTTCTTGGATCCATGATCAACACCCATGGAATGAGCAGTTAAAAAAAAATCAAATGACGAATTGCAAGGGGCAAATCTGCTGCAATCAGGACCTCTTTAAAGTGTTTAAAAGCAAAGATGTTGCTTTAATGACTAAGGTACACCTGACCTGAGCCAGGCTATTTTAAATCACTTCCTATGCATGTGAAAGCTAGGCAATCAATAAGGATGGATGAAGAAGGAGGCCTTTGGATTCTGGTGTTGGTGAACTATATGGAATGTGTTGTGGACTGCCAGAGCAGAACAGAACAGACAGAATTGCCTCGGGAGAAGTATAGCCTGGGTCCTTGGAGATTTTGTCTCATGTACTCTAGGCATGTGTGTCAGTCTGGGTACTTCAGCGAAACAAATCCACAGCAACTCATGTGTAAGAGAGTTTTATATAAAGGTGACGTGTGCATCAAGAAAACATCCCAATTCAGTGCTGCCCAAGCCCACAGTCTGACATTAACCCATGTGGCTGACATCAATCCACAAAGTCCTCTTCCATCTCACAAAACAGACGCAATAATGCCGAGCGCAGGAGGAAAACCGAGTCAGTGAATGCGTAAACATCTCAGGGCTGGCAGGGGTCTCCACACAGGTGTCCAGCACCCAGGGCTATATCTAGGTAGGTCTATGTGGCTTCTCCTCAGGGATGTCTTGTAGGAAGTAAGCTTTGCCAGCTAAAGCAGGGAACTAAGGCAGCTGCACCCTAGTCTGACCAGAAAGCAAGAGATGTGAGAACTCAAAAGGTGAGGCTCACTGAGCCATTTATCCCTCCACCCTTCAATTAACCCCACATGTGTTAATCAGCCAGGTTGGCACAATAAACTAACAACCTCAATCCACCCTTGCCAGCCTGGCACGTGTACATCATTCTTTAGCCTCACAATTGTAATTAAGTAATACCTACACTATAAGCCTATAATCTTGTGAATATGTTGCCCCACCTATGAAAGTTTGTAAGCCAACCACTTCATGCCTTCATCCCCCTAATTTTGGGTATCCAATTTATATACTGCCCACTTACATCAACCCAGTGCTCTCAGAAGACAATCATATTTTTGACGTGAAGAGTCTTCACTCCAGTTGGAACCTTGTGAAGTCTGCATCCATAAGCAAAGTCAAATCTGGACAGGCCATCTATGAAGTCAGCAACAATATGCACCAGTTCACAGGATCAAAAATCTCCAGCTGATCAGGTTCTGGTCAACTCAATGTGGGCTGCCTCACTCTGCCTCCACAGGGTGCCCATTGGTCGCCTTGCCTTTAGACCATGGGCTCTCACCAATACTCAACAAGCCTAGCCTCCTAGTGCTAGCTAGGTCATGAACCTTAGACCAGTCACCCCGCTCTCATCTTCTCTTTTTCCTGTAAACCAAGTCCACATGTGTCAGTGGCCACACTCAACCCGTCTCTTTACTGCTTCATTTCTCCCACTTCCACTCAACAAGTACATCTAGGTGGTCACATAGCAAGCATTTCTGCCTGCTCACAGGCTCCCTTTAACATTCAGTTCCAGAGAGGAGTTTTCTTCATGGTTCCAGATGTTTTCTAGCTTTTGACAAAGACTACTGGTTTCTGAGTACTCCAAAGCACTGGGTGGGGCATAGCTTTCTTTGCATAGCTTTCTTTGCAGACGTGGCCTAAACCCATCTAAATTTAATGGCTCAAAGCAAGTGGAATTACAAACTTTCTATTTTCATACTTCCCATATTTTCCCCAGAAAACAACCAAATAAATAGTGTGGCTTTATCTGACCTCTGGCTAGACAAAGAAGAAAAACTATCATGAGGGAGAGGTCAAGCAAACATCTACTCTCGATCTTATGATTTGCTTCTCCAGAACACCACTCCCAAGGTATCATAATGTGTTGGTCTTGGTACTTTAGAGAAACAAATCCACAGAAACTCATATATGAGAGAGTTTTATATAAAGGTTAAGTGTGCATCGAGAAAACATACCCAGTGCTGCCCAAGCCACAAATCCAACATTAACCCATTAACCCAAATGTCCAACACCAATGCACAAAGTCCTCCTCCAGCTCACAAAACAGACGCAATGATGCCAACCACAGGAGGAAAGCTGAGTCAGTGAACGTGTAAGCATCTCAGCACTGGCAGGGGTCTCCACACGGCTGCTCCAGCACCCAGGGCTGCATCGGGGTAGGTCCATGTGGCTTCTCCTCAGGGATGTCTTGCAGCAAGTGAGCCTTGCCAGATAAAGCAAGGCACTGGCTAAGGCAGCTGCACCCTGGTCTGACCATCAGAAACCAAGAGACCTGAGAACTTGAAAGATGAGGCTCACTGAGCCTTTTATCCCTCTGCCCTTCGATTAATCGCACACATGTTCACCGGCCAGGATGGCACAATAAACTAACTCAGCATGTTTTGAGAAGTGACCAGTCGTGGCATAAGGCCATCATGGTTGGTAAAACAGAGAGAGGGTCCAAGAAAAAGAGGAAAATGCTTAATGGGGTGGATTGCCACAGTGGCTGCTGCAACACTGGGTTCAGTCAATGTGAGGATAGTGCAGAAGAGGGCAGTGTTTCCTTCCACTGTACATGGGATTGTTATGAAACGATGGCACTAGTCAAACCACACCTAAGGACAACTCTGCATCAACGACAATTACAGTAAATCCGCTAAGTCAAAACAGAACAAGGTTGTGAATGAACTTTTCATGTTACTTTTGCAAGTTTAGCTATTTTCAGATTATGTAGAGTGATTACTTCAATTATTTTAAAACTACAACAAATGTTGATGTTTGATGGGAAAAACTGGTACCAGACTTGTATAAGTCCATCTTTCAAGTGGCATTTAAAAATATGTATTTTCTGACTAACTCTCTTAGGTTGTCAATCTAGATGTCTGATTTTATAAGTTCTTTTGGCAATTGCATATTGGTCAAATAGATACAATGGAGGGTAGAGTGTGATAAAGGCTTGTTTGGAAATGGCTCTCCTACTAATGTCACATTCAAGATGTCAGTGACGCTGCAAATCTTACGTGGCATGATGCCCTGGTCCACGAGTTGCTCTCTTGTCCTCCTCTGTTGCAGCCTCAGCTGGAGCACTGAAAAAGGAAACCACCATCATTAGAGAGAAGTCCAGAGACGACACAGCAAACTTCAGTACATATCTTCCATCTTACTACTGGACAGGAAAGATTTTACCTGGCAATAACCAACTTGTTAAAATGAAAGAGATTTTGTTGATTCTATCTGCTTGGTGAACTTTTATGTTTGTTGAGTGTTATTTATTTTAATCATTTTATTGGGGGTTTGCACAACTCTTATCACAATCTATCCATCCATCCATTGTATGTCAAGCACATTTGTACATTTGTTGCCCTCATCATTCTCAAAACATTTGTTTTCTACTTGAGCCCTTGGTATCAACTCCTCTCTCTGTTTTTCCTCATGTCTTACACCAACCATTGTCTCCCTTCATTCACTTTTCTTCTGTCTGTCGGAGGGGGGGCATACGTGGATCATTGTCATTAGTTCCGACTTACTCCCCCAATCCCGCACCCTTACCCTCCTAGTATTGCTGTACCCCTTATTGTTCCTAAGGGGGTTATCTGTTCTGGATTCCCTGTGCTGTGAGGTCTTATCTGCACCAGTGTACATGTTCTGGTCTAGTCAGCTTTGTAAGTTAGAACTGGAGTCATGGTAGGGGGGAGAGAGGGGGAGGAAGCATTAAAAAAACTAGAGGAAGGTTGTGTATGTGCTATACTGCACCCTGACTGGCTCTTCTCTTCCTTGTGGCTGTTCTAATGGGGTTGTGGGTGTGTCCCCCATTTACTACTGATGAGCTTTGGATCTCCACTCTGCCCTCCCCCTCATCCCCATTGATATGCTTTTTGTTTTGTTTGTTTTGTTTGGGGTCATTGATGCCTGATACCTGATCCCTTTAGGCTGGTATGCTTCTTCCAATGTGGGCTTTGTTGCTTCTGAGCTAGATGGCTGCTTGTTTATCTTCAAGCCTTCAAGACCCCAGATGCTATATCTTTTGATAGCCGGGCACCATCAGCTTTCTTCACCACATTTGCTTATGTACCCACTTTGTCTTTAGCGATTGTGTCAGGGAAGGTTAACATCACAGAATGCCGTGTTAGTAGAACAAAGTGTTCCTGCATTGAGGGAGTACCTGAGTGGAGGCGCAATGTCTATCTGCTGCTTTAATACTTTATAATGTGCATAGATCCTTTCCCCTGTCATTGTAGATAAACATATTTACATATAAACATGTCTGTATTTAGACCTCTATAAATGTCCTTTGCCTTCCTGTTCTTTCCTCTATTTTCTTTTACTTTCCTTCTGTACCACTATGGTGTTCGGCCTTCATTGGGGTTTTGGTAATTCCTCTCGGAATTGCCCTTGATGGAGGAATCCTCCCCCAGCCCCCAAGCATCCTGTGTTCTTTTTGTCATCAATTTTAGATCACTTGTTCTTCCCTTGTCCCTGGGTTTGTTGGTACTCCTCTCTTCTCCATCTCCCCCTATCCCGTGTCCCCCCTGAACCACTGGTCCCACTCTTCTCTCTTCCAGATTGTTCACCCTGCCTAGCTTGTTCAGATAGACATGCATAGACAATAATAAGCATTAAAAACAAAGCAAAGTGTACCAAAAAAGACAAATTTATTTTTTAAAAGAAAAGTATTTTTCTTGTTTTACTTTACATTCAATTTTAGGTTTATCATTTTGTAACAAAACAACCAAAGTTCACATTGTTAGGAGTCTATCTATTTAAAGGGTTATCAGCAGGTAAAATAATTTACTAGGCATATATTCTTAGATTTTGGATTTCTCTTTTTTCATGTGTTGATTGTTATAAATTACCCTACCATAACTGCTTTTGTTGTATCCCAAAGGTTTTGGTATGATGAAGTATGTTACCATTCTCATTTATTTCAAGTGATTTCTTAATTTCATCCTGTATTTAATCTATTACTTGGTCATTTTTTAGTATGCTGCTTAGTTTCCTTATTTTGTCTTTATGTTCCTATTCTTTCCATTGTTGATTTTCAGTTTTGTAGCACTGTGGTTTGAAAAAAATGGATTGTAGGATCTCAATGGTTTTTAATTTGCTGAGGCTTGCTTTGTGGCAATAACGTGGTCTAGTCTAGAGCATGTACTGTGTGTGTGTTGGAGAAGAATGTCCACAGTGTTACTGTTAGTCATGTTCTGCATATGTCTGGGACGTCAAGCTGGTTAGTGTTGTTGTTTAGCTCTTGTGTTTCTTTACTGAGTTTCTTTCCTGATGATCTGTCTTTCCTTACGAGTGATGTGTTGGAGTCTACAACTGTTATTTTGGCACTTTTTATTTTCAACTCTGTGGGAATTTGATTGAAGTATTTTGAGGGTATTTACTTTGGTGCATATGTGTCTACTAAGGTCATATATTCCTAATGTTTTGTTCCTTTAATCATCACGCAGTGTCCATTCTTATCTCTCATTATGTTATCCGCCTTGAAGTCTAATTTTTTTTCTTTTTTAAAACATATTAGGGGCTCATACAACTCTTATCACAATCCATACATACACATACATCAATTGTATAAAGCACATCCACACATTCCCTGCCCCAATCATTCTCAAAGCATTTTCTCTCCACTTAAGCCCTTTGCATCAGGTCCTCTTTTTTTTCCCCCTCCCTCCCCTCTCCCCCCTCCCTGATGAGCCCTTGGTAATTTATACATTGTTATTTTGTCATATCTTGCCCTATCCGGAGTCTCCCTTCCCCCCTTCTCTGCTGTCCCTCTCCCAGGGAGGAGGTCACATGTGGATCCTTGTAATCAGTTCCCCATTTCCAACCCACTCACCCTCCACTCTCCCAGCATCACCCCTCACACCCTTGGTCCTGAAGGTATCATCCACCCTAGATTCCCTGTGCCTCCAGCCCCCATATGTACCAGTGTACAACCTCTGCCCTATCCAGCCCTGCAAGGTAGAATTCGGATCAAGGTAGTTGGGGGGAGGAAGCATCCAGGATCTGGAGGAAAGCTGTGTTCTTCATCGGATCTCCTCTACTAAACCCCTCTATGAGGGGATCTCCAGTGGTCGACACTTGAGCCTTGGGTCTCCACTCTGCTCATCCCCCTTCATTCAATATGGTAATATATACATATATATATATATCTTTTTTTTTTTTTTTTGCATGATGCCTTATACCTCGTCCCTTTGGCACCTCGTGATTGCACTGGCTGGTGTGCTTCTTCCGTGTGGGCTTTTTTGCTTCTGAGCTAGATGGCCGCTTGTTTCTCTTCAAGCCTTTAAGACGCCAGTCACTATCTCTTTTGATAGCCGGGCACCATCAGCTTTCTTCACCACATTTACTTGTTTACCTGCTTTGGCTTCAGCAGTTGTGTCGGGAGAGTGAGCATCATAGAGTGCCAATTTAATAAAAGAAAGTATTCATGCATTGAGGGAGTGCTTGAGTAGAGGCCCAAGGTCCTTCCGCCGCCTTAATACTAAACCTATAAATGTAGACACTTAGATCTATTTCCCCATCCTCATATATATGTTTGCATGTACATGTCTTTGTCTAGACCTCCATAAATGCCCCTTGACTCCCAGCTCCTTCCTCCATCTCCCTTGAAGTCTAATTTATCAGAGATTAACATTGCCTTTTAATGGTTTCCATTGTATTCTTAAACTTTGCACGATGGTTCTGACCACTCCCTTGCCTCACACCCAAATTCCTGGCAACACAGTTTAACTAAAGGAGAGTAGAACTGCTACTGAAGGTTTTCAAGACTGTAAATCTTCACTGGAAGAGACACCTCATCTTTCTCCCAATATTTGGGCTGACCTAGTGGTAACAGTCCACCACGTACCACACTACACTAGCTGGGACCAGTGTCTAAGCCCAGGCTCAAATGCACTGCACATGGCATCTCCTATCCTAAGAGTGAATCAGCATTGACAAGATTCTCACGTCCTTTGTGTTGAATGCAGAGCAAAAGAGAACCGAATGTTAAGACACACTAAGAGCCTATCTTTAATAGCCAAATGGCTCTTAAATGGCTATTCTCTCCTTCATATTTCTACATATGAATATTATCCCCCTTTTCAGGGGAGAAAGTGGTGTGTTCTTAGTCTGGGAGGAACCCTAATGGAGCAGTAAATAAACCTTCAGCTGTTAACTGAAAGGTTGGTGGTTTAAACCCACCAGTTGCTCCAAGAGAAATAGATGTGGTACTCTACTTCTGTAAAGATGACAGCTTTGTGAACTCTATGTTGTCACTAAGAGCTGGAATCAACTTCATGGTAATGAACTTGGTTTTGGTCTTCTGTAAGTCTCAGGGTCACAAAGCTTCCATATAATCACCTTTAGAAAGGATGCAAACTGCATAAAATCCTATGATGTACACAAAAAAACCCAAAAAGTCTACAAAATAAAAACATATATATACATAAATTTTTCACATTAAAGTGTTTTGTGATACTCTGAATCAATTTTGTTCCAACACAGAGATCCTTTCCCGATAACTAATAGTTTCTTGGGGACAGGATGTTCCCAATGTACTTTCTGAGGAACAAAAATAACCCAGGAGATGGTCTGTGGCTCTGATAGTGCCCATGTTTATTTTATGCTCTAACATTCTTCGAAGAAGGCTGAAATTCATGTTCGTCTGAGTTTAAGATGGTCTTATTAGAAAAGCAGAATTACAAGAAAAGGAACACTGAGAGGAGAAAAGAGCTAGAGCAATTTTCTAGTTAAAAGGTTGAGCCTCCCATCTGTAGACAACTGGACACCCCTTGCAGGGGGTAGTGGAGAGGAGTTGAGTCACTCAGGGTTCAGTGTAGCAAGAATGAAACTCACAACCTTCCTCTAGTTCTTAAATGCTTCCTCCCCCCAACTATCATGATCCCAATTCTACCTTGCAAACCTGGTTAGACCAGAGGATGCACAGTGGCACAGTTGGGATCTGGAAACACAGGGAATCTAGGACAGATGAAACCTTAGGACAAACGGTGAGAGTGGCAATACTGGGAGGGAAGCGGGGGGGTAGAAAGGGGGAACCAATCTCGGGGATATACATATAACCTCCTCTCTGGGGAATGGGCAACAGGAAAGTGGGTGAAGGGAGATGCCAGGCAGTGTAAGATAAGATAAAATAATAATTTATAAATTATTAAGGGTTCATGAGAGGGGGGAGCATAGAGGGAGGGGGAGGGAAAAAAGGAAAATGAGGAGCGGATTCCAGGAACCCAAGCGGAAGGTGAATTTTGAGAATGATGAAGGCAATGAATGTATAAGTGTGCTTTACACAATTACGGTATGGATGGATTGTGTTAAGAGTTGTATGATGAGCCTTCTGGAACCTGACGGTCCACATCTGTAGGAGCATTAGCAGTAGTAGCTCTCCTCTCTCCCAAGGGCGTCGGCCGTCCTAAAAGAGGGAGATGGGGGAAAATGGGTGGTGGTGGTGGGAGCAGGTATAGGACAAGCCATGGGGAGTGCTGATAGGTTTAAATTATTGAATGCAGAACAGATGATCTGATAGGCAACCCCCCCACTTAATTCACAATGAAAAAGTTTTTAGGAAAGGGGTAAAAAGGGGAATGAAAATATCAACAGCCCTTTCTTTGGTTTAAAACAAAAGAAAAGTGCCGCAATTGCAAGACAAATGTATTAAATACACATGTATTTTGGTATGAATGGTACCACTGAAATTTGTATACATTTGTAACAACTTGACTTGCAAGCCAGTACTGATCACAACAGCTCAGAAGTCCTGAGCGCATCTCCTGATTGCGCACTGGCCGCTACAGCTGCTCTCACACATGATGAAAGAAGCCCAGCCAGTTATATTATCTTTGATTAGTAATCATACCACAGGGTAACACACAAAATAGATGTATGGCACCAATCAACATTTTTAGACAAAAAATAAAAAGCAAACACACATCATGATCCACTCAATGTGGCAAAAAGAAAAATCTAATTATATCGTGTTGTTAGATGGTAGGAGAATGATCCCTGACAAGAAAGATACCATGTTACGAGTACTACGCAAAGCTGTGTGGCCATCACATTTCCCTAGGCATATTTACTTATTTAGGGTAGATGTGTTACAGGAGTGACTGGGTACAAGGTGCCCTATGGCTACAGATGTGGAAGGAGCAGCAGCAGTAGGAATGGAAGGCTCTTAAGGATAACAACAATGAGACAGGCAGCCAACTAATAAAGAACCTGCCATGTTAAGACTATTGAGGTTGGTAGTTTTCACTTGCCTCTGTGGGTGGACAGTACTGGGCACATTATATTGAATAGGAAGAACAATGCCCTATCAAGAAACTTACCATCATTGTAAAACTACAATTATAGCATTTGTTTATATCAGATGTAATCATTAATTTATAACCTTGATAAAGGCTCTTCTGAGATCAACTACTACTTAAAAGAAATTCTGATTGAAAAGGTAAAGGCTCATTTTTATTATACTCAACTTCCTTTCAGTACTTCCCACTCATCAAATCAACGCATAATAAATGGCAATAAGGTACCTGTACCTTTAAAGATAGACTGTCCAAGGTCAGGACAAATGAGGCCTGAATGTGGACAGGCTGTCCTAGATGCAACCTCAGTAACCTAAAGCTAGGCAGAATTCAGGACTGTGAAGCAGGGTACAATACCCTGAAAAGAGGACCCGACTCTTTCAATGATCAGATAGGCATTCTAGATTATGGGATCCAGACCTCTTCTCAAATTTTGCTGGAACCTTTATGAATTACCATTTTTGATACAAATAACATGCACCTTCTATGCTTTTTTGGCAACTGTGCGGTTCGCAGGAGTTACTTTCTTAACAGCATTATGCAAATCTCTTTACAACAATGTGTTCCAAAAGGGGGGGTAGGAGCAGAGTTGAGCTTATTAAAATACCGCATTGGGAAGGCACGGGTGGGGGAGGATGTGGTGGTCAAACAAATGTAAGTGGGTTGTTACCTGTGTTAAAATAGGGTAAGCCTGGAGGGCACCTCTCTCCCCCTTTCGAGCCTTGTGCTCACTCAGATCTGCATGGAGGGAGGAAAAGTCCAAATGACTGAGCACAGGCAACCAGAACTTCTGAACAGCTGTAGTTCTCGGGACAAATGAATGGGCTGCAAGTGTGGCTGATCTAGGAAACCTGACCTCTCCTGGATGTGTTGATAGGCTTGCATTTCTGTAGCCACACACTGATGATTAGACATTGTTTTTGGCAGTGGTGATAGGTCTCCTGGGCAATGGCCACACGTCTGAAAACAGAACTCGAGAGCCTCCTGCCCTTGGTGCCTGGCTGTGCTGTGAATTGTGCTACTGGGCTGAGGTCTGGGCCTCTAGCCTATTAGTAAACTGACTCACAAGTTCAGCTTCTTCCATGACCCCAGCCATCTTGCAACTAATTAACCACAAGCAACACAGAATATATGCAATTCTATAAAATTCTCAGAAGGAAAAAAAATCTCAGCAATTGAGTGGTACATCCTCTTAGAAAACATGTAAATAATAAGTGATATAGAACTCATGTTTCAACAATTCATATGCGAACATCTTGAAAATATGGCTTTCTCTAGGGCAAATGCAGGAACCATAACTATCAAATACAAGCATTAAGAACTCCTTTGGTTTAAAATAGTTGAATTTCAGCTTGTTTAATTTTCTCAAAAAGGAGAGGGGGAAAGGCAGATATAAATAAGTCTGTCTCATTCTATAAGTAGCACCGTAGTCTTTGTGGGAAAACAATCAATGAATGCAATTTGAAGATTCTATGCAGTTGGAGGCCAGCCAAGCACTGCCCCCTACTGGAGGGTAAATTTCTTCTAGTTTTTTTTCTAAGAATAATTTTTGATTCTCTGCTTCTATAGAATATGACCATACCACATAGTGATAAACACTCAATGTTTCAATAGCTATAAAATATTTTGCTGGGTGGACAAACCGTACTGAAAGCTCCTCCTAGGCTCGCTACTTAGGTTTTTCCAATTTGGGCAGCTATAAATAATGTTGTGGTAAACTGCGCATAAAGCTTGTTCTTAGTTTCTAGTTATTTCTTTAATTGCTAAGTTCAAATTATAAAGACCCAGGTGTGGTCTATGTGAGGCAGGACCATAAAGCCATGAGATTAATGTTTGCTGTGTGCAAAACATCACCTTTTGAAATTACAATAGAAGATGGCTGCAGACCTTGTGGTTGGCAGCCCAATGTAAAACCCACTGTGCCTCCAGGGCTCCTTTTAGTCCCTAAAGGTACTTACTATTGAATATCTCTGGCTTCAGGAAACAATCTACACACATTCCAGTAAAAGTTCATGCATACATGTATGTAATATGCAAATGAATACAAATACAGGACCTAAAGGCATATTATTTATCCTTTTGGTAACCTGCTTTTTAAAAGCTCTTTATTAATGGATGCATTAATGGCTGTGTCCATCATATGAGTGTATCATTTTAAGTGCACCTAAGCTTCTAGATTTTTTATGTTACTTTTAACACTATAATGAATATTCCCAATCATTTATTGTGGTTCAAACCACGAACAGCGCATTCTACGGGAGAAAGATATGCAACCTGTTTTTGTAAATATTTACATCTTTAGAAACCTTATGGGGAAGTTCTACTCTATCTTGCAGGGCTGCTCTGAGTTAGAATTGACCCAGTGAGTTGAGCCGACCCAATGGCTTGCTGTTGTTGTGATAGCATAACTATAAAGTTCTAGTAATAGAACATGCATTTAAAATTTTGATATGGCAATGTTGTCATCCCAAAGGGCTACACCAATCCGCATTCCTATTATGAGTAGGTCGTACCTTATTGCTCATACTCTTTCTACCCAGGTACATCTTCATGTGATTTATAATTCAGATACAAATTTGACTTAAAGGTACTGACAATATCATGCCTCCTCCCAAGTATAATTTGGTATAACTAATTAAGCAGCAGGAACAAAAAAAAAACAATCAATGAGAGGCTAAGAGCTGGGTTTTTGACTGATGGGAGAACATGTACAGCTTAGTCTTTCTCTGGTAAACCACGTGTTTATTTATAGACATAGAATGTTTCTGCTGTTCAGAGTACAAATCTTGATTGAACATAGGCCATCTCATTTCTTCCCTTTTTTCTTCAACACAGCTGAGAAATATAATGGACAGCTTTGAGACATATGCAAAATAAAATTAACAAGGCTTTAGTAAGGTTATTTGGTTTATAAGAGAAAGTTTTTGTTTTCTTTTTAAAGATGGCTCCTGGATTTATGGTTTAGTGAGAGAATGAACACATTGGACAATTGGCAGATCCATCTTGGGCTTGTTTGAAGGGAAGTGGCCATTGGCCCTGTGGTTTCAGAAGACAGGTTTTGGCTGCAGCTTATTTATAGGTCACCCAGGGGATCAAGATCCAGTAAAAGAAAGCCAGAGGAGGCAATCTCAGTTGTAGGAGGGGTGAGGTGTTACATGTGTGAGAATGTTTCTATGAGGGGCATAATCAACTGGATCAAATACTGCTATTTTCTACACAGTGGCTCTACTTTCCTGGAGCGATGGGTGGAAGACACAGTGGAGATAATCACAGGAGAAACAAAAGCAAGCTCATGGAAGCCATACTTTCAAGATGTCCACGAAGGTTAAGCCCTACTACAGAAAGGGGAAGCTTGAAGGATATGGAACTTTCAGTGAGAAGAGAGAGGTGAAAAGAACTTGGGGGAGAATAGGGACGATCGGGGAGGAGAAGAGGGAGCCTGAGTAAGAATGAATGAATATGAATGTGAGAGTGAACACAAGGTAAGAGAGAGCAGGTTCCACAGAGGTATGAAGATGGGGCCCTGGAAAATTAAGCAGAATCTCTGATACGTGGCCCTTTCCCTCTTATCACAGTATGACAATGAGGAGGGAGAGAGTTGCAGGTAGACTGGCAGGGCCCAGACAATAGCTTTTCCTTTCTCACAAGAAATAGATGGCCTAATCACCTGTGGAAATGACTGCAACGAAGGGAAAACTAGTTTTGGGGAGAGTGCTGCCTGACTGAAATAACTGCTGGAAAAGAAGAGGAGTAGGTTGGAAAGAGACAGTCAGATACGTCTACAATGCTCCAACAAATAGTAGCAGGGTCTGTGGGAAGTTGGCAAGGAAACTGCTCATTGGCTCTCATCTAGCTTTTATCAGAGACAAAGACTACAAGACACACATTAGAATATCTATTAGTTCTTTCCAGAGCTTATTATGTAGACAATAGTTAACAGAAAAATACATTTCAAGAAAATTTCTCAAAAAATCAACTTCAAAAACAAAACAAAAACAAACTCACTGTCATTGAGTTGATGCCGACTCATAGTGACCCTATAAGATAAGGTAGAACTGCCCCTGTGCATCTTTAAGACTGTAACTATAGGAGTAGAAAGCCCCATCTTTCTCCCACAGAACTGCTGGCAGTTTTGAACTGACGATCTTATGGTTGGCAGTCCAGCTCTTAACAACTACGATACCAGGGCTCTTCCACCTCTAGAGAGTCCCATGACTCCTAGTCCCATTAACCATTCCTGGTGACTTCATCTTCTAATGATTTGGCATCTTAAAGAACATTAAAGATTCCTGGTCACAGAATTCTAGGTATTTGCCCCACTAGGCCTCATCCTTACATTTCTAGCACCTTCCATAGTGCTTAGCACACATAAAAGTATTAAGAAACATTAAAAGGGATGTTTGCAGGCACATACCTGAGTAACCATATTCTAAGAACAGAGAAGATGATGTCAAATTTAAGATTAATCACCAAAAGGTCTTTCTATGGATATAGGATTGCCATTGGTTAACAACGAAAGTAGTTTCCCTTCATTGTGATGAATTTGCCACTTGGGATTATTTTTGTATGAGTGCTGGTGGTAGGAACAGAAGATGTTGTCTTGCAGCTAAAAGAAGACTGGGAAAAAAGGCAAGGTCACAGGCAAATGAGTAAAAAGACCATGTAATAGTAGTAGATGTGAATTTCTTTTCATCTCCACTTACAATTAAGGTAAAATTAATTCATGTGGCCTTAGGGAGGAGACAAAGCATATATGTACTCTCCTTAAAAATAAAACAAAACTGCCACCCAGTCGATTCTGACTCACGGCAACCCTACAGGAGAGAATAAAACTGCCCTGTTGGGCTTCAGAGGCTGCAGGGCTCCATGGGAACAGGCAGCCTCGTCTTTCTCCCGAGGACTGGTTGCTAGTTCAAACTGCTGCACTTGCAGCTAGCAACCCAATGAACAACCCATTGTAAGTCACCAGGGCGCAGTCTCACAGACAGAAAGTAGCGATCACAGAGGACAGACTTTCAGGGGGCTAATTACCAAATACAGTTCTTTAAAATATTTTTTGGGAGGTATGTGTGTAAAAATGGAATGCAAGAAGCCAACAATAAAATGGCCGTCTGTCCTGTACAAACCACGCTCTCTGTACCGAAATACAGCACACTTCCAGTACCACCTCCCGTCTGAAACAAAAGCAGTGCTACATCGTGCTCACACGAATCTAAATAAACTTCAGACTGCGCAAAGAGCAAATGGCATTTGGTTGAGAATGTTTAGGGTTATTTTAGCTTAAGAAAACAAAGATGTTTTTAAGCGAACTGAGAAACTGCACAAATCAGTACTTGATATACAAGGGAGGCTAAGATTTGAGTGCATCCAATAAGAACTGAGCATACTGCAGTGTATGGGGAGAGGCCAAAACAAACAAACAAACAAACAAAAGCCAAATTCACTACTGTCAAGTCAACTCAAAATAACCCTCTAGGACGGGGTGGCATTACCCTCCTGTGGGTTTCGGCTACTGTACCTTTTTATGGAGTTACAGTGGAGCCCGAGTCTGTCACCTGCAGAGTCGTTGGCAGTTTTGAACTGCTGACTTTGCAGTTAGCAGCCCAATGCCACTATACCACCAGGACTCCAATCTGGACGGAGTTCTATACCACTGTCCCTGGCCTACAAGGGAGCCACAATCGAGAATGCAACATCTGGGGCCACTGTGAGTTAGAAGTGGTTCACTGGCAACGCGTTTGGCATTGGGTGAATATAAAGCAAAAACTGGGACAGATCCTCATGATTTGTGCTTGTACACCCACACAGCGTGGGATCCCGGCGTTCATCTACAGCATGAGGTCAGGGAAGGAGGCTTCCACAGCAGCCTGGGAATTTACAGGAGCTCTGCTAAATGTGGTTGGCTAGTGCTTCTGTTCCCATGGAAACAGACTGCTAAAAAAAAAAACGGGGCATGTCTCTTTAAATTGATCCTACCACCACACAAATTCCCTTCTCTCTTGTCAAAAGTTGGAATGAATTCAAAGTGTGCGCCTAGTGGCGTGAGAATAAGCTGTCACACCAGGAGCCAGGACAGAGGGCAGTACAGCCCTGAGAGGTAGAAAGAAATGTTACAATGCATCAGCATTCTTTTAAAATACTAATTTGGCTATAAATATAAAATGAAACAAACAAACAAACAACAGTGGATGCACAACTAAAAGAATACAATCTATGTACTTGAATTGGATTATACAAATTGTTGAACCAGTGTATGGCATGCTGTATAAAGTCTCAAAAATAACAACAAAAAACAATAACAAAATAAATTCTAAAAAATAATGCTTTTTTTAAAAGTAGCAGAGTGTCACAAAAATCACAGGTACATCAAGAACAAAGTCACCCTCTCCGTTGCACCTCAGCAATATAGAGAGGTGAAAACAGTATGTCTCTTTTTAAGGAAATGGTTTAAATATCTAGGACCATGCTGGCCCAGGGCTGTCACGTTAAGATTTCTTGTCCCACTGCTTGTCCAGGGCCCTGGGCTGTTGGTCAGCCCGTAACTGTAGTTCCAGTGAGAATGAAAAAGCGTGTTACGCCTTCCATTTATAAACCTAAGTACAAACCACAAAAAGAGTTTTTGGAACATGCCCGGAAAGCAAGATTGGTCATTTCTCCGGAACGTTTGGAGCGACCCATAACCGTGGCCTGTACAGGTGGTATTTTTTATGCCTATGTTCCGCCTGAGGGTGACTTACGCATGTCATCCTTTTCAAAGGAAGGACTGAAACAGACAACTGAACAGTTGAAGAAGAATGTAGCATCACAGTTGTCAATCTGGAGAATTAGAGCACACGATGGGAACTTTATAATAAAGGACTTCCCTGAAAGGCTCAGGACATCTTCACTGAAGCTCATCTTTGCCTAATCAATTCGGACCAGGATCGGCTGCATACCTTGGTCACTGAACACTATTTTCCGGACATGGTCTCTGACCTCAAATACAAGACCGTGCGTTGGAGCTTCGTGGAGTCTTTAAACCCACCCTGGGTGGTTCAGGTGCGCTGTTCAAGCATGGTGAACCAAGCGAATACGTGCGGCCAGAGCCCTGTGCGCCTGCACACCCGGCAGAGTCTGGCCGTCTATGACAGGTTTGGGCGGCTGATGTGTGGACACAGGAAGATGTGCCCAAGGACGTCCTCAAGTATGCTGTGTTTGAGAAGCTCCTGATGAACCCCCACGGGAACTGGAGAATGCATGGCAAGATTGTTCCCCCCTGGGCACCTCCTAAGCTGCCCATCCTTAAGACGGTGCTGATCCCTGCACAGGAAGAGCCACAAGTGGAGGTCCATGAACCTCAGCCAGTCTGATGGCAACAAGGATCCTGGGACGCAGCATGGGGCGCAGGATGGCTAGGAGGCTGTATAGTCGGGGCTGTGACGTCATCAGCCTTCGCCATGCAATAGAAAGAACTACCTTTATTCTGCCCTGTCCGGCTTGGGTTTTTTTAATTTTTAAATCATTTTACTGGGGCAACTTGTTTTTTTATTTTTAAACCATGTTACCCTCTACGGGCATGGCTGATGGCTGGGCCTACATGGCCTGGTCTGCACAGCCATGGACCTCCAGCTCACATTGTCGTCATCTGTTTGTGTGCCTGACTGCCAAGTCCAGGCACAAATGGTTTGTTCTGGGGAACACATGAACCTGAGCGGACATTCGTGACTGTGGAAGGGTGCTTTTTCTGTATTCCTGGGGCAGGGGTCATGGTCGGGATACAGCAGCCAGGGTGCTGGCAGCGCTGTGTTGGGTTCTGTGCATTCGCCCTGGCTCAGACTGGAGGTCGCAGTGCTTACACACTGCTAGCACCCTGGGAAATCTGTTCTCATAAGTCCAGAGAAAGCATTTCACCTCTTTAAAAAAAAAAAAGATTTCTTATCCCTCTGGCTCTCCAAGGAGATACATTTTTTTCCCTCCTCGTTCTTTAAAAAAATCATTTTACTGGGGGCTTGTACAATTCTTATCACAATCCATACATACATCCATCGTGTCAAGAACATATGTACATTTGTTGCCATCATTATTCTCAAAACATTTGCTTTCTGCTTTAGCCCTTAAGATAGGCTCCTCATTTTCCCCTCCTCTTGTTTTGGGGCAATCAGACATGCTACATTCCACCATTGCCTTAGATACTCAGAGTGCAGCTACAGGCGGAAGGCTTAAGGCAAAAAGTTATCACCTAACCATTTTACTGGGAGAAAGTCTAGGCTTTCTACTCCCAAAAAGAGTTACAGTCTCAGAAACCCACGGGGATATCTCCAGCCTGTCCCAGAGGGTGCTATGAGTCGACTCTCCCCATACTAACACTGCAGTGTACTCAATACACACTGAACGCACTCAAGTCTCAGCCTCACCCATGTAGCAAGCACTGACTCGTACCGTTTCTCAGTTAGTTTAGCTTGGAACCATCTCTTTCTTTTTAAAGCTGAAAATAGTCCTAAAAATTCTCAACCAAATGCTATTTGCTCTTTGCACTGAACATGATTTTCCAGCCTTGGAAATTCACACGGGAAGTTCTACCCTGTCCTATAGGATTGCCATGAGTTGTCATTGACTAGATAGCAGTGGGTTTTGAAATCATGGAAAAATGTAGTATCAGAAAGATTTTGAAAAGCCCGAATCTCTGAGTAAAAGAACAATTAATGATGAGACGGAGAAAACAGTGAATACAGTTCACCTGTAGTTTTTCCCTAAATAGTAAGTACATGAAATCATCTGATGCAGGCTGAGCCTCTATCTTGATTTTCTTTCAAATTGTGTGGATTCAAGAATACGATGGGTGTATGTACCTGCACACACAGACATATGTTTGCACACACATGTTGTTAATATGTGCTGTGGAATTGGGAATCCATCGACTTCCTGTGGATTCAACTACGTCAACAACCTTGAGATTGGTTTTCATTTGCCCCAAACTGGGGCAGTGGCCAAGAAGAGCAAATAGATGAACTACTCTTTTTCTCATTAACATTGGTTAAAGACTTACTGTCTTATCAAGGAGCCCTGGTGGTACAGTGGTTACATGTTGAGGTACTAACTGCAAGGTTGGCAGTTCAAAAACACCAGCCGCTCCAAGGGAGAAAGAAGGTTTTCTACTCCTGTAAAGAGGTAGTCTTGGAAACTCACAAGGGCAGTTCTACCCTTCTCTAGAGTTGTTATGTGTCAGCATCAACTTGCAGCTTATTGGTTTACTGTCTGTCAGCCATTATTCTGAGAGCTGACACCTCACTCAACCTTCAAAGGAACCCCAAGAAATGAGTACTGGTATTTATTTTGCAGGACAACTAAGCACTTTTACAAGATCACACAATTGCCACATCAGAATCGATGAAGTAAATGGTTGTTAAAATAAAATAATCAGCAGAAAGATGTAGTGATCTGCTTCAGTCAATAGCCTAGAAAACCTTACAGGGCAGTTCTATTCTCCATTCTTTTAAGTAATAACTCTTATTCAGCTCCTACCCCACCTCCCCCGCACATCACCAGGAATACATTTGGGTTTCTATGTATGGATATGTGTGGAGGATAGAGTTTCTATAATGGAGGAGGGTGAAGTGAGGGGGGCTAGAGAAGCTGGGGAAGGGTCAGTGCGGCAGTTCTATGGGCAGCTGAGTAAATGGACTGAAGGGGAATGGTCCAAGGTGACAGATGTGATGGTAGTATGCTATGGATAAATGAAGTTCTCCTGAGGTAGAATTCACAGATCTAATGACAGGACTTTGTCACTTAAGGAATTCTAAGTGATGGGGAAAGAGACTGAGGAGTGCTCCCAGTCAAGTGTATGGTGGTGAGCTAGTTGGTGGGCAGAGATGCCATTCACTGAGGTGGGTGACCCTGAGGACCATGGCTCCTGGAAGGTGGATGGCTGGGCAGGCTGTAGGGCCAGTCTGTAATTACTATTCATCAGAGCCATAGCACAGATTACAGCCTGAGAAACTGTGTGGGGTAATTAGAGTTGCAACCAGCTTAATGGCAGTGGATTTGATGATGGCCCTCTTGCTCTTTGGGCTACGAACGACTTGAATCCGACGACTTACAGACAGCTGAACAATCTACAGGAAGATCTGGAGAAGCTGTCAAATCTCTGCTAAATGAAATTGTTTCTAGTACGATATCTAATTATATAATTTCATCTCAAAAACAGATTGCCTATTTAAAAACAAAGAAATAATGCCTCGTGTGCTACAAAGCCTATTCAGATTCTTGGTGATCCCTGTATGTTGTGATGTCATTGAGATTTAGGTACAGTTGAAGGACCATTTCTTACTTTAGACCTCCCTGTTACACCACTTTTGGTTTTGTAGAACACTGGCAGAAAACAAAGAAGAGAAGAAAAAAAACAATAAAAATTAAAATGCTGTAGAAGGCACACAGTGCTTTACTTATGGGAGTCTTTGTAGCAAGCGCCCGGTCAACTGCCTATTGTTCTGCTGTTCACTCTGCCTCAAAAGGCTCAATAATAACATCAATAACAGAATTACAGTGTCAGGTTTATTGCTTACTTTAAAAAAGATTACAAGTAGCCAAGGAGAAAAAAAGAGAACAGCCCAAATGACAGATGATGAACATTAAACAAGGAATAAAAATTCTACTCATTTAGGGTCATTCCATGCCTTGGCAAATCCTATGGTCTGCAGAATCCCTTAATTCCGATTGGTCATTATATTCCCAGTTGAAATATAAACTATGCCTGAAGGTAACAGTTAAAATTATTATATTTGTTGCATAATAATGTGACCACAGGCTGCCAGATATTGGGGTGAGATACACAAAGGAGCCAAATAACATCAACCACTAAGAACAGTAGAGCCTAAGAGTGTAGATTTTTATCACAATGGTATAAGTGAAATGTAACAAATGCCATTAAAAAGTACAGATACAGTCAGTGGCATGCACAGGAACGATTGGGTGGGAAAAATATTGTGAGCAATGGAATCGAGGGGCAAAACAGATCCAATACCTATTAAAAACAAATTCCCATACCATTTCCCAAAGGAAGACACTTTAATCTTGCCAAGTTAAAATCCCTTTTTTTTAATTTTAAAAATTATTTTCAGTTTAGAGTTACACAGCAGCTAGAGTATGCATGAGATAATTTGTATCACTTCTGAGTTTTGATGCTCTGGTAAAAGCATTTATTTAATCTGTTACTGGATTACTTAGAATATTTCAGGCAAATGTTCATTTTCTTCTTATAGTAAATCTACTGTAGTCATGTCCCACTTTACCACAACAACCCAGCCTGTTTCCTATGCAATAACCACAGTTTTTCACATGCCTTATTCTCAATGATTACTAACCAGTCTGTGACAGAATTGGGAATAAGGTCTCTCATATCAATCAATCAACCAATCATCAACCGCTTTTATATACCCACTACACACGGTTACGCTCTACAACCAAAGAAGCCCAACCCTTCTAACACCACCCTGAGTTTTTTCTTAGAAGGCAGCTGTGTTTGGGGGTTGTTTGTGACAGCAGTTAGTTAAGTCAAATCAATCCATATATATTATTTCCACTATTAGAAAGTTCTTTATATAAAATAGTTTTTCCCTTTTTAGACTACATGCTTCCATTTTGCTCATTTCTCCCTAAATTTTACTGATTGTCGTTGTTGAAACTATATGTAGCAAAACACGCACCAATTCAATCCTTTCTACTTGCACACTCGGTGACTTTGATGGCATTCTTTGGGTGTGCAGTCTTCTTCACCCTTCTTTTTGGAGTAGCTCTCCCATTAACAAGCAATCACTGCCCCCTGGGGTTCTGATCTAGTCTGTCAAGTTGCTGTTGTCAATTTGATCGCTTATGGATAGTTCTTAAAAGAACATAATGTTCAAGGTAGACCTTCTTTACTACTTAGAACAACTATAACTTGGTTTTAAGAAGACTTTGATGGGGTAGTTTTGCTTTAATATTTAAAGATGATCTCAGGGCAATAGTTTCAGAAGTTCATTCATCTATCATGGCTCCAGAAAATCTAGAGTCTAGGAGAGTTTAAATATCTTCTGCATTCCTCCTTTTCGGTCCAAGAGTCTTCTCTGACATCTTTGATTAAAATTTCCAGCAGTGGTGGCTGGGCACCATTCAATTCTTCTGATCTCATGGCAAAGGAGGCAATTGGCCACACCATCTATATTTTCCTCCTACTCCTAACTCTCCTTCTTCCTCGGTTGCTCCAGATGAATAGAAAGGAATTACTGTATTGTGCCTTAGATGGCTGCTCACAGGCTTTTATGATCCCAGGTACTATACGATGAGGGGCAGGTAAATCTCCTGCCAAAGGCCTCTTTAAAGTATTAAAAAGCAGAGACAGAACTTTGAGAACTAAGGTGTGCCTGACCCAACTTATGGTATTTTCAACTGCCTTGTATATAAATAAAAGCTGGACAATCGAGGGAGCAATATAGCACTGATGAAACACGCAACTTTCCTCTAGTTCTTTGGTGTTTCCTTCACCCCATTATCATCACCTCAATTCTACCTTACAAATCATATTAGACCAGAGCATGCCCACTGCTACTGCAACGTAGGGAATCCAGGATAGATAAACCCCTCAGGGCCAACTAGGAGAGTAGAGATACCAAGAGGATTAGGGGATGGTGGGGGGAGAAAGGGGAAATCGATCACCAGGATCAATTTATTACCCCCTGCCAGGGGATGAATAACGGAAAAGTGGGTGAGGGGGAATGGAGAATGATGTAAGATATGGAAATAATAATCTATAACTTATCAAGGGTTTGTGAGGGAGGGCAGGTGGGGGAGGGAGGGAGAAGAAAAGAGGAGCTGACATCAGGGGCCCAAGTGGTAAGAGAATGCTTTGAAAAATGATGGTGGCATATGTGAAAATGTGCTTGACACACTGGATTGTGATAAGAGAAGTAAGAGCCCTCAATAAAAGTATTTAAAAAATAATAATACAGATAAAATAAAAACAGATGAAACAAAGCTGGACAATTTATAAGGAAGACCAAGGAAAAATGAATGCATCTGAATTATGGCATTCATGGAGAATGTTGTTAAAAGCAGATCCGCTCACCAATAGCTTGTCCTAGTGTTGTATTCTGCGAGTCTTCACCTGCAAGTGGTACCTATGAGTTGTAGCTCGAGTTTCCACGGGGCACCAGGTTACGAGCATACTAATCCAAATGAAAAGAGTGGCTATCTGTAAGCTTTCTTTCATCTTTCCTGATCTAGTTAAACTGTGGGCCCCTAGATATTGCACATGGTCCACATGCTCACCTGGGAAATGACAGGTTACAGGTTTTAAGAAGAAAGGTTAAACAATCCACTTCAAGCCTCCCACCCCGGTCCCCGCAAAACCAGTCACTGAAATCTCTTTGGAGGACAATTCTACGATACACACAGGGTAGCCATGAGTCTGAATTCAATTTGTTGGCAATTGTGGTTTTTTGTTTTTTAACCTTCTTTCGGTTCAAATGGATGAATTTTATTATCTAGTCACTTTGGTGGAACATTTTGAAATATGAAAATTCTCTTACCAACTTATGTATCCTTATGACAACAACTACAGGATACAGCTCTAGCCTGTAAATGTACACAATGTAACAAAGGTTTGAAACAGGAAGGTGGCATGGAGCAGGTACACAGGATGGATGAGGAAGGAAACCACTATGCAGAGTGACAAAGCTGCTCAGTGTTGCAGCTGGCCTTTGGCCCCAAGCATATCTGGGTCCAGGCTTTGCTGCCATTCGGTTACTGCACATTTATAAACTAAACTGAAAGTAGGAGAAGAATCTGTATATTCAGTAATCATCTCAATTCTAGGTGTAACTGTTCCTGCTGAGACGTCTGCTACCCTGCTGTTACTGCTTTAACCCTGGCTTTCTATGCTCCCCATCATACCAGTACTAATGCTGTGGCTTCTGTTCTTTTCTCCTATTCTATTTTGCCAGCTTCTCAAGTAATACAAAAATCGTTATCAATTTATAGTATTAAGTGGAGCTTAACCTTGAGTTTGAGTTGGATGGCGCACAGATAATTCTTGAACTTTGTTTAAATTACTGAATGTAAAAATATTTCAGGTCCTCTCAGGTAACTTTCTTCACTCCTCTGTCTCTCCAGAAAGGTGTCCTGAAAAAAGTCCACGGGCACTGATTTTCTGGGACTTCGATAATATGGCTTGCTGTACCCCAGCAAAGGCAGCCCCATTGTTTGGCTCCTAGCAACAGCTATTTATACTTCATTGTGTGTCATTTGATTCGATATATAGAAGTTTTTTTTCTAACCATACCCCCAAAGAGTTTAACTCTAGCAATCCCAAATCATTTTAAAAAAATTATCATTGTTTAGATCTGTAACACTCGACCATCACATTCTCATATTCTGAACGTTGGGGTGGGGGCGGTGAGGAGCCGGGGGTTAGAAGAGAAGGAATATCCTTTTGGGAAAAGCTCAAGCTGCAATTTAGGCTGATAACGCTACATTTATGCCCTGCATTTCTCTAAGATGAGAACAGTGAGTGGAGAGGTGAGGGGGCAGCTGATGGCAGGAACTGACACCAGATGAAATGGAAAAGGGTTCTTTGCTCCCCAAAGGGATGAGAAAATCCATTTTCAAATTGAAGTGTGGTGGTAGTGGTGGGGGATGTTGACCTTCATGTTTCAAATTTGGGAAAAAAAGTTAATTCTCGGAAGATCTTGAATTTCTAAATTGATGACCCTTGAGGGAAAGCTGCTACAGCAAAGCCAGCTGTCTCCTGGCTATCATCCCCCATATGCCACCATGCTAGGGTAGAGGGCAGAAAGGCCCATAACTTTTTTGGCTTCTTAAAGGAATCTGTGAGGTCCCTGGATACCGGTCATTCAAGATAATAACGGACTGAATTCTTAAATAAACACATGGCAAACTATGCAATGTGATTTGTCACCAATGAAACCAATAATCTTGAGATCTAATTATGAAATTTAAAAAATTTGTTTTCAAATGGGAAAAATAAATTGGTTCACTAGATAAAAATGAAATTTCCTGGTTATTATGTTTGAAAAGCTAAATTAAGCAATGTTCTGACTAACATTCAAAAGGAAATGGCCTCTCCTTAAAAAAGGGGTGGGGGAGGGAGCAGGAGGGGGAAAATTGGAAAGCATGAGAAAATACACAAAATGAAAGCGTTTGCTGAAATGAGGGCTGCTCACACACATGATCGCTGCGTCCCTAGAATTCTCAGTGATGGGGTCTTTTAGTGGGATCTCCACAGAGCAGCCTTTGGCTTTCTGGGCCAGGAAGTCTGCCCATGGAAGGCACTCTGTTAAGCCAGGCGCAGACACACAGCAGCAGGGTTAAGCAGACAGACAGGCTCCACCTGGGAGCCGGGGGCAGGGACCCAGCAGTGTTATCCCTGGCCACACACAGACTGACCTTCCTTTAGACTTTTCTGGTTGCTCCCCTCAAGGCATTCCTTCTCTTTTAATGGTTCGAAATCTTCGGCAGTTAAAATCTCGGGGAAGCCCTGCTGCTGCTTCTTGGAGCTATCGATCATGGTGAGAGGCTTCTGGAGGCAGGCAGCATCAAGCGGCAGAGAAGCTCTATGCACCCAACGGCAGAGCAAAGGGAGTGGAGATTCCTGGTCCCCGGGTCACAATTTGCTGGGCAGTTAAGTCTTTAACTGGCCACAGGCGGCCATTCCCCTGGAGCTCCCGGCTTGACCTGCAGGCACGCTCCTGCTGCTGGAAGCCCGAAACTCTCCCACGTTGGGAGGCAGAGTCGTGGTGAGGGAGGCACGACTCTGAAATCCCACCCCCTTTCCCAGCCAGCCCCCTCTCCTCTGCCATTCTAGCTTCCCCCGCTCCGCGCCGGGTACTTGAATCCGCAGTTCGATGCTTCCAATCATCTGACAAACACTGCATCAGACAGTTAAAAATAAATCCTCTAGTTGTTAAGAGAGATGTCCGTGCCGATATGGAAGAAAGACAAACAGCTGCCTGTGGTCTTGCTAGGCTCTCTATTCTGAGCAGCAGGCTGCAGAAAGACTCCTATGGTCAAAGCAGCGCCCTCTTTACTCACTTAGTTTCCCGCTAGATGCAGCTAAAGGAAAACGGTCTGATCTCAGAGGCACCACCGGCTCCGAATAAGCAAACAGACCCCAACCCAGTTCTTTAAGTCTGTACTCTCAGCTCTGCACCACTCCCTCTGCGATGCACCACTCTAGGTGATGGGTGGCAGGGCTTGTAGCTGCCCCTTGCTGCCGTGGACAATTCTCTGCGCAGTTTTCTCGGGTGCCACTAGTCGGCTGAGATTTTCTAAGGGGAAAAAAATCACTCCAACCTTTAAAGGAATAATACAGAAAGCGTCTACTTCCTCCCATCCCACCAGCGGCCAGCCTGTTTAATGCCACGGGAGTTGGCAGTCACGGGCACTGCTCCTTCAAAGTCACAGACTGCACTCATGACAGAGGGAGGCTGCACCAAGGAAATGAGGAGACAAGCCTCAGTTTACACAGATGCCAAATCTATGTCTATCTAGCTGGAACCCGAAGAATCTGTTTTTTTGTTGTTGTTTGTTTGTTTTTGGCGGTGGTTTTTGTTCACAAAGCTTTCAGAACAACCATCCGATGTTATAAGGGCAGAGAGATATGAATCCACAGTAATGTCAACAGAGTACCTGGAGTACTGATGCTGATTTTGAACCTCAGCTGCTGAAGAACTGCTTGATGGTCTGAATCATTCAAGCACCTTGGAAGAAAGACCTGGCAGTCAACTTCCAAACAATCACAATCATAGTCACTGAACATCTTTGTGGAGCACAGTTCTACTCAGAAACAAGCAGCGTTACACAGCAGCAACAATATTAGGGAGTTCTCATTAAATATTTGTTGTGAATGGAATTAAAACAAGGAAAGCACAACAGAAAAATGTCTTGATAAACAGTACTCTGTTCTCAAGAAGCCCCAGATCAATAAGCATCACTCACTCTATTTGAACTTGATGTTCAAGGAAAAGATACAAGGATGTTTTGAATATGCATCTGAGAGGATCTTCTTGGGGATCAAAGAAAGGCTTACATTTATATAGGCAGAAAAATTCACATTCTTTTCACTCTTTAAACAAGATCCCTGGTGGCTTAGTGGATTATGCTTTGGGCTGTAACCTCATGGTCATTAGCCTTTTGGAGGTTAGACTTTCTGCTCCTGTAAAGGTTTACATCCTTGGAAACCCACTGGTGCAGTTCTACTCTGTCTTACCAGGGTCTCCATGAGTGAGAGTAAATGGAATGGGAGTGAGAAGAGAAATACAGATGAGAAGCAGGAGACAGCGTGAAGCAGTAGGTCTTTTGTCTCTGGTACTGAAGCTGGTGTGCTGTTCTAGAGAGGCAGTTATCTACCCTTCTTCAACGTCTCTTGAAAACGTGATTAAGTAACACATGACATGCTTCCTGGCAATGGAAATCCCTGCTGAAACAATTTAAGCCTGTCCCTGGTCATCCAAACCTCTGCGGAAACAAAGAGTGACAAGCTTATCAGGCTTCTCAAAAATGCCCTAAATTTTTCTGCATCTCTATCTGATATGAAGGCTTTTATTCTTCTAAATGAACAACTCCCATTTGTTTTAAGCGAGTAATAAAACCAATCTTTTTTTTTAAATGTTGCTTTGTTTTTGAAGACATTCTCTATGCCAGTCACTTTATTAAATGTTTTGCAAAATTTATCCCATCTAATCCTCAACATTCCTTAGTGGTCTCTGTGATTATCTATATCCTGTAGACATTTAATAGATGAAAACCAAAGTCACAAAGTTAAGTGAAAAGTCTGGAATTTAACCAAAGTCTTAGTTCTTCAAAACCCAAGTTCTTTTCCTTATAGGACAATCAGTGTTTCAGGCTTTTGTATGATATCAAAGTAGGTTTAGCAGGAGAGGCCTCTGTTTTTATGGCTGCTTACCAATTCTACTCCTAGTGAGAGAGAAGAAAATGGTAACAGCATACACACTAGAACACCTATTAATTTCCATGAAATAATAACAAATATATGCAGATACACATACATTCCAAATTCACAGAGCATTTTTTTCACTAAACTATACATGAGTGGGTTCTGATGTGGCACTTCTTTATCCAAGTATTCTGGTGTGTACTTCCAACAAACAAGGATATTCTCCTAGGTAACCACAGCAGAACTGGCAATATCTGAAAACAGAAATCAATAATCCATAGGCTCCTTTCCAGTTGTCCTATGAGCATTTTTTCAATAGCAAAAGTATTCAAACCAAGGTCACATACACCATGTGAGTTGTCATATCTCTTCACTTTTCTTCAATATTTAATAGTTTCTTGGCTTTTCTTTTCTAGAATTTTTAAGATGATTGGTCTTGGTTTATAGAATGAACCTCAATTGGAGTCTGTCTGATGTGTCCTCATGATTTAGTTCAGGTGATGTATTTTTGGCAGGATTTATACCGAAACAAGAGTGTGTTCATTGCACCCCTTATCAGGTGGTACACGAATGCAATTTGTTCTATATGTGTGAAGTTATTTTGACCAATTGATTAAGATGGCATTTGCCAGGCTTCCCCGTTCAAAAGTCAGTTTGTTTTTTTGTAATCTAGTTATTTTCTAGGGACCTACTTTGAACCCAGTCCATGGATGGTCTTAGCTGAATTGTTTATTATGATAGTTGCCAAATGGTGATTTCAAAAAATCTCTTAATTTCATCTACATTTTTTGGTGACACATCCTACTGCAAGGAAAAGGACACTCTTTACTTTTTAAATGATCTATACCAGCATGGTCTCACAAATTTGTATTTTACTTAATGGGTTACGACCTGTTGCTATCATTCGTTATTTCGTGCTCACATTATCCCATATTTAGCCAGCAAGAGTCCCTTCAAGATGGCATTGACTTATTACCCTGACTCATCATTCTTTGAGCACTGGTTACTTGCTGGAAAGACAGGACATTCCAGGCTCATCTTCTACTTTTCATGCCCTACCATTTCTCCAAAAGTTTTGGCTCTTTTTAGTAGAGAAAGGTATTTATAAACCATGGTCTGAATGCAAGGGGTGCTCACTACTATTACGGTGTCATTGCTCCCAGATCTTCTCTGAAGACAGAGTTAGGAAATATAGATGCCACTGCATGTGTGTATGTGTACACATATTTACTCTTATATATAAAGATTTCAAGATAGAGCTATATTTAAAAATAGAGATAGAAGGTTAAGTAAAAAAAGTATTGCCAGTAGTGTTCCAGTTCATACATGTACCAAGTTTATTACAAACAAAACATGGTTGAACATGTCTTTATGTTCAGTGGATGGCTGCAGACAAGTTCTCTCAGGAATGCTCTTGTCTTAGGCGGTATAGAGGGTTACATATGCAACTGCTAATATGCATATGTAAGGTCAGCAATTTGAACCACCCAGGTGCTCTTTGTGAGAAAGAAAAGACTGTCTACTTCCATAAAGATTGAGTCTCAGAACCCACAGGAACAGTTCTACTGTGAGTTGGGATTGACTGGATGATAATGGGTTTTTGGAAGTCTTACTGGTGACTTCAAAAGAGGTTCAGTAAGAATAGTGGCTTCTGATGTGATCTACTGTGCTAGTTAAATTCAAGGCAGAGAGGTTAGCAAGGGTTGTCCTAATAGTATTTCATTGGAAAACCGTACGCAGTCCACCCTACAGACCTTATCTTGTCCCTTCACGCCTCTTTTTGTTCCTGAAACTCAAAGAATATTTAGGAGGATCATGATTTGAGTCCTTGGAGGATGCCAAAACGGTCGTGGTACAATCTGAAGACTAGAATTCTGTGGGGAAGTATTAGAGAGATGGAAGTACCTCCTTCAGAAGTGTAGAGGGGCCCAGACAGAAGATGTTAGGGTTGTTGAGAATTTGTGACAGGCCCATGCTCTAAAGGCGAGACGACCAGTGGGTACCCCGGTGAGGCTAAGTGAGGCAGTCCACACTGAGTTGACCAGAACCTGACCAGAAGAGAATTTCTGAGCCTGTGAACTGGTGCACACTGCTGCTGACTTTATGGATGGCCTGTCCTGATCTGACTTCGTTTATGGATGTGGATCTCACTAGGTTCCAACTGGCATGAAGACTCTTCATGTCAAAGATTATGATTGTTTCCTCAGAGCACTAGGTTGATGTAAGTGGGCAGTATAGAAATTGGATACCCAAAATGGGGAGGATAAAGGCATGAAGTGGTTGGCTTACAAATGTTCACAGGTGCTGGAATATGTTCATAGGATTACAGGATTAAGGTGCAGGTGTTACTTAACTGCAACTGTTACGCATAGGATATCTTTGTTTTGTTCACTTACAGATGTTTTGTCTAAATAAGGGTGGCACATATTGAATTGTATGTATTTTAGTTTTATCCTGTTAGGGATAGATATGATTTTATTATTATTTTATTTGAAAATTATATATGGCTAAAGAGTTGTGTAAAAATGTCAAACTGACAAGGGGTGGTCTATGGTAGTTACATAAGCTGTTGTCATTTTGAGACTTCAGAGTGAAGAGGTGGAGTTTAGCCTGTTAATCAGGTCACAGCTTGATGACCTCATTTGGAGGCCTTAAGGAGATAAATAGCTCATTGGAGATGGAACACACACACAATCCCTGTGAGACATGCTTGCCGACAAGACACATAGAGCTATGCTAGGGTTCTGGGGCTGAAGGTGCCATGTAGAGATCCTTGCCGGTGCTGAGATGCCTCTACTGCCACTGTATCTATAAGACTTTCCACCCACTGGTCTGTGATCTTCCTGCATTTGGAGTCACTGAATGTGTTCATGAGTCTGAAGAGGAATTTATCAATTGGTATTGGACATATGGGGTAATATTGGTCTTATGGTCTTGATCTGAACTGGGCTGTTCTCTCAATATTCAATTGCTCTTGTATATAAAGCTCTTTCTTATACACATGAGTCTCTCTGGATTTGTTTCTCTAGTCTACCCAGACTAACACATTGTATCAAGAAAATGATGGCCTCACATTTTACTATTTTTGTTTAATAAAGAGTTTTATTATTTCATAGCCATACTTCTTGACTTTTCCTTATATATTTATATATATTGAAAATCATGAGTTTCTCTGATGCTTCCAATTCCAATGGAATAACCACAAGGTCCATTCTCATTTTCTCCTCATTTTCGAAAGCGAGAAATCTATCTCCCATGGATCTCTGTCATCTGACACAAATATCCACTCATGTCATTTGTCACTGCTACTGTATTGGTACTGCCAATTTTCCTCACTTTACATGGTTTCAAAGCCCTATACTGGACGGCCATCTCCACTCCCATCTTGTGTGGGCAGCAGCTACCTTGCTTAGCTCTACATAATGTCTTCTGGAATGAATTAGGAAGAGAGGAAGGAAACATGGAGGACTGAAATTTTTAAAACACAAAGCAAAGCCCCACAGTTGTTATAGAATTGCTTTCCAGGAGATCTGTCCTTGTTCTTTACTCTATGTGCTATATCATCTTCACTGTCACTTGGCTCTATTGTCATCAGTAGCATTTAACTTCCAATGATGCACAACTAAAGTCACTTCGGCTGTGATAAATCTTCTACAGTGTTTGTGTGTATGCGGTTTCAAAAGAGCTGTTTTAGTATGAAACAGACTATCATAAATCAAGTCAATTTTCCCACCACTCCAGGCACAGATATTTAATACGCGTGAGAAAAACTCTATGGTTAGAGACTAGGAACGATCCAAGAAAGGCCTCAGGGATTAGAACACAAACAAACTTGGCTCAAGGGACCTCCATAAAAACTTGGCAGAGTCAACAGATGGTTAGAGCAGAACTGATAAAGAAGATTATTGTGCCGATGATGCTGTATTTCGGTAAGAAAAAAAGTCTTACTGAATATTACCAGTTGGGTAATATTTCACAAAGGAGAAAACATTCAAAGTTAATGACGAACATAATTAGTAATTCCATGCAGAAAAAGTGTGTTCAGCGCCAAGTCCTATTTGGAGACTGGCAACGAGGGAAGGTAACCTTTCCTTTCATCTTCTCTAGTTCAGCACGTTGTCTAAGATGATGCTCAGTAACTGCCCACTGATGTGAATGAGGTCCTATGTTGGGGTTTTCTTGGTACAACCTGGGAGCCACAGTACCATGCAAACCACCTAGACAGTTAAGATTGGGTATTTTCAGGGGACACAAATTCAAGTCTAGGTTACACATACACTTTTAAGAGAGTACCATAGTTTTAATGAAGGGGCAGCAAAAAAGAGGAAGACCCTCATGAGACAGACTGACACCATGGCAACAACAATGGGTTCAAGCATGGGAACAATTGTGAGGATGTAGCAGGACCGACCAAGCACTGTTTTGTTCTGTTGTGCATAGGGTCACTAGGGGCCAGAACCAACTGGATGGCACCTACCAACAACAGTTTTAATAAAATATATGATTTTCTCTTTTTTAACATCATAGAAACCAGTATTAAAATATAACTTCTAGAGCATTACTAATTATACGTCTAGTTAACTAAAAAGAGGCATGTATCTTAACGGCACTTCACACTTACCATTTTTGAAACATCCACATATTAAGCACACAGTACTTAAGCTGCATGAGATGAATAAACTGTTCCCTAAGGAAATCAAGGTTTCATGAGAAGGAGCACAATCTGATGATGTTGAAAAGCACGAAGATCGTTACCAGGAAGCATCAGCAATTTGTGAAATTCAGTATCATAGCATAGTCGAACAGTCCCTACAGGGCAAAATAACTTAATAAACGCATGGATTATTTGGCTTGTATTTTGTGCTTCTCTACTTCCAATATCAGAGTTCCCAATAGGCATATAATGACAGATAAGATGGCTGGAAGACTGACAACAAAAACTTATCCTTAGATTATACATCGTCAGGTCAGTCTTACTGGAATTCTGAGATGAGTTCCAGTTAAGGAATGTAATGGAAGCATGATGCCTGACCTCCACAGCTTTGCAGGTTTAGACTAGAAGTGAAAAGTTACTTGTTTGTTGTCAACTGGATTCCATCTCATTTCAACACTGACCACGTAAGACAGGGGAGCCTTGCCACACAAAGCTTCCAAGGCTGTAATCTCTCCTTAAACGTGCCATTGCAAAACGGGCCAAGTGCTACCACGCAAACCACAACTCATGTCACTGGCCATCATCCCCTCAATGGAACATCAATTATCCCACTTCCTCTTTTCTTCCTCCCGGACGCAATCTATGGAATTAGAACATCAGGTCTGTCTTCTGTGGAACAGCTGTTGAGTTCAACCACAGACCCTTGAAAACAATCTGTAATACCTTTTCCCAACCTTTTGTATGAGACAGTTCCAGTTATTTTTTTAGGGTAAATATCATGAGGCATTTTCAACTTTATGTAACTGATGTCATGCTTTAATTTGCTCTTTTAAAATTCCAGGGACTATGGCATAGTTTAAAATGTCTTCTGACAATTGTGCTTCTTTTTCTCCAATCTGCTGAAATTGTGTTCCTCTATCATTTGGGGTGTTATTCTATCTCTTAAGGACAGCATGGCTGGTCCTGTTTGGTGATGAACCCTTCTGATGGCACTTTGGATTAGCAACATGGTCAGCAGCAGTTCAAACTCATCAACTACTCTGTACAAGGAAGATGCGGTTTCTGCTCCTGTGTAAAGACATCTTGCAGTGGTCTGAAAAGACTTACTCACTGCCTTTGAGTTCGTGCTGATGCAGAGCAACCCCATAGGACAGAGTTTGCAAGGCTATAAATCTTTATGGGAGCCTCAGAAGTCCAAAAGAGCAGCTCAACTCTGTCTGACAGTGATGCAGTGAGTCAGAATCAACCCAAAACTAGTGGGCTTATCATTTATCTTTTAATTTTAGTGATGGGATACTGTGTGTGCTGGGTGGAGGAAGAAGAGTTACTACAAAATTTCCCCCCTCATTTATTCTTCTCATTGAAGTTTAGAATCGAGATTCTTATTGGAATTGCATTAAAATTTGTTTACTGATTTAATTCAGAGGACAGTACTGAAGATATAGCCTGGGGGAGAGAGGTAGGTCTGTCTAGACCACACAGGAGTGAACTAAGAGGGAGGGAGGAAATGAGAGAGAAAGAGAAAACGAACTTTATCCTGGCCCACCAAGTCCTGGGGACAACACCCCTGCTCAGAGCAGCCAATGCACAGAGAGGACCATAGGGCTGGTCCTACTACGAGACACAACATTCCCTCACTGACCCATAGCTCTACGGGGACAGCAATGGAGACACTGTTTGGAAAGTGTGGTCTGTCTGCCCCATGCACAGTGGGGTGAAACACAAAGGGAGTGCAACACTGCAGCAAGGGGAGCAAAGTAACCAAGTCCCTGAGGAATCCTGAAAACAGACTTCTGACCTGGGGGACAGGGCTTGGCACCTCATCAGACTTGATTGAAAACATACATAAGGGTCAGCAGACAGACCTGGAACTGTATTTTTTTCTTGGTTTGTTTTTGTTTTTCTTTTGTCCTATGTTTATCTTTATAAGATAGGCAGGATGAACCATCCTGAGGAGCAAACAATGGCACTGGTGGTTTGGGAGTGGGGGAACATGGGAGAGGAGGGGGTAGGGAGGGGGATTCAGGAGCCAACAAACTCAGGGATAAGGAAACAATAAGATCTAAAATTGATGGTGAGGAGGGTGCGTAATGCCTGGTGGGGTTTAATCAAATGCAATGTATCCAAGAGGAATTATTGAAAACTGAATGGAGAGAGTGAGCATGATAGTGGAATAGGAGGAAGGTGAAAGGAAACAGAGGAAAGAAATATGAGGCAAAAGCTAGTTATAGAGGTATAGCAATAGGCATGCATATATGTAAATATACTAATTTATCATGAAGGGGATAGCGACCAATGTACACATATTTATATGTTAAGTATTAAGAGAGCAGATGGACTGTGGGTCTCTACTCTTAACACAAGAACACTTTGTTCTAATAACCTGCCACTCTGTGATACTCACCTTCCCGACAATTGCCGAAGACAAAATGGGTGCATAAGCAAATGTGGTGAAGAGAGCAGATGGTGCCCGGCTATCAAAAGATTGTGTCTGGGACCTTAAAAGCTTGAAATTAAACAAACAACCATCCAGCAGGGAAGCAAAAAAGCCCACATGGAAGAAGCACACCAGCCTGTGTGATCATGAGGTGTAGGTATCAGGTATCAAGTCTCAAAAGATCCAAAACAAGCAACTACACTGAGGTGAACGAAAGGGTTGAGTGGAGACTCAAAGCCCATCTGTAGAAAATTAGATATCCCCCCACAGAATAATTATAAAGAACGGATGATTCAACCAAGGTGCAGTATAGCACCAACGAAACATACACCATTCCTCTAGTTCCTGAATGCCCCGCACCCCCACCCCACTACCATGACCCAGTTCTACCTTACAAATTTGGCTAGATCAAAGAACACACATTGGTACAGATAAGTGCTCTTGACACATGGAATTCAGGACAAATAAACCCCTCAAGAACAGAAGTGGGAGTAGCGATACCATGAGGGTAGGGGGATGGTCGGGGAGGGAGAAGGGGGAGAAAGGGGGAACCCATCACAAGGTTAGATAAATAGCCTCCCCCTCAAGGGGATGAATAACAGAAATGTGGGTGAAGGGAGACAACCGACAGTGTAAGATACGACATAATAACAATATATAATCGATCAAGGATTCATGAGGGTGGGAGAGTGGGGGATGGAGGGGAAAAAAGAGGAGCTTTTACCAAGGGCTCAAATAGAACAATTTTTTGAAAGGATGATGGCAATTTATGTACAAATATGCTCGATACACTTGATGCATGGAATGTTATGAGCTATAAGATCCCCCAATGAAATGATAAAAAATGAGTTGTGTAATCACAATCAGTTCCAGTGCTCCCTCCTCCCTCCTGTACACATCATTTGCTCCCTAAAATCCTCTCACCTTCCCTATCTCCCTCCCCCTCCCCCTGTATCCCCTATATAACCCTTGTGTCAGTTACATGAGTTCTTTAATAAAAAATTTTAAAATCGTACACTTATTTTCCTTATCCAAGGGGGAAAAAGGGAAACCTTTTGATCCACCGGGATGACTCTTTTTAATAAAGGACTTTGTTTTTGTTGAGTTGATTCCAACTCAAGGGGATCCTGTGGGACCGAGTAAAATGCCCTAGATGGTCTCCTCTGCCATAATCTTCACAGGAACAGATTTGCCAGGTCTTCTCCCACAGTAGCTGGCTTTTTGGTCAGCAGAAGAGCACTTCGCCATTGCAGCCCTCAGGCTGCAGTCTTCAGCCAGTGCTACCAGCTAGCAACGAAAGTCAAGCAGGTTGGATATCCTGATCATGACATCGATCTTGAAGTGGTCTGAGAGAGAAAAACGCATTCACTGCCTGAGTTCATGCCGACACACAGCGACCCTGCACGACAGAGAACTGCTCCTCTGGGTTTCCAAAGCTTTCAATCTTTTTAAAAAAATCTCAAACTGATAAGCTTTATTGTGCGGTTGTTCATCAAAGATGTGCTGATGCAGATTTGTTTTTCCAGGATAAACAACATATTTTGATTTAGCTGCCCAGTATCCATTCATACATCTTCTTCTTCGTTTTTCATTAAACTTTTATTGGGGGCTCTTCCATCTCTCATCACAATCCATACATTCATTCATTGTGTTAAGCACATTTGTACATATGTTGCCATATATAATTTTCAAAGCATTTTCTTTCTATTTGAGCCTTTGGTATCAGCTTTTTGCCCTCCCCCATCACCCTCCCTCCATCACGAATCCTTGATAAGTTATAGATTATTATTTTCATATCGCATATCATCCTCTGTCACCATTCACCCACTTTTCTGTTGTTCGTCCCCCTGGGAGGGAGTTACATCTTGATCCTTGTGATTCATTTCCCCTTTCTCCCCCCACCTTCCCCTTATTCTCTTGGTATCTCTATTCTCATTGTTAGCGCTGAGGGGTTTATCCTGGATTCCCTGTGTTACGGGCCCTTTAACTGTAGCAGTGTGCATGTTCTGGTCTAATCTGATTTGTAAGGTAGAATTGAGGTCAGGATTGGGGGCGGGGGGGTGGGGAAGGAAGCATTAAAGAACTAGAGGAAAGTTTGTGTGTTTAATCAGTGTTATACTGCACCCTGACTGGGTCATCTTTTCCATGTGATCCTTCTGTGAGGGGATGCCCAATTGTCTACAGATGGGCTTTGGGTATCCACTTCTTGTCTACCCCCTGCCCACTGGTATGATTTTGTTCTGGGTCTTAGATGCCTGATACCTTATCCCATTGACACCTCATGATCACATAGGCTGGTGTGCTTCTTCCATGTGGGCTTTGTTGCTTCTCAGCTAGATGGCTGCTTGTTTGTCTGCAAGTCTTAAAAACCCTAGACGCTTTATCTTTTGATAGCCAGGTACCATCAGCTTTCGTCACCACATTTGCTTATGCATCCATTTTGTCTTCAACGATCTATAAATCTTTATGGGAGCAGAAAGCGTCATTTGTCTCCTGCAGAACAGCTGGTGGGTTTGAACTATCAATCCTGTAGTTAGCCACCCAGTGCTATCAGGTTGAAAAATGAATCATCCTTATCCTGAAGTGGGGATTAAATGTTTGCCTTTGTTTACCTTACACAACTGGGTATCTCTGATTGTGAACCTGGGGACTCATTACAAAGATGGAGGTAACACAAGTATGGCTGGAGAAATTAAGGAGCCAAGGTGGCTATTCAAATCCAGGATAAAGTCATGATGTGCCCTCAAACAAGTTCCATATGCGTTCTTTATCTTATCACTCAACTTTGAGCTCTGGTGACACAGTGGGTCAAGCACTGAGTCAGAAAAAACTTGGTAGCAGTGGGTTTATGGGGGCACAGTGAATAGGTGCTCAACTTCTAACCAAAAGGTCAGCAGTTTGAAAGCATCAGTCTTTCTGTGGGAGTAAGAAATCACAGTTTGATTCCATGTTTTACAACTTCGAACACTTTATGGGAAAGTTCTACTCTGTCCCATGGTAGTATAACAGCGTCAGATTGAACTTCACGGCAATGGGTTTGGTTCTGGTTTGGCTATTGCCTTGTCTCATTCTTTGTGTTGACTTAATCTATCAACTCTACACACACACACACACACACACACACACACACACACACACACACACACACCCTTCCTTTACCTCTGGATCAATTATTTTTTAATTTTCAAGTGGTAGTTCCTAAAAGAGTTTTTTCTTCTGGAGTTAAGAAAACCTTGATTTTAAGATGATATCCTATATTCAAGACATGTTAGGTGGCATTGAATCATTTCTGACTTATAGTGACGGTCAATAGAACAAAACAATCCTGCATCATTCTCGGAACTATTGCTGTGTTGAACCCATTGTAACAGCTACTGTATTAAAGTCATGTTGTTGAAGGTCTTCCTCTTTTTCATTGTTCTTCTACCTCACCAAGCATGATATCTTTCTCCAGGGACTGGCCCCTTCTGATAACATGTTGAAGACATGTGTGAGACAAAGTCTTGCCGTCTTTGCTGCTAAGGATCTTAAACAGGAACATATCGCCACATCTTTCCCCACGTTACCGATCTTTGGCTTACTAACCAAGACATGACCATTGCACCACAAGGGCATCTTCCTCTTAGATTTGCTTGTTCTTCTGAAAGTTCACTGTATACTTAATAGTCTGCACCAACCATAATTCAATGGCATCAATTATTCTCTGGTTTTTCCTAGTCATTGTCTAGTTTCATAACCACAGAAGGCGACTGAAAATACCATAACTTGGGTCAAGAACACCTTAGTTCTCAAAGTGACATCTTTGCTCTTTAACTCTTTAGAGAGACCTTTTGCAGCAGACTTGCCCAATATATCATTTGACTTCTTTTGTTTGTTTGATTTTCTTTTTTTGGAAATCAAACTTTGCCTTTTTTAGAATTAGGAGGTGATAAAAATATTCATAAATGATTTTAGTTAAAAAATAGCCTGAAATATATTTTCTACTTTTATTCTCTGCATGAGACAAATAATACAAAATGAAATTCATACTTTTGTAAACATGAGTACCTAGCATGTAAAATCAGTAGCATTTAATAGCTTCCTCCTTAATTTCTCTATAAATTGGTCCATGAACCAATTATTTTGTCCTACATTGCATAGCTAAATGGTCAATAAAACTGACTTCAGATTTGGTTATTTTAATACATTAGAAGAATTATAAAAATATGAAATAAAAGTTATGAACTTACATTTTTACTGTTAAAGATTTATTAGACATTAAAAGGTAGTTTAAGAAAAGGTAGTTTAATATTCAGAAAACAAAAATGAGAACTCTTTCTTATGCAGGCAAATAACTGTACATCTACTGGGATCACCTTTTAAATTTATGTTCTAGAGAGAAGCCAGAAATAAGAGAATTCTATGGAATTAATGACCCATCCTGGTACCTTCAAAAAATTCCTTTTAGTCTAGTCCTCTAAGCAATCACAGTCCTGCCATACAAAGTTTTCTTTTGTGGGTAGGTTGGTGCCGCTATTTCTGCTGGCAGACTGTGCAGAGATCTAGTGAAGTCGCAGCAGAAGGATATTTGTGAATGGAGAGGGCTACATTTTCTCTGAAGGCAGCTGTGTCTGTTCAACTTCTTCATAGCATTATCAGCTGGTCTCTGTCCACTGAGAAGCATGAAATGAAAACCCAAACTGAATTGTTCAAGTCTCATTTTTCTACTGTCTGACTATGAGCACCGAATGAACTCTTTGAGGCTGACCACCTCCATAACATTTATCATAATGATATGCTCTTCTTCATACAGTGCAGCTCCTCAAATGATTCACTCAGCACAGACTGAAGACGTACGGTGAGAGATTACAACCCCAATGCACACCTCTGCTAATGCAATCATCTGTAATTTTAAAAGAAAGACTTTTTTTTAGTTTAGTGGAAAATGAAGACAGAAAAATAAAAATCTAAAGTAACTAAGGCTCTGCTATATCTCACAACGGTTCAGCTTTATACAATGCACCAAAAGTGACTACAATGAAAAAGAATGAGTGTTGTTAAGGATGTAAGACAATCAAATTTCAAATACTGTTGGTGTGGATGTACAACCACTTTAGAAAAGAGGAAGGTAATTTCTTTTAAAAAGTAAACATTTACTGACTGAGTCATTCCATTCTCAGCTAGTTACCCACCAAAATGAAAAGTATGTGTGTACACAAAGACTTATACAAGAATAAGAAAGCTCATAGCAGCTTTACTTATGAGTCCAAAATGGCAAAACAGTCCAACTGTGTTGCTGCTGGGTGCTCCCAAGTTCGTCTGCCTTCCTGCACACAATAGAACACGATGCAGCTTGGTCCTGTGCATCCCCACAAATCTGTTCCACTCACAATGGCTCTACTCAAGGTTTCCTAGGCTGTACATCTTTACGAGAAAAGACAGCCTCATCTTTCTCCTGGAGAGTGGCTGGTGGGTCTAACCTGCAGACCTTTCTGTTAGCAGTCCAATTCTTACTTGACAGGGCTCCTTCACAGATAGGTAATAGAGAAACAAATTTCAGAATACCCTATATAATGGGATGGTTCAAAAGTATACAAGAATGACTGATAGACGCAGCCACATGGATGAATCTGAAATGAATTACGTTGAGTGAGAGGAGACAGATAAAAAAGAATATATACTATGTAGTTTTAAAATTATATAGTTATTTAAAGTTCTAGAAAATACACAAGAATTAATCATGCCAGGAAGCATATTAATGACTGCCTGGGTACTTACTGGGTGGGAAAGAGGCGTGGACTGCAAAGGGGCACGAGAAAGTGTTGAAGGCAATGAAGATGTTTAATATCTGGACCTTGGTGATGGTTTCAGAGGTATGCACACATATGACAATTTCTCAGACTGAATACCAAAAATAAATGCATGTCTATTACTCAGATGGTAATTTTTGTCAAAAAAGAAAACCACACATTGGTACTTGTAGGAATTCAGATATTCCTTTATGAAAATATGGGAACTTTAAAATAGTCTTTTTATTTATAAAATTTAAATGCTATGGAAGATTACTTATCTGCGCGTCTAAACCCTAAAATCAGCTGAGCAGTAAAATTGTTCTAAAGAATTTTAAGAAAAAGCCAAAACAAATTATTTATCCATTAAAGTAAACCTCCTCTTCAGCAATAACTAGAGAACAGTTTCCAAAGCATCTGGTGATGAAATGTCCTGAGCTGGGATAGGCCTACACTATTAAGCTGGTTGAAGAGAAAATGATCCTGGTATTAGATTAAACTTGACAAAGGAAGGTACTTGTTAATGTTAAATGTCATGACTGACAAATGGAGATACAACAATGCATGATTGTGCACAAAAGGACACAATCACCACCATCATAAAAGTGATGAGAGATAAGATGTGACACAGATAGAAACACACATAAACCAAGACCCAACCACTGGCACTGAGTAAATCCCAGTTCACAGCAACCTTCCAGGATTGAGTAAGGAGCCTTGGCAGCAGTCATGGATTACCTGTTGGGCTGCTAAATGTGAGATCAGCAGTCGAGACCATCAGCTTCTCTGAATCAAAAAGGTGAAGCTTTTTGCGCCTGTAAAGATTTATCAACTCAGAAACCCAAAAGGGTAGTTCTACTTTGTCCTATAGAGGCACAATGAGTTCAAATGGACTTTGGCAGTTTTCCTGAGGATAGAGTAGAAATTCCCACAGGGTTTCAAAGCTGTAATATTTATGGAAGCCGATGGTCACATCTTTCTCCTGAAAGATTTTTGAGAAGTTTGAAGCATCTGCTTTTTGGTTTGTCATTGAGTGCTTAATCACTGCACCACTAAAGTTTCTTAAATAAATAATAAAAGAGAAATCCATTGCCCTGAGCTAGTTCCAACCTATAGCAACCCTACACAGGGTTTCAGGAGCTGTAAATTTTCATGGGAACAGGGAGCCTCATCATTCCATGCAACAGTTGCTAGGTTTGAACTGCTAACCTTGTGGTTAGCAATCTAACACTCAACTGACAGAGCCACAAAGACCTTAATCTTCTTCTCTGAGTACAAAACAAAAAGGCCAGTAACAGGGAGTTGATTCTGACTCACAGTGGAGCTATAGGACAGAAGAGAACTGCTCCTTAGGGTTTCCAAGACTGTAAATCTTCATGGGACAGGCTCATCTTTCTCCCAGGGAGCGGCTAGTTATTTTGAACCACCACTTTGCTAAGCCCACTGCACCATCAGGGATCCTTCTCTCAGTGCCATACAAATCAAACAGGCAAAAAATAAGTCAGGATAAACGAGGGGACTTCAATAGTGCATGAAAAAGGGAACTTAAAGATAATGGAATTTCCCCCAAAATTTGGAAGTCCTCTTGTGTGCATGTCCTAAAAAGTAAAATTAATAAAATTGTGTTACCAGTGTGCATTGAACTTTATATCCTGATGATATACAGAATGCAAACAAACAAACAAAAAACAAACTCACTGCTACTGAGTGGATTCAGATTAACAGCGACCCTGTAAGGCAGAACAGAACTTCCCTGTGGCTATCTGAGACTATAGCATTTGTTATAGAGAGTTCAAAGCCATGTCAAAAAGAACACCACCACAATTGATTGTGGTAATGACTGTGCAACTCTTTTTAAATAATGACTGAACTATTGGATTGTATGACATGTGAATTATATAGTAATAATAAGGTTTTAAAAAAATAAAACTTCAGTGAGCTCAACATATAAAATATTGCTAATAACACTCTAATCTTAATGTAATAAATTGATAAGTTAACTGTAAAAAATCCTTTTTACAGTAAGTGAGGGGGAGGGTAGAGTGGAGAACCAAAGCCCATCTCTAGACAATTGGACGTCCCTTACAGCAGGGTCGTGGGGAGGAGACGAGCCAATCAGGGTGCAGTATAGCACCGTTGAAACATGCAACTTTCCTCTAGTTCTTTAATGCTCACCTACCCTCCCCCCACCCACTATCATGACCCTAGTTCTACCTTACAAATCTGGCTAGACAAGAGTATATACACTGGTACAGATAAGCACTCGAAACACAGGGAATCCAGCACAGATAAACTCCTCAAGACCAATAATGAAAGTAGCAATATTAAGAGAGTAAGCATAGGTATACAGAAAAAGGGGGAACCAATCACAATGATTGACTTATATTCCTTTCCCAGGGGGATGAAGAACAGAAAAGTGGGTGAATGGAGACAGTGGTCAGTGGAAGATATAAAAAAATAATAATTGATAAATTATCAAGGGTTCATGAAGGAAGGTGGGTGGGGGAGAGAATAAAAAAGAGCTGATACCAAGGGCTCAAGTAGAAACAAATGGTTTTGAAAATGATGATGACAACATATGTAGAAAGGTGCTTGACACAATGGAAAGATATATGCATTTGATAAAAGCTATGAGTCCCACGTGAAGGGAGACGCCTGACAGTGTAAGTTATTACAAAATAATGATAATTAATAAATTATCAAGGGTTCATGGGGGAGAGGGGAGTGGAGAGGGAGGGGAAAAATGAGGAGTTGATACCTAGGGCTCAAATAGAAAGAAAATGTTTTGAGAAGGATGATGGCAACAAATGTGCTTGACACAATGGATGTATGTACGGATTGTGATGAGTTGTACAAGCCCCCAATAAAATTATTTTTAAAAATAATAAGAGCAGCTCGAGAAAGAGAGGCAGTCACCTATAAGGGTACTCAGATAAGAATATGCTCAGATTTATCAGCAGATACCATAAAGAAGAGAAGAGGGGGAGCAGCATCTCTTGAAAGTTAAAAGTGATTAACTCTAACCCACCAAAAAATCCATCAATAATAGATGGAGAGGTAAGAGGTTTCCTGGACAAGGAAACATTCAGAGACTACGTTAAAAGAAACCCAGCACTGAGAGTGGAGGGCGAGTGGGTTGGAAAGGGGGAACTGATTACAGGGATCCACATGTGACCTCCTCCCTGGGAGAGGGACGGCAGAAAAGGGGCGGAAGGGAGACTCCGGACAGGGCAAGATATGACAAAATAACCATGTATAAATTACCAAGGGCACATGAAGGAGGGGGGAGAGGGGAGGGAGGGGAAAAAAAAAAGAGGACCCGATGCAAAGGGCTTAAGTGGAGAGCAAATGCTTTGAGAATGATTGGGGCAGGGAATGTGCGGATGTGCTTTATACAATTGATGTATGTATATGTATGGATTGTGATAAGAGTTGTATGAGTCCCTAATAAAATATAAAAAAAGAAAAGGGAAAAAAACGAAAAGAAAATGATTAGGACAAAGACTGTACAGATGTGCTTTATACAACTGATGTATGTATATGTATGGATTGTGATAAGAGTTGTATGAGCCCCTAATAAAACGTTTATAAAAAAAAGAAAAAGAAACCCAGCACTACAAAAAATCCTTGCCCATTCATTTTGGACAGAGATCAACACTTACCATGCACAAACAGGAAACCACCACACAATGCAACTTCAGCCAGAAGCCAACACATCAAAACAACCCCCAAGATAACAGTGGCCCAATGGTGAAAAGAAGGCAAGAATGAGTCCCCCCTCCATGTACAAAATCTACCAATAAGGAGGGAAGCAGGCAAGTATCTAACACACAAGTTACAAGAGGACAAGAAAGAATCCACATGGATTTAATAACTGACCATTAATAATTTGAACTCACCCATTAAAGAGAGAGGCTAGCAGACTGGATTAGAAAACAGCCCATCAATCTGTTATCTGCAAGAAACACATCTTAAGCTTGCAGACAAAAATAGGTTGAGAATCAAAGGCTGGTGGAAAGTATACCAAGCAAATGGCAATAAAAAAAATGCAGGAGTTGCAATCCCAATCTCTGACAAAATTGACCTCAAGATATAAATTGTAACAAGAGATAAGATTGGGCACTATATAATGCTCAAGGGATCAGTAGATCAAAAGCCAGTGAACATAATAGATACATGGCCAACAAGAGAATCATAAAATTCGTCAACCAAATTCTTCAAAAGATTAAAAAAGAGATCACAGGTTCAAAAATCATAGTAGGAGACTTCAATACACCGCTCTCCAAGAAGGATAGATCAACGAGAAAGAAGCTCAACAAGGAGGCAACAGAACTAAAGTCTAAAGACAACTCACCTGATAGATATATTCAGAGCTCTCTATCAAACTACAAAAAACCACATTCTTTTCAAGTTCACATGGTACGTATTCAAAATAGACCACATGCTGGGGACACAAGTAAATGCAAACATAGAGGTCACTCGGTCTTCCTTCTCTGACCATTATATCACAAAGATGGAAATCAATAAAAGGAAGACCTAAAATAAAACAAGGGCAAACACTTGGAGGATGTACAACTTTCTTTTTCAAAATGAATGGGTACTCGTCCAAATTAGAGAGGAAATTAGGAAGATTTTAGAAACTAATGAGAATGAGAGCACAACATAACAAAATCTATGGGATAGAGCAAAAACAATTATCAGAGGTTGTCTGATAGCAATAAATGCACACATGAAAAAGGAAGAGACACTTATGGTCAATATGCTATCACAAAACCACCACCAAATGGAACAGAATCTACAGAATGATCCCTCTAATAGCAAAAGAAAAGAAATAATAAAAATCGGGGGTGGGGGGAGGTAAACAGATGGGAAAACAATAAAACAATGCAAAAATCAATGCAGTAAAAGCTGGTTCTTTGAAAGGATTAATAGAATTGACAGGCCGTTGGCAGACCCAACCAAAGAAAGGAAGGAGTACACATTAATAGGATAAGGGATGAAGCAGGGGAAATTATAACACACCCCAGTGAAATTAAAAGGTAATTACAGACTATTACTAAGGTTAGTACTCTAATATATACAATAACTTGGAAGACATTGACAAATACTTGGAAAAACAAACCCTGCCTGGATTATCCCACCCTGCCTGGATTATCCCACCCTGCCCGGATTATCCCACCCTGCCTGGATTATCCCACCCTGCCCGGATTATCCCACATAGATGTCAAAACTCTTAATAGACCCATAGCAAAAAAAGAAATAGATAAGGTTATCAATGAACTAACAACTAAAAAAGCTCCTGGCCAAAATGTTTAAACAGGAGAATTCTAGCAAGCATTCAGGGAAGAGCTGACACCAATTCTACACAAGCTCTTCTAGAGCATAGAAAAGGGCAACGAACTCCCAAAGTCGTCTGTGAAGCTAGTAACACTGGTACCAAAGACGGGCAAAAATCCCACAAGAATAGAGAACTAAAGACCAATATCTCTAATGACTATCAATAGAACTATCCTTAACACAATTTTGGCCAATTAGTGCTTCCTCCCCCTCCCTCTATCATGATCCCAATTCTATCTAACAAATCTAGCTAGACCAGAACATGTACACGGGTAAAGATAAGAGCTAGAAACACAAGGAATCCAGGACAGATAAACCCCTCAGGACCAATAATGAAAGCAATACCAGGAGGGTAAGGGGAATGTGGGAGGAGGCAGGGGGAACCAATCACAATGATCTACATCTAACCCCCTCCATGGGGACAGACAACCAAAAAGTGGGGGAAAGGAGACATCGGTCAGTGTAAGACATGAATAAATCATACAATTTATAAATTATCAAGGGTTCAAGAGGGAGGGGGGTGAAGGAGGAAGGGAAAATATGAGGTACGGATATGAAGGGTTTAAGTAGAAAGAAAATGTTTTGAGAATGATGATGGCAACAAATGTACAAATGTGCTTGACACAATGGATGGATGTATGGATTGTGATAAGAGCTGTATGAGCCCCCAATAAAATGATTTTTTAAAATTGCCAATATATTACAAAAGTATACAAAATGAATAATTCACCATCACCTAGTGGAGTTCATTCCAGGGATGCATGGATGGTTCGACATCTGAAAGTCTACTAACATCATCCACCACATTGACAAAAATAAAGGACAAGAACCACATGATATTATCAACAGCTGCAGAAAAAACATTTAATAACATTCAATACCCACTCCTAATTAAGACAATCAAGAAGGTAGGAATGGATGGAAACTACCTCAATATAATACAAACAATATATGAAAAATCAAAATGCAACATTTTAGTCAATGGAGACAATATGAAGACAATACCACTCTGAGGGGACAAAATTTCCTCAAAAAACTAACCAAACGAACAAATAAATAAATAAACTTTCCTCCTCCTATTATTATAGGCTTAGTTTTACCTCACTAATTTTGCTAGACCAACGTACGTACATTGTTACAATCAAGATCTTTTGATGCACAAAAGTCAAGATAGATAAACCCCTCAGAAACAGTAAGCAGAGTAAGCAGAGTAATGACTCCTTGAGGATACAGGTAGAGAGGGGAAAAGGATACCAATGATGTCTGCATAACCCCACTGGAAGAAAACAAACATCAGAATTTTATGTGACGGGGTACCTGGGATGGTGGAAGTTATGGGGGGAAAAAGTTATGGGGAAAAAAAGAAGAAACAATAACAATGATAATATATAATATATTGAAGGCTCAGGGGGGTGGTAGGGTGGGGGAGGGAAGGGATAAAGGGGATAAATGGGAGCTGATAAAGGGAGATGATAAAGGGAGATGATAAAGGGGAGCTGAAATCAAGGAGTACAAGAAGAAAAGAAAATTTATTAAAAATGACGATGGAAGCAATTAGATAATTATGTTTGATCTAATTGAACAATGGATTGTAGCAATATCTGTAAGACTCCTAATAAAATGTTTTAAAAAACCACACAACATTGATTCAAGTTGTCAGTGGAAGATTAAATTAATTAATGTACAAAGTTAATGCAATTCCACTAAAATTCACAACAAATTTATAAATGAAGCTAGAGAAGTTGATACTTAAGTCCATATGAAAACAAATTTTAAAGCCATGTGAGCCAGGAAGATACTGAACAAGAAAAGCTATTGGAAGGGAGAGGTGAACAGACCCTACCAGACAAAAATAACCTCCACAGGATCAGTGACATCAATGACAAATGGTAAACCTCATGAGTACTCTACTCAGGGCAGTGTTCTTCCATGAGCTGGGCACAGGGAAATTTCACACTATGACCACACATCTAGATGAAGTAAAAAATAAGATGACATCAGAACTGACTAGAAAACACTCCTAAAGGTCAACAAACAGACCTTGAACTATTTATAGGCTTTTCTTTGTTTTGTCATTGGTTTGTTGTTATTGTTTTGTTTTGCTCTGTCTTATTTTTTGTGCATAGTATTATCTCTGTAGGTCTAGCTAGATAAAATAGGCTGGATTAACAACCTGAAGGAGAAAACAACAGGATCGAAGGTTCCAGGGGGACAGATAGGAACTGAAAACACAGGGTATCCAGGACAGATGATCCCTTCAGGACCAGTTGTGAGAGTAGCGATACCAGAAGGGTAGAAGTGGGGTGGAGTGGAAAGGGGGAACCAATTACAAGGATCTACATATAACCTTCTCCCTCGGGGACAGGCAACAGAAAAGTGGGTGAAGGGAGACATCAGACAGTGTATGACAAAATAATAATTTATAAATTATAAAGTGTCCATGAGGGAGGGGGCATGGGGAAGGAGGGGAAAAATGAGGAGCAGATACCAAGGGCTCAAGTAGAAAGTAAATGTTTTGAGAATAATGAATGCAACAAATGTACAATATGCTTAACAAAATGGATGTATTGTAAGGATTTTGATACGAGTTGTACGAGCCCCCAATAAGATGATTTAAAAAAATAAAATGAAAGAAAATATTTTGAAAAGGATGATGGCAACATAGGTTCAAGTGTGCTTGATACAATGGATGTACAGATTGTTTTAAGAGCTGTAGGGCCCCCAATAAAATGATTTATTAGAAAAAAAATAAGATGAGAAATTTTTATCCCATTCACATGAAAAAAGAAACATCAATCACCCAAGAAAGAAAACCTTTTTTGCATAAAAACATAAGCAAAACACAGAACCAAGAAAAATTCAAAAGTGAAATCTAATGATAAGTCACAACCAGGAAAAAATATCTAAAACACATAAAAGGCTAATATTCCCAAAACATAATTATGTCTTAAAATTGATTAAAATCATAAAAATGAACCTATTAAACAATTCACCACCAACCCCCAGATCAAAAAGGCCAAACATTTTAAAACATGCTCAATCTTCATCAGTAAGTACCTCAAGTTCTCCTCAATTTTCAACAAGCAAGGCTGTCATCTGCAAATGCAGGTTGTTAATAAGCCTTTATCCATTCTTGACACCATATTCTTCTTCCTATAATCCAGTTTCTCTATTTATTTGCTAATAAGTATGGTGGGACAAACCTGCCACACAGGTCTCTTGAACTCTTTGAATACCTGTCGAACAATTGCCTCTTGATTGATGTAGAGACTCCACATGAGCACAATTAACTGTTCAAGAATTCTCATTCTTCTCAAGGCTATCCATAGTTTGTTATGATCTTCGCAGTTGAATGTCTTTGCATAATGGTCAATATAACACCAGTAAACATCTTTCTCGCATTCTCTGCTTTCAGCCAAGATCTGAATCAGTCCTGATTTCTCTCTGTCAATCAATGTATTGCTGCAGTCATTGCTGATATTCTTCAGTAAAATTTTACTTGCATGTGATATCACGCAAAATTTTACTTGTGTATTGTTCTTTACTTTGCACGTTGTTGGATCACCTTTCTTCGGAGTGGGCACAAATAGATCTTTTCCAATAAGTTGACCAAGTAGCTATATTCCAAATTCCTAGGCATAAACGAGTCAGGGCTTCTAGATCTTCATCAACTTGCTGACACATTTCAATTGGTATTTCCTCAATCCCCGGAGCCTTGGTTTGGCTAATGCTTTCCGTGCAGCTTGGACTCTTCCCTTCAGTTCGTTCTCGTGTTACCTCTTGAAATGCTGGAAGCAGAGCAGATCTTTTTGGTGTACAGTGACTCTGTATATTCTTCCAGCGTCTTTTGATGCTTCCTCTATCATTTAATATTCTGCCTGTAAAATCTTTTAATACTGCTGTGGAAGACGTGAAATTTTCTGTTCCTTTAGTTTAAGGTATATTCAGGGTGTTCTTCCTTTCTGGTTTTCTAATTTTAGGTCTCTGCATATTTCATAATAAAAGTTTACTTTGTCTTCTTGAGTTGCCCTTTGAACATTTATATTCAGCTTTAACTTAACCATTTCCTCCATTTGCCTTATCCACACGATGATTAAGAGCAAGTTTCAGAATCTCTTCTGACATCCATTTCGTTCTTTTCTTTTTTCCCTGACATCTTTTTACTTTCTTCATGTATGAAGTGCTCGATATCAAGTCTGTTCTGGAGATTGCATGAAATTTGGGTAGGATATACTCAAGGTTGTATTTGGCTCTCATGGACTTGTTTTAATTATCTTCCAATTCAACCTGAAATTACAAATGAGCAGTTGATGATCTGTTCAACAATCTGCTCCTGTCTTGGCTTTGAAGTGTTCCCATTATCTCTTTCCACAGTTGTAGTCAATTTGATTTCTGTATGTGCCATCTGGAGAAGTTCATGTATCTAGTCACCCTTTATGAGGGTGGAAAAATAAAGTATTTGAGATGAGGAAATCATTGGTCTTGCAAAATTCTATCATATGATTTCCAGCTTCTTTTCTATCACTAAGACCATATTTTCTAACTATTGCTCTTTCTTCAATATTTCCAACTTTTGCATTTCAATCATCAATGATTTTCAATGCTTCCTGGTTATATATTTGATCAATTTCATACTGAAGACATTGGAATTTCTCAATTTCTGCATCCTAGCTTTGGTGGTTGGTACATAAATTGGAATAATAATTGTATTGATTGGATTTCCTTGTATGTGGCTAAGTATTGTTCTAGAACAGGCATCATTACCATTGTACTTCAAGGTAGATCCTGAAATGTCCTTTTTGATTATCAATGCCAGGCCATTCCTGTTGATTGTGTGATTCCCAGCATAGTAAACTATGCAATTTTTCTGATTTAAATTGGCAAATACTAGTCCACTTTAGCTCATTATTACCTAGGACATCAATTTGTATGTGGTCTAGTTCATTTTCAATGACTTCCAATTTTCCTAAGTTGATACTTTGTACACCCCAAGTTTCAACGATTAATTGATACTTGTGGTTGTTTTCTTTCCATTTGTGTAGTGGCCCATCAGCAAAAGAAGGTGCCAAAGGCTTTAAACTCCATCCATGTCATTATAGTCGACTTTGCTTTGAGAAGGCAATTCTTCCTCTGTCATATTTTGAGGGCCTTCTGACCTGAGGAGTTCATCTTCTGGCAGTATTTCGGACAATGTTGTACTTCTATTCATGAGTAACTGACAGTGTTTTGATGCTATCCATAGGCTTTTCAGTGGTTAATTTTTCTGCAGTGGGCAGTCGATTCATTCTTTGTTTTAGTCTGTTCTCTCGTCTGGACGCTCCCCCAAACCTATTCACTTTGGGTGACCCTGCTGAAATTTGAAATACCAGTGACAGACCTTCCAGAATCAAAGCAACCTACTAGCCATCATACTACAACAAACTGACAGACAAGTGGGAAATTGAAAAGTCATTAAAAGTGAAATGGAATGTATGAAGATTGATAGTCTAGGCATTAGTTAGCTGTAATGGACTGATACTGGTCATTCTGAATTAGAAAAGCAGATTGTTGACTATGACAGGAACAGCACAGTCTGGAAGAATGGTTTTGCATTCACTGTCAAAAAGGACATTTCATGAGGCATTTGTCTGCTGATAAGAGTGTAGAGCAACTATGTCTCAAAAGCAATGAACACACCCACTTCCCATATCTTTTTCTAAACACTCCAATCAAAGCACTTCCTTGGAGAAATGGTTGATTTCAAGGCCAGGGCTAGGAGAGTACAAGTTGAGTATGGTACATCTTGCTATCCCCCAAGTAAAAACCTCCACATAGTACGATAGGGACCAATCTTAAGGGCATAAAAGCCAGCTCCAAGGGGCTACCCTTCTACAATTTAAGTATTAAAAGAATAAGAATAGTATAAATTATGATACAGAGAATACAATAAGATTCCATTCTGATACAAATGAATAAAGATAATAATTTATAAGTTATCAGGGGTTCATAAGGGAGGGGGGAGGGTAGGAGGGAGGGGAAAAATGAGGACCTGATGCCAGGGGCTTGGGTGGAGAGCAAATGTTTTGAGAATGATGAGGGCAACGAATGTACAAATGTGCTTTACACAATTGATGTGTGTATGGATCGAGAAGGGTGGTGTATGAGTCCCTAATAAAATGATTTTTTTTAAAAAAATTTAGAAAATGGAAGTGATGTCCGTTAGAAAAAATAAATTTAGAAGAGTGCAAAAAAAAAAAAGATAAAGTATCAAGGGTTCATGAGGGAGGGATGAGACAAAATGAGCTGATAACAAGGGCTCAAGTATAAAGAAAAAATTTTGAAAATGATGATGGCAACATATGTACAAATGTGCTTGACACAATGGATGTATGTATGGATTGTGATGACAGCTGTAATAGCCCCCACTAAAATATTTTTAAAAAACAAATGAATAAATAAAGAAGGAAAAAGAAAGCCTGCGTGTGAAGTAGAATGGCACCTCAATAAATGTCGATGGAGTGACAGAATTAGAAAATCACCATTTATTAATTATCAGAGTAATTACAGTTTCAGGCAAAGAATTAGCTAAATTGAGTTCAGCTCACTGCCACTGAGCTAAATAGGACTCATAGGGACCTAAAAGAATTGATCCTTAATGTTTCTGAGATTGTAAATCTTTATCGGAGTAGACACCCTCATTTTTTTTCTCCTTGCAATGGCTGGTGCATTTGAATCACCACCCTTGCAGTTAGCAGCCACGTGCTAAACTCAATATGCCAAGGTCCTGCAAGTTAGTCTGAGCATATTTTCTTCACAAGAAACTTATTTCACAATCACAAAGAAAAATATAGTAACTTTACAGAGACACTCAGAGGACATCACCATAACCCTGGGACCAGCGTTAATTCACATGACCTCTTCAGGGACAGATGTATACAACTCCTGGGCGATACAATGAATGTGGTTGGCTGTTGATCCAAAGGGTGGAGATTTGAGCTCACCTAAAAGTGCCTTTTAAGGAAGGCCTACCAATTTACTTGAAAACAACCCCATCACTGGAAGCCATGTGGAGCAATTCTTCCGACATGTTGGGACAATAATGGGACACAGAGATGACCTGTGCCTCTGCTTAGGACACTCCATTTATGAGACAATATGCCTCTTTGGTGGTCTTTCCCTGTCAGTTGTGGATGACCTGTGTCCAGTCACAAATGGTGGGTCATTTTACCGAATAACTGATCTATAAACTTAAAAATTATCATGGGGTGGGGGAGCGTGGATGAGGAAGAACTACAGACCATTATTACAGGGAACTGAGAGGCCTGATGATTGAATAAATACACCTTTGTGGTCCTAAATGGAATAGAGGTGGGGAAACATACTTATTTCATTTTGCTAAAAGGGACATAGCAAAAGAAGATAAAAGGAATAAACAGAGTCAAAAAGAACTAGTCGATATTCAACCATCTCATAACACAGCACAGAATCAGAACCCGATGGTCCTGAAGGAAAAGGGCCACGCTGCACTTGAGGCATTAGCTAAAAACAAAGCTATATGAACAACCTAGTGAAATATATCAACATTCCACTGCAGCACAGGAAGCACTTACTCATCTATGCAAAAAAAATTTGGAAGACCAGGACAACCAGGTGTCTAGAAGAGATCCATATTTGCAGCCATTCCAAAGAAAGGTAAGCCCACAGACTGAAGAATTATTCACAAATATCAATATCACATGAAAGTAAAATTTTACTGACAATCATTCAACAACAGCTGTTGAAGTACATTGACAGGGAGCTGCCAGAAATCCAAGTTAGCTTCAAAAGAAGATGTAGAACAAGGGTTATCATTGTTGATACCATATGGTCTTGGCTTAAAGTAGGGAATACTAGAGAAATGTTTACTTGTGTTTGGATCCTAACCAACTATGGAAAACACTGAGAAGAATTAGAATTCCAAAATACTTCATTATGATCATGTGGGTTAAGATGCAACTGTGTGTATACAAAAGGGCACACTGCCGGATTTAAAATCAGGAAAGGTGTGCATCAGGGTTGTATCCTTCTGCCATACTTATTCAGTCCGTAAGCTGAACAAATAAGCCAAGAAGCTGGACTATATGATCAAGAATTAGGCATCAGTATCGGATGAAGGCTTATTAACAACCTTCCATACGCAAATATAAAACCTTGCTTGCTGACAGTGAGGAGGACTTGAAGCACTTGCTGATGAAGATTAAGATCGCAGCTTTCAGTGTGAAGGAAACAAAATAAGAGTCAATGTCTTTGGATTATGGTGTTGGCAAAGAATAATTAAAGTATCATGGTCTGCCAAAAGAACAAACACATCTGTCTTGGGAGAAGTACAGCTAGAATGATCCTTAGAAGCAAGGATGGCGAGCGAGGCTTCTGTCTCATATGCTGTGGACATGGTATCGCGAGACTAGCCCCTGGGAAAAAACCATCATGCTTGCTAAAGTCGAGGGGCTGAGAGAAAAGGAAGAGCCATGAGGCGAGGGACTGACTCAATGGCTGCACAGGGGAGGATGGGGCAGGACCAGGCAGTCTTGTCTTTTGTTCTAGTGCACATGTCGGATTGCGGTGAGATGGACCTGACTGATGGGGCCTAGCAACAGCAATGAGGATATTATTGGGGTAACTGGCAAGATTTGAATATGGCACATAGCAGTATTATATTAATGCTAATTCTTGATTTTTGTTAACTGAACTGTGGTTATATAAAAGGATGTTCTATTTTTAGGAAACCCACACCCAAGTATTTAAGCATAAAACTGCATCATGTCAGCATTACACTTTCAAATGAGTCAGAGGAAGAAACTGTAGATATGGAAAGAGCGAGATAAAGCAAATGTGGTTGGTTAACACATAAACCTTTGGGGAAAGAGGAGGAAGGATATTTAGGAAATCTTTGTACCTTCCTTTACGCCAAAAACTATTTTTTAATATGGAATCTGCAAAGCATCTTTATTATGATGAAAAGAAATATTTCATGAATACACCCAACTTATCATGGAGCAAAAGAATGGAACATTTTATATAATTTTCAATTCTAGGTAAAACCAATTAGGATGACATATTTTCTTTTATTTTTTTGGATATGTCTTTCTTTTTGTAAACTTTTTAATAAATCATTTTATTGGGGCTCATACAACTCTTATCACAATCCATACATACATCAATTAAGTAAAGCACCCTTATACATTTGTTGCCCTCATCATTCTCAAAATTCCCCTTCTACTTGGGTTCCTGGAATCAGCTCATTTTCCTTCCAAAAACTATTTTAAAATAATGCAAATTTAAAAGGCTTATCAATCTTTACATTTAAGATGTTTGTATTTCAGTATATATAAAATATTACCTTTTTCCACAGAGATAAGACTGCTGTGAAATACTTCCATACTAATAATACTTTTCATAATTCAGCAACAACCCCTAAGCCATATTTTAGTAAAGCAGCCCAGGAATGTGCATTGAGAAAACCATTTTAGTAATGCATATTCCACATTGTCTAACTGTAGCATTAATTTATAACCAGATGACTTCTACCATCTCTTGGTTGCAGACACAGCAGAGTCCTCATGATCTACACACATGCGCACGCGCGCGCACACACACACACACACACACACACACACACACACACACATTCAGATACACCACTCATATAGAGGAGATGGGATTTTGGGCACAGAGGATCAATTAAGTTACATGTTGTTCTAATGGCTTACTTCCTGAAAAATAAAATCAATTCAACAGTAAAAACACTGTTTAAGACGTGTTAAAACCTTTATATGTTTCATATTACTTTATCTCCTAAAGCACTCTAGAAAGTAGGTTCATTTATGATTCTTCATCACAATTTACAGATGAAGTCACTTAAATACTACCAAGGTGACTGGCTGGGATTTTAAAACTCAGTATTGTTGGTACCCAAACCCCGTGATCATAACCAGAATACATATTAAGACTTTCCTGGACTGTTGTCATGTGCCACGGAGTCAGTTCTGACCCTGTGCACAACAAAATGAAACACTGCCAGTTCCAGGGCCATCCTCACAACTGTTCTTAGGCTTAAGCCCATGGCTGCAGTCACTGTGTCAATCCATCTGGTTGAGCGCCTTTTTCTTTGTCGCTGCTTCTCTACTTTACCAAGCACGATGTCTTGCTTTAGAGACTGGTCTCTCCTGACCTGACAACATGTCCAAAGTCCTCAAGATAAAGTCTTTTCATCCTGCTAAGGAGCACTCTGGCTGGATTTCTTCCAAGACAGATCTGCTTACTCTTGTCAGCCTATGGTACTTCTAATACTTTGCACTAGCACTGATCAAATCCATGGATTCTTCTTCAGTCTTCTTAATTCAATGTCCAACATTCACATGCATAGAAGGCAATTGAAAATACCTTGGTTTGGGTCACCGTACCTTAGTCCTCATATCAACCTCCTTGCTTTTCAATACATTAAAGTTCTTGTGCAGCAGGTTTAACCAATTAAATTTGTCTTTTGATCTCTTGACTGCTGTTTTCATGGGCCAGTAAATAGGAAATACTTTAGCAAATATGATCAAAATGTATTTAGTAGCTTCAAAAGTAGTAATGTGTTAATACAAAGATTTTAGTCTATCCATTTTGAAAATAAAAACCAAACAAACAATGTAAGTTTCAACTCAATGCACCCAATCCCAACTACATGGAGAGCCCCCCTTCCCTGCAGAAGAATTCACTTCAGAGGACAGCACTGAAGCTACAGCTCAGGGAGAGGGGCATATCTGATCAGAGCACAAAGGAGCAAATGAAGGGGAAGAAAGAGAGTGGGACACATCCTGGCCCACCAAGCCCTGAGGACAACATTCCTGCTCAAAGCAGCCAATGCACAGAGAGGACCATAGGGCCGGCCCCACCATGAGACACGATGTCCCTCACTGACTCATAGCACTACTGGGAACAAAGTGTGGACATTGTGCCCCATCTGACCCCACCACACTGAGGTGAAACACTTAGAGCGTGCAAAAGAACAGCAAGGGGAGCAGAGAAGTCCCCAGGGAATACAAAAAATAAACTTTGGAGCCAGGGCCTGGCACCCCATCAGACTTGACCAGAAAACACACCTAAAGGTCAACAAACAGACCTTGAACTATTTACAGGCTTTTCTTTTTGTTAATGTTTGTTTTCTTTTGTTGCTTTGTTTTTCTGTCTTATTTTTTTGTGCATAGTATTATCTCTGCAGGTCTATCTAGATAAGATAGCTGGGATAAACAATCTGGAAGAGAAAACAATGGGATCCACCCTTCTGGGGGAGGGGCAAAGGAGAGGGGGAGGTGGGGGAAAGGAAGTGGGTGTTAACAAAGCCAGGGACAAGAGAACAACAAATGATCTAAAATCGATGGTGAGGAGGGTGTAGCAAGCCTGGTAGGGCTTGATCAAGGGCAATGTAACCGAGAGGAATTACTGAAACCCAAATGAGGCTGATCATGACAGTGGGACAAGAGGAAAGTAAAAGGAAATAGAGGAAAAAACTAGGAGGCAAAGGGCATTTATAGGTCTAAATACAGGCATGTATATATGTAAATATATTTATATATGATGATGGGGAAATAGATCTATGTGCATATATTTATAGGTTTAGTATTAAGGTAGCAGACGGACATTGGGTAGCTCCATTCAAGTACTCCCTCAATGCAAGAACACTTTGTTCTATTAAACTGGCATTCCATGATGCTCACCTTCCGGACAAGATCACTGAAGACAAAGTGGGTGTATAAGCAAATGAGGTGAAGAAAGTTGATAGTGGCCGGTTATCAAAAGATACAGCACATAGGGTCTTAAAGGCTCGAAGATAAACAAGCAGCCATCTAGCTAAAAAGCAACAAAGCCCACATGGAAGAAGCACACCAGCCTGTGTGATCATGAGGTGTCGATAGGGTCAGGTATCAGGCATCAAAGAACAAAAAATCGTTATCACTCTGAATGAGGGGGAGTGTGGAATGGAGACCCAAAGTCCATTTGTAGGCAACTGGACATCCCCTTACAGAAGGGTCACAGGGAGGAGATGAGCCAGTCAGGGTGCAGTATAGCACTGATGAAACATACAAATTTCCTCTAGTTCTTTAATGCTTCCTTCCCTCCAATACACTCCTCCCCGCACTATCGTGATCCCAATTCTACCTTACAAATCTGGCTAGACCAGAGCATGTACACTGGTACAGATAAGAGCTGGAAACACAGGGAATGCAGGACAGATAAACCCCTCAGGACCAATAATGAGAGCAGTGATACTAGGAGGGTAAGGGAAATGTGGGGGGAGATAGAGGAAACTGATCACAATGATCTACATATAACCCCCTTCTTGGTAGATGGACAACAGAAAAGTGGGTGAAGGGAGATATTGGTCAGTGTAAGGCATGAAAAAATAGTAATACCTTATAAATTATCAAGGGTTCATGAGGGAGGGAGGGGGAAAATGAGGAGCTGATACCAAGGGCTCAAGTAGAAAGCAAATGTTTTGAAAATGATGATGGCAACAAATGTACAAACGTGTTTGACACAATGGATGGATGTATGGATTGTGATAAAGAGTTGTACAAGCCCCCAATAAAATGATTTTTAAAAAGAAAGGAAAATCCAAATCTTCACAACGGGACCAATCGGGTAACATCACGATAAAAGAAGGTTAGATTGAAGGCGTCAAGGATTTTATTTTGCTTTGATCCACAATGAATGCTTGTGGAAGTAGTAGTCAAGAGATCAAAGGACACACTGCATGAGGAAATCCACTGCCCAAGATGTCTTTAAAATGCTGAAAAGCAAAGATGCCCCTCTGAGGACTCAGGTGAGCCTGAGTCAAGCCACGGTACTTTCCATCACCTCATACGCACAGGACAGTTGGACATTAAGTAAGAAGAGCAAAGAAAAACGTATGCATTTAAACTATAGTGTTGGTCAAGATTATTGAAAATACCAAGGCCTGCCAAAAGAACAAAAAGATCTGTCTTGGAAGAAGTACAACAAGAGCAAGGATTTGGTTAATTAAACTACATGCTATACTTCTTTCAGTTAGTATGTAATCATTCTATTACTGTTTATAAAACCAAAATACTATAAAAATGAAAAATTCGAGAACTGTAAAACATCTATGACATTGCAAAAAACTACATAGAAAAAGAATTTAAAGACACTATAATAATTTTATAGTGATTATATGCACAGACTTTGTATTTATCTTTTTATCTCTCCTTTCCTTCTTTCTCGCAGATTTACGCTAAGCATACTTTATAGTGAAAAATCCACCTATTTTCAAAATAGTTAGTAGGCCTTTATTTGGATAGGAGGAAAAAGGACCTGAGAAAATGTAATGCCAAAAATCTGAAGTGTAAACAATGGCTGACAATAAAACTGATTCTCATAGAAATCAGTATCAGCTATTGATCTATGTCTGACCTCAAGGACTGCTTCTCCAAGGGTATTGGGTATATGGGGCTTTCAATTTTTCCTAAATATTATTTTTATAAACATGTTTGTTTGTTGTTTTAAACCTTAGAGACCATATAGTTTAACTCTTAAAAGTTGTGAGAAAACTTCAGAGATTTAACGAGGATGGTGAGGATTTATAATAAGGAAGAGTGAAACAGGAAAGAAAATAGGAAATTGGACAAATTTACCTAAGCATTGTCAAGAAGAAACATTTTTCAGTCACAAAATTAGAGACTATTGATAACTAGAATACAAATAAAAAGAAATATTTCAAAGGAAAATATACATAAAAATGCCAATCCAAATAGTCTATTAATATACTACTGTATATATACACTTGACTATAAGCTGACCCGAATATCAGCCAAGGCTCCTAATTTTACCATAAAAATTGCATTAAAAATGTGCTGAAAAACTTCAAAGGTACCTTAAAACCATACCAGTGGCACTGGGAGAAATCAATTCTTTTGAAAATGAGGCGTGTTATAATTTCTGAACGTTCACAGCAGCATGGCTATTGTAATGCAGAAGAATCATAGAGCTTAAAGAAACAGACGGATATGCTTTCTAAGGCCTAAGCAGAGGCTGTTGATAGTACTGAGGAGCCCTGGTGGTGTAGGGGTTTTGCATTGAGGTACCATTCAAAAGGTCAATGGCTCAAACCTACCAGCTGCCCTTTGAGGGAAAGAGGAGGCTGACTACTACTCCTGTAGAGATTTAAAGTCTCAGAATTGACTTGATAGCAAGTTTCCCCCACTCCTTTTCTTCTTTGAGTTACTAACACTGAGTGTCGTGTGTGTGTGTGTGTGTGTGTGTGTGTGTGTGTGTGTGTGTGTGTGTGTGTGTCTGAAAATATGCATCAGGTCAGGGTCAGTAAAAGTAACCTCAGCCACAAATGGCAAGGCTTCTCTTTAAGAAAATGAAAAAGGAAACCAGACTGAGAGAAAACACTCATGAAACACATATCTAACAAAGGATTAGTAACATAGATAAATAAATAAATACCACCCCCCCCCAATTGACTTGATAATAAAAGACAAGCAACCCAATTTAAAACAGGTAAAAATGCATTTGGGGGCGATACTATCATTTTTTATGAAATAGAATCAGACCTGCATGGGACTGGGCAGGGAAGACAGGAATGGAATGGGGTGCAGAACATATAAAGGTGGAAGCATGGATAATCTTTTCTTATGACATCAAACTTTAGGAAAATGATAATATGCTTAAGTGTTTAGGGGGAGCTATACCAGTTTTTGTAATTTACTTGGAAAAGTGTCCCCAGAAGACAGAAGGATGCGTGCATGGAGGATGGAAAGGCCGATCTGAGATGAACGAGCATGGCAGACTGTGGATGCCTATAGAACTAGGTGGAACACATGTGATGGCTCACTGTAATACTCTCTTAACTCTGCAACCCGTTTTAACATTTATATAATAAAACGGTGGGGAAATGGGCCAAAGATGTGAAGATCTTTCAACCCAGATAACCATTATGCATTTTAAAAGAGGCTCAATATTTCTAGTCATCATGGAAATACAAAATTAAATCACAGTGAGACATCACTGCACACTCACCAGATGGTTAAAAGAAAAAAGACAAACTTCACCTAGTGGTTGTGGTTATGTTGGACAACTGAGTCTCTGCTAAATTCTACTAAGAGCATAAGGTGTTACAGCCACTTTGGAAAATGTACTAAATCCCTCCCATTGCTCTCAATTCCTCACTGAGCTACATAAAAATTCAAAAGTAATAGTCTATCTAAAAACTATTTGTGTGCTATCACTCTTTCAAATAAAACGAATCTTTCTTATTACAATCACCAGTACTTGAGAACCAGATAAACCTTTAAAATTTTAATACTTGCATTATTTAATCTCTCTGACATTACGTTTACAGGTATTATTACACAGAAACAATTCATGTCTACTTTGTAGGTACGGTGCCATTATCTAATCCAAGGCAGGAAGGCACTCTCTATTGGCAGAATTTAGAACTTTACCTTAGTTTGGCTTCCAGGTCTTCTGTGTAGGCAAGGAGGGAAAATGCAACAGCATGCAGAAACACCAGGAAAAAACAACCCATTGTTGTTTGTAGATGGATCTTAAAAAGTAGATGTTGGGGGTGGGGGATGGGGGAGGCAGGGAAAAAAGAGGAGCTGATACCAAGGGCTCAATAGAAAGTAAATGTCTAGAAATAATTATGGAAACATATATACAAATATGCTTGATACAATTGAAGTATGGATTGCTATAAGAGCCCCCAATAAAATGATCTGTTAAAAAAAAAAAGTAGATGTTGATTGGTTGCAATGGAGAATGGCGTTAACAAAAGTTAAAAATAATAGTAACGAACTTCCGCTTCCGGTTGGGCTCTCGATGGAAGATTAAATTTTGAATGTCCAGAGAGGTCAGATTGCCATCAGTATCTTCCTGTAGACATGGCCCCTGTACATGGACATGGACATGAACATGGCCATCATAAAATGGAACTTCCAGATTATAGACAGTGGAAGATAGAAGGGACACCATTAGAAATTGTCCAGGAGAAGCTGGCTGCACAGGGGCTAAGAGATCCATGGGGCCACAATGAAGCTTGGAGATACATGGGTGGATTTGCAAACAATGTTTCCTTTCTTGGTGCAATATTAAAAGGATTCAAATGGGGATTTGCTGCCTTCGTGATAGCTGCAGGAGCTGAGTATTTCCTGAGTCCCCGCATAAAGATAAGAAGGATCACTGAAAATTGATTAGTGACTTCTTAATCTATTATAGAAATAAGATATCTATACCATAGCCTCCTTCTCGGTGTGTTTGTTCATTAAATAAAACAAGTAAGATGCCATAAAATTACAAAATAATAATAATAACAAAATAAAACCACTACAAATTATCCATCAATTCAGTTACCTTTTTACCAATTCTGACACCAGCCATCCCTACCCTGGCTCTGTTTCTCTGCTGGCTTTGATAATTCACAGCCATGGCCCCCCAACTCTAACAGACTATACTCATGGTGATGGGGATTACTAGGGAAGCAACAGATGACATTTCAGGGTCAGAAACAACTCAGGCTACAGTTCTTCAATGAGGGCAGTGTCTTCTCATAAGCCATGGCCACAGGCAGGCCACTGTCTGACCCCCAGTATACTTTGGGCCCAACCTCTGCTCTGCAAGGAGTAAGTGTGACAAAGCCCTTTTAGCTCTGCTATTAAGTGACCAGTTAAGTCTCCTGCCTGAAGAAGCCACTGCTGTCTCAAGCCCCGTCTTTCAGTTCTGCTGCTTCTCCTGCCATTGCTTTCTGCAGTCAGTGGCTGTCTCCAGTGTCACAGCACTTTTGTCTCCTGGATGTTGGAAGTTCAACCCAGGGATCTTGGGTTCAAAGGATCCACTCTTAGTTCTTCCTTCTTGATAGCAGCGAAATTCCCCTTTCCCACTTCTGGAGCTGTTCCTTTTAAGCTTAGTGGGAAGATAAAACTGATTAATGCCCTTACTAGGGTTTCATATGCTTCCTCTGTATGACCAGACCCCCACAAAGGAGTCATTCCCCTTATTTACATTAGCAAGCTAATAATTGGATAGTCTTTTGAATGGGACAACCACCTTACATTTGCACAATCCTACCCAGAGGACTAAGATCATCCAATAATGGGTGCAGCAGTATACTGATAGGGAACTCAGGATGTGGAACAAGGGATATCACTGCTGATGTTAAATGGGTCTTGGCGCAGAGCAGAGAAGACTAGAAAGATGTTTACTTGTGTTTCATTCACTATTCAAAGATATTTGACTGTGTGGGGGATTCTCAACCTGTGCGTCCCAACCCCTTTGGGGGTTGAACAACCTTTTCACAGGGGTCATCTGATTCGTAACAGTGGCAAAATGAAGTAGCAACGAAAATAAATTTATGGTTGGGGGTCACCACAACATGAGGAACTTTATTAAAGGGGTGTGGCACTAGGAAGGTTCAGAACCACTGATGTGGACCATAAACTGTGGATAACCTTGAGAAGAATGGGAATTACAGAACAGTTCATTATGCTCACGAGAAACTTGAACATGGATCAAGAGGCAGTTGTTCGAACAGAACTAGGGCATGTGGCATAGTTTAAAAGCAGGAAAGGTATGCAACAGGGTCGCGTCCTCTAACCATACTTGGTAAATCTACGTGCCAAACAAATCATCAGAGAAGCTGGATTAGATGAAGAAGAATGTGGCATCAGGATTGGAGGAAGTCTTGCTAAAAGTGAGGAGGAAGATCAAGGATTGCAGCCTTCAGTATCAATTACAACTCACTGTTAAGACCAAAAGCCTGAAAACTGGACCAGGAGGCAACATCATGGTAAGTGGAGAAAAGCTTGACGTTGTCAAGGATACACAATCAAAGTTCAAGGAAGCAGCAGTCCAGGGATCAAAAGATGTGTCGCATCAGGTAAAACTGCTGCACACAACCTCTTTAGAATAACGAAGCGCAAGGACGTTACTCTGAAGAAGAACACTGGTGCGCCTGAGCAAAGCCATGGTATTTTCCATTGCCTTAGAGCCATGTCAAACCAAGTTGGACATCGAATAAGAGAGAATGAAGAAGAATGCACGCATTTGAATCATGGTGATGGAAATGAGCACTCAAGTACCGTGGGCTGCGAGAACGACACGCTGATCTGCGCGGGAAGAAGGGAGGTCTGCATGCTCCTCAGAGGCAAGGACGGCAAGACTTTGTCTCACAGACTTAGAACTACTCGTACTGTCAGGAGAGACCAGTCCCTGGAGAAGGATATCATGTTTGGTAAAGTGACGGGGCAGTAAAGGAAAGGACGGTCCTCCTCAATGGGATGGACTGACAGTGGCTGCATCAATGGGCTCAGGAATAGGAACAATTGTGTGGATGACACAGAACAGTGCAGTGTTTTGTTCTGTTGTGTCACTATGGGTTGGAGCTGACTCGACAGCAACTGACACCACCACCTAGAGGACTGAGGTGTGTCTGAAGCATGCCATGGGGAAGTGGAACAGTGAAAAGATCACAGAAAGACTGACTCATTTGAATTGTGGTGTTGCTGAAAAATAATTAAAGTCAATTGGACTGCTTGAAGAACAAATCTGTCTTGGGAGAAGTACAGCCAGACTGCTCATTATTAGAAGCAAGGAGGGGGAGACTTTATTTCATGTATATTCAACATGTCATCAGGAAAGGCCAGTCCCTGGAAAAAGACATCATGTTTGGCAGAGGGCCCACCAGTAAAAAGGAAAACTTTCAGGAGATGACCTGACTCAGTGGCTTCAACAATGGGCTCAAACATAACAAGTGTGAGGATGGTGTAGGACCTTGCTATGAAACAGAACCCCCTCAACAGTACCTACTTCCTACCACCACCACCACCATCACCACCACCACCCAGACATCTATCTGTGTGGGGCTACACAAACCATGGCAAAAAAAAAAACACACCCAAAATAAAACAAAAGAACCCACCAATTGCCAGCCAGTCAATTTTGACTCCCTTTGAGGTTCTGAGGCTATAAATCTTTGATGGCTCATCTTTCTCCCAGGGAACAGCTCGTGGATTCTAACTGTGACTTTGTGGTTAGCAGGCCAACACAACCCACGATGCCACCAGGGCTCAAGACTACGGCCTGAAGGGCCAAAGTGAGTAACATAGAACCGTGCTATTCAATAGTATCTTACTTATTTCATTTCTGTCTGTTATCACGAGACCACAAGGATCAATAAGAGTGAGATCCAAAATTGATAGCAAGTTGGTGGAACTGCATGTTGATTCTTCTGTGTCTCAGAGGCCAGTCTGCCCATATGAGTCTCATACAAGCCTCTTTTACACTAACAGAAACTGATCAGTTCTGTCTTTAAAGCCCACCCTAGCTTCTCAGTAGCTACTCTAATCCTATACACAAATAAATAAGCAATATCAGAGATTTTATTTATACACAAATAAATAAGCAATATCAGAGGTTCCCCAGCAAATTATTACTCATCTAACCAAATTTCATTTCTTTAAAAAATGAAGAGATTAACAATAATAACTGCATATGAAAATTACACTAGAGAAGCATGCTCTTCTGTTAAACATGACTGTTAGTCTTGGCTTTAGAAAATAGGTAATGACATTTTATATATACTTTTCACCATTCATTATTTTTTATATTTTATTGGGAGCTCTTACTATTCATAATTCAATTAGATCAAGCATACTTGCACAACTGCTGCCCCCATCAGTTTCAAAACACTTTCTTTCTTCTTGAACTCCTTGATATCAGCTCCATATTTATATTTCAAATATCAGTCAACAGTCATGAAATTCTTTTCCAGTCAATAATTATTCACATCCAATTTATTGTTTCACTTTTGTCTTTCATTTTTAGTCTCTTATAGAGACCTCTAGTATACTGGGTTTCTGATAGTTATGATATAATATGATAGACTTTAGTGTTAGTTTTACTATTGTTTGAGATTATAAATCAACTTTACTTGCCTATGCCACATTTTAATATTTTTTCAAAACATATTCCCACAAAAGTTACCATATTTTAACAAAATTTTTAAGAAAATAAAAAAATTAACAAATTGTTCTAATATTGTAAGACTCTATTTAATAGTATTTTGTAGATTCAAAGGGTTAACTCATGAGACACAATTATGCAAAGAAGGAAACAAATCATACAAACTCCCCCCACACACAAATGTGACCCTTGAAGTGTGGAATGTTGTTCATGTCTGGAAATTTCACATATGCCACTCACAGACCTCAGTCTGAGATAACCATGAGGGATGTTAGCATTCAAGGCAAACTAAAACCTAAATAAATCCTAATTGCCCATTTCCTTAAGTTGTCCAGACTCCAAATCCTCTTGGGTTCTGCTCCGCTCATTTATTTTTAGCGCTATATTCTTTTTAAAAAAAGAAATGTGTAATAATACACAAGAAAATGTTTTAGAGGGGATTCAGATGAATAGAAAAACAATGAAAAGATAAGCATCCTCTAGTAATCTTACACATCATCTAACTAACTCTTATCACTCCAAGATTTCATACGAATATGTCCTATAACACCAGAATTGTTTTGTTTTCACATATCCCAAAGGTCATTGTAAAAAAGTAACTGTTCTATGTATGTACATAATGTTTTATAGATATAGTTTTATCATTTGAAAATTATTAGGGCATAGATTTGCTTTCAGGAAGATCATATCTGACTATAGAGGATTTATTTGCTAAACTGTATTAAGAATTAATTTTTAAAAATATGGTAATGGCATAGATTTCCTGGAATCAAAAGTGAAAACAGAAAGAATTTAAAAGACAACTCTCTTTAAGAGCAGAAATCATTTTAAACAAATCAAATAACTGCTTTATTACTTGAAAATACCAAAAGTCTTCTGCATATTACTTATCATTTATATCACATGCTTTAAAAGAAGCTCAATAATCTACCATCTCAAATTTTGTCAGAACAAGTACGTAAGAAGAAGAGAAACCTATAATTCAGCTCTTGATGACAGAGGATTTGTTTAGGAGTTTACCAGAGGGAACAGCCCTGCTGGAATCCCTTCAAGCAGCCTGTGAAAATGTCAGAATGGACTCTGTTTTGGAGGTCTCCCAGTCCCGAGAGAGCACTGAGTTTTGGCCTGTTTGTCTTTTCACATGCTTTAATATTTGAAAATCATTCCTTGTAGACACTGACTGATGCCCAGGGAATGTGAAGATTGTGGGAACTGGCAGTACCAACACGAGGGACAAACTTCATGGGAAATCAGTGCCTACTGCATTTGCCCTCTAGGCTCTCATAGATAAGGTACTCTTCAAATGTGATGGAGGTACATGGCGAGGCAAGAAGGAATCCCATGCCGTTCTGACGTCTTGACAAAGATACATGCAGAAAAGAGGAGTAAACATTACTAGAGCCATTGAAAGAAACTCTCAGTCATAAGACACAATGGTGAAAACGTTGGGGAAGGACATTAGTATTTAGTATGAAATGAAGTTATTAGTATAAACTGAAATACTGTCTAATGCCAGGTTTGTGTACTAATAGCAATTGTCATAAAATCTCTGTTCTAAATACTTTCCTATGTGAACTCATTTGATTCTCCCAGCAACTGGACAAGGCAAGTCTGAGTATGATCCACATTTTGCAGATGATCGACTGAGGCAAGGGAGGGTAGCTAATCTGCCCAAGTTTGCACAGCTAGTGATGGTATAACCGGGCACAAATTTGGGGGACGGCTCCAAACCTGTGGCTGTTATCTATCATGTGTGTGGTCTCTATTGTGGTGTTTTGATATCAAATGTTCAATGTTGATTACTTATAAAGGGCACAGAGTTCTAATGATAAGCTATGTATATGTTAAACACTTTAAGTGTTTTATTTTGTTTAATCCTTTTAACAACAATTAATCCTTCATTTAATCCTAACAGTATTCTTGTCTATAGATGAGTGACATGGGCTCTGAGTCACCTGATCCCACACATCTAATGTGATGAAGCAGGCTCCCAACTTGACTCTGTGGTGCACATTCTTAAAAAAAAAAAACTTTCCTTTCAAATAGAGGAAAGAATCAGGAGGCAAAGGGCAGTTATAGAGATCTAAATACAGGCATATACAGATGTAAATATATTTATATACAACAAGGAGTAAATAGATTTATGCACATATATTTCTGGTTTAGTATTAAGGAAACAGATGGATAATGGGCCTCTACTCATATACTCCTTGAACACGAGAACACTTTGTTCTACCAATTTGGCAATCTGAGATGCTCACCTTCCTGGCATGATTGCTGATGACAATGGGTGCACAAGCAATGTGGTGAAGAAAGCTGATGGTGCCCAGCTATCAAAAATATAGCATCTGAGGTCTTAAAGGCCTGAAGATAAACAAGCAGCCATCCTGCTGAGAAGGAACAAAATTCATATTGAAGAAGCACACCAGCCTGTCACGATTCAATCGCTGAAGACAAAGTAGGTGCATAAGCAAATGTGGTGAAGAAGGCTGATGGTGCCTGGCTATCAAAAGATATAGCGCCTGGGGTCTTAAAGGCTTGAGGATAAACAGGTGGCCATCTAACTGAGAAACAACAAAGGCCACATGGAAGAACACCACCAGCCTATACTGACATGATCGCTGAAGACAGAGTGGGTGCACATGCAAACCAGCCTATCCTGACAGGATTGCTAAAGACAAAGTAGATGCATAAGCAAATGTGATGAAGAAAGCTGATGGTGTCCGGCTATCAAGAGATATAGCATCTAGGAACTTAAAGTCTTGAAGATAAACAAGCGGCCATCTAGCTCTTAAGCAACAAAGCCCACGTGGAAGAAGAAACACAACAGCCTGTGTGATCACGAGGTGCTCAAGGGATCAGTTATCAGGCATCAAAGAACAAAATATCAAATCATTGTGAATGAGGAGGAGGGCAGATTGTAGACCCAAGACACATCTGTAGGCAACTGGACATCACCTTACAGAAGGGTTGCAGGGAGATGAGCCAGTCAGCGTGCAGTGTAGCAAGGATGAAACATACAACTTTCCTCTAGTTCCTAAATGCTTCTTCCCCGCTCCTCCACTATTATGATCCCAATTCTACCTTATAAATCTGGCTAGATCAGAGGCTGAACACCGGTACAGATAGGAACTGGAAACACAGGGAATCCAGGACGGATGATCCCTTCAGGACCAGTGGTGAGAGTGATGATAGCAGGAGGGTGGGGTGGAAAGGGGAAACCGATTGCAAGGATCTGCATGTAACTTCCTCCCTGGGAGAAGGACAGCAAAAAAGTGGGTAAAGGGAGATGTCGGACAGTGTAGGATATGACAAAAGAATAATAATTTCTAAATGATCAAGGGTCCATGAGGGAGGAGGGAGTAGGGAGGGAGGGGGAAAAATAACCAGCTAATATCAAGGGCTCAAGTAGAAAGCAAACGTTTTGAGAATGATGATGGCAATAAATGCACAAATGTGCTTGACACAATGGATGTATGCATGTATTCTGATAAGAATTGTATGAGCCCCCAATAAAATGATTTTTAAAAAACATTTTAATGGAGAACTCAAAAATAGCCTTGAGACTTTCCTAATATTGCCTAACAGAAAAAAACAAAACCCAACAACTTTCCTTTCATATATTAAAAAAATTATGGTCTGATCAAACAAGGCAATCTATCAAATTCTGAGTTGTCAGCAGTTAAGACTCAGTCAAACAGGATGTCCTATTTTGTGTCTCAATTCTGCAGACGACACTGACAAATTCTAACCCTTATCTGCTTTAAAATTTAGTCTACGAGAACCAAAGAAAAGTTATGAATGCAATTTTTGTCTTTTTAATTTTGTTGTTATGTCTTTATTAAGTGGAAGGCACAGAGTCAGTTTAAATTGGTGAAAACAGATACCCATAAATAACCAAAATAGAATAGAAATCATTTGGGCTTTTTAAAAATAGCTAGAAATAATCTTTAGCTGTTAAAATGCCACTATAGAGATGCTAATACATACATTTTAACGCCTGAAAAAATGAAAAGATAGGTCATAGTTTAAATTAAATAAATATATTAAAATTTTCCTTTTAAGAGCTCTGATTTTTACATGTTAATTTTGTACCACAGTGGTATAGTGGTGGCCTACTCACCATCTTCAAAATCACCAACCACTCTGCAGGAGCAAAATGAGGCTTTCTGATCTGTCAAGGGTTACAGTCTTGGAAGCCCACAGGGCAGTTTCACCTTGTCCTATATGGTCAATAAAAGTCAGAATTGACAGCAATGGGTTTTAAAATCTTGTACCTTGTCACGTTGCCTAATTCTCCAATTAGATTTGACAATTTTGGTGAAACTTTGGGATGTTTTATGTAGAAGAGGATCATCTCTTCAAGTAGAGATTTTATTATTCTTAGTAAATTTTGATGCCTTTGATTTCCTTTGCCTTACAGACTAAGACCTTTCAATACAACATTCTGTTGAGAGTCATGTTATTTGTTAGCTTGTATATGTGATCTCTACTATGTTGAGGAATTTCCGTTCTATTCTTTGTGGAGCTTGTCAATTACAAAAGGGCAAATATTGTGTGACACCACAATTCTGAAAAGCCATAAAATTGTTTTCATACTATAAGAAACATTCTTGTCATTGGCTTCTTGTTTTGTTTTCTTTTGTTGCATGGTTTTGCTCTACATGTTTTGGTGCATGTTATTATCTCCACAGGTCTGCCTAAATAAGATAGGCTGGATGAACAATCTGGAGGAGAAAACAACAGGACAAATGTGGTGAAGAAAGCTGATGGTGCCCAGCTATCAAAAGATACAGCGTCTGGGGTCTTAAAGGCTTAAAGGTAAACAAGAGGCCATCTAGCTCAGAATAAACGAAGCCCACATGGAAGAAGCACACCAGCCTGTGTGATTATGATGTGCTGAAGGGATCAGTTACCAGGCATCAAAGAACAAAAAATCATTATCATTGTGTGCTCACCTCCCTGATACAATCGCTGAAGACAAATGCATGCATAAGCAAATGTGGTGAAGAAAGCTGATGGTGCCCGGCTATCAAAAGATATAGTGTTTGGGGTCTTAAAGGCTTGCAGGTAAATAAGCAGCCATCTTGTTCAGAAGCAACAAAACCCTCAAGGAAGAAGCACACCAGCCTAAGTAATCACGAGGTGTCAAAGGGATCAGTATCAGGCATCAAAAACCAAAAAATCATATCGTTGTGAATGAGGGGGAGTACAGAGTGGGGACCCAAAACCTATCTATAGGCAACTGAACACCCCCATACAGAAGGGTCGCGGGGAGGAGACGAGCCAGTCAGGGTGTAGTGTAGCAACAATGAAACATACAATTTTCCTCCAGTTCCTAAATGCTTCCTCCCCCTCAACTATCATGATCCCAATTCTACCTTACAAATCTGGCTAGACCAGAGGGTGTACACAGGTACTGACTGGAACTGGAAACAGGGAATCCAGGATGGATGATCGCTTCAGTACCAGTGCTAAGAGTGGTGATACGGGGAGGATGGAGGAAGGGAAGGATCTACATATAACCTTCTCCCTGGGGGAAGAACAACAGAGAAGTGGGTAAAGGGAGATGTCAGACAGTGTAAGATATGACAAAATAATAATTTATAAATTATCAAGGGTTCATGAGGGAGGATGGAGTGGGGACGGAGGGAGAAAATGAGGAGCTGATGTCAAGTGGAGAGCAAATGAAGTGGAGAGCAAATGTATTGAGAATGATAGGGGCAACAAATGTACAAATGTGCTTTACACAACTGATGTATGTATGGATTTTGATATGAGCCCCCCAATAAAATGATTGAAAAAAAAAGAAGAGCTGATCCAAGGAGCTCAACTAGAAAGTAAATGTTTAGGAAATGATGATGGCAACATATATACAAATGTGCCTGATACAATTGATGTATGGAATTTTATAAGAGCTGTAAGAGCCCCAATAAAATGATTTAAAAAAAAAAAGAAACATTCGATGGTGGTTCCAAGCGGTGGGAGGGGAAGTCACAAGCTAGAGGGCAGACAAGCATTAACCTGGGTGAGAGGAAAGACAATACACAATTAATAGTTTGCTAGGGGAAAATGATGGAAGAAGGGACAGACACTGGGAAGTTTGCAAGAGCTGAAGTCGACTCTTGTGATATGCGTAGTCCTATAACGGTGATTTACAGTGGATGCTTGGTTGGACATGCAGGCTGAACCTGCAGGTGTGGGACAGAGAGTGAGAGTAGACCCACAAATATATATGGAGAGGTTTGACAGAGGAAATTTGTGTATGTGTATTTGCTACAAATATGTATCAATGAATGAGCTAGAACACTCAGTGGAAAAAGCCACAAACACTTCTTAGACTTAACCAAATACCTTGAGGGAATGAATCTTGGAGGGAATGGCTCCTCGTGACCATAGTTTTATGGGACACCAAGAACAACTGGCACAACACAGTTCACAAAGACAATGTTATACATCCTACTTTGATGAGTTAAGATCATGAATAGTCATTTAAGGTGGGACGCTTGGTTTCAACTGGTACAGAAGAAAAAACTAATCAAGTCAAACTCTTTGCCACAGAGTCAATTCCAGCTCATAGTGACCCTATAGGAATGGGTAGAATTGTTCCTGTGGGTTTCCAAGACTGCAAGCTTTATGAGAATAGAGAGCTTCCTTTCCTAAGGATTGGCTAGTGGTTTTGACCTACTGTAGCCCAGCACATATCCACAATGCCACCAGGGCTCCTATAGCAAAGACCTACAAAAGTCAAAATACACATGAAAACAATTAGTCCAATGAACTAATGGACTATACAAACATCAGTCTCCAAAACTCTGAGATCAGAAAAACTAAAAGGTACCCACCTACCACTACCACCTACTCTGAGAAGGATCACACTAGAAATGTGTGGGAGAGAAAGTGGGAGAAAACTATGGAACAGAGCTCAAAATCATAAAGGAGATTAGGCTTATTGGTCAGAAAGAAATGGTGGGAACTCTGACCCTATGGCCCTCACTTCCAGTCTGGAATGGAATTCACCTCTATGTTAAAAACCCAACCATCTCAGATCAAAAGGACAGCATTTACACCAAGAAAAAGTTCAGAGGTTAGGAAGGAAGGAAGGAGGAATATAAATGGGAAACACAGGGAGGTAGTAGAATAAGTGATGGCTTATGGAGGGGATTTCCAAGGATGAGTTGAAACAAAACGCATATAAACTATTGAATATAAAACTGATGACCTATTCTGTAAACTTCATCCAATTCACACAGAAAGTTTCAAAAAACTACATTACTTTTTGAAAATGACATATTGAGTCAATATTTCTCTTTCCTTTTAATTGGGGGGAGGGAGTTCAACTAGTTTTAGAGAACTGGCATGTATGGTTAATAATACATCCATGAACAACATATTAAATAGGAATATTACTCATTTAATTTATGGAAAATCCCATTAGCTAACTGTAGTGGATGTTATCTTCCATTCTTCCTAGTTCTGTTGTCCAACAGCAAGGCAAACGTGCAAAGGCCATGTAAGAGTGAATGCCATAATGTGGTGAGAAGGCAGGGGGCAGGTACCTAGTAGTTATCTATTTGTCTTCCTTTTTAGCCTCAAAAGGTCTCTGTCATTGGGTCAGGTGAGAGATATAAAAAGAGCCCCAATTTAATTTTAACGAATGATTCATTTCCAAGTTGCCTTGAGAAGTTTAAGTAGCCAGGGCATTAGAGTTGAATATTTATTAGGGAATCACTTATACGATAGATGCTATCTTTTATGGTTATTTTCAGCTTCCATTTATTCACTGGTATAGGGTCTAAATGAATTGTACCATGGACTGTAGTTTTATGAAAATGATCCCAAATAATCTAAGTGAGAAATAATACCCATGATTGCAGTTACTCTAGGAAGGACTTTATATGCATGATGTGGTCTCCTGTTGGCTTGAACTTACCACTCCACATTACCTAATAAATATATTAACTGTCAACTCTGAGGGTATTTCAGCAAAACTCGTTTTAAAGGTGCTAAAATTGGGGCTTATATAGTGCTAAAATTGGGGCTTATATAGTCTTGCTGATGCCATTTTGAAATTGTAAGCTCTAACTAGCCCCCGCACGCTCCCCCACCCCTGCCCACCACCGTGCCAACTAAAACATCCTTCACTCAGTTCTAACGCTGCTTATCAAGAGACGGGATTGAGCAGCCAGCGAGAGATGGGAGAGTGTAGACGCACACACTACACATCCTTCCATGCCCACCACACACACACACACACACACACACACACACACACATACTCCTTGAGTGTGCTCAGTGAAGCAGGGAAGCAAGGCATATTCAATATCAACAAAAAGTATCTAGGTGACAGGATTACAGGTGCTTATTTACACTGTGCAACAAAGGATGCTATTTCACAGACTGTACAAAGGCCACTGACAAAGAGAGGACCTCACCCTTAATAAGCTACTTATAAAGCTTCTTTTTCATTTGGAAGGGTTCATCGTCTTCCTTTAAACTTTACAATTATATTTAGTGCTAGTCCTAAAGTCTAATCTCTCTCTCTCACACACACACACACACACACACGGGTTTCAGAAGTTCATGGAAAAACTGTTATTTGATAATTCCATTTTCCCCCACAAACCTTTTGAAGCCCCATTATATAGATGTAATTGGCTTTCTTCAATCAGACACATGGCAAGTGTTGAATTGGCAAATGTTGTATCCTTGACATTTTAAAAATACATGTTAGAAATCTCACTAGAGAAAATGTTCTTCAAAGAGTGTGTATTCCTCTTCAGGCTAAACACTCTAAAGTTCCTCCTGAAAGCACTGAAAGGAATTCTCTCCAGGCATCATTCAAGTATGTGTCTTAATGAGTATGCGTCTTAATGTCCCTGAGAATTACTTTAGATATTTAAGGTCCTAAATATGGTTAGAGTAAAGTCAATCACAAAATTATTTGGCAGCTAACTATACTTGCCTACTGCCTCCAGTAATAGAAAGGTAAAGCAAAGATCCAGAGGGGCACGTTTCAGTTATTTAGCATCTATCTCTTTCCTTCCCGTGACCCCCTACAGGAACCGCCCCAGCCCTGACACCCTCCAACTGTTCTTCCCTCTTTCTCTCATCCATCAAACGTATGCAGATTCTACAAAACGTCCTTTTACCCAATCATCTTGTGTACTGCCACGTATCTGGCTTACTACAAAGTTGAGCAGATTAACGAGGAGAAGGGAAATGCTCACCGAACATCAGAAAAGAGCAGCTGTGAACATATACCCTTCTCTCTGTAATGGAGCCAGGCAAGCAGTTCTCTTTGGTTGCCTGGCTCCAAGGCCAGGTGAAGTTTATCCAACTCTTCCCAGATTCACTAATACAGATGATGAACCTAATGCAGAAAACCAACCTGTGTCCCCTAGGGGCAACACACACTTGAATGTAGATGATCACTCAGGAACAGATCAAGAGGCAGTCTAAATTGCCCTATGTCAGGCAGTAATGTAACCAAATCTCCAAGAATCCTGAAAATAGACTTTCTGACTCACGGGACAGGGGTTGGTACCTCATCAAACATGACTGGAAAACACCTATAAGGGTCAGCAGACAGACCTGGAACTATCTATAGTTCGTTTTTTTCTTTTTCTTTCACCCTATGTCTATTATAAAACAGAAAACATACTCCTATAAAATAACAGAAAAACAGGTTTTAAAATGGTGACTATGTTGTAAAGAATATGTAACAAGTTATAAATTGGTCTGGTTTGTGAGTGTTTTTGTGGACTAGTCATAAAACCTTCAAGGTCAGATCCTAAATGCATGTAAAACTTGCTGCAACTTAAACAAGAGAGTCACAAATAAAGATATGCTCTGGAGATTAGTGTTGATGGTGACCCAAAGGGGCTTTATTGATGGTGAAAACAGACTATAAACTTCCAGATTTTCATTTGAGCATGATGGTTTCAAGAAACGTGGATAAAAGTGATGCATGTATATTACAGCGTTGCTTCATAAATCAGGCTTTTAATTATGTCCATGTAACTAAAATTAAAAATTGAACCATTTCATCTAACACCCTAAAAGTATAAGCAGGGAAATTCCTTATATCCAGGTTTACCTTATATTCATCATGTAGCTCAATATAGCCTTTACAAGAAAATACGGCAAGTACTATAACATAAATGACCACAAGTAAGTTTACTTATGCACTTCTCTCCACTGCCTCATTGACATTTTCTTGAGCAAATGGATATACTACATTTATACCAGCTCAACTCTGACTGTTGAGAGGGAAATTTGAATATTATACTGGTCCAAATATCTGATCTAAGTCTGATCCCATTTACTCATATGCTCCTGAGTGTGTTAATAGTTGCTTGGCCCCTGGAGAAGATACAGCTAGGTTCTTACCCAGTGGAAGGAGCTAAAATTCCAGATGGCTTCAACAGTACCTCAGCTAAGATGATGCTTGACACCAATCAAACTGGTCAAGGGTTGTGCCTAATGACAATTATCAGGTACCAATCAAAATGCATCCTCACTGAAGGGAGAACAAATACACTCCAAAAGTAGGCACTAAATAAACTACGATTAATAGTCTTTTACCGGCTCCTAAGTCTGTCTTTAAGCTGAATTTTTACATATGTCAGAACAGGTATGGGGTTCCTATCTAATACCAATCATGTGTTTGTTTTAATATACAGTATATAGAGCATCTTATTTTTCTTGTTTATTTAATTAATTAAATTTAAAAAATAATTTTATTGGGGGCTCATACAACTCTTATCACAATCCATACATACATCAATTGTGTCAAGCACATTTGCACATTCATTGTCCTCATCATTCTCAAAACATTTGCTGTCCACTTAAGTCCCTGGCATCAGCTCCTCATTTTACCCCCTCCTTCCCCGCTTCCCCCTCCCTCATAAACCCTTGTTAATTTAGAAATTATTATTATTTTGTCACCTCTTACACTGTCTGATGTCTCCCTTCACCCACTTTTCTGTTGTACGTCCCCCAGGGAGGAGGAGATATATATATATATATATATATATATATATATATATATATATATATATATATATATATATTATATTATATATATATATATATATATATATATCCCTGTAATCAGTTCCCCCTTTTCGTCCCATTCTCCTTCCATCCTCCCAGTATCACCACTTTCACCACTGGTCCTGAAGGGATCATCTGTCCTGGAATCCATGTGTTTCCAGTTCTTATGTGTCCTCTGGTGTAGCCAGATTTGTAAGGTAGAAATGGGATCATGATGGTGAGGTGAGGGTGGGGGGAGCACTTAGGAACTAGAGGAAAGTTGCATATTTCATCGTTGCTACACTGCACCGAGTGGCTTGCCTCCTCCCACGACCCTTCTGTAAGGGGATGTCCAGTTGCCTACAGATGCATCTTAGGTCTTCACTCCGCACTACCCCTAATTCACAGTGATATGATTTTTTGTTCTTTTATGCCTGATACCTCATCCCCTTGACAACTCATGATCACACAAGCTAGTGTGCTTCTTCCATGTGGGCTTTGTTGCTTCTGAGCTAGATGGCCGCTTGTTTACCTTCAAGCCTTTATGACCTGAGATGCTATATCTTTTGATAGTTGGGCACCATCAGCTTTCTTCACTACATTTGCTTATGCAACCGCTTTGTCTTCAGCGATTGTGTGGGGAAGGTGAGCATCATGGAATGCCAGTTTAATAGAACAAAATATTCTTGCATTGAGGGAGTACTTGAGTAGAGGCCAAATGTCCATTTTCTACCTTAATACTAAACCTTTACATATATGGACCTTGATCTATTTTGTCATTCTCATATAAAAATATATTTACATACGTACTTGCTTTTATTTAGACCTCTATAAATGTCCTTTACCTCCTAGCTCTTTCCTCTTTTTCCTTTTCCTTTCCTATAGAGCACCTTTCTATGATACAAAGCACGTGAGACCCAATAAGACATCTTTCAGATAGCAAAACAGTGATGACAACAATGCTTTAATGTGTATCACAAAGTAGAGCATGCTGAATGTTACAAACTGAACGAGCACTGATTACATAATATAATTGGCTTTATGGAGATGGGTGGGTGAAGTAGTTAGTTTATTGTGCCAACCTGGCTGATAAACACATGTGGGGTTAATTGAAGGGCAGAGGGATAAATGGCTCAGTGAGCCTCGCCTTTCTAGTTCTTAGGTCTCTTGATTTCTGATGGTCGGACGAGGGTGCAGCTGCCTTAGCCAGGTCCCTGTTTCAACTAGCAAGGCTCACTTCCTGCAAGACATCCTTGAGGAGAAGCCACATGGACCTACCCCGATGCAGCCCTGGCTGCTGGAGCAGCCATGTGGAGACCCCTGCCAGTGCTGAGATGCTTACACGTTCACTGACTTGGCTTTCCTCCTGCAATCGGCATCATTGTGTCTGTTTTGTGAGATGGAGGAGGACTTTGTGGATTGGTGTTGGACATATGGGTTAATGTTGCACTTGTGGGCTTGGGCAGCACTGGGTGGGGATGTTTTCTTGATGCGCACTTAACTTTTATATAAAACTCCCTCTTATACATGAATTTCGGTGGATTTGTTTCTCCAAAGTACCTAGACTAACATAGTGGGTCGCAATAAACTGTGAACTGGACAGTCCTAACCTAGGGACTGCCTGGATCCATCTTCTTGAATAAATTAATGATGTGATTGAGGAAAACTCAGAATCCAGAAAAGTAAAGTATGTAAGAAAGTATTTTGTAAGTAAACTTTACACTTCTGGCTTTCAAAACAGAAATTAAAAATACGACTTATCAGAACTTTGAAAAGCTCTGTCAATTCAGCTTAAATTCTGAGGTGCAGTGTGTATTTATAAATTTTAACATTATTTTGTGCTTGTTAGTTTTCATGTTAAAAATAATTGTATAATACCATCTACCTCTATTCGTGGATGTTAAAAATGAATAATACAATGTTTACTGGACACTACTGGATGCTTCTATGATCACTGAATATTTCCTGAACAGAGACAGAATGAATAGAAAATATTCGTTCATGAAAGGATGACCCAGCCAAACAGCCCTACCCTATGTGAAAGTTGACGTAGAATAAGAAAGACCACATAAAAATCAATGCATTTGAACTATGGTATTGACAAAGAATACTGAATGTATCATGGGCTGCTAAAAGAGCAAACAAAACTGGTTTGGAACCAGTATAGCCAGAATGCTCCTTAAAAGCAAAGATGGCAAGACTTCATCTCATGGACTTTGGACATGTTTTCAGGAGCCACCAGTTCTTGGAGAAGGACAACATGCTTGGTAAGGTAGGGGGGCAGCAAAAAAGAGGAAGATCCTCGATGAGATGGACTGACACAGTGGCTGCAACAATGGGCTCAAACTCATGAAAAACTGTGGGGATAGGGCAGGACCTGGCAGTGTTTCGTTCATTCTGTTGTACACCGGGTCACTATGGGTAGGAATCAACTCAATGGCATCTGACAACAAAAACACAGTCAAATCAAAACTTATCGCTTTCTTACTGAACTAATATGAGAGAGCTTAAATTTGCCAATTCTGAAATTAGGATGCAACAGTCAGAGGTGGGGGGAGAAAATGGGAAAGCTTTCCCCTGGAATTGGCGCAGGAAGCTGTTTCCATGCCAGTAGAGCACGAATCTGATGCTTGTGCTAAAATGGGTAAAATTGAAGTTTATTTCCAAAAACAGTGGTGCTGTTAAGTGTGCCTGTGAGATCCAAGTTGCTATTATTCAGCATTCCAGGGCACATGGAGCCTGAATGTCTACCAGCTTTTCCGGATTCATCATTCCTTCAACTGCACTCTTCTGATATTTTCAGATTAGAGGTAAATAGCAAGGGAACTTTTGCTATATATGCAAACCGTCTTATCTATTTTCAGGCATTGTTATCTTTTTGTGACATACAAGAGAGAACAATGTTGCAATTTCATATCAACAGGCTGGTTGGTTGCCACCAATAGTTGAAGTCACACCTGGTCCATCCTGTGTGCATGAGGCCAATCACAGCCTCACCTGTCCTAATGTGTCCTAGTGCAGGGTCTGCCGGGGTGCCGATGCTCCATGGGGTTGCCTTCATTCCACATGTTTCCTGGCAGTGAGTAACCCATCCTGAAAAGCGATACATTAAAGAAGACCTGGGTGGAAGGAGTCCTAGCAACACAGTGGTTAAGTACTTGGCTGTGGACTGAAAGCCTGAAGTTCGAGCTCATCAGCTACTATGTGGGAGAGAGCTGTGCCCATCTGCTTCCATAATAATTACTGTCTGGCAACTCTATGGGGCAGTTCTACTCTGTCCACTAGGTATCAGAATCTACCCCAAGGCACTAGGAGGATGTGAGTGGAGGGGTAGTGTTGCTGGTTTCATTTTACTACACCTGGGGGCAGGGTATCGAGATGAAGAAATTATTAATCCAAAGGTAAGTGTATTTCCTTTGGTTTCCAGTTTGGAAAACTGCCATTTTGACATTTTGTGTAACTTACGATGTTATGCTACTGAAAAAATTATCTGGTGTCTAGATAATTGCCGCTTTACTGAAGGACAGAAGCACAGAGTACACAGAAAAGGCGCTCCAAGGCTTTCTAACACTGCAGAGTCCCCTGAGCTAAGAAAGGTTCATGAAGAACCTTAAATATGTCCATGGCGCGCGCACCCTGGCTTGCTCAAAGTGAGAACTTGAACTCTTGCTGTTGAAGTCAAGGACTACAGCCTTCAGTATGGATTACAACTCATTGTGAAGACCAAAATCCTCACAACTGAACCAAACGATAACATTGTGAGAAGTAGAGAAAAGATTGAAGTTGTCAATTATTTCATCTTGGATCCAAAATCAATGCTCATGGAAGTAACAGTGAAGAAATCAAACAATGTATTACACTGGGTAAATATGCTACACAAGAACTCTTTAAAGTGTTGAAAATCTAGGATGTTACTTTGAGGACTAAGATGCGCCTGACCTAGCCACGGTGTTTTCAATTAGCTCATATGCATGTGAAAGTTGGACACTGAACAAAGAAAATTGATGCATTTGTGCTTAAGAAGAGTATTGAAAGTACCAGGGACTGCCAAAAGAACAAACAACAACAACCCTGTTTTGGAACCAATACAGCAGGACATCACGTTTGGTAAAGCGGAGGGGCAGTGAAAAAGACAAGTCATCCACAAGTTAGTCAGACACAGTGGCGGCATCAATGGACTCAACATTAATTAAGTACAATTGTGAGGATGATACAGGAGCAGAGTCACTAAGAGCCAGGTCTGACTTGATGGCACCTAACAATGGCAACAATAACGTCAGGGAAGAAGATGGTCACTATCAGGCCCATGCCTTTTGTTTTAAAGATAATTATATTGTGGGTTCTTACAGCTCTTATAACAACCCATAAATCAGTTGTATCAAACATATCTGTACATATGTTACCATCATTATTTTCTAAACATTTCCTTTCTATTTGAGCCCCTGGTATCAGCTCCTCCTCCCTGCCCACCTTGTGACCCCTTGATAAATGATAATTATTACTTTTTTAGTTGTTGCTGTTTATATTCTTTTGTTTTAAGTCATTTTATTGGGGGCTCTTACCACAATCCATTCATTGTGTCAAGGACATTTGTACATGTTTCCATTATCACTTTCAAAAGATTTTCTTTCTTCTTGAGTATTTGGTATCAGTTTGTCATTTTCCCCCTCCCTCCCTCCCTCCCTCCCTCCCTCATGAATCCTGGATAATTCATAAATTATTATTTTTTTCATGTCTTCTGACTGCTGTCTCCCTTCATTCACTTTTCTGTTGTTTGTCCCCCTGGGTGGAAGTGGGGGTAGGGTGGGGTGATATGTCAATCATTGTGATCGGATCCCCCTTTTCCCCCCAACCTTTCCCTTCCCCTCCTGGTATCACTATTCACATTATTGGTCCTGAATGGTTTATCTGTCCTGGATTCGCTGTGTTGTGAGCTCTTATCTATACCAGTGTACATGCTCTAGTCTAACCAGATTTGAAAGGTAGAATTGGGGTCAGGATAGTGGGGGTGGATGGGGAGGAAGCATTAAAGAACTAGAGGAATGTTGTATGTTTTGTCAGTGCTATACTGCACCCTGGCTAGCTCATCTGTCCTTTCCATTTGACCCTTCTGTGAGGGGATGTCCAATTGTCTATAGGTGGGGTTAGGGTCTCTGCTTCGACCCCCTCCATTCTCAACAATATGTTTTGTTTGTTTGTTTTGGTCTTCTGATGCCTGTTACCAGATTCCACTGACACCTCGTGATCGCACAGGCTGGTGTGCTTCTTCCCTATAAGCTCGTTGCTTCTTTGCTGTATGGCCACTTGTTTAACTTCAGGCTTTTAAGACCTAAGACACTTTTCCTTTTTATACCCGGGCACCATCAGCTTTCTTTACCACATTTGCTTGTGAACCCATTTTTGTCTTCAGTGGTCGTGCCGGGATGGCAAGCAACACAGAATGCCAGGTTGTTAGAACAAAGTCTTCTGGCATTGAGGCAGGGCTTAAGCAGAAGCCCAAAGTCTGTCCACTTCCTCAATGCATTTCCATATAAATATATGTACAACCCCCCCCCCCCCAACTATCACGATCCCAATTCTACCTTGCAAACCTGCTTAGACCAGAGGATGCACAGCGGTCCAGTTGGGATCTGGAAACACAGGGCATCTAGGACAGACGAACCCCTCAGGACCAATGGTGAGAATGACAATACCGGGAGGGAAGTGGGGGTAGAAAGGGGGAACAGATCTCAGGGATCTACATATAACCTACTCTCTGGGGCATGGGCAACAGGAAAGTGGGTAATGGGAGACGCTGGGCAGTGTAAGATAAGATAAAATAATAATTTATAAATTATTAAGGGTTCATGAGGGAGCGGGAGCGGGGAAGGAGGCAGAGGGAAAAAATGAAAATGAGCTGATTCCAGGAACCCAAGTGGAAGGTGAATTTTGAGAAGGCTGAGGGCAACTAACGTATAAGGGTGCTTTGTTCAATTGATGTATGTATGGATTTTGATAAGAGTTGTATGAGCCTCAATAAAATGACTTAAAATATATATGTACACAGGCCTCTGTTTTGTTTTGTTTTTTGGATTGTGCATATATTTTTTAAACATTTTATTAGGGGCTCATACAACTCTTATCACAATCCATACATATACATACATCAATTGTATAAAGCACATCCGTACATTCTTTGCCCTAATCATTTTCAAAGCATTTGCTCTCCACTTAAGCCCTTTGAATCAGGTCCTCTTTTTTTCCCCCCTCCTCCCCATGAGCCCTTGATAATTTATAGATTGTAATTTTGTCATATCTTGCCCTATCCGGAGTCTCCCTTCCCCTTCTCTGCCGTCTATCTCCCAGGGAGGAGGTCACATGTGGATCCTTGTAATCAGTTTCCCATTTCCAACCCACTCTCCCAGCATCGCCCCTCACACCCCTGGTCCTGAAGGTATCATCCACCCTGGATTCCCTGTGCCTCCAGCTCCCATATGCACCAGTGTACAATCTCTGCCCTATCCAGTCCTGCAAGGTAGAATGCGGATCAAGGTAGATGGGGAGAGGAAGCATCCAGGATCTGTGGGAAAGCCGCGTTCTTCATCAGTACTACATCGCATCCTGACTGACCTGTCTCCTCTCCTAAACCCTTCTGTGAGGGGATCTCCAGTGGCCGACAAATGGGCCTTGGGTCTCCACTCTGCACTTCCCCCTTCATTCACTATGGTGTGTGTGTGTGTGTGTGTCTGTGTGTGTATGTATGTATATATATATATATTTTTTTTTTGCATGATGCCTTATACCTGGGTCCCTTTGGCACCTCGTGATCACACAGGCTGGTGTGCTTCTTCCATGTGGGCTTTATTGCTTCTGAGCTAGATGGCCGCTTGTTCACCTTCAAGCCTTTAAGACCCCCAGACACTATCTCTTTTGATAGCCGGGCACCATCAGCTTTCTTCACCACATTTGCTTATGCACCCGTTTGTCTTTGGCGATCGTATCATGGAGGTGTGCAGCCACTGATATGATATTTTTGTTCTTTGATGCCTGGTAACTGATCCCTTCGGGACCACGAGATCACACAGGCTGGTGTGTTCTTCCATGTGGGCTTTGTTGCTTCTGAGCTAGATGGCCGCTTGTTAATCTTCAAGCCTTTAAGACCCCAGACACTATCTCTTTTGATAGCCGGGCACCATCAGCTTTCTTCACCACATTTACTTGTTCACCCGCTTTGGCTTCAGCAGTTGTGTCGGGAGGGTGAGCATCGTAGAATGCCAATTTAATAAAAGAAAGTATTCATGCATTGAGGAAGTGCTTGAGTAGAGGCCCAAGATCCTTCCGCCACCTTAACACTAAACCTATAAATATAGACACATAGATCTATTTTTCCATCCTCATATATATATTTGCATGTACATGTCTTTGTCTAGACCTCCATAAATGCCCCATTAACTCCTAGCTCTCTCCTCCATCTCCCTTGACTTTCCTCCTGCCCTACTACCATGCTCCGTCCCCACCTGGGCTATAACTATACCTCTTCTTTACGTAATCTTACCCTCGATCATTCCCCACCAGGCCTGCTACTCCCCCCTCACTACCATTTTGGGTCCCATGTTGTTCCCTTGTCCCTGTGTTTGTTAACACCACTTCCTTGCCCTCCCACCTCCCCCTATCCCAAGTCCCCCCGGAACTGTCGGTCCCATTGTTTTTCCTCCAGATAGTTCATCCAGCCTGTCCTATTTAGACAGACCTGTCGAGACAGTAACATGCACGAAAACAAGAGAGAGGAAAACAAAGCAACAGTATACAACCAGACAACACAACAACAAACCACTGACAAAGAACAAAACACTTCACGAAAGAAAAGCTTGTAGTTAGTTCAAGGATTGTTTGTTGGTCCTTAGGAGTGTTTTCCAGTGCAGTCTGTTGGGGCAACACACCCTGGCCCCAAAATCCACTTTCAGCATTCCCTGGGGACCTTGCCACTCCATTCCCTTGCTGTTCCGCTGTACTCCCCCAGTACTTTCAGGCCTCTGTTTTATAAGTTAATATATTTACATATGTACACACCTATGCTTATACCTCTATCCATAACTTTGCTTCCTAGATCTTTCCTCTGTTCCCTTTACCTTCCTCTACTCCACCCTCACGCTTGCCCTTCTTCTTCCACTTAGTAATTCCTCTCAGGTTGCTGTTGTTCCAACACCCCCAGGATCTCTATATCCTCCTCATTGTTGATTTAATTCCCTAGTTGTTCCCTTGTCTATGGCACTGTTAGTTCACTGCTCCCTTTCCCTGACTTCTCTTCCCCACAAATCCCTCCTAAACCATCGATGGGTCCTGTTGTTTTCTCCTTCAACTTGCTTCTGTGTTTTTCTTCTTGGCAAACCAACAATAACAGAGACAAAACAAAAAGAAAACAAAAGATTGAACAAAAAGAGAAAAAATAAAATAAATAACTATCAAAAAACCCTGAAAAGCACAGATAATCCCAGGTCTGTCCACTAACCTTTATGACTATCTCTCCACCGGTTATGGGAGGGTTCAGTGAACTGCCCCTCCTAGCCTGAAGTCTATTTGGTGGGGCTCCTCAGGGGCTTTGTGGCTTTGCTTTGCTCCCATTTCTGATCTGTTATGTTCCCTTCTTGGTTCGCCCACGGTAGGGGTTTCAGACCTGACTCACTCCCTGCCATGTATCTCCAGTATTGTCCTCTGTCACGGTATGCTCCAATGAGAAGACATCATGTCTCGAGCTGTTGTCGGCCCATACAGTCCTCTCTGTGCCTTAGCAGCTCCATGCAAGGACATTGTCCTCAAGGCTTGGTGTGCCCATGTGGGATCTAGACCCATACTCTCTCTTTTTCCTTCTCGGCTTACTGCCCTGTGGGTGTGGCAGGCTGGCCCCTCTCCCCACCCTGTAGATTAAATGTTGTCCTCTGTAGCACATGCTTCTAGGGATGTACGACTTAAGGAGAGCTGCTACCCAGAGGTTATGATGAGGAAAAATCGCCTACCTGGTTACACTTTTTAAATTCCTTTGTCTTTTGATATCCAAATCTAAATATATACTTTTGTGAGTGGTTCTTATTTTACATAGCATTTTGTACATAGAAATTTGGTAAACTTTAAAACAAACCCTTTATCGATAAACTATTATTGATAATGGAAGATACTATACAAGTTTTAAAATGGAGAGGGATGGGGTAAAAGGGAGACAATGTCAAATAGTCCAGGAAGGAAGAGAATGTTTGGAAACAGAGTGTGGGAGCAACTGTACAATATTGTTTGATGTGATTGACTATGGGATGACCTATGTATTAACTCCCAATTAATAACATTTTTAAAAAGAGCTTTACTGTTGCCACTTATTGGAGAAAAAAATGACAGAACTGGATAGAAAGTGAACTTCTGCTGCTAAGTCGAACCAGCCAGTCTACGAGGTTATCTTCTGCCAAAAGCGACTAACACAAACATAACTGACAAAGGCTACAGAAGGATTTCTGGCTGCAAGTCTTCCAATACAAGTTGCCAGTGCACAAGTTGGAGGACTCACCATTCTTCCTCTCATTCAGCGGGGGTAAGTGCTGGCTGGACTGCAAGGAGAGCTCCTGGAATTCATGAGCAACAGCTTCGCTTTGAGGACTTGGAACAAGATGAGCTGATGGTCCCAACTCCTCCTCAGTGTCTGCTGACCCTGTGTGATCCATTGTGTCCCAGCCGCTGGCAACAACTCCTAAATGTGGTCTGCTGAAAAGACTGTTGAGACAAACAATGGGTAAATGGCATTTCTTTTGGTATGGGAAATGGGTATTTCTTTTTCTCTAATTTGCACCAGATATGAAAGTGTGAATTCTGGATTCTAGCCTAGTTTCACTGTGATAAGGCCATTACCAATTCGTTTACTTTCTCTAGACCTCAGATTCCTTATAAAAAATATAAGGTTACTATGAGTCTCATCCAAATAAAGTACATATAAGGTAAATCAAAGTTCAAAATCATTGTGTGTAACTTTTAGAGTCATGGGTTATAGGGTTATAGAAATGACAGCAATTAGTGCCATTAGTTAACCTTTTCATGAATACAGAATGAGAAAAAAGTGAACTTAATGAAAACATACTGGGATTTTTCCCAAAAATTTTTTGAAGCCCGTATCACACTGATACAAGTAGGGCAATCATGAAAAAAAAAATCTTAATTCCTATTAATCAAATAACTTTACATTCCTCAACACTCATAAGAATCAGTACTGTTTTAGAGAATGACTCTCCATTAGCCCGAGAGCCCTCAGCAAGCCCATTTGAATTATGGTACTGGGGAATGGGAATAATATTGAAAGTACCACAGATCGCCCAAAGAACAAACTAATCTGTCTTGGAAGAAGTACAGCCAGAATGCTCCTTAGGGGGAAGAATGGTGAGATTTCACCTCAAGTACTTTGGACATGTTATCAGGAGAGACCATTCCCTGGAGAAGGACACCATGCTTGGTAAAATAGAGGGACAGCAAAAAGAGGAAGGTCCTCAGTGAGTTCAATTGACACAGTGACTGCAACAAAGGCTGCGACATAAGAGCAATTGTGAGAATGGTGCATATTGGGGTGGTGTTTTGGTTTGTACTTAAGGTAGGAACCTACTTGATGGTATCTCACCACAAACTACTAAACAGCCTTACAAATTAAGAAAATGCTAAGAAAAGAAAGTCTTTTACAAAACATAGCCATGAGAAAAGCATACACAACTAAAAATGTTTAACTTAATATTCATGAACAGTTCTCAACCTGTGGATCACGAACCCTTAGGGGATCACTGACCTTTTCACAGGGGTCGCCTAAGACCATCGGCAAACATAAATATTCCACAATATATAATCACATATTGTTTTGTGATTAATTACTATGCTTTAATTATGTTTAATTATATTCAATTTGTAACAATGAAAATATATCCTGCATATCAGATATTTACATTATGACTTAAAACAGCAGCAACATTAGTGATGAAGCAGCAACGAGAATAATGTTATGGTTGGGGTCATCACAACATGAGGAGCTGTATGAAAGGGTCCCGGTATAAGGAAGGTTGAGAACCACTGCTCTACACACTATATTTTCTGGAATTCTACTACCAAATTTGCAAGCCATCACCTGAGGTCTACTTAACTGCGACTGCTTGCAACTGAAATCAAACATCAAACCTAAACACTCTTTGTCTAGTAGTCTCTGAGATCCTAACAAAATGGCATTTTAAAAAATTTTATTTATTTAAATTTTTTTTCAAAATGGCATTTGAATGGAATGTTTCATTGTGTCATAATTTAGTTATGAAGTAAAGCAGTTATTTTCATTTTAACTTAAAGAACTCTGAAAATATGATTTTGTCTAGATCTAATAGACTGAAAATGTTACTAAAGTTAACATGAAGTTAAAAATCCCAGTAATATATTGCATTCTAAAATGAAACTAATCTACTATCTATCCAGTATTAAGCAAAAGCAAGACCCAGTACTAGTTAGACTAACTTGTTATATAGTTTCTGCTGCCAAAAACCAAACCACTTCATTGTCAGATATTATTTAGTCAGAGAAAAAAATAAAAGTATACATCTTTACTTATTCTTCTATTTCGTAAGTTCCCAAACTCATTTGGCTTACTGTCCCTTTTTCAGGAAAAAAAAATTACTCAGAATTCCTCTGCCAATTAAAACTTTCATAAACCAAACCCACAGCCATCGAGCCCATACGAAATTATAGCGATCCCCCGTTGTGGGTTTCTGAGACTATAACAGTTTACAGGAGTAGAAAACCCTGTCTTTCTCTCGAGGAGAGGCTGGTGGTTTTGAACTACAGGCCAGGCTGATCACAAGCCAATGTGTAACCACTATGCGACCAGGGCTAGAAACTTTATACTATAGTCCATAATGTAGGATAAAGGGTGGGTATCTACACCGGCAAAAACCATGCTAGGCTACTGGATCATGGTGGTCTGAAAATCTACACACTAACATTTATTTTGAACTAAGTATAAGTACAAAGCCAAATCTCTTCTCGCTAGCTACTAAAAATAATTTACCGAATATTCTAGGAAATAAGATAGTAAAAGCACTATCCATCAGACAATTTAGAGGCTGTCTATGCCACATTTCAAAGTATACGATACAATTGATCAAATGAAAGCAGACAGATCGCCTTTAGACACTCAGCAAAACGGTTGAGGGCAGTAAGACTGCTGCGCCTGCCTACTCTTTAAAGCTTCGGTGAATTACAGGCAGTGGGAGAAGGCGTGCGTGACAGCCAGCGAAAAGAAATTTCTAAATTCAAACAAGAGAATGACTTGGAGCAGAAAGTTCAAAGACAAAGTTAATTATATATGCAAAGTAATTCCCACTTGAAAAGTATTCAATCTTAAGACCTATGACCAAACACGGTGATGTTTTCAGGTCAAATACACTTTAGAAAAACAGAACTCTGTGCCATTGGATTAAGAAAATCAATGATGGCAACACTGTGTTCTTTTTATGTTATCTTGTCTTCCTCCGAGGAGCCTGGGGACATGTGGTAATATGTTGGCCTGTGATCCTATAAGGTTAGTAGTTCAAAACCACCAATTGCTTCATGGGAGAAAGATGAAGCTTTCTACTCCCATAAAGAGTTACAGTCCTGGAAACCCAGAGGGGCAATTCTACCCTGTCCGATAGGGTTGCCATGAGCTGAAATAGACTCAATGACAAAGGGGTATTTTTTTGGTTTGTTCTTTCCCCAATGCACATGGATAGCAACTACTTGGCCACCTGATGATATAGTTTTAAAAAAATGTAATTGCTAATGTAAGAATAAAATTGTGTCAATAGTATATATGAACATATTTTCTTAATAGTATATTGCTATTTCTGCTATAATAAAAAATTCTTAAGGTATTAAGAATTAGTATTTACATTTTTATATAATCAAATACTTTCCAGTTTCATAATACAGAAAACCCTCAACTTTTAATACTTTCAAGTTATCATGAACTTCACTGTGATCTTTTTTATACTTATTATAGTGAAAGGATCCTAGAAGGAAACTTCCAAAATTTAATGAAGGCAAATTAGACAATCATCCAGGAAGAAGAGAGGACACCAATTAGACTGAGCCCCAAGAAGAACACACCAAGGCATATAGTAGTCAAATTATCCAACTTTGAAGAAAAGGAGAAAATCACAGGAGCAGCTAGAGAAAAAATGCAGTCACCTTTAAGGGTATGCAGATAAGAATATACTCAGACTTATCAGTAGAAACCATGAAGAGGAGTAAAAAATGAAGTATCATCTTCCGAAACTTGAAGGAGAATAATGGTAACCCAAGAGCCCTCTCGCCTGCCAAACTCTCCATCAAAATAAACAGAGAGGTAAGGGTTTTCCCAGATCAGGAAAAATTTAGAAACCACATCAAAAGAAAAAAAACCCCAGCACTACAAAAATTAATTTCCAACTCACTTTGGTCAGAAGAACAACATGCACAGAGCACAAGATGAGACCACCACATAGTGTAACATTACCCAGAAGTCAGAACAATGAAAGTAATGTCCAAGACATCTTTGACCTAACAGTGAAAAGAACGGAAAAATGAATTCCCCAAACAGACTGCTAAGGAAGGAAGAAAAATGTCTATCACAAAAGGTATGAGATGACAGCAAAGAACCCACAGATAGATGTAATAACTCTGTGGTAGTCACCTGATCTGGTGTCAATTTAAGGATTAACCTCTCAGGCGGTTTAATTATGTTCGTAATTTTGTACCCAAAGCAGTACATTGTTTTGCATAAAATTTGTTGTTTTATATTATAGGCCTGTAATTCTTAAGAAATTACTCATTTTAATCTCTCTAGTAGACATTCTGGGTATGATAAACTTCTTCTGACATTTAACATTTACCCCAAGCCACACTCGGGATTACCGCCAGGTTAAGAGTGTAGGGTTGGAATCTAGGCTGTCAATTTGGAGTAAGCCAATAAGGCTTCTATGGGCATGGCCTTCTCCTGAGAATTCTGGCACTTCCTCCTTGGAGGTGGAAGACACCTCTCTCTCTCTCTCTCTCTCTCTCTCTCTCTCTCTCTCTCTCTCTCTCTCTCTCTCTCTCTCTCTCTCTCTGCTACTCCCTGGGAGACATTGCAGAAGACAAGTCACATGGATGCAACCAGACCTCGGAAGCCAGAGAAGCCACAGAGAGATCCCTGCCAGCGCTGAGATGTTTCTAATGACACTGGGTCCAAATACTTTCTACCTACTGGCCTGTGGTCTTGTGCATTTGGCGTCATTGCATGTATTTTGTGAGTCTGAGGAGGACTTTATATATAGGCTAATATCAGACTTATGGACTTGAGCTGGACTGGGCTGGGGTGTTTTCTCAATGTTCAATTTCTCTTATATATAAATCTCTTTCTTATACACATGTGTGTGTCCATGGCTTTGTTTCTCTAGTCTACCCAGACTAACACAAACTCTGAATGTCAATGACCTGAATTCACCCATTAAAAGACAAAGGTTATCAGACTGGATTGGGAAACAAAACCCAGCAATGATCTTAAGGTATAAGACAAAACAAGAGAGAAGTATGGGCATCATACAATGCTTAAGGGATCAGTAATCCAAGAGCCAGTGAGAATAATAACCATATACATGCCAAACAAGAGACCCATGAAATACATCAAGCAAATCCTTCAAAAGATGAAAAAAGAAATCACAAGATCGACAATCATAGTAGGAGACTTTAAAACACCACTCTTCGAGAAGGATAGATCAGTGGGAAAGAAGTTCAACAAGGAAGCTACAGAACTAAACTCTGTAATAAGACAACTTGACCTGATAAGACATATTCAGAGCTCTCCATCCAACTACAAAAAAATCCACATTCTTTTCAAGTGTACATGGCACATATATGAAAATAGACTATAAGCTGGGTCACAAGTCATACTTGAACAAATTCAAACATATAGAGGTCACTCAGAGTTCCTTTTCTGACCACTACGCCATAAAGCTGGAAATCAACAAAAGAAGGATTAAGATATCAAGGGCAAATAATTGGATGATTAATAACTTACTTCTTCCAGAGGACTGGGTATTGCCCCAAATTAGAAATGAAATTAGGAAGTTTCTAGAAATGAATGAGAATACAACTTAACAAAATCTATGGGATACAGCAAAAGTAATAATCAGAGGATACTTGATTGTGACAAATGTGCATACAAAGAAGAGAGACTTATGGTGGATACCCTCAAACAAAACCTTCAGCAGTTGGAACAGTCAACAGAGTAATCCTTCTAATAGCAAAAGAAAAATTATAAAAATCAAGGCAGAGATGAGTTAGTGAGAAAACAAAAACTATGGAGAAAATCAGCTCAGTAAAAAGTTGGTTCTTCGAAAAGGTTAACAAAATTGACAAACCAATGCCAAACCTAACAAAAGATAGGAAGAAGCAGACATCAATATCCAGGTTGAGGGATGAAACAGGGGAAATAACAACTGACCCCATTGAAACTAGTACTATGAAGGACTGTTCTCTAAGGAATACAACAACCTGGAAGACATGGACAATAGCGGGGAAAAACAAACCCTCCCCAAATGATCTCCCCATATTATCATATAGACATCAAGAACTTGAACAGACACATAGCAAAAGAAGAAATAGAGGTTATCAAGGAACTACCAACTTAAAAAAAAACCAAACCTGGCCCAGATGGCTTCACAGGAGAATTCTGCCAAGCATTCAGGGAAGAACTGACACCAATTCTACACATGCTATTCCAGAACTTAGAAAAGCAAAGTAAACTCCCAAATTTATCCTATAAAGCTAGTATAACAATAATAACAAAACTGGTAAAGGATCTAACAAGAATAGAGAACGATAGCCCATATCTCTAATGAACATAGATGTAAAAATCCTTAACAAAATCATAGCCAATGGAATTAAAAAGTATATAAAACTAATAATTCACCATCACCAAGTGGGATTCATACCAGGGATGCAAGGATGGTTCCACATTCAAAAATCCATCAACATTATCTACCTCATTGAGAAGAAATAAGACAAGAACCACATGATAATATCAATAGACACAGGAAAAATATATGTAACATTTAACACCAATTCCTAATTAAGACACTAAAAAATATAGGCGTGGAAGGAAACTACCTCAATATAATTATAGCTATATATGAAAAGCCAACAGCCAGCGTCACCATCAATGGAGCTAAGTTGCAAGCATTCCCACTGAAAAAGGGAACCAGACAAGGATGCCCCTTGCCTCACTTTTATTCAACAAAGTCCCAGAAGAAAATCAAAGGTATACATGTGGTGAAAGAATAAGTGAAATTATCATTATTTGCAAGTGATACCATTTTATATATTGAGAACCCCAAAGGCTCCACAATAGGGTTGCTGGAAGCAAAAAAGGAATATGGCATGATACAAGAGTGGCAGGATACAAGATTAACAAGCAGAAGTCATTTGGGTTGCTATATATAACTGACAGGATTACAATAAAAAGAGATAAAGAAACCAGTACCCATGCCAACAGCCAATCATAAATTGAAATACCCAGGGTTATACCCAACTAAAAAACCAAAAGATTTGTACAAGGAAAATTACTGAATATTATTACAAGAAACCAAAAGGAACCTTCACAAATTCAAATATATCCATGCTCATGGATTGGTAGACTCAATTTTGTAAAGAACATGTCAATCCTATCTAAGGCACTATATAGGTTCAATGTAATCCTGATACAATTATCAACATAATTTTTCAAAGAAATGGAAAACTGACTTCCACCTTCATATGGAAAGGGAAGAAACCCAGAATTGGTAAAGAACTCCTCCAAAAGAAGTGGGTGGGCTTGCATTACCTGACTTTAAAACTTTTAAAACCAAAGCTATCAAAACAGCATGGTACTGGTATACTGATACTTAGACCAATGGATAAGAACAGAAAACCCAGAAACAAAACAAAAACATTGTTGAGAACAAGGGGGGTCAGAGCAGAAACAAGAGACCCCAAACCCATCTGTAGTCAATAGGTTATCCCCGCACAGAAAGGTCACAAGAAAGGGATGAGTCAACAAAGGTGAAACATAGCACCTATGAAACATACAACATACCTTGGTCTTTGAGGTTTCCTCACTCCCTACTATCATGATCCCAGTCCTGCCTTTCAGTTCTGGCTAGACGGGAGCATGTATAAATGTATACTGGTACAGATAAGAGCTCACCATACACGGAATCCAGGTCAGATAAAGCCCTCAGGAAAAGAAATGGGAGAAGCAATACCAGAAGGGTAGGAGGGAAGGAGGGGAAGAAGAGGGAACTGATTACAATGATTAAAGTACAACAACCCTCCGCGCCCACCCCCAGAAGACAAACAACAGAAATATGGGTAGAGACAGCAGATAGTGTAAGTTATGAAAATAATAACAATTTATAGTTTATCAAGGGGTCATGAGGTGGAAGGATGAGGAGGGAGTGAAAAAAGAGTAGCTGATACCAAGGGTTAAAATAGAAAGTGAAAATGATGCTGGTGACATAGGTGCAAATATGCATGATACAATTGATGTTATAAGAGAGGTAAGAGTCCCCAGTAAAATGATCTTCAAAAAGAAAAATTTTTTAAATGGGACAATGATAAGAACCCGAGTACAGAGAATACATGGGCTATCAGCAAAAATGAAGGATACACACCTAGAGGAAGAGAAGATAGATGTGTAGACCATACTGAAGATAAAACACTTGTGTGTATCTAAAGATTTCATCAGGAGAGTAATGAGAGAGCTCACAGACTGATAAAAGATACTTAGTAATGACATATCAGACAAAGTGTGATAGGTAGGTTTATTGTGCCAACCTGGCCAACAGGAACATGTGGAATTAACCAGGTCACAGAGAGATAAATGGTTTGGCAAGGGCCGCCCCTGGCTCTCTTGCTCTCTGGTGATTGGACCATCTTACAGCTGCTTTAGCTAGTTTTCTGCCACAACTTGTGAGCTACACTACCTGTGGGACAGCCAACCCGTAGATCATGTCACTAGAGTTTGAGGTTCCTTTGAGACCTGTTTTGCCATGCTGCTTGTGTGTACATCACTTAAGCTTGAAGCTGGTAAATCCTGTTGTCTTGCATTGCTTGAGTTCGATATCCCATCTAGGCCTGCTACACTAATTCCTGAGCTACTGACTGTTGATGACTGGTCCTGATGTTTGCTGCCTGTGGGCAGCCTCGGCCTGCATTGCCCAAGGGAAGACTCAGCTGTCTGCTTCCTTAACCTTGGGCACAGCAGCCCTCTTTGAGTTGAAGGACTTCCAGTAGATTAACTGTTCCACAGAAGTGATTTGAACTGAGCCCTCTGTACTAGTGTGTGGACTAATTAGCTGTTATATTCTTTTATGCTGTATAAATCAATCAATCTATCTATCTATCTATCTATCTATCTATCTATCTATCTATCTATCTATCTATCTATCTATCTACCTACCTACCTACCTACCTACCTACCTACCTACCTACCTACCTACCTACATACCTACCTATCTAATCATTAGTTGTCTGGTTTTGTTTCTCTAGAGAACGCTAATACACAAAGGTCTTATTACTAAAATCTACAGAACCCTGCAACTTTACAATAAGAAAAAAAATGAATACCCCACTGAGGTGGGCAAACAACCTGAACAGATGATTCACAAAGGAGGAAACCTGAATGGTGGATAAACATGAAAATTTGTTCCTGATCATTAGCCATCAGGGAAATGTAAATCGAAACAACCATGAGATACTACTTAATACCCATAAGGATGGTCTAATTAAAAAAAAACACCAGAAAGCAGCAAATGTTGGAGGCGGTGTGGTGAGATAGGTCTTATAGACACATACAGTCACTGTGGAAAGCAATTTAATGATACCTAAAATAAATGGAAATCAAGTTACCTTACGACCCAGCAGTTCTACTCTTTACTGGGCATACACCCAGAAGAAATAAGAGACAGGCAGCGACCACACATCTGTGCTCATTACGGTACAGTTCAGTTCAAAATCACAAAGAATTGGAAACAGCCTAAATTTCCATCAACAGATGATTGGATTAAAAAACTCTGATATGTACACACAATGGAAAATCTAGATCCCTACTAGGGATTCCTAAATAATAGTGATGAAACAATGAAGCCTCTAGTCTCGTGGACAGAGTTTGAGTCCACTGAGGTAAGTTCAAACAACAGGATGGGCATAGGGGAAAAATATATATAGATATCCCACAGTTCCCAGGCTGAAGATCAGATACTCTGGCAAGAGCCAAGCCAAACACCATGAGGAAGGAAGGAAGGAAGGAAGGAAGGAAGGAAGGAAGGAAGGAAGGAAGGAAGGAAGGAAGGAAGGAAGGAAGGAAATTTTAAAGATGCAGGTAGCACCTGTGTGGAAGGACATCTTCCACACACCCCTTGTATGCCTTTATAGGGATGGGGTTAGAAAAGAGATGGCAATGGGGATCCAGGGCACTAACCCACCCAAGGGGAGGGTATTGTGTTAGTCTCCACGGGAAAGGGAGAGAGAAACAAGACCTCGTAAGCCTTGAGGGCGATATTCCTGCTTGGAGCAGCTCCTCCTTTACAGAGAGGACCGGAAGGTCGGTCTCAGCTCAGATATGTGTCCTGAGAGGACAGCACTGAAGATACAGTTTGGGAATACAGCCTGACCTGTCCACGTGGGGGCAAACCAAGAGGGGAGTGCACCAGACTAGCAATTGGAGCAAGGCCAGAAAGTCCCTGAGCAATCTTGATTGTAGACTTCTGACTTGGGGGGAGGAGGGGGAGAGGGCAGTGCTTGGCACTTCATCTGAACTGGTTGGGGGATATTCACAAGGGGATCACATGGAAAGTCTAAAGGTACAACGGGGTGGGACACTAGATAACATCATCCTTGACTACAGAAAAAGCAATAAGGTCTTGTAGAAGGGGCGCCCCTTGGACATGAATGCTGAGAACTAAAAGGGTATAACTGCTATTGGGCAAGAGGGTTCAGGGTTATGGATCCCCGAAAGAAAAGGGAATTGGGCTGAATGATTATAACAGGACGTCTGGTATTAAACAGAGGGATATTCATCTACTCTGGGTCAAGACAACAGTTAGACCTGGAACTATTTGTATCATCCCTCTTTTTTTCTCTTTTATCAATATAAAAATGGCAGGGTAAGCAATCCCAAGGAGACAGCAATGGGTCCCATGGTTCTGGGGGCATGGGAGAAGAAGAAGGGTGGGGGCTGATGAACAAATAACGACAGACCAGGGGAATAGCAAGGGATCTAAAATGGATGGTGAGAAGGGTGAAGGGTTTCTGGTCATGTTTGATCAATTGAAATGTATCCAAGAGAAATTACTGAGAGGTGAACAATGGGGTAAACATGGTAGTGGGGCAGGAGGAAGGAAAAAAAGTACAGAGGAAAGAATAATAAAGTAAAAGATACATAAATATCAATATGTGTATATGTATTTATGTATACACACATACACACACAATAATGAAGCAGATGGACATTGGGCCTCTACTTAAATCTTACCTCAGTACAAGAATGGTTTATTCAAACAATGTGACATTGTAAGATACAGTGTCTAGGTTCTTAAAGGCTTGGAAGTTAAAGCAAGCAGCCATCTAGCAGAGAAGCAACAAAGCCCACAAGGAAGAAGCACAACCACCATGAGGTGTCAACAGGAATAGTTATCAGAAATTCAAAAACAAACAATCAAATTGATATGAAGGAGCATAGACAAAATGGACACTCAAAACCCACCTGCACAATAACTGGAATGGCCCTCACAGAATGGCTACATGGAAAAGATGATATATCCAGGGGGCGCAGTATAACACTGACAAAACATAAATATCTTATAGTTCTTTAATATTAGCTCCCCTTACCATTATGGTGTAAGTTTTACCTCATTAATCTTGTGAGACCTGTGTGTGTTCTTTTATAATTAAGATAGTTCAATGCATGAAATCCAAGATAGATAAGCCCTTCAGAAATAGTAACAAGAGTAATAATTCCCTGAGGGTACGGGAAGGGGGGAGGTGAATGGGGAACCGATAGTAGAGATGATTGTATAACCCCACTAGAAGGGTACAAATAACAAAATTGTAGGTGAATGAATATATTGAATGGTGTAAGATATGGCTACACACACACACACACACACACACACACACCATTATGGGTTCGGGGTGGTGGTGTAGGGTAGGGTTGGGGCAGGAGGGGATAAGGGGAGCTGATATCAAAGAGTTCAAGAAGAAAGAAAATGTTTTGAAAATGATTGTGGCAGCAATTGCTTGATCTAACTGAATTATGGATTGTTGTAAAATGATTTTTTTAAAACGGAAAGATTGATGCTGGAGGGTCCCAGTTCTAGAGATTTGAGTACAATTGGTTAGTGATAGATGGTATAGGGGGCAGCAATTCCCAACCTATGGATCACGACCCCTTTGGGGGGCAGTCAAATGACCCTTTCACAGGGGTCACCTGATTCATAACAGTAGCAAAATTATAGATATGAAGTAGCAACCAAAATAATGTTATGGTTGGGGGGGGTCACCACAATATGAGGAACTGTATTAAAGGGTCGCAGCAGTAGTAAGGTTGAGAACCACTGGGGTAGTGGAACCTTGTCACTACAGTTGGGATAAAACCATGTGTTCAATAAGCAGGAAGAAAGGCAAGAAGCCAACTATAACAGTATATTAAACACAAGTGTAAGTTTGTACATGCTGTGGGAACCTAGAGAACTCAGTGCCTAATTGTATTTGGGGGAGTTAAATAAAAGATTTCAAGGATGAGGAGGAATTTTTCAGGCACAAAAGTTGTTCTCATCAGTAAAAGCTCAGCAGTGTGAATAGTTATCAGAAAACAGCAGCAAATTTGATGAGGGCTCGTGTGGCCAAGGGAACAGAAGGCAGAGGATCAAGCCAACGTAGGAAATTAAAATGCAGTTATTTTAAACCTAAAGAAACAAAAACCAACAAAGCAGTCAAAAGATAATTCTGGAAAAAGCCAGGATTGGTGAAGGCATTCAGAGAGTGGAAATGCAGGAAAGAGAATGAGTTCAAGTAAAATCAAAGAGGCACATTTCAAAGGCTTGAGGACCTGAAGGCCAAGAGTTGAGGATGACTGAGGTGTCTAGAATTGGGGAATTCATAAAGGTTGGTGGTATCATACCCTAAGCCTGAAGAGTGAGGGGCAGTAAGGACTCCTTTTGGGGGGAATAATTTTATTGGGGCTCATACGCTTATCACAATCATCCCTTGTGTCACTCACATTTGTTGCCATCATCATTCTCAAAACATTTGCTTTCTACTTGAGCCCTGGTATCAGCTCATTTTTCCCCTCCCTTCACGCTGTCCCCTCCCTCATGAACCCTTGATATTTTATAAAAAATTTTTGGTCATATCTTACACTGCCTGACGTCTCCCTTTATCTACCCTTCCATTGTCCATCCCCCCAGAGAGGAGGTTATTTGTAGATCCTTGTCATAGGTTCCCCCTTTCTATCCCACCGTCCATCCACCCTCCCAGTATCGCCCCTTTCACCACTGGTCCTGAAAGGATCATCCGCCCTGGCTTCCCTGTGTTTCCAGTTCCTATCTGTACCAGTGTACATCCTCTGGTCTAACCAGATTTGTAAGGTAGAAATGGGATCATGATAGTGTGGGGGAGGAAGCATTTAAGAACTAGAGGAAAGTTGTATGTTTCATCATTGCTACACTGCATCTGACTGGCTCGTCTGCTCCCCCTGACCCTTCTGCAAGGAGATGTCCAGTTGCCCACAGATGGGCTTTGGGTCCTCTCTGCACCCCTCCTCATTCACAATGATATGATTTTTTGTTCCTTGATGCCTGATCCCTTCAACACCTCATGATTGCACAGGCTGGTGTGCTTCTTCCATGTGGGCTTTGTTGCTTCTGAGCAAGATGGCTGCTTGTTTACCTTCAAGCCTTTGATAGCCGAGCACCATCAACTTTCTTCACCACATTTTCCCATGCACCCATCCATCCTCAGCGATCATATTGGAAAGGTGTGCACACAGTGATATGATTTTTTTCTTCTTTGATGCCTGAAACCTGATCCCTTCGACACCTCGTGATCACACAGGCTGGTATACTTCTTCCATGTGGGCTTGGCTGCTTCTCAGCTCGTTGGCCACTCAAGGACTACATTTTGAGAAGCCAAAAGTCCCCTAAAGAGTTCTGTGGCACAAGGGTTAGTTGAGTGCCTAGCTATTAACCAAATATAGTGGCAGTTGGAATCCACCTAACATTTCTGCTCCTGGTACTAAATCCCTTCTCTGTGCTTCCTAATTTCACTCTAATGACTTCTCTTTGGATGCAGACAGATTACTGAGATGGGCTGGTTTCAGAGCCTAACTTCCGTCTGTGAAAATGCAACACTTAGGTGTCAAAATGGAAATGAATTGGAAAACAGAACTGGGAGAGACACATGGTCGGGGGCGGAGGGGGAGAGTGACAGGGAAGGAAAAGGAACGTGTACAAAAACCCTGGATGGGTTTCTGCTTGAAGGTCCTCAGATAGCAACGGGCTCTGAGACTTTGGTAGGAAATAATTTATAATCTCTGTTCCTCAAACCCAAACCAAACTCACTGCCACTGAGTCGATGCCGGCTCATAGGACACACAGAATTGCCCCTGTGAACTGCTGAGACTATAACAGCTTATGGGAGTAGAAAGCCCCCATCTTGGTTCTGAGGAGTGGCTGGTGGTTTCTAATTGCTGACCTTTTGGATCGCAGACCAACATGCAAGCACTAGTCCCTAGGATTCCTCTGATGAGTTAGAGACCTTGTCAAGCGGCAATTACAGGGTGAAGGCTGTACCAGAAGCATGCCTGCTTCGTGGCAGATACCAAGGAACACACTCCTGCTATGGTTCAATTGTAGCAAAATGTTGAAAGCATTACTAGAACAAAAGTCCAGACCAAGAGGGGGAAAAATGCAATAGACCGTCATAAAGATTCATAGTATCATAAACTGGACATCTATTAAAAAATAACAAAAGTTTATTGACATATTTCATATACTATATAATTTAATGGTTTAATTATATGAAAAAGAGTTGTGTGATTATCACCATAATGCATTTTAGAACATCTTATTCATTCCTAGTTATTCTCATTATTAGTTCCCCACTACCGGCTAGTCTGTCCTGCCAATAACCCTAAGGCACTATTAATCCAGTTGCTGTTTCTATGGATTTACCATCAGGTCATCTTTCTGATGCTAGGTTAAAATTATTTAAAGAAAAACAATCTCTAGGCAGGGTTTTATTTGTAGCAGTTAGTTTTTTATATGTAGTCATTAAGTACATACTGTACTATAAATACACCAGATACTGACAACACACTATAGAACTGTTATATAACTGTTCCTTCCTATGCTGCAATTGGCTGTTAGAGCTCTAAATTTGTCAATGTGATGGCTTGTATTTTTAACTTGCTAACAGTTGATTTGCTTCAAATGTACATAACAAGGTAAATTACATTCTCAACACCCTCCAAATATGACCATCTAAATAATACTTAAGGAAACAGTGTTGTGAAATATTTATTATGATTCATTGAAAATTAAAATTTTAACGATCAATTAAAAATATATACAAAGCTTTTAAATGATTACATAAAAATTTGAATTTTAATTTGTTCTGTAATAAAATGGTCAAAACCAAGTTTTTTTTTACAGAAGCCAAGGTTCCTGCTGGTTACTAAGGATGGAAATATGCCCACTGCCACTGAGTCGCTTCCTACCCATAGCAACCGTGCCTCTGTGGGTGTCTTGAGACTAAATCTTTATAGGAATAGAAAGCTTTATTTTTCTCCTAAGGAGCAGCTGATGGGTTTATACTGCTGACCCTGTTAGTTAACAGTTCAATGAATAACTTACTCTGCTACCAGGGTTCCAAATTTCTATACAGTAGACATTCAATTTTTGGGTGATGAGAAAGTCAACACCGAATGTCTGTGAAGTCTGCACAGCTCTCGTCCAAGGTAAGTCAAGACACACCAAGAACTATATATAAATATGCGAGGTTTTGGTAAATGCTAAAACATACAACTGCGACAAATGCTATCCAAACTCACTGCCACTGAGTCGATACTGACTCCCAGCGATCCTGTAGGACAGGGCAGAACTGCTCCTGTGGGTTTCTAAGACTGTAACTTTTTGCAGGAGTAGAAAGCCCCATCTTTCTCCCAGACAGTGACTGGTGGTTTCCAACTGTGGGCTTTGTGGATTGCAGCCCAACTTGTAATCACTACACCACCAGGGATTCTATCCAACAAATGCTATAATATATGTCATTTTGCAACAACAGCAATATACCCCCCCTAAAATAGGCTTATATGTATGCGTGCATGTACAGGAAACATGTATAGGAAAGATGTGTATGGATACACTCGTTCAAGTATATATTATGTGAACATGTATAAGCATACCTATATGTGGGCAGACTAAGAACAGACTATGAAGAAGGAACAGGCTGTCCACTTCTCAGGAATTAGCCCCTCAAAACCTTATGCACAATATACACAGGGTTGTTCTGAGTCGGAATTGACTTGATGACACCTAACAATACAACATATGGACAAACCTACATATGTTTCCATGTACTGAATATTCATATATGAAGGTAAGTTACAAAGCATTGCTATTAGGATCTCAGGTCACACATGCATGGGTTGATTCCCAATAGAACATGTTTACACAGTTCTCTGTGATCAGCAATCTCTCTCAGTAATGCTTAGTAGTCTCAGTAGGATGCCTCAAAAACCAACAAAAGGCCGTCAAAACAGTGACTTCAAACACACTGCAAACCTACAGCGATCTTACAGCACAGGGTGCAACTGTCCCTGTGGTTTCCAAGGCTGTCATCTTTATGGGAATAGAAAGCTGCATCTTTGTTTCTGGAGCACCTGGGAAGTTGCACCTGAACTTATAACCCTACACGCCACCGGGGTCCTTTAGGGGATCAGGTAGGCCAGTTAAATTCAGAGCAGAAAGGTCAGCTCGGAAGGTGATGGCAACTGCTTCTTGGTAGTCACAGGGATACCCCTGTGGCTGTTTGCATGTGGCTGTGCGGCTGGAATCTATGCCACTGATATCACCCATGGTGGTCAGGCTTTAGTGGGGTGGTAAGCCTACGATAGACTAGTAGAAAGGAAAAGGCGAACTACTTCTGAAGAATTAGCCGCTGGAAACCGTATGATCAGCAGCAGAACACTCTCTGATACGGTGCTAGAAGATGAAACACTGAGGCTAGAAGGCACTAAAACACTAAATGGAGAGGAGTTGCCTCCAAAAAGCCAAATCAACTTTAATTCTAACATTATTGTTGGATATTGTGCTATTACTGTTTAAGAAAGGTTTCTATGATTTTGTAACAAAGCTTTGGAATTTTTATGAGAGACTCAAAATGAGAAGTAGCTGCAAACTTCCATTAATAATGGGAATGTGGAATGTACGACCTATGAATCTAAGAAAATTGAAATGAAATCTAACATAAAAAGATCAATATCCTACACAATCATAGAGTTTACTAAATCAGGAGTGACAAATTGAAGAGGAAGGCAAACCATTCATCATTAAAAATAACATTGCACATTCAATCTTGTTGTAGAGTGTTCTCAGTGAAAGGGAATACCCATTTGTTTATAAGAAAGGCCAATACAACTATAATTCAAGTTTACACACCACACTAAAACTGTGAAGAAAGTGAAAAATTCCACCAACTTCTGTCCCTGAAGAATGACATTATGCTTAGTAAGGCAAAGTGTATCATCAGAAGTGAGGACGATCCTCAACAAGATGTCCTGAGGCTTCAACATTGGGCTCAAACATAACATTGTGGGTTTGGGCCTTCTGATTTACATAGGGTCACAGCACTGTGATAGGGAGGTTTATTGTGCCACCTTCACTAATAGGAGTATGTGGGATTAATCAGGTTAAAGTTTGATTGGAGGGCTAAGAGATAAATGGCTCTGCAAGGCCTGCCCTGACCCCCCTGCTCTCTTGTGATCAGAGTGTGCTGGCTCATGCATGTTGCTGCTGTAGCTATTTCTCTTCCTCAACCTGTGAGCTACACTACCTATGGGCCAAGCCAATCTGAAGATCTTATCGTCAGAGCTTAAGGCTCCTTCAAAACCTGCTTCACAGCACTGCTGGTGTGTACATTGCTTCTATATCCCATCTGGGCCTGCTTCACTAAACATCCAAGCTACTGAGTGTTGGTGACCCACCTGCTGCTTGCCTTGCCAGAGGGAGGGCTCTGCTGTCTGCTTCCTTGACCTTGGACCTGGCAGCCCATGAAAGTTGAAGGACTCATTAACTGTTCCACAGAAGTAAGCTGAACTGAGCCGTCTGTATTGATGTGTGGACTAATTACCTGTTATATTCTTTCTCACTGTGTAAACACACACACAAAATCATAAGTGTCTTGGTTTCATTTCTCTAGGGAACCCTGCCTAAAAACAAGCACTGAACAACAGGGTGGTAATCTTAAGAGATATTTTTGATGGCCACAGAATGATGATGATAGGGAGTTATTAGGAAGAAGTTTTAAGAAAGTGAAAAGCTACACGGGTGAAAAAAGTTTAAAGAGTTGTACTATGGACTCCCCCCCACACACACACCCCACCCCACAACACAACACTGTTCCTGGTTAGCCTCCTATAGTGAGGACTCTTACAGAAATGTTAGGAAGTCTTACATAATCCACACTCCAGTCCTGACCTTGCGCCTTCAGACTTCCTTCCCTATCCTATACAGTTCAGAACTTTCCCTACCCCATACATCAAAGAACAATTAAAAGAAGGATGACGAGTCCCTGGAGGTTACCAACATTGCTGTTCTACAAATCAAAAACCAGAATTCTTCAGGGATGTGCTTTGACTAGGTATCACCCAGTGGGTTCTCACCCATAACGACTCCATGCACAAAAGAACAAAGCACTGCCAGGTCCTGTGCCATCCTCACAATTGTTCCTAGGCCTGAGCCCATTGTTGCAGCCACTGTGTCAATCCATCTAGTTGAATGCCTTCCACTTTTTTGCTCCCCCTCCACTTTCCTGAGCATGCTGTCCTTCTCCAGGATCTGGTCTCTCCTGACAACATGTCCAAAGTATGTAAGATGAAGCCTTACCATCCTTGACTCTAAGGGACACTCTGGTTGTACTTCTTCCAAGATGGTTTGGTCTGTCCTTTTAGCAGTCCAAGGTATTTTCAATATCTGTCTGCATCAAACTCAATTCAAAGGCATCGATTCTTCTTCAGTCAGTGTCCAATTTCACATGCATATGAGCAATGGAAAATTCATGGCATGGGTCAGGTGCACATTAGTCCTCAAAATAACACCCTTTTCAATACTCCAAAGAGGTACGATGAATCTTTTGATCCCTTCACTGTTGCTTCCAAGAGCATGGATTATGGATCCAAGCAAGCCCAAATCCCTGACAACTTCAATCTTTTTTCCATTTATCATGATGTTACCTATTAGTTCAATTGTGAGGATTTGGGTTTTCTGCACATTGAGTTGCAATCCAAACTGAAGGTTCCAATTCTTTACCTTCATCAGCAAGTGATTCAAGTTGTCCTCACTTTCAGCAAGCAGGTTGTTTCTGTATATCAGACTGTTAACATGCCTTCCTCTAATCCTGATGCCACGCTCTTCTTCATATAATCCAGTTTCTCAGATCATTTGCTCAGCACACAGATTGAATAAGTACGGTGAGAGAATACAACCCTGTTGCACACCTTTCCCCGTTTTAAACCATGCAGTATTCCCTTGTCTGTTCGCACACCTGCTCTTGATTCATGTACAAGTTCCACATGAGCACACTCAAGGGTTCTGGAATTCCATTCTCAAGGCTATAGTTTGTTGTGATCCATCCAGTCAAGAACGCCGTGGCTAAGTCAACCCGTCATTAGAATTGTAGACGTACATGAGGCTTCACTTTATATTATTGTTTAATAAAGGTTCCTGTGATTTTGTGACAATACTTTTTACTGTATATGTACTATTTTGTTTAACCAAGGTTAATTATCTTTTAAGGATAGTTTCTCCTTCAGTGTATATAGCAAACCAGCTGTCATGGAGTTGGCTCTGGTAACCCTATGTTTGCTAGCATGTACTGTGAACCACAGAGTTTTCCATGGACTTTTCAGAAATGTATCACCAGGTCCTTCTCTTGAGGTATATCTGAGTGGACTTGAACATCCAGCCTTTCAGTTAGTAGCCAAGCACATTAACTATCTGCATTACATATAGGTGTATCTTATTTTTTTCATAGCATAATTTCAGGGGCCTGAATGTACCTACATGTGTGTACCCTGCTAACGGTCAATAGGTCATTTTCAACTTTTCTCTGCCACTACACTCTTCCTATTATATTTTTTTCCTGGTGTTCCACTGGGGTTAGGTTTCTAGAGACCTATCTTTTCTTTCATACTGTTATAGCTATTGGAATTCAGTTAACCTGCAATATGCCCAACTGGGATCGTTGCCTGCAATCTCAAGGACCCTACTGGTGTTGGAAGTCTTTTAACGATCCAGTGACACAGTTCTGGCCACTTGCCACCCATTTGCTGAGGAGAAATAGACCGAGATTTTTTGTTAACCTGAGGGTTGCCAGGCATAGTTGCCTCTGCTGCTTCTGGAACCATCTTAGCAAGGGTGGGGTGGGCAGCACTGGGCACACATGCTGCCTGCTTCTCAGACAAGGGGCAGCATGGGGCACTGCCAGTGGCTTGGTGGGAACCACTGCCTGGCAAAGGAAACAATTATGTCAGCCAAACGGCGTGTGAGGAGGTGAGTCCTCTGAGAAGTTCAGGGTACTGGTGGGTAAGGGTGGGGGCATGCAGCATTCTTTTATGGCCAATTATGCAGTTCTGTCCAGTTAGTATTCCCCTGTGGTAGTTACGTAATCATGTGTCAACTTGAGGATATTATGAGTGAAGGTGTGGAGTCTAGCCTATCAATCAGGTCATATTCAATGATGCCTATGTGTGGACGTGGGCTTTTCATGAGGATTCTGTGAACTTCCTTTTTTTTCTCCCTAGAGGAGGGCCACTCTCTCTCTCTCTCTACTTCACGGCGAGCTACTGATGGCAGCCAGAGCCCTGGAGATGCTTCTACTGCCACTGGACCCAAAGGACTTTCCACCCACCAGCTGGTGATCTTCCTGCATTCAGCATCACTGCATGTGCTGCATGAATCTGAAGAGGATTTCATAGGATAATATTGGACTTATGGGCTAATATTGAACTTATAGACTTGATTTGGACTGGGCTGGAATGTTCTCTTAATATATAATTACTCTTTGATATAAAGCTCTTTCCTATACATATATGAGACTCCCTGGATTTGTTACTCTAGTCTACCCAGACTAACCCCCACCCCCACCAACCGAGATATTCAAATAGCCTCAGGGGCATTGTGGTTAAGAAAGGTTGGCAGTTCAAATCCACTGGCCACTCCAAGTGAGAAAGTGGATGCTGTCTGTGCCTACAGATTCACAGTCTCACAAATCCTACACAGGATCACAATGAGTCCAAATTGACTTGAGGGTAGTGGGTTTGGTTTTGCTCTTCTGATAAAAACCTGCAAATCTTTTTTTTTATCTCTTTCTGCAGCCATTTGTTTTATTAAAATTCTTTGCCACAGTTCTCTTGTTTTAGATCCATTTTAGGAGGTCTATAAAATGCCAAGGTCAGTTGTCAGTGATGGTTAACAACCTTCAGTCTTTATCTGGTAAGGCTTATGTTAAGAATAATGAAATATTCACACGAAACTATTAAAATACTAAGCAAAGCCATTGTTTCATGTCTCAACATGTTGCGTCACCAAGTCACTCAGACGTACAGCGATCCGCAGCAGCAGAACGACAGGTTGCCGTCCTCGATCCCTGCTATGTCTGAGCCACTGCTGCGGACAACGCGGCATCCATCTCAGGGAGGGTCTTCCTCTGCTCAGCTGGCACTTTACCACGCACGATGTCCTTCTTCATGGAATCCTTCCTCTTGATAACGTGCCCAAAGTACATCTCATTTCGAAGGATCATTTGGCTGTACTTCTTTCAAGACAGATTTGTATGTTTTTTTCTGGGATAGCCAAAATTTATCACCAACACCATAATTTGTTCTGAGCATACCTCCATCAAATAAGTTCAAGGCACTTTTATAAGCAAAGGTACCGTTTCATCCATCCCTAAAGAACTCAGATTCCTGGGAATTTAAACATGCCAATTCACTCTTGTATACATTGTTAATCAAAGAAAAGCGAGCATCCTTTAAATATGTTTGCTTTTTAATTAGGAAAGAAATATAAATCAGAAGGAGTCAAAGCTGTACTGAAAGGTGGAGTCTAATGATTTCGAAACCTAAACTCACACATTTGTCTCATCTTTCTCCTGCAGAGTAGCTCACAGTTTGGAACTGCTGACCTTGGGGATCTCAGCCTAATGAGTAACCACCACACCTTCAGATCTCCTATAGCTACCCAGGCATCCCAAACAAACTGTTGCCATAGCCCTTGCTCTAGACTGGTCTGCTTTTGCTTTGACTGGACCACTTCTAAATGGAGCCCTGGCGTTGAAGCAGATTACGTGTTGGACTGGGCTGGACTGCTAACCGCAAGGTCTTTGGTCAAAACCACAAGCTGTGCTGAGAAAGAAAGATGAGGCAGTCTGTTCGCTTACTGGCTTATAGTCTCAGGAACTCTGAAGGAGCTGCTCTGTTCTGTCCTACTGAAGCACTATGGGTCAGAATCTACTCAATGTCAGTGGGTCTGACCATTTCCATCTTTCCAGCCACTGTTTTCATTGTTCTTTGTCTTTAGATTAGGCTGGGAAAGCTATGCTTTCTTCAGTTACAAATTCCTCCAGGAAATGCTTTGGGATCTTAATCCCATTTGTTTATAAATGAACAAGATTGATTGTTTCCTCGAAAATAGATGTGAATGGTCCAAATCATAACCTACTTTACCACCGAGGCTCCATGCAGGGTTTATCTTCAACAGTGTCTTGTCCCTTCTTAAAACAAGTTATATGTTTGTAAACTGTTGAATTCTTTGAATATTATCCCCCACAAAAGTTTTATAACGTATCAATTCATTCATCATGATGCCCCTCAAGTTTCCCCATAAATTTGATTTTTGTTCTTGCTTAACAGAATTCATTGCTGCTCTGAGGTGCTCTTTTCAAACTGAGAACCTTCCTAGTGCCTCACACTAGATCCTGTTGATGAGCATTATTATCATCAAAAAAATTGAAACCAGTCTTTTTACCCCCATAATATACATTTTCCTTGAACTTTTTGGAAATCCTGCATATGTACTAAGGGATAAAGAGCACATTTATTTTACTGATTGAACTTTTAAAAAGTTGTGAAATCCTTGATGTGAGTAGCTTGTTTTAAAGGCGCCTTGTTGGCACTGTGGTTAAATGTTTGACTGGGAACAAAAAAGGCCTAAAATGCGAACCCTCCAAACCCACCAGCTGCTCGAGGAGAGAAAAACATGGCGTATAGCTTTGGAAACCCCCTGGGCAGTTCTACAGTGTCCTTTAGAGTCATTATGTGTAAGAAGCAATACCTATTAAAAAAACAACAACAGCAGCAAAAAAAATAAACATGGCCATATTATCAAATATATAGAAACCAAATTGCTTGTTGGAGAAAATAATGCAACTATAAATATTAATTTCTACATTGGTGACTTTAAAAGTTACCCTGTGTTATGTTTGTGGTAGAGAAAATTTAAAACCCCACTATAATTTATCATTAGGATACTTTACTCTCTGTGTCAGAACAGTTGTAGGAATAAGCTTTATTTTAAATTTGAAAGTTTGAAGTATAACTAGAAAGCCAAGGTTTAGCATGAGGTTTTGAAAATTTTTTTTCAAATAATAATTTAAACACTCTGTTATTTCACTGAACAGATGCAGGGAAGCAAGAAATGTGGTGTAGAAATAAAAACACTAGATGCCAACATTTATTGACTACTTACCAGGTGCCCAAAGCTCTGCCCTAGGTCTGTGTCTCTTATCCCTTCAATCTCACATCAATCCAGGGCAGTAAATACCTCTGTCATCCCCAGTTTCCACTAAGGATGCTGCAGCTATGAAAGGTGAAGTGGACTGCCTACCAGCTAAACAACTTCAGAGCTGGAATTCAAGCCAAGGTGACCAAAGCCTGAGCAGGAACTCCACCACCCAGTTCTGACTTGACAAGGTCTACTGAGAAATACAGGCTGACGCAGCATGACAGTTTGGTAAATATGTAAGGCAGGAAGCAACCAGCTCTCAAAAGTCAAGTCTACAAACAATGACTGACTGTCTTCTTGGTGCCAGGCATGATTCCAAGGACTACATAAAGGTCTCATTTAATTTACACAATGCAGAGAGGAGATATTATTTGTACCCATTTTACAACAAGCTTATTCGCTGGTCACTGCCATCAAGTAGATTCTGACTCATAGTGACCTGAAAGGTGGGAAATGAGTAGAGATGCCCCCTAGGTTTTCTGAAATTGTAAATCTTTACAGGAGCAAAATACCTCATCTTTTTATCAACCAGTCCCTGATGGGTTTGAACCACTGATTACGTGGTTAGCGGACCAACACGTTACTATGCCACCAGTGCTCACAAAGACTTCAGGAGGTTAACTGATTTGGCCATCATCATGCCTCCTGTAACTCATGGAATTGGGATAGTACTGAGTCACAGCTTAACACCACGCTGTGTAAAGAAAGATTTACACTGGTTTATTTTAAGCACTTCCCTAGGTCTATTCTGTTTTATTTAATATCCTAACCAATGACTAAGATACACTAAGATGAACACAGCTGAGAGTAAATATAATGGATAGCATAAAATTCAAAAGATAAGTCATCCATCCATTTTCAAAGACAATGTAACAACATTAAAAATCCACTCTCACCTCTGCCAGCACCCACTCCATCAAATCAGGCCCCTCACACTCACACAGAGTGTGAACTGCTCTGCTACTTTCTCATTTTCAACCAAAAATGAGTACAAGTACACAAGGGGGCTGTGAAAACTCATGGAAATAGATGAAAAGAGCATGAGTTCTTTTCATGAACTGTTTGAAGCTCCCCCTTCATTTGTATTCTTCCCAGCCCACTTACTTCTAATTCATTGTTTTAATCACCACCCATCAGTATTCCATGGAGAGCCTCCACATTCTTTCTCATACCTGCATAACCTTCGACTGCATGGACATACGATAATTTACTTAACTCAACTCCTACTGACAGCAACTTGGGTTGTTCTGATGAACCCTGGTGGTGCAGTGGGCTAAGCATGGTTTGTGCCAGAGACACCAAGTACTAATACAAAAATTCTCAAAGACCAACCAGCCTACACCAGACCTAGGGATTCTGGCCAAAACATCAACATTTGTATTTCCTAATTTAAAAGGAGGCGTTTTCCTTATCATTTAACCGCGCTTTGATGCATTTTAAATTTGTTCCAGTTTTTATCATTTCCTGATTTTGTTTCAATTGAGGTTATTTCTCTCTTTTGCTTTGTTATTTTTAGTTTGTGGCATTTTTAGTATGTCTCTCTTGTATATGGAAGCCAGAAGAAGAAAATCTAGGAACTAGATTAACAGTTTTGGGAACGGAAGGGTAGGTTGAGGGTAAATGGGGAGCAAACAACGAGGACAAGAAAGAAGAAAAGATTCTAAAACTGATTGTGGTGACGACTGTACAACTCTCCTTAGTATGATTGAACTTATGAATTGTAATGATATGTCAATCATATATGAACTGTTGAATCAAAAGAAAATCTTTAAAATTCACGTGTATCATTTTTAATGTTTCCTATGTTTTTCAATTTACCTACTAACTACCTGGCTTGTCTGCCTCCAGCTATCAACTCAAGGTTTAAAATGGAAAAACCTGCTGGTGAAAAACTGGATTACAAATTAGGGTACTGATGGTCTCAGCTCTGCTACTTACCATATATATACTCAAGTATAAGCTGACCCAAATATCAGCTGACGCACCTAATTTTACCACAAAAACTGCATTAAAAATGCTGACAAACTCGGCTTATACACGAGTATATACAGTAACTAGTGATGATGTCTTTAAGAAGTTAATCAAACATCAAGGGGCTTGGGTTGCTTTGGGTTTTGATTTTTTCCCCCCGTGCTTTTGCACTTAACACATTGTCCTTATTTATATTTACAGCCTGTTGATTCCTACTCTCAAGGAGGTAAGAATTAGAAACAAAGAGGAAGCTTCATCATTTTACAAGTCTTTCTAATTGTCTGCCCCCTCCCCCTTTTTTTCTGTCATCTTTCTTTCTCTGCCTTAGAAAATTTGGAAATGAAAGTATGAAATGTTTATTCTATTTACGAATATTTACTTTCATTTAAAGACAAATGTTAATTATGCTTTGGCAAAATTAAGAGTTGTCTTTAAATAATATTGGCACTATTTTTCACAGTGTGTCACCATTATAATGATCTCAATTCGGGTTGTTTTGTTTCCATGAATCTGGCTTCCTTACACTCCTGTATCTTGTCATCTTCACTTTAGAGCCTAGGTTCCCAAACTTGGCTGATCACTGGGATCTGGTGAAACTACAAATTCCTGGGCTCTATTTGCAACCTAATTAATCAGAATCTCTAGTGGGAGGAGCCCAGTGATTTAAATTTTTTACTAGATCCCAGGCATAGCCAATAATCAGTCAAAATGGGAACCTAAGCTTTAGAGCAGCGGTTCTCAGCCTGTGGGTCGGGACCCCTTTGGGGGTTGAGCGACCCTTTGGGGTCGCCCAATTCATAACAGTAGCAAAATTACAGTTATTAAGTAACGACAAAATTTTATGCTTGGGGTCACCACACCATGAGGAACTGTATGAAAGGGTCGCAGTATTAGGAAGGTTGAGAACCACTGCTTTAGAGCAGGGGTGTCAAACTGGCAGCCCGTGGGCCGCATGCAGCCCCCCAAGGTAATTTTTTGTGGCTCATGATGCTCTGAAATAAAAACAGAAAAATTTGTTATGAAGAAAATAAGGCTTAGGGGCAATGAAGGCAATACCGTACACACAATTCCCTCGTTACATTTTATTTCAGAGCATCGTGGGCCACAAAAAATTGCCTTGCGGGATGTCAGTTTGACACCCTTGCTTTAGAATATGTTGAATGTTTGGTCTAATACAGTTGCTCTTATTCGAGGGGTGGGGTGGTGGCGATGGTAGTATTGTATTTTTTAAAGAGAATAGTCCTTACAGGTGGACTTTATTAGCTCACCCGTTAAGTAACTGAAAGCTGACTTCTGGGGATATCTTGTTTCAAGTTTAGTGGTGGCATAGGCAGATGTTATGCATTGGGCTGCTAACAGGGAAGTCAGCAGTTCAAAATCACCACACTCCTCAAGAGAAAGACCAGGCTTTCTATTCCTATAAATAGTTACACTCTCAGAAACTCACAGGAGAGTTCTACTTTATCCTTTTGGGTCACTAAGAGTCAGCATCGACTTGATGGCAGTGAGTTTGGCTTGGGTTTTTTGGTGTAGTGGCAACAAACTGAGCCACTACAAGTGGCTACAAACTAGGAGGACCAGCAGTTTGAATCCATCAGTCATTCGACAGAAGAAATATGTGGTGGTCTACTCTTGTAGAGATTTAAAGTCTCAGAAACCCAAAGGAACAGCTCTCATCTATTTCACAGGGTTGATACAATGTCACTGGGGGCGTGGGATGTTGTTCTGTTTTCTGAGAGCAGAGAGACCGTTTGGGGAGTTCTTCTGGTCTCTACTGGTCCAGTTAACCTGGCCTTTTTTTTTTTCTACTTTTAATTAAAGATAATTGAGTTTTGTGCTATATTTTCCTCCCATTCTACTCAAGACAATCTTCAGGCATGGGGCTGGTCATCACCTACTTTGGGTCTCAGGATAAATGAAGCCCTGGGTTCACGTGAGCAATTAATTCTTTGGTTTCCTTCTTTCCCTTTTGCTCCAAACACGTAAAGACCAATCGTTATGTCTTATATGGTTGCTTGCCTGCTTTTAAGACCCCAGACACTACTCACCAGACTAGACCAATTCATAAACTTATGAAGGAGGTTACATCAACTGAACAAGTTGACACTCGTAGCCTCTAGAGCAGGGGTTCTCAAACTTTTTAAACAGGGGGCCAGTTCACTGTCCCTCAGACCCGTTGGAGGGCTGGACTATAGTTCAAAAAACTATGAACAAATTCCTATGCACACTGCACATAACTTATTTTGAAGTTAAAAAAAAACAAACGGGGCCAAACACCGGGTGGGCCAGATAAATGTCCTTGGCGGGCAGCATGCGGCCTGTGGACCGTAGTTTGAGGATGTCTGCTCTAGAGTCTAGGCTATGGCCCTAGACCTTCAAACTCAGGCACAGCTGATCTTGGAGGACTGCAGGGGTAGGGATGTCAGTTGAAGATCTGTATGATACCGCTGACTCTTGAATAACTGGGGCGTGAACTGTGCGGGTCCACTACTGTTGAGGTGGGCGCAAGTGGTGCAAGTGTCCACTGAAAGCATCATGTGACACTGGCTAATCATCTCCAGGCGAGCAGTGCATCTCTCCAGCAACTGCTAGCCCTCACGCTTCCACCCCCAGCCCCACCAGGAGAGAACAACTTTTCACCCAGGGGTAATTAGTTTCACATGGAGTTTTAAATCAGCTACAACACTTGTTTAGCTCAATGTAACAGCATTAGGAGAAAAAGAGCCTCACACACAGGGGCCCATACTGTCCAAACGTTGTTGTTCAAGGGTCCATGAGGTGCCTGGTTCGGTCTAGGTGGTTTCGATAATTGTGCCCCCTTTATGCTTTGATAGTTATGAGGATATTTTTATTGCTACCATGCAATAGAAACCTTTTTACTAAACAAAAACATCACAATGTGAAGTCATTGTTTCTAGACAGATCCTCCATCTAAGCCCATGAATTTCTGAAGGTGGTATTTCTCTCTCATGGCCCCGCCCCCCCACCCCACCCCCTACCCCCACACAGAAGAATTCTCTATCCATGTCAAAGCGATTTTAGTATCCCAAAGGACTCAAATGGTGTTCCTTTGCAAGGTTTTTGAGTTGGGGGTAATAAAAAGGAAGGAGCAGGAGGAGGGCTGGGGAACGGGTGGGTGTGGCTTCCCAAGGAAATTCTCATAGGACAACACTTGCCACCTTAGGAGAAGGAACAGGTATATTGTCCTGGTGGGAAAAGGCCTGGGGGAGGGGGGGGATCTCCTGGCCTTCTCCTCCCCACTGACATTTTCCACTTTCTTGAAACTTCTTCCTAATAAGGATAATGCTGTGTCCTCTGAGAAATCTGTCCAGCTGATGCCCTTGGAATAAAAACAAACTAACCAAAAACCCAGTTACTGGAATCTTCTGAATTGACCTCTGTCTTGAATTTAACTGGTCCAGTAGATTCATTTGGAAGCCTATGTTTTGACTGAACTCGTACTGCAGGTAGGCTGAGGAGACATAGACAAGTGCATTACTGATAGAACTCGTCTGCTGCCATCCACTGATCCCAGAGAAATGCATCAACATGCTTTGCTTGGAAGAAACCATGCATGTATGAATTGAAACACTGGTATCAATACTTTCTTACTTACCCCCTGTGTAGTTGCTGTTAGGTGCCGTCAAGACGGTTTTGACGCATTATCCAGTCAATAATCAACAAAATAAAACACTGCCCAGTTGTGTGCTGTTATAGTTACTAGGTTTTTTTTGTGCTAACATGGCTCCTGTAGAAACATGTGGGAGGAATTTAGCCTGTCAGTCAGGTCACAGCTTGACTGGAGCACAACCGAGATCAATGGCTCTCTGAAAGCTGGCCTCCCTCTCTCTCTGCTTCATCTTACTGTTGACGAGCCACTTCAGCCACACTGATAGCAGGCAGCCAGAGCCCTGGCGATGCGTCCACCGCCATTGGACCTACAACACTTTGCACCCACTGGCCTGTGATCTCCCTGCATTCTGCATCATTGCGTGTGGCTGCATGAATCTGAAGAGGGATTTATGTACTAGTATTAGACTTAAGGTTAGTATTGGGCTCAAGGACTTGATCTGGACTGAGCTGGGATGTCTGCTTGATATATAATTACTTCTTGATATAAAGTTCTCTCTTACACATATGAGTGTCCCTGGATTTGATATTCCAGCCAACCTGGTCTAAGACAGGCACCATCCTCACAGTTGTTCCTATGCCTGAGCCCAGTGTTGCAGTCATGTCCCATAGGACCTCCCTTCAAAACCAAAACCCAAACTCCTTGCCATAGTGACCCTACAGCAAAGGGCAGAATTGCTCCTCTGTGGTCTCCGAGACTGTGACTCCTTCCAGAAGCAGAAAGTCTCATCTTTCTCCCGAGGAGCAGCTGGTAGTTTTAAAGTGCTGACCTTGCAGTTAGCAGCCCAATATGTAACCATGATGCCAGCAGGGCTCCTGGAAGCAGAGAGAAAGTGAAAGAAAAGGAGGGCAGCAGACAAAGAAAAGAAGGATGAGGGGAAGAGTGAGAGAGAAATATGCCTGTCCATCGGGTCACTGTGAGTAAGAACTGACTCCACAGCAGTGAGTTTGGGGCTTTGAACCTTGTTAAAAGAAGACTTTTTACAAGGATGGCGCGGTGTGCTGGGCTGCTAACCTTGAAGTCAGTGCTTCAGACCCATCAACAGCAACGTGCGAGAAGGGTGAAGCTGCCTGCTCTGGAAACGACTCATAGTCTCAAACACTATGGAGCAGCTACACTCAGTCCTATAGGGTTCACCTATGAAATGGCATAGACTTAATGGCAATGGGTTTGTCTTTTTAATTTCTGTTCGAGTTTAATAATATATATTCTTAGAAATACATCGATATGTAAATTTTAACTAAGAGTAAACAAAACTACAAATTCAATTCCATAGTCACCCTGGCCACATTTCACATACTCGTGGATACTGGACTGGGCAATGTACAACAGAAAGTTGCAGAAAAGTCTACATTAACAAAATGGCCATACTAAAACCCAATTTTCAAGGCAAGGCTAACATGGAAGCAATGAGTGTTGCTAATAACCAGCTTCTGGAGACCTTCTGATGTAGGAAAAAAAACCCGAAGGGATCAGGTGAAGTTTTTAGAGGGTGTGGGAGTTGAATGATTTTGTTAACAAGATACTCCTGGCTGGAGGTGGAGTCAAACCAAGCCTAATTGCTGTGGCCTTATGGGTGTGGTCTTTCCCCTCTCAGTCTTCCCCTTCACCTCTCTGCCTCTGACCCTGAGAGTTACAGCAGCTGTTTCCACCAACCTTGGACCCAGGCAGACTCTGCACCCACCGGCTTGTGATCTTCCTAAAGTTTATGCCATTGTATGTAGCTACATGAGTCTGTGGAGGGGCTTATGTACTACTATCAGACTTATGGCCTTGAGTTGGTCTGGGCTAGAACACTTTCTTGATATATAAATATTTCTTGATATAATGTTCTTTCTTACACATATTTGAGTGTCACTGAATTTGTTTCTTTAGTCACCCCGGCCTAACACAGAGGGTAACATTTTAAAGAAAAGTCAATAGAAAAATCTTTAGAAAAATATAAAGTATATATACATATGCCACATACATAAATAACATCCTGGAACCTTTGGCCACCCTGGAAAAAATCACTGACTAGCTCCAAAAGGTTACACTCCCGGTCACTTTTGTCCTGACCATCAGCAGTTGTGTCTACAACGTCTTCCACAAGACCATTCTTACTATCATGTCTGCCTGTTTGATACTATTACCCACTTTTTTAAGTCACAGTAATGAAGATAATGTACAAATGACCCAAGAACACATCACAGATCAATAAGGTTCAAGGGACCCCTGGGTAAATCTGTTCTTTTGGCAGTCTCCATGGTACTTTCAATATTCTTTCCAGCACCATAATTCAAATGCATTAATTTTTCTCCTGTCTTCCTTAGTGGATGTCAAGAGACTCTGAAACATGCTCTGGATGGTACAGTAGCTAAAGCAAATGGAAGAAATGATGAAGTGAAAGAGTTAAACAAAAACTTCAAAGGAAAGTCAATAAGATTTTGAAATTATAATGAAATGTGCAAAGACCTGGAGTTATAAAGCCAAAAAGGAAGGACATGCTCAGCATATATCCAGCTGAAAGAACTGAAGAAAAATTCAAGCCTTGAATTACAGTATTAAAAAAATATTCTATGGGCAAAATATTGAATGATGCAGGGCATATCAAAAGAAGATGGAAGGAATACACAAGGTCAGTACCAAAAAGGATTAGTCAACATTAAACCATTTCAAGAAGTAGTATATGATAAAGAACCAATGGTACTAAAGAAAGAAATCCAAGCTGCATTAAAGTCATTAGACAAAAACCAGGCTCCAAGAGTTGATGGAATACCAACTAAAATGCTTCAACAAGCTGATTAAGCACTGGCATTCACTAGTGTATGCTAGGAAGTTTGGCAGACAGCTACCTGACCAAGTGATTGGTTTATTTGTACCCTTTCCAAATAATGGCAATCCTCACAGAATGTGAAAATTATCAAGCAATATCACTGATAACATATGCAAGTAAAATTTTGCCAATCTGCCAGAAATTCAGGACAGATTCAGAAAGGGTCTTGGAACATAGAATATCACTGCTGATGTCAGATGGATCTTGGCTCAAAGCAAAGAATACCAAAAAAAATTTACTTATGCTTCATTAGTTATGCAAAGGCAGTTTACTGCGTGAGTCATAACAAAGTTTGGATAGCCAGGAGAAGAATGGGATTTCCATTGTACTCATGTAGAAACCTGTGCATGGATCAAGAGGCAGTTGTATAAACACAACGGAAATACTACCTGGTAAATAAAATGAGGAAAGGTGTGCATTAGGGTTGTATCCTATCAGCTTATTTTTTCAATTGTATTCTGAACAAACAATCAGAGACTGGCTGTCATTAGGCTCTGACTCACCCTATGTACAACAGAGCGAAACCCTGCTGGGTCTTGAGCCATTCTCAAAATTGTTCCTATGTTTGAGTCCAGTGTTGCAGTCACTGTTGTCAACCCATCTTCCTGACGTCTTACTCCTTTTTGTTGTCTAACTTACCAAATAAGGGCTGATCTCTTCTGACTGTGTCAAAAGTACATGATATGAGGTCTTAACATCCTTGCCTCTAAGAAGCATTCTGAGTGTACTTTCACAAGACAGATTTGTGTGTTCTTTAGGCAGTCATGGGACATTCAATATTCTTCGCCAGCACCATAATCCAAACACATTGATTCTTCTTCAGTCTTCCTATTCAAGATCCAACTTTCACGTTGCATACTAAAAATACCATGGCTTGGGTCAGGTGTACCTTAGTCCTCAAAGTAACAGACCTGCTTCCCAACACTTTAATGAGGTCTCATGCAGCAGATTTAACCAATGTAATGTGTCGTCTGATCTCTACTGCTGCTCTATGAGTCTTGATTATGAATTCAAGCAAGATGAAACCCTGGATGACTTCAATTTTTTCTCCATGTATTGCGATGTTACCTACTGGTTCAGTTGTGAGCATTTTGGTTCTACCTACAGGACGGAAGAACTGCCCCTTTGGGTTTCCAAGACTCTAAATCTTTATGGGAGCAGTAAGTCTAAACTCTCTCCCATAGAGCAGCTGGTGGGGTTGAACCACCACCCAACACGGAACCCACTATGCCACTAGGGCAAAAGAATGCAGAGGAGAGATACAAACACAACTTGTTTTAGCAGAGTTGGTGTAGATAGTGGACTCCTAAGGGACAAGGAGGCGAGGAGGTGACAGAGGGCTGTGAAGTGACTCCCTGGTGGCCTTGAGGATGGAAGGATAAAGGCATTAAGTCGGCAGTCACCACAGTAGGATATGTACTTAATAATCCCATTCCAAAGAAGCAACACTCCTGATGATATTTTTTGTACTTCACCTGTGTCCCTGATCTGGCCAGAATTACTGGCAAAAAATCAGAAACTGAACTGACCTGAATTTATTTAAAGCATATTAATCCTGTTTAATGTGAAGATTGAAAATCAGAAACTTTCATGCTTAATTATTGGTGCTGCTGCAGATTCTTTGAGTAACATGGACTTTTGAGAATTCATGAACTTTTGTAGCCCAAAATTGAGTGGAGCCCAAGGGCTTACGCTGGGGAATTAAGGATCCATACAAGGCACTGAGTCAACTTTGTTGAATTATGTTCAATGCAGCAAAGTAGGTTACTGAAAGATTCTTTGTTCAAAATATTTTCTAGCCCACTATCCTTAGTAACTGGAAGAAAGGTCAAGTGATATACTTCCGAAAACAAAAAATCAGCTCATGAAAACCTCATGAACTATGAGAATCCAATACCCAAAACAAACCATGGGGACGGCATAGGATCAGGCAGTATTTCATCCCTTTGTGAGCTGGGTTCCCGTGAGTTGAGGCTAACTTGATGGCTGTTAATGACAATAACACTCTTCCCAACCGTTTGAAACTTGGAGATACTACATATATATGTAAACACAAGATTTATTTTATGGAGTTGACCTTTAAAACCTAGAATTTAGGGTAGGGAAACCCTAGAAATTTGGCATGTAATCCTAGCATTCGTGGGATTTCAAGAAAGAAAATTATTTCATAGAAATTTACTTGTTTCATTATTGCTCTTCCTGACATAACTAAACAGAAAAGAAGAGAGAGAAAACAAGGGCAATCGTCATCAAAAGCCAGGTGTGATCTCAATTCCAAGTAAAGCCAGCTGGGAGTTAAAAGAAAGTTGCATTTACCGTACCAACCACTGCTAGCACAGCCATGAACATACATGTCAATGACTGGAAGCTTTATGGGAAGATCTGACCCTTTTCACCTTGTGTCAGGAAGTAGGAAGCCAAGGCTCTTCTCTACAACTAACTGGTAATATGGTCACTTGCTATGACATCAGCCCTAAGGTGCAATGGCCACCAGCAGCTTCACAGGAGAAAGATTCAGCGATCTGCAACCGCGGAGGGGGCTCCCAAAATCCCTGGAAGCAGTTCTAGTCTATCAGAGGAGGTTACTAAGAATCAGAACGGACTCTCTGGCACTTAATAGCAGCAACTATGTTGGCGGCTGGGAGAAGGAAAGACAGAGAATTTATGTTCATTCATTCATTCTTCCTTCAACCAAGGTCTGTGTGGCTAGGGACTTGTTCAAGGCATGGAGGATATGGTGATTCATGCAGCAGCAGTGAGTCCTTGAAAGTTTTGAGTGACAGAGTCACACAGGCAACAAGCACATAACTGTAAAGCAGTGTGAACCACTATGATGGGAAAGCGAGGCAGCGATACACAACAGAGAGAGACCTGATATAGCAGGGAGACTCTAGGAAGAATTCCTTGAGAGATGTATTAAAAGGGAGAGCTACAGGAAAATTAGGGAGCCCTGGTGGCCCAAACTGTTAAAAGCGAAAGAAAAGGTTCCAACCCAACCAATGGCTGTGCAGGACAAAGGTCCACTCCCATATATATGGTGGCAGCTGTCACACTGGTCTAAGTTCATACTGACCACAAGTACAAGAGAATGAAACACTACCACCACCCTCCCAGTCATGGCTGTTTGAGCCACTTAGTGCAGCCGCTGGGTCAATCCATCACATTAAAGGTCTTCTGCTTTGTCAGTGACCTCTATTTTATAAAGTACAGTGCCTTTCTCCAGGGACTCATTCCTCCTGATAACACACCCAAAGTCCTTGAGACCTGTCTTGTCATCGTTGTTTCAAGGGAGCACACTGGCTGTGCTCCTTCCAAAACAAACTAGTGCGTTCTCTGCCCATGGTATGAAGTTAAGTCAAAAATAATTTCTACAAAGTCATAGAAAGGTTTACTAAACAGATATATGTATAAATGAGAAGCTGTGGTTTCTTGACATATCCTCCATCAGGGCTTATAAAGACTTTTGAAGGTAGTGTTTCTTATCTTGCTAACCCTTCTCCTGGTGGTGGTTGGAGTAAATCTGGACTGTTTACCAAAAGGTCTGCGGTTCAAACCCATCAGCTACTTCACAGGAGAAAGATGGAGCTATGTACCTACTTCCATAAAGATTTACTGCCTCAGAAACCCAACACTGGGTCACTATGAATCATAACAGACTTGATGGCAGTGGATTTTTTTAACCCTCCCCCACCAAATTCTGCACCTTTTGATTTACACTTTACAATAGGTAGGTTTATTATGCCAACCTAGCCCATGAATACATGTGGGATTAATTGAATGGCAGAGAGATAAATGGCTTGGTGAGCCTCGCCTTTCTTGTCTCTTGCTCTTTGATGATCACACCAGTGTGCAGCTGCCTTAGCTTGTTCTCTGCCTCCATTTGCAAGCTATTCTACCTGTGGGACACCTAACCTGTGGACTGGGTCGCTGTAGTTTGAGGTTCTTCAAGATCTGCTTCACCACGCTACTAGAGTATACATCGTTTGAGCTGAGGACTGTCGGACCCTGTCATCAGGCTGACTGTTGGTGACTTGCCTTGCTGTTTGCTGCCTGTGCCAGATAGCCTGAATTGCTCCACCGAGGACTACCAGGCAGCCTGCAAGACCTGAAGGACTGCTAGTGTATTAGCTGTCTCACAGAAGTGAGTTGCACTGAGCCATTTGAACTGCTCTATAGATTAATTGTTCATTTCTTTATATATATATATAAAAGCATTAGTGTTAAAAAAAATCATCGGTGTCCTGGTTTTGTTTCTCTAGAGAACCCTATCTAACAACATACACATTGAAACAGTTTTAGCATCCTGAAGGACCCAAATTATGTTTCTTTTCAATGTTTTTAAGTCTGGAGGATATAAAAACACATTTTAAGGAGCAAGATCAGGGCTGTAGGATAATTGGGGTAAGGCTGCTCAACAAAAGCCTCCAAGGAAACCATTACTAACTCGAGCGAGCAGGTGCACTGTCATGATGGAAACACTCCTCAGCACATCTTCCCTGGACTTTTTCTCACCAATGCAAGGTTCAATGTGCTTAATTCTATATAATAAGCCCTGTGAAATGTCCTGGTGTCCTATGAGAAAACCTATCAATATCACCCCCTGGGAAGTTCCCCCATAATAGTCACCATAATCTTCTGAACTGACCTCTCCATATTAAATTGGGATTCATTGCATAAAATGGCCTTCTTTAGTTTGGATCTTGCTTCAAAACAAAGGGAAAAATCAGTTCTGTGAGCTAACTAATCTCTGCTCAACATTTTTGGCACCCATGGAGCCGAAAGCTTACTGAAGCCAAGATGTTTGCTTAAAATCAAAAATTCCAAACGATGTGTAATCTTAACTTCAGTAGCTATCGTTACCAGTGGTAATTTGATGGTCTTCTTCCACCAGCTTCTGGGTTTCATTTGTTGAGGTTTGTGATAGTCAGGTAGCTGTCTTCCAAATTTCATTTTTCAAGGTCTCTTAGCTCAACTATGAGATCTACCTCACCTGCTTTAAGATGTTTGACTCATCTAAAAACAGTTGCTCTATGTGAGAAAGGAATCTTGTAAACTTGGTTCAAAGCTTCAATGATTTAAGATGCTGGCCACTTGAGTTTTGTTGACAGTGTGATATTAGTCCTGACATAAAAACAATTTTCCCCCATAACACAAAAAGTTTTGGTTTTGTTTTTTTTTTAACTAAAGACCTGTATGAAGAAAACTACAGGAAATTACTACAAGAAACCAGCAGGGATCTACACAAATAGACGATCACCCTGTTTGTGGATCGGAGAACTCAATATTATGAAAATGTAAATATTACTTAAAGCAATATACAGATTCAGTGAAATCCTGATCCAAATCCCAGCATCATTCTTCAAATAAATGGGAAAAAAAATGATTACCAACTTGACATTGAGAAGGAAGAAGGCCAGGATAAACAAAGAACTCCTCAAAAAGAAGAACAAAGTAAATGGTCTTGCTCCACCAGATCTTAAAGCCTACCATATAGCTACAGTTGCCAAAAGACCCTGGCACTGGTATAACGAGAGATACATGAAACAATGGATCAGGACCCCCAAAACATTCATATACAGACAAGGCCCAAAAAACATTAAGTGGGAAACAGATGCCCTCCCCTCTTCAATAAATGGTGCTGGAAAAATTGGATATCTACCTGCAGAAGAATGAAACAAGACCCACATGTCACCACATGCACAAAACCAAACTCAAGGTGGATCAAAGACTTGGATATAAAATCCAAAGCTATCCGGATCATGAATGAGAAAATTTGGACAAATCTAAGTGTCCTAGTACAGTAGCAAAGGAAACACACTCTGTGGAAGACAAAATAGATGAGTGGGATCTATTAAAAATAAATCACTTATGTACATCAAGGAACTTCATTAAAAAATTAAAAAGGACACAGACTGGGAAAAGGTAGTTTAGTAATGACATAACAAAGAACTAATTACCGAAATCGACAGTATTGGGCAAGTCTACAAGACTTGTAACTAATAATCCCCTGAGAAGGTGGGAAGAGGACTGAACAGATAATTCACAAAGGATGACATGTGAATGGCTAATAGACACAAGAGAAAATGTTCCTGTTCACTAGCTGCCTGGGAAATCTAAGTCAAAGCAACCATGAAATACCACCTAGCACCCATTCATGTAGTCAATTTTTAAAAACTGAGAACAACAAATGTTAGGAAGGGTGTGGTGAGATGGAACTCTTATCCACTGCTGGTGGTCTTGTAGACATATACAACCATTGTGGGAGGCAATATGGCAATACCTAAAACAGATGACAACTGAAATACCACATGCTCCAGCAATATCATTACTGGGCATATACCCAAAGGAAGTAAGAAGTAGATCACAAACAGACATTTGCACGCCCACATTCACTGCAGCACTGTTCACGATAACAAGAAGTTTGACACAACCTAAAATTCCATCAGAAGATAATTGGATAAAGAAACTACATATATTTATATATGTTAAGTATTAAGATAGTAGACGGACTTTGGACCTCTACTCAAGGGCTCCCTTAACACAAGAACACTTTGTTCTAATAATCTGGCACTCTTTGATACTTACCTTCTCGACACAATTGCTGAAGACAAAATGGATGCATAAGCAAATGTGGTGAAGAGAGTGGATGGTGCTCGGCTATCAAAAGATATAGCATCTGGGGGTTTAAAGGCTTGAAGTTAAACAAATAGCCATCTAGCAGGGAAGCAAATAAGCCCACATGAATGAAGCACACCAGCCTGTGTGATCATGTAGTGTCAATGGGATTAGGTATCAGGTATCAAAAGATCCAAAACAAAGAACTAGATTGATGCGAATGAGGGGGTTTGGAGTGGAGACCCAAAGCCCATCTGTAGACAATTGGATATAGTACCCAATATATGTAGTACAGCACATCATCCCTCTAGTTCCTGAATGCTTCTTCCCCAACCCCACTACCATGACCCAGTTCTACCTTACAAATCTAGCTAGCCCAGAGAACACTCATTGGTACAGATAAGCACTCTCAACACATGGAATTCAGGACAGATAAACTGCACAGAAACTGTAGTGGGAGTATGGGATTAGCATTATCAAGAGAGTAGGGGGATGGTGGGGAGGGGGAAAGGGTAGAAAGGAGGAACCCATCAAAAGGTTGGATATATAGGCACCCCCCACCCCCCAAAGGGGACTAATACCAGAAACTTGGGTAAAGGAAGAAAATGGACAGTGTAAGATATGAAATAATAACAATACAATTGATCAACAATACAACAACAATGTACAATTGATCAAAGATTCACAAGGGCAGGAGGGTGGGGTGGGAGGGGGAAAAGAGGAACTTATACCAAGGGCTCAAATAGAAAATGTTTTGGAAGTGAGGATGGCAACATATGTATAAATATGCTTGATACAATTGATGTATGGAATGTTCTAAGAGTTGTAAGAGCCCCCAATAAAATGATTTTTTAAAGGCAATAAAAAATATTAAGAAAAAAAAGAAACTCTGGTATAAGATGCAGATAGCACTTGTGCTGAAAGGCACCCTCCCCCTCCCCCTCCCCATATGCCCTTGAGGCCCACAGAAGTGTGGGGGAAGAGTAATGATGGCAATGGGGAGGCTCAGGGCACTAAACCACCCAAAGGGAGGGTCTTGTCCATATTTCCATAGGAAAGGGAGAGTGAGAGTAGATCTCAATCCAGTGTGCCAATTCATGAAGGCGATATTCCCGCTCAGAACAGCTCCCACAGATGAGTGCAGGTGCGGCCTCAGCTTGAGCCGTGACATCTTCTCCCTAGATGACAGCATTGCAGAGGACCGCCCTGAAGATACAGTTCAGGGAGAGCGGCGGGGCTGACCCACCCACCCATCTGGGGTCAAACAAGACGAATACAACAGACCAGTGATGTACACAAAACCACGAAGTGCTTGAAGAACCCCGGACGTAGGCTTCTGTGGCTTGGGGTGCAGCACTTGGCATCCCTTCTAAATTGGTTCGGGGTTATTCACAAGAGGGCCACACTGAGAGACTAAAGGTGTAACTGGAGTGGGGGTGGACACTAGACCTCTCCATCCCTGACTGCAGGAACAGCAATGTGGACTTATAGGATGCTAACCTTTCAGACACAATTGCTGAAGACCAAAAGGGTGTATGTGTTGTTAGGTAAGCAGGATTTGGGATAAGTAACCCTGACAGAAATGAGGGCTGGATGGATGGCGTTTAACATGTCCTTCTCTCTCTGTAACACAGAGATATTCATCTGCTCTATGTCATGCTTCCTGTTAGGCTTGTGGCTACCTGTATGTTTGGGGGTTTGGTGTGTCTTTATCTATACAAGATATTCAGGATAAGCAACCTTATGGAGACAACAACTAGACCAATGGCTCCTGGGAGGCATGGAAGGGAAGGGAAGGGGAGTCAATAATGATGAACAGTAATTGTTCTAAATGGACAAAAAAGTGTGTAGCTTTACCTACCATGTTTGAACAATCGAATTATATCTGAGAGGAGTTACTGAAAGGTGAATGATGGGTAAATATAACAGTGGGGTAAGAGGGGGGACAATATGTGTGTATTTGTGTGTGTGTGACACATATATAACAAAGTAGATGGACCTTGGGCCTCTACATAAATCTTGCCTCAGTACAAGAATGGCTTGCTCTAATAATGTGGCATTATATGATACTCATCTTCCTAACATGATCGCTGAAGATAAAATGGGTACACAAGCACATGTGGTGAAAAAAGCTAATGGTGCCCAGCTATCAAAAGATGTAGCATCTGGGGTCTTAAAGACTTGAAGATAAACAAGCAGCCATCTAGCAGGGAAGCAACAAAGCCCACATGGTAGAAGCACACCGGCCTGTGTGATAATGAGGTATTGATGAGGTGTCAAAAGCTCAAAAACACGCAACCAATTTGATGTGAAGCAACCAATTTGATGTGAAGGAACGTGGATGCAATGAAGACCCAAAATCCACCTGCAAGATTATTGGTCAGTTCCTCTCAGAAGGGCCACACAGAACAGATGATAGAGTCAGGATAGGGATGACACTGACGTATCACACAACTATCCTCTAGTTCTTTAACATTTCCTTCCCTTACAAGTAAGGTGTTTATATGTTTTACTTCATTGACCATGTTAGATTTGCTTATGTTCATGTGTATATTTAGGATCGCTCAGTAGATAAAGGTCAAGATGGATGACCCCTCAGATATGGTGACAGGAGTGGTGGTTTCCTGAGAGTAAGGGAGCAGGTGGGTGGGAGGAGGGGCGGGGAGTGGATAGCATCAATGACTAAATAGCCGCACCCAATGGGATTGAACAACAGAATTGTACGTGAATAGATATATTCTAATGTGTAAGATTTGTCAATAAAACTATTATTAAAAGGAAAGAAACTCTGGTATACACATACAATGGAATATTATATATCCCTAAAAACTAGCAAATGATCCAAGAAACATCTTAACATGTGGAGAGAGCTAGAAGTCATTGTGCTCAGTGAAATCAGTAAAGCACAAAAGGGCAAATACTATCTGAGTCCACTACTATAGAGTCTAGCAGCAAAATGGGCACAAGCCCAGGCTTTTAGTACATCCAGGCTATTGACTAAAGAGCCAGACAGCCTGGCAGAGAGCTTGACCAGTGCCAAGGAACCATATACCATCCACTCCAGGTAAGTTTTTGAGTTGGTAAATATAGAAACACACTAGGCCGGAGGGCACCTCATGTCAGCAGGGGTCAAAGGGTCAAGGAAAGGTGGTGTATAAAAGGTTGATATATATATATATATATATATACATATACATATATATATATATAATGGAGTCCCCCAGGACAGCAGAAAGCCCTATCAGAGGAAGGAAGTGTACAGATGGGAAGAACAATGCAGGCGAAGGGAAACATGTCTGGGGAAACAATGGCATATAAGAAAAGAGAGGGGACTGACTTCCAGGTCTGGGGAAAAATGACTGAAAATGCTTTTGGGAACACTAGAGGGGAAGTGCCTTCAGGGGCATGTACTGGATGGACCACATTGACTGGGCTTATGATTGCACTCTGGGGACCCAGGCTGGAGTTGTGGTGTGTTGGGACACCGAATCCTGGATCTTCAAATCACACAGCATGCTCCTAGGCTGTACTGAGATCCCGCATGGGAACTCCACTGGGTGAATTAGACTCTACCTCAGCTGCACCTAGAATGTGATGATGTAAGCCAGAAAATACAAGGTGTCTGAGGAGCAGAAGACGGCTGTACCAATTTTGAAGAGCTGTTGCTAAGTGGACAAATAATATAATGTATAAAGACGTTTTATTCTGGCAACCCTGTGATGATCATTCTGATGTATTTGGTTTTTGTTTGTTCTTATCAGGATATATTTCATAGGTGCTATGGAGTGGAGGATTACCCTCTTAAAGTTGTGAAATAAGATTTTCTACTTTTCAGAAAATGAATTCCAGGATTGATGAACCTCTAGGGATGGCATGTAGAACAATAAAGGTGTCGGGGAAAGGATGCAGGGGAGGAGGGGAGATAAAAGGGAGATGGTATCAAGGTACCCCAGAAGAAATAAGGTTTTTGGGAACTATTATGGGAGTAATGGTACAATTTTGCTTGAGAAGATCGAATGATGCAATGGCATGACACTTGGGTCAATTCCAAGTAAGAATAAATTGAAAGATCAAAAACAAACATAGATCCAGGAATGGTTTGGGGATTCATATTAAATCCCAGCTCCAACTTAAGAACAATTAGTTCTTACATCATGGCCCTGCTGATACTCACCTCCAGGAAGGGAACACAGAGGAGACTGGGTATTATAGCAAAATGTGGTTTAGAAATTCGATAGTGCCCTAATTATCAGATAAAATAGCACCTGGGGTCTTAAAAGGTTTTCTCCAAACAAGCAGCCATCTAAGTGAGATGTCAACTAAGTCCACTTGGAAGAAGCACACCATCATCAGTCAAGGAAGGATTGTGATGATTATAATCCAAAATTTAAGGGAGGGATTATTATCAGCGCCTGAAGTTTGTGAATCTGGTTGGCAGAAGGCTATGGGAGCTACACAGGAAATAACCCCCGGTGAGCTCCCTCTCTCCACCATTGAGGGACAGGAGGAAAGTGGTCACTAAACGGAGTGCATTGGTGAGTGGAGTATAGGTTTCAAGGGCAGAAGCCTGACTTGAAGGTTAAAACTTGACAGCACATTCCCTCTAGGATGCATGCTGGACCTGACTGTTATCCAGAATCTTATTATTATGGGGTTGTACTGTTTTGTTTGCCTTTTGATTGTTCATATTAAGGGATATCTCAGGAGTGTTATGTCATTGGGGCAGTCACCCTCTTGAAGTTGCGGTATATGGCTTTTGGGTTTTTGGTATATGAAAACCAGAACTGATTAATCTAGAGTTAGCAAGTGGAGTACGGGTTTGGAAGGAGAAGGGCACAGAGGTGGAGACAGGGTGATGTAGAAAAAGAATGTTTGGGGTCCATGTAGAAAAAGAATGTTTGGAAACTGATTGTGGTGGTAAATGTACAATTCTGCTGGACATGACTGAACTGTGGAGTAATCTGATGTATGTAGTAATTCCAATTAATTTTTTAAAGGCTTACAAAACAAAAGGCACCCTACTGAGACCAAGACAAGAGTATTAGTGAGAGAACTTGTCTACAGTCATCTACTGATTGCAGAGACATGTTCAAGTAAGTTTGGGTTTACAGAAACTTGTACATGTATGAACTAGGAGCCCTGGTACACAGTAGGGTGTGTTAGTTCAGGCTGACTAGAGAAACAAATCCAGAGACACACGTGTGTAAGAGCGAGCTTTATATCTAAGAGTAATTGTATGTTAAGAAAACATACCAGCCCAGTCCAGATAAAGTTCGTAAGTCCAATATTAGCCCATATGTGAGAAACCAGTCCATAAATTGCTCTTTAGCATTCATGAAACACATGGTAAAAGAGCTGGACAGAAGATTTCAAAGGATAGTCAACTTCAACTTAAGACCTGAATTTCTTATCAGTTATTTCAGCTAGAGAAAGATTGAGTGTATTCAGTACTTTTGGTTTTATAACTCCAGATCTTTGCATATTTCATTATAACATTCTGTCTTCTTGATCTACCCTTTGAAGTTTGTTTAGCTTTTACTTCATTGCTTCCTTTTGCTTTAACTGCTTTTTTTTTGTTTTTTTGAATCATTCTATTGGAGGCTCATATAACTCATCACAATCTATACATCCATCCATTGTGTTAAGTGCATTTGTACATTTGTTGCCATCATCATTCTCAAAATATTTGCTTTCCACTTGAGCCTTTGGTATCAGCTCATTCTTTTTCCCTCCCTTTCCGCTTCCCCCTCCTTCATGAACCCTTGATAATTTATAAATTATTATTGTTTTGTCATGTCTTACACTGTCCAACGTGTCCCTCCACCCACTTCTCTGCTGTCCATCCCCCAGGGAAGAGGTTATATGTAGATCCTTGTAATTGGTTCCCCCTTTCTACCCCACCTTTTCTACACCCTCCCACTATCCCTGCTCTCACCACTGGTGTTGAGAGGTTCATCTGTCCTGGATTCCCTGTGTTCCCAGTTCCTATCTGTACCAGTGTACATCCCCTGGTCAAGCCAGATCTGTAAGGCAGATTTGGGATCATGATAGTGGGGGGCAGAGGGGAGAAGCATTTAAGAACTAGAGGAAAGTTGTATGTTTCCTCATTGCTACACTGCACCCTGACTGGCTCGTCTCCTCCTGTGACACTTCTGTAAGGGGATGTCCAGTTGCCTACAGGGGGGTTTTGGGTCCCCACTCCGCACTCCACCTCATTCACAATATGATTTTTGTTCTTTGATGCCTGATACTTTATCCTATCGACATCTCGTGATCACACAAGCTGGTGAGCTTCTTCCATGTGGACTTTGTTGCTTTTGAGCTGGATGACTGTTTATTTTCAAGCCTTTAAGATCCCAGACACTATCTCTTTTGATAGTCTGGAACTCTCAGCTTTCTTCACATTTGCTTATGTGCCTGGCTTTGTCGTCAGCAATCGTGTCGGGAAGGTGTGCTGCTCTACTTTTATGAACAGGCTTTAGCATCTCTTCTTACATCTATTTGGTCTTTTCTTTCTTTCCTATCTTTTCAATGGTCTTCCACTTTCTTATTTTATAATATTCTTGATCTCCCTCACAACTTACCTGGTCTTCAGCCATTACTGTTCCATGCTTCAAATATATTTTTGTAAAGATATTTTTATTGGGTTCTCTTACAGCTCTTATAACAATCCATACATCAATTATATCAAGCATAGTCATACATTCTTGAGATGAGATGAGCTCTAAATTCAGGTGGCATATATTCAAAATCCTACTTTGGATCTTGTAGACTTGTCTTGCTATTGTTTGTCTTCAACCTGACCTTGCACATGACTAATTGACAGACCGTTCCACAGCTGGCCCCTGGCCTTGTTCTCACTGAAGATACTGAACTTCTCCATCATTTATTTCCACATATCAAGATTACAGCCTATAAACCGTTATGGGGTAGTTCTAATCTGCCACATGATGTAACTATGTTGGAATCAACAATACAACCAAGAAAGGATAGTTAGGATCCAGGGGTCAGAAAGAGAACGAACTGAATGGAAAGAAAGCACAGAGAAAATAACATTGAAATCTGAGAGTGGGAGGTACAGCAGAGTGAAACTCAGCATCAGCACAAGTATGGTGGCATGCAACTCCCAGTGTCGGCTGGAAAGGAGCTATTCCACAGCAAGAAGTCCTCCTTGCAAATGGACTACTTTCTCTGATGTTCTGAAAGGCACCTCACACATAATAATAGAACGTATGTGGGAAGCAGGATATAAAAGGCTTAAAAATGTACTGAATCTTATTTGAGCTAGGGAAAAACAATGCCCCCCCCCCTATGTAATGCAAGGAGGCTTCAAAAATCCAAGAAAAAAAATTCCATGATCATTTAAATCCATTTTGTGACAAGTTTTTTGAATGCCCCTGCTAAAGCATACGTAAATGCACTTACAATAATAGTTCAAATGCATACCTATATAATAAGATGTTTCAAACTCTTGCAATTGGTCTTCAGTATTAAATTAGGTCATCAGTATTGTGCTGCCAGCATTGGGAGGTGCTATGGTCTGGCAGGGCATTTTATACTAATAAGTTTACCAGAAACATAATTGAGATATTCATATGTCAATGGAGAAGAGTTTGGCAACGCAAAAGTTTCCAACCACAAATACATCAGAATAAATCATCCTATTTTGGACCCATGACCACGTGAAAAGCAAATGCTAGCACTCTGCCCCTCAAATCTAAGGAGCTGGCAATCCACAGTGACTATACTGATTGACAGATTGTTATTATATTGAGCCAGAGTAACAGACCTTTAAAAACTAGTGTTAGCACATTTTAGTTCCAATTTTGTTTTATTTTTTTATTTCTAAGAAAATTCAAGAAGCCCATTAAACCACAAAAGCTCGTGTTAAACTAAATGTATTCCAAAGCATTTAGAAAATCACCAAGCTTGATGGAGAAGGTACGTTCAGGGAGGACTTCTTTGTAACCATTCCCTCCTCCAAATTAGTTTTTTTTCAATTGCTTTATATGTATGTGAAAGTTGGACAATGAATAGGGAAGACTGGAAAATAATTGATGCATCTGAATTATGGTATTGACAAAGAAGATTCAAAGTACTATGGACTACTAGAAAAAGAAACAAATCTGTCTTGGAAGAGGTACAGCCAGAATGAGCTTTAGAAGTGACAATGGTGAGACTTTGGCTCACATACTTGGGACATGTTATCATGAAAAACCAGTCTTGAAAAGGGGCATCATGCTTGGTAAAGTAGAGTGAGTGAAAGAGAGAAAGATCTTCAGTGAGATGCAGTGATGTAGTGGCTGTAACATGTAACAATTGTGACAGTGTCACTAAACAGTAACCTCCAACATATGAGGGGCATCCCCAAAAATGGACTTTGTTTTCAAAGCTGTGCACTTAATTTATTTTTTTAACAAAACAACGTTATCGCCTTTAAAGTCATATATGTGTCAAATCTGTGATTCCATTCTTGGAAATATTTTTCAAACTCGTCTATTTGGACAGCTGACAGTACCTCCCTTTTTTCTTCACCTCTTCTGCTCCTCAAATTGCTGTCCTATCATGTCTGTCTTCACTTGCAGAAACAAAGAGAAGTACCATGGAGTGACGTCAGGTATATAAGATGCATAGGGTAAAAGAGCATGCTGCTTTTTGACAATAACCGGTGCACTGAGATGGCTGTGTGAGCAGGTGCATTGTCGTGGTAGCAAAACCAGTCCCCCATCTGCCACAAATCAGGTCTTTTTTGTCACACACTGTTACACAATCTTTTCAGAACCTCTAAATAGAAAGCTTTATTAACGGTCTGACCTGGTGGAACGAACTCCAAACGCACTACGAGTAGATATTTTTGTCCATTCGGGAAGTTGACAGATGTCCAGAACAAGGTTTGTCATCAGTCAACATTTCACCTTTTTTAAAACCAGAAAAACACTCAAAAACTTAAGTTTTTCCCCATAATGCTGTCCTTGTAAGATGTGTTCAATATCACAACAGTTTCTTTGGCATTATTCCCAAGCAGGAAACAAAATTTCATAGCTACACACTGATCTCTTAAATCAGCCATTACAAAAATGAGGTTCAAGTGAAACTGCTTTTATGATAAATTCACTGTGACCAGAGAGAACCTTCCCTGGTGACGCCACTGGGTGCACTAACTCAGAGCAAGTTAATTAATGATGGCCTAGTGGAAAAAAATGTGTATTATGAAAGCTCTACCCAGTGGAGATTTTTTCTGGTTTGGGGGGGTACTCCCTCATATATCCATATCCTTATTTGAGTCCTCTATGACAACCATGGCACCCTCATAAATTTCTCAATGACTCTGGGACTGATTCCGTTTTCCTCTCCTACACCATGCTAGGAGCCAAAATTCCTTCTATTACTCAATGTATCTCAGTAATTCAACTTCCTCAACAATAGGAACCTGCTGATTCTCTCTACTTCAACCTACCATAATAATGATAAACATTCTAGGCTTCCTCTTCCTCCATCTTTAAGCCCTTCAAACTGCTCGCTGTTCCCTTCTTGTGGTCATGCATTTATTCATTCTCTAATTATATTTGGAAAGATTCCATAGGCAATTTTTGGAAAGATTCTAGAGACAAAATATTGAATGATGCAGGGAGTGTGAAGAGAAGATGGAAAGAATACAGTCATTGTACCCAAAAGAGTAAGTTGACAGTCCACCATGTCAGGAGGTAGCATATGAGCAAGAACCAATGGTGCTGAAGAAAAAACTTCACACTACACTGAATGTATTATGCAAAAACAAGGCTCCAGGAATACCCACTGACATGTTTCAGAAAGCTGAAGAAGCACTGGAAGCACTCACTTATCTAAGCCAAGAAATTTGGAAAACAGTTACCTGGTAAACTGACTGGAATAAATCCCTATTTGTGCCCATTCCAAAGAAAGGTAGCCTCAAAATGCTAAAGTATAGAACAATATTATTGATATCACACACAAGTAAAATTCTGCTGAGGATTATCCAATGATGGCTGCAGCAGTACATTAACAGGGAACTGCCCCAGAAGTTCAGGTCAGATTCAGAAAAGGAGGTGGAACAAGCGCTATCATTGCTGATGTCAGATGGATCTTGGCTCAAAGAGATATTTACTTGTGTTTCATTGACTATGCAAAGGCATTTGACTGCGTGGACCATAATAAACTGTGGATATCCTTGAGAAGAATGGAAATTACAGAACACCTCATTGTGCTCATGCAGAACCTGTACATGGATCAAGGGGCCGTTGTAGGAACAGAACAAGGGCATACTGCATGGTTTAAAATCAGCAAAGGTGTGAGTCAGGGTTGTATCCTCTCACCATGCTTGCTTAATCTGCTGTGTAAATCATGAGAGAAGCTCGATTATATGAAGAATGTAGCATTAGGATTGGGGGAAGGCTTATTAACAATCTGCGATACGTAGATGACACGACCTTGCTTGCTGAAAGTGAGAACTTGAAGCACTTGCTGATGAAAACCAAGCTCTGCAGCCTTCGGTGTGGATGACAACTCAATGTGCAGAAGACCCAAATCCTCACAACCGAACTAACAGATAACATCATGATAAATGGAGAAAAATGTGAAGTTGTCAAGGATTTTTGTCTTACTTGGATCCAACAATCAATGCTCATGGAAGCAGCAGTCAGGAGATCAAAAGAGAGTTGCATTAGATAAATCTGCTGCACAAGACCTCTAGGATATTGAAGAGCACCAGGAATTCTACTTTGAGAGCTAACCCAGGTCATGGTATTCTCCATAGGCTCACATGCATATGAAAATTGGACACTGAATAAGGAAGATCAAAGAAGGTAGATGTGTTTGAAATGGAGAAGAATAGTGAAAGTACCATGGATTGTTAAAAGGACAAACCAGCCTGTACTCAAAGTACAGCCAGAGTTCTCCTTAGAGGCAAAGATGAAAGACGCCATCTCTGGGTACAGATAAGAGCTAGGAACCACCACCCCCGCAACTACCATGATCCGAATTCTACCTTACAAGTCTGGATGGAGCAGAGGATGTACACTGGTGCATATAGGAGCTGGAGGTACAGGGAATCCAGGGTGGATGATACCTTCAGGACCAGTGGTGTGAGGGGCGATACTGGGAGAGTGGAGGGTGAGTGGTTTGGAAAGGGGGAACTGATTACAAGGATCTACATGTGACCTCCTCCCTGGGGGACGGACAACAGAGAAGGGGGTGAAGGGAGACGCCGCCGGATAGGGCAAGATATGACAAAATAACAATCTATAAATTATCAAGGGCTCATGAGGGAGGGGGTAGCGGGGAGGGAGGGGAAAAAAGAGGACCTGATGCAAAGGGCTTAAGAGGAGAGCAAATGCTTTGAAAATGATTAGGGCAAAGAATGTATGGATGTGCTTTATACAATTGATGCATGTGTATGTATGGATTGTGATAAGAGGTGTATGAGCCCCTAATAAAATGTTTTTAAAAAAAAGAGCTGGGAACACAGTGAATCCAGGACAGATAAACCCCCCAGGACCAATATTGAGAGTAATGATACCAGGAGGACAAGGGGAAAGTAGGGAGAGAAGGGGAAACAGATTACAATGATCTATCTATATATAACCCCATCCTTGGAGGGTGGACAACAGAAAAGTGGGTGAAGGGGAACACTGGTCAGTGTAAGACATTAAAAAATAATAATAATTTATAAATTATTAAGGGTTCGTGAAGGGAGAGAGGAGATGGGGGAGCGAGGGTGAAAATGAGGAGCTGATAACAAGGGCTCAAGTAGAATGAAAATGTTTTGAAAATGATGATGGCAATAAATGTACTAATGTGCTGTGATAAGAGCTGTACGAGCCCCTAATAAAATGAGTTTAAAAAAACAGATTATTAGACAAAAAAGAAAAAAGACTTCATATTTCAGACATATTGTCAGGAGAAAACAGTCCCTGGAGAAGGACGTCATATTTGATAAAGTGGAGGGGCAGCCAAAGAGAGGAAGGCCTTCAATGAGATGGACCGACACAGTTTAGCACAGGAACAACTGTGAGGATGGCAGAGGACCATGCAATTTTGCCTTCAGATTTACATAGGCTTGCTGTGGGTCAGAGCTGACTAGATGGCACCTAACAACAACAAATTTTTTTCATTCATTCCTTCTGTATTAATTTATTAAACATCCACTATTTGTCATCCCACGTACAGGGGAAAAGCAGTGTTTTTTTGGTTTTGTTTTTTAAAACCTCATACAGGCGCTCTGCCCTTATGAATGTACAAGTAAGTAAAATATACACTATGTCCTTGATCAGTAAGAGGGCCGGTGTCCAGTAAGCAGATAGAAGCAGAATACGTCTGTCCATACTATCAGCAGGAAAAGCTGACCATGGGCACACATGTAGTCAGGGTGAAGGATGCACCTGTGCAAGTTCTCTTCTGATGACTGCTACTTTCTCCAGGCTCATCTGTGTGACCGGGAAGAAGAGGAAAGAGGCCTGATAGGCAAAGGGGCAAGGGTCAATGGACCTGGTACTGGCCTTTGGCCTTCACACCTTCTTTTCCTAAGCTCACAGTCCTCACCTGCCTTCTGCCACAGAAGGTTAACAGTCCACTGAGATCAATCCTCAACTCTGGGTGAAGCTCACCAGATCCAACCCCGATCCCCATAGTCCAAGCACTAAGCAAATGTTAGAAAGCTGAGATGAGGCTGTTGCAAACTCATGTTGATTCACTTCAACTGGACTTGCAATTCTTCCAAATGCGGTTAGTGCTCGGTCAACATCCACAGCAAGGAAGGTGGTTGTATTTTCCTTAGGGCCCTGAGACCATAGGCAACACTCAGGGCGTATGAACTTGACTTCAACTTTACTGAGAGCAGAGACTATTTAATATAAAAGAACTGCTTTTTAAAACTTCTTTTCTCAGTGACTAAAATTCTTGCATGTTTAACACCCACTCTACTTGCTTCTTTCTCTGGCTTGCCTAACCTCTCTCTCTGCCACTCTGTGACCTTCTAACATGCATATGCGGTGAGGAGAAAAAGGTGCTCCAGGTGAAAGAAGCAAACAAACAAAATTACAATAGAAAGAACATGAAATACTTCAAAACCATTACAAACCTGGTCTGTTGACACTGGAGGCTGTGTTGGAGGGTGACAAAAATAAAGTGAGATGGCCAGAGTGGAACAAGATCTTGGTAGAGTATCTTAAAAGTCACATAGAGTAGCTGCTCACTTTGGATAAAGACATGCTTATGAAAAATAATAATAATACAAATGAAACAAACAAACCGATACAGCGGTGAAGAGCCAGGGGACTAGAACATAAGCTGGGACAAGAAAGGAGCAAGGGCCGGATAGGGCCTCAGAGCAGGGAGGGGTGGGAGACAAAAGGGAGAGTCAATTCTCTCTTAGACCTCATAAGGACAGGCATGAGAAGAAGAAAAGATAGGAGACGTCTCGAGAGGAAAACAGGCAGAACCTGGCATGCACCCTTCCAGCCTGCCTCCTGGGGAGAAGGGCATGGCCTTACTACCAGATGGAGGTCGCCGCATGTTTGCAGGCACTGCGCAAGTTCTTAGCACTTTGAGGCTGGAAGTGAGCAGGACCTCAGCACCATGTACTTCAGCTCCCTCAAGTTCTACAAGAGGAATCAGACACTCGGACAAGTGAAGTGATTTGTCCAAAGCCGGTATGCTGTAACCAGAGCTCCTTCTCCCACACTCATTTCAAATGTTTCATCCGTCCACTGTCCCTCAGCTGCCACACTTCCGTTGACAACAAGCACACCAAGGACAGGGCCACCTGGCTCCTGGGCTCTGCACCCATCCTGTGGAGCAGAATGAGCTGTAGGGCTGAAGCTCATGAACAAGGAGCCCCAGGCAGACTTTACTACTTGAGGTTTCTGATAAGTGCACTTCTCGGGGCATAGAATGAAAAAGACACTTAACTCTATGGAGCTGCAAAGGGAAGGGCAAACTGTACTGCCCTCGTTGTTTCTTTCTTTGCCTCCTACCTGGTCTCACTAACACAAGTTAACATGCTGTCTGGTCATTTGTGAAGAAAATCTCAAGGAGTGTGTATTTGGAATTCTTCATCCTGTCACCTCAAAGTACTCTGCTGGTTAACATACATCATCTGCAATTTTCTAACAGGTCTTCTGTATTAGTCTGGGTACTTTAGAGAAACAAATCCACAGAAACTTGTACGTATAAGAGAGAGTTTTATATAAAGGGTAAGTACATATAAAAAAAATCCCAAACCAGTGCTGCCCAAGTCCAACATTAATCCATTAACTCATATGTCCAACACCAATCCACAAAGTCCACCACCATCTCACAAAACACATGCAATGACGCTGACTGCAGGAGGAAAGCCGAGTCAGTGAACGTGTATGCATCTCTGCATTGGTAGGGTTCTCCATGCAGCTGCTTCAGCACCCAGGGCTGCATCAGGGTAGGTCCATGCAGCTTCTCCTCAGGGATGTCTTGCAGGAAGTGAGCCTTGCTAAGGCAGCTAGCTGCAGCCTGGTCCAACCATGACAAAGCAAGAGACCGGAGAACTAGAAAGAGGAGGCTCATCAAGCCATTAATTTCTGCCCTTCGATTAACCCCACGTGTTTATCGGCCTGGTTGGCACAACCATCTCATCTTCCATCAAACGCATGCCTACACCCCCTACACACATCCACTAGTCAAACAGGTGTTTCTAGAAAATCTCCTACAGGACTCTGAGCCTTGCCAGAAGCTTCCACAAAGATAGTTTCCACTGTTTTTGTTGAAAGCAATTGTGAGTACTGACAGGGAATAAAGGTGGGCCAGGGGCAGCCTCATTGCCTGCATCAGGGTCTTATGGGACTCTAACAGGGGACTTCTGACTTGGGAAAGCTGTACATGTTAGAGCAGGGATCTAGAGCAGGCTTTCATGAACTAAGTAGCTGTCTACATCAAATCAAAAGATAATGCTGGAATAATTTTAGAATACAAGTACTTTAATTAGTATTATTGACTTTTTCTCTTGCTACTTGTATTAGTCTGGGTACTTTAGAGAAACAAATCCACAGAAACTCATGTATAAGACAGAGTTTTATATAAAGGGTAAGTGCACATGAAGAAAACATCCCAACTCAGTGCTTCCCAAGCCCACAAGTCCAACATTAGCCCATATGTCCAACACCAATCCACAAAGTCCTCCTCCATCTCACAAAACACACACAATGATGCCAACTGCAGAAGGAAAGCCGAGTCAATTAACGTGTAAACATCTCAGCGCTGGCAGGGTTCTCCACATGGTTGCTCCAGCACCCAGGGCTGCATCAGGGTAGATCCATGTGGCTTCTCCTTGAGGATGTCTTGCAGGAAGTCAGCCTTGCAAGCTGAAGCAGGGAACTGCTAATGCAGCTGCACCCTGGTCTGATCATCACAAAGCAAGAGACCCAAGAACTCAAAAGGCAAGGCTCACCAAGCCGTTTATCCCTCCGCCATTTATTAACCCCACATGTGTTTATCAGCCAGTTGGCACAATAAACTAACTCACTCACTACTCCTGAGAGTTGAAAGAAACAAAGTTTTCAGAATATATGCAACATACCAAATCCTTCTTTGGGAAACCAGTGACAATTCTGTGTTTTTCAAGAATGAATCTTTATAGTACCCAGTCACAACAGTGATAGCAGGCTTGAGAATAAGATGCACACAACTCAGGTGTGTAGCCTGGACCTGGGGTTTATGTTTCTTTCTTACTTTATTTCCTCCTACTGTTCATGTGCTTTGAGCCGCTCAAAAGCTTACCTTACTTCATGAGCACATCTGTTTGCTAAGCAGCCTCAAGATATCCTCTTTTGTGACTAAGCTGCAGGTGCTGGTCAGTTTATTTTCACACATGTAAATGAAGCCCTTGAACTTCAAATGAGGAAAAAGCCTTAACATTTGGAAAGGAAGGAACTACACAACGGCTTCCTTTGGAACAGTTTGCTTTTTCAGCTTCCTGTAGGAACATAATACTGTATTTTCATAGGAATTCCTAAGAAACAATGAAGAAAGTCTACTTAAGCCTTCAGATAGTTAAGTCTCAAATTCTTTAATAAACAAACAATTTCTTCTAAAACTTTCGTATTTAAATCAAACCACAAATGGGTGGGGGGTTAATGGCGTGCAGGGAAGAACTAATAACATTAAATAGTTTCAAAGTTTAAGCGGGATTATACCATTTTCATACTACTATGGAGAGTAGTGGGGTGGCCAAAAAAAGGGGGACCAGATTGACACAGTTGCTGCATTGATGGTCTCAAATATAAGAACAGTTGTGAGGATGGTGCAGGGCCCAGCCATGTATGAGCAGAACAGAGTTGTTATGAGTTGAAACCAACTTGATAGCATCCAACAACATGGAAGGGCTCACATTTGCCCCTGCCCCCCCCAGCAAATGGCAGACATTGGCCTTATGTGCATGTGTAAATATATTTATATATGAACAATGGGGAAATAGATCTATGTACATACATCTATAGATTTAATATAAAGGGAGCAAATGGACATTGAGGCGCCACTCAAGTACTACCTCAATGCAAGAACACTTACTTTGTTCTATTAACCTGGCATTCCACGATGCTCACCTTCCCGATGGGTACATAAGTAAATGTAAAGAAGGTTGATGGTGCCTGGCTATCAGAATATATAGCATCTGGGGTCTTAAAGGCTTGAAGATAAACAAGCGGCCATCTAGCTCAGAAGCAACAAGGCCCACATGGAAGAAGCACACCAGCCTGTGTGATCACGAGGTGTCGAAAGGATCAGGTATCAGGCATCAAAGGTCAAAAAAATCTTGTCATTGTGAATGAGGGGGAGTGCTGATTGGGTACCCAAAGCCCATCGTTAAGCAACTGGACATTGCCTTACAGAAAGAAGGGTCGCAGGGAGGAGACAAGCAAGTCAGGGTGCAGTATAGCACTGATGAAACATACAACTTTCCTCTAGTTCTTTAATGCTCCCCCACGCCCCACTATCATGATCCCAATTCTACCTGAAAAATCTGGCTAGACCAGAGCATGTACACTGGTACAGATAAGAGCTGGAGACACAGGGAATCCAAGACAGATAAACCTCTTAGGACCAATAATGAGAGTAGCAATACCAGGAAGGGAAGGGAAAGATGGGGGAGACAGGGAGAACTGATCACAATGATCTACATATAACCCCCCTCCCTGGGGGATGGACAACAGAAAAATCAGTGAAGGGAGACATTGGACTGTGTAAGACATGAAAAAATAATAATAGTTTATAAATTCATGAGAGAGGGAGAGTGGGGGAGGAGGGGGAAAAATGAGGAGCTGATACCAAGGGCTCAAGTAGAAAGAAATGTTTTGAGAATGATGATGGCAACAAATGTACAAATGATAGCCAATTCCCTGAGATGCTCTTTAACCCACCCCTCATAAGCATATGAAAGTTGGACAATTAATAAGGAAGAACAAAGAAGAATTGATGTACTTGCATGACAGTGTGAGCAAAGAATACTGAAAGTGTTATGTACTGCCAAAGAGCATACAAATCTAAATCTGTATTGGAAGAAGTACGATCAGAATACTTCTTAGGAGCAAAAATGTCAAGATCTCACATACTTTGGACACGCTGTCAGGAAAGGCCAATCCCTGGAGAAGAACAGCATGCTTGGTAAGAGTAGAGGGGCAGCAGAAAAAGAGTAAGGTTCTTAACAAGACGGATTGACATAGTGGCTATAGCAATGGGCTCGAAGATTAAGAACAACTGTGAGATTGGCTCAGGACAGGATAGTGTTTTCTTCTGTTGTACAAAGGGATGCTCTGAGATGGAACTGACACAATGGCAACTAGCAGCAGCAGCAGCAGCAGTACCTACATTCTTACAAAAGCCTGTAAAATGGTGTGAAAAGAAAAGTGAACTATGATGAAAAAGTAATTCACACTTGTTTAACAATGACACCTATTGCCTTCAAATCAATTCTGACTTACTGGGACCCAACAGGGCAGAATAGAACTGCCCTATAAGGGCGTAGTGGTTATGGCATTGGCCTACTAACCACAGGGCCAATTCCAAACCACACCCTCCTTGGGAGAAAGACGGAGCTTTCTACTCCCATCAAGAGTGACAGTCTCAGAGACCCATGGGGTAGTTCTACCCTGTCCCATCGGATCACTGAGTCAGAATGGACTCGATGGCAGTGAGTTTGGGTTTGGGGACAGCGTTTCCAAAGCTGCTGTGTTTCTGGAGCAGACCACCACGCGTTTCTTCCACAGAGCGGCTGGAAGGCTACAATCCTTCACTGACCTTTCAGTGAATACTAAAGAACCACTGCACCACCAAGGATCTTTCCCCCAAACCGCAAACTCAACGTCCCCAAACTGAATTCCGGCTCATGGCAACACTATTAAGGACAAGGCAGAACTGCCCCTTGTGGGTTTCTAAGACTATAACCCTTTACAGGAGTAGAAAGCCTTGTTCTCTCACGGAGGTATTGGTGGTTTCAGCAGCCCAATGCATAATTACTATGCTACCAAAGCTCTTTCCTCACATTGCTTAGCTAGCCCTTACTAAATGCCAAAGTCTGAACTTGTCTCTTATTTAAGCCTCTGAACAACTCTGCCTGGCTTGAGGAAGCAACACGATTCCCTCCCCATGGGTATGTCGCTGTGAAGTGGTGAAGCTGGCAGTATGATTGCAGAGCCTGTAATCAACTGGCACAAGAATTCAAAAGTCTGAGGCAGCCTACTGTTTCCTAACCATAAGGCTAGGCTGGCGTACTGTGACCCTTTTAAAGAACTGCTTACCTCTTTACCTCCGAGCTGTAATTTATCCAAGTGGTTCTTTGTGGGAATACCATCTTGGTCCCACCTCCCTATCTATTTGGCAAATTCCTACACATTCTTGAAATCACCTTCAGCACCCCCAAACTCTCCTCTGCGACCTTCGTTTCACTTTGCATAATTTGTCACTACAGCCACTGCCCCTCTCTGGATCTGAGAATCTGAGCTGTGTCACCTTGGGTCCCCGGCATCATTATCCAGCACGTGGCTCACAAACAATCAATACTTGCTACTGAAATATTTGTTGTGGATGTAGCATTATGATTTTTCAGTTTGAAATGTTTACTTTTCATAAGACAGTACCAGGAAGTACATCATAACTTTCAAATCAAATCATTGAAATTAGTTCCCATGGCAACTAAGCAAAGTGCTCCCGAAAATTCTAGGAAAGACAAGCCTTAACTTCAGGTTCAACCTGCTGAAATACTTCATAATCATTTGCTTTTGTTCAGGGTGTGAAGTGACAGAATGGCAGCATTTAACTTTCTGTAACTTCTCTCTTTGAGAACATTAATGTTACCAATAGCAATGACTAAAGCTTACTTTGCCTACCATAGCTAGACTGTACCTTCCTATAATAAGGTAATAGCAGCTTATTACTTCACAACCCCATTTATTTGCAAGAAAGCAACATATTTCAGAGACTGACAGACAAAATTATCTAGATGGTGACATTTTAAAAGTAAACATCACTCTTTTCTGATGACTGTATTTTTTATTAAAGAAAATTCATAAGAAAGAATTCAGAAGGGAACCCACTCAGCTGATTTAAAACTTGGCCCACATGTGGTAAGGGGGAGGGGCTGGTGGGAGACAACTTCTCAAAGTGCTTTGCTTTGCCGCTGCTGTGTTAGCTGCCACCGAGTCTGCTCCATCCGTGGTGACCTCATACACTAAAAAGAGGAACAAAATGCTACTTGCTCCTGCTCATCCCCATGAGCAGATTGTGGTGCTATGTAGAGTTTAAACTATATGATTCAAGTAGATTGCCAGGCCTTTCATCCTAGTGGTCTGAGTCCAGACACTGCTAAAACATATTCAGTGTCATAGCAACCTATTCAGTCCCAAAGCCTCTAGGTAGCTTCCTTTCTTCCATAAACCCCTCCACTCCCACTTAAAGGTCAATAAAAGACACCGAGCACTTCTTGACTGCTCTGAAGTAGAAATGGAAGTTCACCTTGGCCCGAGGATAGGGCAATGATACTCTGCTTCAGGGTCCTCAGTAGGCCAACAAAACACAGATCCCACTTTTGCTCCCAATACGGGGAAGTGCCCTGAGGGTGGCCTGTGGTGACCAAGTGCTGGCAGAGAAGCTCTCAATTAAAAGTACTAAGTAGCTCAAGTTTATATTAAAAAAAAAAGTCTCAAAATCTAGTACTGGAAATAACTCTTATTGGGGAGTTTGAATCTTAACAACAAATAGGATGCTCTTTGGTTTGTACAGTTGAAAATGCAACACTATCAATAATAAAGGCTTCATGTAATACTAGACTTATGGTGCAAGATTGAGCAGGATGAACAGACTGAGGAGTTACACTGTTACCCTACCTGCACCCAAAAGAGGCAGCCAGCCTTCGATCTCATGAGCTTACTCAGCAGTGCCTCTGTGGCTGTAGTGGCATGGATTTGAGGACTGAATCAGGGGATGATGTCATATAAGCTCCCTGACACCTCTCTCAGAAACCCTGAATCCAAAAACCAAACTCACTGCCAGCCGTGGAAAAGGGAAAGAATCAGAAAAGACACTCAGGTCCAAGCATTCTAAAGAAGTAGCTCCTTATAGGTCCTTCCTATCTGAACAAAAGCAGTGTTCACTCTGTCATCACTCATTTTTACCCCTCCCTCCCTACTCCATGAAGCCTTGATAAATTATAAATTGTTATTTTGTCATATCTGACACTGTCCAATGTCTCCCTTCACCCACTTTTCCGCTGTCCACCTCGCAGGGAGGAGGTTATATGTAGATCCCGGTAATTGGCTCCCCCACCCTTCCTCCACCCTCCCTGTATCGCCACTCTCACAACTGGTCCTGAAGAAATCATCCATCCTGGATTCCCTGTGCTTCCAGTTCCCATCTGTACCAGTGTACTTCCTCTGGTCTAGCCAAATTTGTAAGGTAGAATTGAGATCATGATAGTGGGAGGGAGGAGGAGACATTTAGGAACTAGAGGAAAGTATGTTTCATTGTTGCTACACTACACCCTGACTGGCTCGTTTCCTCCCTGTGACGCTTCTGTAAGGGGATGTCCAGTTGCCTGCAGATGGGCTTTGGTTTTTTGTTTTTATCTGGGGGGGCTTTGGGTCCCCACCCCGCTCTCCCCCTATCACAATGATGATTGTTTGTTCTTTGATGCCTGATACCTCATCCCCTCGATACCTGGTGATCACACAGGCTAATGTGCTTCGTCCATGTGGGCTTTGTTGCTTCTGAGCTAGATGGCCGCTTGTTTATCTTCAAGTCTTTAAGACCCCAAACACTTTATCTTTTGATAGCCGGATACCATCAGCTTTCTTCACTACATTTGCTTATGCATCCGCTTTGTCTTCAGCGATCATGTCAGAAAAGTGAGCATAATAGAATGCCAGTTTAATAGAACAAAGTGTTCTAGCATTGAGGGAGTACTTGAGTGGAGGTCCAATGTCCATCTGCTACCTTAATACTAAAATCTATACATATATGCACATAGATCAATTCCACATCCTCATATATAAATAAGTCTACATATGTACATGCCTTTATTTAGACCTCTATAAATGCCCTTTGCCTCCTAGCGCTTTCCTCGATTTCCTTTTACTTTCCTCTGTTCCACTATCATGTTCAGCCTTCGTTTGGGTTTCAGTAATTCCTCTCGGTTACATTATCCTTGTTAACACCCTACCAGCCCTCCTAAACCCCACTCACCACCAATTTAGATCACTAGTTGTTACCTTGTCCTGGGGTTTGTTAACACCACTTCCTTTCCCCTCTTCCCCCTCTCCCATATCCCCCCAGAACTGTCCGTTCCAGTGTTTTCTCCTCCAGATTGTTCATCCAGCCTATCTTATTAAGACAGACCTGTAGAGAAAATAACATGCACAAAAACAAGATAGAGCAAAACCAAGCAACAAAAGAAAACAAAACAATAACAACAAAAAGCCAATGACAAAGTCAAAACAAAACCAAAAAAACACAACACAACAACAAAGAAAAGCTTGTAGTCAGTTCAAGGACTGTTGGCCTTTAGGAGTGTTTTCTGGTTGAGTCTGATGGGGTGCCAAGCACTGGCCCCAAAGTCTATTTTTGGTATTCCGTGGGGACTTTGTTGCTCTGCTCCCCTTGCTGTTCTGTTCCTTGCCCTTAGTGTTTTGCCTAGGTGTGGTGGGATCAGATTGGGCAGAATTTCCACACACTGTCTCCAGTGTTGTCCCCTGTAGGACTATGGGTCAGTTAGGGATGTCATGGGGCCGTCCATATGGTGTTCTCTGTGGATTGGCTTCTCTAAGAGAGAATATAATCCTCAAGGCTTGGTGGGCCATGATGTGCTTCACTCTCTCTTCCTCCCCCTTCATTTGCTCCCGTGTGCTCTGATCACACATGTCCCTCTCTATGAGCTGCATCTTCAGTGCTGTCCTCTGAAATAAATTCTTTTGGGGGGAGGGGCAGGTGTTCACATATTTCACCTTTTTTGATATGAGAAAACCACTGGTACACTTGAGTTTTTCCCATAGCACTGTCCTTGCAATCTGTGTTAAATATCACAACAGTTTCTATGGCATTTTTCCCAAGCAGGAAACAAAATTTCATAGCTGCACAGTTCTCTTAAATTGGCCATCACAAAAACAAGGTTCAAGCAAAAAATTCACTTTGACCACAGAGAACCTACCCAAGCAAAACCAATGGGTGCACTAACTCAGAGAAAGTTGCTTGATGCTCGCCTCGCAGGGAAAATGCATACTACAAAAGTTCTCTACCCACTGAAATTCCACTTTTTTTGGGGGGGGGAGGGGTAGCCCCTTGTAAATGCACACAAATCCAGGTACAAGTTAGTAAATGAGCAAAGATATAAATTGAAAACAGAGCGGATGAGTTGAATTCCCTAGAAACAAAAAAAGCCAAATGAAATAGCTTCTTGTTTTGTAATATGGTCTTCAATCATTTCCTTGAGTCCTGACAAAGGAGTAAATTATTTACCATTCAAAAGAGTATTCAATGTTCACTGAAGCACTCACTCACAAATGGAAGACAGACATCTCTGTTTTCAACATGAAAGGGGTCAGGCTTGGAACCGCCTTAGCTCAGAGAATGAAGGAGGCAGAAGGAGAACCCAGGTTTTCAGACTCCAGCACCTGGTCCAGTCACCACACCAACTAGCAGCTTAGCCCTCATCACTGCAGACTTAAGGGATAGAAAATGCCTTTAACTTTGAAAATTAAACTGTCCAACAAATAGCTTGTTCCTTCAAGCAATTTTTTAAAAGCAGCTCGTGTTACCTTAAAAAAAATAGAGCAAAAACTAAAATAATGCACACAACCCTCCAGCCTCCTCATTGCTTAAACACAACCTTTCTGTTTTTCTCCTCAGTTTCTTCCATACAACTGACCATCAGACATGTGTGTGCCTCCCAGCAAGCAGCCGGCAAAGCATTTTTCAAAATTCCTAGTGTCTTGATACATACTAGTGAGGAACTCAGCCTTCTAATTTGTACTGTGGAGATGTCATTACATTTTGCGGGTTTTCATCATTTATAAAATAAGTATAGCATTCAGTCTTTTTACTGATAAAATCACTTTTTTTTAACTTAACAAATTATAGAACTAGGGTTCAACAACAGATGTGTTAGTGAAAGACAAAGTTTCCAGTAAGTCAATGATGTACATTCGTGGTAACAATTCCACCATATCCAGCTACTAGATTTTCCTCATATTGAAAACAATATTCTCAGCAACATCTGCCACTCATGCAGTTACTATGGCCACCAGTCTCAGGAGAAATAAAAAACCAGATTTGCCCATTATACCCATGGTAATAATTACTATGCAGATTCTCAAGGAAATTCAAAGTTATTTTTTCACATTATAGTAACAGAGAAGAGTTCTATAGACAAATAAAAACTTTAAGAACTAATCATTTTAGGCTTGGCCTCACAGATTGATCCATAGTATTCAACAGTGGATTCAATGGATTTAATAAATTGGCTATCACCCTCCCAAGAAAGTTCCATATATACTTGAGTGTAAGCTGAGTTTTTCAGCACATTTTTAATGCAGTTTTTGTGGTAAAATTAGGTGTCTCCGCTGCTATTCGGGTCAGCTTGCACTCGAGTATATACGGTAATATTGTCCCATTCCTTACAGGCTAAGCGCACTTCCTTAGGTATTCCCCTTGTCCCTCACGCACCTCCATCACAGCACAGTTAACATTTAACTTAAAATGTATTTTAAAATTTTAGGGAATCTTTTTATGAAAAGGATTAAAAAGGGAATATCATTTTTAAATTATAAAAAAATTCAACACTTTTTGGTATGTCTTACTCTGATGTCTCCCTTCACCCACTTTTCAGAGGGGATTACATGTAGATCACTGTGATCAGTTCCCCCTTTCTCTCCCTACCTTCCCTTTACCCTCCTGGTATCACTACTCTCATTATTGGTCCTGAGGGGTGTATCTGTCCTGGATTCAGTGTTTCCATCTCTTATCTGTATCCAGAGATGAAATCTTTTCATCTTTGACTCTAAGGAGAACTCTGGCTGTACTTCTTTGAGTACAGGCTGGTTTGTCCTTTTAACAATCCATGGTACTTTCAATGTTCTTCTCCAATTCAAATACATCTATTCTTCTTCGGTCTTCCTTATTCAGTGTCCAACTTTCATATGCATATCAGGCTATGGAGAATACCATGGCTTGGGTCAGGTGCATCTTAGTCCTCCTCAAAGTAACACCCTTGAAAACTTTAATATATTTCTATATGCTAACAGTAAACAATAGTATGTTGACATTTAAAGAACCACTATAATAACATCAAAAACTATGACATACTTACAAACAAATCGAATAGATGTGCTTAAGACCTATAATCTGAATACCATAAAACACCACTAAGGGAAATTACAGATAATGTAAATAAATGGGAAGAAGCAGTATGTTCATAGACTGGAAGATTAAATATTGGTACTAAGTCAATTCTTCCTAAATTGGTTTATGGACTCAATACATCCCTAAACAAATTCTCGAGGAGAGAATGGATTAAAACATTAATCTATTTTGAGTATATTAATAAATTGTTTCTAAATTTCACTACACATAAAGAACCTAGAATAGCCAAAACAATTTTAAATAGGGCAAACACCAACTGACTTAAAAACAATATAAAACTACAGAAAGTAAGACCGTTTAGTACCAGCATATAGGCAGAAAAATACATCAGACCAAAGTAGACCAGTAAGTATGTCAACAAGTATCACTACAAAATCATACAAGGCTCTATTAGATAAAATGTCAAATGCCTAGGTCAATTCATTTTCCGAAAGTAATGTTTCCATCTCTCTAACCCTTCCCCAAAGGTCTACAGTAGTTCTGGCATACTGAAGGGACTCAAAGTGTGTTCCTTTGAAATGTTCTTTGAGTTTGGGGAAGTAAAAGAAGTCTGAAGGGGCAAGATCAGGGTAATAAGATGGATGGGGTAAAGTTCCCAATGAAATTCTCATAGGACAGCCCTTGCTACCGTTACCCTGAAAGGATGAAAAGGTGCATTATTGTGATGGAAACAAACTGCCTCTGTACAACTTTCATGGCCTTTTCCACATCAATTCAGTTTTCAATTTTTTAGAAAAACAGCTTCCTCTATAAATGCCTTTTATAGAGGTCTAAATAAAGGCATGTGCATATGTAAATATATTTATATGAGGATGGGAAAATAGATCTATGTGTGTATATTTACAAGTTTAGTATTAAGGTAGCAAATGGACATTGGGCCTCCACTCAAGTACTCCCTCAACGCAAGAATACTTTGTTCTATTAAACTGGCATTCCATGATGCTCACCTTCCCGATACGATTGTTGTAGACAACGCGGGTGCATAAGCAAATGTGGTGAAGAAAGCTGATGGTGCCCAGCTATCAAAAGATATATAGCGTCTAGGGGTCTAGGGTCTTAAAGGCTTGAAGGTAAACAAGCGGCCATCTAGCTTGGAAGCAACAAGGCCCACATGGAAGAAGCACACCAGCCTGTGTGACCACAAGGTATCGAAGGGATCAGGTTTCAGGCATCAAAAAACAAAAAATCAAATCATTGTGAATGAGGAGGAGTGCAGAGCCATCTGTAAGCAACTGGACATTACCTCACAGAAGGGTCGCAGGGAGGAGACGAGCCAGTCAGGGTGCAGTGTGGCAATGAAGAAACATACAACTTTTCTCTAGTTCCTAAATGCTTCCACCACCACCCCACTATCATGATCTCAATTCTACCTTACAAATCTGACTAGACCAGAGGATGTACACTGGTACAGATGGGAACTGGAAACACAGGGAATCCAGGATGGATGATCCCTTCAGGACCAGTGCTGAGAGTGGCCATACAGGGAAGGTGGAGGGAAGGTGGGATAGAGATGGGAAACAGATTACAAGGATCTACATATAACCTGCCCCCACTCCCCGGGCGACAGGCAACAGAAAAGTGGGTGAAGCGAGACATAATAGTAATTTATAAATTATCAAGGGTTCATGAGGGAGTGGGGAGCAGGGAAGGAGGGGGGGAAATAAGGAGCCGATACCAAGGGCTCAAGTAGAAAACAAAAGTTTTGGGAATGATGATGACAACAAATATACAAATGGGCTTGACACAATGCATGTATGTATGGATTATGTTAAGAGTTGTAAGACCTCCCCCAATAAAATGATCAATAAAGGGGAAAAAACAGCTTCCTAATAAGCCCTCATAATTTTCCTATGTCCGTTAATAAAATCTATAAAGATCACCCATTTGGGATCCCCAAAAACAGCTGCTATAAATCTACTGAGCTGCCCTGACCCAGGAAATCTCTTTGAAAGCCACTATTTTGATTAGATCATTGTTGCTGGTTTTGTTTGTTTTGTTTTTTAAAGCACCTAAGGAGACTAAGACAAGTGTACTATTGAGAGAAGTTGGCTGCAGTCATCCACTGATAGGAGAGATATGTTTAAATACATTTTGTTTGGAATAAACTCATGCACATAGGAAGTAGACCCCACTGCAGAAAGACTTTCTGACTTCTCTTTAGATATGGACAAGTGGTTTTCAATAAAGTTGGAATGACAATTCAGTGAAGAAGGAAAGGTCTTATCAGCAAATGGTGTTGGAAAGCTAGCTGTCCATATATAAAAATGTTAACTTCATATTCATACTTAACTCAAAATGGGTCATATTTCTAAATATACAACTATTACATGTCTAGAAGAAAACATAGGAGATAATTTCTGTGACTGGAGATTAGGTAAAGGCTTTTTAGAAATGACACCAAATGTACACTCTATCAAAGGACAAAATGATAAATTGCGCTTTTTTAAAATTAAAATCTTATTCTTTATGAGGCACTGGCAAAAGAATGAAAAGTTGGAAGATAATGTTTGCACATCACCTATCATCTGATAAATAGTATCTACTCAGGATATACAAAATTATCAAAGCTCAGAAAGAAGAAAAGAAGCAGTTCAATAAATATCAATACGTCATCAAGGAAGGGTAAATAAGCACATGAAAATATGATAAAGTTATTGTGGGAGAAAGATGAGGCTGTCTGTTAACATAAAGATTTATAGTCTCAGAAGCCTTTGTGGGGCTTCTATGAGAAGGAAATGATTCAATGGCAGTGGAGTTTTTTTGGCCACTAATCATTAAGAAACTGCAAATTAAAACAATAGTAAGATACCACCACTAAAAATCTACTTGAATGGCTAGAATTAGACAACAACATTGACCATACCGAGCACTGACAAGGATGTGGAACAGGCGGAAATCTCAGCAATTACTATAGCAATGTAGAAGAGTACAATGACTAGTAAAATAAAAATCAATATATATACATTAAAGTTAAATATACAGTTACCATACAATCTAACCATGACCATCCTAGGCTTTTACCTAAGATTAAAAAAAAAAAAGCACAAATCCATACAATGGATGTCTGGATCAGTTGTATTTGTCATAAAAAACAACAACTGGGAAAACCCATGTGACCATGGCAGTAAAGAGCTAAACTATGGTACATCCATACAATGGAATCATTCTCAGGAGGAAAAAAAAAAAGCAATAACCTATTCATACACTCAGCACTGTGGGCAAATGTCAAAATAATTATGCTGAAAGAAAGATAACAAACAACAAGGTTTGCATACTATATGATTCCCCGGAGATAGATTCTAGATCAGGCAACCTGATCTAGAATGGCAGAAAACAGATCAGAGGTTGCTTGGAGACAAGGTAGGGCGGAGGCCAAGGAAGGAACAGGGAGAGACATGAGGACAGGGTGATCAAGGGAGACGAGGGAATGATGACTACATTCATTATCTTCTTACAGTGATGGTTTTTATGGGTGTAGACATGCTTCAGACTGGTTAAAACTGTACCCTTTAAACATGTGCTGGTTATTGTATGTCAATTATGCCCCAATAAAGCTGTTCAAAGGGTTTCTAAGTTTTATAATACACATTTTTAATTGTCCCTTTTTAATCAGCATGCTGAAAATCTTTCCTACAGTAAAGCAATAGATGTGCTTGCCTTCGATGTACCTGTTCCTCTGACCTTTACTCTATATAAACACAACTGTAAAAGCAAAGTACTGCTGGACAGAAAAGTGAACTAACTGGTCTGCCAGGATTGCACAGCGACCTGTTTATTGCCTTCAAACGAAGCTTGACTGTTTAGCTAAAAGACTAGTACTGAATGGTCGGTCACTTCGTATCAAAAATAATACTATAGCTACAAGCTGCCCGAAAGCAATTCATTAATTCAAGTAAGCATTTCCTACCCATGTTCTCTGCATGCGGCACTGCTGTGAATGTTAGGCTTCACAGAGAAGGGTCAGTACCAAATTACCAAACCATCCTGCATCTGCTCTCAGAATGGGAAATTTTAGTCATGCACTTAGAGAGCTGGCACTCTAAAGAAGATCAATGAACCGATAACAAGGATCTACATTTAACGCCCTCCCTGGGGGATGGACAACAGAAAAGTGGGTGACGGGAGACAATGGACAGTGTAAGACATGACATAATAATAATTCAGAAAGTACCAAGGGTTCATGAGGGAGAGGGGAGCAGGGAGGGAGGGAAAAAAGGAGGAGCTGATACCAAAGGGCTCAAGTAGGAAGAAATGTTTTGAGATTGATGGTGGCAACAAATGTACAAGTGTGCTTGACACAATGGATGTATGTGTGGATTATAATAACAGTTGTATGAGCCCCAATAAAATGATTTTTAAAAAAGAATATCAACAGAGACAGACTACAACATAATTCAAACACAATGTTAAAAAATAAATGCCAAATTGTACAGTGACGAAGACTTGTACTCTTGGTCTCTTGGAACCTTAATGAATTCAGGACAAATATTAGTAAAATGATTTTTGTACACAGTCAAAGCAGTATGCTTATAAGCATGAAAACGTTCTTCTGGAAACATAAAAGGATATGAAAAGCTATCAAAACCAACCCTAACTGACTGAGAAAAAAGAACTGACACGGCCGGTCAGCGTTTTACGTGCATTCCATATTGGTAGGTCTAAAAAATGACATGGTGCCGCAGCAGTTTTTTCTGCTGATTTTAAAGACATCCATATGAACAGAAGCAAGGCTGGAAAGTCTCTAACACAGAAGATGTATGTGCATTCAGTAGCTGCAACAATGGGCTGAAGCATAGCCGTGATTATGAAGATCTGCCACCCAGAAGTCCACTCTGATACACTGAGCACAAAGACTCCCAGAGGTCAAAATCTGTTGCCACAAATATACAAGAGGTCTGCCTACTTATCACCACACCCACTCACAACCCCTCACTCTGCTTTTCCCCAACAGCAGCCGTCATTTTCAGATTTTTCTATGACAGAATCTCAATTGCTGCAGTGAATATCGAAGGTCAGTAAGTAGTCTTGATTAGAGATACCCTGTTGATGTCACGGTACTTCAGATTCCTTTACACTTTGTTATTCATTTTCTAAATGTCACAGTTGCCTCCACACAGTCAATGTTTGGTGCTCTCAAAGGAAAAAATTACTAAGCAATAAACTTTTAGTGATTTTTGACTGGCATAAGGACTCTACTACATGTTCTATATCAGCGGTTCTCAAACTGTGGGTTGGAACCCCTTCCGGGGTTGAACAACCCTTTCACAAGGGTCACCTAAGACCATAGGAAAACACATATTTCCGGTGGTCTCCAGGTGGGTCTGCCCACATGCAGATACGCCCACATACGAGTATCCGGCATGAAGACTGTTACCCATGCTACACCATGCTTCATGACAAAATTTCATTTATTTGTCATTAGAAATAAATATTTTACCATATATAATTACATATTTTTGTGATTCATCAAAATGCTTTAATTATGTTCAATTTGTAACAATGAAAATATATCCTGCATATCAAATATTTACATTATGATTCCTAACAGTAGCAAAATTACAGACTTGAAGGAGCAACGAAAATAATTTTATGGTTGGGGTCAACACAACATGAGGAACTATATGTAATAAAGGGTTATGGCATTAGGAAGGTTGAGAACCACTGTTCCAAATGCATTGTGCCCAAGTTCATAGCCACGCTCAACACTGCTAATCTTCTACGTGTTCAGTAACCATACCGTTCAGACCACAGGTTCCCTGAGCATAGCTTGTAAATCTTATTCCTGGATAGGAGCAAAGACAATGGTGAAGAGATTACAACTAAAGAAAAATCAATCCAGAGTAATCAGTCATTTTACCTCCTGTGTTGTTTTCAAGAGGCTTTAGTTACAATGCTAAGAACATTCAAAAAGCAGAAACAATGCACTGCTAGTAGTTCATCTTAGGGAATGTTTCCTAGGATAGGATCTGCACTCATTAATATGGTGAAATGGCACCTGTTGTGGGTTGAGGCACTCAAAATGAGAACCAGGATTGTGTTCCCGCATGGCTCCCCACTGTTGGCGCTTGTCCTGCTGCTGTTTTCTCTGTGGGACTCTGTGCATCCACGGGCTCTAAAGGCTTCATACTCCATATGCGCACTCCAGCTCACCCCAGCAACCCTGTGAGGGCCTTCCAGAGCTGAGAGGGCTGCTAATGGCTGGGTGGCTGGTATGAGGTCACAGAGCTATTTCCAGATGAGCAGCACAGAGAGTCCCTGAACGCTTGTGTTAATGGGTAAGGTTGGAGATTTTAATCTCTCTCCTCCCCCACCCCCTTGTCTCCACTGAGCTCCTTAGAAGAAAGACCTGGTCATCTACTTCCAAAACAATCAGTCACTGAAAGCTCCATGGTGTCACCAGGCATCCGGCATTGAAAGTGGCTCTCTGACAAGGGTGGAATAGCACAGAGGTCACTTCAAACTCTGGGGCTCTCCAAGACACACTCCAAATAGGTACACCCCTGCCCGAGACTGTGCACTCAGCCAGTCACAGGGCTTCCAGTGTGGCTAGGCCCTCTCCGGCACTTCACTCTGACCCTGTGCCTACTGACCATGGAAGATAATCACAGGACCAGGCGTACAGCACAATTCGTCTTCCATGCTTTGGCTTTTTCAAGACCTTTGTTACCATAAATTTGTAGTCTGGCAAAATTTCTTTTGTAAAAAAACCAAGATTATGTTCAAGCTATGGACTAACCAGAGGTGTGAACGGTACTCCTACCATGTTTTAAATAGCTTTAAATATTAACACAATATGCAGTAAAATTATGTCTGTGTTTGTCATATAAGCAAATAATACAGTGTAAAGTTACAACAAGACCAAAGAAGAATCGATGCATTTGAATTGTGGTGCTGGAGAAGAATACTGAAAGTAAAAGGATAAACTGATCTGTCTTGGAAGACGTATGGCCACAGTGCTCTTTAGAGGCAAGGATGGAGAGATTTGGGCTTACATGCTTGGAGATGTTGTCAGGGAGACCAGGACCTGGAGAAGGACATCATGTTTGGCGACAAAAAAAAGGCAGGCCTTCAAGGAAATGGATTGACCTTTTGGCTGCAGCAGTGGGGTCAGGAATGGGGACAACTGTGAGAATGGTGCCGGACCATGCAGTGTTCAGTTCTGTTGTGCATAAGGTCGGAGTCAACTGGATGGCACCTGACAACCACCACAAAGTTACAACACACAGGATCATAAAGAAGAACTGTACCCTTAGTCTTCATTTCTCCAAAAGGTTTCTGTGTATCACTAATGACAGCGCAACACAGTGGTTTTTGAATGGTGTTCCTGGAGTCCCTGACCAGAACAAAACCCATTGTGAATAAGCTGGCTGCAACTCATAGTGACCCTATCTATGGTTTCTGAGATTGTAAATCTTGTTGAGTGCAGGCAGCCTCATCTTTCTCTCACAGAGCAGCTGGTAGGTTTGAACTGCTGACCTTGAGCTTACCAGACCAATGTTATCAGAGTGCCACCAAAGTTCCCTGGCCCTCTGACCAGAGTCCCTACTTTACCTGCTTTGTATCTCAGGGTTTTTATAAATCAAACATCCATAAAAAAAAACTGTGCACACACATTTTCCCAGAATTCCTATCCACTGTTTTGCCATCTTTGAGACAGAGGATAAGACTTATTTAACTTCAAACCTTACTAACATGGGAACTACAAGGTCTGGAGCTGGCTTTTTGCCAACCATTTTGCCACTACCAAAGACTCTTCAGTCAATAGGGGAATGTAAACAGGATTTGTCCGCTACTTAAACTACAGAAATTCTTGAAGAAACACCTATTTGCATACAGAATCAGTATCCAATAGTTAGTCACTTATCAGGTTATTTACACTTTCTAAGCAAGATATTAGCCTACATTGGACACATTCTTAAACAGAAGTGCATTTCAATCACTTCATTTTCCAAGATTCAGACAAATTCTACCCCCTCATTAGACTCAGGCAAGGTAGAGATAAACTATTGAGTTTGCATTCTTCCAGTGCCATTATTTAGTACTCCTTTCTGAATTATACTTCTTGGTCATTAAATAAATATCCAACCAGGAACTGAATGGAACCACTGTTTGTGAAAGTGGTCTTGGTGGTGCAGGCAGTACAACAGAGGACAGGCTCCAGGTCCAAGGGTGTCCTAGGACCACTACTTTCCAAGAGCTGTGTACTCTGGCGCTCCACATCTAGGTTGTGAATTTTTTTTAATTCTTTTTTTTTAATCATGTTAGGTTGTGAACTTTTTTCTCTATTCTGAAGCATGTTATTTCTAAAAAATAGGATATGAAAACATAGCTGATTATCTCTTAAAGAATACAACAATTTCAAAAAATAGAATATGATGTTCCACAATAGATGCATTTCTCCCCTGTCCCAAGTCCCAACATTTAGCTCTGTTAGAAAAAAAACAACCAACATAATTTGTCAGAATTACACAAACTGTAAATGATGTCCGAATTAAAAAATCTGAGATGCAGAAATCTACCCAACTGTAATTATTGGTTAAGAAGTACACTATTAAATTACAAATTGCACACACACACACACACATACACACCCCTCCCTGCCGAACCAGGCAAATGTAATAAAAGTTCTTTGGTGAACAATTAAATAAATAAACATCTCCAGTGTAGGGGAGATCTAGGCAATAAATAAAGGAACTAAAAATATGCCCAATTTACCACAATACTTCGTCATTTGGCCAGGGAGTGGGTAGAAGAGTATCTAACCTACAAAAGCAATACAACTTCATTTATGCCTTTAAAATAAGACATCAAAAAAGTCAAAAAGCTCTCTCAACTGTGTACATAATACTTCATATAAACATTGCCATGTTTTTCTAATACTCAAAGAACTATGACAAAGCCGATAAGGAGCCCTGATGGTGTAGTGGTTACACATTGGGCTGCGATCTGCAAGATCAGCAGTTCGAAACCACCACCAGCTACTTCAAAGAAAGACTAGGTTTTCAATTCCCGTAAACAGTTACAGACTTGGAAACCCACAAGGAGTCGTTACAAATCAGCAATGGCTTGATGACAGTAAAAAAAAAAAATTTTTTTTTAATGGAAAAGCCAAGTGGTTTGGCATTCCTTAATACAGAGGGAGAGTCACAGCTGGAAGCACACTCACCTCAAAATGAAAGAAAGGATAAAAACCCAAAGTCAAATTCCATTTTTCAACTAGTCTTCCAATAGGAAGAGATAGGAATCAGGAGTCAGATTTCAAGATGCCAAGATGTGAAATCTGCAATTCATTTATTTTTATAGAAATGGTGAAACCAAGTGAAGTCACTTGTTATTCGGAATACAAAATGTAACGTGACATAAACTGAATTCTTACTTTTAGGGTGAACTTCAAACCCGTTCCATTCACAAAGAGGACTTGGAATTAAGTCCTCGCTTTGTATCTCCACAACACAAAGCACATTTTCTCAGTAAACTGTATTGTTCCAAGTTTTTTTAACAATTTTATTGGCACATAATTTAAATACAATTCAAGCAACCATCTAAGTGAGGTGTCAACTAAGTCTACATGGAGGAACAACAGCTCGTGTGATCCAAGGATTGTAAATAATAAACTCCAAATCCAAAGGAGGAATTGCTACTAGACCTTGTGAACCCCTGGTTTCCAGAAAGCTATGGCCCAAAGTTCATCTGCAGGGTCCACACATGGATGAAACTCCAGTGAAGCCCCTCTGATCACAGCTGAAGGACGCGAATAACCTTGTTAGCAGAGGGCACTGGAAAGTCGATTGTGGCAGCTGTCATTAGGTTAAAATGTAACCTCGCATCACTGGATCTCCCCTTGGACCCCTTTTAAAGTTGTTTCAGTTTAACAAATGAAAAAAAAATGAAGAGGAAATACACATGGGTTAAGGCCGGTGGTGAATCCCAATCCCCTCAACAGAGCAGAGGAGGGCCGTGACAGCACTGCTATCACGCCACGTGGATTGAAAAACGGATTACTACAGATGCTGTTAAGTTAAAATTTAGTGTGTTATCATTTGACCTCCCTTTTGATCCATTTTAATTTGTTCTACTTTTTAATATTTTCTTTCTTTTTGATTGTGGTTTTTTTAATCATTTACTCTGTTATTGTTCTTTTGAAATGTCTTTTTCTGGGTATGAAATCCAAGATAGGTAAATCTACAGAGACAGTAACTAGATTAATGGTTCCTTAGGGATATGGCTGTGGAGGTTGGGGGAACATGGAGACGTAATAATGCGTACAAAAATAAAGAAAATGTTATAAAATTGATTGTGCTTTATGAGCCCCTAATAAAATGATTTTTAATTGATCGTTGTGATGATTGTACAACTCTTCTTGATGTGATTCAACTATTGAAGTGTATGATGTATAAATTATATGCCAATAAAACAGAATTTTAAAAAAGGAAATAGAATCTCTCTTTTTAGCACCTTTATTTCCATATCTATCAGAAGTCCAGCTCTAATCTGACACAAAATCAAAAGAAGCCATTCACAGGGCTGTCAGCAGAGCCTTACAGGCATTAAACATAAGGTTGGGTAGAGAAGGTATGGGGAACATAATTTCATTACCTGGATATGAAAATTATAGGTCTACATAATACCCTCATTACCTGTCTGTCAGTTTCTTGTACTGTGGTAGCTTGTGTATTGGTATACCATCAGGATTTCAAATACCTGAAAGGTCACCTCTGGTAGACAAGTTTTAGCAGAACTTTTAGATTAAGACCGCCTAGGATGAAGAACTTGGTGATCTAGTTCCAAGAAGTAGTCAATGAAAACCTTATGGATCACAACAGAATATGACCTGATATCACACTAGAAGCTGAGTCCCCTGCAATGGAAGGTACTACACAATAGCCCCAACAATGCACTCAAATACAGTAATAACCATAACAGTGACACTCCAAACTACGAGCCAATTCTCATAGTAACTCTCTATCAGGTTTCTAACATGGTAAATGTTTATGAGAGCAGGCAACCTCATCTTTCTGCCAAGGAGCAACTGATGGGTTTGAACTATTGACTTTGCAGTTCCCAGCCTACTGCCTAAACCGAAGTGCCACCAGGAACCTTTTAACAATGACATAGAATCAAGCAATATTTCTTTCCGTTGAACAGTTTGCCAAGAGTCAGAGTTGATTCAAAGGCAACTAAAACCAGACATTATAGTCAACAAGGATAACTCTAAAAGTTTCATCTGCCACCTAGCCCTATATAGCTGAACTGTAAATCTGTATTCTCCAGCCTCATTGGAGCTCCAACTGCCTGCTAGACATGTTCACTTAAGTCATCCTGCTTAACAGAGACAACTGGCTTAATACCTACAATGACTTTCCCAGATCAATCAAATAACCACTGAAAATGTTATCTATAAATCCTTTTTAGCCCTAATCTCACACTAAGTCTGTTTAAAACCAAGCACGGTTTACTTACTGATGTCAAGCCTGTTGCCCCCAAAGTCCTTGCTCTGGCTTAGAAACCCTCTCAGGTGCCCGAAGTCACATATCCGTGTCTCCTCGGGTCTTCCAAACCACTGGCTAGGCCCAACCGCAGGCAACTATGTGCATTGTTGGCTCTGCCAGAACAGCCCTGCTCCACTTAGGAATGCCCTCTGTGATGGCAGATGTTTGTGGGAAACAAAGATTTCTCCCAAGAATCTCCCCCAAACAGATGTTAGACTTAGGACACTGCTTGCAGCTAATGGTAAATGATTGTCAAGTTACCTCCCTGAAGGCAGTCAGTTGCCAGACAGGGCCCACTCCCTGTTGTTAGGACAATGGGTAATTTCTCCCTAAAGGCTTGTGACCATTAGTCTGGCCCTTGTGGGTGGAGTTTACACCCTACTGATAATGGTTTCTCTGGAGATCCAGAGACCAGGTCAAACCTGCTCAGTGACATCCAAAATTAGGCTGCCATCCTGAATCTAGGATCCGCCCATCTTGTCATATGTGTACCCCCAATCCCTCCTCTTCCTATTGCATGTATATCCCTAGATTGCCCCCCTACCATTGCTGTATAACCTATAGAGCAACCCCTTCCTGTTACATGTCTTAACTTCTAATTAGGGGGCTTGCATGTCCCCCAAAGGCAAATAGGCCTGGGTTAGCAATAAAGATCCCCCTTTGGCCTCTGGCCGGCTTCCCCTTTCCCTCCATACCCCCTCACTCCACTGTTCCCTTTCCCCTTGTCCTCCTGCCCCTCCCCCTATCTCCACCTGGACCACCAAGCGTGGACCACCAAGCGAGGCTGAGGTGAGCATGCTACCATGAAATGTGATTCCATTATTTTGATCTCTCTTTTATTTCGCATGCTCTCTAGGACTTTACTTTAATTCTTATATACATTTACCGTACAATTGTGCCTACCGGACTCGTGATGATGTGCTGGGGTGGGGGGGGGGTACCCTGACAAATGTTTCCCAACAAAGACCTGGGTGCTGGCTATGGGGCATAAATCCCAGCCAAGCTACTTTAGGGATGGTAAAAACTAGAGCCAGAAGGGAGCAGCTCTTTCCTTGCTCCTAGTTGGAATGTGAGCATGGCCTCAGCCCGGTGGGAAAGCCAAGGGAATTGTACCACTTCCAACCCCTAAGTCCTAAAGTTCCTCTGAATACGGAAGTATTTCATTTTTTCTGCCAGTTTAGCTAATTAACTTCCAATTAATTCCTTTACCTTAAAGAATCCCTGGTGGTGTAATGGTTACTAATTGGGCTGAGATCCCTAAGGTTTCTAGTTTGAACCAGCAGCAACTCCCCAGGAGAAAAATGAGGCTTCTAGTCCCGTAAAGAGATACAGTATCAGAAACCCACAGGGGCAATTCTACCCTGTCCTAAGCTGCCATAAGTTGAAATCAACTCCATGGCAGTGAGTCTGGTCTGGGGCTTTTAACTGACAGTAGTTTGATCAGGGTTTCTGCGAATGCAGCCAAGAGTCTGGCCACGTTCTGCTTGAATGCAAGGAGGCCCTAACGTGCGACATATTCAAACTACACTTGTGGCCATCTGCTTTTCAACACTGTATTGTCAATACTGTATTTTCATACAAATAATGCATACAGTGTACACTTTTTTGCCTTCTTTGCATGTTCTCTCTCCAGGTAATTTCATCAGCATCTATGCTAATTTTATATGTTATTGGAATATAATGCTTTTTAAAAATCTTATTTTAAAAAATCCTGTCTCTAACTTCTGCTACTCACATTGGGTTTCCACACCATAGTCATTCTACTGTACTTGCCAATAGCGCCTTGCCAAATTCCTTACCTCTCTGCCTGCTACAGGGTAATGTGTCCTATCTGTGCTTTACACACACACACACACACACGCACACGCACACACTACCCACTCAAACACCAATATGCTATCTTTTCCTACCACTGAATCCTTGCAGTGACAGCATAAAACCAAATCCAAGGTGAAAAAAAAAAATCACCCAGTCTGCGATTAGTCAGCAGGTAAGCAGTCTGCACAAAGAAAGATGTTTATTAGAACTGCTCACTTTCCTTCATTTCCCAGATTTAAACAAGTCAAAGTCCTTTTTACTCATAAGAACATGAGCCAGCTTCTTTATTAGCAGAGAGCGAGGGAAATGAAGCATTCTCTCGTCTAACAAAATTAACAGCCCACAGAAGATCTGTTTGTGCTTGGCAGCCATGAACCTTTCATCTCAGGTCACTGCTAAATTAAACAAGCCTATGTTTGTTGAACACAATGAGCCAGACACCCTGGCCGGCTCCTGAGTGCCATCAAATTTGGAGAACGTTAGAAGTACCGAGGACGATGAGAATGGTCACAATAAGGAGAATACAGCAACTATTTTCATTCTACTGGATATTTCAGGTCTCTACACTCATGGGGAAATTGGAACTTTTTTTAATTAATCGTTTTATTGGGGGCTCTTACAAATCAATTTGTACAACTTTGAAACCCTTTTCTCTATGGGGATGAATGAAAAGAGAAAGACCTGGATCCAAGCCAATGTTGTATTAGTTTTAATATCAACCTTCCTAGCTGCATGACCAGGTACAAATTTCAAAATCTCCCTAGCCCTTCTATTCTCTAAAACGGGCTATTCTATGTATCCTATAGAGCTGTTGTGAGGATGAAATTAAGTAATGCATACAAGAGCATAAACAAAGCTCAGCATGAACATCCTCACCAAAAAAAACAAAAAACTTCTTTCCTAACTACTGCCTCCATTGCCATGAGACCAGAAGGATGCCTAGAAAATGTTACCGAGTATTTTGATCAAGGACCCAATAGATGGATCTTGAAAGGAGGGAAATGTAAAACATATATCTAATTCTTGTAGCAACAAGACTGGCTGGAGGTACTACCAAATAGATTGCCCTGAAAATCTATCTCATGAATGTCTTTAAACAGCAGTTTATAGCTCAACCGGTAGAGAATGTTTGCCTTGAGCAGTGTGCTCTTCCTTCAGGATTACCTACATGAAATCAAATTGACAACAGTGAACTGTAAACAGAGGAGAAGTTGAAGGGGCAGAAACTCAAAGTTAATAGTGGTTGAAAGAATATGAGTCCTGACAGAGAATGGGCACACCCCGTGAAAACGAATCAACCTCACTGAACCTGCACACAGTGTTGAGTGGGTACATGTTTAGCTTTGTATGCTTTCGTGTGAGGGACAGGCAGGGACCCTCGTGGTTCTCAAGTCTTCAAAGCAAATGCTTTGAAGCTGCTACCATAGAATAAGTAACTGACATCAGCCATTCCTATTCTATCCCAAGGACATTTAAGCAATCAAAAACTCTTACACAGATTTCATTTTAAATAAATTATTTCTCACTCTCCTGATAGAATGGCAGATAAGAAAACCATCAATAAAGTCTCTCTTAGATGTCTTAAATCATGGCATGCTGCAAAGCTCTGATTCCCTTAAGAGGCCTTTCAAAGCACTGAACTAAGACAGACACACCAAAAGCAGCACTTACTACTAGAGCAGTAATTGGTAACCTTTTCGTAAAGAAGGATGCAATCTGATTGTAATTCCCAGGTGTCAAAAAACAGTTCTTAAAGGTAACAGAAAAGGGAAACCATACAGTTCCACATGCTCCACAAAGCATGTAGGAGGAGACCCTTTTCATGTGACAGCAATTAACAGCTGAGTGACAGCTGCTAGAACACTCAGACTGTGGAGAACTCTGTCGGATTCCAATAGACTGGAATATATGTTACACAAAACTTACTGAGTTTAACGTACACAAACACTTCACCCTCCCAGGAACACAGGTGTCCTCTCTGAACAAACTGATGAGACTAAACAGCTCCTGTGACATTCCAATATTCATAACTGCACGGCTGCATCACTGTGGCTGTTCTGGTTTTGTGCCCTTGAGTTGATCCTAACTCACAGCATCTAAAGAACAGACCTACCCCAGCATTTCCCCGCCGTTTAACTGATGCATTACTTTGTAACATTACAGGGAAGTGAACTTACTTGTGCTGGTTCTTCTATCCAGAGTCTTCGTAACTTCCATCAAAGGACTGGGTAGGTGCATGCAAATAAGGTGTAAAGGACTCCAATGATGACATTGGTCAGTCTGACATTCCACTTAGTATAAAAGGAGTCATTTCAGAAGCAGGAATGGAGAATCTCACATCCAGCAAGGAAGATGTGAACACATCTGAGATCCTTTCATGAAGAGGCAGCAGTAGCAGAGACCATGAGATTTCCTATTCCTGAAATAAGTAAAACTGAGGGCCCTCAGCAAGAGGCTGGTTTGCTGAGATGGTGTCCCTTAGGCATGATTCAATGCTAAAGTAGCTCTGTAACGCCTGCCTGAGCAGGGCAGAGGCCAAGGGGCCACAGGGTTGAGGCTGAGCATCAGAAATCAATGTCCTGAAGCCATGGCTGAAAAGAGGTGCGTTGGACCAAAAGCTGTATCTTAACATTCCTGATCCTGACTTGTAACTTGCTAACTTCCTGAATAAAGTTCATAATCTTGAGTATCATCTGTGAGCTCTGTGTGACCACTGCAAGGAATTGATAAACCTAACAGAGAAGTACAGTGGCATGGGAGGAATGGTCGGTGTCAGAATAGGGTATGCGTCTAAGGAATCATTCTTGGGCAGATGTGGGTTTGGATTCTCCTTTACCTTTAGGTAACAGGAAGTCACATGTGGCCTCAATTATACAATGGTCACTTGGAAAATATTTCTTTGAGTTATGCAGCTCTTTAAAAGTGCCATTTTACAGAGCAAAACAGTTCAGTTGTTTATATTCTCACTAATATCATCAAAATGGTCTACATTCACAGATAGTAGTGAGTGCACAGAAGCAGATACATACATACAGAGTGTTCCAACATATTGTTTGGGCTAGAAAGCTCACATTTCAGGTAACAACTATTTCAGCCGTTTTCTCTAAAACGTACCTAGACTCACTTTGTTCATTTGTTCATTTTCAAGAAAATGTTTGCTAAACATTCAACACTAAGTAACTAGCCTTTATCCGTTTCTGTGTATATATATATATTTATTGTTATTTCATATATATATTTCTGTGTATATATATATATTTGTTATTTTATATATATATTTCTGTATATATATATATATATATATATAGTTGTTGTTATTTTTGAGAACAGACACAAGCTTCAATGTGTACAATGCAGTGGTCCTGATCACATTCACCACGCTGTGCAGCCACTCCCACCCTCCTTTGTGGCGTTGTTCTTTTCCCCGTTAACGTAACTTCACTGCCCCTCAGTTCCTATCTAATCTTTTAAGCTGCTGTTGCCAATTTTATCCCATAAAGATAGGTCTTAAGAGGGTACAATACTCAAGACAGATATTCTTTACTAGTTAAGCTAAACTAACACTTGGTTTTAAGAAACTTCAATAGATATTTTTGTCTTAAGTTTTAAAGACTATCTCAAGGCAATCATTTTTGGGTTGATCTACCATCTACTCTCTGCGACTCCAGAAACTCTGGAGTATACGAGGATTTGAAATTCTGTTCTGAATTTTCTCCTTTAATCAGGATTTTCGCATAGAATCCTTAATTACAATATTCAGTGATGGTAGTCACCATCTAGTTCTTCTGTCTCCTGGCGAAGGAGGTGACCGTCACACGTGCCCTATTCTCTCCCTGTGCTGCTCCATGTGATGAGGAAGCAGGTGCCGTACCTTGAATGGCTACTTGAAAGCTTTTAAGATGCCAGATACTAAACAAGGAACTAGGATATACAACAGTGTTGCTAAACACACTTTTAGGCCAATTAATTGACAACAGTTTAAGAAACTAGGACTCTTTTCCAGAGGATAATTATGTGGTTCATCAATATATCACACACTGCACCCTGGATTTATTCTCTGTTCTGTGAGGCACTTCTAAGAGGGACTGTCCAATTGTCTTGCTGGAGGACTTTGGGTCTTCACTACATCCACTTCCCCTTCATATCACTTTGGATGCATGTTTTATGAACTTCTGATACCTCTTCCCGTCAACACCTAAAGATCACACAGGCTGGTGTGCTTCTTCCATGTGGGCTTTGTTGTTTCCCTGCTAGACGGCTGCCTGTTTCACTAACTACAAGCCTTTAAGACCCCAGATGCTATAGCTATTGATTGCCAGGCACCATCATGTAATATAATTTTTTATTACAACCAAAACTAAGGGGAAATTGGTGATAAAGTGTTGATTTTAATTAAGATTTCTATTCTACTACTAACAACTCTTTACAAAAAAACTTTTAGAATCCAGGTTTTAAAGTGACTGGTGAAATTAACTCATCATTGAAATAAAAGCTACCATATAAACAAAACCCCATGTTGCCAGAGAATTGATCAAAGAATCCTGAATTTGGGGTATTTTCAAAAGCATAAGATATCTGAGGCAAAACCCAGGAAAACATCATTAATTCAGGCCCTACTCAGGAAGACTCAATTGAGCTCTTGTGGTTCAGAAGGTTAAGCATTGATTGGGCTAATAACTGACAGGTCCGGGGTCAAACCCACCAGCTACTTTGTTGGTGGCAGAGGAAACAGTCCGCTTCAGTAAAGATCTACGTCCTTGGAAACCCTATGGGGCAGTTCTACATGGTCATTATGCATGGGCATCAGCACTCTGGCAGTGGGGCATGAAGATACAATAACTGACTTTCAATTCACCTAGACATAAATAAATAACTCTCACAGCTTTCAAGTTGATTCTGACTCATATTGACTCTGCAAGACCGTGTAGAACTGCTGGCTGCAGCTTTCTGAGACTCTAACTCAGGTGTCCTCAAATTACAGTCCGCGGGCTGCTAAGGACATTTATCCCCCTTGCCAGGTGTTTTTGCCCCGTTTTGTTTTTTTCTTACTTCAAAATAAGATTGTGCAGTGTGCATAGGAATTTGTTCATAGTTTTTTGTTTGTTTTTTTAAAACTATAGTCCGGCCCTCCAACAGGTCTGAGGGACAAGGAACTGGCCCCATTTTAAAAGTTTGAGGACCCCTGCTCTAACTCTCAAAAGGAATAGAAAGTCTCATCTCTCCTCCCCTAGAGTGAATGGTAGTTTCAAACCACTGATTTTGCAGTTAATAGGCCAACACCTAAGCCACTAAAAGTGCAAATAAAAATGGTCAGGTGATTATGTAATCCACTCTAAAGATTTTTTTAATTAAATTATTTTATTGGGGGCTTATACAACTCATCAGAATCCACACATCCATCCATTGTGTCAAGCACTTTTGTATACTTGTTTCCCTCATCATTCTCAAAACATTTGCTTTCTACTTCAGCCCCTGGTATTCGCTCATTTTGTCCCTTCCTCTCTGCTCCCCCCTTCCCCCTCCCCCATGAACCCTTGATGATTTATAAATTATTATTTTGTTATATCTTACACTGTCCGATGTCTCCCTTTACCCACTTCACTGACCATCCCCCAGGGAGGAGGTTATATGTAGATCCTTGTAATCGGTTTCCCCTTTTCCCCTCACCATACTGGTCCTGAGGGGTTCCTCTGTCCTGGATTCCGTGTTTCCAGTTCCTATCTGTACAGTGTACATTCTCCGGTCCAGCTAGATTTGTAAGGTAGAACTGGGATCATGATAGTAGGGGGAAGGAAGCATTCAAGAACAAGAGGAAAACTGTATGTTCCATCATTGCTACACTGCACCCTGACAGACTCGTCTTCTCCCCACGACCCTTCTGCAAGGGGATGTCCAATTGCCCACAGATGGGCCCTGGGTCCCCACTCTGCACTTCCCCTTATTCACAATTATATGATTTTTTTGGTCTTTGATACCTGATACCTTCGACGCCTTGTGATCTCACAGACTGGTGTGCTTCTTCCATGTGGGCTTTGTTGTTTCTCAGTAAGATGGCTGCCTATTTATCTTCAAGCCCTTAAAACCCCAGATGCTCTATCTTTTGATAGCCAGGCACCATCAGCTTTCTTCACCACATTTGCTTATGCATCCGCTTTGTCTTCAGCGATTGTGTCAGGAAGGTGAGCATCTAACCGAATTGTTAGAACAAAGTGTTCTTGTGTTGAGGGAGTACTTGAGTAGGGGCCCACAGTCCATCTGTTTCCTTAATACTAAACCTATAAGTATATGTACATAGATCTATTTCCCTCTCATCGTATGTAACTATATTAACATCTGTATATCCTGTATTTAGATCTCTATAAATGCCCTTGGCCTCCTAGTTCTTCCCTCTATTTCTTCTTACTTTCCTCTTGTCCCACTATCATTTTCAGCCTTCATTTGGGTTTCAGTAATTCCTCTTGGTTACATTGCCCTTGGATCCAGCCCTGCCAGACCTCCTACACCCTCCTTGCCACTGATTTTGGATTACTTGTTGTTCCCTTGTCCCTGGGTTTGTTAACACCCACTTACTTTCGCCCTCTCCCCCTCCCCCATGTCCCCCACTCTAAAGATTTTTACATGCAAAAAACTGCTGCTAAAATACAAATTAACACTGGCTCAGACATTCTTTTCAATTTCATACACCAAATGAAACAAAATATGTTAAACTGGCTATTACAACACTGATGAACTCTCCTAGGTAATTGCTCCATCCTCTCTACTTACTTAACCTTTAACAGAAAAGTTATCATACACAGTCCTATACATTCTCTTCAAGAATTGGCAACATAATTATCTACTTTTGTTCTTAATACATGCTGAACCATGTAACTGAAATAGAGCTCAATTCTTCTATGTTAAAATTAAAAGTATGTTTAGTGGCATTCTCTTTTCCTCAGCTGCAAATAATTGTGGAAATTACTTCTTTGTGAAATATAAATTCCAATATGATGTACTTTAAATAGGGATCTCGACAACAAAAACAGCAGATTTAAAATATGGTGAAGTTATTATTTTAAAGATAAATGAGATCAAGTCTGTGTTAGGTTGAACTCTCTAAAAAAAACAAAAACCAGTGATACTTGTATGTGTTTGTAGATGGAAAGAGACTCATATCAAGAAATGGCTTACGCAGAAGCCAGGTTGGTGAGACTTTGTCTCATGTACTTTGACAGAAAGACCAGTCCCTGGAAAGGGCATCATGCTTGGTAAAGTAAAGAGGCATCTAAAAGGAGGAAAACTCGACAAGCTGGGCTGATACAGGGGCTACAACAGTGGGCTCAAACTTTACAATTGTGAAGATGGAAAAGACAGAGCAATGTTTCCTTCTATTGGACATAAGCTCGCAGTGAGTCAGAACCAACTCCAAGGCACGACCGAACAACACGAGTCAGAGTCAACTGGAAGGCAGTCAGTTTGGTTCAGTAAAGAAGTAATCTAGGAGGCCCAGTCTAAGTATTGGGTAAGTACTGTTGTGTAACCACAAGATCAGCAGTTCAAACCACCAGCATCTCTGTGGAAAAAAATGAGCCTCTCTGTTCCCTTGAAGATTTAGAGCACTGGAAACCCAATCTAGGGTTTCTACGAGTCAGAGTGGACTCAATGGCAGTGGGTGAGTGAGGGGTAATCTAAAGCTCCCTGGCGTTGCTGTGGGTTAGGCAGTGGGCTCTTACATGCAGGATTGGCCGTTTAAGCCACTCTACAGAAGAGTGATGAGGCTGTGTGCTTCCAGAAAGATTTATACTCTTAAAGACCTTATGCAGGGTCATTGTGAGTCAGAACCAACTCAATGGCAGTGAGTTTGGTTCAGATTTAAAGGGCAATCTTGATAGATTTTCTCAAAGGGCACTGAATGATCACAGAGGCTTGTTTATAGAAAATTAAAAGCTGCATTGGTGAGGAAAAGGTCAAGAAAGTCGTGCTGGGGAATTTTGTTTTCCCCATTACCACACCCGGATTCATTTGTCAAGGACAGCAAGGAATGTCCTGTGAGAATTTCACGAGCCTTACTACATATACCCCACAGTCCTGATGCTGCCTCCTCACACTGCTGTTTGTGTTCAGCACTCAAAGAACATGTAAAAGAAACATGATTTGAGTCCCTCAAGGACATGTCAGCTGCAGTTCTGCCACAAAGTGAAGGGTACAGATGGAAACAGGAGCTCAGAAATGTACAGCCTGAGACAGAGGATATGTCAAGAAACAACAGTTTCACATTTTGATATATTTTATTCTATGGCTTTGTAGCAATATGACTTCCCTTGTACAAGATAAGTCAACCATTCATTCCTTCAAAAAAGCTGTATCCACATCAGTTATAATATTAAGCACTGTATTAAAGTAGATTTGGTCCTTACCTCAGTAACATTTGATCGACAAAGTTAACCTGAAGTGAAAAGAAAAGTCTTCATATAAAGCATAATAGATACTCTAAAAGGATATATTTTATGTCTAGGAAAAAGAGGTCAATTTTAATTGACTTCTTATTAAGTAGGCCAAAACTTCCCTAAGTAACTTTTATTTGATTGAAATAACATCTAAGAAAATCAAAATTTGAGATAACATTCACATAAAAATGGATAAATTCTCTGGCCAGCAGAAATTCAACATCAATATACATAAGTTTACAGGCAACCTGGTTGGGCAGAGACTGGAGGAAGCCCAAGAAGATGGCCCTTTGGGTCTGAAAATGAACCCCATCCATGTGAAAAATCAGTCATTTAGGATCAAAAAGGCAGGGTTACCCAAGAATTAAGTTCAGAGGGTTATGAAAGGAGGAGGAATTAAAATGAAAAATACAGGGAGGAAGTTAGATAACTGATGATACATTAAGGGGACTGCAACGGATGAGGTGAAATAAAATGTGTATAAATCAAGGAATGCAAAACTGATGATCTGCTTTATAAACATTTATCTAACATATATCAAAAGGTTAAATTTATATACACAGGCACACACATCGGAACTCAAACATTATGTGATATAACATAAACATCTAGATTTATAAATAAAATTTCATATACTATTTTGGAATAAGTGTCTGTTACAAACTAAAATTATGTTCCCCAAAAGCTAGTAATCCCAACTTTTATCCCTGTTGTAATAAAATCGGGACTGGGTCATCTTAGTTCTGTTATTATAGCAGCCATGTGAGATATGAAAGATACTAAACAAGGGTGCACAGCAGATAGCGGGCAAGGGAGATGCAAAGCCACATCATCAAAGACCAGACGAGACAAAGACCTTCGGACGGCAGCTGACAGCCAGAAAGAGTCCTGACCATGGACTTCTGCCCTCCTCAACAGTGCACAAAGGACACCGGGTATGGCGTTTCTGGTATAGCAACAGTAGAGAACTGAGACTGTCTGTGTTTGGAACATGTCAAAAACAGCTTTTCGGTTGTGTTCATCTTCTTCCTATTGTGAATACTGCTGTGATAAAGATGGGTGTGGATGTATCTGTTTGTGTTTTGTTTCTTATTTCTTTAGGTTAGAAACTGAGTAGAGTTTACTGGATTATATGATATTTCTGTTTGCTTGTTTTTAATTAAATTTTTTTTCTTTTAATTTTTAGGACAGAAACTCATTCTCTCTCAGCCTGGAAGTGGAGAGTCTGAGGGACAAAAACTCAGGAAAACAACCTAACTGCCCATTGGTGGACAAATAGATAGCTAAACTTTGGCACATGCATACACTGGAATACTATGCGCATCCCTAAAGAATAATGATGGCCGTGTCCAACAGCTTATGGCACACACATTTGTGGAAAATAACATACCGAGTAAACTTAACCAAAGGAGGGGAGTCAGAGAAAATGAATAGATAAAATTGATTTTTTAAGGAAAGAAGTTCATTTTTTTATAGAAGTTCATTTTTAAAGCTTCTTTGAGCTCTCTGTAAGTGAATTAATAAAACAAACTCTTGCTCTCTATAGAGGAAAACTTTTAGTACATACAAAAATTTTATTCCATTGACCAATGATATTAAAATAATTCATAATTAGTTAATCCAGGCAACAGACCTTGAAACAAATAAAGCAACATATTCTTAACATTTTCATCCCATTTGAAGTTCAAGGAGGTGTCTTGCTTACACATGAGACCCACAGACATGTTCAATAAAGAAATTCATGTCACTAGAAATATCAAGAGAGAGACACCATTCTTTTCCTATTGGATTAGTAAAGATGAAAAAGATTAACAAAACCTAGTGTTGGCAAAGGGCTGGAAAACGGGCTCTCAAGCCTTTCACAAGGAATACAAATTGGCAGCTTTTACAACGTGCAGCTTAGCCACATGGACTAACATTTAAAATATGCATATCTCCGACCCAGAAGTTAGACTTCCAGGAGAAATGAACAAGTTACAGTGATGTGGTCAACACACCATTATGCACAGAAAGAAAACGAGAAATAACCCACACAGACATTATCAAGACCCACTGTAGTCGGCCTGGTCCCACCTCATTGTGACCCTGTAAGGACAGGGCAGACTGGCTCCCCGGGGTCTCCCAGGCCGCACATCTTCACGGATTCAAACGGCATCCTCTTTCCTGAGAAGCAGCTAGTGGGTTAGAGCCACCAACTTTTTGGTTAGCAGCCCGATGCTAAAGGATCTGCACTACTAGGGCTCTTTAAATGGTTACTAAATCAAACCAAACCAAACTCACTGCCATAGAGTTGACGCCAACTCATAGCAACTCTATAGGACAAAGTAAAATTGCCCCTGTGAGCTTCAGATCTAGTAAGTCTCTACAGTAATAGAAAGCCCTGCCTTTCCCCCGTGGAGCAGCTGGTCATTTGGAACTGCTGACCCTGTGATTAGAAGCCCAGTGTGTAACCGCTCTGCCACATTAAGAAGAGGCTGAACACATGTGGCTAGTAAAATGATTATGAATGATAACGCTTGTCTTTTCAATTCACATGTAGAGACGTGCAAAACAGATTGCATTAAGAATAAACAAGAACTACTGCATTCAAGAAAAGAACATCATGAACAGTGTCATCCAATTTATTTAAGCTTCTATGTAGGGTTATATATATGAATTGGAATCACACAGGACAACAATAACATAAAAATTGATAAATTCTTAGAGGGAAGTTCAGCAAAGTATTAAAGGTAGCCATCTCTAGGTGGTAATATTTAGGTACTTTTTTTCATTATACTGTTTCATATCGATGGACATTTTTCTCATGATTATAATAACAAAGATAATTTTCATTTAAGAAAAAGAAAATTACTTATTTTATCAGAAGTGGTCTTAAATTCTTTCAACTGCCTATTTTAAAAAGAAAATATTCACTAAAACTATATTCTACCACCTGATAACTTCTGGATTTCTTTTCCTCAGTACATTAAAATTTGACCTAACAAAAATTTGAAGATTAGATGCAGAGGGTGAAAGCCAAAGGCCCTTATTCAAATAGCCAGTGTTCCTAGCATACAGATTAAACTCTCATAAAATAATCATCCTCTAGGAACTGGAAACACAGGGAATCCAGGACAGATGATCCCTGCCGGACCAGTGGTGAGAGTGGCGATACCTGGAGGGTGGAGGGAAGGTGGGGTAGAAAGGGGGAACCGATTACAAGGATCTACATATAACTCCACCCTGGGGGATGTACAGCAGAAAAGTGGGTGCAGAGAGACGTCGGACAGTATAAGACATGACAAAATAAAAATTTATAAATTATCAAGGGTTCATGAGGGAGGAAGGGGAGGGAAGGGAAAAAATGAGGAGCTGATCACAAGGGCTCAAGTAGAAAGCAAATGTTTTGAGAATGATAGCAACAAATGTACAAATGTGCTTGACACAATGGAGGGTTGGATGGATGGATTGTGATAAGAGTTGCACGAGTCCCCAGTAAAATTATTTTAAAAAAATAATAATCACCCTCTTAAAACTTAAAAACAAAAGCCTTAGAGAGAAATAAAATAATAAAATGTCTTTTTAAATTTTTAATTGAATGATATAAAAAGAAACTTACCTCAGTAAAAACACTTAATTATTCCCCTGTTACATTCTCTTTCTTAGCACCTTTATTGTGAACCTGAGAAAAGAAAGAAAGAAAATTACTCTGTCTGCAATGATGATGCCTCTGTGTCAGGTGGCGTGGTCAGAGATGTTCCAGGTGATCCTACAGGACAAAGGAGAATGCTCATAGGTCTAAATGCTGTCACCTTTCTAGAAGCAGCCTCTCTCATCTTTCTCCCAAAAAGAGACAGGTGGGTTCCATGCACTGAACTCCTTAAACACTGCGCCACCAAGGCCCCTTGGAGAATGTAAAATCTCTGATACATCATAAAGAACAAAATATGTCACTTCACAGTGCAACAATTGTGCCATCTCTCTCTCTCGCGCGCGCGCGAACACACACACGGAGGGAAACATGAAAGGAGCAGAACAGAAAGAACAGCGAGGGGAGCAAAGCAATGAAATCTTCAAGGAATCCTGAAAACAGACTTCTGAACCAGTGGGTAGATCCGATTGAAAACATTCAGAAGGGTCAGCAGCCAGACCTGGAACTACTTATAGGCTTCCCCCCCACCCGCCCTTTTTTTTAAAACTCTGTTCTTTTTTCATGTCTATCCATGTAAGATAGGCAAGATAACCAACCTGGAGGAGAAAATAATGGGGCCAACAGCTGCAGGGGGGCGGGGTGGGGGGGCATGGACATGGGAGAGGAGGGGGGAGAAAGGGAGGGGGGAGCCAACAAGCCCAGGGACAAAGGAACCATAAGAGATCTAAAATTGATGGCAAGGAGGGCGTACAATGCCTGGTGGGGTTTGGTCAAGTGCAATGCAGCTGAGAGAAAGTATTGAGAGTAGAATGAATGTCAAGTCAAACATGATGGTGGGGCAGGAGGAAAGTGAAAACAATAGAGGAAAGAACTAGGAGGCAAAAGACATTTATAGAGGTATAAACATAAGCATGCGCATATGTAAATATTAATATATAACAAAAGGGATATAGGTCTGAGTATATATATTAAAATGTTAAGTATGTATTAAGGTAGCAGTTGGGCATTGGGTCTCTATTCAAGTACTCCCTCAATGCAAGAACACTTTGTTCTAATAACCTAGCATTCTGTGATGCTCACCTTCCTGAAACGCTTGCTGAAGTCAAGCTAATATGAACCAAGCTGATGGTGCCCAGCTATTAAAAGCTATAGAGTCTGGGGTCTTAAAGGCTTGAAGTTAAACAAGGAGCCATCTAGCAGGGAAGCAAGAAAACCCACATGGAAGAAGCACACCAGCCTGTGTGATCACGAGGGGTTGACGGGAAGAACTATCAGGCATCAGAAGACCTAAAACAAAAACACAAATATATCGATGCAAATGATGGGGGTCAGAGTGGAGACCCAAAGCGCATCTGTAGACAATTGGTACATTCCCTCACAGAAAGGTCAGTCAGCCAGGGTGCAGTACAGCACCCATGAAACACACAGCATTCCTTTAGTTCTTTAGTGCTTCCTCCCCCCCCCCCCACTATCACGATCCCAGTTCTACCTGACAAATCCAGCCAGACTGGAGCTTGTACACTGGTATAATAAGAGCTCTCAACACATGGAATCCAGGACAGATAAGCCCCCCCAGGAACATGGGGGAGAAGGGGGAGAAACGGGAAACCTATTACAATAATTAAAGTATAACCCCAAACCCCAGGGGGATGAACAACAGAAACGTGGTGAAAGGGAGACAGTGGATAGTGTAAGATATGAAAATAATAATAATTTATAATTTATCAGGGATCCATGAGGATGGGGAGGGTAGGGGAGGGAGGGAAAAAAGAGGAGTTGATACCAAGGGCTCAAGCAGAAAGAAAATGTTTTGAAAATGATGTCAACTTATGTACAAATGTGTTTGATATAACTGATGTTTGGGTTGTTACAAGAGCTGTTAAGAACCCCCAATAAAATTATTTATTATTTTTATATATATATATGTATATATATATATATATATATATATATATATATACATACAGTATATGCCATTAAAACGGGATGCTGAAGGAGCCCTGGTGGTGTAGTGGTTACACATTAGGCTGCAAACCACATGGTCCGTAGTTCGAAACCACCAGTCTCTCTGTCAGAGAGACTAGACTTTCTACTCCTGACTCCCGTAGTTAGCCCCAGAAACTCACAGAGGGTTGCTACAAGTCAGTATTGACTGGCTGGCTATGAGTTAGAGTGAGTACAAGAGGGTGGTTGGAAAAGAGTGAGAAGTTGAAAGTACAGTGGAAGGTCAAAGTTGGGATATTAGACTCAAGAGTATATCCATTTGAATCCCAGCTACTTTCTCCTCACTCACTCATTCATTCACTCACTGTCTTAGAATCAAATCATAAGGTTGGGTTGCTAACTGCAAGCTCTTCGGTTCAAATCCACCAGGCGCTCCTTGAGAGAAAGATGAGGCTTTCTACTCCAATAGATAGTTCTAAGTCTCAGAAAATCAAGGGGCAGTTCTACTCTGTCCTATAGGGTCATTACGAGTACCGCGTCTTACTTGTGTGACCTGGCACCGCTCAGATTACCTTCGTAATTACCAGTTTCTCCGTGTGCATAATAACAGTCCCCACCTCAGAGGGTTGTTAGAAGGGTTAGATGAGACAAACCATACTAGTAACTTTACAACAGTTCCTGGCACAGACTTGATGCTCAGAAGATGTTAATTATTATTTTTATTGGTATGTGCTATTATTATATAATGATAAACCTGTGGGCCACTCACCACCCACTACTATTGAGAATAGTCATAATCCTCGTCTTCAAAGATGTTACAGTTTATGGGGTGAGATAACGGTGAGAGCTTCTCAGACATGTAATAAAAGGCAAAAGAAAGACCAATGTCATTATTCGTTCATTCCTTTTAACAAGTATTTAAATGCCCATTGTTTGCCAGGGATTTGGTGGGGTGCTAGAGAGTCTTTGGTATCCTGGACATTTCGTTCTTCAAAGAGTTTCCAGTCCGTGGATACACAGGGCAGCAGATACTACTTTGACCAAGTTGGGGCAGTATCTGAAAGAGCAGAACGTTCTGAGGGGAAGGCACTGTGTTTCTTTGCTAAGTAGCCTCTGTGTTAGGGAGCACACAGGAAGGCAGTACATATTAAAGCAGGAAGGTGGTAGGAGGCCTATGTTAGGCTGTTTATTCTCTGCTCTCAAGTACAGTAATTGTCCTGCTTACATTTAATAAGAGCTTCAAATACCCTTACTGTTACTCTTCCTGGATCAGCTTGTAGAGGTGGGAGGAGAAAAGGGGGAAGGAAACCAGAGCAACAACCTGACTGTAGATGAGTGCTGGCAACATTCATGCGGCCACAGCAAGTCCGGAGCCACCAAGAGCAACGGGAGGAACGTGGGGGAGATGGAGAGAGATGTCACGTGATGAGTTTCACGTGTTTTCTTCCTTAATCTGCCCAGCATCCTTAGAAAGACAGTGTTGTTCCTTGTACAGATTAGGAAACTGAGGCTCAGAGAGAAGTCAAATGTATTCCCTGACATCCAGAATCTAAATCTAACCCAAACCGATCGCTGTCAAGTCAATTCTGATTCAAAGGGTAGAACTGCCCCATAGGGTCTCCACTGCTGCAATCTTCATGGAAGCAAACTGCCAGTCTTTCTCCCACGGAGCAGCTGGACGGTTCACACCACCAACCTTTCACATCACCAACCACTGCACCACCAGGACTCCTCTGATGCCCAGAGCTAGCAAACACAGTTACAGAACTGAACTGTAGATGTGACACAACCACGCCCCCCCCCCCAAGGCTTTCTTCCACTTAGCAAAACTGAGCATAGATTTTTCATATTCTGTTAAACTCACAACTTCAGGATACACATACTTCTGTACATATGTAGACATTAACAGTCTTCAAATATACAACCCAACCCGTGGTGGATTTGATGAGATAAAGAGAAGACCACCAAATCCAATAGGAACAAGAAGATAATATACATAATAATATATTTGATAAGAAATGGGCAAAACCTATGAGAAAAAATTGTAATGTTCTAAAGGGCTGAAGAGTGAAACCAAACAAATGAAAAGATATACAATGTTCTTGGCTAGGAAAACTCCACATTAGAATGATGTCAATTCTCCTGAAGTTAATTTCTTAATTTAACATGAACTCATTAAAAAAAAAAGTTTCTGAAACGAGACAAAATGATTCTAAAAAGTTCACATACAAAAATAAACACTCATTATGAGGAAAATGAATGGCAACAAGAGAAGACTAGTTTTAAAGTATATTAAAATAATTTTGGTTTATTCAAATATTTATTGAACAGCTAGGAGATACAAAGGTTATAAAATATTTTTAAACATTTTATAAAACAAATAAGGTGATACTGGTATACGAATAGCAAGACTACTGAAAATGAATAGAAAGTCTATTGTTGATATATCCCAAAGTTGGGAATAGATAGATATTCCCCAAATAACAACATATTCAAGCTAAAATTATAATAGTTGGAGTTGGGGGTAGGGGTGTAACACCTTATCCTTAGTAAAGGCGCACTGTTGGCACACTGGGTTACACATTGAACCACTTACTGTCAGGTCAGTGGATCAAACCCACCCGCTGCTTCACAGGCAAAAGATTTACAGCCTCAGAAACCCTAGAGAGCAGTTCTACTCTGTCCAATACTGTCTCTGTGGGTCAAGATAGACTCAATGATTTACTCAATGACAGTAACTATGTGATCAGTAATATTTTGTACCAATAATTTATGGATGTCATAGATGAGATGTTCAAAACACTGCTAGATTTATAAAGATGCTACTAATAAAAGGCAGTAATAATAAAAACATTTTTTAAAAAGGAGGGTATTTCAATATACATAAAAACTGACTTTAGATCATTGTAGAAACAAAAGAAAAAATGGGAGGAGGGAAAGGGGTAAATTCCAAAACTGATAAAAGCCTAACTAGGACTCAAAATTCAGACATTATGAAAGACCAATATATTGACTACCTAAAATTTAGATAAAATAAAAGTTAAAACCTTCTACAGGACAAAATAAATTAAAGCAAACAAAAAAGAAACACACTGCAGGATACTCCAACTGACCACAAAGTGCTAATCTCTACATAGCTTCCTAGAAATTGATGAAACAGCAACATAAAACTAAAATGTACCGAGGGTCAATGCAAGAACACTTTGTTCTAATAACCTGGCATTCCATGCTGCTCACCTTTCCGATCACTGAAGACAAAGCAGGTGCATAAGCCAATGTGGTGAAGAAAGCTGATGGTGCCCAGCTATCAAAAGATATAGTGTCTGGGGTCTTAAAAACTTGACGATAAACAAGTGGCCATCTAGCTGAGAAGCAACAAAGCCCACATGGAAGAAGCACATCAGCCTGTGTGGTCATGAGGTATTGATAGGATCAGGTATTGGGCATCAAAGACCCAGAACAAAAAAAATCATATCATTGTAAATGAGGGGGGGTGCAGAGTAGAGACCCAAAGTCCATCTGTAGACAATTGGACATCCCATTACAGAAGGGTCAAAGGGAGGAGACATGCTAGTCAGGGTACAGGGTAGCACCAATGAAACATCCAACTTTCCTCTAGTTAATGCTTCCTCCCCGCCACTATCATGACCCTGATTCTACTTTACAAATCCGGCTAGACCAGAGCATGTACACAGGTACAGATAAGAGCTAGAAACACAGGGAATCCAGGACAGATAAACCCCTCAGTGCCAATATTGAGAGTAGGGATATCAGGAGGGGAAGGGGAAGGTTGGGGGAGGGGGAACCAATCGCAATGATCTACATATAACCCCCTCCCAGGGGGTGCAGACAACAGAAAAGTGGGTGAAGGGAGACATCGGTCAGTGTGAGACATGAAAAAAAAAATTATAAATTATCAAGGGTTCATAAGGGAAGGTGGGGGAGAGAGTAGGAAAAATGAGGAGTTGATACCAAGGGCTCAAGTAGAAGGAAAATGTTTTGAAAATGATGATGGCAACAAATGCACAAATGTACTTGACACAATGGATGGATGTATAAATTGTGATGAGTTGTACGAGTCCCCAATAAAATGATTTAAAGAAATGTACAGAGGGTATAAAAAGATACATAGAAAGTGAAATGCAAGTAGCCTATACGCTTGAAAAAATGCTCAGTCTCATTAAAAATGGGAGTAATGCACATGAAATCTATATGGAGTCTCTGACTTATCCTTAAAGCTGCAGAAATAGTCTTTGAAGAAGATTCAGAAATTGTTTGTGAGAATACCAAAGGGTACAAATTTGAGGCAGGACCATTTGGCAGATTTTATAAAATAATATAAATGCAGAGTCACTGTGCCTACACAAAATGATAAGGCCTGGTATGAAAGGTGGGTGGTTCTCTCTCACCTGTGGCTCCAGGGAGGAAGACCTAGCAATCTGCTCCCATAAAGCTTCTAGGTGGCATAAAGTGGAACCACCTGAGTTTCAGACACTCTTTATGGAAGTAGAAATCCCCGTCTTTCTAGCAGGTGGTGATTTCAAAGTTCTGACCTTGCAGTTAGCAGCTCAACAAGTCACCACGATGCCACCAGGGCAGGCTCCTTATTATTGCCCTTAGTGACCATTAAGTCCATTACAACTCACAGAGATAACAAAAGGAAACCGAGCTCAGTACCGTGCCCTCTCCCTGTCATTGCCATGTTGGGTCCCCGTGTGAATCCATCTCATTGAAGCTCTTCCTCTTTTTCACTGACCTTTATTCACTCAGACGGCCCTCCAGAAACGGGTCCTTCTTGAAAGCATGCCTACAGTACACCTGACCAACTCTCGGCATGCTTGCTTCTAATATTCTGGCTGTGCTTCTTTCAACTCAGATTGATTGGTTCTTCTGGCAGTCCAAGGTACAGTCTTCATCAATCACCATAATTGAAATGCATCAATTCTTCAGTCTTCCTGATTCATTATCCAGCTTTTGTGCGCATTTGAGACTGAAAATGCCATGGTTTGGGACAATGCACCTTAGTCCTCAAAGCGACGTCTGCTCTTGACACTTTGAAGAGGTCTTTTGAAGCAAATTTGCCCAGTACAATACACTGATTCTTGACTGCTGTTTCCATGAACAATGATCATGGATCCAAGTCGCACGAAATCCCCAAATGCAAAAGAACTTCAATCTTTTCTGTTTATCATGATGCTGCTTACTGATTCAGTTGTAAGGATTTTTGTTTTATTTTCTTGATGCTAAAGTACAACTAATGCATAATAAAGGCCATAATCTCTGATCTTCATCAATAAGTGCGTCAAATTCTCTTTAAGGTTGTATTATCTGCAATGGCGAAGGTTATGGGCCTTCCCCTAATCCTGATGCTGAGGTTTTTTGTTTTGTTTCACAGACAGCACTCACGGTTAAAAGTTGTCTGTTACGGAAAGAACAGTTACAATTCTAGTTCAGGCATGCTCAGGATATAGTTCTTCCATCAGGACTTCCAGCCCTACATGCACTTTGGCACTGTGTCTCTCAGCTCCTAGGCCTCTTGTATTTGGCCTGTGTGGGCATGTGCCATAAACTGCTCTTAGCTCTTTTGATGCAGAGCTCAAAGGCACCCCACTCAGCCAGCAAGCACTGCCTGAAAGCACTGGACTTCCCCAATCCGTGGGCCCAGAAACCCAGCACTTCAACTAGTTAGGGCTCTGTGTACTTTATTTGCATAAGCCCACCCCGACAGAATGCTGTGTACCTTATTTTCATTGTTAGGAAGCTTTCCAATCCCTTTGGTGAGGCACAAGCAACTCATCTGCATTGCACTACAATATTTGGTGGAAGTTACTATCAAGTAACGTACTGCACTACAGGTTAAGTTGTTTTAAAGGGGGCAAAGGGCGCCAAGCATGAATTTCTATAATCTGGAAACTCACTGTACTCGTTTTTTGGGTTTGGTTTTTTTTTTTTACATTTTACTGGGGGCTCGTACAACTCATCGCATTCCATACATCTATCCATTGTATCAAGCACATTTGTGCATTTGTTGCCATCATCATTCTCAAACATTTTCTTTCTGCTTGAGCCCCTGATATCAGCTCATTATTTTCCCCCCTCACTTTTTACAGTTCAACTTCTCAGATTATTGGCTCAACATACTGTTGTTGTTAGGTGCCATCAAATTGGTTCTAACTCATCACAACCCTGTGAATAACAGAACCAACCACTGCACGGTCCTGACAATTGTTCCTGTGCCTGAGCCCATTGTTGCAGCTGTTGTGTCAGTCCATGTCTTTGAGGGCCTTCGTCCTTTTTTTTAAGCGTTTCTCTTTTTCACTGCCCCTCGACTTTACCAAGCATAATATCAATATATTACCCCCACAAAAATGTATTCTTTCCCTTCAATCAAGTGAAAACAAGTGATTATAGCACACTATACAAAGCTATTTAAAAGGGTGAGGACTTAGAAAAGAGCATGAGATGGTGCAATGGAAAGAAAGGCGGTTTAGTCCAGGGAGAAGTCCTGGTGGTGTGGTGGGTTAAGCACTGGAGTGCGAACCAAAAGCTGGGTGGTTCAAAGCCACCATCTGCTCCACAACAGAAAGATATGACAAATCTACTTCCATAGAAATGTACGGCCTGGTGTCTTAAATCCTAGGGAGTAGTTCTTTGCTGTCTGACAGGGCTGCTACAAGACAGAACCAACTCAATGGCAACAGGTTCATTCAATGGTTCTCAAAGTGTGGTCTCAGGACCAGCAGTATCAGTACCACTGGAGAACTTGATGAATATGCCGACTGTAAGGCTCCAGTCCAGAAAATCATATACAAAGATGCAAAAGATCATTAAAAAGACAAGGAAAGAAGAAAAGATCAAAGTGGATGTCAGAAGAGACTCTGGAACTTGCTCTGAATTGTGAAATATCTAAGGCAAATGGAAGAAATTGTGAAAAAGCTGAGCAAAAAAATTTCAGTGGGAAGCCCGAGAAGACAAAGCAGTATAATAAAATGTGCAAAGATCTAGAGTTAGAAAATGTAAAAGAATACACTCAGCATATCTAAAACATAACTCAAGAATCAAGCCTCCAGTTGTAATACTTAAATGTTTAAAGACTCTACAGACAAAATCTTGAATGATCCCTGACCCCACCACACCTAGGCGAGACACTGGGAATGTGCAACAGAGCAGCAAGGGGAGCAGAGCAATGAAGTCCCCAGGGAATACCAAAAATAGACTGTGGGGCCAGGGCAAGGTATCCCACCAGACTTGACAGGAAAACACTCACAAAGGACAACAAATAGACCTTGAACTATTTATAGGCTTTTCTTTTTTTAGTTCTTGGTTTTGTTGTTGTTATAGCTATTGTTTATTTTCAATTGTTGCATTACTTTGCTGGGTCTTGTGTTTGTGCATACTGTGTCTCTGCATGTCTATCTAGATGGGATAAGCGGGATAAACAAGCTGGAAGAGAACAACAGGGGACGACAGTTCCAGGGGACATGGAAGGGGGGGGAGGAAGTGGGTGTTAATAAACCCAGGGACAAGGGAACAACAAGTGACCAAAAATCAATGGTGAGGAGGGTGTAGGAAGTAATTACTGAAACCCAAATGAAGGCTGAACATGATAGTGGGACAAGAGGAAAGTAAAAGGAAATAGAGGAAAGAGGTTGGAGGCAAAGGTCATTTATAGAGATCTAAATACAGGCATGTACATATGTAAATATATTTATTTATGATGATGGGGAAATAGATCTATGTACATATATTTATAGATTTAGTATCAAGGAAGCAGATGTACATTGGGCCTCTACTCAAGTACTCCCTCAACACAAGAACATTTTGATCTAATAAACCAGCACTCTAAGATGCTTACCTTCCTGACACGATTGCTGAAGACAAAGCGGGTACATAAGCAAATGTAGTGAAGAAAGCTGATGGTGCCCGGCTATCAAAAGATATAACATCGGCGGTGGGCGGAGCAGCCGGGATGAGCGGAGGAGGCACCGCGACCCTGGGGGACGGTGAGGCCGCGCCTGGCGGCGGCGGCTTCAAGAAGAGGGACTCGGTGGGGATCCCAGGCTCGCCAGCGCACCTCATTATCAAGGATCTTGGAGAAATTCACTCAAGACTCAGATCACAGACCAGTTATTCAAGGTGAAACCCGTTTTATTGTGAAAGAATTTGAAGAAAAGCGTGGCCTCCGGGAAATGAGAGTTCTTAAAAATTTGAAGAACGTGATCCGTGAAACAAATGAAGATACTCTTCCCAAATGTCTAGAGACTATGCAGGACAACTTAAAACAGGTCCTCCAGAGATTGCAAGCAGTTAATCACTCAGTCTGTAGACTTCAAGAGATGGAGCAGGAACAAAGAAAGATTCATAATGAGCACATACCAGCCAGTGAGAAGCAGCGTGTAACCCAGTGGGAGGATTTCATGAGAGAACAACATAAGAAGCAGGCGGGCGTGGATGAAAACCATAGAACAGCCATGGAGAGGCTTAAAGAACAACATGCTGAGATGGAGAAGGACCTAGCCAAATTTTCCACCTTTTAACAACTTGAAACTGAGCGATAAAAAGCCCTGAGAAAATACTGACTCTGTCCTTCCCCTCACTGCAAAAATTATTCTCAACAAACCATTTAGCCTCGATTCAAGCTTAGCAATATAGTCAATGGCAGTCTTATATCAAAAGAAAGAAAGACCCCCAAGAGTTCTGATGAAATATTTAATAGAAGAAGGATATATCCTTTTAGTTTTAAGCACCTACATGTGATTACCTAAACAGGCAGTAAGAGGAGGAAAAACAGGATAAATTAACTCTGTTAATCAGAATTGGACTTCATTGATTAGGTCAGAGAATTGTGAAGTATAGATGTCTTAGTAAAATAAAACAGAATTGATGGAAGTTTATTATTGTGATTTAAAAGAGGTCTGCCATAGCTCCCAGGGTGTAAGAAAAAAGTATAAAGGGTTATTCTATGGGTAATATAAACAAAAACAACTGTCGCTGGAGCAGTTAATATTTAAGGAGAATGGGAATGATAGCATTGTCTCAACCATGGCAACAGGTAGCCCTGTTGGTCTTCGAAGTGACTACAGGAAAGTGTTCCACATGTTGCAAGGGAGCATCCTGCCATTGGTCTCACTGAATGACAAGAACACACCTTTGCTAAGTTTTGTGGCCTTCGAGCACTTAATATTTTCACCACTTAAATATTCTCAGAAGAAAAGCTTATCAAAAACACATTTTGACTTTTAGCCTACGAAGCACCATAATTTTACCCAGAGTATTTACCTTGTGTTTGTGTCTGTTTCGCTGTGGGTTAGCTTTAGGGTAAATCATGTCTGGTTTCAACTGTTTAATGAGAACTCAGCAAGATCTGCCAATGGTCCCTCTGGAGCCACATGAGGATGCTGGCTGTGAATAACCCAGAGTGTTTGCCCACACGGCAAATGACCCGTGTTACATATAAATCCTTTGTAGTGTTAACGTTTGTTCTCATAAGCAGGTGTATTATGGCAAAATGTACCAATTCTGTCACCACTGGGATCTTTAAAAATCTATGAGTAGCAATCTAATTAAAGAACTGTCTGTTTTTTGGGGGGGTTTTGCAATAACTAAAATTAAAGGCAGTAACTTCAATCATTTGTGGCAAGTGAATTCAATGTATGGATCACTAGTTTCAACATTTTTTAATGGTTCTACAGGAAATAAAGGCAAGAAAGTAAATATCCAACTTTCTTGTGTTATCTCAGACTTGTCCCTGCAGAAAATTGACAATGCTTGCCTCTGTAATAGTATGACTTACTGTCAAAGCGTCATTCTTGGCTGCATGTTGGAAATGTGATTAAAGTTAATAGAGGAGACGAAAAAAAAAAAAAAAGATATAGCATCTGGGATCCTAAAGGCTTGAAGATAAACAAGCGGCCATCTAGCTGAGAAGCAACAAAGCCCACATGGAAGAAGCATACCAGCCTGTGTGATCATGAGGTGTTGATGGGATCAGGTATCAAAGACCCAGAGCAAAAAATCAAAATGTAAATGAGGGTAGGGAATGTGGAGTGGAGACCCAAAGCCAATCTGTAAGCAATTGGACATCCCGTTACAGAAGGGTCATGGGGATAAGACGGGACAGTTGGGATGCAGGATAGCACCAATGAAATATACAGCTTTCCTCTGGTTCTTTAATGCTTCCTCACCACCATTATCATGACACTAATTCTACCCTTACAAATCTGGCTAGACCAGAGCATGTACATGGGTACAGATAAGAGCTCGAAACACAGGGAATACAGGACAGATAAACTCCTTGGGACCCATATTAAGAGTAGCCATACCAGGAGGGGAAGGGGAAGGTGTCGGGAGAAAGGTGGAACTGATCACAATGACCTACTATAACCCCCTCCCAGGGGGATGGACAACAGACAAGGGGATAAAGGGAGACATCAGACAGTACAAGACATGAAGAAATAAAAATTTATGAATTACCAAGGATTCATGAGGGAGGGAGGGGGAGGAAGGGGACAAAAATGAGGCGCTAATACCAAGGGCTGAAGTAGAAAGATAATACTTTGAAAACGATGATGGCAACATATGTACAAATGTGCCTGACCCAATGGATGGATGTATGGATTGTGATAAGAGTTGTACGAGCCCCCAATAAAATTATTTTTTTAAAAGGAAAATGAATTGTCAAGAAAAAAACAAAATATTGAATGATGCAAAAACACACAGTTACTGTGCCAAAAAGAACTAATTGACATTCAACCTCTTCAGGAAATAGCACATAACCAAGACCCAATGGTACTGAATGGTCCAAGCTACACTGAAGTCACTAGCCAAACACAAAGCTCCATGAATTGACAGAACAGCAAGTGAAACGTTTCAACAAGCTGATCAAGCACTGGAAGCACTCCCTTCTTTATGCCAAGAAATCTGGAAGACAGCTACTTGGCCAATTGTCGGGAAGAGATCCATATATGTCCCCATTCCAAAGAAAGGTGTCTTACCAGAATGTTCAAATTATAAAACAATATCATTAATACCACATGTAAGTAAAATGTTGCTGAAATTCATCCAACATCAATTACTGCACTATGTGAACAGGGAGCTGGTAGAGGTTCAGGCTGGATTCCGAACATGACATGGAACAAGGGCTATCATTGCTGATATCACTTGGATCTTGGCTCAAAGCACAGAATAGCAGGAATTGTGATTACTTGTGTTTTATTGACTATGCCAAGTCATTTGACTGCATGGAACACAACAAAGTGTGGATAACCTTAAGAACACTTCATTCTTGTCATGTGGAACCAGTACAGAAAAGTCAGGAAAACGTGTATCAAGGTTGCATCTTTCACCACACCTTTCCTTATTTTCATGCTGAGCAAACAATCAGAAAAGCTGGTTATATGATGAAGAATGAGGCTTCAGGATTGGGAGAAGGCTTATTAACAAGCTGTGATATGCAGATGGTATAACCTTGGTTGCTGTAAGTGATGAGGACTTGACAGAAAATGTTTTGGAAATGATGATGGCAACATATGGACAGATGTGCTTAATAATCTATATGTAACAATGGCTATACGATCTGTGAGAGGCCCCAATAAAATGATTTATTAAAATAAATAAATAAATAAATAAACACAATGAAAACACACTCCAAGGACTTGGAGCATTTGCTGATGAAGATCAAGGACTACAATCTTCAATAGAAATTATACGCTAATGTAAAGGAAATAAAAATCCTCACAACTGGACCAATAAGTAACACCATGATAAATGAGGAAAAAAATAATATTCTCCAGGATTTCACCTTGTTTGGATTAATGATCAATGATCATGGAAGAAGCAGTCAAGAGATCCAAAGACACATCACAGTGGGTGAATCTGCTGCACAGGACACCTCTGTAAAGTACTGAAGAGCAAGGATGTCACTTTGAGAAATAAAGCACGCCTGAGCCAAGCCCTGGTACTTTTAATTTCTACAAAGGTATTTGAAAGTTGGATTCTGAATAAGGAAGACTGAAGAAGAATAGATGTATTTAAATTATGGCGACGCCATATTGAATGTGCTAAAAGAACAAACAAATCTGTCCTGGAAGAAGTACAACCAGAAGGATCCTGAGAAGCAAGGATGGGGAGACTTCACCTATGTACTTTGGACACATTACCAGAAGAGACCAGTGTCTGGAAAAGAACCTCATGCTTGATAACGTAGAAGGTTTGCGAAAAAGAGAAAGGTCCTCAACAAAACGGGCTGACGTCTTGTCTGCAACAACGGTCTCAAGCTTGAGGATGGTGCAAGACGGAGTGATGTTTTGTTCACTTGTGCACAGGGCTGTGATGAGTCAGAGGCAACTTGATGGCACCTAGCAACAGTCCAGGAGCACTGAAGCAGTAGGTTAGCAATCCTTGCAGCAAGTCCTATAGGTAATCCTAATAAATGTTCAAGCTTGAGAGCCGCGATCTAGCCTAGCACTTGGCAGATTTTCATATGCATATGAGTTGCTTGGGTTTAAAGAAAAAACAACAACCCTCAAACTTGCTATCAAATCAATTCTGACCCATAGAGACCCTGTCAGACAGGGCAGAACCGCACATGTGAGTTTCTGAGACAAAACTCTTTACAGGAATAGACAGCCCCATCCTTCTTCCTCAAAGTGGCTGGTAGTTTCAAACTGCTGACTTTGTGATTAGCATCCTAAGGCATAAACACTACACAGCCAGACCTGGCTAAAAATACAGAATTGAGTCAGTAGGTCCAGGGTGGGCCCCAGAGCCTGCGTTTCAAATAAGTCCTAGGAGACTGTTGGTTTGCTCTTGGGAGTCCAACTGGGAAGAAAGTATGTAAACCGCTTTCATGGAGTTGAGTTGCCTAGGAAAACCTGACCCCAATTATCAGACTAACAAACATTCTTCCACGGGCTCCCCAGCTAAGAGAAGCCAGGTAAGCCTCCCATACGAACTGTGTGCTTCACAGGGATTAAATGCATTGTCCAACATATTTCTTATTAAAACAATACATCTGAATGGCTGAAATGTAACTCAAGGATATGCCATTTGAGGATATTTTCATATATATGCATACATACATACATAATTTATAAGTCTTTCAGAATAACAAGAAAAACCAAACTATATTCATATTTACACCACTGCTTGGGTCTACTTGTGTCTAATTAATTTCACCTCAAACGCACTAGCCACACCATCTGCTCGCCATGAGAAATCATGAAGCCGTCTGTTTCCTTCTAAATATTTTCAAAAGATGGTTTTCATCTTTACAAACACTGCTTCCCCATTTGTTGGAAACGGGTGGGGAGATCACTACAGGAATCTTCTGAGCAACGAAGTTAAGCTTAGATGGAAGTAAATGAAAATGTCTACATCCTCATTTTGAAAGTTATCAGTTGGCTAAGATTTGCGGGGTTAAATATTGTGTAGAAAAATTTTACATATGAGCTTTCTTTTTGCATATAAACTATTTCAATGCCTCTTAAGTTGCCAAAAATTTTGAGATACTCTATTATTTTATGTAATGTGAAAAACAGTAAAAATTGCTAATTAAACCATGATGTGCCTATTTTAAGATACCACCTCATCTCAGACATGCATTTTAAATTAATGAAATACTCTAACTATAAATCACACCGTGATTTTTTAATTAATTGAATTCATTTTTATTCTAGTTAGGATCTTGTGTCTCTTTAGCATAACACTCCTTAAAAGAGCTATGGTAGTTAGGGATTATGTCAACCAGACACTCGGGGCTAGGGATGGAGTTAAATCTGGCAATCAAATGGTAGCTTGATGAACCTTCCTTAGGGTGTGGCCTTTTGTATGAGAGTGAGGAAATCTGGGAACATCTCTCTGCCCCTCCACCTTCCTGCCTGCTACAACCATCTGCCTCAAGGAGTGGCCCCATGTGGGCCACCTGACCCTGAGAGCGTAGGCACCCCTGCCATGTTTTCACTGACCTTGGATTCACGTGATCCTGCACCCACAGGCCTGTGTTCTTTCTGCTTCCTGGTTCACCGTGCTGCATCACCATCACGTGGCTACCTGCGTCTGAAGAGGGGCTTCTGGTCTAGTAGAGAGCTTATGGACTGGAATTGGACTGGGCTGGGGTTACTTCTTGATGTAAAGTTGCTTCTTGACATGAAGTTCTTTCTTGTTCATAGATGAGTGTCAGTGGGTTGGTTTCTCTAAACAACCCAGCCTGACACACTAATGATTTTTGTCCATTCAACAATGTGCTCCCCTGGCTTAGGTAAATGCAACCATTTCAGCATCTGTACAACTCATATATACAGTCCTGTGCCACATAATGTCCATGTAGACAACATCCCCTGGATGTGTCCATGGTCCCAAGTCCCCTATTTCCCATTAAAAATTCGAGATATACACAGGATATTATGCATTAAAAGTGAACCATATACTATACTGACTAAGATCAACATTTGGCTGACTGCTACCAGATAGAAAGCATAGCTAACTGTTCTAACTTAAGCACAAAGGCAACTTACAGAAACACTAAGAATGGAACCTTTTCATAATGCTGGATCTGTCTAGATACAATATAGTGTTTGTATGATGTTCAAATCACCTAAGGTCATATTTCACAGACCATTCATGAATGTTAAGCAATGTATGACTATAACTGGTTCGTTATTACACAGCGGGTATCAAGTAAAATGGGCCAGCGGGGGAAAAACTGTAGATCTCAAGTCTTTTTCCCTTCCCTTTAGAGTGGCTGATGGGTTCTGAACTGCCAACCTCGTGGTTAGTAGGCCAATGCTTACCCGACAGTGCCATTAGAATTATTTATACCAAAAAACAACAACAGCAGCAAACAAACTCACTGCCATGGAGTCGATTCCGACTCATAGCAGCCCTCTAGGACAGAGTAGACCTGCCCCCGTGTGTTTCTGAAACTTTAACTTCAGATGAGAGTAGAAAGCCTCCTCTTTCTCCTGAGAAGCTCCTGCTGGTTTTAAACTACTGACCACAAGGTGAGCAACTCAACGGGTAACCACTATGCCACCACAGCTCCAAGTAATTTTAATTCTCATCTTTGTAAAATACCTGCATTTTAAAAATTTTGTAATATGAATATTAGGAATTCAAGAGCCTGATATGTAAACAAGTGAATATATTCATCTGAATTTTACTTACCACAGACAATGCTAATTTCAACTTGCTGGTTGGCTCAAGTGTTTAGTTGTCAAATATTTTAAACCAGAATTTCTATCAAATACATCAAGTTTTCAGACAAGGTACTACTAACCCTGCTTCCCCACCTGGGATTCTAGAATAATCAATTCAAACACCACTAGACAAAAGCATACCTTCCTTGGATGTTAGACACTTCAGCAAATAGAGACAAAAGACATTTCCCAAGAGAAATTAAGTGTCCATTAAATTCTACCCCTTCCTGTCATAAAAGCCTAAATTTTATTCTGTAGACAGATCTTCAAGAGAGCTGACACTGTCCCCTAAGGGGCATTTTTTGTTATCAAAATGATTGAGAGATCCACTGGTATATATCATTGGGGAGTCAAGGAAGCTTAGACTTCATATCACATAAAGAAGACTCATCCCTCTCTCGAGTCCTTTGAATACCCATGTAGCTTATTTCCCACAAGACACTGGCATTACTTTAGATCACAGTGTTAAAAAGTATTTACAAGACACATGGAGAAGCCCCAGTAACTCAGGAAGACGGGCTGAAGCCAGGAGGCCGTGGAGGGCACGAAGTGAATCGCGTGACTACCAGGTGGACCGGTTGCTGATTCTGACTCACACAGAGGGTTAGGGTTCGGTGACTCGAAAGAAAAGCCTTGCGATCTGCTTCCGGAGGGTCGCAGCCTTGAAAACCTTGAGAGCAGTGCTGCCCTGCACACAGGTCATGAGTCAGAACTGACTCGATGGCAACTGGCAGTAAGAGCAGCAGCTAAATCACAGGAAGGGTACATAGGATGAGGAAATTGGAAATGTATTCATTTCCCCACATTATCAACAAACCAAAAGCCAAACTCAGCCATCAGGTCAATTCCAACTCATAGCAACCCTGTATGCATTCTGTTTACTCAGCACTGTAGGAACTATAGACTCAAGTCTGTCTTAGAAGAAGTACAGCCAGAAGCCTTCTTAGAGGCAAGGATGGCACCTAGCTGGACATGTTATCAGGAGAAACCAGTCCCTTTATGCTTGGTATAAAACCAGCCCCAGAACATTAGGCTTGGTAAAGGAGAGAGGCAGTGAAAAAGAGAAAGCCCCGAACAAGGTAGATTAACACAGTGACTACAACAGGCTGCAACAGTGTGCAGATGGCGCAGGACTCGGCTGAGTTTTGTTCCGGTGTGCACAGGGTTGCTATGAGTTGGAACTGACTCAATGGCAACAACATACACTCAATGTGTGAGATAAACTCCAGAAATGCCACCTCACTGTCATCCAGTGATTCAGATTCAGAGCAACCCTAAGAACAGAGTAGAACCGAGCCTGTGGGTCTCCGAGGCTGTAAAGCTTCATGGGAGCAGAAAGACTCGTCTGGGGCCCATGGAGCAGCTGGTTGGTTTCAATGGCCAGCTTTACAGTTAGCAGCCCCACCACCCCACAAGGGTGCATAATCCAAACTTTGCCATCTTATTAGGAATTTATTAATCGTTACCGACTACAATACTGTAGGAGGAATCCAGCACTGACCCTCAAGGTTGTCCTTCAGTTTGCAAAACACTAAGATGCTCTACAGTGCGTCTCATTAGTATTCTTTATATGCCATTTGAGGCAGGCTGGAATTGATCTTGATACGTCACCCTTTAGGTTGAATTTTTTTTCCAGGTTACTACCATAAAGGGGATACTGCAACATTAGGTATCCCCACCCTGTCTTCCGTATCACTGCTCTTTCCTCTTTGTCTGAAATTGCTGCTGTTCTGAACACACAGTTGAAGTAGGTGCAAGCTGTTTAGTTTGTTGTCTACTAGCACTTACATAAGTAATCCATGTTATGTATTGTTCTCCTTTACCTTCTCCCTTACATTCAAGTTAGATTTAATCATCACATTGGTTTTTAATTATGTGTATTGTTGTACTGTTGTGAACTGTCAGCGAGTCTGCTACCAACGCATGTGGATCCTGCACATGACAGGAAAATACCGCCTGGCCAGACCATCCCTATGGGATCAGAGCTCAGTGGCTGACTTTTACAAATGGATTGACAGGCCTTTCTTCCTAGTTCGTCTTAGTTTGGAAGCTCCATAGGGGGGGGAGGCAGAGCTCAACCTCATCGACTGCCATCAATCAGTTTACAGTGTTTTCATGGCTGTATATCTTTACAGGAGAAGATAGCCTTCTTCCTCTTCCTCCCCAGGAGTTGGTGGACTTGAACTGCCAACTCTGTGGTTAGCACTTCATCAGTGACCAGATTGCATCACCAGAGCTCCCTGGTCGGCATCATCTCAGTGCACAGGGGTCCGCTGCCGGCCGGATGGTGGCCACGCATGAAGTGCATGCGATGAGGCCCGGGTTTCCCAATAGTGTGTGTTGCAAGGTTATACGATTCATGAATTTCAGGATGGTAAGTCGGCTTTACAAACCATTTGTTCCCAAAGTAGGGAGTTTCTGAAGGGGTGGAGAACATTGGTTTTCAAGAGTGAAATCACGTGCTTAACACAAGTCACAGTAGTTTCTTTTGCTTAACGCCAGCTGTGGGCTGAGCCAGACCTACAACCCAGCACACACCTATTGCTCACACTCCAAAGGGCGGAACAGGGGTTCTTGGCGCACGCAGGCGTCGGCGGACCCACCACCATGAAACCCACAAAGCACGCCACAGCCAACGTCGGGGGCCCCCAGACACATCCCCTGCAGCCTAAGAAAGGGCCTGGGGCCCCAACAACCCAACTCTAGTCATAGAGTCTAGGAGAGGGGGTAGGGAGCAGGAGGGGAGGAGAAGTTAGGGGTGTGGACTCCAAAGTGGGATGCCAGTATTCGAACTCCGATCCCAGCCCGCGGCAGCGGCGCTGACTCTGGACGAGGCTCTGGACCTCTCCGTGCAGCACGCGGGTGCAATCGTGCAGGTCGGGTACCGGGCCAGCAGCCACGGCTCCCTGCGTGGGTGGTCCTGGCCCGCGGCGCCAACGCCCTATCTCCACTGGGGCGGGCCTGGGGGTCGCCGCCCGAGCGCGCCGGGCGCGGGGCGCGGGGCGCGGGGCCGGGCTGCCAGCGGGACTGGCCCCGGGCGGCCCCGCCAGCCCCGCCCCACGCGGGTCCCAGGACGGCGCGGACACGGCAGGCTGAGGCGGCCGCTCAGGACACTGGCTGTGTGGCCAGCGCGTTGCCCCGCCTGCCCTTCGCTCTCGGCCGCTCTTACCCGCGCCTCAGCACCAACGGCCGGCGCCGCTGCCCGCAGCTCACCTCCAGGGCCGCCGCCGCCGCCGCCGCCGCCGCCACCGCCGCCGAGCGGGCGATCTCGCGAGACTTCGCTCCCTCCGTCCCCGCGGCGCGGCGCGCGCCCCTGGCCTGGAGCCCGTGCGGCCCGCTCTCCGCACGCCGCTGCAGCCCTAGAGCCAGGCCGAACCGGCTCCCTGGCAGCCTGCTCTCGCCACGGCATCCATTCGGCCCACCACCGTGAAGGCGAAGGGTTAAAATCCCCAGGTGCGGGACGGCGCCGCCTCTCACCTGGCCGGCGGGGTGCGCATGCGCGTTCCGGGAGTTTCGCCCTGAGCAACTTCGCGAGGGCTTTGACTCCAGTCTCCACAGCAGTCCGCTTCTGCGGGCTGAAGCGTGCCCAGCACCCTTACAAGTCCCCTTTGGACTCACCGACCCCTCCCAGTCTACCTCCCCACCCGAGCGAGCAAGAAACAGAGGCTTTGCAAAGCTGAGAAACTTCTCAAGAGCACCCAGCTAGGACTGGGCAGAGGAAGGATCGGATTCCCGGGTGGGGTGGCGCTCGGTTTTCCAGCCTCAGATAACAAGCCCCCAAGCTGTGTTCCTCCTTCAGCTAAGAGCGCCTCAGCCAGCGTCCTCACTTTTCCGCAATCCCTCTGCAGAAATGTCCTAAGGCCTCCTAGTGCCAGACCTGTGCCAGCTCTGGGAAACAATGGTAGGGAGCCCAGAGGAAAGGCACGACTTCGTTGCGGGTGTAAAATCTCAATTGTTTCGAAAGAAGCAGAGCTGACATTTATTGATGGCCTCTCAAGCTTGGTACCAGTCTTCTTCCCAGTTTAGTTATAGAAGGCGACTAGAGAAAATGAAGACACTGGTCTAAGGTTCTATAACCAAGCCAGGGCCATCAAGTCAGTTCTGAGTCATGGCAACTGCACGTGTCACAGAGCAGAACGAGCTTCCCTAGGCTTTTCAATAACTACGTTTTCACAAGTCCATCACCAGGCATTTCTAAGGTGCCTCTGAGTGGACTTGAACTGCTAACCTTTTGGTCAGCAGCTGAACTCATTAACTGTTTGCCAAAAGGTGCCACAAACTCACTCCCATAAGTGTAACAATCCTATAAACAAATAGATCTGCTCCTGTGGGTCTCCAACACTGTAGCTCTTTAGAAAATCTAATTTTTCTCCCATGGAGTATGAGTATCTACAGCCAGGAATCCATGCCTTCAATCCAAACTTACTGCAATCTAGTCCGTTCTGATTCAAAGTGACCCAGAGTAAAATTACCCCTGTGAGTTATGGAATGTAAATCTTTTTTTTTTCATTTGATTTTTGCTTTTTATTGTATTTAGGGCAAAAGTTTACAGAGTGAATTAGTTTTGCCAGCAACCAGTTATTCACATTTTTATGATATTGGTTCCAATCCTTTCAATAAACACAAGTATTTCATTTTAGTTCTCATAAAAACACTGAAAACAACAGGTGTAATGGGTTTTATGTCAACTTGGATGGACCACAATTATCTCAAAATATAGGTAAGGTGTGGTCAACATGATATAACTATGGTGTGGTCAACACAGTATGATAAACTCCTTTATGGGATCTTTTTTTAATCATTTTATTAGGGGCTTGTACAACTCTTTTTTTTTTTTAGTGTAAATATATGAGGGTAGAAAGCCTCATTTTTCTCCCACGGTTGTTTCGAACTACTCAACACATAACCCACTACACCAGCAAGGCTCCTCATTAGGAGTCTACGGTGATACCATATTTGAAGTTCATTCTGAGTCTCACTGTTTTACAATATGTTCCCATGAGCTTCTTTGGACTGGCACACATGGTCAGCAAGCTTCTGTAAAATTGAATGCAATGGAGTTTTCAGTAATAGCTTCACCAGAATCTGCATAGACTTATGCAGCCCCCCTGACAGTCACAGCATGTCAAATATTCTCTAAGAGGTCCACTGCCTTCAGAGACAATCCTGCTCTCTATAGACCATAGTTTACAGGTGTTCTTGTATGTACTAATATTACCTGACCTTCATGATAGGGGAAGTGAAAGAAGAAGAGCAACCACACCCGGATAGGCAGCATGATCCATATCAACCCACTTCATCCTCCTGCAACACATGTGGAAGGTACCAACCAAAACAAACAAAATTACAGCCATTGAGTCGATTCTGACTCATAATGACCCTACATAGGTTTCTGAGGCTATAAACCTTTACAAGAACCAATAGTTTCATTTTTCTCCTGCAAGTGGCTAGTGGGTTTGAACCCACAACCTTGAGGTGAGCGCTCCTGTTTTTACCCGACAGGTACCTTGTGAAAATTAGAGTTTTTTCCATTTTACAGATGAGAAACCCAAGGGCATAAGTGGTGAAACCACTTGCCCAAATGACACACAGTTGGTAGGTAGCAGGGTTGATATTTGACCCCGTGTCAGCTTGCTTTGCAAAAACTTAGTGACCTCCAATTTTCTTGCAGGAGAGCCTGTGTCTTCAGGGAGCTACAGCGGAGACATTCACTGTGGTCAGGACTCCAGTCAAAGGTAATAGATGCTCTCTAAGTTACTGGGTCCCAGTATCCTCCCTAAAGTAAGAATGTCAATCGATTTGGGCAAGGATTAACTAAGTTAATACAGTCACACCTGCAAAAACTGGAACATATGTAAAGCAGAACCTGGCCAGATAAAGCTCAGCTATTTCCCGCTAACAGAGTGATTGGACAGCAGTGACAGCACCCTGGCAAAAGCAGAAAACTTCAAAGACTGGGAGGCAGGCTGTCCTATCACGTTCCAGCACTCGCGAAGCTTCCCTGTGTATGTGAGCCGTGTGAGAAAAAGTCTGGCACAAATCCAGCCCCTGGTGAATATTACTATGGGTGAGGCCCTCGTGACGTTTTATTCTTTCTCCAATTCCCAATATCAACTCCAAACCAAGTTGGTGGGTGTGACATCAGCTCAAACACAAGATTCATTTCTATCAGTCTATAAACAGTGTTTCTAAAATCAAAATTAAAAAAAAAATTTTATCCCAGCAGTTTTTTGAGAGTGGAAGAAGACCAGCTCTCCTGAAGCACAGGTGAAAAATCTCTTCCCACTTGTCTGGTTGACTGACAGACAGCAGGCTACCCTTATGTAGGAAAAGCTCCCCGAATGGTTTACAAGACTGTGGCGCCCAAAAATCACTGTGCAGGCAAAATCAAAAATTTAAAAAGTATTCTAAAATTTCTGAAGGGATTTGGCAAGGTGGAGGTAGTTAATATTGCAGTGACATCATGATGTCTTGTTAAGTGCTGTCAAGACAGTTCCAATTTGTAGTGACCCTATATATATGAGTTATATATACATATATATGAGTTATTTATACCCAGCCGTGTGCCATCCTCATGGCTATTGCTATGTTTGAACCCATTCCTACAGTCATTGGGTCACTCCGTCTTATTGCGTGTCTTCTTTTTTGCTGACCTCCTTCCAAGCATGATGTCCTTTTCCAGGGACTGGTTCCTCCTGGTAACGTGTCCAAAGTACATGAGATGAGGTCTCACTATGCTTGCTTCTAAAGAGTATTGTGAGTATGGTGAGAGGAGGGATTTTTAATAGATACGACAGTTGTCACCAACCTCACGCCATGGTTCAGTTTCTACCCTGACAAAAGTGCCATGTGTCCCCATCAATGGTAGGGACTCACTATGGAAGGGGATGTGCAGGAGGTTCCGTAGAAGGTGCCACTGAGTCAGTGCCAACTCCTAGTGACCTGATGTACAAACATTATGCAGATCCATAGAGCATTTTGTAGTTTGACAACAAAACTGAGGGGACTCTAGAATGTACATCCTTAGGCCTTAAAGTGTGCTTTTCAAAGGACATTATTGTGGTAGTTACATAATCTTGTGTCAACTTGGCACTATTAAGAGTAAAGGGGTGGGGTCTAGCCTATCAATGAGGTCACAGCCTGACAATGCCTCCTTGTGGGCATGGCCTGCTCATGAAGATTCTGGGAACTTCCTCTCTCTCGTTTTCACCTTTCTGTTGAGGAGACACACTCAGAGAGGTGGAGGAGCATCACGCCAGTGTTGAGATGTTTCCATTGCCACTGGATCCACAAGGCTTTTCACCCACTGGCTTGTGATCTTCCTGCATTCGGCATCCTTGTATGTGCTGCGTGAGTCTGAAGAGGAATTTATGGACTAGTATCAGAAATATGGGCTAATATCGAACTTATGGCCTTGATCTGGACTGGGCTGGGATGTTTTCTCAATATACAATTACTCTTCCATATAAAGCTCTTCCTCATATACTAGTATATATGAGTGTCACTGAATTTGTTTCTCTAGTCAACCTGGCCTAACATAATTATGAACAGGACAGTCAACCAAGAGGAAGTAAGAAGCCCTGGTGATGCTGTGGGCTGCTAACCACATGGTCAGTGGTTCAAAACCCACCAGCCACTTCTTAGGAGAAAGAGGAAGATGCTGCTCCCAAATGATGTGTAATCGTAGAAATACTATATAAAGTTATTATAAATTGGAATCAAATTGATGGCAGTGGATTTGGGATGTATATATGGGATTTTAAAATTTTTTTAATCATTTTATTAGGGGTTCATACAACTCTTTTTACAATCTGTACATACATCATTGTACATATGTTGCCATCATCATTCTCAAAATGCCCACTCTCCACCTGAGGCCCTGGCATCAGCTCCTCATTTTCCCCTCCCTCTGAATCCTTTATAATTTATAAATAATTATTATTTTATCATATCTTACACCATCCGGCGTCTTCCTCACCCAGTTCTCCACTATCCGTCCTCCAGGGAGGAGGTTACATGTAGACCTTGTCATCTGTTCCCGCTTTCACCCTCACCCTCCCTCCACCTTCCCGATATCGCCACTCTCACCACTGTTCCTGAGGGGCTCATCTGTCCTGGATTCCCCGTATTTCCAGTTCCTATCCGTGCCAGTGTACATCTCCCGGTCCAGTCGGTTATGTAAGGTAGAATTGGGATCATGATAGTGGGGGGGAGGAAGCATTCAAGAACTAGAGGAAAATTGTATGTTTCATCGTTGCTACACTACACTCTGACTGGTTCATCACCTCCCCACAGCCCTTCAGCAAGGGATGTCCAATTATATGGGATTTTTGTAATGCTCTGACAAAAACTTATTAAATGTTTAGTATCAGGCAGAACCATCTATTAGATTAATAATAACCAGGAAGACAGATGTAGTCCACAATGCTAATCACACAATTTAACAAAGAAGTGATTGAGCAGACTGTGAGAGTAGAATGAAAAAGAAGAGTCAGTGACAATTCAAGGCTAGATGGTACAGCCAGGAAAGAACCTGGCTTCCCTGAGTCCTGCAGGATGCGTAGGTGTGAACTAGGCAGAGAGGGAAGTGCGTGTTCCATGGACACGGGGCACAGCTCAGGTGGAGTAACTAATGCCCCTGTTAGGATGACTCGGATTCATTGCAGCCCCATGTATCTCAGAGCGGAACCGGGCTCCATTGGTTTGGTTTTTTTGGAAGTAGATTACCAGGCCCTTTTCCAGAGTGCCTCTGGATAGATTCAAACTTTGCACTTAACAGCCAAGCAACAGACAGGGAGGATAAGACCTGAACCTGGACCAACAAGATCTCTGGGGCTTGTCTGCATCTTTCACATGCAAAAATGAGTGAAGAAGAAAGAACTCAAATGGAGACGGCTATGCTGCAGGCGCTGATTCCCAGATGCCTGCTCTGCTCTCCTGATAAACCCAAATTCATCATGAAATTCTACCACTTCCACCCTGGAAGCCCTGGGTGGCGTAAATAGGTAACACACTCACTCAGCTCCTTACTGAAAGATATGGCAGTTCTAGACAACCCAAAGATACTTTCCCCCCTCCCCAGAAAAAAGGTCTTGTAATATCTCCCAAAAAGTCAGCCATTCGAATCTCATGAGTGGCCATCTAAGGTACGACTATTGTCCTCACCCTGTCCAGGGGAGAGAAGAGTGATGCAAATCAAAGAAACATAGAAAGAATTGCACAAATGGATGAATGGACCGTGTCAACCTCAGCCTCCATGATCCTGAGACCAGATGAACTCGATGTTGCCCAGCTACCACTACCAACTCCCAACTCTTCTGAAAGGGATCAGATTTTCAGTTCCTGGATAAAACAGAAAATTGTGGAACAAAACTCAAAATCACAAAGTAAGACCAGTCTTACTGGTTGGATAGAGACTTAGGGCACCCCTAAGACTATAACTCTTATTCATTCTTTAGGTATGGAAATGAACTCACCCTATGTCTTAATTTTTAGCCAAACAAGAGACAGGTCTATAAGTGAATCAACTATTGGAGATCCAAAGGGCAGCATTTCCCCCAGGACAAGATCCAGAAGGATTAGGAAAGAAAGAGGAGTGGAAACAGGAATTCCAGGGAGGAAATGGGATGAGTGATGGTACATTGTGAAGATTGCAGTCAGTGAGAAGACACAAAATGTATGGGAGTGGAAAACAGATCTGCTCTGAAGACCTTCATCCAATCCATAATAAGAAAATAAATACAAAAGAGAAGAAACAGAGAAAGGCCAGCCCATGAAAACCTCCAGGGCCCAGTTCTACCCTGAAGCGTCTGGGGACATCGTGAGTGTGCACTGAGCAACTAGTACCCTCTCTGCTCCATCAGTGCTTGGTCAGAATGGACAGATATCTGTATTTGAGAAAATCATGTATTTTAAAAGCCCATAGGGGCATTTCTACTCTCCTATAGGGTCGCCATGAGTCAGAAGCACTTCAATGGCAATGGATTGGTTTTGGGGAATTCTTCCCTAAAGAATTCTGTGCTCGTCCATTTGCAGCATGTCAAAATGGCAGTTTGGGCAACAACTGAAAGGAACTCAAGTCATGTTATTTGCATTATTTTTTTAGTTTGAACAAAAGAAGCCGGAAGTGGCAAGATCCGAGTGGTAGAGTTAGGTTTCCCATGGAAATTCTGGTAAGACTGCCCCTGCTCGCCCTGAAAAATGAGCAGGGGCATTGTTGGAGTAGAAAAAAACATTCTTCAGCGCAGCTTTCTTGTTCTTTTTCTCACCTGTGCAGTTTCGGTGTTCTTAAAATGTCATCCTGATAAGCTACTGTGATCATTCGGATCTTCGAGAAAATCTTCTTGGATCCCCAAAAAACAGCTGTCATACCCTAAGCGGACCTCTCTGCCACGAGTTGAACTAGCCCAGCAGGTCCCCTCAGCAGCCACTGTTGTGATTGGACTCCCCCTTTAAAAACAAAAATCACCTTTCTTAATGAGACCCAAGACAAGCGTGTTACTGAGGGAAGTTGTCTGCAGTCATCCACGGACTGCAGAGACATGTTTAAACAGTTTGTATTTGGGATAAATCCGTGCATGTATGAACTGGAACTCTACCAGCTATATATATATATATATAGCCGGCATCTCGGAAGAGAAAACGGTGGCCAGGACAAGGGTTATGCTGCAGGCCAGGTGGGCTGGAGACACCACGTCAGACCGAAATGAGAAGTGAGCGGGGTAGTGGCTTTGGGTTGGCGGCTGCTGACCCAAGCTCCTGAGAGAGAAGGGCCATCAGCAGTGGTGGTGATGGACCAGCTCCTGGCACACACTTTATCAGGGTGGCAGAAGCAGCCATGGTGGCTGGCTGATTGGGCCAAGTGTGGCTTAGAGCATTTTTCCTACATGCCTAGCCTCCCTTTGATTCTGCAGGATGCCAAATGACCTTTCATAAACAAGAGTAAGTCAAGAAAAGCCTTTCCATACCTTCAGAGTCCCCTTTCGACTTAATGTTAGCTGTTGTTTCTGCTCAAAACTGCCAACGCCAGTCAAAGTCATTGAGACCCAAAAGGGGCCTGGTGAGGAAAGTTGGAAGGGGGTCCTCTCCTGGAAGGGAATCCCAGGAAAAGAGTACTCGCTCTCTCTGACCACGTGGCACATCATTGCCACCAAGCTCTCCTCTTACTACTGTGATGAGAAACAAGTCATGAGTGAGGGCATGCCTAGCAGGGAGTAAAGCAGAGAAATGGAAAGGTCCTGGCTCCTTGATGACATTACCAAGTTGCTGGGCTGACCTTAAGTCCACAGGGCCATGGATCTCCCCTTTCCTGAGCTAATGCATGTGGTTAAACCAACTTGAATTGGTTCTCTGTACCTTTCAGCCCCAAAATTGGTACAAGGAGATAGGAAGCATCTTAGAGACACAAACGTGCCTCCTCCCTGGCTGTGTCAGGGGCCAGCCCCACATCCTATGCATCTTTTAAACTTACCTACGTCTCTTACATATCAGGAATCCTCAGGGAAGTCCTGTTGTTGTGATTGCTAGCTACTATCAAGCCATCTCCTGACTTAGGTCAAGCTCATGCTCCACGGAACGGTCCTACACCCTCCCTTGTCTGCTCTTACACCTTTCCTTAAAGATTGACAGTTGTGATCCATAGGGCTTCCATCGGTTGGTTTTTAAACTAGAGCCAGGCTTTTTTTCCTGGTCTGTCTTAGTCTGCAAGACCCACTGAAACTGGATCAGCATCGTATCAATACCCAAGCCTCTGCTGACAACGGGTGGTGGCTATGCATGAGGTGCATGGGTCAAGAATCAAACCTGGGTATTGGACGTGGAAGGCCCAGGTTCTACCACAGAGCCACCGATGCCTTTTGTGGAAGCCCTTTGTTGTAAGCTGCTATCAGTCCCCAGCTCATGGCCACCTCATACACAACATCATGACAACACCTGCTGGTCCTGCATAGTCCCCACAATCAGCTGCAGATCAGACCATTGAGATCCAGAGGTTGGCCTTACCCTGTCCCAAACACTTCCCTTCAGAAAACACATCCTTCCTGGAACCTTCCCACACTTTCTTGACTTTGATGGGCATGCCGTGATTTTGGTACTTGCTCAGCTCACACACTGGTAAGTGGCAGAGCTGAAGATTGAAGGCAGATTTGAGACTTTTACCCCTAGGCTTAAATGCCATGCACTATCTACTCTTACTACATTCCTTTTTTAAAGTATAGTCTTAAGCTCGGGGGAGAAATTAAAGCTCAAATCCAACTATTACTTGTATGGCCTTTAACAGGCTTCTGAAGTATCACTGTGAGATGGAGTTGATGAGGCCAGCGTCCTACAGGGCGCTCATCATCTAAAATGTCACTGTGGCACAACTCACCTACTAACCTAAAGGTGGTCGATTTGAAGCCACCAGAGGCACCTCAGAAGAAAGGCCTGGCAAGTTGCATCTGCACAGGTCACAGTCAAGAAAGCCCTGTGGAACAGCTCTAATCTGGAACACACAAGATCAACACCACAGCAATGGGTTTGGGGTTTTGTGTTTGTTTTGTTTTTAGTACGTATATGAGCCATGAAGTGTATGTCACTTCTGGGCCAACATGAGACCTGTAGAGCCACGCAGTGGCTGCTCTTGTATGCACAGAGCACGCATACCAGAGAGAAGCTTTACAAAGATTGTGGACACAAGGAACTAAACGTGAATGGAATTTACACACAAACATTTTAAGCCCCCTCATATAACTCAACCAAACCAACAAACTGGCTCTTTCAAGCTACTAAGAATTGAGGGTTAATGATAATCATGACTGATACGTACAACATGATTATTTGTTTAATTATATGATTCAAAAATCTCAAATACACAAGGGGAAAACATCCTTGGACCACTTGAAGATTCTGGTATGATGTGTTTTGAGAGGGAATGGCTTTCTCAAACTTCCCAGTGCTTCTGATGTTCTGGGAACATGCCCCACACCCTCCACACACACAGACCCTTCAGTGTTGCTGCCGTTGTCAGGTGCCCTCTGGTCTGTTTTGACTCAGAATGAACCAAGGACAGCAAGGCACGGCCACAGCCTGTGCTGACCTCACGATAGTGGTTACCTTTGGGCCCATTATCCTATACTGGAAAGTAGTGGGCATCCTTGCAAATCCATTTACCAGCCATATGACCTGAAAGACCAGGTGAGTCTCCCCAGCTCCTCTTCCAAACTATGAACTGTAGAGTATCATCAGTTCCTTTTTCCCACGTGTGAAAGTTGAAGCTGAGAACAATTCCAACGTGTAATCTATGGCCCTACAGCTAATACACGACGGAGCTGAAATTCAAATAGAGGTCTGGTTGGAACTAGAAACCAACTCCTCAACCACTGCGCTCACCGGCTCACGCAAGGCCTCCATCTCTCTAATTTTAGTTTTTGTCTCTGCTCCTCTCCACACTGTAAGCTCTATTTTTTAGCCATCCCAGTCTGCTTAGCGATATAGGCCCATACCATGTTATTCTGTACCTCTGGGCTTCGTCTCATTCTACTCCTTGTGCCAAAGGAGGTCTGGTGGTGTAAAGGCTAGGAGCTGGCTGCTAACCACAAAGTCAGCAGTTTGAAACCACCAGCTGTTCCAGGGGAGAAAATCGAGGCTCTCTACTCCCATAGAGTCACAGTCTCAGGAATTCACAGGGGGAATTTCACCCCTGGTCTACATCGACTCCACAGCAATGAGTCTGGTTTTTTATCCTTGTACCTGGCACGCCATCCTCTTTCTTGTTCCTCCTATCCCATCTCAGTTGCCAGTAATGGCCCCTTCCCTGGCGCCATGACCTCTCCCATCTCTGAAAGCCTGGCCTGAAAATGGCCTTGCATTGGGTGCCTCTGCCATTAGATTACAGCCATGTAGAGAGTAGGGTCTCAGCTACCTTCCTTTGCTTGTGATGTCTGGTGTTGTGGGCACCCCTGCAAAAGTATCATCCACGCTCAGCAAAGCCAAAGCCCACAGTTCAGAGGATGGACCAACCCAAGAAGGTCACAAAGCATAGTATTTTAGAAATCAGGTCAAGAGTTCTGATCTAGTCATTGTTATTTTGTAACTCTATGGCCACAAGTACCAACTGGATCTGCTCTGAGCCTCAGATTCTCAGGTAGATGGAACTAATACCAGTGCTCCCTTGCAAAGAGGAAGGCCTGCCCTCAACAAGATGTAAGGCCACAGTGGTAGCAACAATCAGCTTAGTCACAGGAACAATTGGGAGGATTGGTAGGAACAGGCAGTGTTTCCTTCTGTTGTGCCTAGGGTTGCTATGGGTCAGGACTGACTTGACAGTACCTAATAACAACAACCTTGCAAAGTTCTGAGAATCCAAAGAGATGTAATGTGTATAATACACTTACTTATCCTGCTGCACTTAGAAAGAGGAAATGAATCAATTCCAGAGTCCACAGAGAGGCTTCCTTTTCATCCTCCCTGTGGTGGCTGCAAGGAGTCCTGGTGGCAGAGTGGTTACAGGTTGGCCTCTGTTCTTCAAGGTCTGCAGTTTGAAACCACCAACCACTCTGGAAAAAGACAGGGATTTCTACTCCTTTAAAGAGTTAGTCTTGGAACCTGACAGGGGGAGTTCTACCCTGCCCTATAGGGTCGCTATGAGTCAGCGTCACTGGCAGTGAGTATGGTGGTTATGCTGCCGTAATAGCTATCATTATTATTACTACTTGAGTTGTCTTAATGAATGTTCTCTATTTTACTTCTAAGTCTCTCTAGGTTCCCATATCTACACAATATCTGTATAGAAATGGCTACATAGAAACTCACAGCCCCAAATCATGAAAAAAGTGTTTATTGAGGATGTTAACAATTTCTCATGCCAGTGAGAAATGCTTAGGGTAGGTGTTTCCCAGGACATGGTACAAAGTTTCAGGTTCTGCTAATATATGTCCAAGGGGGCATACCACTCCGCTCTAAGCCTCAACCTGAAGACATTCAATACAAGCTCTGTGGTTTAGCAAACCTAGCTCCTGAATTAAGTGCCCAGAGGTACTCCACTCCAGTAAGCCTCAGAAAGACACTCAGTTCCACTTCCATGGGTCAGTAAGTCCAACTTCCCCCATTGAGTTCCCAGAGAGACCCCACTTCTCCAGCTAGCTTCCTACACAAAAGTGCTCAATTACTCCATGGGGGGTTGGGAAGTCCCTCACTCTGTTCTGTGCTCTGGTTCCTGGATCTCCTGCTGTTCCTCTGATGGTACAGCTGTCATCTGGATCCAGGGGGTTCACCTTAGAAGGATCTAGGGACTAGAGGATGTGCTCCACTCCTGACTCTTGCTGGTAATGAGACCCCTCCTCCTGCTTCTCCCAGGGCTCCTTTTATACACAGCAAGATGACACTGCAGGAAATCCTGTTCACAACCACTCACAGGTGAATCCTCTCAATATCGTCCCCACCTTCTTGCCAGACTCGTGTAGGGAAAGGCATAGTGGTTCTGCATTGGACTGTAATCTGTAAGGTCAGCAGTTTGAAACCACCAACTTCTCTGCAGGAGACCGACAGGGCTTTCTACTCCCAGAAAGAGTTACATTCTCAGAAACTCACAGGGGGCAGTTCTACCCTGTCTTATGAGTTGTCATTGACTCAATGGCAGTAAGAGTGAGTGAGAGACTTTGGCTAGAAGATCCATGTTGAAGAATTCACTGTATCTGCTTACTCACCACAGACTCCTCTCTTCCCACTAACCATAGTGCCTTTGCTAACCATTCCTGTGTAGTATTCTTAGAAATCTCTAAATGACTCCTTGGATACAGCTAAAAAAATAAGAATGCTGCTGAAGTGCCCTCTCTCCCTGACTGACATTTCCCCTTTGGGGCCGTTTAGATTGGGTTGATTCCTTTCAGCCCAGGACATTGTGAAAGCTGCCCCATTCGGGCAGTGGGGGTGTCAGCAACCCAGCCAAACATGTCTGTAGACTTCTGAAATTGGTGATTATGCTATAAAGATGAAAACTTGCAGCAGGCTTCTTCCCAGGAGCCTTTTTTTTTTTAATAGTTGAGTTTTGGATAACCAAAGCTCTGTTTGCCACTAAGTGGGTGCCATTGAGCCCTTTCTTACCTTTCTTCCATATATCCAGAACATGATTTCCTAACTGCCCATGAGAAGGGCCATTTGTTTATGTTTTCGCAGGGAAGGAAAAAGTAGATGGATCTCTCCAGAGATGGTAGCCCGGGAAGAAGCAGCAGCTGACTCCATGGCATGGGGGATGGGAGGACAGCCCACAGATCTCGTTCCAGTTACAGACTTATCAGAAACATCAAGGACACCTTGCCAATTTGTGAGAATGGCGATTGCTGCCTTTCTGGGGCTGATGAACATTGCTACCACGGCGGCTGTCCCTGAAAAGACACTCTAGGACCATATCAAAAGTGAATATTTTGGGCAGATTCTCATTTACTCTGGGATACTCAGACCAAGGTGGACAGTGAATTGGAAGAGAAAATGGCTGAGCTACAACATACAGTTACTAGATTATGGGCTTTCAGCAGCGATGGATGCTGAAATGTGACTGGAATATTACAGACTTTTGTATAACCCTGTATTCATATAATGAAACCTGACATGATCAGTCCTTAATTATAAACCATTTGCAGGGGTTAAAGGGAAACATCTTTATATATCAAGCAGCTAAAAAGGAAATTTTCAGTCCATTTAAGATGGGTTAAAAACATCCCCTAGCACTAATGCAATTAAACAATTGGTGGATAGGCTGAAGGGTGTTGACTCCCAGCCTGGGTTCAAAGTCATTCGCATAGCTTAGGCTCTGGTCTGACTATTCCTTATTGTCTCTATTTCTGTCTTCGCCGTCACCTGCTGCTTCTACAGAAGGCTTCAGCACATAGAGGAAAGTCATGTCCTATATGTCGACCTTTTGAATTTAAAACAACACAAAAGGGGGGATTGTGGGAAACTGAGGGACTATGTGAGACTGTAAGCAGCCAAATTCTCTATGCTCATAGTCATGGAGTTTGGAAAGCCACCATTGGTGGGGGAAGGCTCTCATGGTTCTGAGATAGAAATGACTCTTAATACACATTCTCAAGACTGAAAATCATCCCCACTATAGCCCTCCATAAAGGAGCTATCATAAAAGACACATATGCTTGGCTGTTTACTACGCGCCCAGACATTATCTGTAGTTAAGAGCAATGGTGGTTACATCATTTCCTGTCAACTTGATAAATAAGTATAGAGGTAGAGTCTAGCCTGTCCATCAGGTCACAGCCTTCTGATGCCTCCTTGTGACATGGCCTCCTCATGAGGACTCTGGGAACTTCCTCTCTTTCTCCCTGGAGGTAAGCCACACTCTCTCTCTGCTTTACCTTCCTGTTGGCAAGCCAGGTAGACCTATGCTGAGACCTGAGAGAGCCATGTGGTGGAGGCCTGTGCCAGCCCTTGGTGCTTCCACCAGCATCAGATCTACAAGACTTTCCCCCAATAGGCCTGCATTTGGAATTATTGCATGTGTTGTGTGAGTCGGAATTCATAGACTGGTATATGGGCTTATATCATACTTATGAACTTGATCTGGACTGGTCTGGAATGTTTTCTCAATATACAATTGCTCTTCCATATAAAGCTCTTTCCTGTACATATTTGAATGTCACTGAATTTGTTTTTCTAGTCAACCTGATCTAACACAAGAGCAAACAGATTCTGTTGTCTGTCCCATCCAAAAGTGTAGCCAACTCCATTCTGACGTCTCCTTCTGATGCAAATTATGAATTGTTCCCCTGGGGAGGGCTCAAGGACATAGACCCCTGACTCATTCTATGACCCATTCACTCTATTACATGTTCACTCTTTTACATGTATACCTTTCATGTATAACCTTCAAGTTGAAAAACTTGAAAGCTCATGATTATATATACACCCATTGAAAAATATACTTCCTCCTTGGGAGGAGTGCCTATTCCCTGCTGTTCTATCTTATTTTCCGTAATTGCACATCCACTCCTAAGGACCCATTTGATTTTGGGCTCCCAGGATCCTGAGAAACAGAAGATAACAATAATGGTGTGAAGGATGCAGGATGAGGCAATGTTTCCTTTTGTTACTCATAGGTCCATATGATTTGGAACCAACTTGATGGAACCTAAAAATAATGAGTCATCATTGTTTGAAGGAAATTAACAAAGGAAGGAGGGAAGGAGTGAAGGAAGGAAGGAGTTCAGCTTTTAAAGAATTCCAACTAATAAATGTAGAAAAAATGATGGAAATAATTTTTCTTAAACACCATTAGAACCATAGTATTAATCATTGCCACTGTAATACTTGCTGCAGGCAAGACCGACTGAGGAATAATAAAATAAGTGAACAGAAGTTTCAGGAGAAATAGGATTTGTATCACCTCAAAGTATTTCATACCAAAGGGAAAAATAATGACTTCCTAATCCAGAAACCCAACCTGCCATTTTGATCAAGTTCTTGAAGTTGACTTTACTAGTAATGTTATTTTGATACATGTTGTGGGTGGTAGGTACCATCAAGCCAATCTTGACTCATAACAATCCTATATACAACAGGACAAAATACTGCTCAGTCTTTTTTTTAATACTTTTATTGGAGGCTCTTACATCTCTTATCACAATCCATACATTCCTCCAATGTGTCAAGCACATTTTCAAAGCATTCTCTTCCCACTTGAGCCCCTGATCCCTATTTCTTCCCCTTCCCTCCTTTGCCCACCCTCCCTCAGGAACCCTTGATAAGTTGCAGATTATTTTCCCCATATCTTACATTGTCCTTCATCTCCCCTCACCCACTTTTCCATTATTTGTTCCCCCGGGAGAGGGTTCTAGATTGATCCTTGTGATCAGTTTCCCCTTTCTTCTCCCACCCTCCCCTAATCCTCCTGGTATCTCTACTCATTGTTGGCCCTAGTGGTTTATCTATCCTGGATTCCCTGTGTTGAGGGCTCTTATCTGTAGCAGTGTGCTTGTTCTGGTTTAAACCGATTTGTGAAGTAGAATTGAGGTTATGATAGTGGGGGAAGGAAGTACCAAAGAACTAGAGAGAAGTTGTGTGTTTCATTAGTACTATACTGCACCCTGACTGACTCATCTCTTCCCTGTGACCCCTCTGTGAGGAAATATGCAATTGTTTACAGATGGGCATTGGGTCTCCACTCCATGCCCTCCCCCTCCTTCACCTTGGGTATGATTTTATTCTGGGTCTTACATGCCAGGTACCTGATCCCATCGACATCTCATGATCACACAGGCTGGTGTGCTTCTTCCATGTGGGCTTTGTTGCTCCTGAGCTAGATGGCCGCTTGTTTATCTTCAAGCCTTTAAGATCCCAGGTGCTATATCTTTTGAAAGCTGGGCACCATCAGCTTTCTTCACCACATTTGCTTATGTACCCATTTTGTCTTCAGTGATCATGTGGGGAAGGTGTACTGCTGTCTTGAGCCATCCTCCGTTGTTATGTTGGAGTGGTTCCATTGTTGGAACCACTGTGTTGGTTCATCTCATTGAGGGCCATCCTCATTTTGTATACATAGTGTTCTTATTATACATAAGGTTCTTCCTCTTTGGGGTCTTCTTCCCCAAACTTATTGCCCTAACCTAATCATGTGAAATCATCAAACAAACCCAAACTGAAGGACATTCTACAAAATGTCTGTGGTAGTTACATAATTTCGTGTCAACTTGAAGTGTAGGAACGGAGTCCAGCTTGTCAATCAGGTCACAGCTTCATTTGGAAGTGCCACTGAAATAACTAGCTCCCTGGAGGCGGGCCACTGTCTCTGCTTCAACTTCCTGCTGTTGAGTCACTCAGAGAGCTGTCAAAGACACCACAATTGGTTCCACACAACTCTGCACCCACAGCCTACGATGCCTATGTGCATCATTGCTCATGGCCGTGTGAGTCTGAAGTGGGGTTTGTGGACTAGGATCGGACTCAGGGACGTGAGTTGGACTGAGCTGGGATGTTTTCCTAATAAAAAAGTACTTCTTGATATAAAGCCCTTTCTTATACATATATGCGTGTCACTGGATTTGTTTCTCTAGACAACCCAGCCTAATGCAGTGCCTGACCCGTATTTCTCAAAAGCGAAAGGCCATGAAGGACAAAGAAAGATCGAGGATGAGGAAAGGTCAGAGAATGGAAGAGGGTGAGGAAACATCACAACTAAATTCAGAGTGGGATTCTGGACAGAAACAAAGATGGCTGATGAAATCCAAATATTATACCAATATTCATTTCCGAGCTTCCTTCATTGTGCTATGATTATGGAAAATGCTACATTAGGAGATGCTGGTAACAAGCATATATGGGAATACTCTGCTACTTTTGAAACTGAAAAAAAATATATCTACCATTGTTTCAAACGGAAAAGTTATAAAACACCCCAACAAAAGCAACCAAGTACTGAACGTACCTACTTGCTGATAGGATTTTCCAGCAACCATGTGATACAGCTTCTAAAACTACTGTAAGAAATATGACCATTAATCTCTTAAACTTATAGCTATCGAGTCAATTCAGCTCATGGCGACCCTATAGAACAGAGAACTGTCCTATAGGGCTTCTAAGTTTATCATGTTTATGAAACAAATTGTGGGAAACCACAGAAAGGGAATGTATTCGTGCCAGAGTAAAGATCAATAAACGGCCACAAGATCCAGAGGGAGAGCAAGAACTCAGCCTGGCAAGCGACAGAACACCAGGTAACACGGAGCAAGAGTAAGGCCCCAGGAATGCAGTCTCTTTGCAAGCGCACTGGAATTTCCCCAGTACTTGGAATGCAAATGGGAGTGGCCCGGCAAGCCACAGTATCTCCAGACATGAAAAGGCAGGATGAACCACCCCCAAATTAGCACCTGGGTTGCACAACGTTATCGCCATTTTATAGCTGAAAAAACTGAGTTTCCCCAGCTAGTACTTTTGGTTCCACACAACTCTGCACCCACCAGCCTATGATGCCTATGTGCATCATTGCTCATGGCTGTGTGAGTCTGAAGTGGGATTTATGGACTAGGATCGGACTCAGGGACTTGAGTTGGACTGAGCTGCGACAAGCCCTGACTGTTATGCTGTGTAGGTGCTGAGACGGTCTGGCTCTTCCTTAGCCAAATCGCAATCACGGAGTGAGAGACTGTCCCTTTTCAAGCCTTCTACTTACTAGAAATCCTGATTGGTGCTAATCCAGCTTTAACACCCCTCTAACACATGTTAATCTTTTAAAAAGAGTATCTTTTAAGAGCTGTATGTTAAGAGGCATTATGACCTCAGATATAATGACATGCACCTAATCCACATATACACAATTCGCTAGTTCAATCCTTCAATCACATACATATATCTTTTGGAGGGACACACAGTTGCATAATTACAGCTCTGCAGATGTATGATGTCACAACAGTTGAATGCTCACAAAGCAATTCTAGAATCAATGACTAGCTACAAAAATAGGATGGTGAATACCATTGTTCTATTTGTTAGATTTTTAACTTTTGTTAATTTTGGGGTGTGTGTGAAAATATGAAACATTCAACTCACTAAATAAATAAAAAATTTAAAAACCACTGCCATTGAATTGATCCAACCAGTTGTGGTGAGGTGCCATTGAGTCGGGTCTGACTTTTAGCAACCCTGTGTGCACAACTGAGCGCAGCACGGCCAGGTCCGGGGCTATCCTCACAACTGTTCTTCTGTCTGTCCCCATATTGCAGTCACGGTGTCCATCCATCTTCTTGAGGGTCTTCTTCCTTTTTGCTGCCCCTCTACTTCACCAAGCACGATGCCCTTTCTTCTCCAGGGACTGGTCTCTCCTGATAATGTGTCCAAAGTACATGAAAAGAACGAAAAGAATCTCATTATTCTTGCCTCTATGGAGCATTCTGGCTGTACTTTTCCCAAGACAGGTTAGTTTGTCCTTTTGGAAGTCCATGGTACTTTCAATATCCTCCAGCACCATAATTCAAAGGCATTGGACTCTTCATTCGTTTGTACCATTCAACGTTCAACTTTCACATGTATACGAGGCATGGCAACCTTCTACAGGCTAGAATAGAACTGCTCTGTTGAGTTTTCAAGATTGTAAACTTTCATAGCTTCATCTTTCTCCCACAGCTGGTGGGTTTGAACTGCTGACCTTGTAGTTAGCAATCCAATGCTTAGAGCAGTCATTAGAAACTAATATTGAAACTTGTGCTGGTCCAGGTTGACTAGAGAAATAAATTCATAGACACGTGTATAAGAAAGAGCTTTATATAAAAGAGCAACTGTATATTGAGAAAACATCCCAGCCCAGTCCAGATCAAGTCCATAGTCTGATATTAGGCCATATGTCCAATACCAGTCTATAAACGCCTCTTCAGACTCACGCAACACATGCATTGATGCTCAATGCAGGAAGATCACAGGTCAGTTGGTGAAAAGTCTTGTAGATCCAGTGGCAGTGGAAGCATCTCAGCACTGGTGTGTGTCTCCCCGTGACTCCTCCAGCTCCAGGATCCTGGCTCCATCAGCGTAGCTCCAGGTGACTTGTCTACAGGAATATGAAGCAGAGAGTATGTGTCCCACCTCCAGGGAGGAAGATTGGAATTCCCAGAATCCTCTGGAGAAGGCCATGCCCACACAGAGACTTCCTTGGCTATGATGTGATTGATAGACTAGACTCCATCCCATCACTCAAGTTGACAGGAGATTATTTAACTACCTCAAATCCCTAATGAGCTTTTATAAAATTTATATTTCTTGTGATGTTACAGGTATTGTCAGACATTCAGAACAACTTTTTGTTTGTTTGCTTGCTGGATTTTAATTTTAATTTTACAAAACATTCAAACCGACAGAAAAGTTGAAAGAGCAGTGCAGTAAGCTTTCTATAATTTTACCCAGATTTTCCAATTGTTCACATTGTATCACATTTTCTTTCTCCCTAAATCTCTCCCTCCTTCATTTTACTTACATATATATACATAAACACATACACACTTATGCAATATACATTCACACACATATATAGATATACACACATGCACACAAACATATCTTTTTCAACATTTGAGAGTAAATTGCTGGTATCATTATTCCTACATTCTTTGTGTATCTCCTAGGAATAAATATATCCCCTTATATAACAGAAATGTTGGTGAAGAATGTACAAAGGATTTATAAAAGAAGGAAGAAATCAGTCTTTGAAGAAACTCAGCCAGAAACTAGATATGAGGATGGTGAGACTTAGGCTAGCTCACCTTGGCTACATCACCAGGAAAAAGTAATTGCTACAAAAGTACATCATGCTTGGTAAAGCAGAGGGCCAGAGAAAATAAGGGAAAGAAACCTTCAAGGAGATAGACACAGTAATCCCCGGAATGGACTCAAACATAGAGGCTATTATGAAGACAGCTCAAGATCATGTAACATTTCATACTGTTGTGTACATGGCAGGAGTCACTATGAGTTGAAGCAACTCAATAGCAACTAACAACAATAGCAGTTCACAAATTCAGGAAATATATATATATATACACACATATACATACTTCATATTGATACAATACAATGATTGAGTATACCGTCCATGTACAAAATTTGTCAATTGTTCCATGAAATCCATTTTGACCATTTGAGTTTTCCAAGCCCAGGTTTAATTCAGACTCACATGATGCATTTAGCCGCCATTCCTCTTCACGCTCATGCAGTCTAGAACAGTTCCCCAGTCTTGTCCATTTTCCTTGACATTGACCAACTTCTTGTTGAATTTCTGGCTGGGAGCCTTGAACTGGGAACAAACATGATGCATTTTTGTTTCCTGAGTGTTTATGGGCCCAGTGATCTTCACGGATTTTTCCTTTGTATGGTAATGATAAGATGATTTCTTTTAAAAGTTTCCATTTTAAAAGAAAACCCAGGTTGAAAGACCCGGGACAAGATGCCACTACTAGAATCAAGCCTTAAACCTCATGATTCTCACACAGCTCGTCTGCCCCAAGAATTCTTTTCCAGACATGAATAAGATCATGTCACTCCCCTGATTCAAAGCCTGAAGGAACTTCCTATCATATTTAGGACAAACTACAAACTCCTTGAAGGACTTAAAGCACTTCCCCATCTTCCTGTTTAACATCATTCATCTGGCTCCCCATTGTTCCGGGCTCCAGCCAATCTGAACTCCCCCTCCAAATCTCATCAGGCTGTGCCTCTCTGAACCTTGTTGAATCAGGATGTCCTCAATATAGAATGCTCTGTCTCCAGATCTTTACAGGCTGGCTCCTTCTTGTCTCCAAGCCTTAGTTCAAATGTCACCTCTCCCAACCATCCTATCTAACAGATCTTTTTACCTGTTTGGTTGGTTTCCTACTTAGCACTTTTGGGGAGCTGCCTGACCTGATTGACCTCCTCTGGCAGTTCTATCACCTTGTGACCCTCCAGGCAGAAGCTATGTCTGACTCAGATCTGACCAGAGACACAGAAACCCATTGGCAATGTCTAATAGAGACACAGCTTTGGCCTCTTCTGTGCCTTCCTTGTGAATTCATCGCGCTATCCTGTCACCTGCCAGGCAGACACTTGAGCCACAGAACCAACACCAACATCCTCTTACCTTCAGCTAAAGGGGGAGAAATAAACATCTAGAATTTAAGTCACTATAGTTAGGTTATAGTGGGAAATAGAGATGGGAAGAGAGTGCATGCGGACAAATTCCCTACCTTCATATATTAAGGAATCTGGGAGGCCAGGACTTCCATGGGGGAGAACTGCACGCTTGTAGGTTGGAGATGCGTTCTACTCACATTCTCCTAAGTAAGACTTATTCCCCATGATGCACCACCCCTATAATAATATCAATCTTAGGTGCTTGTAAGCACATGGTTGATACTACATACTCTTGAAGGTGAACTGCTTAAAGGATACTTGCCTGAAGGTTTTCTGTCATCAAGAGCAATCAGACCCTATTGTCTGTCCCACCCTAAGGAGAACCCATTCCCTTCTGATAAGGATCATAGATTGTTCCCCTGGAGAAGAGCTCAGGGAAACCTAAGGTCCAGCCAGCTCAGGGACAACCAAGGTTAAGCCGCCACCTTAATTCTAGAGCCCTTCCATCTTGTTTCATATGCACCTTCCTGTCGCATGTAAGCCTCTAGTGGTCCCCCTTCTTATTGTGTGTATATATTCCTCATGTTACATGTATGCCTCTAATACAGTCCCTTCCTGTTATGTATGTATGTGACGTGACTTGCATGCCTGAGATTATATAAGCTTGTGAGAGAATACATTATTGCCTCATTCTCGTTCCGGTCACCATGGAAGAGGTGGGCCCTTGCATACCTTGTCTCATGTCTCACTAATTTGCCCTTCAATTATACAACCACCCCTTGGACCCATCCGGTTGTGGGGAGACTGGTCCCCTACAGGTTACTGGCGACCCAAACCATCTCTAATTAAAACACAACTGGAAATTGTTGTTAGGTTCCATTGAGTAGGTTCTGGTCTACAGTGACCCTGTGCACAACACAACACAACCCTTCCCGGTCCTGCACTGTCCTCACCATGGCTTCTGCCTCAGCCCATTGTTGCAGCCACTGTGTCCGTCCCTCTCCTTGAGGACCTTCTTAGTTTCACTGCCCTTCTACTCTGCCAAGCAGGATGTCCTGCTCCAGGGACTGGCTCTTCTGACAACATGCCCAAAGTATGTGAGATGAAGCTTTGCCATCCCTGCCTCTAAGGAGCACTCTGGCCATACTTCCAAGATGGATCTGTTTGTTCCCTTGGCAGTCCATGGTACTTTCAATATTCTTCTCCAGCACCACAATCCAAATATATTCATTCTTCTTCAGTCTTCCTTACTTAATGTCCAACTTTCACATGTGTATGAGGCAATTGAAAATACCATGTTGGGTCAGGTTCACCAGACCTCAAAGTAACATCCTTGTTTTGCAATATTCCAAAATTATGGTATTAATTTAGCTGCTTGCATTTTGTCCTTATCCTTCTACCAGGCCCTTAAGTGCCACAGGCAGTAGTTCATATCTGGCTCCGTCACTATTACATCTTCAGTGTCTAGGCATAGAGTTTAACAACAATTAACCCGTCTGTAGCTAATTCCCTCCCCTAGAGAATAGGGACCACCACACCCCCATCTTGAAAGACAGTAGGCTTGTATATATGATGTGTACATGCACAATGCTCAGAGCAACGGAGGCTTATAATCATTGCTCATGTCATTGACGTTTTTGTGGACTTCATAAATGAGTTAATTTATGGAGGAAGGGATTCTTTGTTCCTTGTGCTTTTTCAGAGGAGTCCTTTGGCTCACACCTTCTCACGCCAAAGCTATGTTTACCTGGTGCTGACAATTCAGGCTATTGATTAAGAAACTTGACCAGGGAAGTGGGAAGAAATTCACACCATTGAAAGTGAGCTGCTGTATTAACAGTTCTTGGGGGTGGGGGGTGGGGCGGGGGGAAAGGGGGAAAGGGGTGGAGAGAGAGACTAACACACAAAAGGATAACGTATTTAAAAGTGGATGTACTCCAAAGTGCAGGCCACTTTGGATGAAATCCAGTTTGTGGTTTTGCTGGTGTGCACTGTGGGAAGAAAAGAACTGGGCTTTGAAAGTAGTATTCGGTGAATGACATGCAGAGGTCAATGGGAGGTCAGAGGGACAGAGATTCAGTGGGTGTTTGGGACCAGAGAGCACAACTCAATGGGGTTGAAGGGTCTGGTCATTTATTCAACACAATAGTTATTAAACATCTACTATGTGTATGTGGCTGAAATCTGCATAGTCAACAGTTCAAAACCACCAACAGCTCCTTGGGAGAAAGACTGGGTTCTCTACTCCAATAAACAGTTATAGTATGGAATTCCGGCAAGATGGTGCTGAAGTAGGATCTCCTCCCTAGAGCTCCACATGTGAGACACAGAAATCAACATGTGAGTCAGCCAGCACCAGGAATCTCGGCTTGGGATCTGGCCTCTCTGCACCCTGAGATTCTTTTCTGGCCCCCCACTCTGATTTCTACCCACGAAGGTGCAGCAGAGTTTTCAGGGGCATCTCTATCCCCCCTGTTCTGCACTCAAGATGTTTGCAGAGCCCCCTCTCTGATTTCTGCCCTCAGAGTGGGCAGCAGAATTTAGAGCAGCATCTCTGCCACCCCAGCTCTACAGTCAGTGATTTTTCAGACTGCCCTCTCTGGTTCCACCCTCCTCTCTTGGGCATCCACTACAATAGCCTAATTCCATCTTGGGACCCCACGCAAAGAACCAGTAGTTCTGAGTTGTACAGAAATAAACAATAAGGGGGCCTTCTGTTATAAACACAATAACTGAAGTGCTGTACTCTCCCTATATAGTATACAGGGTTGATAATTGACTCTGGTAGAATTAATATACTCCTCATTTTCCCAACCACCATAACTTCTAGATCCTGCTTCCTGCACCTCAGTAACACTCTCTTACAACTTACCAAGTAAAATCCCATCTCCAATAACCCCCTCTTTTCCAATCATTAAAAATTACTATACTTAACAGGAAGACTTCCTAAGATTAATACCTTCACTTAGAGCCTACTCCCAAGCACCTACATCTTATTCCTCCTACTGACCCAACTAATGCTCCCACCTCCTCAACACACATTACATTTCCGCCATATATGAGTTAGTTAGTTTACTGTGCCAACCTGTCCTATAAACACATGTGGGGTTAATTGAAGGGCAGAGGGATAAATGACTCGGTGAGCCTTGCCATTGTAGTTCTTGGGTTTTTGACTTTCTGGTGGTCAGATTGGGGTGAAGCTGCCTTAGCCAGTTTCCTGCTTTAGATGGCAAGGCTCACTTCCTGCAAGACATCCCTGAGGAGAAGCCGCATGGACCTACCCCGATGCAGCCCTGGGTGCTGGAGCAGCCGTGTGGAGACCCCTGCCAGCACTGAATTGCTTACACATTCACTGACTCGGCTTTCCTCCTGCAGAAGGCATCATTGCGTGTTTTTGTGAGACGTAGGAGGACTTTGTGGATTGGTGTTGGACATATGGGCTAATGTTGGACTTGTGGGCTTGGGCAGCACTGGGTGGGGATGTTTTCTTGATGTGCACTTACCCTTTACACAAGACTCTCTCTTATACATGAGTTTCTGTGGATATGTTTCTCTAAAATTCCCAGACGAATACTACATATCTGATATTCCCCTAACTTAAAGAGTAAGCCCCTCCCCTACACATCCCAGAAACCTACACAGGACCAGAAGTTCAGCCATGATACAGTGCAAACAACAGCCAACATCAGCTACTGCAAAAAATCAAGACACTTAGTGAAGATTACCCAAACCCAATGGAATACTTAGATAAAGAAGTCCTTGAATTACCAGAGAATACAAGAAAATGATGTTGAGGGCTGTGCAAGCGATTAGGAGATCAAATCTGAAAACAGATGAAAAAAATGGAGATACTAGAAACCTCTCCCCGAAAGGAAATCCAGGAGAGATAGCAGAAATAAAAACAAGGTGAATTATCTCACTAATAGAATGGAAAAATGGAAAATTGAATCAGCTATCTTGAAGACAATCAAGCAGAATTCAGCAAAGGAGAGAAACAATCAGACAAAAAAAAAAGCAAAAGAGCTCTCTCCCTCCACGTGGACCATCTAGCAGGGTAAACAATGAAAGAGCCTTTGAAAATGTAGAGCTTGGAGTCATAGGGAAAAAGAAGAGAGCCCCGAGGAGAGTCATATACTTCGTTAGTGGTGAAATGATGGAGGAGTACAGCACAGATAAGGATGAAGTTGATGGCCTTGAGAAAAAAGATGTGTTACCTTCTGTTGATCCGACAAAACTTACCTGGGGTCCCTACTTATGGTTTTACATGCTTCGGGCTGCCACATCGACCCTCTAAGTGTGTGACTTTCTTAGAGAGAAGATTGCATCTGTTTTGGGGATCAGCACCCCAAAATACCAATATGCCTTTGATGAGTATTACCGGATGAAGAAGGAGGAGGAAAAGGAAGAAGAAGAAAACAGGATGTCTGAAGAAGCTGAAAGACAGTATCAAGAACAACAGAAAAAGATGCAGGCTGATTCCGTTGTTCAGACAGATCAACCCGAAAAAGTGGTTTCCACTTCCTTTGTGAATATCAATTTTGAAATGGAGGGGGACTGTGAAGTCATTATGGAGAGCAAGCAAACCCAAACTCCAGGCTCTGTCCCACCATAGAAATGACTACCAAACTTCAAATCTTGAGGTGTTTTTTATACCATGAACTTTCATATTCTCTGTTCTGAGGGAGTTAATATACTTATTTATATTTAAATTATTAAGTTATCCATAACAGGAAACCGTTTCTTCATTCTTTGGCTCTGTCAAAAGCCATTTTGGAATTTTGGGTATTTGTGCTATGCATTATGCTATAATTGTGAATTAACAACAAAATGTTTTTTAAAATTAAGGACATTCTAGAGCCTTACTTGCTTCTTAAGAAGAGTTTTGAAAAAAATTAAGCTTGTCAGTTATTTGTGTTTGTAAAATGGGTAAATTGCTGATTAAGTCTTATTGGAGTTGATTTTCCTGGTCTCAATTAAAATGAGGATTATTTCCCTCCTAGATTTTCTCATATTGCCTTGCATTTATATATGGCTATTAATTTTGTACTAAGTCTGGCTCACTGAGTATAATAAAAGAATTAAGATGGAAAAAAAGCAAAAGAATCTGAAGAATGCCTGAGGAAGATGTAGGACACCATAAAGCAAAACAATATTCAAATTATTGGAGTGTCTGAGCAGGAAGGAATAAAGCCTACAGTTTACAATGGTAAGTGAATTCCTGGAAGAAAATTTCTCCAATATCACAAAGGAGACGATAACTATTCAGGAAGCAGAGAGAACACCAATTAGATTAACAACAGCTCCCACACAAAACAAAAAACACATCAAGACATATAGTAGTCAAATTATCCAGCTTCAAGGATAAAGGGAGAATCATGAAAGCAGTTGGAGAGAAAAAAATAAATCACATATAAAGGTAAACAGATAAGAATAAGTTCAGACCTCTCCACAAAGACCATGCAGGAAAGAAGAAATTGGAGCAACATATTCAGAACGTTGAAGGACAAAAACTGCAATCCAAGAACCCTCTACTTAGCAAAGCTCTCCATCAAATTTGAAGGAGAAATAAAAGTTTTCTCAAATAAGGAAATAGAGAAGTTGTAAAAACAAAACCAGCATTACAAAAAAGTACTTCCCAGGTCTTTTTGGGCAGAAAACCAATAAATGCAGCACACAAACATGAGACCACCACAGGGTGTTACACCACCCCCAAACCAACACACTGGAAACAGTACCCCAAACATTACAGATCTAGAGGAGAAATGAAATCAAGAATAAACTACACACACACATTCACCACCCTATAAAGGAGGAAGAAAGGAAAGCATCAAACAAATAGTTTGAGATGGCAGCGACTAATCTACATTTAGATTTAATTACACTGAATGTTAATGGTCTAAACACGTTAATCAAAAGTCAATGAGTAGCAGACTAGATTAGACAACAAGATCCATCAATCTGCTGCCTTCAAGAGACACATCTCAAACTCAGACAAAAAACAGAATCAGAGTCAAAGGTTGGTGAAAATTTTACCAAGCTAATGGCAACAACAAAAAAGGAGGCATGGCAATATAAATATCTGACAAAATAGACCTCAAGGCACATGATATTACAAGAGACAAGAATGGACATGCCATAATGCTCAAGGGATCAATAGATCAAGGACTCATAACACTAATAAACATATATGTGCCAACAAAAGACCCTTGAAATTCATCAATCAAACCCTTAAAGAGAGGAAAAGAGAAATCATCAGATCAGCAATTAGAGTAGGTGATTTCAAAATACCATACTCAAGGAAAGAGAAATCAACAGGTAAGAAACTTAATAAAGAAGGGTTAGGGTTAAACAGAAAGAAAAAAAAAGAAACTTAATAAAGAAATGGAAGAGCTAAACAACACAATCAAACAACTCTATCTCCTACATACTTATAGAGCTCTCCAACCAACAGCAAAAAAAATACACATTCTTCTCAATGCACAGGGTTTATATTCTAACATAGACCAGAGGCTGGGATGTAAAGCAAGCTTGAAAAAATTCAGACACATAGAGATCACCCAAACCATCTTCTCTGTCCACAATACCATAAAATTGGTAATCAACAAAGAAAGAATAAAACAAAAACAAAAAATACTTAGAGATTCAACACACGCTACTCATAAAAGACTGGGTAACAGCCCACATTCAACACACACTACTAATAAAAGACTGGGTAACAGCCCAAATAGAGAGGAATTTATGAAGTTCCTAGAAACTAATGAGAATGACAACACACATACCAAAACCTATGGAAGGCAACAAAGGACACGTTATTGGGATAAAGTCACATGTGAAAAGAGAGGAGAGAATCATGGTCAGCACCTTAACACAGCACCTCCAGAAATTAGAACAGAGTCAGCAGCATAACCCTTCCAATAGCAAAAGAAAAGAAATCATAAAAATTAGAGTGGAAATAAATGAACTTGATAATAGAAGAACAATGGAAAAATCAAAGAAAAACATTGGTTATTTGAAAGGATCAATAAAATTGACAAACTGCTAGCAAGTTTAACAAAAGAAAAGGAGCAGATGTCAATATCTAGAATTAGAGATGAAACAGGAAAGTTCAACAGGAACTAATGAAATAAGAAGATTAATTACACATTACTACGAAAGACTATTCTAACAAATTCAATAATTTGGAGAAGATGGACAAATACGTGGAAAAGCACTCTCTCCCCAAATTAACACAGACCTTAAGAACTTGAACAGAACCATAGAAAAAGAAGAAATAGACAAGGTCATCAAGAAACTTCCAACTAAAAAAAGCCCTAGTCCAGATGGATTCACAAGAGAATTGTACAAAGTATTCAAAGAGCTGACACCAATCCTATACAAACTCTTCCAGAACATAGAAAGCAACAGCAAATGCTCAAACTCATTCTATGAAGCCATCATAACCCTGATACCGAAACTGGGCAAAGACTCCCAAGGATAGAGAATTACAGACTGATATCCCTCATGACCATAGATGCAAAAATCCTCAACAAAATCTTGGCCAATAGAATCCAACAAGATTTCAAAAGAAAAAAGGAAAAAATACACCATCACCAAGTGGGATTCATACCAGGGATGCAGAGATAGTTCAACATTCAAAAAACAATTAACGTAAGCCACATTTTCAAGGAAACGAATAAGAACCATATGATCATATCAATTGATGCAGAAAAAATATTTGATAACATCCAACACCCTTTCCTAATAACAGTTTTCAAGAAGTTAGAATTAGAAAGGAAAATCCTCAATATAATCAAGGTCATATATGAACAACCAATAGCCAATATTACAATCAATGGAGAAAAGCTGAAAACATTTCCAATGAATAAAGGCACCTGACAAGGGTAACCCTTATCCCCCTTTTAGTTAACATTGTGCTGGAAGTCCTATCCAGTACCTTAAGACAACAGCAAGAAATCAAAAGAGTACAATTGGATAAAAAGTAAAGGAAAACTTTGCTATTTGCAGATGTAATGATTTTATATATTAAAAATCCTAAGGTTTCCTCAATAGGATTGCTGGAAACAATAGAGTTTTGTAAAGTAGCAGGATACAAGATAAACAAGCAGAAATCAATTGGATTCCTACAGACCAGTGATAGGAATACTGAAAAAGATATCAAGGAAAAATACCATTCACAATAACCACACAAAAGCCGAAACACCTCGGAATAAACCTAACAAAAAAAAAAAAGACCTGTACAAAGAAAACTATAGAACATTACTACAAAATACCAAAAGGGATTTACACAAATGGAAGAATCTCCCATGTTTGTGGATCAGAAGACTCAATATTGTGAAAATACCAATACTACATAAAACAATCTACAAATTCAATGCAATCCCAATACAAAGTCGAGCATCATTCTTCAAAGAAATGGAAAAACATATTACTAGCTTCATATGGAGAGGGAAGAATCCCAGGAGAGGCAAAGACTCCTCAAAAAGAAGAAGAATGCCTTGCACTACGTGACCCCCAAACCTACCACACAGCCACACTTGTCAGAACACCCTGTCCTGGTATCATGACAGATACACAGACCAATGGATCAGGACTGAAACTCAGAAATAAAAACATCACCATACAGACAACTGGTTTATGACAAAGGCCCCAAAAAACATTAAATGGGAAGCAGATGCCCTCTTGAATAAATGGTGTTGGAAATTTTGGATTTCTACCTACAGAAGAATGAAACAAGACGCATATCTCATCCCATGAGCAAAATCAAACTCAAGGTGGATCAAAGACCTAAATGTAAAACCCAAGACTATCACGATCATTAATGAGAGCATTAGGACAAATCTAGGTGCCCTAGTGCAGGAAATACACGGGTTATCAGACATAACAAAGGAAATACACTCTGTGGAAGACAAAATAGATGAGTGGGACCTATTAAAATAAAAATTTGTGTACATTGATAGACTGCATTAAAAGAGTAAAAAGAAAGTCCACAGACTGGGAAAAGATATTTAGCAATGACATAACAAAGGACTAATTATTAAAATCTACAGTATTTTACAAGTCTACAACAGGAAAAAACCAAATAACCCTCTGAGAAGGTGGGCAAAGGACTTGAACAAAGGATTCACACTCCAATGGCTAATAAACACATAAGGAAATGCACCCATCACTAGCCATCAGGGAAATGCAAGCCAACACAACTATGAGATGCCACCTAACACTTATAACTATAGCCCAATTAAAAAACAAACAAACAACTGAGAACAAAAATGTTGGAGAGGGTGTGGTGAGATTGGAACCCTTACCCACTGCTGGTGGACCTGGAAGTACATACAACTCCAGTGGAAGGTGATATGGCGATACCGAAAACAGATGGCGATTGAAATACCATATGATCCAGGAATACCATTCCTGGGCACATATCCTAAAGAAATAAGAAACAGAACACAAACAGACGTTTGCTCCCCCATGTTCATTGCAGCACAGTTCACAATAGCAAGAAGCTGGAAACAGCCTAAATTCCCATCAGCAGAAGATTGGATTAAAAACAAAAAACAAAGAAGTCTCTGGTATATACACACAATGGAATACCAGGCATCCCTAAAAAAACAGCGATGAAACCATGAAGCACCTCAAGATATGGAGGGATCTGGAAGACATGATGCTGAGTGAAGTTGTCAAGCAGCAAAGGGCAAATACTGCACAAAAGGAGTTCACTGTTATGGGAAGAAACAACTGAATTGTGCAAGCTCTGGCTAGTGGGGCAGCCAGTGGGGCCAATCTGGTAGTGCGCCTGTTGCCAATGAACCGTGCACCATGTGTTCTAGGTAAGTATTTTTTAGGTCAATTGGCTATAGGGTCCCTCAAGTCAGCTGGGATTAGATGGTCAATGGAGGATAAGGGGGTGTTGCTTACTGACTACCATACAAGTCAGTGATGGGGTACCCCCCCAGAGAGCAAGACAGTCCTGTCAGAGGGATGAGGGATTCTGGTGAGAGAAAACACATAGGAGAGGGAAAGGGAGCAGACACATCTGGGATAACACAGATGCATGTCTTTTGGTAGGGAATCAGGGAGAACTGACCTCCAGATAGGGGGAAAAAGGGCTGGACTACTTAGGGGGGGGGGGAAACGTTTCTGTGGCATGTAATGAACGGGACGCATTGTCCTCGGGGTCTAGGGCTATCCCGGGGACCCAGGCTGGGTGCGGTGGCATGCTGGACACTGAATGCTGGGTCTTTGAGGCATGCAGCATGCTGCCGAGCCCGTGTCAGTAAGATCCCATGCAGGAACTCCACAGGGTGAACTGGACTTCACCGCAGACATATTTGTAACCTGAGGACTTAAGTTGGAAAATACATGGTGTCTGAGGAAGTAGAAGACAGCTATACCAAGAAATGTGACCTGTTGGAAGATGGACAAACAAGATCTTGCTAATCAATGTCCTATATGCTGTATTAAGTTATGTATTGTTCTAGCAGACCTATGACGGACATAGGTTTTAATTTGTTTATGTTTGTTCACATTAGGGTCTATTTATCTCAGAGGTGCTATGCCACTGGGGGTCACCCTCTTGAAGTCGTGCTATTTGTTTTTCTGTTTTTTGGTAATTGAAACACGCATTGAAGAGCCTATAGGAACATTAAATAGAACAAGGGTTACAAGAGCCTATAGGAACATTAAATAGAACAAGGGTTACAAGCCTATAGGAACATTAAATAGAACAAGGGGGGGTGAGGGAGCAGAGAGAGTACGAGGGGGCAGGAAGGAGTATAAAATGGAGATGATGTCAAGGAATCCAGGAAGGAAAAGTGTGATTGGAAACAGGTTATGGAAGCAATTAAGCAATCATACAATTCTGCTTGACAAGATTGAACTATGGAATGATATGAATATGACATATGTATTAACTCCCAAGTAATAACAAATTGAGAGAGAGAGAGAGAAGATCCAGAAATGATCTCTGGGCTTACATTAAATCCTAGCTCCTACTTAGTTCTTACATGAAGGCCCTGCTTGATACTCGCCCTCAGGAAGGAAACACAGAATGTGGCAAAGAATTTAGATGGTGCCCCGCTATCAGATATAATAGCATCTGGGGTCTTTTAAGCTTTTAGACTTGTCTTCAAACAAGCAGCCATCTAAGTGAGATGTCAACTAGCCACATGGAAGAAGCACACCAACACCAGTCACCAAAGGATTGTAAACCATATCATCTGAAGTCAAAGGAGGGAGTAGTATCAGAGCCTGAATGGTGAGAATCTGGTGTGCAGAAGGCTGTGGGTGACAGCAGGAGCCAAGATTCATTTGTGGGACTACATAGGTAATAAACCTCCAGAGAAGTCCCTCTATTTATAACTGAGGAATGGGAGGAAAGTGGTTACTAAACAGAGTGCGTTGGAGAAATGAGTATAGAAGATCAAAGGCATAAATCCGACTTGAACAATTATAACTTTGTCAGTGGATCCCCCTATGATGCAGGCTGGACCTGATCTTGTTTCCAAAATTTTCTGTAGTTTTGGTTGGTAATGTTTTGTTTTTGTTTGTACATATTTGGGTGTATATCAGAGGTGTTATATCATTGACAGTCACTCTCCTGAAGTTGTGTTAAATGTTTTCCCGTTTTGGGGTATATGAAACCCGGGATTGATGAGCCTATGGGACAACAAGTAGAATAAGGAATCAGGGAGAAGCGGGGGGTACAGTGGTGGTGGGAGGATAATAGGGAGATAATGTCAAGGAGTCAGGTAGAAAAAGAATTTGGAAACGGATTGTGGTAACAACTGTATAATTCTACTGGACGTGATTGAACTATGGAAGCCTATGATACATGTGTTAAATCCCAATTGATAATTTTTTAAACAAAGGAGTCAATGGAGAAACAAGACCCAGAAAAAGTTGTAGTCTTAGAAACCCACAGGGTGGCTCGCTGTGAGTTAGCATTGACTCGATGGTAGTGACTCGATGGTAATGTCATGCTGGGACAGCTGAAGGTGCACATGCTAGACTACAAACCCAAAAGTTGGCAGTTCAAACACACCCAGAGGCACTTTGGAAGCAAGGCCTCGTGATCTACTTCTGAAAATTCAGCCATCAAAAACATGTTCTCCTCTGGCAATGCAAGGTCTCCATGATTTGGAGTTGATTTGATAACAGCTAGTTAGTTCCCTCTCAACCAAGATTCCCCCAATGGATAAAGCTTGAGAGGAAAATTAATCAGGTCAGTTGTAGAACATTAAGTAACTGCTCTTGATGCCTTATATCATTCAACAATGAACAAATGAGGCCCAAATGGCTAACATTTACTCAAGAGCAGAGATGAGAAGGCAAGGGGAAAAGGAAGCCAGATGAATGGAAACAGCAGACGGAATGGAGATCAGAACGCTGACACCTTGTGAAGGTCGTAACCAATACAAGGAGCAATTTGGATAAGTGTTGTTAAATGGGAACCCAACTTACTATACAAACGTTTACCTGAAACACAATAATTAATAACTAAAAGAAGAAAATGCCTCTGTTCTGCATATCTGAGCTGCAGGGAGGGTGTGTGCTTGTGTTTCCTCCTGCTAGACCAGACACCTACATCCTCTGGGGGTAGCATGGAAACCACACACCTTTTCTGCACCCCAGTTTCCTCACTTCTGAAATGGGGTCACAGAGGCACCCCTCCTAGGCTCGTGAGGATAAAGTGAGGATTGTAGGCTGAAGGCCCATGATGAAGGCCACAACCCAAGCACGGAGTTCACAGCTTGTCCTCCATCGCCTGAGGATACTGCCACGGAGAGAAAGCTGGGGCAAGCTGGGATTCAGAGACAGTGCCATGTGACTAGCTTCCATAATGGGGGCTCAGTGAACAGAAGGGACAGACTTGTACTGATGTGATCTGGCATGTCCAGAGCCTGGACCTGACCTCCCAGTTTGAGGCTCGTTTCGTCATCCATTGTTGTTTCTCGGTACGTAATAGATGGAATAAATGAGTGAATGCATGGAAGCCAGAGGGGCCTCTAAAATTACTCCCCAGAGGAAATCTTCAAACCTTGAACCAAGACTATCGCCTAAGTTTATCTTTGAACCAAATAGTACCTGTTGCCATTGAGCTGGATCTGACTTACAGCATCCAGTGAACCAAGGAATAGTTAGAAAAGGCCTTCTTTAAGTGCATTAATTAAAACAAAAAGAATTATTCATATGTGATCAAATTGACAACAGTAACCTGCCAGGATAGATGAGAGACTTAGGCCAGCGAATTTCTTTTCTTTTTTATTAATCATTTTACTAGGAGCTCTTACAGATATTATAACAACCCACCATTCAGTTAGATCAAGCATAATTTTACAATTGATGCCACCATCAGTTTCAAAGCATTTTCTTTCTTCTTGAACTCTTTGATATCAGCTCCCTTTTTTCCCCTCCCTCTCCCACCCGACTCCCTAGGAATTATTATTATATTATATTTTATTATCGTTACTTTAAGCCAGCAAGTTTATGTTGCAAAAAGATAATCCATTGCGTGTGCACACCCATGTTCATCTCAGCACTAGTCACAATAAGCAAATAGACAGGAACAACCTAAATGCCCATCAATGGGAGAAGGGATAAACTTTGGCACAAATACACATTGGAATACTACGCAATTTTAAAGAATAACAATACATCTTCAAACACCTCATAACATAAACATCATGCTGAGGGAAACCAGTCAATCACAAAAGGACACATATTTTATAAGACTATTGTAAAAAGTCAAGAAAAGGTTTTCACAATAACAGAAACATTGCTTCATAGTGGCCAGGGCTGGGCGAAGAGAGAGTAAATGACTAACTAGATAGTAGACACATAATAACTTGGGTGAAAACCAAACCAATTTCACTGCCATTGAGTTGATGCTGACTCACAGTGAGCCTATAGGACAGTTTAAAACTGCCCCTGTGCGTTTCTGAGACTGTAAGTCTTTATGGGGGTAGAAAGCCTTGTCTTCTCCTGAGGAGCGGCTGGTGATTTTGAACTGCTGACCTTGCAGATAGCAACCCAAAGCATAACCACTTTGCCACCAGGGCTCCTCAACTTGGGAGAAGGGGAAGGCAAAACAAACAAACAAGTAAATGAAGTGTTGGTGTAGAAAGCATGCATCTGCCTTAAAAAAGAAAAGAAAATTATGCTAAAAGAATCATTTAAAAGAATGAAGGGAGACGTTGGACAGTGTAAGACATGACAAAATAATAATGATTTGTAAATTATCAAGGGTTATGGGGGAGGGGGAGGGAGGGGGAAATAAGGAGGTGAGATATATATTTAATCGTCTTATTAGGGGCTCATACGACTCTTATCACAATCCATATATACATCAATTGTGTAAAGCACATCTGTACATTCATTGCCCTCATCATTCTCAAAACATTTGCTCTCCACTTAAGCCCTTGGCATCAGCTCCTCATTTCCCCCCCCTCCCCGCTCCTCCCTCCCTCATGAGCCCTTGATAATTTATAAATTATTATTTTGTCATATCTTGCTCTGTCCGACGTCTCCCTTCACCCACTTTTCTGTTGTCTGTTCCCCAGGGAGGAGGCCACATGCAGATCCTTGTAGTCGGTTCCCTTTTAAGGGGGTGATATCAAGGACTCAAGTAGAAGGCAAATGTTTTGAGAATGATGATGGCAACAAATGTACAATTGTGTTTGACACAATGGATGTATGGATAGTGATAAGAGTTGTACGAGCCCCCAGTAAAACGATTTGAAAAAAAAGTGAGAAAATAAAACGAGATGATGAAACACACGGCAAAACCTAAAAGACATGGTGATAAAGATAATAATACTATAATAGCTGCATTAATTTTGAACCTACTGAGTGACTGACACTTTTTTTTTTTTTTTTAATTTTAACAATTTATTGGGGCTCATACAATTCTTTTCACAGTTCATATATATACATACATCAATTGTATAAAGCACATCTGTACAGTCTTTGCCCTAATCATTTTTTTCTCTTTTCTTCTTTTACATTTTATTAGGGACTCATACAACTCTTACCACAATCCATACATATACGTACATCAATTGTATAAAGCACATCCATACATTCCCTGCCCCAATCATTCTCAAGGCATTTGCTCTCCACTTAAGCCCCTTGCATCAGGTCCTTTTTTTTCCCCCTCCTCCCTCCCCATTCCCCCCTCCCTCATATGCCCTTGGTAATTTATACATCGTTGTTTTGTCATATCTTGCCCTATCCGGAGTCTCCCTTCCCCCCTTCTCTGCTGTCCCTCTCCCAGGGAAGAGGTCACATGTGGATCCTTGTAATCAGTTCCCCCTTTCCAATCCACTCACCCTCCACTCTCCCAGCATTGTCCCTCACACCCTTGGTCCTGAAGGTATCATCCACCCTGGATTCCCTGTACCTCCAACCCTCGTATGCACCAGTGTACAGCCTCTGTCCTATCCAGCCCTGCAAGGTAGAATTCAGATCATGGTAGTTGGGGGGAGGAAGCATCCAGGATCCGGGGGAAAGCTGTGTTCTTCATCGATACTACCTCACACCCTAATTAACCCATCTCCTCTCCTAAACCCCTCTATGAGGGGATCTCCATTGGTCGACACTTGGGCCTTGGGTCTCCACTCTGCACTTCCCCCTTCATTTAATATGATATATATATACATATATATACATACATATATACATATACACATATATACACATACATACACACACTTATATCTTTTTTTTTTTGCATGATGCCTTATACCTGGTCCCTTGGGCACCTCGTGATCGCACTGGCCGGTGTGCTTCTTCCATGTGGGCTTATTTGCTTCTGAGCTAGATGGCCGCTTTGTCACCTTCAAGCCTTTAAGACCCCAGACACTATCTCTTTTGATAGCCGGGCACCATCAGCTTTCTTCACCACATTTGCTTATGCACCCATTTGTCTTCAGCGATCCTATCATGGAGGTGTGCAGTCAATGCTATGATTTTTTGTTCTTTGATGCCTGGTAACTGATCCCTTTGGGACCACTCGCTCACTCAGGCTGGTGTGTTCTTCCATGTGGACTTTGTTGCTTCTGAGCTAGATGGCCGCTTGTTTATCTTCAAGCCTTTAAGACCCCAGTCACTATCTCTTTTGATAGCCGGGCACCATCAGCTTTCTTCACCACATTTACTTGTTCACACACTTTGGCTCCAGCCGTTGTGTCGGGAGTGACTGACACTTTAAAAGAAAAGAAACTTGTTGCTGTGGATTAAGCACTGACCCATAGTGACTGTGTAGGCTCCAACTGACCCATAGAGTTCCAAGGCTGTATATCTTGATGGAAAGAGATGGCCAGATCTTTCTCCCTCGGAGTGGCTGGTGGTTCGAAACCACTGACCTTTAAGTTAGCCTTTAAGCACTTAACCACTGTGCCACCAGAGCTCCCTGAGCATGGCGAGTGATGGTAAATGCTTGGAAAAAGGTTGTCCAAAAAAGTGACACATCTTGGATGTAACCATGCCATGGAACAGTAGAACCAGAAATGATTGAAGTGATAGTTTTGTTATGTATATTGTCACCCAAAAGACAAAAATGAATAAGTGGATGATGACAGATTTTGAGATGAGATTATGGTAACCCATTGCGATTGAATTGATCCCTAGCCACCCTATTCAGAGCTTTGGAGGCTCCAAGTCTTTATGGGAGCAGATAGCCCGTGGTTCTTCCTTGGAGAGACTGTGGTTCTTCCTTGGACAGACTGGTGGGTTGGAATGGCTAAACCGGCAGTCCTTCACGTACCCTTACAGAACATGTAAAGTGACATCCTTTCTATTAGGGAATTAGAGCTATTTGGAGAGCCATTCATATGAAATCAAACCTTAGAAGGAGAGAGAAAGCAGTGAAGTGAAGTACACATTTCTTTTTCCGGACAGACTTCAGGAACTCAGAAGAGGAGCCCAGAAGAGCCCGAGCAGACAGGAACACCTCTCACTGGACAGCTACACAAAATCGGCCAAGGTGAGGCTTTTGTGTGTGTTTGGTGGCAAACCAATGTAGCAGATGGAGTCACTTTTAAGACTATTCAAATGTCACTTCCTCCAGGAAGACTTCCCTGGTGCCCCCAGAGAGACCTGTTATGCTGATGTTCAGTCGATTTCAACTTATGTCAAGTCCATATATGTGAGAGTAGAACCCTCACATTGGGTTTTCAGTGGCTGGCTTTTAAAGAGATAGATCAGCAGGGTCTTCTGAGGCTCTTGTGGTGAACTCGAAGCTCCAACATTTTCCATTTAACGGTTTGCATTAATTGTTTGCACCACCTGGGGATTTTTAATGTATGTACAATTAACTTTTGTTGTTGAAATTATAAGCATGTAAATATATTTATATATGATGATGAGGAAATAGATCTATGTACATATATTTATAGATTTAGTATTAAGGTAGCAGATGGACACTGGGACTCTACTCAAGTACTCCCTCAACCCAAGAACACATTGTTGTATTACCCTGGCATTCCATGATGCTCACCTTCCTGACACGATCACTGAAGACAAAGAGGGTGCATAAGCAAATGCGGTAAAGAAAGCTGAAATGGCTATCAAAAGCTATAGGGTCTGGGTTTTTAAAGGCTTGAAGATAATCAAGCGGCCATCCAGGTGAGAAGCAACAAAGCCCACATGGACGAAGCACACCGGCCTGTGTGATCACGAGGTGTCGATAGGCTCAGGTATTGGGCATCAAAGAACAAAACATCATATCATTGTGAATGAGGGGGAGTGCAGAGTGGAGACTCAAAACCCATCTGTAGGCAACTGGACATCCCCTTACAGAAGGATCATGGGGAGAAGATGAGCCTGTCAGGGTGCAGTTTAGCACCGATGAAACATGCAACTTTCCTCTAATTCTTTAATGCTCTTTCCCCTCCAACCCCCCTATCATGATCCCAATTCTACCTTCCAAATCCGGCTAGACCAGAGCATGTACACTGGTACAGATAAGAGCTGGAAACACAGGGAATCCAGGACAGATAAACCCCTCAGGACCAATAATGAGAGTAGTGATGCCAGGATGGTAAGGGAAAGGTGGGGGGAGACAAGGGGAACCTATCACAATGATCTACATATAACTCCATCCCTGGGGGATGGACAACAGAAAAGTGGGGAAAGGGAGCCATCGGTCAGTGTAAGACATGATAAAATAATAATTTATAAATTATCAATCGTTCATGATGGAGGGAGGGTGGGGAAGGGAGGGGGAAAATGAAGAGCTGATACCAAGGGCTCAAGTAGAAAGCAAATGTTTTGAGAATTATGAGGGCAATAAATGTACAAATATGCTTGACACACTGGATGTATGGATAGTGATAAGAGTTGTATGAGCCCCCAATAAAATGATTTTAAAATAAAGAAAATATAGGCAGTAAATAGCAAACCAGTTCAAGTTTCTACACGTATAATTCAGTGACATTGGTTGTATCCTTCAAGTTGTACAACATTCTCACTTTCCTTTTCCGAGTTGTTTCTTGTCCATGAACATAAACTCACTGCCCTCTCATCTTTCCACTTGCTGCTGTCAATTTGATCCCACATACCAACGGCCAATGAGCTGATCTCAGAGTAGCTCATTTTAGGGAGTAAACAGCCATGCCTTTTCCCCAGAGCGGCGAGTGATTTTGAACTGTTGACTTAGTGACCCACTATATTACCAGGGAACCTTTGATTACATCTGTAGTTTAAAGAGATAATACTCAAGTTAGATATTCTCTACTAGTTAAGCTAAATTACTGTTTGGTGTTTAGAAGCCTTTAGGGGCTATTTTTGGTTTAAGGCTTAAAGATTATCTCAAGGCAATAATTTTTTTTCAGGGAACATTTAAAACATTTTATTAAAAGATCATTTTATTGGGGGCTCTTACATCAATCCATATGTCAACTGTATCAAGCATATTTGTATATATGTTACCGTCATTATTTTCTAAACATTTTCTTTTTTTTTTTATCATCTGCCACAGAGTGTTGCTTGCATTAAACATTTTCTTTCTATTTGAGCCCTTGGTATCAGCTCCTCTTTTTTCCCTCCCTCCCCACCTCCCACCCCGGTGATCAGGGTACATTTTTAACTTTCACAAACCTCACTGGATACCTTTTCCCTCCAAGCTTCCCTTTAGCCTTTCAATGAAATAATTCTGTGTTCCATTTAGGTATTAATGATTAAGATATTTAGGAGGTGATATCAATCCATATATATAATTTTTTTCTAAATTTACCATTTTTAATTTGATAATTTTCTAAGGATTCCAGTTGCAATACTCTAAACAGTCTTTTTTTTTTACATTTTATTAGGGGCTCATACAACTCATCATAATCCATACATATACAAACATCAATTGTATAAAGCACATCTGTACATTCTTTGTCCTAATCATTTTCAAAGCATTTGCTCTCCACTTAAGCCCTTTGCATCAGGTCCTCTTTTTTTTTCCCCTCCCTCATGAGCCCTTGAAAATTTATAGATTGTTATTTTGTCATATCTTGCCCTATCCGGAGTCTCCCTTCCCCCCCTTCTCTGCTGTCCATCTCCCAGGGAAGAGGTCACATGTGGATCCTTGTAATCTGTTCCCCCTTTCCAATCCACTCACGCTCCACTCTCCCAGCATCGCCCCTCACACCCCTGGTCCTGAAGGTATCATCCACCCTGGATTCCCTATGCCTCCAGCTCCCATATGCACCAGTGTACAACCTCTGCCCTATCCAGTCCTGCAAGGTAGAATTCGGATCATAGTAGTTGGGGGGAGGAAGCATCCAGGATCTGGGGGAAAGCTGTGTTCTTCATCGGTACTACATCACACCCTGACTGACCCATCTCCTCTCCTAAAGCCCTCTATGAGGGGATCTCCAGTGGCCGACAAATGGGCCTTGGGTCTCCACTCTGCACTTCCCCCTTCATTCACTATGGTATATATATTCTTTTTTTTGCATGGTGCCTTATACCTGGTCCCTTTGGCACCTCAGGATCGCACAGGCTGGTGTGTTTCTTCCATGTGGGCTTTATTGCTTCTGAGCTAGATGGCCGCTTGTTCACCTTCAAGCCTTTAAGACCCCAGACACTATCTCTTTCGATAGCCGGGCACCATCAGCTTTCTTCGCCACATTTGCTTATGCAGCCGTTTGTCTTTGGCGATCGTATCATGGAGGTGTGCAGCCAATTATATGATTTTTTTGATCTTTGATGCCTGATAACTGATCCCTTCAGGACCACGCAATCACACAGGCTGGTGTGTTCTTCCATCAAGGCAATAATTTAAGGATTCATCCACCCTCCATGGCTCTAGGAAGTCGAGTCCATGAGAATTTGAAATTCTGCCCTGCTGAATTTGTTTATGATTTCTATTAAATATTTGATCAAAATGTTCAATAACAATAGCCAGTCACCATTCAGTTCTTCTGATCTGACGGCAAAGGAGGCCGGTGTTTATGGAGACAATCAGCTGTGTATTCCACAGCCTCAACCTATTCCTGATTCTCCTTCTTCCTCTGTTTCTCCAGGCAACCACCAGGGGATTCTTAGGAACCATTATTAAGGGCTCCCCAAGTACCTAACCACCACACTGAGTGCTTTAGCTACCGATGCCCTTGGTTTCCTTAAGAACCTCAGGAGCCAGCAGGGCCTTATAATACTATTGTACAGATAAGAAAACCGAGGCTTGAAAAAGCCAAGCTGTCTGCTGTCTTTCCTTGCATTTTACATGCTCCCTTGCCAGTGTGCCTGGCCTGAATTCTTGCGGTTTGGGAAGAGTCACAAGCCCAGGGGAATGACTGTCTGGTCGGTTGGCCGCTGGCTGGGTAGGTAGAAAGATAGAACAATGAAGAAAAAGCACATGTTAGCAGCTGGCATCTACACTGCATGCCACACACATTGTGTCCTACACAGGGGGACCACAGCACGGAAGACCACCAGAGGAGGAATGCCTTGTGGGCTGGAATCAGGGTGTGCTGACCACGTGGTCTAACAGCACCATCTGCTAACTGATTTGGAACAAATGGCCCGGGGAAGTGGTGCTGGGAGACACTTGGTGCTCCCAGTGGAAAGAATTGGGAAGACGAAAGCACTCCAGCAATGCATATGGAAGTGTGCAGACAAGTATAGACACAAAGGTATCAGCTGGCAGCTGCCAACAGGGAGAAAAGTCAAGTCAACACCCAGTTGCAGATCCAGTTTTTAAAGGAAAATAAAACCGAGCTCTCTGTTGCTTTCTAAGGGGGGAGCAGACAGACTCCAGAAGTACCCCCAGGGGACCTGATCCTTGGAAGGCTTTTCCTGCCCAGCTCCGGCCTACCGGTAAGTCTGACCCTCTCAGTGGCCAGTGGGCCCCAAGAGCTTGGCGACTCACCGGAGCAAACAACCTCACTAAAACAATATGTCCCATAAACAAAGCCAGTGGACGGAGTCCAGCTCCACACAATGAAACTAATCTTCCGGGCACACATTTCCCGTCCAGGATATTAGCTTATACACTGCTTCCTCCTAGGTGGAGGTAAATGCCACTTGGCCTGCAGGTCCAAGAATAATAAAACTCTGTAGATTCCCCTCCGTGGGAGACACAATAGGCAGGAATTCAGAAGCCTGGATTTGCAAAGCTTCCCTCCTTTCTTCTTTTAAAGGAACACAGTGGGTTTAAAGACGGGGTAACACACCGAGAGAGTCCCTGGGTACAGCAAATGGTTAACTACTAACCAAACGATTAGAGGTTTGGGTCCACCCAGAGGTCCCTTGGAGGAAAGGGCTGGTGATCTCCTTCCCCAAACTCAGTCCTTGAAAAGCCTATGGACAATAGCTCAACTCGGAGCCCCTGGGGTTGCCATGACTTGGAATGGACTAACAGGAACTGCCGTAACGATTAGCAAGAACCTAGGTTTCTGAGCCGCTCAGTTCTGGCTTCTAATTCAGCCCTCTAGATCATGGAGAATAAAGAACTCGGGGCTGAAAGAAGGACATGCAGATACTCTAGAAGCATGGATAGTGAGCCTCGGCCTCACATACTCCAGCCACGTTACGAGGAGGGACCGGAATCGTGCTTGGTAAAGCAGAGGGCCAGAGAAAAAGGAAGACCCTTGATGAGATGGATCGACACAGTGACCGCAACAGTGGGTTCAAACTCAACTACGATTGTGAAGATGGCGCAGGACCAGGCAGTGTTTCATTCCATTATACATACAGCTGCTAGGAGACGGAGCCACCCGGATGGCACCTAACAACAATTCACCAGTGCTCCGGCCCAGCCCAGGAAGGAGCAATTTAGGGAATTGCCGGGAATGCCTGTTGAAGTGGCATTGTAAAAAGGCGCTGACGTTCCCTAATGCTCAGTGAGCTGTAACATGAATTGTGAGGCACATTTCCATCTGTATTTAACATAGGCAAACTTAAAATGTCTAACAACACTGCTTTGCCATGAGACCAGAAAGCTCAATTGACAACAATAGTCTACGATACTACAGAAGAATCCTGACAAAAGGGGAAAAATGCAGGACAGAATTTCACATTCTCATAGACTCTAGCCTTTCTGGAGCCAGGAGGCTTGGTGAAGCCTGGACACTACTGCACTGAGATCATCTTGAAATCTTAAACCAAAAAATCCGTTTCTTAAAACAAAACTCACTAGTAAGACAAAAAGTCTGCCTTGAGCATTGTGTTCTTTAAAGAACTCTCTTTGTGGGATCCAATTGACCACAGTAGCTTGAAAGATCACGTAGGCACCTGAGGGGCAGGGAGTTACGTGAGTGGGTGAAGAACAACTCAGAAAAGAAGGACGAGGATGGCTGCACACCTGAAGAACGTGCAACTTGAAGAAAGTAACCGACGTCACTGAATTGTTTGTGTAGAAACTTGAATCAGTCCATGTCTCACTGGACATTTTCTCAATGACAAAACAAAGAAACTGCCCCCATCAGCAAAATCATATTATAACCTGCCAATTTCTCTTCTTGAGATACATTCTAAGACAAGTATGAGGATTTCAGCTGTCATTTCTATAGAAGCAAAAAGTTAGAAGCAATCCAAATGGACATTATTAAGGAAGTGGGTAATAAAAGTGGCATATATAATTTATAATTTAAAGGAATTAACCAGATCTATTCGTAGCAACCACCCCTTGTCTGTAGTATTTCATATACCAGCAGGGTCACCCAAAGTGAACAGGTTTCAGCAGAACTCCCAGACTAAAAACACACTGCAAAGGACTAGGCTGTCCACTTCAGAGGAATTAGCCACTTAGTGGATAGCATTGAAACATTGTCACGTACCGAAAACTTATTGACCAGAAGCAGAACTTTGTCAGAGATAACGCCAGATGAGCCCCTCAGGCTAGAAGGCCCTCAAACTGTGACTGAGAAAGAGCTACCTTCTCCAGGTAAAGTTGACCATCATGACACAGATAGAGTGAAGCCTACAGGGTCTTCATGTACTGGTGGGGCAGGACTCAACATGAGGAGAAGCAATAGCAAACATCAATTAACAATTGGAACGTGGGATGCAGAAACTATGAATCTAGGAAAATTACAAGTTGTTGAAAAATGAAATGGAATGTAAAGAGATCGATATTCCAGGTGTTAGTGAGCTGAATGGATTGATACTGGCCATTTTGACTCAGAAAATCCTATGATTTACTATACTGGGACTGACACAATCAAGAGAAATGGCATGATATCCATTGTCAAAAAGGACATTGCAAAATGAATCATGAAGTACAAAGCTGTCTGTGAAGGGATTATATCGCTCTGAATTCAAGGAGATCCAACCAATACAACAGTTATTTAAATGTATGCACCAACCACTAAAACTAATGATGCAGAGATTGAAGAATTCTACCAAGATCTTCAATCTGAAATTGATCAAACATGCAGTCAAAATGCATCGATAATTACTGGTTATTGGAATGCAAACATTGGAAACAAAGAGGAAGACATTGTACTTGGAAAATATGGTCTTAGTGACAGAAACAAATCTGGAACTTGCCTGATGGAATTTTTCAAGACCAAGACTTGTTCATAGCAAATACCCTTTCTCAGCAACATATAAGACAGACTTCTCCAGATGGAATACACAGAAACCAAATTGACTACATCTGTAGGAAGAGATGATGGAAAAGCTCAATATACGCAGCTAAAGCCAAGCAAGGGGCCATTTATGGGACAGACTACCAATTGCTCATATGTAAGTTCAGGTTGAAGTTGAAGAAAATGAAAACCAGTCCATGAGAGCCAAAGGATGACCTTGCGCATCTCCCACAAGAATGTTGTGAACATCTCAAGGCTTCATGCACTTGAGGCAGGCTAGCAAAAGAAGCTCCATCTTTGTCAGCTGCTAAGGAACTTGCCCGTTTCTGCCTCCCATCTCAGAAAGCTGACGGCTACTTGACCTGCCCGTTCTGCCTCCCCTTATTGGAAAGTCTCTGCTGGTGATTAATTTTAGAGTGTACTCCAATGTTCCCAGGTTCTGGACACTACAATTAGTTTTGATTATTCTCCAATATATCACTTGTTCTGATTCAATATTATTCCCTTGGATGTTGTAGTTAATTTTGTTATGGTAACCAGAATGTTATATTCAATTTTGGTACTGGTTCCTTTATGATAAGGAATGTACCTTGTAATACACATGCTTACTCTTCCTGAAGTTATGATTAATCCATTAATTTTGCTTTCTGCTTCTGTTCATGCTTGCTTGAACCCATGACAAGGGATAAATGAGTTTTTGAGTCTTAAAAGATGAACTGAAATGTGGACTCGGACCTGCCATCAAAGAACAGCCTTTAGATTCTAGCAGTCCAGTTATAACTGAATAATGACTGGTCTAAATCATCAAGACATTATAGTGGCTCTCATTTGTTTGAATCCGCAACACATTAAATGACAATGACAACATGCCTGATAAGTTATGGGATAACATCAAGAACATCATACATTAAGAAAGGAAAAGGTCATTAAAAATACAGGAAAGAAAGAAAGATTAAAGTAGATGTCAGAAGAGACTGTCTTCTCAGGTATAGCTGTAACCCAGGTGGGGACAGAGCATGATAGTGGGGCAGGAAGAAAGTCAAGGGAAATAGAGGAAAGAGCTAGGAAGCAAAAGGGCCTCTATATAGGTCTAGATAAAGACATGTACATGCAAATATATATATGAGGATGGGGAAATAGATCTATGTGTCTATATTTATAGGTTTAGTATTAAGGTGGCAGAAGGACATTGGGCCTCTACTCAAGCACTCCCTCAAAGCATGAATATTTTCTTCTATTAAATTGGCATTCTATGATGCTCACCCTGCCAACACAACTGCTGAAGCCAAAGCGGGTGAACAAGCAAATGTGGTGAAGAAAGCTGATGGTGCCCGGCTATCAAAAGAGATAGTGTCTGGGGTCTTAAAGGCTTGAAGATAAACAAGCGGCCATCTAGCTCAGAAGCAACAAAGCCCACATGGAAGAACACACCAGCCTGTGTGATTACGTGGTCCCGAAGGATCAGTTATCAGGCATCAAAGAACAAAAATATCATATCAGTGGCTGCACACCTCCATGATACGATCGCCGAGGACAAACGGGTGCATAAGCAAATGTTGCAAAGAAAGCTGATGGTGCCCGGCTATCAAAAGAGATAGTATCTGGGGTCTTAAAGGCTTGAAGGTGAACAAGCGGCCATCTAGCTCAGAAGCAACAAAGTCCACATGGAAGAAGCCACACCAGCCTGTGTGACCCCGAGGTGCCAAAGGGATCAGGTATAAGGCATCATCAAAGAAAAGTATCTTACCATAGTGAATGAAGGGGGAAGTGCAGAGTGGAGACCCAAAGCCCATTTGTTGGCCACTGGAGATCCCCTCACAGAGGGGTCTAGGGGAGGAGATGAGTCAGTCAGGATGTGATGTAGCACAGATGAAGAATACAGCTTTCCCCCAGATCCTGGATGCTTCCTCCCCCCAACTACCATGATCTGAATTCTACCTTGCAAGTCTGGATAGAGCAGAGGTTGTACACTGGTGCATATGGGAGCTGGAGGCACAGGGAATCCAGGGTGGATGATACCTTCAGGACCAGGGGTGTGAGGGGCGATACTGGGAGAGTAGAGGGTGAGTGGGTTGGAAAGGGGGAACAGATTACAAGGATCTACATGTGACCTCCCTGGGGGATAGACAACAGAGAAGGGGGTGAAGGGAGACGCCGGATAGGGCAAGATATGACAAAATAATAATCTATAAATTATCAAGGGCTCACGAGGGAGCGGGGAGCGGGGAAGGAGGGGAAAAAAAGGAGAACCTGATGCAAAGGGCTTAAGAGGAGAGCAAATGCTTTGAAAATGGTTAGGGCAAAGAATGTACAGATGTGCTTTATACAATTGATGTTTGTATATGTATGGATTATCGTAAGAGTTGTATGAGCCCCTAATAAAATGTTTAAAAAAGAAGACTGTCTTCTCAAGCTGCCCTTTGTAATTTTCTGTTCAGCTCTTTTACTTCATCATTTCTTCCATTTGCCTTAGCTACTTTACAATTAAGAGTAAGTTTCAGAGGCAAACTAAATATATAATGCAATTAGAGTTAGAAAACTAAAGAGAAAGAATACATTTAACATATCTAAAACTGAAAGAACTCACTCAATAAAAAATTCAAGCCTTGAGTTCCAATACTGAAAGATTCTATGGGCAAATATTGAATGATGCAGGAAGCATCACAAGGAAATGGAAAGAATATGGAGGCACTGTTTCAAAAAGAACTAGTCAACATGCAACCATTTCAAGAGGCAACATTAAGAAACAATGGTGCTGAAAGAAGGTCAAGCTGCACAGAAAGTATTAGCCAATGATGGTGCCCAGCTATCACGAGACATAGTGTCTGGGATCTTAAAGGCTTGAAGGTAAACAAGTGGCCATCTAGCCCAGAAGCCACAAAGCCCACATGGAAGAAGCCTGCCTGTGTGATCACGAGGTGTCAAAGGGATCAGGTGTCAAGCACCAAAGAACAAAAAAATCATATCATCGTGAATGAGGGTGACTGTGGGGTGGGGATCCAAGGCCCATCTGTAGGTAACTGGACATCCCTTTGCAGAGGGGTAGCGGGGAGGAGATGAGTCACTCAGGGTGCAGTGTAGCATTGATGAAACACACAACTTTCCTCTAGTTCTTAAATGCTTCCCTCCTCCCCCCTACCATGATCCCAATTTTACCTTACAAACCTGGCTAGACCAGAGGATATACACTGGTACAGATAGGAACTGGAAACACAGGCAATCCAGGACAGATGATTTCTTCAGGACCAGCGGTGAGAGTGGTGATACTGGGAGGTCGGAGGGAAGGTGGGGTAGAAAGGGGGAACCAGTTACAAGGATCTACATATAACCTTCTCCCTGGGGGATGGACAACAGTAAAGTAGGTGAAGGGAGACGTCAGGCAGTGTAAGATATGATAAAATAATAATAATTTATAAATTATCAAGGGTTCATGAGGGGATAATTTATAAATTATCAAGGGGGTAGCGGGGAGGTTGGGGAAAAATGAGCTGATACCAAGGGCTCAAGTGGAAAGCAAATGATTTGAGAATGATGATGGCAACAAATGTACAAATGTGCTTGACACACTGGATGTATCTATGGATTGCAATAAGAGTTGTATGAGCCCCCAATAAAATGATTTAAATAAAACAGAAAAGAAAGTATTAGCCAAAAACCAGGCTTCAGGAAATGATGGAATACCAATCGATCTGTTCAACAAGCTGATGAATCATTGGAAGTAGTTACTCATTTATGCCAGGGAATTTGGAAGTCAGCTACTTAGCCAACTGACTGGAAGAGATTCATATTTGTAGCCATTTCAAAGAAAGGTAACCTACCAAAGCATAGAACACTATAATTGTTATCACATGCAAGTAAATTTTTGCTGAAGATTATTCAGCAATGATTACAGTTGTACATTTCATTTCTGATGTCAGTTGGATCTTGTCTAAAAGCAGAGTATACCAGAAAGATATATCCTCGTGTTTCATTACCTATGTAAAGGCATTTGACTTATGGATCATAAACTATGGATAGCCTTGGGAATTATGGGAGCATTGTGTTCATGTGGACCCTGTACAGGGATCGAGAGGCAGTATGTAAAAAGAATGAAGTAATACTGCATGATTTGGAAGTAGGAAATACATGTGTCACAGTTATATCCTCTCACCATACTTAGTCAATCTGTATGCTGAGCAAATAATTAGAGAAGGTGGATTATATAAAGAAGAATGAGGCATCACGATCAGAGGAAGGCTTATTAATAATCTTTGATATGCAGATGATACAACCTTGCTTGCTGAAAGTGAGGAGAATTTGAAGCAGCTGCTGAAAAAGATCAAGGATTGTACCTTTCGATATGAATTCTAACTCAATGTAAAGATAAACCAAAATCTTCACAACTGGATCAACAGGTAACACCATGATAAATGGAGAAGAGATTGAAGTTGTCAAGGATTTAGTTTTGTTTGGATCCACAATCAATGCTCATGGGAACAGCAGTCTAGAGACCAAATGACACGTTGCAGTGGTTAAATCTGCTGCACAAGAAATCTTGACATTGTTGAAGTGGGAAAGGTTAAGGTGCACCTGACCCAAGTCATGGTGTTTTCATTTGCTTTATATACATGTGAAAGTTGGACATTGAATAAGGAAGCCTGAAGCAAAGCAATGCATTTGAACTATGGTGTTAGCTAAGAATATCGAAAGCACCATGGATTGCCAAAAGAATGAGCACATCAGTCTTGGAAGAAGTACAGCCAGAATGCTCCTTAGAGGAGAGGATGATGAGACTTCATCTCAGATATTTTGGACATGTTATTAAGAGAGACCAGTTCCTGAAGAAGGATAGCATACTTGGAACAGCGGTGGTGGTGAGGCAGAGAAAAATAGGAATGTCCTTGATGAGATGGATTGACACTTGGGCTGTAACAATGGACTCAAACACAGGAACAATTGTGAGGATGGTGCAGAGCCAGATAGTGTTTCACTCTGTTTTACATAGGCTCCCTATGAATTAGAACTGACTCAGTGGCATCTAACAACAATATTTGTAGCAACACAGATATTCTCAATTTCTTATTGAGTGACAAATAGGAGTTGTAAAATAAGACATCATTCATGCAAATTATAGGGCACAAAATATATAGTATCTTTTTTCGGTGTACATTAGTAAATATATGTGTGTGTAGACGTGAACCAGAAAAATAAGGCTCTTTAATTTCTAGCATACCAGTCTCTGTGACTTGCCCCAGTGATCCTGGCCCTCCTGGTACTCACGTCTTTGTATAATTCCTTCCTGCAACTAATAGGACTGATCTGTGTCTTATTGGTCTCAAAAGAGGATATTAAGGAAGTGATAGCACTTCACGGTTAGGTGATAAAAGACATTTTGTCTTCTCCCTTGTGATCTTACTTTACTCATTGCTTTCTTAGAGGATGCCAGTGGCCATATTGTGAAGAATCTTGAATAACTGTGAAGAAGGCCATGAGCCAAGAGACCAAGGAATCTCACTTGAATCCCCTTACAAGTGGATCTGACGGTCCCAGTCAAGTCTTTACATAACAACAACCTGTGAGAGACCCTGTACCAGAACCAACCAGCTAAATTGTTTCTGAATTCCTGCCCCATAAAGACTGTGATGTAATTAAAGCTTAGTATTGTAATCCAGTAAGTTTGAGGGTAGTTTGCTATGCAGTGTTGTGGATTAAATGTGTTGTTGTCAAGTGCCATCAAGTCAGTTTTGACTCCTGGTAACCTGATGCACAATAGAAGGAAACACTGCCTGGTCTTGCTCCGTCCCCACAATTGTCCTTATGCTTGACCAATCCCATTGTTGCAGATATGTTGGATTCCTCCATTCCACGGAGGTTGTCCTGTTTGGAAACAGGGTTTTCTTTGTTAACTAGGGTATACCTGGGTCATGTGGGTTTTACAGGAAATCATTCTGAGTTATTAAGAGGAAGCTTCGACATGGCCACCAGGTGAGGATAATCTAGAAATAGTCAAGGAACAACCAGGGCTACTGACAATGAAGGAGCCAACATGGCCAAGACCCGGACTGGAATGTTCAGTCTCCAGAACTGTGAGAAAATACATTTCTGTCCCTTAAACCTGCCCCCCACCCCACGCCCCTCCCTCCCACTTGTGGTATTTGCGTTCTAGCAATGCTAAGGGACTAAGCCACATAGTGATAGGTAGCTAATCCAGAAATGGTTGCCACCTACGATTCTGGGCCTGATCTGCTTTCCATCTGTTCTGTGAAGTTTCAGAAGGTTAGTAAAGGCACATTAATACTAAACTGAAGGCGACCTCCTTCAATCCATCAGAAGATGGCTGTGTTACAGCAGTGTTAGGGGACTAAGGCACTTAGTGCATAGGGTTGCCATGAGTCAAAACCGACTTGAGCGATCTTAAAGGCTTGTTGCTTAGTTTGGCCTTCGGCCATCCTCCATACCACCAGTAGCAAGAGCCCATACTTTGAGAAACACTGGCCAGGTCCAAAGTTCTTTACACTTGAGGCTCAAATGCTAGAAGCGACTTGGCCGAGATCACAGAGAGACTACAAAGCAGAGAGCAGCCAAAGTCCACCCACATCTTTTAACTGTAATCCAGTGGTTCTTCCAACAAGTCAGCCCCCACCCCACGACAATAAGTTCTCGTTGATATCAGTAATCCAGTGGTTCTTCCAACAAGTCAGCCCCCACCCCACGACAATAAGTTCTCGTTGATATCAGTAATCCAGTGGTTCTTCCAACAAGTCAGCCCCCACCCCACGACAATAAGTTCTCGTTGATATCAGTAGCGTTCCTTGTTTCTGGGGGAGAAAGGAAAAGCACGCGGCAAGTAGGTGACCTTTACTTGCAGCCTCCCCCTCTTCCTCTGCCTCCCACCCTGCAGTTTCTCTTTACCAATTCAGCTTCCATTGGACTTTTGATTTCCCGATGTATCTTCTAGAGGAGGAGCCAGTGCAGGGACATGGGCTGCTTTTTAGGAAGCAATGAAAACAGTCATCCAGTGTAGAGCTAGTGACCAGGAGCAAGCACGTGGAGAGCAGTTTCATCAATGGTGAGCATGTGTGGAAGGGAAAGGTAACGGGGAGTCAGCGCTTAGGGTGCCCTGAGTTTCTAATGCTGATGGTGGGCAACTTTGAAAAAGACATGTTTTGTGATGTTTTTACCACAATAAAAACACATACAAGCTGAAGTCTAATAAATACACTAGTAGCTAAAAAATAAATCTAACTCTAAAAGAACCCTGGTGGCACACTGGTTAAGTGCTCAATTTTGAACTGAGAGAATGGCAGTTTGAAACCACCACCTCCACCCCATCCCCAATGAGTCTGCAGGAGAAAGACTGACGGCCTACTCCCATAACGACCACAACCTCAAAAATCCGATGGGGCAGTTCTACTCTGTTGCATCTGGTTCCAATGAGTTGGAATTGTCTTGACACCCAACCATTACAACAAACGGAAGAAACCTCCCTGTCCTCCCAATGAAAAAAATCCACCTTCTTTCGGGCCATTTCCAAGTCGGGCTGTTCTCCAAACCTAATATCCGACAAGTGCGGAATGGAATTTGTCTTCTTCCTCAAATGCCTCCGTCTACCCAGAATCAGTCTTCATTGAATGCCATTGCCTAGCAACAATAGTGATCTTCCTTCCTGGTGGAACTATGGGTTAGGTTTTGGGCTGTTAACCCCAAGGTTCACAGTTCAAATCCACCAACTGCTTCTTGGGAGAAAGATTAGACTGATTGTTTTTGAAAAGATGTATAGTCTAGGAAATCCTCTATAGTAATTTCCCAAAGTGGACAATGCCTCCCTCATGGGGGATGCGGGACTGATCCAGGGGGGCTACAAATGCAGATCCCTTCACTTTATCCTGGGTTGTGAGCTAAAGTACAGAAGTTTTTATTTGCTAGGGGGCTGCAGAGTACTTTATTTTTCCTGGAAAGGAGACAGTAAGCCAAACAAGCTTGGGAACTTCTGCATAGCATCGCTATGGCTTGGACTCACCTGGATGGTGATGGGCCTGGTTTGGTCTGGCCACCTGTTGAAGGCCAGGGGCATCGCATGAGGCATCAATCCACAACAGGGATGCAAAGCAGAATTAGAATCAACCTTCTAGTAATGAGGAAGACATTGAGGCTTTCAACAATGATGTGGTCACAGGGCTCAGAGTGAAATACAAATCCAATGTGTTTCCTAAACCCAGGCCCGTTGCACAGTATGGTCTGCAGAGGAGTTTCATTTGACCCAAACTGTGTTTTTTGGTTTAGTTTCTTTTCTTTCTCCCTCATCCCAATTAGTTGTTAACATTAAAAAGTCAAAAGACCTCACATAAAAAGCTAGCTTTCTGGCATCTCCAGAAGAAAATGAGATGATTTGGTAGGATGACCTTGGCAAGACAATGAACTTCTCTGGCCTCAGTCAGGATGACAAAAGTGGAGGCAGCTGTTTCTCAGCCTCAGAGAGTGTTTGCGGTGGGCTGAAGGGTTGGGCCAGAGTGTTCAATAATAGTCATGACGTATAACATTCATTATGCAGTAAAGGTTGTGATGACTAAAGCTCACTGTAGTTTAAAAATGGGCCCGAATGAGTGTATCGTGAATGGGGATCTTACCTCAAACCAAATTTCAGAGGTACAAAGACTTTGACCTACAAAGGGCTGAAAGGTGGGCAGTCCTTTAGCAATTGGCCTTGGATTGTGAGGAGCTGGTTAGTACATAATGGTTAATCACACAGTTCGAAATTGATGGCCCAGGCAAGGTGAGCTGGGAGCCCGTTGGTTTCTTTGTTACTAAAAAGAGAAGCAAAGAATCACAATAAAGATAATGCAAGATAACACCTACGCACATCCTTAACCTACCACTCCCACGCAGGGCCTTTACCCCACAGGTATAGTCACAGGCCGCAGGCATGACATGTGCACGAGGAAATTCACTGCACAAAGGAATAGCCACGTGTTTCACCTGCTCAGGGGTGTGTAGGCCCATCTGTCAACCAGACACTCTTCTGGGAGAGGCAGGCTTCACAAGGCCAGCTCCCAGCTCTGTCCCCGACTAGCTGTGGGACCTTCAGAAAATCACAATGGTGCCTCAGTTTTCCCATCCGAAAAGTACTGTGAGTACCCACCTTCTAGAGGCACTGAGGACTAAACTGTGGTGAACGCTTAGAGGAATGCCTGAAGCCAAACCACACGCACTTCCATTGAGTCGATTCCGACTCATGGCAACCCTTTGGAAAAGGGTAAAACTGCCTCTGGTTTCTGAGCCTGTGACTCTGTACAGAAGTAGAAAGCCTCATCTTTCTCCTGAGGAACAGCCGGCGGGTTCAAACTGCTGACCTTGTGGCTAGTAGCCCAGTGTAGAACCACTCCACCAGCAGGGCTCCCCTTCGCAGAGTGCCTGGCAGATGTGAAGTTTCCATTCCTCCTCCGGCTCTTCTTCCTCCTTTCCTCTTGGTTTTCTTTCTCTCCCTCTTGCCCCTTCTTCCTCTTCCTTTGCAGGAGCCAAAAGGTAACATTGAGCTCTGCCATTTGTGTCCCCAACCCAAGCCAATAGCCTCAGAGTGACTTCTGGCTCATGGTGACCTATTGGAAGCAGATACCCCTGAGTTTCTTCAGAGGAACCTCTAGGTGGGTTTGAACTGCCAAGCGTTCCGTGAGTTGCCCGGTGCTGGGCCATTTGCACCGTCCAAGAGCTCCCTCAAAGTCTGCTCTAAGGGCATTCAACTAGGTTTTCAAGAGAGGCAGGAAGGGTCCCAGTGGGGCAGGGCAGTGTGGTAAGAGCCTGCCTGGGAGGAGGGGTTCCACTCCAGATCTGTCCTGGGAGCTGTGTGTCCATGGAATCCCACCATTCCTCGGTCTCCATTCCTGGGTTGGAGAAAGGGGGTGGTGTGGCAATCATATAATCTGTCAATTCGAGGAAGGGGTGGGGTTTAGCCTGTCAATCCGGTCGCAGCTTGATGACCTCATTTGGAGGCGCAACAGAGATAAATAGCTCACTGGAGGCCAGAGACACTCACTCCTTGCAAGACATTCCAGTTTATAGGCCACGTGGAGCTACGCTGATAGAGTCCTGGAGCGGGAGGAGCCATGTGGAAACCCATGCCAGCGCTGAGATGCTCACACCGCCACTGAATCCACAAGACTTCCCACCCACTGGCCTGTGATCTTTCTTACTGCATTTGCCATTGCATGGGCTGCGTGAGTCTGAAGAAATATTTATAGACTGGTAACGGACATATGGGCTAATACTGGACTTATGGACCTAACCTAGGTTGGATTGGGATGTTTTCTTAATTGCTCTTTGATATAAATTCTCTCTTACACACATATGAGTGTTGTGATAGGTAGGTTTGTTGTGCCAGCCTGGCCAATGAACACATGTGAGATTAGTTGAAGGTGGAGAGACAAATGGCTCAGTGAGCCTCGCCTCTCTCTCCCTTGCTCTTCAATCATTGGAAAAGTATGCAGCTGCCTTGCTTGTTCTGTGCCTCCATTTGCAAGCTACACTACCCGTGGGACATCTAACCTGTGGACTGTGTCGCTGTAACTTGAGGTTCCTTTAAGTCTTCCTTTGCCACGCTACTGGAAGGTACATCTCTTGAGCTGGGGACTGTCGGACCCTGTCATCTGGCTGACTGTTGGTGACCTGCTTGCTGTTTGCTCTCTGTGGCCAGATAGCCTGAATTGCTCCACAGAGGACTACCGGCGGCCCTCAAGACTTTAAGGAGTGTCGGTGTACTAGCTGTCTCACAGAAGTGAGTTGTACTGAGTCATTGGTACTGCTTTATAGATTAACTGTTTATTTCTTATATTATCTATCTATGTAAATATATATAAAATTATTAATGTCCTGATTTTGTTTCTCTAGAGAATCCTGTCTAACACAAATGTCTCTAAATTTGTTTCTCTAGTCAACCCAGGCTAACACAGACTCAAGGTGGACCACTCTAGAATATGCTGTAGTTCCATTCAGGGGTTGGAGTGTTTTATGAGAATTGGGAGGCTTCATTTGCTCCAGGGTTTGGACCATCTAAGAAGGGAAATCTCCAAAGTAGCAAGACCATGTACCTGCATCCTGATCACCCAAGAAAGAGGAAAAGATGCCCTCCTTGGAAGCTAAGACAGGACAGACTCTGCAGAAAACCCCAAGAGGAGGACAGCACAAGAGAAGGGGTGTGTGTGTGTGTGTGTGTGTGTGTGTGTGTGTAGGGGGTGAGGGCAGTGGAAACAGGCACAGGATGCAGGCGGGGTGCAGGTAGCCCCCTTCCTACTGGTTGAAACAGGTCAGGGCAGCCATCAAAGAGTGGAAGTGATGCAAGATTTGCATGGAACTCTGCTAACAGGGAGACAGAGAAGAGAGGGAAAGGAGAAAGGAGCGCCAGCAGCTAAAATTCCCACCGATTCCAGAATGCCAGCCTCAACTTGCACATGCCTCGGCGCTGACGAAGAGGACAGTGATGGTCAACCTCCTTATCCTTGCCAGTGATTGACCACCACTACCATTGAGTTGATTCTGACACATAGCAACCCTATCGCACAGAGGAGAACTGCTTCTCCTGGAGCAGACAGCCTCGTCTTTCTCCCTCAGAGCAACTGGTGGTTTTGAACCACCAAACTTGTGTTTAACAGCTGTATAAGAGCCCTCTGACTCAGGAGCTTTATTAGCCCATTATGTCGTTGCTGCTGCTGTGGTTAGCTTCTGTCCAGTCAGCCTCCGACTCAGGGCAATCTGTGCACAGTAACACCCTGACGCTTCAAAGCACAGACCCTGGATCCAGACGAATAGAGGTGAATCTTGGCTCTACTACCATCTGGGGTAACTTACAATTTCTGGGCCTCAACTCCCCCTTTTGTAAAGTCAGTTGATCTGACTCAAGAGGTTGTTAGGAGCACTGGGCTTCTCTTCAGTCATCTAAGTAAAAAGGAAATCCACGGAAGCAAAGGTGAGGTCAGATGAATGTTTCCTAAACAACAGGAAACGTACTGAACATTCTCAATGACACATTTTTGTGTGTGCTAGGAAAGGAGACGGCATGTTAGGTCCACAATTAAATGGATATCATTGTTGGAGATGAATCTAAAGTAAGAAGACTTGGACGAGTTGACACATGCAACGTATCTAGGCAGAATCTGGCATATGGCAAGCCATCAAGGGCAACTTCAACTTGAATATCCATCCATTTTCCCTGTCGACAATGTTCCCATCCATGCTTGTTCTTCCTCACAAAACGTTCATGAGGTTCGTATTATGGTCCCATTTCACAGGAGCTGCCATGGAGCCTTAGTTCCTCCAGCAGTTCAGGACACAAACCCTGGAGTAGGAGTAGCCTGGCAAGAGGTAAGAGAAGATAGCACTGAGTTGGGAGTCAGGAGACCAGGTTTAGGACATCTTTTCCCCTGGCTGGGCTGAGGCACCTCTAACTCTTTATGGTCCTCAGTCCAAATGCCCCCTGAAGGTTCTTCCCACGTGCAAGACCTGGTTCTTCAGTGAGGTTCAGGGAGTGCAGCTGAACCAGCCCTTCTGGAACTCCGAGTTCTTCCCCTTGCTGTCCCTGGAGTCAGGCTGGCGGTAGATCCTCCTCCCTGGGCCCAGGCAGCCACCTGGTTCTGGGGGCAGCTGAGGACATGTAGGGTGTTATCTCAGCCTCAAAAAAGCTATTTGGCCCAGAAAAGTGGGGCCCACTTTCTGGGGAAGGCGTCTGATGAGGCCACAGGTAAACAGATTGTCAGTCACTGTGTTGTTCCAGAGGATACTGCCTGGGTGAGCTACCATGTCCAGGGGACAGTATGCAGGGGCAGCTGCCTTGGTCCTGATTTGAGAACTGGGCACTGATTCCTGGAGACAGCCTTGGGGGAGGAGGAGTGGAAGGAGGGAGTGGCTAGAGACCCCAGCAGATTCTAGAATGCCATCCTCTTCCTTTCCATGCACATTCTGACAATGGAGAGGAAGGAGATGATCAACACCTTATCCCTGCCAATCATGGACTACCTACCAGGCTTAGCATCTCACTGAGCACCTTGGGGACTTTATGAGACTCACTGTGTTGTTGTTGCTAGCTGCCATTGAGTTAACGCCTGACTCAGGACAATGCCATGGACATGCAACCTTGTCCTATGCCATGCCCATGATCAGTTCCAGAAGGGACCCTTGGGACCCACAGGAGCTTCGTTAGCTGTTTTTCAGATTTCCAGGAGTTTCTTTCTAGTTTGGAATTATCTGGAAGGATCCCTAAAGCCTATTCAGCATCCTAGCAACAACATACAACCATCCATTGACAGCAGAGGGGTGGCTGCGCATGAGGTGCCCTGCCCAGGAATCAAACCGGGGTCTCCTGCACAGAAGGCCACAATTCTACCACTGCACCACCAGCATCCTCACCCCCACTTTAGAAGGAGGAACATTTCCGTGTCCTAGATATATACTCAAAAGTGAGGCATCAGATTAGTCTACATGGAAGAAGCACACCAGTATGTGTGATCCAAGGGTTGTAAATAATAAAATCCAAATCTAAAGGAGGGAATGGTCTCAGAGCTTAAACTGTGAACACTTGGTCTGCACAAGGCTACAGATGACAGTGGAAGCCCAAAATCCATTTGTAGGGTCTGCTCTGACCACAGTCCAGGGATGGAATAGCCTTGTTTCAGACAGAGAGCATTGTAAAGATGATTATAGCAGATATTGTTATGTTAAAATGTAATAGCTGGGTAAAGCCATTTTAATTTGTTTCAGTTAAAAAAAAGTGAAGCTGAAATGCATGTGGATTAAAGCCCCCAGAGAGTATAAGCCCCCAGAGAATCCCCTCTGACAGTGGACCAGGGTGTGAACCGCCTCGCTATCATGCAGAGCGCATTGGAAAGTGGTTGCTACAGATGCAGTGAGGTTAAAACGTAGCATTTTATCATTTGTTCTTCCTCTTGATCCATTTTAAATTTGCTCTAGTTTTAAATATTTTCTGCTTTTTGTTCCATTGGGATTTTTCTCTGTTTGACTTTGTTACTGTTGTTGGTTTGTTGTTGTTGTTGTTATGTTTTTCTGTATATGAAATCCAGGACAGAGAAATCTATAGAGGGAATAACTGGATGAATGGTTTCTTGGGGGTATCGCAGAGGAGGGTGGGGGAAACGGGGAGCTAATGAGTACAAGAAAGAAGACAATGTTCTAAAATTAGTTGTAGTGGTGATTATACAACTGTTTAATATGAATGAACTCTTGAATATGTATATGTGAACTATTTACCAATAAACCTGTTTTTTTTTGTTGTTGTTGTTATTGTTTAAAGCAGAACTAGGATTTGAAGCTGACTCCTACCAGGAAACGTCATCTCTGTCACCTTCACCAAAGTCCTACCCACACACCTCCTCACTGGTTGCCTTCTTTGTTTGTTTGTTTGTTTGTTTGAAGAAGGTGTTACTGTGTTTTCAGTGCAGCTTTTACCCAGCAGTTTGTTTCCTAGCCAACGGTCTATTCAAGTTTCGGGGACTTTGGGGACGGTCCTCACAGTGTGTGAACATTCTCCCTCCCGTTGTTCCTTCTCTCTGAAGCTAGTTTTCCAACCCCTCTAGCCTTCTCATCTTTGGTTTCAATCCCTTATTGATCATCTGGCCTCGTGGAGTGCCTTTGTTTGTTTGCTTAAAGTTTAAAGAAACACTGTACTTCAAACTGATAGTCAATATTTTGTGAGTTGATCTGTCACTTAGTGGCAGGCGACCTCCTGGGTTGGGTAGAGGTGGCCAAGGTTTGAAGAGTATCCCAGGGCCCGGTCTCGACCAGTCCATTCGGCAGTTCCACATTTTCTTCCCATCCATTGAAGCTGGTTTGGGTTGCTGTCAGCTGATACAGGGGGACAGCCCACGGAAGTGGGTCAGTAGGAAGAACAAAACCAGGGTGAACGCTGGCCCCAGCTCCTCCAGTGACCCCTGGTACTCACTGTCCAGAGAAGGTGGAGGGCAGGCATTCCTGGAACACAATCATCCTGCCTACCTCTAAACCCTTCATTGGAATGAATGAACTTAATATCCCCCCCACTGGAGATCTAGAAGCTTAGATGAAATGAGATCAAGTCCCAACATCACACAAGTAGGAAGCAGCAGAGTTAGGATTCAAACTCAGACCTAAGTAGCTCCCCTGCACTTTTCCCTACCCCAAAACAAAGCCCCCCAAAGCAAACCAAGGCTAAGCCAGGTGGGTGCTAGAGCATCTATTTCTACCCATGGAGACACCATGTAAAACACTTCACAGGCAGATCACCAGGCATTTCATCCAAGGCACTTGTGGATGAGATCCAACTGCTGACCTACTGTGTGCACAACGGATTGATGCAGGGACTCCAACGATGCGTTCAAGCATAACAAGGCCCAAGAGGATGGTGGAGGACTGGCAGTGGTTCCTTCTGTTGAGCATGGGGTCGCTATGGGTCAGTGAGGACTCAATGGCCCCTAACCGCAGCAACAGCAAACTGGGTCCCAAACAGGAACCTTTAAAAACTAAAGGCAGACTGCTTAAAACAACTCAGTGCCCAGGCTTGTGAAAGGGGAGACTCGGTGCCAGAAAAGCTCCTTCTCCTTGGGCCATCTGCCCACCAAACTGACCAGAATAGGAAGACCTGTCTCCTGCCAGGCCTGGATCAGCACTGGCACCTGATGCCCAGCTGCTTCCAGGAATCCCCAGCTTTGCCATTCAGCCTCCCAGACCTCCATCTCCTGCTCCAGGCAAACTGAGCCTCCTCACACCTGCCCAGCCAGAAGCCTAGGAGTCTGGCAGGGAGACAGGAAGAGGGACAAGAAGGCGTATGTCTGGGTTCCTCCTTTCTGCTTCAAGAGTTCGGCAAGAGCACCTGCTACAGGCAAGCTTTTTCTCAGTTCTTCCACAGGACTCACCATGCCCTTACTGTGTGCTGCAAAAGAGACAGAGCTGGCCCAGAAAGGCCTCCTTGAGACTTGTTAGGGCTGTATAGTGGCATCATTTCAATCCACTTAGAAGGGCCTAGGAAGAAAGGCCTGGCAGTCTGTTTCTGATGGGGAGTCGTCATTGAACGCCCTGTGGCGTGCAGCTCTGCTTTGACTCGACACAGAATCTCAACTTGTTAGGAATGGGCTTCTACTGCTCTATGGCTGTCTCCAAACTCAGGATCATATCCCCTTAAGATTGTTTTATTTTGCTTTAAATCATTTGAGACACACAAGAAGTTGCAAAAATAGTGCAGCGTTCCCATGTACCTTCATGCAGCATTCCAGGTGATAACATCTTACATAACCATAGGCCATTTTCAAAACCAGGAAATGGATCCTGGCACATCAGGATGCAACACATGATCCATCCTATTCAGGTTTCACCCATTGTTTACATGCAGTGTGTGTGTGTGTGTGTGTGTGTATGTGCATGAGCACACGGGTGGACCACCACCACCAATTACCATCAACCTTGATTCCTGGAGGAGCCTTGGTGGTGTAGTGGTTATGAGTTGTTTGCTGACCACAAGGACAGTAGTTTGATACCACCAGCTGCTCTTCAGGAGAAAGACGAGGCTTTCTACTCCTGTAAAAAAGTTAGGGTCTCAGAAACCCAGAGGGACAGTTTTGTCCTGTCCATGAGTTTTCTCAGTCTGACTCATGGTGACCTCTGTGTGTCGGCGAGGAACTATGCTCCGTAAGGTTTTCAGTGGCAGGTACTCCGATACTACACAAATCCACCAGCCACTCGGCAGAAACATGTCAAGACTGCTGCTCCTGTGAAGATTTACAGTCTCAAAAACTCTGTACAGGGTCATTATGAGTCAAAATGGGAGATTTGGGTTCACTGACCAAAAGCAAGCCAAGTGGAGCCAAATCTCCTCTTTTCAGTTAGTAGAAGAGTACACTAACTGGTACCATGACTCAGAATAAATGTCAATGCCAATGAGTCGATTCCAAGTCAGTGATCCTATGGGACAGAGTAGAACTGCACTTTTTGGTTTCCAAAGCTGTAAATCTTTTTTTTTTTTAATTCAAACTCTATAGCACTTTACAAATAAGCCACCAATGTAAAGTATTGGGTAGGAAGCCACAGCCATAAAAGATCAATGAAACCATCTTGAAAATGTGCTGAGATATTTCTACAGAGGACAGTGAGCTTCCTGAGCTTAACCAAGGCTGTACGTTTTTATGGAAGCAGAAAGTCTCATCTTTCCCCCAAGGTGTAGCTGATAAGTGTGAACAACTGACCTTGCAGTTAGCAGCCCAAAGCGTAACTCATTATGCTACCAAGCCTCCTTAGGTGTTATTGCCTATAATCTCACTGCCACCAAATTAATTCTGATTCATAGAGACCCTGTGTTATTCATTTATTCCTCTGGTGGTTGAGTAGGGTTGGGTTATCCAGATTCCCAATGAAGGGCACTTGAGCTGTCAAAATTTATGCCTGTTACAAAAAAGCTGTGAAGAACACCCAGGGAGCGATTTTTGTGGGGTTGTTTTCAATTTCTGTAGTGTAAATGTCCAGGGATATCATGACTAGGTTGTGTGGCAAATGAAGATGTATTTTAACGTTATGAGAAACTTCAAAAACATTTATTTTTACTTTTCCTTGTGAATGGGATAAAGGTTTACAGAGTCAATCAATTTTCTGTTCAATCATTCTAACGCATGTTGCTTCATCTCATTGATTGCAATCCCTTCAGTGTAACTACTGCCTCCTGTGTCCATTCCTCCTCCTGTCCTAACCCTTCTGGACTTTCTCTTTGAGGGAAACGATGTCTTTTTGATGGAAAATGGTTGATCATTCTAAGGAGTGCCTTCCTTACAGACCTGTGTATTGTTTGGCTGACAATTGCACAACAACTGTGAGGTTACTTCCCAGCACAACTGCTTTCGGAGTGTTTTGCTATTTAGTGTTTCCACGAGCACTGTAAGGAAGTTGCAGTTCTCCACATCTTCACTAACACGCAGGCAGGCACCCACTGCCGTCAAATCAACGCTGCCTCCTAGTGACCCCAAACTGCAGAACTGCAGTCTGAGGCTGAAAATCTTTCTCATCTTTCTCCTATGAAGTGGCTGATGGAATTTGAACTGCTGACCTTGTGGTTAGCAGCTCCATGTGTAACCAATTATGCCACCAGGGCTCCTTCACCACCACTCCGTAGGTCACTATTTTTCTGTGAGCCATCCTGACAGATCTGATATATGATAGGTCGGATATCTTGTTGTGGTTTTATTTTGTATTGCCCTAAAAGTCAAAAATGTTAAATATCTTTTAATCTGTTTCTTTGGTTTTATTGCCATCTGTATAGCCTCTTCAGCTAATTGTTTTACTTGTGTGTTTATTGCCTGTTTTACAATTGTTCTTGTACTGTTGTGTTTAGAAGGTTCTTTACATATTCTGGATTCAAGTTATTTGTCAGGTATGTTTTGCAAACAAACACCTTCTGAGACTTGTTCAAGGAGCCCGGGTTGTGGAATAGTGGGCCACATGTTGGGCTATCACAGCGAGATGCTGTGACCCATGTTGCTATGGGTCAAGTTGGTTCTGACCCATAGCAACTCTACGTGCAACAGAACGAAAAAAACCTTCCTGGTCCTGTGCCATCCTCACAATTGTCCCCATGCCTGAGCCCACTGTTGCAGCCACTGTGTTAACCCATCTTGTTGAGGACCTTCCTCTTTGTTGCTGCCCCTCTACTTCACCAAACATGATGTCCTTCTCCAGGGACCGACCTCTCCTGACAACATGTCCAAAGTCTGTAAGATGAACTCTTGACATCTCTGCCTCTAAGGAACTGTGGTCCTACTTCTTCCAAGCCGACATGGTACTTTCAGTGTTCTTCGCCAGCACCACGACGCAAATGCATCGGCTCTTCTTTAGTTTTCCCTATTCCGTGTTCAACTTTCTCATGCATGGGAGGCAACTGAAAATATCCTGGCTTGGGTCAGGCACACCTTAGTCCTGAAAGTAATATTTTTGCCTTTCCATACTCTAAAGAGCCCTGGTGCAGTAGATTTACCCAATGCAATCCATCATATGATCTCCTGATTGCTGCATCCGCGAGCATTGATTGTGAATCTAAGACAAAATCCTTGAAATTTTCAACCATTTCTCTGTTTATCATGATGCTCCTATTGGTCCATTTGTGAGGATTTTGCTATTCTTTACATTGAGTTGTAATCCACACTGAAGGCTGCAGTACTTGATCTTCATCAGCAAGTGTTTCAAGTCCTCCTTACTTTCAGCAAGCAAGGTTGTGACATCCGCATATCAAAGGTTGTTGCTAAGCCTTCCTCCAATCCTGATGCCACATTCTTCTTCATATAATCTAGTTTCTCCAATTATTTTCTCAGCATGCAGATTGAATAGGTATTGGGAGAGAACACCCAGATGCACACCTTCCCTGATTTTACACCAGGCAGTATGTCCTTGTTCTGTTTCAACAGCAGCCTCTTGGTCCAGGCACAAATTCGGCATGAGCATGATGAAGTGCTCTGGACCGCCTAGTCTCTCAAGGTTATTCATAATTAGTTATGAATGCCTTGGCATAAACAATGAAACACAAGCAAACATGTCTCTGGTGTTTTCTGCTTTGAGCCAGGATACATCTGACATTAACTCTTATTCCGCATCCTCTTCTGAATGCATCCTGCCCCTCTGGCCGCTCCCTGTCAATGTGTTACAACTACTACTGGATGATAAGCAACATTTTATTTGGATGTCACATCAATGATATTGTTCTATAGTTGGAGCATTCTGTTGGGTCATCTTTCTTTGGAATGGTTACAAATATGGATCTCTTCCAGTCAGTTGGCCACGTAGCTGTCTTCCAATTTTCCTGACATAGTTGAATAAGTGCTTCATCAGCCTGTTAAAATATTTCAATTAGTGTTCCATGAGTGCCTGGAGCCTTGTTTTTGGCTAATGATTTCATTGCAGCTTGAACTTCTTTCAGCACCACTCGTTCTTGCTCATATACTACCTCTTGCAATTGTCAAATGGTGACGATTCTTTTTGGTACAGTGTCTCTGTCTATTATGTCCATCATCTTTTGATATTTCCTGTATGGCACATTCTTCCTTTTTGTTTTTCTAACTCTAGGTCTTTGTATATTTCATTTTAATATTTTATTTTGTCTTCTCCAGCTGCCCTTTGACAATTTCTATTCAGCCCTTTGGCTTCACAGTTTCTTCCATTTGCTTTAAGTATTCTACAGTTTAACAGCAAATTTCAATCTCTTCTGACATTAATGTGTATGTATAGTCACCATTTGTGTTGTTGAAAAAAAGTATTTTCTATGAGCAAATCTTGGTCTTGAAAAATTGTATCATGTGATCCCCAGCTTTGTTTCTATCACCAAGTCCATATTTTCCAACTACTGTTCCTTCCTCTTTGTTTCTAACTTCTGTATTCCAATCACCAATATTTATCAATATAGCTTGATTGCTTGATCAACTTCAAACCAAAGATGTTGGTAGAATTCACAAAGTTCTCAATAGGGTTAAAAGCAAGTTGTCCTTAAGTTACATCACTCATGATGACTTCCAGGATTTTCAATGACTGGCTATTTGGAAGACCATCACCAAGCCTTTCTTCAGAGGGCCTTGAGGTAGACTTCGGTGGACATCTTAGAGAATTTATCTCTTCAAAGAAAAGTGATGAGTCATTGGTGTCACTGATCCCAAAAGATGCATTCCCACATGGAAGAAGCACACCAGCTTATGTGATCCAAAGAGGATGATAAAAAAATCCAAATATGATGAAAGGAAAGTATCAGAGCTTAAATTATGACATCCATTGTAGAAGGCTGTGGAGGGCAGTGGAAGCCCAAAATTCATCTGCAGTGTCTGGTCAGATTGGGCCTGTGGCAGATCCCCTCTAGTCACAGCTGAGGGACTTGAACAGCTTTATTATACACAGAGATTATTGTACATGTGATTTTGGTGGATTGAACCATGGTATAATATGATGCTTGATCAGTTGACCTCTCTTATGGTAGTTACATAGTCTGTTGTCAATTTGAGACTTAAGAGTGAAGGGGTAGAGTTTAGCCTGTCAATCAGGTCACAGCTTGATGACCCCATTTGGAGATAAACAGTTCACTTGAGGTGGGACACACGCTCAATCCCTGCTCTTTGCCCCTCGTTCTATCAGAAAGCCATATCTGATGTTGTCTTGTTAGTTTTCCAAAACATGTCATAATGTGGTTGTATTTAAAGGTGAGATTAGAGCACATGGCCAACAAATGCTGGTTGCCCCCGGAGCAAGGGCTTCTATTTGTAATTACAAAGTGAGTTAATCTAATTAGCTGCAACTGAAGCGGCTTGTTTTCAAGGGCAGCCAAAGCAGTCACAGGTGCAGAGCAATTACTGTGCTTGTCCTCCTCTCTCTCTCTTTGCAAGGCCCCAACCTGCCATTCTGTTTCTAAGCCCTGACATGCAAGTGATGTTACACAAGCGCTTGGGTTTGTTTGCTGTTTTGACTTGATCACCACAGAGACAGAGCTTCAGGTGTCCCTTAGAAGTTAAATCTGTTGCCGTCAAGTCCTGTCCAGATCCCAGCTCACACGTTGTTGGGGGGCTGGTGAGGCTCCACGGCCTTCAAGGCTGTAGTCTTCGCAGAAACAGACTGCCGGTCTTTCGCTTGCGAGAGTGACTGGTGCCTTCAAACTGCCCACTGTGAGGTTAGCAGCTGAGTGCTTAAGCAATGTGCCACCAGGGATCCTTTCTGTAGAAGTGAGATATCTTTTTTTTTTTAAATCATTTTACTGGGGGCTCATATAACTCTTATTGCAATCCATCCATCTATCCATTGGTCAAGCACATTTGTACATTGGTTGCCATCATCATTTTCAAACCATGTTCTTACTACTTGAGTTCTTGGCATCAGTTCCTCATTTCCCCCTCCCTCCCTCATGAACCCTTCATAATATATAGATTATTTTTATTTTTCCATGCCTTGCACTGTCTGATGTCTCCCTTTCCCCCTTATCTGTTGTCCGTCCCCTCTCAGGGGGTTATAGGTAGGTCATTGTAATCAGTTCCCCCTTTCTTCCCTGACTGTCCCCTTACCCCCCTGGTATGGCTACGCTCAATATTGGTCCTGAGGGGTTTATCTGTCCTGTATTCCCTGTGTTTCCGCTCATGTACATTTTCTGGTCTAGCCAGATTTGTAAGGTCGAATTAGGGTCATGATAGTGGGGGTGAGGAAACATTAAAGAGCCAGAGGAAAGCCATATGTTTCACCAGTGCTCTACTGCACCCTGACTGGCCTGTCTTTTCCCCAGGATGGAAGGGGATGTCCAGTTGCCTACAGATTGGCTTTGGGTTCGCACTCCGCACTCGCCCTCATCCAAAATGATATGATTTTTTTGTTCTTTGATGCCTGACACTGATCCCATCGACACCTAATGATCACACAGCTGGTGTGATTCTTCCATGTGGGTTTGTTGCTTCTGAGCTAGCTGGCTGCTTGCTTACCTTCAAGTTTTTAAGACCCCAGACGCTATATCTTTTGATAGCTGGGCACCATCAGCCGGGAACTTTCCTCACCACATTTGCCTTTGCACCCATATGTCTTCAGCAATCATGTCAGGAAAGTGAGCATCATGGAATGCCAGTTTAATAGAACAAAGTATTCTTGCATTGAAGGAGTACTTGAGTAGAGGCCCAATGTCCATGTGCTACCTTAATACTAAACCTATAAATATATGCACATAGATCTATTTCCCCATCCTCATACATAAATATATGCACATATGTACATGACTTTATTTAGATCTCTATAAATGCCCTTTCCTCATAGTTCTTGCCTCTATTTCCTTTTACTTTCTTCTTGTCCCACTATCATACTCAGCCTCCTTTTGGGTTTCAGTAATTCCTCTCGGTTAATTGCCCTGGATCACGCCCTACCAGGCCTCCTACACTTTCCTCACCACCGATTTTGGATCACTTGTTGTTCCCTTGTCCCTGGGTTTTTAACACCACTTCCTTTCCCATGTCCTCCAGGAAATGTTGGTTCCGTTGTTTTCTCCTCCAGATTGCTTATCCAGCCTATCTTATCTAGATAGATCTGCGGAAATAATAATATGCACAACAACAAGACAGAGCAAAACAAAGCAACAAAATAAAACAAAACAACAACAAAACCAATGACCAAAAAAAAAGCCTGTAAATAGTTAAAGGTCTGTTTGTTGGCCTTTAGGAGTGTTTTCCAGTCGAGTCTTAAGGGGTGGGGGTGGGAGGCGGGCACGCCCTGGTCCCAAAGTCTATTTTTGGTATACCCTCAGGACTTCCTTGCTCTGCTCCCTTTGCTGTTCTGTTGCACACCCTTAGTGTTTTGCCTCAGTGTGGTGGGATCAGATAGGGTGGAATTCCTACACTGTGTCTCCAGTGTTGCCCCTGTAGGGCTATGGGTTAGTGAGTGTGTTAGTCTAGGTACTTTAGCGAACCAAATCCACAGAAACTCACATATAAGATAGAGTTTTATATAAAGGTTAAGTGCACAGCAAGAAAATATCTCAACCCTCAAAGTCCTCCTCCATCTCACAAAACACACGCAATGATGCCGACTGCAGGAGGAAAGCAGAATCAGTGAACGTGTAAGCATCTCAGCACTGGCAGAGATCTCCACATGGTTGCTTCAGCATCCAGGGCTGCATCAGGGTAGGTCCATGTGGCTTCTCCTCGGGGATTTCTTGCAGGAAGTGAGCTTTGCCAGCTGAAGCAGGGAACTGGCTAAGGCAGCTGCACCCTGGTCTGACCATCACAAAGCAAGAGACCTGAGAACTCGAAAGGCAAGGCTCACCAAATCATTTATCTCCCTGTCCTTCAATTAACCCTACATGTATGTATTGGCCAGGTTGGCACAATAAGCTAAGTAACTCAGTGAGGGATGTCATGTCTCATAGTGGGACCGGCCAAATGGTCTTCTCTGTGGATTGGCTGCTCTGAGTGGGGATATTGTCCTCAAGGCTTGGTGGACCAGGATGTGCTCCACTCCCTTTTCCTCCCTTTTCATTTGCTCCCATGTGCTCTGATCAGACATGTCCCTCTCCCTGAGCTGCAGCTTCAATGCTGTCCTCTGAAGTGAATTGAGAAGTTAGCTATCTTAAACTGGTTCTTGTTAGGTGTCACTGAGTAGGTTCCGACCCACAGCGACCCTATGCACAACAGCCTGAAACATGCCCGGTTTGCACCAAGCGCACACACTTTCCTGTGCTCGAGCCCATGGCTGCAGCCCCTGTGTCCATTCAGCTCCTTGAGGGCCTTCCTCTTTTTCAGTGCACCTGTGTAACTGGTCACATAACGTTGGTTCCTAACATGGACATCGCCCAATCCAGCCTGACCCATCCACACTCACAGAGTTCACTGCTTTGTGTAATCCCTGGCCTCCACCCCTGCCTGACGGTCCAGAGCTCCCTGTTTCTAGCCATTGCCTCTGGTCTCCAGTCACAGGACTCAGCACATAGATGTCAGAGTCGCAAAACTCACTCCTGAAATCTCACGCTTAATTCTGGCCTCTCAAGTGCTGGAGATTCTCGGAGGAGTAAGGGGTGGGAGGTGGCAGTGATGAAGGCTTATTTTAGACATGCTGTGGAGAGTTCTTGAATCATCCTTGGAGGGAGACTGGGGGAGGATTGAGTTAGACTCATTCCATTTAAAAGAGCTCATTCTCGCTATAAGGAGAAAGCTAGAGGCTGACAGCAATAGGTTTAGAACCCTTAGACCAGAGGTTCTCAACCTTCCTAATGCTGCAACCCTTTAATACAGTTCCTCATGTTGTGAAACTGTGAAATTATTTTCGTTGCTACTTCATAACTGTAATTTTGCTACTGTTATGAATCGGACAACCCCTGTGAAAGGGTCATTTGACCCCCAAAGGGGTTGAGACCCAGTTGAGAACCGCTGCCTGAAGCAGTTGTTTCCCTCATTATGTACAGGTTCAAGATTTGAGGAGTATGCCATTGCAGACTCACTGAGGCAGAGAGGCAGAGGAATTAGGCATGGGCTTTGAACTCAAGGTTCTTGAAGTTCAAATCCCAGCTCTACCATTTACAAATTACCAGGCGCCATCCTTTCAACTCCAACTCAGGGCAATCCTCCACGTGTCAAGAAAAAACTGTTTACCATGAAGCTTCAGGGGCTGTTGTTTTGGAGGTAAATCCCCAGGCCTCTCTTTCTAGGCACCTGCAAGTAGACTGAAATCTCCTTCCTCGGGGTTGTCAGTAGTCAAGTGCACCACCCAGCAACCGTTGTGGAAATGCTTGGAAGTTGTGTACGTTTCTACATTTGAGTTGTTCTGAGGACAAGCCATGGTGCCTTTGAGAATGTCAAGCTCAGGGTCTTTCCATCCAGAGCTTCTCTCTGCCACCCGTGCATTTTTCCCTAGACCACGCTCCCCTTTCTCCACAGGTACTTCTCACCCTTGAAGCAACCTCTAGGATGTCATCCAACTCCCATCTTTTAACGTCTTTCTTAGGTCTGGCATTTCTCAGGAGCAACTATGGAAACAGTCAATACATGGGCTGCCTAGGACAGCTCCTCCTCCCTGGAGACTAGGAACCCGGTGGGCTCCCAGTAACTCACTGTTGCTGGGGAGCATTCCTTGGGGGAGTAAGAAACAGCAACAGCCTGTGAGTTGGTTAAAGTTTATTGTGCCAACCTGACCAATAAACACATGTAGGGTGAATTGAAGGGAGGAGAGATAAATGGCTCAGTGAGCCTCGCCTTTCGAGTTCTCAGGTCTCTTGCTTTGTGACGGTCAGACCAGGGTGCAGCTGCCTTAGCCAGTTCCCTGCTTCAGCTGGCAAGGCTCACTTCCTGCAGGACATCCCCAAGGAGATGCTGCATGGACCTACCCTGATGCATCCCTAGGTGCTGGAGCAGCCGTGTAGAGATCCCTGCCAGTGCTGAGATGCTTACACGTTCACTGATTCGGCTTTCCTCCTGCAGTTGGCGTCATTGTGTGTGTTTTGTGAGATGGAGGAGGACTTGGTAGATCGTGTTGAACATATGGGTTAATGTTGGACTTGTGGCCTTGGGCAGCACTGGGTTGGGATGTTTTCTTGGTGCACACTTACCTACCCTTTATATAAAACTCTCTCTTATACATGAGTTAATGTGGATTTGTTTCTCTATTGTACCCAGACTACCACAACCTGATTCTGTGGCCCCTCGGATTGGGAAATGACTGGGATCCCAGTGCACACTAATGTGTAGCAGCTTCTCAGAGACCCAATGGCAAGTGAACACATTTCACCGTGTTGATCCTGACTGTCCCCACTTTATCTGTCCTGTTGTCTCTGTTCTTATTTTTCTCTCCCTTCCTCTCTCTCTCTCTTTTTTTTTGCCTAAGTTATTTCCTTTTGAGCACTTGAGATTTCCTCTCACTCGTCCTCCTCAAAGTTGCCCTCACAGATGTGGAGACCAGGTGACTGGCCTGTGATGGTCTAGCTGGGGAACTCCAGAATTCCAGATGTACCAGGTCTTCTCGACATCTGGAAAAAATGGCTTCCTTATGTTATCCTTCTCTGGAAGACCGGCCACCCCCACTGCCGCCTGCCTGCTTCGCGGTGACTCATAGTGATCCTCTGGGACGGCACTGAACTGCCTTCCAGGGTTTCCAAGGCTGGACCTAGTTATGGAAACAGATTGTCATACCGTTCTCTCATGGAGTAGTTGGTAGGTTTGAACTACTAACCTTCTGGTTGGTAGCCAAGAACTTTAACCACTGTGCCACCAGCTGGGTTGTAGGGTCTCTTTGCCCAGCCATGACATTTTCTTGACAATGAGAAGACCAGAGAGAGGAAGCAATTGATGCAAAAAGTTATAGAGCTGTGGGTGGTTGAGCCAGAACTGGTACCGCAAATCCCAACCTCTAGGCTAGTCTGCCTTCACTCTGTGGCCAGGGGTTACCTGGCTGGTCCAAGCTCCTCAGTCATCCTCTCTAATGACCTCTTCCCTCCCTTTAGCACTGGGCTATGCTGTCCAATAGCACTTTCTATGGTCATGGAAATGCATTGTTACAGTAGCCACAAGTAATGGCTGAGCACTTGGAATGTGTTTAGAACAAAATAGGAAGTGAATTTCTTTAAAAAAAATAATTTTATTGGGTGCTCATACAACTCTTATCACAATCCATACATCCATCCATTGTGTCAAGCACATTTTTGTACATTTGTTGCCCTCATCATTCTCAAAACATATTCTTTCTACTTGAGCGGTTGGTATCAGCTCCTCATTTTTCCCCTCCCTCTCCACACTGCCCTCTCTCGCGAACCCTTGATAATTTATTATTTTGTCATATCTTACACTGTCCAATGTCTCCCTTCACCCATTTTTCTGTTGTCCATCCTCCAGGGAGGAGATTGTATGTAGATCCTTGTAATCGGTTCCCCCTTTCTACCCCAACCTTCCTTCCACCCTTCCAGTATAGTCACTCTCACCACTGGTCCTGAAGGGATCATCGGTCCTGGATTCCCTGTGTTTCCAGTTCCTATCTGTACCAGTGTACATCCTCTGGTCTAGTCAGATTTGTAAGGTAGATTTGGGATCATGATAGTGTGTGTGTGGGGGGGGAGTTGAAGGAAGCATTTAATAACTAGAGGAAAGTTGTATGTTTCATCATTGCTATACTGCACCCTGACTGGCTCGTCTCCTCCCCACGCCCCTCTGTAAGGGGATGTCCAGTTGCCTACAGATGGGCTTTGCGGCCCCAATCTGTACTCCCCTCATTCACAATGATATGATTTTTGTTCTTTGATGCCTGATACCTGATCTCTTCGACACCTTGTGCTGCTAATTAATTTAAGTGAATTTATAGCTAAAGCCACCTGTGGCTAGTCACTATGCTCTTGAGCAGGGCAACCCACGGGGTCCAAAATCATTTGAAGTGTATAGGCCCAGTCAGCAAGGAGAAGAGCCCTTGCAATAATCGAGGCTCGGCCTCCTGGACCTGATTCAATTCCCATTAGGGGCAGGGCTCAGCTGGAGATTTCTTTATATCCTCCCATTTCCTGCCAATCTCCTACCCATCCTCTTAATGCAGTCCAGCGCCAATGCTCCTTCCTTCCTTCAGCAAGGCTTCTCCAGTCTGTCTCCCCACAGCCTGCCCTCTCATGTGTATCCTCCCTCTGGTGGATGATGAGGGAGAGATTTGAACTGTGCTGAGAGAGGAGGGCATTCTCCAAGAGGAGACTGGCAAGGACATTGGGGGTGGGGTGTGTGTGTGAAAGAAAAGTACCGGCAGCTTCATGAGCTATGCACTGGGCTGCTGACTGCAAGGTCAGCAGTTTGAATTCAGCAGACAATCTGTGGGAGAAAGATGAGGGGTTTTGCTCCCATGAAGATTTATAGCCTCAGAAACCCGGGCGGGGGGTGGGGGGTGAAGTTTACCCTGTCCTACAGGTTTGTTATGAGTCAGCATGAACTCTATGGCAGTGAGTTTGATTTGGGGTTTTGACGAGAGAGAAAACCAAACCCCAAACCGAACCAAACTCACTGCCATCAAGTTTATGGCCACTCACAGTGCGCCTGTACAGGTGGGTAGAAGTGCCCTGTGAATTTCCAGCTCTTTCCAGCAGGAGGAAGCTCTGCCTTCCTCCCATAGAATGGCTGGTGCTTTAAAACTGCTGGCCTTTCAAATGGCGGCCCAGCTGATCACCACTTTGCTGCTAGGGCTTCTCTTGTGAGAGAGGGAAATGCCATTGAAGAAGCTGGGTGCTGGGTGATTTCACTTTCTCCTCCACCTCCCTCCAGAACCGTCTGTAAAAGTAGGTATTGCAAATGACACCCTGGAAACCTTAGGAACTCTGCTCAAAGAGAGAAGCAGGCTCCGCCTTTTCGTGTGACAACAGGAAACAAAGTAGGTAGGAGTAAAAGGAATCTGCCTGCAAGTGACAAAAGCTGAAAAGCCCACTGGCTCAGGAGCTTTGAGCTTCGCAAAGCAGGATGGGATACCTTCTCCTTCAGTCCAGGGGCAGGACAAAGATGCCTGCTCGGGCCATTCCCGCTCTGTTCCTTATTGCTATGGAGATCCTAATCAGGCAATTAGGAAAGAAAACAAAAAGAAAGGGAAGAAGTAAACCGATCTCTCGTTTCTCAATGGCATAGCCCTGCTTTCATTATCAACACCAGATAAGCAAGGTAAATGGGGCTACCTCGACTTTACTGCACTGTGGTAGACAACTTCACAGTGTTTGCCTCCCGAAAAACTCTGCTTCTCCACAGGGCTGACCTTCATGTTTTCCCCAAACCCATAGGACCTTTGTACAGAATCCAAGCCTCTGCTCAAACGTGCAGTCTCTGGTTGAGATGGAGTGTGCGATCAGCAAGGGAAGCAAGGTCGACAGTCCATCAGTGTGCTCAGCCGAACACTCGAGCCACTGGTGGCTCAGTGGTCAGATTCTTGCTCTGTGCACAAAGAGACCTAGGGTCGATTGCCAGCCACTTTGTGTGCAGTTTCTCATGGAAGACTTGCATGGTGCTCGGATGCTCACCAGGCTCTAGCAGAGCTGTGGTGGTCACCTAATCTGGTGTCAATTTAAGGATTAAGAGTGTAGGGGTGGAGTCTAGGCTGTCAATCTGGAGATAGCCAATGAGACTTCTGTGGGCATGGCCTTCTCCTGAGAATTGTGGGAAATCTGGTACTTCCTCTTTGGAGGCGGAAGACACCTCTCTCTCACTGCTACTCCCTGGGAGACATTGCAGAAAACAAGCCAAATGGATGCAACCAGACCTTGGAAGCTGGAGAAGCCACAGAGAGCGCTGAGAAGTTTCCAATGACAATGAGATCCAAAGACTTTCTACCCACTGGCTTATGATTGCCCTGCATTTGGCTTCATTGCATGTGTTTCGTGCATCTGAAAAGGACTTTATAGATTGATATCATAAATATGGGCTAACATCAGACTTATGGACTTGAGCTGAACTGGGCTGGGATGTTTTCTCAATGTTCAGTTGCTCTTGTATATAAATATTTTTTTCTTATACACATATGTATGTCCCTGGATTTGTTTCTCTAATTTACCCAGACTAGCACAAGACCTTTCAGACTAAGATGGATTAGGAAGAAAGGACTGGTGACCTATATTTGAACAATCAGCTAATGAAAACCCTATGGATCACAATGGCTGCAACCGATCATGGGCTTGTCACAGGACCAGGCTTCATTTCATTCCATTACCAACGTGGCCACCATGAGTTGGGGTGACTGGAAGGCAGCTAACAACAACACGTGAGCCCCGCCTCCTCGGCCCCTCCCTTTCCCTGCTCCCTCTCCTCCTCACAACTTTGAAAAGCAAAGGGAGGGCCCATCACTCATTTGGAAATTACAGAGATGTATAAACAAGATGTCTCTGGGGTTCTCCACGGGTCATTCTGTATTCCCAGCTGTTGTCTATCAATTCCTGGAGGCTCCCAGGCCTGAGCCAGACCCCAGGGGCCAAGGGATGGGAGGGTGGTGTGTATGAATCTGGTGTGAACTTCCGGCCCTTCTTGGAAACTAGATGATTGAATTCAGTGGCCCAGACCCTTGGCAGGTGAGATCTGAAATGTTCCAGTTGTAATCTCCTGCCAATGGCAGCCCCGAGCCTGGGGAGGAACTGGGAGCCCAGTGGACAGATGGGCAGCTGGGCCTGGGACGGGCTGGTGGGAGAGGAGGGTAGATGGAAACTGCCTTTGTGGAGGAGCTGCTGGGGAAAGCTGGCCTGGCTGACACCCCACTAGATGAGCAGAACCTGGGTCTCATTTTCTCAGAGCCCCGGGGCCCTCCCAGCATTCTCAGCAGGAGGCCTTTCCTGATAGGCCAGCTTGCAGTGGGTTGGGGGATGAAGGAGTCATCTCAAGTCTTTTGTAGTTAAAGGAACATGGGAATTAGGAGGCAAGCCCTGAGGGGCACAGCACCCTGAACAAGTGACCCCAAGGAGGTCAGCACATAGGCTGAGGTGACCCCCACTGTGATTCCACTTAGCCTGGGAAATGCCACATCGCTTTCCGCTTCTCCCATGAGGCTGACCCCCACTAGCCTGTGGCCTTCCTGTCCTAAAGGCAGGCCAGGAGGCTGCGGGAAATAAGTGAGGGCAGTGAGCCGCTCATCCTGTCCACCACCCCCACCCCTGTCCATCCAAATGAGAGTCCTACAGAAATCAGGGTGCAAGGTCACCGCAAAGTCTCTGGCTTCCCCAAGGAGGTCTTGAGGTTATCCCATCACTACCACCTTCATCCTGCCCTCCATCATTCACCCTGATCGCTGCCACATGCTGGCGTTAGAAACCTCGCTGAATTACCTTCCACAGGCTGCAGGCCCACATGCGTTATTTTTTGTTAGGCCCACACTGTGGATTGTTTTTTAAAGTCTGGAAGTTTTCCATAAAAATCTGGCTTTCCAACTTCTCTGGAAACACTGTGTCCAATTCTGCATGACTGAAATTGGCTCCTGCTGAGTAGCCATGGTCGCCTTGGCAACAGCCCCTATTGTCTGGCCTGCAGCCTCCTTTATACTACCTGTTGGGACTCTAGGCTTTGGTGTTTTTCCTCCTCTGGCCTCCAGGCAAAAGCGATGGCTTGGTGGCCACTTAATGGACCTCACAGCCAGCTTCCACAGCCCCACCTCCTAGACCTCCTAGACCTGCCACCCTGGTAGACCTACCTGCCTGCCCCCAGTACATTGGTCACACCAACCTTTCTCTGCTCAATACACAAGTCACCCATCTACATGGATGCCCACTGTCTGCATTGTTGCATCCTCACTCAGCAGATACCTACTGAGCACCTGCTAGGTGCTGGGCTCCTGTGGGGCTCTGAGACCAGCCCTGACCCTTGTTCTTCAGGATTTAGGGCAGTGAGATCTCTGAGGGGCCAGAAAGAGTTGCAAGTCGCGGCAGCCTTGCTGGGGAAGCATGCACTCCTAGGTCCAGCTTCATCCCTTTGACATTGTTTCATAACTCCACACAGAATCAGTGTCACTGTGAGTGGGATCTGCGCCATGGCAGGAGGTCAAAACCAGAAACCAAACCCACTGCCATCAAGCTGATACTGACTCATGGCAACCCTACAGGACAGAGTAGTAAAACCAATGGCTCCTGGGGGTCTCCAACTCTTAAGTGTTTATGGGAGCAGACAGCCTCATCTTTCTCCCGAGGAGTGGCTAGTGGGTTTGAACTGCAGACCTGGCATCTAGCAGTTTTAACACCTAACCGACTGCAATATCAGGGCTCCTTACAGCAGTAGGTAGTAGGTACATACAATTCACTACTTTCTATCAGGTGAGGCAGTGCACATACCTAATGAGAGCATTATAGAACTTCCTTGCAAGACGTTGTACTACCTTATAAGAAGCAAACATAAGAGACTCCATTTCGGAGAAGAAATCAAGGGTGACATTTAGGCCCAGTTAGAAAGTTGAGCCACTGCCAAGAGCCAACATGTGGTCTAAAGAACCCCCAGAACATCTGGAGGACCCCAATAAGACCAGAGTGACATCAAGGAGCCGGCTGGACTGCCTACATAAACCCGAGTAGAGACACTGACTTTTGAGAGCTAGGAACCAAGGAGACATCAACTCCCGCTCTTTCCTAGCCTACCCGGGTGAGTACCCCAATGAAGGCAGTGCTTATTGGGATTATGATGTTGAAATAATAATGTAGTGTGTTTCCCTTATACCTGGTATTTGTTTGACACGATATTACAGTTTGAGTTAAAATTAGGATGGCTAAATTGTTCGATGTGTGTTTGCAGTGAATAAACCGAGCATTCGAAAAGGTCAAAGAGCGTTAAGTAATTATTGATCGCACTGCTCGTGACATGCCTCTAGGGAACATTTTTTCCTTTTACAATAAAACCTTCTAAGTGTACAAAAAGCTGCAGCAACAACATAGTAATAAACTACCCAGTCTGAAAAGATCAAAACCTTGTAGCTAGAGCCTAGCTTAGGGACACTGAAAACCTTCCATCCCAGAAAGCCCTTGGTCCCCAAGACAATGGGGTAGGCTCAGCTCGTCAGCACCCCACACACTCATGCATGTCCCTCCACCCTAACCATGCCCCCCTCACCTGTCAGAGGAAGTCATGCACTTTAATTTAAGGTAACTCTTGGCACATCTGTCTTTTACTGGACTCCATCCCTGAAGGATACAGATCACTGCTGTATGTGTTCACACGGACCAGTGCAAAGGTCGGGTGCTGAGCTACTAACCAAAAGGTTGGCAGTTCAAACATACGCAGCAGCTCGGCAGGTCACAGACCTGTGATCTCTTTAGTGTCATTTACAGCGTCGGAACACGTCAGGGCAGTTCTACTCTCAAATGGGGGTCACAATCACCTCCAAGCAACCAACAACAATGCACTCTAGACTGGGTTCAGAGAATGGGATGGTTGTCATGGATTAAACTGTGTCACCCCCAATCTTTGTCAACTTGGCTAGGCCAGGGTCCCTTGTCTTGTGTGGTTCTCCTCGTTTTCTGACCTAATCCTCCATTGTTTGATGTGTTGTCAACAACTCTAACCCCTCACAGTCGAATCAGTAAACAACACCATGCAAAATGGGGAACAGACTGGCATCTTCAAGGCCTTCATTTCACGTGACTCCACAAGCAACACCCATGGAAGCAGGTGTCAGGAAGTCCAATTACGGATTGGATAGCCCAGTGAGCTGAGAAAGATCTCTTACAAAGAGATTACTTCTCTTATAAGAAGGCAAAGAGCTCACTTTGAAGACTGAGGTGTAACTAACCTGGCATTCTCAAGTGCCTCTTCTGCACTAAAAAGGTGGGCAATTAAAAGAAACTAGAAAATAATTGATGCTTCTGAATTATGGCAAAGACGATTACATACACAATGAATTGCCAGAAGAATGAACACATCTGGCTGGGAAAGGGTATAGCCAGCATGCTCCTTAAAAGCGAGGGTAGTGAGACTCATCTCACAGCCTGTGGACACTTTATTAAAGGGGCCCAGTCCTTGGAGAAGGACATCATGTTTGGCAAAGCAGCGGGGCAGGGAAAGAGGAAAGCTCTCAGCAAAGGGACTGACACTGACACAATGACTGGGTAAAATGGGCTCAGATACCGGAATGATTGTGAGGGTGTGCACTGGTTCCTTCTGTCGTCCACAGGGTCACTAGGAGTTGGAACCAACTCAAGTACACATACCATCAAGTTGTTAATGAGATAGGATCACTGCGGGTTGTCACTTGAGTCAGAGCCCCACAAGAGGGCTTGACGCAAGTTCCAGCCTTCCTCGAGTCCCGCCCTCCTCTCTTAAGCCAGATCTTTTTGAATTTCTGTTCGGTGAAGCCATCTATCCACTTGTGATATTTCTGTTATAGCAGCCCTCGGGAAGGAAGACGATTCTTTGTTGATGGGTCATGGTGACGGTGGTGTGTGTGTGTGTGTGTGTGTGTGTGTGTGTGTGTGTGTGAAGCTTCCTGGAAGTTTGGCGACACACAATGGAAACACAATCTTGGCAGGGGTGAGGGCCAGCCAGTGTGAGAACAAGGAGAGTCCAGTAGGAACCAGAGGGTGCCGAGGGGACCAAAGAGGACTCCAGAGAGGAGAAGCTCCTTGGAAGAGGGGAAACTTCAAAAAGGTGTTTGCAGAGTTTGCTATTAACACCCTCTCAGGCTGCCTCTGGGGCCCACTCAGGGACTTGGCAGCCCTCATTCCTGTGTGGGTACAAGGATGTTTTGGGGGACACAGGAAGAAGCACCATGGGGAGGCTCTGTGGGCATCTGGGCCATGGATCCTTTCTTTTGACCTTTTTATTGTGAAATACGTACAACAAAAAGTTGTCTCTCTTAACCAGTTGTAAGTATCCAGTTCGAGGCCATTCATTAGATTCATCAGTTATCATGTTCTACTTCATCACCTAACACAGACCCTCAGTGCTTGCTCAGCACTGACATCCGCGTCCCTCTCCTACAAATCCCGGTAACCATTCATTAACTTCTGTCTACCTGCATGCGCCTATCCTATGCATTTCATATCACAGGGATCATACAGATTTGTCCTTTTGTCTCTGGCTTATGTCACTCACCATGTTGTCAGAATGCAGGCATGTTGTAGCAAGTAGCAGGAGTCCATTGTACGTGTGCATCACATGATGTCTGTCCATCCAATGATGGATGTGCCCTTGAGTTGTTTCCTAGGTCACAGACTCATGGCTTCACAGGGGTCTTCTTATTGCCTGTGCCTGTCTCCCCAATTCAAGATAAGCTCCTGACCCATGGTAAGTACTTGGTGTTGCTTACTGAAGGAACGCAGTGGACAGGAGGGGATGAGGCAAGAAAGGAAGGCAGGCAGGCATGTGGGGGAGAGATTGGGAAGGTGGGCCAGAAGGAAGGAAGGTGGGTGGAAGCCAACAAGGCCAGAAGGAAGGAAGCGTAGAGGAGAAGGCGCCTGGGGAGTTAGGAGAAAGCCAGGAAGGGCGGAGAATGGAAGAGGGTGGAAGGAAGGGTGGAAGAAAGGAGACTAGAAAGGAAAATGGTCGGTGGAAGGAAGGCAGGGGCTGGAGGAGGATGGAAGGGAGCCCTCGCCTCTGTAGGGGACACTGTGAGTGGCTCCAGTCAGGGTCTTGGCCGTGAGGACAGGACGTGTGTATGTTCTGGGAGCAGGCTGGAGGCCCCGCGGTGGGGACGCCAGCCTTTGTCCAGCTGTGGCCCAGGAAGCTGGGAAATGTTCCTGGGCGAGGCGGGGAGGTGGTGGGTGGAGGGTGGCGAGAGACAAAGAAAAGCGGAGGAGAGGGAAGTGCAAAGAGGGAAGAGGCGTGTTGCTTAGCAACCACAGGAGACATTTAGGGAAGTGACAGGACCTCCTAAGGGACGATTTTTGGAAACCTCTTCCCGTGCCTACACTTGCTGCTCTTGTGGCGGCGCCAGCAAGTTGACTCAAGTGCGTGCAGCTGGGAGCTGTAGCTCAGCCAATGGGAGCTGCAGGGGTGAGGCGGGAAACAGCAGGAGCCGCCCTCCCAGCCTGCACCGAGGTGAGAGGGCCACCCACCACTGCCGGTTCCCAGCTGTTCACTTGCTCCAGGCTCCATCAGCTGGCCTCCCAGACAAGGCTACCTACCACCTCAGAGAAAGTTGCCAACATGCTTGCCGGCGGTGCTGAACCAGAACATTGAACGTTCAAGTCTACCCAGAGGCACCTTGGGAGACAAGCCTGGCCATCTACTGTCCGCTCCCAATCAGCCACTGAAACGATATGCAGCACAGTTTACTCTGACACAAGACCTGATGGGAACGAGCTGTTCGTGAAGGTGCCCAGGGATTTCTCTTTCATCTTCTTTCCCCCAAGACCCCACCAGCAGCCCCAGCCCGGCTCCTCCCGCCCCTCGGAGAAGTCTCTTGCTTTTCTTTCTTAATTTGATTTTCTCCGACTCAGAATTGAGATCAAAGCAGAAATTCTTTCCTACCCTTTAGGAATAATTCTCATAATCTCCCACTGGAAATGCATACATAATTGCTATAATTATTTTTTAAAATGCTCTTCTTCTCTTACCCTTCTCCCCTCGCTCCCCTCTAAAGTCCACTGCAGTCTGGGGGAAAGGATGGGGGAGGGGAACCTTCACCAGTGCCCTTGTGGTGGCAGGTCAATGGATGGATGGAAAGGCCATTCTTATAACCCTCCTGAGGCGGTACACAGCACTTCATCAAGAGGATTCCAGGCTGGATAGGGAACTGGCATTAAACAGGGCCCCTAGGAAGGGCTGACAGAAAGGCTGATGTTCCCGTCCACCCAGAGGTGCTACAGGGGAAAGGCCTGGCTATCAAGTCCCTGTCCCTTGCAAAACAAAAGAAAGAAAGAGAGAGAGAGAGAGAGAAAGAAAGTGCCCTGAAATAGCGTTCTGCTCTGACACTCCCTGGGATGGCCATGGAGTTGACTCTAGGTGGTCAGCTGGCTTCGTGTCCCACTCAATGTCATCACTCACTGGGGACGTTTGTGCTTTTCTAATGGGGTTTCAATTGTGTCAAGTTTCAAACTCAGGGTCAATATGACTCTAGTCTCTCTGTGCCTCTGACTGACCTGCCTTTAGCAACATAAGCAGAAGCAGGAGTTCTTCTCCCTCCACCCCCAAACCCAACTTTGAGCAGGCAAGAGCAACTGACAATGTTTTCAGTGATCAAGTGGATTTCTATCAGATTTACTTTTGTTACTTGTGAGGGAGCCTTTCCTATACTGCTGCTGCCTTGTTAAGGGAAAACCCAAGCATTATTAAATGATCCTTCCAATGTCCAAGGATGCGAGCTTGGAGAAGACCTGTTAGCCAGCCCCAGTTGGGTAAGCTGGCTTCCTCTGGGGCAGGAGACTGGGTGGGAGGTATGGATCAGCAGGTGTCTGAGGTCGGTGAGCCCACCTGGGTTGTAATCAGCGCTGAGAGTTTTAGTTGTCATTCTGTTTGCTGACCCAATGGGAGGCCATTCTGTTTCCGGGGCTACAGAAATGACCTCATCACTACCCATGTGGACCATGAGACCAGACAAAAGGGGAAGCTATAGCCACCTCTTCTTTTGGCAACAGAAATGGATTGAAACCCCACTCCACCCCGAAAAAAGCAGGGAAAAAATATATGGCAGAAGTCTGTACCCTTGGTTCCAGCACACAGAGTTCCCAAGGCTGAAAATCGTTACAGGTGCAAATAGCCTCATCTTTCTTTCGTCAAGTGGCTGGTGTGTTGGAACTGCTGACCTGTGGTTAACAGTGTAAGGTTTACCCAACAGAGCCACCAGGGTTCCTAATGGACAATGGTTCCTTCCATTCCAGTGGGAACGGAGTTCTTAAAGAGACTAGAAACAGGAAGAAGGCTAAGGCCAGGCGAAGACCTGCAGGTAGATGGGATGATATACCTGCAAGCTAAAGGGCACCCTGGATTATCAGCAGCTTTCTGGTGGTGCAAACTGCAGTGCTTGGCTGCTCACAGAGAAGTCACACCTAAGTACAAAGTCACACTGGAAGCCTTCCCCCAGGGCATTCAAAGAGTTCTCCCTCTCCCCCAGTAGGACCTGCAGTCCTGGGGCTCCTGACCTGTGTTCTGCTGTCCTAAGCACTCATTCTGTGGCTCTTTGTCATGGCCATCCTGGGAAAGAATGCGGTGGCCATGCCTGATTTCCCCCTGGCACCCAAGGTTCTACAACTCTCAAGTCCTGGGCTTTGAACAGGGTAGACACACCCCTGGCTCCAGGACCAGCCGGCCCCCTGGGCTGAGGCCCTCTCAGAATCCCATGCTTCTGGCCACAAGGATGAAATGCTGGGTCCAGGCTCTTTCCAACAGGCCTTAAACCCAGGAGAGGAGATGCTACCACTGTCGTTTCTGCCACTGCGAGGTCGCCGCAAAGGAAAGGGGCTGAGAAACCAAGAGAGAGAAACCCGAACCTGATAGTATCATTTCCATCCCTGGATCCAGCTGTGCCTGAAGCCAAGCTCTACCCTTGGCTGCCTTCAGAGGTACCCCAGCCGGGGCCAGTGAATTCCCTTTCATGTAATCCAGTTAGCATCGCTGTTTCGGTCACTTGCAACCACAGAGTCTTAACTGATGAAATGGCTCAGTGCAAATCCTTGGCCACTGAGACAGAACACACTCAAAGGGCAAGTGCTACGGAGCTGGGGAAGTGGTGCCGTGGCCACATGCCGCCGGAGTCGAGGCTGAGAGCTACCACTGTGGAGCAGCTCCCAAGTCATTGTCCTGTTCTGAGCCCAGGCGATATGTTCTGCTTGTGGCCGCTTATGAAATCCTTAGACTTACCTGAGTAGGTGTAGAATCTGACTAGAATCTCATCTGAGGCGCAGGGAGTTTCTGTGATGTCTGCCAGAGGGGTCGGACTTCATTCCTCAGCGCTGCACAGCCCCAGCCTGCCCTCCCTCCACCGGGGGCAGTGTCCTTGGTGTCAGAACGACTTGGTTAAGGAGGTGTGCTTAGAAGGTGACAAAGGGACAGAGCTGGCAGGTTGCAGGTGAAGCTGACAGCACAGGTGATGTGAATGAATGCCAGTGGCTCTCTGGTACCCAGCCCCCATGGCTGGACGTAGGCCCTGTGGAGAGGAGACCAGCTCCCTCTCACAATCAACCGTGCTGCTATCAGGTTGATTCTGACCATAGCAACCTCGTAGGCCCCTGTGGCTTTCCAGACTGCAAATCTTCATAGGAATAGAAAGCCTCGTCTTTTGCCTCAAGAAGGCTGGTGGTTTTGAAATGTTGATTTTGCAGGTAGCAGCACAACATGTAACGCCCTCTGCCAGCAGGGCTCCTTCAGCTCTCTCTACCCCCTGGCCCCCAAACTGAGAGGGACATTCCTGAATTTAGACCATTGCTAATGGTTGTTAGTGAGTTAGCCCCAACCCACATGTATCAGATGGAACCTTTGCCTGGTCCTGTGCCACGCTCCCTATGGCTGGTGTGCTCAAGCCCGCTGTTCCAGCCACAGGGCGACTTCAAACCGTTCATGGAAAAATCCCATGATCTTTTTTCCATTCTATTTTATCACTAACTTTCTGAAGGGACCCCCTTGTTCTCTGGGTGCCTTCCAACCTCGGGCGCTCACCCTCCAGACGACACTCCACACAGATTGTTGTCCCCCGGCGTGTTTTCAGCAGCTGCTTGCTAGAACTAGGTCAGCAGCCCATCCTTGCTGCTCGGTCTTAGTCTGGAGCCTCTGCTGGTATTCGAGGGAGCAGTGGCCGAACGCCCGGCATTATGGCAACATCCACGTCACCACAGTGCGGCCGTCTGGGAGACGGGTGGCGGCAGTTGGGGTTAGACCACCTTGTGCTTACCAGCTGGGTGACTTTGGGCAAATTGTTTCCCTGGTGCTTTCTTCTCTGGAAAACAGGGACGCCATCCTCGGCCCGTTGGACAATGAGTTAGGAAGACAAAAGGAGAACGGATGCATCTGAACCATGGCGTCAGCGAGGCAGGTTGGAGTGCCGGGGACTAACACCATCAGCCTGGGAAGAAGTACAGCCGGGATGCTCCCTGGACGGGAGGATGCCGGGCCTCGGTCTCATGTTTGCTCAGGTCGTGCTTGGGAGAGGGGGGCCGGTGAAAAGGAGACCCTCCGTGAGACGGCCGCCCAGGGGCTGCACCCGGGGCTCAGACCTCCCAAATGTGAGGAGGAGGAGGCAGGACGGGGCTGTGTGAGGTCCCTTGGACCCAGGGTGGCTATGCGTTGGAACCGACGGGCCCCAGTTCACAACAACGTCACCTGCCTCACTCACCTACTTCTTTCTTTTATTTCTCCACTCACCATTTTTGGGGCACCACACGAGAGCACAGCTTCTCAAGATCGTTTGCAAAATAAAGAGGGTGTGGGCAGTGGGGTCCCTCGATTCCCAGGGGTGACTGGGCCGGGCTGGCAGGAGGCTGGCCACGCGCTGACCTGAAGGGACCCTTCCTGTGCCGGAAGCCCAGCGAGATAAGACCCGTGAAGCGGCGCTGCGAGCAGCGCGGAGGGGTTATTTTTACACTGTTATCTTCTTCCTGAAATGTCAGGCTCCGGTGTTCTCCCCAATCTCTCCACGTGGCAAGGCAGCCTGGAAACGGCCCCTCCCCTGCTGAGTGCCACACTGCTATGGCGACGGGCGCCATGGAAACGCTGAAGTAGACCAATGCGAGGTGAGACCTTTTATTTGGGTTCTGGAACAGGCGGCTTCCTCCTCGAGGCCCGGGGCGTGGGGGCGGCCTGTGGCGCTGCCAGGCACCCACTCTGAGGATTGTGTCACATGGGTTCTTTATGCTTACACTGGCTTATGTAACTGCAGCACCATCACAATAATCACCTCCTCTCCTCCTCCTCCTCCTCTTCCTCCTCCACTCCACCCCCACCTCCTCCTCCTCCTCGACCCCCACCCCCCCCCCATCATCACCACACCACCACCAGTCACCAACAGGTTGATTCCCACGCACAGGGACCCCAAGTGTGTCAGAGTTGAACTGTGTTCCATAGGGATTTTAGTGGCTGATGATCACCTGGCCTTTCTTCTGAGGCGCCTTGGGGTCAGCTTGCACCTCCAGTCTTTCGGTTAGCGGTTGGACACGTGAACCCTATACCAGGAAGGATCTTTGGCTTATAGAATAGAGAGTCCATAATTGGCCAAGGGCACACAAGAGTTTAGCAATAGGCTTCCTACGAGTCCCTGTGCCGGGACTCCGTGCCATTGGGAGGATTTGGTTTCTGCGCCTCTCTGTTCTGCTTTCTCTGGTGATAGCTTCGCCCTCCGGCCCCACCCTGTGCTCCCCGCGCAGCCTCCAGCAGCGCCCCAGTCGGCCCCAGCTCCCAAGTAGCTCTAGTGCTTCCCAGTCTCACATCCTCCCAGGGGCCCCCAAGGAAGAGGGAGGAAGCCGTGCCTGACTAGCTGCCATCAAGTTGATTGTGACCCCTGGCAGCCCCTCTCTTGTTTGGGGAGAACTGTGTCCCTCAGGGTCACAGTGCATCAGAGTTGACTCAATAGCAACTGGTTTTTGTTTGTTTGTTTTTTTAATAATATAACTTACTTTATTTTGAGTTGTTGTCAGTTTGATCCCACGAAGATGGGTCTTAAATGAGCACAATTATTGAGGCAGACTTGTTCTACTAGTTGAAGATTCAGAGCAGATATTGTGGACTAGTTAAGCTGAGCTATTTTTTGGGTTATAGAAGACTTCAGGGTATTTTAGGTGTAAGAGTTAAGGTTCAGAGATGAGCTCAGATAGAAGAAGCACACAAGCCTGTGTGATCCAAGGATCATAAATAATAAAATCCAAAGCCATACAAGAGAATGATAGCAGAGTTTGCATTGTGAACACCTGGTTGCAGAGACTCTGGATGCCAGTGGAAGACCAATGTCCAAATGCAGACTTCATACCTGGGTTAAGGTCCCAGTGAGGCCCTCTGACCGCATCCCGGAGATGGGATTAGCATGGCTATCATGCAGAGTGCATTGGAAAGTGGATTATCGCAGATGTGCTAGGTTAATATTGAACACGTTATCATTTGATCTCCCTTTTGACCCATTTAAAATTTGTTCTCATTTTTAATATTTTTTGCTTTCTTTTCAATGGAGGTTTTCCCTTGTTATTATTATTTTCTTATAGTTCTTCTATATATGGAGTCTAGAGACAGTAACTGGAGTAATGGTTTCTTTGGGGTGTGGCAGGGATGGTTGGGGTGAAATGGGGAGCTAATAACAAAGACTCCAGGAAAGAAAAAAATGCCCTAAAATTGATTGTGATTACAATTGTACAACTCTTTTAATATAATTGAACTAGTGTGTGGTATGTGAATTATATGCAAATAAAATGATGTTTTAAACAAAATTATCTCAGGACAATAATTTCAGGGGTTCATCCAACCCTAGAAAGTCTAGATTCCATGATAATTTGAAATTCCATTCTGCACTTTCCTTCTTTTGGTTAGGGTTTTCCTATAGAATCTTTGATCAAAACGCTCAGTAATAGTAAGGTGGCAGCTTTAAAAACTATCAGCTGCTAAAGGTTTCCTTTGCATAAAATAAAATGCACACTATACCCTGTTAAGTATACATAGGGTTGTGTGAACTGCCCCTGCCCCTTGCTCAACTTCTTCACCTGCTCCCTTACTTGCTACAGATCTGGCTATCCCAGCATCTTGTTACTTATGTCTACCTTACCCATACATTGCAGTTATGAAACCGCCATAAAATCTATTATAAATATTTAAGATACATACAATGGTTTGTAATAACAAATTGCATGCATCAAACATGTGAGGTGCATCCCAATATTATTTTTATTATTACTTTACTATTATGTTAATGAGAATCCTTAGTGGCATAGTGGTTATACATTGGGCCAGCCACTCCAAGGGAAAAGAGGAGGATTTTTACTTCCATAAGGAGTTACAGTCTTTGGGGGGCAGTTCTACCCTATCCTATAGGGTCACAATGAGTCAGCATTGATTTGATGGCAGTGGAAGTGATGCCCAGGAGAATGATGGATAATGTTCTCTAACATAAAATGACAAGGATGTCTCTGAGGTGAACTGAGACATGTAGAAATCATGGATGCATGAATGGATTTGGAGCTTGCACTTAATTCTAGCTCCAATTTAAGTTCATTACTTTTATGACATGTCCCTGCTTGATACTTGCCCTCATGAAGAGATCACTGATGATATGGGTGCAACAGCAAAGTGTGGTGACGAGATTAGATGGTGCCCGGCTATCAGACAGAATAGTGTCTGGGGTATTTATTAAGTGCTTGTTTTCAAGCAAGCAGCCATCTAATTAAGATACCAATTAAGTCCACAAGGAAGAAGCACACCAGCCTGTGTGTGATCCCAGGATTGTAAACAATATAATCAAATCCAAGGGAGGGAATGGTATCAGAGCTTAAATGTTGAACACCTGGTTTTCAGAAGGCTGTGGATGACAGTGAGAGCCCAAAATCCATTCACAGAGTCCACACTCCCCCATTAACATAACTCACTGTCCCCCGAGTTCCTATCTAACCTGGAGCTGCTGTTGTCAATTTGATCCCATATGGTTCTCAAAAGAGCACATTGTTCTTTTAGATTCATTATAGTTAAACTAGAACTATTTTCTATAAAGAAGGCATCAGGGATATTTCTGGTTGATGGCTCCAGAGTAAAAGAAGTTCTCTCAGCATTCATTTTGACTGTTCATCCAGCCTCATGAGTCCAGAAAATCTAGATTCCATGAAAATTGAAATTCTGTCCCACATCCCAACCCACTCTGATCAGGAGTTTTCTTTATAATCTCTGATCATAATAATCAGTGAGGTAGCTAGGCATTATTCAGTTCTTGCGGTCTCATGGCAAAGGAAGTAGTGTTTGTGGAGGCAAATAGACACATATTTCAGGGATGGTTTGCTTTAGTGAACGGATATATCTATTCCTACAGTTCCTGGTATGGTCGATGGCTTTATCCAAGCCAATTTGGACTCATGGAGACCCCATGTTTTGCAGGGCAGAATGGCACCATTGGATTTTTGTGGCTGTGAACTCTCAAAAGTAGAGGACTAGGTCTTTCTTCCCTGGAGCCTTGGAGAGGGCTGAACGTCCCAGCACTTCACTGTTTGTGCCACCCAAGGACTTGTGCCCAACATACACTTGTGCCTAATAATACTGTTGGATGGAAGAATAGTGTGACATTAGAAGGGAGCTTAGAGCCTGCTGGGAAAGCACTTCTCATGCCAGTCCAACAGTCTGGAGGAAGACAAGGCTGAATTCTTGCCATGTAAATGGCACTCTGTCACCTTATCACCTCAGACTCCCTTTCCTGTCCCCCATCCTCTTCAGCAACACATCTCCTGTGCTTAGAGCAGCGTCTGGTGTACAGCCAGTAGAGAGTCAGACGTGACCCATCCCCACTGCTGTCAAGTCCACTCTGACTCATAGTGCCTCCATAGAACAGAATAGAACTGCCTCCAGAGGGTTTCTGAGGCTGCAAGTATTTGGGGAAGCCGACTGCCTCATCTTTGAACCTTTGACCTTTCACTCAGCAGTCCAATGCTTCAAAAATCCACTGCCATTGAGTCAATTCTGAATCATGACCACGGAATGGGGCAGAGTAGAAGTGCTCTGAGGCCATACATCTTTCTGTGAGCAGACCGCCCCCTCTGTCTCTCGAGGAGTGGCTGGCAGCTTCGACTGTTGGCCTTGATTTTAGCAGCCCAATTTGTACTGTTTGCTCTTTTCTCCGTGCCTCCTCCTCAGAACAAAGGCCTGGTCATCAGCTTCGGAAGGGTCACGGTCATGCGAACCTCATGGAGCAGATCTACTCTGCAATACACGGGGTTGCTGGAAGTAGGAATTGACTCGGGAACGAACAACCCTGATACATAGAACAGGAGCAGTAGGGGAAGCTACACTGGGCAATATATTTGCAATATGAAACTATACTGCCCAAGCTCTGGGGGTCTGACCCAAGGTCTCCCAGAAGGAAGCTTGGAGCACAAAGGAAACCAGGAGAAGGCACTGTAATGTCACGGGTTCTGGAGTTTGGTGAGTGAAGTGTAAGTGGCTCAGGACTCCTGGTCCTCATCATACACTCCAAAACCAAACCAACTCCCAGGGATGGCACTAGCCCTTATGGCAGAGCTGGGCCCCAAGGTCTGCTGCCAGGCCAGGAGGACACAGGAACAAAAAGCCCTTCTCTTCTCAAAGGCCACACCTTCCTTTCGGAAAGTGATCTGAGTCCCAGCAGGATCTCTGTACTTCTGAGGCCAAATTGACCAGCTCCAGAAAACCCACTGCCCCCGAGGCCATTCTGACTCACAGGGACCCTAAGTCAGAGGAGAACTGCCGCTGGGGTCTCCGAGGCTGTACACTGTTACAGGAGCAGAAAACCTCATCTTCATTCTGAGAAGCAGCTGGTGGGTTTGAACTGCTGACCTTGTGGATAGCAGCCTAACTTGTAACCCACTATGCCACTCTCTCTCTCACTACCATGGAGTTCATTCCAACTCAAAGCGACCCTATAGGACAGAGTTGAACTGCCTCTGTGGGTTTCTTCATGGGAGTAGAAAGCCTCATCTTTTCTCAAAGAGAAGCTAGGGGGTTTCAAACATGCGACCTTGTGGTTAGCAGCTCAATTGGTAACCACCACGCCACCTGAGCTCTTATGCCACAAGTGCTCCAATAACCCACTGAGAACGTGACATGTTTGGTCTTTGTGTTTCCTTTGGAGGGTGACAGGGAGGTCTCAGATCTATTCTTCAACCACCGTTCCCAAACAGAACATCCTCCCAGAAAAACCACCCTGAACCCAAAGCTTCAGTCACACCTGGGTCCAGAGCCCAGCTAGCCCCAGCAAGGAAAAAGAGGTTCACCTTTGAACTATAGAATCCCTTCCGGAACCAGAAGGCAAGGGACAGGTATTTTCAGGTTCTCTCAAAGCTGGAGACTCTGGCTTGTCCCAGAATGAGTTCATTATTTATTCTTAGACACCAGACACAAATGAAACAAACAGTGTTTATTAATAGAGCAGGAAGACACTCGGCTCAGTGTCACGTTAAGGTCTCCGCACAGGGACAGTGCGCTGAATGGTTGTCTTGGGTTACCCTGCCGGTACCCTGTGGAGAGAGTGTGGCAGTTCTCCTTGCGCGTGTGCTGGGGGTGGGGAAGTCAGCCGCTAGAACCTGATTTTTGTCTTCATCGCTTTTCCTAAATGCCCATTCACATGATAACTGAGACCACAGGGCTGTGGGGGAGGATGTCATTCAGTGAACACCTTCCTCTCTGGGGATGGAGCCTGGCTCACGTTGGCTTTGACAGTGTTCTGGTCTTTTAGATTAGATTGCTAAGTTTCAAGGGGAAGGGGCAGGTGCCAGGGATCCCTCTCAGTTTCCCCATGCTGCCAAGTGCAGGGAGGCCTAGAGTTTCTAGGGCAGGCCCTGAGCCATAAAGGAACAGAACCTTCTTGATTTCTCATGATCTTAGCCGTGGGTAGAGTGTGGGCCTGTGCTCCAGGCCTAGTGTGGCTTTGATTTGATCTACATGGAGCAGCAGTGTGCTTTAAAGGTGGTCCACTCTCATCACCAGGATGGATGGGGACTGGGGACACAGGCAACAATGTGCCTAAACGCAGAGCAAGGGGCCCAAATAGAGTAATCACACTAGCTATATCACTGCCCAGGGGCTCCTAGATGACACAATCAGTTAGTGTGTTCCGCTGCTGATTGAAAGGCTAATGGGTCTAGTCCCTCCAGGGGAAAATCTAAAGCGAGGCCTAGTGGTCTCTGAAAACCCAGCCACTGAGGACCACACAAATATCCTTCTTAATAACCCCGAGACCGGAAGGACTAGATGATGCCCAGCGACCACTGCCAATGGCTCTGAAGGGATCACATTCGAAGGGCCTGGATAGCGTGAAAGAAACATGTGGAGCCAAACTCAAATTTGTATTAAAACCGAAAAAGACTTGGTTTTCTGGTTAGATAGAATGGCAGCCCCAAGACTATGGCCTTAGTCACCTTTCAGGTCTGGAAATGGAATCACCCTTGTGGCTCCATTTTCAGTTGAACAATTGGCCTATAAAGGGAACAAAACCACCAGTGAAGTACACACACCTGAGACTAACCGATCATTTGAGATCCCAAGGGCAGGATGTACCCAAGGGCAAAGTGCAGAAGGGCTGGGAAAGAAGGCGGTCTAGAAACAAGGAACACAGGCAGGAAGTGGGGTAAGAGTTGCTCTGTTGTGGAGATTGACACCTAGGAGATGAACAGAAGCTGGACCAGTTGTTGAATGGGAAACCGATCTGCCCTGAACAACTTCACCTGATTCACACTAAAAAGTACGCTCTCTCTCTCTTTCCCACTTTTTCTTTTAACCATTGCTTCAGCACATAAGCAGGTAATTCTAGACACTAGTCCAAGCTTGTGAGTAGTGGTGGCTGTGGGAGAATAGCTCACCTTCTGTACAGGTCCTGCTGGTGCGCCTCATGTCTGTCCGTGCAGGTTTGCATGTTCTTTTACTGCTGAACAGGAGTCAGTGGCATTTTCAGACAAGAGGAACTAGGAAGAAAGGTCTAGACATTTGCTTCTGAAAATCAGCCAGAGCATTGTGGGGAGGGAGCAGGCCCAGGCACCCTTTGGTTCCATTGTGCATGGGGCCACCTTCAGTCAGAGCCTGACTCGCAGCAGTTAACACAGTGATAACAATGGAAGAACTTAGTAAAAACTCAATTAATCAATCTTGGCTCCACTCCTAAATGCCAACAGATAGTCCTTGAACTAACTACAAGCTTTTCTTTAATTTGTTTTTTGTTGTTGTTTCATTGTATATTGTTGCTTGGTTTTGCTGTATCTTGTTTTTGTGCATGTTATTATCTCTGCAGGTCTGTCTAAATAAGATAGGCTGGATGAACAATCTGGAGGAGAAAACAACAGGACCAACAGTTCCAGGGGGAAATGGGAGAGAGGGAGGTCTGGGGAAAGGAAGTGGTGTTAACAAACCCAGGGACAAGGGAACAACAAGTGATCCAAATCAGTGGTGAGGAGGGTGTGGGAGGCCTGATAGGCATGGTCAAGGGTAATGTAACTGAAAGGAATGAATGAAACCCAAATGAAGGCTGAGCATGATAGTGGGACAAGAGGAAAGTAAAAGGAACTAGAGGAAAGAACTAGGAGACAAAGGACATTTATAGAGGTCTAAATAAAGCCATGTTTATATGTAAATATATTTATATATGAGGATGGGAAAATAGATCTATGTGTATATATTTATAGATCTAGTATTAAGGTAGCAGATGGACATTGGGCCTCCACTCATGTACTCCCTCAATGCAAAAATACTTTATTCTATTAAACTGGAATTTCATGATGCTCACCTTCCCACCACAATCGCTGAAGACAAAGCGAATGTGGTGAAGAAAGCTGATGGTGCCCGGCTATTAAAAGAGATAGCGTCTGGGGTCTTGAAGACTTAACGGTAAACAAGCAGCCATCTAGCTCAGAAGCAACAAAGTCCACATGGAAGAAGCACACCAGTCTGTGTGCTCACAAGGTGCTGAAGGGATCAGTTCTCAGGCATCAAAGAACAAAAAATCCTATCATTGTGTGCTCACCTCCCCATGTGATTACTGAAGACAAATGGGTACATAAGCAAGTGTGGTGAAGAAAACTGGTGATGCCTAACTATCAAAAGATATAGCGTCTGAGGTTTTAAAGGTTTGAAGGTAAACAAGCGGCCATCAAGCTTGGAAGCAACGAAGCCCACATGGAAGAAGCACTCCGGCCTGTGTGATTACAAGGTGTCAAAGGGATGAGGTATCAGGCATCAAAGAACAAAAACCATATCATTGTGAATGAGGAGGAGCATGGAGTGGGGACCCAAAGCCCATCTGTAGGCAACTGGACATCCCCTTATGGAAGAGTTGTGGGGAGGAGATGAGCCAGTCAGGGTGCAGTGTAGCAATGATGAAACATACAACTTTCCTCTCGTTCTTAAATGCTTCCTCCCCCCACTATCATGATCCCAATTCTACCTTACAAGTCTGGCTAGACCAGAGGATGTACACTTGTACAGATAGGAACTGGAAATAGGGAATCCAGGATGGATGATCCCTTCAGGACCAGTGGTGAGAATGGCAATACCAGGAGGGTGAAGGGAGGGTGGGGTAGAAAGGGGGAACCTATTACAAGGATATAGATATAACCTCCTCCCTGGGGGATGGACAACAGAAAAGCGGGTGAAGGAAGACATAGGAGACTGTAATTTATAAAATAATAATTCATAAATTATCAAGGGTTCATGAGGGAGGGGGGAAATGAGGAGCTGATGTCAGGGGCTTAAGTGGAGAGCAAATGTTTTGAGAATGATGAGGGTAACGAATATATAAATGTGCTTGACACACTGGATGTATGTATGGATTGTGATAAGAGTTGTATGAGCCTCCAATAAAGTGATTTAAAAAAATATTGGTTCCAAACCCTATGGCATTGGAGTTAATATTGTCTCCATGTTACAGCTGAGGAGATTGCGGATTGATGGACCCTCTTAAAATCAGTCAGGGCTAGAAGCCAGGAGGGTATAGCCCCAGAGCCTGGTCTCAAAAAAACCCCAACTCAGGTTTTAGAGATGCAAATCTGTGGTCTCTCTACCCAGCCAGTATCCCTGCCTAGTGAGCCACCTCAAGACCAGCTCTTATTCATTCTCAGCCCATGTGCTTCAGGCGACGGTACCACCCAGGCAGGTGTGGCCAGGTGACCTAAGTACGGCTCTGGATTCTTCTGTGGAGGTGGCCTGGAGGTAGGAGCCATCGCTGTCCTCTACCCCATGGGGAATTTGGCTTAGACAGAAATCAAAACGCACAAAGCAGGGCAGAGACAGGCATCCTGGTGCCTTCATTGGAGCCTCTTGCAGCTTCATGAGGCAGCACTTTCTGTCGCTCAAGGCAGAAGGAGCTTTGGTGGTGCAGTGGTTAAGTGCTTGCCTGTTACCAGTCCCCGGCCACTCACTGCAGCAGGAGAAAGATGAGACAGTCTGTTCCATAAAGATTCCGGAACCTAGGCAGGCAGTTCTATCCTGTCTGCTAAAGGCTCCACACATTGGAATTGACTTGGTGGAAGCCTCTTGGGTTTAAGACAGTTGGCGTTGTCTGTCTCTTATAGGTAGAGGGACCCCTAATGGATTCATCCTCAAGTGTCATTCAGTGAGTTGGCACCAACCAACATGCCAGCCTCCCCGCTCTATCCCAGCCCCTCCTTTAGCTCGGCAGGGACCTTTACCTTTGTAGAAACCCACCCATCCTCACACACCCATGTACTTGTTCAGAGGGACTCCCCTCCGGTTATCTCAGGACAAAAGGTTGTGTGGTGCTGTGCCATTTCCATGATAGGTTGTGGATGGGACCATTGTCCCCCCCTGGGTTTTCATCAGCTGACTTCATGAAGTAAATTGCCTGCCCTCTCCTCCTACTCTGGCCATGTGGTCAGAAGAGAAGGGCATCATGCATGGGAAGTGGAGGGAAAGCAACAAGGAAGAGGCCCTCAAGGAGATGACTGACACAGTGGCTGCAACCATAGGCTCAGGCCTAGGAACAAGTGTGAGATGTCGGGCAGTGTTTCCTTCTGTTGTGCCCAGGACCACTATAGGTCCGGACTAACTCGACAGCAACTAACAACTCTCTCTGGGAGCAGACCGCTCCATCTTCCCCGTGGAGCGGCCTCAGTCAGCTGGAGCTGCGGACCCGGTGGTGAGCAGCCGGATGGGTGACCCTCGGTGCCACCTGAGTTCCTTTTCCGAAAACCTGAGACTCCACAAAGAGGATAGAAGCGAAGCAATGGATGCTAAGAGAAGATTTTACAAAAATGATTTCTTTTTTCCAATATGAGGTTGATTCCTCACTCCCTCCCAGACACAAGGAGTGGGGTTGTCTAGCTGATTCTCTTACCTTAAGCCCAGCGAAATCTACTTCAGGAGAGCAGAGGAGAGCGGAGTTTGGTCAGTCTGTGCTGCAAGGGGCCCAGGAGCATGCATTGACGGGCTCTCCTCCTGCTGACCCGGGTGGGGAGGGACTGTGGCAGGGAGCGACATTGCCTTGCACCCTCAAAGTTTATTTTAGAACAGCCAAAGTCTTTCCTGTAGGTTGTCTTTGAGTCATGCCTGAGCTACTGATGGACTGAGGTAGTTAGTTTATGGTGCCAACCTGGCTGATAAACACGTGGGGTTAATTAAAGGGCAGAGGGATAAATGGCTCAGTGAGTCTTGTCTTTCTAGTTCTCGGGTCTCTTGCTTTCTAATGGTCGGACCAGGGTGCAGCTGCCTTAGCCAGTTCCCTGCTTCAGCGGGCAAGGCTCACTTCCTGCAAGACATCCATGAGGAGAAGCCACATGGACCTACCCTGATGCAGCCCTGGGCGCTGAGAAGTCATGTGGAGACCCCTGCCAGTGCTGAGATGCTTACACGTTCACTGATTCGGCTTTCCTCCTGCAATCGGCATCATTGTGTGTGTTTTGTGAGATGGAGGAGGACTTTGTGGATTGGTGTTGGACATATGGGTTAATGTCGGACTTGTGGGCTTGCGCAGCACTGGGTTGGTATGCTTTCTTGATGCGCACTTAACCTTCATATAAAACTCTTTCTGGTACATGAGTTTCTGTGGATTTGTTTCTTTAAAGTAACCAGACTAACAAATGGACCATCTCAGAGACCCTGCCAAAGAGAGAGGCTGAAGCAGGTAGTGGACGCCAGATACGTGGGGTATGAAGGAGCTGGTGGACTGGGACTCCTATTGGGGGTTACTTCTAGGTGCCCATGCAGATGCCCCATGTGGCACTTGAGGACACATAGAAGATGCAATGCCATCGGTCAACTCTCCTGGTTAAGGAAGTCAGGAGGCCTGGTGAGGTGTAAACTGTTTGTACTGGCCTGCTGACCAGAAGTCTAGAGGTTCAAGTCCTCCCAGAGGATCGTTAGAAGAAACTCCGAGAGCCCTACTTCTGGAAAAGCAGGTCTTGAACCCCCATGAAGAAGAGGTCTACTCTGACACACATGGGTCCCCAAGAGTCAGAATCAGCACAGCAACTGATATGGGGTTTCAGTTAAGAAAGTACTTTCTTCCCTGACCATACCATAAAATGTCCCTCTTTGTTCCCATCCAACATGTGTGTGTGTGTGTGTGTGTGTGTGTGCGCGCGCCTAGGGGAGATGCTGCACTGTTGTCTGGTGCTATCATTGTGGACAACAGAACAAAGGATGGCAAGTCCAGCCTGGGTCACCTTCCCTGATCACTGCTATGCTTGAATCTATTATTATAACGAGCCATGTATTCTTTTCTTAGTTTGTCTTTTTATTATGAACTATGGGGGGAGGTTGTTATGTTTCAGATAACCAACTTTGTATCCAACAACTTAAACTACTGATCAAATCTCCCAAGAGCTTGCCCTGCCCCCACCTTTGCTTCCTCTTCTCTTTGCCCTCCTTTTGTCAAGTGACAGCTTTGCCTTCACTTCAGATAATACCTGTCTACACTCCAGCTAATTGCTCCTCACCTCCCCCCCACCCCCACTAACCAAAGCAGTTTGTTTCTTTTGGTATGAAAACCTTTGTCTTGGTCTTTCATTTATGTTTCTTCATTCAATCTTTATCCTTTTGTGATTGACTAATTTGACTCAGTCTGGTGTTCTCCAGATCCACCCATGCCAATGAAGTGCTTCAAAGTTTCATTGCTGCTCTGTCGTGATGCATACGTATTCTATCGTACGTATGCGCCAGAGTGTCTTAGCCATCCTTCCTCTGTTGGGCTTGTGGTGTTTCCATCTTCTTGATATTGTGAGCAGTGCTGAGATGAAATGAACATGGGTGTGCATGTGTCTGTTCACGCTTTGGCTTTTAACTCTAAGGGATTGCTGGGTCATTCAGTATTTCTATTCCCAGTTAGTTGAGGAAGTGCCAGCGGCTCATCTTGGAGCTCCACATCAGACAATATTCGATTGTGACCACAGAGTAGTCATTGGCTAAGATTCAGAAGTACATGGCCAGACCTCTCTTCCCGATCTGTCTGTCTGGGAGTTCTGTCCACTGTGGATCCATTTGAAATACAGGCAGCACAGCCTACAACATCGAAGCAACACGCACGCCCCCACAGTGCAACTAACAGATAGACAGGTGGCAGACGGCTGTTGTGTGCTGCGGAGTCAATTCCAACTCCCAGCGACGGCCTGAAGGATGGAGCGAGCTGCCTCGTGGGGTTCCCGAGGTTCTCATATCACAGGAAGCAGATCGCCAGGTCTTTTCTCACGTGGGACTCTTGGTGGGTTCAAACTGTTGACCTTTTGGTGAACAGCTGAATGTTTTGTCTGTTTTGTGTTCAAGGACAAGTGACATCATTTGCTGATGACTCAGAGTAAACATCTTTCAGACACCGCAGGAGTGAGAGTTTATCAGGTGAAGTCATTTCTTGCCAGCCGGTCAAGGTGACCCGAGGAGCGAAATCTGAGCGTCCTCTTCAGGCTGAAGTCCCGGGTTTTGGCAAACCGCCAGTGAGTGGGCCTGGCCCTTCTTGCCTGGGTGGGGGCTCTGGGCGGCTAGTCCTGTTGCTGGTACTTGTGCTTGGTGTGTTTCCCCAGCTTGCCCTCTTTGATGTGCTCGTAGATGGCGGCCACGCCTTGACCAAAGGTGTGCTCAAAGAGGGCACCCACGGAGGTGCCAAGGGCGAATGGCGAGGTCCTCGCAATAGGAGGGAATACAGACTCGCAGTAAACGCCGGGGCTGCCGCCTTTCCTTACTGCCCAACCCGCTCCACCACCACCAGCTGAATGCTTAACCCCAGCACCATCCTGGCTCCTTCCACGGGGCTCTGAAGCCCCCCAGACGAAACCCAATGCTTGCAGAAAGGCCTCAAATCCCAATGGAGTAAAGTGGGAAGGTCACGGGCGTAGTTTCACTGCTGGAAATATGGCGGCCTGCCCCTTCACTAGAGTTAAGGCTCAGAATAAAACATTGACTGTATGTGAGCAGTTGGCATGTTAGACGCACACCCAGGCTGGCCACACAAAGCCACACGCTCTGGTCCTTCCTGTCGCTAGACCTTCTCTCCCGGCGACAGTGTGCTCTTAGCTGTGCGTGCTGCTGGCTCTTCACCGGAGAAAAGCTGACCAAAAACCAGAAATGGTTTGTCATTGGAAATGGAAAAGAAAATCCAAACCCAAACTTGAACAATTAACTAACAAAAAGGAGAGAGAGCGAGAAGAGGCAAACCCTGAGAAAATAAATCCAAGGGCAGCCAAAGGAAAGAATTAAAAGATGAACGCAGAAACACATCAGAAAAGAGGGCAAGACAAACACACGCTACAACAAATCAGAAAGCTAGTCCTTCCACAACTTCAGGCAAAGAGAGGAACCTCTGGCAAAGTTACCCCAGAAATAAGGGAAAAGAGAAATTAATGACGCACAAATTAACAAGGAACCAAAAACATAGCTACGAGAGAAAACAGACAATTCAGAGCCTATTGTGTTTACATTTATGCTAATAATATATTGACCAGAAATAAGACTTTGAAAAACTCTCCTCAAGAAAAGGTGGAACAATCTGACTCAGCTAGAAGAAGGTGCTGTCACTGTATAGGGACCACCAGGCATCCCTAGTCACCCCTCTGGCCTAGGGTGCAAATGCCAGCAGTGTGGTCTCCCTTGGGAGAAGAGACTTGGGAAAGCCCGGCATGGGCATTTAGGAAGAGAATTCTGGAGTCCTTGGCACCCAACCATGGGTTGTAAGGCCCCCTGGTGGCTCGGATAATGGAACAGCTACCCTGAGGGAGAGAGATGACAGTGGGCTTCCATGTAGATGTACAGCCTTGGAAATGCTACGGGACAGTTCTACTCTGCCCTCTGGGTTGCTATGAATTGGAATCGACTCAAAGGCAGTGGATAGTGGGAGAGGGGCACCCAGAACATGGTCCAGAAGGCAGAGTTACAAGGTCCGAGCACCCCAAAGACTCACCCACTGACTGTGGTTGAGTCAATGTGATTCACTGAGAAGCTATAGGACTTTGCCTTGGGCTTTCTGAGGCTGTACATTTTAATGGGAACTGACTGCCTCATCTTTCTCCCATAGAGTGGCTGGTAGTTTTCAACTGCTGATCTGCCACCAGGACTCCTTCCCCAGGACCGCAGAAATCCCATATCGAATGGGCCCAGACCCATTTCCAGGGCATGTCCTCTCAGTTCTTCAATATCCAATGAAGAACAAAAGCAGTAGCTGCCCTTACCTGGGTCAGTGGGCTCTTTTCTTTTCCATTTCTAACAACAAATCATGCCTCACACAGGTCCCCCAGGTCAGCTCGGGTGCTGTCTAGCAGACTGTCACAGAGCAGATAACCTCTGCAGCACCCAGGACACAATGATTTTTCAGGGACATCAGAGATGGAAATCACTGCAAACCCCAGCAGGAACCACCGCATCTCACTCTGTCCTTTCTCCTGGTTACCTGCCTTCTTTGCTCACAGAGCATCTCAAAAACAAGAATTCTTTGTCGAGACTAATCCAGCATTAATCCTTTCCCTGAAACAAAACAAAAGCCAATGAGCTGTCTATTCACCCACAGACACATCTGGGTGGATGTGAAGTCTCCCTGCCTGCTAAACACATCACACTGTTTACCTGAGACAACAGGTTGAAGACAGTTTTTGGGGAGAGAGGAAATCAATGAGTTTTGCTGTGAAAAAAGGGGGCAAAAGTAACAAAATTTCCCCCCTCAATTTCTAATAAATGAAACATTAGAAAATCAAGGACTCTTGTATAGTTAAAAGACTAATACGAAAAAAAATTAAATAAAAAAATGATTAAAAAAAATAAAAATAAAAAAGATTTAAAAAAAAGACTAATACGACTGAACCCCACTCCAAACTCATTGTGGTTGAGTCAATTCTCACGGATACTGACCCTAAAGGGCAGGGTGGAACTGCCCCTGTGAGCCTCTTAGACCGTAACTCTTTGCAGGGGTAGAAAGCCCCATCTTTCTCCCTGGTAGTCTCGAACTGCTGGCCTTGTTGTTAGTAGCCCAATGCATAACCACTGTACCATCAGGGCTCCTCCAAAGCATAGCTGAACTCCACAAATCCAAGGATGGTTCAGTATGTTAGTCCAGGATGGCTAGAGAAAGAAATGAATAGACACTCATATGTGTGTAAGGGAGAACTTAATATACAAGAGCAATCAAATATTGAGAAAACATCCCAGTCCACAAGCCCGGTATCAGCCCATATGTCCGATACCAAGCTATAAATTCCTCTTCAGACTCATGAAACCTATGCAATGATGACGGTTGCAGGAAGATCACAGGCCAGTAGGTGGGAAGTCTTGTGGATCCAGTGGCAGTGTAAGCATCTCAGCACTGGTGTGGGTCTCCATGTGGCTCCTCCAGTTTGGGCCCCAGTGGGGAAAAGTATGAGCTTGGGCTGAACTTGACCATTGTATCCTTGATTAGTCTCATGTTTAAACCTTTCAAATTCATTTTTTAGCAGTAAAAGACCTATAGTTTTCACTGGAAAAAATAGCCAAAAATATCACCATCCACCAAACCATGTCCTAGTTCTCAAATGGCAGTCATTGGTGGGAGTTGAGCAAGAATGTGCCCCTTTAAAGAATGCTTGGGCTCCCCTGATTGCCAAAGGCCTCACCTGGCCCAAGTCACTCATTTATGTCACTTGCCTTGGACCCATGGGCATCTGGTTTCCTTGGGTCCATGTTGTAAGATAAGAAATAGAAAAAGTAGGTATAAATATTAAACTCATTGCCACTGAGTCCATTCCAACCTGCAGTGACCCAATCGGACGGATGAGAACTGCTTCGTTACAGATGCGGACCACCCCCTCTTTCTCCTGTGGGGCAGCTGGGGGGTTCACAGCCCCGCTCTTGTGGTCAGCAGCTCACGCAGCCACTGAGGCTCCTTACCTTTCTAAAGGGGGATTCAGTGGTCAGCATCTTAAAATAGAGTGAAAACTTACAATGCACAAAAGAATCAGTGGAAAAGTGATTAAAAGGAGTAAGTCCTGATTGCAAGCCTCTTTGTAATATATTTAAACCACTTAATGGTACAATACATCAATTATATGTCCAGTAAAACTGTTAGAGAAATAAATCTAAAATGAATAAGGAGTTCTATAAGATAACCAGTCATGAAATCCATCAATCTATACACCAGCATGGTCAGAGTTGGGCAAAGAGGAAGAAAACTCAGCTGCAACTCACTCCCAAACAAACAGCTTTGCATTAATTCTGTGAGAAGGGTACAAGATGCTCAAACTCCAAACTATTACTGCAGGACATGAAAGAGGACTGCCCAACTCATGGGGAACCATTTTCCAACTCCTGGAAAGATGGCCATTATTAACACAATAATATAAATGCCATGCAATTCCACACTTGATTCTTAAATGCTTGTGGATAACACACTAGCCAATGAAAATGGCAAAGCTTGTAGGAAGAGGGGCCATTTGTCTAACAAATTATGATAATTTACTATAAAATGAGAAATAGAGCTTTAGATTCAAGGTAATTCTAATGGAAATTCCTGTAGCATTGCTTGGACTTGGTAATGTTAACATTTACTTAGAACCATAAAGAGCCATGGATTAGTGGGACACTTCTGAAGGGGAAAGTAAGGATGGAGGTCCTGTCCTACCAGGATTAATTGCTTAGCTTTAGTAAACAGGGCAGTGTATTGTCACAAAGAAAAACACACCCATACAAAGACGCGTCCAGAAGCAGCACTGTATGGGAAGTGGGCTGTTTGGGATATTCTAGACATGGAATGCTTGGTCACTGGGACAGAGAGAGACTGCTCAAAAAGCAAAGCTTTACAAAATGGTTTAAACCAAAACCTAACTCACTGAGTCAATTCTGCCTCACAGCGAGGCTAGGACAGACAGGGCAGAACTGTTCCTGTGCTTTTCTGAGACTGTTCTTCTTTAACCTCATCCTTGTTTCTGGCAGAGCAGCTGGTGGTTTTGAACTGCTCACCTTGTGGTTAGCAGCCCAACACATAACCTACTGTGCCACCACAGCTCCTTACAAAATGATTACTCATATAGAAGATGATGACATTTGGGAACCTTACCTGACATCATAGATAAGTAAAATTTGCTTTAAACACTCAGTATAAAATATGGCTAAATACCGTTTAGACATTAGTGTAGGAAAAGATTCATGGACTAGCTTACTAAATAAAAATTAGTTTACAAATGAACAGAAACTTCTAGGAATAAAGGAGACATATTTGGCCAATCATAGGCACAGAAGGCTAAGCATTATAGGCAAAAATGCCACGCAGGGCCATAACCAAGTATTATTTTATATACCATCCATCAACAAAAATTAAAAAGTCTGATAATACCAAATATTGGAGAGGATCCATGGGTTTTCATATACAACGTTGCTGATACAAGTCTAAATGAATGCAACAGTTTCAGAAAAGTTTGCTGTTATGCTCTAGGTTGAACATACATACGAAGGTACCTCAAGAACGGTAGGAAAATAGTATCAAAAGGTAACTGAGCTTGAGAACATGTTTGGAGGTTCTAGCAGAGCAACACAGCTACTCGTACACCCGACTGAAAGAGGGTCTTCCTTCTATTGGGGAACTTTGTCCACTTCAATGGAGGGCACAGCTCCGGGAGGGATGTGCAAGGAGCAGAGAGGGAAGAAGAGAAAGGGAGAAGACCATGCAGTTATTGCCACACAACATTGTGCTAACGTCACCCCAAATCCACAGACACTCCTACAAGAGTGATAAGAGAACCTCACTGGAGATTCCAGTCAAGAGAAGACAGCAACGTTTCTGTGGGTGGGTAAACTGAATGGAACAACCTTCCACCAGGAAAAAAAAAACCACTTGAAAGGACTTACAAAGAACCCAAATGCTATAGCAAAGTGTGTTGAAGAAACCAGATGGTGCCTCAGCTATCAGAAAGAATAGCATCTGGGGTTTTAAAAGCTTATCTTCAAATAAGCAGCCATTTAAATGAGGCATCAACTCAATTCACACGGAAGAAGCACACCACCCTGTGTGATCCAAGGACTGTAAATAATAAAACCCAAATCTGAAGTAGGGAATAGTATCAGAGATTAAATTGTACATACATGGTTTGCAGAAGGCTATGGATGAAAGTGGAAGCCCAAATCCATTTGCAAGGTCTCCATATGGATTAAGCTTTTGGTGATTTACCTCTGAACACAGAGCAGGGATGCGAATGACCTGACTAATGCTCAGACAAAAAACATTGTAAAATTGATGTTGTTAGGAACCCTGGTGGTGTAGTGGTTATGCATTGGGCTGTGATGCACAAGGTCTACAGTTCAAAACCACCAGCTGCTCCGAGGCAGAAAGATAGGGCTTTCTATTCCTGTAAACAGTTGTCATCTCTGAAACCCTGAGAGTAAAACTCCTACAGGATCACTTTGAGTCAGCATTGACTGGATGGCAGTCAGTTTAAGGGTTGTTTTGTTTTTTGAGTTAAGTTAAAATGTAGTACCTTATCATTTGATTTCCCTTTTAATTCATTTTAAAGTTGCTTCAGCTTTTAATATTTTCTGCCTTTGTTTCTACTGAGGTTTTTCTTTTTTGTCTAGTCACTGTTGATTAATCTTGTATGATTTCCTATATATGAAATCCAGGATAGGAACTGTCTCTGGAGAGACAGTAACTGGATTAAAAATTATCTAGGGGCTAGTCAAGGGAGGATGTGGGAGAATGGGGAGCGAGCTAAGAACAAGTATGAGAAGAAAATGTTCTGAAATTCACTGTGATTTCACAACTCTTCTTAATATTATTGAATGATTAAATTGATATGTGAAGTATATGCCAATAAAACTATTTTAATAAAAGGAAATGGAATTATCACTACCTTTTGGAACCATCCTTGTATATTATCTACTCCTACCCATGGACTCGAGAAGAAAGTTCCATATGTGGAGGACATGTCCAAGGTGTCCTGAAAAACACTATTTACGATATCAAAAATTGATGGACAACCCATATGCCCAGCAATGTCAGAATAAATTGTAGGATTTCTTTTTTTTAATTGTTTAATTAGGGGCTCATACAACTAATCACAATCCATACATACATCAATTGTGTAAAGCACATCTGTACATTCATTGCCCTCATCATTCTCAAAACATTTGCTCTCCACTTAAGCCTCTGGCATCAGGTCCATATTTTCCCCTCTCTCCCGCCTCCCTCATGAAGCCTTGATAATTTATAAATTATTATTTTGTCATATCTTGCCCTGTCCGACGTCTCCTTTCACCCACTTTTCTGTTGTCCATCCCCCAGAGAGGAGGTCACATGTAGATCCTTATAATCGGTTCCCCCTTTCCAGCCCTCTCTCCCTCTACCCTCCCAGTATCACCACTCACACCACTGGTCCTGAAGGGATCATCCACCCTGGATTCCCTGCGTTTCCAGTTCCCATCTGTATCAGTGTACATCCTCTGGTCTAGCCAGACTTGCAAGGGAGAATTGGGATCATGATAGTGCGGAGGGGTGAGGGAGGAAGCATTTAGAAACTAGAGGAAAGCTGTATTTTTCATTGTTGTTACATCGCACCCTGACTGACTTGTCTCCTCCCTGAGACCCTTCTGTAAGGGGATGTCCAGTGGCCTACAAATGGGCTTTGGGTCTCTATTCCACACTCCCCGCCTCATTCACCATGGTAAATTTTTTTGTTCTGATGATGCCTGATACCTGGTCCCTTCGACACCTCATGATCACACAGGCTGGTGTGCTTTTTCCATGTGGGCTTTGTTGCTTCTGAGCTAGATGGCCGCTTTTTTACCTTCAAGCCTTTAAAACCCCAGACCCTATACCTTTTGATAGCCGGGAACCATCAGCTTTCTTCTCCACATTTGCTTATGCACCTGATTTGTCTTCAGCGGTTGTGTCAGGAAGGTGAGCATCATAGAATGGCAATTTAATAGAAGAAAGTATTCTTGCATTGAGGGAGTACTTGAGTGGAGGCCCAATGTCCTCCTGCTACCTTAATACTAAACCTATAAATATATGCACATAGATCTATTTCCCTATCCTCACATATAAATATATTTGCATATGTACATGTCTTAATCTAGACCTCTATAAATGCCCTTTGCCTCCCAGCTCTTTACTCTATTTCCTTTGACTTTCCTCCTGTCCCACTATCATGCTCAGTCCCCACCAGGGTTTCAGCAATTCCTTTTGGTTACATTACCCGTGATCATATCCAACAAGGCTTCCCACACCCTCCTCACCACCAATTTGGATCACTTATTATTCCCTTGTCCCTGGGTTTGTTAACACCACTACCTTTCCCCCCACCTCCCCTCTCCCATGACCCTTCGGAACTGTCGGTCTCATTGTTTTCTCCTCCAGGTTGTTCATCCAGCCTATCTTATTTAGACAGACCTGCAGAGATAATAACATGCACAAAAACAAGACACAGCGAAACCAAGAAACAATATACAATAAAACAACAACAACAAAAAACCAAAACACAAGAAAGAAAAGCTTGTAGTTAGTTCAAGGGTTGTTTGTTGGCCTTTAGGAGTGTTTTCCAGTCCAGTCTGTTGGGGCACCATGCCCTGGGTCCAAAGACCACCTTCAGCATTCCATGGGGATCTCACCGCCCCATGTCCTTGCTATTACACCTCCTTAGTGTTTTGCCTTGGTGTGGTGGGATCAGATCGAGCACAATTCCCACACTGTATCTCTGGTGTTGTCCCCTGTAGGGCTGTGGGTCAATGTAAATTGTGGGATTTCACACATGAGATATTATACTGCAGTCATAACAAATGAATGACAGTTATGGGCAACAATAAGATGAATCTTAATACTATGAATTCTAAAGAAACACACACGCAGGCACTTTTAGGAATATATGTAATACATACTGGAGCACTTCAAAAAGTTAATTGAAAATGGAATGAAAAGATAATGAAATTTTTCTACAAACTTTTTGAAGTCGCCTTACATAAGTAGCAATAGCTAAACACATCACCATTAAGCCAATTCCAACTCATAGTAAACATATACTAGTAGGACAGAGTAGCACTGCCCCGTTATATCTAAGATTATGGAATTGTGATGGTTAATGCTACGGATCAACCTGACTAGGCCATGATTCCCAGTGTTTCATGTTGTACTCCATTTGTGATTTGATGTAATTATCCTCCATTTTAGGGGTTGTGAAACATGGTGCACCATGCCCTGGCCCCAAAGTCCACCTTCAGCATTCCCTGGGGACCTCGCCACTCCATTCCCTTGCTGTTCTGTTGCACCCTCTTCATGTTTTGCCTCGGTGTGGCGGGATCAGATTGGGTGCAATTCCCACACTGTCTCTGCTGTTATCCCCTATAGGGTCAGTGAGGGGCGTCAAGTCTCATAGTGGGGCTGGCCATGTGGTCCTCCCTGTCTACTGGCTGCTCTAATTGGGAACATCGTCCTCACCGTCTGGTGGGCCAGGATGTGCTCCACTCTCTTTGGTTTGCAGAGGTTCCTGCAGCAGCTTGGAATGTTGAGGAGTGTTGGCCCAGTTACCTTAGGACCCCAGACACACAGACAGGAATTCCCCTGTGAGAAGTTGGGCAGAGTGTACCCTGGTGGAGGTCAGCAGGACTTTTCTCAGCCTCGGGCTAGTTTCACAGGGTGGGGCTCACCTAACTTGGCGTGGAACAGGCATAACTGCTGTAGGCTAAGGGGAGTGGTCTAGAGGTCAGCAGTGGAGTGTGAGAGAACAGGAAATAGACAAAGAGGAGAAAAAAAATTAAAAAGTAAGCCTGCTGAGACTGTGTGGGGGATAAAGAGAAAAGATGGAAACAAACGCAACAATGTAGCTGAACTCTGATCTCTGTTCCTGGAGCTTCAAGGGTTTGGTCCCTTCCCCAAGGCGGTGGCAAACTGTGGCTGTGTTGAGATTAAGTCCCTGCTCGGACTCCAAATGGTCCTGGCTTCAGCCGAGACAGCCGCAGGGCTAAAATCAAGTTCTAACTGGTTTCCACAGTGATAAGCCAAAAGCCCCCAGCCCCTCGAAACCTTGTGGGTGTGTGCCTACTTATCTTTATGACGCTCCTTCTGCGATCCAGCAGGGTTGAATTCCCCTCTAAGCAACTCTCCTGGGCTGATTTCTTTGAAGTTCCTCTGGTATGTGTTACTCAGTCGCCATCTTCCCAGAAGTTGGAAACTATCTTTTAAAATAAAAAATTTAAATCTTTTAAAATTCTCTCACATTGCAAAGCCATGTTCTGGTGCCTGGAAAGTATCGTTTAAAATACAAATTTTAAATCTTTAAAAATTCTCTCACATTGCAAAGCTGTGTCCTGGTGTCACTTGGCCCCCAGTGTGTAGCCAGGAGACTCTGCACCACTCGGATGCTTTTGAAGACAATTAAGTACTCTCTAGGCAGTCCTGATGGTATCGTGGTTAAATTTGAGACTTTAACTGAAAGGTCGGGATTTGAACCCCTAGATGTAATGCAGGAGAAACACATGGAAGTCTGCTTCCCATAGAGATTACCGCCTTGGAAAGCCTATTTGACAGTTTGACCTGGTCCTGTAGTGTTGAAAAGTATCAGAATGGATTAGATGGCTGTGGGGTTTAATCCCTCAAAGACTCACCTCCTCCTATCTTATTCCTATGAGGCAGTAAATGTGCACTTAGGCCTTGCTGGACAGCTCTCCTTGAGAGGTATACTTTTATAATTTCTGTAACCTATGATCCAGGCCATGCTAGACTCTGCACAGTTTGAAGGTGTGGTCGTTTCCAGGCAATGGGTGATTTTTAAATATAATACTTTACTATCACTCCATTATAAATAGGAAAGCTGGCTCTGCATTCCAGACCATTTAAGAATGAGAGAAAACCCCAAAGTTAAGTTCCAGCTCCAATCTATGGGCCTTTTTCTACTGGTTGGGCAAACAGTAAGTACTTTCTCAAGTGCTTGTGGAATGAATAACTGTTGTTTTCCAGATGATAAATCTGGAGAACCTGAGTATACAGAGAAAATGCTTGCTGAATGAAACATTCTTCGAAGTGACAGTGTTTTGTAGCAAACACAATCTGGGTCCTTATCTGCCAGAGACAGCCTCACTTTTCTTTTGACATGAAGGATGGCTGGCCGGCCATGGCTGTCAAGTGGGCCTGATTCCTAGTAACCTTCTGGGGAACAGAAGGAAATGCCGCCCAGTCTTTTGCCATCTTCAGGATCATTGGTTTATTTGAGTCCATTTTTACAAATCCATTTCTTGTTTGATGGAAAACTGAGTCAGGAGGTGAGGTCAGTTCCAGATGTGGAGGGTGGCGAAGGACCCCTGTCTTGGGAATTCCACCAGTCTCCAACAACCAGTAAGTCTGTGGGACAAAACTCAACCTCCTAAAAGGTCTCCTTCAGAAGGTTTGTTATTGTTGTTCCTCAAACTCAAACAACACGGAAAAGGAAGCCGAGGTGAATCTTTTGAGAATGTCAAACTCTGCTTTCGACCCAGTGCAAATCTGAGAGCACAGATTTTTTTGGCGGGGAAGGGTTACCCTAGTGCTGCTAATGAGTTGATTCTGACTTATAGCAACTCCAGCGCGGGTGTGCAAACTGTAAATCTTCATCAGAGCAGGACACCTCGTCTTTTTCCTGAGGAGCAATGGCTGGATTTGAACCACTGAACTTGGGCTAAGCAGCTAAGCCCAAGCGCTCCTTTTGGTGAAGGGTTGAGAGAGGGAAACACTACCTTCAGAAGGGTGTAGATGTCGCTGGAGGACATATGGAGAAACATTAGCTTGAGATTTTGATTATGTTGGTTTTATAGAGGTTTGTATGATTCACACAGCAATACTTTTGAACTGAACCTCACATGTGGGATCATTCACTCTGTAAAGGACAAGTTGTAAAGGCAGATAAGGTCTGGACTTGCTTGTCACTATTGTAGCCAAAGACCGAGACCACGTTGATTTGAGAAATTCTAAGTTTATTTCTGTAAGCACTTGACAGAAGGACTGCTTTAGAGATGCAGTGAAAGTCAAGCAAGGTATAAACCATAAACTATATGGCAAGTTCAAGGTAATGTTGAACAGACTTGTATCAAGGGGACAAAGAAGGCCCGGTTCACTAGGAACAGGAGGCATCCTGGGCCTGTCACTCTCTTAGGTCTCAGGCCCCATTGCTTATCTAAATGGCCTTGCTTTCCAGAAGCTTGTTGGGCTCAAACTGGCTGAGCTAGAACATCCTTAAATTTAAAATGAATTTTTACTGCAAGGTTTGACTGCAACAGTTTTGGTTTTAAAAAGCTAAATCTGAATAGACTAGCTCCCAAAAGATGTCATATTCCCAGTATTTGATTAACAGACATACTTGCAAAATATATACAGAGCTAGAAAGTGACACACACATTCACCTACTCATTCTCACACACTCACACATGTTCACTTTCACATGCTCCTGCACACGTGCACGCGCACACACGAAGATGAAGTTATGACATTCAAGCCCTCTCATAAAAAGGATTGTCGCATTCTCCAAATCTCTTTGATCTGTACATTGAACGTGTTTGCCAAAAGAGAGCACCGAGGACAGATGCATGCTGGTCCTACATAAGACGGAGGCAAGAGCAAAGTCAAGCATAACTGAGACCTTTAAGGAAAAGCCAGCAGAAGGACTTGAGCAAGAGGAAGGGGAAGCATGGTATATTAAAGGAGAAACAAGTCACATACTTTTCAGAAGAAAGTAATTAAGTGCATCCATGAGTATATGTTTCTATTTTTCTCAGCTGAGGTTATTGACATTAGACACAGTTGGGACCACCCGACCCTCATTTCTGCTCCTTATGGATTACCCCACCTGCCCAAAGTCTTCACTTGTTAATTGTTTTGTCACCCAAACAAACATGTGCCCATATTCCCCAATATAATTGATGTGCTGGACGCAGAGTCGAGTCATTTCACGTGTGGGCTTGTCAGTGCTGCTCTGCTGGACAGGCAGGCTGCTGGCTGGAGCTGACCTCCACACACAGGTGACTGGTCTGGGAGCACAGGTAGCCTTCTCCAGGCCTGGGGCTGCTGCGGGAGGCTTTCCCATTTCATGTCCACTAGCTCATCCCCTGAGTCTACCTCACCTCTGAGGGCCATCAACGTGTACTTCACCCAAGCCATTCTGTCTGCTGAACAAGGGAGATGGGCAACAATTCATGGCTCACCACGCAACACACCCCGGGCGCTCCGAGTCAGCATTACCCAGCTCTCCATGGCCTTCAAGTTGATTCTGACTCGAATTGACCCTACAGGATGGAGTGAGGCTGTCTCACACCTTGACTGGAGCCGCCTGCCTCGTTGTCTTCGCAAGGAGCGGCTGATGGGGTCCAACTGTAGACTTGGTTTAGCAACTCGGAGCCTACCCTCTGCGAGACCAGGGCTCCTGGGTCAGCATGCCCCAACTCAAATCACTGCCCTCAAGCTGATGCCAACGCACAGGGACCAGATAGGACAGGGTAGAACTGCCTCTGTGAGTGTCCGAGATTAGAACTCTTTATGGGAGTAGAAAGTCCTGTCTTTTTCCCAAGGAGCAGCTGGTGGTTTCAGACGGCTAATCTTGCAATCGGCAGCCCAACACATAATCACTGTGTCACCCGGGCTCCTGGGTCAGCCTTAGATGACAGGAGATGGTGATTTCTCTAGGCATAAATGTGGGCAACATATGAGCATCGCCCGATGAGGGAACGAGGGAACATGTAGAGCTTCATGATAAATCACAACTAGGGATTTGCCAGGTTTTTTTTTTCTTTATCGCCAATGTTAAAAGAAATACTTCTTTTAAAATATCTTTGAGTTATAATTTATATACAATAAAATTTGAAAAGCTCACTGTCATTGAGTCCACGCCGACTCACAGTGGCCCTACGGGACAGGGTAGACTGTCCTGTGAGTCTCCTAGCTGAGAAGTCTGGCTGTGGGTCTCAACCTGTTTGGGTGTCAAGTGACCCTTTCACAGGGGTCGCTCGGTTCATAACAGTAGGAAAATTACAGGTGTGAAGTAGCAATGAAAATAATGTTATGGTTGGGAGTCACCACCACACGAGGAACTGTATCAAAGGGTCACGGCATTAGGAAGGTTGAGAACCACTGACCTAGACCTTCCAGATTGCAGCCCAGCCCATAACCATTATGCTACCAGGACTCCCTTGACATTCAACCGACTGGACAGATTACTGTACACTCTGATGAGTGCTGACAGGGCTCCCTGAGTGGTCCAGCATTCATATTCTACCTGGAAGGCTGGTGGTTCTAACCCACCCAGAGGTGCTTCAGCAGAAAGACTTGGCAATCGATTTCTGAAAAAGTAGCCACTGAAAACCCTGAGGACACAGTTCTACTCTGACCCTCATGAGGCAGTTTTCACAAGAGCAACTAGTGGTGCTTGTGAAATTGCCTTCACTCTGAGAGAGCTCCTTGTGGGTGTGAGCACGGCATACATTCATTCTGGAAGCCGTATGGTTTTTGAGGGAGTCCTGTGTGACAGGCTGCTATCGGAGAGGGCGGTTTGAACCCATAGCAGTTCTGAGCTGTGACAGTCAGCCACCATCATGAGTTCAACCTGGGGCACCAGATTGGGACCTTTCCACCCTGTCCTGCAGAGTCACTGTGAGTCAGAATTGAGTCCCTGGCAGTGGCTTTGGTTTGTGTTTTGAGTTTTCAGGAGATGTGACAACATGATGTCACTGATAGTATTCAACAATCCCCCAACACTCTCCCCCAAATCAGCTCTTCCTCAGATAGAAAACAATCCCTCGGACCAACAAAGGTCACGCGGCTTCCGGTCTGGGGCACATATTTGGGCTCCCTCCTCTCTCATCAGGAGTTAGGCCGGAAGCCATGCTGCCACCTCTGTGGTGTCAGGGGTAGGTCAGGATCAAAGCAAACCAAAACTGCCATCGAGTCAATTCCCCCCACACAGGACAGAGCAGAACTGCCCCATGGTGTGGCCAAGCCTGTAAATGTACGTTGAAGCTGACTGCCAAATCTTTCGCTCATGGAATGGCTGGTTGAGTTTGAAGCACAGACCTTTTGGTGATCTTAGCAACCAAGCACGTTAACCACTCCTTTAACCAGGAGTCCTTCCACACAAGTGCCATACCCACCAACCCAACTCAACGCACTGCCATCAGTGTCTCATTCTCTCGCTGCCAGCGAGTCAAAGGTCAAGGCTGCCTCCAAGCCACCCCTTGTGGGGTTCAGGGGCTGTAACTGTTCACGGAGTAGAAAGCCCAGTCTTTCTCCCTAGCAGCTGCAGGCGGTTTAGAACTGCCCATCGCGTAGATCTCAGGCCGAGGCCATCAGCGAGTACTCATCCTGAAAGCAGCCAGGGTGGCTCCCGCAGAGCTGGAGCGGGCGCGCGACTCGATGGGGGCCCCTTCTGGTGGAGACAGGAAGCGCCAGGCCGGCCAGTTCCCGCACCCCAGTCAAGGGCAGACGTTGGCTGGTGGCGCTGCTTCCAGCCCATCCTGTCCATGCTGGGCGTGAGTCGCCACTTTCCGGCCCTGCATTAACCGCATCATGATTTCAATTATGCCCCCCAGCCGCGATACGCCCCATCCCAGAAAGCGGGGCGGGGAGCCAAAAGTCTTTGCTGGATGGCTTCTGAAGGTCGGGTCGCAGAAGCCTGCGTGGCTGCCCTGTTAGCCAAGGCCTGCTTGGTCCCAATTTCAAACTCCTACCCACAGTCCTAACGGAAGCACGGAGGATGCTTCAACCCGAAGCAGGGGCACGATCGAGTCACCATAAAATGATGTAGCTACTGTTTGAATGTGCTGAAGAACTAGTCGCCATAGCAACGAGTCGCCCCAGTGACAGCTCAGGAAGACCCAAAATAAAACCTGGTGAGAGCTGCTGAACCCCCGCTTCCGCTCGCAGACGCCCGCCCACGGTTGTGTGCTTGTGGATGTCGAGGACGTGCTGCCCGGAACACAGGCAGCGCGAGGGGGGGGGGGGGGCGGGGGGGCAGCCCAGGCTCCTTTGCATCTGCCCTGGGGCCTGCTGGCTCCACTCCCAGGTGGGGACATGGTTGTGCCATGCTGGTCCCCGTGAAGGGGACACTCGGCAGTTCATCCGTGTCCTCCAGGCCCGTCTCCAGGCGTGCTCTGTCTGCTCGCAGCAGCATCCTTCCTAAGTCCAGGCTTTCAGGTTACCTGTTGTTCACTCTTCCGAGGCTGCTCTCTGTACGATGGACCTATTTCGTGTTTCTTCAGGGCAGGCCCTTCTCCCCGTTTCCGGAAGAAAGCCTGGTGGTGCGGTGGGGTTAAGGCTTGGGCTACAGACCTAAAGGTTGGTAGTTCAAACTCACTAGCAGCTCTGAGAGAGAAGGCTGTGGTAGGTGCCTTTAGGCAGGTCTGTTTCGTGAGCTGGACTAAACTCCGCAGGAGGTTTGGGGTCCCTTTTCAAAGCTACGAGGGGCCTCAAAAGTTCATGGAAAATGGAATGAAAAGATAACAGAAATCTTCCACAAATGTACAGACGCCCCGGCATTCCAGCCCTCTTGTATTCTCACAGTGGCTTCGAAATCCTCTCCTCTAGGGAGCAAAGCAGGTCCCCACCTCGGTGAGTGCTCTTCAGGACAAACTGTCAGACATTTTCTCTGGTGATGAATGTGACGCCATTCTTCTTCCATCGTCATTCCCAGCATAGTGGAGCATGTGATGGAGGCTCCAAAAATGTGTGGAAAACTGAATTACAAAGCTAATGAAAAATTTCCATGAACTTTCTGGAGTCCCTCGTATATGGCTGTTGGATTCATAATGGCCAATGAGTCCATTTTAGTTCCCTAATGCCTGGGATGGTGATCTTGACACATGTCATTTCGTGGTCTACACTTTCCCGGTTCTGTGGGAACAGACGCTGTACATTCTAGTTTCTAATTATCCGTGGATACTTGCAGTTGTTTCTTCTCGGAATGAGAAGAAGCCGGTTTTTCAGTGCCCCACTAGCAAATAGAGGTCCGAGTCTCACTCCATCCGTGTCATTGAGATGGGCTCTTCTTTGAACAGGCAGCTCTTCCCACGTTGTCTTTTGAGAACCTTTAAGCCCGAGGGGCTCCTCTTCTGCCCCATGTCAGACACTGCGCCACGGCTGTTCATACAGTTTTTCGCTGGGACTCGACCCACAGGTCTTCTTCCTGGCAGTCGGTCTGACTGTGGTGGCTTTGCCGTTACCGTGCTGCTGGAGGCCGTGCGGCTGGGAGTCGAACTATCAGCCAGTCACCATGGCAGGCAGGTGATAGTGGAGCTTCTAGACTAAGGAAGGCTATAAAGCTTACAGCCAAGAAAACCCTATGGGACAATCTACTTGCCGTTTCAATGGATCAGCATTAACTGTGTGGCAATAGGCTTGGTTTTGATTTTAGGTAGCAAGGTATAGAGAATTAAAGAAAGAAAAAGGCATTGCGTTGAATTTAGTCTTTGTCATTTACTTATGTGGCCTTAATTTCTTAATCTGACAGAGTAGCCGTTTCTTCCATTTCAAAGAGACATAATTTCTCTCCTTTAAAGAGGTAATATGCATATGAATCTGAGGGAATATCCACACCCTGCAGATGCTCAATAAATATTACTTTTCACTTCTAATTCACTTCATCCAGACCAAAGTCTAAAAACAGCTTCCTGGCCATATACTTCCTATACTGTCCTTAAAATCTTTCATTTTCCTACCAAAATAGAACAAATGCCTGCCTCGCAATGTAGAGAACTCCCAAAAAGATGACCCAACATATTACTCCTCGGGCCCATCATCTTCCTCTGAGCGCCACTTTCTACTTCTCATCTGCGACTTTGCTAAAGCTACAGGCTTGGACTCATCTGTCGAAACCCTTGCTATTCTCTAAGACTCACCTCACATTCTCTCTCCTCTGTGAGCCCGTTCCTGACCCCACACCTCCTTTCTCTGGCTTCCATGGTGCCTCCACTTCTCTAATGGAAGTTTAAAGGATCCCTAGTGGCAGTGGTGAAGCCCTTGGCTGCTAATGGCAAGGTCGGTGGTTTGAACCCACCAGCCACTTCGTAGGAGAAAGATGTGGCAGTCTTCTTTCATGTGAGCTCATCGCCTGGGAACCTGCACGGGACAGCTTGACTCTGTCCTACTAGTTTCACCCTGGGAGTCGAAACAAACAAACCTGTCTTGAAAGAAGTGTGGCGGAGTGCTCCTTAGAGGTGACGATGACATGTACTTTGGACATGTTGTCAGCAGAGACTGAATCCCTGGAGAAGGACATCATGTTTGGTAAAATAGAGGGACAGCAAAAGAGAGAAGGTCCTTAACAAGATCACTGGACACAGTGGGTGCAACAACGGCCTTAAACATGGTCACTGTGAGGACGGTGCAGGACCAGGCAGTGTTTCCTTCTGTTGTGCGCAGGGCGGCCATGGGTTGGAACTGACTCAATGGCCCCTTACAACAATGTGAGCCGGAATTGACTTAGCAGTGGGTTTTTATTTTACTTTTTTAGTTTTCTACTTTTGACTTCTCTTTAAGACAGAATGTCCTTTTGATGGTAAAAGCTATTACCGTGCTACGCCCAGACAGCTTGCTGCATTGTTCAATGTGCTACACCCCAAGTCAAAGCCCAGGAGCCCCGCTTCTCCTTACCTACAAAAGAGCTTTCTTCCCTGAGGTCCTGTTGGGGGTCACCCATCCCAGAAACAAAGTGGCTTCGGGAGGCCAGTTCCTCCTGCAGGGGAGTATTCTCTGACGCAAAATTCTGTAGGGATAATTTCAATGACAGGAAAAGCGTCCCATCATGTGGACTATGCCTGCTACCCTCCTACGCCTTGAGTCCCAGGAAACCCCCTTGTCTGAAATCATTGTGGATTCTAGTACTCTCTTCCCAGGCTGTGGGAAGCAGTGTTTCTCTGATGTGGAAATGTCCGAGTCCTGGCAACCTCTGTAGCCCCTTTTCTTCCTCGGTCATGAGTCAGTCGTCTTGACAGACGCTGATTGTCAGTAGGAAAGCAGAGCAGCTCAGATGAAATGTTCTGGAAGTGAGCTGTGTAAACAGGATGGCAACACGGACCCGGGGAGCAGTGTGGCAGCATCTTAAAAGGTGTGCGGGTGGTCAAACCAATCGCTTTGTCCATAGGATCAAACGATAGGAAAGACTGTGAGGGTGACACAGCAACCCCCTTTGATGCTACGCAGCACCACAGAGTCACCCACTTCCATGGTTTCTGTTTGTGCTTGTCAGATGTCTAAGAGGCACAGCCTGCTTATTCTAGGACAGATTTATAATGTATTGAAGTAGGCACAACCCACAGTCCCCAACATTCAATGAACTCCACCATCTACCATTGGGTGGATTTGGGTCAGTTGCCCTCTCTGTGCTTCAGTGCAGCTTCATCATTGTACAATGAGATACCAATGGCACGTGCCTTCGTTTTTGTTATGCGGATTGAGCTGTTGTTCATTACTCTGGTCCTTCTAGACATAATTCTTGATACGATCTATTATCATTCTGGACCTATGCCTGTGGTTATAATCCCATTTTGGAGGAAGTTTCTGCTATACCAATGGACAGGATGAAGGTGGGATTAAGCCCTGACCTTAGTAGAGGGAGGAGTCCTGGTGGCATAGTGGTTAAGCATTGGGCTGATAACTGCAGGGTTAGCAGGTCAAGGTCAACAGTTGCTCCCAGGGAGAAAGATAGGGCTTTCTGCTTTTTACTTTTCTTTTTTATAAATCATTTTATTGGGGGCTCATACAACTCTTATCACAATCCATCCATCCATCCACTGTGTCAAGCACATTTGTACACTTATTGCCATTATCATTCTCAAAACATTTCCTTTCCACTTGAGTCCTTGGTATCAGCTCATTTTTCTCCCTCCCTACCTCATGAACCCTAGATGATTTAAAAATTGTTTTTCCATGCCTTACACTGTCTGATGTCTTCCTTCACCCACTTTCTTGTTGTCCGTCCCCCAGGGAGGGGGTTATTTGTAGATCCTTGTGATCAGCTCCCCTTTCTCTCCCACCTACTCTCATTGGTCCTGAGGGGTTTATTTGTCCTGGATCCCGTGTTTCCAGTTCTTTTCTGTACCAGTGGACATCCTCTGGTCTAGCTGGATTTGTAAGGTAGAATTGGGGTCATGATAATGGAGGGAAGGAAGCATTAAAGAACTAGAGGACAATTGTATGTTTCATTGTCCTCCCCGTGACCCTTCTGTAAGGGGACATCCAGTTGCCTACAGATGGACTTTAGGTCTCCACTCCGCACTCCCTGTCATTCACAATGATATGAGTTTTTGTTCTTTGATGCCTGATAACTGATCCTATCGACACCTTGTGATCACACAGGCTGGTGTGCTTCTTCCATGTGGGCTTTCTACTCTTATAGAGTTAGTCTCAGAAAACTCACAGGGGCAGTTCTCCCCTGTCCTATAGGGACACTCTGAATTGGCATTGACTTGATGGCAGTGAGTCTGCTTTTGAGATTCGTGGAGGGTGTGAACTAAGTCATACCCTTTCTTTCCTGTGACTCACAAACCACACTTTCAGCAAAGTCATTCCTCTGTGTAAGAGTAAAGAAGCCGGGCCAAGAGCAGAGATCAAGGTAAGGTTAACCACAGAACAGAAGGCAGCACCGAGACTATGGGCTGAGACAGTGACAGGCAGGCTTCCTAGTCCAATGAGGCAGAGACCAAGGGACCACGTAGTCGAGAGGCCGAGGGAGACTTGGCTGCTAGCTGACAAGAGGTGTTGCTGTAGAACAACCATGATCGTTACTGATCGGGACTGAGTCTCCATCATTGGGAATTTTGTCTGAGCTCTGTGCGACCAATCCAATGAATACCAACCCCAGAGCAGGAGGGGAGTGCCCAGCGGGGAATGGTTGGCCTGTCGGTGAAGAAGGAAGGAGCATGGAGGCATGCTAGACCTCCCTGTTGTGGCAATGGGGAAGCCAGAGGTCAGACATGGGTAACCTCCAACAGGGTTTACTGAAGGGTGAAATAAGATCATGTACATGTGCTCCATAAACGGGTTCTCTTCTACTACTTGGAAAGGGTTCCTTATTCCACCAGTCATTGTTTAAGACATTAAAGCACTTTGAGAAGTCACTTCACACTTTAAGGAATACCGTTCTACATTTTAAAGCAGAAGCAAATAAATTAAATCACTGAAGTGAGTCAATTAGTATGTTAATATTAAACTTGAGATCACAAACATTCCAGATGTGCCAAAGGCATGGTTCACGGCTTCCACATGAAGGAAACAAGAGTGTGAAGTGGGGCTGGTTGGAAACGTGCTTTTACAGTGTCTCAGGCATGGCACGTGCCTACCCATGCATATCACACCGATTGCTGGAAGAGGAACCCCCATTTTCGGAGGTGATACGCTACCACATGGAAAGCAGTGAGGAAAACAACCAGGAGGAAAACACGCCATCAAGCCTTAGAAAGATACATATCCAGGAGGTCAAATATCAAAAGCACTGATTCATAGAGCATTTCATCTTTAATAACTTATTCTGCAAAACAAAAACACATAAAATATTCTCTAAACTTGAAATTATATTTACCAATACATTACTGGTAATATATGTCCTCTCATTATACATTGTTATTTTTACTTTGTCCACAAAATGTTAAAGAAAATACTGAATAAAATATATATTTTCTTAGAAACACACATATATACACATCTCTATTACAATTGATAAATCACTTGTCCCCCTTCCATCCACATTTTGACCGAAAACACAAATGTAAAAAAAATCATAGTGTTGTAAGTCTGTGTGATCACGAGGTGTCGAAGGGATCAGGTATCAGGCATCATAACAAAAAATCATTGTGAATGAGGGGGGAGTGCAGAGTGGAGACCCAAAGCCCATCTGTAGGCAATTGGATATCCCCTCACGGAAGGGTCGCGGGGAGATGAGCCAGTAAGGGTGCAGTGTAGCAATGATGAAACATACAACTTTCTTCTAGTTCTTAAATACTTCCTCCCCCCACTATCATGATCCCAATTCTACCTTACAAATATGGCTAGACCAGAGGATGTACACTGGTACAGATGGGAACTGGAAACACAGGGAATCCAGGATGGATGATCCCTTCAGGACCAATGGTAAGAGTGGTGATACCGGGAGGGTGGGTTGGAAAGGGGGAACCTATTACAAGGATCTAGATATAACCTCCTCCCTAGGGAACAGACAATAGACAAATGGGTGAAGGGAGACGTTGGACAGTACAAGATATGACAAAACAATAATTTATAAATTATCAAGGGTTCATGAGGGAGGGAGGGGAAAAAGTGAGGAGCTGATGCCAGAGGCTTAAGTGGAGATCAAATGTTTTGAGAATGATGAAGGCAATGAATGTACAAATGTGCTTTACACAATTCTTGTATGTATGGATTGTGATAAGAGTTGTATGAGCCCCCAATAAAATGATTTTTAAAAATCATAGTCGTGTAGATCCCCAAGATCCCATTGATAAGGGCATCAGTACGTAGGACATAACTACAAATCAAAACAGAAAGCAGAGTCAGCCAGAAAAAGGGCAATCTATATTAAAACCAGGTTAAGTTTTCATGGAGTCAAATGTGAGAAAAGCATGTCCTCAACATGTTGCATTTGTAGGTTAATCCGAACACAAAAGAGAAGAGACTTTCCTTAATGAAGTTTTCTGAGTCAAGGGAAAGCCCAATTATGTCTGAACAGCAAAAGGCAAGCCCGATAGCATCTGTCTCCCTCTCCAGCCAGCACCAATTCTGTGCTCTGTTATGGCAACACCACCAAATCGAAACTTAACCCTTTGTGTCCGAGTTGGCTGATGCACTAGGCAATCCTTTCCAGGCCCTCAAGAGATGGAACCTGCTTCCTGTAATACACTCAGATGAGCCTCACACTGGACACACATCAATTGCCAAAAGGACACCACTTACTGTCATCATTAAAAGGATTTCTCGCATAATTTTAAGACGACTAACATGATTTGAGCCAAGAAAATGGAAAATGTCCCATAATATTTCATAGCACACTATGTATGTAAACAAACTTGTACCGTAAGTAGAATAAGATTGGCTTCTTTTTAACCTTTAAAAAAAGCCAGCCTTAAATAAATTAGACGTTTATGATATCAAAAGAAAGAGGCAAAGGTAACAGAATGATGCCAGAGAAGGGAGGAATTCATTCATTCCGCAACGGATACGTTTCTAGTTCCTTTACCAAAGATTCTCAGATTGGAAAGCACTTGTAAACAGCTTTCATTAAAAGTCAATACCTGATGAATGCTATTAGAAGCTTTCAGGACTGTTCTCGAGTAAGAACCTGTGGCCCGTAAGGCCCATTTGTAAGAGTTCACCGGAATGTAATGCTCTCGATCCACACGCACGTGTCCTCGGGTGTCCAGCAGGTAGAATCCCATAGCCAAGGGACACGGCCCTTGATAGTTATCTATGTTAGACATGATATATTTCACATCTTGGCTTTAAGCCACATTTATTTTTGAAAGCAACGTGGAATGAAATTCTTATCAAAGAATGTACACTTTAAGATTTCCTTTTTTATAGTTTTATAAGCAGTGATGCAAGGCAGGTAGAATTGTTTAAAGAAACACATGGTATCCATCATGCAGAAGCATTAGGAAAAGGAGGCAAATGATCACTGCGAATAGTACTGTAGGAAGCAGGTATCTCCTGATGCATTTTTCACTCTGATTGAACGCTTCGATTAAGAAATGCACACTAAAGTCACTGCTAAGATTTGTGCCCAATGCTTGTTTTCTGTGCTAGAGGATACATTTTTAATCTGAGGATAAACTTAGGAAGCCAGATCTCTATTCTACAACTAATGTTTGTTTCTTGTCCTCTGTCCTATTCTCCAAATGACTTCACAGAGTCCAATGCGAATTATGTGGTTGCTGGGGGTCCTGAATTCATTCCTGCAAGTAACTCCTTCGCTAGCACTCACAACCCCATAATCTGTTAAATGCCAGCAAGCCAAGACAGCAATATGAGAGAACGGGTTTGGCAATGAAAGCTAAAAGTGCTTTTGTTAAAGCATACTCTGTGTTCACCAAGTGGGGCACACACAAGAAAATGGCTGACACTGATGATCTAGCTAGCAGGACTGATGTCTTCATTGGTCCTTGAGGTAGAAAACTTACTACTGAAGGAGCAAATCTATTCACATGAACAATGATTAGAGAAGTTTTTCCTTAAGTAAGCATATTTACTTTCTCACACTCTGGGAAGCTAGACCACCAGAGGGAAACACTGCATTGGGGGGGGGGGGGTCCTTGTTTCTTTTCATCCTGGTGCCTTGGTGATTTTCTCTTTTAAATAAAGTTTTAAAATCGCACAAAAATGTTATGAATGTCCCATCTGTACACTCAATAAAAGCTTAAAACTAAATCCATCAGGTTTACAATGAGATTCCATTTATGGAAGCTTTTTATAGATTTTATTTGATTTTTCACTTGCTTACGTCACACTTAGCTCCAATCGAGAGGCTAACCTTCCGTGTTCTGCAGGTCTTTCACTTGCTCATTCACACTGTCCTGCTGAGAGGGGGCGAGATGGGGAAAATGACCAGCTGGCATTGCTTCTAGGGGACCCAATGCCGGGGAGAAAGGTCGGGCGTTGGGGGTGGGAGGGTGTCCTAAAAGATGCCCTACGTGGGCACTGAGCTTAGCTCGCTGGGTTTCCAGGCTGGCTATCTGCAGAAATGGGGAATTTTAAGGGCTACTCCACCTACCCCTCAAATCGTCTAAATAGGTCATGAATTGTGTTTTAAAAGCACTGGTTTTGCGAAAACCCATGAGTCATGTCCTCGTGTCCCTGCGAGTTTTCCTTGGAGGCAGATCATCTGGCAGAAGGTACACGGGGAGGCGGGAAGAGTGGGGGGAGCCCTGGGCAGGAATTGCAAGGAGGGGCTTCTTCGTGTTCCAGGGTGCCCTCTGCGGGCAGGGGAGAGTATGTGGTTGTGTGCTTCAGCAGTATGTCTGACACACACACACAGCTGCCTGTTCCAAAGACCGATCCTCCACCAACACCTGTCAAAACTCCGCCCGATGCTGACGATGCCCCGAGGCGGCAGCAGCCAGGGAGAGGACGCGGCCTTCAAAGGCTGCCACCGTCAGAGCGGGTGCCGGGCAAGCTCTGGGCGAAAGGAAGGGCTGGCGGATGGTGGCTGACCATGCTGGCTGGCACGGGCTCCCGCGGGTCATTTTTTCCCTTTCCCTTTGGCCGCCACCTCGGCGTAGGAGGTGTGGATGAATTCGTGAAGCTGCTTGGCGTTGGCGGCATTCCCCAGGATGGCGGTCAGCCTCTCTTGGGGTAAGGCTGCCAGCTCCACCATGTTCTTCACCTGGGTCATCAGGGCGCGGCAGTTTTTGGCGCTGACCCCTGGCATTTTCAACAAGAAGTCCTGGGGCCCCGGGTTGTACTTCTCCGACTCGGGGAGGGTGGCCGAATCTGCAGAGACGGCCGCGGCGGCGGCCGCGTCGGGCTGGGGCCTGTTTTGCTTGAGCTCCTCGAAGAGCTGGGCAGTGGCGTGCGGGGAGGGGCACCAGAGGATGCGGAGCCGGGGGAAGTGCAGCGTCAGCAGCGTGAGCTTGGAGCTGACGTCGCTGCCTGAGATCTCCTGGTGTAAGGCACCCCGGGGCGTGAGCGAGAAGGGCTTGCTGGGGTCGAACTCGATCAGGAGCAGCGGCCGCTTGTAGTAGCGCGCCATGGACACGCACTGGCTGTACAGCCGGCCGTTATTCAGAGAGCCGATCAGATCGCTGATACTCTTGCGCTCCACACACATTTCAGGAGTCAGGATGTAATCGCCGACCTCCAGAGTCACTGGTTCAATGTCAATGCCCCGACGATGGAGCAGCGACGGCAGCTCACTCCGGAACTCCCGCATATCCACCACTATACTTCGCTGAGGGCTGCTCTCTTCCTGGCCACCTAGGAAGAAGTTGTCACATTTTAAGCCATGTCACTGAGGAAGAGTTCTGGGAGGACTGAATATAACCACCTTTAAAAGCTACGTTTCCTTAACAACAAAGAGATAAACAGCCCAATTGAGAAATGGGAAAAGGGCATTTCTCCAGAAGATACACGAGATGGGGGACCAGCACACGAGAAGAGGCTCAGTGTCATCAGTCATTAAACCAACTCCGTTGCCATCAAGTTGATTCTCACTCAGAAGGTCCCCATATGGTTTCTGGGACTGTCCCCTTTATGGGAACACGCAGGTTTCTATTTCTCTCTTAGCCCAGCAGGTAGGTTAACACCACCAGCCTCGGGTTAGCAGCTCACCATTACCCCACATGGGCTCCTTCTAGCTAAACTCACTGCCACTGAGTCAGTTTTGACTTCCAGCGACCCAATAGGGCAGAGTGGAACTGTCCTGACAGGTTTCTAAGGTAGGAAATCTCAGGAATACGCAGCCTCATCTTTCTCTCTTGGAGAGGCTTGTGGTTTCGAACTCCTGACTTGGCAGGCCCAACACATAACCAGGTGGCATAGTTGGGTTTCTTAGAGAAGTGTACATCAAAACCACAGTGGCTTCCTACCCCGCAGGATTGCTAGGTTGAAAAAAGCAAGACAGAGCCCCAGAAAATAACAAGTGTTCACAAGGATGGGGAGACTCCGAAGCCCTCATCCATTGTTGGTGGAAACCCAGATGGCACAGCTGCTGTGAAAGATATAGCATTTCCCTAAAAAGTTATGTGTGGAATGACCATGCGACCCAGTAAATCTCAACGAACCAAAAGCAGGTAGTCAGAAAGCTAGCCGCACAGTAGTGCTCACCGCAGCACTATTGATGCATCTTTCTCCCACCGAGCTGGCTGGTGATTTCAAACTGCTGACCTTGTGGTTAGCACTCTGCCACAGGTCTCCCTTGACAGATGACTAGATATGCAAAACATGGTACATCCACACAATAGGATATCATACAGCCTTAAAGAGAAATAGAATCCTGCTACACTTGGCAACCTGGATGAAACCTGAGGACACCACGCTGAATGCAATAAATCAATCACAAAGGAACAAATACGCATGCTCTCCCTTCTCTGTGAAGATGGTCAGTGGTTGCCAGAGGGTAGAGGAAGGGAGAGAAGGGGGGCTTTGCATAGGGCCTAGAGGGTGTGAGAATGGTGGAGGAATGGCTTGGAAGAGATCATGAGGATGGACACACTGCATGAAGACTAGTCAGTGTCACTGAATCACACATGTAGAAAGATGGCACACGTTTTGTTCTACACAGGTTCACCACAACATTCTGGGGCTCAACCAATCAAATGTCGCCATGACGTGGGAACATCATCCTCCCTAAACTGCAGTGCCGACACTCAGGGTCAGGGGCCGTAGCTGCAGGGAGGACATGCAGTTAGTACCTGCAGGAGTGGAGACTGGGGTGTGGGAGGTGGATACCCGTGACTGAGTTGTTGGGAAGGTCAAGTGTGCAGAGTGCTCGGAACATCACGGTGCTGCTCCGAGCGCAGGGTGCACTCACCTGCTTTCCGAGTGTCTCGGGGAACATCTGTGGCTGTGCTGCCTCTTGCTAGGTCAAGGTTGGTCTCATCTCTGCCTTCTCTTTCTTCAGGGATGACCATGCTAGCCTTTTCTCTGAGAGGGAAACATTTAATTTCAAAAGTCAAGATTTTAAATTGCTACGAATTTAAGTGCATGAAATGAGCTACAGAATCATAGTGGCAAAAGAGAGCATGAAATACATAAACAGCGGTGGGGAGACAAGTGATGGGTAAGGGAAGCAGAGGCAATCTCGGCAAGGCACTAACTTCCTGATCTTCAGAACGAAAAAGGAAAAGGCCTTATTTTCTATTCTTGATGTTCTTTAGGGAATTCTTTGGGAAAGGGTCCTAAACCCAAACACCACCCTCAATGCCACTGAGTCGATTTCAACTCACAGTGACCCTGTCGCATAGGGTAGATCTACCCCTTTGACTTTCTGAGCTGGTAACTTTTTATGGGCATAGAAAGACAGGTCTTTCTCCAAAGTAGTGGCTGGTGGTTTTGAACAGCAGATCTTGTGGTTAGGGCTCTTTGGGAAAGGGTTAAATAGTCACTAGAAACTTCTGTACTATAGCCACTAATCTAGGATGAAGGGTAGTATGTTTTTGCAGCCGGCCTAGATCAGTGCCCCCCGGGGGGAGCGATTGACCACTTTGGGAACCAATGATTTGGAAATCCTGTGGGGAGCTCAGCCCTCTCTGAGTCATTCAGAGCCTGAAAGGACTGAGTGGCCCGCCCCACTTTCTTTTTGACTCTGACCCATGTAACCCACTACTTCAGTGATCCATACTTGGTCTCCACCTACTCCAAGGCACTGGAATGTCTTGACTTTGCTTTCAGATCTTCCATGACCTCTGCAGAACCTGAGCACCCTGGCAACACAGGGAGGGGATGCTCGAAGAGAAGTCTCCTCAACGGGCATCCGTTTAAGCGCTCCCGTAACCAGGTGTGTAATCATCCTTTGAACTGTAAAACTTCAAGTCCTCTTGCCTCTCTCCAATGAGAAGCTTCGCTCTCCTCTGAACTATACTTAGTATGCGAGTGTGATGTTCCCGATCCAGGAAGCAGTTTCTTAGCAACACTCAGTCGTGTGATCTCTCTCTCCTCCTGTTTGACACCCACCAGCTACTGGTCCAGCTGAAGGTCTCTGCAATACAGATGGCCTGGCCTGCTCCTTCCTGGCTGTTTTAAATAGGGGCACTCCTCTTTTCCATATATCACTGCTCCCGGAGAGTCTCAGACAACAGTAGCTTTTCTTATTCTCCTATTAATGTGTCTCAATGTAGGCGCTCAGTGAGTGTGCTTCACCAGCAACGCGCTCTCTAAATCCCCAGGTGTTCTGGGGGCGGCACAAATCTTCAGAGTTTAGAAGGTGTGATCATCTGACTGCTCTGTAGCCTGGAAAGATCAGATTTAGGGAGATGATCACTAAGGAGAATTTTAGAAAACTAGTCCAGAGGAGAGCTACATTTCCATGAAAAGCTGGTATGGGTATTCTTGTATGGATTTAAATGTAGGTGAACTCATGCCTGAGTTTCTTAGTCCCACTGTAAAAGCAACACCCAACGGGGGCAGCTTTAGTGAAGGTTCTCTTCTCACAGTTAAGGTGGTAGGAAGTGCAAATTCATGGTGCCACTCAAGGGAAAGACATGTTCTGGGATGGGTCCTTCGTTTCGTTTCTGCTTCGGTTCCTAGGTTCCTTGGTAAGCCGGTGGCATGCATCTTCCTGTGTGTGCTTGCTCTAGCTTGCTGTAATATGTTCTTTTAGATCTCAAAAGGGCCTGACTTAAGACACGCCCTACACTAATCCTGCCTCATGAACATAACAGAAAACTAAGTCCCAGATGAATTCTAAGCTCAAGCAGAGGGGTTACAATTTACAACACACATTTTTGGGGAACAGACTTCATTCTACCATAGTTCACTTTCCAGTTTCTGCCCAGCGGGCTTTCCAGTGTGTGCTGGGCTGATCTACACCTTGTCAGGAGTCTTCTGGTGTGTGGGTTAACATTCATAAATCAAGGAAAACACGGGCTACCCAATACCTGCCTACAATCTACTAAAAGTACCCCATTCTAGACTGTGATGTAAGGTCAAGTCAATTCCAGCTCCTAACCACCCCCCATGGCAGTACAGAACGGCCCCATCGTGTTTCTTACACTGATTTTTACAGGACCAGCCTGTCAGATCTGTTATCTCACGGAGCTGCCGGTGTGTCTGAACTGCAGGTCTTTTCTTTTTTATTTAAATCATTTTATCGGGGCTCGTACAACTCTTATCGCAATCGATATATACATCCATTGTGTCAAGCACATTTGTATATTTGTTGGCCCATCATTCTCAAAACACTTGTATTCCACTTGGGCCCTTGGAATTAGCTCCTGTTTTCCCCTCCCTCCCTACTCCCCCTCCCTCATGAGACCTTCATAACTTATAAATTATTATTTTATCATATCTTACACTGCCCGACGTCTCCCTTCACCCACTTTACTGTTGTCCATCCCCCAGGGAGGAGGTTATATGTAGATCCTTGTAATCAGTTTCCCCTTTCCAACTCACCCTCCCAGTATAGCCATTCTCACCACTGGTCTTGAAGGGATCATCTGTCCTGGATTCCCTGTGGTTGCAGTTCCTATCTGCACCAGTGTATGTCCTCTGGTCTAGCCAGATTTGTAAGGTAGAATTAGGATCATGACAGTAGGGCAGGGGGTGGGGGGCATTTAAGAACTGGAGGAAAGTTGTGTGTTTAATTGATGCTACACTGCACCGTGTGACTCGTTTCCTCCCCACTACCCCTCTGCAAAGGGATGTCCAGTTGCCTACAGGTGGGCCTTGGGTCCCTACCCTGCACTCCCCCTAAATCATGATATGATTTTTGTTCTTTGGAGCTTGATACCTGATCCCTTCGACACCTTGTGATCACACAGGCTTGTGTGCTTCTTCTATGTGGGCTTTGTTGCTTCTCAGCTAGATGGCCGCTTGTTTACCTTCAAGCCTTTAAGATGCAGGTCTTTTCAGTAGTAACCTAGCACTCTCCCACTGGCACCACCAAATCTTCTTAGGTTCTCCGATGTACGAGAGAGGGGTCAGTCATATGAACGAAACATGGAGAAAAAAAAGGTAAGCTTACCTACTCAGGTGGCATGTGGTCCTCCTCACATTCTCCAAGTCCTTCCTGCCACTCCAGCAGCCTGATCGGGATACCTGCGCCTTATGGCTTTGATGACTAGTTAGCTAACTTTAATCGGAATACCTGCGCCTTATGGCTTTGATGACTAGTTAACTTTAATCGGAATACCTGCGCCTTATGGCTTTGATGACTAGTTAACTTTAATCGGAATACCTGCGCCTTATGGCTTTGATGACTAGTTAACTTTAATCGGAATACCTGCGCCTTATGGCTTTGATGACAAGTTAGTTAACTTTAATCGGAATATCTGCGCCTTATGGCTTTGATGACTAGTTAGTTAACTTTAATCGGAATACCTGCGCCTTATGGCTTTGATGACTAGTTAGTTAACTTTAATTGGAATACCTGCGCCTTATGGCTTTGATGACAAGTTAGTTAACTTTAATCGGAATACCTGCGCCTTATGGCTTTGATGACTAGTTAGCTAACTTTAATCGGAATACCATCGCCTTATGGCTTTGATGACTAGTTAGCTAACTTTAATCGGAATACCTGCGCCTTATGGCTTTGATGACAAGTTAGTTAACTTTAATCGGAATACCTGCGCCTTATGGCTTTGATGACAAGTTAGCTAACTTTAATCGGAATACCTGCGCCTTATGGCTTTGATGACTAGTTAGCTAACTTTAATCGGAATACCTTCGCCTTATGGCTTTGATGACTAGTTAGCTAACTTTAATCGGAATACCTGCGCCTTATGGCTTTGATGACAAGTTAGTTAACTTTAATCGGAATACCTGCGCCTTATGGCTTTGATGACAAGTTAGCTAACTTTAATCGGAATACCTTCGCCTTATGGCTTTGATGACAAGTTAGTTAACTTTAATTGGAATACCTGCGCCTTATGGCTTTGATGACAAGTTAGTTAACTTTAATCGGAATACTTAGGTCCCCACCGAGTACCACCAATTCCTGATACAATTCTCTCACTCTCTCTCGAATGTGTCCACTGCTCTCCATCACTCTAGCTGTGGCTACCATAAGCTCTTAGCAGAAGATTGCCACAGTCTTCTGACTACTGCCCTCTTCCAGCTGGTCTTCAGTTTGAAGTCAGAGAGAGCTTTAAAAACTGGGTCCTTGATTTTAGTTGTTGAGTTGGCTATGACTCATTGCAACCCTAGGTACAGTTGAAAACACTGCCTGACTTTGTGCCATTTTTACAATCATTGGCATCGTCAGTCCATTGTTGTAGCCACTGTGTAGCTGAGTGCCGTCTACCGTCGCACCGAATCAGGTAACAGTCTGTTGAGATCCATAGGTTTTCACTGGCAAATTTCTGCAAGTAGACCACCAGGGTTTCCCCCCAGCCTGCCTTAGTTTGGATGCTCGGTTAAAACCTGTCCAGGATAGGCAACCCTGCTGGTATTTGGAGGCCTGGTGGTGTGATGGATTACGCATTGGGCTGCTAACCACAAGGTGAACAGTTCAAAACCACCAGCTGCTCTGCAGGACAAAGATGAGACTTTCTATCCCCACAAAGATTTACAGTCTCAGAAACCAACAGGGACAATTCTACTCTGTCCTATTGGGTTGCTATGAATTGGAATCGACTTGCTGGCAGTTGAATTTAGGTTATTTTTTGTTTTGCCTGGTATTTGAATACTTTCCTGGTGGTGTAAACTTTCATAACAGGCTGAGAGTGGAAGAATAGTTCACGGCCAAGGCAGGTTACAATTCTAGTGCAGTGAGGTGAAGGGAAAGGTGAGTATCAAGCCAGAACCTCCACAAAGACTCAATGGCACTTGTTTCCAGAAACACGGGGCCCGTAACCAGCGCACCTATGTATTTCAGGCACACATGCGAACTCAGCCAGCACCAGAGACTGTAAAACCCAAGTAGGCTGAGTGCCACTAAAAATAACTTCTGCCCGCTTGTTTCCACTGATACATTACCAATGTCTGAAGCTTGGGACACTGGGCTGACCCTATCCCACAGTCCAGGCCACTGTTTCCGCTAGTCTAGCCTTTCATCTAGGAGTGTAGTAATTATACACTGGGCTGCGATCCACTAGGTCACCAGTTCAAAACCACCAACCTCTCTGAAGGAGAAAAATGGGGTTTTCTACTCCCGTAAGGAGTTAATCTCGGGACACTGCCCTCCACCCCCACACCCTCTATGTCTATCGCCTGGATGGCTGGGAGAGCCTTTCTTTTCCCTCGGCTCAGTGATGCTCTGTCCAGCCTTAGTCCTGGCTTCTGAAGTCCTTCAGAGCCACTGTCCCAAGCCAAGCTGCCATCTTCTTAGTAACACCCTGAAGAAGAATCACGCTTCTCAAATGTTTTCAGCTATGTCTCAAATGATATTTTCTTTACGTTAAACTGGAAAGCATTTCCCACTTACATTTGGAATGTTATCAGACACCCAATTTCAAAATACATAGACCCATATTCAGGCACACGACACACCTCTTTTAAAACGGCGCAGGGGTGAATCCACTGATGGGGAACTTAGCTGACTGGTAGGGACTGGTGGCTCCCAATACTGACTAAACAGGTGCACACTCCGAGACAAAAGCGGTGTTGTAGGTATCTTTCTGATATTGTCTATGGTCTTTCCTTACGGATAGCAAAGCTGTTCTCATGACTTCACTTCTAATCCTCTGTTCGACAAGTGAAATCGGTTGGAGGAGAGTGGGAGAGAAGAGGGAAACGAGTGAAACCTGGAATCTGTGTTAGGCAGAAACCTGTCAGGAAAGGAAAACGCAGATGCTTTCTGTGTCTACCGGGCCATCAGAAAGTGTGTGTGTGTGTGTGTGTGTAGTGGGGGCTTCAAAATGTTTGTGGAGACGCTAAATCAAAGATAACGGAATTCTTCCACCAACTTTGTGAACCCCCTCGAGTGTCCCTGTGTGCCTCCTGAGGGCCACATTGGGGATTGCCACATCTCCATCTTTCTGGTCTCCCTCCCCATGGTTCCTGAGAGCTCTGTGCTAGGCCCCACCCAGGGAGACCGCTGGGTCCTGCAAGTCTTCAGTACAGTGGGCTACTTTCACACCGAGCTTGGACGCATTACCTGATGAGTTTTTCAAAAGCTTCCTTTTCTTTCCTCAAGGCAGTGAGATAGCGCTGCTCCTCGGTTGAGCCTCCGTATATGAGAAAATAGACCCTGCAGTTTAAGACAGAACACTTTCAGGATGCAGACAATGAATCTTTCATCTCCGAAGGGGACAGCAGAGCATGGAAATCAGCACCTAAGAGTGCTCAAATAATAAATATTTGACTAAGAGGGATTCCATTAACCACATACTTACTCAGACTTAAACCCCACCTGTTAAAGGTCTCATGACATTCTTTTTTCTTCCCTTGTGCCAAGAGGAGGAAGAGTTTGGGTAAACACTGAGATATAGCTAGAGGGATAGAGCAATTCCCCCCCCATAACTATAAACGAATAATAAAAAAAAAAGTGAAGAGGCTTCTCTTTTTTCAATGTTTCTTTGCACTTCTGCCAAACAGTCATTTAAAAAGTTGGAGAGTAGTTAATAAAAGCTAGCTTATGAAAGCTCATGTTCATGAAAAACAAACAAATCAAATCTATATGACCTTTCTCTTCCCATGTGATTTCCCAGTTCTTTTTATTCATGGCTGAACAAAGCAGCCTTCACATGTTTTACATAAGCACACAGGCATATGGGCTGTGTCAACCTTCTGGAGAGCCCGCTGACAGTCTTGCCCCTAGAAAAGGCCTGCTGCGTCCGTCTTGCTTGGGCGGAGGGCTGTCCTCCGTGCCTCTCTTCACCTCTGACCAACCACGGTTTCCTTTTTAACCCTCCATAGTCCTTCAACCGCCACCTTCCTACAATATGCAGTGAAACTGTGGGCGCAGGAACGCAACGGGCCTGACTTGTTTATCTGGGTCTCACCAAGAGACTACCCTTTAACAGGGGGCAGTCTTACCACTTTTCTATTTTTCCTTCTCGGACAAATGTCTGCCGTGCACAGGTTCTGGCGTATGCAGGTTTTACCATGTGGGGTGAAAAAAGCCAGACGATAAGGCTGGAGGTCTCAGTTCTCCCATGAATGTGCTGGGTAACCAAGGAGAGGCCATTTACCTTCGCTGGAACTCAGTTTCTCACCAAGAGTGAGAGGCTGTGCTGGTTCTGAGCTCTGGTGGCATAAAGCTTATGTATGCACCGGGCTGCTAATTTCAAGGTTGGCAGTTTGAAACCACTAGCCGCTTCTAAAGAGAACTCAGCAACCCACAGGGGCAGTTCTACCCTGTCCCATAGGGTTGCTATAAGTCAGCATTGACTTGATGTCCGTGAGGTGGATTTTTGGGTAAGCTACCTGCAAAATGGCTAAGCATGAAAAATCTATCAGCCTCCAACTATTTTCCCAGGTTCGCCACAGTTCTCCATCCAGCGTGATTTCAGACCCACCTCCCCCTTCAATCCTACTTTGAAAGCCTGCATCAGTTACATGGCTAAAGGGTTCTTTTGGCTCTGTGTCTGTGGTTCAGACTGAGTTCAGGATATAATTTTGCTGTTTACTTCTCAGATAACTGGAGAGTTGGAACACTATATTCTTTGGGACGTGTCATTTTCCATCTGATATTTTTGTTGGGTTTCTCATATATATACATATATATTTCTTGAAACTTGAAAAAAAAAAACAACACTCCAAAAAAACAAAACCAACCAAGCTTGGGGCAGCAATTCCCTAAATACTTCAGTTGTATGTCGAAGTAATTTTGAGTTACTTCTTAAAACTGATAAAAGCTGTTTTAGAAGACTGCACTCATTTCACCAGGGCACACCTTTCGGGAGAACCTGGAAGGTTATCGATCTACTAGACGCTGCAATGCCCGTCCCATTAGCTGCAAGCCAATCATCATGATCACAACAGAGAACAAACCATGCAAACATGAGCAGGCCCCTCATGTTTGTTGGTTCTATTACGTACAAGACTTAACATGCTTTCTGTGCCAACTTCCCAGATTCACCAGGAAGCGAAATAAGTTCTCATGAAGCGTCATCAGCCTCACAGCACTGGAATATCGAGGATGAGGATGCCGGAGCCCCCTGACAGCTTCTAGGTGGAAGCCCGAGGAACTGGACAGGGGCCCGTCAGAACAGTCAGCCCTTTGGATGACTTGCCTCAGGGGTTTCCCAGGCCTGCTGGCCCGGTAAATTTCCAGCTGGCGAACGAAGGTTAGCTCCGCGTCGTACAGTACCACGTATCTTGGCTCCACTTCGTGGAGCACCCTCGTCAGGGCATAGGGGTCGCTGCACCCCAGCAGCGGGTGGATGATCGTGAGCGGCTCTTTCAGGATCCCGTAGGCAGCATCGGAGGACACATTGGCATCGCATTCCTCGTGCTGCATTTCTTCCGAGCTGCTCTCTTGGCTGCTTGCTCCCGGAGGATCGTCTTCCTCTGCCTCCCCTGGGCCCGCCAGCTCGGCAGGGTGCCCCATCATCTGCGGCAAAGTCAGCCTTTGTTTTTGCCTCTTGAGAGGCCTGCCTCTGGCAGACGCCCTCTCTTGACCTGGGTGCTCTTTGGGTCTTTTGTTAGCTCTCCTCGCTCTCCTTGCGCGGTCCTCCTTCCTGAACTTCACCCACACTTCTTCAGCCTTGGCGTCCTTGTCAAAGGTCTTCCTGTAGAGCGCCAATAAAAAAGCCTCTGCTCCACTGGTGATGTATTCTCGCAGCTGGATACACGTTCGGTCGTCACTCGCACAAATCAGCACTTGACCTAAAATCAGAAAATAATGTGCTGTGACTATTACCTCACTTGCCTATTACCGTATATACTTGAGTACAAGCTGACCAGAACATCAGCCGAGGCACCTAATTTTACCACAAAAAATGTGCCGAAAAAAAACCCTCGGCTTATACACGTGTATATACAGTACCTCCTTCTCACATGCCGCTCAATCCTCCCCAAGAAAGGAAGACACACTACCCACTAAGGGACTTACAAATGGCTTACACACAAACAGAGTCGTCGAGGTGCAGCGCCTGGCCGGCAGTTACTCAAATCTCCTGAGTAAAGCTGAAGCCACAAACCTTTAGAGTCTTATGAAAATGTGGGGGTAGGTCAAAATATGTTGCCAGTAGGCTTTTGGTTTGTACACACATGGGGCTTTTCCTAAGTACACGGTGTCTACAGTTGTTCTTTGCAATCAGTGGAGGGCTGCAGACCAGCTCTCCTGTTCGCAGTGGGGAGCCTTCACAAGCAAGGTCCCAGGAAAACAGTGGACCCCAGCAGAGCTGGAAGGCCCCTGAAACCAAGGCCGTGAAATCAGCTTTCAAGGTTATGGCAACTGCTTTAGGGATCCCAGAGAGATCATCTGCATAGATTTTCTCAAAAGATATTATTATTAGCTTTTATTATGGGGCTGATTAGCAAGATGTTTTATGAAAGTTAAAAAGCTGCACAGGTGAAGAAATGGCCAAGAAAAGTCGTGTGGAGGAATTTGCCTCCATCAAGACACGCATCTGCCCATTCTCTAAGGATAGCTAAGGTGGTCCCACGAAGATGTCACTGGGAATCTCATCCCCCCCCCACACACAGCTCTGATTTTGCCCTTTCAGACATTTTTGTTCCCAAACAACAGTGAGAAGGAGCATATTTTTGACATAGTTTACGTCAAAGAATACAAAATTCTTCAGGGAGAGGTTAGAGAGATGCTTTTGAAAGCATACAGACCTACAGGGAAAATATCCCAAAAAACAATAGCTTCACATTTTGATTATTTTGCTTTAACAGCAATTTCTGAGTTCATAGCAATACTTTTTGACTTGCCCTGGTATAGCCATGGTGTAATGGAGGTTTTAAAAAAGCTTGTTTTGGATGTACAATTTTCTAGAGGACCGTATACACCAAAATAAATTCTAAATGGGTTAGAGGGTCAAATGTTAAACATGAAATCATCTTTAAAAGTAGAAAAACTAGTCTTCATCTCTTTAGATGGAAATTATTTACTAAGCTTAAAAGCAACATAAAAAAATCTGAATGATAAATTTGAGTCTATGAGAACGAAAAACTGCATTAAGAAAACCAAAACCATAAAACCCCCAATTATATATCACAAGTATGACCAGCATTGTCGTTTCTATAGACAGAGGCAACACACACTGAGGACAGAGCTAAGTTGACACAGGAAACCAGGACAATCCATAAGGGAAGAAACGCCTTTAAGGAAACATTCAAGCTCATCATATATCAAAATTAAAGCAGCCTTACATTTTTCTCCTTTCAAATTGATTGTTAAATATGTGTGAGCATAATATCTTTAAAAATTCTTTTTCACATAGATTTGTGATTTATTTTTTAATGATCATTTTATTGGGGACTAGTACAGTCTTACAACAATGCATACATTAATTGTACATATAGATTTATGCTTTTAATACACATTAGAAAAAGTTTGATGATGATAAAAATATATCTACGAAAGTAGCTATTCAGATCAATCTAGAACCCCCTTCCCAAGGGGACGAATAATGGAAAAGTGGGTGAGAGGCGACAGAGGATGGTATAAGATATGGAAATAATAATCTTAACTTATCAAGGGTGAGTGACGGAGGGGGAAGAAATGGAGAGCTGATATCAGGGGCTCAAGTGGGAAGAGAATGCTTTGAAAATGATGATGGCAACATATGTGCAAATGTGCTTGACACACTGGATGAAGATATGGCCTGTGATAAAAGATGTAAGAGCCCCCTCAAAAAGTATTTTTTTAAAAAAGAAAGAAAAGTAGCTATTCATTGACATTTCCAATAATCCCTTCAATATTGTAGACTCAGCACAAAGAGAATTATCCTGAGAACCAACCGCCCTTCTATTCTTTTGAGTGTACTCTCTCCTTACGATCTAATTTTCTACTTGAATATTTGCTTAAATTAGTTAAGTGTGTAGCTTTTAATTTTCATCAAAGGTGTAACTGCACATAGTTTATAGAGTCAAATAATTCTATATGGTTTGTGATTACAAAAGATGTGTTTTCTATGATTAGGTCAGGGGTCCTCAAACTGCAGCCCGTGGGCCACATGTGGCCCGCCGAGGACGTTTATCCGGCCTGCCGGGTGTTTTTGCCGCCGCTGCCTGTCCTGCTTAGCAACGGACTTGTCCCGGGCTCGCAGTGCGAATGTGTGGATGGTTTGGAGCTGGACTGGGCTAAACCAGCCAGTGTGACAACTGATGGTGCTCCTAGCATGGTGGGGTCTAAGAAAGGAGTAATTGCTCGCATTAACCAAGAGATGGACAAACAACCATTCTCATCCAACAGCCATACACTGCCTCATCCACCAAGTGCTGTGTAGTAAATCACTGACATGGGACTGTTTTGAAAACTGTGGAATCTTGTGTTAAGTTCACTAGAGCTAATGCACTAAACCACAGACAGCTTCAGGAATTTCTGTCTGAGCTAAATGTTGCCGAAGAAGATGTTCTGTACCACACAGAAGTACGTCCGCTGGCTGGGTTGAGAGAGAGTTTTGAAACATTTCTATGACTTACTTCCACAGATTACTGCTTTTCTGCTTTCAAAAAACAAAGCCGTATCAGGGCTCAATGATGCAGAATGGAAATGGCACCTCGCCTTTCTGACGATGTAACAGAGCTACTCAGCAGGTTCAGTGTGCAACTTCAAGGAAGGGGAAGCTCTTCTGGGACGCGCAATCACAGGTGAAAGCACCTGAAATCAAATTAGGCTCCTCACCAAACAAGCGAAGGAGGAACGTTTCTGCCTTGTCCCCACAACTCAGAATCTGTCAGCGGAAAAACCATTGGTCGCATTCCCAAACAAAACGTGTGTGGATTCAGTGGAAAAGCTGCAAAAGGAGTTCCAGTTTAGATGTAAAGAGCTTCATCTCCATCAACAGGACACACGGCTTTGCCGTGACCCGTTTTCTATTGACAGTGAAAATGTGGATCCAATTTGTCAAATGGAACTGGCTGAACTGCAGCATTGTGACTCTCTGAGAGACGCATTCACGTCAAGCAGCCTTCCGGATTTCTGTGCATCTCTCCCTCTGAGACCTGTCCTCATCTCAGCAACCATGCTCTCAAAATGGCAACCATCTTTGGCAGCACTGATGTCTGTGAACAGACTTTTTCCAGAATGGAACATCTGGAATCTCCCACCAGATCTAGACTAACTGGTGCACACTTGCATCGCTTGTTACGACTAGCAGCGACAGATATGGAACCGGACATTGACCGTCTCATAAGCAAAAAGCAGGCCCATTGTTCCCATAGAAATACTGGTAAGTTTGTTGATTTAACTTTACTTGGTCTTCATTTTAAATATTGTATTTGTTCCCATTTTTTTTACTTCAAAATAAGGTATGTGCAGTGTGCATAGGAGTTTGTTCATCGTTTTTTTTAAACTATAGTCCGGCCCTCCAACGGTCTGAGGGACAGTGAACTGGACCCCGTTTAAAAAGTTTGAGGACGCCTGCTTTAGATTAACAGCTGAAGGTTAGTGTATGGCGCTAGTTTCCTGGCATAACCATGCTGAAACAGAAAAGCCTTAGATCCAGATCATTTCTTTAGGGCTAGCTCAACGTCACGCCACAGAAGAGCTGAGGCTTCCTGGGAGAGAACTTGCTAAGGATATAGAGACCCATTAACTTTCTCCTTAGGGATTCTAGATTTAATGCCTGGTCAATCTATATTTATATATGGGAATTAGCTACATCTTTTAACAGAGGTCTTGAGAAACCAACCCGTAAAAACACTCCCAGTTTCATGGATGGCCAATGGCTCCACTGGGAGACAATTGGCCTCAGGGGTCACCTGGTGCTGCTGCTTCTACGTTTATAAACATTATAAACAAAGTGCTCGTCAAAATATTCATGGAGAAATTTTGAAAGCAAGTACAATCTCCTTTTTTCTTACCTGGACCACCAAGTGCTTCACTCTCCTTATTTTCTGCCTCAATTTCTTTCAGTACTTCTGATAGGGCTTCCCACTTAGGGTTGCTTTCAAGAACCAGCTCCTTTTTTGTTTCTACATAGAAATAAGAGAATCTCATTTGATTAAAATTTCTAAAGGCTTTCTAGAAAAGCGACGGATAACTTAAGATTCATTTCATAATCCTATTCCATTCCAATTCTATTCTTCATAATTCTAGGTCAGATCTTCAACCTTGAAAAGACTTTGTGATCTTAATGCGAGAAAAAAATATTCATGTCAGTTTTGTAATGTTTCAATAGAAAGTCACTAAGACATTATGTACAGTAACCAAGATGATTCTGTGTTATAACTCATATATAGTCTGCTCCACAAAATTTTGTAGAATCAGTACTTATTCCTGAAATTCATACATTTTTCCTTCTGAACATCAATAGAGGTAAACAATCAAATTTTTTATTTCTATAAGTCCTCAAATATAACATTTTATTTGAAACAATGCATTTATTTTAAAGTAGATCTTTGAACTAGGCAGGAAAGAAGTAACCCATTCTGACTCTAGTGTGAATATTGCAAACTAGCAATATTTATAATACCTTCTGTGGTGTTGAAATACAACTCACATTCACCTCATTCTAATATAATATTTATTACGCTCTTTATGCCAGAGGAAGACTGGGCTTTCTACTCCTAGAAATAGCCTCAGAAAACCAGTGAGATCGCTGTGAGTCAGCATTGACTTAGTTGCAGTGAGTTGTTTGTGTTCTTTAAAAGCTGAGAAACACTAAAATTTTTCACTAAGACTTTAAATGGCAAAAGTGGAAATTATCCTCAAGTTGAAAAATAAAAGTCAATCTATAGTTGTTGTGTAGCAGTAAAAATATTGCTTACATTCATTACCTGCAATCCCCTAGCAGTGGATCTTGAGATGCCGCGCTGAATGCTTTTTACATTGCATATGCTTCATGTAACATACACACAGTTACATTTTATACACTAAACAACGCAAACTCACTGCCGTCAAGTTGTTTCCGACTCATAGCAACCCTACTGCACGGAGTAGAACTGCCCCCGGGTTTCCAAGACGGCACGCTTTATGAGAACAGAAAGCCTCCTGTCTCTCACGCAGTGAGTGGTAGGGTTCAAGTGCTGACCGTGCAGGGAGCAGCACAATGCACAGCCCGTCTGCCGCCAGGCCCCTTATCCGCAGGCGTCCATTTCCCACATGGAGGAGGACATTTATGTTGCACTTGTTCTTGCTAAGCATTTCCATATCAAACATGGAAATACCAGACAGGATTAAAAACAAAAGCCTAAAAAATACCTTGTCCTTCTTTAATCTCCGTTTTCTCAGACATTTTACTTTTTTTACTCATTTTGGCATCGGGAACATGATACACCCTTGCTCGAGCATTTACAAACATGGAGGTACTGGAGTCAAGAAACAGCCAACCTAGTAGGAGAGGGACACAAACAAAAGTCTTCAATTTACAATGAATTTTAAGTAGTCGCTGATGGTCATATAATTTACATATACGATTGGCTGCCATCTTGCCTTTCTACCAACCAAATCCTTTCCCACTATGAGGGGACTTCAAGAAGTCCACAGGGAAAAAACAAACCATTTCCTCGTAATCTGTTCTTCAACGAACTTTTGGAAGCTCTTCTCACTGATGGGCTTGGCTGGTTTTCAAAGTGTGCGCCGCAGACCCCAAGAGGGTCTGCAGTGTGAAAACTATTTCCATGATACTACTAAGAATTATTTACATGTTTCCACTATGTTGACATTTCCCATGATGATGATGATGATACAAAAACAATGGTTGGTAACCCTGTTAGTGTCCTTACCACCAGTCAGGGCAGTAGGTCTAAAAGTAGGCCAGATTTGCTTATAAATCTTTAACTTTGAGCATATGTCCTTTTAATATTTCATGTGACAACATGGCAAGTATATCCAGGCCCTTCTGCTTGAGACCAGAGCTCACTGGTTGACTGGAGGAAGGGCACTTGTGTGATTGTCGAAGTTGTGCTGAACCCGGATACTTTTTTTTCATGAAACACCATTTTTACTTAAAGAACAAGTAACAGAAAAACATTGGGCATTCAGATTTGGGTACTTACAAGATATTTTCCTGAAAATGAACAAAATCGAGCATTTCAATTCAAGACATACAACTGACGACATTTGTTGCCAATGATAAAAGTCTGCTTTCAAGGGAAAATATGAATTTTGAAAAGCTCACTTCTGTCACTGTGTTTCGGCAGTCCTCCACTACTTAGGGACATTCATGATAAGATTAGCGATGACAATAACATGTGTAATTTTTTATGTTTATAATGTAACCAGTCAACATTTAAAGGAGCTGTATAACTCAATGACCCAATCAATCTCTTTCCAAATTACCAACGTGTGATGTTACATAATCATATAAGGATCAAAGGTATGACCATATTGTAAGATAAGAGTATTGGAATTCTAATGTAATGAAAGACAAAGTTCACTGATAGCCTTTTAGATTCCACAATCAGTAAGAACTTAGCAAGGTTTGGTTCAGTATCAAAGAATATCCACAATTATTAGAAAAGTTCCTAAGACTCTCCTTTCCTAATCACATATATGTGTACAAGGCCAGACAGTCTTATATTCCTCCACCAAAACAACATATTGCAATTCACTGAGTTCAGAAGCAGATGTGAGATCAACTGTCTTCTATTAAGCTAGACATTCAAGAGACTTGTAAAAATGTAAAATAATGCCACTCTGCTCTATACTTTTTCTTAGTATCTTTTCATAAAAATGTGATTCTTTTATTAAATGAAGGGGGAAGTGCAGAGTGGAGACCCGAGGCCCAAGTGTCGACCACTGGAGATCCCCTCACAGAGGGGTTTAGGTGAGGAGACGGGTCAGTCAGGGTGCGAGGTAGTACCGATGAAGAACACAGCTTTCCCCCAGATCCTGGATGCTTCCTCCCCTCAACTACCATGATCCGAATTCTACCTTGCAGGGCTGGATAGGACAGAGGCTGTACACTGGTACATATGAGGGCTGGAGGTACAGGGAATCCAGGGTGGATGATACCTTCAGGACCAAGGGTGTGAGGGACGATGCTGGGAGAGTGGAGGGTGAGTGGGTTGGAAAGGGGGAACTGATTACAAGGATCCACATGTGACCTCTTCCCTGGGAGAGGGACAGCAGAGAAGGGGGGGAAGGGAGACTCCGGATAGGGCAAGATATGACAAAATAACTATGTATAAATTACCAAGGGCACATGAGGGAGGGGGGAAAGGGGAGGGAGGGAGGGGAAAAAAAAAGAGGACCTGATGCAAGGGGCTTAAGTGGAGAGCAAATGCCTTGAGAATGATTGGGGCAGGGAATGTATGGATGTGCTTTATACAATTGATGTATGTATATGTATGGATTGTGATAAGAGTTGTATGAGTCCCTAATAAAATGTAAAAAAAGAAAAGAGGAGAAAAAAATGATTAGGGCAAAGAATGTACAGATGTGCTTTATACAACTGATGTATGTATATGTATGAACTGTGATAAGAATTGTATGAACCCCAATAAATTGTTTAAAAAAATGTGATTCTTTGACAGGGGATAGGTTTATCATTACTAATTTTAAATGAATCAACCTTTTCTAAATGTCTCAGCTTTGTTCCTCTATGACCAATAAGTCCAATTCACATCACTAAAGATCTTTGGGCCCTGAATATAACAGTGTGAAGGGAACCCAAATGTAGAGACACAGAGGCTAAACTCGTCTGTCTCACTATGAGTCCCTACAAGCCTCTTTTTCTCCGTAAGCTTATCCCGCTAGCTGATGAAGTCTCACACGCCTTTGCAATTTCTTTAAGGAAGATGACTTTTAGGTTAGCAACTACATTTCTACATTGCGACCTATTCCTAAGTTGGGAGACTGCTGTACTAGTCTTTTCTAGAAATTGAATGGATTTGAACATTTATTATTATACAGACGTTAAGTAGGCAGTTAATTGGTTATCAATAAGGTCTACATCTTTGTGCCATGAACACGCACATCACTTGAAGTCTTAGTGTAACATGCAGTTGATATAGTACTCCTCATACCCAATTCCTCACGAAAAATCCAACACTGTATTCAAATCAGTTTTATTTTTTATCTCCTACCTGAATTCTGACCAAAAGCCTTCTCAGATGCTCTCAACGACTCCAGAAGGTTTAGGAACGTGACGCAGTCATACTGACAGAGATATTGCAGCAAAGTTCGCAGTATCTTCAAGTCCTGAACCAAGGACTTCGTTTTGGCTCCAAGCTGGTGCCACAAAGGATCCAAGTAGTGGCGGATTGTCTACAACAAGAACAGAATTTAGTGCTGGGAAAACACATTCAATATAAGAAACAAAACCCTTTGCCACTGAGTCCATTCCAACTCATAGCAAGTCTACAAAGGGTTTCTGAGAACGTAAATGTTTATAGAAGCTGACAGCCTTGTCTGGCTCCCGTGGAGCAGTGGTTGGTTTGGTCTGAGGTCCTATGCCTAGCCTACAACAGCACCTCCAGAGTTCCTTAGTGTCCACTCTAGCTATTCTTAACACAAATGGTACTTCTAGAAACAATTCCAAAAATTTTGGTTCATCAGATCCTAATAAAGACGCTTAATTTTTCAAATGCAAAATAGTCTTACTCCTAGAATGTTTTGTGAGCTAAACCAAAATAACAAAGATCAAAACTGCTGCCATTACTTTTGAATCAGAGGACACAGTAGAACTGCCCCCTTAAGTCTCTCAGGCTATACATCTTCACGGGAGCAGAAAGCTTCATCCCTCTCCCAGAGTGGCTGGTGCCATCGAACTGCTGATCTTGCACTTAGCAGCCCAACTTAACTTATCACACCAAGAAGCTTCTGAGATTTTGGATTATGCTCACTTTGTTCTTGTTAGGTGTCATTTACCTGGTTCTGACCATTCTGAATTAGACAGCTGTATGGTTTACTGAGGTGGGGATGTCAAATTCAAGAGAAATGATGTTGCATTCATGGTCAAAAGGACATCTGAAGGTCGTTCTTGAAGTACAATTCTGTGATAGAATAGATCCCTGCATACAAAGAAATCCACTCAATAAAACTATTATTCAAATTTATGTGCCAACCACTAAAGCCAGTGATGAAGAAATGGAAACATTTTTACCAATATCTTCAATCTGAAATGGATTGAACATGCAATCAAGATGCATTGATAATTATTGATGATTGGAATGCAAAAGTTGGAAACTAGGAAGAAGAAACAGTAGTTGGGAAATATGGACTTGGTGGGAGAAAAGAAGTTCGAGATCATACGATAGAATTTTACAAGACCAATGATTTCTTTGTCACAAACATCTTTTTCAACAACACATATGACAACTATACACATAGATGTCTCCAGCTGGAATACACAGAAATCAAATTGACTACCTTTGTGAGAAAATATGCTAAAGGAACTCAATATTAGGAGCTAAAACCAAGGCACACCATCAATTGCTCAGATATCAGTTCAGGGTGAAGCTAAAGAAAATGAAAACAAGTCTCTGAGAGCCAAAATGACCTTGAGTCTACCCCACCTGAATGTCAGGAAAATCTCAAGAACAGATTTGACACGTGGAATACTAAAGGCCGGAGAGCTGATGAGCTCTTGATTTTGGATCTGTTCATGTTGGTCTTGTTAGGTGCCATCCACCTGGTTCTGAGCATTCTGAACTAGACAACCATGTGGTTTGCTAAGGCAGGACTGTCAAATTCAAGAGAAACGAAGAAAGCAAAAGGCCATTAAAAAGACAGGAAAGAAAGAAAAGATCAGAAGAGGCCCTGAAGCTTGCTCTTAACTGTAGGGTAGCTAAGGAAATGGAAGAAACAGTGAAGTAAACGCTGAACAGAAAATTTCTAAGGCCATCTGAAGACAAAGTAAGTTAAAGTGAATTGTGCAAAGATGTAGAATTATAAAACCAAAAGGGAAAGCCATGTTCATTTAATCTGAAAGAACGCAAGAAAGAAATTCAAGCCTCGAATTGCAATCTTGAAAGATTCGACGGGCATAATATTGAATGATCCAGGAGACATCAATAGGAGATGGAAAGAAATCAGTCACTGTTAACAAACAAACAAACTAGTTCCATCATTTCAGGAGGCAGCATATGAGAAAGAAGCAGTGACATGGAAAGCCGTTCAAACTGTACTGAAAGCACTAGCTAAAAACCAAGGCTCCGGAATTGATGGAATACCAAGCGAAATGTCTCAACAAGCTGAGGAAGCACTTACCGTGGATACTCAACTATGAGCCGACCCAAAGATCAGCCGAGGCACCTAATTTTACCACAAAAACTGCATTAAAAATGTGCTGGAAAACCTGGCTTATACCTGAGTATACATGGTGCTAGTCTACGCTAGGATATTTGGAAGACAGCTACTTGGCCCACTGACTGGACGAGATCTGTATTTGCGCTCAGATCAAAGAAAGGTGCTCAAGTTATAGAGCAATATTATTGATATCGCATGCAAATGACATTTTGCTGAAGATTAGTCAATAACGGTTGAAGCAGTGCATTGGTAGGGAGCTGCCAGAAGTTCAGGCTGGATTCTGAAGAAGATGTGGAACAAGGGGTATCACTGCTGATGTCAGATGGATCTTGGCTGTAAACAGAAACCAGAAGATGCTTACTGTGTTTTATTGATTAAGCCAAGGCATTTGACTGTGTGGTTCGTAACAAACCATGGATAATCTGGAGAAGGGAATTCCAGAACTTTATATTGTGCTCATGCAGAAGTTGTACATGGGTACAGAAGCAGTTGTGTGAACAGAACAAGTATTCCACTGCAAAGTTTAAAATAAGGGGACGTGTGGGTCAGGGTTGTAACCTCTCACCAGCATCAGGATTGGAGGAAGACTTATTAACAACCTTGGATATGCAGATGATACGACCTTGTTTGCTGAAAGGATTGTAGTCTTCTATCTTTTTTCCCACTTCTCATGATGTTTGTTACCTATTGGTCCAGTTGTTAGGAATTTGATCTTCTTTACATTGAGTTCCAATCCATACTGAAGTTGTCAAGGACTTTGCTTTGTTTGGATCCACAATCAATGCTCATGGAAGCAGCAGTCAAGAGATCAAATGGTGTAGGGTATTAGGTAAATGCTGCACAAGACCTCCTTAGAGTATTGAAAAGCAAGGGTGTTATTTTGAGGACTAAGGTGAGACTGACCAAAGCCCTGACATTCTAATTGCCTCAGACACCCGTGAAAGCTGGACACTGAATTAGGAAGGCTAAGGAAGAATGGATGCGTTTGAATTGCGGTGCTGGAGAAGAATGCTGAAAGTACACTGGCCTGCTCCAAGGACAAGCGAATCTGTCTTGGAAGGAATAAGGCCAGAGTGCTCCTCAGAGGCAAAGATGGCAAGACTTCATCTTACACAGTTTGGACATGTTGTCAGGAGAGTCCTGTCCCTGGGGAAGGACATCAAACGTGGTAGGTAACAAGGGAGTGAAAGAGAGGAAGGCCCTCACTGAGATGGGTTGACATGGTGGCTGCATCAATGGGCTCAGGCCTAGGAACACTTGTTAGGATGACGCAGGACTGTGCAGTGTTGCTGTGTTGTGCACAGGGCTGCTAGGGGTCGGGACTGTCTGGATGGGAACTAATTGGGGCAGGAGTAAGAGCAGCGTGGCTACACAACTGGCTGTCCACACTCGATGGATGTGGAGATGAGAGGACACACTGTTTGTAAGTATTGCAGGGTAAGAGGCATGTGGCAGGGCTGTGCCGGACAAAGTAGGGCACAGACTCCCCCAGGTGCTGGTTGGGTCAGATCATCTCCAAAAGGATAAGCTTCCTAAGAAGACGCCAGTTCGGCCACATTTACACTTGGTTACTAAGAGAAGCCCATGAAAATGCCTTGACGTCAGCAGTCAAGGGACGATAGAAACCCCCACACTATATATTTGGATTTTGGTCTTTTAGAAACATACTCCATTAAAGGATGTATTTTTTTGGTATCATCACATATTAAATTCTAGTAAACTTTAAGGATTAGAAAGCATGCAATTAGTTTTTTTAAAAAGTATTTCATAGTAAACTGACTTTCGGCGATAGACGAATAGCCTGAATACACAAAATGAAGAGCTATAATTTTCCTTTTTAATTTTTTATTATTATTTTATTTTTTATTATTATTTTAAAATCCTTTTATTGGGGGCTCTTACATTTCATCACCATCCAAATTTTCCCTTTTTAAACACTATATTTCCCCCCTTTTTAATGGCTTACTTGCAAAGACAAAGAGATTATTTAGAGTTTGAAAGAAAGGAACTTATACTTATCAAAATGTGAAAGAAAAATAAAATAGCCTGGAATTTTCAGAGTTAAGCATTTCCTGACACTGCGTTACATTTTGGACATTCCCCTATCTGTATGACTACTACCCTATAACGGAAAAATAGTATCAGTGAGAATCAAACTTCCTCGAACTAAGTTTTTAACCATTTTCTCAGTTCATAAAGTAATTTTAAGAAAGAGCTAGTTTCACATTCCTCAGTAGTGATAACGCATTCAAATTATTTTTACTTTTCTTCCTTATACTTAGTTAATTGCTTCCTATATTATTACACACCAGTTATGCTCCTATGTCAATCTATATATTTTACTAAAATGATGACGTTTTAGCAAGCCAGAGCATCTTTACATTTAAATAACTTCCATACCAGTAACTTTTTATTAAGAACACTGAAAATATTAAAATAACTTCACATGATTTAAAATGACATCATACCAAGCTTGGCTGAAAATGGAAGAGTACCTTTTCAAAAGGTTTTCCGATGGCATTTTCTAAAGACAAGTCTTCTACTTCAAGCGATGGATTGTGACCCTTCAGCTCCTTGAGACAAGCGTTTAAGATGTCCAGCACAGCCGTTTGTATGGCAAGCATGGCAGGTGTCATAGAAACATGGATTTCCACAACTTCGGGTTTGTGCTGCTCTAGAAAGGAGTTCACTGCTACATGGAACCTAAGGAGACGAAAGAGCGTTCAAACACGCTCTGGAGTTTCAACAGGCATGTCTTTCTGGTCTCAGTTGGATTTTTTAAAAATCGTTTTTGTAAATGAAATTAAGAAACAAAATGGAAAGCAAAGAGACAATGCCCCCAAGAGTAAGTTAACTTTATTTCTCAAATCTCTACTCCCTGGTACTGCCTCCTGAAATAAGGTTTAATCAAGACAGGAAAAAACTACAGCAATGATCCTGAAGTCACAGAATCAAAATACATTTTAGTGTAAGATACAAAAATGCTTGAAAATGGATACCATACATATCCCCCTAGAAATTTAAATAAAGTCCTCCAAGACTTCATACTTTATTTCCTGAAGGGGAAATTTGCAAAGCAGAAGTGGGAGTCAGCACCAGTAAACCTGCAGTCTCCCTCCAGCTGTTGGGTGCGGGTCTCCAGTGCCCCAGAGCAAAGTTAAATGAACTGACAGAATAGAGGGGCCGGCGTGGATACATGTGATGGACTACCAGAAGGTAGCTATCAAAGGGCTCTCTACTTTCCAGGGGGAAAGCAAAAAACAAAACTACTACTAATTATCACAACGATGGTGACTTTTGTGTTTATATGAGGATGCACCTGTTAGAACCTGACTTGCACCCATTGAATGTACAAGTAAACAACCAATTACAGTAGGTGCCTTCTGAGAAACCACTTCCCCCACGCTATTGACCACTGACCTTGGCCACAGATACAGCTTCCTTACGAAAAGATTCCTCATGACTCTTTCCACATGACAGAAGCCGGTGTCAAAGGCAACTGCGTTGTCTGTGAAGGCCTTAATGAAACCATGCTTATTTTTCTGTCGAAAGAGGCGCAAGATGAATGCTTCTTGACAAGACTCTATTATTCTGTGTGCTCTATAGACCAAGATGCCTGGGGAAAAAGTGAAAGTGACATTAAAGACCAGACCGAGAATTCTCACGTTTCCCTTCTTTCAACCAACCAACCAACCAACCCACCCACCCACCCACCCACCCATATTTCCTACGTGGCTTCTTGAGTATGGACAGGGGCCATTCGATGCTGGAGACATGGCCACCAAGCATAAAATGGACAGAAATTCCTGCCCTCATGGAATGCATAGTAAACATTTAGTACATTAGAAGGTGACATGTACTGAGGAGAAATTGATCACAGAAGGAATGGCATAGGTGTGAGAGGTTATTTGTGATTTTTGTTAGGGAGACTTCACAGAAGTGAGATGTGGGCAAAAGCTGGACTGAGGAGCACGTGGGCTTTTGGACAACTGGACACTGAGCGCTCCTGGCTGAGAACACGACTAAGCAAGGCCTGGGGGTGGGAGTGGGGGGGTCTGGCATGTTGGAGGATGAATCTCTGTTAGTGAAGTGGATCACTCATTTTCCATTTGTACATGTATATTTTAGAAGGATGGGCAACATCTGCATCATCTACTTGATTAATTCACTGCCCGGGATCAGAGTATATTAAATTACAAGGTATCTTAACTCATTTAAAACAAAACAGGATGATCACTACTGACATATACTGATTTGACAAACGCTATTTCTGTACAGGTATTTTCCTATGATGCAAATACTCCTGTAAACAGAATGAATCTCATTACCACAGTTCTTTGAAGAGGGATTCAAATGACATCACTGAGTCACATACACGAGAAATTATACATAAGAAGCATCCCTAGTTATAAAATGCGAGCACTGGACTAGTTCAAGTGTTTACACTTTGTCTAGGTCTGCAGGTGAACAGAGTATGGCTACTGCTTTGAGGGAGCTAAACGTCTAGGGAGAGACAGAAGCAAACGTTTTGATACAATGTGACTGGTGATAAGTTAAGGACAAACAGGATACATAAAGGTGCACAGATCTCATTTCTCCATCAACAATTCAATTATTCTATGATAATGACGCTCAGAGCTTCAGACTTAAAGCTAGACAGTTACCTTGCGTTAAATGTACTTGTGGGTTCTCTACTGCCTATAAATGTACTTGAAAGTTCTCTCTCCAGTTTCTCATCACTCCTAGGATCTGAACAATGATATTAATAGTGATCTATGAACTTTCGAGCAGTTCAGTCAACTCAATTTAGGTTCTCCTAATGGCAGATTTAAGTTTTGGATTGAGGTGGGGAGCTAAAATGCACTCTAGTTAAACAAATTATTCTTCAGGTATGGTAAAAAAATTAAGTGTTCTTTAGGAATTGTTAGATAAAGTGTTTTCAATAGTCCACTATACTCATGCAGAATTAATGTATTACTCAGAACATCTTATTTATATAGTAGGTAGGTTTTTCCTACTTTGTTAGCTTGGATTGAAGCATTACTTAAATTAAGAAAAAAGCAAAAACAAAAAGCAGGTCTCTAAAAAGAATGACCCCAATTAAAAAAAAAAGAAAGAAAATTGCTCCAAAAGGTTAAAGTTATTTTTTAGGAGGGGAGGGGGAACCAAAAAGGAATGAGAAAACTAATAAACTATTCCAAGCACTGAGTTACAGTCTTTTATTGATCTCATTTTACTTAATCATCAAAATAATATTTTGGGGGTAGGTATCATGAGTTGGCAAGCTGAGGAAGCATTGGAAGCACTCACTCATCTATGCCAGGAGATTTGGAAGACAGCTATTTGGTCAACTGCCTGAAAGAAACCCATCTGTGTAACCATTCCAAAGAAAGGTGACCCAACAGAATGCTCCAACTATCAATATCACTGATATTGCACACAAGCAAAATTTTCCTTAAGGTCATCCAAGAATGGCTGCAGCAGTACATCAACCGGGATATCATTGCTAATGTCAGATGGATCTTGGCTCAAAGTAGAGAAGACCAGAAAGATGCCTACTGTGTTTCCTTCATGATGCAAAGGCATTCGACAGTGTGGGACATAACTAACTGTGGACAGCATTGAGAAGAATGGGAATTCCAGACCCCTTCAGTGAGCTCATGAGGAACCTGTGCATGGATCAAGAGACATTTGTGCACACAGAACAGGACTGCATGGTTTAAACACAGGGAAGGTGTACACCAGGGTTGGATCTTCTCACCATATACATTCAATTTGTATACTGAGAAAATCACCAGAGAAGCTGGATCATATGAAGAATGTGGCATCAGGATTGGAAGGTGGCTTATTAACATCCTTTAATATGTACATGAAACAACCTTGCTTACGTAACGAGTTGGACTTGAAGCAACTTGCTAAAGATTAAGGATTGCAGTCTTCAGTATGGATAACAACTCAATGTAAAGAAGACCAAATTCCCCACAACTGGACCACGAGGTCCTATAATGATAAATGGAGAAAAGGTAGAAGTTGTTAAATTTGTCTTGCTTGGAGCTACAAGCAATGCTCATGAAAGCAGCAGTGAAAAGATCAAAAGACATAAAGTGCATTGGGCAAATCTGCTGCACAAGACTTCTTTAGCGTACTGAAGAACAAGGATTTACTTGGAGGACTAAGGTGGGCCTGACCCAAGCCCTGACATTACTAAGGAAGACTGAAGAAGAATTGATGCATTTGAGTTGTGGTGCTGGGGAAGAATATTGATAGTACCATGGGCTGCTAATAGGACAACCTGATCTGTGTTGGAAGAAGTAAGGCCAGTGGGCTCCTTAGAGGCAAGGGTGGCAATAATTCTTCTTAAATACTTTGGGCATGTTGTCAGGAGAGGCCAGTCCCTGGAGAAGGCCATCATGCTTGGTAACGTGCAGGGGCGGTGAAGAACAAAGAACGAGAAGGCTTCAATGAGATGGATGGACACAGAAGCTGCATCGATGGGCTCAGGCACAGGAACGGTTATGAGGATGGCACCAGGACAGGGCAATGTTTTGTTCTGTTGTGCACAGAGTTGCTATGGGTCCGAGCCGACTCCATGGCACTTAACAACATCATGACTCATGGAGTCCTGTTGGCAGTTTTATGCTTCCATCACATTTCGGATCTGACTGGGAAACAGAGAGCTTTCACTGGCAAGGTTTTAGCACCATATCATAACTAAGTGTCTCTTTCTAGTCTGTCTTAGTCTGGAAACCACACTGAAACCTGCTCAGCATCCTAGCCACGTACAAGTTTCCACTGAGTCAGTGGTGGCTGCGCATGAGCTATGCTGGCCGTGAGTCCAACCCAGCTCTCTGCGTGGAAGGTACAAGTTTACTCACTGACCCACCAATGCCTTTTCCATCTCATACTGTGCTGTGTAATTACTTATGTACACACCTGTCTCCTCTACACATTTCTTGATGATCTTACAATTAATAATGAGTGAGTACCTACTCTGTGCCGCCCATGTTAAATATTATATATATTTATGATTTCATTTCACCTTCATCCTAGGAAGAAAGTGCTATACAATCTCCAATATACAAATGAGGAAACTGAGGCATGGAGAATTTAAGAAACTTGTCACAGAGATGGCACATGCTGCAGGCGAGCTTCAACTCAGAAATGGTGTAATTTAAGAGTTCACTGTAATAGTTGTTAATCTTTCCATTTTAAGCGTCTGGGACATTCCTGCTAAATAGATGATTCTTAATAATTATTAAATGAATGAGTGTAGAAAGCAAAATCAAAACACCTGCCATGGGTCAATTCCAACTCATAGCATCCTCTACGGCAGAGCAGAGCTGCCCCATGAGGTTTCCGAGATAAATCTTGACTGAAGAATACTGGTTTACCTTTCTCTTTCAGAGCAGCTCATAAATACAAATCACCCACCTTTTTGGTTAGCAGCCGAATGCATAGCTTTTCCCACAACGCTTTTCAAGTCCCCTCATACTGGGTGCTGACAGGGGAGCAGGTGAACGCCCGGGAGTCAGGTATTTTCTGGAAGGGGACATGTTTCAGGGACTGTCCTGTGACTTGTTAAAGTTCGGGTGGAAGAGAAACAGGATTCCAGGGGACAGCAAATTTGAAGGACTTCACTGAGGGCTCATTTGCATTCAATTCGCCCAGGCAACAACAGCAGTAGCAGTTCAAGTGACATAACCGGTTTAGATTCACTCAGAAATGGCGAATGACCTGTAAGCTATACTTTGACATTTCATTGCTTCAGGTTGCTTTCTGCCTAGTTAGAAGATCCGGTCACTGATGTCCCACGGTAATGCTGACATCTAGTGGTAGTGATAAATTCAATACAATTGTTTTCCCTCATTTTAACCATTTAAAAAATAAATAAACATAGGCGTTAAGAATCCACAAACAGTAAAAGACTTCACGATGTCTCAAGCTATCTCATCACAAAAGGTCATTGCTTTTTATTTTTGCTATCACGAAATATTTACAATATACTGGCACCAAGCTAAACAATCTATTGGATCTCATGTCATCCTCAAAGTGACCCTCTACTTCAGTGGTTCTCAACCTTCCCAATGCCTCACCCCTTTAATACAGTTCCTCATGTTGTGGTGACCCCCAATCATAAAGTTATTTTCGCTGCTACTTCATCACTGTAATTTTGCTACTGTTAGCAATCAGGCGACCCCCGTGAAAGGGCTGTCCCACCCCAAAGGGGATCTAATCCACAGGTTGAGAACCACTGTTTATAGGGTTTCATAAACTTTATGCGGACAGACAGCCTCATCTTTTCCCAAGGAGCAGCTGGTGAATATGAATCTTCAGGTCAGCGGCTCAATGCCTCGTCTATGACACAATCCCAGCTCCTTACAATAACTCTCGCAAGTGCTTTTCCAGTGTAAGAAACGAGAAAGCCGAGGCTCATAAAAGTCACGGGCTGTGGGTGCAAGTAGTAATAAGCAGTTATAATGGCATTGGCACTTAATGTCAGGCGGGTACGAGGGCAAGGCCCAGGCCACAGATGATAACCATTATACATGTTGTAAGTATAGCAAATCCTCACCTCCATCAGTGGGCCATGTACCATATAAATCATTCAAGTGCCCATTCATTCATTTATTATCTATTCTACGCTCCGGGTTCTACGTTAGCTATCGTGGGAGATAACAGATTTCACGGGCTGCTACTGATGCATAGGTTAAAAGTTGAAGTTTACCCTGAGGTAGGTACTTTCAACGATAGAACTGGCAATTGAGTTCCAAAAAAATCAGCCCCTGAAGACTCTGACACACATGGAGCTGCCCCATGATTTGAGTTTGAGTTGGTGGCACTGGGACTGGCTCTGCTACACACCCCTTAGGCTGGGACAGTGAACAACTCCCGTGTTATGCTTAGGAACCTTGTTAGCTAGTAAGCTAAATAGGCAATATAATTAATTTATATATGAAAGGATAGGCATGTGTATCCATATAGCCAATAATAGCATTAAACAAACAAATAAATAAATAAATGGATGCCAACATTGGAATGGGCAGGGTATTTGGGGGACACAGAGACCTATTGAGGAAGAAAATCAAATATTTAAGGAAATATACAAAGACTATGAGGAGGCTTCAAAAGGTTCGCTGAAAAATTCTATTACCTTTTAACTCCATTTTTCAATGAACCTCTTGAAGTCCCCTTCTATGGGTAAGCATTTCAAAACTGATTAAGTTCAAGCTATTGACTTTTCAGTAGCAGCCCAGTGTTTAACCTTCCACACAGTCAGGCTTCTGCGGAACCTGCACGTACCCCAAGAAGACAAACGAGGACACAAATAAGTCCTGGTTGAAATCAGGAAAGATGCACGTCAGGGTTATTTTCTCTCCCCCTACTTAATCAACCTGTATGCTGAGCAAATAACCAGAGAGGCTGGACCGTATGAAGAAGAACACACATCAGGCTTGGAGGACGGCTTATTAACAATATGAAATATGTGCATGACACAGCCTTGCTTGTAAGGAGGGCTTGAAGTAGCCTTCGGTATGGATTGTGTCTTAACACAGAGCAAAGAAGAATCCTCACAACTGGGCCAATAAGCAACATCACAATAAATAGAAAAAGATTTAGGTTGCCCAGGATTTCATTTTACTTGTATCTACAATCTACACTTACGGAAGCAGTAGCCAGAAGGTTAAATGACTCACTGCTTTGGGCATATTTGCTGCAAAAGACCTCTTCAAAGTGTTACAAAGCAGACACGTCACACTGAAAACTAACGTGTGCCTGACCCAAGGCATGATATTGTCAACTTCCTCTTACACATGAGAAGGAGCCCAGGTGGCACAGTAGGTTACGCATTGGGCTGCTAACCACAAGGTCAGTAGGTTCAAACCCACCAGCAACTCCATGGGAGAAAGCTGAGGCTTTCTGCTCCATGCCCTACATGGCCACTGAGTTGGAACCAACTCACTGAAGGTGGGTTCATATGCATGTGAAAGCTGGACAATGAAGTAGGAAGAATTAATGCCTTTGAATTATGGTGCTGACAAAAAATATTAAATACCATGGACTGCCACAAGATCAAACAAATCTGTCTAGAAATAGAGCCACAAAAAAACCCACCCCAAACCAACCAACCAACCAACCAACCAACCAACCAACCAAAAGAAATAGAGCCACAATGCTCCTTAGAAGCAAGAACGGTGAGATTTCATGTTCTGTATTCTGGACCTGAAGAAGAATATCATGCTCCGTAAGGTAGACGGTAAGCAAAGACTCTCAATAGAGGGACTGACAAAGTAGTTGCAACAACAGGCTCAAATACAGCAACCATTGTGAGGGTGACGCAGGACCAGGCAGTGCTTTCTTCCGTTTTACACAGAATTGCTATGAGCTGATGCCAAATAACAACAGTCTTTGCTAAAGCACATTTCTGTCATAGTTTTCTCAGGCAGAGTGAAGCAGGCGGGTTCAGACTATCCATCTTTCAATTAACAGCTGAGTGCGTAACCACTGCCCCGGGGCTAAGTATTTAGTAAATATTCGTTTAGAGAAGGTCAACCTTAGTTTCATTACTTACTCAGGTGACATATTTATGGACCATTTACGATGTAGCGGATCCTGAGCATCAAGAACCAGTGCTGCCCACAAAGGTATTCTAGTTTAGAATTTAGCAAAGGAGACAAAACCAAAATAAACACATGTATTTATAGACAAATCATGACATTTCAAATTCTTACCAGTGATTAAATCTGATGGTATCCTATTGGTTAAGAAATCGACCACAAGTATTCGGCTTGTTGCAAATATAACACCCCCTTGTGTGTATACTTCATAACGGCTGTTACTTGCAATTTCATTAGTTACACGTCGAGGGAGGTGGTCAACTCCGTCCAGCTTCAGTTGACTAATAAAATATTCCTAAACAAGAACAAACCTGATTAGTAAGCTGTTTACGGTACTACTGTGTTTGAGTTACTAATAGTATTTTAACAGAAAACAGAAACAAACAAAAACATTTATACCCTTAGGTTAAAAGACATCTGCTACCTGGAAAACACTTTCCCCACCAAAGACAGGTTTACAAACCTGCATACAAGGGACGCCAGGGAACCCCTTTCCCAGGCTCTGGTTCAGGCTATATTAGGTCAGACCCCATCAACGGGTCTACACCACCCCTGTGTGTGCTGGACCCGATACTAAGCTGTCGGGGAACTTGAATAAATAAAACAGGGAGTTTGTGATCACTCTTTCCCCAGAACACCAAGCCAAAACCAAACTCATTGAGTCGAAGCTGACTTATAGTGACCGCGTAGAACTGCCCCTTGCGCTGTTTCTGAGGCTGGAAATCGTTACAGGAGGAGAAAGTCCATCTTTCTCCAACAGGGGTTTCGAACTTCTGATGCTGCGGTTAGCAGCCCAACACTCAACCACTAGGCCACCAGGACTCCTTGGGTGACATTTTCTCCAGGCCACCTGCTCTATATGGGGGCTCCCTCCCCACAGGCCGACCCCTCCCATCGTCCTTGGTCTTCCCTACATCCTTGGCTTTGGGCTACCTTCCCATGGCCTTTGATGAACCCCGTCTCCCCACCAAACCCAAAACCACTGCCGCCAGGTCCATTTCGAGTCACTGGGACGCTGTAGGCCAGAGCACAACCCTATAGGCCCCATAGGGTTTCCCGGACCGTCATCCTGACGGAAGCTGAGATCTCTTTTCTCCTGGGTGGGTTTGAACCACCGACCTATTTGGTAGCCGTCAGCCCTTTCACCGCTGCGATAGCCCCTCAGCTGCTCCTCTTCCTCCCAGCAGCGCCCCCTCCCCGCCCCCCGTCGCAATCACTCACGGCGAGGGGTCCCCCTCCTCTGCCCCAGCAGGCCCCTTCAGGCTCCCCCACTATTCTCCACCGTCCCCTCCTTCAGACGACGCCCCACACGCCTCCGAGCCCCGCTCAGCCGGCCGGGACCTCCATTCCGCTCGGGGCCCCACGTCGGCGCCAAGCCCCCCGCCCGCCCGCGCCCCCGAGTCCCCCGGGTCGGTGTCGCCGCGGCCGCACCTCCTCGGCGGGCTGCGTGTTGAGCACCAGCACCAGGCACGCCGGGTGGCAGTGCAGCCGCAGGAAGTGGTAGAGCAGCCGGTCGGCGCCGAGCCCGCGGGCGCACACCACCAGCCCGTCGGTGTGGAGCAGCTCCAGCACCAGCTGCCGCTCGTACTCCAGCAGCGGAGCCATCGCCGCCTTCCGGGCCGGCAGTCCCAGCTCCATGGACGCCCTTCCGGGGCCGCGGCCGGACGCAGCCGAAGCGAACCGAGGCCGGGCGAGCGTAGGCGGATTTAGCCGAAGAAAGCCGAGCGAGGGGAGGCGGGCGCCGGCCGAACGCCGCCGAAGGGAGTCGGGTCCCAGAAGGCTGGCGCCGAATGTAGCCGAGCGCGCTGAGTCGGCTGAGGTGAGCGTTGGCCGAGCACAGCCGACCAGGCATATTTCGTTCGCGAAGCCAGCCGAAGAAAGCCGAGTGCCAGACGAGGGCCGGGGGAACGTCGCCGAAGAAAGCCGAGTGCCAGACGAGGGCCGGGGGAACGTCGCCGAAGAAAGCCGAGTGCCAGACGAGGGCCGGGGGAACGTCGCCGAAGAAAGCCGAGTGCCAGACGAGGGCCGGGGGAACGTCGCCGAAGAAAGCCGAGTGCCAGACGAGGGCCGGGGGGAACGTCGCCGAAGAGAGCCGAGTCCCAGACGAGGGCCGGGGGAACGTCGCCGAAGAGAGCCGAGTCCCAGACGAGGGCCGGGGGGAACGTCGCCGTAGAGGACCGGTTTCACTCGGCCACAGCTAAGATTCGCGGAGTGACCTTCGCAGTCCTCTCTAGGATTCAGGCTCCATGCCTGATCACGCAACAATTTCAACACCTCCACTTTTAATCCGAAAGTCCCAACGGAGGCTACGTGAAAGCCAAGACGGAGAGAAATGAACCCTAAGGAAGGTGTCGCTCTGATATCTGCAACGGAAACAAACAAACAAACTCACAGATATCTAGCCAATGAGCAATCAAACACGGAACCCCTATGCCCCAAGGGCTCCCTGACAACTGAGGTTGATTGTAAGTCTTCCAAGTGCTCTCCCAGTCGCGGTAACCCCAGGTGGTGCAGTGGGGCCATGATCTGCAAGTTCAGCAGATCAAACCCACCAGCTGCTCCACAGGAGAGAGGTGAGAGTTCTGCGTTCATAGTTTTACCCTGTTCTCTAGGGTCAATGTGAGTCGATATCCACTCGATGACAATGGGATTTTTGTTTGTTTCTCAAGGTGGCTTAGTCTTCAGTTTTACATTTCTCTCCCTTTTAAATTAGCTAATTTCTACTTCAGTAAGAAGCAGCAGTCTCAGAAACCCACTGGGGCAGTTAGTTGTCTTCTGTCCCGTAGGGTTGCTATGAGTTAGAATTCACTCCATGGAGGCGAGTTTTGTTTTGTTTTTTAACAATCTGTTTTTCAAAACGACAACTAGGTGTCCCTGCAGCACTCGTGTCCCACTTTCCACTAGAGGGACCCCTTTGGTAATATTTGTTCTACAACTAGAAATAACCTGCTAATCATAGGTTCTATGTAGCAAAATCCCTTCTCTCTCACTCCTCCCTCAACACACACACACGCACACACGCACACACGCACACACGCATTGGAAATCCTTGTCCGTTGCTGGGAAATAGAAAAACTATATAAACAAAAATAAAAAGCACTTTTTTTCCCCATCGTCCACAAATCACCACTAGTAACATCATGAAATCTTGACACACATTCTCGCCCTCATCTTGACATTTAATACTCCTTTACAAAGTCCTTCTAAAGCAGCGGTTCTCAACCTGTGGGTCGCGACCCCGTGGGGGTTGGTGTGTCAACCGACCCTTTCACAGGGTCGCCAGATTCATAAACAGTAGCAAAATTACAGTTATGAAGTAGCAACGAAAAGAATATTATGGTTGAGGGGTCACGACCACATGAAGAACTGTACTAAAGGGTCGCAGCATTAGGAAGGTTGAGAACCACTGTTCTAAAGGTTGATGAAAACTCCAAAAAAATTTGATGCCATCGAGTTGATGCCGACGCATAGAAACGGAAGGACAGAGCAGGATTCAGTTACCCATAGGGCAGGGTAGAACTGGCCCTGTGAGTGTCCCGAGACTGTCACTCTTTTCAGGAATAGGTGGTTTTGAATTTTGACCTTGAATTAGCAACCTGACTGGTAACCACTAGTCACTAGGTTAATAAGATTTACCTTCTTAATAGGTATTTAGTTCAGGGACCCTGAGCATCTTGGTACACCCACTCATGGATAAGTTAGGTTCCAAAGACCAAGCTGCTGTTTGAAAATTGCCATTATATGAAAATGGAGGATGATGGCATCATTACTAACTGCCAAATGACATCATTATATAACTACCAAATCACTGAGAATCATGGCCTAGCCAAGCTGACACGTTATTGTTATTATTGTACGGTATTATTAACATGCTCTTATCATGTTGTTATTATTGTTAGGTACCTATTGAGTTGGCCAGACGCACAGCACTCTCACAATTGCCATGTTGGAGGCCATCACTGCAGCCACTGTGTCCATCAGAGCTGCCATTATCCTTGCCTGACACCTCTCCATCTGTGATTGCCAGGTATGGCGTCAATGCACAGGATAACCGGATAGATTTGTTACCATTCTCATAAACAGAAGGTGTCAGACAATCAACCGAGGAATGGGTGTAATAAGCTTAATCATGCACTTACTGGGATAAAGAGAACGAACATTTGCAAGACTTTGCATTCATTCATATTGCACTTGTCAGATTTACATGGAAATCTACAATTTACGTGCATACTGGCCGTTTAGGAAAAGGTCTGTTTTTCTGCCTTATTACTGCTTAATATTTACACTTTACTTACATTTGTCAAAATTCGAACAACATAGTTTCTGGATGCTGGTTAAAAGAAAAAGGATGTCTGTATAAGGCAGACATTCTGCATGAACAATTTCCCATAAGACAGCTGTTAATTTCTTCAGTTTTCCAAGTGAGGAAATGGATGCCAGAGAAGTGATGTGAATTGGGCAAGACCAAGTTTGTGAATTTCTTTCATACAGTTCAGAACAAATTACAACACATATTAGGAAATGCTTGTTGAATTGACAACTTTGAAACTCAAGCCTGATTCCCCAGATGTGATCGGCAGAATTCCCAGGTGATGCCAAATAGTTAAGTACTTGGCTACTAATTGAAAGGTTATTGATCAGATCCACCCAGAAGCTCCTCAGAAGAAAGATCTGGCAAACCACTTAAGAAATATCAGCTATTGGAAACCCTATGATGGGGTTGCCATGAGTTGGAATTGATTTGAAGGCAGTACACAAGCACCCTCCTCCCCACCACATATATTCAAGATGTTCAGAGATTCTCTGCATGGTGTATATGGTTAACATATTTGGTTGCTAACTGCAAGGCTGGGAATTTGAGTTCCTCTGAAGAAATATCTGCCAATCTATTTCTGAACCCATGGGGTCACCTCAATGTAACTGGTTAAAAAAAGTGTCTATACCCTAATCTCACCCCTAAATCAAACTCACTGCCATCAAGTTAATTCTGACTCATATTGACCATATAGGATAGGGTTGATTTGCCCCTGTGGGTTTTCAAGACTGTAACTCTTTACAGGAGTACAAAGCCTCATTTTCCCTCCTTCAGAGTAACTGGTGATTTTGAACTGCTGACCTTGCAGTTAGCAGTCTGTCTTGTAACTACTATGCCACTAGAACCTGTGAATGTGTTACTTTACATGGATTTTGAGGGAGGGGATTATCCTGAAGGATGTAGCCACAGAGACATACAATAAATACTGATTTTTTTTGGAGTTGATCAGCAGATCTTTCTCCCATGGTTCCTCTCTCTAAGTGGACTTGACTCTCCAATCTTTAGATTAGCAGAAAATTGATTTACCTGTCTGCACTCCCCAGGGACTCCGTGCAACAATAGGAGATTATCAGGGGGCATAGCAGTTACAACCCAGGAGCTGTTCTGTGGGAGAAAGATGTGGTAGTCTGCTCCTATGAAGATGTACAGTCTCAGAACCCAAAAGGAGAATTTCTACTCCACCCTATAGGATTGCTATGGGCTGGAATTGACTCCACGACAGTAGATTTTTTTGTTTATTTAAAGTTGGGAGACTAGCTAAATTTCTTCATGCATCCCTGCTGTGGGGTTCTGTAGACCTATTCAAAGTCATATGTGCAAAGATACCCACTGTATAGGACTAAACTTTGAAAAGAGCAGCAAGGAGCTCTGCAAAACATCAATGATCCCATTTGCCTAAGAACACTGCAAACAGAGAGTGCTTTCTCTGGAATGAAGCACAATCTGTCAACCAAAGCGACCGTCTTTGGGAAGTTGTAATACATGGTCAGAGTCGGGTTCAGAACTTTATACTTCAGTTTATTTCCATCTATTCTGTTGACTTTTTATTATTATTATCATTTTCACCATGAGTTACATTGTTTTCCTGATAAGAACAAGGGAACTTCCCAGGTATTGTATAAACACCTCATCAGCACTGAAAAAGATGATCTTGTAATATCTGGGGTAGACAACAGTTTCAAATGTTGGCACCGGGGAAATCGGCTTTGTAAATTCTGTCTGTGTCTAGGTATTGCAGACATGTTTTCACCGTAAAAGTTTTCATCAGAGGGTGAAGGGATTATTATTGTTTTTCCTACTTCACTGTCGTCTAAATTGCCAAGCCTTTCCTTACTTCTTAGACTGACCATTCTGGGTCGGTTGGCCAAGTTTCAGATTGGTTCATGATGACACAAGGCAACAGTTTCCCTTTGGCCACTGGCATCAGGCTGGAAATAAAATAAAACTAGGACTTCTCAACAGTTCAATCCCTGTTGGACTTTTGCTGAGATTTGCATGTCTAGCCCAGATATACTAAAGCAGAATCTACATTTTAACAAGGTCCCCAGGCACCCTCACCTTAGATAATCTTAGCATCGAAGTGCTTAGACAGCTCCATAGAACAGTGGTTCTCAACCTTCCTCATGCTGTGACCCTTTAATACCATCCCTCATATTGTGGTGACCCCAACCATAAAATTATTTTCGTTGCTACTTCATAACTGTAATTTTGCTACTGTTATGAAATCACAATGTAAATATCTGATATGTAGGATGTATTTTAATTGTTACAAATTGAACACAATTATAGTGATTAATCACAAAACAATATGTAATTATATATAGTGAAATATTTATTTCTAATTACAAATAAATGAAATATTGTCTTGAAGCATGGTGTAGCATGGGTAACAGTCTTAATAGAACAACAGTAAGCTACATTGCTACACTTGTGACAGTATGTGTAAAAGGCCAACATCAGCATGAAGATTGAGATAGCTTCTTTCTCAACAGAAAAGAAATTATTAGGGCAGTCTTTGCAAGAGCACAACAAAGATCATCGTGCACTACAAGTCTGCTTCTGTATTTAGCCTTGATAACCAACAAGTTGGAAAACCCTGTTTCACAAAGACATGTTGCTGGAAATGGAAGAAGAAGGTGCAACATAGTCTCAGACAGAATAGGATATGATTACAAACACTTGATCCAGAGTTTTGTAACTGGCATTGTAGAGAGATCAGTTTTCACTGCATCACTATTAATAAGTTCAATGAACTCCTCTTATACTGTCTCAGGAACATCTTCCACTTTGATTGTGAATGGGCTTCTGTGAATGGGCATAGATGCTTTTAACTGAGAAGTTGCTTTCAACACAGCAGCTGCTTTCTACACAGTAGCTGCTCTCTACACAGTAGTTGTTCTGTGTGACTGGTCCACATAAGTACATTATGGCACCAACCCCGTCACATACACCTGTATTTGTACGGAGTGTATGTGATGGGGTTGGTGTGATGATGTCATCACTCCGGGTACTCCTATGTGGGTGTATCTGCATATGAGCGGACCCCCCTGGAGATGGATAGAGGAGTGGTGTCTTGGTTCCTAAGACCACTGGAAATGATATGTTTTCTGATGGTTTTAGGCGACCCCTGTGAAAGGGTCGTTAGACCCCCCAAAAGGGGTTGCCACCTACAGGTTGAGAACGGTTGCTATAGAGTTTATCAAGGGAGTCACCATCAACATTCACTAGCGCATCCATGGAGTGGACTTGCAGAAATGTGACCTGGCATCAAGGAGAGTCAGAAGTTTGCTCTGAAGGAGAGGTGAACACCAGATGTGTATGCTCACCAGGCTTTAAACCAAACTGTCTGCCTCGAACAAAGAAGGAAGGTACCATATTGCATCAGTCTCCCGAAGATGAGGAGTCGAACTCTGCAAGCAAGCAGCCACGGAAGTAAAATATCAACCAAGTCCCCATGGAAGAAGCACACCAGCACGTGTGGTCCAAGGGTTGTAAGTCATATAATACAAATGGAGAGGAAGGAGTGGAATCAGAGTTTTAATTGTGAGCACCTGGTTTGCAGAGGGCTCGGGACAACAATGGAAGCCCCAAATTAATTTGCTGGGTCGACACATAGACTGTCTCGATGGATCCCCTATGACCATAATCGAGGGCTGTGAATAGCCTTATATTGGAGAGCGTTGTAGAGAGCGATGACAGCAGGTATTGTCAGGTTAAAATGTAATACCTTATTATTTGATCTCCCTTTTGACCCATTTAAAAATGGTTTCGGTTGTTTTTTAAAGGTGAAGAGGAAATACATGGATTAAGCCTCGAGTGAATCCCCTTGCTGTCATGCAGACTGCATTGGAAAGTGTATTATTGCAGAAGCAATTAGGTTAAAACAACACATTCTCATTTTATCTCACTTTTGACCCATTTAATTACTATAGTTATGAAATAATTTTATTGGGGGCTCTTACAACTCTTACAACTTTCCATACATCAAATGTATCAAGCATATTTGTATACATGTTGCCATCATCATTTTCTAAACATTTACTTTCGCTTTGAGCTGTTGGTATCGGCTCCTCTTTTTGCCCTCCTCCCCACACCCTCGTGACCCCTTGATAAATTATAAATTATTATTGTCTTTATATCTTACACTGACTGATGTCTCCCTTCACTCAGGTTTCTGTTATTTGTCCCCCTAGGAGATGGGCAGCGGTTATGTGTCCATTCACTGCCATCTTTTCCCCTTTCCTCCCCTCGTCTCTCCACCTTTCCCCTTCTTTCCTGGTATTGCAACTCCCATTTCTATTCCTGAGGGGTTTATCTGACCTGGTTTTGGTGGGCAAGACTGGGGTCATGATAGTGTGTGTGTGTGTGTGTGTGTGTGTGTGTGTGTGTGTGTAAGCCTCAAGGAACCAGAGGAATATTGTGTTTCATCGGTGCTTTACTGTGCCCTGATTGACTAATCCCTTCCCTGTGACCGTTCTGTGAGGGGATGTCCCTTTGGCTACAGATGGGTTTTGAGCCTCTGCTCCAATCCCCTCGTTCTCAACAATATGTTTCCTTTTTGGTTTGCTTTGGGTCTTCTAGTGCCTGTTACCTGATCCCTTGACACCTTGTGCTCGCACAGGCTGGTGTGCCTCTTCCATGTCCTTTTGATCCATTTAAAATTTGTTCTAATTTTCAATATTTTCTACTTTATGATTGAGGTTTTCCACTCTTTTACTTTGCTATTGTTGTTAGGGTTTTTGTGGTATATTTTTCTGTGTATGAAGTCCAGGATAGGTAAATTTATAGTGGTAGTTACTGGATTAATGCTTTCTTGGGGTAAAGCAGGAGAGGTTGGGGGAAATTGGGAACTAATAAAGAGTCCAAGAAAGAAGAAAATATCCTAAAATTGATCTTGGTAAGCATTGTATAACTCTTTTTTATTAGTTTTTTACATTTAAAATTTTTCCAGTTTTTTCAAAAACCATTTTATTGGGAATTAATAGATATATCATTCCATAGTTCAATCACATCAAGCAGGATTGTACAATTACTACCACAATCAGTTTCAAAACATTCTCTTCCTTCCTGAACTCCTTGACATCAGCTCCCTTTTACACCCCACCCCCTAACTGTACCCCTCAGAAAGGCAGAATCTATTTGTTTTCCCTATAGGTTTATCAATCCTGGGTTTCCTATACTGAAATACAGGAAAACATATAACAAAAATTCAAGAGAGTGACCCCCCAATGACATAACACACGTGAGATAAACCCCAATATGACCAACAACAAAAATGCAGATAATGTTGAAAACTAGATCAGACCTAACATGCATCAGAGGGGGAATGAACTGACAAATTTGAACTGTTCAAGTCAGGTTTATCACATTGATCTGTGCTCATCTCTCCAGTGCACTCTGCTTAGTAACTACTTTCCTCCCGTCCCTCTATTATGGACAGAGGGAGATCACCAGAGGCTTATTTCCTATGTCGATCCCACAAAGGTATCTTGGGCTCCCAGTGTCATCCACCGCCTTCTGCAGACCAGAATCTCACCATGTACCCTCTGATATTACTCTGATACTACTGTGACTTTGGATTATGATTTACAGTCCTTCAGTGACAGACTGCACAACTCTTCCAGATATGATGGAACTCTTAAGTTTTGTGATATGTGGATTAAGTTTACAATAAAACAATGTAAAAAAAAGATTCTAACTTGATATGCTGGTTCCTGTGTACCTGTCATAATTTACCAAACTGATGCTGATGAAAACTAGCAGCTGTTTGTCAAACAAATAAAATAACGTTGTAAAATGGAGGTAGGGTACGAACAGTATAGCTTTAGCTGTTTTATTAATGTCAATTTTAGCAGCATCTACAAGCATAAGAACCTCGGGGAATCTCTTAGAGATTGCATCTGCTGTGATGGTTGTGCACAGATGGGCGTGAGAAGGAGTGGTTCCAAGCCCTCTGACGCTCTTCTGGGACTTGAGGTCCCCGGTGGATCCATGAGTGGATCTGGCGTACATTAATGTCCTGCCAGTGAAGTTACCCGTGTGTTAATGCTTTATCATAAGTCCACTGAGGGAAGGCTTCGTGTTTGGGGAGCTAATTAGTACTTGCGGTGGCGGAGGGAATTTAATTATGACGCTAATCTTCTTTCCTGGAAATACATACTTTTGAAGACTCTGTAATTAAAATAAAATAGCTTTACTGTTGGACAAACCATCCATCATTAAGGTGGGGAGGGGAAAGGTAAGACTGAAGTTGAATACAAAAGCCAATTACTTGCTCCTCTTTGTAATGATAAGTAGTGTTTTCTGAAAATGATAGTGGTTCCAAAGTAAGAGGCAATTAATCTTTTGTAGGGATTTACAAGGAGCTCTGAGGAGGGTCTCCCATGCATAAATAATATTCAGGGCAAGTAATCTTTGTGAAGTTTCTTTTTCCTATTTGGGGGAGTTATTTCTTTTGCCTTACTGCATCCAGCCTATTGGAGAATATATTCTGAGAGGGGGTAGAAGGCAGGCTGGCTATGTAAATTGTGGGGCCCAGCCCATCCTTGAGAGCTCATAGCCCATTGTTCCAAGATTCCTAAGAATTCCAAGATGGTGACAGTAAAATATGGAGCCCCGTGTGAAGGCCCTTCTGCACAGGTCCGGAAGCTGTGAGCTCAAGGATGACAATGTGGTCAGTGCTGACCGTCTTGGCCATTTGTCACTAACGACTCTTGCTCTCACCTCTTTGTCAGATTTGGAGGTACAGTTTCTCCTGAGGGAAGGACAAAGGGGGTGGTGAAGACAGGAGATGTTTTCTTGACTCAATCATACAACCAGTTTCAATTTTGACGCTTGGTGAGCCCCAAGTGAGACAGAGGAGAACGCATCACATTTTCAGTGGCTGGCCGACTTTCTGCTGAGATGCCTCTGTGTGGACCTTCACTACTTCTTTAAATCATTTTATTAGGGGCTCATACAACTCTTATCACAATCCATACATACATCATTTGTGTAAAGCACATTTGTACATTCATTGCCCTCATCATTCCCCAAACATTTGATCTCCACTTCAGCCCCTAGCATCAGTTCCTCATTTTTATCCCTCCCTCCCCACTCCCACCACCTTCATGAACCCTTGATAACTTATACATTATTATTTTGTTAGATCTTGCACTGTCCAATGTCTCCCTTCACCCAGGGAGGAGGTTATATGGAGATCCTTGTCAACGGTTCCCCCTTTCTACCCTCCCTCCCTCCCCCCTCCTGGTATCACCACTCATACTACTGGCGTTGACCTTCACTTCTGTGTTAGAAAGGGTTCTCTAGAGAAACAAAACCAGAATGCTAATATTTTATATATTTATACAGATAGATATATAGCATAAGAAATAAACAGTTAATTAAATTATAAAGCTATACAAATGACTCAGTGCAACTCACTCCCATGAGACAGTTGTGAGACACTGGCAGTCCTTCAGGTCTTGAAGGCTGCTGGGTAGTCCTCTGTAGAGCAATTCAGGCTATCTGGGCCCAGGCAGCAAACAGCAAGGCAGGTCACCAACAGGCAGCCAGATGACAGGGTCCCACAGTTCCCAGAGATGTAAATTCCAATGGTGTCGCGAAGCAGGTCTTGAAGGAACCTCAAGATATGTAAATTCCAATGGTGTCGCGAAGCAGGTCTTGAAGGAACCTCAAATTACAGCGACACAATCCACGGGTTAGGTGTCCCACAGGTAGTGTAGCTTGCAAATTGAGCCAAAGAACAAGCAAGGCAGCCAAAAGGCGAGGTTTGCCGAGCCATTTATCTCTCCGCCCTTCAATTAATTCCACATGTGTTTATTGGCCAAGTTGACACAATAAACTACCTCAACTTCCACCCTTCAAATGAGCAACCGAGGGTGGGACCATTTGTCTTGCTGCCCAAGGATTCGTCTCATCCATAAAATTCAGAGTTTTCTTTTAATATATTTATTCCAATTGTGGTTCTATTTGCTGTTTTGGGGAAGCACGGGCAGGGTGGCAGAAGAAGGCGTTAAATTTGGGAATGATTACTGGGTCATATTGCCTGAGGGACTTAAGACAATACTAAAAGAAATTACTCTGGAAATTACTTATCGAAATCATATGGAATGGTACACTTAAAACATGTAAATCTGTCAATTTTAAGTAACAGGTACTTATTATCTCAAGTATAGATGCCATAATAATATGATTATTAAAAACCCTCAAATACAGTGTTTTGCTGCCCCAAATTCAAACCCAAACAAAATCCCTTTGGTTTTCATGGGTCCAATACAACCAAGTGGTTATGTTGTTGTTAGCGGCTGTCGACTCCTAGCGGCGGCACTGTGCACAACAGGACAAAACACCGCCTTGTCCTGCGCCTCCACTGTGTCTGTTCCTCTGTTTGAGTCCGCGGCTGCAGCCCTCTGTGTCGATCCAGCTTGTCGAGGAGTTTCGCGTTTTCACGGCCTCTCCGCTTCTCCACGGACTGGTCTCTTCGGTTAACATGTACCAGGAAGCAAAATTGTCAGGAGCGGCGCAATCAATAATTACTTAACGCCCTCAGACATTTTCGGATGCTGGGTTTATTCACTGCAAACACATCAAACAATCCAAAAATAACTCAAACTACTAAGGATATTCATATTGAAGCAAATATGAGCTGAGGGGTATAATAACGGCACTCTTCACACACCTTCTTTTAGCGTTGCCTCATCCGTGTGCTCCCCCGGGCGAGCTGCAGAGAGCAGCAGTTGATGTCTCCTTGGTTCCTGGCTCTCCGAAAAGTCAGCCTCTACCCAGGTTTAAATGGTCAGCTTGGCAGGCCCTTTGAAGTCACCACTGTCCCAGTCACGCCTTATCTGGTTGCTCCACACTTTAGGTGGCTTGGCTGGCTTTAGGGCGTCAGTCAGGTTCAACCAAGTGTTATCGGGGTTCCCTACACTTTTGCGGTGGCTCTGTGGACCGTCTGTTGATTCTAGCGATGGTCCAACTTCTTGGCTGGGCCCTAATGTCACACTTTATTTCTTCTCTAAAGTGGAGTTTCTTGTGTTTGTTTCTTTTGAGGTGGCTCAATGTCTTGCAAGGAAGTTTTATGGTTTTAAGGAAGTTTTATGAGAGCATAAAAACTCTCACCATCCCCTCTCCCATGTCCCCGCGGAACTGTCGATCCCATTGTTTCCTCCTCCAATTGTTCATCCAGCCTATCTTATTTAGACAGACCTGCAGAGATAATAACATGCACAAAACAAGACAGAGCAAAACCAAGCAACAATACACAACAAAACACCAACAACAATAAACCAATGACAAAACAAAACACAACAAGAAAGAAAAGCTTGTAGTTAGTTCAAGGACTGTTTGTTGACCTTTAGGAGTGTTTTCCAGTCCAGTCTGTTGGGGCACCACACCCTGACCCCAAAGTCCACCTTCAGTCCATTCCCTTGCTGTTCTGTTGCACCCCCTTAATGGTTTGCCTCGGTGTGGAGGGATCCAATTGGGTGCAATTCCCACACTGTGTCTCTGGTGTTGTCCCCTATAGGTCAGTGAGGGGCGTCATGTCTCATAGTGGGGCTGGCCATGTCATCCTCTCTGTCGACTGGCTGCTCTAATTGGGAACATCGACCTCATGGCCAGGTGGGCCATGATGTGCTCCACTCTCTCCTCCTCTCCCTTCATCTGCTCCTGTGTGTTCCGAATAAACCCAGGGACAAGGGAAAAACAAGTGACCCAAATTGGTGGTGAGGAGGGTGTGGGAGGACTGGTTGGGCATGATCAAGGGTAATGTAACTAAGAGGAATTTCTGAAACCCTGGTGGGGACTGAGCATGATAGTGGGACAGGAGGGAAGTCAAAGGAAATAGAGGAAAGAGCTGGGAGGCAAAGGGCATTTATAGAGGTCTAGACAAAGATATGTAAATATGCAAATATATACGAGGATGGGGAAATAGATCTATGTGCATGTATTTATAGGTTTAGTAATAAGGTTGCAGAAGGACACTGGATCTCCACTCAGGCTACCCCCTCAATGCAAGAATACTTTGTTCTATTAAATTGGCATTCTATGATGCTCACCTTCCCGACACAACCGCTGAAGACAAAGCGGGTGAACAACCAAATGTGGTGAAGAAAACTGATGGTGCCCAGCTATCAAAAGATACAGCATGTGGGGTCTTAAAGACTTGAAGGTAAACAAGCGGCCATCTGGTTCAGAAGCAACAAAGCCCACATGGAAGAAGCACACCAGCCTATGTGATCACGACGTGCTAAAGGGCTCAGTTATCAGGCATCAAAGCCCAAAAAAATCATATCATTGTGTGCTCACCTCCCTGATATGACCATTGAAGACAAATGAGTACATAAGCAAATGTGGCGAAGAAAGTTGATGGTGCCCGGCTATCAAAAGATATAGCATCTGGGATCTTAAAGACTTGAAGGCAAACAAGTGGCCATATAGCTCAGAAACAACAAAGTCCACATGGGAGAAGCACACCAGCCTGTGTGATCACGAGGTGTCGAAGGGATCAGGTATCAGGCATCATCAGAACAAAACATCTTACCATAGTGAATGCAGGGGGGCGGGGGTGGGGTAGTGCGGAGTGGAGACCCCAGACCCATTTGTAGGCCACTGGACATCTCCTTACAGAAGGGTCTTGGGGAGGAGACGTGCTAGTCAGGGTGCAATGTAGCAACGATGAAAAATACAGCTTTCCTCTAGTTCCTAAATGTTTCCTCCCCACCACACTGTCATGATCCGAATCCTATCTTGCAAGTCTGACTAGACCAGAGGATGTACACTGGTACAGATGGGAACTGGAAACACAGGGAATCCAGGGCAGATGATCCCTTCAGGACCAGTGGAGTGAGTGGCGATGCTGAGAGGGCATAGGGAGGATGGGGTAAAACGGGGGAACCAAAGGATCTACATGTAACCTCCTCCCTGGGGGACAGACAACAGAAAAGAGGGTGAAGGGAGAGCAAGATATGACAAGATAATAATTTATAAATTATCAAGGGTTCATGAGGGAGGGGGGAGTTGGGAGGGAGGGGAAAAATGACGATCTGATGCCAAGGGCTTGGGTGGAGCGCAAATGTTTTGAGAATGATAAGGGCAACGAATGTACAAATGTGCTTTACACAATTGATGTATGTATGGATTGTGATAAGAGTTGTATGAGCTCCTAACAAAATGATTTTAAAAAAAACCCTCTCACCATCTTTGCCTCTAAGCAGCATTCTGGCTATAATTCTTCAAAGATAATAGATGATATGAAGCAACAACAACAACAAAAACCAACTGCAGAGCTGGATGTCAAATATGCCATCTTTTATGTAAACTATCTTTTGAATATATACTTTACTTGAATATACATACAGAAAATAAGGCAGGGTCCATAAGAAAGGAGAGGTACTGGCTCTCTGTTTGGGGAAGTGCACAGCTGGGGAATGAGAATAAGAAGTAAATATCTCATCCTTTGACTTTTAATTCTGTTTGTCTTTGGCTCACATTGTTAAAAATAAGTAAATTAAATACAAATTGAGGTCAATAAAATATATTATTATACATCGTATCTCACTTTTGAGTTCAAAAGACCAACTTATTAAATAAATAAATATAAAGTATTTTTAAAAGAAAAATCCTGCTTTTTCATTTATCCATGGCCTGGCATTCTTCTGACTTCAGAGAAGATGAGTTGGAGTTTGCTTACTGATATTTTTCTATGAAATGTCAGCGGGTAAAGGTGCTTTCTCAATAAAAAGTAGGCTTAGGGAATACAAAGTTAGCTGTCCTCAAAAGAGGAATTGATTATTATTTAACACAAATCTAATCACTGCTAAGATTTCCTCCATATGATATACAGCCTTGGCATTTACAGCAGCAACCACATATGTTGGAAGCCAAGACAAGCACTTGAGATGAGAGAAAAGAGGAACACAAGGTGGATTGTGTCTCATTCGGTGGAAGTCATTCATTTGAGTTAGCCTTTCAGATAAATAAATCAAAAGCTTGGCAGGTGGTTCTTTATCCAATCCTGGAAAAAAATAAAGTAAATGGTATCCTTTCCATTGTTCTCTCCTATGCCACTTCTAAATAATTCCTTCAGCTCTCCACCATAACTTTTACGCATGCTGTGCTGTGCTTCCCAGCCCTTCCCCTCACCTCATCCCACCTGGACAGAATCACTCTGTACTCTACCTGCTGGAGACAGCGCTTTTCATCTGAGGTGTTCTCTAAGGCCTCACCTGTTTCAAGGTCATTTCTGCTTCCTAGTGCTTACTGAACTGCCATCAAAACAACTCCGATTCAGGACGACCTCATATGTGTCACTGTAGACCTCTGTTCCACAGAGCTTAAAATCCTCCCACCGGCCCCTGACCCACCTTTTCTCAACAGTGTTTTAAATTCCATACCATTGGCTAAACTAATGACACCATCAATGCTTAGTGGCTACACATAGGGTTGCTAACTGCTAGGTCAGCAGTTCAAAATCACCAGCAAGTGCCACAGGGGAAGGATGAAACTTTCTATTTCTGTGAAGATTTGTAGGCTCAGAGACTCTCAGGGACAGTTCTACCCTGCTCTGTAGGGTTGCTATAAGTCAGCGTTGACTTAAAGACAGTGGAAATGATGCCCCAGGGGAATGATTGATAATGTTCTCTAACATAAAATGACAATGATTTATCTAAAGTGAACCAGAGACATACGAACCATGAAAGCATGAACAGATTTGGGGCTTGCACTTAATTCTAGTCCTGATCTAAGAACAATTACCATATATACTCGAATATAAGCTGACCCAAGTATAAGCCGAGGTACCTAATTATTACATGGGAAACCAGAAAAACTGATTGACTCGAGTATAAGCCTAGGGTGGAAAATGCAGAAGCTATTGGCGAGTTTCAATAATCAAAACAAATGAAAATAAAATTACTAAAAATTGAGACATCAATGGGGTACTGTATTTAAATTTTTATTTTAAATAAAAACATAAATAAAAGGGCAAGTCATTTAACATTAGTAAACCAGCACAGTAAGTGGAAAATAGGTTCAACAAAAACAATAAGGTACCAACAATGATACCTTAAGAGTACTATTCCCTGAGCTCAATCAGCAACCAAGTTAAAATGTAAAGAGTTAAAATCCTTCAAAATTGGATTCCTCATCACCATCCGTATCTCAATGCAGAGCTTCAGCTGGTGTGAGGTCATCATAGACGCTGTCCTTACTGAGATCGCCGTTATCACCATCATTGCTGTCATTTTCATACAAAGCGCAGTCTTCACTGTCATCCACAGCATTACTAATACTACATTTCTGGAAGGCACGCCGCACCATGTCTTCTGGAATGTCTTCCCATGCATCTCGAACCCACTTTGCTATTAACTCTATGTCAGGCTTCATGAGCTTTCCTCCTTTTGTTAGTCAGGCTTGACAAGATGACATCCATTCATGCCACATCCTTCTCACACGGTCTTTAAAAGGTTTATTCAAAGATACACATCATAGGACGGCTGTGGTTAGATGTGAGTAAACAAACATTCAAAGCCCTGCAGTGTCAGCAGGGCTTTGAATGAACAGGGGAGAAATGACAATCATCCGCGAGATAACGGGCACTCTTTCCGTTACCTGGGGTAGGGGGGTAGGGGCGGGGGCCAGCGAGATGTTACACCTCGCTGGGGTACCACTGAGCCGTGTATAAGCCGAACCCCAGTTTTTCAGCACACGAGTGCTTATACGCGAGTATATACGGTAGTTCTTATGATTTAAGACATGACCCTGCTTGATGTCTGACCTCATGAAGAGATCACTTAAGATATGGGTGCTATAGCAAAGTGTGGTGAAGAAACTAGATCACACCTAGCTATCAGAAAGAATAGCATCTGGGGTCTTAAAGGCTGTGTTCAAACAAGCTGCCGTCTAAATGAGGTGTCAGTTGAGTCCACAGGGAAGAAGCACACCAGCCTGTGTGATCCAAGGATTGTAAATAATCCAAATCTGAGTGAGGGAATGGTATCAGAGCTTAAATTGTGAATACTTGGTTTTCTGAAGGCTACTGATGACAGTGGGAGCGCCAAATCTGTTTGCAGAGATGACACAATGATTGAACCTCTGGTGAAGTCCTTCTGGTCATAGCTGGGGGATGTGAGTAGTCTTGTTAGTAGACAGGGGGTGTTGTAAAGACAATTATGGAGACATAGTTAAATCAAAATGTCATATCTTATCATTTTATCTCACCCTTGGCTCATTTTTTTTAACAATTTATTGGGGCTCATACAATTCTTATCACAGTTCATACATATACATACAACGATTGTATAAAGCACATCTGTACAGTCTTTGCCCTAATCATTTTTTTCTCTTTTCTTTTTTTACATTTTATTAGGGACTCATACAACTCTTATCACCATCCATACATATACATACATCAATTGTATAAAGCACATCCATACATTCCCTGCCCCAATCATTCTCAAGGCATTTGCTCTCCACTTAAGCCCCTTGCATCAGGTTCTCTTTTTTTTCCCCCTCCCTCCCATTTCCCCCCTCCCTCATGTGCCCTTGGTAATTTATACATCGTTATTTTGTCATATCTTGCCGTATCCGGAGTCTCCCTTCCCCCCTTCTCTGCTGTCCCTCTCCCAGGGAAGAGGTCACATGTGGATCCTTGTAATCAGTTCCCCTTTTCCAACCCACTCACCCTCCACTCTCCCAGCATCGTCCCTCACACCCTTGGTCCTGAAGGTATCATCCACCCTGGATTCCCTGTACCTCCAGCCCTCATATGTACCAGTGTACAGCCTCTGTCCTATCCAGCCCTGCAAGGTAGAATTTGGATCATGGTAGTTGGGGGAGGAAGCATCCAGGATCTGGGGGAAAGCTGTGTTCTTCATCGATACTACCTCACACCCTAATTAACCCATCTCCTCTCCTAAACGCCTCTATGAGGGGATCTCCATTGGCCGACACTTGGGCCTTGGGTCTCCACTCTGCACTTCCCCCTTCATTTAATATGATATATATATACATATATATACATACATATATACATATACACATACATACACACACTTATATCTTTTTTTTTTTTGCATGATGCCTTATACCTGGTCCCTTGCCACCTTGTGATCGCACTGGCCGGTGTGCTTCTTCCATGTGGGCTTATTTGCTTCTGAGCTAGATGGCGGCTTGTTCACCTTCAAGCCTTTAAGACCTCAGACACTATCTCTTTTGATAGCCGGGCACCATCAGCTTTCTTCACCACATTTGCTTATGCACCCATTTGTCTTCGGCGATCATATCATGGAGGTGTGCAGTCAATGATATGATTTTTTGTTCTTTGATGCCTGGTAACTGATCCCTTTGGGACCACTCGATCACACAGGCTGGTGTGTTCTTCCATGTGGACTTTGTTGCTTCTGAGCTAGATGGCCGCTTGTTTATCTTCAAGCCTTTAAGACCCCAGTAAAGCTGTTTCAGTTAAAAAGAAAACAAGAGTGAAGGGGAAATACACACGGATTAAACCCCTGAAGAATCTGCTCTCACCGTGGACCAGGAATGTGAAGAGCCTTGTTATCCTGCGGACTTCATTGGGAAGTGGATTGTTGCAGGCACAGTTAGGTTAGAATTTAGCACTCTGTCATGGGATCTTCCTTATGATCCATTTAAATTTGTTTCAGTTTTTAATATTTTCTGTTTTTTTAATCAATGTTTTCTCTGTTTTATTTTATTACTCTTATTAGTTTTTGCTTGTTTTTCGAGGCTCTTCTGTACATGAAATCCAGGATAAATGTGTAGAGATAGTAACTGGATTAATGGCTCCTTGAAGGTATGGCAGGGGAGGTTGGGAAGAAATTAGGAGCTAATAATAATGAGTACAAGAATCAAGAAATGTCCTAAAACCGATTGTGGTGATGATTGTACAACTATTCTTGATATGATGAAATTATTAAATTGTATGATACATGAATTATATACCAATAAACCTGTTGGCAATTTTTTGGTAAAATATTTATTACTTGTAATTTACATTTTACTGTTTAAAAATCATTGTATTGGGGGCTTGTACAACTCTTATCACAATCCATACATCCATCCATGTGTCAAGCACATTTGTACATTTGTTGCCATCATCATTCTCAAAACATTTGCTTTCTACTTGAGCCCTTAGTATCAGCTCATCATTTCCCCCCCTTCCCAACCCCTCCATGAGCCCTTGATAATTTATAAATGATTATTATTTTGTCATACCTTACACCATCCGACGTCTCCTTTCACCCACATCTCTGCTGTGTGTCCCCCAGGAAGGAAGTTATATGTAGGTCCTTGGAATCTGGTCCCCCTTTCTCCTTCACCTTCCCTCTACCCTTGTGGTATCGCCACTCTCACCACTCATCCTGAGGGGTTCATCTGTTCAGGATTCCCTGTGTTTCCAGTCCCTATCTGTACCAGTGTACATCCTCCAGTCCCGCCGGATTTGTAATGTAGAATTGGGATCATGATAGTGGGGTCGGGGAGGAAGCATTTAGGAACTAGAGGAAAGTTGTACGTTTCATGTAATTTACATTTTAAAAAACAATATTGTATTGTGTTTTTGGTGAACATTTACACAACAAGCTGGGTTCCAACTTGACCATTTGTACCCACATTGTTCAGTAATGCTACATTCTTCAGCCTACTCTTTCATTGCCTACTGGCTGTTCCAGTTCCCGGTCTTCTTAGTTTCTCATAGGAATCCTGGTAGTGTAGCGATTACTTGTTTGGCTGTGATCTGCTAGGTCAGCAGTTAAAGATCACCAGGCACTCCACAATCGAAAGATGGGGTTTCTACTCCCATAAAGTGTTACAATCTTGGAAACTCACAGAGGCAGTTCCATTATGTTTGCCAGGGTCACTACAGTCAGCATTGACATGATAGCAATATATATATATATATATAAAATGTTTCTCATCTCTGCTCTAGACTAATTGTTGACTTTGTAGAAATAGATCTTCAGGCTTTTGTTTCGAGAGGACTCTGGATGAAAGCCAATTGTTCAGGCAGCAGTCAAGTGTGTTAACTGCACCTCCCCTCTCTGGAACTGTTGTTAGGTGCTGTCAAGCAGTTCCATTCATAGTCACTCTAGGTACAACAGATCTGGGATGGATAACTGGATGGTATTGTTTGGTGCCACTGGACTGTTAACAGCAAGAAAGATGAGGGCATCTGCTCCCGTGCAGATTTGCAGCCTTGGAAGCTCTGTTCAGAGTTGCTAGGAGGCAGAGTTGACTTGATGACAGTGGGTTGGACCTTGGCACAAGTCCACTCTTCCTTAGCTATGGATCAGGATACTATCTATTATAGTGAGAGCAGCTACTAGGAAGCCTCTGAATACTTGTTCCCATTCCCACTCTCGCAAGGATGTTGTCAACTGCAGACAAATCAGTTCTGGATATTGGTGACCCCAAGCACAATGGAACAGAGGAAATACTGTGTTTCTGTGCTATTGTTAGGTAGCTAGATTTAGGGATGGTGGTTGTCCCTACCATACCTGCAAAGGACCCTGTGCTAGTCTGGGTAGACTAGAGAAACAAATTCATAGACACACTCATGTGTATGAGAGCTTTATATACAAGAGCAATTGAATATTGAGAAAACATCCCAGCTCAGTCCAGATCAAGTCCATAAGTCTAATATTAGCTCATATGTCTGATACCAAGCTATAAAGTTCTCTTCAGACTCAGGAAACACATGCATGATGCCGAATACAGGAAGGTCACAGGCCAGTGGGTGAGAAGCCTTGTGGGTCTAGTGGCACTGTAAACATCTCAGCACTGGCAGGGTTCTCCACGTGGCTCATCAGCTGCAATGTCTCCCAGGGAGAGAGCAGAGAGAGTGTGTCTCTGGCCTCCAGGGAGGAATACAGGAGTTCCCAGAATCTTCAGGAGAAGGCCAGGCCCACACAGAGGCTCATTGGCTATGACCTGATTGACAGGCTAGCCTCCACCCCTTCACTCTTAATCCTCTCAAATTTACAATAGATTATATAACTACCACAGACCTCCCCAGAGGAGGAAAGAAATCAGCAAACACTGTATACCTATGAAGACTCCAAACTAAGCATGCTCATACTCAAACCCTCAGTCAGGTGGGAGGTACACCTGGGTGATCCAAACTAGGCCCAGGCTCATCACATCATCCAGGTGGGCTCAACCCAGCCAATAGGGTCAACCAATACCTTCAACCATGCCTTCCTCCAGCCAGGGGGTCAGCCAGAATAAAGGCATGGAGCCGGTTCGGGGACACCTGCTCCTGTGCTCTGTTACCCTGTTCCTGGTCAGAGGCAGGTGGAGACAGTCTCCTTCTCCGACTTGGGGCCCACAGACTCTGGGTCGACATGCTCTTAGCCTCTAGGGTTCTTGGGCTTCTGGCCTCTAAAGACCCCCTCCCCACCCCAAGCCCACCCCCGCCCCCTGCCCCAGTTCTGCACGCATGGGCGCTCTTTTCCTTGTGGTTGGTCATTCCCAATTGTAAACCCCTTAGAGACTGTAAAAGCAGAAACTTGTCCTGTCCTTCATGAAAACCCACTTGGATTACAAAACTGGCTTCAGCATGAATTCTTTCATCTTGCAAAGCAAAGAATGGAGTGAGATATTACCCACTTAAGAAACCTAACTATATTCCCAGGATTTGTTGAGGATTGGATTATTGTGATCTGTAGGATTTTCATTGGCTAATTTATGAAGTAGATCACCTGGCCTTTCTCCCTAGTCTGTCTGAGTTTGGAAGCTCTACTGAAACCTGTTCAGCATTATAGTCACACAAAACCTCTCCTATATGCAAGGTGAGGATTCTCCCACTAAGCCACATGTGTTAGGCAGGATTTTCTGAGAAAAAAACTCAGGACGCTTATGAATATATATATATACATATATGGAGAGGTTTATATAGTAGGAAGGAATATAACAGCTAATTAGTCCACACAGCAGTACAGAGGGTCAGTTCAACTCACTTCCGTGCAACAGTTAATATACTTAAGGTTCTTCAACTCATGCTGGCTCCTGGTCCAAGGTCAAGGAAGCAGGCATTGGAGTCTGCCCTCAAGCAAGATGACCAGGGTGGACAGCAAGAGCAGGAGAGGCCGTAGTGCAGGAGCATAGTGAGCTGGTCAGATGGATCCTCAAGGAGCGTGGTGAAGCAGGCCTCGATGGAACCTAAAGTTCTAGCAATGCACACACGGCAAGGCGACATGATCCATGGGTTGGCTCGGTCTACAACAGCACACACAGCACATGGTTGAGCTCTGGCAGCAGGGCACTGGTCTGATCACCAGGGAGACAGCAGGGAGGGGGCAGGCCTTGGGAAGCCCTATAGCTCGTCCTTCCAACCAAGCTGCAGTCTGATTAAGCTCTGTCCACGTGTTCCGATGGAAGTTGGCACAATAAACCGAACTCTCACACCACCATCGTCTCAGCTAGTAAGGGTTGCCATTGTTATTTTTAGTGTCTTGAGTTGGTGCTCATAGCAACCTGTGTACATCAGTATGAAACACCATCTTGCCCTGCACTTTCCTCACAATTATTGTGGTGGAGCCCATATTACAGCCCTGTAACAATGCATTACAGTCAACCCATGCAGTGCTTCGTTTTCTTTAGCCATGTGGCAGAAGTAGGGATGTAACCTTTGTGAAGACCCCGGTAGGCAGGACCATCAAGAGGCCCCAGAGCATTGACTGGCACCTCTGTGCATGAGGTGCTGTGAATGAAGCACGTTTCCTCTTGGGCAGCTTGGTGTCTCCTGAAACAATCTTCCAGAGTCTTGCCTAGGGACATGTAGGTCCCTAGTGTTGCCAAAGCCATGCACTGGCACATAGCTCTCCCTGCTGTTTTCGACTTATCTTCAAATTACATGGATGAGAAAGCAATAGTTTGGAAACTATGTGTATTGTTGACTGGATCTTTATCATAGTGACCTCATATGACAGAGTAGCACTGTCTTAAAGGGAGCCTTGGTGGCCTAGTGATTATGCATTAAGCCAGGAACCAGAACATCAGCAGTTTGAATTCAACAGCTGCTTCTTGAGAGAAAGATATGGCATTCTAGCTCCATTCAGAGTAAAGTCTCACAAACCACAAGGACAGTTCTGTCCTCTCCTATAGCGTCCCTATGAGTTGGAATCGACTCGGTGGCCATGAGTTGAGTACTGTTGGGAGGTGCGATTGCGTTGGTTCTGACTCATAGCATGCCCATGCATGACAGAATAAAACACTGCCTGCTCCTGCACCGTCCTAACCACCATGCTGAGTCCATTGTGGCAAACACCGTCAACTCATCTGGTCGAGATTCTTCCTCTTTTTCATGGCCTCTCTGCTTTACCAAGCATGAGGTTCATTTCCAGGGACTGGGCTCTCCCAAGAACATGGCCAAAGGATGAGAGATGAAATCTCATCATCCTTCCTTCCAGGAGGTATCGGGGCGGTGCTTCCCGGGCACATCTGTTCTGCGGGCAGTCCACGGTGCTAGCAACATTCTTTGCCAACACCATTATTCAGAGGCATCAGCTCCTCTATGGTCTCCTTAGTAGTCGTCAAACTTGAACATGAGCATGTTAAAGGTAAGGCGATTGTCTGGGTCAGGTGTGCCCTAATACTCAGAGTGATGGACACCTTTGCTCTTCAACACCCTACAGTTGGGTGGAGGGGCTGGACTATTGGGACAGAACAAAGTGTAGTTATAGCTGTGTCTGCCTCTGGCTTAATACAACTGTCCATTTCCATTTTAATCTGCTGCTTCTCGCTTCAGAGAGTTATTTAATTATTTTCTCTTCATGAAGTTCTTTTTCAATAAGAAATCAGGAGTCGATGTTGTATTTTTAGAAAACATTTCCCAGCATCTGTTGATATTTTCCCCTTTGACTTACGGAAGACATCAATAGAGTGTTACCTTCTTCATATTAAGTCATCTTGATATTCCCGTAGGCATTGTAGTGAAGCCCCAGTAGCACAGCGGGAGAAAGATTAGGCTTTTTGCTCCCATCAAGTTTTTCAGTCTCAGACACTCACAGGAGTAGTTCTATTCTGTTCTATAGACTCACCATGAGTCGGAATCAACTCTATGGCAGTAGTTTGGTTTTTTGAAGTATTTCAGTGAATTAATTTGGGAACAGTCCTTTTGAAAAGCCTGTGGCAGTGTGAAATGGTCCGATGCCTGGCAAGAAAAAGAAGCTTCCAGGAATTGATGGAATACCAATTGAAGTGTTTCAACAAAGGGATGCAATGCTGAAAGATCTCACTCATCTATGCCAAGAAATTTGGAAGACAAGTACCTGACCAGATGACTGGAAGAGAGCTACAGATTGACAGTTCCAAATAAAGGTGACCGAGTGAAGTGTACAGAAATGAACAAACAAGACCCTTCATACCACACAAAGGCAAAATGTTCCTGAAGATAATTGAGAAAACAGTTCCAGAAGATTTTGACAGAAATTGCCAGAAACCCAGCCAGATTCAGAAAAGGACACAGACTAAGAAATATTATTGATGTAAGAGAATACAGAAAAATGTTTCCCTGTGTTTTATCTATTACGCAGAGGCATTTGACTTTGTGTATCATAACAAATTATTGATAACATTGTAAAGAATGGCAGTTCTAGACCACATAATTGTGTTGATGCGGAACCTGTACAAGGCTGTTCAGCAGAACAAGGGAATACTCAATTCACGGCCATCAAATCTGTCCGGCCTCATATACCTTACAGGATGGAGTGGAAATGCTCCAAACGGTCCCTGAGATTGTAAATCTTCATGGAAGCAGCCTTCCTCATCCTTCTTTTGAGGAGCGGATGCTTAGTTTTGAACCACTGACTTTTTGGTTAATCCAACATGGCTCTCTCCCCCCCCCCCCCGCACCCCCGCCTCTGCCACTGAATTCCTAAAGTGATATTGCCTGGTTTGAGATTAGGAAGGGAATGCATCAAGGTTGTATCGTTTCACCATACCTATTCAACCTGCAGGCTGAGCAAATAATCTGAGAATGATTCAACATCAAGAATGGAGAAACTTCATTAACAACCTGTGATGTGCAGATGACATCATCTTGCTTGCTGCAAGTAAGGAGGACCTGAAGCATTTACTGTTGTGGGTCAAAATCCTTCAGTAAAGATTACACCACACAGTAAAGAAAACAAAATCCTTACAAATGGACCAAGAGCAACATCATGGTAAATGGAGAAAAGATCGATATTTCAAGGATTTCATTTCACTTGGACATGGAGTCAGTATCGATTGAAGCAGTAGTCTAGAAATCAAATGATATATAGCATTGGACAAATCTGCTGCAAAAGATGTCTTTTAAAGGTCCAAAAGCAAAGCTGTCACTTTACACACGATGTCGTGGATGTTCAATTGCCTTATATGCATGTGCAAGCTGGGTAGTGAATAAGAGCAACCGGTGTCTTGGCATTCTGGTGTCAGTGAAGAACACTGAAAGTTCCATGGAATTCCAGAAGAACAAAAAGCATGGCTAAGAAGCACAGCCAAGATGCTCCTTAGAAACGATAATGCCGAGACTTCGTCTCACTTTCTTTGGACATGTTATCAGGAGAGACTAGGGTCTGAAGGAGGACGTCATACTTGGTTAAGTAGACTCACTGCGGAGTCAATGCTGACTCATAGCAACTCCTGTGGGTTTCTGAGACTGGTGCTGTTTCCAGGAGCAGACTACTTCATCTTTCTCCAGAAGAACTGCTAGTGGTTTTGAACTGCCAATCATGTGGGTTGTAGCCCAATGCATAACCACTACACCACCAGGCCTCCATTGGTAAAGTAGAGAGTCAGCAAAAAAGGAAGGCCCCTGATGAGACCCATTGACAGAGGGAGTAGAACAATGGGATGACTCAGGACTGGCCATTGTTTGGTCCTGTCTTATACAGGGTCACTTAGACTGCATCTAACAACAAAACAACACGACAATGCATCCGTGAGCTATAACCAAAGGACTCGCTATTCCTAGGAGTTTTTTTCCCCAATGCATTAGAAAAAGCACAGGTTCTGCAACCACAAAAGTCTACCTGTCAGTAAAATTACTTGAACCTCAACCTCCACAGCTGTAAAAGGGACATGCACAATGAAAGGACCTTGAGAGTGCCTTGAGGATTCACGGGGTTAACTTGATGTATAGTCAGAGGCCCACGGATATTAGGGGATGGATAGTTTCAGATTAAGTCGAATTCTGCATGAACAGGATTTTGATAAACATCGATGTCAAAAAGTAACTGTTGTTGTTGGGTTGATTTGATTGAATGTGAACTCTGAAGACAATGTTGCCCAGCCCTGTGTCATCTTCATTGTCGTTGGTATATTTGAGCTGATTGTTGTGGCTAATGTGTCAGTTCCTGTCATCCAAGTTTTCCTCAATTTTGTTGGTTGTCCACTTTGCCAATTATGGTGCCGTTTCCTCGTGAATGGTCTTTCCTGATGATGTGCCCACAGTAAGTGACGTCTTCCCATCTTTGCGTCTGTATTTATTCTAGGACTGATGATATATTCAGTGTATATTCTGCCCATGGTGTAATATATATATATATATGCTACAAATAGATATATATTTATATGTATAGTAAATATAAATATGTGTATGTATATATTTACTAACATCACTGTTGGAATGCATCAGTTCTTCTCTTTTCCTTTTTCTCCATCCAAATTTTGCATGCAGGTGAGGTGATTTAGCAACCAGTACCTGCATAATTTCATTAGGAAAAGCTGCAGCTCCAAAGGACCATATTTCATATTAAATTGTCAACAATCTGAGAAAACACTCATTTCCTTCAGTCTTTTTATTCATTGTGCATTTTATCCTACAAACCAGCTTTCATATTAAAGTTTGTGATTAAAATTAAATAAAGGAAGCATATTGGGATAAAACTTCCCCTTATTTCTTTCTCCAGCAAAATTACTATGAC